>NC_138169.1:77883276-80443276 GCF_964165515.1 Mesoplodon bidens | reverse complement strand
CCCAGATAAATAGCTGAACTACCACATTCATTGTTTTTGAATTCCCTCATTGTCTATAGGAAGTCTCTGGCTAGCTGTGCTGGAAAGTCTGGAAACAGGTCAGCAAGAGAGGTTCCAGGATTCCTTTCTGCAGTAGTCAGCCAGCGAGCTTTGTGCCTTTGTGTAGCTTTGTGTAGCTCTGAAAAAATGCAAACAGCCTAGAGATTTCTTATAAAATTAACGGTTTTATCCATTTTCCCAGTTCCTGAGTCATTACTAATCTTCCATCCTTGTCAGTTTAAATGTGCTATTCAAAATAATGGACAGCAAGGCATAGAGGCTCCTTCAAAAGGTATTTAAATCTCACGAAGTAGTGATTAAAATACAGAAAACGAAGTAGCAGTTCATGGCTATCATGACTTTCCATTATGCCTTTTCTGTCCATAAGATTCGATAAGCTCCATTTGGCTAGGATTTTTTTTTTTTCTCATAAAGGTTTACCAAACAGTGCCTAGCAGAATGTCTTATTGAGCACTTAGTGACTATTTATTCAATAAATGGAAGAAATAAAGTTTAACGTATTTCTGCAGATATAAATAAGATTATTTGAATATATCATCAGTCTTGGACTGTTCCAGACTGAGAGGGGTTGTAGGAGTAGATAACTTCAGATAAAGAATGGCAGTATTCTCTCCAGCATTTAAATGGAAGTTGCATTGCTGGGGCGAATATAGTTAAATCAGGAAATTAATTTTCAGTGCATCCAGCTTCTAAAAAGTCAAAACCTTGCATTACATGAACTGAATCCATCTCACAGACATATTTTGTTTGGTCTTCACTGCATTGTCCAAAAAAATCAAGCCATTTAAAAAATCAAGTTGTTTCACATAAAAATCTAGGTTTCTGGCTTTCCTTTCAAAATCAGATCATCTGACTATATGGGGTCCTAAATTCCACATGACAACAATCAACAGTTACCCACATATGTTACCTAGTGAGACAGTTTGGTACCACAGTAAGTGTTCAGGTTGTTTGCAGGATTACAATAGAGTCTTCTGCAAGTAATACGTGCTCAGTAAGTGTCATTATTATCATCAGCCTATGTCAACATCATCAACACTATGACACTTACGTATGAACTCTGCATAGGCGTATGATGGGGACACCGACATAAGTTTTACACCACCTTTCTCCCTCCTTGACTGCCCCTCTGTGTCATTATCCATTAGAACTTTCCGCAGCAAAGGAATCTGTGCTGTTCAGTATTGCAGCTACTAACTACAAGTGGCTATTGCACATTGGAAATGTGGATAGTACAATTAAGGTAGTGAATTTTTAATTTCATTTAACTTTAATTTTAATTTAACTAAGCACACGTGGCTAGCAGCTACTATATTGGACCGCGCAGCTTTAAAGCTTCTCTCAAACATACCTCAGTTTTCCTCCCCTCTCTGCCTATCAAACTCTGCTCTCTGAATCTGAAACCAATGTATGTTCTCTTGTAAGAACCTGGCAATATTTTACAGGGGTTGGCTCTTTAAGGGTGACTTGCCAGTTTTGCATGATCAAAATGGCATTTACAAATGTGAATTCTTTAGATCCTCTTCCCTACCCTACCCTCATGATTCTAGAGTAGGGCCCCAGATCTCACACTGTACATTTTTAACAAGCACCTTCCAGGTGATTCTTAAAACCATGCAAATTTAATAAACTCTATCAAAGCCATAATTTTCAAAGACGGATAAGGAAGAGGAGTCAGCGTGCATTATACAACGTGTGGGCATTTTGGAACAACAAATGCCAACCTCCTGCCCTGCCTTCCCCTGTCTCATCCCCACCTCAACCTCCACCACCTCCACTACTTGCCATCAAGTCCTGTCCTTTCTACATGCCTCTAAGGGGAGCATGGCCCTCTGGTGGGTTATTTCCTAGTAGATACTTTTTAGATATGAGCCAGCTCTGTTCTCTTGGGATGACTGATACCCTAAACCCACAAGTGTCAGCCCCTGGAGCAATGTTTGAACGACGTGACCCTGAACTGCTTTCCATCTCTTGTGTGCATTGTGATAGAACCCTGACTGTGTTGTGCAGTCATCTTTTCTCTCCTGGGACTTCGAATTTGGAGTTCAAAAAGGAGAAATTATTTCTGCCTGCTGATAGGATCAAGATGGTATAAACTTGTTTGCTGAGGGGCAGCCAAGTTTAGTAAGATCCCCATGAAGGATCTGGTAGAGCTGATCCTCAGAAAAGCAGAAAAATGAGGCAAATGCTCAGAAGCAAAGAGAAACGCCTCCTGCCTGGCCTTGGATGGAAGGAGAGAGGGACCTTACTTCCTAGTGGCTTTCCAGCGAGGACATCGTGCAGGCTGAATCCGACTCAGGTGACAGCACTGAGTGGAAGATACTGGCTGACATCAGACAAGGACAGCTTGTCACATCTGCTCACGGCTAAACTCTCACTGCTTTCTGGGGAATCCTTAAAGAACTGCACCTTGGCCACTCAAGGACCCAGGACAAACTTCTCTGCTACCTTCCAGTCAATCAATTTGCCCCAATAATGTACAATACAAGCTCCACTGTTCCCAGATTGTCTTAATTTTTCTCTCCTCTCTTAGCAATCCTGTTTACCTCACTCTTTCAGGTGTGAATAAACAATTAGCATGTAAAATAATTAAACTAGCTGTGAAATAGTTACCCACATGTCTCTGGGTTATTCTACAACACCGACTTCTATCCCTGGTTAGTCCCTGTGGTCCTGTCAGCCTCGGGATGTTTCAGTTACATATCCAAACAAACCGGCAGAGACACATGCACAGGTGTGTGGGGAAGAAAAGAATCCTTGTCCTAGAACAGCAACTTAAAACTTGGCGTGTATCCCAGGAGCATTTTAAAGGAGTGGATTACCAGACTGTATACTCAGGGATTCTTAATCCATAGGGCTTGGACAGATTTCAGAAAGTGGCATTTTTAACAACACCCTGGTCTTTCTGATACTGGGGGGTCCAAGAAGTTTTATTTGATAAGCACAGTCCTAAAGAAAAAGTCAGATAATTAAAAAAAATGTTTGAGGAGTGCATGTGTGCGTGTGGTATGTGTATGTGAGGGTATGATTTTTTAACATCAGAAGGGGATTTCTGATAACTCTAAAGTCACTTCTTTCCCTTATTCCTTTGAAGTCATTGATTTACTGCCAGTTGTGCCCGGAAGCCTAGCCCAGGCTTTCATTTGAGGTGACACAGCTGGGTTTAGTGGTGTCTTTGGTCAAGAGAAGACAAATGGACCCAGTACCTGCTAAACAAAAAGCCATGTGTGAACAAATTAGGTGACATCTGGCTCAGGAACAAATGACAAAGAGCTGATTGAAAACGCAGGCAATAATTCAAGGCTTGATTTGAACAACTACCGACCATTTGCACATAATCAATTTTTAGAGTCAGTGAGCTAGGGCAGGGTTTCTCAGACTCAAGAGTACTGACATTCTGGGCTGGAAAGCTCTTTGTTTGGGGTTAGGGGCGGGGTGGTCCCGTGCATTGTCAGATGTTGAACAGGGCTCCTGGCCTCTACTCTCTAGATGCCAGCAGCTCCTCATCCCTGAGTGTGACAATCAAAAACTTCTCCGGACATTGCCAAAGGTCCTGAGGGGCAAAACTGCCCCCATAGAGACCAATGGTACAGACAGGGGGGAGGGAGAGAGGAAGGACCCCATCATGTGCTCCCCTTGTAAGTTTCACCTAGTTTAAAATTTTCTTTCATAGTAAAAGCACAACTATATGTAAGCAGATGTGGTAGCGATAAAGCTTCTCATTTATAAATGCAAGGTTTTAGTGGACTTATGGGGAAACTTCTTTCCTCAGAAGCTGGCTTTGGTATTTTTAAATTTTTGTAAATCCAGTTACTGTCATACAGACTCTTGTACAGCTGGATAAACAAACTCAGGGAACACTCTCAGCCACATCTTCATTAGCAACTCTGCAGGCAAAATCCCTGTCATTTTGAGATGTTTTGTACTCAAAGCAATTGCAGAAAGAGTATTTTCAGATTCTACTGCCTGCTTTAAATCTGTGGTTTTGTCTTTATTATTGGTGTTGCCTATTACTGCTGGCCAATTGTGCAATAACATTTGCAGCTCAAGTTTGGTGTCTGTTTCTGTACAATCAGAGCTACTATCTCGCCAAACTCTGGGGCAAAACTAGTCCTAACCGTGCTCATAGATCAGTAAAATATACCTCTGGCCTTGATAAGTAGTTCAAGAAATCTGCATCTGAGCTCTCACAGACAAAACCATGTCAAGGCAGAGATATGCTAAGGGAAGAATAACTAAGTCTTCCCCAGGTTCAAATGCCCGAGCTCCGCACAAGCCTGTGCCTTGGAGATCCATGCACAGTCAGTTGCTGAATGCACAGCAATTAGTTCTCAGATATCTTTGCCCCAGTTCTTAAGAGTCCACCAGAATAACAGATCATGGACAAATGCAATTTCAGTCAAGGGGACTTATTGTAGTGTCTTGCCTTGTTTTATTGTTTGCACTTTATCTTTCCATAAGGCAATGTATCAGTAATATTAACCTTATGTTCTAAGGCTCTGAACTTGAATTTACCTATCTGAAGACATAAAATTCTTGCAGAAATTCTCCTTAAAATGTTGGCAGACTTCCCTCTGAGGTTTCACTTGAATTAAGTCACCCCCAAGACATAGCTCCAACTCCAATTGTGCGGTGGCAAGTTCCTCAGCACCGTTGGAAGAGCAGGAGCTTCTGATTCTGCTCAGAACTCAGCAACCCCCTCCAGATGTTTATAACTTCCTCCTTTTCTGCCTTAAAATGAGGTTGGTAATTCATGTTCAACAGTCAATACAGACTCATCACAAAGTGCTGGGCTCTGAGCTAGATGTTGAAGAATTTAAAACCAGAAAATAAGTGAAAAGAGAAGATAAGAAAAGAAAAAAGTAAAGAAAGAAAGAGGAAGGGAGGAGGAAAGAAGCCTCCTGCCTTGGGGAATCTAGTCAAGAAAGCATTATCTCTGCTGTAAGCAGGGTGGCTGGGGGTAGGGTTGAAAGATATTCAAATAAAAAAAAACACAGATTTTCATTAAGTGCTTTGAAATCACAAGTAATATCTCATGTAGATTTAAGATCTTTTTATATAGCAGGAAATCCCTAGAGCGATAGACTGTATGGTTCTTCACTTATATTGAAATAAGATACTGCTCCAGGATCCTGAATTTATCAGCTGTTGGTATATGTATCTCTTGCCACACTCATAAAGATTTTTAATGCGCAATAACATAACATACAGCTCATCCAGTCTACGGCTGGATGCAATATTTATAATTAACTAACTTTGTACCATCTTCACGTGTGGAAGGAGCAATAATTGGAGCTATCCATTTTTAGTTCACAGGAAACAAGACGCTCTTCATTTTTCATAGTGCCATTTACCTACCACCCTTTCTGCCAATGACTTGAATTGTTCAGCCGTAGCTCCTGTTTTATTTCAATGGACTCACAACTTGGAGATGATGCCAGTTCAAAGTGAATTAGCCTGAAAGCTCATCTGGAAATGCTGAGAGGTTCGCTGCATCCCACAGCTTCAGCGCAGATGCATGGGGCAGACCTGAAAGCCACAATGTCTGTACCTGAATGCATTCATCTGTACAGTAAAAATGATCATACTGATGTTAAATCTGATAAAAAAGAAAAAAGCAAAGGATTGGATGAAAGTTGAAATATTCCCCTGGCAGATGTCAGTGCTCATAATTCTCCATGGTTCACTTTGCCCTCATGTCGTGAGGCACTCTGCATCCACAGAATGAAAGAGCCCCATGCACACATTTTGTTCTGAGAAATGGTCTGCATGTTTACTCACTGTATTTACTAATGCAAATTCCTAGTCGGTTTCCAAAGCTCCTCTTTGCAGAAAATTATAAGAATCTCTGCATTTGGGCTCCTCTTTCCTCCAAATCTACTTTCTCCCGTTAAGTGAGGCTGGAAGCCATGGGTCATCTTTCTCCATCGTGGGTCACATAGCGGGGCAGTCCAGATGTTTACAGGAAGTTTTGCCTCTGGAGTTTGAAGGAGGATCCTTGTTTCAGAATGAATCTCAGTGGAGGATTCAATGCTCTACGTGAGCCCAGCTGTTGAAGGTTCAACTCATTTCAAACACAGGTACAGCCCTTATGGGGGGGCTGAGTGAATGCCCAGGACCTGAAGGAGCTTTGAATAGAGCACAGGAGTCAGCCAGGGAAAATATTAAGCGTAAAACAAATGAGCTGAGGCTGAATATAGATATAAATCATAGAGTGCTGGAGTAGTTCATTCTGCTTAGGGAAAAATCTAGGGTGTATTTACAGAAGAATTTAAGCATCTGAGCTGAGACAAGTATGATAAGAGAACATCAAGAGTCAAAAAAAATGTCACCTAGCCAATGGGGGTGTTGGGTGGAAGATGCTATGCAGGAAGGAACGGGATGAGCACAGTTATGGAAACAGCAAAGTAAAAGCAAGATTGGCCATTTGGACTGGGGTTGGGTTCCGAAGGGGATAAAATAGAAGACTGATGAGGAGGTAGAGGCCACATTTCCACCCAAGGTAAATTATTTTGAAATTTATTCTGCTAGCAGCGGTCTACGGTTTGGTTTTACCAGGAAGTGATCTAAGCAAGACACTTACTTTTTAATACACATATCTGTCCCTTTTCCCAAAATGGGATGGAGTAGGAGGAAAGTGAAGGCGTCATCAATCCCCAACTGGGGAGGCGTTTGTTTATTTGCAACAACTGATATTTCACTGTATTCCTGTCCTTACTAAGTTATTCGTGATAGCAGAGGGTAGACCTTAGGTTGACTCCTGCCCAAGGGTAATCTCAGATGTCTGTGAGAAGTTCCATATGTCCAGTACCACAGGAATCACAGCTGCTCTACGATTTCCAATGTCTGAAATTGCACACACGTGCCGCATAACTGAGCCACACAGTCATCGCTTCCTGTGGGTCTTCACTGAATTCCAGGTTTCACTTCTTTAATAAGAAAGAGGTTCCTTCCACCTGTTTGTCCCATACCTTTCCATCTTTTTTTTTTTTTTTTTTTCTTTTTCTTTTGCGGTACGCGGGCCTCTCACTGTTGTGGCCTCTCCCGTTGCGGAGCACAGGCTCCGGACGTGCAGTCTCAGCGGCCATGGCTCACGGGCCCAGCCGCTCCGCGGCATGTGGGATCCTCCCGGACCGGGGCACGAACCCGTGTCCCCTGCATCGGCAGGCGGACTCTCAACCACTGCGCCACCAGGGAAGCCCCCTTTCCATCTTTTTACTGCCGGAGAAATTATTCCGATCAATAAAGCTGATTAGTCTTTTTTGTTTCCCCCTGATCTTTAGTATCTGTGCTCCTGAAGTCAGTCTCACATTAATCCGGTATATTGATTTTGCATTTCTGACCGACAGCAATCTCAGCCAGGCTGCCTCACATTCTTCCCCTTCTCAGCCCTTGCTGTTCCTCAAGTATGATCCCTGACATCCCACAGCGTCACGCCGCCCGCCCCCGCTTCCCCCATCGTTTGTAATCAGGCCCAGAACCTCCTCTATCTTCCTCCCACTCCTAGCCCTGTTAGATTGGCCTTCTCCCCACAACCGAAGGGGTAAGAGATGCGGGACTCAGCCGGCAGGGAGCCGTTTTCAGACGCTCGCACTCCCAAATTTCCCCCTCCTCGGGCTCTGCTGGTCCGGGAACGCGAGGCCGCCACAGCTGCCGGAAAAACACGCGCCCCGAGCCCCTTGGGTTCTGATCCCGGGGGCGATCGGCCCCTCCCCAGCCCCGCCCCTCCTTCTTCCAGCCCCGCCCTCGACTCCCGGCCTGAGCCGCCTGTTGTCATTCTCCCCCAGCCCCGAAGCCCCAAGGCCCTGAGGCCCCGCCCCGGAGCCCGCCCCCGTCGTTCCCGCCCCGCCCCCGGCCCGCCTAGCCTTCTCTCGCCCTCCCTGGGCCGCGCGGCCGGAGCTGGCACCGAGGAGCGGCGGCCGCGGCGGCATCGCGTTCTGGACACGCCAGCGCTCCGCTGGACACGGCGTCCACGAGCGCGCCCGCCGCGCGCGGATCTGCCTTCCGCGGTCCGGGGCTGCCCGGGGGGCGTCCGGCGTTCCCCGAGGGCGGGCGTGTCCGCGCGGCGCCGGCCGGGGCGCGAGCGCGGGGCCGCAGCCTGTTGCAGTGCGGGGGGCTCCGGGCCGGGGGCGCCGGGAGCCCTGCGGGGGGCCGCGCGGCCCGGCTCCCAGCGCAGAGCAGTTTTCTCCAACTCTCCGCCTCCGTCTCTTCCGGGCCCACCGCTGCCGGGAGACCCCGTCCGGACCTGCCAAGGTAAGCGGACTTGGCCCTTGAGGGGATCTCTTATCCCCAAACCACAGCCAGAGGGCGGGGGTGAGGAGCAGAGGATGGAGTTGGCATGTTGGTAGGAAGCGAATGAAAAAAATGCAACAGGCGGAGCGGATCAGGGAACTCCTAGCGTTCATGTTTCCTACAGAGAGGAGACTTGTCCAAGACTGAAACTTGGTTAGGTTCTTCAGAACCGAAGCCGGGCAGCCGCGAAGCTGCTCCTTGAGTGTGGGTCTGAGCTCCCTCTGGTGGCTTCTTGTAAGGATGGAAAACCGGGCTACGGGAGAGAGACTGGTGCAGAACCGCTCGCTGTTCCTCGCTCCCACACACTGTCATGATTTCTCCTTCGAGAAAAGTGACTGCTCTTACTAGTTCCCCTGGCAAAGACACCCTCCGAGCCCTTGAACGTTAAACCCTCAACCGGAATCATAATGGTCCTTTAAACTTTTGCTTTTTGTCTCTGAGTCTTCTGTGATCAAAACAAGAATGACAGGACTCATCTTCTGTTAATTGCATTTGAATAAAAACATTTTAAATGACTAAAGCAAGCCACAGTAAAATAAATACTCTTAGGAAAGTTACATCTTGTAGCCGCTTGTCTTCTGCCACCATTGTTATCCTAACATGTGCGTTGAAAAGTATAAGAAAAAAGAATCATTTGGTCTAACTTAGATTGTAGTTAATAACAGATCTTATTGTGATTCTAAAATTTCTATCAGGAGACGTTAGAACATTTAAATCTTCTGTTTATGTCCACTCCCAGCACACCTGTAGCCTCAGAGAATTTCTGTTTTGTTTTTCCCCCAGAAAGGAGTATGTCATGAAAAAGGAACAGAAAAGACACGTCACTGTTGGTGAAAGGGGAGTTTTCTTTCCCAGTTGGTGGTTACTTCATGATTGGAAGAGAAGTACCTAGGTGGCTGAAGAGATTAGATTTTCATAGCTGTACCGATGAAGCTGATAAAAGAAGATGGGAAAATGCTTTCTCTGGGTCATAATAGGCTGATGAGTAAGTAAGCCTGAAAAAAGACAGATCTGAAATGAGGACAGGAATCTTGAGTGTTTTAAAACCAAGCAGGACTTTGAATACTTGTTGAGGATGTTTTTTTCCGAAAAAATGGAGGAAGAAAAAATTCTCAAAGCAAAAAGTGTAAAAAGCTGAGAGGAGTAACAACCCAGTCAGCTCCAAGAATTGCAGTACTTTCAGCTTCTCTGAGCACACACAGGCAAAGGCATCAGACATGTATGATGATCTTACCCCTGGTGATGGCTTCCTGCTCCAGGAATGACTTCTTAATGTGGGTTTTGGAGTGCTTTTTTTTCTTTTTTTTACAATGTGTGTTTTTTGACTCTTTGTGTTAGGTAGATTTATGTCAAGGAAGTAAATTGTGAATTCATGGTATTTTTGACCATCTCCACCCCTGTTCGCTGTGTGATATTGGAAAATTAGAGGTTTTAACATTCCTTGAAGTTTTACTTTACTGGAAGCAACACTGCATCAGGCAAACAGATCCACAGTGTAAGTTTTCTCTTTTTGGCAACTGTACTTGCTTTGAATGAGCCGAATGTCAGCTGGATTTCACAGCATATCCGATTTACAGTCTGTGTTTTATCAAGGCCTTAAATGTATGTTTTATACTCAGCAGATGGGAAACACATTGAGTACTGTGTTTGACATGTATGCCTAAGGAAAGGAGCTCCCCGATGGATCATGGCGTTAATGTTTACAGGACATTTCTTATTTTTACTGTTAGTGATGTTTGCTTTCTCTACTTTTGAAGAATCTGTGAGCAATTACTCTGACTGGGCAGTTTTCCCAGATGACATAGATCAGCTTAAGACACAGAAAGTGCAAGATTTCAGACCCAACCAAAAGCTGAAGAAAAGTATGCTTCATCCACATTTATATTTTGATGCTGGAGAGATCCAAGCAATGAGGCAAAAGTCTCGCACAAGCCATCTGCATCTTTTTAGAGCTATCAGAAGTGCAGTGACGGTTATGCTGTCCAACCCGACATACTACCTACCTCCACCCAAGCATGCTGATTTTGCTGCCAAGTGGAATGAAATTTATGGTAACAATCTGCCCCCTTTAGCACTGTACTGTTTGTTATGCCCGGAAGACAAAGTTGCCTTTGAGTTTGTTTTGGAATATATGGACAGGATGGTGGGCTACAAAGACTGGCTGGTGGAGAATGCACCAGGGGATGAGGTTCCAGTTGGCCATTCCTTAACAGGTTTTGCCACTGCCTTTGACTTTTTATATAACTTATTAGATGATCATCGAAGGCAAAAATACCTAGAAAAAATATGGGTTATTACTGAGGAAATGTATGAGTATTCCAAGGTCCGCTCATGGGGCAAACAACTTCTTCATAACCACCAAGCTACTAATATGATAGCGTTACTCACTGGGGCCTTGGTGACTGGGGTAGATAAAGGATCTAAAGTAAATCTATGGAAACAGGTTGTAGTAGATGTGATGGAAAAGATGATGTTTCTGTTGAATCATATTGTCGATGGTACTTTGGATGAAGGTGTTGCCTATGGAAGCTACACGGCTAAGTCAGTCACACAGTATGTTTTTCTGGCCCAGCGCCATTTTAATATCAACAACTTGGATAATAACTGGTTAAAAATGCACTTTTGGTTCTATTACGCCACCCTTTTGCCAGGCTTCCAAAGAACTGTGGGTATAGCAGATTCCAATTATAATTGGTTTTATGGTCCCGAGAGCCAGTTAGTTTTTTTGGATAAGTTCGTCTTAAAGAACGGAGCTGGAAATTGGTTAGCTCAGCAAATCAGAAGGCACCGGCCTAAAGATGGACCAATGGTCCCCTCCACTGCCCAGAGGTGGAGTACTCTTCACACTGAATACATCTGGTATGATCCCCAGCTCACCCCACGGCCTCCTGCGGAATATGGTACTGCAAAAATGCACACATTCCCTAACTGGGGTGTTGTCACTTATGGGGCTGGGTTGCCAAATACACAGACCAATACCTTTGTGTCTTTTAAATCTGGGAAGCTAGGAGGGCGAGCTGTCTATGACATAGTTCACTTCCAGCCATACTCCTGGATTGATGGGTGGAGAAGCTTTAACCCAGGACATGAACATCCAGATCAGAACTCATTCACTTTTGCCCCCAATGGGCAGGTATTTGTTTCCGAAGCTCTCTATGGACCCAAGTTGAGCCACCTTAACAACGTACTGGTGTTTGCGCCATCACCCACAAGCCAATGTAATAAGCCCTGGGAAGGTCAGCTGGGAGAATGTGCACAGTGGCTTAAGTGGACCGGAGAGGAGGTTGGTGATGCAGCGGGGGAGATCATTACTGCCTCTCAACATGGGGACATGGTATTTGTGAGTGGGGAAGCAGTGTCAGCTTATTCCTCAGCAATGAAGCTGAAAAGTGTCTATCGGGCTTTGCTTCTCTTAAACTCTCAGACTCTGCTAGTTGTTGATCACGTGGAGAAGCAAGAAGATTCCCCAATAAAATCTGTCAGTGCCTTCTTCCATAATCTGGATATCGATTTTAAGTACATCCCATATAGGTTCATGAACAGGTATAACGGCGCCATGATGGATGTGTGGGATGCACATTACAAAATGTTTTGGTTTGATCATCGTGGCAGTAGCCCCATTGCTAGTATACAGGAAGCAGAGCAAGCCGCTGAATTTAAGAAGCGGTGGACTCAATTTGTTAATGTCACATTTCAGATGGAATCCACAATCACAAGAATCGTATATGTCTTTTATGGGCCATATGTCAATGTTTCCAGCTGCCGATTTATTGATAATTCCAATTCTGGACTTCAGATTTCTCTCAATGTCAATAATACTGAACATGTTGTTTCCATTGTAACTGACTACCATAACTTGAAAACAAGGTTCGATTACCTGGGATTTGGTGGCTTTGCCAGTGTGGCTGATCAGGTCCAAATAACCCGATTTGGTTTGGGCACTCAAGCCATAGTGAAGCCCATAAGACATGACAGAGTGATTTTTCCCTTCGGATTTAAATTCAATGTAGCAGTCGGGTTGATTTTGTGCATCAGCTTGGTGATCTTAACTTTTCAGTGGCGGTTTTACCTTTCTTTTAGAAAGCTAATGCGGTGGATCCTCACCCTTGTTATTGCCTTGTGGTTCGTTGAGCTGGTGGATGTGTGGAGCACTTGCACTCAGCCCATCTGTGCAAAGTGGGCGAGGCTGGAGGCCGAAACGAGCGCGAAGCCTGTGTCTCCCCAAGGGCACCGCATCGATCTTCCTGACATCGTCATTACCTCACTTCCTGGCTCAGGAGCTGAAATTCTCAAACAACTCTTCTTCAACAGCAGTGACTTTCTCTACATCAGGGTTCCCACAGCCTACATTGAGATTCCTGAAACTGACTTTGAGATCGACTCCTTTGTGGATGCCTGTGAATGGAAGGCGTCGGATGTCCACGGTGTGCATTTCCGTTTACTCCGAGGCTGGTTGCAGTCCTTGGTCCAAGACACAAAACTCCATTTGCAAAACATCCATCTGCATGAACCCAGCAGGGGTAAACTGGCCCAATATTTTACCACGAATAAGGACAAAAAAAGGAAGTTGAAAAGGAGAGAGTCTTTGCCAGAACAAAGAAGCAGAATGAAAGGCGCCTTTGATAGAGACGCTGAATACATTCGGGCTCTGAGGAGACACCTGGTCCATTACCCCAGCGCGCGGCCCGTGCTCAGCCTGAACAGTGGGAGCTGGACCTTAAAGCTGCATTTCTTCCACGAAGTTTTAGGAGCTTCGATGAGGGCCTTGTACGTGGTGAGGGACCCTCGGGCGTGGATTTATTCGATGCTGTACAGTAGTAAACCAAGTCTTTACTCTTTGAAGAATGTACCAGAGCACTTAGCTAAACTGTTTAAAATAGAGGGAGGTAAAGGCAAATGTAACTTAAATTCGGGCTATGCTTCCGAGTATGAATCATTGAGGAAAGAATTATCAAAATCCAAGCCACACGCAGTGTCCCTGCTGGCTCACGTGTGGCTAGCAAACACTGCAGCAGCCCTGAGGATAAACACAGACCTGCTGCCTACCAGCTACCAGATGATCAAGTTTGAAGATATTGTGCATTTTCCTCAGAAAACCACTGAAAGGATTTTTGCCTTTCTTGGAATTCCTTTGTCTCCTGCTAGTTTAAACCAAATATTGTTTGCCACCTCCACGAACCTTTTCTATCTTCCCTATGAAGGGGAAATATCACCAACTAATACTAATGTTTGGAAACAGAACTTGCCTAGAGATGAAATTAAACTGATTGAAAACATCTGCTGGACACTGATGGATCGTCTAGGATATCCAAAGTTTATGGACTAAATGCTGCAGGTCAGCAGAAATTTGCACTAATAATTTCCAACCCAATTTGTGGATATGAATTAGAAGAGTTTGTATATTCTTGTACTGTGTGTATGTATGTATGTGTGTTGGTGTGTGTTTGTGTGTGTGTGTGTGTGTGAGTGATCAGTTTGCTACTTGCACAGAGAGATTATTTAAAAATAAGCACCCTGTTTGGCCTAGCAGGATTCATTTTTATGTCACCACTTTTCCTTGCCTTTGTTTCTGAATTTTTTCTGCTAAAATGTTTCTGCTGCAGAGGTGTAGATGAAGTTATATCACAGTGGTCAGGGGAGATAGGAAGATTTTAAAGGTTTTTGTCCAACTCTGTCTTTCATCTGTAACTGTGCTGATCTATCTCGAACCTCACACTGCTAAAGGCCTTGCAGTTGCTGCTTTACCCAAGCATCTGTTGCTTTCAAGAAGGACTGCAAAAGTTCCTTATCTTTTTCAGAAGGTGTCCTAATGTATTTATCTTGCGTGCGCGCACACACACACACAAATCCTTTCACTGTGTATAATGTTCACTGATATCACTGGGGAAATGGAGAAAACTCCTATCAGAATTATAGGATCCCTTCTGGAAAATATAGATGGAAATACAGAATGAATTTTTTTTTTGAGGTCAGAAACAATGACCTGAAAATCCTCTAAGTTTTTAATTTAGAAGTAATAAAGAATCAGTCTTGGAACGGTGGCTGCCAAGGACTGGTACGGTATTTTAGACCTGCTTGTCTTTTTAAAACACTCTCTTTCTTGCTTCCTTGAAGCTGTAGCTGTTCACCATCACCACTCCCACCCTTTTCTTTCTGTGTCTGTCACTCAAAACAGTCAATAGTTACTGATGGCTAAACTCCCGATATTTGTGGGAATTTTTTTTTTTCTGTTCTGATGATTCATTTTGCATCAAAGCCTGACACAGCCTTAGAATCAGATTTCTCCTTGTGGAATTATCACTGTATGACTCAAAGAAAGCAGTGCCACTGCTGCCAGTGTTTTTTTAGACTGGAAACAGAATTGGAAAACTGCCTGACTTATCTTGCATCCCTTTGAATGAGTCCACAGACTGCCAGTGTCGGCAAAAGTTGAAGGCGAATGGGAGATGATGTCAGAGGCATCTGTTTCCTTTACCATCTGCATCTTATTATAAATATAGTCGTCATAAAGTATGGTTCATTTTATTTTGGTAGGCTCTGAAATCAAAATGCTATGCCATTAGAAGCCAGAGGAGTAATTACAATGTATTGGATGAAAACTATTAGGCAGTGTGGAGACTTGATGAAAATCTCTGTACAGACTGTAGTCTTCTTCCTAATGCTTCAGACTGTAGTTTCCACCCGCCCTCCCCATCACCCATGCTCTAACACTTGGGAGTCTGTCATTCTGACCTAGATAAAAGTGGTTCTTTCTCAGTAGTTTATTATTATGTCAAAATGTGCCTCCAGGGTGATAAAGCTGTGGATATGTTACATTCCAGCTAAAGCTAACTGGGCTGTCATTTTTCTTCCATTACAGTGTGAAAGCAGACCGACCACTTCCCCCCCATCCCCATATCTGCCTCCTCTCATAGCTTTCCCTGCTTTCTCTTTACAGTGTCAAAATGAATGAAAATCCTATTAATACAGGTTGAGAGGGCAACTGAAGACCTGAATCCACACTGTTATTCTCAAGGAAGATTATTCGTCCTATCTCAGGGTTATCAACAAGCATGTAACATTTCTACATGGATGATAACACTGTTTCCATTATTGGTCAGAGTCTCGGTGTTTGCTTTCAATTCCCAGGATGTGTGATCTTAAATCAGATCAAATAGAAAGGCTCTGGGTTGAAAGTAATATTAGGCCTGATCAAGGTAAGAATTACAAATGTGTGCAAGTAACAGCAGAGAAGGCAGAAACTGTACCACTGCCTTTCCTTTAACTTTGTACAGAAACATGCCCACAGGCAGAAGAGAGCCAGGGTGAGTATGTGGAGGCGTTGGGGGAGAGAAAATGGAAAAGAGCGAGCAGTTCTGTAAATGGATACGGGAACAATATGGAATATCTTATTTACAGCTAAAGAAAGGAACACACTTAAGATGATCTTCACAGTGTATCTTAACTTTTACAACATAGCAAGGTGAAGGTGAATTTCCTTGTCTACTCATCCACTCTGACCCCAAGGGAAACTTAGCTGGAGGAGAAGACTTCTATTCACAGGTTCTATTTCTAAGCAATGTTTTACATGGGTGAGGGACGGCCCAGCATTGCATATGCGTCCATTTGTTCATGCTTAGGAGCCCCTGCCTTATAATCTCAATTATAATCTCAGAACGTCTAAGTCCTACATTCCTAGGGTGTTATCCTAGGAAGAAATGTGAATAGACTCTACACTTATTTTTCTTCTGATCATCTTGAAAATAATTAAAGCAACGATTATCACTGTGTGACACTTACAAAGCAAACACTTTAAAAAATGTCTTCCATAAAATCAATTCCTTTCCTCATTAACTTCCCCAAACTTAGGCCCAACTGGAATTAAAGCTGTTATTAAAATAATATCATTTAAATGTTGAAATTTTGAAAGAATGTGTCCATTTTGCTGACAGAAGTAACATAAACGTAGAGGTAATGTTGATCTAGTTTTCAAAAGTTTGAAATAACGCAAATTACTCACTTAGGATGAAATAGGCCATATCCAGAGATGAATTTACTGTAATGACAATTCCAGAAAGGAAGGAAATGGGAGAATCTGTTCAGGAGAAAGAAGATAAATCTGTGATTATACTTAAATTTAACCTTTAGAAACCCAGAAAGGCACGAGTTTTAGGCAGATGGCACAACAACTCATACATACTCAGCTTAAACCCGCAATATTAGACATTTGATTGGCTGGCTTTTTGGACAAACAGAAGACTTAGTACTGTAAGTTGCCTGGCAAGAATGGGATAATTATTTATGTCCAGTACCCAGCCATGGCATGGGATCTGGCACAAATATCTTCATATTCGAATAAGAACCTCTCTCCACACACACTAGTTATGTTTAATTTTTTTTTCCCTTTTGTGGAAACGCCCCCCCTTCTGTCTGCCACTGACTTTTGATTGGTGTCATTTATCAGCAGAGTTTGGTACATCATAGATCCTAGACGTTCTTGATACAAAGTCTATCACATTCAGTTATCTATAAGTTAACATTAACTGTTTGATTGACTTAACTCTGATCATAATTACAAAAATGTCGCTAATTTAGCAAAAAATGTGAATAGAAGGCAGTATGTTATAACACCACTTACAGAGGTAAGGGAGCCTAATATTCTAAGACAGATCAAGATAGTTGCTAAGGCAGTGTTTTCAGTACTTGACTAATATCTCTATTTCCCTTCACGTTGGCAGAAAAATCCAAATAATATTTTAAGAACTAGACAATTTTTTTTTTTTTGCACAAAGGATAGTAGGAACATCAAACAGTAGATTCTCGCATTCTCTAGTTAACTTGTAGCTGCTTGAGCTATAATTTACATGAGCTTGTGTTTAGTCCAAGTAACATGTTTAATTCTATTTCCAAAGACAGGTTCGGCTAAGCCTTCCACACCATGGGGGTTTTGTTTTTGTTTTTGATTTTCATTTTGCTTTCACACCTATCCAGTTATGCAGCAAAGAAAACCTGTACTGAAGATCATAGACCAGTTTATTCGAGCTATATGTATAACACAACTCCTCTATTAATAAACAAATAAAAAGCTAAAAGCAACTTGGCTATGGTTGGGATAATTTGTAATAGCCCTTTTCTTTAGGACTTTGGGTAACTGTGTTAGGCTTTTGTATGGAGCTGAGATGGAAACTGCAGTCCCACGATTTCAGCCACTAGCACCCTTAGTGAAGGGTGAGCCGTGCCTCTACTTCCTTATCTTAATTCCAAGTGCCGTCTTTGACTTGCCCTCAGTCCATTTCACTCTTCTATGTACATCATCCCAACTTACTAAGTGGCAAGAACATCCCGTACTATGCACCTGTGCTCCACATCTGCCCCTCCTGGGATATCTATTCAAGCAGGAGATCTCTAAAACGAAGGTCCCTGCAGGTCCCTTGAGATATTCTAGTAGGTGGTGCACAGGGTTGGCAGAGAGAAAGATAAGGATCTATCATGAATTAGTCTCTCAGTATGTGCTGCACAGAACCATAAGGTTTTCATGTATATCATTACAATCTTCAAAACAACTCACTGGTATTCGTTTTACAGATTAATCTGAAGCCCATATTCTCTCTCTAGGGAATATGTTTTTGTGAAGGAATTTGGAGCAGGTTTACAATTCCATTATCAATTCACTTATTCACAGTAATTTTGGGATATCTACTGTCAAGACAGTGATTAGTATGAGGGGAGAACACAAAAACTGGTTGACTCTGACCTTGCCCTGAAGAACCGATGGTCTCTCCAGAATTCATCAAGAAGAGAAGGAGAGGAAGGGCATGCCAGGTAGCCATTACCACCCGAGGAAAGGCACCGCAAAGTGTTATCTACTCTGTAGTAGACAGGATTTATCTCTGAAAAAGTGGTTATGAGGAAAGGGAGTAGTTATGGAGTTTCAGTAAATGTGGACAGAGATCACCACCTGCGCTTTTCCTCATTAGGTTTGACTCTATAGTTGTCACAGGATGTCCCATCAACAAGTAGCCCTTGCAAAAGAGAAGCGCAAACAGAACAAAACCGCTGACACTTGCTCTTTCCCAATTCCCCTCCCTCCTCACTTAACTACCCCAGCACATTTATCACAAAGAAATGTGGTCCATAATTGAATATCAAGGGATGCCCTGAAGGGAAAAGGATGTGTGAGTGCGGTCTGTCTGGGCTGCGTGCAGATCACCGCTAGTAATAACAGTACAAAGGAGGATACCTCAGTGTATTTCATCCAGGCTCCAGCTGGCCAGCAGCATATTCCTTTCCTTTCCCTCCCCTCTCAGCACCCCCAGATCCACATTACCAGGCACAGCTAACCGATCCTGAGAATGCAGTAGTGAACCAAACCTATGGAGCTGACGGTCAATCAAATATATTTTAAAAGAATTCATTTTGGGAAAAAAAAATCCAACCTGTTCTGTTCCCTACCATGTAAATAATACCAAAAGGAAGGAAGGGAAGGAGGGAGGGAAGGAAAGAAGGAACAAAGGAGCAAGGAATGGAAGGAAGGAACTCAACCTAAACCTGAACACAAAGTAAGGTGCACAAGGAGAATCATTCCTGTAACAATTGTGTTCATTATTGTATGAACTATTTAAGAATCTCTTTGAAACCTTATTAAAGCTAAAACTTGAGAATAAAGGATAAATTGTAATCTGAGCAAATCTTTTCTACAGTACATTGCAATTGCTCTTTCTGTTTTATTTCTTTAAACTACTTCTGTATTGCTGTGACTCTTGAGATGAAATTTTTCGTTCAAGTGTCTTAACACTGATGAATTCCACCTCAGTGTCTCAGGTTTTCCAACTTCCTAGATAACGTGGTGTTCTCCCATATATTGTCTTCCTCTCTATTTCCAAACATGGGGCATATACCTTGTTCCTAATGATTTAAGGAAGCAAACGTTCATGCACATGTGACATCCATGATGCTCTCCATTTCTTCTTTTGGAAGTTAATTCAGCTCTCATCACTGTCACTTTTCTCATTTAGTAAATGAACAACATAAAATCTCTAATCTCTGCATTAAAATCTGACATCCTTCTATGAACAATGCTGAAGGCACTTCTTACTTTATTCATTGCATAATGCAAATGATGCTCCCAACCTTTGTTATATTACAATGAAATATTACTGCCCAATTTTATTAGTATTTATTTATTGTTTTAATTATGTATTCATTTATTCCTTTGCTTGTTTCAAAAGATTAATTTTGTTGTAGATTTGTTTAAAGTTCTTGGGATTTTAAAATAAGAACACAGTACAACCAAGAAGTGATGAAATTGCTTCCGTAAAATACCCATGAAAAGACAACTGCATATAAATAATGCAGTTAATAAAAGTTAACCCTACACAAACAAAACGGGATTTTTGCTCTTCATTTTTACTCCAGACATTAACGTGGGTGCCCTGGCTAATTCAGTGCTAACTAGAGCACAGCACGCTTGCAGTGGGCTTTTGTATGCCAAGGAACTCATGTTATTTCTCTCTAGATTTACCAAAATGAAATGTACATATATTCAGTTATACTTTATCTTTCACCCCACATTAATTATAAAACTCTCAAAAATCCCATTATTGAACACATGAGTAAAAAGGTACTTGCTTGTCTACACACATAAGAACTTGGCCGGATTCCATTATCATAAGAGGTGGAAGGTTTTCTGTGTATAAACAACAGATTGCACTGGTGGGTTTTTCACAAGGTTTGTTTGCATCTTTCTCCCATTTCCTTGATTAATTTGAAGAGGGAGATTTCTATTAAAAATGTTATATTCACAACACTTTTATATATTATATGAACTTTGAAATTAGATAAACCTGAATACAAATCCCTAGGTCAGTAAATAATGACCAGCTGTGATGTGTTGGGCAATTTTCTTAATTTTAAATCTCCATTTCCCCATCTATAAAACTCCCCCAGAGTTAATATAAGGATTAAATAAAATCACACGTGAAAATTAATAGAACGATACTTGTTTCCTCTTTGTGATCATCTCCAATTCATTATATATCAAACCCATATGTAATGTGATGCACCATTTTCCCAATAAGAAAATATTAAAATGTTTCCAGAGAATTTGAGCATACATAGTATGCAGACCAAATAGACACCTATTTTAGTATTCCATATATCAGCTGAGTTGCACAAACATGTAAAATCACAGTTATGCAATTAATATATTAATTTGGAAATACTGCTTTTTTTATGTTCACGTTTTAAGAGAAAAATTTATTCAAATTTTCATGTACTTCAATGTCTTCATTATATCTAGAAGAAATTGCAATAGAGTCATGGTTTGAGTTTTTCCAGGGAATGAATATCATATTTCCTTCTGAGTTTTACTGAGATAGAGACTATTTTTTTTTTCTTTTTGCGGTACGCGGGCCTCTCACTGTTGTGGCCTCTCCCGTTGCGGAGCACAGACTCCGGATGCGCAGGCTCAGCGGCCATGGCTCACGGGCCCAGCCGCACCGCGGCATGTGGGATCCTCCTGGACCAGGGCACGAACCCGTGTCCCCTGCATCGGCAGGAGGACTGTCAACCACTGCGCCACCAGGGAAGCCCGAGATAGAGACTTTTTTGAATTTAAGTATGATGCTATTACTTGAAATTTTATTTCATGTTACAAGTGCCATTTGTATAACATTAATCATAATTTTATGTTCATACCTTCATTCAGTAGATACATAATTATGATCTTATAGATTGTAATCATTGTATTTTTCTTAATTTTTCCACTTATTATGAAATATGTATAAAAGCTGGGGGTGTCTAAGACTATGTGTGAACATGACATTTACTCCACTGGCTATGATGGAATAAGTGAGGACCAATCTGAGGTAGCATATCCAAATTACACATATCATGATTATATACCTTAACACCATACATAACAAATGATTTTATCAATATAAAATTATCTCATCTTTATAGAATATTATTTTCTTTTAATTCATGTGTCATTCACACATATTCTTCGGGTTGGCGTAAAATTCTACGGTCCTTTATCTTCTGCTTGGTGCTTTGTAAGCCTGGATGCTTTCTCTTTTCCATGCCTGTAGATGACAACTGAGGAGCAAACTCCAGAGCCTCCAGCCAGAAACTCAGCCTTCCAGCAAGGAGTGCAAGAGAGCATGCACCTCTGCACTGGGACCAGGTGCCACAGATCTCTGATAGTAGGGTTCATACCACTGAAGAGAGAAATTCCTTTTCTTTCTTTCATTGGTTTTCCTTGGATATTGCTGTCCACACCCCTGCTGAGGTTCACTGTATGCAAATTAGAAGACACTATTTTGCTGATTCTTGCATATGCCAGCTCTACTGCCCCCTACTTATCAAACTGTAGGTATTATGGATATGCAAGATAGGTTATGCCAATATGTTGACAATGAAAAGATGTGCTGACCCTACCAGAAGCCCTCCTCTGTGATATTGATAAGTAACTGTGGCCAGAGCTGGGACTTAGAGTCAGAATTCCTATACTCACACACTCTATAATATGGTACAAAGCATATATATCTGACCTTTCATTACCGTATCCTCCTGCTCTCACCAGTCATCCCAGAGGTAACGTCTATCCTGGATTTTATGTTTACCATCCCCTTGCTCTTCTTTATAGCTCCACCACATATGTCTTGATCCTTATCAACATATTGTATATTTTTGCAGGTTTGTATACTTTATGTAAACAGTAACATATTGCATATATTCTTGTGCAACTTGCTTTTCTTTGCTCAAAATTTTATCTAATGCATGTTGATGTTTGTAGGTGGAGATCACTTATTTTCATCGTGGTAGGTTCCAATATATGCTATTATCTGAAATACCATACTTTACATATCTTTCATCTTGTTGGGTTTTGGGAATAGTTTTAATTTGGGCAATTTCAAACATTATATATAAAACTGTTTATAGATGCTGTATAATGCACATATACAAGAATTTTGTCATTGTGTTTTGTTTGTACCCAGAACCTTCCCACCCAGCCGCACTCCAGCCTAGTATATATATTGAGGGCTCAAAGCACATCCTCAACTATTCTTGGTACCAAATTATTATTTTTACAGATTGTTTGTACAAACTGACACTCTAGCCATTGTAGAAAAGTTTGTGTTGCTCCAAAATTTCTCCTGTACGTGACATTTTCATACTTTTAGATGTTTTTCTGTCTAGTGGGGTAAAAGAGTGTTACGTTTCCTTTTTTCTTTTGCAGTTCTGTTAATAACATAGCACACGCATGCAGCACACGCACTCATGCGCGCACGCACACACACACACAGTAGTCCTTACTTTTTCCATTTGTGTTTCTTCTTTTGTGAAATGAAATCCATGTTCATGTCTTTTATCCATTTTTCCATTGCATTCCTTATTTTTTTCTCATTGATTCATTGACATTTATAGTATATTAATAATACTAATCCTTTTTTGGTTATACTCGTGAATAACTTCTTGGCTTATATTTTCATGATCTTTCTATTATTACTTTTGTGATGTATTTTGACAATGCAGGTGTTCTTAATTTGAATGTAAACAAATATGTGTTTTTCTTTATTACTTGTACTTTTTTTGCATCTTATTAAAGAATCTTTCTTAAGGTCTTGGCACTGAAGATGTTCTCCTCTATTTTCTTCCAAGCATTTTAATTTTCTCATCATCATCTATTGCTGCAAAACAATATTACCACAAATGTAATGGCTTAGAACAGCACACGTTCATCATCTCACAAGTTCTGTGGGTCAGGAATCCAGGCGTGGCTGAACTGCGTCCTCTGCTCTTATATGTGGCTGCAATAAAGTAGCTGGGCCTGGGATCTCCTCTGAGAAGCATCCACTTCCAAGCTCACGTGGTTGTTGGCAAGATGTAGTTCTTTGTGGTTTGCTGGACTAAAAGCCTCAGTTCTTTTCTGGCTGTTGGCTGGAGATCCTGAGTCACTTGCCATGTGGGCTTCTCCATTGGCAGGTAACTTCATAAAAGCCAAGATGAGAGAATCAATAGAGAAACTGCTAACACATTACCATAATCATGGAAGTGACACCCAGTCAACTTTGGTGAGAAGCAAGTCAGAGGTCCCCCTATGCCCACACCCAAGGGAAAGGGACTTCACAAAGGCATGAATCCCAGGAGATGGAAGAACGGGCTTATTTTAGAGTGTCCCTGCCACAGATTTTGTCTTTTATATTTAAATATTTAATCTGCTTTATATTAATTATGTCTATTCTGAGATTTTGTTCTCTGTATAAATAACCTGCTGCCCTAGACTGAAGAGATTCAGTACCCTTTTCTTTTCCACTAATCTTCAATGCCATCTTCCCTACATATCAGGTCCTTATATTTTGTGTGAGCTGATTTCTCAGTTCTCTACTGTATTCTTCTGGCAAATTCGATTACCCAGTGACAATACTGCACTATCTTAATTACTATAGTCATTTTGTTAGCCTTGAAATCTGGCAAGCATTTTTCCTTTCTTTTTCTTCATTTCTTTAGGCTTTGTTCTTCCATGTGCATTTTAGAATTAGTTTGCATAGTCCCCCAAAGCAAACAACAATACATGTTAAAGGTGAATGCATTACATCAACTTTGGGAGAATCGACCTCTTTACATTAATCCCCATTCATAAGCATGGTATATCTCTTCTTTTATATAATATTTCTTAATCCTTTGATAGATTTAAGTATGAGCACTTTATATATTGTTATTACAGTGGATGATATTTATTTTTAATTATATGTTCTAGCTGATGATAGTATATAGAAAATACAATTGATTTTTGTGTATTTATATTGTATCAGGGAACTTATAAATCCTCTTACTAATTTAATAATTTACCTGTAAATTTTTTCAAGATACTTATACAGATGCTTTTGTAATCTTCAAGTAATGAGAATATATTTCCTTCCTTTTAATCTTATAACTTTTTAATGTTCTTACTGGATTTGTTAGGACATCCTGTAAAATACTGAGTGAGTCTGGTAATGTGAATATTCTTGTACTGTTCCTAATGTGAATGGAATGCTACTACATTTCACCACTGAGCAAATGAATGGATGCTGTATTTCACAGATTCACTTTATCAGGATGTCGTATTCCCCTGTACTCCCAGTTGATAAGTGACTTTTTATCATCAAAGCATGATGAGATTTATTCAATGCTTTTGCTGCATTTATTGCGATAATCATATGTTTCTTTGCCTTTATCTGTGAAGGTAGTGTATTTTGTGAAAATTTTTTTCTTTTGAGATTAAACCAAACTTGGCTTGCTGTGATAAAACCAGCCTGGGAATGATTCATTATATTTATATTTGTTGCTGGATTGAGTTTGTTAATAATTAATTTAAGATGTTTATATCAACATTTGTAATTGTGATTTTCTCATAATAAACTTGTCTAATTTTGAAGTCAACATACTTGTCACATAAAGTAAGTTGAGGATGTTCTATTTTTATATTTTATAGGTGAGTTTGCATAGGATTGAAAT
Organism: Mesoplodon bidens; assembly: GCF_964165515.1. NCBI lineage: Eukaryota > Metazoa > Chordata > Mammalia > Artiodactyla > Ziphiidae > Mesoplodon > Mesoplodon bidens. The sequence continues at coordinate 80,418,445 of NC_138169.1, read as the reverse complement.
GATCTAATACAAGAATGTTTGTTAAAACTCATTTGTAAATCATCTGAGCATTCTGTTTTCTTTGTGGGAACATTTTAACTAAATATAAGATTTTACTTGGTGGTTATAGGCTTATATTACTTACCTCATGTATTTATTTTGAAGCCTATTTTGGCAAGTTATGTTTTTAAAGAATTTGTCCTGTTTGGTTTTTTTTTTTTTCACATTTATTGACCTAAATTTGCTCAAAATGCATTCTGTTGCCTCTAATTATTCATCCCCTACACATGTTTTTTCCATCCCTAATACTGAGTATGTGTGCCTTATTTCTTTCTGTTCCTGGTGGGTTTTGGCTGGTAGATATTGACAATAATAGGCCAAATATTACCTTCTATATAAGTTACATAAATTAAATTGCCTTTTCAGAGACTAATGTTTAGTCTTTTTTGTTCTTACCTAATATTTTATGTTTATTTGATATTGCATAACTGGCTCCTGATCTTACATATTTCCTTTATTTACTCTAACTTCTGTTGTTTCTCTTTTTTATCTTTAATTATATGCCCCATTATTTTTTGTCAATTTCCACCAGCCAAAACCACCAGAAGCAAACTGGATTTATTGTTTATTACAGTAAGAGGCATTTAAATAGTACAGCTTTGCTCTGCTGTATATCAAACAACAAACTAATAACAGCATTAAAAAAGAGCACCAATTAGAAAACATGATTTTACTATACACAAGTACAGATTTAATATCGTTAATGTGGAGAAGATTTTACATATCTGTAAGCAAAAGTGATTACAACTTTAAAAGAGAGAAGTTAAAAGCGACAGAACATGCATAAAGCAGATAACTTGTTTCACCAATTCAAAGTACAAATACTGTCACTTTCCTTTTATTTTACAATTCATATCTCAGCTTCCAAATTACTTCTACTTAAGGCCTGTCCTCCAACCACTAAATAAATGGGGGGGGGAAGAAATACAGGGGAAAAAAAGTCTAAAATTACTTGGGATTTAATCAAAAGGTTTAGGACTACATCCAAACAAATGAAGAAAGAACTATAAACCCATGTGACCAAAACTTTCCCTGTTTCTCACTGGTATAAAGTGTCACTGTAGATGATCAGTCCTGCCCAACTCAACAAATGACACTTTTCTACAGAGACTAGAGTCACATGCTTATACTGTTTCTGCACAGTTCACATTGGTGACCCATGTACAAAAGGCCAGTTCATTTTAATTCACCTTTTATTTCCTTTTTTTTTTTTTTTTTTTTGCTTAATTTCATTCTCAAAAGCACAACCTACTGGTCCACTGTTCTTGGGTCTAGAAAAGCTGCCTACATTAGGTCTATATTATGCAGCAATCACCCCCCACGCCCCTACCCTATCCCTTGCAAAAACCATTAGACATTTTTGTTGTGCCTGGATTACCAGCCTAAAATCCCCTCTCAGGGGAATGTTATTTCAGGTATTTTCTTGTCCTTTCTTGCACACTTAATTATTTTGAGGGTCATGATGAACTAACTTTCAAGGGCTCTCTACTTTCAAATTTTGAAAAAAAGGGATTGGTTACAGGTCACTTCACGTTCACAAATGTCCTGGGCTCCTTCAGGAAAGAAATCAGCAGTCACCAGTGACCAGCCTGGTACCCAGCCACAGGTGAGGGACTTACTTTTTTCAACCCACTAAAGTTTCCTTCTCTCAAGTTAATAGACACAAATTTATGTTAACTCTAAAGTTATGTCAAAACTGTGTTTCTTTTGTTTATTTTTTAGTTTACACAGCATGGGAGTAGAAAACAGCATCTGCCTGGATAAAAAGCAATTTGGAAAGTCAAAAAAATACAATTGACTAAGAAATATGAACACCATAAATCTCATTATTAAGTATATAAATTCAACTTAAAAAGAAATCAATATTGTATCTTAGTTTATAAACCAATAAAAAGAAAATCCAGGGCTTCCCTGGTGGCGCAGTGGTTGAGAGTCCTCCTACTGATGCAGGGGACACGGGTTCGTGCCCCGGTCCGGGAAGATCCCACATGCCGCGGAGCAGCTAGGCCCGTGAGCCATGGCCGCTGAGGCTGCATGTCTGGAGCCTGTGCTCTGCAACGGGAGAGGCCACAACAGTGAGAGGCCCGTGTACCGCAAAAAAAAAAAAAAAAAAGAAAATCCATTTTGGTGAATATACCAAAGACTAAATTATTGGCTACTGCTTTGGTAATATACATGTATAGTCTTCATTAAAAACAAGTTGGTTGTTTGCCAGATATTTTCAAGATTCCCCTCTTCCACCAGCAAAGCTTGCCTTTTGGCCCACTACTTCTATTTCAAGCATTTTATCCCACAGGAAAACAAAAGAGAAAAAAAAATGTAGAAAGATGTATACAAAAGGATGTTCATTATAAAATCATTTATAATATCAGGAGATGAAAACTTCTTAAAGGTGGAAAAAAAAATCAGTGAAGATGCATACTAGCTTATTAGAAAAATCCTTATACTTTAAAAAATTAATTGATTACAAAACAACTACAAAATGATCTTATTTTTTTGTTTGTTTGTTTTTTTGTTTGTTTTTTGTGGTACGCGGGCCTCTCACTGCTGTGGCCTCTCCCATTGCGGAGCACAGGCTCCGGACGCGCAGGCTCAGCGGCCATGGCTCATGGGCCCAGCCGCTCCGCAGCATGTGGGATCTTCCCAGACCGGGGTATGAACTCGTGTCCCCTGCATCGGCAGGCGGACACTCAACCACTGCGCCACCAGGGAAGCCCTGATCTTATTTTTATATTAAATAAAATTTATATCCACCTAGTCGAATGAACTATGTCAAATGGTCTTTATAATAGGTCAACAGTGATCAAATATCAGTAATTTCAAATTATTCAATCTAATGTTTATATCCACATATCCACATATAATCTATTTATACAGTAACATTTTATGCACATACACAGACACACACTTCTGATTATTATGGATCAAATTGGGCTTTTAAATACTGCTTCTCTTCACAGAACTTTCATAAATTATAAATAGCGATAAATATTAAAAGCTTAAAAAATGTGAACATTTTTTCATTCAGCACTTCCAATACAAAGTTCCAAATAAATCTATTTCATTAATATAAAAATATTTCAGAGGAAGTAATTCAAAGCTTAGATAATTAGACTTGTGAAGTTTTCTTTATAAATTTTAGAAATAGAGACATTTAATTTCTTCTTTCCTTCTTTTTTTCTTTTTTCATCCTATCCTCCTTCAATGACTATGAAATGATGAAATGGAAATTATGGATGGATAAAATGAAAGATTAATAAGGAAATGGATACAGATCATTCCAGGAAATAGCTAGAAAAATAAAATGGCCGGAAAACAACTCAACCCAATTCCAAGCCCATCCAGTGGTCAAAAATAAGCAAAGTAAGTACTTAGCACCAAACTTAGAAAATGAGCTAGGTTGTCATTTTTGTTGTTGTTTTATTTTTTTTAAGGTATTGTGAATGAAAAAGGAAGTAGTACATCAAGAATGTAGTTGACAACTATTGTCACTCCTTGATTTACTATTTTGTATTTTGTTCTTAGGATAGGATTTTCCTACTGTCCTAGCTTCCTTTAGCTTTTTACTTCTGGGTGCTCTATGTCGGCTGCTTTTAAAAGGGCTACACTGCAACAGACCCAGACATGACTAGGTTAAGTGCTCTTGGCTCTTAGACTTTTTGATTCTTTCTTTATTATTCATTATTTGACCACAGGATATTTAGAAGTGTGTGTTTAGTTTTCAAATACTTAAGAGTTTTCATTTCTAATCTTCCTTTATTTTATAATTTAATTTCATTGTGGTTAAGGAAGATGCTTTGAATGATTTCAATCCTTTTATATTTACTGAGCATTCCTTTATGCCTAGAATATGGTCTGTCTTAATAAATGTGCTCTGTGCACTTGGAAAAAATGAATATGCTGATACTGTTGAGTGAAATATTTTATAGTTGTTTAGGTCAAGTTAGCTCATAATATATATATCGTTACTAATTTCTCTTCAGCCTGTGGGATTTCCTTAAAATTTCCTGCAGTACAGATATGCTGACAAAGCATTCTCTCTGTCTCTCTCTCTCTCTCTGTCTCTCTCTCATTGGAAAATATTTTCATTTTGCTTTACTTTTTGAAAGATATTTTCATTGGACATAAAAATCTAGGTTAAAAATATTCTAGACTCTTGAAATGTTATTACACTGTTTTCTGTCTTCCACTATTTTTGATGTAAAGTCTGCATTCATATCACTTCTCCCATGTACTTTTAAAATGTTCTTTAGGGCTTCCCTGGTGGCACAGTGGTTGAGAGTCCGCCTGCCGATGCAGGGGACACGGGTTCGTGCCCCGGTCTGGGAGGATCCCACATGCCGCGGAGCGGCTGGGCCCGTGAGCCATGGCCGCTGAGCCTGTGCTCCACAACGGGAGAGGCCACAACAGTGAGAGGCCCGCGTATGGCTAAAAAAAAAAAAAAAAATGTTCTTTAAAAATCTCTCCTTTGAAGATTTTTCTCCTTAAGCTTGATGCTCAACAGTTTGATGATGATGTGAGTACAGGTTGTTTTCTTTGTATTTATTCTGCTTCAGACTGATGAATTTCTTAAATCTATAAATTTATGTCTTTCACCAAATTGAGGAAAATTTTGTCCTTTATTTCTTCAAATATATTTTCCCTCCTATTCTTCTAGGATTAAATTTACAGGGAGTACATAACCTTTCGTTTTTAAAGGTTAACCTGGCTAAACTCAAATTGCAAATTCTGTCTCCCTGCTGTTGACAGCAGCTGAGAGTAAACATGCAGGCTTCTGGCTCAGCTTTAGCCATTGAATATAAGGCTAACTTGCTTAGAGCCACACAGGGGTTTATAAACATAAAATAATATTTACTTTCTTAAGCTGAGTGATGAGAACATGTGTGTTCACTTTTTCATTTATTTTCTTGTGTGATTATTTATTAATTCATATATCTTACGGCTGCTTTACTAGAGTTTTCAATTTAGCAGACAAGAGTAAATAGTAGACAGCCTTAAAGTAGAAGGAAAGAATTTCTGAGTTGAAAAGAATCTTTATGATCACCTAGTCTGGCTGTAAGAAAATAATACCTAGGTAACATGAGTGATCTTTCTAACTGGCACATTGTTAATGACAAAACTGGTAGTGAACGTCCTGAAAGTCACCCCAGTACTTATTATTAAAGGAAAATACATGAATATCCTAAATGATCTTGAATGTATTTCATTTTATATTATTTTTTTAGGCAACAAATCTGTGTTTTAAAGACTACATATCTCTTGAACATGAGACTTTATTACCACAAAATGATAGGTATTCATTGTGAATTAGACAGTTACAAATAAGTTAACTTAAAGTTAAACTTGGACAAAAATGTTGGCTGTCTGTCAAAATATATTTTTATTCTCACTAACAACAAACTAGATGTAAAGTGTTTCTTTATCATCATTTCTCAAATTTCCTGAAATTATAGAGTTATCTTGCTGTCAGTGCCCTCTGGATATTATTCATCAGTTTTTCATTTGACTGTACTCTTGTGATACTTCAGTAACCTTGAAATAAAACCCATATCCCAGGACATACTCCTTACCAGCCTCTTCCAGAGGAAAACTGCAGATAAAAGAAAGAAAAAATCTCCCAAACACTTTGGGGTTTTTTTGATACGCTAGTGATAACTATTCACAGCATTTAGGGACCATTCAGCATGGAGACTCGTACCTATTCCAACAGACTCCAGTAAACAAGTATCCTTGAAAGTACTCTCTCACGTCAGTAAAGAACTGGAACACTCAATGCAAAGGAATAGGATGAATCCCAGGTGTCATTATTAACTTTGCCACTTTTGTTTCCTAGGTTTTTTTTTTTTTCATCTTTCATATAAATGAAAAAGTAACTCCCAAATTGAACCATTTAGAGGCTTCATGATGTATGCATGCCCTCCTGAGCACAGATTATTATTGACTAAATAACATTTTGCCCAAATTTTTCAGTAAAGATGAACCTAGGTTACTTGCTGTTGGTGATTAGGATATCTCTGAGAGTCACTGAAATATTACTTTATAAGGCATTGTAGTAGGTAACTTATTTTCCAGATATTAACATAAGGCTGTTAAAAAGAGACTGAACTTTTACAACTAGCAGCAAAAGTATTCATGTTTTTTTTCTTAATTGAATGAAATTGGTTTTGTACTAAAAGTTAACAAGAGAATATGGCGGCCTTTGGTGGCAGCTGCAATACCAGAACCATGCATTCTGGCTCGGCTCCAGCTTTGGCTCTGCCAACACAGCTGCCACAAGCCTCTGCTTCAGGGAATTCAGCTCCTTCTCACGCTGAGCAACTTCAGCCTGCAGGGCAGCAGGCCACTCAGGACAGGAAGACCACCACCCAGATTTGTGTCCAGAGGCTCAACCACAGTGCATCGCAAGTCAGTCCTCAAGGCAGGTGACGACAAAGGTCATTCCTGACTTCAGTCCCTCTCACAAGAAGAACAACTAGCAATGATCCGTAGACAAAATACCATTATGAGAATCCCAGAACCTGGGAGGGAAGAGGCTGAAGCAGCCCTCTGGACTCCAGAGACTGAGAAGGGACAGCATTAGAAGGGTAAGGGGAGAGGCTAAACTCTGACCACATAACTGGGCCCCAAGGCTGGCACATTGCTGCATGAAGAGGGCACCCTGGGCCTGCAAGCTATCCAGTGGGGGAAAAAAGCCCAAGGTGGATATCCAGCTTCCCTGTCATTGCAGGGCACTTTCCAGGGGGCCCACTCCAGTCTCACCTCATGCGGATCACTGGAAGAATATGCGGAGCTCAATAACTGGAGATCAGAAATGGAGAAGAGGGGTGGGACTTAACAGCAACCACTGTTCAGATCTTGGTGGACAGCATTCCTGCTTATAGTGGTATCTGAGTAGAGATCCCAGCCAGTGGCTATGCACATCTGCAGAGCTGAACCAATCAACAAAAATCAATAACAGGAGGAAAGATGGAAAATTCACAAATACCTGGATATTAAACTGCACACTCCTGAAAGACCAACTGCTCAAAGAAAAAATCAAAAGGGATATCAAAAAATATCTTGAGACAAACACAGTATATAAAAACTCATGGGATACAGCAAAAGTAGTTCTATGAGGGAAGGTTATAACTATAAATGACTACATTAAGAAAAAAGATCTCAAATAAACAACAGTATATTCCAAGGGGGGCTAGAAAAAGAACAAATTAAGCCCAAATTTAGAAGAAGGAAGCAAATAATAAAGACTAGTATAGAAATAAATGGAATAGAGAATAGGAAAACAATAGAAATGATTAACAAAACTAAGTGCTAATTCTTCAAAAAGATAAACAAAATTGATAAAACTTTAGGTTTTATTTACCAAGAAAAAGAGAGAGGACTCAGATAAATAAAAGCAGAAGTAAAAGGAGAGAAATTAAAATTAATACCACAGAAATACAAAGGATCCTAAGAGACTATGGTGAACAATTATATACCAATAAACTGGACAACCTCAAAGAAATAGATACATTGCTAAAAACATGTATCCTGCTAAGACTGAATCAATGAAGAAATATAAAATCTGAAGAGACCAATAAGAAGATTGAATCAGCAACCAAAAAACCCCCAATAAATAAAAGTCTAGGAGCAGATGATTTCACTGGAATTCTATCAAACATTTAAAGAATAAATAACATCAATCTTTCTCAAACTTCTCCAAAAAATAAAAGAGGAGGGAATGCTCCCAAACTCCTTTTACAAGGCCAGAATTACCCTAATACCAAAACCAGAGAAGAACACTGCAAGAAAATAAAACTTCAGGACAATATCCCTGATACAAATGAAAAATTCTCCACAGAATACTAGCAAACTGAATTCAATGGCACATTAAAAGGATCATATACCGTGATCAGCTGGGATTCATCCTTGGATAGCAAGGATGGTTCAACATACAAAAATCAATAAATGTGGTATACTACATTAATAGAATGAATAAAAATCATATGATCATTTCAGTAGATGCAGAAAAAGCATTTGACAAAATTCAATTCCTTTCGTGATAAAAACGTGAACAAATTGGGTGTAAGAAGAATGTGCAAGAACATTAATAGTCTATATATGACAGGCCCAAAGCTAACGTCATACTTAATAGTGGAAGATTGAAATCTTTTAAGATCAGGAACAAGAAGACAAGGGTGCCCACTCTCACCACTCCTCGTCATCACAGAACTAGTCAGAAGCAATCAGGCAAGAAAAAGAGAGACAAGGCATCTAAATCAGAAAAGGAGTAAAATCATCTCTGCTTGCAGACGACATGATGTTACATATAGAAAAACATAAAGACTCCAGCAAAAACAACTTGAAAATGACCAATGAATCCAGTAAAGTTGCAGGATACAAAATCAACACACAAGTATCAGTTGCATCTCTACACACTAACAATAAAATATCTGAAAAAGAAATAAGAAAAACAATTCTTTCACAATAGCATATAAAATAATAAAATACTTAGGAATTAATTTAACTAAGGTGGTGAAAGATCTGTACACTGAAAACTATAAGACGCTTATGATAGAAAATGAATAAGACTTAAATAACTGATATAGTTTATCATGTTCATGGATTGGAAGAATTAATATTTTAAAAATACCCATACTACCCAAAGCCACTTATAGATTAAGTGCAAACCCCTGTCAAAATTGCAATGCTATATTTCACAGAAATGGAAAAATCCTAAAATTCAAATAGAACCACAGAAGAGCCTGAATACTCAAAGCAATCTCAAGAAAGAACAAGGCTGGCAGCATCACATTTCCAGGTTTCCAACTAAAGCTGACCCTTAAACAACATGGGTTTGAACTGGTCCACCTACGTTTGGATTTTTTTAAAAAATACATTATTTCATTACTACAGGATCTGTGGTTGGCTGAAACCATAGCCTTATCCACAAAACCAATGATATGGAGGGCCAACTGTAAAGCCATACTCGGACTTTTGACAGTGAGTGGGTCAGCACCCCTATTCCCCATGTTGTTCAAGGGTCAACTGTATATTACAAAGCTACAGGGATGAAAACAATAATGTTACTGGCATAAAAACATACACATAGACAAAGGAACAGAATCGAGAGTCCAGAAATAAATCCATGCATATAAGATCAACTAATATTTGTCAAGGGAACCAAGGCTACTATTGAAAAGATAATCTTTTCAATAAATATTGTTGGGAAAACTGGATATTCATATGCAAAAGAATGAAATTGGGCCTTTATTTTACATCACTCCCCAAAATTAACTTGAAATGGATTAAAGACTTAAATGTAATGCGTGGAACTCTAAAACTCTTAGAAGAGGAACATAAAACATAGGGAAAGCTCCTTGAATTGGCCTTGGCAATGATATTTTAAATACAACACTGAAAATAGAAGCAACAAAGAAAACATAAGCAAGCAGGACTACATAAACCTAAGAAGCTTATGAAAAGCACAAGAAACAGTCAACCAAATGAAAGGGAAATTTACAGAATGGAAGAAAATATTTGCAAACTATATCTCTGACAAGTGGTTAATATCCAAACTATACAAGGAACTTGTACAATTCAATAGTAAAAAAAAAAAAAATCTGGTTAAAAAATGGGCAAATGGTCTAAATAGGTTATTTTTCCAAAGAAGAATGGTCAACTGGTACATGAAAATGTAGCTGGCATCACTAATCATCAGGGAAATGGAAATCAAAACCCAATGAGATATCACCTCGCACTTGTTAGATTGGCTATTACTAAAACATAAGACTTAAAAAGGGCTGGCAAGGATGTAGAGAAAGAGAACCCGTGTACACTGTTGATGGGAATGTAAATTGGTGCAACCACTATAGAAAACAGTATGCAGGGCCCTCAAAATATTAAAAATAAAACTATCATAATACCCAGCATTTCCACTTCTGGGCATATGCCTTGAAGGAAAAGAAATCTGTGTCTTGAAGAGAAATCTGCACCCTTCCCCCATGTTCATTACAGCATTATTTACAATAGTTAATACATGGAAACAACACAAGTATCTGTCAAAAGATGAATGGATAAAGAAAATGCAACAATATATATATATATATATATATATATATATATATATATATATATATATATATATATATATATGAAAATTTTTCAGTCATAAGAAAGAAGGAATCCTGCCATTTTCGATGACATGGATGAAACTTAGGGTATTATGCTAAGAGAAATAAGTCAGATAAAGTCAAATACTTATGATATTACTTATATGTGGAAACTAAAAAAGTCTAACTCATCGAAATAGAGAGTAGACGGTGGTTGCCAGGGGAATGGGGACGGGGGAAATGGGTGAAGGTGATCAAAGGGTACAAACTTTCAGTTATAACATAAATTCTGGGAACCTAATGTACAACATGGGGACTATAGTTAACAACACTCTATTATATATTTAAAGTTGCTAAGAGAGATCTTAAACGTTCTCACCACAAAAATAAAATGATCACTACGTGAGGCGGTGGATGTGTTAACTAACCATACCGTGGTACTCATTTCTCAATATGTACATATTCTCAAACATGTACATCATGTTGTCCACCTTAAACTTATACAGTGTTATATGCATCTCAATAAATATGGGAAAAAGTAAGAGCACAGATTGTAAATTCTTAAAAAAACTAAAATGTAATGAGAATTGGAGAAAATAAATATTTGAGAAAGCATTAGGATAAATGTCTCATTGTTAGAGTTATCTGATTACTTTAGAATCTTTTCTTCAACCTGGGTACAGGAAAAGGCTTTCTAACTATGACTCAACATTTACATGCCTGAGTTCTTTTTTTTTTAATTAATTTTTTTATTGGAGTATAGTTGATTTACAATGTTGTGTTAGTTTCTGGTGTACAGCAAAGTAAGTCAGTTATACATATACATATATCCACTCTTTTTGAATTCTATTCTCATATAGGTCATTACAGAGTATTGAATAGAGTTCCTTGTGCTATACAAAGTGACCAAAAAGGGATTAATCTCCAAAATATATTTAGTTCACTTTTGATAAGGGCCAAGGAAGCTGTGATTGCCTCAACCCTCCCACAGACAGCAGCTATTAACTCTGGAGAAAATTTTAAAAAATAAATAATAAACAAACACACACACAACTACTGGCAGACACCGCACAGTGATCCAAGAGTAGCAGAAACTTGAAAGAAGCTCACCATTGGAAAAAGGAAGTGGCACTAGTGATTTTCTCATTTCACCACTTCTAGCCTGAAGGCAAGCCTCGCCTGCACCATACACGGAAGCTAAAATGCCAATAGACTACAAAATGCCACTTTCCAGTGAAAGAGGAAACTGGAAAAAGGGAGTGCCAGAGATTGGGGGCACAAATTACATGCATAAACTCTGCCTACATATCTGGCCTATCCCTAAACCACAAGAGCTAAGGGCAGAGTCTTGGCTGTTTACATAAAAATGAAATTATGGAGCAAAGATTTGATCTGTGTCAAAAATCCAGAAATTAGCAGAATTAAAGTCACTAAATCAATAAACAGTCTTTAGTAAGAATTTATCATGCATATAAGAACATTTTGCAAACCAGGAGCTTTCAAAAGTAAAAACTGATGTGAAGCTCAAAGGGCTTCATTAAATTACAGGATGGCTTATAACGTGAAAATGAGGAAGTTGTTTACCCTTTACAGAGATTGGTTATTACAATGGGGGTTCCCAGATGGCAAGGGATTGGTTAACAGTGATTATTTCATATTGTTTTTAGGAAGATGACTTAAGTTTCTTTTATGATTGTCAGAGGCATTTACAGGAAATAACCTAAGTTGTTTCCCTTATGTTCATGAAATAGATTTAATTTTGTCTACATGGCTTAAATGGTTTAGTCTTCTCAGGGAATTCTCAAGTCTGGTCTCCATTTTGTATTTAATGTTAATACTTGATACTCAAAAGACTGAGTTTTCAATCTGAGAACAACTAAACTAGCTGCCTACTAAAAATGAAACAAAAATGTCTCTTTAGGGTAAAATAACAGAATCTAAATTCTCCAACAAAATACTTTTCATAGCACATAGGATACAATCTAAAAGTGCACAATATATGAAGAAACAGAGAAATGTGACCCATACTCAAAGTTAAAGACAATATTTTTGAGGCTGACTATGAGAAGATCCAGATTTTCGAGTTAGCAGACTAGGATTTTAAAGCAGCTGTTATAACCATGCTCCATGGCACAAAGGAAGCTTAATTTGCAATACCTGAAAAATTGAATATTTCAGTTGAGAAATAAAAACTAAAAAATGAAAAGGAAATTCTACAGCTAAAAACCTCAATATTTGAAATCTTAAAAAAAAAAAAAGGGCTTCCCTGGTGGCACAGTGGTTGAGAGTCTGCCTGCCGATTTAGGGGACACGGGTTCGTGCCCCAGTCCGGGAAGATCCCACATGCCGCGGAGCGGCTGGGCCCGTGCCATGGCCGCTGAGCCTGTGCTCCGCAACGGGAGAGGCCACAACAGTGAGAGGCCCCGCGTACTGCAAAAAAAAAAAAAAAAAAAAACAGTAAAAATGCTCAGTGGAGATACAACAAAATGGAGATAGTAAAAGACTGTGAACTTGAAGACAGATCCACAGAAATTATTTAAAAACTAAACAGAATATTAGTAATATTTGGGAGCAATTACACACACATATTTGGAGTCCTGTAGAGAGAGAAAGAACGGGACAGAAAAATATATTCAAAGAATAATAACTGAAATGTCCTCAAATTTTTTGAAAGATACAAATTTATATTCAGTGAGCTCAGAAAACCTCAAGTAGGTTAAATGTAAAAAAGACTAAGCCAAGATACACCATAGTCAAAACACTTAGAGTATTTTGAACAGAACATCTAAATGCAATGAGAGCAAAATGGTGCCATGTATACACTGGGCAATATTTCAAATGGCTCGTGACTTCAAAAACAATGGAGTTCAGAGGATATTGGGCCAACATCTTTATAGTGCTGAATGAAAAAATAACCTGTCAACCCAGAATTCTATATACAATCAACTGATGTCTCAGGAAAAAAGAAACAAAGGCACTGTTTTATGCACAAAGCCTGATAAAATGTATCATCAGCCCATCTGAGCTATAAGAAGTAACAAAATAGATGGAAACTTGTATATTCATGATGGAGTGAAAACAAAGCCAATAACATGGACATAAAGAGGGAGTGTGGTACCATGATTATCCTCATTTGAGAAATGGGGACCTGGTGGCATGGAAGAGGATATTACTTGGAGTTGCCTACTGCACACACTCCAAATTTCTTTAAAGCCCCATTCAAAGAGGGAGTAAAAATGTCATAGACTGTCCCATGATATAGATAGATACGTTTTAATAGTGAAATTATTAAATTATTATTAATATTCACAATCATGAGACAATATCTCTTCAAAAATATTCACTTAAAATTGAGAAGCAAGAAATAGAGCTTGCTTGTTGTTGTGTGGCTTTACATGCTGCCACCTCGGCCATTAGATTTAAGACGTGGACAAATTGAGACTGCTTGTGATGGAAATAAATATCCTTTACATCTGACAAAGGCAGAAATAAAAATATAGTTTGAAATTGCCCTTTAACCCAGGAGGGTGGTGGAATATAACATCCAATGTTAACCTTCTATTTTGCAAACCAAGCGTTTCTCTGTTAGAATTTTTAGGAACTTCATCCTGCTAATCAAAATGTATATATACGTACAATTCAAATCTCCAGATTTTTTTAAAGGAACTACTGCAAAACAGGTTTTGTCTTTTCTGAAATTATACCACTGAGTTTTGAAAAGTACCAGACTTCTGCTCAATTTCTATAAAGTTTTGTTTGGGTTTCTACACAGCATACCAGATTGTCAAAACCATTTTTTTCCTCTTGATTTTGTTTCTATTCCTTTACTTATCACTTCCAGCTTGCTGCCATCCACAAATCTTAAAACCATGTCCTTTATCTGTCTTTCTCCTGGTTATTAATCAAATTTTTAACAAGATAGGGATAAGAGGCAACACACACTGTAGGACTCTGCTAGAGACACTCCACTTTGTGGTTTAATATTTATTAACATTTTTTTGGCATGTAGCTACAACTTGATTTTTCTGTAAAAAACTGTTTTTTGGCTTCTTTTCCTTATCTTTAATATGGGCTGGATTTCATAGCAGTGTTTCCTGAACCACCTGTGGTAAGGGACAGTTTTGCTTTTTAATTGTCAGTGATCTATGTTTTTGAAAATACAATAAAAAATGAAATGTAAAAGAATAAAATTGCTAGGGCTTCCCTGGTGGCGCAGTGGTTGAGAGTCCGCCCGCCGATGCAGGGGACATGGGTTCGTGCCCCGGTCCAGGAGGATCCCACATGCCACGGAGTGGCTGGGCCCGTGAGCCATGGCCGCTGAGCCTGCGCGTCCAGAGCCTGTGCTCCGCAACGGGAGAGGCCACAGCAGTGAGAGGCCCGCGTACCGCAAAAAAAAATAAATAAATAAAAATAATAATAATAATAAAATTGCTAGAACAATGATAAATAAAAGAGAAATGAAACCAGAACCAATTTATTATTAGACTCAACAGACATAAGATCACATTTCAATAATCCAATCAAATATATAGTAAGAAAAAAGAACTGTTGCAAAACTATACACGTTATTCACTGAAATTGTGCACATAAGTAATTAATATAGGAAATATTGTTACAGTTGTAACTTTTTGTTGTTCTCCAACTTTCACCAAACAAAGGTTATTACTGAAGTAACAATCCCCATACTAAACTCCTGTATGCACTTTTTGAATCAATTCTGTGTTTGTCAATAATGTTTTTAAAGTGACAGACGAACTTGCATTTTGCTTGTTAATTGATATAATTTAGATTGGATAAATGACATCACCACCCACAGATGTTAACCTCAGTGTTTTGACTTCACAGAACTCATAGTAGAAAAGCCAGTCTCAGGGCTCCCCTGGTGGCTGCAGTGGTTGAGAGTCCGCCTGCCGATGCAGGGGACACAGGTTTGTGCCCCGGTCTGGGAAGATCCCACATGCTGTGGAGAGGCTGGGCCCGTGAGCCATGGCCGCTGAGCCTGCGCGTCCAGAGCCTGTGCTCTGCAATGGGAGGGGCCACAACAGTGAGAGGCCCGCGTACCACAAAAAAAAAAAAAAAAGCCAGTCTCAGAGAGAGGTGTGCTGACTGGACTGGAAGACAAGAATTTGAAGTAAATTCAGTAAGCTTATGCAATTCACTTTTATTTAACATAAAGTGATTTTGTATTTTAAAAATTTATCTTCAATCCTTCATCAGTAGTGAGTTCTGGCCATTAATCTTATAAATCTTATAAACTTTAATTAAAGTTACACTTTGATAAAAGAAATGGAATTCATCTTTTTACTGGTGTGGATATTTGATGAAAGAATAAAATTCAAAATATTCTATTACATTTGTGTTTGGTGATAATTTTTCACAAATGTGCAAAATCAAGATTCACTTAGTAAGTGTGTGTGAATACTTCCTTCCAGGCATGGAAGTATTATGATGATTTTAAAAATTCAAATACTTTGGTACAAGGCAAAACTGTATTTGGTGCACTGATCAGTTAGCAAGACAGGAGATTTGAAAGTAAAATTCGCATTCCTTACCATATTATCTGACTAAATTTGAAAATGTGACTATCTGCTAGGAAATATTATTGCAGTACTTTATATGCAGACATTTAGCTTGAATGAGACAAAAATACCATTAATTTCCTCAGTCCGTCTCTATACTTTAAAGAGCTAATCTCCAGGGTGCTAGCTGTCACAGTGCTGAGTCACTAATATATTTTGGCTTCATGCTATAAGAAACTACTTCAAGTGTGGTATTAAAAAGTGTTCATGTTTCTTGCTTCTTTTGACAGTTCTTAGCACAGTTTGTTAAATTATAATGTTTACTTAAACATTTTTTAAAGATGTGCCCAAATTGCTTTTATTTTCATGTAGTTGATACATAAAATCATGTCATGTAGAAAACCAGAGGGCACATGAGTTACAGAAATTACCCATCTATAAATTCTTGCCACTTGAATTTAAATCTTTTAATCTATAATGGCAATGAGGATTATAATTGTGAAAATCTTAACAAAATCATACATAAAATGAGAGAAAATTTCTGCTTGTGATTGACTTTTGATTATGGCCAATATTCATGAAGCATCCAAGAAGGACTGGGTACACATTTTTCTGTGCTTTCATAAAAGTTTGACTGTAGGTGTAAGTATAAGGTTATTGTTGCTGCTGTGACAAACTACCATCAACTTGGTGGCTTAAGACAAGCCAAATTTATTACCTTTCAATTACAGAGGTCAGAAGTCTGACATAGGTCTCACTGGGCTAAAATAAAGGTGTTGGTAGATCGGTGTTTCTTTCTGGAGTCTCTAGGGGAGAATCTGTTTCCATGCCTTTTCAAGCTTCTCGAGGCCACCCATATTCTTTGACTCATATGCCCATTTCTTCATCTTTAAGACATCAACACTGGGCCATGTCCTTCTCACATTGCCATCTCTGTAATCCTGCCTCCTCTCTCAGCCTCTTGTCCTTTTGAGGATCCATGTGATTACATCGGGCCCACCCGGATAATCTAAAATAATCCCCCCATCCCAAAGTCAGCTGATTGGCCACATTAATTCAATATGAAACCTTAGTTCTCCTTTGCCATATAGGCTAACATATTCATATAGGCTAACATATTCATATAGGCTAACATATTCATATAGGCTAACATATTCATATAGGCTAACATATTCACAGGTTCTGGAGTTGGTATGTGGACATCTTAGGTGGGCATTATCCTGCCTATCACCATGCATTTTATTTTGTATGTAATACCATTACCCAAGTACTATCATTTTTGATGAATTATTAGATTCTTGATAGCAGGGACTCTTCCATCATTTTGTTCTAATGGGCGGCACCATTTGTAGCTTAGTAAATATATTTGAAAGTTTGCTGATATTCCACACCACAATTTGTGTTTTACACACATGCATATATGTATATGACATATGTACATATGTAAATGTGTTAATCAAGTCTTATAACCAAGCAGGACCCTATGGGGCCTTCTGGGGACAGATTACCCTGTCCTCTGCCTGTCTCTTGTTTGTAGAAAAACTTTAGCCTCCCAGGCCTTCCCTGAGTTCTAAAGAGTAAATTTAATCAGAGAAGTGAGAAAATGCAGGAACAAAGGAAAACAGTCAAGCAAGACAGAATATTAACAGTTTAGCCCTTAAAGTCAAGAAACTTCTGCTCCTCCTCAAAGGCTATAGATAATATTCCGAGCCATGTCCTTTAGGCTGTTTCGCAGATGCTGAAACCCGCACCAGGCGGAAGAAGTTAACTGTACGCAGCCCACAAGCATGTGGACCCCCCAGACCAGTTGGAACCAGAAGGTTGATGATGTTGACTCCCGATTACCTCACCACCAACCAATCAGAACAGTGTCCACGAGTTGATCACACACTCCACAAGCCCCCTCCTTCACCCACCTTTAAAAACCTTTCCCTGAAAGCCATAGGGGAGTTCGGGTCTTTTAAGCCTAGCTGCCTGGATTCCTTTGCTTGTGCCTGCAGTAAATGCGGCCCTTTCCTTCACCGCAAGCTGGTGTCAGTAGACTGGCTTTGCAGTGGGTGGGCAAGAGGACCCAGGTTTCGTTAGGTCACAGTCCAGTGAAAACCTGAGGTTTAATCTACATGGAGGCAACTTTACTGACTAGACTGGTAAGTCTTGAGGAGGGATGTACTTTGCATTTCTATTTCCCTGCTTAAGTTCTGATTCTACTGAGAGAGAGAGAAAGAGAGACAGAGACAGAGAAACAGAGAGACAGAGAGAGAGAGTCAACAGAGCAATA
The DNA here is from genome assembly GCF_964165515.1 of Mesoplodon bidens. Taxonomy (NCBI): domain Eukaryota; kingdom Metazoa; phylum Chordata; class Mammalia; order Artiodactyla; family Ziphiidae; genus Mesoplodon; species Mesoplodon bidens. The sequence continues at coordinate 80,400,521 of NC_138169.1, read as the reverse complement.
GGCAGCTAAAGATCGAAATGGAAGCTTTATTAGTGAGAATGACTAGGCTGGAGGAATATGGGGAGAAATGGGCTCCTTGATCCTTATGGCCGGATACAGGCAAAGTTTCCCATTGCTCCCAAGCGGTGTTGGAAACCTCCCATGGGAATCCACCCTGCTAGTACTCTTGGCACGGGGGGAAGAGATTAGAGCATCTACTCTTGGGTGCAACAGAGTGTGGGCTATGGGCCAGTTCCCCTCTCAGATTCACTACCTCCCCGCGGGGAGAAGTAAGAGTAGAACCACTGACCAGGCACAGTGAAAGCCCCTCCCACTGGAACCACCACAGGGGGTTGGACGAATTTCCCTCTCCACCCAAAGACCAGTCATTTCATTAGAAATACAAATCTATCTATTCACTCAAAACGTCAAAACCAGTGTGGATAAAGACTAACGAGCATTTATGTTCGAATATAAATACAAATTTTTAGAAACCTATTAAAGTCAGTTAAAAAGAAAGTTGGTAACATTATATAGTATTTTAACTATACTGAAATATGTCGGGAAATAGCAAGGCAAACACCAGTATATTGAACTGTAAGAAGTAATTTTCCAAATAATCTGCTCTACCACTTGTTCAAATAGCTTTCAGTTTTAAACTATTTATTTTGGTAACAGCTGTTTTACATATATTTTTGGAATAAATAAACAGAATTTTGGTCTAAACTATGGAAAATACTTAGAGGAACAATTAAAAAATAATTATCTGAATATTTATAAACATGTTCCTAATACCCGTTTTCCTTTGCACCAAAATCTATAAATTAAAAAGTATGTTCCCAATAAAATGAGGCACCTGTGTATAAGGTGTGGGATAGAAGACCTTTCTCCTCTGGCGTGATGTGCTCTTTGAGACCAGGGATGGAACCATGCACATCTCAGGAGCTAAGCAAAGGTTGGTTGAGGCAAAGAATAAATGAATCTCCACACCAAGACAGGAAGTCATTTCCATTTGGTTGGAGCCAGACTTCCTGAGTTCAAATCCTGTCTCTACAATGCATGACTTCAGGCCAGTTACTTAATATCTCTGTGCCTCAGTTTCTTCAAGCAGTAAAAGGATTATGATAATAGAACCTAACATGAGGTTATTGTAAACGTTGGTTGAGTTGAACACGTAAAGCTCTTAGAACAACAGCTGGCATGTTTTAAGCTATTATCCATTCCCAGTGAAATAAATAAAGGCTTAGAGATTTTTTTTCATGTCACTTAGAAAAATCCAGGACTTGAGCTCAGCATGCTGATTCTTAAGTTCGGCTCTATGTCTAATACACCTGAACTATGTTCAAGACACATATTCCTAGGGCTGAAACATTCCACATTTAAAGTTACATGTTTGGGCTTGCATGAGGATATTCCCATAACGAAATGAAATGTTCTTAAGATATCCAGCTTTGTGGGGTTACCAATTTTTTTTTTTTTTTTTTTTTTTTTTTTGCGTTACATGGGCCTCTCACTGTTGTGGCCTCTCCCGTTGCGGAGCACAGGCTCCGGACGCACAGGCTCAACAGCCATGGCTCACGGGCCCAGCTGCTCCGCGGCATGTGGGATCTTCCCAGACCGGGGCACGAACCTGTGTCCCCTGCATCGGCAGGCGGACTCTCAACCACTGCGCCACCAGGGAAGCCCGGGTTACCAATTTTTTAAGCACAAATACATAATTTGACTTCTGATGGCACATAACATTTACGATCTCAGTGACCTCCAAAAATTTTCTGATGATTTTCTCAGTACTTCACAGGATTCCACTGGGTTTCTTACTTGTTGTTTGGGTTGTGATTTGTCACCCCTCCTCTCTTCTCCTGATACCAGTTGCTAATCTGACCTGCTTGTCTGCAGCTTGGTATTTTCTCTCGGCTTGATTCGTGCTAAACTTGGACATAAACTGCTCTCAATCCTCTAATGCATCATTAATAAAAGATCATGATGTGATATCTTTTCCTGAGCTTTTTGGGTTATTTCAGGGGCGTTTTAGCATGATGCCTGTAAGAAGTTAAAATTAAATATGGGATTCTTTGTTGGCCCCAACCTGCCGTCTCCTTACAAAAACCTCTTCCCATCTCCTCTCTCCTTGGTATGCTAGAAAGCTTCAAATTGTGCTTTGCATGCCAAACGGAAGGAAAAATCAGCTAAATTCAGAACTGACACTTCACATCATGGATTAGTAGAGAAAATAAATTTTAATGATTTTTTATGTTAATTAAATTAGATATTGGGGCCATAAACATAATCATGATAGAGACAGTCTCTCTGCCACCACGGAAAATAATTTTGAAATTTATATTATTTTTACTGTTCATGGATTTTTGTAAGATATCGACCATTTATCTAGTTACAGAATACTATGAAACAATTTTAATATGAAATAATCAAATCTTGATTGACAGGAAAGGGATGGAAATAAACGAATGTTTACCAAGTGGGTTTTCTAGCAGTGTGATTCTTCTTCATCTGAGAGAAAATTTTATGTGCAGAAAAAAAGATTTTGCAGTTATTTGAGAGATAAATTACCATTGTTTTATGAAAGTGACACATCATTAAAAATGCTTCAGCTGAGCTTTAAATTCAGCTCAAAATATCATTTGAGTCATTCTGGCTCAAAATCCTTTCACTACAACCTGGGGCTTTGCTTTTTTAATAACAGTCATTAAAATACTTATTGAGATGCTATGCACTGGGCACAGATTTTCAGGAAGACACAAAGAACTCGCAGTCTGGTGGAAGGCTATGTGGATAAAGTGGAGGCTGTAATACTGTATCGGGCTCTGAGTGCAGAAAGGAAGGCAGATTACCAAGGAGGAGCCATATGCAATCCATGTCAGTGCAGGCGGTATTTGAGCAGCACTGTGTAGCCTGGGTCTTAGGAGCCGGCATTCCTAACTTTTAATACTTGGTTTGCTTGTAGTATGACTTGGTGCAAGTTACTTAACCATTTTGAGCCATAGTTTCCTCATCTGTAAAATGAGAATACTAATACACACTATGCAGTTGTCTTCAAAGGATGACTGATACAAAGGACATGTTAAGTAATGTGTGTGTTTCCACAGGTTCAAAAATGTGTATTTTTACAATTTATTTTAATAAAGTACACAAATTATTTATCTTTTGTATATGTGCACTTACTTTTTTTCCTGTAAAGTTCAAGAAGCAATTGCTATTATACTTAATTTTTTAAACAAAATTTTGCCAATACTAGTCCTCCTAGAAAAGGACATCCACATATTTGGGGAAATTATGAAGTAAGGTCAGCCTACCTTACTTAGGAAGTAAAAATATAAAGTATGTTAAGCTTAATATTATCAATTTCGAGTTCAGATTACTTACATCTTTTCAATATTTAGTCTTTGTTCAAAGACCAAGTCACTTTCTAACATCCAACATATGCATTATCTATCTCTCTTTCATAAAAGTTTCTCTTACTGATCCTCCCATTTTCTGAACTTCTAAAAATTTAGTCTAGGTAGTATTCTAGTTCTCAAATACATATTTACGTACCATAATATATTTGTATTTTCTTTTTAAATGTGTGTTGACTTTTTTTCTTTCCAAGGCAAGCCTTAAAAGCATGGTAATTTTCTTCTAGGATAATTATGGTCTCATAGCAGGGCTTTTTTTTTTTTTCCGTACGTGGGCCTCTCACTGTTGTGCCCTCTCCTGTTGTGGAGCACAGGCTCCAGACGCGCAGGCTCAGCGGCCATGGCTCACGGGCCCAGCCGCTCCGCGGCATGTGGGATCTTCCCGGACAGGGGCACGAACCCGTGTCCCCTGCATTGGCAGGTGGACTCTCAACCACTGAGCCACCAGGGAAGCCCCTAGCAGGACATTTTTGAATGTCACACAGAAAATAGCCTCTTTCACACCAACTGTATTTATGTAAAAGTGCTTCAGAGGAGCCTACAGTTCACTTTTCCCACCTTAATTCACTCATTAGTGGTGATTTCCTTTGGTCCCCGTATTTCCTTTCATCAGTGAAGAAGCACCATCTGGTACCACACACAACAGTAAAATCAAACCACACACAACACACGCAGGGAAGACTCCCTTCAACCTCCCTCCTCCCACGGAACATCTGCTTCCCTGTGCTGTTTTGAAGTGGCATTTTGAAGGGAAATGTGGGAACCATGGTAGTAATTTGAACTAGGTTAAGCAATTTTGATGTTTGATGAAGACATCTGTAATGAGGATTTCAAATCACCAGTATAATCAGTGTTTGCTTGTGTTAAAATTCTATGTCTTAGGCATTGAATTTATATAGTTCTTGAGAATCACTTTTTAAAAATATTTTCCACTAGCTCAGTAAGTGCCTCTTATTTGCGGGTGGTGATAAGTTAAATTTTGGTTTGTTAAGGTTTGTATTGTATTATATATTCTGAAGAAGTTAAGTCTGAGCTAATGGAATTTGTTTGTTTATAATTAAGAATACTCTGGCATGAGTAATTACGTACATCAAGTATCCAGTATATAACCACAAGTTAATGTGACACCCTTTGTACAAAGAAATAAATATATTGCAATTCTCTTTATTTAACTTATAATCAAGTAACTCCTTAAATAATATTTATAGTTCTCTTGAAATTCCAACTATTCTTTGTCTAGTTTAATTCTTAATTTTTCTACATTTGTGGTTAAGCAATTAAGTACAGTAGTACCAAATTATTAAGGTTGAAAGATTAGATTTTTAGTAAGGATTCTTGAGAATCTAAGACAAGTAAATTTCTAGAGTTGAAAGGATGCATATCTGTACATCTCTATCAATCTAGAGATTTTGAGTTTATTGGTAATAGTTTGGGGCAAGTTTATATAAATGAGGAAGGAATGAAGGAGAGAAAGAGGGAGAGATAGAGAGAAAGATAGGAAGAGAGAAGAGAGGAGAGAGAGAGAGAGAGGAAGAAAATGTGACTGGCGAAGTGGGATTTGAGTCAGAAAGCCAGATATGGGGCCTTCTGCTCATTCAGTTATGTCACCTTGTTTTTTTAAAGGATATGTTTTATTATGTGTAACATAGGCAACATCACTTAAGTCGATAAGTTTTTAAGGTATTTCACATGTTCTCATTCTTCCCATCGCCAATCACCTTAGTTCCTCCAAAGTCATAACCTTCGAGATAAGATAGTCCTTTGAAAAAGAAGTTTTGCTCAATCCACAGTTGTCATGTCAGTCAGTCCACAGTTCTTTCAGTTGGGCTTCTTTGATCTCCAGTGGAATATGGACACACTTAAAAATTCCCCACCTGTAATCTTTGGGATCCTCTTTCCTCAAGCAGTTTACTTTAGGACCATGTTTAGGGTCAGGAGATGGATCTGCCTGGTTCTGAATTCGATACTCTCTAAAAATGCATTAAGTTCAAATCATATTCACTCCTAAGCTATCACCCCCTAGAACAGTACAGATCGTTGGGATATGCCAATACCTAACATAAAAACAGTTTTACTGTTAGGTTTTTCATGTCATCGTGATCTAGTCACCTAACTTCTATGAATTTAAGTTTCATTATCCTAAAATGGAGATAAGGAAGCCCATTTTGCACTTTCGAGATCTGAAAAAGGTCAGTAGGTAAAGTGGTTCTCCACAGTGGATCAAAACTAAGAATTGGATGTACCACTAGGCACAGTCCAGTGACATCTCCTCTTTATCTAACCAGAATCTTTAAGGAATATGGACCCCAGGTATGTCATGAGAAACGCATTAATCACTCTCCAATTGGTGTAGCAACATAGCCCACATGTTTGAAGGCCTGAGGTATGGGGTCGGGTGGAGAAGAGACAGAGTTGCCAATGGAAGTCATACTCCAGGAAAAGACACCAGAGCCCCAAGAGATGAACCAACATGGTCATGGTGTGTCAAATACAGCAGCTGGGGAAGCAGTAGTTATAGGTATAATTTAGCCTGGACAAAAGCGTACTGTTCCTGAGTCATCTGAGAAAAAGAGGGCTGTGAACAATTACATCCTTAAAGCCCAACATTTCTGGTCTGGGTTTTTCTCCACAGAAGAATTGGGTATGGGAATGGAAAATCATTTCCCATTAACTTTTAAAGGAAGTAAACACCTGAATTCTGGAGGCTGGAAGGTTTGAGAGAAATAATGTCAGAGACAACAATGGTGAAACAAGCAAATTCACTAATGGGCATTAAAAGTCAAAGGGCCAAGTGACATAGCATGGCTGGCCTTGGCCTATTAAGGGATTATAAACCAACGAGGAAAACAGCAGCAGACAGTTGCCAAGAGGAACAGGGAGAGCAGCACATGGACCAGAGGAAGGTGGAGGGTGAGGATGCAGTAGAAAGTATCCCTGTGCCAATTTCCCTCTTTGAGGGGCTCCCAGTGATACCTCAGAGGGACAGAATAGCAGAGGTCCTGAGAGCTGTTTGGGGGAGTTGGTCAATTAAGGTAATTTAGAGATAAACCTACAATTAGTTACCTAAGATCCAAATTGATGAGCACTTGGGAATGTTTAAGTTTTACATGTAAAGCAACATTGGACAGCAGAAATCTCAATATATTCACCAAGTTTCAGAAATGTTTTCACCATAGATGAATTAAATTTTAATAGATTCATTATTTGTAACTTAACTTTTTAGTACTCCAGAATCTAGACCAAATATCCAAATATCCAATATCAAATATCCAAAATCACAATGCTACGTGCACACATTTGTACAGGAAGAGAGAAACAGGAAAATTGAAAGAACATTTCTTTCTATTTTATTTAAAAAAGTTTCTTTAACCCCTTGCCAATTTTCTCATAACTTCCCAGGATCAGGCCTCAAGTCCATGCCATTATTTCGTTTCATAACCAATGGGAGAACCAACGAAATAGCTTGAAATATTTGAGCTTTGCTTTCTTAGCTAGGAATGAGCTTTCCAGACCTAGGAATGCTTCCAGCTTCAAGTAATAGAAATTCTAAGCAGTGGATTTAACAAATATGGATCTATTTTTTCTAAGATAATAAAAAGTCTTGAGAGAAAGGCACATGTTAGTAGTGATTCAGTGGTTCCGTGATGTTGGCGTAGCAGCTCTAATATTCTCATGGTAACAAAATAGCTGCCAGTGTCAAGACATTACATCCACCCCCAGGACAGAGGAATAGAGGAAGTGATGGCAACAGATGCTTCAATCTCTTTACCAGAAAAGCAAAATCTTCCCCAGAAAATTCTAGCAGAATTTTTATTATGTCTCATTGGACAGAAATGTAACATGTGACCATTCTTAGCCATGAGAGTGTAAAAAGAGGAAAATTGATTATTTTTATCTCCTTAAGGGAGGAAGGCAAGGGGAAAAAGGACTAAGAAAGGATGTTAGATTAGCCAGCCAAAAATGTTTACCCTAGCACCCTCCCCCCACCTCAAGACACATCAACACTTTTTTGAAAGTATGTTTGTTGAATAAATAGTGTGAACAAAAGCTCTGGCACCTGTTTCCAAGCAACATGCATATTCTAAGCCTTTCTAATATAAATTTTGAACCACTAATGCCCCCATTCCATTGTCTCCACTGTCAAAATCACTGTGTGTGTGTGTGTATGTATGTGTGAAAGACAGAGATATTGATTGATTATCACTTTTTATCCTTTAGGCAGGTGTGGTGGGGATTGGCTAGATGTTCACTGATTCTATTTCCTTTATCTGATCAGACCACATCTCTCAACATCCCCAACTTCACATAGAGTAAAGTGTGAGCAATGTGACTGGGTTTTGAACCATGCAATATAGACAGAAATGATGTCCTGCAAAATCCTCATGTTCTCTCTCTCTCTTACTCTCATCCTTGCAACTGGAAGTGAAGGACTTCAAGACGGCAGAGCTAAAGCATGCAAGGGCACTGAATCTTCGTCACTGGGGGAGAGTAGCTGACCTGTATTCACCTGGGACATGAGTTAGTCACTGATCTCAGGGGTGTTTGTTCCAGCAGCCAGTGGTCCTTAGGCTATTTAACATAAACGGTGTATTCACATGTTTAGTTTTTCCCAAATGTCCAGGTAACTGGGTGATTGCTTGTTGTTCGGGGGATTATTATCAGCAAAATGACAGGGGAAGAAATATATGCTGATGTAATTAAATTGAATACAGCTTTTTATGATATAATTAATGTCTTTATAAGGACTGATCAGGAGGTTACCACTTAACAAGTAGGTAGGCAAACCTCTTAAATAACTTGGTAACCGTGAAGATTAGAGTTTTTTAATTAGAGAAGGAAGTAAAAATCTCTTTTTACAATCACTAGGCACAATATATCAGAGTGTCAGGTAATTGCAAATAGATTTAACAACACAGTCTTGACATAATCAAGAAGTAATATTATTTAAAGACTGCTAATCAAATAAAAAAATCAGTCTATCATCAGAGGTAGTCTAACCTGATAGAAGCTGAGTTTTTCCATGGCAACTAACTAAAGCTACTACATTTAAGTTGTACTTGGCCTCTCCAGGTTTCTTACTTGTCCCCTTTTTAGTTCCTGAATTTTGTTGAAAGGACAAGTGCTCTTTCTCCCCTTTACCACCTGGAGATTCCCTAATTATCCTCCAAGTCCCAGAGCAAATGCAATCCTCTGCATGAAGCATTTCTGATTCCCGAGTTTCTTTAAGCAGTGCTGTCTGCTCTCACCATCGGGCTCTTAAAACAAACTGTACATGCCTTCTCGGCACTTGATACTTACATGATCTATGTCTGCCTTTCAGCCGAAGATATTTCCATTTATCCCTGAAACCTGGAATATAGAAAGAAGTAAATTTATTTGTGCAATTTATTTACAACCCAAATAAGAGTTTGGATCTTTCATAGTTCCTTGACAGAACAGGATCATATTCAAACAAAGTATAGAAAGAAAAGCAATTTTACATATAATTCATATTCTCCCATCTAAATTTTAAAATTAAACGTTATGCTATGTCCTTTTCTGACTTTTTTTTTTTTTTTTTTTTTTGCGGTACGTGGGCCTCTCACTGTTGTGGCCTCTCCCGTTGCGGAGCACAGGCTCCGGACATGCAGGCTCAGCGGCCATGGCTCACGGGCCCAGCCGCTCCACAGCATGTGGGATCCTCCCAGACCGGGGCACGAACCCGTGTCCCCTGCATCGGCAGGCGGACTCTCAACCACTGCGCCACCAGGGAGGCCCTGACTTATTTTTTAAGATTTAAAATTTCACAAACTAATGTCTTCTTAAGCATCACACCAGCTTCATTTTCAGACTCATCCCTCTTCCCAGAAGCAATTACCACTAGAATTGATCATTTTTTCCATCTTTTTTTAGTCAATATTATGTTCCTGATATAATCTAGGTTCTGGACCCAATTTCCAATGTGTGTGGGAGGGATTTCCCCACACCACTAAGAAACTCAACTCAACTCAATTCTGACACTATCTACCTGGAGACAAGAGCACATTCCACAGGTAAAGGGCTCAGTCCCACCAGACCACCCCTACTTCATTTGCTAATTACAAGCCCATGTTGTCACCTTTGCTTCTGATCAAGTGCTACAAATCGGAGGCTCAAACAACTCCCTCCGACTCAGGATTCCAATCTGAAGTCCAGGTACTTTGATCAACTGTACTTCCACCTAACTAACTTCTAATTGTACTTCTGACCAACTGGCCATAAATCAGAGGTTCCCAAGACCACCACCTCCTTGGGTTTTATTAATTTGCTAGAGTGGCTCACTGAACCCAGGAAACCTGTTTACTCACAAGATTACCGGTTTATTACAAAAGACATTAAAGATTAAGAATCAACAGCCATCTGAAGAGATACATAAGCCTAACTCCCAAACAATGGAGCTTCTGTCCCCATGGAGTTTGGGCCTGGCATGGTAGTAGGTGAAAGTGTTCTGGTTCCCCAACCTGGAAGCTCTCTCTCTTTTTTTTTTTTTTTTTTTTATGGAGGCTTCATTATGTAGGCATGACTGATGAACTCCCTGGCCACAGGTGACTGAGTTAAACTCCAGCTCCTCTCCCCTCCCCAGAAATCAGGGGGTGGGATAGAAGTTCCAGCCTTCTATTTGGGGTTGGTCCCCTTGGCAACCAGCCCCATCCTTAGCAGCTTTCCCAAAGGCACCTCATTAACAACAACTCAGTTGTGGTGGAAAGGGGCTTGTTATGAATAAAAAGACACCTATTTCGCCTTTCTGTCTCTGGAGCGATTTCAGAAACTAAGGACAGGAGATCAAATATTCTAACAAAAGATTCTCCCATTGCTCTTATTGCTCAGGAAATTCCAAGGATTTGGGGAGCTGAGAGCCAGGAACTCTGCATGAAGACCAAATATATATGCAAAATATACTGTGGTCATCTGAGTGACCAAATACATACTTCTTATAAATCACAATATTGCAGATATGTATCTATATTAATACCTGAAGATCTAGTTAATTACTAGAGCTCTGTGTATCAATATTTAACAACTGTATGGTTTTACCTGTTTATACCATGTATAAACATTCTATACATTCCCATGTTGTCAAGTACATTCCTATGTTGTCTATACATTCCCATGTTGTTGAGTATGTTAAATATTCCCAGTATTTTTGTTTGTTTGTTTTTGGGGCAATGTTGCAACAGAGATGCCACAAAGAGCCTTGTGTTTATTTGTATGTGGTTTTTTAGGGTATATAACCAGAAGTGAAAATGCTAATTAATGGAAAATACTTTTTTAAATGTGATATATGTATTTTACATGGAAACATATATAAAATGAATATATATTAAACCATGAAATAGTGAATATATGTTTCCACTGCCTAGAATAAAAAATGGAATAGGATATTGCAGTATGTTAGAAGCCCCATTACACCACCAGTCCAAAACTCACATGTATAAACCATTAAGATAACCATTATCTCAATTTGTGTAAAATTTTTCCTTTGTCTTATCTTATTTTTTTCACATTTAGCCATCTACGTGCGTGTGCTTAGTAATAATTGGAAATATATCATTTCCCATTCTATAAGATTATTTTGAGGACTAAAGGACTTTTATGATGCATTTAAAATCAGCTTTTGCATACATAGACCCTGTACAAGTGTTATCTCTGGTTCTGTTGGTGATGGTGTTATTACCATTACTTAACATGTCTCCTGTGCACTGTGTAGTCTCTCTAGGGCATATGTACAGGCATCTAATATCTGGACTGTAAGACATTCAAACGTATTCAGCTACACCAGTTAATACAAAACCATTGACCCAGAGTGCATGCAGCAGTTTGCATTCTTTCCAGCAATAATGTGAGTATGACTTGTTCCGTTTCCTCATAATACTTGATGTTGCCAGCCGTTTTTATATTTGCCAAACTGAAGGGCATTAAAGGGTATTTCACTGCGTGTTTGATGTGGACTGTCCCGATGAGACATTTAACCATCTTTTCTTTCATATGTTCATTAGTTGTTTGGGTTTACTCTTTGTCAAGAACCTCTTTAAGACTTTAGACAATTTTGTTGTTTGTTTTCTTATTTTTAAAGCATGGAAGTTCCTTATGTATTTTGTATATAAATCTTGTGTCAGCTTAAGGGTTGTAAATAACCTACCTGGACTTTCTGTCTAGTGTTTTCATATTCTTTATGGTGACAATTCATGAATATTAAATTTTACTTTCAGCGCAGTTTATCATTCTTTTTTGCACTTTTTTTTTTTTTTTTGCGGTACTTGGGCCTCTCACTGCTGTGGCCTCTCCCATTGCGGAACACAGGCTCTGGACGCGCAGGATCAGCGGCCATGGCTCACGGGCCTAGCCACTCCATGGCATGTGGGATCTTCCCAGACCGGGGCATGAACCCATGTCCCCTGCATTGGCAGACAGACTCTCAACCACTGTGCCACCAGGGAAGCCCTCTTTTCTGAACTTTTTTGTGTCTTGTGTAAAAAGCATTTCACTAATCTATTCACTAATATCGTCTTTGAAAAGTTTTATAGTTTTATTTTCATATTTAGATCTCCATCACTGATTGACTTTTTATGTGTGATTTAAGGTAGGAATTCAATTTTATAGCCCCTACTTCATAGGGTTGTTCTGGGGATTGAATGAGTTAATACATCAGTTTTTAGAGGAATGCTTGTTCAGTGTAAGTACGCTACATTTGTTAACTTTTAATCTCTATTGATTTCTAACTTGCTCTCTTGGGCCCTTCTGTCCTCTGAATTGTTAGAATATTGGGCTTTTACGTCCATTTTCATTTCCTCCAGTTTTGTACCACGTTTTTTAAGGCTGCCCACCATACTTGTGCTGTTTATTTAGAAACCAAGGTCTACTCTGTGCCTGGAGCCAGAAAACATAACCCAAAATTAAAACTGGAGGCTCCTTTTGGAATGTGAGAGTGAGACTGCTTTAAGACTTGAAGTCAGGAAAAGTATCAAATGAAAGAGTGAATCCTTAATTGATTTCAGCTCATTTTCTTTCCTATTTTTTATGTTTACATATTTCTGTGCAGGACAGTAATAATTTACCTTTATAAAAATATGTATGGTAAGACCATGTTTAGTTTCATAAGAAACTGTCAAACTGTCTTCCACAGTGGCTTTCCCATTTTACATTTCCACCAGCAATGAATGAGAGTTCCTGTCACTCCACATCCTCATCAACGTTTGGTGTTGTCAATGTTTTGTATTTTGGCCACTCTCATAGGTGTTTAGTGTTGCTTTCATTTGAATTTCACTGATGATATATGATGTGGAACACTTTTTCATAGGCTTATCTACCATCTGTATATTTTTGGTGAGATGTCTATTAATGTCTTTGGTCCAATTTTAAATCTAGTTGTTTCTCTTCTTACTGTTGAGCTTGAGAGTTCTTTAATAGCATATTTTGAATAACATTCCTTTATCAGATGTGTTTTTGGCAAATATTTTCTCCCAGCCTGTGGCTTGTCTTCTCATTCTCTGACATTGTCTTTCAGAGCAGAAGTTCTTATTGCTTTTAATTGAAGTATAATTGACAAACAATATTATATTAGTTTCAGGTGTACAACATAATGATTCGACATTTGTATGCATTACAGAATTATCACCACAATAAGTCTATTCCACAATAAGTCTATTTACAATCTCTTGCCAAAGTTACAAGTTATTTTCTTATGATGAGAAATTTTAAGATTTACTCTCGTAGCGACTTTCAAGTTTGCAATATACCATTATTGACTACAGTCCCCGGCTGTACATTACATCCCTATAGTTATTTATTTTATAACTGGAAGTTTGTACCACTTTATCCTCTTCACCCATTTCAGCCATACCCCCAATCGCCCTGTCCTCTGGCAACCACCAATCTGTTCTTTGTATCTATGAGTTTTGTTTTACTTTGCTTTGTTTTTCAGATTCCATAAATAAGTGAAATCATTCAGTATTTGTCTTTCTCTGGCTTATTTTACTTAGCATAGTGCCCTCTAGGTCCATATCTTAGATTAGATGCAAACAGAAGGGGAAAATCAGAGAAGAAAATTAATTGTATGGTGTAATATATTTTCAATGCCATAATTACATGTAACTACATAAATTTTTGATTCATTTTGTATTTGATTTCGTTGGTGGAGAGCTCACTATTCCAGTGGATCACAGTAATTGCCACACGTAGATACATTGCTCCAGCGTATTTTCATTCTAATATTGCAAAGCTAAGAAACAGGAAATTCTGCCCAAGAAGTAAGTAGTGAGGGACGTTTTGTAGATAATGAAAATGCACATCTTTATAAAGTGATTTTTGTTAGGATTTCCAATAGTTTTTCTAATGCGTTTTATTGAATGGACAGTTTAGGTCAACAAAACCCACTTGGCTAATTAAAAATTAAACTCAAAATAGACATTTATTTTGTCAACAACCTATATATCAAGACATCACTGTTGTGCTTATTCTCTTATGAGAGCTTTGGGAATTAATTTTTACCTAGAGTTTTATAAATTCCTCAATGTTAAGAGATTTGACCTTTTTCTCTTTGGATTTTCAGCCAAAACTGGATGCCTAAAATGAAAAAATACTACAAGGAAAGTGTCTTGTAGTTTTCTGGCAGTTGCCCAGAATATAATATTGGAAGTAAGACTCAAAAATATATTCTATGAAGAGCCAATAAAGCGATAATTTTTCAGATGTTATTCTAGTGGCCTGAAAGACATGATGCAGTTTCAAAAACAAGAAAAAAAGAAAAACACTAAGGTGCATTCAGGGAGTAATTTACCAACTGATGCATCAGTTTGGGAAGATAGCAAAAAAAAAAAAAAAAAAGATTTTAGTTCCCTGTTACGGAACTAGAGGTCACTCAGTACAAGTATTTTCTTTTAGTGTCCTGTTATAAAAATTAAGAATGCATTTTGTTAACGCACACGTATTCTTATATAGTACAGATATAATCCATATTACATAAAATTAATGTTCAGACTTCTAAGTATTTTACATGTCAGCCTACATGACAGAAGCCGATCTGTGTCCTACAACTTCTGAATTTATGTCAATGCCTTCTTTAAATTTTAAGCAGTTTGGGATTTATATATTTCTTTCAGTTTCATTTGTCAGAAAGACTTTCAGTCTAAATTTGATTATATTATGAAATTTCTTTCTACTTAAAAGAAATGACTAATTCTGTACCACTTAATGAATTTTGCCTTGAATTTTATTTGCACTTGCCTGATGTAATTTGCCTGTAATGCTACTCTGCTATTTAGTGTCACTCTGTTTAAAGCATGTCTCTTGAAAGTTGCATGACATAGGATTTTCTACTTGACCCAATCAGTTTCTTTGTTGTTTGATGAAAAGGTTTCATTTTATTTACAACGACAGTTATAACTTAAATATTCGGCTTAGTTCTAGTTCTGTCACCTACAATTTATTTTTTTACGTTTCTTTTGTTTCGTCCTTTGATGTACACCCTATCTTTCCATCATTTGTTAATTTGTTTGTTTTTTCTCCCTCAGTGTTTTGGAGGATATATATTTTGTGTTAAGTTCTACTTGTGGCTATCTTTTATTTTTTCAAAGTGATTCATTTTTATTATTTATTAATTATCAGATTCAAGTGTAACTCCCAGAGATTTGTGATAAGCAGCACAGCAAATACTTAAGTTCTGAACAATCCTTCAAAAGTAAACTTCCTATCATTTCTCTAACTTAACATAATTTCAAACTTGAAATCTTGATTGCTGTTTTGAAATATTATTTGAACGAAAGTAAAATGTAATTTTTCAGAAAAATTTTGACATTTCATTCAGTTTAGAAATATTATGTTCCCAAAATAAAATTTAAAACAAAATTAAAAATAAAATAAAATAAAATATACAATCCTTACACAGGTACATGATATACGACAGAAAAAGACTGAAACAGTAGGTCAATTTATATTAAAAAAAGAAAGAAATCCTATGTTCCCAAAGTTATTTTCAATTACATCTATTTTAACTGATTCAAAGCCCACAGTATATATGCTTTAAGTATTTTTAAAAGGATGAACACACTGATGGTGTATTTTCTGATCCCTTTTATATCTAAGTCCTTAAAATCATAAAACCTGCATTCACCTTCACATAAGAATGATTTATTGGCTGTTTAAAATTTTTCTTAGGTAATATATTTCATGGAAATTTGAGAATTTTTTAATTTTTGTATTAACTGATTTTTTTATTGTCTAACTTCCTATTCAATATCTATCGACTTCTTTCTCCCCAGTTTTGTTCAGAGACAATTTTCTCATTGAAGTTATTTTTTTTTTCATATATGTTCGTCTGAGTTTTAGCAGGAAACAAGCAGCACTCACAAAAAGAGTGATTAAAGAAACGAAGGAACTGTTTACAGAGGTGTGGGCGGGGTTAGGAGAAACCAGTGGGAGATGCCAAAAGGGGCAAGAGAGGAGAGAGATTGCCCCGTAACCCTGTGAGAGCAGAAGCCATAGGAGAGGACCACCTGACATAGGCTGTGGCCTCTGCAGGCTGGTCTCATCACTGCCAGACTGTAGCCCCACAGGGAGAGTCAGGGAAGTAAGTACTCCCAACACTCTCAGTCTCCTGCTGCTACTGGACACTGCCCCACCCAGCAGACGCCAAGAGACAAGGGAGCTGGCTGGTGTGATCAGTGGGCACAGCAATCAGCAGTTAGTGGACACGTATGTTAACAAATCAGACCTAAAGGGAAATCTGAAAAATGTTTGTGTAATTATTTTCCTTTGTTGATAAATGGTACCAATGCTCCTTTTTCTAACTTTCCCCCCTTCCCTCTTCTTCCCATCTGGAAAGCAGATGTGAACCAAAAGTCCTGGCAAGAACAAAAAGCAACTGCACCAGCCTTGGGTTGCCTACATTTGAATACTTTTTTAATAAGAAAACAAACACACTGGAATCTTATATTTAATATTCCTTGCTAGTCTACATCTCCAGTACATGACACTTTTCCTAACCACATGTTTTCTTTCTTTGAAATCGCTCTTCTCATTTCCACACCTATATGACTTCTTATTTTAATTCTGGATAATGACAATAGGTGATTAGCTGACCTATTCTTTTATGGTCTCCAAACTTGAAACTATCCTAGGTATGGATTAAATTAATCCTCCCAAAACACCACTTCCACCATCATATTCCCCTGACAATATCCCAGTAATGACTCTTAACCTAGAGAATTAATTACAATGTGCTCCAAGGGCATGTACTATTCGGCTCTGATTATTTGTTGGATCTTATCTCTTCCTAAGGGTATATATTTTGACACAGCCATTTTAATGCCAAACACATTTCTGACATACTCACTTAGATGCTGCTTTATAATGAGGAGAAAATTTGGTTTTCCTGGAAAATAAACCACCATATTTATATTCCTTTCTCTCCTTTTAAGTTACCAATTAAGGAGTGAAATAGACACTGTCACCCCATTAAATCATCCCTCAGCATTAAACACTAACCTACCCCGTCTCCTATAGGGAAATAATTTTTGATATGGCTCCGTGAAGTGTTAAAATGCTGAAATAAATCCATGCCTATGCTTAAATACAATAGTATTAAGCTCACTGTAAGCAGAAACATTAACGCCTCATTCCTCCAGCTCCATTTTTGTTTCTCAAGATTGCTCTGGCTATTCGGGGTCTTTTGTGTTTCCATACAAATTGTGAAATTATTTGTTCTAGTTTTGTGAAAAACGCCAGTGGTAGTTTGATAGGGATTGCACTGAATCTGTAGATTGCTTTGGGTAGTATAATCATTTTCACAATGTTGATTCTTCCAATCCAGGAACATGGTATATCTCTCAATCTGTTTGTACCATCTTTAATTTCTATCATCAGTGTCTTATAGTTTTTTGCATACAGGTATTTTGTCTCCTTAGGTAGGTTTATTCCTAGGTATTTAATTCTTTGTGTTGCAATGGTAAATGGGAGTGTTTCCTTAATTTCTCTTTCAGATTTTTCATCATTAGTGTATAGGAATGCAAGAGATTTCTGTGCATTAATTTTGTATCCTGCTACTTTACCAAATTCATTGATTAGCTCTAGTAGTTTTCTGGTAGCATCTTTAGGATTCTCTATGTATAGCATCATGTCATCTGCAAACAGTGACAGTTTACTTCTTTTCCAATTTGGATTCTTTTACTTCTTTTTCTTCTCTGATTGCTGTGGCTAAAACTTCCAAAACTGTGTTGAATAAAAGTGGTGAGAGTGGGCAAACTTGTCTTGTTCCTGATCTTAGTGGAAATGCTTTCAGTTGTTCATGATTGAGGACGATGTTGGCTGTGGTTTTGTCATATATGGCCTTTATTAGGCTGATGTAAGTTCCCTCTACGCCTACTTTATGGAGGGTTTTTATCATAAGTTGGTGTTGAACTTTGTTGAAAGTTTTTCTGCAATTGTGTTGATCATATGGCTTTTATTCTTCAATTTGTTAATATGGTGTATCACATTGATTGCTTGGTGTATACTGAAGAATCCTTGCATTCCTCTGATAAACCCCACTTGATCATGGTGTATGATCCTTTAACGTGCTGTTGGATTCTGTTGCTAGTATTTTGTTGAGGATATGTGCATCTATGTTCATCAGTGATATTGGCCTGTAGTTTTCTTTCTTTGTGACATCTTTGTCTGGTTTTGGTATCAAGGTGATGGTGGCCTTGCAGAATGAGTTTGGGAGTGTTCCTCGCTCTGCTATAGTTTGGAAGAGTTTGAGAAGGATAGGTGTTAGCTCTTCTCTAAATGTTTGATAGAATTCGCCTGTGAAGCCATCTGGTCCTGGGCGTTTGTTTGTTGGAAGATTATAATCACAGTTTCAATTTCAGTGCTTGTGATTGGTCTGTTCATGTTTTCTGTTTCTTCTTGGTTCAGTCTCAGACGGTTGTGCTTTTCTAAGAATTTGTCCATTTCTTTCAGGTTGTCCATTTTATTGGCATAGAGTTGTTTGTAGTAATCTCTCATGACCCTTTGTATTTCTGCAGTGTCAGTTGTTACTTCTCCTTTTTCATTTCTAATTCTATTGATTTGAGTCTTCTCCCTTTTTTTCCTGATGAGTCTGGCTAATGGTTTATCAATTTTGTTTATCTTCTCAAAGAACCAGCTTTTAGTTTTATTGATCTTTGCTATCATTTCCTTCATTTCTTTTTCATTTATTTCTGATCTGATCTTTATGATTTCTTTCCTTCTGCTAACCTTGGGGTTTTCTTGTTCTTCTTTCTCTATTTGCTTTAGGTGTATGGTTAGGTTGTTTATTTGAGATGTTTCTTATTTCTTGATGTAGGATTGTATTGCTATAAACTTCCCTCTTCGAACAGTTTTGCTGCATCCCATAGGTTTTGGGTCGTTGTGTTTTCATTGTTATTTGTTTTTAGGTATTTTTTGATTTCCTCTTTGATTTCTTCAGTGATATCTTGGTTATTTAGTAGTGTATTCTTTAGCTTCTATGTGTTTGTATTTTTTACAGATTTTTTCCTGTAATTGATATCAAGCCTCATAGCGTTGTGGTCATAAGATACTTGACACGATTTCAGTTTTCTTAAATTTACCAAGGCTTCATTTGTGACCCAAGATATGATCTATCCTGGAGAATGTTTCATGAGCACTTGAGAAGAAAGTGTATTCTGTTTTTTTTGGATGGAATGTCCTATAAATATCAATTAAGTCCATCTTGTTTAATGTATCATTTAAAGCTTGTGTTTCCTTATTTATTTTCATTTTGGATGATCTGTCCATTGGTGAAAGTGGGGTGTTAAAGTCCCCTACTATGATTGTGTTATTGTCAATTTCCCCTTTTATGGCTGTTAGCATTTGCCTTATGTTTTGAAGTGCTCCTATATTGGGTGCATAAACATTTACAATTGTTATATCTTCTTCTTGGATTGATCCCTTGATCATTATGTAGTGTCCTTCTTTGTCTCTTGTAACATTCTTTATTTTAAAGTCTATTTTGTCTTATATGAGATTTGCTACTCCAACTTTCTTTTGACTTCCATTTGCATGGAATATCTTTTTCCATCCCCTCACTTTCGGTCTGTATGTATCCTTAGGTCTGAAGTTGGTCTCTTGTAGACAGCATATATGGGGGGTCTTGTTTTTGTATCCATTCAGCCAATCTATGTCGTTTGGTTGGAGCATTTAATCCATTTACATTCATGGTAATTATCAATATGTATGTTCCTATTACCATTTTCTTAAATGTTTTGGGTTTGTTATTGTAGGTCTTTTCCTTCTCTTGTGTTTCCTGCATAGAGAAGTTCCTTTAGCATTTGTTGTAAAGCTGGTTTGGTGGTGCTGAATTCTCTTAGCTTTTGCTTATCTGTAAAGGTTTTAATTTCTGCGTCGACTCTGAATGAGATCCTTGCTGGGTAGAGTAATCTTGGTTGTAGGTTTTTCCCTTTCATCACTTTAAATATGTCCCGCCACTCCCTTTGGCTTGCAGAGTTTCTGCTGAGAGATCAGCTGTTTACCTTATGGGGATTCTCTTGTATGTTATTTGTTGCTTTTCCCTTGCTGCTTTTAATACTTTTTCTTTGTATTTAATTTTTGATAGTTCGATTAATATGTGTTTTGGCGTGGTTCTCTTTGGATTTATCCTGTATCGGCCTGTCTGCACTTCGTGGACTTGACTATTTCCTTTCCCATATTAGGGATGTTTTCAACAATAATCTCTTCAAATATTTTCTCAGACCCTTTCTTCTTCTCTTCTTCTTCTGGGACCACTATAATTCGAATGTTGGTGTGTTTAGTGTTTTCCCAGAAGTCTCCGAGACTGTCCTCAATTGTTTTCATTCTTTTTTCTTTATTTTGCTCTGCAGTAGTTATTTCTACTATTTTATCTTCCAGGTCACTTATCCATTCTTCTGCCTCAGTTATTCTGCTATTGATTCCCTCTAGAGAATATTTAATTTCATTTTTTTGTGTTGTTCATCATTGTTTGTTTGCTCTTTAGTTCTTCTAGGTCCTTGTTAAACGTTTCTTGTATTTTCTCCATTCTATTTCCAAGATTTTGGATATCTTTACTATCATTACTCTGAATTCTCTTTTGTTTAGACTGCCTATTTCCTCTTCATTTATTTGCTCGTTCATCTGCTGTGTATTTCTCTGTCTTTTCATTTTGCTTAACTTACTGCATTTGGGGTCTCCTTTTCACAGGCTGCAGGTTCGTAGTTCCCATTGTTTTTGGTGTCTGCCCCAGTGGCTAAGGTTGGTTCAGTGGGTTGTGTGGCTTCCTGGTGGAGGGTACTGGTGCCTGTGTTCTGGTGGATGAGGCTGGATCTTTTCTTTCTGGTGGGCAGGACCACGTCTGGTGGTGTGTTTGGGGTGTCTGTGAACTTATTATGATTTTAGGCAGCCCCTCTGCTAATGGGTGGGGTTGTGTTCCTATCTTGCTAGTTGTTTGGCATGGGGTGTCCAGCTCTGTAGCTTGCTGGTCATTGAGTGGAGCTGGGTCATAGCATTGAGATGGAGATCTCTTGGATAGCTTTGGCCATATGATATTACGTGGGGCCAGGAGGTCTCTGCTGGACCTATGCTCTAAACTCAGCTCTCTCACCTAAGAGGCTCAGGCCTGACACCCAGCCAGAGCACCAAGACCCTGTCAGCCACACGGCTCAGAAGAAAAGGGAGGAAAAAAATAGAAGAAAACAAAAAAGTATCTATATAATAAAGTTATTAAAATAAAAAATAAAACAAAATATTATTAAAAATAAATGAATTAAAAAAAGAAAGAAAGAAGAGAGCAAACAAACCAATGAACAAATCCACCAATGATAACAAGTGCTGAAAAGTATACTAAAAAGAAGCTCCAAAAACAAGAAAAGGGACAGACAGGACCCTAGGACAAATGGTAAAAGCAAAGCTATGCAGGCAAAATCACACAAAGCAGCATACACATACACACTCACAAAAAGAGAAAAAGGAAAAAAATATATATATATTAAAAAAAAAGGAAGAGAGCAACCAAGTCAATAAACAAATCTACCAATGATAAGAAGCTCTAAATACTACACTAAGATAAACATAAAACTAGAAACAAATTAGATGCAGAAAGCAAACCCCAAGTCTACAGTTGTTCCCAAAGTCCACCGCCTCAATTTTGGGATGATTCATTGTCTATTCAGGTATACCCACAGATGCAGGTACATCAAGTTGTGGAAATTTAATCCGCTGCTCCTGAGGCTGCTGGGAGAGATTTCCCTTTCTCTTCTTGTTCGCACAGCTCCTGGGGTTCAGCTTTGGATTTGGCCCTGACTCTGCGTGTAGGTCACCGGAGGGCGTCTGTTCTTCGCTCAGACAGGACGGGGTTAAAGGAGCCGCTGATTCGGGGGCTCTGGCTCACTCAGGCCGGAGGGGATGGAGGGGTACGGATGCGGGGCGAGCCTGCAGCGGCAGAGGCCGGCATGATGTTGCAACAGCCTGAGGTATGCTGTATGTTCTCCCAGGGAAGTTGTCTCTGTATCACGGGACCTGGCAGTGGCAGTCTAGGCAGGCTCCTGAGAGGGGTGGTGTGGACAGTGACCTGTGCTTGCACACAGGCTTCTTGGTGCCTCAGCAGCAGCCTTAGTGTTTCATGCCTGTCTCTGGTGTGTGCACTGATAGTCACAGCTCACACCTGTCTCTGGAGCTCATTTAGGCGGTGCTCTGAATCCCCTCTCCTCGTGCACCCCAAAACAATGGTCTCTTGCCTCTTAGGTTCAGACATTTTCCTGGACTCCCTCCCAGCTAGCTGTGGTGCACTAGACCCCTTCACGCTGTGTTCATGCAGCCAACCCCAGTCCTCTCCCTGGATACGACCTCTGAAGCCCGAGCCTCAGCTCCCAGACCCAACCCACCCCAGCGGATGAGCAGACAATCCTCTTGGGCTGGTGAGTGCTGGTCAACACTGATCCTCTGTGCAGAAATCTCTCCGCTTTGCCCTCTGCACCCCATAGCTGTGCTCTCCTCCGCAGCTCTGAAGCTTCCCCCCACCCACCCCCAGTCTCTGCCAGTGGAGGGGCTTCTAGTGTGTGGACACTTTTCCTCCTTCACAGCTCCCTCCCACTGGTGCAGGTCCCATCCCTATTCTTTTGTCTCTTTTCTTTTTTCTTTTGCCTTACCCAGGTACGTGGGGAGTTTCTTACCTTTTGGGAAGTCTGAGGTCTTCTGCCAGCGTTCAGTAGGTGTTCTGTAGGAGTTGTTCCACATGTAGATGTTATTTTTGATGTATTTGTGGGGAGGAAGGTGATCTCCACATCTTACTCCTCTGCCATCTTGAAGGTCTCCCTGTAATAATAATTTTGAATTGAGTATTGTGTTGACAAAAAGCTAATTTTACATCAAGTTGATTGAGAGATGGGTAATAAAAGGTTGGAAGAATTTCCCTCTAAAACATAGTTGAGAGCTTTATTTTTTTCATGGAGAAAATTTCAAAGGAATTATTTTATTAAAATATTAAAGTTTGTTAAAGTGGAAATATATATAGTTTCTAAATGGAATCATTTCCCTTACTCTATAAATATAGGTATAAGAAGTTGTAAGTGCTTGGGATATATTATCATCAGACAAATATTTCTACCTTCATTCTAGAGGGGTAAAAAATAAGCAATAGGCCCAGTAAATAAATTATGTTGTATGTTAGAAGGTGATGAAGAACAAGGTTCAAGTGTTCAAAAGTAAATAAAGAATGTTGTACTGATGTCGTGCAGTGACAGCATCAGTTGTTTTCAACATACATTAATGATTGTCAATAATGAATGAGGAAGAAAAACAGATACATTTTTTTCATTTCATTTAATATTCATGAATTTTTTTTAAAAAAGCTGAGTTTAAATTATGTCTAAACTAGCTGAGTATGACATGGTCTTACTTTAAGAGGGAATTCTGTCCTAAAGAAGGAAGGGTCCAGTCAAGATGAGCCTTAAAAGACATCGTTGTTTCTGGTTGAACCTGGTAAATACTGGACTGATAGTCAGGGAAGGTTTACTTTAAACTCCTCTCTTTCACTAATATTTTTACATAAGCTAGTCCCACAAGGCAAAATAATCCCTCCCATGAGGTGCAGAAATTTAGAAGTTATAAGAGTAATATCTCAACTGGAAAAGATCTTAAAAATGACTAATCCTGAGGCTCGGAAGATTAAATGGCTTGTCAGCCATCACATCTTCTCAGACTCACACTCTCTAATAAATAGTCTCCAAGAGGGAAATAAGAGGGTGGAGAAAAGAGATGCTCCTTCCTCTTCCTTCTTGTATTGCCTTTGTCCATCCTGTTCTTTCTGTTTTGACTCTCATTCCTTCCTGTTCGTCTGCCCATTTCACCTCAATCCTTTGTCTCCTTAATGTTCTCTCTTCTGATAATTTCTCAAAATTAGCATTTTATATTTGCCCTCTCTTCTCTTTACTTAATCCTCAAAAATTGAAGGAGTAAGAAGAATGGGAGGAGGGAGGAACCCAGACATAATTTAATGTTAATGTTCTAGTGCTGGGTAAGGTAGTAGGTTTCAGATGTTCATCTTATTAATTTTAAGAGTGAAAGAAAAAGAGAAAGAAAGAGGGAGGGAGGGTGGAAGGGAAGGAAGGGAAGAAGGAAGGGAGGAAGGAAGGAAGGGGCCATGCATGGACTAATAATATTGGTGTGTTATGAAACAAGAATTATCATTAATTAATTATCATTAATAACATGCATCCAAGGGTATTTTAGAAGAAGGGGGAGGAGAAGAACAATGTAAAATAAGAGGAGAAGGAGACCAGTCTGCTGAAATACCAGAGTGATTTTATCTTAGGAAGAAGGCAGCAACAACATTATATCAATATTGAGTGATCAATAAAAGATTTGAAGTTCAATAGGAAATTCAACATGGTTAGAACTAAAGAAGTCTGGATGATTAACCTTGAAAGTTGTTACTGTTTTCTCCTGTTGGTATGCAGATCTTGTGAGCAGTTATAGGAAATAGATATGGGGTTTCAGAAAGCAGTTGCATACATTTAAAAATCTTTCAAAGTCTCTTTGCCAACTGAATCGAAGAGTTTTAATCATTTTTCTTAACTGCAATATGGAACAAATCATTCTGTCAAATGAAATGACTCTAACACCATTTCTGCTTAAATGCCATAAAACCCAGTAGACTGGACTTGCTGAAGTCTTGATTGTTTTCAACATTTTTTAAAATTATAAATTTAGTATTTGCATTAACCATCAATGAATTTGATATATTATTAAATCTACTCCAGAGTATCCAAATATTTTGTGTCTTGGCAATCATTTTCAGAATTTTTATCAAGCAGTCATGTTCACCTTAATCCACAGAAAATACAAATCTAAACAATATCTACCAGTTTATTTTGCACCATTGATCATCAGCAGTTTAATGCAGATGGTGGGTGACAGGAAAGGTGTCGGCTTTCAGTGGAGCACAGACACAGATGTTCTCCATGGCAGATCTAGACAGCTGCTTCGACCATATGGCATGTGTAATGTCATCAAGGATGAGAAAAGACACCATATGTAATAAGACCTAATGGAATAATCACGGCATTGACCATGAGAGTTTTCTGAACTAAAATATGCCAACCAAAATATAGAATTATATACCTTTTGAAAAAATAGCTCCTGGCAAACTACTGAACCCTGGAAGAGTCAGGGATTTTTGACCATGGAACATACTCCAAATTTTTAAATATATTACTGAGTTTCATTAAAGGACAAAATAAATTGCAAATCATGTGAAAGATTTTTAAAGGCATTTTGCATAGAAGAAAATGAGACACAATTTCTTTTACATTTCTTTAACCTCTGTTTTATAGGTAATTGTGATGCAGTTGATGGTCCCTGAGCCCTTATATCCAAGCTGCTCATATTTCCATGAAGCCCTACAGTGAATGTCACAATTCAACTTATAACATGCATTCATGGTCATGAAGGTATAATTGATACCGTTGAAATGGTGATCATTCTATTCCTCCAAAGCTCTTTCCTGTTATAAAGCATGTAGAAGGATATTATTATAGTTTATCAGCAATCATTTTCCACTTTAAAAGTTTAACACTGTCTAGAGGAAACTTCATGTAGAACCAGTAATAATGAAATCTTTCCACAAGGATAACTAAATTTTCTTTCATTAAAATTGCTTTTTTTTCACACATAAAAGTAATGATCAGCAAACTATACCAGGAGACAACTTTGGCATAGTTTAAAACAGCATCTACTATTTAAGCATTTAAACTATCAAATTTGATAGGAAGTAATTAAACAAATTTCATTTCCCAGTGACATTCTGAATCTCCATAAAAGTGAAACTTGTGGGCTCTTCCTTGTGATGACTTTTTTTTCTCTACAAAAACACATTTTAAAAGTTTAGTGTAAGGTCAGAGGCAAGATTTTGTTTGGTAAGTCAGTATCCCACATGGATAACTATTACCAGAGAGTATAAGACATTCATTTTAGGACAAACAGTTGACTTATTTGAAGAGTCTTGTGTCAATCAAGCAGCCTCCAGACACGGCCTTTTTCTCTGATGGGTAACAAGACTGGATAGGTAACTAGAAGCCAAGGGATCACCATTTACTACAGACAACATCTCTGATATGTGATGCAGAATCAGATCAGGTCCATGGAGCACTCTGTCTATGAGTCTTAATATACTAACAATTTTTAGAAAAACAAGTTCTTCCCTTTCCTTTTAAATGCTTAACGTTCCATGGTCATTACTATGGATTAAATTGATAGCCTTAGAAATCTGTTCTACCAGTTATTATTTATTTCACCCCAAACGTTTTTATCCCTTTGGACTCCTTGTGAGGGTGCTGGAGTGGTCTAACTACTAACTCCACGAAACAATGATTCTTAAACCCACGCATTGAAGAGTCTAATCTCCCACATAGATAATCCAGAAGCTTCAAAAGAGATACAATTAACTTCTTTGAGCTGTAATATATTGTTTCTTGGTGTCATCATGACAGTTACTGTTACAGCCCAAGAATCAATGTATTCCCCTTATGTAGAGCAAGAACATTTCACTTAAACATATCATTACAGTATTGGTAAGGTTAGTGAAACATAGCAATATTATTTTTAATATTGGTGCCTGATAATATCTGATGAAAGTTAAATTAGGGTAGTGATTTTCTCTAGTAAAGCTTAAATCTAAGGAAGGTATTATTACTAACAATGTGAAAAAAAGGCAAAGTCAGAAGCACATCATCTCAAAACAGTAAAAAGGAAATGTGTGACCAAAGGGATAATTTTTTTTAAAGCATAGCAAATGAAGGTATGACATATAGAATATTTTTCCAATGGTCTTGGGCAGAACTCTCTGTGGTGTTTGTCTGTGTTTTCCAAATATCCTGTGTTAGTGTTCTATGTACCAATCACTTCTGAAAGTTCTGTGAAGAACAACAGTTTAAGATGTTTAATAGGTGTTATCCCAATTCTTGTAGGCTGTGTGGTCATGTTAGTTGAGAAATATGTATCCAAGGATTAATTCCTTGTCATTAATTTCTGTACGGGCAATAGAGTCCTTGATAAGGTCTTCCACCAGCAGGTTTTAAGGGTAATCTTTCTCTGGTCTCTCCTCCAGGACACTTGTTCACCTGATTTTAGGTCATGTGAGGGTCTAGTTAGGTGGTTTAGGTCTAGTTAGGAATGACAACCTATACCTGTAAATGGTAGGACTGATTATATTTCAACATCCCCCTACAATGATTAGCTAGAGCAACATTTAGACTGTTGAACCCAGTGTGAATGGCTACATTTCTAGCTGCAGGGGCCTGCTTGAGAATGATCATAAAGACACAATCTGGGCTTCCCTGGTGGCACAGTGGTTGAGAGTCCGCCTGCCGATGCAGGGGACACGGGTTTGTGCCCTGGTCTGGGAGGATCCCACATGCCGCGGAGCGGCTGGGCCCATGAGCCGTGGCTGCTGGGCCTGCGCGTCCGGAGCTTGTGCTCTGCAACGGGAGAGGCCACAACAGTGAGAGGCCCGCGTACCTCAAAAAAAAAAAAAAAAAGACACAATCTATCAGTATCTGAGCGGCAAGACCACAGGGCCATATAAGCCAAGGGTAGTACTTTAGGCCACAGGAATTCAATGGTATCTGGTTGGTTAGCTAATTTTAGTTTTAATCTTTTTTTCCACTTTTCAAGAGTATTGGGAATGATAAGGAAATTAAGCTTTTGAGTAAGTGACAAATCTTTGCATAGTTTATAAACAGCTGTCCCAGTAAAATATGTTCCTCTATCACTGGGTAGATAAATCTGAATGTCCCAACTGGGAAACAGAGTATCTATTTTTGTTTTAGCCATTATGAGGGTTGTAGTTCTACAGGAAAATGGTCAAACCAGTTCAGATAATAAACTATTATTAGGATATTGCCATAACCATAGCGGAAGGAAATTATATAAAATCTATTTGAAGAGGATGAAAGGATCTTTCAGGACATAGTTCCAGTTCAATCTTACCTTTACTTTTTCTTATTATATCAATCACATAAAAGTCATGAATTCCCCAGGCTCTGCTATCTTAGAAAAGTTTCCTCCCAGTGTTTCTCACAATGTTTGCCTAATTTTTACAGTTAATCTCTACTGCATTGCTTCAAGGAGGGTTTTGGCAAGTGTGCATCTGAGGTTTTATCTGGGCAGTCAGATGACTATTCTAACATTTCTAAATCTTATTTCCATGGATTTAAAATATGATAATTTCCAGTGCTCATTTTTTGAATCACAGCACATTTCCATATCTATGATGGAGTTTTTGATCCTTCTCATGCTTTGTGTTTCTTTTACAAAAGATTCTTGCATAAAGATTTTGCCAGTGCAAACTATTTAGCATGATAATCTGCTAACAATATTTTCTCTAGACTTTGTATTACCATTTTATTACTGACTTTTTCACTAATGACAAAAGGCATCACATAATCATTACTCCAAATATGTTTACTTTTGGTGTATATACTTATCTCTTTATTTATGGCAAACTGACATGCCCTAGAAAGGGCCAGCTTTTAAACTTTTGAACCTATTTTGCTCCTGGTTAGGAATGGAATTCTAAAAGAGACTGACTATGCACAGCCAGGCTAGTATCAACTCTTTTTATTTTTAAGATAATTTCCATGAAGAAAAACATTAAGACTCATTTTGGTATGAGAATGGACAAAAATCCTTCCTGTGTATAGATACTTCTCTAACTACAAAATCACTGTCATGAGATTCTTCACTGTGTAAGCTTTATAGAGTTGCTTGATTAGGAACATTACAAAAATGAATGGCAATATGAGAAGAAAAAAGCAAAACTTATTTATAAATAATTAACTAGAAAAATGTGTGTTTTTCATTAGCAACAGTGATTCACTTAGTATAGTGGCATTGGATTTAAAGACGACCCTAGTATAAGACATGAAGATATTTTGACTAATTTAGTTGAGGACTCATTGATCTGAGGCAAGAAGGAGAATTTCTGGCTACTGGATCAGAAGTCAGTTTTTATAAACAATAGATCTTTGATGTGGGCCCTGAGTTAATGCCCTAAGAGCATAATCTTAACCTCTTCATATTCATACCAAAATGAAGATCTACATTAATCTAAGAAGAATCAATCTGGATTCTCATGGATTTTGCTCCAATTATTCTCTCTATGCCCCATTAGTCTTTTCTCCATAGGGATTCTGGGACTTTGGGTAATTCTTTGCTCATTTCCTATCTCATACATAATGTAGTGTTCTAATTTCTAGATCAGCTATAATCTGATTATATGCAGTTAAGTTAAACGAAATTTTAATATATTTTACCTGACAGTTCTATTAGCAGAATAAATCCTATTTATTAAATTTTTACAGGTTATATCAAAAAGAAGAAAGGAATATTCTATGATAACAGTTCCCAAATTGAAGGTCCATGTTAGAAATTGAAAAGTATTTAGGATTGTTACAAAGTTCCACTCCTTGACTAGTTCCAGTAAAGCAGAGAAAATAAAATCAATTTTCCCTCAAGCTTTCTACAACTGACTACACACACAACTTCTGTCCTTTGCTGTTTTCTTTTTTTTTTTTTTTTTTTTTGGCAGTACGTGGGCCTCTCACTGTTGTGGCCTCTCCCATTGTGGAGCACAGGCTCCGGATGCGCAGGCTCAGCGGCCATGGCTCACGGGCCCAGTCGCTCCGCGGCATGTGGGATCCTCCCAGACCGGGGCACGAACCCGTGTCCCCTGCATCGGCAGGCGGACTCTCAACCACTGCGCCACCAGGGAAGCCCCATGCTGTTTTCTTATATTTTATGATACAACCAGATGTTTTACTTTAAAACAAAAAGTACTCTATTTTTTTCCCTTTTATACTTATTACAATTTGTCTTCATTCTTAGTTTTTTCAAACTACTTACATTTCCTCTAAAGAATATACTGTTATACAAAGCTGGAATTAACTGTGGATAGAGTGGCTCTAAATTTATGAGTATATTGTAATTTTTCTATATTTGCAGACAATGCCAGTTGGGAGTTAAGAAAAATGACAGGAAGTTTCTTGAGTACTAATTTTTTCCTCAAAGGGATATAATTGAACAGGCTTTGATAATTCTTGTTGTTTCCTATAAATATGGTAAACGGGATCTTCCGAGAGCCCTTTTGCTTGCAGTTAGTTTATATGTATCCTTCTCTACTGGCTCTTAACTCTTAGATAACTGAGGAAATTTGGTCTTAGAGTTCTTCATGAGCTAGTTGTCTTCTTCAGAGTTAAAAATTGTTACTTTTTTATATGGATCTCTAAAGTTTTGGTTATTTTCCAAATTGTAAATTTCATATTTCAATTTATATTTTTATGACTAAATTTCAATTTAACAATTGAATCCACTTGTGAAAAATACATGACTCCTTTTATTTAAGCTGTTGAGTCCACCTGAAGCTTGAGCCTACCTAAAGTCTATTTCTCATCTTTATTTAGTTTATATTTTTGAATTATTGGCAGGACTTTGTGAAAAATAATACCTTCTTAAATAGCATTATGTGGTGATATTTTTGTCCTTTAAAAGTAAAAAAAAAGAGAAATGCCTATTTAAGTCTTCTGCCCATTTTTGGATTGGGTTGTTTGTTTTTTTGCTATTGAGCTGCATGAGCTGTTTATAAATTTTGGAGATTAATCCTTTGTCAGTTGCTTCATTTGCAAATATTTTCTCCCATTCTGAGGGTTGTCTTTTGGTCTTGTTTATGGTTTCCTTTGCTGTGCAAAAGCTTTGAAGTTTCATTAGGTCCCATTTGTTTATCTTTGTTTTTATTTCCATTTCTCTAGGAGGTGGGTCCAAAAGGATCTTGCTGTGATTTATGTCATAGAGTGTTCTACCTATGTTTTCCTCTAAGAGTTTGATAGTTTCTGGCCTTACATTTAAGTCTTTAATCCATTTTGAGCTTATTTTTCTGTATGGTGTTAGGGAATGATCTAATCTCAAACTTTTACATGTCCCTGTCCAGTTTTCCCAGCACCACTTATTGAAGAGGCTGTCCTTTCTCCACTGTACATTCCTGCCTCCTTTATCAAAGATAAGTTGGCCATATGTGCGTGGGTTTATCTCTGGGCTTTCTATCCTGTTCCATTGATCTATATTTCTGTTTCAGTGCCAGTACCATACTGTCTTGATTACTGTAGCTTTGTAGTATAGTCTGAAGTCAGGGAGCCTGATTCCTCCAGCTCCGTTTTTCGTTCTCAAGATTGCTTTGGCTATTCGGGGCCTTTTGTTTTTCCAAAGAAGATATACAGACTGCCAACAAACACATGAAAGAATGCTCAACATCATTAATCATTAGAGAAATGCAAATCAAAACTACAATGAGATATCATCTCACACCAGTCAGAATGGCCATCATCAAGAAATCTAGAAACAATAAATGCTGGAGAGGGTGTGGTGAAAAGGGAACACTCTTGCACTGCTGGTGGGAATGTGAATTGGTACAGCCACTATGGAGAACAGTATGGAGGTTCCTTAAAAAACTAAAAATAGAACTACCATATGACCCAGCAATCCCACTACTAGGCATATACCCTGAGAAAACCATAATTCAAAAAGAGACATGTACCAAAATGTTCATTGCAGCTCTATTCACAATAGCCCGGAGCTGGAAACAACCTAAGTGTCCATCATCGGATGAATGGATAAAGGAGATGTGGCACATATATACAATGGAATATTACTCAGCCATAAAAAGAAACGAAACTGAGCTATTTGTAATGAGGTGGATAGACCTAGAGTCTGTCATACAGAGTGAAGTTAGTCAGAAAGAGAAAGACAAATACCGTATGCTAAAACATATATACGGAATTAAAAAAAAAAATGTCATGAAGAACCTATGGGCAAAACGGGAATAAAGACACAGACCTACTTGAGAATGGACTTGAGGATATGGGGAGGGGGAAGGGTAATCTGTGACAAAGCGAAAGAGAGGCATGGACATATATACACTACCAAACGTAAGGTAGATAGATAGTGGGAAACAGCCGCAGAGCACAGGGAGATGAGCTTGGTGCTTTGTGTCTGCCTGGAGGGGTGGGATGGGGAGGGTGGGAGGGAGGGAGATGCATGAGGGAAGGGATGTGGGAACAGATGTATATGTATGACTGATTCACTTTGTTATAAAGCAGAAACTAATAAAAAATTAAAAAATTAAGAAAAAAAAAGTAAAAAAAAAATAATATAATTAGATTATTTAAACCTATTTCTACCATGCTGCTTTTTAACACCTTATCTCTAAGAGTTTCATTAACTAAACTAGTTATTACATACCTGTAATACAAAATAATATATATCTAATAAAATCCTGAGTTCTGCAGCAAGATTCTGTATTTCTGCCTGTAGCTTAGGAAAATTTGTAATTATTGTTTTTTATTTGACTTGATGCCCTGAGTCCCAGCAGCCATTTTAAACCATGGGGTAAACTTGAGCTTGTGAGCCAAATACTAATGATATCAGAGGAGAAAAAATCCTTGGTTAATGATGTCATAGAATTACTTGCAATGCCAGCCTTTGACCAGCTATCTCCAGATTTCCTTTATATGAAAGAATAAACCTGATTTCTGAAGTCACTACTGTTGGGTCTCATTCACTAACAACTGAACCTGAATTCCAACTAATACAAAATTTTAAAGTAAATATAAGTAAACCTAAAGTAAATACAAGCAAGAATAGCAGAT
This sequence comes from Mesoplodon bidens, assembly GCF_964165515.1. NCBI lineage: Eukaryota > Metazoa > Chordata > Mammalia > Artiodactyla > Ziphiidae > Mesoplodon > Mesoplodon bidens. Next base: position 80,367,952 of record NC_138169.1, on the reverse strand, counting down.
TAGTAAGTAGTAAGTTAACAGGTTAAAAACAAAACAAAGCAGCAACAGCAACAAAACAAATACATTAGGCAGCATACATGAAAATGAAGACAGACGTTTCTCATGTTGCTTTATATCTAGTGATTGAATTGCATAAGGGAGTGAGGGAAATTATATTCTAACAAAATACCTAAGGAGAGCCTGCATTTCAGAATATTTCCATGACTCTTCTCCTTCTGTGGGTGAGAACATTGTTGCAAAATGCAAATAGAAGCAAAGAAATGCAATCTCTGCTTTCCCTAATGAAATGAGGTCCTCTTTTCTAAAGGAACTGGGTTTTCTTGAAGATTATGAATGTGATATGTCTGAATATTTTTGAAAAGCTTCATTCAGTGTTCTGGTACAGTAGAAAAACTAAGAGAACAAATCCTGCTCTGTGATGTACAGCATGTAGTATACACAAATAAAAACCACAATTTTCCCTCCTCCTTTCCTTCCTGCATTTTTTCCTCATTCTTATTACTAATGTTCTTATCTTAGTTACATGATTTTGTCTTTTTAATTCTGTAGCTGTTTCTTAACTGTAAATTTCAGTTTTAGACAAGATGATCTTTGTGGATTCTTCCAGTTCTGATATTTTATAATTTTATGCTCCATATCTAAAATTGTGAGATAATGCATATTTTCCCCAGTTTTGTCAAAATCTAATTGGCATATGACATTGTATAAGTTTAAGGTGTACAAAGGGTTGATTTGATTCACTTATGTATTGCAACACGATTACCATTTTAGTGTTAGCTAAGGTCTTCATCACATCATATAATTACTATTTCCTGTGTGTGTGGTAAGAACATTATCTCATTTGGTTTGCATGAATGCCTAAGTTTAGAGATTCTAGATAGTATGCTACCATTGATTAGGCAAGTTATACAATATAAAAAAAAGCAGGATAGCAAAGGAGTTGTATTTTTATGTTATTACCATACTCCTCATAGGTTTTTTTAAAAAATTATCCAGGAAACATGTATTATTTCATAAATCTATATATAATTTGTATGTTTTCTAGAGGTAGATAAAGGGACATTTTAGTGAGTCTTTGGTACTAAAAGTCTTCCTCAGAAGCTCCCACCTAGGTTCCTACTTAACTTCCTAACATTGTTTCTTTTTTTTTAAATAACAGGCTACAAAACTACTAAAATTTACATACAAAAATGACATAGGTAAAACTTTGAAGAATTCTACATTAATGCCGATATAACACCTATTTATTTCACAATGTCCATCTTAAAGATATTAATTTCTGAAGGACAATTATTAAGCTTTGGACCAAACTTGTGGTTTTCTGCACTATTACAAATATGTCTTCATAGATGCTCAGGCTATACTAGTCTCCAGGAGTTAATGCAGTCCAATTAAAATTAATAAACAGATTGCACTGGGTAACTGCAATTTTCAAGGCTTTTCATACTAGCACTTCCGGGATTCCAATATGAGCTCTAGAATCCAGGTAGGCTATTCCCTACTGTGGCCAGTCTGCTGTTTAATTCCCCACACCTGGCTATTCTTTGAGTCCACAGATCTGAGAAAAAATATAAAATATAGGTTCAGAGTCAAGCTGGTCATTATGCCTACCAAGACTTTCAGGGCTGAGATGGACCAGAGCTGCAGTAAATTGAGGAGGAGAAGAATTCTTCTTTTGTGTCTCCCTATTGAAAGGGTGCATGGTGTCACTCAACTCAGTGCGGCAGTTCTTTTAGATCTGCTTTCATCTGCTCTTCCCCGGATGCACACACACTTCTGAAGTGGCCCTGTTGGAAAGGGTTCAAGTAGCAGTAGCCAGGTTGTCAAAACATCAGACTGCCCTGTGTTCCACAAGTTTTACTGCTGAATCTTGCTCCTTTATAGCCAACTTCCTCCTTTATAATAAAATCTTTCTTGATATCTGGCTTCTGTCACTCTGCTCTGCCATTTTCACAAGTGTATCCCAATTTCAGCTCTGGCCTTACATTGCTAATTTTGTTTATATATCTATTCCTCTGGTGCGCGTCTGTGTGTGTTTTCACTTACTAAATTTCTTTTTAGGACCGTATGAATTAAGGTCATATTTTAATGAATTACTTTTTTAATGCATGTATGTATTTATGTACTTATTTTTATACTATTTTAAAAGTATGTGTGTGAGAAAGACAATAAAATGATTTTAGGTTCTAGTTTGCATATTTGCGTGTGTGCGTGTGTGTGCCTGTGTGTGTTCTGCTATTTTATTCTGAGAAAGCATACATTTCTCTAAATGAAACCAACAATAATTACATACAGTAGCTGGCTGTGGTGTCTTTTATTAAAACATCTATCATTTATGGTTTACTTATGTTCAAATTGCATTTTGAGAGAAATTTACAGTTTTATGTAACATGTTTATAGTTTCCTAGGTCTTAGTTTCTAATTTTCACCCCAAAAGGTATGTCTCTTACTTCAGAAAAATCTCATTATGCCTCTGGTGAAACTGAGGCACAAATTTTATTTTTCTTCAATCTCTTCCAACAGTAGATTCTCCAAGAACAATGTTAGGTATATTGTGTGTATTCTAGTTTAAAGACACAGAAAACAAAATAAACAAAAGGAAATGAAGAATTATTTCTTCTTAAGTTTTCTTACTCATTCTTATTCTTACATAGGAAACAGTATTTCCATTAAAAGCATTTATGTCTAGCACCAAATCCTTCATTAGATTCTGAATCCATGTGTAAGATTATTAGCCAGCAACCACTTGAGTGCAAGAAATGATAAAAGTTTGGGGTCTACTTTGATTTTTCACAGTGAATCACATGGGTAAATATCCTCAGTTATACCCTAAGACTGTCACTTGGGAGCAGCCAAGACTCCCCACAAAAAAGAAAAAAAACACAAAAGAAAAAATGCTCCCAAATCAATGTGGAAGATCCGCGATCTGGTAATCAGAGGTTATTCACAGCTCTGGGAGCACATCAAGCTAAGCTCCTGACACCAATTCAAAGCTTACAGGTGAAGTGTCCTTGAGAGCAATCGTGCTCCCAGTACAGACCTGAAAAGGCACATTTTGAAGGAGAACTTTCCCGATAGACCTCGTATTTCAATGCCTTTCAATACTAAAATCTCCCTTTATCCATCCCTGGAAAACATACAAATGATATATAGATTTATGAAATAATATCATATTTCCTGGATGATTTTTTTAAAAAACGTATGAGGAGTAGGGAAATAACATATACAACCTATTTGCTATCCTGCTTTTTTTCTGGATATTTTATAGCTTGCTTAATCAATGGTAGCATATTATCTAGAATCTCTAAAGTTAGGTATTCATGCAAACCAAATGAGATAATGCATACTTCCCCCAGCTTTATTGAAATCTAATTGATATATGACATTGTGTAAGTTTAAGGTATACAAAATATTGATTTGATTCTCATATATTGAAATACGATTACCATTTTAGAGTTAGCCAACATCTTTATCACATTACATAATTACTATTTTTGTGTGTGTTATAAAAACATTTAAGACTTATTCTCTTAGCAACTTTTAAGTATATTGTACAGCACTGTTATTGTTATCTATAATCGCAATGCTGTGCATGAGATTCCCAGAACTTATTCATGTTCTAACTGAAGTTTGTACTCTGACCAACATCTCATTTCCTACCCCCAACACCAAGCCTCTGGCAACCACATTTCTACTCTCTGTTTCTGTGAATTAGACTATTAAAAAAAGATTCCACATATAAGTGATATCACACAGTATTTGTCTTTCTCTGTCTGATTTAATCACTTAACATGATGCCCCAGGTCTACCTCTGTTGTCACAAATGGTAGGATTCCATTTTTTCTAATGGTTGAATATATATGCATATATATATACATACACACACACACACACACAGCACATCTTTCTTATCCATTCATCTGTTGATGGACACTTAGGCTGTTTCTATGTCTTGGCCATAATGCATATTTTTAAATGTCATGTTAATGTGCCAAATTGCTATTATCATTTTAAATAATGATTTATGGCTCTGGAAGTAGATATTACATACACTTTTCTTGGTAAATTGTGGGATTCAATATAATCATGAGAAAGGTATGAAATTTTGGAGTCTAATAAAAGGTAGTTTACATCGGTCTTAAACCAATTATGTAATCTTACACATTTTACATTGATACTAAAATAGTGATAATTATATACTCATGAGAGTGTTGTTAAGTTTAAAGGACATAATCCATACAAAATTTCTAGCTCACACTGAGCATGTCGGAGACACCAAAAAATGTCTGCACCTTTCTTTTGTTTTCCATGAGGATTTGCTGAATGATACAAGGCACGTTCTCTTTTGTGTGGTCCTGTGTTCATCTCATGATGAACATGACACATGGATATCCACAGGACATGGACATATAAGCTCAATACCATTAAGGACAGTGGCATTTTGATACACTGAAATCAATGTGCAATCCTTGCAAATTCCTAATGATTTCATAATAGTATTTATAAATAAGATATAAATCACCTCTCAGCCTTTGGGCTAAGATCAAATGCAGTATAAATAACATACCTGAGTACTTCTTAGGTCACCTGACACAGTGTACATTTCATGTTTTAACTGATTTAACTAATCCAATAACCCTCTGAATAGTATATCTCTGATTTTAGAAATGAGGAAGGAGGCCCAGGGAGGGAAGATAATTTGCCAAGCTGCTGATGCTTAAGCATGAGGTTTTAATTTCTCCCACTGATTGTAAAAGATAGCAACATTGTAACTGCTGATTGATTTTCTGGTTATTAACTTTTCCAGCTGTGCGACACCCTAGTGTATCACTCTGAAGAAGAGTCTAGTCTGCCATGGTGTGTACTCAGGGTCCTGGAAAAAAGCAGTGCAGCTTTGCATTTGGATGTATGATTGATCACTGAATTAAGTGGGTGCAGTCCCCACACAAAACTCAACATTGATACCAAGTGGTAGAAGATAATGTTTCTCTACGCCCACTTGGTTAGCCTTAAAGTTAGAATGGAATTCACAGATATATCACTGGGCACAGGCTGGTGAGAGGTGCCACCATCTGTATTCAGTTTTATATTAAATAGTGTAAGTGGACACCTAGATACAGACTTGTCTCTGCTTGAATCAACCACCAAATCTGACCACTATGAGGTGGGCAAGTGCTGTTTACCGATTCAATGGTCATGTCATGTGTATCCTCCTTATGTATATATCACATTTCTCCACCTGACAAAGGGCTTCAGCAGAAAGGATAATATATATTAAATATATTAAAACATTTTTCTATTCCTTTAAACTCCTAGGATAGTAGTTTTCCCATAATATGAACTGACACATGTTGCTCATTTATTTCTGCCTCTCTCTCTCCCCAGCTTTCTGTCTCAGTTGTTTTGCTGATAGCTGCTGATGGGAAGTCAATGGGAGCAGACCAAGGAATACAACCTTATTCTTCAGAATGTGGGTTCATTATTTACTCAGTACTAAGAATGAGACACATCCCCCTAATAAGTAGATGAGAATAACTCACAGAGGAATTAAAAATAGCAAAAATTCAGGTCTAAGAATTGAAAGTAATGCTTAAGATATTATTGGTTATTGCTGCTTAAAATGATTATAATGTACTTTTAGTTCTCTTCACCACCTAGTGTTACTTTTTTGTTTAATATACATTACTTCATTGAAGAGAGTCTGGGGGTGCAGTATTCTCTGGTTAAAAAATTGTTCAATTTTATGACTATCTTTTTTATTTAGTAAGGCATAATTCCAGAGAAAAACCTGACAGGGTGGAAGAGACTTCCAAATTAATTGAAATATTTCAAAATTTCCTGAGCTGAGAATATGAAAGAGGTAGACAGCCCATTTGCATAATAAACTTTATGTATGTTGACTATATATAAAAAATCAAGTGTACATAAAAATAATGTTTGATGTTGAATTGTAATCAACCATAAGTTTGGGAAAGTCGAAGCCAGTTATAACTGTCTTTGCCTCCACTGGGTTAAATACATTAAGATCATGTGAAAAATCGATAACATGTTAAAAAAGATACTACAGTGATTTTTATTCTCTATTATCAAACTGTCAAACTTCTTTGCTGTCAAAAATTAGAGTTCCCTATTCAATAAACAATGGCATTTTAGATTTGAATAAATTAAAATTATTTTTAAAATATGAAGCAATATTAAAATATGAAGCATACTGTGTATAACTATTAGAAATTCTACCCCAGAAATCCCAATCGTTTCTGTTTCTAACAACATCATGGTTGTCGCTAGTTCATATGGAATTTGCTTTCTCTGAAGCCAGTCCCAGCCACTGTAGACTATGCTGCTTGCTCAGAATGTTTTTGTTTCTACATTTACCAATCTCACTCTAGTGCATGTTTTTCGGTGTGTGCTTTATTTCTCAGATAAGTACTTAGAATCAATCATGGCGCATAGAATTATATAGGAAATTAAGAGGAGCAAAAATCCTTGGTGACGGGCTACAGCATGAAAATTTTCCTTCTTCCATCAAGACCACAGATTATTTTATATTAAAAAGATGCCCACTTTAAGATACCCACTTTTCTAGATTCTCTACTTCTTTATCATGATACTGGTGCTGGGACTCTGCAAAGGCCAGCCAGACTCCCTGTTAGGATGTGTCAACAGGGGATGCTGGTAGGGGGCAGGAAGGCAGGAGGACGCAGATGGACTTGTTCCTGCTGTTACACTTGCTTTTCTCTGCATAACTCTCCAGCAGCTCTCTTCCCCAACCTCATTCTCAGGAGCACGGGCTGATTAGTAGCAAGTAGTTCCAGTGTCCAGGTTTTTATTCATGCTCCCAGAGTAGTCCTCACATCTCCTCTCAGGGGCACTAACACCAGACGAGTAGCTGCCTCTCCTTAGAGGTTTATGTCTCAGCTTTGTTTGGCATCCCCTCTGAACTTCTGAGATGCCAGGACCTTCTGGGCTGCATCTCTTCTTAGAGGTCTCAGCTCCAACACTTTGGGGTCCCTCATCCTCATAGCTTTTAGAAGGTAACAGTCCTCTCCTCTCCCTTCTGTTTTCTCATTCCTAAATGAGAAGAGTTATTGTCTCTTTTATTTTCAGTATTTCCTTTTTGCCTTTTCAGTCCTTCTTTCAATACCTGTTCAAAGAATTCCCTATATTAAATTCACTCTGTTTCCATAACATGTAGATTCTATTTTCCTGACTCAACACTGACTGGTATGGTACTAAGTACCAGGAACTGTCCAAGAAACTCAATCCCAAAAGCTGAGATTCTGGAATTACTTAGGTTGTGCCTTTGGACTTGCAAAACGTGATCCTCCCTAACTGGCAATGGGATACTGGTAATCTGGGGAATGCTGGGGGATCACGGTTAACAATGATCAGTTTTGATAAAGCACCTACTGATTTAAATGCCTTGGGGAACCACGTGGCTGTTGCACTTGACTAAATGACAGTAATGATAATTATAATGACTCTGGGTGGAATGAAAGCTTACAAGTCTATTGAAGAATTTACAGAAAGAAATTGACAAAAATGAGGCTTTAATCCTTCAACTCAGTAATGGGAACTATATTTCATCAGCTAGTCATTTTTACACGTTTGTAGTTTATTCCTTATCATTAAGCTACTGGTAATCTCAAGAGATAACTGAATTGTGAAAAAAATTGATACATACTTATACCTGAATAAAAAGAAAGTCTGTATTGTACACTTACTGATAGCACTCAGGATGAGATTTTCTGAACCTTGAAAAATCAGCACAGAAGAACTGACAGACGTCATTCAAACCCCTTACACCCTAATGCAAAGGCAAAGGGAAAAAGAAGTCTGCTCTTACACCGGGCTCTATGGCACAGCAAAGCACCAGAACTCCTGAATACTGGTTCTCTCTGAACACGAGGAGGGAGCCGCCTGGGAGAAGAGTGGGGGACACTGAGCTGAACATGCTCTGAGGGACAGTCTTCGGGGAGTGGAGAGAAGAGTGGAAGGAGTTACCAAGTCTGTGGATACTAGGTTAAAGGCGAGGATGTGTGTAAGGGACTAAGAGGATGGACTGTGAGAGTGTCTGGAAGAGCTATGACATCAGTCATTGGATACGTCCAGACCTGGGGTGCTTTAAACTGATCCAAGGACATGCATGTCTGTGGCGGCAGAGGGTTCTCCTGCACTTACATCCTTTTGATTTCTCAAGAAATTTTATAATAAATTATGATTTAAATTTGGTTAAAAGCCCTTTGGACAATATGATTTTTCCTTTAATAGAGCTCAGATCTCTCTCTCCTTAGCTTATCCTGTGGGTTGACCAAATTGGGCACCAGAATACACACAGTGAACAAAGTATAATATTTTTTGGTGTGGAGGGTTGTGAGTTGCTTGTATTCTCCCTTTAAGAGCAAGTTAAAAAGTCAAACCTTCCCCCCTGGGTCTTCCAAATGACAGGAATATGTTTACACTCAGCGGTTCAGTTCAGGAAGAGGTTGAGTGTATTGTGAGCAAGCTGGATGGGCATGCTTACAAAGCAGCTCTCCTCTGTTTTCTCTACTGTACATAAGAGGATGCAGTTTTATGAATATCCTTCTTTAAATTATTATGCCCAATTTTTATACAGTCCAATAGCAGTTGACACTGGAAAAGAACTCCCCTCTCCCAGGCCAAAGCCATTGATCCATCTTTAATCACAATGCAGGTGGCATTCCCATAAGTGCCATGATAAGGAAATAAAGTATTGTATGGGATGGATATGTTTAACCCTATAAAATTAATCAATCTTCAAAAGTGGGCTAATATAGTGATGGTCATTTTTACTCACAAACATGTGACTTAGTTTGCTCCTATCCTCTGGGGCATATGCAAAAACTCTTGGTTTGGTAAATCAGTGGCAACTGCTAACAAAGTCTTATAGAAACTGTTGGTGTAAGTTGCCTTGTTACTTCTGCTGGGGTATTTAAAAAAATAAAAAGAAGGGAAAAATGGTATTTCTAACCTTCATCCAATCATTCAATATTTTTTATTTAACAAAAATTTGCAGGAATGTCTTATTTTGTACTTTACTAGTATTGCACTATGATACTGCTGTGGGGCATTTCAAAGCCCATATTCTTTTCTAAGACTTTGTCTTTTTTATTCACTGACTTTAAAAGACTGATTTTACGTTGCGAAATTCATCCAGGACTTGAAAAACTCTTAAAGAAGACATCCTTTATGCATGCACTGGATGCTTCTTTGAAGTTGGGAGTTAGCCTTTGAAGACTTTTGCATCTTTGAACATAGCCCTTGCTAATATGTTTGTAATCAAAAGAGATTGAAAGTGTTGGTTGTCTTTCATCACCGAAACCTTTCTCTTAAAGATTACTTTTATTGAGACTATACACAATTCATAGTTTAAATTTCTCATTAGTAACCTGGATTTCTTTTTTAAAAATTATTCTTTCCCTCATCCCCAGTGGAGAATGAAAAACATATACATTGTTTCCTCTTTTTTTGTCATATATTAATCTATCACTCATTTTTTAATTAACATTAAAAACATATTTGTTAGGGCCACTTTGTTAGGTTTTTGCTGAAAATAAGGGGGACAGATATCAGTGGCAGCTGTAGGTAACAAGACTAAATAGAAAGTTCCAAAACAGTGTACAAGGTTTACTTGACTGGGATACGGCAGGAAGGTGATGCTTTGAAGACTGGAGAAGTTTGGGGAAATGTACGTAAGGAAACTTCTCTGTGGGTGTCTTAAGTTTCTGCACATCTTGCAAACAGAAGCATTGACTGCCTTTGTTCTGGGTTGCCTTTTCAAAGATTATTTGTACAGCAAACAGCCTTGGAAATGAGAGAGCGTGTCTCCCTCTGGAGTAAAGGGCAGGCTTGTTTGCTGTCCAGCATCATAAAGATGCTGTTCCTCTCCATGGTGAAGGTCAGGCGGGCTCACTGTTGATTATAAAAGATTTGAGTTCTCTAAGCTCTGGGTTCTTGTCTTGTAACACAACTCACCGTGTGTGTGGAGCATAGTCTGGCCATGTTTGTCTCACTTTGTCAGAAGTGAAACTCAGGGAAGTAGTGCAAATGCTTATGTTCTGGCTACTTCTACTGCTGTGAGTATAATACTATCCTTCACCTCTGACACTGGCATTCTGTAACTTCTGTCAGCATGCATGGACATGTGGCACCTGACTAGTTAGCTCACAAGTAGGGAAACACCTCAGACCCTTCACAGCTTTTGACAACAGGGAATAGGTTCTCAATTCCTGATATTCTTGAATTTGGTTGTGAAAATGTCTATTGAATCCTAACTACTATAACTAGTATTGTATTATACGTTTAAAAAATAGAGTACGCATAAATTTCTTTTTTCCCATTTAAAATTTATCATTTAAATTTAAAATATTTACAAAAGGGGCACATTTAAACATTAAGGTTTAATCATTAAGGTTCAGGATACAACTGTTTTAAAAGTTGTAACAGAGGAACTTCAAGATGGCAGAAGAGTAAGACGTGGAGATCACCTTCCTCCCCACAAACACATCAGAAATACATCTACACATGGAACAACTGCTACAGAAAACCTACTGAACGCTGGCAGAAGACCTCAGACCTCCCAAAAGGCAACAAACTCCCCACGTACCTGGGTAGGGCAAAAGAAAAAAGAAGAAACAGAGACAAAAGGATAGGGACGGGACCTGCACCAGTGGGAGGGAGCCGTGAAGGAGGAAAGGTTTCCACACACTAGGAGCCCCTTCGCGGGCGGAGACTGCGGGTGGCGGAGGGGGGAAGCTTCGGAGCCGCAGAGGAGAGCGCAGCCACAGGGGTGCGGAGGGCAAAGCGGAGAGATTCCCGCACAGAGGATCGGTGCCCTCAGGCACACACCAGCCCGAGAGGCTTGTCTGCTCGGCCGCCGGGGCGGGCGGGGCTGGGAGCTGAGGCTCGGGCTTCGGTCGGAGCGCAGGGAGAGGACTGGGGCTGGCGACGTGAACACAGCCTGAAGGGGCTAGTGCGCCATGGCTGGCCGGGAGGGCGTCCGGGGAAAAGTCTGGAGCTGCCGAAGAGGCAAGAGACTTTTTCTTCCCTGTTTGTTTCCTGGTGCCCGAGGAGAGGGGATTCAGAGCGCTGCTTAAAGGAGCTGCAGAGACGGGCACGAGCCGCGGCTAAAAGCACGGACCACAGAGACGGGCATGAGACGCTAAGGCTGCTGCTGCCACCACCAAGAAGGCTGTGTGCGAGCGCAGGTCACTCTCCATACCTCCCTTCCCGGGAGCCTGTGCCGCCCGCCACTGCCAGGGTCCCGGGATCCAGGGACAACTTACCCGGGAGAACACACGGCGCCTCAGGCTGCTGCAACGTCACGCAGGCCTCTGCCGCCACAGGCTCGCCCAGCCTCCGTACGCCTCCCTCCCCCCGGCCTGAGTGAGCCGGAGCCCCGGAATCAGCGGTTCCTTTAACCCTGTCCTGTCTGAGCGAAGAACAGACGCCCTCCGGCGACCTACACGCAGAGGTGGGGCCAAATCCTAAACTGAACCCTGAGAACTGTGCGAACAAAGAAGAGAAAGGGAAATCTCTCCCAGCAGCCTCAGTAGCAGCGGATTAAATCTCCACAATCAACTTGAAGTACCTGCATCTGTGGAATACCTGAATAGACAACAAATCATCCCAAATTGAGGAGGTGGACTTTGGGAGCAAGATATATGATTTTTTTCTCCTTTTCCTCTTTTTGTGAGTGTGTATGTGTATGCTTCTGTGTGTGGTTTTGTCTGTATAGCTTTCCTTTCACCATTTGTCCTAGGGTTCTCTCCATCCGTTTTCTGTTTTTTTCTTTTAAATTACTTAAAATTTTTTTTCTTAATATTTTTTTATTTTAATAACTTTATTTTACTTTATTTTATTTTATCTTCTTCTTTCTTTCTTTCTTTCCTCCCTTTTATTCTGAGCAGTGTGGAGGATAGGCTTCTGGTGCTCCAGCCAGGAGTCAGTGCTGAGCCTCTGAGGTGGCAGAGCCAAGTTCAGGACATTGGACCAAAAGAGACCTCCCAGCTCCACATAATATCAAACGGTGAACATCTCCCAGAGATCTCCATCTTAATGCCAATACCCAGCTCCACTCAACGACCAGCAAGCTACAGTGCTGGACACCCTATGCCAAACAACTAGCAAGACAGGAACACAACCCCACCCATTAGCAGAGAGGCTGCCTAAAATCATAAGTCCACAGACACCCCAAAACACACCACCGGACGTGGTCCTGCCCACCAGAAAGAAAGATCCAGCCTCAACCACGAGAACACAGGCACTACTCCCCTCCAACAGGAAGTCTACACAACCCACTGAACAAACCTTAGCCACTGGGGACAGACACCCAAAAAAACAGGAATTACAAACCTGCAGCCTACGAAAAGGAGATCCCAAACACAGTAAGTTAAGCAAACTGAGAAGACAGATAAACACACAGCAGATGAAGGAGCTAGGCAAAAACTCACCAGACCTAACAGATGAAGAGAAAATAGGCAGTCTACCTAAAAAAGATTTCAGAATAATGATAGTAAAGATGATCCAAAATCTTGGAAATAGAATGGAGAAAATAAAAGAAACATTTAACAAGGACCTAGAAGAACTAAAGAGCAAACAAACAGTGATGAACAACACAATAAATGAAATTAAAAATTCTGCAGAAGGGATCAATAGCAGAATAACTGAGGCAGAAGAATGGATAAGTGACCTGGAATATAAAATAGTGGAAATAACTACTGCAGAGCAGAATAAAGAAAAAAGAATGAAAACAATTGAGTACAGTCTCAGAGACCTCTGGGACAACATTAAATGCACTAATATTTGAATTATAGGGGTCCCAGAAGAAGAGAGAAAGAAAGGGACTGAGAAAATATTTGAAGAGATTATAGTTGAAAACGTCCCGAACATGGGAAAGGAAATAGTTAATCAAGTCCAGGAAGCACAGAGAGTCCCATACAGGACATATCCAAGGAGAAACACGTCAAGACACATATTAATCAAACTATCAAAAATTAAATACAAAGAATAAATATTAAAAGCAGCAAGGGAAAAAACCCAAATAACACATAACGGAATCCCCATAAAGTTAACAGCTGATCTTTCAGCAGAAACTCTGCAAGCCAGAAGGGAGTGGCAGGACATATTTAAAGTGATGAAGGAGAAAAACCTGCAACCAAAATTACTCTACCCAGCAAGGATCTCATTCAGATTTGATGGAGAAATTAAAACCTTTACAGACAAGCAAAAGCTAAGACAATTCAGCACCACCAAACCAGCTTTACAACAAATGCTAAAGGAACTTCTCTAGGCAAAAAACACATGAGAAGGAAAAGACTTACAATAACAAACCGAAAACAATTAGGAAAATGGGAATAGGAACATACATATAATTACCTTAAATGTAAATGGACTAAATGCACCAACCAAAAGACACAGACTGGCTGAATGGACACAAAAACAAGACCTGTATATATGATGTATACAAGAGACACACTTCAGACCTAGGGACACATACAGACTGAAAGTGAGGGGATGGAAAAAGATATTCCATGCAAATGGAAATCAAAAGAAAGCTGGAGTAGCAATTCTCATATCAGACAAAATAGACTTTAAAACAAAGACTATTACAAGAGACAAAGAAGGACACTAAATAATGATCAAGGGATCAATCCAAGAAGAAGATATAACAATTGTAAATATTTATGCACCCAACATAGGAGCACCTCAATACATAAGGCAAATACTACCAGCCATAAAAGGGGGAATCAACAGTAACACAATCATAGTAGGGGACTTGAACACCCCAATTTTACCAATGGACAGATCATACAAAATGAAAATAAATAAGGAAACACAAGCTTTAAATGATACCTTAAACAAGATGGACTTATTGATATTTATTGGACATTCCATCCAAAAACAACAGAATACACATTCTTCTCAAGTGCTCATGGGACATTCTCCAGGACAGATCACATCCTGTGTCACAAATCACGTCTTGGTAAATTTAAGAAAATTGAAATTGTATCAAGTGTCTTTTCTGACCACAACGCTATGAGACTAGATATCAATTACAGGAAAAAAATCTGTAAAAAATACAAACACATGGAGTCTAAACAACACACTACTTAATAACCAAGAGATCACTGAAGAAATCCAAGAGGAAATCAAAAATTACCTGGAAATAAATGACAATGAAAACACGACGACCCAAAACATATAGGATGCAGCAAAAGCAGTTCGAAGAGGGAAGTTTATAGCAATACAATCCTACCTTAAGAAACAAGAAACATCACAAATAAACAACCTAACCTTACACCTAAAGTAATTAGAGAAAGAAGAACAAAAAAAAACCCAAAGTTAGCAGAAGGAAAGAAATCATAAAGATCAGATCAGAAATAAATGAAAAAGAAATGAAGGAAATGATAGCAAAGATCAATGAAACTAAAAGCTGGTCCTCTGAGAAGATAAATAAAATTGATAAACCATTAGCCAGACTAATCAAGAAAAAAGAGAGAAGACTCAAATCAATAGAATTAGAAATGAAAAAGGAGAAGTAACAACTGACACTGCAGAAGTACAAAGGATCATGAGAGATTACTACAAGCAACTCTATGCCAATAAAATGCACAACCTGGAAGAAATGGACAAATTCTTAGAAATGCACAACCTGCCAAGACTGAACCAGGAAGAAATAGAAAATATGAACAGACCAATCACAAGCACTGAAATTGAAACTGTGATTAAAAATCTTCCAACAAACAAACACCCGGACCAGATTGCTTCACAGGTGAATTCTATCAAACATTTAGAGAAGAGCTAACACCTATCCTTCTCAAACTCTTCCAAAATATCACACAGCGAGGAACACTCCCAAACTCATTCAATGAGGCCCCCATCATCCTGATACCAAAACCAGACAAAGATGCCACAAAGAGAGAAAACTACAGTCCAATATCACTTATGAACATAGATGCAAAAATCCTCAACAAAATACTAGCAAACAGAATCCAACAGCACATTAAAAGGATCATACACCATGATCAAGTGGGGTTTATCCCAGGAATGCAAGGATTCTTCAATATATGCAAATCAATCAACATGAGACACCATATTAACAAATTGAAGGAGAAAAACCATATGATCATTTCAATAGATGCAGAGACAGCTTTCGACAAAATTCAACAACCATTTATGATAAAAACCCTGCAGAAAGTAGGCATAGAGGGAACTTTCCTCAACATAATAAAGGCCATATATGACAAACCCACAGCCAACATCATCCTGAATGGTAAGTGACTGAAACCATTTCCAATAAGATCAGGAACAAGACAAGAGTACTGCCCACTCTCACCAGTATTATTCAACATAGTTTTGGAAGTTTTAGCCACAGCAATCAGAGAGGAAAAAGAAATAAAAGGAATCCAAATTGGAAAAGAAGAAGTAAAGCTGTCACTGTTTGCAGATGACATGATACTATACATAGAGAATCCAATAGATGCTACTAGAAAACTACTAGAGCTAATCAATGAATTTGGTAAAGTAGCAGGATATAAAATTAATGCACAGAAATCTCTTGCATTCCTATACACTAATGATGAAAAATCTGAAAGTGAAATTAAGAAAACACTCTCATTTACCACTGTGACAGAAAGAATAAAATATCTAGGAATAAACCTACCTAAGGAGACAAAAGACCTGTATGCAGGAAATTATAAGAAACTGATGAAAGAAATTAAAGATGATACAAATAGATGGACAGATATACCATGTTCTTGGATTGGAAGAATCAACATTGTGAAAATGACTCTACTACCCAAAACAATCTATAGATTCAGTGCAATCCCTATCAAACTACCAATCGCATTTTTCACAGAACTAAAACAAAAAATTTTACAATTTGTATAGAAACTCAAAAGAGCCCGAATAGCCAAAGCAATCTTGAGAAAGAAAAACGGAGCTGGAGAAATCAGGTTCCCTGACTTCAGACTATACTACAAAGCTACAGTAATCAAGACAGTATGGTACTGGCACTGAAACAGAAATATAGATCAATGGAACAGGATAGAAAGCCCAGAGATAAACCCACGCATGTATGGTCACCTTATCTTTGATAATGGAGGCAAGAATATACAGTGAAGAAAAGACAGCCTCTTCAATAAGTGGTGCTGGTAAAACTGGACAGCTACATGTAAAACAATGAAATTAGAACACTCCCTAACACCATACACAAAAATAAACTCAAAATGGATTAAGGACCTAAATGTAAGGCCAGACACCATCAAACTCTTAGAGGAAACCATAGGCAGAACACTCTATGACATAAATCACAGCATGATCCTTTTTGACCCTCCTCCTAGAGAAATGGAAATAAAAACAAAAATAAACAAATGGGACCTAATGAAACCTAAGAGCTTTTTCACAGCAAAGGAAACCATAAACAAGACGAAAAGACAACCCTCAGAATGGCAGAAAATATTTGCAAATGAAGCAACTGAAAAAGGATTAATCTCCAAAATTTAGAAGCAGCTCATGCAGCTCAATATTAAAAAAACAAACAACCCAATCCAAAAATGGGCAGAAGACCTAAACAGACATTTCTCCAAAGAAGATATACAGATTGCCAACAGACAGATGAAAGAATGCTCAACATCATTAATCATTAGAGAAATGCAAATGAAAACTACAATGAGATATCATCTCACACTGGTCAGAATGGCCATCATCAAAAAATCTACAAACAATAAATGCTGCGGAAGGTGTGGAGAAAAGGGAACCCTCTTGCACTGTTGGTGGGAATGTAAGTTGATACAGCCACTATGGAGAACAGCATGGATGTTCCTTAAAAAACTAAAAACTACCATACGACCCAGCAATCCCACTACTTGGCATATACCCTGAGAAAGTCATAATTCAAAAAGAGTTATGTATGAAAATGTTCACTGCAGCTCTATTTACAATAGCCAGGACATGGAAGCAACCTAAGTGTCCTTCAACAGATGAATGAATAAAGAAGAAGTGGCACATATATACAATGGAATATTACTCAGCCATAAAAAGGAACAAAACTGAGTTATTTGTAGTGAGGTGGATGGACCTACAGACTGTCACACAGAGTGAAGTATGTCAGAAAGTGAAAAACAAATACCGTATGCTAACACATATATATGGAATCTAAAAACAAATGGTCATGAGGAACCTAGGGGCAAGACGGGAATAATGATGTAGACCTAATAGAGAATGGACTTGAGGATACAGGGCGGGGAAGAGTAAGCTGGGACAAAGTGAGAGAGTGGCATGGACATATATATACTACCAGACGTAAAGTAGATAGCTAGTGGGAAGCAGCCGCATAGCACAGGGAGATCAGCTTGGTGCTTTGTGACCACCTAGAGGGGTGAAGGAGGGTGGGAGGGAGGGAGATGCAAGAGGAAAGAGATATGGGGACATATGTATATCTATAACTGATTCACTTTGTTATAAAGCAGAAACTAACACACGATTGTAAAGCAATTATACTCCAATAAAGATTTTAAAAAAAAAGTTGTAACAATGAGGTAAAGCATTGACTTCAGCTAAGCACAGGCAGTTATATTGCTTTTTTTCATTCTCATCTTGGTTAACACCTGGATTTTTCTTCATGAATACTTCTTCTACCACATTACTTTAAATTTTGGCAGAAATGTTGATTAGATTATCTTTCTGGAATTTATGTCATCAGCTTAATGATTCAAGAACTAAAAGCTAATCCATAATGATGCCATGCTGAAGGAATTAATTACCTATTGTTCGTTAGAAATTATTCCTTATGCCAAATGTAAATCTAGAATAATTCTTTTATTACTGGCCTTTCTGTGACCTGCCTGGTCAGCTTTCTCTTTTCAGTATGGTGACTCTAATATTATTCACATAAAAGGTTAAATTAGAATCTGAACCTGAA
Source organism: Mesoplodon bidens (assembly GCF_964165515.1). NCBI lineage: Eukaryota > Metazoa > Chordata > Mammalia > Artiodactyla > Ziphiidae > Mesoplodon > Mesoplodon bidens. Next base: position 80,350,008 of record NC_138169.1, on the reverse strand, counting down.
TTTCAATTATGATGGAAAAGGAATAGTTAAGAGTCCAGTAGAAATTATTTAGGAGCTCATCACAAATGTTTTGTTCTCAATGTTTTTAAATTTCATCTCTCTAGGGGAGACACTACTGTTGAGCCTAATTAGTGTCGTGTTTCTAAAATGAGGCTTTTAGGAGTAAACAAGTCAATGAGAACTTGTACACCAGTTTCTGTTTTAGAACCACTTGGAAATGTAACTGTGAGGCTTAGCAGGTGCCTCTAAAAATAGAATTGGGGTGGGGATGGTGGATGATACCGTATGTGGGTGGAACTTATCACATAAAGTGATATCTGCTGCCATGACCACCCTGCTTGTTTGTATGAGACTGAGAACTAACTGGACTATTTATCTTTTCCACTTTGAATAATCATCAGAGCTTTGGTCCTGGAGATGTTACACTAGCATTTACAGTGAAGTATACACCTGAAATGGAACCAAGGTAGAAAACTAAAAGTCTGGGCAGTTGGTGTCACTAGTTCTTTTTTTGTTCTTTTTTAAAACTAGGATCCTTTTTCTTGATCAGATCTTGGGAATAAAAATGTTCAATTCAATCAATATGTAGATTGGTTAGGGAAAACATATATACATACACACATTTCTCCCCTCCCTGATGATAATGTCTCCAGCAAACTCAGGGGTAAATGGCACACCTAGGACTTGTCTACCTGTATCTTCAGATGCCCTGTGGGATAGCTCTTAAGCCGAATTATATTAGTCCCACATTGATCTCTCCAAGGCCTCAAGGGACTGTGTGGTGGCATGAAAATGCTGATATTTTAACTAACGTGGATGCTAATACCATGGAAACATATATGTACACAGGTGACAAAGCAATAAACAAGTGAGACAAATGACAGAGGTTTTTGGTGATCTATACTCTGTTGACTATAAAGCTTTTATCTCATGAATTAATATACACTTTCATTTTCCTTTACTTTTTTCTCCCTTAATTTTTATTTCTAATTAAGTTTTCTTATTTTGGTATTGCCATCTAGTAGTAAAATACATAGTGTCTAAAATTTTATTTTTAACCTAAAATGGAGCATTTAGCACTTGCTGCTTTTTAATACTTTAGTGAAAAAACACAACATATTGAAGTTATCAAGCAATGCTTGATTGCTGCAGTGCAAGAGAAATAGAGGAGTTCTGATGTTGAGATGCCTCAACGCCAGTTGTGGAGAAATGTCTCTCTCAGCTGTGCATGACAGTCAATAAATTCTCAAGTAGGAAAAGGAAACATTTAATTCAGAGAGAAACTAACTACTATCGTTTTTATGTATTGTGTTTGGTTGAGCAATAGGATAGCAGTGACATATAAATATGACTATTTTAAGTGATGAAGCAGCTCGTCATACTTGATGGGATTTCACAGTGACACTTGTGGACTCTGAAACAACTGGTGACAGGATGGCCCTTTGCTAAGGGCATGTGCTAGTTACATATTCTCAAGAGGCAAGGACAACCAGCAACATCACACCCAATACTGAATAAATCATTGTTATACTCTCTACTATCAATTTTGAAACTACTTTTTGTGGCCATTGTAGAGAAACTGTCTAAAGGCTAAGATTGGTTAGGGGTAGTTTCATAATGGAAAATGATCACGTTCTTGCAAAGAAAGTAACTCTCTTAATAAATATTATATTACTTTTTGAGTACAAGGCCTGTTGCTTTTTTTTTCATGAAACATTCTTGGTGAGATGTTCTTCCCATCATCCTTTTCTGGTTGTCTTTTCCTCTTCTTTTTTTAAAATGAGGTCTCAAATTAAATATCACCCAGAGAGATTAGAGCCCCTCCTCACTGCTATGTTCTATGTTTTAACTGAGTACTCTGCTTTTTTTTCCTTGCTGTATTACTTGCAATTACAAATTATTTTACTAATCATAAATTAATGACCCCCACACACTGAAGTGCTAGGAGAACAGGGACCATCTCTGTCTTGTCCTTTCTTCTCCCCAGACCCTTGGGAGTTGCCTGAAAACCTATCAGGTGTTCAATACATATCTACTGAAAAACTAAATGAATGAGATACTTTCAGAATATTTTTCTATTTTAAAACTGATTACTTTGGGGCTTCCCTGGTGGCGCAGTGGTTGAGAGTCTGCCTGCCGATGCAGGAGACATGGGTTTGTGCCCCGGTCTGGGAAGATCCCACATGCCGCGGAGTGTCTGGGCCCATGAGCCATGGCCGCAGAGCCTGTGCTCCGCAGCGGGAGAGGCCACGGCAGTGAGAGGCCTGCGTACCGTAAAAAAAAACAAAACAAAAACGAAAAAAACTGATTACTTTGTAAAGCAGTTTAGTAGTTTGGTTCTTAAATTTGTTAATCTAGCTATTTCTATAACTAACTACTGTACTCAGCACAAGATTTCATTTTTTCCAAACAATGCTGTATCTCTTGTTCTCTGTTGAGTACTTTATATCAGGACTCGACTGCTACCTGATGGTGATACAATGAAATACAGGCAAAAGTTCTGGGGTAGGGGGGCTTGGCCCACAATAATCTCTCTAGAGAATGTACCAATTCTGCTTCAATGAAGCAGCAAGGTATTACAGCATATCAAAATCTATGCATTTTAGTTAACTGAATACAACATGTGAAGATTTATAGAGATTTACTAAGTCACTGCTGTTGATATTAATGAATTGATCCACATATGATTAAGGTAAAGCTTACAAATTAAATGTATGAAAAAAGACATCCTGTATTTTGTTTTATGATTTTATAAATAGAAATAAGCTCCTGCAGTAAAAATCAACAGGTTTTGGGGAATAAATTATTTTTTTTTACCATGAACAATAATATAGTAACTATTTCCCCAAATGTGGAGTCCATTAAAACCCTTCCAAAGAGATATGTGTCATTCATTTTTGTAACCAATCCACAGCTCATATGGTACATTTCACATAGTAGGCACCTAACAATGACAACAAAAATCGTTGAATAAATGCTCAAGGCCAGTTGACAGAGCTGATTCCCTTCTTAGTTTATACATATTGTATTAGGCAGGCAACTGCTCCATGTGCCCAATTCAATAAGAAGTTTAAAGTACTATGTTTAAGCAAGGTAAAATAAAACCAGTTGTCAGGCAAGTCAAGTTTTTTTTTTTCCTCCCCTTTTTTTTTTTTTTTTTTTTTTTTTTTATATAAATTATTTATTTATTTATTTATTTATTTATGGCTGTGTTGGGTCTTCGTTTCTGTGCGAGAGCTTTCTCTAGTTGCGGCGAGCGGCGGCCACTCTTCATCGCGGTGCGCAGGCCTCTCACTGTCGCGGCCTCTCCTGTTGCGGAGCGCAGGCTCCAGATGCGCAGGCTCAGTAGTTGTGACGCACGGGCTTAGTTGCTCCGCGGCATGTGGGATCTTCCCAGACCAGGGCTCGAACCCGTGTCCCCTGCATTGGCAGGCAGATTCTTAACCACTGCGCCACCAGGGAAGCCCCTTTCCTCCCCTTTTAATCATCCCATAGGAAAGATTTAGAATAATGAAAGCAGTAGCGATTGTTTTTTTCAATGCACAGTGTGGTAATTCTGTGAACAAAATTGAAATCCGACATTGTTGACTTTTAAGATTACTGGTAGTCAGAGGGGAAAAAACAATATGTAGCATGTCTCCCTACCTGACTTATGCTTCTAGTTCCTATAAAATGTCAAATTGAAGGTGACAAGGAGAAAGCTTTCTACTTCAAAATGTAACAAGAAAAGGCTCAGCCATGTGGCCCACAAAGATGTGCAGAACATCATTTTTACTGACAGCAAAACAGACTTTTTTTCCACAGAGGCAAATCCAAACAAACCTCTTGCATTTTTATTATATTTATTTTCAAAAAGTCAAACTTACTGTTAATATCCTTTTGGGATATAGCTGTTATTCTGTATTAACATATAGATGAGATATTTGCCTAGATATAGGAACCCATCTAACACTGATTTAATAGACTGTGAGGGAACAGTAGTTCTACTACTTTGGCAAATAATTTTTTTCAAGGTGGTTTAGAATATATTCTTCCTAACAAATATTGTTTATTATGTATCCCCACCCCCCCAAAAAGAATAAAAGAATCACTTGGTATGTGTTAAGCTTTGTATAAATGTGTGGCAAAATATAATGTAATATAATGAAGTTCCTGCCCTAAAGAAGCTAACTTTCTGTTTAAAGAGAAATGCCATCACAAGGCCAGTAATACATTCTTTTTTTAAAAATAGATTTATTTATTTGTTTGTTAATTTATTTTTGGCTGTGTTGGATCTTTGTTGCTGCATGCGGGCTTTTTCTAGTTGCAGCGAGCGGGAGCTGCTACTCTTTGTTGCGGCGCGCCGGCTTCTCATTGCGGTGGCTTCTCTTGTTGCGGAGCTCGGGCTCTAGGCGCACGGGCTTCAGTAGTTGTGGCTCACGGGCTCTAGAGCGCAGGCTCAAGAAGGAATACATTCTTACACAGGAGCATATGTGAGCACTGGGGAAGGGTACTAACATCCATGGTGTGTGAAGGAAAGCTTCCCGCAGGAAGAGATGCTAGATTTACAGAGTGATCATGAGCTTTGCCAGCATAGCAACTCCCTAAATAGATTATCCCTTAGGAACCTTTTCATTATTTTATAATTATTGATTGTTCATTGATTGATCAACTATATTCTGACAAGCTAATTGGCTATATTATAAACTAGCAGGAAATTTGAAGACCTTTGTTGTACAACAGATTTGAGGGGTTGGCTTTTGTTTGTTTTGTTTTGAAAAAGATCTATTTCGCTATTGAACAAAAAAGGCCAGCCATCTAGTTAACAAGATACTTTAAGCTAATCTGACTTTTATTTGTTCGATTTCCATATTGAATCTGACATTTTGGAGAGTATATGTATATATTCCCTCTTTCAAATAAGCTAGACCTTTTCCAAAGAATAGTTTGCATAATAAGATAGACTAGAATGATTTCTAGATCACAAAATCTAGTCTTACATCTAACTTATGGGATGGGGAAGTACAAGCACACAATGTATCGATTCCTACTATACAATTAGATGTAGAAGCAACGACTCTCATATTGGCTTCTCTTCCCCATTATGACACCTGCCAAACCCTAGGAAACTGAATATGAGTGATCTCACTTTTAGCAGGTTCAGGTGGGATGAAGACTCATACCTGTTTCCATCAAAGCCATAACAGTTTTAGTTCTTCCCCTCTCCTAAGTTCCCCGGCTTAGGGGGAGGACTGTATATGACCTTCAGTCTCTCATGGGCACAGACAGACCCTGGACTCACTCAATCATCTTACTTTTTTTTTTTTTTTTTTTTTTTTTTTGCGGTACACGGGCCTCTCACTTTGTGGCCTCTCCTGTTGCAGAGCACAGGCTCCGACGTGCAGGCTCAGCAGCCATGGCTCACGGCATGTGGGATCTTCCCGGACCGGGGCACGAACCCGTGTCCCCTGCATTGGCAGGCGGACTCTCAACCACTGCGCCACCAGGGAAGCCCCCACTCAATCATCTTTCCTCAGAAAGCAGCTGAGGCAGGAGTGCAACAGGAGGGACGTGTGACTGGGCACAGAGAGCAGCTCTGTCCAGTGAGCAACCTGGTGGTCGCTTGCAGCTCAGCCAGCAACATTCTAATATTTTTACTGCTTCAAAATCCACATATTGGGGCTTCCCTGGTGGCGCAGTGGTTGAGAGTCCGCCTGCCTATGCAGGGGACATGGGTTCGTGCCCTGGTCCGGGAAGATCCCACATGCCGCGGAGCGGCTGGGCCCGTGAGCCATGGCCACTGAGCCTGTGCGTCCGAAGCCTGTGCTCCACAACGGGAGAGGCCACAACAGTGAGAGGCCCACGTACCGAAAAAAAAAAATCCACATATTGGATGGGGGGACGGTAACATCATCATTCTGGACACCATGTATTTCACCTCTAGGAGCCCCTCGACTCAACAGCCACAGCCAAAGACACAGCACTTCCCTCTAGGACCCTGGGGTTTGCTCCCCTTTGCTATCCTGAGTTTGCGAAGTGCACAGGAACATATGAACTTGAAACATCTGCTGTCTCATTAGCATGATAACGTTTCCTACAGCCATGCCTGGTTTCAATTTGAGGGCTGGGGAATTTTCCAGAGTGGTCAGGTTTACTGCAAGAATTTATCTGGATTTGGGGGGATTTAATTTCTCCTTGGCCAGTGGGTTGCCTTCACCAGTGCTGTGAACAATCCGAGGCCCTAAAAGCTGGAATACTAGTCAGTAGCCAGTCATGGATGATTTTATATGGGAATTTGCCTGCTTCTTGAAAATCTTCCTGAGAGAGTCAAAGTCACCTTATAGCCCCAGGATTCACTTCAAAAAAATCTGAGACATTTTACTCTAAGGGGCGAATAGATCCAAGGTTGGCTGACAGACAGCAGGAGGGGCTGAGCAATGGTGTATCTGGTGCCAATTCCTCTGTAAAAGGCATTAAGTCCCTCACTCTCTCATCTCTCAATGGAATGAGCCAAAGTTCTAATAATGTGCCTGTTTACTGCCCATAGTGGCTACAAGTTTCTATCAGTTCTCACTCAGTGTTGGTGTTCATCTGTTTAACTGTTTTTTTCTGAGATGAGTTAGTACTTTACCTCCTTGTATCAGTTCCGAGACTACTAGCTCAACGTTAGTACTGTTGTTAGAGCAGTTAAACCTGAGGCTGCCTGAACGATTGGTGAGAAACTACTCTCCCCTCAAAGGGAGTCAGCAACAAGTCAGGCAGTTGTCTTGGAAACTACTTCTTAGTAGGTATCCATTAACAGGAGGACAGTTTGTTACCTGACTGATGATACATTTTACCAACTTTCACGGACTTCTCTCAAATTATGTTAATTAACCCATGAGGTCCTTGCCCGTCCTCTTCCAGAAGTCCACGCTCCTCTCAGCATCCCACCCTCATCACCAAAACTGTTAAAAACTATGAAGGGACAGAGATTCTAGTCTACCTGCAGACGAACACACGAGGCTGCTGTAGTTCCATGAAAGTCTGCAGGAGACAAGACACTCCTGGGTCAGAGACAGAGGACTTTATTACTCACACCAACAGTCATACCAAAGTACTAGTATTTTATTATGCCTGTTCTCAGATCTCCAATTCCCAGAGGGTGGCAGGAAGAGGGCCAGGTGACACCTACACACACAGTGGGGTGTGTTACAGAAAAAGAACCCTGAATCGTTTTTAATGGACATTAAGCCTGAATGCCCTTTGCTCCAGAAGAAGACTATTGTTATTTATTTTACTGGTCAGTAAGCATGGCCACATTTTGCTTCAGGAAGACACTACCTTGATGTCCCAAGATTGTCTCATTCCTATCAGTTCAGTACAGTACTGAGCAATGGCTTCTCCTCAATAATGCTACCATGTATCCCCATATTCCTCATTTAAGGTAAACTGTCATGCCTCAAATTCTCTATAAAGGTTGGAGTCTCAGTTGGTCATACTCTCTACCATAGGCCCTCATCTCTTGAGACAACAAATTGTAAGGTGCTCTGGCTTCAAAATATCTGCCTAACATGATAGTGACCATTAGCAAATGCTATCAGAGCCTCTCCCTCTCAAAAAGATTAAAAATACAAAGAAAGTTTTAATCAACTGGTAGAAGAAAAAGAAGGAATAAAATACAAAAATACAAATTGTGGTCTTTCTTGTATATCCTTAGCTCTGTCCTAGCTTTTCCATTTAAATACTTCATGTTCTTCTCTTTCACATTTAGAACCATTCAGTTCTTACTCAGTTCCCAATCCCAATACTTTTTAAGCAAAATTTGATCAGAAACACCAAAGGTGTTTCTAGATTCTTCTCAGAAGGCAGTTGAGAGGCCATTAGTATTGTATCAGTCTTGTGGTATTATACACAACCAAAGCATTTTGTCACAATATTTATTCCAAAACCGTAGTTTTCTCTCAAGTAGGAATTTTGGAGTATAAAGTGTTCTCTATTCAATTATTCATAAACATATATTCAGTTTTGAACTTTTAATGAGATTGTATCATATAGTTTATATTTTAATGCAAAAATAAAATGGGAACGTTTGCCGGGAGTACTTCAAAAGAAGTAAACTCAATGTACTGAGTAGAATGAGAACAATATTCCCCCATCTGGTTCACACCTTTATAATAAGGTAGAAACGAATAAGACTGGATAGCAGACCTTGGGAAATATATTGAGGCTGAGATTATCTTAGAAAGATGTATTTGAACTCTGAGTGGAAACTACCATCTGGTGGGGTTTCTCCCCTGAGAGAAATGTGTGTTAGCACTGTTACAAAATAGCTTATGGGAAAAACTGAATAATAAGAAAATCATTTATTTAAATGTTGCCTAGGCTACTTATGTGTTTCAACTGTCTTAACAATTGAATACCAGACATGAAGAAGATAGGGAAAATGTCCCTTTGACTGGGGTGTGTGGACAGAAAGGAGAAAGGAATAGCACTATTGTCTTACCTCTCATCTCATTCCCCCAAATCTTACCATGTATGCAGGCATATCCTCTTGGACAGAGCCTGGCCATTTGGGGGTATGATTTTTTTTATTACTTGCCTAATCCTAGTGAAGAATACAGGCTACATTAAAAAAAATACTGGCTCTGTAGATTATTTACAGCAGCTGCCAACTTCTTGACTCAAGGCTAACCTCTGTGTTACTTTGAGAAGTGGATGTTAAGGTGGGAACAGTTATACCAGAGATTTATTGGGGAAATGCCTTTGAAAGGTGAACAGTAAGGACAGACAGTCAAGGGAAGCCTCAGACTACTGCTCCTTGAAAAGAAAGAGGGAAGGAAGCATCAGTTAGAAAGCTCGAGACCACAGCACAGCTCCTGGACAGTCTCTGCCAGGCCTCTGGGGAGCAACCTGAGCAAAGTTTGCTGATGAAAAAGTCCAATGTTGGGAAGGAGTGTCTCCCACCAATCCCCCTGCCATGATCCATTACTGGCTGGGAAGAGGCCAGGCTCCAACTTTAACTGGAGACCATCAGCCAGCTATGCTCCCAGAAGCGGGTTCTTTGAAAGAGATTTGAGTGGAGAACCTTCGTGGCCACCACAACCTACGTCGAGAGCTTTCTCCACCCTGCCCTGTTTATTATATTAGAATTAAGCCTCCATTGTGTGATGTTCTGCCCTTCTCTGCTTCTTGATTTCTTGGGATGCCCTTTCTTTGCTTATATCTACAGTGAAACAATATGAATCTTAGTCCCTAATCAACTTCCCTATTAGCTACAAAAATCACTCATATGAAGCACTTTGGGATTTTATAAACTTTACACAGAGCATTTTTTAAGGTCATGAAGAAAGTTTGCTTTTTATAGCAATGTTTATGGGACTTCTTCCTTCCATAACTTTTTCCTACCTCCCCACTTTTAATCATCTCCCTCCAGGCTGGGACTCTTTACTCTCCCACCTCAATTATCTAGAAAACTGTCTCCTCTCAATGGTACAAACCACAAAAGAACCGACAGATGCTCAAATTCAACCCAAAGACATTAATAAATCATGCTTCTTAGCAAACACTTTTTTTTTCTGAGAGGACCTCTGTCACAACTACTAATATAATATACTATCATTCTCAACCAGAGATATGCAACTTGAGAATTTTAATCATACTAATCATTTTCACTCTATAAATTATGTTCAATAGCATGGCTAATTCAAACTCTTATTCAGAGTTTAAACAGTTTCAGGTCTGAGATGCACATGAAAGCAGAGATAAGTGCATTTTCTGTTGCTCATTTCAGCCTTGAAATACTTATTTTACTAATTAAATTTTCATTTCCAACTCTAAGACCTGTTACTCTATTCCAAATAGCATACATCCTACTCCCTGATGTGGAATATCTGCTGCTGCTATTGCTGCCTCAAACAAGTAACACACAAAAACTAATAAGAACACAATTCAACAGTCCTGTCAGTGCATCAAGGAGGAGAGCAGTGGTCCTCTCCAGCCATCGGAGATTTGTAAAAACTAAGAGTCCTTGATGGCTCTTGGTTGCCCGGCAACCACCTTGCTATGGAAGGAGTGCACCTGTAGCATATTCATGTTTCAGTTGTTCTTTGATACAGAAAATCTCTTTCCTGGATGAAGATTTAGAAATCCATAGTTTTTTTAAATCTAAGTGAATTATGATATAAAGTCATGAAAAATAGAGCTTCTCACCTTTTCCTGTTGTTCTTCTTGATAGACTGAGGGCTGTTATGTTCCTTCCCCTGGAAAGTCAAAATGAGCAGAGTTAGGTTGAGACTGCCAGGCAGAGAAAGAGGAAGTCACATGTCCCTTAGCTGCTTCCTGTTTCCTAAACCAAAGCTTCTTATTTTTAAGAGGTGAGAGGGGTCAAAGCGCTTGGTGGTGGAAGAGATCTCTCCAGTCCAGAAAGAAATAAGAACCCGGTAGTCAGAGTACTCCAATGTACTCTTACTATCTCAAAGGTAATAAAATAGGGAAGACCGAATACCCTGGAACATTTAATTTAATAATATACCAATCTTCCTCAACTTACAATGGGGTTATGTCCCAATAACCCCATTCTAAGCTGAAAATATCATAAGTCAAAAATGCATTTAATAAAGCTAACCCACCAAACATCATAGCTTAGCCTGGCCTACATGAAACAAGCTCAGTACACCTCCGTTAGCCTACAGTTGGGCAAAGTCACCTAACCCAAAGCCTGTTTTATAATAAAGTGTTGAATAGCTCACATAATGTATTGGATACTGTATGGAAAGTGAAAAGCAGAATGGATGTCTGAGTACAGAATTGTTCAGGTGTCTCAGCTGTTTACCCTGGCGATTGCACGGCTGACTGGGAGCTACCACTGCCCAGCAACAGGAGAGAGGATCGAACCGCATGTCACTACCCTGGGAAAGGCTCAAAATTCAAATTTTGAAGTAGTTTCTACTGAATGTGTGTCACTTTCCCATCACCTTAAAGTCAAAAGAACTGTAGGCCAAACCACCATCCTAAGTCAAGGACTGTCTGTATTTAAACAATTAAAGGTCACAGTAGAAAATCCACAGTATGTCCTAAAATGGTAACTATTACACAGGTAGCAATTTCTAGATTAACGTTGATGACTTACTCAAAATTCTTTGTTATTGTAAAAGCAACTTTTCTTCCTTCAGTGTCATTATTAACACCTCATGTGAGCAAATTTACTATTTGCTTAAAAGAACGTTCAATACAATGAACAATTCCCTTAAAATTGAGACCTAAATCAGAAATAGACTTGCTCATATAGTTAATATACATCAGTGCCTTCATTATTTCTACAGAGTCACAGTTTTAAAATGGGAAATTGTTTTTAAATACTTACTAAGAATGATTAAGAGTAAGTCGCGGGTACAGTATTATTTTCTACTTATGATAATAAAATATCTGATGTCACCATGGTTAAATAATATTTGGACATTTAGCAGATATCTGAATGTATTCATGCTGATCTGAAGTAATCTTGTTCTAGATATGTTTCCCCACTGGTCATGGGGTGAGTGCTGAAAAGGCCGTGGCTGAATACTGTTTGTCTCCTGGATACATGGATTTATTTTCAGGCATCTGACTCGAAAGAGTGCAATTTATAAATGTCTACCTCACAGACTATTCTCTAATTTAGCAAATAAAACAGAAAATCTTAGTAAATTATCCACCTACTGAAATAAAATCACATATTCTAGATTATGAGCTCTCATCAGGTAAATACATTGCAAGTACCCTAAATCACAGAGGAAATGTCCATTTCAGGCACTGGAGGAGTGGGCTTGAGGTGGGGACCGTATTTCAAGCAGCAAAAGTGGCATGAACTGGTGAAGAGAGAGTGATGCTCAGGACTCAATGTGCTGTATTTGGGGGAAAATAAGCATGTCTAGACCACAATTTCAGACAAGAAGCAACCTAAACTATCATGTGGTTCAACTGTCCACTTTGGAGGCAAGGACATTGAGAGAGTCTAGAATTAAGTAAGGAGCCCAAGGCCATTATAGTTAGTTGTTGACAAAAAGGGATATGATTTCTTTGGAGACAGATTACATGTATAGGCTTTTCCATCATTCTATTTCTTGATCTGCAAATATTTTTCCCTTAAGTTAAGCATGTATTGCTTTTGCATTAAAAATTGTACTACTGACAATAAAAGTATTTTTATTTGTTTTATATATTGAGAAGCTGAGGCCGCATGAAGTGCAGTTTTAGGTATCATAAAAGAACTGGTATTAACTAAACAGAAATATTCATGATCCAGAGATACTGCTTGGTGTTCCAGGTAAGAAAACTTCAGAAAAAAATTACATTATGGGAGTTTGGCAAAACATTAGTATCAAAGAAAAAATTCATCAATACTTTTAACCTTTTTGTTTTTTGCTTTTAAAACTTTATTTATTTTATTGAAGTATAGTTGATTTACAATGTTGTGTTAGTTTCTGGTGTACAGCAAAGTGATTCAGTTATACATGTGTATGTGTAACTACTTTTAATCTTTTTTGTTTTTTTGTGGTACGCGGGCCTCTCACTGTTGTGGCCTCTCCCGTTGTGGAGCACAGGCTCCGGACGCACAGGCTCTGGACGTGCTCACGGGCCCAGCCGCTCCGCGGCATGTGGGATCTTCCCGGACCGGGGCACGAATCCATGTCCCCTGCATCTGCAGGCGGACTCTCAACCACTGCGCCACCAGGGAAGCCCTACTTTTAATCTTAATGAGCATATTTTGTCAATAAAATTTGAGGTATAGTAGTTACATAGAATTATACGTAATATAACTATGCATATATGTATATGCACAGTGAACATAATTTCAGGTAAACAGTGTAACAGTTGAAGATAACTAATAATTTGTATCTAAGCAATATCATAGATTTTGGTAAACACAACGTTAGAATCTGGCTAATAAACCAATACATCAATAGAAGTTAAAGATATCATAAAGCTTTATTCAAGAGTACTTGGATTGGAAACAAACAGCAGTAGACTTTTACAAAAATCCATATGCACTCAAAGATCGGCTTGTTACTTCATCTTACCGCTGATGTTAATTAAGTGCCAATTACTCTGTTTATTCCCATTTAAACATAGATTTAATCAAATACTGATTTATGCCACTTGCAACCTCAATCAGGCACCCTTCTGACTGATTTATAAGAAGTGAACCAGGAACATAACAAAGGTTAAACATAACCAACCTCACATAGAAAGGACACAAGAAACAAATGTGTCCTTAGCTTTATTATTAAAATTAACATTAATTTTTAATCTATTTAACTGACACCTAATTCATTGAAGTTAATCTAATAAAAGATGTAGCCATGGAAAAGTCTTTAATATACACATCAGAATGATGCAGTCAGTGACACCATCATTGCTTAAGACTAGGGTCATTCTTAAATTACTCTGATGCTGTATTATTTGAAAGTAGTGATAATTCATGTACACTACTTCTCTCCATGCACAATTATCTTCTCTCTGTGCACAGTTTATCTAGGAGAAAGTTAAAAAATTTAGCATAACATATTCTAATTATTGTTATTAAACTATCAGAAAAGAGCCTGAAGAACAGATTAGATCTGTTTACATTATCTGTATACTAATAAAAAGGTTCTCTATTTCATGGATGCTTCCATTATATCAAGAAATATTTACATATTTTTAAAAAAAGCATTTGCTTGATAAAATATATTTCATTCTTTCTCCCCAAAATTTTTCAATAGTCTCCAGAATCTCCCTTAACAAGATTTCTCTCACTAACCAGATAAAAAATAACACTTCATTCCACCAAAAAGTATTGAATAAGCATCTGTAGATACGTTAAGTATAATATCTTTAAATTATCACATGATACTCAGGGGCTTTACTGTAGTATCCTAAAGTTGTTCCAAGGCTTCTGAGAGGAAAACCTGCCATGAATGAAACAGGATGGCAATTCTGCAACTTTATAATTTATGTGAAAACCTGATTTTGTTACGTTTAACAAAAGTTATGACAAATGGTTCAGTTCAACCTGTGAGGAACTGCCAGGTACCACCTCTCTTGATCTACACTTTTAAATCATTTTATCTTACAAAAGTAATGAGATGGACCTTGCTCTTTTATATTTTCTACCAGTTTCTGTTTTGTTTTTTTTTAATAAGTCTCTACCTTGGCTCTGTCTCTTGGTGATGATTCCTCCCATAAACTAAAGGTGATGCATTTAAAACTTTCCTTTCCATTTCCTGGGAACTCCAGTGTGGGTTTTTCTTTCTAGGATTCCCCGGTTTGGGCAACTTCAGTGTGTGAAAACCTCAAGTTCATGCTTTTGCATAGCAGAAAATCACTGAAATAGTCATACTTTATAATGCCTCCCTCAATTTCAGGTACAGGTCTTTTGGGTTTGGGGGCAAGGGCCTGTATGTGTGGAAGTGTGTAGTTACAGTGATATATTTTTTTGATAGATGGGTGAAAGTTTCAACTTTATTAACATTCAGTTTAAAAAGCTTTACACCCATGATATAATAAGATACAGGAGTGCTGTTTCTTAAAGAAGTTACCTTTTGGGGTTCTTCTATGAAAAAACACAGGTTTCCTTCTCAGAAAGCTTTCTGCTGGGCTTCCGTGGTGGTGTAGTGGTTAAGAATCCGCTTGCCAATGCACTGTACACGGGTTTGAGCCCTGATCTGGGAAGATCCCACATGCCGCGGAGCAACTAAGCCCGTGCGCCACAACTACTGAGCCTGCGCTCTAGAGCCCACGAGCTACAACTACTGAGCCTGTGTGCTACAACTACTGAAGCCCACACGCCCAGAGCCCGTGATCCACAATGAGAGAAGCCACCGCAATAAGAAGCCCGTGCACCGCAGCGAAGAGCAGCCCCCACTCGCCGCAACTAGAGAAAGCCCGCGCGCAGCAACGAAGACCCAACGCAGCCAAAAATAAATAAATAAATTTAAAAAAATAAATAAAATTGTTGTGAAAACAAGAAAGAAAGAAAGAAAGCTTCTCTGTTATCTGGAGGGTGTAACAGATGGTGTCCAGGATGTCTTACACGGTGAGCACATCCATCAGTGGCTCCAAGACCCCAGAGTGGACAGGCGGGATCAGCCAGTGCACAGCGCCCCTAGCTGTGAAGTTAGCCGTCATCCAGATAGCCTCCTTCTGGCCATTAAACTTTCCACTTTTCAGCAGAGCCACCAAGGGAGACATCATGCCACAAGCAACCAGCTGCTGGAGGAGCTGGTAGGGTCCTGGCTGCCTCCTCTCGATGGAGGACATGGGCCCTATCCATGCTGGGGGTCACGCTGAGCATGCCTGTGTCAATGCCACCCTGGTCTGTGGCCTGCTCCAGGGACGATGACCCCTCAGTGTGGAGAGAGGGGGTTAAGACATTGAGTTCTGAGCTGGACCAGACTGGGCGGGACCCCTGCGTCCATCACGAGGCTGATGCACTTGCTGCAGCCCTCGCTGAGGTACGACAGGGCTCAGTGGGTGTCCGAGAGAACCTCGCTGTCCTGGAGGTGCAGGAGGTAGGAGAGGACGGGCCACATCTACTTCACTGCTTTTTCTGAGAGCAGGGGCTCCTGTTTCAGCACAGGTTGGACAAGGTCCATGTGATGTTCCGTAGCATTGAGACTGGTCTGGTTGATGACACCAGGGCCAGCAGGTGTGGGACGGCACTGCTCCAGATGATGTCTCAACTGTGGGCCGTCACCTGCTCTGTTACCAAGAGCCCCCCCTGCCTGTTCACACACAGTTACGAGAGGAAGGCAAGAGCTCAGTCAAGGGCTGGATGCCCCTGCCCTTCCCCAGTGGCTGGCTAGGGTCTGCTCCCAAGTCCCTGAAGCAAAATGGGTCAGAGCCCAGGCTGCCTCTAGCTACAAACAGCGGTGATGTCTTCAGGAACTCCACCAGCCTGGGAATGAGCCCCGCTTCAACAATCAGTTTTAGAGGAGGGTTCTTTTCCTGGGACAGAATTTTCCTGGTCCCCTGGGCAGCCGAGAAATATAGGTCTGGATCTGAGGTATTCACACCATTGATTATTCATGGAAGGTGAGGCTGGTCAATTCGGTCAGCTTTTCAGATGCTGGGTTGGGAAGAGGTTGGTGATGTTCCTTCTCTTTAAGGCCTGCCCATCCTTCTCCACCTTCCAGAGCCCTAGGCTGACTGCCATCCTCTGTTGCCACCATATAGATGCATATTTGCCTGGGCCATAAATTCTCTCAGCCTCTCTTCTGGAGCTTCTGAAGTTGGCATATTGACTAGAAGAAGTAAACCACCTGACAGGGAGCCACTGTGACTAATGAGATAGAAAGAAAGCAATATTCAAAGCCCAAAGCTAAGTTCCAATTCATAACTGAATAGAACACACAACTTGATATCACCTACAATGTTATTTAACTTTCTTTGGTGTCAGTTCTTTCATCTGTAGATTAGTAGTGGTAATACTTGACTTTTCTAAAATCCAAAGCTATTTTGAAAGAAGAAAATTATTAGTACATTAAAAAGCCTTTTAGGGCTTCCCTGGTGGCACAGTGGTTGAGAGTCCGCCTGCCGATGCAGGGGACGTGGGTTCGTGCCCCAGTCCAGGAAGATCCCACGTGCCGCGGAGTGGCTAGGCCCGTGAGCCATGGCCGCTGAGCCTGCACGTCCGGAGCCTGTGCTCTGCAACAGGAGAGGCCACAACAGTGAGAGGCCCGCGTACGGCAAAAAAAAAAAAAGCCTTTTAAAATGTATAATTCTCATTAACATTCCTTAGGCAATGCAATGATTTTTCATTATGATCCTGCCTTCTGTCAGCACAAGTTCTATGACCCAGATATGCTGGGGGTGAATCACCCTAGAAAAGAACAATGTGCACTTATAGTGATATTTCTGAGCTTCTCAGAAGTCTGTAAGGTGCTGTGCTTAGGGACTCTATTTACACTTGCATTTATGTGTACACTTTCTCTCATTTCCCATAAAATAGTGACTAAGCACTTCTATTTATTAAGTAAAGTAATACGTAAATCTAACAGATAGTATCAATTTTCAAGAAGATTATCATTTACATTGTGAGACTATACTGGCAGTTATTACACAGCCAAGGATGTACTTCTACATTAGTGCAACGCATACATTAATAATGGCTCAGCTACTCCAGGTCAGCAATCACTCCTCCCTGTTTTCTCTAAGAACATCCATGTGTTATAATTCTACAATAGCTACGATTATGCCCCCTACTTGTTACTTGGACATCTGGTTAATATTAAGGGTATTTCAGAGCAAACAGAAGGAGCAAAAGGGAAAGAGTATGCACAGAAAAGTTTGTTAACAATTACAGCAGAAAAGTGGGCACTAGAGCTGAAGAAGAAGAGGAGAATGAATAATGGAAGAGTTTTAATTTGTTCTTATTTTTTATGTTGAGTTCAAGCATGTTTAAAAGAAAATGGACTATAAGTAGATAAACAACAAAGATGAATAATCACAGAATATAAAAAGGAAAGGGATGGGACACTTTGTAACAGAAAGGGAAAGGAAACTAGTGGGTGAAAAGGAATGTTCATTTAGAGAATTGTTACAGGAAAGTGAGGTCACAATTGATGTGATTTGCAGCGAGGTGGAGAACAGCTGAAAAGAGTACATTTGTTTTAAACCTATGCAAATGGAGAATGGGAGAGAGGCTGGTTAGAAAACATAGTAGGTCGTGTGGGAGAATAAAAGGCTAAACTGAATTTGCTGTCTATTTTTATAGAGGAACTGATTTGTATGATTCAGTAAAACTCAATAGCTATGGAAATATTGAGTAGTTGTATTCATTTAAGGATGATACATGTGGACATTAGGTCATGAGATTTGATATAGGCCATTAATTTAACCTTGGGAAGAAAGAATATGAAGATATAAGAGACCCTACTGGCAGATGTGGAAGATCTCCAGTAGGGCTAGCCCTTTACGGAAGATTGGACAGGGTCCTTGCAGACAGCAGTATCAAAGGTGGAGAAACCTAAATAGTGTAGAAGAAAAGCTACTAGGCACTGTAGATTTCAGACAATATTCTATCATGGTAATGAAAACACATTTTCCTATTGTGTGTAAGCGACATTTTAAATCACTTTTATGTATTCAAAGAATAGACTAAATCAGTTATATGGAAAAAAGTATGACAACTCTCAGTTGTGCTATATATTTGATAAAAACTTCTTTGCAAATACTGCTTTAAAAATTAATTAAAAAATAGATCACAAAGGTTAAAAAACAAGTGGTTATCATATTAAACTAGAAATTAATCTAGTACTACTTTGTAAATTGTAGGCTTTTACACTGAAAATAAAACAAATAGTTTTAAAACTATTTTTAAAGCAATTTCATCATTGATATAAAGTCTTCTGTTTTATTGACATTTAACTTATCCCTTCAAACTGTAAAAATATTTACAAATTCAAAGTTAAAGACATTATTTACTCAGAATAGTCCTTTTCCAACATCATTTCAGGTTTTACAATGAGCCATGGAAAAACAGATATTGCTTTGTCTCAAAGGGATTTTTCTGACATTAAAAAAAGCTGACATACTTTTATCAGACACCGTGTCATTTTTCCAAAACAGCTGTTTTAAGAAATATCAACTGAGTTCACATAAATATTTTGCCTTCTAGCTTCAGAAAGCCCCAGGAAGATCTTTCTCTGTCAGTGTGCTTGACTGTGAAAATATGAACTGGTGCCAGTCTCCAAGGAAAAGAATCAGAGCTGGAATTCTCTGCCCAGCTCTATGACAGAGACAAACTATATTCAAGACAGATAGTAATACGATATTCAGTAGGCTAACAACATTTTTCCATACACACACACACACAGTGCATATATCACCACTTAGAGTAGAAATATCTACTGCAACATTTCTAGATTCTGTTGGTGCCTGCCTTTGGGTATATGTTATCTCTCCACTAACTGTGGATTCTGGATTCTTGATGGTGTTCTACTGCCAAGAAGTTCACTCTCAAATTCCCAAGCCAACCAAAAGAGCAGGTTTCTAAAGCTCCTTAATATACAAAGGAAGCACGTACTTAACATAAGAAATTAGTTTCTTTTACAAAAACTAGAGAAGATGGTCCATGTCACTTAAGTACTCTCTTTCTGAATAATCAGTACAATACAGTCCAACATACCCAATTACTCCAACCAGATTTGTACAGTCTCAGCGGGGCCTTCACAAATACAAAATATTTTGATCTGGTCAGAAGCCAAAATGCAAAAAATGCAAAACAATTTGGGAAACTTGGTTCCAAGAATTCCAGAGGAAGCATTTCTCCAATTGCAGAAAACAACTTCTTAAACTCTTCTTGCTTATTCTTAAAGTGCCAGTAAATCCAACAGTCTCTAAGTCAGAAAATATATCCGCTTTTAATATCAGCAACATTGCAAATGAAATATATCTCCTTTTTGCAAAGGAAATAGTGACCTCAAAGTTCTTTGTTGGATTTTTTTGTTGTCAGCTAAATGTGCTAAGAAATCAGAGATAATTATAGTCAGTCTAAGGGTGAGTCAATTCACTGCAATTTTATTTAGCATTTATATTTTAAAATCTTTGAATTAGAATGTAAAATATCTATTTTATATGTCACTTATCAGGGAAATAAATACATAATGGACAAATTGACCTCTAATAATTTATCTTTTCTGATTATCTGATACTCAAGATTCTGAGTGTTTCTTCTTTCAGACCTGCATCTGCTGCTGGGGCAGTAATTTAACACATTATACCCTAATTTATATAATGTAATGTCAGAAAGATTCACTGTCACCAAATCTATAAAATCTATAATGATAAATGCAGCAGAGCTGTTGAAGCATCCGGTGGCAATTATTACTTTGTCAGAAAATTTTCTACCAATTTTGATAGGTGAAAGGATTTGACTTTCATGATGTTATTCTTGGTTTTAAGATGAAGATTTGCTTTATTGATAAAGACACACAGAAACATGTACATAAGTACTGAGTAAAATAAGGTTTGGGGAATAGTTGCTGTATTAAAAAAATAAAGACATTTATTTTGATCATATTGTGACTGCCCTTAAAATTTGAGCCAATCTGAGTGAAACAAACTTTCAGGCAAATGTTGGGAGCCCACGTGACAGATATCAGTGACACTCACTTAAAAGGAGGGAGGCATCTTAACTGAAGGCTTCTGCAGTATTATCTGCAGAGGTTGGAAGGCGTATGTTTAAAAAGTTTTATTCCCTCAAAGTAACCATTTTTGGAATTATTATTACAGAGAAGCAGGCAATGGGATGCCTTTTATGCCTACGTAGCATAAATCGCACCAATCCTGACTTCAGCTACCTTACAAATATCACTGAAATCTGCTTTTAGATACCTCTTATCAGTTCATCGTTGTTTAAAATAGGGTGTGACAGTCCCAATTTGATATAGAGAGTTACTTTTCTCCAGGTTTTGAAATACATATTGTACAATTATATATTTCTGTATGTATATATCGACATATTGACATCAAAGTCTATATTGTTTTGATAAGTATTTCAACTACAATTTTGTCATACAGAAACTATTTTCTCCAGTTTACACCCAGAGGCATGTTTGGGGTCTGTGCATTTCATAATTGGGAGCCACTGGGCTAGGGCATTAGGGTCTAATGATTAACATCTTGTTCCTACACACAAAGAGATGAAGGATCATGGAAACATTGGCTACCATATTTATGTCATTAACTGTTATAAAACCATTGAGATACACTTAGTTTTTCAAAAGGAAAATGGTAAGAATTATTTTTATTTAACCTTATGCACCTGAAATCTTGACTCTAAATATATTAAATATTAGTCCTCTACCAAGTTTCCTGCTAACAACTTCTCTAACAAGTTTCCTGTTGGTCTCTGGATTGCTACACAAAGTCCTACTCCAATTATTAATGTTCATTTATCTCACGTGCATAGAGGATCACCTAAGTGTCAAAAACTGTGTGAGAAAATGTGAAATGAAATGTTGGGCAAAGCAGCCCCAGTCCTTGCTCTCAGGGAACAAATGTTTGCCATCCTTTGTTCTCCTTGCGTACGCTTGCCTTTCTTTCACCATATAGGCAGGTAAATGACCTCCTTCTTCCCTGACCCGCTCCACACAGAAGGCATCTTGGGAATTGAAAAGTCAGAGAGTTTGGCGTGAATTCTTTTGGAGGATGGATTTATGAAAGTTCCTACACGCTGAACCACTGCTCCCTACGGAATCTCAGACCTTTTATCTGCCTCTGCAAGTCACACCCTTTTACCAGCCCAGTTTCCATCGCTCCATCCACTTCAACAGGTTTGGCTGTATATGGCTTGGCTCCAAAAATGAACAAACTCTGAGGAATTTACCAGGAGGTGTCCTAGCAACTGTATAAATCAATTGAATTAGATTTGCACTGTGATTATGTCCAGTCACATTGCTGGACATTAGATCTCCAGAGCGTATTCATCTTAGATAACTAAAGAGATCTGTACCTTTTGACCACTTTCTCCCCATTTCCCTCTTCCCCCAGACTCTGGCAACCATCACTCTACTCTCTACTTTTATGGGTTTGACTACTTTAGATTCCACATATAACTGAGATCATCCAGTATTTGTCTGTCTTATTTCACTTAGCACAATGCACTCCAGGTTCATCCACGTTGTTACAAGTGGCAGGATTTCGTTTCTTTTTATGGCTGAGTCATGTTCCACTGTATATTTATATACCACATTTTCTGTATCCATTCATCTGTCGATGGACACATGTTGTTTCCATGTGTTGGCTATTGTAAATAATTCTGTAATGAACATGAGGGCGCAGGTATCTCTTTGAGATACTGATTTCATGCCTTTGAATATCCCCAGATATCTCAGAAGTGGGACTGCTGAATCTTATGGTAGCTCTATTTTAAACTTGGTGGGGGAAACTTACTGTTTTCCATAATGGCTGTACCAATTTACATTTCCACCAACAGTGTAGGAGGGTTCCCTTTTTTCAACATTCTCACCAATACTTATTTTTTATCTTTTTGATGATAGCCATTTTAACAGATGTGAGATGATATCTCAGTGTGGTTTTGATTTGCATTTTCCTGATGATAAGTGATGTTGAGTACCTTTTTACATATTTTTGGTCATTTGTATGTGTTCTTTTGAGAACTATCAACTTAGGTCCTTTGCCCATTTTTAAATTGTGTTACTAGCTTTTTTGCTTTTCAGTTGTATGAGGTTCTTACATATTTTGGATATTAACCCTTTATCAGATATATGATTTGCAAATATTTTCTCCCATTCTATAGGTTACCCTTCTCTCTGTTGATTGTTTCCTTTGCTGTGCAGACTTTTTAGTTTAATGTATTTTTGCTTTGTTGTCTGTGCTTTCAGTGTCATATCTAAAAATTCTTTGCTCAGACCAACGTCAAGAAGTTTTTTCCCATGTTCTCTTCTGGTAGTTTTATAATTTCAGTTCCTATATTTCAGCCTTTAATCCATTTTGAGCTTACTTTTTTATATAGTGTGAGATTAAATAAACCCTTAAGTGTTTCTCCCATAGTGATACATTAGCCCTTCCTTTTTGTTTTCTTTCTTATTTTTTTTCCTCACTTGAAGTCATCCATGTGACAATGTCACTTTTATACTTTTGTTTAAGTTTTTTTAAAAAATCTTAGTCAATTATCATGGTTTTGATAATTTGGATATTATTATATCACTCATGCCCAATACCATCCAACATTCTTACATTTTAGGAAATACGGTTTTGATCAAACTTGGGTCGTGACCTCAGGCGGTGACTCACTCATTCCTTTTTTTTTTTTTTTTTAGTAAGAATTGTCTTCCTAGTGACCATGTGCAATTTCAGGTTTGCATTCACTCTAGTAAACTGTGTAACAATCCAGATTATAATTATGACTTTTTTCCTGAGTTTTTAAAGAATGTGTTTTTTTAAAAATAAGCTCTGAGACAGTTTGACCATAGGATCACACTACAGAGGGTATTGAAAAATGTACAGATTCATTGGAAATATTTTTAGTTACTAGATAAGATGAATATAGCCCATGGTATATCATAAATAACTCTGCCTCTTTCATGTTTTCCAATTATATAGGAGCAAGACTTCCTGCTGTGAGTGAGGTGCTGAGTATTAAGATGGGATCTTCAGAAAAATAATGAGGTTTGGAATAACATATTAGTTATATGTAAGTAAAAGTTGAACACAGACTAGTAAAATTAATAAGGAAGAGGGGCTATAGGGAAAAGAGTAAATAATATTGTAATGAAAAGAGAAAAGGAAGAAGGGTTTATAGACACTCTTTATATGTCAGTTACAAATAATACTTGTATGGTGATATATTTATATAGAATATATACATATTTATCCCATTTTTAAAAATTGAGTAGTTTACAATATTTAACCACATATTAATAGAATATTTGGAATACATGTTTTATATACACATATACATATATATACCTACTTAAATTGTCAAGTAAAAGTGAGCATGATAAAGTGCATTAATATTTACAAAGCACCTTCAAATACTTAAAAATACTCAATTCTTATAATTGTTCTTTTATGGATACAGACTCAGCTTGATGTAAGGATAATGTTTCTAGAACAAAAAGAAAAATATCCATAAAATGCTAAAATTCAGGATTCATGAGGTACTGAATGATAGTAAAATCTTCAAAATCTTCAAAAATGAGCTGCATAGTACTAGTAAATGGTATTTTGGAGCTGATTCAAACATAAAAGAGAGCCTGACCTCATAACTTCCCAGTGCCTTGGAATACTGCTTTCTCTAATTAACAGAATAAAACTCTCTCTTCATGGCTCCTTGGCTTTGCATCAACATAAAGTGCTGAAATCACTAATTCCACTATATTCCAGAAGGTATTCGAGGGATAATTTCCTAATTAACCTGGTTTTTACATGGCATTCATTCATTTTTAGTTTTACTGATATTTTATCAGCTAAAACACATTTCATATTTAAATAGCTTATCAGCTGCATTTTAGACAAACTGGTACAACAAGGATAATATTTCTAAAATATAATGAGGGATTAATACCCTTTTTGTACTTCCACTTGAACCCACTTAACTGCTGCAACGATAAGATGAACTCTATATGTTTAAAGCTTTTTATGATTTCAAATACAGATGACTTAGTTCACTAGTTCTGAACATTTTATATTTAAAGCAAATTAAAATAACTGAATGCTGAAAGTACATCTCTTAAAATGGCATGTATAATTTAATGCAGGTGAATTATAACAGCGAATAAGGCACATAAATCTGTTGAACAAAAAATCAGCCCCCTCCTAGAACACAGTCTAGAACAAAGTCATCACGGCTTTCACATATTACATGTCCTAGACCAAGTGACAAAGCCTCCTTGAACCTTGGTTTCCCCTCTGCAAATAAAGGTAATCATAGTACTTTCCTTATGCAACCTTTGAAGGTATTAACATAGCACAGTTAAAATATTGAGTACAGTATCAGATACAACAGTAATAACTCAGAACATGTTATCTGGGAAATGTCCTAAAAATATATATAAATTATTGTCTTTGATCTAGTTCTAAAGTTAGAGCTGTCTTGCAGGAGTAATACACAGCTAGCTTAGATGTAAGCCGTCTGTATCCCCCAATACTGTGCCATACTCTGACAGAGATAACCTTGAAAGATCATGTAAAGGCACAAGTTAGTCTGTCTTGAACACCAGGAGGAAGATTTGCCACGCCAGGAACCTACAAGCTTTGATGCTCACTCCCACCTCCCTGGACATTTTCTTAGAACCACACAAGGCTTCTCTGAATAGTCAAATGAAAATTGTTGGTGTGCTCTACAATAACCAATGTCTGGAGGAGTAGTCCTCCATAATAAACTTTGTAGAGAATAATGTACAGGAATTGCATGCAAATATTTACTAGGTGGAAGTATAAGGAGATTTGAAGTCAGTTTCACTGAAATTCTCATTAATGATATTGCAGGTACCTATGTAGATACTGTGGACCTAACTGCAGAATTTTTAAAATAATTTAATTATAGATTAATATCTAGGTAGAATATCTTTTACAAGCAAATCTCTCACTGCATTTCCTTAAAATGTCATGTTTCCAGAGTGCAATTTATAATGAAGTAATATATACTCTAGTGAGAGTTTGCAATCAGTTATTAAGGGTTATAATTAATAATTCACAAAGAACTAACTCTTCCTTTTGGCATTGTTGGAACAGGCAGATGATATATTAGAAATTCCCAGTCTTACAGATAGAAAGTAATTATTCACCTGAACTCATTTATTTCAGAGTGTTGTCATTTCTCTAAATATAGTTCAGTTTCACATCTGTATGCTGACACTGTAATTTAGTAGCCATCAAAGTATATGAATGGAAGGCTTTTTAATTTGATGAAAAAAAAGATTTTAGATTATTTTTATGGGAAGCAGACTAAGTACAAGTGAATCATGTATGAACCATGAGCATTTGTGGGGATGTTATGGAAGCCCTGCTGAGCTTTGGCTAAAACATTAGCTCAGTAATTCACTGCCAAATGTTGATCAATCGAATAAATTAGTCCTTAGTCAGTGAGAAATATAAATATCTTTGTTAAAAAAAAATGAACGTTCTTCATACTGAAGTGGTATCAGTTTATAAGTTCAATTAAACAGGCTCCAATAAGTATTAGATATAATGCTAGCACTGTTCATATGAGTATGAATAAGACACAGGCCAATCATTGTGGTACAGTGTAAAGGGTACAGACTTCAAAGTCAGAAAACATTTGTTTCAAATTGAGGGTTACTTTTTCTTGTAACCTAGTTGGTCACCTTATCTGATGTTGAATTTTCTAGTCTGTAAAACACAGAAAATAATTAAAATAATATCACTGTACTAATGGTCCAGGTGCCCAAGATACTAAGAGAGATACATAGAAGAACTTGAACCTGTGACATAGACCCAAGCACACTGAGAGTCTAATTGATACAATATACATGGGCCTGAAAGACAACCGCTCTGCAATCTAATGTCATTTGTTTCTGTGATGCTGTTGCAATGACGCTACTAATTCATGTAACTCCCTCACCCTCACACACATTTCTTCTTATACGTACATATATTTCAGTCACTATGCCAGTCCTTCTAGTGTTTCAGAACAGAATATCTCTTAAACACCACTCAGTATGCATATAAACATCTTTTCTCATTCTTGTCACCATGGTTCTGCTCCTTTTGCATAGTGATTTCCACACCATCAGACAATAAAGGCAGTCATTCTAGCAAAAGCCTTGGCATTTGCTAACCTCTTGATCTAAGGTGGAAAGTGTACAGCTGAAATGAAGCAGGGTGAGTCATGATATGTTTTAGAGTTGGGATTTCAGGACCTGCTGACAGATTGGCTCTAAGGGGTGAAGAAAAGAGTACGATTAAAGAAGACTTATGGGTTCTGTGGATGGTGGAGTCTTTTACTAAAACAGAAAAACTAGGAGATAAACAGACCTGGATGAGAGGGTGGAATTATGAGTTATAATTTACACAGAGAGAATTTGACATGCCTAATATATTACCAAACTGAGAAAAGGTATGTGGGAAAAAAGATTTACAGAATAAGCAAATAGGCTTTAAAATGTAACCTCAAAAAAATTCATTAGAGTGAAGAATTTCAATATTATTATCAATCAAATTCTCACTCCTAAATTTTTTTAAAAAAGGTTTTAGACCTAAAGCTATACAGCTTATAGGAATATAATATAATGCCACTCTTCTTCATCTGTCGTTTCTCAGATTTGTTTTACAAAAAATGCTATTTTCCAATTAGTCATCACTGCTTTACTCATTCAACCAATATTTATAGTTCACCTGCTTGGCCAGGAGCTAAGAATATTGAACAAGACAGACATGGTTCCTGCCTTCACAGAATGTATGTTCTAGTAGAGGACTCAGACAGAAAGAGGTAAACACAAATGAATAAAATACCGTGAAGAAAAAAACAAGGGTTTGACAAATAATATGCGAGGGGGAATTCTTTACTGAGGATTTTAAAGGAGACTTCCCTTATCTATTGAGATGTAATTTTGCCGAGCTGTAACTAATGAGAAGGAAGTACCTACGTAAATCCTGAGGGTAATAGCATTTTTAGGTAGAAGAAACAGTGTACCCATGGCCTTGAGTTGGCACAGACCTGGGAATGATCAACTGAAAGAAAACCAAAGTGACTTGACTATATTGAATAGGGCACGTGGATGCATAAGAGGTCAAAGAGATTGACTAGAAAAAGAAATATGTAGACTCACGTAGGTAATTTAAGTAGCTTGGACTTAATTCTAAAAGTAATGAATAGTCATGCAAGAACTTTAGCAAGAGAGCAGTAATGCTTCACATGGGTTTAAGATCTCTTTTGTAGGTATGTAAAGAAGGCACTGGAAGGAGTAAGGAGAGGAAGTGGGAAAGTAGTTACTTTCAAGATATACTTAGCATGTAACAAAGTATATATGTTTTATAATGCTATAGAGTTACAGAGTTGGCACCTACTAATACTAATAAAATTAATTACTTATATATAATTTTTGTATTTTTATAGTATGTATCACTTTCCTTAAAACATATGCACAATGGTTTTTGTAGGGAAAAGTAATTAGGAATACTTCTTTTTCATTTAAAAAAATTCTCTTTTAGATACACTTCTTCCTTAGATTGATAAAATTGTGATACAAATATCTTTTTCTATGCCTTCATTTTCAGCCTATGTCTCCCTTAAAGCTGAATGGAGTCTCTTATAAATAGCATACAGTTGGTTCTGTTTTCATTTTTTAATCCACTCAGCCACTCTGGTCTTTGATTGGAGAATTTAGTCCGTTTACACTTAATTATTGATAGTTATGGACATACTATTGCTATTTTGCTAATTGTTTTCTGAGGTAGGTAAATCTACGAGGTAACTGATGTGTTAATTAAATTGACTGTGTATCACATTGTATACTTTAAACATATTCCAATTTTATTTGTCACATATCTCAATAAAGCTTAAAAAATAGAATACAAAAACGGGTGTATCTCACCTAATTTTTTCTTGTTTATTTAGGTTTTTGCCCATATTATAAAATATTCTTAACCTTATTTATTAAGAAAGCAATAGTTGTGATCTTAGGTGAATTATTTCTTTTCACTGTATTTGAAAAATCTTGTACTTGGCAAAGTTCTTTGTTGTTTGCTTAAAAACCAATCAATATCAAGAAATTCATTAACACTTTGTACTAAAGATATGTTTTCTTTTTCTAATTATTGTGTTAGCCTGAAAATACCACTATTAGAAACTCAGTCCTAAAATTTAATGCAACTGAATTTAACTGTAAGTTCATTATTAGCAACGCTTGTTTTGGACATGGATACTCCATTCAGAATTAACAATGAATACTTTCCAGTCTGTATACACTGATGAGGGTAATCAATTGCTCCACTAGAAAGGACATGATATTCAAGGCACCTTTATTCCCAAGTACCACTCTTCCTGACTTTTTAAAGAGTATCATTTATTAACAAAAATAAACAATTATATAAAAAGTATATAGATTTCCTTGAGTCTGACCATATGCTCTAGTTTAATGATGAAAATAAGTATTCTAAACAAATGGAGGGGGCATAACTGGAAGAGTTTACATCAGGGAAACTGCAAGGACAAGAGTCTTAAAATCTGTGCCTGTAGGGGATGATTTTCTAATATTTTCTTAGTTGACGGACCATTAGATTGACACACTTTAAAATATATATAATAATATAGCAAGAGATATTTTGGGGGATTTCTTTCATGTTGCATTACAATAATCATAAAACTTACTTAGAGTTGTCTAAGAAATCAAAAGCACGGAATGATTAGGCAGTAGAACAAAGAATTGCTCACGATGGGAATAAGTGTTAAAGTAAATGTGTCAAGCCAGTGAGAAAGTTTAGTGATTAAAACTTACAAGCTTTGAGCCAGACTGCCTGTGTTTGGATCTTTGATAGTAAGTTGATTCTGGACAACTTAATATCTCCATATATCATTTTACTAAATCTATAAAACAGGGATAATAATTGTGGCAATTTCATAAGGTTGTTGAGAGGGTTTTAGAAATGTTAATATATGTTTGAAAAAATAAGAACTGTGTCTAGTAAGTGGTATATATGTTTCAAGTACTCCTATTATTAATCAGAAGGTTCCTTCATGCCATCCACTTAAGAAGCTCTCTATATTTCTTTAATCTGAATGTTCTCAGGGAGTGTCTGTGTGATGAATTCTGCTTATTTTGTTGTCTGCATGAGTTTTGCTGATGTGAGATATAATTTATTCCAGTATGCTACTAGTGTGTTGGATAATTATAGTGATGGTGTGTATAATAATTATTCTTGACTTTAATGAAATTTCTTCTAACATTTCATCATTAAGTATTTTGTTTATAGCAATTTCTGGTAGATAATTTTCAGCAAGTTGAGAAAATATCTTTCCTTTTATAGGAAATTAAGAGCTCTTTCCTTGTTTATTCAGAAATGAATACTCAATTTTAACAATATCTTATTACTAGGTCCATTTTTGAGTCCCTTAAAAGAGGATGACATTCTGTTTATATATGGTTGACTTACATATTCTAGAGACTATTTACCTCTAACATAGATTCACTTAATACTTTTCCCCACTTCTACCATAGAAATTCAGACCTATTAGTTTATACTCCTCTGAATGTCAGTATCTATTTTTCATCTTGCTAGAGTGGGTCTAACATATTGGTTGTGTAGCAGGACCAACACTAGCCAGGAAGATTAAAGGCAATCTGTGTGTGTGTATATATATATATATATATATATATATATATATATATATATATATACTGATATAATTTGTATAATATAAGTAGCCATTCATAATTTTAACCCAATCTAAATTTTAAAAATTATGAATTGTTTAATAGATCTCCTGTCCCACTTTGTTGAAAGTCAAAATTGAACTCTGTTCTTCTCCACATCCTCACACATTCCAGTGTCCACTGCAGAAAATCAGGAAGCTTGGTGATTTAACTCCAAAATTTATCTGAATCCAAGCACTTATTTCTTCCTGCACTTCCCCTTTCCTACTCCAATCTGCTATCTCATCTCTGATCCCTCACTGCTCCCACACTTCCACCTGAACTACTGCAATGGACCCACAATGACCTCTTTTATCCCCTTTCCATCCAGTCTACACAGCAATACAAGTCATCAATTTGAAATATGAATCAGCTGATGTCTCTAGTCTGCTTAAACTTTTCTTATGGCTTATAAAGCCCTGCACAACCTGGTCTCTTATGCAAACATAAATTTTCAACTTCATCTCTTGTCTCTTTCATTCATTTTGATCATCATTCTCCTTTACAGCAAATCATAGTCCTGGCTGTATACATGTCACCATTTTGAACTGATTTTGTTATATTTTATTTTCTATTCCCTGCTTTCATAACCCATTCTTACTCCTTTTGGCACTCCTCTAACACACACCCCCTATATATTACACTTTGAGCTGATTTTACTTTTTTTACTTGGCATTAAATTTTTGAGATCTGCTCATTTTTATATTTAATTATTGAGCTTGTTACTTTTTTAACTGTATAATTTTTTATCATTTGCATATGGTAAATTTTCTCGTGAAATATGCTTCTAGATCATGCCCTATCCTTTCCTGAATCAGGTCCTTTATAGTTGCCTTTTTTTCTTTCTGGAAGCTAGCCTGTTCCCAGAGACTAATCTGGTTAAGAGAATTACAGTCAAGGCACTGATCTCTATCATTAATTCCAATCAGATAAGCTGAGAGAGGATAATCCTAAAACTGTTAAAAATATAACCCTAATGCAAATACTTGGTGAACCATACTAAGATTTCACATTAGATATTATTTAAGGGCACTAGTGTTGCATTTTTAATAGTTTCTATTTTTCATAGTTATTTGTATATTCCAAGGCTAGGAAATCAAAACCAAGAAATTCATCTTCACCAAGTTTTGCCTACAGAAATTTTAATGTAGGTGAGTTATTCTCTTTTTGCATTTCCTCAAATTTGCTAAGGTTTCTGACATGCCAGAAAGTGACTTTCCCTACTGTGAATGCTTCAAGTCACAGAGGAGAAACTATACCAGTTTCCCAGGAAGGCACTTGTCCCACAAAGGATTTACAATAATGTTGCACAATAGTTTGCTTTCCAAATAAGGGTTATTTTCATACATAATCCTCAAAATATAATTTTTATTGTGCAATGGATTTATATAATTATAACCTGGCAAAAAAGAGAACGTTCTTTTTGAATGCATGCAAATAACTATACTGTCATGAAAAGTAAAGTTACTTCCTAGAAGTATTTCTGTGGGGTCAGTGATAACAAGATGTCAGTCTAGCAGTGTTTCACTTCAGTTTATATAAGCATAGTGTATTAAAATTAGAAGTAGATTAGAAAGAATGTAAAAGATTGCCACATATGCTATCAGAATATAGACGTTAGCACAATAACAGCAATATCTCAAAACAGATAACCAAAATTATATTCTCTCATTATTATTATTATAATCTACGTTATTTTTATTTATTTATTTATTTTTGGTAAGAACTTGGATTCAGTCAGCTCTCATTATGTTTTCTATTTAGGATGAAAAAGGAATCGTGGAAGTCCTCACTCTGTCCCTAGAAGAATTCTGACCACCATCTACTGGAATGGTGATGTCAGCTCAGACTGAACAGCCTGTATCCACGAGTCTGTTCCTTGCAGTATATGATTACAAGTGCTTTGTATGGTCCTTGACACTAGTCTGAGATTACCCTTTCTCACCTGGGAGAAATAAATGCCATGTGTTAATGAAAAGACAGATGATTCTAGTCAATGTATTAGAGTAATTAACACTATCTGAAAGGAAAACAGTAAAATTTCTGTATGGAGAGGAATGAACAGAAGGTGAGGAAATAGACTATAGAAAAAAATGCTTGAGAAATTTTGCCATGAGGGAGAGAAAACAGATCTGATGGTAACACCAGGAGGATGAGCAGTTAAGAAAGGGGTTTAGTTGTTGGGTTGCTTTTTATTCTTCCTTAGTTGCAGCAAATTTAATAACAAGTGGGAAAGAACTACTTGAAAGGTTTAAACTATATGAGAGATAAGGGATATACTTTGGGGTAAGGTTTATGAAAGAGAGAGAGATACAAGTTTCTGAGCAAAGGGATTAGTCTTTGATAGGAAGAAAAACTCCACTACTTTATCAGGTGAAAAGGAAAATAGGTTTCTATATTTGGTATCAGAAAGTGAGAGCACTCTTGTCTGGACCGTCTATTTTCGCTATGCAGTGAGAAGTGAGGTCATTTTCTGTGAAAAATAGAAGAGAAAGTTCAGAAATTTGAGGAGATTAGGGATGGTTTGAAATGGTCTGTATATATGCTTGGTGAGTGAACTGAAAAAACAGATATTAGAAAATCAGAGGCAAGGTGTGGGAACTCAAATGAGTTTTCAAATTATAAATTTTCAAATGTGCATATAATAGTCACACATGCTATTCAAAGGTACAACATATGCTGTGAAAACTAAGTCTCAATATATTTAAACATATTAAAATCATTTAGAGTAAGGTCTTTGACCAAATGGAATTAAATTAGAAATAAATAACAAAACATTTAAAAATAACCAAATACCTAAAAATTAAATATAACTTTAAATAACACATGAATAAAAGAGGAAATCACTCAGTAAATTAGAAATATTTTAATCAAATGAAAGTAGAAATACAACACAGCAAAATCCATGGAATGCAGTTCAGTAGTGTTTGCAGGGAAATTGGCCAATCCAATGCTTACGTTTGAAAAGAAGAAACCGCAGAAATTTATTATCTAAAATTTTACCTTAGAAGTTAAGCAAACAAGAGAAAATTAAACTCAAAGTACAAAGTAGAGGATAAAAGGAATAGACATTAAAGGAATATAAATCCATAAAGTGGAGAAGAAAAACATAGAAAGAATGTACTCAAAAGCTGTTTCTGCAGAAAGATTGATAAATATGATAAATAACTTGGAGGATTTAAAAAATAGTATCGATATTCAGAGAGAAAAGAGGACATCACTAAACATCTTATAATCATTAAATCCTAGTAAGAGAAAATAATAAATAGCTTTAAGGTAACAACTAGGAGGAAATGGAAAAATTACCTTAAGTAGCCAAACTTTTTAAACTGCAACAAGAATAGAAATTCTGTATCACTATATCTTCAAGAAATTAAATTTCTAATGCAAAACCTTCCCACAGAGAAAGTTATAGGCTGCAACGACTTCGCTAGTAAATTATATAAAATATTTAAAGAAGACTTAATAGCAAGCTTACATAAATGCATTAAAAATAGGCAACTGCACCTGCAAGAACCCTATTTCCAAATAAGGTCCTGTTCTGAGATTCTGTAAGTCAGGACCTCAATATATCTTTTGAGGAGGGCACAGTTCAACCCATGACAGGTATCTACACAGATACCATTATACAGAAGACAACTAAATATAAGTTTCAGGGGTAAAATATAAAATTCCATCTTATTGAAAGAATGCAGAGAGTACATAGACAAAATCTAAGTGGAGCTGTAAAGTCACAGAGGCAAGCCATCTGATCTGGGAAGGCTCAGCTGATCTCTCCTGGGCACTCATGCATTTGTGATCAACTGATGCAGTGGCTGGAGCTGCATTATCTAGGACAGCCTCACTCTCATGTGTGACACTTTGTCACTACCCAGCATGCTAGCCTGGCTTCTTCCAATAGTAATGGGGTTCCAAGAAAAAGCAGGGTTTTTTTAAATTTAATTTAATTTTTTCATACAGCAGGTTCTCATTAGATATCTATTTTATACACATTAGTGTATATAAGTCAATCGCAATCTCCCAATTCATCCCATCCTCCCCCCCACTTTCCCCCCTTGGTGTCCATACATTTGTTCTCTACATCTGTGTCTCTATTTCTGCCTTAAAAACAAGTTGATCTGTACCATTTTTCTAGATTCTACCTATACGTTAATATATGAAACTTGTTTTTCTCCTTCTGACTTACTTTATTATGTATGACAGTCTCTAGGTCCATCCACATCTCTGCAAATGACCCAATTTCGTTCCTTTTTATGCTGAGTAATATTCCATTGTATATATGTGCCACATCTTCTTTATACATTCATCTGTCGATGGGCATTTAGGCTGCTTCCATGACCTGGATAATGTAAACAGTGCTGAAATGAACATTGGGGTGCACGTGACATTTCGAATTACAGTTTTCTCTGTGTATATGGCCAGTAGTGGAATTGCTAGGTCATATGGTAATTCTATTTTTAGTTTTTTAAGGAACCTCCATACTGTTCCCCATAGTGGCTGTATCAATTTACATTCCCACCAACAGTGCACGAGGGTTCCCTTTTCTCCACACCCTCTCCAGCATTTGCTGCTTATAGATTTTTTGATGATGCCCATTCTCACCGATGTGAGGTGATACCTCATTGTAGTTTTGACTTGCATTTGTCTAATGATTAGTGATGCTGAGCATCCTTTCATATGTTTGTTGGCAATCCGTATGTCTTCTTTGGAGAAATGTCTATTTAGGTCTTCTGCCCATTTTTGGATTGGGTTGTTTGTTTTTTTGATATTGGGCTGCATGAGCTGCTTGTAAATTCTGGAGATTAATCCTTTGTCAGTTGCTTCATTTGCAAATATTTTCTCCCATGCTGAGGGTTGCTTTTCTTCTTGTCTATGGTTTCCTTTGCTGTGCAAAAGCTTTGAAGTTTCATTAGGTCCCATTTGTTTATTTTTGTTTTTATTTCCATTCTCTAGGAGATGGGTCAAAAAAGACCTTGCTGTGATTTATGTCAAAGAGTGTTCTTCCTGTTTTCCTCTTAGAGTTTTTTAGTGTCCGGTCTTACATTTAGATCTTTAATCCATTTTGAGTTTATTTTTGTGTATGGTGTTAGGGAGTGTTCTAATTTCATTGTTTTACATGTAGCTGTCCAGTTTTCCCAGCACCACTTGCTGAAGAGACTGTCTTTTCTCCACTGTATATGCTTTCCCCCTTTGTCATAGAATAGTTGACCATAGGTGCGTGGGTTTATCTCTGGGCTTTCTATCCTGTTCCATTGACCTATATTTCTGTTTTTGTGCCAGTACCATATTGTCTTGATTACTATAGCTTTGTAGTATAGTCTGAAGTCAGGAAGTCTGATTCCTCCAGCTCCGTTTATTTTTCCCTTCAAGATTGCTTTGGCTATGCGGAATCTTTTGTCTCCGTACAAATTTTAAGATTTTTTGTTCTAGCTCTGTAAAAAAAATGCCATTGCTAATTTGATAGGGATTGCACTGAATCTGTAGATTGCTTTGGGTAGTATAGTCATTTTCACAATGTTGATTCTTCCAATCCAAGAACATAGTATATCTCTCCATCTGTTTGCATCATCTTTAATTTCTTTCATCAGTGTCCTATAGTTTTCTGCATACATATATTTTGTCTTCTTAGGTAGGTTTATTCCTAGGTATTTTATTCTTTTTTTTGCAATGGTAAGTGGGAGTGTTTCCTTAATTTCTCTTTCAGCTTTTTCATCATTACTGTATAGGAATGCAAGAGATTTCTGTGCATTAATTTTGTATCCTGCTACTTTACCAAATTCATTGATTAGTTCTAGTAGTTTTCTGATAGCACCTTAAGGAGTCTCTATGTATAGTATCATGTTAGCTGCAAACAGTGACAGTTTTACTTCTTTTCTGATTTGTATTCCTTTTCTTTCTTTTTCTTCTCTGATTACTGTGGCTAGGACTTCCCAAATTATGTTGAATAATAGTGGTGAGAGTGGACATCCTTGTCTTGTTCCTGATCTTAGAGGAAATGCTTTCAGTTCTTCACCATTGGGAATGATGTTTGCTGTGGGTTTGTTGTATATGGCCTTTATTATGTTGAGGTAATTTCCCTCAATGCCCATTTTCTGGAGAGATTTTATCATAAATCAGTGTTGAATTTTGTCAAAAGCTTTTTCTGCATCTCCTGAGATGATCATATGGTTTTTATTCTTCAGTTTGTTAATATGGTGTATCACATTGATTGATTTGTATATATTGATGAATCCTTGCATCCCTGGGATAAATCCCACTTGATCGTGGTGTATGATCCTTTTAATGTGTTGTTGGATTCTGTTTGCTAATGTTTTGTTGAGGATTTTGACATCTATATTCATCAGTGATATTGGTCTGTAATTTTCTTTTTTTTGTAGTATCTTTGTCTGGTTTTTATATCAGGGTGATTGTGGCCAAGTAGAATGAGTGTGGGAGTCTTCCTTCCTCTGCAATTTTTTGGAAGAGTTTGAGAAGGATGGGTATTTGCTCTTCTCTAAATGTTTGATAGAATTCACCTGTGAAGCCATCTGGTCCTGGACTTTTGTTTGTTGGAAGATTTCTAATCACAGTTTCAATTTCATTATTTGTGATTGGTCTGTTCATATTTTCTATTTCTTCCTGGTTCAGTCTTGGAAGGTTATACATTTCTAAATATTCGTCCATTTTTTCCAGGTTGTCCATTTTATTGGCATAGAGTTGCTTGCAGTAGTCTCTTATGATGCTTTGTATTTCTGCGGTGTCCACTGTAACTTCCTTCTCATTTCTAATTTTATTGATCTGAGTGCTCTCCCTCTTTTTCTTGATGAGTCGGCTAAAGGTTTATTAATTTTGTTTATCTTCTCAAAGAACCAGCTTTTAGTTTTATTGATGTTTGCTATAGTTTTCTTTGTTTCTACTTCATTTATTTATGCTCTGATCTTTATGATTTCTTTCCTGATACTAACTTTGGGTTTTGTTTTTTTCTTCTTTCTCTAGTTCTTTTAGGTGTAAGGTTAGATTGTTTATCTGAGATTTTTCTTGTTTCTTGAGGTAGGATTGTATTGCTATAAAGTTCCCTCTTTGAACTGCTTTTGCTGTGTCCCATAGGTTTGGGATCATCGTGTTTTCATTGTCATTTGTCTTTAGGTATTTTGTAATTTCCACTTTGATTTCTTCAGTGATCTCTTGGTTATTTAGCTACACATTGTTTCGCCTCCATGTGTTTGTGTTTTTTTATTTTATTTTCCCTTGTAATTGATTTCTAATCTCATAGTGTTGTGGTTGGAAAAAATGCTTGATATGATTTCAATTTTCTTAAATTTACCAAGGCTTGATCTGTGGCCCAAGATGTGATCTATCCCGGAGAATGTTCTGTGTGCACTTGAGAAGAAAGTGTAATCTGCTGTTTTCTGAAGGAATGTTCTATAAATATCAATTAAATCTATCTGGTCTATTGTGTCATTTAAAGTTTGTGTTTCCTTATTAATTTTCTGTCTGGATGATCTGTCCATTGGTGTAAGTGAGGTGTTAAAGTCCCCCACTATTATTGTGTTATTGTCTATTTCCTCTTTTATAGCTGTTAGCAGTTGCCTTATGTATTGAGGTGTTCCTATGTTGGGTGCATATATATTTATAATTGTTATATCTTCTTCTTGGATTGATCCCTTGATCATTATGTAGTGTCCTTCATTGTCTCGTAACATTCTTTATTTTAAAGTCTGTTTTATCGGATATCAGTATTGCTACTCCAGCTTTCTTTTGATTTCCATTTGCATGGAATATCTTTTTCCATTCCCTCACTTTCAGTCTGTATGTATCCCTAGGTCTGAAGTGGCTCTCTTGTAGACTTCATGTATATGGGTCTTGTTTTTGTGTCCATTCAGCGAGCCTATGTCTTTTGGTTGGAGCATTTAATCCAGTCACATTTAAGGTAATTATTGATATGTATGTTCCTATGACCATTTTCTTTATTGTTTTGGGTTTGTTTTTGTAGGTCTTTTCCTTCTCTTGTGTTTCCTGCCTATAGAAGTTCCTTTAGCATTTGTTGTAGAGCTGGTTTGGTGGTGCTGAATTCTCCTAGCTTTTGCTTTTCTGTAAAGCTTTTGATTTCTCTGTAGAATCTGAATGAGATCCTTGCCTGGTAGAGTAATCTTGGTTGTACATTCTTCCTTTTCATCACTTTAAATATATCATGCCACTTCCTTCTGGCTTGTAGAGTTTCTGCTGAGAAATCAGCTGTTAACCTTATGGGAGTTCCCTTGTAAGTTATTTTTCATTTTCCCCTTGTTGCTTTTAATAATTTTTCTTTGTCTTTAATTTTTGTCAATTTGATTACTATGTGTCTCGGCATGTTTCTCCTTGGGTTTATCCTGCCTGGGACTCTCTGTGCTTTCTGGACTTGGGTGGCTATTTCTTTTCTAATGTTAGGGAAGTTTTCACCTCTAATCTCTTCAAATATTGTCTTGGGTCCTTTCTCTCTCTTGTACTTCTGGTACCCCTATAATGTGAATGTTGGTGTGTTTAACGTTGTCCCAGATGTCTCTTAGGCTGTTTTCATTCCTTTTCATTCCTTTTTCTTTATTCTGTTCTGTGGCAGTGATTTCCACCATTCTGTCTTCCGGGTCACTTATCCGTTCTTCTGCCTCTAGTGTATTTTTCATTTCACTTATTGTATTGTTCATCTCTGTATGTTTGTTCTTTAAGTCTTCTAGGTGTTTGTTCTTTAATTCTTCTAGGTCTTTTAAAATCATTTCTTGCATCTTCTTGATCTTTGCCTCCACTCTTTTTTTGAGGTCCTGGATCATCTTAACTATCATTATTCTGAATTCTTTTCTTGGGATGTTGCCTATGTCTGCTTCATTGAATTATTTTTCTTGGGTTTCATCTTGTTCCTTTATCTGGTACATAGTCCTCTGTCTTTTCATTTTGTCTGTGTTTCTGTTAATGTGGATTTTGTTCCAAAGGCTGCAGGATTGTAGCTCTTCTTGCTTCTGCTGTCTGCCCTCTGGTGGATGAGGCTAGAAAACAAGTCTTAAAATGCAAGCACTTTTCAAGTCTCTGCTTGCATTACATTTGCTGTTATTCCATTGGCCAAAGCAAGTAACAGGATGGAGGACAGAATCAACCCAAGAAAGCAGGTAAGGAGATGAAAACCGATTGGATCCTGCAGCTAACACACCCTAAGTGAAACCCTGTGAATCACACCCAGTGCCATTCACCACCTGAAGATATGTGACTTGCTTCTACCCAACAGAATGTGGAAAGGGTGATAGAATGCCACTCCTTTCGTTAGTTTACATTATATGGCAGAGGCAATAGGATGTCACTGCCTTGATTATGTCATAAGAATCTGCTCTTTCCAAGTGAAGAGAAATATTTTCATGCTGTTCTGCAAGAAAACACCTATGTCAAGGGCCACAGAGCAGGGAACTGCAGCAGACCTCCAGACCTGAGGCTGGAGCCAGTAAGAAACCAGGATTTTCAGTCATACAACCACAAGGAAATGAATCCTTCCAACAATCTGAATGAGCTTAGAAGCATTTTCTTCCCTAAATGGAGACTCCAGATGAGAAAACAGCTGGCTGATACCTTGATTGTCACCTGTGACCCTAAGCAAACCATGCTCAGACTTCTAATTCATTTAAATGATGAGACAACAAAAGTGTGTTGCTTTAAGTCACTAAGTGCATGGTAAGTTGCTACAGAGCAATTGAAGGCTAATATAGGAACACTGTTGAAAAATATCTACCACAGTCAGTTAACAGTGAATCCTCTATATCCTGCACCTCTCTTCTTATCTAAATCTTTACCTTCTGTTCTCTTATCTGGCTCTTCATAAAAACCACCCTATCCCATGCAGCCTTTTCCAGTGAGGGCTGTTTTCTCTCCTTCACACTCATTAAGTTCCATATACATAACCCTGGATAAATCTAAAATTTACTACTCCATTCCTTCACATGTAGCTGGAGAAAAACAATTGTGCTAACTGAGATAATAAGTTCTTTCATAATTTTCCATTTCCAGAATCCATGCATACACAGTCTACTTCAGAGAAACAATTAACCCACACAGTGCCTCTGTATGATTCAGAATTTCCCATAAGGAAAGATTTTTTTGGTATTAGGTATAAAAATTCTATGTATTTTTAACGATACAATCACAATTACAGTAAACATAAAATCATTACATTTAAGTTACTTGAATTAAATTATTAAATAAAAATAACACAAATTCAAAATTTTAATCATAAAATTTGGAAATTCAAAGTCATTGGGGTATATTAATTTTTTACAAAATACATTTATGGGTGTTAAATTATCTGTATGTTCTTAGGGGGAAAAGTTATAAAAGAGGCTCAGGAACAGTAAACTAAAATGATTTTTATTTGCTTTTCTCTCAATACTATGCTATAATCAGTAGATACTTTATTTACAGTAACTTTTTCATGCTACAGTAGAGGGACATTTGCAAAAGCATCAAGGGCTGTGTGCATATTTGATATCTCAGAGGTCTGGTCTTAAACCTTTTTGGTGGAAAACTCATTAGCAGTTGCTTAGCAACTGAGATATTTGGGTGTACTGAGAATTACTTGACATATTTTCAGTGGAAAATACTGCCATAGGGCATAAAATACTGAGATTTGGAATTTGTCTTGTAAATTTATAATATCCAGCTGTAAGCATTTCATGGTGTAGACGGTGGTGATTTTTTTCCATATCACTTAACTTCATTCATATGTCATATTTACCTTTTGTCTAAGTCTTACAGATTTACACTTTAATTGCACCTGATATTTTCCAGTCTGTCTCAAGTAATATTTGTGAGATATAAAGGATTATGTATTAATATTTCATCATTACTTAACAATCACAGATCCTGAGACAAGAATTCTTAGAAATATATAACACTTAATATTTTATTTCTTTATGATTTTCTTCTTTGGGACTAATATTTTCCCAATATTTCACAGTAGATCATCAGAAGTTGTATTCTTTAATATTATCCTTAACAAATAATAAATATATAGCTATAAATTATAAATAATAATGGGGGGTATAGTTTTGAAATCCAGATAATTCCCTAATTTATGTGTACTCAGTGTACAATCTTAACAAAATTTACCACATGCCAAACACTGCTCTAAATTCTCTGCTCTAAATTCTTACCTTAGCCATCCACTGTCATGGCTACACAGACATAGTTATCTATGCTACACAAATGGTTGAGCTGACACTTAGAAAGATTAGTAAATTGCCCAACATAAGAGAGTTTGGCATTTGATCCAAAATCTATCCGACTCTAAAGCCTATGCTCTTAACCTCTTCAAAAAAAGAAAAAAAAAAAAAAGCCTTCTTAAAAATGAACTCCAATCCTAATATGGGTATATAATTCCTTTGACTCTACTTGAATATTTTCAGCAATGTCTGTCTTCTGGTCAATACCAATTGTTAGAAAATACTTTCACATAAAGTATGCTTCCCAATAATTTCCTCCTGACTTTCTTCTTATTGTTCTTTGAAGCATCACAGAATGGCCATTCTGCCTTCCGCAAACGTTAGCATTCCTAAGGCTTTGATTGTGCTTTACTTGTTTCCCTTTTATAAATCATTATTCTCACTTCTTCAGATGATCATTTTCAACTATAATCCTTATAATCCTTGCCATCAAACTGTAGCTTGCCATTATTCCTATTTAAATGGAGTCCACCAGTCTCAAAGTAAATTGACCAACTCCTCCAACAGCTTAGTAATAAAAGTATAAATAATGAAAACAACAAAAAGCTAAGGTGCACTGGTTGTCCTTTAGGACAGCAATTAAAACTGAATCAGCCTGCTTAGGACACTAGCATCATTTCTCAGCTGTGATGATCAATGAGGCATTGAGTCCCCAGGGTCCCGTTGAGAACCTGGATTATAGTAGAGATGCATTAATTAACATTATATAGATGAGGACACATTAAGTAAAAATAATTTTTGAAGAGAACTTTTATGAGAAGAGGGTGCATCGAATAAAATTCTTTCCTGTACGTCCACTGAGTCTGGGCTGGGGATATTAGCCTTAAAGAAGTACCCTTTTTTATTAAAATGAGGTAGGATTTTCTTTCAGTTGGCTCAGGGAATTACCCCAGGCACAACCACCCTTCCTCCATTTCAACCATTCTATCTCCAGTATGCTGTATATGGTTCCTGTCCAATTGCCTCATAATGGATTTTCATTATTGTCTTAACATTTTTTGTTTTCATAAATCTGGAAAATTCTCTTTCAGATCATACCTGATAAATACAAAAAAGCTTTAGAGTTACTCTTACTCAACACCTGCATTTATCCTGGGCAGCTAGCCAGTTAAGCTTAGCCTGGAAGACTGAGTCTAACGTGTTATAATTGCCATATGTGAATGTTCTGAATGCATCTTTCTACGCTGCCCATGGTTTTCTAGGATTCACAGCATTCCAGGAACTAGTGGAAGCTGAATCCTTCTCCAACTTAAACAATGGACATTTTTATCATCAACTTATTCCTGGGATCATAGGGATCAGGGAAAGAGAGCCACTCCTACAAAGATATTTTAGTACCTTTGTAAGAACGTCAGAACTTTATAAATTTAGAAAGTTTCTTTCACAGATAGTCTTATGCAGAATTGCAAAACTGCTGTCACCAGAAATCCTGATGCCCCGTAGGTATATCAACCATGTTTCACATATTCCTTCTACTCTCCATGGCTGCCCAAAACCCCCTGCAGAAGTTTTATATCTGACACATTGTTAATGCTTTAAATCCCAAATTCCCTCTTTAAAATTTGTTTCCTTATATTTTATTTCTTCATGACTCTGTTTTTTCCTGAAAATTTTAGCATTGTTTAAAGCTAATATATTGCTTTAACATAATGTGTAAAATAATTACTTTATTATGGTCCAATCACCTTAATTTAAATGATTGGAAGTTAATGTTAAAATTGTAGGTCTCATGGGGGGACAGCGGGGTTGCCCCGCATGCCAGGGTCTGGAAGCGTTCCTCATGCCAATCTCTGCATCTGTTTAGCCTCTATTCTAGACATACTTGATCCGTGTTAGTGCTGTTATCCCAAATGGTATTGATCACAGTGACCCTGGAATCTTCCATAATTACTATTCTCTACATACACAACCATACACTCACCTGCCCTCTTAAGATTAGCTTAATCATTCAACTGACACATTAAAATTTAAGTGTCTCTTCTTTATGCTTTTCTGCTTGCACACAAGAGTTTAAGAATTAAAGACTCTGCTGTCCACTTACATCCATCCATGTGAGGAGCAGCGGTCAGATTTTATAACAATGTTCTTTGCCTCTAATTGCTTATTGTTCCACACACTAATCACCCTCTGCCCGAGGACATTTTTCATGAATTCCTTTGCAGCACTGTCTTTTCTTAGGTTTAGCTTCAGTTCATGGCCTTTTGTTTTTCAGTCTGTTACAAATAATTTGCAGCTTACCACGTTCTTTGTCCTTCAAACTTTTATTTAACTCAAAATATTTTAAAATTTTATATTGGTTTGTCGTAAGGTCATTTTCTCATTTCCTTTGTAAAGTTCTTCTCTGTAGATAAGGAATTAACTTTCATGACTTTTTTCACTTTTATGATGTATATGTTTAGTAGCCAGCCTATAGAACACCATGATTAGGTGTTCTCTGATGCATTAAGCAGTGATGTGAACACGGACGAGATGCTGCAGATGAAATAAGCTAAGCAATTCTAGTGTAAAAAGTGATGTACCTTCTATTATATTTTTGTTTTGTTTTGTTTCAGGAGGTTGGAAACTAGAGTTGTGGTAAAGACACACAAGCTCTAGGAGTGTACTTACATGGGGAAAAAACCTGAATACAATGTTTTGCAGTAATAAGAGATTTAGTTTTGTTGACTATGTAGTTCAGTATTCACTTTGCTCATATAACCAGAGCTGACTATAATCTTTATAATTTCTTAACCTGTTAGATTTTGACAAAATGTATACAAACTCAAAGTTAGATGAGTTCAGAAAGTCACAGGGTCAAAATTCCTCCAGTGAATGAACCGCTAAATGACCCAAATTCTGT
Source organism: Mesoplodon bidens (assembly GCF_964165515.1). Taxonomy (NCBI): domain Eukaryota; kingdom Metazoa; phylum Chordata; class Mammalia; order Artiodactyla; family Ziphiidae; genus Mesoplodon; species Mesoplodon bidens. Next base: position 80,306,134 of record NC_138169.1, on the reverse strand, counting down.
CCTAAGGTTAAAACAAGAACCCAGATGCTGGGTTTTGACACATAAATAATACACACACAAAACTAATGGCACACAATCACCACTTAAACAATTGTCACTTATTTTCTTCAACAAATGAAATGGCAACTGTAAGCAAGCCGACAAGGAGGACGAGAGACCCAGGCGACCTGTCAAGGGATCAGCCCGCCTCACTCACGTGCTCAGCTATCACTCACTCTCCGCTGGCCTGCTCCATGGCCTCCATTTACAGATGTCTTCACTCCAGTACGAACAAGAGGCTTGAATTCCTAACTCAACCAGCACTGGTCTGCAAAAATCTCAGGACACTCCAGAAAAATGCAGAGTGAGTGCCTGATGTTTTCTAGCAGGTCAGGCCTTTTTACTAATTAGAGAAACTGGACATTTTTGTTGTGCCTCATATTTTATTGGTTCACAGTTGCACCAAGCATATTCTGGTGGGTCATACACACAGGTATGTATACATGTATGTATGCATATGTGTATATTATACCCAGCTATAAAGTTTGATAAGTTTTCTAAGTGGTTTTCAGTTCATACCATTCCTTATTAACACATTCTAAAAATTTTCAGTACTGTCCAAACATCTTTAAAACTTTAGCTTATAGTGCTATTTGACTAACTCTGTTTGGCAATGTAGCCAAATGCTTGAGGGAAAAAATAAATGTTTATAGCTATATTCTAAGAAAACAAGTTTATAAGAAAAGGAGCATTTGTAGGGGGAAAACTTGTTTGCTACTTTCAAGTATAGCAAACACTGTTAAGATTTACCCCTATTAAAATGTAGCAAGAGGCATCCTTCACAAATTTCACTTCACACATCATATAGTCAATTGTAAAAAGATAAATTAATCAAATATTTTAGAATTGACATTTTAAAGCTTACTTCTGCTGTTACCTGGTGAATTTAAAAAATATCGTCATAAAAAATATCTTTTGAGAATCTAAGGTCTCTTACTACCAATAAATGTCTTATATAACACTTAGGAATTTTTTTTACCTGGTATAGAAAAAAATTTTCGATTAAAAAACATTTCTTTAAATGATTGGCATCCAAATGATCTGCATTTGAGGATGTCAATCTACTGGTGACTTAAAATGGGGAAGGTAAGAAGAAAAGGCCACAAAGCTTTATGAAAGCACTCTCAGTAAAACTGAATGGGAAGGAACATAGCAAATTTCATAGAAAAGCCTTCTGAGATTAGGAAATATCTCATCTGAATTCCAACATTCTTCTCAATAGAATACTGAAACTATACTCTGCTTTCTCCTCTCCCATCTTAAAATTACCGTCTAATGGTTTAGATGTTATTTTTCATGGTGAGTAGATATCACAGTTTTACATTTAAGGAAAGAAAAATCAAAAGAAATTGCAATTGCCTCACACACACAAAAATAAAATATAAATAAAGGAAAACTTTTTTGATGTGCAATAAGATGTGTTATTGGCAATGATCATAAACACAGTTTAGTTTTCAGCTGCCTAAAACCAGTATCAAAGTTTGGCTCATTATAAAATAATGAGTATCTAAGTCAGAAAATAATTAGGTACAGAATAAAAAATGAGAAAGTATATGTTTCTGGAGTTCATGTTCATGAATTGAGAATTATATTTCAAAAGAACCTCTACTACATAATAAGACTCTGTAACTGAAGTTGAAGCTGAAGTAAAATAGAAACCCCTCTATGTTAATCCATAGTTTTAAAGATGACTAAGACGAAGCACAACAAGTACTAAGCCAAATAATATGAAAATCTCTAGTTAAGACTAATTACTTGCCATATCTTCATGCCCTCTAAAAACTCACTTACTATAGAATTATAAGGTTTAGAAAATGTTTTGATCTAATAAAAAAGTTTCTGATTATTTTTCTAATAGTGAAGATTGCCAGAGAGCAGAAGACACATTTCTCATTCCAAATAAACTTAAGCACTAAAAGTGGCTTTAAAAAGTTCCTATGGAAGTGACACACTTCACTTCTACTCACGTGCCACTAGCCTGAGTAGGTCACATGACAAAGCCCCCATGTGGAGAAAGCAATACAGTCTTCCCAAGGGCAAGGCAATCTAGCACATTTTGTCTTATTCCTTCTTGACTTCTTCTTTCATTTAAGTTGCTACATCTAACTTTCACTGGCTTTCGGATGATGTGAGCGTAAGTAATTTTTTGAGAACTTCTTAACTTAAAAATATCTTTATTCTATTCTGATATATCAACAGTGATTTGGGTATATAATGCAAAAGTGAAAAAATTTTTCCTCAGAATATGAATTAATTGTTCCAATGCCCTCATGTTTCTACTGGTGTTGTCGAGTAGTACCAAGTTATCTAACCTATAATGATTCATGATGGCCTGTATTTTAATCTAGGAGCTTTTGAGATTGACTCTTTATCTCATGTCTCTTGCAATTTGAAGATAACGTACTTTCTTATGGGTCTTTTATAAATCCTTGTTTAGGGTATGGGCTTGACCAGGTCATTACCAGTCGCTAGGGTCTTTTCTCCCAGGCTGGTGCTTTTCCATAAGGAGAAGACTCCAAGCTTCTTCTGCCAGGACTCTTGGAGCTAAGGCAGGCAAGGAAGTGGAGAGGCTCACCATTCAATGTGTTAACTTCAGCTTTCCATCCTGGAAGTGTTTTCAGTAGTTCTTCTCTACCGGGTCCTTTGCTGTGATTCTTGTCACTGAGTGTTGGGTCTCACGGCTTTTGTTTCTCTACAAAATAGTCCTGCAGTTTTCAGTAGGGTTAGAGTAGCTATAGACACATGGCTCAGCAGAGTTTACTCTGTGTGTGTGTAGAGAGGGATCCTAGTGACTTTATATGTATTTTATATTTTTATCAGTTTCTTATACGGACTTTCAACTAATCTTTTGGTTTTAGCCCCATCACATCCCACCTTTGAGGTAACATTACTATTTCTGGATCTCTCTGAAAACTGGTGATCTGAACCAGTTTCCCATGCCTCTTATATTTCCCATGCCTCTTATATTTCCTGTGCCTCAATACATGCTTGTTCCTACAATACTGTTCAGCTTTCTCTAGTGGGCTAAATAGTAATCACTTATCCATTTTCTTTCCAATATTTTTTGGAGATTGTTGCACTTATTGTATTATTCTCTCTGTATTGTCTTCTTTATCCATTTTAAATAAAATATGTATTTGTGAATTGTGCAGTGTTGGGATCTGTTAGGATATTTTCCCAAGGAACAAATAATTATTTTAATATTTAATTATTATATTTAGATAATTTAATTATTCGTTGACTCTTCCATCTTTTCAACTGTGATCTTAAATGTCTTATTTCTTACATAATAAATTCCTCTTTATGGGTCTATTTATTTTTTCTCCTTCTTGTTTCAGTATCACATTTTTAATATTATAGCTTATTAGCATATTATTATATCTGGTCAAATTTCTCTAATCAAAGTTTATTCACTTCTAGAAAATTATTACATACCCATTGCAATTTGGTCTCAAACATCATAATGCTACGAAACTGGGTACTCAAATTTGCTAAGTAAAACTTAATTATTAAACAAAATTGCCTATTTTCAGTACAGCATTAGATACCTTTTAAAATCTTTTCCTTCTGTCCCTGAGTCCCACTTTTCCTTCCATCCCTGAGTCCTACTTTTCCTTCCGTCCCTGAGTCCTACTTTTCCTTCCGTCCCTGAGTCCCACTTTTCCCTCCGTCCCTGAGTCCCACTTTTCCTTCCGTCCCTGAGTCCCACTTTTCCCTCCGTCCCTGAGTCCCACTTTTCCCTCCGTCCCTGAGTCCCACTTTTCCTTCCATCCCTGAGTCCCACTTTTCCTTCCGTCCCTGAGTCCCACTTTTCCTTCCGTCCCTGAGCCCTACTTTTCCTTCCGTCCCTGAGTCCCACTTTTCCTTCTGTCCCTGAGTCCCACTTTTCCTTCCGTCCCTGAGTCCCACTTTTCCTTCCGTCCCTGAGTCCTACTTTTCCTTGCCACCTGTCTGCCTAGTCTCACTATGCCTTTTATCCCTCTTTATGTCGGTTACTGAAAGAATCCCAGGGATATCAGAGCATCCTTCATTACCATGACTCCTAAATTCCATAAAGTCTCAAGTCATATTGCATCAGCAAGCTTTTCCTAAACAACCATGCTAAAAACAGCAAGCTCCCAAATGGCATTCATCTACCTTTCCTCACTTTATCTTTTTCAGTTGCATTTTTCATCGCTTGAAGTAGATATTGCACTGTTCTATATGTTTATTTTTTGTCTTCCCCACTAAAATCAAAGTCTTATTAGGGCAAACATTTTGGTCTACTTCAGTTACTACTGTAACCTCGGCACCTAAAAAGTATTTAGCAGATGGTGGCTGCTTAATACAAGCAAGTTCAATGAATGACTGTATGACTGAATAAGAGAGTTCACTTTAATGTCTTTAATTATTAATAATAGTAACTCCTATTTTTTTCCTCAACTTTTTAATCAGTTTCCATATTTACAGACTTATATCACCCATCTGCCTGGTGTTATCTTCCAACTCATCAGAACCTAAAGCAAACATGACACAAACCAAGGGTTTTTTGTTTGTTTTTGTCATTGTTTTTTTTCATTCAAGAGCTTGAATATCTTCTTGGGATTCCTCACTTCTTCTTAGGTACCCCTTGAATCCACATTCTATCAATTACCCCCACCACTGCCTGACTTGAAGCCTTCATCATCTGCCATGCTAGTCTCTAAGTTTTCTTACTGCTTAATACTCTTTCCCTTTTTAATCTCCATGTTTGCAATAGAATACTCATCTTATGGGAGTCACCTGGCGATAACCCATCAGTGGTTCCTTGGTGTCAACAGCAGCCATTTAAAAATAGGTACAGCCCAGGATGACTCCCCGTGGAATAACTGCTGAGGTCATTAAAAGTCTGTGACAGGCTGCACAGGATACACCTTGCTTGATTCACAACACATCTACCTAGTGAGTCATAGTTGGGCAAACCATTTCTTAACACACACTGCAAAAACGGGTGACATATATTTATAAAAAAGAAATAACCAGAAATGTAAGGTCAAACTCAGGAGAAGATGGAGATATGAATGGTGAGCTGTAGAAAATCAAAGAAATGCAAATTCACAGCTCAAGCCGCTGGCCTCTGGTGAAGACACAGGCAGCAGTGGAGTTCAGGCCCTGAGAGTGAGCCCTGTTCTTGTCCGGAAGTGCAACTAGAACCGACTCACACCTTGAAAGCATGTGCTAAAATGGGGATGAAAAACCTACTACTAGCCAATTCCTTGGGATTTGGTTTAATAATCAGCCATGATTCTAGTGAGAGAGAGAACAAAGGCTAGTTCTCTCCATCAGGAACTGAATCCAGCCACATGTAGTTGGGCATCTGGATCTGTACCATCCCCAGTATCACTTTGGCACAGAAGACAGAGAAGCTATTATAGAGGAAGCTCAGGGGGCTAAATGAAGAAAACATTAAACAAGTTGGCAGGAAAGGATACTTGAAACTGGACACATAAAGGAAATTTTTTTAAAAACCCAAAAAATTCTCCAAAGAAAACTGATCCTGCAGGTGGTGAGAGGCATGAATAGGTACAGCACAGAGGATTTTTATGGCAGCATCTGTATGATACTACAATGATGAATGTGTCATTATGCATTTGTCTAAACGCATAGCGTGTATAGCACCAAGAGTGAATCATAATGTAAACTATGGACTTTGGGTTACAATGCTGTATCAGTGTAGGTTTATCAATTAAAACAAATGTGCCACTCTGATGCAGGATGTTGACAATGGGGGAGGCTATTCAGGTGCGAAGGTGAGGGGTATAGGGGACATGTTTGTACCTTCTCAATTTTGTTGTGAACATAAAACTGCTTTAAAAAATAAAACCTTTAAATGAAATAATGCCATTTGCAGCAACATGGACAGATCCAGAGATTATCATACTAAGTGAAGTAGGTCAGAAAGACAAACACCATATGATTATCACTTATATGTGAAATCTAAAATATGACGCAATGAATTTATCTAAACAGACTCACAGAGAGAGAGAGAAGACTTGTGGTTGCTGGGGCTCATGGGAAGGATGGACTGGGAGAGTGGGGTTGGCAGGTGCAAACCATTACATACAGAATGGCTAAACAACAAGGCCCTACTGCAGAGCATGGGGAACTATAGTCAATATCCTGGGATAAACCAGAGTGGAAAAGAAACCAAATGAAAAAGAAAGTGTGCGTGTGCATATATATATATATATGTATGTATATGCATGTATAACTGAATGTATATACATATATATATATATATATATATATATACACACATATATGTATAACAATCACTTGGTTGTATGACGGAAATCAACACAACATTGAAAATCGGCTATACTTGAATAATTTTTTAAAATTCTAAAACATAATAAAAAAATTAAAGAAAAAATCTTTAAAAAATGGTCCTGCAAGCCCAAATTTCAGAATGTAAGAAGAGACAGCTTAGTATGGAAGAGAATCAACAAAATCAATAATCATTCATTAACAATTATTATTGTCTCTAAGTGTGCCAGAGATTGTTCCAGAAACTATAAAAACAGAGTTAAAACATCACACAAGGAATCAGCCTTCCTGAAAATTTCATTTTAGTAGACATGAAGTCATTCTGGAGAAAATGAAGTTTGTAGGAAAAATTTTAAATAATTTTATAATAACTATGTTTAAGATGTTCAAAGAAATTAATGAAAGAATAACTTCAATTAAACTAAGGGCAGGGATCATGTCTGTGTTTTCTGTTTGTTTGTTTTTAATTTTGGTGTTCCCACTAACTAGTGAATAAGTCCTCAATACATACATTTTGAACATATGTGTGCAGTTTGAAAAGGTGAGAGATTATGAAGGAGAAATAAAATACTACAAAAAAGCAGGAATGATTTCTGAAATATTCTCCAAAAGATGTACAGATATAAGACTTAGTGAAAGAATACTCCTTAGTACTGAACAACATAAGTAAAAAAGTGAAAAACTAAACACACAATAAAATTACAGATTCACAGGGATAATGAAAATATTTTTAAATAATCAGAGAAAAGACAAAATACCTGAAAAAAATAGTTTCAGGTAGATTGACATCAGATTTCCCTTCCATGACAGTAGATGGAAGAATTATCTTTCAAAAGAAGATAATTTTAACTTAACCAAACTGTTATCAACAATATAGATAAAGGTATTTCTAGACCTATAAAGGTACAATGCTTTACTACTCACAGATATAAACTATTTAAAAAGGATATTCAGAAAGTAGCAATGTATACTTAGATAAAACACACAAAATACAAGAAAAAGGGATGCAATTGTGAGCTAAGTAAAGTTTGAATGATATCAAGTTGAAATTACTGAGATAGGCAGCCCCTGACACAGCCCCTAACAATCTCTTCCTCCTAGTATTTACGTTTTTGTGATACTACCTCCCCTTTGGTGTGGGCTGGAACTTTTAATTCATTTCCAATATGACAGATGTGATGAAATGTCACTTCTGAGCTTAGGTTACAGAAACAACAGTGGCTGCTGGCTTTGACACGCTCTCTCTTGCTCTCCCTTGCATCTCACACAGGCAAAAGCCAGCTTTTGTGTTGTAAGGCAGCACCACGTACGGATCCAAGTGTCAAGGGACCAAGATCTGCCAACAACCATGTAAGTGAGCTTGGAAGCAGATAAGTCTCCATCAAGCCTTCAGATGAGGCCACAGCCAAGAATAACAGCTTGAAAGACCTTGGGCCAAAGGCATCCATCTAAGTTACACCCATATTCTTGACTCACAGAAACTCTGAGATAATAAATGTTTGTAATTTTAAGCTGCTAAGTTTTGGGGTGTTTTTAATGCAGCAATGAATGACTAACACAACGATAGCTATTGAAAACAAATTTAAACTTTGCAATAATAATAAAATGAGGGGTAGTGCTCAATGGGCAATTGTATGATAAAATTCTTGTTCATAACCATCATGAGGGAGAAGACAGCTTTTGAATTCACTAAAACAATCTATAAGGAAGAATCCACATTAAAAAATTAAGGGTGACTATTACACAGATGTAGAGAACAAATGTATGGACACCAAGGGGGGGGGGAAGTGGCCGGGGCGGGGGGTGGTGGTGGTGTGATGAATTGGGAGGTCAGGATTCACATATATACACTAATGTGTATAAAATGGATAACTAATAAGAACCTGCTGTATATATAAAAAAAAGATAGCTAACCAATATACAAAATACTCATTTAAGCATTTTTATATGTATTACTTTACAAAAGTACATAAGGTACATAAAAAAAATTAAGGGTGACTTAAAACAAAGGACTATACTCTATAGCATAAAATAAAGCACTTTTTAAAAGTGGACAATGAGGATAAAAGTAATATGTAGAATATTCTTTTTTTCTAGTAAGGAATAATAAAAAAAGCCGATATTCCCAAGGAAGTACATATTAAAACCTATGATCTATTTTTTCCCTCAGTGTAATATTTTCATAACTTTAATCATGCCCAAAATTGAGTCTAACAGACCACTTCTGTGTGCAGCTCTCTATCCCATGACCAAGGTTGGATTTCAGCTACACCTGGGCTGTAGGCTTCCTATAAACACAGGCTGCTTCCCACAGCATGTACCTGCTGGATCACTTGGTTTTCTGCCACAGTTTTTACAAACTTTTTCAACAGTTATTAAGTGTACAGCAGTTAATGTCCCTTAGGTCAATTCTCAAACAGTGAGGGGAAGGACAATGTGAATAAATTTCCAGCCTTCCACTCTTTGGAGAAACAATTCCAAGGTTCATTTGGAGTAAAATTCAGGAACATTATATTAAGCATTAGTTGCTCAGTGATAACCAGTTCAATAATCATTGATTGTCTGTTCCTCCTTCTCTTCTCACTCCCCCAGCTTGCTGCATTAAGGGATTATCCCTCAAATATACTACTTGTGCCCATGGCCATGCTTGGAATCTGCTGTTGGAAAAACTCTGAGTCATCATTAAAGAAATATCTAACGTTTCCCACAGTAGACACTGTAATCATTTCCTCCTATGTTCAGTAGAATCTCCAATTGGTAAAACCAGTCTAACTTGATTATATCACCTTTCAGTTAGTAGTGTCATAGAGATAAGTTGAGAACTAAAATCAGTTAACTGTTTTACTCTGTTTGGGCTGCTATAACAGAACATCATAGACTGGGTGGCTTATAAACAACAGAAATCTATTTCTCACAGTTCTGGAAGTTCAAAATCAAGTTGCAGGAAGATTTGGTGTGTGGTGAGGGCTTGCCTCCAGGTTCACAGACAGCTGTCTTCATGCTGTGTCCTACATGGCAGAAGGCGTAAGGGAACTTTCTGGGGTCTCTTTTATAAGGGCACTAATCCCATTCATGAGGGCTCCACTTTCATTACCTAATTGTCTCCCAAAGGCCCCATTTCCTAATACCATCACATTGGGGATTTTGGTTTCAGCATATGAATTTGGGGGGGACACCAACATTTGGTCTATCCACTGACCTATTTTTTTCACTTTTTTTTTTTTTTTTTTTTTTTGCGTTACGCGGGCCTCTCACTGTTGTGGCCTCTCCCCTTGCGGAGCGCAGGCTCCGGACGCACAGGCTCAGCGGCCATGGCTCACGGGCCTAGCCGCTCCGCGGCATGTGGGATCCTCCCGGACCGGGGCACGAACCCGTGTCCCCTGCATCTGCAGGCGGACTCTCAACGACTGCGCCACCAGGGAAGCCCCTGACCTATTTTTAAGTACATATTTAATAGAAAGCCTACATAACTATGAATTTTAGTCTTTGTCATAATTAATAACCAAAGATTATGCTATATTTAAGAATCAGGTTTTTAAAATTAATTTACATAAATAGATATTTCTATCTTATCATAGTTCATAGAAAAATATTTCTCAATTTCAGATTAATTAAAGACAGAGGTAAATACCTTCTCTATAAAAAAATGAGAAATTAGTTAATTCTCATATTTGAAAAGCAGATATGATATCTATATTAGTATATCAAATAGAATACAGATGATGAATTTAATTGTAAGCTGTTTCTTTTCTTCTCTGAGAAACTTTATGAATTTTAGGGTGGATTTGTCAAAAGGAATTTCACAGCAATATACATGATCATATTTTATAGTTGTTCTAAAGTCCTGAACTTCCTTAATATTTTATGTATAGGGTTATACAGTGATTATAGAAACTTCCCAACATTGAATAATACTGTGTTCCACTTAATGTTTTTAAGAAAAATGCAAAAGTTATTTTTTTCACATAGGTGCTTTAATCATAGTGATTAGAAGTAAATACTTACTGCTCTTAAACCAATTCTTTAAGGAACTATTAACTCTTTACTGCAATAATTAAGAGAGAAGAATTAGTTTTTAGTGATCCACTCCTTCCTGAACACAACAGGGCTATTAAAAAAAAAAACTATAACAGAATCTAGAGCTTGACGAGTAATTTATATTATGTATATTGAATTTTATAAGATAATTACAAATGATAAAATATTTTAAAATGTTAGCAAACATAACTTTTGACTTTGTTTTATATATATGTGATTGGATGTAAGCAAAATCCACATTATACATCAGTGTTAGTACTGCAATCCTGAAACAATGGGTATAAATAATTTAGACACGAGAATTTGGAGAAATCCAAAGGCCATGTCTTTTCTTTAGTAGATGGTAGTAAGATACAGTCAAATAGAAGAGATAACATTTAGGCCATCGGTAAATAAAAATGGGATAATCTATGAGGAAAAAGTATAGGTAACAGAAAATTTAAAAGATAATCACAAGGATTAGCCTTCAGGGAGCTAAGGAAAGTTGAAACAGTATGGGAAAGAGAACGTGCTAAAACAACAGACTTGATGAATGCAAAGAGTTCTACTGTTAATAGAAAATCAATGTTTATATTTCAAGAATTGGGTTTTCTCATTGTAAATGACAGTTGTAGAAACTGAACATTAAAAAATAGTCTCTGTCCAGTAAACACTGAAATAGAATTTCCCAAACTTATGAAAAAGTTTTATTTCAGACTCATTCTTGAAATCTCTTTTCAAACCCATTCTTTGAAATCTCAGGTTACCCTCATGTTAACCACAATTTAAACACAAGGTTTGTCACATCATACACATTATTCACTTTGAACATCGAAATGTAATGTTCTACTCTTGAATTAGAATGAACTTTTGCTATATTGTATATAGAAAGATTTGATTGACATACCACAACAAATATATTAAATAGAAAACTGAATTTGGAATAGGACTCCTAATACCAAAACTTTTTTGTGTGTCAGTTATGTTAAACGTGGAGACAAGAAATTGTCCTTCTTTGTCTCTGTTTTCTGATGAGATGATTGATCCTTATTCTCTGGTTTATTTCACAGTCAACAGACTTTTTCACCTCCAGCTCTTCCTAAAACCCTGTGGTATGAGTTTTCAGAAGCATGCTCTCTTTCTTCAGTTTCACATATTAGTAGGGTTTGGTAACAAATTCTTATTCATAAGAGTGAAAAGGAAAATAAAAAGATACACTGCAAATCATCTTCATTAGGCTCATCATTTCTTTTCCAATTTTCAGTTTCTGTTCCAAGTAACTTCCAAATATTCCAATCTCCTGAATTCTCAGTCTCAAAATTTATTGTCTGTGTTTCATCCCTCACAAGTTAAAACCCAGACCACACTTTCATAAACGTGGAGAAAGTTTTACTCTTTTAACAACCTGTTTCTAGTGGTTTCGGTGCCATGGGAATCCCAAATACTCCTCCAATTTTCAGGTCAAGGCTTTCAGGTATAAAACATTTTTGCACTCTGTAGAAGCTGTGCACCACACAAGTTATTGGCTGTGTACTCTTCTACAGCAGTTCTAAAGCTCTCCAATTATGTGGGAAAAGAGAATTTTATTATGACCTAAATGAGTCAGGGTGGAATATTTCATCATTTTCTAAACTAAGTGACCTCTCCAGGTTCCAGACTTTCTGTGAGTCATTCTTTGAATACACACAGAGGTGCGGCTCTGCATCAGACTGTGACCCTAGAGCCCTGTGAAGTCTCAACAACCAGGACTAGCTACAGGCTTTCTGTTCTGAGATACAGTTCGTGAAGGAAAAAGTATTATCTTAAGTAAATTGATGAGCAACAACAGTGGAGGAAGCAGAGCATTTATACATAATCCAAGGGTAATGGTAAATTCTTAGAGCAATGGCAGAATGATAAATTACAATGAAACCCACAAAGGGTCCTCAATACTTTTTAATATAACAACATGTCAGATATTTTTCCTAAAGCATCATTCCTGTATTTATTACAGTAAAACCAAACTAGATACGTAAGCAAAGGCAATTCCCATACGAAATACTAGCTGATACTGGGCCTAATGAAGAGGTCTAAAGGGAACAAAACTGAATTCAGAGGGGAAAAAAAAGTGTCAACAATGCTAGATTCTTTAAAATGTCTCTGACCACAACCTAACTCTGGGGAAAAAAAAAATCATTCAGATTTTTTATTTCTCAAGTTCAGAGTAGGTGGATTCTTATTGACTGTGGTCTGAAAGATGTCCGAAAAACAAAACTTCCTGATTAGATCCAATTAGTGTAAGGAAACTAAAATATAGTTGGATCAAATTGATTTTTCTCTGTAACATACTACACAGACTTTCACTTTAAAATACACACGTTCCAGATAGTTCACAGAATGTTTAAGCCCTATCTTTACTAATTTAGGAAGCCTATTTGGTAAATAAGAGGACTCTCTGGAAGATAGGGTAAGTCAATAAAGATCGACCTTCCCACATAAACTCTATTTGAAGTTTAAATACCCATCTGCAGCTTTTGGAAGGATAGTAAATTTTTCAGAAGGATAAATGCAGTTTGATCTAAGTGGTTTGTTTAGTTAGGGAAAATGCTTGATTAGGTTTCTCCAAATTATAATTAAAACAGATAGCAGTAAATGAGACACAGTGAATAATATCTCACAGGCAGCAGCGTTTTCTGATAGCAGTTATTAAGTATACTCTCAATAAGAAAATAGCCCTCCAGAAACTCATCTTAGCCTTAAGTATTATTAAAAGTATATCTAAAAAGATTTTAAATACCTGTCATACTACATAAATATTGATTTTAAAAGGCTTGGGCTTCCCTGGTGGCAGAGTGGTTGAGAATCTGCCTGCTAATGCAGGGGACAGGGGTTCGAGCCCTGGTCTGGGAGGATCCCACATGCCGCGGAGCAACTAGGACCGTGAGCCACAACTACTGAGCCTGCGCGTCTGGAGCCTGTGCTCCGCAACAAGAGAGGCCGCGATAGTGAGTGGCCCCCGCTTGCCACAACTAGAGAAAGCCCTCGCACAGAAACGAAGACCCCACACAGCAAAAATAAATAAATAAATTACTAAACTCCTACCCCCAACATCTTCTTTAAAAAAAAAAAAAAAGTCTTAGTTTTCGTCAGCATTTTCAGTGGTTTAATGGATTAGTAGTCATTAAGGTTTGGGTGATTTTAGAGAATGTGTTACACTATCCTTCTATGTACATCTTAGAAGAATCAATACAAGAGGTCAATAACACCTTCCAAAAAGATTTTGTCAGTGAAACTACTGCAAGTTTAGAAACCCCCCTAAACAAAAACCTATACTGTATCATATATACCCGGGACTTTAATTTTGATTAAGTGTAAGAGTATATATAAAATAGAGTATAAGTTAATTCTTTGTTATGTTACTTAGTAATATAATAAGGCATAACCAAAATATATAACTGAATACAGTTTTGATATATATACAGTTTTATACATATATAATTTCATATATATCAATGAAAAAATCAGTTTTTTATTAAATGATTCCTTGAACTTTCTCCTACACCTTCATTCCCTAAATTAATTGACCTCAAACTCAAAATATAGTTAATTAAATGTCACATATATTTAAATTCACAAGTCACACAATTTATCATGTCACCTTATATCTCAAACTTTCAAACACTGAAATTTCTTATTAAAATTTTGTAGTGACTACAAAAATATAGTGAATCCGATATTCCCTATATTTGACCTCAGAAAATCACTCAGAATGTGTCCACATGCACATATATAGATATATTTTTATAGGAGGATGGTAAGTAGAAAATAATTTGAAATCAAAGACTTTCCAATACTTTTGGAACTTATTTAGAAATTAGGAAAAATAATAATTGTACAAATAGTAACCTTTTTATCTCCAGGTAAAGAGAGCAGCATGTTTTATGTTATTCAGTAAAGTAATTATAGGAGTGTTCTGTCTAAAAACTATAGAAGGATTTGTGTAATATCCAGCAGAAAATTGATATCAATTCACAGAATGATAAAAAGGACAGCATAATTTAGTTTGATTCATAAAAGAAAATAATTTCATTCTGATCTTTAAACACTGAAATCAATTATGTAAGCTTTCTGTTAGTCTTATTTGGCTGTCATTAGTAATTCTTTTAAACAACTGTTATTTTTAAATCTCTTTTTTTTAACATTCCACATAATCCTTAGCTTTTTAATGTATTATTTACCTTTTATTTTTATTTTTTATTTTAGTTTGGGTTTTCATATGCTTTTAAAAAGTCAATTAAAAACTAAGCAAATACCTATACAAATTGTTGTTATTTTATAACTGTATTTCTGGGTAAATTATTTACATGGGGAAAGACAGTGAGCAAGCTTTCACATAATATGAGAGAACAGCATGTCAACTGATGTTAAAATAGTCAATATTTTATATTAACCAGGAATAGTAATAACTTCTACCTTTAGTCGTCACATATCAGAATAAATGTATAAGGTGGTATTGTGCTCAACAACTCTTTTAAATCTATTTGAAATAGTACCTGTGCATGTGGCTAAAACAAAAACAACGTGTAATGAAATTGTATTATTGATATGGAATTCTGAAAAATACTCAAGATTTCACTCCAGAATATCTATTTATATTCATCTATCTACCTATATATCTGTCATCATCATCCATCTATCCTTCGATCCATCTAAGCTTATGTGTGCATGTGTATGTGTTTAGAACATACTAATCACGAAATAATGTAACATGTTTATCAACATTATGAATTTAGCATACAAAAAAACATTAAAGGTGTCAATAAACTTATTTTTACTTTGAAGAAGCTGTGTAAATAGTGATGCTTTCTATAAATATAACTAGTTATATTTTGGTATTTTTAATGAAAAATAAAGAATTCACAATTAAATAGTTGAGATTTTACAAAACTGTAAGATTTATTGGGTAGTAAAATGTCAAGGTCATAATGAATCCATTTAAATAACAGTCCCCAAATTATAAGATCACGTAAAGACAGGAAAATTAATTTCAATAATGATAGGTAAATTAATGGGCATGAGTGTTAAAAAATGTCATGTTTCTCAACTATTATTAATAATACAGAGAAGTATATACTAATAGATACAATTACTATATTGAATAGGTCAAATACATAATCAGAGAAATGTATGTTTATGTGTATATGCATGTGTATAAAAATATGACAGGGGCTTCCCTGGTGGCACAGTGGTTGAGAGTCCGCCTGCTGATGCAGGGGACACGGGTTCGTGCCCCGGTCCGGGAAGATCCCACATGCCGCAGAGCGGCTAGGCCCGTGAGCCATGGCCACTGAGCCTGCGCGTCCGGAGCCTGTGCTCCGCAACGGGAGAGGCCACAACAGTGAGAGGCCCGCGTACCACAAAAAAAAAAAAAAAAAAAAAAAAAAAAAAAATGGCAGTATGCTTCTCAAGAATCATGTTGGAAGCAAAGGAGAACATATTTATTTCCCCTAGATAAAATTTATATATTATTACTTCAATCACAACCTACTTACTAAATTTTCTGAGTGGAATTTTTTGAAAAAAAAAATCATAAGTACAAAAATTGCAGCTTTGTATCTGTCAAGTAAGTATTTGTATTCATAATTTAAGAAATAAAAATTAAGAGTTTTTGGAGGGAATCATTATCAACTGTATAATGAAGAATTTTGTTAAGATAATTATTTTTCCACAAATTATATCTGAATGAAGATGAACCATTTAAAAGTGTAATAATTATGTTTTGTAAAAATAGTGAAACTTATACTGCAATAGCATAAAGCAATTCATAGATTTTATTATATCAAAAGTTGTAAGTAAATAAAATGTCAGATTATAAAGTAGTTTAAACAATTGCATGGATAACAGTTACATATTGGGTAAATTATAGAAAGAAGCATGTTTTGAGCGTATATTATGTTTGAAGTTGACACTAACACACATTAACATCATTTACCTTAATATTTCAAATTCTATCTTCTTATAAATTGTCTCAGCTGTGTTTTATTAAAAAATTAAAACTAGAATATGAAGAGTTACACTTATTTACATGCTAACTGCTAACAAATAATTTCTTTAGAAACAGAAGAAAAAATGAAAAAAATAGGTTAATCTTAGCAAATAGATAAAAATAAGTTCTTATCTTCTCTTAATATTGTGTTAATTACTGTTATTCCTAGATAGAAATGTAAAAATGGTTATATTTAAGCCATAATAAGTATTGCGTAATGTTTAAAATGATGGGTGACTATGGGCAAAATATTGTTATATTAACCTATGTATCCTTTGTGGATTAATACACTTGCTTTGATAAATCATAATGGAAAAATAATGTGATAAATATGAATTTATAAACTTTAATTTTCTTGTGTTGCCCTTTCTTGTGTATCTTTTAATCTTTAAAATATTAGGTTTTGAGAATTTTATTTTATTAGCTGCATTCTCATCTGTGATGGTAATTTTGGAATCACTTCAATAAAGAAAATTAAAATAATGTTACTAAATTAAGGAAATTTAATGAGTACGTTTAGATCACATTAATTAAATCTGTCTTATAAAATATTGATTTATCATTACAATACTTAAGAATCATTATTTTAGCCAATATCTAGTAAACAAACAACTCTGGAATCATTTTATAATTGGTTAATTTGATACAAATTAAAAAAATCATAAAGGAGTCATTCAAGTCCCAGTGTGAAAGAACTACACGACTGCTGTTTACCTACACAGTGTGGGAAAATACTGGTCTATGCTTTGTTCTGAATCTTTATTGCATTTAATTTTCTTAGCTCCAGTAACTAAACTTCAATGCATAATTTTTACATAGGCTTTAGGTGGTTTCGTTAAAATGCAGAATATTTTTAGTACATGAAATATTTTTTAATATATGATATGCTAAATTTTACTGACTATATAGGTGGTTTAAAAATACAACCTGTGTTACTATTTTGAATCATTATTTCCTCATGTTGATTTCTGGGGCATAAACCTCACTACTCTAATGATCACTTCAGTAATTAAATCTCTGTTGTTGAATTATCTTTTAGAACACCAGCATACAAAACATTTTTCAAAAAAACAAAAATCTTTTAATAAAAATCATGTTCTACTAGTCAGCTCATTGGCAATCACATCAACTCTGAAATGATGTAAGATTTTAATCACAAAAAAATTTACCTACCTTTACTGAAGAGAGAATGCAGTCATTTTGGCAACTGTATTTTCTTTAATTAGAGTAAAGCTAAAGCAATGACTTTCAAACTTTGGTGTCTGTCAGAGTTTATCAAGCAGGGGTCGAGGTATCTGCATTTTTCTATCCACAAAAATAAAAGAAAACCCAAAGGAGGGTGTTGTTATCACAACTGCAGGGAAAAGTGGGGAT
Source organism: Mesoplodon bidens (assembly GCF_964165515.1). Lineage (NCBI taxonomy): Eukaryota > Metazoa > Chordata > Mammalia > Artiodactyla > Ziphiidae > Mesoplodon > Mesoplodon bidens. The sequence goes on along the minus strand of NC_138169.1, from coordinate 80,288,394 downwards.
AAGACAAGATAACATGAAATTATCTATGAAGTCAGAACAAATATGGCACATGGTCCAGTAGTACCACAGCTAGACTCACTGGATAAAGACCTGCTGAATTGTATTGGACAGGCACTGGCCAGAGTCCACCACAGGGGAACTGGGCTGTGCCTTCATGGGTAATTTAATGTTTCAGACTATGGGAATCTAGAAGTTACAGGAGCCTGGATGCTTTCAGATTCTTTCAGTCTAGGAACTCTTTTTAATAGGGAAGTAAAGTGTTATTTGATCAAGATTTAGGGTGTATTATGAAAAGAGTATCATGAAGTGATTCCTTATACAATTTTGATATGTTTATAAAAGGAGTATGGGGCTTTCAGTAAAATATAAAAGTGTAAACACAAAATAGGTAGAATATTCTCACACGTTCATTAGTTTTGTGTGTTTAAAGATGAAAACAAATTCTTTCATCACTTAAGAATGTTAGGACCAGTTAAATTATGGTCATTAAATTATGGTCAATTAAATTATGTTATGACCAATAATAAATGGAGGCAAAAATCAAGAAACATAAAACTACTGTGATTGACATAAAAATTACAGTAATCAGCATATCAGCCTTTTTTTTTGTATTTCCCAGAAAAGGTTATTCATGAAAAATCACATTTCATGCTGTCCTTGTGAAATCCTTTAATAGTCCCTAAAACTAACTTCAGGTACACAATGAGCAAGTATATATTCACAACAAAAGCCAATTCTGAAGTACCTTACTAAGCTGTTGCTTTGAGGATGGGTGAGGTTTATGTTTATAAAATCTTTCTTAAAAATAAAATCCATCTCAAAGTATCCCTAATTCTTTAAGTTTTACACTGGTCATTATATGCAGTGAATATGTAATTGTTATTTATGAATTGACTTCTTTGTCTTGGCTTTGTTACTATTTTATTATCCAAATAAGATTTATTAAATGAAAAAAAAATTGTTAGAACAGAAAAATGTTTCATATTCTCATAATAGAAAATAAAAGCAAGATGTTACTTTCATAAGTTAGGAATTTTAGAAATACTACTTTGCCTTACTTTTTTTTTAAGATCAAATAGTTTATTTCCAATGAAGTTTCAAGTAAATGTAATTTTTTTGACTTTTTTCTCTTTTTTTGAATTTTATTTTTTTATACAGCAGATTCTTATTAGTCATCCATTTTATACACATCAGTGTATACATGTCAATCCCAATCTCCCAATTCATCACACCACCACCACCACCCCCGACTGCTTTCCCACTGTGGGTGTCCATACGTTTGTTCTCTACATCTGTGTCTATATTTCTGCCCTGCAAACAGGTTCATCTGTACCATTTTTCTAGGTTCCACATATGTGCGTTAATATACAATATTTGTTTTTCTCTTTCTGAGTTACTTCACTCTGTATGACAGTCTCTAGGTCCATCCACGTCTCTACAAATGACTCAGTTTCATTCCTTTTTATGGCTGAGTGATATTCCACTGTATGTATGTGCCACATCCTCTTTATCCATTCGTCTGTCGATGGGCATTTAGGTTGCTTCCATGTCCTGGCTATTGTAAATAGAGCTTCAGTGAACATTGTGGTACATGACCCTTTTTGAATTATGGTTTTCTCAGGGTATATGCCCAGTAGTGGGATTGCTGGGTCGTATGGTAGTTCTATTTTTAGTTTTTTAAGGAACGGCCATACTGTTCTCCATAGTGGCTGTATCAATTTACATTCCAACCAACAGTTATTTTGCCTTACTTTAATACAGAAAATCTAATAAACAAAGCACCCACTTCTAACATCAGGAGATATCTTGCTGTGCTTCCTTCCGGCATTTTCATAGAGATTTTATTTTTTGTGTTAATTCTGGATCAAATATATTTATTTCATAAGCATTTTCCTACAATTAACATTGTTCATAAACATCATAATGTCTCCATAGTTATCCTCATGGTGTGTATGATCTGGCTTGCAGCCCCATTAATTGCTATAATTGCTTTGGCAGAATATTTGATCAAATGTCCCTAACCCATTCCCTTATAAACCATTTTTAATTTATTTTCTTGGGCATAACCAACTTGTTTAAATTATTTTCACATCCTTTCATAGGATGTAGTACTGCAAATGGAATTATTAGTGACCACTTTTAAAGTTCATTCTACATACTGCCAAGTTCCTTTCCTAAAGTGTCAATCTATAATACTTTCTCTAGAATGCATATACTTAAGGGCAGGAACTTGTCTCAGTGTTCCCATGATCTACAAGTACACAGAAGGAACTCAATAAATATATAGGACATTTATGAGAAGGAATGGAACAACAGAATTTGTAAGGCCAGTATTATAACATCCTGTTACTAGCAAATATAAAACACATATCCTCTGTTATAGTACATGGAAACATGCTATGTCTTTAAATTTTAATTCGTTTTAAGTTCTAAGCTTAACTCTAAATCATTTTACTATTAATTGTCTTAATTTTAATATATCTTACTATTAATTATTTAAAGCATATTTTATGTCTATTAACCAGACAAGTTTATTGATATACATACGGCTCTGGTGGGGGGCAGGGATGGCGAAGGGGATTGGGGTCTGCTTGGTGAGTCTCGCAGCCGAGGATACGGCGAGGGGCCGCCGGCACCCGAGGCACCAGGTCTTTCTGACCCCAGGCCTCCCCTGTGTCCCCTTTAGATCTCCCGAGACCCCCGACACTGGGCCGCCTCTGGGAAGAGCTGCAGCCGGCAACAGGCTGGCGCTGGAATCAGCGATTCACGGAGCCGCCCGATGCGCATCCCCGCCCATCCTCCCCCGCCCCTCCACCAGGACTCACACTTACTGCCCCCCACATTCAAGCCACCCGCGGGCTCCAACCGCACCCTGTCTGCCTTTATGGAAAACCACATTTTCCACCCACTCGCACGGGCCTCGCCCCTGGGCCCTGGTCGTCCCCCGTGGCGTTCACGAGGAGATTTCCCGATGGAGCGGTTTGCGGGAGGCCATAGCTTCCCCTTCGCAGGGTGCGGGCAGTTGGGCTGGGTCAGGAGGAGGGCAGGGCCCTGGGGCTGTTCAAGCAAAAGCTGCCGGCCTCCAGGACGAGTGCTAGATACCTCATAGCTGCCCAGAGGGACAACTGGCCCCAAGGTTGTGCGATGAAAGGTTGCGAGGGCTGCTGTGGCTTCAGACCTCGGCGGACCTCAGACTGGGGCCCCAGATTCTGTGCCACAAAGCCGCACAGCTTAACCTGGGCCTTCCGGAAGGCTGCAGAACTGCGCCACGCGCGTGCGCAGTTCTGCCCCTGGACAGCCTTTGCGCCAAAGCCCCTCCCCTCAACCTAGCCGAACCCATGCTGTGACTGTCCCGAAGGGTCGAGAAGGAGTCTGGGGCGGGGAGAACTATACCTATATACTTCTTCTTTCCCCTAAACCATAATTTTTCACAATGTAAATTCTGATATATAAAAATCAGGAAGCACAACTTTCATAGGCGTTAAAGGGTTAGTATTGTATATAGAACATGCGAATCTGAAAATAGAAATTCTAATAGGGAAGAAAACAGGTTTTGGGGTTTTTTTTTTGACACTTTCTTGTTTCAAGGGGCTGTATATTGTCTGTGTTCTAACAATAATAATTAAGATTGTGATGAAAGTTGAAATACTTGGGTAATGATAATACATTTGATTGCAGAAAAGAAAAACAATGTTGAGCATAAGCTAAACATATTCTAATATTTCATTTGTTCTTTGTTGCTTATATTTTACAACAATATGCTTAGAGGTATTTGGGGGGAAGGTATTACTGACATTCATATGAAAAAATGCCTTGTGATATTGTATGTCTAAAAGGTTCAAGTCCCATATTTTCCATGGACCCTCATCCTATTTAACTGTTTAAAATCTTGTCTTAAATAACTATTGAGTTATATAAGAACAGACCTTATAAACATGTCCATCTATTTATTCATATAAATATGCATTTTTTGTTCACTAAGCTCCTTTTATAAATCAAGGTTCTGAACCACTTGCTGAGATTATACCATGATGAACAACAACAAAAAAACAGCCCCTAATATCTGAAACTAATAAAGTAAGAGAAAGTATATATAGGTTTTTTGTTTTGTTTTGTTTTTGTTTGTTTTTTTACATAGCCACAAAATTAGGTAATTAGGAAAAAAAGAAAAAGTGTTTATGAACACTGTGAAGGGAAATTTTAGAATAGACACTCAATAGGAGGACTGAAATTAGATGAAAACTAGTAGAGGTCTCATTGAGGGAAATTTTTTTTTTTTTTTCGGTACGCAGGCCTCTCACTGTTGTGACCTCTCCCATTGCGGAGCACAGGCTCCGGACGCACAGGCTCAGCGGCCATGGCTCACGGGCCCAGACGCTTCACGGCATGTGGGATCTTCCTGGACCGGGGCACGAACCCGTGTCACCTGCATCGGCAGGCAGACTCTCAACCACTGCGCCATCAGGGAAGCCCAAAAGCTCTTCTTAATGTAACTTATGTATCACTCACAGGCTTCTGAGTTCCTGGAAGTATGACCAAGAGATAATGTCTTTCTGGGAAACTTCAAACCATCATTTCTTATTAAGATCACTGATAAAATCTAGGTTTTCAGGTTATAAAAACCTAATATAAATATTCATTTATTTAAGGTTAATATACAAATATAATATAATTTAATTTTAAAGAATATACATATATATGTATATATATATATCATTAAATTAAAGAAGTTTGTCTTCAGACATAAACTGCCAGTTAGTAACAGAAAATGAATCTCATAGCTCTTGTCTTTGAGACAAAGTCGACTTTTTTTAAGAGTCATACATGGATCTCTCTATTTGGAATTTGTGGCTCTTGCAATCTGACAAATGATAAATGGTTTGCATATACTTTTCCTCCTAAATAGTCTTAATCTTAGTATTTTTACTCTAAAAATGGTTCTTTGAAGAGAGATGTCAGCAGTGCTAAATTGAAAGCCATTTTGTTTGTTTTAATTTATACAAAACTGAATTATATTTTTGGCCTCCACTTAGTGGAAGGTCACCAGAGTGTAATTGTCCCATTAGCAACAGTCTGAAAATATAGGCATGAAGCCATAAAATATAAATTCATTTCACTGATCCTTTGGGGTTTGTTTTAATGCCTTCTTGTCTGTTAGCTTTCCAACAATGCTGGATATTGTAGACAAAGATGAATATGTCTGAATTACAGTAAAAGCAGTGATGACTGGTCATATTCACAAGTAAATTAATTTTTTCAGTAGATTCCCAAGTGAATAATTAATTTAAAAATGGTTAACAGAGTTTCATGCTTAACATTATGAAGGTGACATTCTTGTTTTTTGTTGTTGTTTTTTCGCACTCCCTCCAAAGTCATTTTTGCCTAGACATGGTTGTGGTAATAATTTAGGGAAAGGAATTAGAGGGCACTTAATAAAATGGTTTTTTTTTTTTGCTGAAATCCCTGCATATTATTTTCTTTTTCTAGTTGTCTTCCCACAAGGAAAATGATAAATAATATTGTAAGAATGTGAGGTTTTTAGCTCTGCAGAGCACCGGAGCATGTTTGATCTGGAGAAGAAACTTTGATACTCATCTTGCCTGATGTGTTCCAGGCGCCTCCCAAAAAAGTAGCCACCAGGGATTATTTACACCTAGGATACATTCCTTTAAATCATGAGACCAGAATGCCTGGGTCACAGGGAACTGTGACAGGTCTTTAAAGGGCAGTTTTCAACAGCCTAAATAAGGTGGTATGAAACTCTGGCCAAAAGATACACCCTATTTTGATTGTGACTAATTAGACCATTCTGATCTTCAGGGATCTTGGACACAAAACACACAGAAACACATATAAAGGCATAAAGAAAAACCATAAGAGCCATGAAGTTATGGAAGCCGTGACCACAAAATATTCTGAAGTAGGAAAAGCATAGTAAGGAGAAGCCACTGAAAGTGTTTTCATACGTAGACAGAGAAGAGAAATAGAAAAGCCACATCACAAGAGCAGTCCAGTGAGTAATGCAGCGCTGCCACTCAGCTGGCACAGGCTGGCATGGCCATGTTGTCATTTAAGCATTGAAATAAGTTCAAAATGCTTGGTAAATTGCTGCCTCTCTGAGGCTCCTGCACATCTACCCCTCACCACCACCAGCCCTGGCTACTCCTCCATCCAGGAGCTAAGGTGTTAAAGCCTGGAGCCTTTATTCTGGTTGATTGAGGATGTGCCTTGCTGCTGGTTAACTATTTCAATTTCACCACTGCAGAATTAGGTGCTATGAAAGCCTGCCCCTGAGGAGATAGCAGGATCTGGCTGCCATATTCTAAAAGACCTTGGAGGTCTCTAGGCTTGATTACAAGGCTGTTTCAAGCAATGGTTCATTTCTCTGGTGTATTATCACAATAAAATCCTATGTTTGAGGGAATCTCTCTTCAATCAGCTCAGATGAGCCTGACCATAATACAGGTCACCTAGAACATAAAGTTGACATTAAAATTGAGAAAATCTGTTTAACTACAGAGGCTCAAGGAATAGGTCATTATGCTCTTATGCTCTGATCTCTATTCAAAGTAGGTATTGAAAAGGTCCATAAATCTTCCCAAAGTCCTGAGTTCTAGATGTACCATGAATATTAATTCTAGCTTCATTTAGTTTGATTAATAATAACAATGTAGAGCACAATCATCTCAAATAGATAATAAAAGAAACTAAAGTATTTTCATGTTTTTTTCTGATACAACAGTCACAGTACACATAAGGATAATTACTCCATACAAATATAAATATTCCACATATATATGTTTTGATAGTCATATATAAAATGTATAACCCAAATGTATATGGGTATGTGTTTATGCAATATGCAATACAATGGAGACTGCTATATTATTGAAATCCAAATCTTCTTCTCTTTCCTGGACACACAGCTAGACTACACTTCCTAGTTTCCCTTGAGATTAGCAGTGCTCATGTGACTGAGTGCTTGCCTGGAACATACGCAGAAGTGTTATATGGAACACTTGCCTGGAACGTATGCAGAAGTGTTATATGACACATTCATAAATGGCCCATGGAAACCAACTCTGTGCTCCTTTGCCTTTCTGGCTGGTTGGATTGAAAACAACTGCCAGAGTAAACGTGGAAGCCATGAGTTAAAGATGGATTACAGGGCTGCCCTGTTGGCTTGTTTACTTCATGGTACTGCTGTGTGAGGAAAAAAAACTTCTGTTATATTTTAGATACTATGTTGTTTTGGAACTACTTGCTAGAGCAGTTAGTACATCCTAAATTGTTCATCACATTAAATAGTAAACCTTAGAAGTTTGTGAATAAAAAATAGCTATTAGAAAAAAATAATGGTATAGTCTGGTAAAAGATTTACAACTTATTATCTATAAAATAAAATAATAAATTCAGTATTTTGTTCATTTTATAAAGAGAACAACATTTAAAACTTGATGATGTACTAGGTTTCTGGCCAAGTATTACTACAAGCTATTACAGAAGCTCCATGAGGGCAAATATTCCATGACCTTTTTGTTCAGTGATGTATACCTAGCGGCCTGAAGAGCTCTTGACATATAGCAGTTTTTCCATAAATATTTATTAAATGAACAAGTAAGAATCACAATTTGCTAAACTGATCTGTTAGGTTCCTGAAACTTTCTTCTTAAAATCGAGCGCTTAACTATATCTTATGATTTGCCAATATGACAAAATTGGGTAATATGAAAGCTTTTTAAAAATAACATTTTATATAAGATGTTATTTAAAGCAAGCAAGCACGGTGACCAAAGTGCAAGGAATTTACAATGAATAGTATAGTACCCTGTAACTAGTAAGGGTAACAGGCTAGTAAACAGGTGTGAATTGGTGAGGGAAGGGAGCCATTACTAGGACCTAGAAGGAGGCAGTTTAGAGAAACCCATCTGGCAGGAGCTGTGCCCTTCAGTCTAGGGATTCGGCCATCCTAAAACAATCTTACAGAAATGAGCCGAAGGAATAAGCACCTCAGCCTCACTCCATTTCTTCTCTTCCAGTTCCTGCTTGTGCTGACCACTGGCTGAACCCAAGTGGAAGACTTAGGGCAAAAGAGCCCTCTGATGCTATCCATATCCATTAGGGCCCTGGACAAATGTTATGCACAGCACAGAAGTTTGGAGAATGAATATAGAAGGACAAACGGGTAATCCAACAGTCTCTCACTAATAAATGGCTTTGCTTACATTTGTGGTCCCTACAAAAACAAAAAACAAAAACAAAACCCCAAATCAAAAAACAAATATTAAAAAAAAGTCCGTAATAGCTGATTAGGGTTTAATCTGAACATAAAACCACCTACTTTAACTGTTAGTTTTATTTATAGATATGATTATGCCAAAGTATTTTTATACATTGAGTAGATATGAAATTCACAAGCATTGTATGAAAGAAATTAATAATCAAGTAATTTTAAAGCTAGAAGTATTGAAGAGACCAATCTACTCATCATTTTCTAGACTTATATTTACTCTTACATCTGGTAATAAGGCAATAAATAGATATAAGAAAGGGACAACATGATGTATAGTTTCAAGTTGATTAATCACTCCTGCCTTAAAGCCCAATTCAAATTCTAAAACAATTGAGATGCAACACTCAGGAATTTAAATGGTAGAATTCAAAGTAGCTTCTAGTAATGATAAAGTGACACTGAAAAATACAAATTAGAAGTGACCACAATTTGCTTGCCTATTTCCTCTCCTAGGATTAGTACATGTGAAAACCTGGCCCAGGAAGAGATTGGATCTGAAAAATAGACAACATACCGAGAATCTCTCCCTTAAATATCCTGAGATCCAAAGGTGTGAATAGAGGAAAAGAGCATCTCAAACATTCTCAAGAGGGAAGGAGTGAATCTGAAGACTGAAGAAGAGGAAGTGGAGGAAAACATACCCCTCTCAGGTATGTAGGTTTGAAAATGTGAATAGAAAGTTTTAAGCCCCTCATGCTTATGTTCAATACTTTCTCCAAAAATTCCTCTTTTCCTGTTTCTAGACCTCTTCCCATTTATTAGATCTCTCCAATCAGTGTGGAGAATCTACTCTTGTTTCTTCCATTTCAAAAAATAAACATATTTCCTCTGGATCTCATTCTTCTCAACTGAAGCTTTTAATGGCCAAGTTCTACAAAACAATTTGCTTTACACTCTGCCTCCATTTTCTGGCCACCTGTCACTCCACTCTTCAGTCTGTAGGAATTTAGTCTTCACTATTTTAGGCATCATCAATCTTTTCTTGCTAAAATCATGTGAAAGTTCATAATTCCAATGGCAGTTTTCAGACCACTTTTCTTTTTAGTTTAACCTGTCTGTGTACCAACAGACTCAACCACACCATCCTGGGAAAATCCTTTTTTGGGACATGGCACCCATTTCCTTTCCCCTCTGGCTTTTCAGCTTCTATATCTCAGTTAGTTTTGGTGTCTCCTTTTATGTAGGGCCTTTAATCATTTGTGTTCCTCAAGTTTGATCCTGGGTCTTTCGTTTTTCTCATCTTAAACTATGCTCCAACCACAGACTATTTCATTCCGTCACTATGGCTTCAAATATCATATTTTTATCTCTACATCTGTATACTCAAATATTAATTTGACGTTTCCACTTATAATATCTAAGTGAATATGTTAAAACTGTACTCATGATTTCTCCATAATCTAAGCACCATTAATTTCCAGACTTTTCATCTCAATATTTCATGACTTATTCATTGTTAATTACTTGTGTCAGTAAACTGGCATAAGAACTGGCATCTCGTTCTTTCAAACTCTCACAACTGATGAGTTATAATATTTTACTGAAAATAACTAAAATTAGATATATTTAATGAACTTCTAATTTCTTGCTCCATTTATTCAAGGAAAAGGGGAAATAAAGAGATGGATGCAATTTAATATATTTCAAAGAAGGATTCGAAGAGAAGGTGGCACCTAAACAGTGTACTGAGTGAAGACTGACAGAAAGCCATGAAATTCAGTGTTTTTCAGGCAGAAAGATGAGAATAATGCAAAGATCCAATGTGGTTTTGAATTTGAGATAAATGGAGGGCAATGTATTGGAACAGAATGAAGAAGGGCAAAACCATAGGCGGAGAATGGAAAGATATGTAGAAGATATGTCACTGGAAAGTTCTTATTATAGGAGAATTAAATATGATTTATATTTTTCAATGGTTATTCTTATTTCTTTTTAAAAATACTTTTTAAAATTTAGAACAATTTTAGATTTACAGAAAAATTGTGAGGATAATGCAGAGAATTCCTGTATACCTCACATCCATTGTCCCCTATTATTCACATCTTATATTAGTTTGGAACATTAGTTACAATTAATAAACCAGCACAAATACCTGAAGTCCAGACTTTACTCAGATTTGCTTAGTTTTTATTTAATGCTTTTCCTGCCCCAGGATCCCATCCAGGTCCCCACATTACATTTAATAATCCTGTCTCCTGGGGTTCTTTCCTCTCAGCTGTAACAGTTTCTTTGACATTCCTTGCTTTCAATGACCCTGACAGTTTTGAGTACTGCTCAGATATGTTGTAGAATGTGCCTCAATTAGGATTTTCCTGGAGATTTTCTCACGGTTAGCTGGGTTTATGGGCTTTTAGGAGAAAGACCACAGAGGCAAAGAGACTTTTATTTCATTTTCTACTATCAGTGCACTAATTAGGTACTCCAGTATCATGCTGGATAGAAGAAATGAGAGAAGAGAGTCTTGCCCTATCCCTGCTCTTAGGGGGAATGCATCCAGTTTCTCACCATTAAGTATGATGATAGTTGTAGGCGTTTTTATAGACGTTCTTTATCAAGTTGAAGAAATTCTCATTTATCCCTCGTATGCTGAGAGTTGGTTTTGTTTTTGTTTGTTTGTTTTCTTAATCATGAACAGATGTTGGATTTTGTCAAGTGCTTTTTCTGTATCGATTGATTTTTATTTTAGTTTCTTGATGTGTGGGATTATGTTGGTTGATTTACAAACGTTGAACGTGCCTTGCATGCTTGGAATAAGTGCCTCCTTATCTCCCTTGATTTTACATTCAACTCCAGTTTCTTAAGAAAGACAGTACTGGGTTGCAAACCTGACAAAAAGCTATTTAAAAGGAAATTTATGTGAATATCTAAGGGGTAGAGAAAGAATTTACAATTACAAGTTTAGAAAAGATATGCTCTAAGGAAAGGGAGGAGTGTGTCTTTCATTATTTTTAACAGGGAGAATTAATCCTCTCATTTTTTATTTTTATTTGTCCTTCAAGGTGTTAGTAATGGAGGGGATCCACTGCATTGGGGATATATTTTAGAGGTCAAAATGACTGAAATTACTCATGAATTTTTATGTTGACATGAGAGTTGAGGAATAATGCAAGATAAATGATCTGAGCAATTGGTGAATTGTGGCACTATTTAAAAAAATATGAATCCAGGGGTGGGGCAACCTGTATTACTCATTAGGACATGGTATTTTTGAATTACCTTTTAGGTGTTGAAATTCAGGTGACTTGTGGGCAGTCTGGGATTCAGGGCAGAGGTCATGGCCCCAGGCATACCTTTTAGAGTAATTGTAATGAAGACAACATTTAAAGACAGGACAGTGAGTATCATCCAGGGAGTGCAGTACTTTTAGAAGGAATCTGGCAGGGGGTTAGGCCCCATGGAACTGGAACATCTGGAAGACTGAGCATAGTGAATGAGAAGAAGGAAATTAGGAGGAAGATGAGGGAGATGTGGGGATTTTAGAGCCAAGTAAAGAAGGAAGTTCAGGAAGAAAGTTACTGATTAAGTGTGAATCCATTCCCTGCCTTCCACTGTCCTCACCATGCAGTCCTTCCTTCCCTTGATCCCTAAGCTCCAGCTGTACCTTACATATGCCACATTCCTGTCAATGTAGATCTTTTGTGTCAACTGATTTCTCTTCCTCAGCACAATCCAGATACCAACTCCTTTTTTAGCTCATCGTTCAGGGCTCATTTTAAATATTACTTCCTCAAAGGCCTCCCCACCTCCTCCTAGTAATTTAGGTCTCCCTGCACATGGGTTCATTGCACCTGGTAGTTCTCTGTTGTAGCACTTAACCTAAAACCTAATTCTAACTAGAAAATTTATGTATAAATATATATGTATATATACATATTGTCAACTACAAATTGGCACTTGCCATGGGCACTTGCCATCTACCTCTACGAGGACTAAATCACGAGCTGCTACAGCTGCTGACCTTCAACACCCCTGGATGGACAGGAGTTCAGGGTGGAGAGCAGGAATGAGGCGCCCTGTGCTCCGGGAAAAACTGGCAGAACAGGTCTTCAGATAGTTAGATGTTTTCAGGAGCTGATTTTATGAGCCCAATTCTTGCATCTCCTCATATCTAGGAAAGCACTAAAATCCTTCAAGGTGACGTCTGTTCCTCGTGACTAGCAGCAACCTTCACGAGACTAGCAGAAACCTGCAAAATGTGTGCTTGAGTGCATGTACTCCCCCTTCACCAAAGTCACATCTATACTGACCTTCTCTCCTACTTCTTTGGAGCAGTTTCTCCATGTTGTCTCCTGGGCTGTAGTCCTCATTTTGCCCCAAATAAAACTTAACTCGCAACTCTCATATTGTGAATTTTTTTAAGTCAACAATATACATATATGTATATATGCATGTATTTCTTAATACTTCTTTTCGCCAGTAGATTATGAGCTTTATAAATTCAGCAGCCAGATTGTCTTGCTCACTTCTCTTTCCCTACCACTTGGCACAATGAAGCATATTTGTTGAATAAACAAGTAAATGAATTAAAAAAAACATTAAACTCTTCTAGTTTCTCCTGAACTGCTTAAAGCAACCATAGGCAACAATCTTTCCAACTTATTCCCATGCAAACTAAAGTTACATCTTTTAAAAGTCCACAGCGGTTAGGAAAATAACGAAGCCACTCCATTCAATTAAAAAGGAAAGGTGCTTTTGCTTAAAGGAGTTATTATGCAAATGTGCCACATCAATATGCTAGTAATAGCAAATAACATGTGACAATTAAATTGACTTTTGCATCTCGTCGATTGAAGTTAGCATTGCCTTCACACATCACCGAGTCCTCATATCATAAACAGTAATTACAATATTAATCATAGAGTTGCTCATATGGCATAAGTTGTTTTAGTGGAAAGGTATTCTCTCTTTCTTTCTTCTTTTTTATTCATCTCACTTTATTACGTTTCTAGTGAGAATTATACTCAATATGATCTAGAGATTAAACACACCACATAATCATTGTCATAAAGCCTGCTAACTAGGAACTTTCCCTGTTTTTATTTAGGTAATTTACTTTCATAGCACCGACTTGTAGTGTAAGCCAGAACAGCTCTTCTGAAACTAAATGAATTTTTTTATAGAGTATTCTCATTGCACATAGTAATGTGATTACTTCGTTAATTAAAATGATTTCGGATTTGCCAAAGAAAGACAAACAAGCAAAACCAAAGCAAATTTGGACCTTGACCGCTTTACTTCAGATAATATTGCATTCAAATGCAAGATGCTTTTCAGCGTTATCCTATTGCTGATCTCAGAGCAGTGGTTAATTCCATTAAGCACTATGTTGACAGCGCCGCAACTCATAACATACAGAAACACATGTTATTGTTGCAAAGCAAATTGGGCATCAGTGCATATGAATATGAATTTTACCTGGTAAAATAAAAATTTTCCAGCTTCCATGGGGTAGGTGATAAATTCTATAGTTTAAATGTTAAAACATGTCTTGTAAATAAAGCTATTTTAACAAAATCATTTAGTAAGTGAACAATGAAAGAAATTCTAATGTGCTATGAGCAGACTGAAGCAGTTTTGTGTGGTTGTTATTATTGTTCATTCCTTTAGTTTCATTTGTGTCTGAGTAAAGTAATATCTAACTCTATTAATTTAATAAATTTGAAAAAATACTTTTGTCTAGACTATTCAAAACATTTTGGTATAAAATGGTCTGCTTAATCACTTTGATCTCCATTGACCAATAATCTGCATATTGAATTAAATGATCTCCAGAAACACCTACTTTTTACATTCCAAGACTTACAAAACTATGGCTTTACATGCAGGAAAGAAAGAGAGTTGACGTTTTCTCAGACTGAGTGTGGACTCAATGTGTGTTTGCAGATGAATAGTCTTGCTGTCTCCACAGGTAACTCAAAGCCTGGGACACTTCCAGGTTTATTATTCCAAAAGAGGAATATTGGAGCAATAAATTAAAAGTTGGAAGAAAATAGAGGCAAAAAGCAAAATAATTTTCTAAAGACTTTCTACCAAACTAAAAGCAGAAAATCTTTAATAACAGATTTCACTATACTTTTCTATTAATAAATGGCTTTTTCACCAAAATATATTTTCCACTTGTGGTTACTTTGGTTAACATTATTTCCTTGTCTTTTTCTTACTGTCTGTTTCCTGGGTAAATAGTCTCATATAGCAGTTTGTAATTTAGATGTCAGTGAGACAGCTGTGGGCAAATTTGATTCCCACATAAGGACAAAAAAAAGCCAAAATCAAAATCTCTTTAGCCACACACATTGCTGAGCCCTGTCAGTTTGCATTGGTCTAAAAATCATTTTATGTCTTTCCCAAGGCAACAAACCAAAACTATAATTATAGAGCTTTTGGTTTCCTTTGGTTAATGGAAGAGTAGAATTAGTGTGCTGTTGCCTATTCACTCTTTTTATCAACTTCGTTTATGTGTGTGTGTGTGTGTTCTTGTGTGTGTGTGATAATAAAATACAGAAAAATCTATGAAACATAAATATATATTTGACCAATAATTATAATGTTAGCACTTTTGTAATCATCAATCATATTAAAAATAGACAGCTGATAGCACTCCAGAATTCCTTATCCAATAGTTAACCCTTCCAATAACAATCTCAGTCCACACTGGAGTTGTTATATTCTAGAACTACACCCATCCAATAGGTTTTGTTAAGAACCTGAGTGTAATTAAATTTAAAATTTTGAGGATCTCCATTCTGTTTTCTATGGTGGCTGCACCAATCTAAAATCCCACCACAGTGTACTAGGGTTCCCTTTTCTCCACAGGTGTATATAGATATGTTTTATTTCTTACATTATCAGGCTGTTTGATTTACCTATGATTCTCTTTTACCCCTAAAGTAGAGTGGAATTATGATTATACATAAATGCCCTTGGACTTTAATATAATTTATTTAAGTCTGATTCTACTGTAGCCTGTACTATAGATAGTCAAATCATTTTTTAATATCTAACTTGGAGGACCTTCAAGATGGCTTAGGAGTAAGACATGGAGATCACCTTCCTCCCCACAAATACATCAAAAATACATCTGCATGTGGAACAACTCCTACAGAACACCTACTGAACGCTGGCAGAAGACCTCAGACTTCCCAAACCGGTGAGCGAGGAGAGGAGATTCAGAATACTGCCTAAACGAGCTTCAGAGATGGGCACGAACTGCGGCTATCAGTGTGGATGCATGAGATGCTAAAGCTGCTGCTGCACCCACCAATAACCCTGTGTGCAAGCACAGGTCACTATCCACACCTCCCCTGCCGGGAGCCTGTGCAACCCGCTACTGCCAGGGTCCCGTGATCCAGGGACAACTTCCCTGGGAGAACGCACGGCGTGCCTCAGGCTGGTGCAACGTCACGCCAGCCTCTGATGCCACAGGGTCGCCCTGCATTCCGTACCCCTCCCTCCCCCTGCCTGAATGAGCCAGAGCCCCCTAATCAGCCACTCCTTTAACCCCGTCCTGTCTGAGTGAAGAACAGACGCCCTCAGGCAACCTACATGCAGAGGCAGGGGCAAATGCGAAGCTGAACCCCAGCAGCTGTGCGAACAAAGAAGAGAAAGGGGAAATCTCTCCCAGAAGCCTCAGGAGCAGCAGATTAAATCACCACAATCAACTTGATGAATCTTGCATCTCTGGAATACCTGAATAGACAAAAAATCTTCCCAAAATTGAGGCCGTGGAATCTAGGGAGCAACTGTAGACTTGAGTTTTTCTGTATGCGACATACTAGTTTCTGATTATGTTTATCTTAGTATAGTTTTTAGCACTTGTTATTATTGGTGGATTTGTTTACTGGTTTGGTTGCTCTCTCTTTTTTTATTTTAATATATTTTTAAATTTTTTATTTTAATAATTTATTTTTTTCTTCTTTCTTTTTTTTTCTCCCTTTTCTTCTGAGCCTTGTGGTTGACAGGGTCTAGGTGCTCCGGCCAGGTGTCAGGCCTGAGCCTCTTAGGTGGCAGAGCCGATTTCAGGACACTGGACCACCAGAGACCTTCCAGCCCCACAGATATCAATCGGTGAGAACGCTCCCAGAGATCTCCATCTCAACGCTAAGACCCAGCTCCATTAAATGACCAGCAAGCTCCAGTGCTGGATACCCCATGCCAAACAACTAGCAGGACTGGAACACACCCCCACCCATTAGCAGAGAAGCTGCCGAAAACCATAATAAGTTCAAAGACATGCCAAAACACGCCGCTGGACGCGGTCCTGCCCACCAGAAAGATAAGGTCCAGCCTCATCCACCAGAACACAAGCACCAGTCCCCTCCACCAGGAACACTACACAACCCACTGAACCAAACTTACCCACTGGGGGCAGACACCAAAAACAATGGGAACTACGAACCTGCAGCCTGTGAAAAGTAGACACCAAATACAGTGAGTTACGAGAAATGAAAAGACAGAGAAATACTCAGCAGACGAAGGAGCAAAGTAAAAATCCACCAGACCAAACAAATGAGGAGGAAATAGGCAATCTACCTGAAAAAGAATTCAGAGTAATGATAGTAAATATGATCCAAAATCTTGGAAATACAATGGAGAAAATACAAGAAATGTTTAACAGGGACTTAGAAGAACTAAAGAGCAAACAATCAATGATGAACAATGCAATAAATGAAATTAAAATTTCTCTAGAAGGAATCAATAGCAGAATAACTGAGGCAGAAGAATGGATAAGTGACCTGGAAGATAAAATAGTGGAAATAAAAACCACAGAGCAGAATAAAGAAAAAAGAATGAAAAGAATTGAGGACAGTTTCAGAGACCTCTGGGACAACATTAAATACACCAACATTTGAATTAAAGGGGTCCAAGAAGAAGAAGAGAAAAGAAAGGGACTGAGAAAATATTTGAAGAGATTAGAGTTGAAAATTTCCCTAATATGGGAAAGGAAATAGTCAATCAAGTGTAGGAAGCGCAGAGAGTCCCATACAGGATAAATCCAAAGAGAAACATGCCAAGACACATATTAATCAAACTATCAAAAATTAAATACAAAGAAAAAATATTAAAAGCAACAATGTAAAAGCAACAACTAACATACAAGGGAATCCCCAAAAGGTTAACAGCTGATATTTCAGCAGAAACTCTGCAAGCCAGAAGGGTGTGGCAAGACATATTTACAGTCATGAAAGGGAAAAACCTACAACCAAGATTACACCACCCAGCAAGGATCTCATTCAGATTTCAGATTTCTCATTCAAGAAACAACAAACATCTCAAATAAACAACCTAACCTTACAGCTAAAGCATTAAGAGAAAGAAGAACAAAAAACCCCCAAGTTAGCAGAAGGAAAGAAATTATAAACACCAGATTACAAATAAATGAAAAATAATGAAGGAAATGATAGCAAAAAATCAATAAATATAAAACTGGTTCTTCGAGAAGATAAACAAAATTGATAAACCATTAGCCAGGTACATCAGAAAAAATGGGAAAAGACACAAATCAACAGAATTAAAAATGAAAATGGAAAAGTAACAACAGACACTGCAGAAATACACAGGATATGAGAGATTACTACAAGCAACTCTATGCCAATAAAATGGACAACCTGGAAGAAATGGACAAATTCTTAGAAAAACACAACCTTCCCAGATTGAACCAGGAAGAAATAGAAAATATAAACAGGCCAATCACAAGCACTGAAATTGAGAGTGTGATTAAAAATCTTCCAACAAACAAAAGCCCAGGACCAGATGGCTTCACAGGAGAATTCTATCAAACATTTAGAAAAGAGAATATTTAGAGAAGACCTATCCTTCTCAAACTCTTCCAATATATAGCAGAGGGAGGAACACTCCCAAACTCATTCTACGAGGCCACCATCACCCTGATACCAAAATCAGACAAAGATGTTACAAAGAAAGAAACTATATAAGCCAATATCACAGATGAACATAGATGCAAAAATCCTCAACAAAATACTAGCAAACAGAATCCAACAGCACATTAAAAGGATCATACACCATAATCAAGTGGGGTTTACCCCAGGAATGCAAGGATTCTTCAATATAAGCAAATCAATCAATGTGATACACCATATTAACAAATTGAAGAAAGAAAAACCATATGATCATCTCAATACACATAGAAAAAGCTTTTGACAAAATTCAACACCATTTATGAAAAAAACCCTCCAGAAGCAGGCATAGAGGGAACTTACCTCAACATAATAAAAGCCATATATGACAAATCTACAACCAACATCATTCTCAATGGTGAAAAACTGAAAGCATTTCCACTAAGATCAGGAGTAAGACAAGGTTGTCCACTCTCACCACCATTATTCAACATAGTTTTGGAAGTTTTTCCCACAGCAATCAGACATGACAAAGAAATAAAAGGAATCCAAACTGGAAAAGAAGAAGTAAAACTATCAGTGATTGCAGATGAGATGATACTATACATAGAGAATCCTAAAGACACTACCAGAAAACTACAAGAGCTAATCAATTAATTTGGTAAAGTTGCAGGATACAAAATTAATGCACAGAAATCTCTTGCATTCCTATATACTAATGATGAAAAATCTGAAAGAGAAATTAAGGAAACACTCCCACTTGCCACTGCAACAAAAAGAATAAAATACCTAGAAATAACTGACCTAAGGAGACAAAAGACCTGTATACAGAAAACTGTAAGACACTGATGAAAGAAATTAAAGATGATAAAAACAGATGGAGAGATATACCATGTTCTTGGATTGGAAGAATCAACATTGTGAAAATGACTATACTAACCAAAGCAATCTACAGATTCAATGCAATCCCTATCAAACTACCAATGGCATTTTTCACAGAACTAGAACAAAAAATTTCACAATTTGTATGGAAACACAAAAGATGACAAATAGTTAAAGCAATCTTGAGATAGCAAAATGGATCTGGAGGAATCAGGCTCCCTGACTTCACAGTATACTACAAAGCTACAGTACTGAAGAAAGTATGGTACTGGCACACAAACAGAAATATAGGTCAATGGAACAGGATAGAAAGCCCATAGATAAACCCATGCACATATGGTCACCTTATCTTTGATAAAGGAGGCAAGAATATACAATGGAGAAAAGACAGCATCTTCAATAATTGGTGCCGGGAAAACTGGACAGCTACATGTAAATGAACGAAATTAGAACACTCCCTGACACCATACACAAAAATAAACTCAAAATGGATTAAAGATCTAAATGTAAGGCCACTGGCTGCTGCCGCTTGGAGCTCTGGCCGCTTTTCTTTCCCTCTCCCGCTCCATTGCTCAAAGCGTAGGCACGTTCAGAGAGAAGGACTGAAAACAAAGCGGGTCGGAAGAGGTTCCAGCATTTCTCCATCGGTGGCTGTTCAGCATTTAGTCGTGACCCTAGTATTTCCATCAGAAGAGGACGTGCATTTTGGATCAACACCTGTGGGAAATGAGCTGTACTGCATCCCAACAAAGACCTCAGCCAACCCCATAGGAATGACCTTTGATGTAATTCACAACCATATGAGTCAAGAATCTGCAGTGGGACTGCGCAGCCATTTCACAGGAGGAGGTCTGGTCTGGAGCACCAGGTTTTCGAAAAGACTGGCCTTTTCTTCCCCATTAGGAGTACACTGAGGAGGCTCTGAATGTCAGCCCAGGGTGGATGAAAGGCTCTTGGTGCTGCAGCCAGGAGTCAGTGCTGTGCCTCTGAAGTGGGAGAGCCAACTTCAGGACATGAGTCCACAAGAGACCTCCCAGCTCCACATAATATCAAGCAGCAAAAATCTCCCAGAGATCTCCATCCCAACACCAGCACCCAGCTTCAGTCAACGACCAGCAAGCTACAGTGCTGGTCACCCTATGCCAAGCAACTAGCAAGGCAGGAACACAACCCCACCCATTAGCAGAGAGGCTACCTAAAAACATAATAAGGCCATAGGCACCCCAAAACACACCACCAGACGTGGACCTGTCCACCAGAAAGACAAGATCGAGCCTCAACCACCAGAACACAGTCATTAGTCCCCCCCACCAGGAAGCCTACACAACCTACTGAAACAACCTTAGCCACTGGGGTCAGACACCAAAAACAATGGGAACTACGAATCTGCAGCCTGCAAAAAGGAGATCCCAAACACAGTAACATAAGCAAAATGAGAAGACAGAAAAACACACAGCAGGTGAAGGAGCAAGACAAAAACCTACCAGACCTAACAAATGAAGAGGTAATAGGCAGTCTACCTGAAAAAGAATTCAGAATAATGATAGTAAAGCTGATCCAAGATTCTATTTCCAAGATCCATAATCTTGGAAATAGAATAGACAAAATGCAAGAAACAGTTAACAAGGTACTAGAAGAACTAAAGATGAATCAAGCATCGATTAAAAACACAATAAATGAAATGAAAAATACTCTAGATGGGATCAATAGCAGAATAACTGAGGCAGAAGAACGGATAAGTGAGGTGGAAGATAAAATAGTGGAAATAACTGATGCAGAGCACAATAAAGAAAAAAGAATCAAAAGAACAGAGGACAGTCTCAGAGACCTCTGGGACAACATTAAACGCACCAACATTCGAATTATAGGGGTTCCAGAAGAAGAAGAGAAAAAGAAAGGGACTGAGAAAATATTTGAAGAGATTATAGTTGAAAACTTCCCCAATATGGGAAAGGAAATAGTTAATCAAGTCCAGGAGGCACAGAGAGTCCCATACAGAATAAATCCAAGGAGAAATACACCAAGACACATATTAATCAAATTGTCAAAAATTAAACACAAAGAAATCATATTAAAAGCAGCAAGGGAAAAACAACAAATAACACACAAGGGAATCCCCATCAGGTTAACAGCTGATCTCTCAGCAGAAACTCTACAAGCCAGAAGGGAGTGGCAGGACATAATTAAAGTGATGAAGGAGAGAAACCTGCAACCAAGATTACTCTACCCAGCAAGGATCTCATTCAGATTTGATGGAGAAATTAAAACCTTTACAGACAAGCAAAAGCTGAGAGAGTTCAGCACCACCAAACCAGCTTTACAACAAATGCTAAAGGAACTTCTCTAGGCAAGAAACACAACAGAAGGAATATACCTACAATAACGAACCCAAAGCAATTAAGGAAATGGGAATAGGAACATACATATCAATAATTACCTTAAATGTAAATGGACTAAATGCTCCCACCAAAAGACACAGATTGGCTGAATGGATACAAAAACAAGACCCATATATATGCTGTCTACAAGAGACCCACTTCAGACCTAGAGACACATACAGATTGAAAGTAAGGGGATGGAAAAAGATATTCCATGCAAATGGAAATCAAAAGAAAGCTGGAGTAGCAATTCTTATATCAGACAAAATAGACTTTAAAATAAAGACTATTAGAAGAGACAAAGAAGGACACTACATAACGATAAAGGGATCGATCCAAGAAGAAGATATAACAATTGTAAATATTTATGCACCCAACATAGGAGCACCTCAATACATAAGGCAAATACTAACAGCCATAAAAGGGGAAATCGACAGTAACACAATCATAGTAGGGGACTTTAACACCCCACTTTCACCAATGGACAGATCATCCAAAATGAAAATAAATAAGGAAACACAAGCTTTAAATGATACATTAAACAAGATGGACTTAATTGATATTTATAGGACATTCCATTCAAAAACAACAGAATACACATTTTTCTCAAGTGCTCATGGAACATTCTCCAGGATAGATCATATCTTGGGTCACAAATCAAGCCTTGGTAAATTTAAGAAAATTGAAATTGTATCAAGTATCTTTTCCGACCACAATGCTATGAGACTAGACATCAATTACAGGAAAAGATCTGTAAAAAATACAAACACATGGAGGCTAAACAATACACTACTCAATAACGAAGTGATCACTGAAGAAATCAAAGAGGAAATTAAAAAATACCTAGAAACAAATGACAATGGAGACACGATGACCCAAAACCTATGGGACGCAGCAAAAGCAGTTCTAAGGGGGAAGTTTATAGCAATACAATCCCACCTTAAGAAACAGGAAACATTTCGAGTAAACAACCTGACCCTGCACCTAAAGCAATTAGAGAAAGAAGAACAAAAAACCCCCAAAGCTAGCAGAAGGAAAGAAATCATAAAGATCAGATCAGAAATAAATGAAAAAGAAATGAAGGAAACGATAGCAAAGATCAACCAAACTAAAAGCTGGTTCTTTGAGAAGATAAACAAAATTGACAAACCATTAGCCAGACTCATCAAGAAAAGAAGGGAGAAGACTCAAATCAATAGAATTAGAAATGAAAAAGGAGAAGTAACAACAGACACTGCAGAAATACAAAAGATCATGAGAGATTACTATAAGCAACTCTATGCCAATAAAATGGACAACCTGGAAGAAATGGACAAATTCTTAGAAATGCACAACCTGCCAAGACTGACTCAGCAAGAAATAGAAAATATGAATAGACCAATCACAAGCACTGAAATTGAAACTGTGATTAAAAATCTTCCATCAAACAAAAGCCCAGGACCAGATGGCTTCACAGGCGAATTCTATCAAACATTTAGAGAAGAGCTAACACCCATCCTTCTCAAACTCTTCCAAAATATAGCAGAGGGAGGAACACTCCCAAACTCATTCTACGAGGCCACCATCACCTTGATACCAAAACCAGGCAAGGATGTCACAAAGAAAGAAAACTACAGGCCAATATCACTGATGAACATAGATGCAAAAATCCTCCACAAAATACTAGCAAACAGAATCCAACAGCACATTAAAAGGATCATACACCATGATCAAGTGGGGTTTATTCCAGGAATGCAAGGATTCTTCAATATACACAAATCAATCAATGTGATACACCATATTAACAAGTTGAAGGAGAAAAACCATATGATCATCTCAATAGATGCAGAGAAAGCTTTCGACAAAATTCAACACCAATTTATGGTAAAAGCCCTGCAGAAAGTATGCATAGAGGGATCTTTCCTCAACATAATAAAGGCCATATATGACAAACCCACAGCCAACATTGTCCTCAATGGTGAACAACTGAAACCATTTCCACTAAGATCAGGAACAAGACAAGGCTGCCCACTCTCACCACTCTTATTCAACTTAGTTTTGGAAGTTTTAGCCACAGCAATCAGAGAAGAAAAGGAAATAAAAAGAATCCAAATTGGAAAAGAAGAAGTAAAGCTGTCACTGTTTGCAGATGACATGATACTATACATAGAGAATCCTAAAGATGCTACCGAAAAACTACTAGAGCTAATCAATGAATTTGGTAAAGTAGCAGGATACAAAATTAATGTACAGAAATCTCTGGCATTCCTGTACACTAATGATGAAAAGTCTGAAAATGAAATCAAGAAAACACTCCCATTTACCATCGCAACAAAAAGAATAAAATATCTAGGAATAAACCTACCTAAGGAGACAAAAGACCTGTATGCAGAAAATTATAAGACACTGATGAAAGAAATTAAAGATGATACAAATAGATGGAGAGATATACCATGCTCCTGGATTGGAAGAATCAATATTGTGAAAGTGACTCTACTACCCAAAGCAATCTACAGATTCAATGCAATCCCTATCAAACTACCACTGGCATTTTTCACAGAACTAGAACAAAAAATTTCAAAATTTGTTTGGAAAAACAAAAGACCCCGAATAGCCAAAGCAATCTTGAGAACGAAAAACGGAGCTGGAGGAATCAGGCTCCCTGACTTCAGACTATACTACAAAGCTACAGTAATTAAGACAGTCTGGTACTGGCATAAAAACAGAAAGATAGATCTGTGGATCAGGATAGAAAGCCCAGAGATAAACCCACGCACATATGGCCAACTTATCTTTGATAAAGGAGGCAGGAATGTACAGTGGAGAAAGGACAGCCTCTTCAATAAGTGGTGCTGGGAAAACTGGACAGGGACATGTACAAGTATGAGATTAGATCACTCCCTAACACCATACACAAAAATAAGCTCAAAATGGATTAAAGACCTAAATGTAAGGCCAGAAACTATCAAACTCTTAGAGGAAAACATAGGTAGAACACTCTATGACATAAATCACAGCAAGATCCTTTTGGACCCACCTCCTAGAGAAATGGAAATAAAAACAAAGATAAACAAATGGGACCTAATGAAACTTCAAAGCTTTTGCACAGCAAAGGAAACCATAAACAAGACCAAAAGACAACCCTCAGAATGGGAGACAATATTTGCAAATGAAGCAACTGACAAAGGATTAATCTCCAAAATTTATAAACAGCTCATGCAGCTCAATAGCAAAAAAACAAACAACCCAATCCAAAAATGGGCAGAAGACTTAAATAGGCATTTCTCCAAAGAAGATATACAGACTGCCAACAAACACATGAAAGAATGCTCAACATCATTAATCATTAGAGAAATGCAAATCAAAACTACAATGAGATATCATCTCACACCAGTCAGAATGGCCATCATCAAGAAATCTAGAAACAATAAATGCTGGAGAGGGTGTGGAGAAAAGGGAACACTCTTGCACTGCTGGTGGGAATGTGAATTGGTACAGCCACTATGGAGAACAGTATGGAGGTTCCTTAAAAAACTAAAAATACAACTACCATATGATCCAGCAATCCCACTACTAGGCATAAACCCTGAGAAAACCATAATTCAAAAAGAGACATGTACCAAAATGTTCATTGCAGCTCTATTCACAATAGCCCGGAGCTGGAAACAACCTAAGTGTCCATCATCGGATGAATGGATAAAGAAGATGTGGCACATATATACAATGGAATATTACTCAGCCATAAAAAGAAACGAAACTGAGCTATTTGTAATGAGGTGGATAGACCTAGAGTCTGTGATACAGAGTGAAGTAAGTCAGAAAGAGAAAGACAAATACCGTATGCTAAAACATATATACGGAATTTAAAAATAAAATGTCATGAAGAACCTAGGGGTAAAACGGGAATAAAGACACAGACCTACTTGAGAATGGACTTGAGGATATGGGGAGGGGGAAGGGTAAGCTGTGACAAAGCGAAAGAGAGGCATGGACATATATACACTACCAAACGTAAGGTAGATAGCTAGTGGGAAGCAGCCGCAGAGCACAGGGAGATCAGCTCGGTGCTTTGTGACCGCCTGGAGGGGTGGGATCTGGAGGGTGGGAGGGAGGGAGATGCATGAGGGAAGGGATGTGGGAACAGATGTATATGTATGACTGATTCACTTTGTTATAAAGCAGAAACTAATAAATAAAAAAAATAAAAATAAAATAAATAAATAAATAAATAAATAAATGTAAGGCCAGACACTACAAAATTCTTAGAGGAAAGCATAGGCAGAACACTCTATGACATAAATCACAGCAAGATTCTTTTGGACCCACCTCCTAGAGAAATGGAAATAAAAACAAATATAAGGAAATGGGACCTAATGAAAGTTAAAAGTTTTTGCACAGCAAAGGAAACCATAAAGAAGACAAAAAGACAACCCTCAGAATGGGAGAAAATATTTGCAAATGATGCAGCTGACAAAGGATTAATCTCCAAAATTTACAAGCAGCTCATGCAGCTCTATATAAAAATCAAACAACCCAATCCAAAAACGGGCAGAAGACCTAAATAGACATTTCTCTAAAGAAGATATACAGATGGCCAACAAACACATGAAAGGATGCTAAACATCACTAATCATTAGAGAAATGCAAATCAAAACTACAATGAGGTATTATCTCATACCGGTCAGAATGGCCGTCATCAAAACATCTACAAACAATAAATACTGGAGAGGGTGTGGAGAAAAGGGAACCCTGTTGCACTGTTGGTGGGAATGTTAAGTTGATACAGCCACTATGGAGAACACTATGGAGGTTCCTTTAAAAACGAAAATAGAACTACCATATGACCCAGTATTCCCACTACTGGGCATACACCCAGAGAAAACCGTAATTCACAAAGGATCATGTACCACAGTCTTCATTGCAGCTCTATTTACAGTAGTCAGGACATGGAAGCAACCTAAGTTTCCATTGACAGATGAATGGATAAAGAAGCTGTGGCACATATGTACAGTGGAATATTACTCAGCCACAAAAAGTAACTAAATTGTGTTATTTGTAGTGAGGTGGATTGACTTAGCGTCTATCATACAGGCTTGAGTAAGTCAGAAAGAGAAAAGCAAATACCGTATGCTAACATATATATATGGAATCTAAAATAAAAATGGTTCTGATAAACCCAGGGGGCAGGACAGGAATAAAGACGCAGACATAGAGAATGGACTTGAGGACACAGGGAGGGATAAGGGTAATCTGGGACGAAGTGAGAGAGTAGCATTGACATATATGTACTACCAAATATAAAATAGATAGCTAGTGGGAAGCAGCTGCATAACACAGGGAGATCAGCTTGGTGCTTTTTGTCCACCTAGATGGGTGGGATAGGGAGGGTGGTGTGGAGATGCAAGAGGGAGGGGATATGGGGATATATGTATATGTATAGCTGATTCACTTTGTTATACAGCAGAAACTAACACAGCATTTTAAAGCAATTGTACCGCAATGAATATGTTAAAAAAATGTAAAATAAATAAAATTTAACTTAATGCGAATGCAATACCCATCTGAAATATTACAAATTGCTATCAATAGCCTGCTAGACATATTTATATACCAAGGACTCCTATTAATTTATAATGGGTGCTATGAAATCAATGTTAATGTATCATGTGGTGACTATTAATGTTTTAGGAGTAAATAAACACAGTTAAATATGAATTTATATATGTTCTACAGTACCAGGTACATTTACTAAAATAAAGCCCGAAGTGAAAAATAGACTTATCTCAGAGAGAGCTGAAATAACTCTTCAGAATTATTGTTAGCCTGATTTTCTTTTCATTTTCAAACATCATATACTGCTACCATAGCAACTGGCATTTGAAGAAGGGGGTAGCAAGATTAGTAAAGCACCATAGAATATACTACTTATAATTAATAGAAATATCACTTCCTTTGAAAGTTTAATTGAATATGTCAGCGCCGTCCATTCAAAGACTACCAGGTACACACATGTAGCTGCAGAAGCTGGGTTTGTAACTCATTGCAATGAAGGAGATCACACTATGGGGAACTGTAGTCATCACAATAAGAGGATATTACAATGCACTAATTATAAGATTTGGGTAATTTGGGGAAGAGTTCAAGGAATCAGGGTTTTTGCCTGATATTGAATGCTGTCAGGAAATGGGGCAATTCTATGTTTTTGTATCTTAATAAATTTTATCTGTAAGGTGGGAGAAATGAAGAAAACTAAAGCTGTAACTAATTAAGAAGTGGAAGTCACTTGTGTTAGCCAGGATAAGGACATTTAATCATTTTTTGGTTTGTACGGTATTTATGTTTGTATCTTTGATAAAACATGATATGGAGTGAAACTGTTTTGTCTTGATCCATCCAGGCCAGAGACGAATCTTTTCTGATGTAAGATTGGTTGTGTTCAATGGAAGAATATCGAGACCTAGTTGTAAGAGCCAGAACAGTTCCTGCTTGACAGTGGCTGCTTTTCTATTTCTCAGAATAAATGTATGCAATCATATTATGAACTTACAATGCAAATTAGAACCTCTAATTTTTCTCTTTAGAAACACAGTAATGCCAGCAAAAGAATTCTACAGATACCGTCCACCTGTGTATATATAATTCACATTTGTTTTAGCTATAATGATCCAATCATTAAAAAAAAAAAACAAAACCCTACACAACTCATGAGACTGACAGTAACTTTCAGAGTCATCAAAGGCTTAGTGATTAAAGGAAATCATGTCTTAGTGATTAGAAGAAAGCAACCTGTATGGGAACAAGACATGTTAAGTTAATTCTCATGAACTATTCTTAACCCTAATTATCTTTCGGACAGACATAAATTTATTCTGGTAATTTTAATGATATAAAACTAGTGACTTTTGAAAAACAAAAAGAGTAGAAATAATTCTAAATATATTGATCTGGGATTTATAGACACAATGATAATCAGTTTAATTTTTTTCAAAGAAAAACACCATTTGCATAAAAAAGCTAATTGTTTAGCATTGTTTTCCCTCTTAATCAAACTTGAAGAATTAAGTGAAATGGCAAAATTCCTTGAAGACACAAACTACCAAAACAGACTCAAGAAGAAACAGAAAGTTTAAAATCAATACCCATCCCATGGCTTAATTGGGAAATTCTATAATATATATAATAAATAAAAACAAGCTTCCAGAATAAATAATATTTCAGAATAAAAATAATTGAATAGATTATATACAAATTTCCAGAAACCTCATATTTATAATGTCAGTATTGCCCTGATGATAAAACTAGAAAAATATATCACAAGAGGAAATAAACCTACAGATCAATATCCTGTATGAATATAGATACAAAAAATTCTTAGCAAAGTTTTAGCAACTAAAATCCAACAATATATAAAAAAGATCATACATGAAGAGCAATTGCTATTTATCTAGGAATGCAAGGTTAATATAACATTTTCAAATTAATAAATATGGTTAAGCAATTAAATAGACTGAAGGAGAAAACAATATCAGCATTTCAATCAATGCAAAAAAGGCATTAAAAATTCATTCGTGGAAAACTTAGGTATAAGAAGTAACTTTCTCATTCTGACTAAAAGCAGTTGTGAAAAAGATACAGTTAAATGTGCACTCAGTTATGAAATATCCAATTCTTTCTACCTAAGATCAGAACAAGACAAGAATATCCACCCTCAGTACTTCTGTGTAACTGGAGGTTCTCACCAGTACAGTAGGGCAAATAAAACAAATAAAAGATACACATTTTGGAAAGGAAACAGTAAAAATCCTTATCTTCAGGTGATATGGTTGTATACATAAAAATTCCTAATGAATGGACAGAAGGTTACTACAATTAACAAGTAGATTTACCAATGTCTCAGGATGTGATCCCAATCAAAATACTAGCAAGGTTTTGTTTTTGTTCTTTTTTAATAAATTGTCTATTTATAAATTTTTTATTGAAAGGCAGAAGACATAAAATAGTAAAAAAACTTTTGTAAAAAAACAAGTTTGGAGAATGTATATCACAATTAATAGATTTAAAGAGTTAGTATAGAGCTATGGTAATCAAAGCAGTGGGTTATTTATGAAAGGTTAGATATATAACCCAATGTGTCAGAAAAGATATTTCAGAAATAGACCCACACTTCTGGTAAAAAAATATTTTCTACAAAGATGCCAAGGTAATTCAATGTAGAAAGGATAGTCTTTTCAACAAATTTTTCTAGAACAAATGGGTATCTGCATGAAAAGGGGGGAAAAATGAACTCTCATCCTTACTTCACACCATCCACAAAAACTAACTCAAAATATTGATATCTCATAAACCTAACAGTTAGAGCTAAACTATAAAACTTCTTGAGGAAAAAGTAGAAGAAATTATTTGTGACATTAGGTTAGAGCACAATTTTTTAAACTACATGCACACAAAATGTCACAAAGTGCCAATCATAAAAGAAAACAATGTTTGCTTTTCAAAAGCAGCTGAAAAATAAAAAGTCAAGCCACAGATTAGAAATATTTGGAAATTTATCTAAAAATGAGTTTGAGTGTAGAATTTATCCAAGGCAAATGAAAACATATATCCACAAAATACTTTTAAACAAATATTCGAAGTACCATTATTTATAATAACTCAAACATAGAAGGAAATCACATGTTAATCAATGAATGATTTGGTAAACACATTCTTTTATTTCCATGTTATATAATACTACTTAGCAATAACAAAGACTAGAATGTTGATTCACTTAATAACATGGATGAATCTGTAAAAACAAAATACTAAGAAAAAGAAGTCAAATGCAGACTATATACTATATTATTCTACTCTTAGGTAATTTTAGAAAAGGCAAAGCATAGTGGCAGAAACTGAGTGGTTGCCAAGGACTGGGATCTTTTGCAGAAAGGACTGAGGGAACTTTTTAGGGTGATGGAAACATTATATATCTTGATTGTGTTGTGATTTCAGAACTTTATATAACTGCCAAAATTCATCAAAGTTACATTTGAAATGTATGCATACTATTAAATGCAAATTTAATAACACTGCAATAAAGCCGGAGGAGGGAGTACATCTCAAATCCTCATGCTTCACTCTTCCATTGTAACATCCTTAGTTCAAGTTACCATCTTTTTCTTAAATTATTATAATGGGATTCGAAACAGAGTCTCCGTTGTTCTTTTGCCTGCCTACAATCCAATATCCATTCAGCAATTCAAACAATTGCTTTAGAATCCAAAATAATCATGTCATTGCCTTTTTTAAACATGATAAATGTTTTCCCATTTCACTAGGATTAAATAAAGCAGCCTTGATTTCTGTACAAACCCTGAACAGCGGGAGCCCCATCTAACATTGCAACCTTATCTTCTGACCTCACTCTCTTGCCTCATGACCTTCCTCCAGGTCTCCAACAGACCAAGCTGTTTCCACATAAGGGACACAAACCTTTTCCACTTCCTGGAATGTTCTTCCTCCCGCTTTTAGTCTCTCAAGTCTTAATGATTCTTCAAATTTCAATGAAAATGTCATTTCTCCAGAAAAGCCTACTTGAAGTTCTCTGAAGGAAATGGGTCTCACTCTAATATACTCTTATAGCAGTCCTATTTTCTTCTATAGAATTGACTAGAGTTTTCAGCTTTATGTCTGTGTTTTGGTTTACTCCGTCCCACCATGGAGTGAAAATTCCAGGTCTGTATTGTTCACTATACAACAGCTCTATGGCACAATGCTGATACCCTGTTGTTTAATGAAATTACCAAGGGAAAAATTATTTGAAAGTTACAAATAATATATTATTTCAGACACACAAGGCAACATAAATCTACAAAGAACTTAAATTTTGTTAATGTGAATGTGCATTTAAAAAATAATAACAAACAATAACAAAACCTAAAACTCAGACTGGAATGAGTCATCTCTGCCTGACCAATTACCAGCATGAGTCTATTCTCCCAACATTGTAAAATGTACCACACATCTTAGTTCTTGTTGTAAAAGGAGCTAATAATCATCATGTCTGCACTGTTGCATTATTTTCCTTTTAACTGTTTTATGTTGAATTATCTTTTTAAAAATGTTTTAAAACTGTTTGGGGACATGTAGAACCTGTATAGGTTTCTTATCTTTTTATTTCTCTTAAGAAAGTGTTAATGGATCTCTGGTTTGGGAAGGCATGGTCCAAGTTTTCTGGCATTTTTCTTTAAATTTTATAAAATCATATCATATGTTCCCAATTTACTTGCTGATACCACTCTTAGAGGGTTGGAACAGTGGGCGGGACATGGAGAAAAATGGCTGCAGTCAAGCCTTCTCCCATATAGTCTGCCATCTTCCCTCTGTTGGATGCCACAATGACCAATTTAAGGAAGGCTGTCATTTGGCTACTCTGGTCACAAAATGATGGGAAAAGTGTCATTTCAGCTTCTTCCAGTTGCCTGCTTTTTTCCCCGTATCTTAACATTTTAAGGGCAATTTCAAGGCTGGATTTAATAAAAGTAAATGGTGAAAAAAATTGGAATTTGTTTAAGAAGACCTTTGATTTAGCCATGCTTTTCTAGGTCATAATAAAGTTAACCGGGATTAAAATAAAAGAGCATTATCTTTTCACACACTCTGTCTCCAAATCAGGTTTAACAGAATGATTTGCAGTTACCACAGAAAGTCTCTGTCAAAGTGTTTATGGAGAGATTTTGAAAGAATTTTCCCCTGCACTCTCATTTGCTCTGATAATGATATTAATGGCTGTCTACTTTTTAAAATAGTTTTTAATAACAGCTTATGTTTTTTGCTAAGTTGTATGCCAAGCACTGTGTGGCAAGCAAGTGCTAAATGCTGTGATTTAATAAGGCTGTAGCTGAATAATCAAAATGCATACTTGATTACATGCAATGAGTGAGGCTAACTTCGCTGTGAAACATAATCTGGAGTTCCATTTTCCCTTGCTTGCATGGAAGTGTGTTTCTTGATATCATTTCTGATGTACTGTTGAAGAAAATACTGTAAATTACTATTTTCTTAGAAGACGGTGTTGATGAAGATGAAAGGAAAATTTTGGGTCTTATTCCAAAAGAACACAAGAGAATGCATGCTATGGCGATGAAAACAGCTATCAAGATTACTTGAATACACAGCAAATGCCATCAGTTTACTTATTCTTCAAGTAGGAGTCAATAAAGAACAGAGCAGAAATCAGGCTTTGTACAGAAGAGAACTACTGTGCTTAAATAATTCTGCTTGAATCCTATTTAAAACCCTCACGGTACTTAAGTCATGGACACCATATGGCACCATCAGTGGTAAGGGCACCATATTTCAGGCTAGGTCTTGGTCATGCTTCCTGTGACACTGTGAGTCTCCTTCTAGCTTTCTTGTCAATTTTAGGAGGCACTCAACAGCCTTCCAGTAAACTTTCTGATTGAGATAATCTGAGTTGTTTTCTACAATGCTAGCTTTGGAACCAACCTCAGAATATTTTTAAAAATTGTTTTCTTTATAAAAGTTTCATAGATGAAGAGATAGAAAAAATAATAATCATCTAAGTATGTACAACTAAGATGAAACATACTTATAGTGCTGAAATTGCAGCCCTAAATTTAGCTGAAATATAGTGATTCAGAAATTAAGAAATAAATTGTTACAAATGTAGCTAAGTTCTGATTCTTATCTATACTTCCTCCTTATCACTAGAGGTAATTTATCTTCTGAAATTGGTATAAGTAATTCACATGAGTCTTGGAAAATTTTACTATCAAGATACATATCTAAAAATGTATGTTATTGTTTTATATGTTTAAATATTTGCATTGACATAGGTTATACTATAACTTCCAATTATTTAATTTGGGGCTTTTGAACTTCATGTATAATATTGCATATAGAACAAATTCATTTATTTTTAATGTTGCATAATTTGCTTTTTCAAAAATAATAAGCAATACTTTGTTAATACATTCCCTAGTAAGATTGGATAATGGCTATTCAGATGCTGTTAACACTTTTAAATGTTATAAGCAGTCTGGGAAAGATTTTCTTGTGCATACTATGAACAGGTGTTCAGGTAGAACAGATGCCCACCTCTAATTGTTAGTGGTATAATACCACTAACACTTGGTATTTACACATTGCTCTTCAAAGTAATTTTGTTCAACAAAGTATATTCTCATGAGCATTTCCATAAGCCAAATTCCTTGCCAATATTAACTTTATCAGAATAATTGTTCTCAATTTGATAAATGTGAAGCTTTCATTTCCCTGATTATATTCCATTACTGTTTCCTTGAGGCTCTTTTAGTTTTCTTCATTTAATTTTAGAGACTACTCTAGTATCAATATGTAAATACTAATGGATATATGGCATGTTGACACATCAGTTATTATATTCATGACACATTTGCTTCTAATATATTTAGAGAATTAGATCATTATAAATATACATGTTACTTTCTAATCTATCCCTACCCTAATCCCAGTTCCCATTCATCTTCATTATTTTGATTCTGGTGTTTATTGTTTAATTTCATGTTTGTTTCAATTTTTCCTAAATACCGGTAGAGAAATAAAAATATTTTTATAAGTTTCAAAACTTTCTGATGGAGCCACGTTGATATAGGTAGTGTTAGTTCAATAATTTATCTGCTAGAGAATGTCCCATTTGTTACTGTGGCAAGTTGGTTTCTTAGTCTTCTGTTGGTATGCTTTACTTCCAATGTTTTGCTTCTATAAAAATTGTCCACCAATGATTACCCTCTTCCAGGGTTTACCTGTGAACGTGTCTTTAGGGGATTGGCTAAACATTTGCATTGTGCCCCTCTGTCCTTGTTTTGGATCCTGTTGTGCCCTCGGTGCACACAGAGGCTGACCTCATCACTCATCCATAGGGTCCTTTTCTCTCTGGACACACTCAGGTTTGGCCAATAGAGGGAGACCCACTGGAGGAAAGAACACTTTCTTTCTTTCTTTCTTTCTTTCTTTCTTTCTTTCTTTCTTTCTTTCTTTTTAATTTTTATTGGAGTATAGTTGCTTTACAATACTGTGTTAATTTCTACTGTACAGCAAAGAGAATCAGCTATATGTATACATATATCCCCTCTTTTTTTGGATTTCCCTCCCTTTTAGGTCACCACAGAGCATTGAGTAGAGTTCTCTGAGCTATACAGTAGGTTCTCATTAGTTACCTATTTTATACATAATATCAATAGTGTATATATGTCAATCCCCATCTCCCAATTCATTTCCCCCCTCCCCCCCACCGCCTCCCCTGAGGAAAAACACTTTCAAAGGCAGTTTTGGAAGGGTCTAGCTTTCACTAAGCCTGGGGATATGTTTACCCTGACTGAAACAGGTAGGAAACTATGGATACCATCAATTTTACCAAATACTGCCGATAGCTACCCTTAGTGATTGTACCAAGTTAAGGTCACCAGCCACATATTGGCATTTTTTTCTCTGTACTCTGTAAAACATAGGTATTTGCATTGCCTTATTGATTTAAGAAATTGTTTATCCTTGATACTAATCCTTCGCTAGCTATGACAATGAAAATATTGTCTCCTATTGTTGATTTTTTAAAAAACTTTTTACATTATATTTTACAGTACAGGTTGTTTTTTTAATTTAATAGCCATATTTATTAATCATTTTGTCACAATATATGATATTTATGTATTTTTTCTTAAATAAGAGTGTTTCTTACCATGCTTTCCTGAAAATATTCTATTAAGCTATCTTCTCATTTATTTTTTTATTTTACATTGGGACTCTTATCATAGCTGGAACTGGTTTTTGGAGTCTTTGCTTTTAAACATGAATCGAGCTTCTAATATATTGTGATAATTGTATAATAAAGATAATTACACCAATAATAGTAGCAGTAAAATTTTATTAAGCCAAATATTGTGGTAATGACTGAGCACTGTGATTTATTTTATATATAGATATAGATATATACAGATATATATCTATATCTATATCTATATCTATATATATGTGGCTTCTTTTCCTGTTAGTTCATATCTGATACATCCCAGAAACCCTTTTGGTTTCCATTACTATTAGTTTTTTCCTAAGTTTATCACATGTACTTGGTCACTTAAATATGATTGTGATACATTTAAATTAACTAGAAAAACATTACATCTTTACAATATTTAGTCTTTCTATTTAGGATTTTAAGTAGGCCTCTTTATTTAATATTTTTCTTGTATCGAAGAAGTTTACTGAATTTCCTATACATTCAAATAATTTCTCAATTAATTTCCTTGTTTTTTGAGTATATAATCAAAATGTTTCCAAATAATAAGATATATATATATATATAATCTCATTTTCCAAAATTATACATTTTATTTCTGATTATATTTATTGTGTTGGTCTGAATCATAACAAAAGCTTATGTATATATGATGTAAACTGGTATCTTATTTCTTTAGAATCTTAATTGGAATGTTCTAGTATGCTTTTGACTATAGTTTAACATCTAAAGATAGAATAATTTTATTTATGGATGCACAAACAAATTTATAGTAAACAGTCTCTTTAAGACTGAAGACAAACTCAATCTCTTCCTTAAATTTATCTTTATTTCTAAAATTGTATCAAATAAATTTTGCAATTAGTAGGACCTAGTAGAAAAAAACAGAATTTCTTAACAAAATGTGGATGTTGTAGTAACTTTTGTGTCATTAATTTCAAAAATTTTCTTTGAAAATTTGATACTAAAAATAGGATTTTATAGTAAACAGAATGCTTTACCCATATTTTCCATAAATAGAAGTTAATAGACTTTTATTGTGTTCAAAGAGCATATCATCATCGCTGAATCATCATTACATGGTTAATAGACAAACAGCTTGAATCTAATAAAATGGAAAGAAACAATTAATATATAATTAAAGTTACTGATGTGTTAAACATTTGGTTTAATAAATGACTTGGCCCAAGAAATTGCTGTAATTAATTACTGATAAACAAAGTTCAATGCTTAAGAGAGGTCATCTCTTTCCTTTAGTAAGTGTAACTCCTGGTTACATTATTGCAGGTTGAGAATACATATTAGAGCAACGCACATTTTATTCTCATTTATTATTGTTTAGCTTGATTATGAAGAGCAGGCTGAGTTTTCAGTTAACTAGAAATTTTACTTTTATTAACATAAGACTGTTAAGCAAACTATCAGTCTAATGCTAAATATGATTTTATGTACCGGTTAGCCTGTCTTTTAAAAATGTTCTCAACATTTTTACAAATGGCAGTTTGTTTATTTAGTTTTGTTTATACTCCATCATATTTCAGAAATAATTTAAGTGGCAAAATAGAAATGGATTAATTTAACTCTGGATTCAGACACAGAAAGACCAAAAACAACAAAGTGTAAATTTCCAGTCAATAAATGTCAGGAATCAATAATTCATTTTCAAAATGGAGCAAAAAATAAATAGTATAATGGGGCCTGAAACAGATTAAGTGCATAAAGAATCAGCATTCTCAAATTCAAAACAACAGTAATAGAATAATTTTATCTAAAAAAATTATTAATGTGTTCATTATACTCTGGAATAGTCAATCAGTTGCATTTTTAAAACTATCTAGGAGCTGTGTTTTTTAGTCATGTATAAATTTCTAAACCCATGACACAAAAGAAAATTCTCTAATATTACAAAATTTATATCTTTATATGAAAGGTGATTTTAATAAATTTGAATGAAAAAACCATAACATTAGAAAAAATATTAATATGAAAAAATGCTCTCAATGTCTTTATACAGTAGATTTGAGGAAATTATTTCATTTACTACTCATAACATTATGTAAACTAAACATAAACTAAAACAACTCAAATGTTTTGAATATATATTTAGATTGTCTTAATAGTCAGAATATTTTCTTCAACAATAAATTCTGTTGATTGTTTAAAAGAAATGATTCCAAATGTATTTCTTTGGTAATTAAAAATAGAGAACAAAGAAGATGTGTTTTTTTCATATAATTTGCATGTTAAATACTATTTTATGATTGCTTATTCTGTTTTATAAGTTATGGCATAAACTTAAACTCTAGTGAAGATTGTCAAATTGAGTTTTTTACAGCTTTTAAATAAAACTCCAATTTCAACTGTATCATTTTAATTGTCAAAGTAAAATTAAAAGGTAAGGAATATCTTGCCAAGATAAATTAAATCTTTACCATTGAATAGCAAGTAAATAAATATTTATTAAAAGGTTGGTACATCACTTAAGTTGGAGAGTATTTTCTCAGACCAGCTAATTTATTTTGCATATGAAAGAACTGAAGTAATACATCAAAGACTCTTCCATTATTTATAAGCAAACAATTTTAAAATTAGAGTTGAATACATTTTTAAAAATTCTATTCTATGTGAAGTTGTATAGCAATTCTCATGTGTCACTTGTTTCTTTCATTTCTGTAGTATCTAATGTCATGATTTATACTTACATGAGCTAGATTTATTATTTGAAAAGTTTGAATAGGTTCTTATTACATATATGTGAGAACAAGAATATATTTGCATAAGTGCCTCTCTGAGGCGAATATTATAAAATGTAATAAAAACTAATATTTACAGCACAATATGTTAAAATAAAATTCGAAACACCAATCTTAATCTTTTGGCCCATTCTTATAAACTGAAAAAAAAGAGGTAGCCCTTTAAAATTTCAATAAATAGTCACATAAATATTCTCATAAATGAAAACTTAATAATTCCCTGCTCATACCAACTTGATGTAGTTTAAAATATCAATCTGGTATACTTTGAAATCTGGAAGAGTTATAGCTCCAGCTTTGTTTTTTTTCTCAGGATTGCTTTGACAATTCTGGGTCTTTTGTGGTTCCGGATAAACTCAAGTATTATTTGTTCTACTTCTGTGAAAAATGTCACGTGTATTTTGAAAGGAATTGCATTAAATCTGTTGATTGCTTTGGGTAGTATGGTCAGTTTAACAATATTAATTCTTCCCATCCAAGAGCACAGGATATCTTTCCATTTCTTTGAATCATCTTCAATTTCCCTTATCAATATTTTACAATTTTCATTGTATGGGTCTTTCATCTCCTTTGTTAAGTTTATTCCTAGGTATTTTTTTGACGTGATTTTAAACAGAATTTTTTTTAACTTTCTCTTTCTGATATTTCATTATTAGTGTACAGAAATGTGACAGATTTTTGTATATTAATCTTGTATCCTGTTACCTTGCTGAATTATTTATTAGTTCTAAGAGTTTTTGTGTGGAGACTTTAGGGTTCTCTATATAGAGTACCATGTCACCTGCAAATAGTGACAGTTTCACCTCTTCCCTTCCAATTTGGATACCCTTTATTTCTTGTGTGATTGCTGTGGCTAGGACTTCCAATACCATGTTAAACTGAATACTACAAAGCTACAGTAATCAAAACAGATACATAGATCAATAGAACAGAATAGAGAGCTCAGAAATAAACCCATGCACCTACAGTCAGTTAATCTATGATGAAGGAGGCAAGAATATACAATGGAGAAAAGACAGTCTCTTCAACAAGTGGTGTTGGGAAAGCTGGACAGCTACATGTAAAACAGTGAAATTAGATATTCCCTCACGCCATATACAAAAATAAACTCAAAATGGTTTAAAGACCTAAATGTAAAACATGACACCATAAAACTCCTAGAAGTGAACAGAGGCAAAATATTCTTCGACATAAGTACATGGCAATGTTTTCTTAGATCAGTCTCCCAAGCAAGCAAGCCAGGTGCCCATCAACAGATGATTGGCTTAAGACGATTATGTGTGTTTACACACACACACACACACACATATATATATATATATATAATGGAATATTACTGAACCATAAATAAGAATGAAGTAATGTCATTTGCAGCAACATGGATGGACCTAGAGAACATTGCGCTTAGTGAAATAAGTCACACAGAGAAAGACAAATGTTATATATGATATAACTTATGTATGGAATCTAAAAAATAGTGTAAATGAATCTATATATAAAACAGAAACAGATCCATAGACATAGAAAACAAACTTATGGTTACCAAAGGAGAGAGGGAGGTGGGGAGGGATAAGTTAGGAGCATGAGATTAACAGATACATAAAATAGATAAGCAACAAGGATTTATTGTATAGCAGAGGGAATTATACCCAACATCTTGAAATAACCTATAGTGGAATATAATCTGCAAAAAATCCAACAAGTCACTATGCTGTATACCTGAAATTAACACAGTATTGCAAATCAACTATACTTCAGTAAAGAAAAATCAATTTGGTGAAGGATTACAGCTCTTTGTTATTTTAATACCAACAAGATTGAACTCACTTCCTTTAGAAGTTTCTATATGTTTTTACTTGTCTTTATATTTTTTGTGGTATTTGTCTTATAAATCTTTGGTCAATTAAGTCACGCAAATTTGCCTTTTAAAATCAGCAATGTATGGAGTAAACGATATTATTAAATAATTTAATTATGACAATATAATTATGACATTATTTAAATAATTCTTTTGGAACAGGAAATTCAAGCTTTATAAAAAATAAAAAGCCAAATTTAAAATAAAAAGCATATTTTGTATAATTATTTGTCTTCTTTTTGACTCAGATAATAAAAGTAGAATAGGAAAATTCGTGGAAAAAAAAAAAGAAAACTCACTTCCTTGTGATGACAATATAAGATCATTCTAATTGTATTATATAAAAATTTAGTTTGTTGTCTGCTCAGGCCATTTTAAGTAATTATATTTTTACCATTGTCCTAGCTGATTTAAATTTCTTGCTGTATCAGTTGAATCATGGACACTATACTCAGTAACCACTAAATTAATTATACATAGAAGTATAAGTGCTATAAGGTTGTCTTAGTCAAAATACCTTATATTGGGCGGCTTAAATTAGATATTTACTTCTCACATTTCTGGAGGCTAAGAAGTCCAAGATCAAGGTGCCTGCAGTTTTAGAAATAGAATTTAAAATGCGTTGTGCATGCTTTTCCTGTTACAAAATCTTTTCTCAAAAATATTACAAGCTCAATAACAATCAGCCTGGGAAGACAGTAGCTGATTGCTAAACATGAAATAAATAAATGCATTTATTCTCTAGGACAGAAACTAATAGTCACAAAAGTTTTGTGACTAATAGTCACAAAAGTTGCACTAATAAAGACTTCTAAAACATTTTTTTATTACTTACTTGGTAAATAAACAATGAATAATTGAATAAGGATTGAGTGATCCAGTTGTGGAATATTTCTAGTGAAGGCAAATCATCTGAAAAATTATATATGTTGAATAATTAGATTAAAATTTTTTAATGTATTAATTGTCTCCTCTCTGGTCATATCCAGTTTAGAATAATATAAGAACACAATATTTACTTTCTGAAGGTCTTGAGTTTTTATATTTAAATCTCTTATGAAACATGATTATTTTGAAGTTTCTATTTTTTCTTTAATTTCATGGGTCAAATATATTGTCAGTATTTCTGTGAATTATTTAACATCATAAAAATGTTCCAGTAAATTGAATTTTAATGACTGGTATCTTTTAAAAGAACTGGCTCTTGCAAACCTCAAGAAGTGCTCTACTGTGTATCATTTGGACTTAAAGACTCTACCTATATTTTATGGGTGCAAGTTTAAAACACCATCTCTTTGACTGTAGTGATTGTGCTGCTATGTAATGTAATACTCAATATGGTTTCCAAGATCCTTAATTGACTGTGAGTCCTTGGACTATAATAAAATCAAGTGAATTAGTGAAGTCACTTTGACTAACTGGGTAATTTCCGAAGAGGTTAAGACATATATAAGTGTGAAAGTACCAATTAACTTGCTATCTTTGTCCATATACAAATTATTTTCTCTTTGCAAATCTCCGATTCAATGATAAATTAAAGTAGTGGATTCTCTGTCTTCCATTAAAGTGATAAAATCAGTATATGAGATGTGGAACCAGAATGGAAACATTTGGATAATATTGTCATTTCACCATGCAGGTGATTGTATATGTTTAAGTACATGAATATAAAGGTATTTTTAAATTAAAAAAATGTTGAAAATTACAGCAAGAAAAACAGTACATGAAAAGAAAACTTATCCCTGAGATAAATTAGCAAGAAGCTGTATGCCCTTCTGTCACCAAAAAGCTTCACTTGCTGAATCTTTCACCATTTTAAGCTTTCATGCTGATTTTTGCAGTGCTATTAATATAATTAAAAGCTATCCTTTCTGAAGTCAGAATATTAATAATTATTGTAACTTGCTCCTGTTTATTTTAAATATTGGCACTCATTAACTAAAGCTAAAACTGTGATGATTTTTTGTCTCTAGTTACCTATGACTTAAAGTCATCTATCTATGTAATAAACAACCTCCTTTGGAAATATATTGACACTGACCCTCTAAATGTAGGTCCCCAATTCTGAAACTGACAGGGATTCTTTTAAACCCAAACTACCTACAGAGTTTCCCAGACAAAAACTAAATAACATAAAAGACCTGCTTCCTTGGTTTATGACTCAAAATGTAAAATTCATGAGAAGTGTGATACTTGAAGTACAAAGAATTGATTGGTATTCTATTTATTTTTAACTATAGCAACACCATAAGGGCTGCCCTGTTTCAAACTCACAATGTGAAGAGATATAAACTTAATGTCAAAGGTGTGTAAATGAGAATTCTTTTGTCATCCTGAGCACTGAAATCATGTGTAAGAAGTGGTTCTTTGTGCCCGGTCACTTCATACTCCTCTGGAATTTCGATTCCATGAAATGACTTCTCTGTTTTGGATTCTATTTTTTATACTTGCCTCAAATGAGTTTCTTTCTGGGAGCATTAATAGGACCTCTTCCTCATGAATCTCACAAAGAGCTCTTCGAAGTCCCTGGGACGGTGTTGCATTTGATTCTTATTCTGCATGTTGTTTTAACTTGTTCAGGGTTTTCCTTACTTTCCCTTCAACACAAACACTGTGCTGACGTTTCCCTGTACCATCCTGAATGACTGTAATGTTATTCTAACTAGTTGTGTATCAGGCATTACAGACTGCCCTTCACAACTCCAGGAATTCTCATTCCTATCTTTGTTAAATGGTAATGGTAACAAAAACCATCATAAAGTAACATTGTCTTTTCTTGTTGTGAGTATACTATTTCTGCTTCATTCTCTGAGAATTTTCCAAGAAAGATATCATATTGCCAAGCAACAGAAAAAGCATCATTATTATTTTTTTTTCTTCAGTAGCCATCTGAGCAACGGTCACAGGTTTATTGGTAGGGAAAACCTTACTAGTGTCTTATGGTCTCGACACCTGTTTCAGCCAGGCTGGATCAGCCAGTAGGTAGGCACCAACTGATGGCATGGTGATGATACTGATTAGCAGGTAAGTGTGACAGTTACATCCACTGAAACCTCTCCAAATAGCGGCAGGTGCCTCTTGCTATCTACTGCAGTTGTACCTCTATAGGACATTGACTGAAGGGAAACATTGCCCATTAACCCTGGGTGATGGGATAGCTGTAGGGGGTCAATTAAATGCCCAGTATCCCCTTCATTTTGGCTATTACACTCTCCTCCTCTGTGGTAGAAGAGCTATTCCTATTCTTGCTCCTCCTGAACAAGTGAGACCTTCTATCAAGTTCAGTTGCCACCTGTTTTACATCGTAGCTTGACCAATCTCCTCCTTTCAAACTCAGCCCTTATTGAACAACCCAGCTACATCCAGCCAAATGTCTAGTGACATATTAAATGTGCCATGCATCGAAAGATTCCATCCTCAGCTTGTCAACCTCTGTGCATTTCTCTAACTGTAGGCTCTTCCTCAATACACACAGTTCACATAAATCCTGCTTTCCTACAAGATTCAAATCCTGAGCCATCTACCTAACCCCATGTACCATCACCAGCTAGGCTACCAAGGCCACAAGGGTTATTATTGGCTATACAGTGACAACACAATCATTGGACCAATAAAACTTTATAGTATTTTTAACATATTAATCCTGTAAACCAAAAGTATGAATAAACTTTATGGGCTATTTGAACCCAGGGATGTCTCCTAAGCATGGATGTTTTCAAGAAGACCAAATATCAAGGACCATTTGGCATGAACCAAATATCTCAATGGACATTTTGGACAGGACCAAATGTCTGCTAATTGTATGTACACATCAAAACTCTTCATATAGTATATTTTAAATATGTACTTTTTTTTTTTTTTTTTTTTTTTTGCAGTACGTGGGCCTCTCACTGTTGTGGCCTCTCCCATTGTGGAGCACAGGCTCTGGACACGCAGGCTCAGCGGCTATGGCTCATGGGCCCAGCCGCTCCGCAGCATGTGGAGTCTTCCCGGACCGGGGCACGAACCCATGTCCCCTGCATCGGCAGGCGGACTCTCAACCACTGTGCCACCAGGGAAGCCCTAAATATGTACTTTTTTATACCTCAATTATACCTTAATAAATTTTTTTAAAATGTCATATACTTACATATGTTTACAATAACATTAAGCACATATTTTTTTTCTCAAATACACACATACATTACTCCTTTGGGGTATCTATGTAGAATTTGATTCAAAGCTGTTAGATTAAACATCAAACAATTATATGAAGTAATGATTCATATGCACTTCTGTCTCTCACAATCTTTTCTTAGTACAATATACATTTAGACATTTGGCTAATTTTTACCAATGAAGAGGTCAGACAAATAAAAACATTTTTCTTCTTAGAAATGTTCTTTAGAATAATTTACCAGGCTGATGTTCTTGGTTTCCCTAGAAACTATATTAATGAAGCAGTTTTTAATGTAAGGAAAAGAAAATTAAGACATTGTTTTATACTTTAAAGAAAAGATAAATATAAATTTTAGTGATAAGTAAACTTCATAATTCCTTTTAGAAGAAATTATTTAGGATTATTTTTCAGGTTATAATATCACTAGGGAGTAAGATTAATATTTCTTCAATTAAGAAACTTTCTTTAAGATCAATATTTCTTCAATCATTGTCAATCTGTGTGGGGAGGCAAACCTATGGCCTGAGGCTGAGAGAGGAGAATACAGGCAGGTAAAGAACC
Source organism: Mesoplodon bidens (assembly GCF_964165515.1). Taxonomy (NCBI): domain Eukaryota; kingdom Metazoa; phylum Chordata; class Mammalia; order Artiodactyla; family Ziphiidae; genus Mesoplodon; species Mesoplodon bidens. Next base: position 80,243,906 of record NC_138169.1, on the reverse strand, counting down.
CAGGTACCAGGAATGAACAGTGGGAAGAGCTCTCCTAGAAAGAGCCCCAGTCAGAAAGAGCCAGCATCTGTGCCTCCAGTCTCTGGAGGAGATAGCTCTAGATTACAGCTGCATTTGCTCCCCTACTCCTCTAGCCCCTAAGCCCAACTCAGAACTTTGGTAAGATCCTTGGTGAGAACTCTCTCCTGCATACACATCACTGCCAAGGTCCTGAGGAGCTTGATAAACATCTACACCGGCTAAACTGAAATTGAAACTGTGGGTGAGGTCCTGTTAATTCTAATGCACTAGGAGGTGTGATGTGTCCTGGAGGAGCAAGAAGGTGAGGGAGTAGAGATAGAAAAGAAAGAAGAAATCAACCTGCTTCCACCCTGTGCCCACTGAATGTATCTAAGCCTAAAAGACTCCCTAGGAGGGGATGGGGATGAGGGTAGGAAGAAGGAGAAGTTTTACTGGACAGGGCTTTTATATTACTAACTTCATTAATACTTTCATTCAGTCAACAAATATTTATGGAGTACCTACAATGTCATAGACACACTTGCAGGGTGCTGGGGTTATAGAAGTGAATAAAAAGCCAATATGCCTGGGCTTCCCTGGTGGCGCAGTTGAGAGTCTGCCTGCCAATGCGGGGGACACGGGTTTGTGCCCCGGTCCGGGAGGATCCCACATGCCGCGGAGCGGCTGGGCCCGTGAGCCATGGCTGCTGAGCCTGCACATCTGGAGCCTGTGCTCCGCAACGGGAGAGGCCACAACAACAAGCCAATATGCCTGTTCTCCTGGACCAGCATTCTAGTTGAATAAGAGAGACAATAAACTGTGAAGAAATAGAAAGCAGAGCAGGGGAATAAAGAAGGTATGAGCTTTCTAATACTCAGACGGGTCAGGAAATAGCTCACTGAGCAAGAAAGCCGATATTGGAGAAGAAAACTAAATGAAGTCAGGCCTAAATAAATCAGAATGTTCGGATGACTATAACAGTCTGACTTTTATCATCTTTGAACACCTAGAAAATCGATGGGACTTACCCTGTGATTTCTTTCAAGGACAGGAAGAAACGGACAAAATGATTTTAACAGGGTGTGTTTGGAAATAGTAAAGTTATTTTCTACTTACAATTTATACAGTGAGGCTTATTCAATAAAACTGCTACATTTATTTAATACACACGCATCATTATAAAAGAAGCCATTCTCTTTTTAAACACGAACTGTGAAAAATAGTCTGCTGAGAGGCTTTTTAAATATCTTTTTTATGACATGTATAAAATAAGTATAAAATATTTAATCATACGGCTCTGATCAAGTTTGTATTCATTATGTAAATGTATGCTGTGTACTTACAGTATGCTCAGTACTCTGGTAGGCCCTATGGGCAAAATAGTATGCATGCTTTCAGGAGACATTTACAACAAGGGGCATATTTAATGGAAGAATCTAGATGCTTTCATTTATTCCACTATTTATGGAATGCCAACGATCCTAGAGTAAGATGACAAAAAAATCACGTGGGAGGGCTTCCCTGGTGGCGCAGTGGTTGAGAGTCCGCCTGCCGATGCAGGGGACACGGGTTCGTGCCCCAGTCCGGGAAGATCCCACATGCCGCGGAGCGGCTGGGCCCGTGAGCCATGGCCGCTGAGCCTGCGCGTCCGGAGCCTGTGCTCCGCGGTGGGAGAGGCCACAACAGTGAGAGGCCCGCATACAGCAAAAAAAAAAAAAAAAAAAAAAAATCACGTGGGAGAGTAGAAGCTTTATTTCAGAGTAATAATGTCTCCACCTCCTAGCAATTAGCACATAATGTATATGTTACAGGCACTTCAGTCCTTTATCAGAAAGAAAAAAAAGACAAGAAATAACAAGAGAGGTGAGGAGTTAGAGATTAATTAACAGCTCTGGGTTTCTGAAAAGAGACGGTCAAAGTGTTCATCAAGGAAACCGAGAGTAAAGTCAGAGATCTTTAACTCTGAATACGTAAGGATTGTGGTCTTAGCCCTCTATGAGATTACAGTACGAAGACTTAGGATGTAGACAATCTCTGCCTTCATGAATCTTACCATAGTAAAATTACAGAGGAAACACAGCACAATGGAGTGATTATGAGCCTGAGCTCTAGAGCCAATTTCTATAATAAAATCCCAGCTGCTCCATCTACTGCTTTTGTCCCTCAATGTTCTCATCTGTAAAATAGGTGCTCATAATAGTTCCCATTTCTTAGTGTTATTACGAAGATTAAATGTATTAACACTTGGAAAGGCCTGAGACTATGTATAGAATATTGTCAATGTTCACTAAATATTAGCTAGGATAAATAATTGATAGGATAATTTAAAAGATTATATTGAGATGACAAATATTATTTTAATGATATAAATAATTAATGATAAGTGCTATAGCTGAAATGATTCGTGATGAAAAGTTCACAAAATTCAGGAAGGGAGGTTTTCTTTATGAATGTGCAGGAAGAAAACATAAACTAGTCTAACTTGTTGGAATAAAATAGAGAATACAGAATAATGACGACCTCAACTGTTACAGACTGAACTGAGTTCCCCCCAAATTTATATGTTGTAGCTCTAAACCCCACTGCCTTAAAATGTGTATTTGGAGTTAGGACCTTCAAAGAGGTAATTACCTTAAAGCGAGGCTTTAGGGTGGGCCCTAATTCAATCACACTGGTGTCCTGCTAAGAAGAGGACATTAGGGCACCGGGAAATACGCCAGGGATGCACGCACAGAGAAAAGGCTATGAGGACACAGTGAGAAAGTGGCCATCTGCACGTCAAGGAGAGAGACTTCAGGAGAAACCAAACCTGCTGACACATTAATCTTGAACTTCCAGCCTCCAGAACTGTGAGAAAATAGATTTATTTCCTTTGAGCCACCCACCCACCCAGTGGTATTTTGTATGGCAGCCCTAGAAGACTAAGGCATCAGTAATAAAAAGAATAGTGAACACTCCCTCTATTGCTGTGAGCCTTTGTCTCTCTTACTCTTATATACTAGCAAAGACAAAACAAAAATTAATACCTTAATTAATTCCCCTATTGCAGTTCTGATGAGGAAGCAACATAGGTAACAGTGAGCGAGCCTCCATAAATTCTGGGTTCCAAGGAAGTCTCACTTAAGCTGAAGCCTGGCAGGCAAGCAGGATTCAGCCAATGAGGAGGTGGATGAAGCCTGTGTCCAGGTGGACAGGACTGCAGACCTGATGGTCAGAAGCATGAAATGGGGCTGCTCAGCAATGCAAAGAAACCAGTTTTGTGACTAAAGTTCAGTGAGGAAATGGAAGGTAGAATGAATGGGCTGAAGTTAAAAGTCAGGGGAGACTATATATATACCAGAGCTTTGATAAATGGCAGCTATTTATCATACTAAATAGTTCTATTATCTTATCTAAAAAGCCCCAGGAATATTTTATTTTAAAAAAAACTGTAAAACAAGATATAAATGTCAGACACAGAGAAAACATTAATATTATAGAAATAAGATAAAGACTTTTCTTAGAAATATTAGTCATAGATTATGTAACTGTAATAATATTTTTTTACAGTCTATTTTGGGAGTGCTTTCCTAAATCAAAATTTTTTCCTCAGAGGAGACCTACTGATGACTCATATAGCAGATATTTATTTTAACAACACAAGTTAAAACACAAAGATTTGATTAGAAGTTTTTCTAACTGTAACCACATTTTTATATAAGAATATAAATAAAATATATAATCCAATGACTCTAGAGCCAAACAGATTTTTTGTGCTGAATCATTTCACTGGCTTATGAATATGGCTTAAGAATTTGAATTAATATCACATTATAACTAAGTTAATTATAAGGCCAACAATAATAAAAATCACTGATTGTAATAAAACATTAATTATACATTGACAATATTTGTTTTTATTTACTTTTTTTCTTTGAACAGGAGTCCAAACTTTATAACTTTAAAATTATGTAATTATAATCTATAATTATAAAGTTTAAATTATAAATTTAAACTTTTAAATGATAAACTTTTAAATTATGAAATTATAATTATATAAATATAATTTTGTCAAAAATAGTGTGAAGTTTGTTTTAGTCCTTGAATTACAAGTAATAAAAACATATTTGAATAGATTTTAAATAATGTTTGCATATATTTTTCAATATATTAGAAAGCTAAATGAGAATCTGAAAATGGAAAATAGAAAAAATTAATTTTGATGAAGTAATATGGAGTGAAGTTGAAACAAAATGTATCTCTGCTATTTATTGAAAATTCTGAATCAATTATCATGAATTTCTAGATAATTAATCCATATGGTATAAACTGCAAAAGCAGAGACAGCAAAAAGAAACTATAATCTCATTGCTAAGTTATCTGTAGTACAAAGTATTTGGGTTATTATAGGGGTTGAAATAGAGGAAGTTGGGAGGGTGGTCATGATCTCTTTCTGCTGGAGCATCGACTCATGTTTGAGAAATGGACTCTTCACTGTAACAGTTTCAAAAGCTATTAATTGTCTCATCATACACAGTCTCAACTTGCACACACACAAACTAACTGCAATGTATCTAGGGAAGACGATGTTTTCTTTTATAGCAATGGTTGCTCATGGTAAAACTGGCATTTCATCTCATGGTTTTTTATCACACGTTGAGAATTATATTCACTACAATCTGTTAAATATTCATAAGATTGGCATATTTTAATTGAATGTGCTATATAGTTAGAATCCTTAACAGTACTCTATAATATATTGAAGAAAAGCACAATAATCTGTTAAAAGGTAAACTCAGGAACACTAAAATGTTCTAGAGTTTATTTGAGCAAATTTTGATTACAGTCAGGCAGTGCCAAACCAGAAGTGGTTGGGAATGCTGGGGACAGGAGCATTTTATAGGCTTTTATAGTGCAGATGCAGAAGCAATGCAAGTAGCCTTAACTGGGAAAGTCTAAGGGGCTGTGTGTAATTGGTTATCTTTAATTTTGGTTTTCTCCAATGTGAGTTTGTTTACAGGAATTCACTCCGGCTTAGGTTTTGGTTTGTTTCATAGGATTCTAAAACATTGGAGCCACCTCTAAAATGAACTTAAAAATCTAAAATATTTGATTTTTAGGATCGATTAGAAGTTCAAATTAAGGATTGAAAATAAACAAAAACAATAACAAAAAAAAAGTGTAAAAGAAGATACAGCGAGTTTTACAAAGGTAATGCCAGATTTACAGTCTTGGAGTCCACCAGTGCTGTCTATAAAAAGAGGCAGCTGATTGGCTGTGTTCTGCCTGCTTGTTTTCAGCCTCTGTCCAACTGGCTTCTGGGCTTTCTTCAAGTGCCCTTGAAATACTGAAAGTGATGACATTCTGTAATTGCTATCTCATTTCAGTCCAGTGATACTCAAATTTTTCACTCTTCTGAACTCTATTCCAAGTCTAGTTCTCATGACTTTGGGGAATAGGCTAAAGGGAATTCTCATAGCACAAAGGTAGCATTGCTTTACTTGTAGTATGCTTGCCATGGTTCTGTGCTGGGATCAGTGATTTCAGAGAACATTCCGTTCCTCATTCTGTCTTCTTTCTCAAAGTTCAAAGTGTTTATGCCGTGTAATAAAAAAGACTGGCTTCCCTTGTGTCTAGCAGCTACTATGCAAATCCATGCAAATGTAAATTTAGTTTGTAGTCCTTCAGTATGCCCTTTCTCATTTCTCCTTTTATTTTTCAGGAAGAAAAAAAAAGTGCATTTCTATTTGTGAAGTGCTCAGCTCTTTGCTCTATTGTTCTTTGCCTCTGATCATCACTGTTAAGTGATGTTGGAAGTAATTACATTCCACTCTCTTTTGGCCAGAAAGCAGTTTTCAGTTAGAGAACAGCTTGAAAAACATTCACCATTACACAGTAACCATGTCTCAATGATACCCTCTGTACAACAGTATTAGAGTTTCTCTCTCTGCCTGGCGAGGGCAGCTGGGACTATCTAGTTAATCATTTCATGCCCATTAACATGTTAGCCACACAAATACTGTCTTTTTTTTTTTGTGTGTGGTACGCAGGCCTCTCACTGTTGTGGCCTCTCCCGTTGCGGAGCACAGGCTCTGGACGCGCAGGCTCAGTGGCCATGGCTCATGGGCCCAGCCGCTCTGCGGAATGTGGGATCTTCCCGGACTGGGGCACGAACCCGTGTCCCCTGCATTGGCAGGGGGACTCTCAAACACAGCGCCACCAGGGAAGCCCACAAATACTGTCTTTATCCTACACTTCACATCCCAAATCCACCCCCAACCCCTTGAAACTCCTTTAGATCACATTACTCTGTCCCCACTCTAAATTCCTGTGGTGCTTATGGCCGGTGATGTTACATTTTACACCTAGAGATATACTTACAAGTGTGTAAGATGTTTGTGATAATAATACCCCAAAACCTTTGGAATAAGAGCTGTGTCTCAAAGACCAGCATGTTTCCTAGAGCTGAGCTATTTGTAAAGTATTTTTCACAGAATGTCACTTAATACATTTTAAATTGAATTTAATTGTACAGAGGAAGCATGGTGTTTTTAAAATCACTCACCAGGAAATAAACTTTAGAAGTAGGTCAATAAATGAAATACCCAAGGCAGCGTTAATTTCCCCTTCTCTCAGGCCCTGTGCAAACTCTGCTCTTAATCATATTTTATTGTGCTTGCCTATATATATTTTTGTTTTCCCTGATGGACAATGAATTTCTTGAGGACATGGCGCTGTGAGATTGATTTCCTTCTTTCTCTTTCTGTCTCTTTTTCTCTTCATATCTTTATTCCACATGCTGACACACTGCCATGATAAATTTGGCGTTAAGTGCTTCATGAATGAATGATTAATTTAAATTTTAAGCATGAGTCTAAATATTTAAGTTCTCTCTGTGCATCCCATCTGTCATGCCTTTGTCTACAAATGAGAGAAGAACCAGTCAGTAGCAGTCTTTATTAAAAAACAGAATGTAGGGCTTCCCTGGTGGCGCAGTGGTTGAGTCCGCCTGCCGATGCAGGGGACACGGGTTCGTGCCCCGGTCCGGGAAGATCCCACATTCCGCGGAGCGGCTGGGCCCGTGAGCCATGGCCGCTGAGCCTGCGCGTCTGGAGCCTGTGCTCTGCAATGGGAGAGGCCACAATATTGAGAGGCCTGCGAACTGCAAAAAAAAAACAAAAAAAAACCCCAGAATGTATCTTTGCTTCTCTCCCCACCATGATAACCTGAGTGGGAAAACCTGGCAAATGATAAATTGAAAGAGGGGTGGTCCTCTTCGTCTTTCTCCTCAGATTATGGATTCAAGCAATAACAACTGAAATATATGGGAAGTTCTATTCTTTAAATCTCCTTCACTCTGCTTGGGTGTTTTTATGTCTCCCTCGGAGAACAGATTACCAATCACCCCACTTTATTCTTTCATTGTGTAACAAACGCTTGTAGAATTCCTATGGTAGGCTAGCTGTTACATGGGGGCAACAGCCAGGTTTTTAACAAGAGAATGGTGTCCTCTACTGTCATGGAGAGTATGGGGCGGTGATAACCCACATATTACTATTTATCAGGTCATCACATTATATCAACAAATATCAGCTCTTTGAAGCAATTAATAATATTCATCCTTCATAGAGGAAGAAACTGAGTCCAAAAGAGTTTTGAAGACTGGACTGTGGCAAAATACCCAGGTCCTCTGATTTGACGTCTAACTAGAGGAACTCCTATATTGTTTTGTTGTGTTATTCCACATAACTCCAGTCTCATACTTGTTTTCCTTAGAAGCTGTTCTAGTCTTTTACCAGTTTTACTTCCCTACAATTGGGCTAGTATCTATATATGAGCTGGCTCCTTCTCTACCAAATCTCCTTCTCCTCTTCAATTGTGTTCTGAATGCCTCCCCGAATAGACATTTGAGATCTAGAAACGAGTGGAAACAAACACAAAATACACAAACATTTTACTGAATATGAGGATTTTCTAAAAAATTGACATCACTAGATACTATAATAGACCTGTAGAGGGGGTAAAGAAAACATGAGCCAGATCTTGTATTAGTTTAGTAGTAAGAGTAACTTCACTTAGACGCAATGAATGAATATATGCCATATGCATTCAGTACTTCATCTTATGCTCACTCAGTTCTGTGCTGTTGGTGTTATAATTCTCACTTACTTCATGGGAACCATGAAGTTGCAGAGATCTCATGTAGTTCACTAATTTTTACAACAGTTAATAAGGGTAACAAGAATATCTCAAACATAACTGGTTTCCTTGGTTCTCCAGCTTACAGATGGCAGATCTTGGACTTCTCTGCCTTCATAATCACTTGAGCCAATTTCTTATAATAAATATCTCTCTTTTTTCTTATATATTATCTCCAGATACATGTAAATATTGCCTCATTTCCACTGTGCTATTGGATAAAAGGTGTTAGCAATTAATTCAATGAAAATGGAAATAATAAAAGATGAAGATATTAAACCACCATACTCTCCTTGAAGTTGAATTTATTATTTTTACTGTCCCCTGTTTTTTCTTTTTCCAACATCAGATTTGTTCACAGTCAGTCTTTCTCAATCAGAATAAAATATTTCATGCTTTGTCAGGTATACCTCACAATATTGTGACAAACACATATTTCTCTGAAAAACTTTAACAAAATGATCAAACAACCTTTCCATAACATCTCTACTCTCAGCTGCTCTACATCTGTTCAGAAATGACACCAGGCAGCTGCTTCCCCAGCTAGAAATAACCTTTCTGTTATTTCTTCCAAAACAATTCTGCCTCTCATTTCCATAGATTTTAGCTACTTATTTATCTGTTCTTTTGTAACTTGGATCGAAGTAAAAATAGCCAAGTGTTCTATTTCACACTGTATGCAGAAATTCTTTATGACATGGTTGAGAAGAAACTCTTTACAGATTTCTTTACTTGAGAATTTCATCATTGGGAAAGAACCAAAAATTGTTTCAAAAAATAAATATCAAGAAACTAGCTTCATTTATATGTTTTTCCTGTTTTCTCACCTCTTCCCCCACAAAATTTTTTTTTTTCTCTCAGAGCTCAACTTTCTACAATAAAGAGCAAACAGACTACACTGAGACAATTGAGTGAAAGTGAACATGGCTCCCTATTCCTGTCAATTCTCACTTCAAAAAACACCTCTCATCTGTCTCTGCATTTCACTGCCTGCACTCTATAACATTTCCTTAAGCAAACACACTAATATCTTTACTGCCTTTCAAATAAAGTCCAAATGCCTTGAGCTTCTATTCAAACATCTCTTCAAGTTTGCATCAACTTGTTTTTCTGGTCTAAAGGCATCTTTCACTCAAACTATATTATTCTGCTTTCTTTCCTTTTTTACTCTTTCTGAATTGAAAAAATATTTTGCTTCATCTCCACATTTATATTATATTTATCTCTTTGCATATGTTTTCTCCTTCCATCTAGATTGCAAACCTTTGGGCAGATACCATGTCTTCACCATCATTTTATCTCCCAGAAGTTCTTTCACTCTCATTCTAGTAAGGACAATTAATATGGGATTGTGGCATTTGTGTAAATAAAGCAGAGGCTTTAGAAAGGAAGAAAGCTACTGTAATAGGAAACAAAAACTTTTTATAGGCCTTTCTCTATTTATGGTATTCATTCGACATTAAAGTTGAATAATGGAATTCCATGTTAATAGAGAAAGAAGATAATCTCCAGAATGCCCAAAATGTCCCATATTCTAACCACCCAAGCATTCGTTATCAATTAGAATCAATTGTCAATGATTACTTTTAGCATTTTATACTGGTTCTCTGAATATTTAGGCTTATATTAGGCTATGAGTAACAGAAATCCTGTCACCTCCAAGAATAGATTACAAGCCCTTGTTTATTTGTTTGTTTCATGAAGCTAGAAGTCTGGAATTGGGCAAAGCTGAGGACACTGAGACATTCTTGAACTTTTCATTAAGGTTACAATATGCCTGCTGCAGCCACCATGACTGACTGCCATGTCCATGTTTCAGCAAGAAAAATGGAGAAAAACAAGAAAAAGGGACGACACGTATGTCACAAAAGAAAAAAAAGTAGAAATTCACAGCTGTCTTTCACATATTTCTCATGATCATAATTATGAAATATGAACTCCCCTAACTACAAAGAAGGTTGGGGAATGTCATTTTTCAATAGGTAAGTTGCTATACTGAACAAAGTTTTGTTAGTAAAGGGGAAAAAATGAGTGAATATTGTGTAGGATATTTTGTACAGGATAATTTTGTCCTTTTCCTTTGTAATTAAATTTATAGTTAAAAGGATTAACACCAATATACAAAAGTCAAAGAGGGTCCTAAGCTTATTAGAATTAACCAAAGTAAGCGCATCAATTTAGAAGTGTAGCATATTTTTATAGACTTTATTTTTTAGGGCAGTTTTAGATTTTCAACAAAATAGAGCAAAAAGCACAGAGTTCCCATAATACCCTCACCAAATCACACACAGACCCTCTCCCACCTCTAGCATACTACATCCTGCCCTAGAGAGGTACCGGGTTTTACAACTGATGAATCAACATTGCTACAGTGTTATCAACTAAAGTCCATACTTACATCAGTGTTCACTCTTAGTGTTGTATATTCTATGGGTACAAATGAATAATGGCATGTATCCATCATTATAATATCACAGGGAATAGTTTCACTGCCTTAAAAATCCCCTGTACTCCTCTTATTCAGCCTCCCTACCACCAAATCCCTGGAAATCCCTGATCTTTTTACTGTCTCCATAATTTTGTCTTTTCCAGAATGTCATATCGTTGGATTCATACAGTATACTTTTTGGTTTGGCTTCTTTCACTTAGTAATATACACTTAAGGTTTTTCTATGTCTTTTCATGGCTTGATAGTTCATGTCTGGATGTACCAGAGTTTGTTTATCCATTCACCTACTGAAGGGTATCTTGGTTTCTTCCAAGTTTTGGCAATTATGAATAAGGATACTATAAATATCATGTGCAGGTTTTTATGTAGACATATGTTTTCACTCATTTGGTTGTATAACAAAGAGCACACTTGTGGATCATAGGTTAAGAGTGTATTTAGTTTTGTAAGAAATTGCCAGCTGCTGTATCATATTTCAAATATAAATGTAGGGTACTTGAGCAGTATCATTACCTGATATTCATACAGGGATTAAATAAAACTTGATATCTAATCACTGGCTGAGAATTTCTTGAGCTACATGAAAATCCAAATTGAATTGTTCCAGTTTAAGCTACAGTCTCATGACTCAGGAGCTGTCTAGGCATTTTCACATTAAAATATGGGAGTGAGATTATCATTTCTGCATATCACATGTAGGGATATCAGACTGAGACACAATTTTGATACTATTTGTCTCAACTCTTATATTTAAATAATATTACTACAGAATATATACTATATATACGTTATACTGTCTTATTTCTATCACTCTGAAATTTTGCATTGTAAAGTATTTCATTGAAATATAAAAGGAAACACTCTATCACTAAGAAAACTGTATGAAATAAATTTATACATGTAAATGTTATATGGGCTATTTCTCACTGTGGTTAGAATGGAATAAAATGCATTTGACTTCATGTTGCCAGAGTATATTGTCATGGGGAATATAATGTATACTGATTCAAACTGTGTGTCAGCAAAAAACATCCTGTTTAGAAATGAACATGACTACTGATGCATGCCCAGACATGTGTCAAGATGCTAGGTAAAGACTAGGGGTGAAACACAACAGAGGTATTTATGGCTGCTTTGCTTGTACTTTGCTATCTCATTTCAGTGTATCTCATGTGTGGAGTTATGAAACCACAATGGCTTTTTAAAATACTGAAATATTGGGTCTAGTTACAGGTCAAAGTTTTTGATGCTCTTTGTTGGAAGTTAAAACTCATGATTCCTTTCTCAGTAGTACTTTGGGAATTTTTGTTGCTTTTCACTTACTTTTCTAAATTTTCATAAAGTATTTTTCCATTAAAAAAACACACTGTATTTTACAATTCGGTATAATAATAGTATGATAACTACAAGATTAGGTACTAAAATTGAATGTATATTTTCAAGTAATTCATTTATATAACGAATATTCACCATCATTTTTATGCAACACACATAGTCCTATGGGCTGTGAATAACAATGAAAAACAACATAGCCTTTAATTTCAAGGGGACCTTGGTATCCTGGGGAGAAACAGAGAATGAAACCAACAATTAACATATAGATATCAGGTGGAAAATTGTTGAACTGTAATGAAAATTCATAGAGAAGGCACTTACTACACCTGGAAGGAGGATGAGAGCTCAGAAAGCCATCCTAAAGGAGATATTTTAGCAGAAATACAACTAACATTAAATGTGATATAATATTTTAATCATTCTGAAAGCAGTATGGAACCTTGCAGTTTCCATTACAAATATGTTTTTTGCAATTTGTCTAAAATAATTTTTATAATTGGAATGCTCAATTGTTTTTAGGAAGCATGAAATAAAGTTGCATTCAAACATACCAAAAATGAGTTTTACAATTATAATATATATATATATATATATTTTTGTGGTACACGGGCCTCTCACTGCTGTGGCCTCTCCCGCTGCGGAGCACAGGCTCCGGACGCGCAGGCTCAGCAGCCATGGCCCACAGGCCCAGCCGCTCCGCGGCATGTGGGATCCTCCTAGACCGGGGCACGAACCTGTGTCCCCTGCATCGGCAGGCGGACTCTCATCCACTGCGCCACCAGGGAAGCCCCAATTATAATATATTTAAGCTACACAAAAAAGTAGGCAAAAATCCCTTTGACGAAAATGTCGTGTCTATTTTTAATCGCTGAGAATTTTCTAAGACGGCAATTAAAAGAGGTATACAATTGGAAGATGTATATAATTGGAAGAAGAAATTCAAAGCATACATACGTCATACGTGAGTTAAAAGGAAATGTGTAATTTTCAATTACTTCAGGGATCTATATTACAGCTATTTCATGTTACAAATACCTTTAAAAGATATTGTTAGAACAAATAACATTATGAAAATAGAAGCTTTTTTATTAAAAGTCTTACCACAAAGCACCTTACCACACCCTTGTCAGTATCTACACTTATAAATGCATTCCCCGACTTATTATCTGATAAGGTATATAACACTTTGGATTCATATAACATAAAGAAAATAGAAGAAATTCTAGAGAATAGGAGACGGACCCAAAATCATGTAAATTAACTGAGCGTATGCATTCTTTCACTTGTGAAAATATTGAATGAATCTATATAAACAATCTTTCAAATCTATAACAGTTAATTAGGTGAAGAGCAGAACTGAACATCTTCCAACTTGAGTATTTGATATAAGGCTATGATATTATTTGGTATCTTACTGATGCCAAGTTTTAATAGGCAACTGAATTCAGAAAGATGTTATTTACATTTACAGTCCTGACAAAACAAAGTATTACTGAAGAAGAAACTGATTTTAGCTTTAATTAGCTTTAAAAGTAAGCACAAACCAAATAACAAGTCCTAAAATGATCATACTTCCTAGGAAGCTAAATCTACGGGTACATCTGCAATACAAATAAAATAGAGTCACATGAATGCGTGGTGACCTAGGGCTTGGAAGTCAATCAAATCAGATACCCAGACTGCATGTGCATTATACTCATATTTCATTTTCTGAGAAAACATGACTTTTTTGGCAAGATATAATCTGTTTACCCCTTATGACCCTATACTAAACAGTAAATGATTTAAATGATTTAAATCTCTGTTTATTAGAATGTAGAGGATTAAAATTAACTCAATTCAGGCAATTTACTAAGCAGGGGGCTCATAATTTTTGAAGAAGGACTAAATTTGAAATAGAGATAAACTTAGATAAATTCACTTCATCTCAACCACAGCATCTTTTAGAAATAAGCGTTTGAAACCTGTGAGGAATTGTAATTTATGTAACAATCATAAAACTTTGGCTTGGGTTCCTGTTAAAATGTTTTTGAAGATATAGATCTGAATTAATTAACTAGGTGAAAGTATGACTCATATAACGTTTGGATCAGCTCCTCTATCTTCCTCAAAAGTTTGATTTAATAATGTTTCTTCCTACGTTTGAAAGATTAACCACGCTTTATACTTCCTGGCAAATTAGTCATCACACTTCTGTTGGACTGGGTTTTATTTTTGTCTTTCAGGTGCATAAATCACATAGCTTATTAGTTGGAGAACCCTTTCATGTCTTTAATCACCTCCGAGTTTGAAAACTCTGCAAATGAATCAGATTGGCAGGCCTACTTCTAAAGATCTTTAAAATATTCTCCCATAAGGAGGATAAGTTGAAAAGATGGTCATTTAGCAATGCTGCCTTCAGAGAAATATGCCTTGTTGAAAAATGCGTGCCTTTGTACTTTGGAATGGATGTGATAAATAGCCTGCTTTCATCAAAGGTGTACCTTATGTCCGCTGCCATGTCTGGAATATGAAAACAAAAGATTGATGGCATTGCCTAACATTTGTCATCATTAAGATATCAACATATATTTCTTAGAGCGCCATTAAATAACCATAATTGAAATCTACCTAATTTACACACACACACAAAACTGATAGCCACCTCTTGTGATGTTTGTCATTTAGGTAAATCTTTGAGTTAAAGAAAATAGAATAAATATAAAAAATAGTTCACCTTAATTCATTTTAAAATTAAGATTTGAATACTATATTTGTCTTTCACATGTTCTCTCAGTTTTTATTTTTAAATGAAGATTTAAGCAATAGAAGTTCAAATCTTAGAAAATGCCAATATTAAATCTAGCACAGTTTCTAAACTACCTCTGTGGAGCTTTGGAAATTAGACCTAAGTGCTCACGGGGTATAGGGAGTGTGAGCATGTCAAACGGAAAATACTTCAGCCTGGTTTTAATCAGACAAGTGGCTCTTTCACATCAGGCATTTCCATAGCAAATATCAAACAAACAACAAGTTGTCTATGCTTAAAATCCTGGCATAGTCTAGTTAGATCTGATCTCCATCTGGCTATACGATGGAATCACCGGGGAAATTTTTTAAAGTACTCATGCCTGACTCCCCACACCCAGAGGTTCAAATGTGGTTGGTCTTGGCTGTAACCCAGGTATTAGTATACATTTTCAGATAAAAAGATGTTTCTAATATGCAGTCAGGATTAAGAACTGGTCTCACCTGAACGTCTTTATTTTTCAAGTAGGACCAGAGAGATCATGGTAGATAATAAAAATGTCACATACATAATGCATACAACACAATCTGCATTCAAATACACAAATTGAAATAAAATGGGCTTAGAAAAAAAATAATTCAAGCTTGACATTTTACAAGGAGGTAAATTGGATCAGATAATGTAATTAGCCAGCAATAAATTTGACAGAAGGCAGAAAAAAGAAGATACCTGATAATAGCCACATGGGATGATTTCACATATTGTAGTTTATGGTAATCTCCTTTATATTAGGTTTATTGTATTGTCTCCTTGTCTTTTCTCCATCTGTACTCCTGGGACAAAAGGGCTGCTGGAAATTTTTTATAATTATTGTAGCTCTAGCTCTAACCTGAAGATGGTGGGGTCTATGAGAGCAAAGTGGCCAGTGCATTCTTCAGGACTGGATAGAGGTGTGTCCATCTTCTTAGAAGCAAGTACAGTAGATGCTCAGGAGCCTCCATGGGCATCGTTGCTGTTTAACAGTAGCACTAAATCTGCTTACTACCCATTCCTTGAGACATGCACACAGGGAGCTTGGGTGATTGCTGTATTTTTCTGTGCATTATAAGAGGAGTTCTTATGACATAATGGGCTGAGGCTCTCGGTTCCTGGAAGGTTAAGCTGATATTTGGGATAAAGCAGGTCTTCTCAAACTCTAATGTGAATAAGAATCACACAAAGAGCTTGTTATAATGGAAATGTTGACTCAGTAGTTATGGGGATTGGTCCTGAGAGTCTGTATTTCTAACCAAATCCCGAGCTGTGCCAATGTGACTGGATTGTGTATCGCACTTTGACAGAGAAAATGGTTTCTTTGCAAGTGGTTCAAAGACATGTCATGGAGCTGCAGCCCACATCCAGGTCTCTGCTCCAGCGCTGTTGCACTTATAACAGAGTGTGCATCCATACATCATTGGGCTTTTCTCATCATCATCCTCAATGAAGAGTCTTCACACGTTCATGTGCAATAATTAAGCAGCATCTCTGGTACTAGAGTCTCATTATGATCAGGCATTAGGACATAATGGGCATTGTACAATCTAAAACTCTGGAGCATGTGGCCAGTGGTTGCTTGTGACGAAGTGAGGTTGGCTAATCTGGTCCACAGCAAGGGCTATGCATTCAGGAGACAGAGGACAGGGGAGTAGATCAGCATCTGCTCTGACAAGGCCCCTGAATAGCCTCTAGGTTCCTCTAGGGTGTCAGAATAGAGACCACCCTCCAGGTTGTGCTGGGACAGGTGAAACTGTTATGTGGAAGAGGGGTCCCAGCACAGGGATGGCATGTTGGCATGTGCCAGGGATGGTGCCAGAGGCCACATCATTCATGGTGACTAGTTTGGGTTTCCTCTCCATGTCTCTCATTGGTCAGCTGTTCCACCTTTCCAGAATCAGAAGAAATGAAGAGTATTCATTTGAAGGGAGCACTGTGAGCTGCTTCTCATGTACTCAAGTGTTCTCCCTCTTTTAAGTCTAAGTGAAATTGGCAATGAGGGAACACGTGCCAGTAGCTCTGCAGTAGTTATTCCCACTATTTTTTGTTGCAGGTCCCTTAACTGTCCTTCAGCCTCAGTTATTCTGCTCTTGATTCCTTCTAGAGAATGTTTAATTTCATTTATTGTGTTGTTTATTATTGTTTGTTTGCTCTTTAGTTCTTGTAAGTCCTTGTTAAATGTTTGTTGTATTTTCTTCATTTTATTTCCAAGATTTTGGATCATCTTTACTATCATTATTCTGAATTCTTTTTCAGGTAGACTGCCTAATTCCTCCTCATTTGTTTGGTCTGGTGGGTTTTTACCTTTCTTCTTCGTCTGCTGTGTATTTCTGTATCTTCTCATTTTGCTTAACTTACTGTGTTTGTGGTCTCAGTTTCACAGGCTGCAGGTTTGTAGTTCCCGTTGTTTTTGGTGTCTTCCCTCAGTGGGTAAGGTTGGTTCAGTGGGTTGTGTAGGCTTCCTGGTGGAGGGGACTGATGCCTGTGTTCTGGTGCATGAGGCTGGATCTTGTCTTTCTGGTGGGCAGGACCATGTCCGGTGGTGTGTTTTGGGGTTTCTGTGAACTTATTATGATTTTAGGCAGCCCCATGCTGATGGATGGGGTTGTGTTCTGGTCTTGCTAGTTATTTGGCATAGGTCGTCCAGCACTGTAGCTTGTTGGTTGTTGAGTTGAGCTGGGTTTTAGAGTTGAGATGGAGATCTCTGGGAGAGCTTTCGCCATTTGATATTATGTGGAGTCGGGAGGTCTCTGGTGGACTAACTCGGCTCTCCCACCTAAGAGGCTCAGGCCTGACACCCAGCAGGAGCACCAAGACCCTGTCAGATACATGGCTCAGAAGAAAAGGGAGAAAAAAAAGGAAGGAAAGAAAAAAATATAAATAAAATAAAGTTATTAAAATGAAAAAAATACTATTAAAAATAAAATAATTAGAAAGTAATAAAAAAAGAGAGAAGATAGCAACCAAACCAATGAACAAATCCACCAATGATAACAAGTGCTAAACACTATACTAAAAAACAAAAAACAAAAAAAAATACTGGACTGACAGAACCTTAGGACAAATGGTAAAGGCAAAGCTACACAGACAAAATCACACAAAGAAGCATACAGATACACACTCACAAAAAAGAGAAAAAGGAAAATTAAAAATATATATATATATTAAAAAAGGAAGAGAACAACCAAATCTATAAACAAATCAACCAATGATAATAAGCTCTAAATACTAAACTAAGATAAACATAAAACTAGAAACAAATTAGATGCAGAAAGCAAACCCCAAACAGTTGCTCCCAAAGTCCACCGCCTCAATTTTGGGATGATTTGTTGTCTATTCAGGTATTCCACAGATGCAGGGTACATCAAGTTGATTATGGAGATTTAATCCGCTGCTCCTGGGGCTGCTGGGAGAGATTTCCCTTCCTCTTCTTTGTTCTCACAGCTCCCTGGGCTCAGCATTGGATCTGGACCCGCCTCTGCATGTAGGTCGCCTGAGGGCGTCTGTCGCTCAGACAGGATGGGGTTAAAGGAGCCGCTGATTCGGGGGCTCTGGCTCACTCAGGTTGGGGGGAGGGAGGGGTACGGATGCAGGGCGAGCCTGCGGCGGCAGAGGCCAGCGTGACGTTGCACCAGCCTGAGGCGCACCGTGCATTCTCCCAGGGAAGTTGTCCTGGATCACAGGACCCTGGCAGTGGCGGGCTGCACAGGCTCCTGGGAGGGGAGTTGTGGATAGTGACCTGTGCTTGCACACAGGCTTCTCGGTGGCTGCAGCAGCCGCCTTAGCGTTTCACGCCCTTCTCTGGGGTCCGTGCTGATAGCTGCAGCTGTGCCTGTCTCTGGAGCTCGTTTAATCCCCTCTCCTCATGCACCTTGAAACAATGGTCTCTTGCCTCTTAGGCAGGTTCAGACTTTTTCCCGACTTCCTCCCGGCTAGCTGTGGTGCACTAGCCCCATTCAGGCTGTGTTCATGCCGCCAACCCCAGTCCTCTCCCTGCGATCCGACCAAAGCACGAGCCTCAGCTCCCAGCCCTCGCCTGACCCGGCTGGTGAGCAGACAAGCCTTTCGGGCTGGTGAGTGCCGGTCGGCACCGATCCTCTGTGCAGGAATCTCTCCGCTTTGCCCTCTGCACCCCTGTGGCTGCGCTCTCCTCCGCGGCTTCGAAGCTCCCCGCCTCCACCACCCTCAGTCTCCACCTGTGAAGGGGCTTCTAGTATGTGGAAACCTTTCCTTCTTCACAGCTCCCTTCCACTGGTGCAGGTCCCATCCCTATTCTTTTGTCTCTGTTTATTCTTTTTTCTTTTGCCGTACCCAGGTACGTGGGGAGTTTCTTGCCTTTTGGAAGGTCTGAGGTCTTCTGACAGCGTTCAGTAGGTGTTCTGTAGGAGCATTTTCCACATGTAGATGTATTTCTAATGTATCTGTGGGGAGGAAGGTGATCTCCACTCCTCCGCCATCTTAAAGGTCCCCCTTTAAGGTTTTTTAAACTGAATGAATTTTAAAAAGTGAAACTCTTTCTGTTTGGGGTAGTGTCCATTTTATTTTTTATCATGTCCATGAATGTGGGAGTCATGATTATGTTTAATATTTATTTTGTATAATAGTTCTATATAATGACTAATCCTGCTTTAAATATGATATCTTTAAAATGTGTGTGTGCTTATTGCAAAATTTTGAGACCACTTACTTTTCATCTTGAAATCTATTGAGTTAGATTGATTTTTCCCTGTTTTCAGGTTTGACACATAGTGATTAATTTTCTGGATTCATGTAACAAGTATTAACTGAGATCCTGCCAACTGACAGGCACTATTCTCTTTGGGGGCGTTACATTTATAAAAAGAATAAGCATAGACAAGAGCTCTGATCCCATGAGTTTTACATGCTAGAGCCACTCTATCCAATATGGTAGCCACTAGCCACAGGTTGCTATTTAAATTTAAATTGATTTAAGCTAAATAAAGTTAAAAGTTTGGTTCCTCAGTCATACCACGTTTCATGTACTGAATAGCCATCCATAGCAAGTGGGAGTGAAGATTTATAAACATTTTGTTCATCACAGAAGGTTCTACAGGGTAATGTTCTAGAGTATAAAAGGAGAGCCATTTGAAATTATATTACTTCATTTAAAGTTGTTGTACCATAAAGGAACTTTTCTCACCAAATCTTCCTATTTCATGAATGAAAATATTTGAAACTAAACAAATTTTGTGAAATTCGGGTAATGAAAAATTAATCAAACTGACAATGATTCACTTTAAACTTACTGCTGTTTTCAATTATTTAGCCTAGACATAAATCTTAGCTTTGAAACATACTACATTTGCAGCACTGGGCAATTCACTTACTCTTTCTATGCTTTCATTCTTATAGGGTTATATTGTGGATGGAATAAGATTACATAGGGAGTGTTTAGAACAGTTACTAATAAATTGTAGTTATTATTGTTAATATTGTTGCTTTACAGTCACCCCTCATTTTATCAAATAGCTCCAAAACTGACTTACCTTTTCTCCTATATGTACTATCCTCCAATTTTTAAATATTTTCTAAATCTAAGATCTTTGAATTGGCTATAATAACCAGAAATTTTCCATTCCATACATTAAAATTGAGATGAATAAATGAGTCCTTATCTTTTTTGAGTTAAAAAAGTAACAGAAATTTTCCCCAATGGTAATGTCTTGCAAAACTAAAGTGTATATCACAACCAGGATTCTGACATCAATATATAGTCAAGACACAGAACACTTCTATCACCAAAAGAATCCCTCATGTTTCAAGTAACTTTTAGAGCCACAGCTACTTCTCTTCCAGCACACAGTGTCATTAATCACTTGTAACCACTAATCTATTCCAAATTCCTGTAATTTAGTTATGCCAAGAATGATATATAAATGGCATCATAGAGTATGTAACATTTTGGATTGGCTTGTTAACTCAGCACAATTCTCTGGAATTCTAGAATCCTCTAGAGCTTTAACCAAGTTGTTGGTGTAACAATAGTCCATTTCTTTTTGTTGCTGAGGCGTGTCCCTTGACAGATATATCACAGCCTGTGTAACTATTCACCCAGTAAAGGACAGCTGGACTGTTCAGTTTTTTAATTAAATTTATTATTTTATTTTATCTCGTTATGTTATTAATAAAAGCTGCTATAAACATTCATGCATGTGTTTTTGCATAACATAAGTCTTTAATTCTCTTTGTTAAATGTCCATAGATGAAATGAATGGGTTGTGTATAGTTTCATGGTTAGTTATTTAAGAAACTACCAAACTGTTTTCCAGAGTAACTGTACAATTTAATAGTCCCACCAATAATATATGAATGATCTAGCTTCTCTGCTTTCTCATTGGCATTTGGTGTTGTCATAGTTTTTGATTTTAGATATTCTGGTAAGTGTGCAGGGACATCTAAATGTAGGTTTAAAACATGAATCTTCCTAATGACTAATGATGTTGAACACCATTTCTCATGCTTATCTTCCATCTGTACATCCTAACTGGTGAAACATTTCTCATGCCTATTTCCCATTTTCTAACTGGATTTTGTATTTTTACTGTTATTTATTTTGAAAGCTATTCACGTACTCTACATACTTGTCCTTTGTTGGATATGTGGTTTGCAAATATTTATCCCCTATGTAGCTTATTTTTTCATTCACTTAATGGCCTTTTGCAGAGCAAACATTTTTAATTTTGATGAAATTCAGTGTTTTCAATTTCACAATTTATGGGTCATGCTTTTGCACAATCACAGTCTATTCATTTCATATTTTTCCCAGTTTAAGTCAAGAAACTGTATCTCCTTTTATATCTCTTATCACCCCCTGCTTATAAAATAATTTTCAGAAATATTTCATCTATATACATTGAGAACCATGTCAGACAGTGTTATGACTTTGATTCAATCATCAGACATAATTTAGAAAGTCCAAGACGAGAAGGAAGCTTATTGCATGTGCTCTTATTTTTCTTACCATGTTTTTTCTTCTTTCCTAGTGTTCCAAGATCCCCTCTGTTATACTTTCTTTCTTGTTTAGAGAATTTCCTTTAGCCATTTTTAAAAGTGGGTCTGTGGGTGACAAATTGTCTTAGTTTTCCTTCATTAGAGAATATCTTGATTTCCCTGTTCTTCCCTGAAGAATGTTTTTGCTTTCAGCGCTGGAAAATCATTGTACCACTCCTTCTGGTCTCCATGGATTCTGATGAGGTATCTACTGTTATTCAAATTGTTTTTCTTTTATAGATGTCATTTTCTCTAGCTGTTTGCAAGATGATTTTCTTTCTCCCCCTGCTTTTAAACGTTGGTATGTATTTCTTTGACTTTATTCAGTTTAATGATTACTCAATTTCTTGAGTCTATAGTTTACATCTCTTTAAACATACAGAAAGTTTTCAGCTATTATTTCTCCAAGGACTTTTTCAGTTCTTCTCTCTTTCTCCTCTCACTCTGAGACTCTGGAAAGTAGAATGTTAGATTTTTCTTTTTTTTTTTTTTAAGTCTCCCTGTCCCTTAGGTTCTGTTTATTTGTTTGTTTGTTTGTTTTTGGTTTTCTTTTTTCATTTTGTTTCCCAGTCGATTTTCTCTATTGTTTTCAGATTGAGTAATTTCTGTTTTTCTCTCTTATATTTCATTAGTTATTTCTGCAATGGAAGAAAATGTGGGGAGTGACCACATTTTTGTACAGCATTTGCCTGGAGTAGAGAAGTTATTGCCTAAAAATTTTCTGTCTTGCAACACCGTCCCTTTCCGTGTCCTTTGACGAGAAAAAGTAAGCTTTGTTGGAGCATACTTTTGTTGAACCATTGACATTTCTGGATTGCTGGCTTCTCCATCTCCAGGTTTGGGGTAAATGAGGCAGAATGCTCACTCCTTCTGTCATTCCTCAGGTCCCAAGGCCCTAGCTGGTTGGCCTTCTCTCCAACTTTCGGAGTCTTCTGATGTTTGTTTCCGATATAATGCACAGGAGTT
Source organism: Mesoplodon bidens (assembly GCF_964165515.1). Classification (NCBI taxonomy): domain Eukaryota; kingdom Metazoa; phylum Chordata; class Mammalia; order Artiodactyla; family Ziphiidae; genus Mesoplodon; species Mesoplodon bidens. Next base: position 80,221,206 of record NC_138169.1, on the reverse strand, counting down.
TTAGTTACAGTTAGTGGGAGGAGTAAGGAAAATTCTGTATACTCCATCTTCCTGGAAGTCGCAGTCCTTAACACTTTTGATAAAGGGGCTCCATTTACCATTCTTTAACTCTTCCATTTCTTAAAAATATGCTTCTCTAATTTTGAATTAGTGAATTCAAATCAATTGACTAATTAGTGAATTAGTCAAAAGTGAATGAACTATTTCTCACATATAAGTTATATCTTTATTAAATGAGGGTTTAGATGAGATATCCAAAGTCTTCTAAATCAACCCCCAAATTACACTATTGATGTTTTATTTCTCAACTAAGTTCCAGAACTACAGAGGGAGAAATATATCTAAGCAACATGACATGACATTAAATTCTTAACCAAAATGTAACTGTTATCCTAGTTTGGTTGCTTTTAACAGGACATAATGAGAGTCAAGGTCCCCTAAGAGATGTTTCAGCATAACCTGTGGGTCATTTCAGACTACACATGGCTCAATTTCTAAATTGCGAGTAGGAATTACATTGGAGATGATGGGTGAGTGGAGCATGATTGATAATCACTGCTTCAGTTAGAATAAATGAAATAAATAAAGTTTTCTGTGATCTATTAGGTCAGAAAAAAATGAGATTTGTTCTAATGTTGTAGTTAGCAGTATGGTACAGTATAAACAGATTAAAACTGGGAAACGAGAGTCATATTCTTCGTAGTCCTAGTCTACAAGAAATTTTGTGATGATGGATAAGTAAATTATCCTCTGAGACTCATATCCTTATTTGTAATATTTAAAAATTAAGTTTCATCTCAAATATATTTCTATCATGAAGTTCTATATTAAATATGAGACATACATAAGAACATCAGGAAACAACTGAAATAAGTTTAGTGCTCTATTTTATATGATTTTGTTCCTTGGTTTTTTTTTTAGATGTGCCATGTTAAACAATTTTTTGGATGGGATAGTTCATAAGAATTTTATAGGTGATTAACTATGATTTCCTCAGATCTACCATACTTCCTTATTCTTACAATTACATCTTTGAAAATAATCTTGCTCTTCTAATCCATTAAATTATATTGTCACTGTGGTTAAACTATCAGATTTTGTGCATCTTTGAAAATTGATTTAACTGTATCTGGTAGCAAAGAAGAAAACACTAAAAAATGTTTTATTAAATGAATATTTGCCATTATATTTGATTGATTTCTCAATTAGTAAAGCAAGGGTAAATGTGCAATTTAACCATTATCAGTGTTCCCTGCGCGTGAGCTTACATATATTATCTCATTTAACAGTTTTTGTAAATGAGTTTCATGATGGGAATGAAGTAGACATCTTTCAAGCAAGTTGCTTTCTTTAACTGCTACATCAGTAGATTTCATATATCCTTACAAATGACTTTTGATCTTTTCTTTGTGTCTGTTTTTATCTCTTTCTTAAAGAGTACTGGTTGAAACAATTAGTTGTCTGATGTCCTTAGTTTTCATAACATTCACATTAAGCTCTTGTAAACCTTTACAGAGTACAAAATCAATGCTGAGACTTTGTCAGGATTATTGTGTCTGTTTCTTTTAAGTGAGCTACTGAATGCACTTCAAGTAATTCCAGTGCATGTGTGAGAGAAGAAACTAAATCAAAGCTTAGTATAGAGTAAGAGAGATGAGGATGATCATTAGTAAACCCATAAAAGGAAGCTAGGATAAAAAGGCAAGTAATTTGAAAAGCAGACAAGCATGAAGATCTAAAGATAAACATTCTGAGAATGTAAACAACTTGTTTAGAAAAAAAAGAAAGGAAGAAAAGACCTATGCCAAAAAAATTACAAAGCCCAGAAGCATAGACAGATTAATTGGATTCACAGAGAACAAGGAATCACACAGCTATCATATTCAGTCAAGAGATAAAAATGTTGTTTGGTTCTGAGATAGGTAGAAAGGCGTTAAAGCAATAGTAAGGGTCTGTGCATGTCAGCACTGTCCTTTCAAATCACATGGCTTAGACATAATCACACCAATTTAAAGCAAGTGCCAGTTACAACTTTGGAAAGTGACTATTTGGAGATCTCCATCACCCTTAGGTGACATATTCACAGCTTCTAGATAGGGCATTATGTTGAGGGACGTATATAAATGAGAATAGCACTCAAATAATTCAATAGTATTCGCCTACACATAAAGGAGAAATTGTTCCCATTCAAGCAGGGTACCAAATACTGGAGGCAGAGAGAATGAAAGTTACAGAGCAATCATGTAAGGGATGTGAAACATACCCCAGCTTGTGAACGACATCAAACCACATGAGCTATCACATCAGCAGTACCAAGAACAGTTTCTCCTCCTTCCTTTTAACCTGCTGAAAGAGGTGCTCTGCTAGGCTGGAACAAAAGCTTGAATAATGCAACCCCAGAATTACAAAATAGCTTCTCTCTTTGTCCTAGTATTAGCCTTGTTCAGTCTTCAGCATATTATTATGTTCCTTTCATTTTCTTCCTGAGAAGAAGTACTTTGTAATATTGGTTTATTTTTCACATTTAAGAAATATTGTCAGGTATGTAATGGAGTGCAGGAAGTTAGATAACCCAAATGTCCTATCCTGATTTTATGCCCCCCTGTGATACTGAGTGTCTGTCCTCCAACCCCAGAATCCTCTTTCCCTTCTCCCATCCCAACCTTTGTTCTGCACATTATGAAGAACCCCAGTGATGGATCAAAGTCTATCCATACATCCTCATCCACTTAAAATAATACTTTGCCTGTGGTCATCTCCAGCAAAAGTTGCTCATTATCCCTTCATGATAGTCAGAACACTGGCCTTCAAAAAAATGTCACATCTTAATCGCTGGAACCTGTGAATACATTGTTACATGACACAAAGAGGGACAGTGCAGGTACAGTTAATGGTAGGAGTCTTATAATAGATGATCCGAGCCTATCTGGGTGGGCACTGTCTAATCACATGAGCCCTCAAGAGCAGAGCTTTCTCCAACTGGAATCAGAGAGATGCAGCAGAAAGGGGAGATTTGAAGCACACGTTTCTCCAACCACTAATTCTAGAAGGAGCCACACAGAGAGCAGGGAAAGGGATGTGGGTAGCTTCTAGGAGCAAAGGCTGGCCCTCTGCCAACAACCAGCAAAGAAATGGGGATCTCAGTCCTATGAGGACCTCAGTTCTATGAGTGCATGGAAATGAGTTTGGCCAATATCCTGAATGAACTTGGGGCCAGTTCATCCCTAGAGCCTCTGGCAGGGCTCAGAACCCCTCCAGCACCCTGATTTCAGTCTTGTGGGAGTCACTGCAGAAGGCTCAGCTGAGCCATGCTGCACCCAGACTTATGATTTGCAGAAGACTAGGATAAGAAATGGTTGTTGGTGGTGGTAATTTGCTATGGCAACAACAGAAAGCTAAAGCACCCTGCTCACCTATGGATCTAGAATCGGGGTGAATCCTCATTCTACCCTGCTGCTTCAAGATCATTCCAGGGATAATCAGGAATGCCGACTTTACCTATTCTAATTGCTGTCATTTTCCCCCTTTATTAATTGCATGCTTTGGCACCAATTCCTAGTCTATGTCATCACTCTACCAACAGCAGGAAAGCTCTCAAATGCCACATGCATGACGTATCTAATATCCTGGCCTCTCAATTTTCTTATCTCCTCATATCCAGCTATCATCACTCGACTCTACTTCAGCCACTCATTCTGTTGCCATGCCCTAGAATTCAGATTGCAGAGAACTGCTTCACCTTGAAAATACTTTTAGAAAAATCTCCTTCCTAGTCATACTTTCACATCTTTCTTTCTAGAAGATAATTCTTCATGGATCTCTCATGTTTCTGCATACATTGGACAATTTTTATTCCAGATTATCTTTCTAAGGATGTTTATATTAACAACTTTGGGCTACAGAGACAGTGTCTCCCTTGGGGCAGAATGCAGATTCTTGGCACATCAGGATAATAAAAATAATGTCTTTCTTCAGGTTTCTTCCCAGCCCTTTTTTACACTGGATGTTTCCTAAGCTGGGGGTTTCTAGCTATAAAACAGGTCCACTGTGGATGTAGCATTCATCTGGGATGCTCCACAGCATGCTATGAAACTTGGGGGGAAAGGGGAAATAATGCAAACATTCAGTTCATTCTACCTGCTGTGCAACAAGTGATGAATAATAAATCTTTTGCCTTTTGTCTTTGTCTCTGACTCAGGACTCTTGTGTCTTCTGCCAGCATCCAGAGACTGGAGAGGCTAACTTGTTAGCTTGCAAATAGAGCAAAAATCTCAGATCCTTTACAGTTTTTGACACCTTCTTGTTCTCTTGCAATCTTTGGACACTTAAACTTTCTCATTTTCTAGTAACTGCCTTATATTTTAAATTATTTCCCTATCCAGGTATATAAGGATACAGTGAACTTACATCTGGTCCCGAGGGAGGAGTATGCTGACCTCCAGGGACTTCTGGAAGGATGGTGTCGACACTTGGCCAGGATAAGGATGGAATGTGCTATGCATTGATTTATAACATGCTGTTTAATGTTCACACTGCTCCAGAGGCTGAGCAGTGCTAGTTTGTCAACATTGTTTAGAGAAAATGTATGGACAGATGGTTTGACCATCCTTGACTTGTTAGACTGATTTTAGTTACGTGACCAGCAAGGTATAAAAGACCCCCAGTAAACTTGTGCCTTAGCTTCCCTAACCAAGATATCTTCCATATTTCTTTTTTCTTTTTTTTTTTGCGGTACGCGGGCCTCTCACTGCTGTGGACTCTCCCGTTGCGAAGTACAGGCTCCGGACACGCAGGCTCAGCGGCCATGGCTCACGGGCCCAGCCGCTCCGCGGCATGTGGGATCCTCCCAGACCGCGGCACGAACCCGTGTCCCCTGCATCAGCAGGCGGAGTCTCAACCACTGAGCCACCAGGGAAGCCCCCTTCCATATTTCTTGACGGTTCATAGTCCGAAGGCACAGTGTGTTCTGTATGTTAGAGAAAGGATGGGAGGTTGCATTTAGAAGCCGTGGGCCTCTCAACGACTGTGTTTATTTCCTCTGCTTTACTGACCATGTACCTTTATTAAAGCCTTACAGGACTGTAGAGTCTTAGGAGATCTTTCAATTATCTGAGACTTGGATTATGGGGTAAATTATTTGAATCACTTTATTGCCAAGTTCATCAATTTTATACCTATTTTTCTTTCATCTCATCAATATGGCAAATATTAAGATGGGTAAATTCAGTTGTATATGTGCTACCTGGCAACACTACACAGAGTACCAACATATGTAAATGGCCTCTAGTTGAAACTTAACTCTGAACGCTACCTTTACGATTGTGAAATGACTTCTTCACTCTTTTTATCACTTAGTATCTAGGTTTAATATGTGGAAGTTACATCCCCTCTTTACATTTTGAAACACATACCCAAAGGGAGTATCTTCCTAGTATTAGCAAAACTGCTGCTGGTCCACGAAATGAAGATCAAAGACTTCCATATATATTGAGAAAGAAAGTTCCCTTAATTCTTATTGTGATAGTATACTTATCAAGTGGAACCCTTCTACGATTAAAGATGACATATTTCACATGTGGAAGATTTTCAGTGAAAGATATATGTTTGTTAATTCCTCAAAGAGGGCCCACCCTAGAAAGGGCAGAAACCCTACATTCTACCTCTTAACTTTAGACATATTTTCTTTCCTATTTTTTTCTAAATTCTTTCCCCAAACACTTTTTTCAGTGGAGGCAATTCATATATTATTCAATTCAATTAAACATATATTTTCTGATTATGCATTTATGTGCTAGACGTAATCCTAATGCTTTATATAAATTTATACAAAGGCAAATTCTCATAAGGTTCTCAAATACAGTAATTAGCAATAATATAATGGGAAAGGTAGCATGCTAGTGGTATGCATAGAATTCTTTAGGATCACAAGGGTAACACATTTTTTTCTGGGTCTTGAAGGGTTAGGAAGGGTCTGTGTGACCAGAAGATCTGATATGATTAAAATACTGCACAGAAATGACACTTGATTTGGACATTAAAGATTCAGACTTTTCATGCAGTTTTTGGAAAAAGGCAGTCTATAAGCAGTCTAATAAGTTAAGAAAATGCATTTCGATATACATATGTAAGTTGTATAGAAAGAATGAGTAGTCTGTCCAATGACTATGTTATGTAAGTGGTGTGAATGGCAGATGAAGCTGATCATTATTATTCCATCAATAACACATAAAGAACATTTAAACTGAAATCACTTGGCTGATGGCACATTATATTCTAGAAGATAATGCAAAGACAGAAAGGAACGTAACAAGATATCATAATGTGTGGTAGGAAACTTAGCAAAAATTTACAGTGAAAACATGATTGAGCTTGAAGATTTTACTTGAAAAACTGAGGTAAATTTACTTAGAAAATAGTATTGGTATTTGAAAGAAAAACTGGCTAAAAGGTTTTACCTTGTATGAAAGAAAAAGCCATCTTTTCTTGTTGTGACTATGAATAAGCCCAGGGGTCACTATACTACATTCAATGAGCATAATAATTACTTTCCTGAGGCCATATTCTTGAACTTTCACCTTTCTTTCAAAAATTGCATGATGATGCCATAAATCTTACTAACAAAAAGAATTTCCTGATGTGGAGCTTCCTGCTCTTTTTTTCCCCCTTATCTTGTACAATTATCTGCCCCTGTTGTCAGCACTGTGCCCTTGACTTCTTCTGATTGATCATTAATGAAGATGTTAAAAGGGCATTCACATCAAACCCTCCTGCCCTGGTACTGCCATTTATGGTATTTTGTCCAGAAAAAAAAATTAGGCACCTTTTCATAAGTGAATTGGGCATTTGGAATTTCTTTTTGGGAAGTGGCTGTTCAAGACTTTAGCCATTTTATTCTGTCTAGTTTTTTACTAATTTGTAGGAGTCTTAAAATTTTAAATGTAAGTTTGAAATTATGGAGATATAGATAGAACTTTCATCTTTCATGTAATACTTCAAATGATCTCTTACAATAATGAAAAGGGGGCTTTCAGAGTTGAAGACAAAATTTGAGAATCAAAAATATATCTGCAGACTTAAAAAATTTAGCATAACCAACAAGAGAATAAATAAGCACAAATGAAAAATCAAAGTACTTAGAAAATAGTACTGGTATTTAACAGGAAAACTGGCTAAAGTATTTTACCTTGTATGAAAGTACAAAGTACTGAAAATGGAATATCTTGCAACAATTAACTGAATTCAGACAAAATGACAACTTTTATAGCTCTTAATGACCATATATATAATTTTTAATGGAATGTATAGATATTTTATGGCCTCTATTTATGGAATTAAATAAATGGAAGAGAAAAGATTTTCAGAGCTAGAATTCATGAAAAATTCCCTGGAATGTAGGAATAACTGAATTTTTAAAAAATATGTGCTTTTTGTATTCCAGAAAATTTGTCATAGAACAATTATATCAACTACATTTTATCGTTATTTACCCTCTAGGAAAAATAAACACACCTTCAGGGATTCAAACAGTAAAGGCATGTCATCCACAAGAGAAAGAAGTTAGGCTAGCATGAAAGTAACGGTACTAATTAGCCACAGTAATCCCAGTGCAAAAAAAGGGCAGAGCAAAATCAATGTTCTAAAGGAAAACATTGTGAGCCAATAACATTACAGCCAGCCTGTTTATATTTTATATTCAAGCCAGTTATATTCCCTTGAATATAAAAGCAATCACCTCTTATTATCGATTGCCTGAGTTCTTAGAAACAATGATTACAATTTCTTCTTTTAAAAATAAATTATTGACAATAAATTCAGCTCTTCAATAAATAAATAAATGATAGAGAAGATATGTATAAATTGAATATATTAATTAGAGAAATAAGAATAAACAACTAAGGGGATTATTGTGACAGATTATAAATATTATAAATCTTGACAAAATATGAATAATGACTTACCCATCCAGTGAGTGGATGTGAAATGCTGTGTAGGAGTACAGACTTCACCATGCATAACAAGAGATCCATATAGTAGTTCAACTCCTAAAATTGAAAATGGCATTTATAAATCCATATTATTCCAGCCTCCTAATATTTTTGCAGATTATTTATTCACAGGGAAACTTTCAAAACATATATTTCTTGTATCAATAAAATATTTGTCTGCAAGTTCAGCAATTCTTTTTTAACTTTAAAGAAATAAATCTATATTATGATTTCAAATGGTGATGTTACATCTATGTCTAATCTCAATCTGGCTTTAGGTTTATTTACTATAATTTATTTAGGAATATTACTGACATGACTTTACAGTAGTACCAGAAAGGAGGAATTGGGGGATGAGAAAAGGGAAATAAGTCTTAGAAATTACATAGCTGCAATAAATTGAGGTACATGAGTTAAGCTGAATAAAGTGATGCATCAAAAAGATTCACTTTGTTATAAAGCAGCAACTAACACAACAATGTAAAGCAATTATACTCCAATAAAGATGTTAAAAAAAGTAAATTTTAGTTAAAAATAATAATAATAATATCTAAAAGCTTCCATATATTAAACCAAAACATGCATACATTTCTTTTTCATTTACTCAGGACAAACGATAATGTATTTCTTTAAATTATGCTTACACGTTTCAAAATATGTTCTAGTACAAAGGACAATCATAAGTGGCTATATTTTTATTTGTATTAAAATAATTTTCCTTGGTAATAAATGTTGTTAAATTTCCACATGACACTAGAAGCTGATTTTCACTTTGTATCAGGCAACAGTGATAAATGTTGCTTGAGAAACTTGCCCGTGGAAAGTACATTAAGCAGAAGATATCTGTGACAAAGTAGTAGCAGCGTCAGCAAAAGATTAATGCTGAAGCTGTGGAATAAAAGAGATATGAGGCCAAAACCCTGGAGAAGCCGTGGGTAGGAAGCAGCATGTTGGACAGTAATGGGAACAAAACTGCAGAGTAAGAAGAATAAATGCCAGAGTGTCAGGAAACAGTTACAAAGCAAGATAAGTCATCGAAGTTAATGTGAAAGATAACTCTGTGAGCCTCTGTGAAGATAAATATTTAAACCTTATCTATTCTATGCAAGTGGAAGAACAATGAGCTGTAAAACAAAAAGTATGATGTTAGTATCTGAGTGGGTAAATCCGTTTCCTATTAGTGCTGTAATAAATTATGACAAACTGAGTGGCTTCGAAGAACACACATTTATTTTCCTATGATTCTGGAGGTCACAAATCTGAAACGGGTTTCCAGGGTTAAAAACCAAGGTGATAGCAGAGCTATGTTTCTTTTTTGAGGTTCTGGGGGAGAATCTGTTTTCTTGCCTTTTCCACCTTTTGGGCACTACCTGCATTTTGGGTGCTCATTTCCTTTGGTTCCACCTTCAAAATCAGGAGTTTAGCGTCTTCAAATTTCCCTCTGTCAATGCTCTTCTTTTCTGCCTCTCTCTTCCACTTTAAAAGACCCTTGCAATGACAATGAACCCACAGAGATAATCTAGAATAATTTCCTTTTTTTAAGGTCAGCTGATAAGAAACCTGCTTCCATCTGCAACCCTAATTAGCCCCTGCCGTGTAACATAACATATGTAGAGGTACTGGGGATTTGGACATGGACGTCTTTGAAGGGTCATTATTCTATTTACCACAACAGGTTTGAAGCTGAAAATTACAATTTGATGCCTCTACTTAATCCATCTCAAATTTTATGGTTATATTTTATATGAGAAACTCTGTGTTCTCTCCCCAACTCTACTAAATGAAACTTTTTAAAATCTATTTTTTTCTAACAGTACAGGTGTGAAACCATGAGACTTGATGAGAACAACGAAAAGATGAGTGCAAATGCCAATGAGGAAAAGACGGAAGATTCAGTTCTGGCAAAGACAAATATTAAGAGGTCATGTAGAAAGAATTAAATCAGCCAATGAGACTAAAGAAGGAGCTCCCCAAGAGCGAGGAGCAAAGTGGAGAGAGTTTAGAGAAACCGATGTGTCTATAAGGACGGAAACAGTGACGTCAAATGCCGCTGATGAGCCGTTGAGATGGAATCTGGTAACTGAGTGCTGCATTAAACACTGGCCTTTTCCACATCAAAGGAATTGTCTCCGGGCACTTGAGAAAATGGTTCCTATTATCAAAAAGCACTCAGTAGGGGCTTCCCTGGTGGCACAGTGGTTGAGAGTCCGCCTGCCGATGCAGGGGACATGGGTTCGTGCCCCGGTCCGGGAGGATCCCACATGCCGTGGAGTGGCTGGGCCCGTGAGCCGTGGCTGCTGAGCCTGCGCGTCCGGAGCCTGTGCTCCGCAGCGGGAGAGGCCACAACAGTGAGAGGCCCCCGTACCGCAAAAAAAAAAAAAAGTCTTAAATACAGATTCCTGCTGTTCCACCCTTTCTCTGATTGCCTTCTTCCTGGCACTGCAAGAAACTGAAATAGTACATTTTTCACTTCCATGTCTATAAATATAAGTATATTTATGAAATATTAAAAAAATTTCTTCACAAAGAGTCACTCATTTGCTCCCATGTTAGACACATCACTGAAAAGATAAAGTGACGTTCCTTAATTTCTTCCTTGTCTTCTTTAGTAGGAGAAACAATTAAAGCTTCACCCAGGTTTGTTCTTCCTCACTTCTGCTCATTGGTGTAGCCTCAACAAGATATTCCATCGTGTTGACCTCCTTTGCTTTCAAATAACTACCTGACTGTGGGTAACAGTAATCAGGGCAGTGCAGTCAGAGTGGAGCTGATTCTGAAAATACCTAGCTGCATGCAATTAGCACTGACATGAATAGGGGATATTACCTAAGCCAACCCCCTCTTTTTCAAAACAGGTAACTGAGCCCCGTAGAGGTGTTTTCTTTTATGATTCTAACAGTTTATGCTAGGATATAGAGAGGAGATGACACGCACTGTGTTATGACTGCAGCGTTGCAAGTACAGGGAATGTGGGCTAGCTTACGAGCTCTGGGAAGTTTGTATTAGATCGGTGCTCCAGCACCCATGTGCCGCTTATTGGGTGAAGCTTAATGTCTGCCACCACTCTTGGGCCCTTGTTGTCACCTATGGCAGTGGCAGGTGCCTCCTGTCTTTAAAATAAATTAAAGCTGCATGAACTGTGTTCAGCAGCATCTCACATTAAAATCTCCTCTTCCTGTCAATTCACAACGTGGTGCCTGGCACCCAGTGGGAAGTGAATAAATGTCACGTCAAGGACAAATGACGAGGTTTATGGAATCAGCAACATAATATAGATAAGATTTTGAATAAGTTTCTTGGTTGCAGATTATTTTCATAAACGGTGATTTGAATGTAAAAGCCCAAACTTTAAAACATACAATGATTAAGAATAGTGACAGTTATATATGTATCTGTGGTTCAATACCAAGTTAATTCACAAGGTATATACTGATAATGCAACTGAGTGTCTAATTGCGCTTTCAAACACTAATTGTTGTATGCTCTTGTATAATGACGGTATGTCTGTGTAGTATATATCCACTGCCTTATAATAAGCTCACAAAAATCAGCTCTGTTAAAGAGAAAACAAACGAGCTACATAATACTACAAAGATCATTATTAGTATACATCTCCTCTGTATTTACTTGGCTCTAGGCTTTACTTAAAGGCACTCTTCAAACACAAAAATGACCTTCATATATCTTCAGACTATGGGAAATGAGTAAAAATTATTTGAGTGATTAGCCAGTTAACACTAAGTACTTATGCTTACTCATCTGCATATTAAAAACCCATTAATAGATCATGGTAGAATTTAGCACCTATAAATTAATTTAAAAAACTGTCAAAAGAAAAAGAAATATTTTCAGAAGCAATCATGTTAAGCAGGATAAAAGTGAAAATAGAGATACAGTCGGTGTAGGGACTTGAAAGAGTACTAAATTTAAGAGCCACCCAGACTCCACGGGAATCAGGAATTAAAACTCCCCTTCCTCTGCAGCTCCATCATCAGTAAAACATGGTTTAAAGCACCAGAATGCCAAGATTTTACACTTGCATTTATGTGGGAATAGTAAGTAATGGTGAATTTAGTAGAATGACTTGATTTAATTTTCCCTTGTACTCTGTTCCAGCTTCAATCATTTCATCCATCTCATTATCAGTCTCTGTCTATCTTGGATTCTTTTATTTATTCTCTTTAATATAGAATGAAACATGGGATAGTGAATTATTCACAACTCCTATCCCAGAATCTTTATTGATTCATTTAGTCACTTAACACTTGGTTGGCTTGAGGCAGTTATTTAACTTTCTAATTCCCAGTTTCTGCATACATAAGCTTGGTGTATTTGCAACATCTTTCCCAGAGAATTTATGTAATAATTAAGTGAAATCGTTCATGTAAAGCACTTAGTACTGTGTCTAGTATGAAGTCATATGTTCATAAATATAATTGCATTCTTTTATTCACACTTGCATCTTTATTTGTATTCATTTTCTTCATACCTATCCATTGAGTTCTGTGTGTGTGTTAGGCATTCTACTGAATTTGGGAGATAAAACATGAAGTAAAAACTGGGTTCCTACTTCCAAGTACAGTAAGTCCCCTACATACTCACAGTTAAGCAATAAAACATTAAATAAAATAAGTCTATTATTAAAAATTGAACACAGAGAAAAGTTGAAAGAATGATATAATGAACATCTGTCTTCGCATCACCTAGATTCTACAATTGTCAATACTTTAAATTTTGCTTGCCTTTTCTATATGTATATATATATTTGCTCCACCATTAAACTATGTAATTCTAAAGTTTTCATATTTTACCATCTGTCAACAGTAGCAAACCTCTTTATAAAAATGAGAAGCATAATAAAATATATGTGGGATCATCACATTTCTGAAAGACAAAATCCATTTCCTAAAAGTCAAGTGAAAGAAAACATAGGTAACAGTTCATGACTTCCTGTAAACATCATAAAGACAATAAAATTAAAAGAAAAACACCACCATTCATAAGCAAAACTATAGTTTTCATTAAATTTGAATGAGCATTTTTAGATACTAAAATATGTTTTATCACTTCTGCATTTAAAAATTAATAGAAATAAAAATTAGTCCAACCATTTCTTACCCTAGATGTGTTTGGGACATTTTGACTTCTTGGAAATCTACTCTATATCTATAAATAATGTCATCTATTTGTTTTGGAACTAAGCTTTTTTATAAAAGATATTTACCTAATTAATTGATGCTCCCATATGAGCCTTCAATTTACTGTTTTTTTAATCAGAAGCATATTGACACATTGCATTTTCTAAATAATTTGATATAAATTTTGTTTCATTGTGTATATGTATATGTTTAGGGCCAGTATTGAAACAGATAATATAGACAGTGCTTATAGCAAAACATTGTGCACTACAGAGATAAACAATAATTCTGCCTTTTGTTTTAAATTCCATTAATTCACCTATCACATTGTTCTTCTGGATATTCAAAGCCCCTTGGGGAGCTATGTAATACCTTCAGATTTCTCTTAGAAAAAGATGCCTACAAATGCATATACATGAATATATATTGTAAACATGTTATAAATATGAAAGGTGTACATATTAAAGAATTTAACAAGGGAAGCTTCCTTATGGATTAAAAAGTGCACTGATATTCATATTCTAGGTTACTCTTAATATCACTGATAAGAGTCAACTGAGAATGCTGTTAACTGCGTTTAAGTCTTACCTGGACACAACTATAGCCTTCATTGAAATCGGCCACAGTAAGTCTTTTCTCATTATTTTTCCACGTTTATTTTCCTCATTTAAAAAAATAAAATTGATTAAGAACAAAGTGGGTAAATTGCAATAAAAATTTGCTTCTTTACTCTGCCATCATATCCCTTCTCTCATCCTCAGTGTTTTGGACTGTGTTTTATCTGCTATTTACGCTCACCTACCTGCTCAAGCCACACTCTCTGTATCTCTAGGAATAGTAAGATATGAAACAACCATGCTTTGACTGATCAATGTTGGAATTTCACTTCAAAATTGTTACTCTGTGTGGACCCTGATCCTCACTATACCCATTTTTGCTCTGTGATTTGGTTACTTAATCAGTCCTTCAGTTCTTTTCATCCATAAAATGGAAATCATCATATTATATACCTCCTAAGGTTCTGCTCATTGAATGAATCAAAGCATACAAATCATTTAGAACAGTGTCTGGCAGATAATAACTATTCAAAGTTGGCATTTTATTCTTATCATCATCATCTGCTCATTATTATTATTATTATTCTTTGTATCTCCATCTACCATATTTTATTAATTACATAAATAAGAGTGGCTTATTTTTGTCAGCCCAATAAAATGAAAATTATGAGTATGAGAATCATTGTATTAATTGTTCACCACGGTAACCCCTGTGATTGAAACATGCCTGACTCAGTGAATATTTGCAGAATAAATGAGTATAATGTATATTTTTGTAAGTACATATGAATTTTAATTCTTAATTTTTATATAACTATTTTTTTTTTCTCCATGGGACTCAGAATTAATTCATCTCTTACCTTAACCCTCAGTTCACATCTGGATCATGAGTCTCTCTGAACGTCTGTAGCCAAGAGCCCAGCCTTCATCATTCTTGGAGCAAAGCCCAAGCAGAAGTCGTCAACTGAGTCCTGGGGGAGAGGGAAAGGAAAGTTTCAGTACAAAATTTACAAAAAAAAGGTGATTTACCTGCTTGACCACTGAATGATTCATAAATGTATTAGTATATATATATATTTGTCATAAAACATATCACTGAAGAGCATTTAGGGTTTCCACATCTGCCACTTCCATAATAGTTGTTTTTCATGTGCCCTGAGAATCTATACACTATAAAAATTACCTAATGTATACACAGAAATTTAAGTTGTTCTCCCTAAGTAATAAATATAAATCAAATATAAGTTTCTACATGTAGGTAGCTAGTGCTAAAATTATGTTAACTCACAAATTTAGATATTAGAGAATTAAGAACTTAAAATAAGATAAAAGGGATACTATGATTTTGAAGCTACTTGAAAAATAAAAGGTTTGTAAAAACTTAGAAATAATGATGGCAACCATTAAGAAAACAGAACATATTTTGAAATGCACTCAAATTGGGTAGGATGAATATGATTGTATACCATTATTTAGATGGAAATCAAAAAAGCAAACATTTGGAAACTCTTTTAGTTCCAAGGGGTGAAGAAAGTGTGACATAATGGAGTATATTTCTAATAAAACTTTTTGATAAATAGTATGTAAAATAACAAGGCCCCCTCGGAATTTAAAAGGAATTCAGCTCTTACATTACAGGAAATTATAAGACAAAGTGGGATTGAATTTTCAGGAATTTTCAGGAACAAACATGATATATTGCAGAAGAATGAACATCGGCTTTAGACTCTTGGCTTAGCTACTTACTAGTTATTTAACCTTTCTGACCTTCCTGTGCCATGGTCTAATTGGGAGCCTAATCACATGTAGTGGGCTTCAAGCAGCAGGACAGCCAGAAGAATGAGAAGGAACTTTACAAAGAAAATGTCAGTACTATAAAAATATGTGGTTGTAATGGGAAATTAAATTTAATTAGTGTTGCTAACACTTATTTTATGGTTTAGCATTTCTTTTTAACTGCATGTGGAAGTACACACAAAATCTTTTCAGGGCTTAGAGCCCCTAAACATCATAATCCTTTTCTTTGACCTTCAGTGACCTCACATATAAAATTGAAGAAATAACATCTACCTTACACATTTGAAATAATAACTAAGTAAGCCAAATAATTTGTACTGTGTTTAGCCTATAGTATATACCTAACAATTTATACTTTCCTAAATATCTTGGGCTACAGAAGATCATGTAGAGTATTTAACAAGAGTGGTCTGAGTTTGGTTAAAATTATAGTTTAAGATCCCTCGGGGAAGATGGTGGAAGAGTAAGAGGCGGAGATCACCTTCCTCCCCACAGATACATCAGAAATTCATCTACACGTGGAACAACTCCTACAGAACACCTACTGAACGCTGGCAGAAGACCTCAGACCCCCAAAAGGCAAGAAACTCCCCACATACCTGGGTAAGGCAAAAGAAAAAGTAAACAGAGACAAAAGGATAGGGACGGGACCTGCACCAGTGGGAGGGAGCCATGAAGGAGGAATGGTTTCCACACATTAGGAGCCCCTTCGTGGGTGGAGACTGCGGGTGGCGGAGGGGGAGAGCTTCGGAGTAGCGGAGGAGAGCGCAGCCACAGGGGAGCGGAGGGCAAAGCGGAGAGATTCCCCACAGAGGATCGGTGCCGACCAGCACTCACCAGCCCGAGAGGCTTGTCTGCTCACCCGCCGGGTCGGGCGGGGCTGGGAGCTGAGGCTCGGGTATCGGGTTTCAGTGGGAGCGCAGGGAGAGGACTGGGGCTGGCAGCGAGAAGACAGCCTGAAGGGGTTAGTGCGCCACGGCTAGCCCGGAGGGAGTCCGGGAAAAAGTCTGGAGCTGCCGAAGAGGCAAGGAATTTTTCTTCCCTCTTTGTTTCCTGGTGCGCGAGGAGAGGAGATTAAGAGCGCTGCTTAAAGGAGGTCCAGAGACGGGCGCGAGCCGAGGCTAAAAGCGCGGACCCCAGAAATGGGCGTGGGACGCTGGGGCTGCTGCTGCCGCCGCCAAGAGGCCTGTGTGCGAGCGCAGGTCACTGTCCACGCCTCCTTTCCGGGGAGCCTGTGCAGCCCGCCACTGCCGGGGTACCGGGATACAGGGACTGCTTCCCCGGGAAAGCACACGGAACGCCTCGGGCTGGAGCAACGTCACGCCGGCGCAACGTCACGCCGGCCTCTGCTGCCGCACGCTCGCCCCGCCTCCGTGCCCCTCCCTCCCCCCCCACCCCCGCCTGAGTGAGCCAGAGCCCCTGAATCAGTGGCTCCTTTAAACCCGTCCTGTCTGAGCGAAGAACAGATGCCCTCCGGCGACCTACACGTTGAGGCGGGGCTAAATCCAAAGCTGAGACCCGGGAGCTGTGAGAACAAAGAAGAGACAGGGAAATCTCTCTGTGCAGCCTCAGAAGCAGCGGATTAAAGCTCCACAATCAACTTGATGTACCCTGCATCTGTGGAATACATGAATAGACAGCGAATCATCCCAAATTGAGGAGGACTTTGAGAGCAAGATTTATGATTTTTTCCCCCTTGTTCTCTTTTTGTGAATGTGTATGTGTATGCTTCTGTGTGAGATTTTCTCTGTATAGCTTTGCTTCCACCATTTGTCCCAGGGTTCTATCCATCCGTTTTTGTATTTTTTAAATTTTTTTTAATAATTACTTTTTTATTTTAATAATGCTACTATATTTTATCATACTGTATTCTTCTTTACGTTATCTTCTCTCTTTCTCTTTTTCCTACCTTCGCTTCCTCCCTCCCTCCCCCCTCCTTTCCTTCTTTCTTTCTTTCTTTCCTTCCTCCCTCCCTCCCTTCTCTCTTTCTTTCTTTCCTCCCTCCTTTCTTTCTTTCTTTCTTTCTTTCTTTCTTTCTTTCCTTCCTTCCTCCCTCCCTCCCTCCTTTCTTTCTTTCTTCCTTTCCTTTTTCTCTCTTTCTTTCTTCTACTAATTCTTTCTTTCTACTTTTTCTCCCTTTTATTCTGAGCCAGGTAGATGAAAGGCTCTTGGTGCTGCAGCCAGGAGTCAGTGCTGTGCCTCTGAAGTGGGAGAGCCAACTTCAGGACACGGGTCCGCAAGAGACCTCCCAGCTCCACATAATATCAAGTGGCGAAAATCTCCCAGAGATCTCCATCTCAACACCAGCACCCAGCTTCACTCAACGATCAGCAAGCTACAGTGCTGGTCACCCTATGCCAAGCACCTAGCAAGACAGGAACACAACCCCACCCATTAGCAGAGAGGCTGTCTAAAAACATAATAAGGCCACAGGCACCCCAAAACACACCACCAGACGTGGACCTGCCCACCAGAAAGACAAGATTGAGCCTCATCCACCAGAACACAGGCACTAGTCCCCTCCACCAGGAAGCCTACACAACCCACTGAAACAACCTTAGCCACTGCAGACAGACACCAAAAACAATTGGAACTACGAATCTGCAGCCTGCAAAAAGGAGACCTCAAACACAGTAAGATAGGCAAAATGAGAAGACAGAAAAACACACAGCAGGTGAAGAAGCAAGATAAAAACCCACCAGACTTAACAAATGAAGAGGAAATAGGCAGTCTACCTGAAAAAGAATTCAGAATAATGATAGTAAAGATGATCCAAAATCTTGGAAATAGAATAGACAAAATGCAAGAAACAGTTAACAAGGACCTAGAAGAACTAAAGATGAATCAAGCATCAATTATAAACACAATAAATGAAATGAAAAATACTCTAGATGGGATCAATAGCAGAATAACTGAGGCAGAAGAACAGATAAGTGAGGTGGAAGATAAAATAGTGGAAATAACTGCTGCAGAGCAGAATAAAGAAAAAGAATGAAAAGAAATGAGGACAGTCTCAGAGACCTCTGGGACAACATTAAACGCACCAACATTCGAATTATAGGGGTTCCAGAAGAAGAAGAGAAAAAGAAAGGGACTTAGAAAATATTTGAAGAGATTATAGTTGAAAACTTCCCTAATATGGGAAAGGAAATAGTTAATCAAGTTCAGGAGGCACAGAGAGACCCATACAGAATAAATCCAAGGAGAAATAGGCCAAGACACATATTAATCAAACTGTCAAAAATTAAACACAAAGAAAACATATTAAAAGCAGCAAGGGAAAAACAACAAATAACACACAAGGGAATCCCCATCAGGTTAACAGCTGATCTCTCAGCAGAAACTCTACAAGCCAGAAGGGAGTGGCAGGACATAATTAAAGTGATGAAGGAGAAAAACCTGCAACCAAGACTACTCTACCCAGCAAGGACCTCAATCAGATTTGATGGAGAAATTAAAACCTTTACAGACAAGCAAAAGCTGAGAGAGTTCAGCACCACCAAACCAGCTTTACAACAAATGCTAAAGGAACTTCTCTAGGCAAGAAACACAACAGAAGGAAAAGACCTACAATAATGAATCCCAAACAATTAAGGAAATGGGAATAGGAACATACATATCAATAATTACCTTAAATGTAAATGGACTAAATGCTCCCACCAAAAGACACAGATTGGCTGAATGGATACAAAAACAAGACCCATATATATGCTGTCTACAAGAGACCCACTTCAGACCTAGAGACACATACAGATTGAAAGTAAGGGGATGGAAAAAGATATTCCATGCAAATGGAAATCAAAAGAAAGCTGGAGTAGCAATTCTTATATCAGACAAAATAGACTTTAAAATAAAGACTATTAAAAGAGACAAAGGGGCTTCCCTGGTGGCGCAGTGGTTGAGAGTCCGCCTGCCGATGCAGGGGACACGGGTTCGTGCCCCGGTCTGGGAAGATCCCACATGCCGCAGAGCGGCTGGGCCCGTGAGCCATGGCCGCTGAGCCTGTGCGTCCGGAGCCTGTGCTCTGCAAGGGGAGAGGCCACAACAGTGAGAGGCCCGCCTACCGCAAAAAAAAAAAAAAAAAAAAAAAGAGACAAAGAAGGACACTACATAATGATCAAGGGATTGATCGAAGAAGAAGATATAACAATTGTAAATATTTATGCACCCAACATAGGAGCACCTCAATACATAAGGCAAGTACTAACAGCCATAAAAGGGGAAATCGACAGTAACACCATCATAGTAGGGGGCTTCAACACCCCACTTTCACCAATGGACAGATCATCCAAAATGAAAATAAATAAGGAAACACAAGCTTTAAATGATACATTAAACAAGATGGACTTAGTTGATATTTATAGGACATTCCATCCAAAAACAACAGAATACACATTCTTCTCAAGTGCTCATGGAACATTCTCCAGGATAGATCATATCTTGGGTCACAAATCAAGCCATGGTAAATTAAAGAAAATTGAAATTGTATCAAGTATCTTATCCGACCACAATGCTATAAGACTAGACATCAATTACAGGAAAAGATCTGTAAAAAATACAAACACATGGAGGCTAAACAATACACTACTTAATAACGAAGTGATCACTAATAAATCACAGAGGAAATAAAAAAATACCTAGAAACAAATGACAATGGAGACATGATGACCCAAAACCTATGGGACGCAGCAAAAGCAGTTCTAAGGGGGAAGTTTATAGCACTACAATCCCACCTTAAGAAACAGGAAACATCTTCAGTAAACAACGTGACCCTGCACCTAAAGCAATTAGAGAAAGAAGAACAAAAAACCCCCAAAGTTAGCAGAAGGAGAGAAATCATAAAGATCAGATCAGAAATAAATGAAAAAGAAATGAAGGAACTGATACCAAAGATCAATAAAACTAAAAGCTGGTTCTTGGAGAAGATAAACAAAATTGATAAACCATTAGCCAGACTCATCAGGAAAAAAAGGGAGAAGACTCAAATCAATAGAATTAGAAATGAAAAAGGAGAAGTCACAACTGACACTGCAGAAATACAAAAGATCATGAGAGATTACTACAAGCAACTCTATGCCAATAAAATGGACAACCTGGAAGAAATGGACAAATTCTTAGAAATGCACAACCTGCCAAGACTGAATCAGGAAGAAATAGAAAGTATGAATAGACCAATCACAAGCACTGAAATTGAAACTGTGATTAAAAATCTTCCAACAAACAAAAGCCCAGTACCAGATGGCTTCACAGGAGAATTCTATCAAACATTTAGAGAAGAGCTAACACCTATCCTTCTCAAACTCTTCCAAAGTATAGCAGAGAGAGGAACACTCCCAAACTCATTCTGCAAGGCCACCATCACCTTGATATCAAAACCAGGCAAGGATGTTACAAAGAAAGAAAACTACAGGCCAATATCACTGATAAACATAAATGCAAAAATCCTGAACAAAATACTAGCAAACAGAATCCAACAGCACATTAAAAGGATCATACACCATGATCAAGTGGGGTTTACTCCAGGAATGCAAGGATACTTCAATATACGCAAATCAATCAATGTGATACACCATATTAACAAATTGAAGGAGAAAAACCATATGATCATCTCAATAGATGCAGAGAAAGCTTTCGACAAAATTCAACACCCATTTATGATAAAAACCCTGCAGAAAGTAGGCATAGAGGGAACGTTCCTCACCATAATAAAGGCCATATATGACAAACCCACAGTCAACATCGTCCTCAATGGTGAAAAACTGAAACCATTTCCACTAAGATCAGGAACAAGACAAGGCTGCCCACTCTCACCACTCTTATTCAACATAGTTTTGGAAGTTTTAGCCACAGCAATCAGAGAAGAAAAGGAAATAAAAAGAATCCAAATTGGAAAAGAAGAAGTAAAGCTGTCACTGTTTGCAGATGACATGATACTATACATAGAGAATCCTAAAGATGCTACCAGAAAACTACTAGAGCTAATCAATGAATTCGGTAAAGTAGCAGGATACAAAAATTAACGCACAGAAATCTCTGGCATTCCTGTACACTAATGATGAAAAATCTGAAAATGAAATCAAGAAAACACTCCCATTTACCATTGCAACAGAAAGAATAAAATATCTAGGAATAAACCTACCTAAGGAGACAAAAGACCTGTATGCAGAAAATTATAAGACACTGATGAAAGAAATTAAAGATGATACAAATAGATTGAGAGATATACCATGTTCCTGGATTGGAAGAATCAATATTGTGAAAATGACTCTACTGCCCAAACAATCTACAGATTCAATGCAATCCCTATCAAACTACCACTGGCATTTTTCACAGAACTAGAACAAAAAATTTCAAAATTTGTTTGGAAAAACAAAAGACCCCGAATAGCCAAAGCAATCTTGAGAACGAAGAATGGAGCTGGAGGAATCAGGCTCCCTGACTTCAGACTATACTACAAAGCTACAGTAATCAAGACAGTGTGGTACTGGCACAAAAACAGAAAGATAGATCAATGGAACAGGATAGAAAGCCCAGAGATAAACCCATGCACATATGGTCTACTTATCTTTGATAAAGGAGGCAGGAATGTACAGTGGAGAAAGGACAGCCTCTTCAATAAGTGGTGCTGGGAAAACTGGACAGGGACATGTAAAAGTTTGAGATTAGATCATTCCCTAACACCATACACAAAAATAAGCTCAAAATGGATTAAAGACCTAAATGTAAGGCCAAAACTATCAAACTCTTAGAGGAAAACATAGGCAGAACACCCTATGACATAAATCACAGCACGATCCTTTTGGACCCACCTCCTAGAGAAATGGAAATAAAAACAAAGAGAAACAAATGGGACCTAATGAAACTTCAAAGCTTTGCATAGCAAAGGAAACCATAAACAAGACCAAAAGACAACCCTCAGAATGGGAGAAAATATTTGTAAATGAAGCAACTGACAAAGGATTAATATCCAAAATTTTTAAGCAGCTCATGCAGCTCAATAGCAAAAAAACAAACAACCCAATCCAAAAATGGGCAGAAGACTTAAATAGGCATTTCTCCAAAGAATATATACAGACTGCCAACAAATACATGAAAGAATGCTCAACACCATTAATCATTAGAGAAATGCAAATCAAAACTACAATGAGATATCATCTCACACCAGTCAGAATGACCATCATCAAAAAATCTAGAAACAATAAATGCTGGAGAGGGTGTGGAGAAAAGGGAACACTCTTGTACTGCTGGTGGGAATGTGAATTGGTACAGCCACTATGGAGAACAGTATGGAGGTTCCTTAAAAAGCTACAAATAAAACTACCATATGACCCAGCAATCCCACTACTAGGCATATACCCTGAGAAAACCATAATTCAAAAAAAGACATGTACCAAAATTTTCATTGCAGCTCTATTCACAATAGCCTGGAGCAGGAAACAACCTAAGTGTCCATCATCGGATGAATGGATAAAGAAGATGTGGCACATATATACAATGGAATATTACTCAGCCATAAAAGGAAAGGAAATTTGAGTTATTTGTACTGAGGTGGATAGACCTAGAGTCTGTCATACACAGTGAAGTATGTCAGAAAGAGAAAGACAAATACCGTATGCTAACACATATATATGGAATTTAAGAAAAAAATATGTCTTGAAGAACCTAGGGGTAAAACAGGAATAAAGACACAGACCTACTTGAGAATGGACTTGAGGATATGGGGAAGGGGAAGGGGAAGCTGTGACAAAGCGAAAGAGAGGCATGGACATATATACAGTACCAAACGTAAGGTAGATAGATAGTGGGAAGCAGCCGCATAGCACAGGGAGATCAGCTCGCTGCTTTGTGACCGCCTGGAGGGGTGGGATAGGGAGGGTGGGAGGGAGGGAGACGCAAGAGGGAAGGGATGTGGGAACAGATGTATATGTATGACTGATTCACTTTGTTATAAAGCAGAAACTAATAATAAAAAACAATTATAGTTTAAGAAAGGGTTGGGGCTTTTCGGGTTTAATAGCAAGGTCTATCTTTTCCTTTAAGTTCAGAATTGAGAGAGAAGTGGCAATCTGCCTTATGGGTATGCATTTTTAATTTTTTAATATAAAAATATGGATTGCAGGATATGACTTAGATGTACAGGCATTTTGGGCTTCACTATACTTGAAACTAC
The DNA here is from genome assembly GCF_964165515.1 of Mesoplodon bidens. Taxonomy (NCBI): domain Eukaryota; kingdom Metazoa; phylum Chordata; class Mammalia; order Artiodactyla; family Ziphiidae; genus Mesoplodon; species Mesoplodon bidens. The sequence continues at coordinate 80,197,559 of NC_138169.1, read as the reverse complement.
TGCCAAAATACAGGTGACCATTGCAGGACTAGGGTCTTCCTCTGGGAGTTTACCTGGTGGGAAAGTAGAGATATTTTTCCCTCTGTGCTCTGAGCATAGACTAGAAGACAGACAGAGAGAGAGAGAGAGAGAGAGAGAGAGAGAGGGAGACAGAGAGAGAGAGACAGAGACAGAGACAGAGACAGAGAGACAGAAAGGGTCTATATTAGAAGCAGCTCCTAAGGTCAAAAGAAGCTGTCATGGGGGCTTCCCTGGTGGCGCAGTGGTTGAGAATCTGCCTGCTAATGCAGGGGACATGGGTTCGAGCCCTGGTCTGGGAAGATCCCACATGCCACGGAGCAACTAGGCCCGTGAGCCACAACTACTGAGCCTGCGCGTCTGGAGCCTGTGCTCCTCAACAAGAGAGGCCGCAACAGTGAGAGGCCCGCGCACCGCGATGAAGAGTGGCCCCCGCTTGCCACAACTAGAGAAAGCCCTCGCACAGAAACGAAGACCCAACACAGCCAAAAATAAATAAATAAATAAATTTATAAAAAAAAAAAAAAAAAAAAAAAGAAGCTGTCATCAGTCCTGCTGGATTTCACAATGGGCTTAAAAATTAGCTTGTTTTGGAAACTCACATTGCATAAGTATGTGAATCCAAGCTTGGAGTATTAGAAAACATAAAATGCTTTTTTCCTAATAATTTTGTTATATATTTTCTTGCCAGTGGTTGACATCATTTACTTTTATGCCAATTCTGGTCACTACAATTCAATTGAATACAATGTGAAATGGATGATACAAGTAATAATCCTTGCTGCTGGCGTGAATCATAGTGTTTTGTGACATTGGGATTGCACAATGAATTTGTGAGTTTTAATCTTCTCAAATTTATTCTAGAAACTTCAAGAGTTTTACTCGAAGACAAGATTTGAGATTTCTTTCTTTGAAAGGGGCAAATGCCCTTTATTATAAATGATTTATTTTAGCTTATAGATATAGCAAGATATCTTATTTGAATCTAATTTTAGTTTTGATGTCTTGCTGACATTACTATAACTGAAGAGTATCCTTTCTTTCTCATTAAACCTGCAAGGAGGGTTCACTATACTTGCAAGTCCTACCAATCTGTTTATCATACAAATGATTAAACAATTGAGAAATGGTGACTTGCAAATAATCAAATACTTGCACCTGTTTGGCAAGAGATCTGCTGACTGACTCAGTGCAGTGCAGTTTCTACCACTCTCTTTATCCTTTATCCCTCCTTCCTGTTATATAGATATAGTTGTGTGTACATATAAAGATTTACTGCAGCAGTAGGTTCGTTTTTGTACATCAAATTTCCGTGGAACAGAAGATCACAGTTCCTTTTCAGCTTACTCAACCTTCAAAAAGAAAATGTATGGCTAAACAGCAAGTATAATTTTCTAGTTGTAAAGGCTTCATGAGAGCTATCAAACAAACCTGTGGTGGAAATGATTCTCTTTTCTTATCATGAACTTCCACCTTCAACATATTATGTTCCCTGTAAGTGGTAAAGTCTGGAATTTGTAGTGAACTTCTAGAGAAAGAATTCAAGGAGTTAATTCCCTGTTTTGTGTCTAAGTTTCAGGTCATTGCAGCTTAAGCTTGACCATCCCTATGCAGTTCTACCAACCTTTTACGTAGACTACTTTAGGGCTGGGGAGTAAATCTTCATATGGCAAGAATATTCTTTAGAGAAGAATATTTCCTGGGTCTTTAATTTCCCAATATGAAAGAGGAGAGGACAGATAACTTCGTGAACTTTAATTTCTCTCTAGTTCAAGGGTTTACATAAAGATGCATGGATGTTTATTTGCTCAGGGATATAGTGTAGTAGCAGGTTATGGACATTTAACAGGAACCATATCACTTAAGCTATGCTATCTTGAGTTGCACATGGTATAATCCAATAAAATTGTTAAAGTAATTGCTTCATTTAATTAGAGAAGAACAGAAAGAATGGAATTACTCCTTTTTCTATTGTATTATATGAAGTATAATTTTAAATAAATTTAAGTTTGGTCCAAATGGAAATCAGACATTCTTCAGCCAGGATCAATATGACATTTATAAATATATTACAGGGCTAGGCTTCCTGTTTTTATTATTCATAGAAAAACACATGAGAGCCATAAGGATAATTATGTACATGATTCCATTAAGGTAACAAAGCATCTCTTACATTTCTCCTCAGAAACATCAATATCCCTGTAGTCTCAATGTTTGGCTGTTAAACTCACTGAATTAAAAGAAAACAAGAAAATAAAAACAGAAAGTGGTGAACTGTTGTCAATTATTAAACTACTCTCTTTTTATGCTTTCCGTGCTCACTCTCAAGGAGGGGGATTTTTTTGTATAGATCGGTTATAGTTAAGACATTAATGAGGTCACCTATAACAGGAATGGAACCTTCGCACAATTTGTATAGATTAGCATATATTTAGAAAATCTTCTCATTTTCTCTTTCATGAATGTGGTGTAAGGTGGTGTTTGGGAGATTTGCTTGCTTATTAAGTTGAGCATATTGCCAATTTATTATAAATCCATGAATTGAGGCTGGAACAAATGTTCAGCCAACTAATCTAAGAAGACCAAATAGGTTCTCATTTCTCCAGGTAGTCTAGGTCTGTTCATAAGAAATCAAGTTTTGTATTGGATCTTAGGGCCAAAGAGACTACCAGTAAGGAGAGATTTCTTTGCCTACCCATGTTCTGAATATAGATATCCTACTTGAGATTCCTGAGAATTAGAAGGTGGCTGACAAGATATATATGTAGATATAATATAAGATATAGATGTTGATGAGTCCAGTTCCATATGCCAAATCCTTCTCACCTTTTGAGACTCAGCTTATAATTACTGTACAAAGCTTTCAAAATTTCTGATGCACAATCTGATAAAGGAGTTCTTAACTTGGCATTCATAGATCTTTTGGTGCTCATTGAGAGTATTTTAGGGGTAAATGGATCCCTGTAAACAATACGTAAAGAATTTTTTTCTGTACATTTTTCTAGAAAGAAAGTTGAGCCTGCATTAGAGCATCAATAGGTTGTGACTTCCCCCTCTTAAATATAAGGACAATCATCTGCTAACAATAACATAGAATCCATTGTCAAGTAGAATCCACAGATGTGTTGCTGAGTGACTGCTTCTTGAGACCCTCTAGGCTAGTAATGGTAGAACTTGCAATTTTCAGACTAGCTGTCCCACAAATCATTCAGTGACTGTTATTGCTAAATACCAAATCCTTTCAAGGTAATACATATTTTGGGGAATATAGTGAGGAATCAGTCTCAGGATTGTCAACAAATTTATGTTAGTGGTATTAGTAGTAGTAGTAGTAATAGTTACATTAATGTGATCATTTAAATGGTGTTTAATCTGTAGCATCTCAAGGCCACATATATATTTGTCATATATTGAGATAATATACATGCAGGTGTTGCATGATTAAATCGTGTAATAGGTATGACTAGTAGTAAGACCTCTAAACCCTGGTTTCCGCATCTTTAACATAGAGTAAATAATACATTTTCAAAGGATTGCTAAGAGGCTAAATTAGAAAATTAAGGGGGACTTCCCTGGCGGCAGGGTGGTTAAGAATCCGCCTGCCAATGCAGGGGACACGGGTTTGAGCCCTGGTCCGGGAAGATCCCACACGCCACGGAGCAACTAAGCCCGTGCACCACAACTACTGAGCCTGCTCTCTAGAGCCCGTGTGCCACAACCACTGAGCCCGGTTGCCTAGAGCCCGTGTTCTGCAACAAGAGAAGCCACCACAATGAGAAGTCTGCGCACCGCAACTAAGAGTAGCCCCTGCTCGCGACAACTAGAGAAAGTCTGCGTGCAGCAACGAAGACCCAATGCAGCCAAAAAATAAAATAAATAAATTAATTAATTAAAAAAACGAAAATTAAGGTAATTTGTACAGTTTTTGACATAAGGATTTAATAAATAGTAGACATTCTAAAAGTAATCATAATATTGGGGGAACATAATTTACTTTATCAAAAGTAATCATTCTATTATGCACTGCTCTTCCAAAATACTAATTTAATTTTAATTAATGCACTGGGCTGAGCTTTCAATACTTTTATGTTACGATTGTACCCAATATGTATTATGAAATTTGAAAGATGAATTTGTAAAACAGAAATGACACCTAGTTTTACTATGAATTACTTGGTGTATGGAAAACCCCAGCTATTTTTCTATTTAATAGCCATTTAAATTGTTTGATGATAGAAGTGGATACAGTTGTAGAGACCCAGGAGGGTGAGGAATTTGTGGAATAGATCTGCATTTCAGTGTGAATTTGCTTGAATTAGGAAGAAAAAATATTAACGGAGGGATTTAGAATTCTATTAATAGTTATATTAAAGGTAAAAAACAAGTATTTGCAGTAAGCTTCTTGTATGTAAATCCTGTGCAAAAATATCAATGATAAGTTATGAGAAAGCTTTTATTTTGTGACAAAGGATCTAGTCCTCTTCTTTTCTAAGAACATAAAGTCAATCACTTATGCTACATCAATTTCAAAGGTCATTTTTTTCTGACTCATTTAATCGTGTTAGTCGAAAAACTAAACTTCTCTTCAACACAAAAAGGTGCACACACACTTCCATGCACCATGAGTGATTTTCACTAAAGACATTTTCATAAAACATGTCTGTTTTTAAGAATGTGCTTTAATAACACACCATATAGAAAGGCAATATCAGAGAAGAATTTATTTATGAGAGTTTCTTGGATGAATGATATGAGAAGATGGGAAGGAAATCAAAGATGTCACAACAATGATTTTTGAACAGAGAAAATGGATGGTTGTCATCTTAAATCAAGGAATCTTCTCCACTGGAAATATACCAAAACTTCCAGTGACAAGAGAATGTCAAGTCAAAAGAAAACTGAACATAATAAGTATAACAAGATTTCTACAATCTGTGGGTCCCAAAATATTTGTAATAAAAGAATTCTCTCTCCAGCCCTCAGAAAAGGTAAAGGAAAGGTAGCAGTTTAGTTAGAACATATCTGAAAGAAATTTCTTACACATTTATAAATTTCTATGTGAGCTGCACTTTGAACTAGCAATAACAATTGGGTACCTCCTTCTCTTCCCTGCCATCTATAGCATAAACCTGATGAAAGCAGATACATAGAGTTGAGTTCTGGGAAGCTGAGAGTTTATACACTTGAAGAATGTACAAAAGCAAAAATCTGGAGAGGACCAACAATGCAGGCACATTACATACACACACACACACACACACACACACACCTCTGCTTACCAGTAAAACACTGTATGTGTGTGAGAGGAAGATTTAAATACTTTGGGTTATCCAAATTCATCATAATCCAAAGTGAGAGAGAAATGGATATTTGAATACTTTGTACCTCAGAACATTTAATTTCCCTTTGGTCTTTTACAATGCGCATGTTGCTCTCTGTCTATAAATATTGCTCAAAATATAACTCTATGTGTACAATGTGTCCTTCAAACCCGGGTCAAGTATATCACTCCGGGCATAATGAAAGAAATAACAATCTGTTTTGGAGAAAAATTTGGCTGTACAGTACTTGGAATTATTGCTAGATGATGTATTTCATGACATGTATTTTGAGTGATTTAATAGACTTCCTAGGGTAATTTTGTCTAGAAAAGGTTTTTGCTTTATACATCAGTTAAAAAATACTGCTGTCACCATCCACTCTACATTAAGACTCAAACATATCAGTAAAATGCAACAGTAAAATGAACATTTCCTAAAGACTAAGATTATCTGGGAAATTTTAGTTCCTGTTTACAATCTCTCACATAGTTTTGGATATATATGATGCAGTATATGCTTTGATAATTCAGTGTCTAAGTCTTTATATTTACTACGTATTCTTGTTTGTTATTTAGAATAGTTCCAAGGGCCTAGGGAAATGTGGGGGTAAGATAGGCTGACCCAGTAATTTCCATGAAATCAATTACATATAATAATTTCTGTAAAAATAATTATGAATTATTTTTGTACTAATTATGTGCTAATACTGTTTAGAAGCAAAGAAAATGGTTACTAATGACTTGTGCTATTATGGAGATAACAGTAATAAAAGATAATATTTAGGTAGCTGTCCCATTAATACATCAAAACTCTCCTTGACAAAACACTCTACTCAATCAACTCCCCAAAGAAAATTTAAACACAAAAGAAAAAGCTAAGAAACACTTTAATGCTATGCGGGTCTTTCACTGATTGCAGGGCGTGAGAAGTCTATTTTGACCTTGGGTACAAGTGCAGCTGTCTGATCCATTTTTAACAGCAACCAAGATGGCATTTTAAACTCTATATGACTCTTCCATTTTTTTTCAATTGGTTTAGAGTTCAAAGGGAAAACTGTCAGTGGCTTTCTACTCTAATGTGCAGAACTACAGTGGAATGGGCTGTACCATACCAAAAAGTGGGCTCTTTTTACTGTCATATAAGTTCAAGGAGCATAAAATTAAGACAAGTCAAAAGGTGATGATTTTTATCTTCAATGATATATCAAAAACACTGTGCTCAATTTTGTAACTAAAAAGGGACAAGAGGCACACAGACACACCAATATCAGAAGACAGAAGCAAGACAGAAAAGGGAGGTATTGCCTGACTGCATAGGGGAAGCTATTCTAGGTCACAGATCCAGATATTTGCTCAAGTGAGGTTGAACTTTCCAATTCAATCTCCATTTTCAATAGAAAAGAGAAAACAAAAAAAGAAAGGGAAAAATTAAGAAAAACAGCTGGAAAGCCATCACTTGTACAGGCACCTCCAGTCCGATTTAAGTCTCCTTTGAAAAGGAAGCTCTTGTGCATGCAGGTATCATCTCCTTGGCCAGCAGTGGCAAAAGGGAAAAATATCTCTCCTTCATATTCTAACCATCTTGAACTTGCAAAAGGTCACACCCCCAAAGAATGACAACCAACAAATAAAAGAAATTTCAGCACACTTGAGCTGCTCTTAAAGCTCATAATAGGTATGTTAAATAGGACTGATTCATAATAATTTGAAATGACTAATTTTATCATTTGTATTGGTTACTTGGATTTTGAGACACATAATTTTATTTAAATAGGAATCTTATTTCTTAACTGTGCATAAGCAAGTGATATTGGAAAACTGGGTCTCTTGATTGAACAAGGGAAATGAGTCAAATTGAATATTTAGATGAAGTAAATTCTTTGTTAAGTATACAAAAGAGGCAATTTGAATGACAAATTGTTTAATTGTTTGATACCCTTAATGATCTATTTTTATCTATATTTTAAAAAAATAAACAAATTTGTGTTTAAAATAGAGTACTGAAGCTATGCTGTGAATGTTCATAATCATTGGTAAGAACAATAAAATTCCTAAAACAAACACTTACACAAGCTTTTAAAACAAATCAAAATGATCCATGATGCCAAGGGTTGTTTAAGAAAGAAAAGAGTTGTGACTCAGCAGTCACACTTGTTACCTATGCTCTCAAGATATATAGGCACAAATAGTTAACATCCCCTAAACATCTTTAGATGGTATTCAGATAATGGGCTGTGATACTAATATGGTCAAGAGTTAAAAAAAAAAAAAAAAAAAAAAAACAAGGAATCTGTAGGTGTAGAACATGTAATGTGACAAGACAATATAATACCTTAAAATGTAGGTTCATATATTTAAAAGAATTAAGGACATTCTAAATCTGAAAATTATTTTAAAACAATAAAATGATTCTTTACTTAAATGATTTTAAACACATAAAACAGTACCGTCAAAGTTTAACTATATATATATATGATGAATTGGTAAAGAATTTGAGTATTAAATAAATAAAATTTCAAGCTAATGTAGATAAACATTTTGGTGGAAAGCCATATGAGACTAATACAGAGTAATTTAAGTTTCTTCTGAGTGTCACTTTTAGTTAAATATATTTTAAGATGACTTTTAATTACATAAAAGTAATTTTAGATTAATATGTCTTATGATTTTCTTTCAAGTAAAAAGGCAAATAGTTTAAAGGTCAAATATGCCTCAGATATGAAACTGATTCAGATATTTCATTCCATGCCACACAACCAACAGTTTAATGGAACTATTTTTTTAAATGCTGTAAATAGTAATATTTACTTTTCAATGAAATTAAAAGGCATCTTTCACAATATGGTGTTAGACTAAATTTAGATTTTTTTACTGTTAAAACTGATCTTTTAAATTTATATAAAATCACTTTGGATACCTGTACTCAACTGCTAATTCAGATAATTCTAAAGAATCAATATCAAAATTATTCAGACCACATATTTCCAACCTGTTCTCTGTAAAGGACATGATTTCATAGATTATGTACACCCTTCTGAGTTTTCATGTTTAAGTCTTAACTAGAAATGAGACAACCCTTTTCCTTTTACTTTAGAAGGCTGAATGAAAAGCTCAGAATTTATCATGTTGGGCAGGTCTTGACCTTTGGCTGGTCCAAGAGGCTGATTTCTAATGGAAAATAGTAACAATGCGGGGGGGAGGGAGGAACGTTTTGTGCTCTCTCTTGTGCTCCACTTAAAAAAAAAATTGGGCTTCCCTGGTGGCGCAGTGGTTGAGAGTCTGCCTGCCGATGCAGGGGACATGGGTTCGTACCCCAGTCTGGGAGGATCCCTCATGGCGCGGAGAGGCTGGGCCCGTGAGCCATGGCCGCTGAACCTGCGCGTCCGGATCCTGTGCTCCGCAACGGGAGAGGCCACAGCAGTGAGAGGCCCATGTACCGCAAAAAAATTAATAATAATAATAATTCTAACAGTTATTGATTCTTTGGTTTCCAGCCTTAGACAATTGCAATCTGAGTGGCCAAACTACAGCAACTACAGTCGCTGTAGTTCCTGCTGACATCACTTGAATAGCATCACAAAAGCAATTAGAGATGCTGAACAGTTTACAGTTCACTTCGTGTTTGTATCCTGAGATGTTTGGAAGCTAATAAGCAAGAAAAATAGTATTGACTCTTTGTTCTGCTCCTGTTCTCACTAAGCTCGTTTGTCAGACAAAATCTGAGAATGTGCCAGAAATACGTCTTATTAGTAAAACAAACTGGAAACCTGGCTTAGGTCACCCTGCAGTACAAATGACCAAATTTACTACAAGAAATCTAAAGAAATAAATTACTTTGAAGTTGAGGACCATAACAGGGAAAACAGTGGCCGCACATTCCCATGATAAAACTGCTACCATTGGAACTAAAATGGATTATGAGGCTTAATAAACATTCCACTAGTTATTTCAATTTAAGTGTAAGTTCTTTGACATGGAAAATTTTAGCACATGAATTTTATTTTTTAAGATTATTTTAAATGTGGGAGTTCAATGTTTTATTAACCTCTCACTAAAAAAAACGCTTAGTTCTGAAAAGGAACAGATGAATTTAGATATTTAATATTTTAAAATAAGATTGAATAAATGCATACACATACATTATTCATGTAATATCAATCTAAATATTCATACTTGCTCTAGAATTGAGAGAAATTTAAATTGGTATATACGTTGATGAACCAAAAAATAGGTCATTGCCTGGTGATCCTTCCATGTATTTGTAATCAACTAATATTATTCACAGTTGTTTATTGTTCCAAGATATCTTTTTAGCGAGTGTACCTGTCAAATTTCCTTTATAACAAATTATCCCAAAAATCTAAGGCTGAAAGGAACAGGAACAGTTATTTATTCTTGTTCATGTGTCTGAACAAGACATAGGTCAGCTGGGGCTCAAGTCAGCTCCTCTGCTTCAAGCTGCTCGTCCAGAGCTTGGTTCTTGCTGTAGTTTGGGCTCAGGTCTGCTGGTGTCTGCTTAGTAGGAGCTCAGAGTGAAGAAGCAGTGGTCACTGGGGGAAAGTTCTCCTCCTGGCAATGGCTAAGGCTCATGACAGCAAGCTCAATCATACAGGCATACTTGGGGCTTCTGCTCTTATCACAACTGTTCAAATCCCACTGGTTAAAGAAAGTCACATGAGCCAGCTTATCCTCAAGGGGTGGGGATCCTCTACCTCTAATGGGAAGAAGTTTAAGGTCACATGGCAAAGGACCCAGTTGCAGGAAGTGGTGAAATCTTTGAATACATGCTTTATTTCCATAGAAAAACATTGTGCTTACTGAATGAGGAGAGCATCTTCTAATGAAAAACACAAAAATTGGAGTCTATTCTTCATGACAATTGAGAACTCTTTTCACGTATGCATTGGACACTGTAAAGTAGCTTTTAAACGCTATTTTATCTTCATTTCATCAGTTTTGATATACTATATCTTAATTTTCATTCAGTTGAAAATATTTTATAATTTCTTATTTTTTCTTTGATTAATGAATTATTTAAAACTATATTGCTGAATGTTCAGACAGCTGGGTATTTTCTATTTATATTTTTATCATGATATCCAGCTTAATTACTCAGTGGTTAGATATACATTCTGAGTAAGTCCAGCCCTTGGAATCAGTAATTCCAAGTATACTGATACTTCTTATATGCATCAACATATCAATATATTAGGTAAGGGTATATATTCCATATATTTTTTAAAGATTATATACTTTGCAATTATTAATATCAGGTCAAATTTTTGAAATGAGTTTTTAGGTCAATGATCTTTTTCTGTTTTCTTTTTCCAATAGATATTAAGATGTAATTTTTCTCCTTTTGTCTTTTTAAATTTTTTGCTTTATATACTTTGAAGGCATAATTTTAGTCTTCTGAAAACGTTCTAGTAAATTATTCCTTAATCACTATGACATACACATTTTTAATCTCAAAGTACATTTCTTGCTGTAAAGTCTGCATTTTCTGCTGTTAATATAGCTACATCAGCTTGTTTTTGGTTAATGTTGCATGATGTATGTTATTTCATTTTGTTACTTTCAACCACTTTTTGTGCTTATATTTAAAAAGCATCTCTTTTCAGTAGAATTTAGTAGGGTATATTTTTATCTAATCTCAAAATCTTATTCCCTTCATTTAGTCCATTTAAATCTAATGTGATTACTGATTTATTTGAATTGTTATTAGCTATTTTACTGTTTATTTTTTATTCCATGATTCTTTTATATTGCTTGATTGCTTCTTTCTTGCTTAATTTTGATTAATCAAATGTTTAAAAATTATTCTAATGCCCTCTATTTACTTGTTCTATATACATACATTCTCTATTATTTTGTGATCACACTAGAAATTACAGCACTTATGCTTGACTTCTTACTTTACCATTATCCTGATAATGATAGAAACCCTAGGCATTGTAACTTGTTTTACCTTATTCCTATTTAACTTGTTTTACCTTATTCCTATTTCATGCATTTAACTTTAAATATAATTTTTGTATTTATAAATTTAATTTAAATATACATTTAAATTTTGTATTGCATTATAACACATTTTAAACTTCACAATTAATAAATGATATATGTGTGTGTATGTGAATATATATATATATATATTTTAATTTTACCACATCATTACCTTTATAGTACTATTTACTCCTCCCTGATTTTTATGCTTCCATTGGGGTTCTTTTTTTTTGCCTTCAGGATTCCCATTTGTACATTTCTTAACTTATACTGTTGAAGATGAATTGTCTCAGTTTTGTCTGTTAGAATATATCTATATTTCTCCTAATTTTTAAAGAAGCCATTATATATAGAATTTTAGGTGGGAAGTTTCCTTTCAGCACCATACAGTTACCATATTATTGCGTTCTGGCTTCTATCATTTCTTTTGTGATGTAAGCAGTCTGATATTGTTGAATCATAGAATGTACAGGTATTAGTTATTTTTAAACCACTTTATTGAGGTATGATTGTCATATAAAAAGGTGTTTATACTTAATACATGCAACTTGATGATTTGGGGATAAGTATACACCCATGACACCAAGACCACCATCAAAGCCATAAACATATCCATCACCACCCAAAGTTTCCTTCAGCCCCTTTTATTATTATCATTATTTTTAGTAGTAGTAGTACTAAGAACACTTAACATAAGGTTTACCATCTTAACAAATTTTAAGTGTACAATGTGGTACTGTTAGCTATAGGCACTGTGCTGTATAGTAGATCACCAGAACTTATGTCATATATCTGAAACTGTACATTTTGACTATCACATTCCCATTTCCCATCACCCCAGGCCCTGGCAACCATCATTCTAGTTTCTGTTTCAATGAGCTTGACTATTTTAGATTCTATGTATAAGTAAGATAATACAGTAGTTGTCTTTCTGTGTCTGCTTACTTCTTTTAGCATAATGTTCTCCAGGTCCATCCATGTTGTCATAAATGACAGAATTTCTTTTTTAAGGCTGGAAAATATTCCATTGTGTGTATCTACCACATTTTCTATATCCATTCATCCATCAATGGATATTTAGATTGTTTCCTAAAATATTGTGATAATGCTGCAATAAACATTGATGTGCAGATATATCTTGCAGATTCTGATTTCAATTGCTTTGGGTATATACCCAGAAGTGGGGTTGCTGGATCATATAGTAGTTCTATTTTTTAAAATATCTATTTACCTTTAAGATTTTATCGCTTCCTTCCTCCCTTTCTTCCCCCCACGCCTTTTTTTGGTTGTTCCTATGTTTATTTTTTAAAAAATAGATTTTTTTTTTGTTTGCTTATTTTGACTTTGTGAGTTGATGTTATTAATTTGGTACAAATAATTCTTACCAATTCATTTTTCAACTAGTTTTCTGGTCCATTCTTTCTTCTTCTGAGATTTCAACTGTATAACTTTTGAGAGTGACTCACATGTCTCATGATTTTTGTCTATTGTGTATGCATATTTTCTATCTGTATTATATATTATATATATATATATACACATATATATATATATATATATATATATTTTTTTTTTTTTCGGTACACGGGCCTCTCACTGTTGTGGCCTCTCCCGTTGTGGAGCACAGGCTTTGGACGCGCAGGCTCAGCAGCCATGGCTCACGGGCCCAACCACTCTGCGGCATGTGGGATCTTCCCGGACCGGGGCATGAACCCGTGTCCCCTGCATCGGCAGGCGGACTCTCAACCACTGCGCCACCAGGGAAGCCCCTATAGTTTTTCTATCTGTATTCAAGTTGGATATTTTTTGTGGACAACTTTTCCATTTTATTAATCCTGAATTCTATATACACAATCAGTGGTTAAGTCCATCCATTGATTTCTCAATTTCAGATACTGTGTTTTGCAATTTCCAAGTTTGTTTATAATAACTTAATATTTCTTAAAATTTCAATTATCTGGCTACATTTCCCGCATCCTTTTATCTAGTTTGCATTTCTCTTTTCTGGAATACATTACTTATATTACTCATATTTATTTTAACTCATTAGCATCCTCATCTACCAGCATCACTATGAACACCACTTCTTGTTTCGCTCCTATTCTAGAGTCTTCTTTAGATTTTTGTCCGTATAATGCTACCTGTCAGCATTCATAGTGCATTTTTATCACATGCTCCGTAGACTGTTTACACCGCAGTGGTCCAGACGGTGATAACCTTCCGCCACAGCCCGGGGGCAGTGAGCGCAGGGTCCGTGCTGCTTCCCCAGAGTACTTCTAGTCTGTCCCTATTCCTGAGGCAAGTCCGGCTCTCCAGAGCTTTCAATTCAGAATCTGACGAATTATTCAGACCTCCACACTGATAGGTTGGAGGAAATTCCACTCTAATTTTCAGAGATTCACTCCTCACATTCTCACGGTCTTTGTTCTGCAGAGCTTGTTGAAGGACCTTCCAGCTCTGCAACAAGCAACGGCGCTTCTGCTGCCAAACTCGTCCAGGGACGGGGCCTGGCCTCTGAATTCCCATTGCTCTCAGTGCACGTCTGGGGAACAATGGCTACGGAGATTCTTCTAGGTGCACGTCTAGGTGCACGTTTCCTACTAGGGTCCTCAATTCTCCTCTGGTGTTTCTCTTGGGCAGATATTTGTTTGTACAGCATTAAATGAGAATGAGGGAAAATCTACTATGCTTTTCAGAGTTTTTCAGCCTAACTCTTTAGTCTCTGACCTCCTCCAAATGCAAGTTTCACCAAGGGATTTTAGTAGAAACTGAACATGTGTTTGTGACAACTGAAGTTTCTAATATTTCACTGCAGTCCCATAAAGCTCCCGGAAGGATTGCTGGGTAGTCTGTCCTCCAGCAGTGACCCTTTTCTGGTCCAAGCCTAGATTCCCAGCCTACAGGCCACGCCGAGAATTGATACATCGCTCTTGGGGGGAAAAAGGGATCTGCACGTTCCCAGCTCATACATTGTCCCATCCATAGAAATCTTCGTCTCCTTAGTCCTTGTACTCTCTCAGCAATTTGATATATGGAAAAAATACGATGTTTGTACCTTATTCACCTATTCTATTTGTTCTCTCTGGGAGAAACGAGCTGAAAGAAATGACTCTATCTTATCCAGAAACAAAAACTAATTCTGTTCTAAAAACTCTACAGTAATTTAGCCACATCTTAGACTTACACAATTTTATTTTCCCCAGTTACATTATGACATTAGCTACAGCATGGTATGTAGTATGTAGACTAAATACATAACAAATCCTTTTGTCCTCTCTGAATTCTCTGGAAGTGAGGCTGATACAATCTGGTTCCTGGGTGTCTGTTTTCTGGGGTAGGGGGTGCTACCATACTTTCCTATGGAGACATTAAACCTTATTATATCTCTAGTTTCCCATACTCTGCTGCTTCCTCCAGACACTGGGCTCTCCCAGTCTACAGTCCTCTCAACAAGCGAAAATCTTCCCCACACTTTCCCTCTAGGAGGGGCATGTAGGCTCATAGAAAATTCTTTTTCACACTATTTCGTGATCCAGCCCCACCTAGAAATCCTCCTCCATTTAAGCTGTGCTTGCCTGGGACTGCAGATAGCAGGGAGGCAGAAGGCTGACAGGTGTTCTCAGTTTCTTTCTCAAGCTACCCTGGTTTCCACAGAGCTTCCCTGCCCTATCCCGCTGCACTGTCCCTTTCCAACCCTGAGGCTGTGGGCCAGGTGGGCTTGGCAGTGGGTTCCCTGAGAAGGACATCGACCCATTTGTATCCTCTGAAGATCTCTCTCTGCCCCAAAAAGTCCTTTCCTCTTGCTGTCACTGAAATTTCTCTCAAGCTGTATTGTGATGTGGACTCTCCACTTCCTGGTTTAAGAGACTTATTTAGTCCTTGACAGATAAAGATATTAGGAACTGAGCAAATATCACCTTCCTGTAAGAAGCTTGGTTAAAATGATTGTTCCTATACATATGAAAAATGTCAAAATCTAGATTCAGGGCTAAAATACGTACTCTTATATAAGGTTATTTCTTTTCATGTTTATTATACAACAATCTAGCACAAATGCTCAAATAGTCGTATATTTTTGCCTAGGTAAGACAGGGCAAATATTAGAAAGTGCATATATTTTAAGTAAAACATACTTCTGCTATGAAAAAGACTTGGAAATGTTGTGAATATAATTATCTTAACTTCAGTTAGGCACTGAAATAAAGAAATAATGTTTCAGAACTGGAAAGGAGCATAAAAATCTCTTGCTCTACATTTTTTATGGATAAGAAAATTCAAACACTGAGCATTTAGGTGATTTCCCATCTCAGTTCTGTTTTCTTTTTCAAGAACTGTTTGTCTCATTTGGAAATATATACTTGGTGTAGTTTATAAGTCTTATCTTCCTAAGCTTCTTACCAATTTGCCAATGTATGTTTTTTAAAAGAATCATGATACAATCTTTAATACCTAATGGTATGTGTCATCCAATTTTCATTTCAGTAATAAACTGACAGTAAGAAAAGATTTTACAGGATTTAAAAATATTAAATGAATTTTATAGAATTAGTGAGTCATGCTATATTTTAGTTCCTTACAGTGATGCATAAAGTAACATATACATATATTATTAATACTATCATTAAATATATATAGTATTACCTATATATACATTTAAAAGTACTGAACATATAAATTTAACAATTACATGGCACAGCCTAAAAATAGCTAATATTCACCAAACAATATGTGTCATGTATTTTCTTTGAGTGTAAACATATGTGAAGCTATTTAGTTTAAGAGGTAAACATATCATCTTCATTTTTCAGATGGGGAAAATTATGTAGTAGTATATATATAGTATATAAATATAGTTGTAATTTGTCCAAGATCACACAGAATATGATTCCTGAGTCCACACTCTTCATACTGAAATATATCGCCTATATACCAATTTTAATGATGAATACTATCGAGAACAGGACAGAAGACAATCTGGAAACAAACAACTGGTTCATTTTGGGGTAGGGAAGTGTAGGAGGCTGTGACTAATGATTCCAGGAAAGTAATTTGCCAGGGATAGATAGGTTTAAAATGATTGAGAAAGAATAATCTGATTTTTACC
The DNA here is from genome assembly GCF_964165515.1 of Mesoplodon bidens. NCBI lineage: Eukaryota > Metazoa > Chordata > Mammalia > Artiodactyla > Ziphiidae > Mesoplodon > Mesoplodon bidens. The sequence continues at coordinate 80,181,114 of NC_138169.1, read as the reverse complement.
CTTTCTCACCATCAGAGACCATAGTACCATTTGCAAATGTAGACATATTTTCTGTAAATATACATACATTTCTTGCATAGTATTTTGTCTAACCTAGTTTAAATAAGACCACAAAGCTGTCCCATAGATTTATAGACTGCTTCTGTGCTACACTGTTTCATGTTGTTATTAAGAGTTAAACTTTACAAAGAATCTCTTTAAAGATATTTCATCAAAGGTTAATTTGCATTTTTTTCAAGTCTCTCAGGATACATAATTTAGTACTATCTTTCTTAAATGTATCTTCTGAAAAGCTCAGGGAACACAGAGGTCAGAAGTGAGGTCAGAGAAAGAGTGATCAGGCTGCTGAGCCTGGACTGGCTTTGGCAAAACAGATTCACTTGTATGTGGCATATTGATTTTCTAAGGATGTAGTGACAAAGTAGCACAAACTTGGTGCTTTAGGAGAACACAAATTTATTCTCTCATCATTCTGGAGGCTGTAAGTCCGAAATCAAGATGTGGGCAGAGATGACTCTTTTGCAGGGCTACTAGAGAGAAGCTGTTCCCTCCTGTGTCCCAGCTTCTAGTGCTTTGTCTGCAATCTTTGCCATTCCATGGCTTGTAGATGCGTCACTCCCATCCTCTACTCCACAGGATGGGTTCATGTGATAAGCTAGATCCAGAAAATCTCCTTATTTTAAGCTCAATTGATTTAGGACATTAACTACATCTACCAAATCCCTTCACAGCAGTACCTAGATTAGTTCTTTAACATCATAATTGGGAGAAGGTATGTGTATACAAGAAGCTGGAAACTTGGGGAACTCTATTAGCTTCCTAGGACTGAGGTAACAAAGTACCACAGACTTACTGGCCTAGAACACCAGAGATTTATTGTCTCACAGTTCTGGAGCCTAGAAGTCCAAAATCAAGGTTTTGATAGGGCTATGCTCCCTCTGAAACCTGTAGGGGAATCTTTCCTTGCCTCTTTCAGGTTTTCGGTGGCTGGCCAGCAATCTTCGGCACTCAATGATTTATAGAAGTATCACTCCAATTGTCCATCTACACGTGGCTTTCTCTCCGTGTCTCTTTCTATCTTTTTTCCTCTAGGGGGTCTGCCTCCATGTCCAAATTTCCCCTTCTTATAATGATACCAGTCATATTTGATTAAGACCCACACTAAGGACCTCATTTTAAATCGATTACTTTTGTAAAGACCCTCTTTCCAAATGAGGCCATATTCTGAGTTACTAGGAGATAGGACTTCAGCATATCTTTTTTGGGTGGACACACTTTACCCCACACCTTCTAGTTTGTGTGTTGGTCTTTTGACTGCATTTGGTTTGAAGAAGAGAATCCATGCTTAAAATATAACAATTTCATTGACAACATTTTAAAATTTTGTCTTGAAATTTAACACCAAGTGATAGCAAGTTTAATACAAGAATATTTGTTTTAGAAGAAAAAAATATTGTAATGTATATCATATACTTAAGCTTTGAACCAGAAATTCCACTTCTAAGTATTTACTCAAAAAAACCCCAAAACAAACAAACAAAAAAACACCCCACCAAACTCTTACATATGTTCACAAGTAAGTAAGCACAGCAATATGTTTTATCATTTCTGTAAAATGGAAATTAGGTCAAATAATCATTAACAAGAACATCTATAATTGTTTTATAGTTGTAAAATAAAATTTTATAACTTCCTAAAATAGGAAAACAGAGTTACACGTATCAACTTGAATAAAATTCACCGACTATGTTATGTAAATAAATGAAAGATGCAGAACCATACATGACACAGTAGCATGATACTATAACAAAATCCATACAATTTATTAATGCTGAATATGAAATTGTATTATAAAACTTGCACAAGAAATAAATGCCCCACATAGAATATTGATTACTTTCAAAGTATCACATCTAGAATGGGAGGGAAGGGAACCAGTTTGGGAAGGTTTAATTGGGCTTCAATTCTTTCCGTAATATTCACTTAGAAAAAAAAATCTGAAGCAAATAGGGCCGTTGTTAAGATTTGATAAAGTTAGGTGCTAATCATTATTGCTTTATTTTCTACATTTTATTTTCTGCACTTTTAAATATTTTAAGAAGGCACATTGTTCTAGGATTGAATTCTGCAGATTATAATTCTGAAAGTAAATATATTTCTTAAATAAGGCATGCAACCTCCCTGAGGTTCCTTTTTCTTATTAATACAACAATATCTGCCTTTAAGGAATCTTATGAGGGGAAAATGTGGAGGAAAGTGTTTTGACACTTTGAAAGTCTTATTCAAAACTAAAGTATTCATGGACGCATAGAAACAATTGGCCAGAATTACTTAAATTAAATGATGTAGACTGGTGATCTGAAATATGGAGAATTATGGTGAGATTAAGGTAATGTTTTGGAGCTATTTTCTTTTCAATTATGATTAATTAATATTGGCTAAAGTCAATTTAAAGTCAAATTAGAAAGAAAACCATGTTTGTAAAAAAATCAAAAGTATTTAGAAATAATTTTACTTGTTTCAATATATGATTGATGTTACAGTATTTTTTTCCAAAGAAGACTTCTATTGATGGGATGAGAATCATCCGGAGTAAATGTTAGTGTCAGGGCATGGTTGGCTGATTACCAGTGAAAGCTTGCCATCTGGTGGACAATCTAAAGACTGCGGCACATTCTCCGATTAGAAAAACTAGTAAATCCTTGTAAATCCCTTTTAGTTTAAGCACTTGCTTTCCACATATTTATAACTCATGGCTGAATCGTCCGAATTACTGTTCACATACACATTTACACACATATACCCACCCAGCAGTTCTAATGAGTTTCATTTTGTTTTCAACGAATAATATGAAGTGCTATAGTGAGGAGGATTTAGATTAATTTTTGCCCAACAAGATGTGATATTTCTTGAGATCTATTATCTCATCACATCTATTTAGACACTTCATTTGAAGTAATTCAAAGAACACAAATTCACAGCCATTTGCAAATATCAATAAATGTGTCATGCATATCTCATATTTTTTGGGTGCACCCTCCCTTTCTAACTCCTGAATAATTCATCTAAATGCTATATTCATACCCCAACCGGCACCCTTGCCAAACTCACATACACACGTTAGCCATAAAAGTAAGTACAGTGAGTTCTGTTTTGTCCTCTAGACTACAGTGTGTCAGTGGAGATTCGGTAGAAACTTAAGATTCCACATACTTTCTCTAAGGGGTTCTGCAAGAAATTATGATTAAATAAATGCTCTTTTTCTTTTTTACTTTTCATGCCACATGCCCATGGGGTGATAGAGCATTCACTCTTTCGTTAGAGGTCTCTCAGCACCACATAACAAGGCACAGTAGGACTGTGTTGCTTGCCTAAATCCAATCTCAGTTTTTGGAGAGAAACAGAGATGCCCTTTGACAGATGGCGAGTACTGCACTGTACAGAGATGTTCGTAGCCTGGCAACGTTGGCCTCTTCCTGCATTAACTCCTCCAAACTCTTCTTACACATCTCTGACCAATTTTTATGTGACAAATAAGGTCTTTAAGTGGAAAATAATAGAGGGTGATTTACAAACTAAAAACAGCATTTTAAAAAACCTCTTTATTGGAGTATAATTGCTTAACAATGGTGTGTTAGTTTCTGCTTTATAACAAAGTGAATCAGTTATACATATACATCTGTTCCCATATCTCTTCCCTCTTGCATCTCCCTCCCTCCCACCCTCCCTATCCCACCCCTCTAGGTGGTCACAAAGCACCGAGCTGATCTCCCTGTGCTATGCGGCTGCTTCCCACTAGTTATCTATTTTACATTTGGTAGTGTATATATGTCCATGCCACTCTCTCACTTTGTCCCAGCATACCCTTCTCCCTCTCCATATCCTCAAGTCCATTCTCTAGTAGGTCTGTGTCTTTATTCCTGTCTTACCCCTAGGCTCTTCATGACCTTTTTTTTTTTTTATCTTAGATTCCATATATATGTGTTAGCGTATGGTATTTGTTTTTCTCTTTCTGATTTACTTCACTCTGTATGACAGACTCTAGGTCCATCCACCTCCCTATAAATAACTCAGTTTCGTTTCTTTTTATGGCTGAGTAATATTCCATTGTATATATGTGCCACATCTTCTTTATCCATTCATCTGTTGATGGACACTTAGGTTGCTTCCATGTCCTGGCTATTGTAGATAGAGCTGCAGTGAACATTTTGGTACATGACTTTTTGAATTATGGTTTTCTCAGGGTATATGCCCAGTAGTGGGATTGCTGGGTCGTATGGTAGTTCTATTTGTAGTTTTTAAGGAACCTCCATACTATTCCCCATAGTGGCTGTATCAATTTACATTCCCACCAACAGTGCAAGAGGGTTCCCTTTCCTCCACACCCTCTCCAGCATTTATTGTTTGTAGATTTCTTGATGATGGCCATTCTGACTGGTGTGAGATGATATCTCATTGTAGTTTTGATTTGCATTTCTCTAATGATTAATGATGTTGAGCATCCTTTCATGTGTTTGTTGGCAATCTGTATATCTTCTTTGGAAAAATGTCTATTTAGGTCTTCTGCCCATTTTTGGATTGGGTTGTTTTTTTGTTATTGAGCTCCATGAGCTGCTTGTAAATTTTGGAGATTAATCCTTTGTCAGTTGCCTCATTTGCAAATATTTTCTCCCATTCTGAGTGCTGTCTTTTGGTCTTGAAAAGCGGCATTTTTATATGCTGCCATTCAGCTGCTTCCGCTTTGTCATTTTGTTGGTATTGTAGGACTTAGAAACACAGATGGTATGAGTCAAAGGTGAACTGTATTGTAAAATGTTTAACTTTTAATTTTTTTTGGAGCTTCCTCATTTATTTATTATTTCCTTCTGTTTGTGTTTTCTTAAGTTTTGTGTTTTGCAGACGTGTGAATTCCTGATATGGTGATTTTGTTTTAATTGGGGTATAGCTGCTTTACAATGTTGTGTTAGTTTCTACTGTACAGCGAAGTGAATCAGCCACACGTATACATATATCCTCTTCCTCTTGGACCTCCCTCCCACTCCCCCCACCATCCCACCCATCTAGGTGATTTTTCAGACAAGATGTGACATATAAAAGGATGGTTGCAGTTGTTGGCCAATGGACAGTTCAAATGAGGTTACTGATGCAGAGTTATGATCATCTGAGGCACTTGAGCTCATGAGTGTGACAGAAGACACACGAGAAGGCCAGATGCACAAAAAGAGCTACTTACCAATGGGGTTTACAGGGGCTAGTGACCCATGTTGCCCTTTTCCATTATGAAATATCTGTGAAAAACAGTGTACAAAGACAACAATGGCTTCTGCAAATCCAAGAAGGATTTAACTACAAATCAGAGCTTTTGAAGGAGTAAAGGTGCTGATTATTTTAACTGACTATTGGGAATCTCAAACACAGTTAAGATTTTGTTAAACAAAAAAGTCACATCTTTAAAAAGTCTCAGGAGGGCTTCCCTGGTGGCGCAGAGGTTGAGAGTCCGCCTGCCGATGCAGGGGACACGGGTTCATGCCCCAGTCTGGGAAGATCCCACATGCCGCGGAGTGGCTGGGCCCGTGAGCCATGGCTGCTGAGCCTGCACGTCCGGAGCCTGTGCTCCGCAACGGGAGAGGCCACAACAGTGAGAGGCCCGTGTACCGGTAAAAAAAAAAAAAAAAAAAAAGTCTCAGGAAACAAGACCTTTATTAGCAGAACTTTTTGCCCAGAAGAAGAAAAGGTCAACAACTGGTAAAGACCTAATAGCATTTGCCTGTAAATTTAGAGTGAAGTAACATGCAAGGACAGAATGCAGAATGAGAACTTGAAAAGATCCCTTTCTCCAACAGGACCACGAGTGTAAGTGCTGAAGACACATACGTGATGCCAAGGAAGCTGAATGTGAGAAGCTGGGAAACAACTTTTTTCTCTCCAGATTGATTGTATCAAGATATGTGATGTGTAGCATTGTAAGTGTTGGGGCTCAAGACAGGCCATTCCAAAATATGTTAAAGTGAAATATTGATTATTTTGGATTAAAGTTAACTGAGAAACAGCTGATATCGACCCTCTGTCTGACCATCTCCATCCCCTCCATCTCTCTGAAAACAGGAAATAAATCTCCCATGTGAAAGGCAACCTCCTTATATCAGGAGGTAGAGAGACATCCTTATCATCAGAGATAGGGAATCCAGGGCTGAGAAAGCTGTGCAGACAAACCTTGATATGACTGACCCTTCAACAATGTGGATTTGAATTGTGTGGGTCCAATTATATGCAGATTTTTTTTTCAATAAATACTACATGATCTGTGGCTGGTTGAATCCAGGGATATGGAGGGTGGACTATGGGATTTGAGCATCTGCAAAGTTTGGTATCCACGGCGGGTCCTGGAACCAATTCCTTGTGATACCAAGGGCCAACTGTACTTCTTTACTAATTTACTACCCCAAGCCCAAATTCTTTTTAGATTCTTCAATAATTAAGCACCCAAGCCCAAGTTTCTTTGTCCTGCCAATTCCTCACAAATTTTAAATTTCTTTGTCTAAAAAGTATTTTTTAAAAAAGTGTAAAAAGGTGTAAAACCTGCCTGCTTTGGCCACTTCTTAGGTCTTATTTCTATGAGCCCTCAGTACATATAAATTAAATTTGCTTTTTCTTTTTTTCTCCTATTAATATGTTGTGTCAATTTAATTATTAGACCAAAAGAACCAAGTGGGCTCAGTGGGAAATCATTCTCCTCCTCAACATAAGATTTGCAAATAATGGTGAAATTCCACAACATTATATTATTCTTGCAGTAAGCTGCCCCAAACTAGCAGAAGCTGAAATATATTTAGTGTTTTGTCTTCATCTGGAAACAAAAAGTTTATCTCGGAGGTACTTTTTTGGTGTCTGTACTGATGATGCCCATTAATCAAGGTTTGGTTTTTAGATGTTTCACTCCTCTCATTGCAAACTAACAGCTAAAATCCTGATGTTTCATAACACACTGCCTTCTTCACAGAGAGACATTTTTGGTAAAAACACTTGGATAGGAAATGAAAAATAGTTCTGGAAGATGTTACATAATGGCTGGTGCTGTAAGGCTAGTTCAACTGAGGATGTTCAAACGTATATGGAAACCAGAATAACAGATGTCTAATTCTCCTGCAACAGTGAGTAATCTAGTGGCTTAGCAGAGGAAGACTTCTCACCAGGATATTTGAAGTGAAAGGTGAATTTTAGGAACACTCCTAAGAAAATAGGAGGCCATATATTCTGTCTGCTGTGGAGAGGAAGGACAGCTGATGAGCATAGCCTACTAAGAAGAAGAGCCTCACCACATGAACCAGACAGACAAGAATCTACATGACCATAGGGCACATGTTTCGTCTTCAAGTGATTGAGAAGGAAATAGATCTCTGGAAAGACTGCGTCACAAAAGGAAATTCTGAAATGTTTCCATTCTCACAGGAGATTCAGAGCGAGAAAGTTATCAGAAAATCTCGAGTCTTATTGAAAACCACCTGGATGAACTGCAGAACCAAAATTGAAAGAGTTTCCCTCCCTTTCAACACAAGTGGGGACCAGATGACAGGCCAGTTCAGGGGAACTTATGTTCAGCCTCAGAAATTGACTTTGTGAGAAGAGGAAGAATTCTGTGAGGTAAAGGCTGGTTGTGGAGTCCAGATGCGAAATATTGATCTGCCCCTAGACACACTTTGGGTTTCAGTGAAAACAATAAACGTTTTGCTGCAGGTGTTCAACTTCTTAACACATGAAAAGCTTCCTCTTATCTAACAAGCACTGTGAGCCAGGACAGATATTGACTTATTTCACTTGAAAATGAAATCCCTGTGAGGTTCTCTCTACTTCTGCCAAGAATTGAGTCTTCATTCAGCTAAAAGCAAGTTTCATATTAAAATGAGAATTTTATTATTAGGTCCCAGCTGGAAATTGATGACCCATTGGATTCTCTTTTTGAAAGACACCGTTGACAAAGATGAGGGTGTGGGAACACCAGAGATGGTGTCTAACTTCTAGCTTAGAAGCAACTAGTGGTTAATGCTCATAAACCTGAAGAATAAATAGGATGGGACTTTCATGAAGAAAGTCCCATAGAGCTGGGCTTCTCAAACCGTGCTAAAGAATCAGGTTTAATTCTTTGCTTGTTTGTTTTCTACATTTCCAGTCTGTTGAAGATCAATACTTGAAAATTAAGGTCAATTAAAAAGAAAATAAATTACTAGAAATTTGTGAAATTAAAATTTGGAAAACGAAAATCAATCACTAGAAAAATGAAGCAAAAAGATACTTTAAATACAAGTCTAGTTTTGGTATTATTAGATTTGACAGATATAAATTTATCCTGTGAAATTGCTATAACATTTCCTATGTTTCAAAAATGCTCACCATTTTGGTGCATAGTTCATTGCAGGCTTGTAACAATAACTGACAGAGCCATACTGGTCAGCAAAGCACAATTTGAGCAGCAATGCCATATAGTTTGCCTCCTAGGAGGAGTAGTAACCTTCGCCACGGACAGCACAGCACCAGGCTGCTGAGAGGGGATGGGGATAAATACGCTGACCACACTTTTCCCTCTTAGTCTCTCTGGGGCAGCCCATTGACATAAGCCAACTGAAAGCTACATGCATGAGACACTACAGCAAACAGAGTGGAGAAGGTGGAGAGAGAGGCATCATGACAAAAAGACAGCTGATACCAACTATATTTTTTACTACAAAATGACTGCTAAATGCCTTGATATCAAGGGAATTTCTTGCTAATCTTTTATAGAGTAACTAGGGTTAATTGTTGCCTTCTATGCCTTTATTAATTTCTCATTTTTTCTTTTCCATTAACCGCTAATATGTGTTTAACTGGTTTTTGCTAACTGTATCAACAAAAATACTGGGGAAAATAAAAAAGAGAGAGAGAGAGAGACATGAATAGATTTGAAGTATATCAATTCAAGACATGTGCACCAAATCATCTTAAATATCCAGGAAGTGAGAAGAAGATGCCTAAAAACCCTATAGGTTTATTCTGTTACACTCACTATATTATTCACAAAAAGATAATTAAAAACGTCCCATTCCAGTTCCTTATTCTCTACATCTACATCACGTTAAATGAAATGCAGCTTTCCTTTTTTATCATGATCTTTTTCACTCTCTACCAGATATTTCAAATTGGCAATTCTTTCTATTACTTTCCTCATCTAAAAAAAGAAAAATGTTCCTTCTTCCCAACCAGTATCCAATATCTTTTTGTACCATTCTCATCTCCATTCAGCAAACTCCTCAACGGCATTGGTTATACTTGTCTCTACATGTTTCCTCCCACTCACACTTGAAATCAAGCCCATCAAATTTTCTTTTTTCAATTCTACCAATGGCCTCCATGCTGAAAAGCCAATGGTCATTTCTCAGTATGTATCTTAATTGACGCAAAAGAGGTATTTGTTAAAGATGGTCACTACTTCTTTTTTTTTTTCAAAATTCATCAAGCTACAAATTTAAAATTTGTACACTTTATTATATGTTATACCTCAATTTTTAAAAGTGGAAAAATAAACCTTGGAAATAAAGCAACAAAGTAATATGTACTCATTATAGAACCACACTGTCCAATACAGCAGGCACTAGCCACATGTGGTTATTTAGATTTAAATTTTAATTAATTAAAATTAAATTAAATGAAAAATTCAGTTCCTCAGTCACACTAGCTACATTTCAAGTGCTTAATAGCCACACATTGCTAATGGCTATTGTATATTAGATAGAAGAGAGGTAGAACATTTCCATCATAACAGAAAGTTCTATTGGTAGGGTCATTACTTCTTGAATAATTTTCTTCACCTGGTTTCAGAAAGTCTTCACTCCTTGTTTTCCTCCACTTTTTTGGCTGTTTCTTCTCAGTCTCCAACAACTTAAAGTTGAGCTCGAGGACTCTGACTTTTTTTCTTCCCTATCTTCATTCACTCCTTTGGTGATTTTTATTCAGTCTCATGTGTTTTATGCCATATATATGCCTGCAACTCCCAAATTTGTATCTATACCCTAAATCTTTCCCCTAATTTACTAATTCATATAGGCAACTGTCTACTTGATCTCTGTACCTGGATGTTTAATAGGTAGCACATATTTGCATGTTATAAGCTTAAATACTGACCTTGCTTTGGAAGCCCAATTGTGCTTTCTCTCTATCTCATGTAGTGGCATTCCAGTTCCTCAGGGCAAACTTAGAACCATCTTGACATTGTTTTTCTCAAAGCTTACTTTCTGAATCAGATAATCCTCAGGGTATATCCAGTGTCCATGCACTCTTAATGATCTAAACGATACATCTTGTGTCAAGACACCATCTTCTCTTAGCTGAATAATTCGATTCCTGTCCCTATCTGTGCCCTCTTTTAGTCTGTATTCAACACAACCATGTCCTGTCAAAGGTACTTATTTATCTTTTTCTAAAAAGCTTCAGTGGCTTCCCATATTACTCAGATGAAAAGCCAAAGAGCCTATCATCCACTCTCAGTATTTTTCTCCTAATAAAATCCCCTTCCATACTCCCTTCATCATACTGCTCTTCTTGGTGTGTCATCAGAAAACACCCCCTCCCCTTGAAGGCACATGCACTTGCTGTTCCCTCTCTATCATTCTCTCCTCTGAAGACTTCAAGTCTCACTCCCTCACATTCTTCAGATCTTTCCTTAAATGTCATTTTCACACCTTCCCTAACCCATCCTATGAAACTTACAACTTCTCTCAACACATATTTACCTTCTATATTTTATTTTTCTCCAACTCACATGTTACTTTCTATCATACTATATATTTCCATTTTTATTTTGTTTGTTGGCTATTTCCACAAGCTAGAATATAAATTACATGAATGCTTAGTTAAATGATATATCTCCCATATTCAGAACAGACCCTGCATATAGTAAGTGCTTAAAACATTTTTGTTGAATCTAAAAAATAAATCTCCTGTTCAACCTTATGATGTTTTTCAATTAATGGTGATTTATATTATGAGTTCTTGCTTGACTCACAAAATTGGGTATTATGAATTTTACAAAATTTTTTCTAATATCCACATATATAAAAATCACCATTATTCTTCAAAAATAAAGTGTAATAACTCTTGGGGAAACAAAAATGCTAATTTTCCATGGGAGTTAAACCTTTCTTTTGAAAAAAAAAAAACAGAATTAATTTTGCCAGTTTGTTTTCACATGCTGGTAAATAGAAAGAATCAACTATTTTTGTATTGCTACCAAATTTTTAGATATAAGACTTTTTAGAAATTTTGAGATCTTTCTTCTCTTCTGCTTCCAGAGCTATAGCTCAAAGGATAAGCAAATATTAGAAGTTAACCTGTCATATTCAATTTAGTAATATATTTTTGATTTATAAAATTTTGATATCTATGCTCCATTTAACTTTTTCTCATGAATCATTTCTCATGATATTAGCCAAATGTATAGTTTAATCACTTAAACTCAATATTAAAATTAAGTACTTAGACAACAATTAAGATCTTTCTGGGTCATAAAGATACACTCATCCATGCACATAGCCAAATATTTTAATTAACTGTGGTATCTGTATTGTAGCTAATTACCTCCAGTCATTAAATTTAATCAAGTGATCCATTATAAAAATAGTTTATTAGAAGTAACACTAAATAATTTATTTAATATAATTATCCATAAATGTAACTAAACATGAGTAGTATCTAAATGAGGGTTAACTTATTGTTGATTTCGGCTGTAATTGTACTTCATTATTCTCGCTTCTAACCCATACTCCCTGCCAAATTTTACATCAACCACTAAAAAGGAAGTCAGAGTAAATCACAAAGAAGATCAACTTATAGCCTTATGAATATTTATGATTTACTTTAACTCTCCATTCATAGCATATTTCCAAAATCTTAAAACAATTGAAGAAAAAGTCAGATTTTACATTGGTCTCCCATCAGTACCTTGACCTTAATTTCTTTTAATTTTTAAATATTTCCAGTATTATATCTTTATATATGTAATGGAAATTTACTGAAAATTCTAACAAAATTATATAAGAATAAATGAATGGATTTAAAAGGAAAGAAAAATATATCATATTACTTTGTATGATATAATATGGACGACAAAAAATACTATTAAAACATCATTGCTGAGCTATAGGATACTGCCCTGAATAAGAAAATATTGGTGACATCATTATAAATGACTTCCATACCAAAAGTTTATGATTAGACTATTCCAATTTTCTTTACACTAAAGTATTTCAACCAAATTAGGAAATCTTGAAAACTATGTAGTAAAGAAAGTAGGGAAAGAAGGAAGGAAGAAAAGATGGAGGAAAAAGTGGGGGAAGGAGGAAGAAATTTTTTTTTAAAAAGGAAAGTGATAAAACCCTTGGAAGATTTCCACATTCTGGAGGATATAGTAGATTTAATATTCTTTTTTTTTTTTTTTTTTTTTTCTTTTTGTGGTATGTGGGCCTCTCACTGCTGTGGCCTCTCCCATTGCGGAGCACAGGCTCCGGACGCGCAGGCCCAGCGGCCATGGCTCACGGGCCCAGCCGCTCCGCGGCATGCGGGATCCTCCCAGACCGGGGCACGAACCCGCGTCCCCTGCATCGGCAGGCGGACTCCCAACCACTGCGCCACCAGGGAGGCCCATAGATTTAATATTCTTTCTCAGTAAAATATGGGGGAAAATAAAACATCAAATCTACTTGGGCTTGATGTCTTACTTGTTGAAAGACTTTTATATATGGATTCAATTTCTTTAGTAGCAGGATTATTCAGGTATGTATTTGAATATTTTATCTATTTTTATCAGGCTTGCCAGGGATTCATTAATTAATCTTTTCAAATAAATAACTTTGTTTTTAACTATTTCTTTCATTGTGTTTGTTTCTATTTTATCAATTTCAGCTTTTTAAAAATGAGTTAAGCAGTGGTAAAACAATTGGTAGGACACTTGTCTATGGTAACTTGGAAGCATACTAACTGAACTTGTGGACTTGGACAAGATATTTTTCAGATAGAATGCTAGAAAGTTAAGCTGGTTCCTATACCTATAAGTGACAAAATATAGTAAGGAAGTATCCAAGCAGAATTAGAGGAAGTATAGAGATTTAGGATAGAAAAGTGAACTGTTTCACATTTTTATCCTTTGTAGGTGGTAAAAGATTATTAACTTGATATATTGACAGGGCAAAAAATTCAAATTATAACCGACCATTAAGACATACATTTTGGCCTGAATCAACTTAAGTGCATGGCCATTATTACTTTGTTAAAAGTCTTTGAATTAAGTATCAAGACCCTTGCTGCTATAGGAAAGCCCTTTTTGACTCTATAATCTAACCAGTCAGACACAATTTCCTTCTAAAAGAAGGAAAATGTTTTTCTTAAATCTGATTTTGAAAACTTATCTCCTTTTTGCTGAAAATGTTTTAAGGTAGACTGGCCTACTGAGAAAGAAATTTTGACTATTGGCTAAAGAAAGACAATATGAAGAACCAATGTCTGGTCCTGGCAATACTGCCCAGATTAAGTAATGGGTTTGGTCACAGCTTTGGGGTTAACATTTAAAAGAACAATAATCTTACTGGTGCATTTACAAATTTAATTTATAAATTGTAAAAGAAGTTAATGTAGTACTACACAAATTAAATTTCCAATTTTTGTTGTGGCCATAACAAAAACTTGGCAAACTCTCATTTTACCAGTTCAGAAGTTTTGGGAACAAATCCAATACAAGAACAGTATCAAATAAGAAGCATTCCAAGCATAACTATAATTGTTTTTATAATCCCTTGCTGCATTTAAACAGCAAGGGATTACATATATCACACTATTTTAATTTATCCTAATTTTTCTAAATGTAAGGAGAGTTTCCTAAAAGAGTACAGTTCAGAAGGGGCCTTGTTGGAAGAAGACAAAAAACACCAATTATCTTTCCTTCCATTACCACATTAATTATGCCTAAACTCACATGGTCTAGACCAAATATAAGGTTCAAACATTCAGAAATATTTAGATACAGTATTAGAGGTAATCTGTCTATCAAAAAACTATAAGTGCAACTACTTTAAACTTTAGAAATTATGGGAAAAGAGTAATGAAACTTTGATGACTTGTTCTAATATTATATGATATATTAAAACAAAAGGAATCAAATAATATTTAGGGTGGTTTCCCTGTCTCTGTACTTTTATAACTGATTTATTACAATCATGTGGACAGGAAGAAGCCAAACTTAAATAGACAGAGCATAGCATAAACTGGTGACCACTGAAAAACCACAGCCTGTGAAAATGCCCCAGCAAGGACAGTGTAAATGTAAAAATTTACATACTTAATACCAGCAGAAGTGATTCAAGCCAAAACTACCTATAGGGATTTTGACAAAATGAAGATAATTGCATCTGTGCTTCTCTGAGAAATCAATATTCTTTTTACTTATGGATGTCTGCTAAGACATGACAAACAGTAGGTTTTCAATGTCTATTTGTTGAATTGATGAACTCTTATTTAAGCCACAGACTTGGATAATCAAAGGACAGATTGATTCTAGAGGTTATATTAGTAAACACAATTTAATTGACATGATTAAGATCTTACAGAGATTGAATATATATTCATTTTTTGCTCTAAATTGCTAAAAATGGCATCTTAGTTGTTTGGGATAGTGAACAATAGCTGCAAAGCCAGAGAGAAAACTGCCAGCCTTCTTTAGCACACATCACCTAGAAACAACTCTGAATATCTCAGGTGTCTATTTCATGTCACAGAGCCTTTGAATGGCCCATGTAGGGGAAATATAAGGTCCAAATTCGGAATTCAAGAACTATCACTTCCCTAAATCTGTTATATGAAATACTAGTCCCTTTGAAAGTCAGTTGCTGGATTCTCACGGTGACTTAGTTGGAGAAACACAAATTTTAACGATCACTACCACTATCACCATACAAAGACAATAATAAAAAGAGTCATCAAGGGACCTTATGTTAATCCAGAATCTAAAATTCCTGTAAGAATTGGATCCTTTCAACTCGGCAAATGAGAGCTGTATTGGGAAATGGAAACAGGACATCAGGGCTTGCATTACAGTTGGCTCTAGCTCCTAAATTTCCCCCATAAACGACTTGGATTTTGAGTGAGAGCAGATCTTATGTTAAGTATTCTAACCACAAAAAGTACTAATAATAATGGAAGTTGGCAGAAACTTTGTGAGGCGACCTTTATGGTTGTGATGGTTTCATGGGTGTGTACTTCTCCCCAAACTCACTGAGTTATATATATTAAATATGTACAGATTTTTTACATGTCAATCACACTTCAATAAAGTAATTTAAAAAAGAAATCTGAAAATACTAGATCATTATTTGGAAGATACTTTAGAAAAACAATCAAGATTAAATTTAATATCAGGATGGAGAATATATTTTTTCTGTATCTATGACAATATAATGGCAAAGCAATTTTTCAATTATATGATGAATATGTTAAAGAAAATATCCCAGTTGTTTAGCATCCTATCACTCTCTAAACATAGTACAATTTAAATAAATAAAAATCAATTGGGCTTCCCTGGTGGCGCAGTGGTTGGGAATCTGCCTGCTAATGCAGGGGACACGGGTTCGAGCCTTGGTCTGGGAGGATCCCACATGCCACGGAGCAGCTGGGCCCGTGAGCCACAACTACTGAGCCTGCGCGTCTGGAGCCTGTGCTCTGCAACAAGAGGCCGCCATAGTGAGAGGCCTGCGCACCGCGATGAAGAGTGGCCCCCGCTTGCCACAACTAGAGAAAGCCCTCGCACAGAAACGAAGATGCAACACAGCAAAAATAAATAAATTAAATTAATAAACTCCTACCCCCAACATCTTCTTTAAAAAAAAAAAAAAAAAAAAAATCAATGATTGGGCTTCCCTGGTGGCGCAGTGGTTGGGAGTCCGCCTGCCGGTGGGGGGGACGCGGGTTCGTGCCCCGGTCCGGGAGGATCCCGCGTGCCGCGGAGCGGCTGGGCCCGTGAGCCGTGGCCACTGAGCCTGCGCGTCCGGAGCCTGTGCTCCGCAACGGGAGAGGCCGCAGCGGTGAGAGGCCTGCGTACCGCAAAAAAAAAAAAAAAAAAAAAAAAAAATCAATGATTGAGCAATCCAAATAAAGTATATTTAATTCTCTGTATCACTTTGTATGGTATATAATACCACAAGTTGAAGTTTTCAGTCATCTAGAATATTCAAGAAAAAAATTTTAAAGATTTTTACGCTTCTTGAAAAATTTGAAAAATAAGAACCAAGCTGAAGTGCTACCTGTCTTGGTATCTTGTTTTTGTTGCTCCCTTCAATTTACTAAATCATGGATGTCATGTCTTTGTTCCATTTTTTCCTGAAGTGCTATGGGAATTATATACCATATTTCTGCTTCTTACTTCTAACAACTTACTCTGTGTTCTAGATTTACTTTAGTTAATATAACAGGTTTCCTTTTCAATTATATTTGCTCTGCTCTTCTACGCTATTAATTTTTAGGTAGATGATCACATTATGATCACTTTGTATTCCCAATATTATTGATATTAATTAATTATTCATAGGAAGTTATTCTTATTTTATAGGTATAATATCTTAGCCATTTAAATTGACTATAGTGATTATGACTACATTATATGAGTTTCCTCTGGCTTTAGCTTTTCTCTGTGTATTGTAGTGACTGGATATACTCATATTTGAGAAACGTACATTGGCTCCTTAGTACTGTAGTACTTCTTCTGATTGTGGGGGAGGATAGATGGGTAGGTTGTATTTATAAGCGTAGGTTGTTTCTGGATGAAACACTACTCTCCAGCCCCAGGTCATGTTTACTTATACTGCCATATCTTGGAAGTTGATACTGCACTTTTTTGCCATTCAGCGAGATGGATGGAGTGTGAACACATACACAGTTCCTAAAAGAGAGTTCCCTCATAAATTATGCTTCTGGTTACTACAGGAATCCTACATACTCCATAGCTGTGCTACCTCTAAGTTAGTGATTTCTGGAACTGTCTTACCTCCTCAGCTGTTTGCTCATGTGCATCTATTGGGTTTTAGTTTGTCTTTCTTCTTGCTTTTTTAAAAATGAACCTAATAATGTTGGCATTTAAACTATTTCAGCAATTCTTAAAATTGTGAAATGTACTCTTAGAAGCCTTTCTAGTTTCACTGCATCCTTATGGATTGATTGATTTAAATTCCATTTTCATTCTTTCATGACATTTTTGTCTGAAGAAGAGATAAATGCTGATGCTGATACTGATCTGATCATATTATCATAATTTTAATCATGGAGTTGCTCCTTTGAGAAGGGATCATGATTTACTCATCTTTCTATTTCATCAGGCATTTAGAAACGGATCTTGCATATAGTATAGTTTTAATAATAATGTTGATGATAATAATGGTTAAATTTACTGCGTTTACAATACACAGGCCTTTGACAAGTCCTCAGTAATCCTCACAACAGAATTATGAGGTAGGTACTGATAGTATTCACGTGTTAAATAAGGGAACAGAAGCACAGAAAGATTAAATAACTTGCTCATGGTTAAATACCTACTGGATGTCTGATTTAGAATTTGAACCATAATATTTTGACCCTAGAGCCTGTACCATAAAATATTTTAACCTAAGTGCTATTTTTCAAGGCCAGGCCTCTAATTTCCAGCCTTTTCCTCACCTGCATGATATACTTATCAAACATATAGTCTTGTATTCAGAATACCTCTCCTAGTCCTACCAAAATATGATCTGCAGACAAAATGATTTATTATTTATTTTTATTTGCTAATTTGTTAATAGAATACTTCACCTACAACTATATAAGATCAATACCTGACTCTAGAATTAAAAGTTAATAGTCCTTAAAACTAACTTTAAAGATGAAAATCCATATGTTTGATAAGATGCAATACACAGCTTTATCCAAGTTCATAGTCTTGATTTAGTTTTCACATGTTCTATAGCCATAACACAAACACATAAACAAATGATAAGCCCAGGAAAATAGTATTTATATTAACAACAATCTAGAGACTAACTTTGTTAAATAAAGTTAGTGTTAAACAGCCGAAAACAGAAAAAATGGAAACTCACAATACTTCTAATGCATGATTCAAATGATTATCAGTTAAATATAACTCAGACTTGTGAAGACATAACATTTCCTTTTACCAAAGCATTCACAGTTATGGTAACTCTTAATAAAATATTTTAAGTTGCCGCACTCTGAGCCTAGTCATTTACTGGTCTACAAGTTAATAGCATTGGTTTGGTGTCATACTTTCCTCACATAATTCACCATCTCACTAGGAATCCAAAAGTAATACTCAGAAATATAATTCATAGCTCATTATATTTTAACACAACATATTTCAACACATACACCAAGTTGTCTGCATCTTCATCTCCCCAAGTCACAATTAAAATGAGTTAATGAAATCATTATCCAACTTGCTCATTCTCATCATTTATATATGACACAACTTGTTATTTATGATGTTATTGATCTTCTACTATACACCATAAAAGTAAATTCTTCTCTTTTGAATGGTTGCAGTAATGAAATATTTTTTAAGGAATGTTACATGTACCTAAAAATAAGATGAATCAATTTACATAAAATGTATTTAAACATCAAGCTGATTTGGTAAGATGGAAAAATGTCTTGCTTCCATTTAAGCAACATTTCAGTTCCCTATTATATTTGATAATATACTAAGGAGAACCATCATATTATGAATAATTTTCTGTGACTTGCCCAAGAAGATAACCTCAAATTATTCTATAAATGGAATAAATATTATGAAATATTGAATAGACAAAAATTAAAGGATAAAATTTTATTAAAAATATGAATTAGTTTGAACATATTTCCTCAGTCATATTTGAGCTTATTTGACAAACTACGAGATCTTAAGTTTTGAGAATAAGCTTTGGCTTGATGTTCTGCCTTCTGGACTCACTGGGGTGGCAGTCCTGATCCCAGGATGTACAAGAGCAGGTGGTATATTAATAAAATATGTCAAAAAGCAAAAAAACAGGCATAGGCTAGACTCCAAGGAGAACTTCATGGGTGTACTGTACAGGAGTACAGGAGTGGATATGACCATGACAGATGAAGTGGTCTGGGAAAAACTAAATGAGTAATTATTTTATTTATTAATTTTATCATTCACACAGGTGTCAATCAATCAATTAGTCAGTTAGTCTTTGATGAGTATAGACAATGTATCAGACACTGTTTAGGGGCTGGTGCAGTCTTCAGAATGAATCCTTATACTAGAATGGCAGCTTCAGGATAGCAGGAATTTTCATTTATTGTGTTTACTGCTATATTCTTAGTGCCTAGAACAGTGATTGACACATGGTAAAACTCTATAAATAAACAGTGATGTAATAAATATTGTTGAAGATATGTAATTTCTTTTTCAGAGCCAAGAAATGTGTAACTTTCTATGTGCACTCAAAACTAATAATTCTAGTTTTTTGAAAAACGGTTTCTATCTAGACTTACTCAATAATTCTATTTGAAATTTAATTTTACAGCCATTTGTTATATTATTCTTATTGGACTCTTTTTATTCTGATACTATATCTGTATATCATCATATATATCAATCCCACTCCTTCCAAACTCCTTTTAATAGTGTGACTTTAAATTATATAATATATGAAATAAAAATAATATCACTATTTTTAGCAGTAAATCATCATCATATTTTGTGTTTAAAAATAGAGAAAGTAAGGCAATTTTCAGTAGTAGTCACATTTAGTAAATCTAAAATAACTTCAAGTATTTACTTGATACAACATGCTCATTGAAAAAGCTCATTGAAAAGTAGAAATATTTTTTTCTCTATCTGTATTATTAAAAAGCAATTCAAGTGAAATGAATCAGATCTCAGAAGAAACAGACTTTGTTTATTTAACAATTTTCTAAATATTAATTCTTAGCTTGTACACTCTGAACATCAGAATTATGACAGTCAAATGAATGCCAATAAACAGACACACATGTTAAAAAATACCCAGACATATTTATTAACTTTTGCTTTATAACTGTTCAAACTTCAGATTGATTGCCTTTCCTTTGGATTAGATGCCAATTATATTAATGAAAAATAAAATTCATCTGTTCATAGTTAATGATAGAGTTGCTCTTATCATAAATAATGAGGAATGTTGGAGATTAACACACAAAACAATTTCACTTCTGACATGATTACAAGAAACTATTTGCATTTGACGATGTAAAGGTGTCAAGCTATGCATCAACACTTTTGTCTGCATTTGTAGATTTTTATTTAGCTGAGGAATATTTTCTTCTATTATATCTTTATTTATTTCTTCTGCAGCACCATTCAAGACCAATGATTTAGTTGTTGACTCTTCTTTGTCTGACTCCATGCTATCTTTATTTTCAGCTCATAATTTTATTTAACAATTTTTTTATTAAGTGAAGCATGCTTTTTATCTCATGTATCCAGCAATACGTATTTTTCATTCTTACATACTCAAGCAAAGCTTGAGAAAACTACAAGGCTCATTATATTTCTACCAAAGTTGTTCTTATTTATGTTGCTACATAAAATGATTTCCACGGAGATTTTAATCTCTCATAAAACAGATCACTGCTATCAGATTTTTCTCTGTTCCTTTCAACTTTTGACCTTTAGTTTTCTTATTCTTCCTCTGAATAGGTAAATATAGAAAAAAAAAAAGATAGGGAGAGTTATACACTTTTCTACCTCATTTTCAGTGTGCCCCAGGAGTCAGAGCAGGGCATGAGTTTCTGGTTCCTTAAATGTTCATACACAAATCTATGATTTAGGATTTGATGGTGAGGCTGTATAGTGCTTTATTTTTGTTTTTCTTTCTTTTTTTCTAATGCAAACTTAAGACTTTAGTACTCTGAAGTCTGTATGGATTTTTCTCAATCTGCCTCATAGTTATTTCACCCTATCAGAGATCTAGATAAATATTGGTCAGTTTTCATTTTCAGTCTTGTGAGCTACAACTTTGCCTGCATCTGCTTTGAAATTTAAAAAGAAGTAGAGCACTGTTAAATTTAAGATGCTAACCAAATTCTATTTTTAAATAAAAAACTCTTATATGTTATTACTTTACACAAAATAGATTCTTTCCTTTCAAATATCAATTACAAATTTTGATAAATAAATAAATAAATATATATATATATACACACACACACACACACACATACACACTTAAATTATCGTTGTTAAAATATAACAAAAAATAATACTTGATTTTCATTCTGGAACTTAATGTGACTTTGTGCATGTAATTTATCTCTTGCTGAACTCCACTAAGCCTTTATAAAATTAGAATTTACCTCATAGGGTTTCATGAAATTTATAGTCTGTCACTTATTAGTATTAAATTAGTGGACATTTTTATTGTCATTATTAATAACCATGTACTGTTTTATTCATTGTTATTAATTATTTTTGAAACAGTGTTTTAGACTGTTTTAGACACAAATTATTCTCAATAATTTTTAAGGTCACTTTATGAAATGTCATATTGTAGCAACAATTTATGTAATTGGAAAAATGAGTTATTTTAGGACTGTTAGCAGAGACTTAGATATGTCCTCATTCCTTAAAACTTAGTATGGAAATTGTGTTTAAATACATATAAGTTGTTTTTTAATTATTTTTCAAATTTACCTTCAATATTTTCTTTTATTTCATTATGCATCATAAAAATATTTATTTGATGAATTCATAATTTCCAATGTCTATTATAACATAAATTTCATTTGATAGAAATTAATTCACACAAAATATTAAATGGATGTCTGTAATACATCCAATAAATACATATAGAACATTTATTAAATAAATTGCATTGCAATAATTATAATTGTTACTATTAAATCTAATATTTATTATTTGAAGGATTTTCTCTCCCCTAGCATGGATATGTTCTAGGTCAGATAAGCACTTATTTAAATGTTGCATTGGAAATTTACTTCATAGGCATGGGACACTTTGTTTCACAAAAGGCAACTTGTCATATGTTTTATGTTTTGAAATTGATCCTCATTATTGATGTTATGGATGCATTATTTGAAGAATGATCTAGCAACTGAACAAAGTCTTGTTTTTCCTGTCTTAATGTTGATACAGAATGGTACAGCATTTATAAATCTGATAAACCAATATGAACAATTACATGGTGAAATGGAATATTGTGGAAAGACCACCAGATGTCTCCACACTACACTTTTTGGAAAGAATCTCCCTCAGACTCACTGTTAAATGAATAAATGGACAATAGTGACAGGGCACAAAAAATAAATACAAACAAAATAAATATTTTTTTTTCAAAATAACAGTTTAAGAAAATTGACAATAGGGATGCAGTCATATGGATTTTATTTGATCCAAACACATATTTCTATGGTAGAAAGTGCCTAAGGCCTCAGTCACCATGAATGTTGTCCTTCAACAGCAATGACTGAAGGATAAGCTCTCTGAGGAAGGAGTCCTTAGGAGAGTGTCTTCATGCTGTGACAATCAAGGATATGGTAAGTGACAACCGAGGTACAACCAAAGCTGGATGTGGAAGAGCAGCCTGATTCCAGGCCGGCATGGATAATCAAGGGGGTGTTGTAAAGGCTTTGGTTGGATATCAAACAGGTCTACATGGAACAGTGAGGATGGTGCCAGTTTACAGCTTAATATGAGAACACGTGCAAGGATGCACACACACTCTGATAGGAGACAAGGTGTGGAAAGGGAGAAACTGGCCTGATTATGGGGACCAGATCTAGAAAGAATTAGTCGGGAAAATAAGACCATGGCAAGGCACCTGGCACAGGAGAAATCTCCCCCAGCACCTTCACATTCAGAGCTTTTGTCATTCAGGTGGCAGGGACCCTCCAAGCCAGCAAAAGAACCAACTCAATACTACCCTCAAATAGCTCCACCAGCACAAGGAGCTGTTGGTCTTGGAAGTGTCTGTATTACTTCAAACATGGGATAGGGCTCATAGGGTACTTCTTAGAGTACAGAGCACTAGAAGGCTTGTTTGACCCACTCCAAATGCCACCAAGTGCAATGGTGATACAGCTGAGGGCTGCTTGCTCATTGGAAAAATAAGGAAAAAAATATGGAATGGCTCTACAATTGTAAACAGTGACTGACAATCTCATTTTAAAGAACAAATGCATACTAGAAAGAGTAACAAGACTTTGTTTGAGGTACTTTACCAGAATGTAGGTTTCTTATATAGTATGTAAGGTTATTTTAGGGCCATGTGGTTGTCAAGAAATTTGGTTATTGTTTTATTTATTTTATTTTATGTTCATCAGTTTATTATATATGATGAATCCCACGTTTCCTTAAAGTTATAAAAGGTATGTTAGTCACTTATGTTTTGAGCTGAAAACATACTGGGGGGTGGATAGCCTTGAAAGAGAAAATCTTTACAACATGGTATTCGAAATCTGAAGGCCTAATTCACTACTGTGTCTGTAAACATGAATTTTTAAATTGGATTTTAAAAGCCTAACTTTATTTTTATAGCAACCTCATTCAAAATTTCAGATTTGACTAATAGCCAGAATTCACCAACAGCCAAAACTTTCAAAAGCCAGAAAATAATTATTTTGCTAAAATCACTGCAAAACGTGGATAAGTTTCAGTATAATAAGATTCCGTAGGGTATGCCAGTTTCTCATTTGTCTCACATAATTAAAAAGATACAGGCAACAGAATGTAGGTATTAAGAAGCTCTCTACGGAGAAAATCTTTTCTCATGTGAATGAGGTAAACATATTTCTCTAGACTACTCTTTGTAGATAGTTCTGCATCTACAGATTCTCTTTTATACTGTGCATTTATTTATTTACCAAGACATTATTACTTCTGTGTTTAAAAATAATAAGTACTGATTGATTATAATATCTGAAAATGCTCAAAGTTTATTAATATGGTTTTACTGAACTACAAATAAAAGTAATGTAAGGTTTTCTGTTTTAGGCCATATTCTATATGCATCACTCCAAACACATAGAAAAGATAAATAGAAATAGAAAATCAATTGTAAAAAGAGAAGATTAAAAACATGAACACTTCTCAAAATGTGAAAGAAGAAATGAGGGTCTTTTGCTCACAGAAAAATAGAAAGCTGCTGCTCACCCTGTTTCTTGTATGTTACTTCCTAGGGAGAAGACACAGGCACTGCCCACAATTAGGGCCTGAACCCACCCATCCGTGAACCAGCTCTGTGACTAGATCTGGGATGCCACCAATTTCAGCAGAAGACAACTCCAAGCTGAAAATGTAAGACCTGACTGGCAACTAGGAATCGAGAAGATTTAAGGAAAAAAGACAATGATTTTAGAAGGAATGTCTCGGCTGACGGAAGGATAGGCAAAAACCTTGGTAAATAAGCAGATAAACTGGAAAAAAAAAACAAAAAAACAACAAGCTCCAGTGCTTATAGCTACAGCACCGACAAGAGTGTTTGATTTGGAGATAATGAAAAAAATATAACTGAAGACAAGAACACTAGGTAAGTCAGAGAGAGGTCCCAAGAGCCAAGGCTCTAACGTTCGTATCTTATTCTGGGGGAGGACCCAATGTTGGTGCAGTTTTTTACAAATTGTTAAGGTAAGTATGCATGTAAAACATTAAAAGTGATCAGCAATGGGAGAGAAATATATTGATTCCAAATGTGTACGGGAAAAAATGGGCATCTTGTCCTTTGAATACAATAACAAACAAAATGCAGTAAAGAGGAGTAACAATGCCCAAACTTGGTGCTCAACAACAGTTAACAAAAAATATTTTAGACAAAAATATTGAAAACGAAAAGGGAGCATCACAGCATAAATCAGCTTTTTAAATGACTGAAAAAATGGTAGTTAGTGAATAACCAACCCCATGTCACTATATTAGGGAGCTGTGCCAAACACATGACTTTCTACACACAAAAAATTAGCCCATGACAGCTGGTTGAAGAGGAAACAGGTTGGATAAGCCTAGCACAGATTAGTTACATGTGAAACACTGGATTAAAAAAAATCTGCCCACAAAGCACAGGCCCAGATGTTTACAGAGGTGAATGCTGCCATAAACTTTCTGATAATGGAGAAAGAGAAACCATTTCCCAATCCATTGTTTAGGCTCTTGACTCTTTGAACACAAATCCAAAAAATATTTTTAAATTACAGACATGTTCATCTATAAACATAGGTGTAAAAACTCTCAGCATAGTATTAGGAAATTAAGTTTGGCATTTTATAAATAAGGAATCTATCTATCTATCTATCTATCTATCTATCTATCTATCTATCTATCTATATATCTCCTTTCTATACATCAGCAAAAGACTTAGAAAAGCAGTTTAAATAAAGGTAGCAAATCTAATAGCAACAGCAAGGTAAAAGGTGATAATACAATATAAGGTATCTGCAAATATTGCAGTGATAGTTTGCCAGAATTTTTGGAAACAGTATGAAAGTTTTATAACACATTAAAGACCTAAATATATGAGAAGGTAAATGCAAACATAAGTATAAATATTATATCATAAACATGATCAATCTTTCCAAATTTATTTGTATGTTTAATACAATTTCTTTCTTTCTTTTTTTTTTTTTTTTTGCAGTACGCGGGCCCCTCACTGTTGTGGCCTCTCCCGTTGTGTAGCACAGGCTCCGGACGTGCAGGCTCAGTGGCCTTGGCTCATGGGCCCAGCTGCTTCGCGGCATGTGGGATCCTCCCGGACCGGGGCACAAACCCATGTCCCCTGCATCGGCAGGTGGACTCTCAACCACTGCACCACCAGGGAAGCCCCTAAAATTTTTTTTTAATATAAATTTATTTATTTATTTATTTTTGGCTGTGTTGGGTCTACATTGCTGTGCCCGGGCTTTCTCTAGTTGTGGCGAGCGGGGGTTACTCTTCGTTGCAGTGCGCAGGCTTCTCAGTGTGGTGGCTTCTCTTGTTGCGGAGCACGGGCTCCAGGCACACGAGCTTCAGTAGTTGTGGCACACAGGCTCAGTAGTTGTGGCTCGTGGGCTCTAGAGCGCAGGCTCAGTAGTTGTGGCGCACAGGCTTAGTTGCTCTGCGGCATATGGGATTTTCCTGGACCAGGGATCGAACCCACGTCCCCTGCATTGGCAGGTGGATTCTTAACCGCTGTGCCACCAGGGAAGTCCCTTAATGAAGCTTCTATAAAAACTATGATGAATACTGGCAAACATATTTTAAAATTATATAGATGAGAAAAGGCTGAGGATAGCCAAAATATTTCTAAAGAAATATAAACTGGGAGGTGTTTCCCGACACATATCATGGCTTATGATAAATCTGTAGTGTGGTTTTAGAACACAAGTTGATGAAGTAAGAAACAGAGGCCCTCCAATATATGAAGCATTGATTAATAGAAGAAAAACTTGAATTGCTCACCAAAAAATGTAAAAAAAAAGAATCTCAATCCACATTGAATTATGACTTCATTTTACTGTAATTTCACAAGTGTTAAGGGTTTTAATGGACTGTTCTTTTATCACACAGCAGTAGTATTCCTCTTTAAATACACACACATACAGGTAGAAATATGTGTATATCTATGCATTAAAAACTATTTCAAGCTTTTGCTTAATATTTTTCTGATTAATTTTTTTTAATTGCTTTATTTTTAATGATATGAAATCATCCATGGCTTATGTCTACCTTTTTCAAAGTATCTAATTAGATTTTTGCTACATTTAAATCCTAATTTGACAGATGTTCTAAAAGATTAATTAATTTATTGAGGATTTTTGTGATTAATATTTCTAAATTTTAATTACATATAAGATTTATAAGTACTAAAGAATAATTGTAACATTTTGGTTAGTTTAAATGTAATAATAATAAAGTGCATACATATCAACCAGAAGTCAACTTATCTGTGGTCATAAGTTGAGTTTGTGTTTAGAACCCAGGCATATACATTTGTGAAGGGATATTGGACCAATTTTTGACTGTGGGCCAAAGAAGATAGTTATGTGGGTATTAAGCCTGATGTGAACAGCTTAGTGAGAAGGTCCAGAAGGGAGCAGGCCCAGGAATATGGGTTGGACTCCTGAGTGAAAGCACAGAATTTGGTAGTTGTGACTTACTGTGGGCAAATGTCCAGGGAGAAATTGTTGTTGCAGAGAGAGTTCTTTTAACTTATAACACTGATTTACAAGAGGATATTTTTTTAAAAGATGATTAATGGTACTTCCTCCAGTTGCATACTTGGCAATAGCTGCTGGATTACTCTCCATGTTTTATAAGTCATTTTAGTTGACAGATCCCGGAGAATATATGTCTCTCATGCTCAAACTATATCTCAGTTTCCTCCTGCAATACCCTTTCCTTTTTATTTCATTAAGATCATATTTTTATTTTATGTTTATATCATTCCTATATATTGGTTTCCCCAGAGAGTAAAGGCTTATGAACTTTTTCTCTCTTTAAAAAAAGTTTTCTCCAAAATTTTGAGAAACAAAAAGAGATCAGTGTGGATTACATTTCCACAGGACCGGGAGGGTGATGTGATCAATACCATCAAATGTATGAGGTCAGGGACACTGCAGAGTGTGCTGTGTGACAGCGGGCAGGTGTCTTGCAAGCAGGTAAGCCAAACTAGAATCTGACTTTCCTACTTTCTGTTTATCCTGGTGTAAATCTCATCTCTCACCATGTTGCCCTCATTAAAAAATATACAAAGTGCAATATTAACTTTGCTAGGTTGTCCTGAGGTTAAATAATAAAGGTGTAAAGTTTTCAGCGTCTGGTAATCCCTCAAAGCACCATTTAGCAAATGCCTTTTTCTCCTAGCTCTCCTGCTCCCAAACTCCCCAGTCTCCTCAGTTCTCTCTCTCCTCCCTCCCCCTCCCTCAGTCCCTGTCCCTTTCTCTTCATTTTCTCCTTCTTTCTGTCCTTTCTTTTCTCCCTCCCTCCTTTTCATATGTTCCAACTCTCTGCTTTACTTTCAGGAAGCTTAATATATTTCAATATTTTTTTCGGCAAAAAGGAATGAGTTGAGTTACCATATAATCCAGCAATCCCCCTCCTGGGCATATATCTGGAGAAAAATATAATTAGAAGAGATACATGCACCCCAATGTTCATTGCAGCACCATTTAAAATAGCCAAGACATGGAAGCAACCTAAGTGTCCATCAACAGATGAATGGATAAAGATGTGGTACATATATACAATGGAATAGTAGTCAGCCATAAAAAAGAATGAAATAATGCCATTTGCAGCAACATGGATAGATCTAGAAATTATCATACTAAGTGATGTAAGCCAGACAGAGAAAGACCACTATCATATGATACTGCTTATATGTGGAATCTAAAAAGAATGATACAAATGAACTTATTTGCAAAACAGAAATATACCCACAAACATAGAAAACAAATTTATGGTTACCAAAGGGGAAAGGGGTGGGGAGGGTTAAATTAGGAGTTTTGGATTAACATACACACTACTGTATATAAAATAGCTAGCCAACAAGGACTATAGCACAGGGAAATATGCTCGATATTTTGTAATAATCTGTAAAGGAAGAGAATCTTAAAAAAGAATATATACATATGTATGTATATATAAATATGCACATATATATATATATATATATATATATATATATATATATATATATATAACTGAATCACTGTGCTATACACCTGAAACTAACACAACATTGTGAATCAACTATAGTTCAATAAAAATATATATATATATATATAAAAGGAATGAGTATCAGAATCCACAGAATTTTCATAACATTTGAAAAATATATTGGTGAGGCTAAGTTTTGTTAGTATTTGTGTGTGTGTATGTGTGTTGTATTGTATGTATGTGATATGACTATAGAATGTAGAGTTCTTCAGCCCAGAGATTATAAATTGTAAGTTATAAGATGAATAAGTTCTGGGATCAAATGTACAGCATGGTGATTACAGTGAACAATTCTGTATTGCATACTTGAAATTTGTCAAGAGAATAGATCTTCAATGTTCTCACAACACACATAAAAACTAAAATCAGGGCTTCCCTGGTGGCGCAGTGGTTGAGAGTCCGCCTGCCGATGCAGGGGACACGGGTTCGTACCCCGGTCCGGGAGGATCCCACATGCCGCGGAGCGGCTGGGCCCGTGAGCTATGGCCGCTGAGCCTGCGCGTCCGGAGCCTGTGCTCTGCAACGGGAGAGGCCACAACAATGAGAGGCCCGCGTACCGCAAAAAAACAAAAAAAAACAAAAAAACAAAATCATAGTAACTATGTGAATTGAGTGATGTGTTAATTAACTTGATTGCGGTGATCATTTTACAATGTATACACAAATCATCACATAGTGCAACCTAATTTATGCAATTTTAATTTGTTAATTATGCATTAATAAAACTGGAAAAATAAAATAAAAATTGTTTGTGTAAACAAAAACAAATGAACAGCCAATAAACAGTCTTTTAGTTTATTAATAAGTAGCCAATGGACACTAAAAGATGTAGCACTAGCCATTTTTTTAGGTGGTATATTTGCTTGTTTGCTTAGTTGCTTTCTTCATAAAGCTAATTCTCAAAATTCTTGCTCTATAAAAAAGATATAGTAACACCCACCTTATGAAAAAAAATTAATCTAAATGTTTGCTCATAGTTTTTAGTTACTTCGTTTAGTGTCTGACAATTCAAGAAGCTCACTATTTCTGCAGGTGGTCTCATGATCAGGAATGTTGCTATAAAGAGCAGCATGTAATCAGTATCTCCAGTCTGATGCATCTCAGCCTCCATCCCTTACCAGGCTGAATGATAAATGTCATTGTGTGAACGCTTGAGGGTGACTGCCTTAACTGGTGAAGGATCCATCTCTCCTGATCCTGCTGCTCTTTGCTATGACTGCTTTACTGTTCACTTTCACACCTGGTTTCCGTTTAACCTTTCCAGCTCTGATGTAGATCCATTTACTTGTTTCTGGCTCTCACACTTTGGCTCTATTCGGACTCCTTAGTTTGGGGAGCATTTTCAGGCTTGATGCTTTGAAATGAAATCCAGAAATAATGACTATGTGTTTCCCTCTTCTTTATATATTTACAGGAAAAAGCCTAGTCAAGGGCCCAGATCATTGTAGATTCATTAATGCTGATGTATTAGCCGAACAGAAAAAAAATGTGTCTCTTTGGTTTGGAAAGGGATTTGAAAAGCATTATGAGGATGAAGACTGCACAAAAAGGAGACCCAAATTCACAAATCCTAGTGTGTCTTTGTTGCCAAGAATTTTTATCCCAAATAACTTCTTAGGGGGCAAGAATAGAAGTTTATATCAAAGAAAGACAGGAACTAAAATTATCTGATTTATTATATAAACCATATATATAAACATAAAGTTATATGATTACTGTAGTATAATCACATATTTTCAAAGAAAATACTCATTTCAACTACACATCTACTAAATTTGAGTATTTCTTTCAAAATTTTTGAGTTGATCTATAACACAGCCTTGAATTGATTTACACAACATGGTACAAGTTACGTACTTAGATAACTGGACAACCACAGATGAAATTCTCCTTGCCCATTATTTTTTATCATTTCTAAGTATGTGAGGAGTGATGTAAAGGAAAAGAGAACATAAACAATGAAAATAAATGATCTAATGTGCTTTCTGACATAGAGTTTATAAGAAGTAAAGATATACAAAGTGCAGTGAGAGCACTTATATAGAAATTAAAAGTTGGGATTCAAGAAGATTTTTCCCATGATGAATTAGCATTATGTAAAGAGTATAAACATGTCAAATAGTTAAAAATAATCAGGGCAGTGATGCTTCAAGAATTCTTATATTTTTGGGGCTTCCCTGGTGGCACAGTGGTTGAGAGTCCGCCTGCTGATGCAGGGGACACGGGTTCGTGCCCCGATCTGGGAGGATCCCACATGCCGCGGAGCTGCTGGGCCTGTGAGCCATGGCTGCTGAGCCTGCGTGTCTGGAGCCTGTGCTCCACAAAGGGAGAGTCCACAACAGTGAGAGGCCCACGTACCGCAAAAAAAAAAAAAAAAAGAATTCTTATATTTTTGAAGAGAACAAAACTTTTAACTTAAAACCATTATTATCAGTTTATCATCCTCTGGTGCTATATTAACCTTTACAAATTATCATATAGAGTGAAATATAGTTTTTATCCAACTGAAAGAGGCCATTTTTATCTCTTATGAAAAACATGGTATTATTTTTAAATGACTTTCATCCACAAATATCTTTAGAATATTGGAAAGGAATCATTTGCTTTTTAGATTCATAAAAAGTTTTGGATATCTCCATGGACACATCTAGACTATCTACCATGTCTTCCTTCATTAACCATGTTACATCAGCTGACTTATGAGCTATACAATTTATTAGAAAGTAGAAAGATGTGTGTTATTTATAAACCTGAAAAATAACTACTTTCAGTCTGTTTGTATCTTTAATATGTAGCCTACAACTAAGTGTCCTAGGTGAAGTAATTTTGATTTCTTCTTTACTTTTTATTAAAGAGCAAACTTGGCTTCAATGAATGTGTTTTTAAAATCTAGTGGCTTTGTCACCTGCAGTCTGTTTCTATTGAATTCTTACCCCTCCATTTTCAACAAGGAGGATGTTCTCAGAAAAAGGATGCAAAATTGGATGTATACTCACTGCACCTGGCTGTTCTGTTCATCTGATTGAGGAGAAACCTTGAAAAATCTCAACCTCCTACTTTCAGGCTCTGCTGAAAAATATTTCTCTTTCGAATAATAGCTAAGGTGGTATTATGTAATAAATAACAGAACAATTACAGAAGACTTGCATTTTTCTGTCTCCCTAGGCAGATGTCTCTTCTCCCCTTTTAAGCTTCAGTTGAAATATTTATTTTTCTTTAATGTGCACATTCTTAGGCCTGAATCCTGAGAGATTCTCTGTTTTCACACTGGTCTCAAGCTATCTAAGTCAGCCACTCCTTCTCTTATGTGAGTCTTTTATTTTTATAATCTGGTAAAATCAGCATGCTACACACAAATATTGGTATGGAGAAATACCCACAGATATTTAATGATAGCTGAGATTGTCCCCTCTTTTTATTTGGAAAGAGAAAAACTTTAAAGTATTATATTTGTCACTATTAATAAACAGTTCAACTTGCAAAGCTTAATCAGACTTGATATTTAAACCCTTAAAATTTCATAGTTAATTTGAATTTGAAATGAATATGAGACTATGAGATGCATATATAGAATATGCATATATAATAAAGGATGATTGAACATTTGAATATATTATTTATCTGTACTGGATTATCTATTACCAACTTGGAATCATCCCCAAAGCCTTCTAAGTTTTTCTCTGCATTTCAGAGAATAAGCTAAGGACTTTACTTCTCAGAATCCCCTTCCCTCTGTGCCCCAGGTTATGATTTGCCAACATAATAAACTCACATGATATTTGGAAGGTGTTCTATTTGGAAGGTGTTCCATTTGTAGGTAGAATTGCCTCCAGACTGTCCTGCAGGCCTGAGACTCCCAGCAGATTCTTGGTGAGTCCTTGGGAAACACTCATTTTGAGGCCACATGAGGAGAGACAGGGTGGGAGTTTGAGAGCTTCCTGAAAACTGAAGCAGCTTTCTGGTGGTCTTCTTAGAACTACACATTTTAAGTAACATATTTGAGTGTGAAATTACAGTTCCCTTACTGAGAGCCTATGGTGGTCAGTTTTGTTTGCCCCAAAGGCAAGACAAGGCTCTCCAGCTGCTCCTGACTGCCATGCAAGCTCACGTGCTAGCTGGGCCACATGATCCACCCAAGAAAACAGTGATCATAGGAGTGAAGGGTCTGTGTCATTCCATTTGGAGGCTTTGGTAGGTTTTCATGAGAGGTTCTCCTCTCACTGACTTGCTGGGTCAGGGATGCCAAGATCACCGGCACGTTCAGTGCTTCACTACAAGAACTCACAGTACTCAGCATATGATTGTACTCAAGATAAGATTTACTATGGGGACACAGTGAGGATATGCCACTGGGCCAGTCAGGGAACAAGACACATCAGGTAGAGTCTGGAGAAATCCATGCATTGACTTCCTATGCTTTCTCCCACTCCTTGGTGGGGGTCACGCAGAGCATGACCTTTTCTCAAGCAGCAACATGCATCAATGTGTGTGCGCAGTATTTTTGTCCAGGGAAGCCCTGTTGTGACTTAATGCCTGAGTTTTACTGAGGACTAATCACGCAGACACTTTCCACCCACCAAAATTCTGGACTTCTACAAGGAAATCAAATATTCACATGGTAGAAACACTGTGGACAGGCTGGCACCATCCTGTAAGTAAGTCCTTCTTAGATCAGGCCTGCATATTCTTTCCTGCACACACATGTGCAGATACCTGAAAATATATGCGAACATCTGCAAATATTTAGTATCCTATTGAAAAATGGTTTCTGGCTGGCTATTGATCCCTGGTATAGATTGAACACTTGATCATGGGGTGCCCTGAGCTGCCCATTATGAAACTGATGTGGATGTGGTCATAGTACTACAAGGTAGGTCAGATTTAAGACAACTCTGAAGGACAGAAGCACAACAAGTAGTTTAGATTATTATCATAACTATGACTATTACATTGAATCCTATCCCTCAACCCATATCTATAGCATCATAGGGAAATCACTACGACTCATTGACTCTTGAAGAAGGTATTACTTTTCTGGTTTTTGGATGAAAGTGGAACACATGAAACTAGATAGCTTGAGGATTATAAACTTCACCTAGTCATGGCTCCAAAAGACAATGACAGAAATTCTTCTAGCGAACAAAACTTGAAACAATGAATGTGGAATTTTCCACTCTATCTGGAAGAGGGTATGGAAGAAGTGTAGATGCTGATTTTTTAACAATTTTACTGAGGTATGATTAACATACAATGATCCGTACATATTTGCACTGTGCAATTTGATAAATTCATACATACATTTGTGAATCCATCACCACAGTCAAGAAAGTGAACAGATCTATCACCCTCATAAGTTTCCACGTGAACTTCTGTTATCTCTCTTCCCCATCCCTCCCCAGATCCCCTCCTAGATGACCACTGATCTGTTATCTGTCATTACAAATTAGATTTTTTAAAAGTTTCTAGTGAATAGAATAACATAGTATATACTTTCTTTTTTGCCTTTTTTCACTTATAATTATTTATCACATTGTATGTTTCAATAATTATTTTTCCTGAGTAGAACCCTATTGTTCATATACACTACAATTTGTTTATACTTTTACTGATTGATAAATTTTGAGTTATTTCTAGATTTTGTGATTACAAACACAATTGCTATAAACATGTACAAAACTTGTATGAACATATGACTTCTTTCCTCTTGGGGTAAATTCTTGGGAGTGGAATGGCCGGATCATATGGCATTTGCTCTCTACCTAATTGCTGAGCTGGAACATTGATCTTCTCCTGCCCTCAGCACTCCTGGTGCTCAGGCCTTTGGACTCAAACTGGAACCTAGACCATCAGCTCTCCAGCTCTCAGGCCTTCAAACTTCACCTTGGGCTTTCCTGCATCTCCAGTGCAGACTGCCGGTCCTGGGACTCTCAGCCTCCACCATCACATCAGCCAATACCTTATAATAGTTTCTCTCTATGTAGATACTATTGCTTGTTTTTTGGGAGAACCCTGACTAATATAACTTTTTGATAAGCTGTCAAACTCTTTCCTAATGTGACTACACCATTTTACATTCCACCAGGATTGTATGAAAGCTCCACTTCTACTACAGCCTTGTCAAACTTCCAAAAACAGAAAAGGAGGGAACATTTCCCAATTAATTCTATGTTACCAGTATTACTCTGTTACCAGAACCAGATGAAGACACCACAAGAAAACTACAGACTATCCCCCTTATGAACACTGATGCAAAATGTCAACAATATACTAGCAAAGTGAACACAACAGCATATTAAAAGGATAATACCCCATGACTGCATGGGATTTATCTCAAGAATGCAAGGTGTTTCATAAGAAAGTCAATTAAATAATACACTACATTAGAGGAATGAAGGAATGAAATACACAACCATACCAACTGACACAGGAAAAAACATTTCTCAAAATCCAAAACCCCTTCATGATAAAATTGCCCAGGAAACTAGGAGCATAAAGAAGCCTCCTCAACATGATAAAGGGCTTTCACGGATAATCCACAGCAAACATTTTACACAATGGTGAAAAGCTGAAAGCTTTCCCTAGGATCAGAAAGTAGACAAGAAAGCTCACTTTCATCACTGCTATTCAATATTATACTGGCAGCTTTGGTCAAAATAATGAATCAATAAAAGGAATAAAAGGCATCCAAATTAGAAAGGAAGATGTAAAATTGTCAAGAGTTGCAATGTCTGAGATAACACTTAAGTGGAAGAAATTTTACATTAAGGGGCAAGAATTTTCATTGTGTGGCTGCTTCAAATACCAGGAACCACAGCCCTAGAGAAGCTACTTATTTTTCTGACAGTCTCAGAGCCCTGCTCAGGACCTGGGGTGAGGGAAAAGGAATATTTGGGAAAAATAGGGAAAAAAATATTTTTACAAGGATTATTTTTAAATGCTCTTAGGTAGTAGCTACTTGAAAACAAGCTAGGGGACTGGTGACAACACAGGAAAGTAAGTGAAGATTATTAACTCCTCTCGTCTTAGTAAGAAGCATATTAGAATTAGAGATTCCAATATAAAAGTGATTGTAATAATAGAAGATATTGTTATTTTTTTAATTTACTAAAATATTTAAAATTGACATTTTTGTAGTTTGGGGTCCTTATTAAAGCAATTTCTTTTCATTAACATCATGTGGAAAATAACAAGTTTTATTTAATTCTTTTAATATATATTAATTATATGGTCATAGAATCATGAATTTACAGGGGCAGAGAGGGCATGAAGAATAAGAGTGAATCGAGATTTTGTGAACCTCAGTTCTCTATTTCTTGCAATATAAAAATACAAAGAAATAGAGTTTTCTTAGAGTTCGAACCCATGAGTACTGAATTTGAATTCTACATTTTTAAAGTGACAATAAACATTACAGAAGCTGCAGAGAGTCCTAGGGTTCGTGGAATGAAGGTATTAGGTACAGGGATTTAAACCAGCCTTAAGAGTGTGTAGCCATTAGAAAAGCAGTTAAAGAAGATAAATTGAGTTATTTTCACTTTGTACTATACTTTGAGTTATTGTAGTTTTTTCTATTGTTATTGGCTCACTCTATTCAATTTAATAAGTTGCATTTAAAATGCTGTGCTTTCCTAATAGATATAACCTGGGTATAAGGATCCCCCCCCAACAGACATTTCTCTGCTAATTATTTAATACCAACAGCATATTGAGTCAATTCTAAAATATAAACACAAGCCTAAAATGGCCAACTCAGACACATTTTCAAGAGACAAAAAGCTCATTTTATCAAAAGATTCAATACATTCCCTAGAGCTAGCCACAGCAGGGATTTTCTTTCTTTCTTTCTTTTTTTTAAAACATCTTTATTGGAGTATAATTGCTTTACAATGTTGTATTAGTTTCTGCTGTATAACAAAGTGAATCAGATATACATATACATATATCCCCATATCCCCTCCCTCTTGCATCTCCCTCCTACCCTCCCTATCCCACCCCTCTTTGCAACACTATTTACAATAACCAGGACATGGAAGCAACCTAAGTGTCCATCGACAGATGAATGGATAAAGAATATGTGGCACATATATGCAATGGAATAATACTCAGCCATAAAAAGAAACGAAATTAAGTTACTTGTAGTGGGGTGCACAGCAGGGATTTTCTATGGCAATTCACTTACTTTCCCTGGAGCCAAATTATTTTTGTTTTATAGGAAACATGCACAGAGTTGTTTAAGACACACACTCAGCAACCTGATAATGGCCGAAATTTTCTTCAGTGCTTCCAAGACTCTTGGTAAACACTTAAATCTTAAGGTAAACCAAATTTACAGAGTATTTGGAGTGTGTGTTGCCAAATAACTGTGGCAAGGACTCACTATCTATGTCACACATCGGTACACACCACACCATCTCCAAAGGGCAAAAAATTTTGTCAGTATCATGACTTAATAACAAGTTTTGCCTTTACATTCTGTATAATAAGGCAACCTCCAGAGTTGGAGTAAATATTTGTAAGCCACACATCTGATAAGAGGTTAATATCCAAAATGAATAAGGAACTCATACAACTCAATAGCAAAACAAAACAAAACAAAATAGCCCAATTTTAAAAAAGTGTGCAAAGAACTTGAATAGACATTTCTCCAAAGACATACAAATGGCCAAAAGGTATATTAAAAGATGCTCAACATCAATAATTATCAGTGATATGAAAATAAAAACTACAATGAGATATCACTTCATATCTGTCAGGATGACTATTATCAAAAAAAAAAAATCCGAAGTTAAATGTTGGTGAGGATGTGAAGAAAATGGAACAATTGTACACTGTTGGTGGGAATGTAAAATAGTGAGGCAACTATGGAAAAACAGTATGGAAGTTCCTCAAAAAGTTAAAAGTAGACTCCCATATGAATCACAATCCCACTTCTGAGTATATATACAAAAGAATTGAAATCAGGATCTTAAAGAGATATTTGTACTTCTATGTTTATTGCAGCATTATTCACAATGGCCAAGATATGGAAACAACCTAAATATCCATCCAGATTAATGGGTAAAGAAAATGGTATATACATACAATGGAATATTATTCAGCCTCATAAAGGAAGAAAGTTATGTCACTTGCTGCAATGTGGATGAACCTGGAGGACATTATGTTAAGTGAAATAAGCCGGTTACAGAAAGACAAGTACTAAATGATTCCACTTATATGAAGAATCTGAAATAGTCAAACTCATAGAAACAGAGAATACAAGTGTGGTTTCCGGGGTCTGGATGTTGGGGGTAAATGGGGAGTTGTTCAATTGGGTGTACCATTTTGGTTAGGACAGTTGAATAAGTTAGAGAGATGTGCTGTGCAGCATAGTACCTATAGATAACAGTATCTTATTGTGCACTTCACAATGTGTTAAGAGGGCAGATTTCATGAGAAGTGTTTTACAACAAAAGAAAACAACTCCAAGAAACAAAAACAAAAACACCGCTGGGAGGTGGGAAGGTGTTGTATATATCTATTTCCTTGTTTGTGGTGATGGCATCACTGGTATGTTCATATGTCCAAACTCACTAAACTGCATGCATTAAATATGGTCAGTTATTTGTATGTCAATTATACCTCAATAAACCTGGGGACAGAAAGCAAAACAAAAAATCTGCATATTAGAAAACCACAGATGAGCATTCTTCCTTGTCTTCCTACTCATTCTAATTACACTGCATTTTCCCTATGTCTCCTCTTTCTTCAGTTATGAATGTTATTTAAATAAGCAAAGCCTTACTGAATTCTATAAAAGAGTTGTTACTTTTAGCCAGATTCACAACTGAAGTGAGTCTATTGCAAAATGCCCTGGGAAAAGAGTAATTTTTTTGGAAAACAGAGTTGCATGAAAAATGTCCTGATTGGGAGATTCATATACATAAAGGTGTTTGGCTACGGTGTTGACTGAGTTTTAGAATAATTCTGGACATAGTTTTTATTTGTATTTCTAAAGAGGGAATTAAAGATCTTAGAATTAGGACTTTCATAATGGTTTTATTTGTGAAAATGTTCAGTGATGTTTTATATTTGAGGTTCCCAGAATGAGGAGAGTTCTTTATCCTCTATGAGAACAAAGCTGTCCAGGTTTTTCTGGACAGTCGGTGGGCAAATGCATTGGAAGTTATATTCATGAAGAAATGTGTTTCTAAGGGTCGTTTTGGTGTTAACTTTTAATCCTATGATAAGCTAAACATATTGTTTGAAATGTATTATTAAACAATCTGTTTATGTATCCACAAATTTAAGAACACAGAAAGTGGCTTCATATTTCCACAGGGTTGGAAATTATTTCTTGTGAAATATCAAGTACATTGGGTTTTTTTCCTATTATTATTTTTGAAAGACTGTGTTGAATAATTGCTTTTTTGCTCTAAAGAAAGTACTTGGAATCAAATTCAACTATAATCGTGAAGATTACCTTATTTAAATTAAGCTATATTATAGATGAAGAAAACGAATGTCAAGAAGGCCTAGTTGATTATAATCACAGATTATTACTGGTATGCGAGATGAGAATCTTGAATACCCACCTTACATGCTATTCCTCCACTGTGCTACTGCAGTTACATGAGATAAGTAGATTTTAATATCTGACTGTTTAATTATTTAAAAAGCCTCAGAATTCCTTCCTCAATGATCTTATTAAGAAACATCGTCAAAATGGAAGTTAAAACATGTCAAAATGCTTTTAAAACTAGGGCACTTGTCACAGGTCTTAAATTAGCCTGCCATTATTGAGATGGAATTCTTGATTAAACCAAAAATTCTGGGCAGGGCAATTGCTTGGCCCTCCTCACAATGAAAACTGACAGTGATTCAACCAAATCTTTCCATTATACCTGTTCTATGACTTCAATATATGACCTTCATCTTTAATTAAACTTAACTGACCAAACCTTCTCCTAAGTACTTAAAGTTTTCAAAAATAAATCCTTTAATAGATTACTTAGATGACAGTCTTGCTCTCACCTTTCACTTTGCAGATTATAGATTACAGTTATACATCTTAGTAATGTCATCAGATTAATGATAGATTACAGAGGCAAGTAATCAGCATGGTATTTCCTTAATAATGTCTTCCCACAAGTCATCAGCATCATGGCACTACAGCGGTATTACATCGACAGTGGTTTTCACCAGCCTATCATCTATGCAATTGTACATCACTCCAGCAATAAGGATGCGAATAAATCATTTGCTGTCACCTTAGTATAGAATATTAACTTAATGCTGCCATGAGGTAACTGAAGGAAAGGATTTTTTTCTTCTGTGACTCATTACCATTGAGGTGGAACCCAATGTCTGGATGCAACTGAGGTTTAGTGAGACTTCCTTTCAAGCAGGATAAACCCCTAGCACTTTAGAAATTTTTGGATCTGCATTGTATCATCTGTTGGGATTAGAAGTTGTTTCAATCAACAAAATGATTTTTACTTTGACTAAAAACACTTAAAATAATTCATCAAACTAGAAAATGCAGACAGGTATAGATAAATAATATATAAATATATTTATAGATAGATATTTCATAGGTGATTTTATTTGACTATAACTACACTTGTTTTAGATTTATTGGTCTGCATGTTTGCATTGTGATTTGGGCAATTTATAGTAATTTAAAAAGCAATATACGGGGATCATATGTATTTAAAATGAAGTCTCCTATAATTTAGGTGTTACTTTAAGGATAATTGTGGGGGGTGTGTGTGTGTGTATCTTCATTGTACAAAATGGCATGACTTTTAAATGTTTTGTGTAATGATTACTGGAATATTCTTACAGCTAATGGATATTTTAATCTTAAAAGATGGATTCCTTTGTATTGTTGTTAATTGTTCCTCTCCCATCATTTCCCAAGAATTATCTAAATTGTGAAGAAATGCAAAATTTTATACAAAACTTTAGAAACCAATATTTTGTTATACAATCATATTCAACATTACATATGATGTAATTGCTTTTTACTTCAAATAATTATATTCTTAAGTAATGAATTTTAAGTCAGTATAGTTTTAAAATTTTTATTTAAATTAATTAAACTGAAATAGGTTTATATGTTATGAGGATTATTTCCCAAACCATGTTTTATAAAAATAGTGATTGAAACATCATTTTTTTAAAGTTGTGAGAGTGGGGAAACACATACATAGTATAAAGGAATGAGGACATGTTGTTGGAAATGGAAAGAAATCTCACAGAATATTGTGTCAATCATGTGTTCCAGTATGAGGGATAAGATATTTTCACATGATTTCTGTAATAACTGAAGTTTTATGTAAGAAATCACTAGTTTATTAAAAAAATCAGAGTTAAGAAATGAGCTTGAAGGAAGAGAGTGAATGCAAGGGAGACACAGGGAACTCAGGGGGGACTTTGAGAATTTGGGGTGGACTGAACCCTGAGTTCCAGGAAACAGCTTCCAAGGAAGATACACCAGAGATAAGAGGAAGTGATTGATGCTTGTTGAATACTCAGGACTTCAGAAGATGCTATGACGTATACGTACCCTGATGATTTATATGCAATAGTATTCACTGGGTGCAGGGTGAAGCTGCAGAATTTTAGGGTTGGTGGAATTGAGCTAACAAGCTTGGGGTATCATGGAGGCTCATTTCCAAGAAAAACAAAAAAACATTGTGACCAGGAAACCTTGGGGTGAGGGCCTCTGTGGTATATGGTAAAGACATGGTATGCATAATCATGTCAGCAAAAGCTTGATGCAGATGGGACCAGGTCCGTGGGCATTGGTTTTTGTTGGTTGAGTTTTCTAACTTACATAGGGGACATATCGAGGAACATGTGAAAGTCAAAAGAAACAGAGGAGAGAAGATTCTGGTCATTGGATTATGTCAGGAGAGAAGTAGTTTCAGCTTGAATGAAGCTTGGACTTAACTTTCAGGAAAAAAAAAAGTTCTCTGGATAAAGGAGAAAAGTTGTCCTGATTCTAGGTACAGTGTAAACTTTCAGTGAAACCATGCTTCCTTAATAATGTATGCTTCTTGGTTTTTGTTGTTTCTTATTTTTTTGTAAAATTATCTTAAGACATCAGTGTGATATTGTATTCAATTGATCATTTTAAGATTATGAACATTTAAAAGATTGGAAATGGAGTATTTATATCATAGTGGGGAAATGAGAAGGGGATAATTACTTATTATTGTTTCAGTATCAATTCGTAATCTTCAGTTAAGTTACCAAAGAAAAATAAGAGGCTTAATGCCAAATCTTTCTTGGCTGGCTGTGCTAAAGAAATCACGCATATCTTGGTCATATATTAAAAGCAAAAAAAACTGCTTCATGTTTAAGAAACTACACAGCAGGTGCCTCTCACAGTGGTACTTTATGTTGACTTCTCTGTGTAACAGATTCTATCAGAGCTATTCCAGCAGAGTTGGTAAGGGAACTAGAGTCAAAAGGTTTGGATTTACATTCTGGTCTGAGGTTTAATTGTGTCCCTGAGTCAATATTTCTTCATTTATTTCCATACCATCTTTTTTTAAATCTTTTTTTACAGTTTTACGAAGGCAGAAATAGCATACAATAAACTATACACATTTAAAATGTACAATTTGAAAAGTTGTGTCATCATACCTCTTTCCTGGATCTTTTTTTTTTTTTTTTAACTTCCATGGCTCTACTTAACTTTCGAACATGTGGAATGTGGTAGGAATAACTTTTAATTTTCTTGTCTCCTAATTCTCATATCAGTGTTGATCATGGGTCTATTATGATTTTTTTTTTATCATTATGGGTTGCTTTTTCTGCTGCTTTTCATACCTGGTGATCTTTGACTGGATGCTAGACATTATAAATTTTAACTTATTGGTGTCTGATATTTTTGTATTCCTATATTCTTGAGCACAGTTCTGGGATGAAGTTAAGTTACTTGGAAATAGTTTGATGCTTTCAGTGCTTGTTTTTAAAGATTTATGAGGTGGGATCAGAACTATGGTTAATGTAGGACTAGTTATGCAGGAATAGTTAGTGAGGCAATATCTTTCTAAGTGCTCTACCTGTTGCCCTATAAATTATGAGATTTTCCTGTTTGGCTGGTGGAAGTAAGCTCTATTACTGGCCCTATGTGGATCCTTGGTCCTGTTCCCTACATTCTTTATGAAAGTTTGTTTCTCGCCTCTCCAGATCTTGAGGGTTCTTTCTCCTCTGTGATATAGTCTCCTGTGACTTCTACCAATTTTGTTCATGGAGTCCACTGAGCTGCAGTCTGGGTTCCCCGTCCTGAACTACTACATGAAGATGCTCTTCAGGAAGTAGCCTTGAGGTGTTATAGTTCTCACCTCATTTGTTTCCCATCTCTCAGGAATCATTATCCATTGCTGCTTGATATTAATGTCTTAAGGTTCATTATTTCAAAAAATATTTTCTCAAAAAATTTTGGTTGTTCCAAGAAGAATTTAAATCTCTTCTTTGTTGCTCCATTTTGCCTGAGCCTTAAGCAATCTAATTAATGCCTCTGTGCCTGTATTTTCTGTCTACAAATTAGAGACAAGGTTAATATTTTCCTAAATGTTTTCTGAGATTACCGTTTAGTTATTATGTGTAAAGCATGTGCAACTTTATTTGATACTTAGTAAGTGCTC
Organism: Mesoplodon bidens; assembly: GCF_964165515.1. NCBI lineage: Eukaryota > Metazoa > Chordata > Mammalia > Artiodactyla > Ziphiidae > Mesoplodon > Mesoplodon bidens. Next base: position 80,137,731 of record NC_138169.1, on the reverse strand, counting down.
AATAAATATTAGTTTGTATTATCAATGTGAAGAAGTATATATTGTTTGAATTAGTGTAGTTATACAGAGTATTTTAATATTTTGTTTCTTTTAGGTCTACAACCTTCAAAAAAAAGTAACACCATAGGAGTAGCATGAATATATGTTACAATGCTGTGAGACTTATTTAAACTTTTAAGCTTCTGTAAATTATTTAACCATCTAAGCTTAAATTTCCTCATTTATTACATAGATGTTGAAATAGCACCTAGCTCATAGAGTCATCGTAAGGAGTATATGTGATATTCAATGTAAAGAACTTGACACAATAAAAAGGCTTTGATTACTCATTGTAATTCTTACTTTTATCCCTAGAAATGAGTTTGTCAAATAAACATTATGAAGTTGCATAAAAAGACTAATAAAATGATTTAATTTGTTGCAAATTAAACCTGCTTTAAATATACATTAAATGTCATTTTGTATATATGTTGCAAATTAAACCTGCTTTAAATATACATTAAAAGTCATTTTGTATATATTTTTGTCAATTATTTTTTTAACATATATATGTATTGTCAATGGATAGAGAATTCTTGAGTGTATAAAATACGTAAGTATACTTTTGTCCAGAAACTGCTGGTTCTGTCATCTCTTCTTCTAATCCTTTGGTTTGTCTGAGCATCAGTCTTCCTGATAAAAGATAAGAATGTTGCTGCTACCAAAATTCCACAGGTTGACCTATTATCTTAGGAGATGGGGTACATCAACAATCTGTGTGATTTTATTAGCTTGACTCTATTGCATCACATGTAAAGCATTTTAATTAAGGTATTTTGTTTAATTGGACTTTCAAATAACTGTGTGCAATATATCAGGAATTGAAATTAATTATAAGTGAATCTATTAAAATGTTTTTGACCAAGATTGAAATAGCAGTTACTAAATGACTGAATCATTATTGGATTTAAATGCTTTATGGTTATGACCCACATATATAAAAAAAGTTTCAAATTAGTTAAATGCTGCCTTATTTCACTATTGATTAGAACCTTTTAGTTACCATATTCTGAACTTTCAGAAAAGAACAATGGATGAAAATACATATCAACATTTTTACATGTCTTGTTATTAGGAAACTTTTTATTAGAAAGTAATGCTTATTAGAAAGTGTTCACAATCCCCATGGAAAATAAGCATTGTTTATGTACTTAATACCTGTTGTCTCACAATTATATAGAGAAGCTTATTTTAAAACATTACTGAATTTATGGAAACCTTTGTCATTATTCTTTTGCTATTTGCTTCTGATACCAAAATTCAACTATCATACATGTCGTGGGGGTCCATAAAGTTATTTGAAGTGTGTAAAGAATCTCCATGCCTGAGATGATTAGATATTTCAGCTTTAGATTATGGTAGAAGTTATAGGACAAATCTAGCCTGCTTTGGGGATTCCATAATAGAACTTTCATGGGTATGAAAAACAAGTCCACCTTGACTCTGGCAACTGCCATGGTGTATCTCTTTCTTGATCAGCAGCAGAATTTTGCTAAAAATACTGAACTTACGGGGGTAATTACTTAAAATATCTGGGCTTATTACTAATAGCTATCATATCGCAAAGTTAGCTATTTCTAACAAATGTGAACTAAATCAGAGAGTAAGCACCTTCTGTTTGAGAAATTGACCTACAGTGTAGAAAATAAAATATAAAATAATGATTAAAATCAGATCACAAGTTCTACTGGTTAAAGTTTGAAACCATGTCATAGTTAAAATTATTTTCCCCAGAGACATAATGGGATAATTGTGACACACCTTTTAACTCAATCATTTCAGGGTTTTTGATAACATTTGGAAACATTTTTTGCCTGTAACTACTGCTTTTCACTGATGCACATATGAAATATGGTAGGATGTTATTTTTCCTTATCCAGTTCACCTGGATTTTCAATAGCTTTTCATATCTTGTTCCCTGTAGCTTTTCATTTCCCCCCAGTCGAACCCGAGAATGTCTCAGCATGAGGGACTGCTGCTGATTTGCGGGTTCAGCTATTTTTTCTGGTGAAAGTGTTTTTCACTTTGTTGTTTGGTTCTTCTGGCCCTCATCTGTTGGACTAAGAAATGATGAAAGGCAAAATATTAACTTGTGCCATGTTTTATATGATATACTATTATATCTTAACTTTTTAACACAATTCAAATATTTTAAATAGAAGGTTTGATTAATAACCTGGATAATCACTTAAATGATCAGAATAAAGTTATAATTTAGATTGGCTTAATATTGTTGCATCTTCTGAGAACTCACAATATTACGTTTAGATCACCTGCTCTGCCATTTTGTGTTACATATAGTTAACTGGGTTTATATGAGCGTATTTAACTGAATGCAGAACTCCTGAGTACACAGTCTGATTTATATTTTTGTTACAACATAAAGCATATGGACTAGCACACTGAAGGTCGTTGACTGAAAATAATGTGTGCACACACACACACACACACACACAAATAAGACTTAACTAAATGTTGCCTATTGGAAGCTTACTTCATATATAAAGACACAAAATATTAAAAGATAATGGACAGACTAAGGTATAATGTACTAATAATAATCAGAAGAAAACTAGAGTGGCTATTCATATCAGACAAAGTAGGTTTCAGAACAAAGAATATTACCAAGGGTTAAGTGTGTATTTCCTGATGATAAAGGCATATATTAATGAGGAGTACATAAAGAATATAAGCATTTATGTATCTAAAAACAAAGCTTCAATTTATATGAAACAAAGACTGATAGCATTTTTTTAAACAGAGAAATATACATATGTAATTTTAACACCTCTGTTTCTCAATAACTGAAAGAGTGGGTAGACAGAAAATCAGTGAGAAAATAGAAAACTTAAGCAGTGCTATCAAACAACTTGACCAAAGTGATTTGGATAGAACTCTCTAAACAACATTAGTAGAATGAACACACACTCTTTCCAAGAGCATATGGAGTATTTATCAAAATGGGTCATATTCTGGCCCATGCACTGAGTCAAAATAAATCTAAAAGGAGTCAGTTCATACACAGTAGGATCTCTGACTACAGTGAAATTAAATTACATATCAAAAACTGCATGGTATTATTCAGCACTAGAAGCAATGAGTTATCAATCCAAGAAAAGACATAGAGGAAACTTAAATGCATATTATTGATACTAAGTGAAAGAATCTGAAAAGGCTACATAGTGTATGATTCAACTGCATGACATTTTGAAAAAGGCAAAACTATGAAGACAGTAAAAAGATCAGTGTATGCTAGGGATTAAGGGCGTGGGAGAAATGAATAGGCAGGGAACAGAGCATTTTTAGAGCAAAATACTCTGTGAAAATACTTTGTATGATACCATAATGATGGATACATGTCATTATACATTTGTCCAAATCCACAGAATGTGCACACCAAGAGTGGAATGTAGTGTAAACTATGGTCTTTGGGTGATTACACTGTGTCTAATTAGGTTCATCAATTGTAACAAATGTACCACTCTGATAGGGGATGTTGAATATGGTGAAGGCTATTCTTGTGTAGGGCAAGGGAGATATAGGATATCATTGTATTTTCCCCTCATTTTTGCTGTGACCCTTACACAGCTCTAAAGAAAAAGAATTATATAAAATCTGACCATGTTTGTATGGATAAACACACATTAATAGGTGTTCGTTATACTATCTTTTCATTCTTTAAAAGTATTATTGAAATTTTCAAATAAATACTTCTTGTATTTTAGTTTAATTTATTTATGGATGATCTTAGCATTGATAAGCACTGATATATGGATATATCTATAATATTTGATTTTCTACATTTTCTAAAAGAAATACATTTTATTTTCATTACCAGAACAAATTTGAGTAACATAAAATTTGTATAGTATTAGTTACAAACCTAGAGGCATGCAAGTATAAACTAAATAGTATGGTGAAATTATTGAATAAATTACAGTATTAGATAAAATATAGGACTCTAGACCACTACAATTTTCAACTTTGTTTCTATTTTTATTATTTATAAAAATATTTCTGTTAATTATCCACAAAGTTATTTAACATATAGCTTAGTATAGTTAAACATAGGGATTGGATCTAGGTTTAAGAATGAGTATGGAAACTAAGAAAATACAAATATCTTTGCAATTTAGGAAGAACAGTGCAGACAATATAAATGCTGGTCAACATGTGTGATTCAATTCTGAAAATATTTAGTAGCTATTATTATACATTTATAATATATTAATACAGAGAAATGTAACTAATTTCTTGAAGTTCAATACTAGTATCAAAAATAAGAAGTTCAATTAATATATTCAGACAAAATTAGTTCTACTAAAAGGCTTTTAATAAGACACAATTGTTCTCTGACTCAAAACAAAGAGTAGTTTTATATAGAGTGTTCCACAAGTGAAAACGGTAGATACCTTTTTGGTCTAACTGAAATAGTGATTCCTTCAATGGTCTGATGAATCATATCACACCTCATTCCCAGTATAATAGTAACTGAATTCACACAGTGGAAACTGACATAGCAATGTAGGAAGTCAGGAAACCAGGCATTCTTTTCCTTCTTTCCTTCTCTCTTTCTTTTTCTCCCTCTCTCTCAAGGAACAGAATCCCACTTCTGACTGTGCAGTTAAAAGCTTGTAGCGTCCTGGGTCCCTGTGTTTCTCAGAAAATAAACAAACTAAATTTCACCATCTGCTCTATTGCTATATATCTGCTTTTGAAGGCAACGGGTAGTTTTTAATCAACTCCTCTGATGACATAAAATAAAACAAACCAGGGGAAAAAATAGAACAGTTCTTTGAAGGAACTATAGAGCAACTGAGTTAGCCAGGATGAAATAGCCAAGATCCTTGGAGAAGGGACATGAATTCAGGCAAGTCCGTCACTCTCCACTAATTCTCCATTTGAGAGGATTGACAACCCACAGGCAACAAGGGGCCCAGGGTCACACTTTCTGCAGTCTTACAAAAATGGAAGAATGCTGCTGAGAGTTCCTAAGCATGGTCTGAATTTGAGCAGCCAAAAACGTAGAGATAGGGAACCACAGTGAAGTCAGCCTGATATTCTGTTTCACACTTTGTCTCAAAGCATCTGGGGCACCTAAGTTGCATGGAGCAGGAGGCCAATAAGAGAGCATCAACTTACAAGGCCAAAGAGCTAGGCAGGACTTTCAGCTGTCTCAGTGCTGCGAAGGGAAGCAGTGTAAACCCAGGATCTACAAAGGGAGAGGTGGACTGGTTAACAGCCCACACTTTCAAAGGAGACCCCTTGAGGCTAAAACTTAACAGTAGGGGCGGGGCTTCCCTGGCGGCGCAGTGGTTGAGAGTCCGCCTGCCGATGCAAGGGACACGGGTTCATGCCCCGGTCCGGGAGGATCCCACATGCTGCGGAGTGGCTGGGCCCGTGAGCCATGGCCCCTGAGCCTGCGCGTCTGGAGCCTGTGCTCCGCAACGGGAGAGGCCGCGACAGTGAGAGGCCCACGTACAGCAAAAAAAAAAAAAAAAAAAAAAAAAAATATATATATATATATATATATATACACATATATATATGTATATATATATACATATATATATATATACATATATATATATATATATATGTATATATATATATATAGTAGGGGCAAAGATCAATACTGTAACCAGGCTCAAATCATCTCAAGGAGCAAATTTATTCTTACAGGAAGAAGAAAACATTACACTGAACCTCTACAATTTTTCATACACCGTGCAATTTTCAAATAAAGTATTAAGCAATTTTCACATTCTCCTGCAGCCAGAGAGCAGTAAAGCTCATTTTCAAACCCAAGTAAAGGAAGAGTAGAGAGCAGAAGAACAGTAGACACTAAGGTAAATGATATTTATACCTAGCAAGGGGCACCCCTCTTTTTCTGTCAGACTTCTGAACAGGGTGGGTGGTGTGTGTGTGTGGTAATTTAATCCTTTATAGTAGGAAGTAGCTTGACTCACACCATGCCTATTACAATACACACTGGTCTTTGCCGACCTCTGTAACCTCCCCCCGTAGACATACAGTCAATTAGCTTTTGCTCTACTATTTAAAAATTTTTTATTCTGCCTCTAAGAGGGCATATACTATAGTGCCTAATATATTATTAATTATTTGATTTAGAACACTTTTTTTTAATGAAACATAGTTCAAACAGTAGAGCTAGAGTTTAAAAATTTCTCAGAGTAAAGGGCAGCTTCAGTTATGCCAAGGAAATGTCAAGAAATCTCCACTTACACTGTGACTTACAGTTGGGCCTGTTATAAGTTGGCATGCTTTGTACCTTCTAGTTAATGAAAAAAAAAAGTGCAGCTTAACTGGAGTGATAATAGAGAGAGAGGAGAGAGAGTGAAAAATAAGAAGGAAGAGAACAATGTTCTGGAAAAGTATTTTGTGACTTGAAGCATTATTGATACAGTGCCAGCCATTGTCAAATGGGATTATTTTGTGCCATTTTGGCAGTTGAGTGTTCTGACTTCCAAGTAGAAAATTACTTCCTTATCCTCAACTGAACAGTGACATATAGGGAAAGTGTTGGGAAAAAATTGAAAGGGAAAGAATAATCTGTCATAGGGAATCATATTTTACCATTTAGGATCCTATGTCAGAGCGACAAGACAGACTGATGACCGATTAGGAGATAATAATACAGACACATGACCTAATATCGAAGATGGACGTTTGTTTGATGAAAGATTTTTCTCCCACTAATGTTGAATTATTACAGGCAAAGTTCCCTCTGTGATTCACTTCATGATGTTGCCAATTGCGCTGACTTTTCAAATATCATTTATAAATAAAAATTTGACCTTAATATTTCAGTAGCATTAATGAGACTTAAGTCAAAGATAATACAATTCAAGAAAGGATATACAATAGGGAATGTCAGATGCAGAACTTTTCTCTGACGTTATATGATTAGGAAAAAAAAGTCATGAGGAGTTTAATAAAGTTTCTAGTTATATACAGGGATGCTAAGAGCTCTCCCAAGCCAAGGGTCCTCAAACAGATATGGAGGTTCAGGCTGGGGACACAGCATGATACACATGAACAGCTGTCCAAGGACAGCGCATGCACAGTGGTGTCCCTCAGACTTGGAACTCGTGTTCTCTTTCTCTTACTGCATCATATCCCTCACTCTAAATCTCTGTAGCATCTTGTGAGTACTTTTAAATATCTAACTTGGGGAGAATGCACCTAGATATTGTAAAAAAATTAAATATGTAATTAAACCTCTTCAAAAATATCCACGATGAGCAAAAAAGTAATGAACCACAACAGTACTCCAGATCCAGAAAAGATTTCCTTGTGTATTCTTCCATATACTTAAGGAAAATATGATCTCCATCTTAAACTTCCAGAAAAAGGAAGAGGAGGTAGACGTTCTCAAATCATTTTATGGATTCAGTATAATGACTGTACTAAAATCTGAAAAAGACACCAAGGTGGGGGAACTACAGATGTAAAATTCAATAAAAATGTCAACAAATCAAACCTACCAAAATATAACAAAGGATGCTGTATCATAACCACGTAATGATTATGTTTAGAACTGAAAGGTGATTTAGCACTTAAATTTATTAACAATGTGATTTTTCACATTAGCAGGAAGAAGTAGAAAAAACATATGAAAAATTCAATGGATGCTGAAAAAATCATTTGCTATAAAACAAACTTTTTTAATATGATAAAGTGTCTAAAATAAATACAAGTAACATCATTCAAATGGTAAATAAATTAAGAATTTTTCTTCTAAGTTCTTTAATAAATCTCTCTGTTTCTATCAACCATTTTGTAGCCTTAGAAGCAAAGCCTACCACATGGTATATGTTCAATAATTGTTAGCTCTGCAACTGTTATTTTTGATGGAATATAGTTATTTTTTTATTAAATGATGGATATTAAAATGTTCCATTTCATGTTATTAAGTCCCTATTACTTCATTTCAGATTTCAATATGCAAGGATAATTTTCTATCCTTGCAACTCTTCCTGTTTGCCAAAATAAGCTTGTCCAGAAACTTCCTATGAAATATGATTCCCTCCCTTTTTTTTTAAGGTTTGTCCTGGATTCGGTAATCTTACAAAGTTTCACAATCAAATCTTACAAATTCACTTATACTAATTCACTGCATGAACTTTCTGATCAATTTATATTAGTCCCTCCTCCCAAACCCTCTAAATTCTAACCTTTAATGGCTCATGATATTTCCCTGAAATGCAGTGTCCTCCTGGTCTCCTCAGTTTGATTATTACAAATTCTGAAAGCTCCAAATCAAGGTCCATCTACACAATAACACCTTCTCTAGCTCCTCTGACACATTCAGATCCTGCTATTGTCAGAACTAGAAAGCAAATTATTTTTATTTTGAACTTGACATATGCTCATCCCTATAGTGCATTTGCATACTAATAGTTTATGGACACAACCTCACTGAAAATTTCTCAAGCCCAAGACCATGACTCTGATTCTTATTATTCCCCAAGATGCTCATCTTATTTTGGTCTTGTAGATAATGACTGAGTTTTACATGGTTCCCTAATAACAAACACCTTTCTTATTTACAGGGCTGGGGCTCGGAGGAAGTAAATGTGGTACTCACTTTGAGTGCAAAACTAAGGGGAGCACCAAAAAACCCTCTCATGAAGCAAGATAAATAATGAATGTAATATATTTTAAAAATTACACTTAATGCAAAAATTCATAATGAACAAAATATATAATTTTAAATAAATACAGGATCAGTATTACTAATTTTACCTTATGTCTCAGGCCCTAGTATTACTCAGTACAACAATGCTTATTTATAAGGTGAGAAAAAATTACATATATGGGGTCTTTTCATCATTGTTTTAATCTATTGGTAACTGTAAACACAAAGCTGAAATGACAGAATGAGACCAGGAATCCTATGGAACACCTAGGTGACTTCAATTTTTAAATACTTTTATCCTGTTAGGAAATGAATTGCAGTGGTCAGAGCTCAGATATTGAAGTCATACAGATTTAATTCATAATTGTGGCCCTTTTTAAAATTATTGTTAACTGGAAGCTCTTGATAAAATACCTAACATTTAAGATATAGTTTCATGATTAAAAGAAAAAGATATTGATGTCTTTGTAGGGCTATTAGGAAGATTAAGGGAAAGAAATAATGCATATAAAACAATTGCTGGAAGAATTGTAATAATCTCTAGATTACAGATATCTTGGTTACTACAAACCATTTGTAAGATATGTTAAAAAGAATTCTGATCTATAAAAATACAGATGACTCCTGAGGAGAGGAAGAAAAATGATCTGTGCTTTATGGAATTTATAAGCAGTTCAAGGTAAACAGGAAAGCTGGAGTTCATCAAGAACCCAAGAATTCTCTAAATGGGTCATGAACATCTGTAAGACGCCTTTGTCCCTTTCTGATGAAACCCTTCAAAGTTAAAGACTAACTCTTTAAAGTGAAAGACTCACTTCCCAAAAGAGCGAGCTGAAGTTGGACAAGACAAGCAGATGGAGCAGGAGGGACATTGCTGCTGTGGGTGCTGTGGAGCAAGTCTGGTGTGAAGAAATTAAATTTTATTTTCTGTAGAATTGGAAAAAAGAATACAGTATTACTGAATCCTTGAAGAATGGTTTGGACTCTTGGGAAAAAAAAATTTATTTACAATCTTGCTTAAGAAGGAATCAGTAAGCACATATTATGGGTCAAAAATAAAAGAAAGAGATAAATGATTAATTAATAAATGAAAAATTTTTTTACATTGTAAAATTGTGATAGAACATGATTTCTATATCCAGGGACTCACAATCCAATGGAGTAACAAAAAATATTAATGACTGTAACTCAAAGAACACTGGAAAATTATTTAAACTATCATAGAAGTATAAAGAAAGAGCCTAAAAACAGTAGGGGGTCTATTTTGTCTGATATGAGAACTGCTACTCTAGCTTTCTTTTGATTTCCATTTGCATGGAAAAACTTTTTCCATCCCCTCACTTTCAGTCTGTATGTGTCCCTAGGGCTGAAGTGGGTCTCTTGTAGACAGCATATCTATGGGTCTTGTTTTTGTATCCATTCAGCCAGTCTATGTCTTCTGGTTGGAGCATTTAATCCATTTATATTTACGGTTATTATCGATATGTATGTTCTTATTACCATTTTCTTAGTTGTTTGGGGTTTATTATTGTAGATCTTTTCCTTCTCTTGTATTTCCTGCCTAGAGAAGTTCCTTTAGCATTTGCTGTAAAGCTGGTTTGGTAGTGCTGAACTGTCTTAGCTTTTGCTTGTCTGTAAAGGTTTTAATTTCTCCATCAAATCTGAATGAGATCCTTGTTGGGTAGAGTAATCTTGGTTGGAGGTTTTTCCCTTTCATCACTTAAAATATGTCCTGCCACTCCCTTCTGCCTTGCAGAGTTTCTGCTGAAATATCAGGTGTTAACCTTATGGGGATTCCCTTTTATGTTATATGTTGCTTCTCCCTTGCTGCTTTTAATATTTTTTCTTTGTATTTAATTTTTGATAGTTTGATTAATATGTGTCTTTGTGTGTTTTTCCTTGGATTTATCCTGTATGGGACTCTCTGTGTCTCCTGGACTTTATAAATCAATCAATGTGATACACCATATTAACAAAATGAATGAGAAGAAAAAATATGATCATCTCAATAGATGCAGAGAAAGCTGTCAACGCCCATTTATAATAAAAACCCTCCAGAAAGCAGGCATAGAGGGAACTTACCTAGACATGATAAAGGCCATATATGACAAACCCACAGCCAACATCATCCTCAATGGTGAAAAACTGAAACCATTTCCACTAAGATCAGGAACAAGACAAGGCTGCCCACTCTCACCACTCTTATTCAACTTAGTTTTGGAAGTTTTAGCCACAGCAATCAGAGAAGAAAAGGAAATAAAAGGAATCCAAATTGGAAAAGAAGAAGTAAAGCTGTCACTGTTTGCAGATGACATGAGACTATACATAGAGAATCCTAAAGATGCTACTAGAAAACTACTAGAGCTAATCAATGAATGTGGTAAAGTAGCAGGATACAAAATTAATACACAGAAATCTCTGGCATTCCTATACACTAATGATGAAAAATCTGAAAGTGAAATTAAGAAAACACTCCCATTTACAATTGCAAAAAAAAAAGAATAAAATATCTAGGAATAAACCTACCTAAGGAGACAAAAGACCTGTATGCAGAAAATTATAAGACACTGATGAAAGAAATTAAAGATGATACAAATAGATGGAGAGATATATCATGTTCTTGGATTGGAAGAATTAACATTGTGACAATGACTCTACTACCCAAAGCAATCTACAGATTCAATGCAATCCCTATCAAATTAGCACTGGCATTTTTCACAGAACTAGAACAAAAAATTTCACAACTTGTATGGAAACACAAAAGAGCCTGAATAGCCAAAGCAATCTTGAGAATGAAAAACGGAGCTGGAGGAATCAGGCTCCCTGACTTCAGAATACACTACAAAGCTACAGTAATCAAGACAGCCTGGTACTGGCACAAAAAGAGAAATATAGATCAATGGAACAGGATAGAAAGCTCAGAGATAAACACATGCACATATGGTCACCTTATCTTTGATAAAGGAGGCAATACATACAGTGGAGAAAAGACAGCCTCTTCAATAAGTGGTGCTGGGAAAACTGGACAGCTACATGTAAAAGAATGAAAATAGAACAATCCCTAACAACAAACACAAAAATAAAGTCAAAATGTATTAAAGACCTAAGTGTAAGTCTAGACACTATCAAACTCTTAGAGGAAAACACAGGCAGAACACTCTATTACATAAATCACAGCAAGATCCTTTTTGACCCACCTTCTAGAGAATGGAAATAAAAACAAAAATAAACACATGGGACCTAATGAAACTTCAAAGCTTTTGCACAGCAAAGGAAACCATAAACAAGAAGAAAAGACAACCCGCAGAATGGGAGAAAATATTTGTAAATGAAGCAACTGACAAAGGATTAATCTCTAAAGTTTACAAGCAGCTCATGCAGCTCAATATCAAAAAAACAAACAACCCAATCCAAAAATGGGCAGAAGACCTAAATAGACATTTCTCCAAAGAAGATATACAGATTGCCAACAAACACATGAAAGAATGCTCAACATCATTAATCATTAGAGAAATGCTAATCAAAACTACAATGAGGGCTTCCCTGGTGGCGCAGTGGTTGAGAGTCCGCCTGCCGATGCAGGGGACACGGGTTCGTGCCCTGGTCCGGGAAGATCCCACATGCCGCGGAGCGGCTGGGCCCGTGAGCCATGGCCGCTGAGCCTGCGCGTCCAGAGCCTGTGCTTTGCAACGGGAGAGGCCACAACAGTGAGAGGCCCACATACCGCAAAAAAAAAAAAAAAAAAAAACTACAATGAGATATCATCTCACACCGGTCAGAATGGCCATCATCAAAAAATCTAGAAACAATAAATGCTGGAGAGGGTTGGAGAAAAAGGAACCCTCTTGCACTGTTGGTGGGAATGTAAGTTGATACAGTCACTATGGAGAACAGTATGGAGGTTCCTTAAAAAACTAAAAGTAGAACTACCATACCACCCAGCAATCCCACTACTGGGCATATACCCTGAGAAAACCATAATTCAAAAAGAGTCATGCACCACAATATTCAATGCAGCTCTGTTTACAATAGCCAGGACATGGAAACAACCTAAGCATCCATTGACAGTTGAATGGATAAAGAAGATGTGGCACATATATACAATGGAATATTACTCAGCCACAAAAAGAAACGAAATTGAGTTATTTGTAGTGATGTGGATGGACCTAGAGTCTGTCATAGAGAGTGAAGTAAGTCAGAAAGAGAAAAACAAATACCATATGCTAACACATATATATGGAATCTAAAAAAAAAACAGTCATGAGAAACCTTGATGCAAGACGGGAATAAAGACACAGATCTACTTGAGAATGGACTTGAGGATATGGGGAGGGGGAAGGGTAAACTGGGACACAGTGAGAGAGTGGCATGGACATATATACACTAACAAATGTAAAATAGATAGCTAGTGGGAATCAGCCACACAGCACAGGGAGATCAGCTCGGTGCTTTGTGAGCACCTAGAGAGGTGGGATAGCGAGGGTGGGAGTGCGGGAGATGCAAAAGGGAAGAGATATTTGGATATATGTAAATGTATAACTGATTTACTTTGTTATAAAGCAGAAACTAACACACCACTGTAAAGCAAATATACTCCAATAAAGATGTTTTAAAAAAAAACAGCAGTAGAGGATTCGTGTTTATTTTGATAAGCAGAGTTCAGAACAATGTACTTAATACATGAACATTTGCACTTTTAAAAAGAAGGAAAAAAAAGGAGGTGGTAGATGTAGTCAGAATACATATTTAAATCCACATGAGTATGTATTTTTTATACTCACATGGAAATGCAATGACCCTACTATATAACCAAGAAACCAATACAATTAGTTACCTTTAGTAGGTGTGAGGTTATATGGTCACAAGTTTAAGGGGGAAGGTAAGACAAATTTCCACATAATCTTTGTCTTTGATCAAATAAATACACTCCTAATTCCACAAAATAAGTACAAAATCTAAATTATAAAAAAGTTCTATAAATGAATACAAACTGAAACAAATCAACCTAATCTTGGATCAATTTCATAGTATTAACACAGGAAGAAATAACTTATGTCAAGTAATTGAAGGGAAAGGTATTGACTGTACTGTAAGATTGTACTTTATGTGATGCATGAATGAAAAGTACAAGGACGTTTAAAATTTCACACTATGTTATTTTTAGCAACAAAGTTGAAATTTTGTTATGGAACTACTGTTATTATTGCCAGATTAATTAATTACTATGTTAACTATGTTACAAATCAAGATTTTTGGATTCGGAGAAAATATGTACAATTATAAAGCATAACAAAAGAACTGAAATATTAAAATTAAATTAGAACTTTCTTTTTTTAATTTTTTAAATTTTTTATTAGCTTCTCCTTTATAACAAAGTGAATCAGTCATACGTATACATCTGTTCCCACATCCCTTCCCTCATGCATCTCCTTCCCTCCCACCCTCCCCATCCCACCCCTCCAGGCGGTCACAAAGCACCGAGCTGATCTCCCTGTGCTCTGCGGCTGCATCCCACTAGCTATCTACCTTACGTTTGGTAGTGTATATATGTCCATGCCTATCTTTCGCTTTGTCACAGCATACCCTTCCCACTCCCCATATCCTCAAGTCCATTCTCAAGTAGGTCTGTGTCTTTATTCCCGTTCTACCCCTAGGTTCTTCATGACATTTTTTTTAAATTCCATATATATGTGTTTCCATACGGTATTTGTCTTTCTCTTTCTGACTTACTTCACTCTGTATGACAGACTCTAGGTCTATGCACCTCATTACAAATAGCTCAGCTTCGTTTCTTTTTATGGCTGAGTAATATTCCATTGTATATATGTGCCACATCTTCTTTATCCATTCATCCAATGATGGACACTTAGGTTGTTTCCAGCTCCGGGCTATTGTGAATAGAGCTGCAATGAACATTTTGGTACATGTCTCTTTTTGAATTATGGTTTTCTCAGGGTATATGCCTAGTAGTGGGATTGCTGGGTCATATGGTAGTTCTATTTTTAGTTTTTTAAGGAACCTCCATACTGTTCTCCATAGTGGCTGTACCAACTCACATTCCCACCAGCAGTGCAAGAGTGTTCCCTTTTCTCCACACCCTCTCCAGCATTTATTGTTTCTAGATTTCTTGATGAGGGCCATTCTGACTGGTGTGAGATGATATCTCATTGTAGTTTTGATTTGCATTTCTCTAATGATTAATGATGTTGAGCATTCTTTCATGTGTTTGTTGGCAGTCTGTATATCTTCTTTGGAGAAATGCCTATTTAAGTCTTCTGCCCATTTTTGGATTGGGTTGTTTGTTTTTTTGCTATTGAGCTGCATGAGCTGTTTATAAATTTTGGAGATTAATCCTTTGTCAGTTGCTTCATTTGCAAATATTGTCTCCCATTCTGAGGGTTGTCTTCTGGTCTTCTTTATGGTTTCCTTTGCTGTGCAAAAGCTTTAAAGTTTCATTAGGTCCCATTTGTTTACCTTTGTTTTTATTTCCATTTCTCTAGGAGGTGGGTCCAAAAGGATCTTGCTGTGATTTATGTCATAGAGTGTTCTACCTATGTTTTCCTCTAAGAGTTTGATAGTTTTGGCCTTACATTTAGGTCTTTAATCCATTTTGAGCTTATTTTTGTGTATGGTGTTAGGGAATGATCTAATCTCAAACTTTTACATGTCCCTGTCCAGTTTACCCAGCACCACTTATTGAAGAGGCTGTCCTTTCTCCACTGTACATTCCTGCCTCCTTTATCAAAGATAAGTTGACCATATGTGCGTGGGTTTATCTCTGGGCTTTCTATCCTGTTCCATTGATCTATCTTTCTGTTTTTGTGCCAGTACCACACTGTCTTGATTACTGTAGCTTTGTAGTATAGTCTGAAGTCAGGGAGCCTGATTCCTCCAGCTCCGTTTTTCGTTCTCAAGATTGCTTTGGCTATTCGGGGTCTTTTGTTTTTCCAAACAAATTTTGAAATTTTTTGTTCTAGTTCTGTGAAAAATGCCAGTCGTAGTTTGATAGGGATTGCATTGAATCTGTAGATTGCCTTGGGTAGTAGAGTCATTTTCACAATATTGATTCTTCCAATCCAGGAGCATGGTATATTTCTCCATCTATTTGTATCATCTTTAATTTCTTTCATCAGTGTCTTATAATTTTCTGCATACAGGTCTTTTGTCTCCTTAGGTAGGTTTATTCCTAGATATTTTATTCTTTTTGTTGCAATGGTAAATGGGAGTGTTTTCTTGATTTCATTTTCAGATTTTTCATCATTAGTATACAGGAATGCCAGAGATTTCTGTGCATTAATTTTGTATCCGGCTACTTTACCAAATTCATTGATTAGCTCTAGTAGTTTTCTGGTAGCATCTTTAGGATTCTCTATGTATAGTATCATGTCATCTGCAAACAGTGACAGCTTTACTTCTTCTTTTCCAATTTGGATTCCTTTTCTTTTATTTCCTTTTCTTCTCTGATTGCTGTGGCTAAAACTTCCAAAACTAAGTTGAATAAGAGTGGTGAGTGTGGGCAGCCTTGTCTTGTTCCTGATCTTAGTGGAAATGGTTTCAGTTTTTCACCATTGAGGACAATGTTAGTTGTGGGTTTGTCATATATGGCCTTTATTATGTTGAGGAAAGTTCCCTCTATGCCTACTTTCTGCAGGGCTTTTACCATAAATTGGTGTTGAATTTTGTCGAAAGCTTTCTCTGCATCTATTGAGATAATCATATGGTTTTTCTCCTTCAACTTGTTAATATGGTGTATCACATTGATTGATTTGCGTATATTGAAGAATCCTTGCATTCCTGGGATAAACCCCACTTGATCATGGTGTATGATCCTTTTAATGTGCTGTTGGATTCTGTTTGCTAGTATTTTGTTGAGGAGTTTTGCATCTATGTTCATCAGTGATATTGGCCTGTAGTTTTCTTTCTTTGTAACATCCTTGCCTGGTTTTGGTATCAAGGTGATGGTGGCCCCATAGAATGAGTTTGGGAGTGTTCCTTCCTCTGAAATTGTTTGGAAGAGTTTGAGAAGTATGGGTGTTAGCTCTTCTCTAAATGTTTGATAGAATTCGCCTGTGAAGCCATCTGGTCCTGGGCTTTGGTTTGTTGGAAGATTTTTAATCACAGTTTCAATTTCAGTGCTTGTGATTGGTCTATTCATATTTTCTATTTCTTCCTGATTCAGTCTTGGCAGGTTGTGTATTTCTAAGAATTTGTCCATTTCTTCCAAGTTGTCCATTTTATTGGCATAGAGTTGCTTGTAGTAATCTCTCATGATCTTTTGTATTTCTGCAGTGTCAGTTGTGACTTCTCCTTTTTCATTTCTAATTCTATTGATTTGAGTCTTCTCCCTTTTTTTCCTGATGAGTCTGGCTAATGGTTTGTCTATTTTGTTTATCTTCTCAAAGAACCAGCTTTTAGTTTTATTGATCTTTGCTATCATTTTCTTCATTTCTTTTTCATTTATTTCTGATCTGATCTTTATGATTTCTTTCCTTCTGCTAGCTTTGGGGTTTTTTTGTTCTTCTTTCTCTAATTGCTTTAGGTGCAGGGTCAGGATGTTTGCTCGAGATGTTTCCTGTTTCTTAAGGTGGGATTTTATCGCTAAAAACTTCCCCCTTAGAACTGCTTTTGCTGCATCCCATAGGTTTTGGGTCATCGTGTCTCCATTGTCATTTGTTTCTAGGTATTTTTTAATTTCCTCTTTGATTTCTTCAGTGATCACTTCATTATTGAGTAGTGTATTGTTTAGCCTCCACGTGTTTGTATTTTTTACAGATCTTTTCCTGTAATTGATGTCTAGTCTCATAGCATTGTGGTCGGAAAAGATACTTGATACAATTTCAATTTTCTTAAATTTACCAAGGCTTGATTTGTGACCCAAGATATGATCTATCCTGGAGAATGTTCCATGAGCACTTGAGAAGAATGTGTATTCTGTTGTTTTTGGATGGAATGTCCTATAAATATCAACTAAGTCCATCTTGTTTAATGTATCATTTAAAGCTTGTGTTTCATTATTTATTTTCATTTTGGATGATCTGTCCATTGCTGAAAGTGGGGTGTTAAAGTCCCCTACTATGATTGTGTTACTGTTGATTTCCCCTTTTATGGCTGTTAGTATTTGCCTTATGTATTGAGGTGCTCCTATGTTGGGTGCATAAATATTTACAATTGTTATATCTTCTTCTTGGATTGATCCCTTGATCATTATGTAGTGTCCTTCTTTGTCTCTTGTAATAGTCTTTATTTTAAAGTCTATTTTGTCTGATATAAGAATTGCTACTCCAGCTTTCTTTTGATTTCCATTTGCATGGAATATCTTTTTCCATCCCCTTACTTTCAATCTGTATGTGTCTCTAGGTCTGAAGTGGGTCTCTTGTAGACAGCATATATATGGGTCTTGTTTTTGTATCCATTCAGCCACTCTGTGTCTTTTGGTGGGAGCATTTAGTCCATTTACATTTAAGGTAATTATTGATATGTATGTTCCTATTCCCATTTCCTTAATTGCTTTGGGTTCGTTATTGTAGGTGTATTCCTTCTGTTGTGTTTCTTGCCTAGAGAAGTTCCTTTAGCATTTGTTGTAAAGCTGGTTTTGTGGTGCTTAACTCTCTCAGCTTTTGCTTGTCTGTAAACGTTTTAATTTCTCCATCAAATCTGAATGAGATCCTTGCTGGGTAGAGTGATCTTGGTTGCAGGTTTCTCTCCTTCATCACTTTAATTATGTCCTTCCACTCCCTTCTGGCTTGTAGAATTTCTGCTGAGAGATCAGCTGTTAACCTGATGGGGATTCCCTTGTGTGTTATTTGTTGTTTTTTCCCTTGCTGCTTTTAATGTGATTTCTTTGTGTTTAATTTTTGACAGTTTGATTAATATGTGTCTTGGCGTATTTCCCCTTGGATTTATTCTGTATGGGACTCTCTGTGCCTCCTGGACTTGATTAACTATTTCCTGTCCCATATTAGGGAAGTTTTCAACTATAATCTCTTCAAATATTTTCTCAGTCCCTTTCTTTTTCCCTTTTTCTTTTGGAACCCCTATAATTCGAATGTTGGTGCATTTAATGTTGTCCCAGAGGTCTCTGAGACTGTCCTCTGTTCTTTTCTTTCTTTTTTATTTTGCTCTGCATCAGTTATTTCCACTATTTTATCTTCCACCTCACTTATCCATTCTTCTGCCTCAGTTATTCTGCTATTGATCCCATCTAGAGTATTTTTCATTTCATTTATTGTGTTTTTAATCGGTGCTTGATTCATGTTTAGTTCTTCTAGGTCCTTGTTAAATGTTTCTTGCATTTTGTCTATTCTATTTCCAAGATTTTGGATCTGGGAAATAGAATCTTGGATCATCTTTACTATCATTATTCTGAATTCTTTTTCAGGTAGACTGCCTATTACCTCTTCATTTGTTAGGTCTGGTAGGTTTTTATCTTGCTCCTTCACCTGCTGTGTGTTTTTCTGCCTTCTCATTTTGCTTATGTTACTGTGTTTGGGGTCTCCTTTTTGCAGCCTGCAGATTCGTAGTTCCCGTTGTTTTTGGTGTCTGTCCCCAGTGGCTAAGGTTGTTTCAGTAGGTTGTGTAGTCTTCCTGGTGGGGGGGACTAGAGCCTGTGTTCTGGTGGTTGAGGCTCGATCTTGTCTTTCTGGTGGACAGGTCCACGTCTGGGGGTGTGTTTTGGGGTGCCTGTGGCCTTATTATGTTTTTAGGCAGCCTCTCTGTTAATGGGTGGGGTTGTGTTCCTGCCTTGCTGGTTGCTTGGCATAGGGTGACCAGCACTGTAGTTTGCTGGTCGTTGACTGAAGCTGGGTGCTGTTGTTGAGCTGGAGATCTCTGGGAGATTTTTGCTGCTTGATATTATGTGGAGCTGGGAGGTCTCTTGCGGACCCGTGTCCTGAAGTTGGCTCTCCCACTTCAGAGGCACAGCACTGACTCCTGGCTGCAGCACCAAGAGCCTTTCATCTACGCGGCTCAGAATAAAAGGGAGAAAAAGTTGAAAGAAAGAATTAGTAGAAGAAAGAAAGAGAGAGAGAGAGAAAGAAAGGAAGAAGGAAAGAAAGGAAGGAAGGATGGAAGAAAGAAAGGAGGGAGGGACGGAGGAAGGATGGAAAGAAAGAAAGAAAGGAGGGAGAGAAGGAGGAATGAAAGAAAAAGGAAGAGTGAATGGAAGAAGGGAGGGAGGGAGGGGGGAAGGAAAGGAAGAAAGAAAGAAAGACAGGAGGGAGGGAGGGAGGAAGGAAAGAAAAAGAAAGTGAAAGGAAGAGGGGTGGGAGGGAGAGAGGAAGGAAAGAAAGACAGGAGGGAGGGAGGGAGGGAGGAATGATAGAAAAAGAAAGAGTGAAAGGAAGAAGGGAGGGAGGGAGGGAAGAAGGAAAGAAAGAGAAAGAAGGAAAGGAGGGGCGGAGGGAGGGAGGGAGGAAGGGACGGTAGGAAAAAAAGAAAGAGCAGGTAAAGTAAAATAGAATAAAGTATGAAATATAGTAGCGTTATTAAAATTAAAAAGTAATTATTAAAAAAAAAAACGGACAGATAGAACCCTGGGACATATGGTGGAAGCAAAGCTATACAGAGAGAATCTTACACAGAAGAATACACATACACATTCACAACAATAGAGCAGGGGGAAAAATAAAAAATCTTGCTCTCCAAGTCCACCTCCTCAATTTGGGATACTTCGTTGTAAAAAGAGGAAAAGGGCGAGAAGTCTGAAATCTTGCTAAGTCCACCTCCTTAATTTGGGATAATTCATTGTAAAAAGAGGAAAAGGGGGGAAAGTCTTAAATCTTGTCCTCAAAGTCCACTTCCTTTATTTGGGATGATTCGCTGTCCATTCATGCACTCCACAGACGCAGGGCACATCAAGTGGACCGTGGAGCTTTAATCCGCTGCCTCCGAGGCTGTACAGAGAGATTTCCCTGTCTCTTCTCTGCTCTCACAGCTCCCGTGTCTCAGCCTTGGACCTGGCCCCGCCTCTGCGCGTAGGTCGCCGGAGGGCGTCCATTCTTTGCTCAGACAGGACGGGTTTAAAGGAGCCGCTGATTCGGGGGCTCTGGCTCACTCAGGCAGAGGGGAGGGAGGGGCGCGCAGTGTGGGGCGGGCCTGCGGCGGCAGAGGCCGGCGTGACATTGCACCAGACCGAGGCGCTCCGTGCGCTTTCCCGGGAAAGCCGTCCCCGGGTCTCGGGGACCCCGGCAGTGGCGGGGTGCACAGGGCCCCCGGAAGGCGGGGCGGACAGTGACCCGCGCTCGCACACAGGCCCCGCGGCGGCGGCAGCAGCAGCAGCCCCAGCGTCCCTCGCCCGTCTCCGGGGTCCGCGCCTTTAGCCACGGCTCGCGCCCGTCTCCGGCGCTTCCCAAAGCAGCCCTCTTAATGCCCTCTCCTCGTGCACCAGGAAACAAAAGGGAAGAAAAAGCCTCTTGCCTCTTCGGCAGCTTCAACCCTTTCCCCGGACTCCCTCCGGGCTAGCCGTGGTGCACTAACCCCTTCAGGCTCTCTTCCTGCCGCCAGCCCCAGTCCTCTCCCTGCGCTCCGACTGAAAGCCGATACCCGAGCCTCAGCTCCCAGCCCCGCCCGCCCCGGCGGCCGATCAGACAAGCCCCTCGGGCTGGTGTGTGCCTGAGGACACCGATCCTCTGTGCCGGAATCTCTCCGCTTTGCCCTCCACACCCCTGTTGCTGTGCTCTCCTCCGCTACTCCGAAGCTTTCCCCCTCCGCCACCTGCAGTCTCCGCCCGCGAAGGGGCTTGTAGTGTGTGGAAACCTTTCCCTCCTTCACGGCTCCCTCCCACTGGTGCAGGTCCCGTCCCTATCCTTTTGTCTCTGTTTATTCTTTTTTCTTTTGCCCTATCTAGGTATGTGGGGAGTTTCTTGCCTTTTGGGGGGTCTGAGGTCTTCTGTCAGCGTTCAGTAGGTGTTCTGTAGGAGTTGTTCCACGTGTAGATGAATTTCTGATGTATCTGTGGGGAGGAAGGTGATCTCCGCGTCTTACTCTTCCGCCATCTTCCCAGGGTAAATTAGAACTTTCAATACAAATTCATGGACTTGAGATATACGCATATAAAAGCTTTTAGTTCATAAAGTGTAATTTTATAATACATGTAATATGTGATATATAAATATATACATATAAAGTAAATACATGTATTTTAATGTTTATATTATATGTTTGTTTATAGTTAAAATGTTTAAATACATGTATGCATGTATGTACTTTTTGTTTTTTAGCTCTGTCAATTGAAATTTCTTGGAAGCAATTTTACCTCAGTAAAATGAGTAACCCTAACATCACATAGATAAAGTAGAGATTTCTAATGCCAATTTACATTAAACAGAATCAGGATTCCTTGAGAAACAGCTGATTCCAGGCGTAAAGCAAGAAGGACACAAGATGAACTTGGGATATTATAATATATTGTGGTGGAAGAAAAGGAAACATAGTAATTTAGGGAGCTATATAAACAGGATATAGACATCTGCTTGAAGGTAATTCCACTATTAATGTTTGCTAAAATAATAATTATTTTATTGGATAAATATTAATTGAATTATTAAAAATCCATTAGCTCCTCATTTTGCTCACAATAGGGAAAGCTGGATAACACCCCTATGTTATCATTAGAGATAGCTATTAAACCTGTTTCTTCCTTGAAAATAAGGTAATTAAATAGAGAAAATTAAACATTGATCCAACATTCTCAGTAGAAACTCTATGTCAGGATAACCAAAGGGTATCAGTCAATAAGGGAATGAACTATTTTGAAAATCATAATTTTATAACCTGATATTAGATAGATAGATAGATAGATAGATTGATATATATATATATATAGAGAGAGATATTATTTCAAGTGTCAGCAACTGTTTTCAAGACTATTAAGGGAATGGTTGATGGGAATAAGATATGTGTACGATGCCAAAGAAATACTATGCGTATTACTTGCTACTTAGAAGAAGAAAAGTAACAAATATCAATGCCTAAATTATTAATGAATCCTAGCAACAGTATGGTTGGACATATAGGATGATTAGTATTATGGGATGTGAATCACTACAAAGTAAATAACCATTAAGATGTATTTTAGCCAAAAACCTGAATCTACATTTTAAGAAGTAATGTCTATTTTACAGAAAATATTGAATACTGAGGAGGAAGATAATACCTCAAAAAAGTAGTTAGAAATGTTGAGGAGTTGGAATAATCTAGGGAATAATAGCCTGATCTTTTCCACAAGTCAGAGACAGGAAAAAATAATAAAACTGTTCTAGATTAAAGGAGCTGTAACAATAAGACTCCAATGAAATGAGAGGTTGTCAGTTGATCTGGACTGGAACAAACCAGCTATGAAGAAAATTTTAGGGATAATGGGGGATTTGAATATGGAATGAGTATTAAAAATTAAATGTATAGAAATGGAAAGGTCAAAATTACTAACTCAAATACATAGGATAAAAATGTAGAACAGGAAAATATTTGGAAGGATGTACACAAATGTGTTGACAGTTTGGATGGTGAGGGGATGAGTTATTTTCTTAATTTTTTTTACCTACTTCTATATGTTTATTGTGTATCCTGTTTTGGAAGTGCAAAATGTATTTTAACTAAAATATGATAAGGTCCATATAGAAACCACTGACAAAGTGCTAGCCTTCAATATCCTTGGGGTATCAAGCAAGATCCAAGAAGATGGAGAAAGAAGAGGTAAAGTCAGGAAAATAACAGAATATGAAACAATAGCAAAAGCATAAAAAGCAAGAGAATTCTGAGGAAAGAGACAAGACTGGAAATGTATAGTAGCATAAGGCCAAATGATTTTAAAAAAGGGTAAACGACAACAGGGTACAGGACATCACACAGAGAATTGTCTGGTGATTAGAGTAAATCTTCTAAAGTTGCTTCTACCAATAACTAGCTAACTGACTTGGACAAGTCAATAGATTTGAATGGGCCTTGATTTTCTCATCTGTAAAATAACAGACCTTAAAAAATGATTTCTTAGGACTCTTTCATCTTTATCATTATAAAACAATATTCTAAACCTGACTGTTACATCTCTATGTCTGGAATACCCTTCTCCTCAACCCAGCAACTCAGCTCAGATTTATCTTTCTAAAACGATGTTGCATAATAAAAGCTCTCAACAAATTAGAGATAGAAGGAACACACCTTAACATAATAAATGCCATATATAACAAACCCACAGCTAACATCACACTCGAAGTTGAAAAGCTAAAAGCTTTTTCTCTAAAATCAGGAACAAGACAAGTTTGCTTCCTCTCCACTTTTATTCAACATATTACTTGAAGTCCTGACCACAGCTATTAGGCTAGGAAAAAAAATCCAGAAGGAATGAAAGAAGTAACATGGTCTCTATTTGCAGAATACACTAGCTAATATATAGAAAACCCTAAAAATTGCCCCCCCCAAAAAAAACCTGGTAGAACTAATCAATGAAGTCAGGAAAGTTTCAGCATAAAAAAAAATCAACATACAAAACTCAATTGCATTTCTATAAACTAACGACAACATATCCAAAAGCAAAATAAATAAAACAATTACATTTACAATAGAATAAAGAAAACAATAAAATATTTAGGAATAAGTTTAACCAAGAATATGAAAGATTTGTACACTGAAAACTATAACATGTAAATGAAATAAATTGAAGAAGACACACATAAGTGGAAAGATATCCTGTGTCTGTGGATCAGAAGGATTAATATTGTTAAAATGTCCAAAGTACTCAAAACTATCTATAGGGTCAATGTAATTCCTATCAAAATTTTTATGATATTTTTTCATAGAAATAGAAGAAACAACCCTAAAATTTGTATAGATCCACAAAAGACCCCAAATAGCCAAAGCTAGAAGAACAAATCTAAAGGCATTGCACGTTCTGATTTCAAACTATAATAATCAAAACAGTACAGTACTGGCCTAAACACAGACACAAAGAACAATGGAATAAAATCAAGAACTGGAAGCAAACCCATGTCAGCTAATATCTGACAAGGAAGCCAAAAATACTCAATGGGTAAAAGAAAGTTCTTCAATAAATTATGCTGGGAAAACTGGATATTCACACAAAAAGAACAAAATTGGACCCCTATCTTACACCACTCACAAAAATTGAAATGGATTAAAGGACTTAAATGTAAGGTGTAGAAATGTAAAATTCCTGCAGGAAAATATAGGTAAAAACTCTTTGACGTTGGCCTTGGCAATGATTTTTTGGATATGACACCAAAAGTACAAGCACAAAAGCAAAGCAAAAAAAAAAAAAAAAAAAAAGTGGAACTACATCATCAAACTAAAAACTTCTGCAGAGCAAAATAAATAATCAACAGAACTAAAAGGCACCTACAGAATGGGAGAAAACATTTGCAAACCATATATCAGTTTGGAAGTTAATCGCCAAAATATGTAAAAACTCATACAACTCAATAGCTAAAACAAAGCCAAACAAAATCACCTACAAACGATCCAATTTAAAAATGGACAAAGGACGTGAAATAGACATTTTCCCAAAGAAGACAGAGAAATAGCCAATTAGTACATTAAAAGAAGCTCAACATCACTAATCATCAGGGAAATGCAAATCAAAACCACAATGAGATATCTTCTCACAACTGTTAGAGTGGCTAACATCAAAAAGTCAAAGAGACAAGTATTGGAGAGGCCTGTGGAGTAAGGGCAATCCTTGCACACTATTGGTGGGAATATAAATTGACGCAGCCAGTATGGAAATAGTATGGAGGTTCCTCAAAAAATTAAGACTATAACTACCATATGACTTAGCAAACCACTTTTGGGTATATATACAATGGGGATGAAATCAATATCTCAAAGAGATATCTACACTCCCATGTTCATTGCAGCATTTTTTACAGTAGCCAAGATATGAAGACAATGTAAGTGTTCATTAACAAATGAATATATAAAGATGTTATATATATATATATATATATATATATAAATGAAGATGTTTATATATATATACATAAACAATGCAAAATAAATATATACTCTGCCATAAAGAAAGAAGGAAATTCTGCCATTTTCGATAATGTGGTTAGACTTTGAGGGCATTATGCTAAGTGAAATAAGTCAGACAGAGAAAAACAAATACTAATCTCACTTAGTGGAATCTAAAAAAAACCCCAAAACTCAGAGAAACACAGAGTAGCTTGGTGGTTACCAGGGGCTAGAGTTGGGGAAATGAGGAAATGTCAATCAAAGGGTATAAACTTCCAGTTAAAAAATGAATAAATTCTTGGGATCTAATATTCAGCATGGTGATGATAGTAAACAATACTGTATTATATACTTGAAAGTTGCTAATAGATGAATTTTAAATGTTCTCACCACAAAAAAACTTATAATTATGTGATTATGTAACTATGCACGTGTTAACTAATCTTATTGTGATAGTCATTTCACAACATATCCATGTATCAAATCATCACGTTGTATACCTTAAACTTACAAAATGTTATACATCAGTTATATCCTCAATAAAGCTGGAAAAAAAACAATGAATATATTTCTGCTTGTAGTTAATCCATGGTGCCTCCAAGCAGATGAAATGACTGCAACCCAAATCTGTGGCCACTTTGTTCATACTTTGTTGTTTTACTTCTCACAGCATGTTGCTTTGTCAGCTTGCATACTTGTCCCCTCTAGGAGCTTGTCTCTTTTCTGAGGCTGCGTGTTCTCATCTTCACATCTTTGATTCTTGCATGCCTAGCACGGTATCTAGCTCATAACAAGGGTTCAGTAAGTATTTGCAGATAGCACTGAATGATTCTGTAGCGAAACTCCCAGATTGCATTGAATGATTCTGTAACTAAGCTCCCAGCATAAGAGATAGAGTCTGTTGTGATTAAATGATTGATAAGCCGAGCAGATGTAGGGAAAGAAAAGGGGATTCCAGAATCACCACCATGTGTACTACGCTATGTGTACTATGCCACATTACTTCCTCTCACTGGGTTGCTTGGAAGGTTGTTTTAGTTGGTGATAGAATTTGATTCTTTATCCAACTTAGATCTTCTAAATATACACGTTGTGATTATCGTTGAGGTATTAAAAAAACAAAATAATCCAAAATAAATAAAGCTTAACTTGGGAGTGCTAAGTCAATTCAAATTTGTATTGCATCTGCAGACAGGGAGTGATGAAGTCAATTCTGAGTACCAACAGAATGTTCTCTATTTTGTGTCTTTCAACTTCATGTATCCTCTGTTCATCCACTGTGATTTCAAGTGTCCTGTTTCTTCAAACAAATCTCCACTGTTTTTCCACTCTGATGTTAAATTCAGTTCTAGATTTTTGCATATGTGCTCCATGTTTGAATTTAGTTTAAAAGGGAACTATTATTTTTGCTTTTTCTTTCTATGTTGATATGTAAAACTCACCTGACAGGGCTATACCCATTAATTGCAAAACCAAAGCATCCACTCCACCCCATAAATATTTGGGCAGATTTCTTAAATATGTTATTTTATCTTTACATTTGGAGGCTTTATTTAAACTCTTAATTGGAAAAGTAAATGAAAATGTCACTTTGTAATGCTGATCAGTATAATACTGATTTTTTAAGCTAGTTTTACAAGCTGTATTTTCTTTTATCCTCTGCTCCTTGGTGACTGAGAATTGAGATATATTGACGTGTACAAGACAGAAGAACAAAGGTGTAAATCTAAGTGCATTTTTGAAGCAGCAATAGAGATAATTCTGCAAGTGTGATGTGCGTAGAAATAGTAAAGGCCTCAATATGTTCAGAGCTACTTCATCAAGCAAATACATTTACAAAGCGTTGGAGCCAGCGGGTTGGCTCCTTCTATATGAGATGTCTGAATTATGTTGACAATCTAATAATGCGGCTGAGTAGCTAAAGGCTGATGCAGGCCTTCAAGAGTTAGTAATGTCGCTGCAACATTTTACAACATTAATGGCATCATGGAGATAAATGAGACTAATATAGTATGAAAATCATCATCTCTCTTGTTTTAAAGAAAGATTTAAAATGTATAAATATTATATATTTATATGCCTATGCCTCATCATTCACATTATGTGTCCTAGCAAACTGAGCATTGCATATAAAGTAGAAGAAACCAACTGTGGTAGAAAGTCTTTGTGAAATTCAACTCTTGAAAAGGCTAATTATTGTATAATAAATAATAAAGATTGATTTCGAATTTGAAGATAATTTTTAAGAGAGAAGAGCATGCACATTTCTTCATTATCCCCAAACATTGGCTATATTCTTATAAAAAACCCATAAAATGATACATGAAAAAGTAATGAAGTGTGGGTGAACACATCAACAGAGATGATGTACACAATAAGATGTTTATAACTATACATGATGGCGATTTAAGTACAGTCAAAATACTGATCCATACAGTACTCCAAACAAATGGCTGGTGATTTTATTTCATTCAATTTTAAACACTAACATATTAAACCAAAGGAGACTTGGTATAACATAAGTTAAAGACTATTTATTGTGAAGTGCTTTGTATTCAATATTATTTTCTTAACATAATTTTAATACCTATTAAGAAAAATTCAGTTAGAAAGTAATATGATAAATATTATATTTGTCACTCAATCCATTTTAACTAATTACTTATATATTCATTTGCAGAAATAGGCATTTGCTCTGAATAATTACTTTAACAATGCATTGGCTGCAAGTGAAAGATTCTAAGAAAACAAATACAGAAAAACATTGTCCAGGCATGAGATAAAGTGACATTTTTGCCTTTCAGTTGATACTAAAGAAAGGGTTAATGTGACCATTCATTTTCAGGATCTCATGTTTCTTTGTTTCAGAGGCTGGAAAAAAATATATGTCCAAGGGAAAATAAAAAAGTGAAAGTAATAAGCCCCAATGGACATCACCAAGGCGATTTGATACTGGGGAAGGAAGTCTGCAGAGAAAGGGAGGGATTCACATGATAGCTTGAGCTCTGAAAACCTGCACACAGCAAGAGTCGGGAAGCAGTTTGTAGCACCTAGAACTCCTTGGGCGTTTTGTGAAAACTTGCCAAAACAGCAAGAGCATTATGATTTATTCTGGGACAAACAGAAGGCCACTCACAGTTATCTGGTTCAGAGACCACTGTCTTATTATCCACGTATTCATCCATTCAACAGTAGTTATTGTGCACCTTTTATTTGGAAAGCATTTTGATCAGATACAGTGAGGAACACAGAGGTGAATAATATAAAGTCTATATTTGAGAGGACCATATGAACACCAGTCAGTTCTTTAAGTCCAGCCAATCCACGAAGTCTTTGTCATTTCATGAAAACAAACTAAAACCAAATTAGTGATTATTTTTTTCACATCAATCCCTCCACCCTTTGCTTCTGATTCACATCTTTTTGTCCTCATTTCCTTGGCATAGAACTTCTAATTTCCATGCTCTTTTTAAATGTACCGACAATGTGGTTTACCCACCTTCCTTTGGAAGACCCAGCATACTTGCATGCTTTCTGACTTTGTGTGAACCTTTGTTTTTGGTGTCCTCTGCTATTTCAGTTGACAATATCGACAATACTCTGTTTGGACTCTTTTCAGCACCTGTAACTAGCCTGTCCCCAGCTAGTTAAAATATACTCTATCAACTACTTGTATCATAATAGAGGGAATTTGGATATTTTATTTCAGATAGAATGAAAGTGGATTAAAATACAATATAATTTGAGGACACAGATGAAAGAAAAACACAAATGCATATGCTCTAAAATAAAATAAAATGAAGCCAACAAAGCATAAACTGTTTAGTTATTTAAATTGGAATTACATGTATTTGCTATGCCATGAATTTTTTATTCTTTACATTTTCTTAACCCTGGTTCCTCTACATTAATTTGGTCATATGGGGAAACTTAATATTTCATATGGAATATAAAAGCAACATGAGGAGTAAGTGCTGATTAAAACAGAGTTGAATGTGTTTTGGGGAAACATATTTGAGGATTGACATTAAATATTCCAGAAATTTTGGGCAGTTTCCAATAATCATAGACAAAATTTTTGGTTTTAGCATGCAACTGGAAGACCAAATCCAGCAAAATACATATTTGGATCTTCCTAATTCTTTGGGGGATGGAGTTGTTTTTGAAATCTATAAAACCTTAAATAAACCCATAGTTACAGAATTTACATATTTATTTTTAATTTCTAGCTCTTAATTTCCCCCCCCTGAATGTTAACCATTTCCTGGGTACCTTGATTCCTGGTATTATTGTTAACATGCCTTTGTGTTAGTGACAGATTTTTATGGTGATTACTTGAGGCCATCGAAAAAGACCATCTCTATTTCCTGTGAAATTTTAAATCAGCATTTTAAATTTTATGCTGATATAGAGAAAAAGGGGCACAGTATATGAGTCATATAATAATCAACACTTAATTAGTTATTGAATAAATGATACATCTGGAGAAATATGACATTAATGTTTAAATATATGCTTTTTATTTATGAGAGCATCTTGGCTGGTCTTATTTTTTCTTGGTAGAAAAATATGACTTGGAACAGTCATTTATCTCAGTAACAAGACCCACACTTTCTACACATACCCTATCTTTCTGTTACGGGTAATGAAAACTGGCCTTAAGAAAAATAGGTAAAGAAGAGTAAGTGAAAGCAACAAAGGAAGCAAACTGTCCATTTCCCTTTTAGTCCCAGGCCCCAAGTGGCCTCCAGATACACAGTAGTTGTCCCATGGTGGTGCCTCTCTCAAAGTTGACAGACTGTCCTCCTCCCACATGAATGTACATTAAAGTTTTTTAGTGTTGCACCCACAAGTAAAAGTGTAGTTGCCTCAATTTTTACTTCCCATGTATTGATGTCATGGCTTTAGGTACAAAGAAACAGAAGAAGAAGAAAATACAATTAATACAGAAGGATTTAATCTCTCTGGAGTCCAGGACTGTCTACGTTTCATTTCTTCCCTTTACTTCTCAATTCACATTTGAATGTTTTTATTATCAGTAAGTCTGCTGGTACAGTAAATATAAAGTCTATTAAGAAATATCTATGTACAAAATCTAGGAAGAATTTCTTCCCTGGTTTTTCTTGTTGGATGTAAACAATGTTCTAAGATATAAAAGTTATGCTTTTATGATGCCATTGTGCTGAACTTCAGCCTGGGCATCAAGTTTCTTACAGTGTGAAATGTATCAATCCTGTCTATTTTCAACAGGAGAATGAGAAGTATCTAGCATTTGTAGAGATGTGGATGGACCTAGAGACTTTCATACAGAGTGAAGTAAGTCAGAAAGAGAAAAACAAATATTGTATATTAATGCATATATGTAGAATCTAGAAAAAATGGTATACAGGATCTTATTTGCAAAGCAGAAGTAGAGACAGATATAGAGAATAAATGTATAGATACCAAGGGGGAAAAGGTGGGGTGGGAGGAATTGGGAGATTGGGATTGACATATATACACTACTGATACTATGTATAAAATAGATAACTAATGAGAACCTACTGTATAGCACAGGGAACTCTACTCAATACACTGTAATGGCCTATATGGGAAAAGAATCTTAAAAAAGAGTGGATATATGTATATGTATAACTGGTTCACTCTGCTATACAGTAGAAACCAATACAGCATTGTAAAGCAACTATACTCCAATAAAAATTAATTAAAACAATGATATATTGGAAAAAAATGGTCCTTCATAAATCCAGCATTTAAATTCTTAGTGCAGGGAAATTTGATTTACTACAATTTATGCACCTTGATTGCTGTAGGAAAATGTTTACAGAGGTTTTGCTGTATTAAAATTTCATCAAGTTTATTTGAACTTAACTGTAAGGAGAATGTAGCAAATGACGATCACTGACTGACTAATGTCAGAAGGTTTTATATTTGTAAACATGACACACTGATAAGCCTGTGATGTCATTAATCTACTTGATTCATGTGTAAGTATTAACTTTCTATGTTTCCGATGATACATAAAGGAAATTATTATAATAGTAGGGAAGATTTGTTGACATCAATCCTAATGCTCAAACAATAGTGAGCTCCCTGGGAGAGGGAAAGCTGTTACTGAAACATCGTAGATCAATATTAAATATGAAAACAATAAAGAAACACTACTTTGCTTTTTCTTTGTAATCAAAAAAAAAAAAAGAAATACCTAGCAATTTTAGGAAAATGAGCAAAAAATCATTTACTATTTGCTATACATGCAAAGGGTATAAGTATAAATTTGAATAGTTACATAAGCTACTTTTTAATTTTGATTACTTTAATGATCAGCGATGCTCAGTTTGGAAATTTGAATTTCATATAAACACATCCTAGGGCTTCCCTGGTGGCGCAGTGGTTGAGAATCTGACTGCTAATGCAGGGGACATGGGTTCGAGCCCTGGTTTGGGAGCATCCCACATGCCACGGAGCAACTAGGCCCGTGAGCCTCAACTACTGAGCCTGCGTGTCTGGAGCCTGTGCTCCGCAACAAGAGAGGCCGCGATAGTGAGAGGCCCGCGCACCGCGATGAAGAGTGGGCCCCCTTGCCACAACTAGAGAAAGCCCTCGTACAGAAATGAAGACCCAACACAGTAAAAATAAATTAATTAATTAATAAACTCCTACCCCCAACATCTTCTTAAAAAAAAAAAACCACATCCTAGACATACTATATATTCTATTTGCTACCTATTCTTTTAAATTTTAATAAAAATGGAAGGAAGGAAGGAAGGGAGCAAGGGAAGGAAAAGATAGTTTGGGCACTTCTTTTTTAAAAATCCTAACTCTATTTCGACTTATAACTCAATAGGATTTACAATATCCAAGAAGACTTTCGCCTTTTTCTGCAATAATGCTATACAGAAAGCAACAATAAATCTCATTGTCTTTTAATATCAAATATTGTATTGATTGACTGATTGATCTTCATGGGGGCAAATGGAGTGGCTAGGCTTTATGAGCCATGGCTGGTTAGGTTCAGGTCTACTCCATATTTCTTTGTGATCTGGGACCACAGGCCCTCACTCATCTACAGGATGTCAGAGAGTGAGCAAAAACATGCGCTGTCTTCTAAGACCTATGCTGAGAACGGATATAGTTCTGCCCTTATTGTCTGGGCAAAACACAGTCATCAGGCAGCCCAACATCAAAGGGATGAGAGATAACATTCTATCTATTGTGGGAGGAAATACAAAGCCAAATGTCAAAGAGCACAGATGGATAATTCCAAAAGAGTGAAGGTATGAGAATTTGAGAACAAGCATCCAATTCACCACTGATTTCTAGGGACATCAGAAAGGCCATCATCACAGTGAGGTAAATCCAAGCTGAAGTTATTCAACAAATATCAATCAACAAACTTTTCTTAAACACCTGTCTGAATTAAGCGTTTTGTAATGTGTAGATGTTAGAGTTAGTAAGAGGTATACCCCTAAGTTTACTTTTGAAAGGCTTATTTTTGGTTGCTTTTGAAAGTTAATATTTAGCTCCTTCCTAGGATCATCTGAAAGGCTTATGGGCTCATCATTCAAACCAAATTCTTGGATTGACCAGACAAGAACTAAGTTGTTTTCTGTATGTTGAAAGGAGTTTGTTGTCATTAATCAATATGCTTAAATGTTCCAGATAGATGAACACTTAGTCTTTCAATCAAAAGAATTATCTTTTAGTTCTTTTTGTATGTGTAACATTTATAATGAAATGCCCTATTCATAGCAATTGCTTTAAAAATGTTTATTAAATCCATAACTATCTTCTTGCAGCAGATCAATACATATTAATTTATACTGCAATGTATATTATAGTATATTTGAATTTAAATAGATGACATTTTATCGTGCAAAAAAGCTTATGTATATTTTCTTTTCAAATTATTTTAAAGCAAAAAGTTATATCTGTGGGTCGTTACATTATATACTATATAACTAAATATTATATATGTATATATATTTACTGTGAAGAAATTATATTGTATATACAATATGTAGAAGTACTTGTGTTTTTTATATATACATATATACTTTTTAGGTGAAGAAAAAAAACTTGGCTTGATTTCTAACACTAATTATTTCAATTGCAAAGTAATGTAGAATGGTAAGTAAAAGGGAAAAATATTTGTCTTTGTGTTTCCCTTTTTGAATATTATGACTAAAACTACTAAACTTTATTAAATCATGTATTTTACTATTATCATCAGTGTTTTACAATTATGTATAATTTTATATATTTAAACCTTATATTATTTGCATATTTTTGGTTTGATGTCTAACTTAACAGGCTAAGAAAGTTTACTGTCATATAACTGTATTGTAATTGAAATACTCTCCTAGGCATCAATAAAACTATTATTTAGCTTTTACCTACACTACGCTCCACAACTGCAAAAGATTTCAGAGTAAATAAAACAGTGAAAATTGTCTCTCTTTTTTTGTACACAATGTTAATTTATTTACCACTAGGCAAACATGAATATTCCACAAAGAGCTTTATATGGCAAAACATTTAGCTACTTGTTAGGGTAAGATGTTATAATCAGATTTAGAATGAAATATTTGTATATATAATTTATGAAATGGTAATGTTCTACTAGCCAAGAAAACACACATGGCCAACCTAGACTTAAGAGTTAAATAACAGATCCACTTTTGATGAAAGGAGAAGAATTTAAAATTAATTTTGAAATTTACCCTAGTCTTTGTTGCCTTCCTCATGTGTAAAATGTCACTTCCATCCAAAGACTTCCAAAATTATCATCCCATTATGATGTCAAAATCCCAGATTATGATTTACATTACACCCATTACTTATATGAAGTTTAGATGGAAAGGAGATGTTTCCAGTGCAATTTTTCAAGTGTGCTACCTCTTAATCTCCAGTCCTATAAACTAAAAAACAAATGATCTTTTCACACTTGTAAATATCATGGTGAGACTGTTGGTGGATAACTATAATAAACCCTCATGTTTTACGACATGAAGAATGAGATGTACATGGAGTCACTGGTCCACAAAAAATATGAAATTCCAGTGGCACCTGGTTCCAGGCCCACCTGCTGAAGCAGTAGTGAATGTCACTTCACCTAGTTCTAATCTGTGGGAATCCATCCCTCGTTCAATGTTCTACATGTCTTTTGACTCTACCATGTGGGATCTTTACTCTGCCTCCTGAGACACCCGACTTTTTCCTTAAGAAATTGCCAACATTTGTAGTTTAATATCTTTCTCAACAAACTTCCTGCTTGTAGAAAGTTGGCAATCCTGAGGGCCTTTTGAGATTTGATCAATTTCAATTCCTTTTGGTCAAAGTCACCACATTTCCCTTAAAAACTTTTGTGAGGATATTATCTTTAAGTTTATAATCCATTTATTGCAAAAAAGAAAACAAAAAACTACAGTTCTTTTTGAGACCTCTCTACTTTGCATGTTTCAACTTTGTGTAATGCCTCTTATTGTAGCTGAGAGGGTGTATTAGGTATTGTATTAAATTTTTTGAAGATATTAATACAGATAGCCATATCTTTGATATTAACTATGGTGTTAGTCCTTCTTTTACTTCAAGAATCTTTTACTGACTTGGAGACTAGAGGTGAGTGAGCCCAATAATTTTCCAGCCCAATAATTTATGCCTCTTCTGTAACCATTTTAAATTTTTCTTGCAATCTTAACAGTTTCTTCCCTCTCTCCTAAAGTTCTTTATCACATGTAGTTAGGAACATCCAACTGACACTTTCAATATTCTGTCTGGAGATCTCTTTGGAAAAATTCATGTTTATGAGGTAGATTTTCTATCTGCCAAGTTATTGCAGGTTACAGTTGTGCCAATTGTCTCATGATGACATAAATAAGTTGTCATTTCTTTCCACCCGTCAGTAATAATTTCTGCACCATTTCTCCAGCCTTCTTCAACAGTGTGTTTGGCGATTTTTCATTTTCTAACACCCAGTTCCAAAGCCTATGCCATATGTTTTAGGATTTACAAAGACAACACCCATTTCTAGATAACAATTTCTGTTCCATGTAGGTTTTCTCTTTGTAAAAAAAAAATCTCAGAAGTTAGTTACAACAGCAATGTTGTATCACAATTTATTTATGTAAAACAACCTGTGACTGCTCTGGCTTATCTGCTTTGTTGCTCTCTGCTGGGTTCACTCATGCCTCCAAGGTGAGATAGTGAGCTGGAAGCTGCTGTCTGGTGTTTGGCAGACTTTGGTTTAACTGGGACAGCTCGTTATTTGTTCCACGTGGTCTCTCAGTATCTAAAAGTCTAGTCTGGACTTATTAATGTGTTTGTCTTAGGGTTTGACAGAGCAGCAACTGAGTGAGCTCTCATGTCCAAACACTTGTCAAGCCTCTGTGTGATCGCGGTTGGAAAAGTTCTAACTGGCCTTTGAAAATCATTGCATCGCCAACCTAGACTCAAAGAGTGGAGACGTAGTTACATATTTTGATGGGAGGGGAAGAATTCGTGATCATTTTTAACTCTGCCAATGCATACTTCTGCTACTCTTTTGTTCTTCTGCCCTCAGGAGGAGAAAAGCTTCTCCCAGATACTGGCTGGCCTAACGGGGCAGTGGCAGTGCGCCGTTTCCCCAGCTCACCTTAAAAGGGATTGTGTGCTTCCATTTGACTTCTTGCACTTCTTCTATCATGAAGAAAAGCTTTCTTCAGGTAGTTTCTGCCCCCTTAGCTTGGACTCCACAATTTAAAATATGGGAGTGCCAACTACAAATGGGCACCTGCCGTCAGCCTCTATAAGGATTAACTCAAGAGCAGCTGCAGCTGCTGACCTTCAACACCCAATGCAAGGAGTTCGGGGTGGAGACCAGGAACGAGGTCCTCTGTGCTCTGGGACAAACTGGAAGGGCAGGTCTTTAGACAGATATTTTCAGAAGAAGATTTTTATGAGCCCAACTCTTGCATTTCCTCGTATCTATAAAAGCACTAAAATCATTAATGGTGACATCTGCTCCTC
The DNA here is from genome assembly GCF_964165515.1 of Mesoplodon bidens. Lineage (NCBI taxonomy): Eukaryota > Metazoa > Chordata > Mammalia > Artiodactyla > Ziphiidae > Mesoplodon > Mesoplodon bidens. The sequence continues at coordinate 80,101,058 of NC_138169.1, read as the reverse complement.
GTGACCAGCAGCCAGCCTCTGCCAACATGTGTGCTTGAGTGCACGTCCCCCCTTCACTAACCTCACATATAACACTGACCTTCACTGCTACCTCTTTGGAGCAGTTCCTCAGAGCCACATGAAATGCTGTCTCCCAGGCTATAGTTCTCATTTTGCCCCAAATAAATCTTAACTCACGACTCTCATGTTGTGCTCTTTTTTTTAGCTGACAAGAGTTATGTTTTATCCAAATGCAGTGGGAATCAGTCCAGCTAGTTCTGCAACTATCTGAAGTAGATACACCCATTGTACCTCAGCCAACCACAACACATATGTGTGAGTGAAAATAAATGTAATGTTATTCTATGCCAAGGAGTTTGGAGTGTCTTCTAATGAATCAATAGATGACTAATACATGCACTTTCACTTTGATGACCAGGAAGATACACTGAAGATTTGACCTGTACTAGTGGGTTTATTTCCTTAGATAAGCTGAGAATATTCATGATGTTTACCTAATTATTTATCTGTATAAAACAATACATTTTCTTTTTCATGTTTCATTGATAAGAACTATGTGTTATGTTATTGACAAATGCAGTCAATCTGTTTTCATTGCCATAACTCCGCATAATCATCATGGAACCTGTGGCCAAATCAGTTTTTTTTCTTTTTTTCTTTTACTGATGAGAAGAATATCGCCAATGAATTCTAAAAATATTAGCTTAATATGTCTACACTCAGACACCTGTTAATGAAGGCAAGGTCACTTCTAAATAACAAATGGGCAAATTTGGGCCTAATTTTTAAAAACTTTTATTTCTTATGCAATGTGTGCTTGGTGCTTTCGCCTAAATAGTTGCTTCAGTCTTCCAGTTTGGGTATCTGTTAACACTAGTTTATAGCAATCTTTGAAATCAGGACTTTTTTTGATACAATGAAAGTTTTGTTGAGAAAAAATTTAATGGAGACTATAGAATGAATAATGATGGCTTCAAGAATTACCTTCAGCACATGCTAAATAACAACCCCTCACCCCCATGCACTCACACACCAAGACATTCTCACTGGGGCAATGTTTAACCCCCAGGAATTAGAAAATGGATAAGTGTCTACATCAGTTCTTATATTATTAGCTTTACAATCTGCTGATTCATGTCTACAGTACATGATTTTTCAATTACATTTTCCTATATCAACACAAAAAAACCTGATTACTTCCTTGATTCAGTTGTTATATTTATTCAGAGCTCTCTATCTTTATATCTACATTTTCTCCAGATATGATCATTAAAACTTAGGGAATCTATTATTTGAAATGATTACCTCCCTATTTCCTACTGTAAGGGCTAGTATGACATTGAAGGCCCTGGGGTGAAAACTTTTTCCAGTTTAAATGAACTCCACTAACAAATTCTACAAAAGTTGTTATACAAATTATACTAGACCATATTTTTTGTTTTTGGAATGATGAGACAGAGTTTATAGAAGTTGATGGCGTCGGAACAGAAATGATTCTTTTGGGGTTTGAATGCTGCTTGAGGAATTCCCCACTCTCTCAGAATCAGGTTCTTCAGCTGTTATTTACAGCAAAGTTTATGGATTATCTGGCTACCTCAGCCAAATGGATGGTGACCTTTTAAATATTTCATGGACATATCATGGTTATGAGAATCCTGAAAAATTATCCTAGGTTCTGTCATTTGCTTTGGTAGGAAATCCAGAGATTGATAGGGAACTGGGTACATTTTATTTTCTTTGGGTGTTTTATTTCTATTTCTTATTTTATTCTGTAGGTCTTACTCAAGCATTTATTTATGAAACAGGGGAGTCAAATTTTAAACAGGTAGGAGGCAAGGCTAGAAAGGCACGTCTCTGAAGTGTTCTAGGCAGTCCAGCATCCCTGCTGCATCTTGTTATTCTTCCCTTCGTGTAACTGCAGGTGCGAGTTGCCTTTGATAAAGTAATTGGATTCAGGAAACTCTCAGGCATGAACATATAATTATTGCTCCTGCTTTCTTTTTGCTCCTCGGACCCACAAAAAGACATCTGGCTCAACTGTACCATTAGGAATAAAGGAGAAAATGATAGAACAGTTGATTCAAATTGTAGTTTTTAAATTCCTTATGAATCTTCTTTTCAACCAAGAAGAAACATAGGAATCTGCTCTTGACAGCCCTTAAGAAACATAACAGGAAACCTAAAATGGAGAATGTACCAATACAAAACAACAATTTTAATTTTCGAAGTAAAACCATTACACACTTTCATAAGAAATACAATGGCATTTTAGTTTTTGTGATCAACATGGAATAAAGGGAAATATCTAAAAATGAAATGAAATATTGAAGAATAATCATAGAGCTGTCAATGCTTTTTGTCTCTCTTCTCCAAAATTGTTGTTAGAACTGTTATAGCAGCAATTTTCAATTTAAAAAAGAAAAATGCATTCTTAAAATGCCACTACTTTGAGGTTTGTTGAATTGTTCATTCTGTCTTCATGCCAGTGGTAAAACACAGCTAACTGAGGGGGCAGGTGATATTTTCTGATGTTTTCACATGTTCCATTTTTACTATTAAAATGGCACTTTTTAATGTGATAACTAATGGTTAACATAAGCAGATGGAAAATCATGTTTGCTTTTCAACTGGTTACTAGGAAGGATTCCCCCAGCCCCCTTTTTTTTAAACATCTTTATTGGAGTATAATTGCTTTACAATGGTGTTAGTTTCTGCTTTATAATAAAGTGAATCAGTTATACATACACATAGGTTCCCATACTAGGAAGGATTTTAATCGCAGATCTAGCATCCAGAAATTCAGATATTGAATATCATTTCCATGCTTTAAAAATGTGCATCAATATATGTTTACATGACTGGATGTCATGCGGCAGGTTACACACCCAGCTTATTGATTGCTACTGACATGGTTTCAATGATCTATTTGTTTTGAAGTTTTTTAAACATCGCAATGCCTTCCCCACTTTACTCCACTCTTATTATATAACATACCCATTTAAACAATGTTATTTTGGATTTTTAGAGACTATTTTAGAATATTAGGACAAAAGTAATAAGATAATGAAGGAATGAGAAGCTGTATTTTGATATCCTACACTCCGTAACTCATTTTTCCATCTAACCTCAGGTAGAATATAATGGTTATTTCTGGAGGACTGTCAAGTGTTAAGAAGCAAATTACAAATGATAACTTGATTATAAAGTTTTTTAAAGCAAGAACATTATTGCTATAAAGTCTTAGTGAAAAATTTAGTTTTACTTATAATTTTGTAAAGAAAAAAATACACACACACAAACCCAAATGACTTTATTCCTACATTTGAATGGAACTATTTATCAAGGCGAGAATTCAGTAGGCTTCTGCCATTGTGGTAAGATGAATGATGAATCAGATGCAAGGCAGGATTCCTTAATAATTTATTGGGTCATGAGTTATGGTTTTGTTCAATTGAAAATTATTAGATGGGTTTGCCTCAGGTGAAGAGCATAGTGTATGGAAAAAGAAAATACATTAAGCAAACATTCCATGAGTTTAAGCATTTCAAACAGTGTACTGGATAAAGGCCCTGATGCATTTGTCGTTAATTCAGGGGACAATTTTACCTCCTCACAACATAATCACAAGATGGGAATTGTCAGCACAGTTCTGTAAATGAGATGTTCATAATGAATAGTCAGTATAAGTCATTACTTTATCCAATGTTCTTCCTCATGAATGAGGATAAGGAACAGTGCTGAAGTCAAAGCTTGACTTTTTAATTGAAAGGTTTTTAAAAAAATCTCTAATCACTCATTAAACATTGACTCTCCCATACATCTAACATATATTTACTGAGCACCAACTTTGTGCAAGAGACACTGTTCAGAGCTCATTACAAGAACCACTTTAAAATAAAAGCTTGGTGTTCAGCCCTTCTGAAGTGTAAATACCTTTGCCTGGGTTTTCTTAGCCTAAGACATCTGTAAAGTTGCCCAGATTTGGCCAAAATAATGAAACTAATGTAAAGGTAAAGTTACAACCTCAATCTTTATTTAACTAATACCCTTTTACATTTTTTGAGGAGTTAGGATATGTCTGCTCTTATATACAATAAATCAATGCTCTGCTAAACAACTTAGTATAAGTAATATTTAGTTAAACGGTAAGAGTTAATGTTAAATCAACCTCTAACCAACAGGTATTTGGTTTCAGGATTTTGGGTTTCATTTTGGGAGGTTTTTCATGATGCCCTGAATTGTTGCTCTTTATTGGTAACTCCTCATACAATGTATTAGTTCTGGCAAAAAACAAACAAACAACAATAATAAAATCATAGTAGTCACTTTAGTTTTATGTCTCTCCCTGATAATTCTCCAACCTAGGTTCTCCATATACTGGGATGTAGGAATCTCAAAGGAGGAACAGTTTGATCATATATTTTGATTGTAATGTTTCTCTGGCAGTGAGTTGTGCAAGAAAAGTATCTCTCGAGGAATGAAAGTCAACTTACTACTGGCTTAGAGAGAGACACAACAAATATTTCAGCCACCTGTCACCATTAGGCTTTAGGATAAACTAGTGAGTGCCTATCCCATATTGGTCAGATGCAGGTGCCTCTTGACTGAGGCTGTGAGTGGAATCTGGGTTCACTTATTGCCCCAGCCAGAGGGTATAGGTTCCTTTCTGCAGAGCTCTGCAGAGGAAACCTACAAAAGTTCTTACATAGTACATACATTTAAAAAAATTAATTTGATTACTTTAAATATTTTTAAAGATCATATGATCCCTCTTTTTCTTTCAGGTATTTATTACATATTTTGTACAAGAGACTATGAGTTGCTGGTGTATCATAACTGAACATACATCCATCAGGACACTAGTATAGCCTCCTGCTATAAACATCCCCCACTAGAGAGGTACCTGTGCTACAGTTGATGAGCCTAGATTGACACAGCATAATCACCCAAAGACCATACAGTTCACTGTTGGTGTTGTACATTCTATGGGTTTGGACAAATGTATAAAGACATGTATCCATCATTATGGTATCATACAGAGTATTTTCAAGGTGTGTGTGCACACATACACACGTCTATTACCTGAAGAATGTGCAGTGCATTTATCTTCATCATTAGCTGTTATTAAACTCCAGTGTACACAGGAACATCCTGAGAAGCTTGTCAATACATGATCAGCCCCATCCCAGAGCTGTTGATCCACTAGTTGTGTGAGGTACGGGAATCTGTATCATGTATAAGTACCCCATTTGATATCAGTTCAGGTGATCTGATGACATATACTGAGCTACACTTCTCTAGATGCTATAAAATTTAACTTTAAAATAAGATGTTTTTCTTTGCCTGGATTTCTAGAAAACCTAGACACAGATTTATAGTTTAGTCAGGTCTTATAAAATGAAGATAATACGTATACTTATATACATACATGTAATGGATAAATATAAATTGATATATAATTCATGTCCTTTTTTTCTGGAGAAGGCAATGCATAGAAAATAATTGGATATATATGTATATATAGGTATATATATATAAATATTGTATATATAGGTATAAATATTGTATATATATATGTATATATATATATTATATATATATTATATAGTAAAAGGACAGCTGATTGGACTATATGATATGGCTGTAATGTTCAAGAATTGCATTTTTAATTATATTTATCAGAGGAAATTTGCAAGTGGATTTACGTTTGAAAATTTTAGACACATTTGGTAAATTGTTTGTTAACATTGCACTAAGTGAATTTACAAAGACTACCACAGATAATCTTCCCCAAAATAAGTTCATAGGAAGAGAATAGAAAAGTAAAGGTGTACAGTTCCTCCAAGTTCCTGAACCCTGTATATGTTTAACAAATAACCTAGCCATAGAACAGCTCCATGTGTGTCATAATGCATTATGAGAGATTTTAGGGATTGCTACATTAACATTCCATTTTTGGGTCCCTCAGTAACTGTGCTGAAAAATTAGAAGGAAAAGTGGAAAAAAACACCTCTTCAGGTTAAAAAACAAAACCAAAAACTGATTTTGAGCATCGCATTAACAACATATTCTTCTTGGTTTCAATAAAGTTTAAGAAAGGAATATTTCTCTAAGGATTCAGAAACTTCTTATTCATATATATTTTAATTATTTTAATAATATGCCTGATAATAATTTTGCAACATATACATATATAAAATCATGATCTTGTACACCTTAAACTTACACAATATTATATGTCAATTATATCTCAGTAAAACTGAAAAAAAAATTATGCTTGAATCCAACCTAAACGCCTTCTGAAGGTACGGGCATGTGCTTGCCCATTACAAAGAATATAATGGAGTACAGAAAATGACTGCGAATCTCAAGAAGATTTGGTGTAAAGATGGGGATGTAATTTATTTGAGTAGATGTTATCTCTATTTTATATTTAAAACTTAAGCATGGAAATAAAATATTCACATAGTACTTTTTTTAACAAAGCCTGAGGCATTTATTTTGTTTGCTGTGGAGAAAGATGTACTTCTCAAGGAACAAGAATGTATGATTTTATCGAAAATTATGAATTTTCATTTCAGATAGATCAACAACTGTTTATGTCTTCGTGGCCCAACAACCTTGTCATAAAATAGTCATAATGACATATCTTCCTTTTATGTATTTGTTTTCACGTCTATGATATTTACACAAAGGAAAAACTGCAGAGGAAAGCTGTTTATAAGATGGGCATATAATGTGTTAGTCTGCATATGATTCTGTGACTGAGGGCATTATTGTTATACTGAAAGGAGAAACAAAATTCAAGGAGAGGAATCACACAAACCTAGCAAGTTATAATATAGAATTAAAAACTTCTCAAAAATGTACCAAGTAGGAAAGGGAAATCTCTCCCAGCAGCCTCAGAAGCAGCAGATTAAAGCTCCACAATCAACTTGATGTACCCTGCATCTGTGGAATACGTGAATAGACAACGAATCATCCCAAATTGAGGAGGTGGACTTTGAGAGCAAGATTTATGATTTTTTCCCCTTTTCCTCTTTTTCCGTGAGGAACAAAGGCTCTTGGTGCTGCAGCCAGGAGTCAGTGCTATGCCTCTGAGGTGGGAGAGCCAACTTCAGGACACTGGTCCACAAGAGACCTCACAGCTCCAGATAATATCAAACGGTGAAAATCACGCAGCGATCTCCATCTCAACGCCAAGACCCAGCTTCACTCAACGACCAGCAAGCTACAGTGCTGGACACCCAATGCCAAACAACTAGCAAGACAGGAACACAACCCCACCCATTACCAGAGAGGCTGCCCAAAATAATAATAAGTCCACAGACACACCAAAACACACAGCCAGACGTGGACCTGCCCACCAGAAAGACAAGACATGCCTCATCCACCAGAACACAGTCACTAGTCCCCTCCAACAGGAGGCCTACACAACTCACTGAACCAACCTTAGCCACTGGGGACAGACATCAAAAACAACAGGAACTACGAACCTGGAGCCTGCAAAAAGGAGACACCAAACACAGTAAGATAAGCAAAATGAGAAGACAGAAGAACACACAGCAGATAAAGGAGCAAGATAAAAACCCACCAGACTTAACAAATGAAGAGGAAATAGGCAGTCTACCTGAAAAAGAATTCAGAATAATGATAGTAAAGATGATCCAAAATCTTGGAAATAGAATAGACAAAATGCAAGAAACATTTAACAAGGACCTAGAAGAACTAAAGATGAAACAAGCAATGATGAACAACACAATAAATGAAATTAAAAATACTCTAGATGGGATCAATAGCAGAATAACTGAGGCAGAAGAACGGATAAGTGACCTGGAAGATAAAAGAGTGGAAATAACTACTGCAGAGCAGAAGAAAGAAAAAAGAATGAAAAGAACTGAGGACAGTCTCAGAGACCTCTGGGACAACATTAAACACACCAACATTCGAATTATAGGGGTTCCAGAAGAAGAAGAGAAAAAGAAAGGGACTGAGAAAATATTTGAAGGGATTATAGTTGAAAACTTCCCTAATATGGGAAAGGAAATAGTTAATCAAGTCCAGGAGGCACAGAGTCCCACACAGAATAAATCCAAGGAGAAATAGGCCAAGACACATATTAATCAAACTGTCAAAAATTAAATACAAAGAAAACATATTAAAAGCAGCAAGGGAAAAACAACAAATAACACACAAGGGAATCCCCATAAGGTTAACAGCTGATCTTTCAGCAGAAACTCTGCAAGCCAGAAGGAAGTGGCAGGACATATTTAAAGTGATGAAGGAGAAACAACTACAACCAAGATTACTCTACACAGCAAGGATCTCATTCAGATTTGATGGAGAAATTAAAACCTTTACAGACAAGCAAAAGCTGAGAGAGTTCAGCACCACCACACCAGCTTTACAACAAATGCTAAAGGTACTTCTCTAGGCAAGAAACACAGCAGAAGGAAAAGACCTACAATAACGAACCCAAAACAATTAAGAAAATGGGAATACGAACATACATATCGATAATTACCTTAAATGTAAATGGACTAAATGCTCCCACCAAAAGACACACATTGGCTGAATGGATACAAAAACAAGACCCATATATATGCTGTCTACAAGAGACCCACTTCAGACCTAGAGACACATACAGATTGAAAGTAAGGGGATGGAAAAAGATATTCCATGCAAATGGAAATCAAAAGAAAGCTGGAGTAGCAATTCTCATATCAGACATAATAGACTTTAAAATAAAGACTATTAGAAGAGACAAAGAAGGACACTACATAATGATCAAGGGATCGATCCAAGAAGAAGATATAACAATTGTAAATATTTATGCACCCAACATAGGAGCACCTCAATACATAAGACAAATACTAACAGCCATGAAAGGGGAAATCGACAGTAACACATTCATAGTAGAGGACTTTAACACCCCACTTTCACCAGTGGACAGGTAATCCAAAATGAAAATAAATAAGGAAACACAAGCTTTAAATGATACATTAAACAAGATGGACTTAATTGATATTTATAGGACATTCCATCCAAAAACAACAGAATACACATTTTTCTCAAGTGCTCATGGAACATTCTCCAGGATAGATCATATCTTGGGTCAAAAATCAAGCCTTGGTAAATTTAAGAAAATTGAGATTGTATCAAGTATCTTTTCCGAACACAACACCATGAGACTAGATATCAATTACAGGAAAAGATCTGTAAAAAATACAAACACATGGAGGCTAAACAATACACTACTTAATAATGAAGTGATCACTGAAGAAATCAAAGAGGAAATAAAAAAATACCTAGAAACAAATGACAATGGATACATGACAACTGAAAACCTGAGATTCAGCCAAAGCAGTTCTAAGAGGGAAGTTTATAGCAATAAAATCCCACCTTAAGAAACAGGAAACATCTCGAATAAACAACCTGACCTTGCACCTAAAGCAATTAGAGAAAGAAGAACAAAAAAACCCCAAAGTTAGCAGAAGGAAAGAAATCATAAAGATCAGATCAGAAATAAATGAAAAAGAAATGAAGGAAACGATAGCAAAGATCAATAAAACTAAAAGTTGGTTCTTTGAGAAGATAAACAAAATTGATAAACCATTAGCCAGACTCATCAAGAAAAGAAGGGAGAAGACTCAAATCAATAGAATTAGAAATGAAAAAGGAGAAGTAACAACTGACACTGCAGAAATACAAAAGATCATGAGAGATTACTACAAGCAACTCTATGCCAATAAAATGGACAACCTGGAAGAAATGGACAAATTCTTAGAAATACACAACCTGCCAAGACTGAATCAGGAAGAAATAGAAAATATGAATAGACCAATCACAAGCACTGAAATTGAAACTGTGATTAAAAATCTTCCAACAAACAAAAGCCCAGGACCAGATGGCTTCACAGGTGAATTCTATCAAACATTTAGAGAAGCGCTAACACCTATCCTTCTCAAACTCTTCCAAAATATAGCAGAGGGAGGAACACACCCAAACTCATTCTACGAGGCCACCATTATCTTGATACCAATACCAGGCAAGGATGTTACAAAGAAAGAAAACTACAGGCCAATATCACTGATGAACATAGATGCAAAAATCCTCAACAAAATACTAGCAAACAGAATCCAACAGCACATTAAAAGGATCATACACCATGATCAAGTGGGGTTTATTCCAGGAATGCAAGGATTCTTCAATATACGCAAATCAATCAACGTGATACACCATATTAACAAATTGAAGGAGAAAAACCATATGATCATCTCAATAGATGCAGAGAAACCTTTCGACAAAATTCAACACCCATTTATGATAAAAACCCTGCAGAATGTAGGCATAGAGGGAACTTTCTCAACATAATAAAGGCCATATATGACAAACCCACAGCCAACATCATCCTCAATGGTGAAAAACTGAAACCATTTCCACCAAGATCAGGAACAAGACAAGGTTGCCCACTCTCACCACTCCTATTCAACATAGTTTTGGAAGTTTTAGCCACAGCAGTCAGAGAAGAAAAGGAAATAAAAAGAATCCAAAATGGAAAAGAAGAAGTAAAGCTGTCACTGTTTGCAGATGACATGATACTATTCATAGAGAATGCTAAAGATGCTATCAGAAAACTACTAGAGCTAATCAATGAATTTGGTAAAGTAGCAGGATACAAAATTAATGCACAGAAATCTTTTGCATTCCTATACACTAATGATGAAAAATCTGAAAGTGAAAGCAGGAAAACACTCCCATTTACCACTGCAACAAAAAGAATAAAATATCTAAGAATAAACCTACCTAAGGAGACAAAAGACCTGTATGCAGAAAATTATAAGACACTGATGAAAGAAATTAAAGATGATACAAATAGATTGAGAGATAGACCATGTTCCTGGATTGGAAGAATCAATATTGTGAAAATGACTCTACTACCCAAAGCAGTCTACAGATTCAACGCCATCCCTATCAAACTACCACTGGCACTTTTCACAGAACTAGATCAAAAATTTCACAATTTGTATGGAAACACAAAAGACACCGAATGGCCAAAGTAATCTTGAGAAAGAAAAACGGAGCTGGAGGAATCAGGCTCCCTGACTTCAGAATATACCACAAAGCTACAGTAATCAAGACAGTATGGTACCGGCACAAAACAGAAAGATAGATCAATGAAAGAGGATAGAAAGCCCAGAGATAAACCCATGCACATATGGTCACCTTATCTTTGATAAAGGAGGCAGGAATGTACAGTGGAGAAAGGACACTCTCTTCAATAAGTGGTGCTGGGAAAACTGGACAGGGACATGTAAAAGTATGAGATTAGATCATTCCCTAACACCATACACAAAAATAAGCTCAAAATGGATTAAAGACCTAAATGTAAGGCCAGAAACTATCAAACTCTTAGAGGAAAACATAGGCAGAACACTCTATGACATAAATCACAGCAAGATCCTTTTTGACCCACCTCCTAGAGAAATGGAAATAAAAACAAAAATAAACAAATGGGATGTAATGAAACTTCAAAGCTTTTGCACAGCAAAGGAAACCATAAACAAGACCAAAAGACAACCCTCAGAATGGGAGAAAATATTTGCAAATGAAGCAACTGACAAATGATTAATCTCCAAAATTTATAAGCAGCTCATGCAGCTCAATAACCAAAAAAACAAACAACCCAATCCAAAAATGGGCAGAAGACCTAAATAGACATTTCTCCAAAGAAGATATACAGGCCAACAAACACATGAAAGAATGCTCAACATCATTAATCATTAGAGAAATGCAAATCAAAACTACAATGAGATATCATCTCACACCAGTCAGAATGGCCATCATAAAAAATCTAGAAACAGTAAATGCTGGAGAGGGTGTGGAGAAAAGGGGACACTCTTGCACTGCTAGTGGGAATGTGAATTGGTACAGCCACTATGGAGAACAGTATGGAGGTTCCTTAAAAAACTACAAATAGAACTACCATATGACCCAGAAATCCCACTACTGGGCATATACCCTGAGAAAACCATAATTCAAAAAGAGTCATGTACCAAAATGTTCATTGCAGCTCTATTTACAATAGCCTGGAGATGGAAACAACCTAAGTGTCCATCATCGGATGAATGGATAAAGAAGATGTGGCACATATATACAATGGAATATTACTCAGCCATAAAAAGAAATGAAATTGAGCTATTTGTAATGAGTTGGATAGACCTAGAGTCTGTCATACAGAGTGAAGTAAGTCAGAAAGAGAAAGACAAATACCGTATGCTAACACATATATATGGAATTAAAAAAAAAATGTCATGAAGAACCTAGGGGTAAAACAGGAATAAAGACACAGATCTACTTGAGAATGGACTTGAGGATATGGGGAGGGGGAAGGGTAAGCTGTGACAAAGCGAGAGAGAGGCTTGGACATATAAACACTACAAAACATAAGGTAGATAGCTAGTGTGAAGCAGCCGCATAGCACAGGGAGATCAGATCGGTACTTTGTGACCACCTGGAGCGGTGGGATAGGGAGGGAGATGCAAGAGGGAAGGGATATGGGAACAGATGTATCTGTATAGCTGATTCACTTTGTTATAAAGCAGAAACTAACACACCATTGTGAAGCAATTATACTGCAATAAAGTTGTAAAAAAAAATGTACCAAGTAAAACTGTCAAATTTTTCAATTTTTAAACTTTTTTAAGACAGAAGAAATTTCATGAGACTATCACAATCTAATTACAATCTTGTTTTAAAATTGCCCCTTTATTTTTCTATATTTTTAAGGAGTATAAATTAGTTCTATGAAGTATATAACTTATCCATTTCTAGATTATAACCAAAGCTGAAATTGTTTTATTTGAGAATATTATATTGGTGTGCCCTTTACCATGTACGTATGACAGAGTCCTTATTACTTTTAGCCATTAAATGTTGACTGTATTTATAGCATTTTTGATCCTAGTATATATCATGCAGGCTCGTTAGTAATTCAGTAAAATGTTGCTAAAATGTTAGACTGCTTTATCCAGAACTGCGATTGTGGTATATTTGTGAGTCAGACTCTGTTTACTATGAAATATTCATATCATTGGTTTGCCTTGTTTTGTCACACACTAGAAAGAAAGAGTTCAAAAATAAAAAACAACAAAGGAAAAATATTTTTTTTTCCCTTTGATCATAGAAGCAACTTCCCTGGGTTCTGAGGTACTGGTAGAGCTGTTGCTGGTTGTGAATGCTGCACACTGCACAATACAGAAGGCACTGTTTGTGTAACTGTGTGACACAATATCTCTAAGCTTAGGTCGAGTTGTGAGAAACTTATCTGTGTCTTAGTGCTCCATAACTTTTTATCCTGGACTGTAGTATTTGATTCTGAGAACCATGATAATGTGGATTGCATTTTAGAGAAAAGTTAAATAAAAATGTTAGGTAAACTTTTAAAGTATTCACTAGTACTAAGGGACAAAATATATAGTCCCGACTTACAATGGTTTGATTTATAGTTTTTTGACTTTATGATTGTGTGAAAGTGATATGCATTCAGTAGTGGCCATGCTTTGAATTTTGAGTTTTGCTCCCTTCCTGGGCTATAATCCTCTCGGTGAGTGCTGTTCCCAGCCTGTCACGTGACCATGAAGGTAAACAACTGATACACTGACAGCCATGCTGTACCCAGACAACCATTCTGTTTTTCACTTTCAGTACAATACTCAGTAAACTACATGAGATATCCAACACTTTATTATGAAATAGGTTTTGTGTTAGTTTTTCCCAACTGGAGGCTCATGTAGTAAGTTAAGTAAGTAAGGTGTTCTGAACACATTTAAGGTAGGCTAGGCTAAGCTATGATGGTCGGTAGGTTAGGTGTACAGTCATTCCTGAGTATCCAAGAGTGATTGGTTCCAGAGCCACCCTGGATACCAAAATCCACAGATGCTCATGTCCCTTATATAAAATGGCATAGTATTTGCATATAACCTATGCACATCCTTCAGTGTACTTTAAATCATCTCTAGGTTACTTCTAACACCTAATACAATGTAAACCCTGTGTAAGTAGTAGTAAAATACAAATGTAAATTATGTTGATCGTTGCCAAACTCATGCTGGAAATTCGTTTTGCTTTTTAAAACTTCCTGGAATTGTTTTCCTGAAATATTTTTCATTTACTGTTGGTTGAATCTGCAGATGTATACCCATGGATACAAAGGGCCAAGTGTATTAAGTTCCTTTTCAATTTACGATATTTTTAATTTATGATAGATTTAACAGTACGTATCTGGGGAGTTAATGAAGAAATTCAAGAAGGAAAAACCTAAGAACAGTAAAGATGCGAAGTTGTCCTTAGAAAGTTGAGTTGGGGAAACAGTCTGTTCTCCAGAAGTTTCTTATTTTAAAGTTACCTGTATCTGTGGATACGGGAAAGGACAAACCAATAAAATTGCAGACTCAGAGTTGACATTTTTCTCAGAAAGTAAACATAGGAAAAGAAAGGCAGATTTTAAATTAACATTTAATGTAATATAGGTAATCAGTAGTAGATACAGCCAATATTGATGTGGGGAAAAATACACTAAAGGGCCAGATACATGAAGGTCATCACTCTTTTTTTTTTTTTTTGACGTAAAAACCTTTTTAATCCAAGAAACAATATTGTGGAAAATGCCTTAGAGAGTCTTAATTAGAGACAATAGCGAACGGAGCACAGTGGCTAAAATAGGGAAGAGCAGAGTATAAAAAAATAACCGAGATATTCCCAGGAACTAATTTTATTCTTAAACTGTTGTAGCTCTAAAGCCTCTTCAGTGTTTAGAACATAGTTGCTGTGAATCGCTGAATGAATGAGTAAATATCCACTGACAGACGGAAAGTGCCTGGCAAGCTCTTTAGAACTCTCTATATCTACAGACAGAGCAGACATTGTGCACCAGTTTTCCTGTATTCGTTTCATGGCCAACATATAGACCTAAGAACCAAGTGTGAATAACAATCAGCAAGATGAGTAAGTCATCATAAACAAGAGAACACTGTCCCCACTCTAAAGGGCTTAACATCTGTGCATGTTTTGTATAAATTAGGCATTTCATAGAAACTTGGAGTTCAGTGAAACAATTCTCTGCTATGTGAGAACACAGACAGTGTGAATTCTAGATTAGGTTTTTATATTTTCATGACTGATGCAAAGTGAACTACATATATAGATTATAGAAACATTTCTTCCAGTTCTGAGACCATAATTCAGAGACTTAATAGCCTATTGCTATATATTACAATTATACATATAGCATTAATATAATATTAGCTAAAAGGCTTACCATATAGTCATGAAGTTAAGGGAAATTTTTCATCTGTATTTTAATTTTAGGTTTAAACAGACAACTCTGGGAATATTATTCAATCTATATTAACTAAGACTAATAATCAAGGCCTTCATTTAAACAAATACTAATGCATGCAGCAGAATTAAATCCAATGACTTTGATTTTTTTCCCTGGAGCTATTGTGAAATTATTTGATCCATCTTTCTTACTTAACATTTTGAATCTGGTCCATTAAGACTTTGAAAAGGCAGAGAAATGCTGCATTAAGATTAAAGCTTATATATCGAGAAGCAGCTACCTAAACTTTGAGACTTTAATGCCTAGATGTAATATTTTTATTGTACATGAAGGGAAATAAGTTTCTGTTGTTTCTGACCTTCAGAAGTTGTGCTTTATGTGTAGTTAAAATTAATAAACTCCTGTTTGCTGATCAACAAATGAGGCTGTTTATGGGAGTCAGTAGAAATAATTATGTGTATACATGAAATTTTAGGAAGGTCTAAACTTTGTACCCTACAGCTATTCAGCTCTATCCATTACTATTCTACCTTATTCAATTACAGTCAATTATTTATGCACTTTTATCCATCTAAACTAATTAATTTCTGCCCTGTTTTTTTAGCTTACAAGTTTGCTTGACCAGTAGAAAAAAAATCTGTTGCTTTAGGTACTGGTGAATTATATTCTTTATTAAAATAAAATTATTTGATGCAGATATTTCTCCCACTCTTCTCAGGTTGTGTCATATTTTAATGATTATCCTTACATACTTTAACATATCATGTCTATGGTCCTTCCAGAGGTGTCATTTTCAGTCTAGACTTTTAGGATATGATGATGCTTGATTGAATTTACTTATAATGAGCATCTAGAAATAGATTTCCACTTCAGTCCTGTAGACCTTGCCAACCAATTAGAATGAAAAGCCAGAAACCCTGTTACAATTAGTGAACTTACACTTTGGCTAATCCATTCCTACACACCTTTTATATAATTATCATTATTTTTAGTCTGTCCTTTTCATTCCGTAAGGTGGGGTATCTCAATTTACAATGTAGAAAGTTCAGTGTTTTTTTAAACAATACTGAAAACCATCAAAAATTAATTCAATGGTTTAATAAAAAAATACACCCTACCATGTCATTCCATTTGAAAATATTTCTTTCCTAA
Organism: Mesoplodon bidens; assembly: GCF_964165515.1. Lineage (NCBI taxonomy): Eukaryota > Metazoa > Chordata > Mammalia > Artiodactyla > Ziphiidae > Mesoplodon > Mesoplodon bidens. Next base: position 80,084,563 of record NC_138169.1, on the reverse strand, counting down.
GCAATTCTACATTTATTATTATGGTTTGAGAATAATATACTGGTAAGATAATGTTTCAAATGTAAGCATAATTTAACTCATATTTTTAGAAGTTTTAATTGGTTTTGACACTTCTCTGAAGATTCACAGAGATTTCTTAGATATTAAATATCATGTAAATATTAAGTAATGATTATGGCTGATGTGGTATTTTCTAAATGAGGAATATCAAGGTATCTTAGTAACTGATAGTCACTCTGGAAACATGGGCAAAAGCTAAAGGACAGGATACACAGTATCATTTTAGCCCTACACATAATTAAAAAAGAATAAAACGGAATATAAAATTTTTCACTCCACCACTCTTTCATAGAAGGAATTTGTACTCAGGTTTTTAATGTTTGTTTTAAGAATCAAATGTCTATTACAATCAGTAACGAGCTTTTACAAGAATGAACAGACAAATTTTTTTCATAGGTCTATGTTTAGCTATGAACTTATTTGAGACCCAACAATTCCAAGACTAGATTCTTCACATCTTATGAAGGATAAACTGCTGTCTTGGCATCCTTCAAACTATAGTTCAAGCTGGAGTGGCCTGCCATTTCTTTCTTCTCTTACAATTAATTCATCCCCAAAATAAAGCTAGAGTCATCACAATGATTTGTCACAATCTATATGGAAAGGGATATAAGAAAGTGGCCTCTGGGATCACATTGCTAAAATTTGAATCCCGGATTTGTGACCTCAGGAATTTAGCCTCTATGATCTGTTTCTTCACGTTAGAAATGGGAAAACAGATATATCTATTTTATAGTGTTGCTGTGAGTTCTAAATGAGTTACAATGGGAAACCTCTTAGAACTCTATTTCACACATAAATATGACCTCTTTTTAATATCATCCAAATTCAGTAATATATTTACATAGAATTTCACATTTAAACAATTCCAGAGGCTCTGGTCAGAAGTTAATATGAAAATTATATACCAGTCCCTTATAGATTTTATATACAATTCACACACTCTACATTCCACAGTAATAAACACTGTTCCATCTTTTTTTTTTTTTTTTTTGCGGTACGCCGGCCTCTCACTGTTGTGGCCTCTCCCGTTGCGGAGCACAGGCTCTGGACGTGCAAGCTCAGCAGCCATGGCTCACGGGCCCAGCCGCTCCGCGGCATGTGGGATCTTCCCGGACCGGGGCACGAACCCGTGTCCTCTGCATCGGCAGGCGGACTGTCAACCACTGCGCCACCAAGGAAGCCCCATCTATTTTTTAAAAGATCTTCTGACAAGTGTTTTGCAGAAAATATTGTAGATTGGGAAGAAAATTTTCTTGAATCCTACAAGTCCCTTCAATGTTGATAACATCCTTGTTTCTAGTCAAATAATTCCAAAGAGATCCACATTTAACTTACTTTCTTCTCACACAATTGTGCTATATTGTCCTATTATATATTTATATATGGTCACTGACTGCAAGTCGATGCCAAATAATCTTACTCTATATATTTTTACGGAATTTTTGTTTCCTTCATCAGAAGAGACTGTTTTATTTCTCCCTAAACTTTCCATGCTGCCTACAGATTCTCAGCTGATGACCTTCCCTTATGCTTCAATTAGAAAACAAAGGCAATTAGTGAGGAACTAATTCATCTTTCCACTGCCAAACAGACACATCTGCAAACACTTCTGCCCAGACACTTTGATTTTTCTGCAGTTCCAATTAAAAGACTTTTGTTCTACATTTCTTCCCTTTTCTGGTATTATGGATCCCAAATTCTATCTACTTTTCATAGAAGCTGCTCCAGGAATTATACTCTAACTCTGCATTATTGATTTCACACTCACAACTAATTCTTCAGGGAAGTGAAATGTTGCTCAAAATACTTCCTGCTTCTCTTTATGATCCCTCTAAAAATTCTCATTCTACAAGAGGATTATGTTGTTTTGACACACTCATGTATTAGGATTTGCCATGTTACTTTCTTTGGCAAGTGGTGTGACAGTGAGAATGATACATGCTGCCTCTTAGCAACAGCTTAAGAACTATCATATGGTTTGCTTATTGTTGTTTTCCTTCATTATAAGGGGAGTGATGACCCAGAAAGGGGATGCTATTTCATCCAGGCTACATACAACCAGGACCATATATCAAGTATTCAAATTAACACCAATGAGGCAAATTATATATATATTATATTATTATATATTATAATTAATATATTATAATATATTATATTATATATATTATATATATTATATATATACATATGGGCTTTAATATATTATAATATATTATAATATTATATATATGGGCTTGAATCTGGAGCCCATGTTCTTAACTTCTGTTCTGAAATATATTCACCATTTTCCTAAAGGACAGAAACTCAAAAGTCACATTAACCTAACATATTCAAAAGTATTATCCAGAGATCACTTCAAAAATTGCTTTTCAGGGCTTCCCTGGTGGCGCAGTGGTTGAGAGTCCGCCTGCTGATGCAGGGGACACGGGTTCGTGGCCCGGTCCGGGAAGATCCCACATGCCACGGAGTGGCTGGGCCCGTGAGCCATGGCCGCTGAGCCTGCGTGTCCAGAGCCTGTGCTCCACAACGGGAGAGGCCACACAGTGAGAGGCCCGTGTACTGCAAAAAAAAAAAAAAAAAAATTGCTTTTCAGATTGAAAATTAATAATCTCAATCCTCCTAGTTCTTTTGTAATACTAACCAGAGTATCTACTTACTGACCTTCTATCATTGAAATCACATTATGAAGATGAACCTATGCTTGTACTGTCCATAATGTCTTTACAGCTCAATATTGAAAGATACAAATTCTATATAATTGCTTGAAAATGTTCCCTAAACTTGGATGAAATATGATAGTTTTCAGACCCTGATACTTTCAGGAGATTGGTTAATAAAAACATGAATCATTTATTCATTCACTCATTCATTCATGCGTTCAACACTTATTAACCTTCTACTGAGTGATATATGCCCTGAGACATATGATAGGAATAAGGATACATAGAAGACACAGTTCTTGCCATTAAATGGCTTTCAGTTACAGGAAGATAAACAGAACTGAAAATAAATTAGTACAATAAAGTGTTACAGGTATCCTTATAGATTCATACACAGGATGGGACATTAAATAGTGCATCATCAATTCTCCTAGGAGGAAACAGGACATATAAATAGAGTGCTGTTTTTAAAACTGACAGACCAGAAAGGTGGAGTGGTCCAAGAGCCAAGGAAAAGTGGTACCATAAGCAAAGACAGGAAATAAATATGAAGCATCCCAGAATGTTCTGGGAATCACAAGCATTTCAAATTATCTAGAGTTTAAATGGCTGTGAAAGGAGTGGTGAGCAGGGGAGACTTTAGTTAGAACTTGTAGCATAGATTCCTCTCCATTCTAGGAGATAAATACATCAAAATTGCCGAATAAGTGTACAATTTTAATTGTCTGTATCTGAGAGAAATATATTAATTATACCATGAATCCATGTAAAATAAGCTACTGTCTTCAGAAGCAGCATTCATGGAATCATCTCAGTGCCTACAAGACAAGTGACTATAGGGTGTTAATATTGTAAACTTAAGTCGATAAGATGAGGGTAAAAGTTTTAATTGCACTCTAAAATTGATTTAATCATAGTACTAGGAATAAATGACACATGACACTTGTGAAGTTCCAGGATTGGGAGAACAGTATAGGAATAAAGCTATAGCAAAAGAGATTTGGGACATGCTAAGAAGGCCATTTGATATCATATTAGAAAATATCTCCACTCACCCTTGAATAACTTTTTAATTGACTATTAGCCTATTAATTAGGCTGAAGAGTAAAACAATAGACTCAGATCATTACTGTGAAGATAAAAGAAAATGAGTTTTTGAAGTTATGCAAAATATTAAGATAAACTATTTTGCCCAGAGTAGGATTCATTTGTTTTGTTTTGTTATTTGCTTTTGCTTTTAAAGTACTTACTATGTAAAATTTAAAACAAATACAAATACAAAAGAATACTATAGTAAAGCCCCTTTTACTCATCAACCAGCTTCAACTTCTTTTTTTTAACATCTTTATTTGAGTATAATTCCTTTACAGTGGTGTATTAGTTTCTGCTGTATAACACAGTGAATCAGCTATACATATACATATATCCGCATATCTCCTACCTCTTGCATCTCCCTCCCACACCCCCCATACCATCCCTCAAGGTGGACACAAAGCACTGAGCTGATCTCCCTGCGTTATGTGCCTACTTCCCACTAGCTATTTTACATTTGGTAGTGTATACACGTCCATGCTACTCTCTCACTTCGTCCCAGCTTACACTTCCCCCTCCCTGTGTCCTCAAGTCCATTCTCTATGTCTGCGTCTTTCTTCCTGTCCTGCCCCTAGATTCTTCAGAACCTTTTTTTTTCTAGATTCCATATATATGTGTTAGCATATGGTATTTGTTTTTCTCTTTCTGACTTACTTCACTCTGTATGACACTATCTAGGTCCGTCCACCTCACTACAAATAACTCAATTTTATTTCTTTTTATGGCTGAGTAATATTCTGTTGTATATATGTGCCACATCTTCTTTGCACATTCATCTGTTGATGGACAGTTAGGTTGCTTCCATGTCCTGGCTATTGTAAATAGAGCTGCAATGAACATTTTGGTACCTGACTCTTTTTGAATTATGATTTTCTCAGGGTATATGCCCAGTAGTGGGATTGCTGTGTCATATGGTAGACCTATATGTAGTTTTTTAAGGAACCTCCATACTGTTCTCCATAGTGGCTGTATCAATTTAAATTCCCACCAAGAGTGCAAGAGGGTTCCCTTTTCTCCACACCCTCTCCAGCATTTATTGTTTGTAGATTTTTTTGATGATGGGCATTCTGACCATTGTAAGGTGATACCTCATTATAGTTTTCATTCGGATTTCTCTAATGATTAGTGATGTTGAGCATCCTGTCATGTGTTTGTTAGCAATCAGTATATCCTCTTTGGAGAATTGCCTATGTAGGTCTTCTGTTCATTTTTGAATTAGGTTGCTTGTTTTTTTGACATTAAGCTGCATGAGCTGCTTGTATATTTTGGAGGTTAATCCTTTGTCAGTTGCTTCATTTGCAAATATTTTCTCCCATTCTGAGGGTTGTCTTTTCATCTTGTTTATGGTTTCTTTGCTGTGCAAAAGCTTTTAAGTTTCATTAGGTCCCATTTGCACATTTTTTATTTTATTTCCATTTCTCTAGGAGGTGGGTCAAAAAGGATCTTGCTCTGATTTATGTCATAGAGTGTTCAGCCTATGTTTTCCTTTAACAGTTTGATAGTGTCTGGCCTTACATTTAGGTCTTTAATCCATTTTGAGTTTATTTTTGTGTATGGTGTTAGGGAGTGTTCTAATTTCATTCTTTTACATGTAGCTGTCCAGTTTTCCCAGCACCACTTATTGAAGAGGGTGTCTTTTCTCCATTGTATATTCTTGCCTCCTTTATCAAAGATAAGTTTACTATATGTGCATGGGTTTATCTCTGGGCTTTCTATCCTGTTCCATTGATCTACATTTCTATGTTTGTGCCAGTATCATACTGTCTTGATTACTGTAGCATTGTAGTATAGTCTGAAGTCAGGGAACCTTATTCTTCCAGCTCCGTTTTTCTTTCTCAAGATTGCTTTGGCTATTTGTGGTCTTTTGTGTTTCCATACAAAATGTGAACTTTTTTGTTCTAGTTCTGTGAAAAATACTATTGATAGGTTGATAGGGATTGCATTGAATCTGTAGATTGCTTTGGGTAGTATAGTAGTTTTCACAATGTTGATTCTTCCAATCCAGGAATATGTTATATCTTTCCATCTGTTTGTATCATCTTTAATTTCTTTCATCAGTGTCTTACAGTTTTCTGCATACAGGTCTTTTGTCTCCTTTGGCAGGTTTATTCCTTGGTATGTTATTCTCTTTGTTGCAGTCGTAAAAGGGAGTGTTTCCTTAATTTCTCTTTCAGAGTTTTCATCATTAGTGTATAGGGATGCAAGAGATTTCTGTGCATTAATATTGTATCCTGCTACTTTACCAAACTCATTGATTAGCTCTAGTAGTTTTCTGGTAGCATCTTTAGGATTCTCTATGTATAAGATCATGTGAAGATCATGTATAAGATCATATATAAGGTGTATATATATATATATATTATGTGAAGGAAATTAAATAGAAATATGTGCTGTAGGCATAGAAAGAACAAATTAAAACAGCTGATTTTTAATAGTTGATAGATGATATTAAATCACTATGATATTAAATTTCTTTTGGGTACATTTAAAAATTTAAACAGTTTCTTTGGCTGATACCAATATGATCAAATAAGTAACTATGTTGAAAATAATAGGAGACATGTTTCTGTAAAAGTAATGATATGTATGAAAATTGTTGAGAGTAAATCCTGAGTTCTCATCACAAGAAAAATTTTTTTCTTTTCTTTTTTTCCTTTGTCTTTTTATTGTTTCTATATGTGATGATGGTTGCTAACTAAAGACTGGTAATCATTTCACAATATATATAAGTGAAATCATTATGCAGTACACCTTAAATTTGTACAGTGATACATGTCAGTTGTATCTCAATAAAGCTGGAAAAAGTTTAAGAATATAGTACAAGGGTGGGCAAAGATTTCTGTGTAGCACAAGATAGTAAATATTTCATTTTTTCAGCTGCATAGAATTTTTTTTGCAAATTCGCTTTTTATTTGTTATTGTTTTGTGTTTTTATACCACCTTTAAAAGTGTAAGAACATTCTTAACCTATGGATCATAGAAAAACATGTTGTGGGCCAGATTTAACCATGAGTTTAATATAGAGTCCAGAAACAGGCTCAGGCATGTATGATTATTTGATTTTGAGAAAGGTTTAAAGTAGTTCATTAAAAAATTTTTACAAATACTTCTTTATTCCCTAATACAGAAGAAATTCCTTCTACATATTTCTAACAGTATCAATGTTTTTGTTTTTCATTTTTTTTAATTGAATGGACTATCTATTTGATTTCATTTAGGGTTTCACTGTATTTGTTTTAAATTACATAGGTTCGTTTATTGTTACAATCAGGTAGTGTTTTTCTTATATTGTAGAAAATAAATTTTTACTCACATAAAGCATAAATAAAATAACATATTGACTGCTCCTTGAAAACAGTTTCAATGTGTTTTCAAACTATAATGTTTTGAAATTTGAAGAAAAAGATGTGTGACAGCACACATTTGTTATGATCATCATAATCATATTGAACTTTTATCTACTATGAAATAATTGTAGATTTAAGCAGCCTACATCATTATTACCTATAGACCTCACAATTAAAGCTATTAAACATATGCTATATGGTATAAAATGTTACAGATATTTACTCATTCTAAGACTTGCATCACATTTAAGTGAGGAGCAAAAACAACAGATAAATAATGCTTACTTCCACTCAAATACTATACTCACTGGGAAAAACAAACACTTATAAATTTATAATCAAACTTTGTTTAAATCACATATATCTTGTGGCCTTTCTCTCTATGAATTGTAAATTGTAAAAGGTAGACAAAATTTTTTTGAAAGTCTATATAAAATTGGAATGAAAATACTTTTCATGAGACCCATTTTGTATTTGGGAAATTCACTAACTTTTGCACTATTCTAATTTATTTCTATATGTAATTATTTTAAGATAAAATGCTATATCATGATTACTACAAATTTACTTTGTTCTTATGTGTGTCAAAGAAAACTTGTAAAAGGCACATTGCTTAAAGTATTTGAATTAAATAGCAAACACATATAGCATGTTTGGTAGATAGTACTATAATTGGATGGAAAAACATCAATATTTTGCAGTTACGATAACATGTCTTTTTAGACAACCATATTTAAAGCAGTATGAAAGCCCTGTCTTTCTTAAAATTTTCATTAATAAAAAAATTAAGCTCACTTTGCTGTACAGCAGAGAGTGGCCCAACATTGTAAATCAACCATACATCAATAAAAAAAAAAGGTTAAATTCATATAAGAATGTTTGTATCACGCCTGGGCCTTGCTGAAAACTTGAAAATAGAAATAACTGAAATACAATTAATCAGATGAATCTCCAGCTTTCCCAAACTTAGACTCTAACAATTAATAGGGAAAGAGAGGGAAACTGTCCCAGCAGGCAGGTGACACTTAGCTGATTGCTACTTTGATGGCTACATATGGGGTGGGTGTTCCTGAGACACCAACAATAACTAATAACTAATTCTCATTAAAAGCTAACCAAGAAATATTCCAAAGGAAGAAGTTATGAAAATACCAAAAAATAAAGATTTTTAGAAACCTTACTTATGTTTGCTAACACTTCCTAAACTGCCTTTTACTCACACTTTTTTCTGTTTCCCATTGTTCCTAAAATTAGATTGAAATATCTTTACGATTATAGGCTGTTTATTTTTCTATAAAAAGTAAAAAAAAAGGCAACAGAATCACAGTAGGAGAAATATCCTATAATTTCATGAAGTGTGTTGGTAGGAATCAAGAGAAAGTGAGGGTTAAGAAAACAGCACTCTCCACCTGTGTAGAAGTGAATTCACCCTTCCCCCAATTCACTTTGTGTGTAAACCTGTATAATAGATTTCCTTGGGCATTTTCTCATCTAGAAAATCAAAATGATAACTGCATACAATTCATAGGTTTGTGTGAGAATTAAGAGTGTTATCATGCATGGGAAAATTCTTAATAGAGTCATCACTGAGCAAATATATCCTTTTTCGATTCAGATTTATATTACCAGAAAGAACATATTAATTCATTTTGTTATTACTCTTTTCCTTTTGCAATAGAGTATCAAGTAAGACCTAAATGACAGGTGAAATAAGATCTAAGTAAGATCATTCAAATTATTTTAGTAAACCTCCTTAACAAATTCTATGGTTATGAAAGTTATGGTTTTCACTGTACCTGGGCTATTCCAAAGTATTTATTACAAGAAATACTATCTGAAGTGCTTGAATCAATCACAGAAAGTTTGTAATGGGCTCATTCAGACAGAAGGATGCAGGGGGAGATTTGTCTCCTAGCAGTATGTTGGATATTTAGGACTTTAAGGTCAACAGTTCATCAAAAGAAGTTTGGGAGAAAATAATACAAGAAAAACAGTATTCTGGAAAGTTATCTTTGGGATAATATCACCTGGAGATTATCCTGGTGAAAATGTCATTTTCCTCACACTTGTTTACTGTCTCTCTGTTTCTGGGATAAATAGAAATGATATTTTGTCATCAGCAGTTAACATCATAATAATATTGCCAAAAAGAAAAACTGAATGCAGAGATTCAATCTCCATAGGAAGAAACTGATGCCAGCAACATGCATGCTGAGAAGGTACAGACTGTATGGAAAGTAACAGTTATGAAGAAATCAAAAAGTAATACCTAATATATGGGGAAAGATTATGTAACTCCTGTCATATTTCCTGTTTCCCTCTAGAAGTATCCAGTGTCCTATTTGTTTATTTCAATTGATAAATTGGGCTTGATTGGAATAAAAATAAGTTTAACTTGGAAAAGGTGGGTGTTTGTATATTACAATATAAGAAAATGTAGTTGTCAAAATAAAAATGCTGAACAACAGAATTAGTCAAGCTACAGTTTACATGGATTTATCATCCACATTATGATTCTGCATATTTTCTATAGATTTATTTAGTATTCATGCAGAGACCTTGAAAAAAGATTCATTTTGCTGATGGATGGCGGGGTGGAACTGCATCATTGCACAGAAAATGCATTAACTGATATGATAATATAATCATAAATGTAATAGGATTCACTACTACCAAGAAATAGTGCTATGATGCCTACGAACTTTTTCTCTAGTTTTCAAAATGTGTATTAAATAGAAAGTTCACCAAGATTTTAAACCTATAGGGATTTACATTATAGTCAATAAATAAACTGAAATTAATCATCTCAAAAGGCAAAGAATTATTTCTGTTCTGCTCTACATGATATCCTTTTTATTTTTTATATGATTAAGATGTAAAACAAAATAAAGTGTGTGTGTACAAACATGTACCTCTATGCCTACCTATAGTCAAACATCTATACAGTATTTTCTTTGGCATGCAGTTGGAAACATTCAATTGGAAAACTCTCACCTACATTAAGCAACTATGATCCAGCTGTTTTAGTCAGGGTTTTCCAGAGAAACAGATTAGATAGATAGATAGATAGATAGATTCAGACAGATAGATACAGACAGATAGATAGGTAGATAGATTTATTATGAGGAATTGTCTCATGTGATTACTGAGGCTGAGAAGTCCCACAGTCTGCTGTTTGTAAACTGAAGATCCAGAAAAGCCAGTGGTATAATTCGATCCAAGTAGGAAGGCCTGAGATCCAGGGCAGCCGATGGTGTAAATCCTGGTTTACAGAAGATGAGATGAGATTCCCTAGCTCAACAGTGAGGCAGTAAAAAGGGGCTGCTTTCTTCTTCCTCCATCTTGTGCTCTAATCAGAGCCTCAAAAAATTGGGTGAGGCCCACCTACTTTGGGGGGGTCAATGTACTTTACTAAGTCCATTGATTCAAATCCTAATCCCATCCAGAAAAACTCTCCTAGACACACCCAGAAATAAAATAATGTTTAATCTGGGCACCCCAAGTCCAGTCCAATTAACACATAAAGTCAACCATCATACCAGCTATACTAAATATTTGGCATTTCAAGAATGAGTAGATTTTCCTTCTATGATCATTCCCCCCCCTTTTTTTGCATTATATTTCTTATTGCTTTAGCATGAGTATTGGGGTTAAACTCAGTTTTTGGTTATATGTATATTTTCACCTTTGATTTTGAAAGATAGTTTTTCTGGGCATGCAATTCAGAGAAGACATTGAATTTATCTCAATACTTTGAAGATATTGTATTACCATCTTCTGGCTTTAATGTTTCTTGTTGAGAAAATTATTATTCTAATTGTCTTGACTTTGTAATTGTTCTCTTTTTTCTCTGGTGGCTTTAGGTTTCAAAACGTTGCCTTCAGTGTTTTCAGTGTAAATAAAATGTGTCTAGATGTATATTTTATTTACCTTAATTCAAACAACTTATGCCTTCTGGATTTGTAGCATCGTGTCTTCTTCAATTCTGAAAATGCTTGTCCATTTCGTTCTCCCACACTGTCTGTCTCCAATTTTCTCTATTCCCTCTCCTTAAATCCATTTTTCAGTTGCATGTTAGACTTTCATTTCTTTCCCTACCTTTTGATTCTGGGAGTTTCTTTATGGAAGTTATTCGTGTACGAAGTGTCTCAGGATCAGTTCCTTTACTCTGGAGCCCTCTTGGGCTGGTCTTTGATATTTTGTCCATGATAATTCCCAAAATTGATTGCTTCCTTTTGTCAATAGCCATAAGTTTTCCTTTCACTTGATATATGGTTAAAATTCACATATGTGTGTGTGCGCACATATGTGTGTGTAAGCAGTTCCTTTGCAGATTTTTCTTTCTTTCCTTTGAACTTCAAACTCATAGAAAATAATCTTTAGTGTAATTTATCCCCTAGCTCATTTTTTCTTTTTTGAGCCTGGAGAAAATTTCAGGAACTTTCATTTTCCATCCTGTCTGAATCAGTATTCCTCTACAAAAATTTGGCTTTGTTGTGATGGTTGTGATTCTGCTTTTTCAACTGTTTTAACCTCAGTGACAAGTACAGTTCCTGCTACATGTAGACAATCAATACACTGTATCAGATTAATGAATAAATTAATGAATAAGGCAACACATCTCTTTCTGATAATATTGTAGTATATATACTTTGTGGAGGCTCTTGTTTACATAAGAAAGAAAAATGATTCATTAATTTTACATAAGACATGGTAAATATACTGGCAATAACTTCTGGTTGTTTTACTTGATTAGTGGTGATTATTCATATTTTCCTTGATACACCAGTTTTACAACCCATCAAAAATATTCTAATCGTTGTCATTTAAATGAATAATATGAATGACATTGCTTTTGAAAAACTACAAATTTATCTTATTTATCTATGCTTAGATTAAATGAAACCTGATCAAAAATAATGAAGAAAATACTAAGGTGATATTTTACTGCTCTCTGAAACTTATTTTTAATAGTGTCTATTAATTGCTGCCATAGTATTTATTTTTAATTGAAGTATAGTTGACTTACAATAATATATTAGAATAGTTTCAACTGTACAAGCTAGTGATTCAACATTTTTAAAGATTACAATATTATTGACAAAATTCTCTCTGCTGTACATTACATCTCTGTGATTTATTTATTTTATAAATAGTAGCTTGTACCTCTTAGTTCCCTTCACCTCTTTTGCCCACCTCCCAACCCCCTTACCCTCTGGCAACCTCTAGTTTGTTTTCTATAGCCCTGAGTCTATTTGTTTTGTTATGTTTGTTTGTTTTGTTTTTTAGATTCCACATATAAGTTAAAAAATACAGTATTTGTCTTTCTCTGCCTGACTTATTTTGCTTAGCACAATACCCTCCAAATCCAGCCATGTTGTTTTAAATGGCAATATTTCATTCTTTTTTATGGTTGAGTAATATTCCATTGTTTATATATAAGATATCTTTTTATTCATTTATCTGTTGATGGACACTTAGGTTGCTTCCATATCTTAGCTATTGTAAGTAACGCTGCAATGAACATTGGGGTGCATATATCTTTTCAAATTAGTGTTTTCATTTTCTTCTGAGAAATACCCAGGAGTAGAGTTGCTGGATCTTATAATAAATAGTTTTATGTATAATGTTTTGAGGAACCTCCTACTGTTTTCCATAGGGGCTGCACTGATTTACATTCCCACCAACAGTACATGAGGGTACCTTTTATTCCACATTCTCATCAATTCTTGTTATTTGTTGTCTTTTCTCTGTTGTTTTTTTTCTTGGGTTTTATCTTAGTCTTTTGTTTGGAATATATTCCTCTGTCTTCTCATTTTGTTTGATTTTCTATGTTTGTCTCTATAAATGAAGCAAAACAGTTATTTCTCCCAGTCTTGAAGGTGTGCCCTTGTGTAGAAGTGTCTCCTACAGACTACACAGGATGCATGTCTTTGGAGCCAGCCAGAGCCTTGTGCCAGGAGGGGCTTCTCCCACTGTGTGTTGGAGCTGGAGCTGGGGGTGGGCTGGAGGATGTGCTGGGGCAGCTGCACTTTTTAATCTGCTGCCTCTGTGCTGAAACTGGGAGCAAGTAAGTTTGTAGGCAAGCCCTTTAAGACTGAGTCTTGGTTTCCTACATCTCTCCAGGTCATAAGCCTTGCTGATTTTCAAAATCATTTAAGGGGGCTCATCTTCCTGGTGCCAGACGCCAAGGTTGATGTGTCCAATGTGGGGCTCAAATCCCTTGCTCCTTAGAAAGGACCTGTGAGTCTGTGATATCCCCTTCCTCTTTTCAATCGTCCCCCAGGAATGTGGGTCCTGAGTAGGCTGTTTGTCTCCCCCTTGTACCTGTCTTGATGTGTTTTTTTCTTTATATCCTTAATTATAAAAGAGCTGTTCTGCTAGTCTTCAGGCCATTCCAGGCTTGTTCTATATGTATTTGTAGTTTTGGTGTGTCCCTGGGAGGAGGTGAGCTCAGGGTCTTCCTACGCTGTCATCTTGATACCACCTTCTGCCACAGGTAGTCTTAAAATATCTCTTTATGAGAAATATGTGGGGCTTTTCTTATAGTTATTCACAGTAAATAATTTTTAAATATTTTAGGTTGTTTGGGCATTATTGCATTCTCTATTTGTGTGCAGCTCATGTGCTCCTATACTTTCTAATCATTTTTTTATTAAAATGATATCTGGCTTTTATCTTTTACTGGGAGATATTGATGTTATTGTCAGTTAGTCTCCATGTATTTCAGACAAAACTTCTGGTTAAGAAGTAATATTCCTGGGCTTCCCTGGTGGCGCAGTGGTTGAGAGTCTGCCTGCCAATGCAGGGGACACGGGTTGGGGCTGGGCCCGTGAGCCATGGCTGCTGAGCCTGCGCGTCCGGAGCCTGTGCTCTGCAACGGGAGAGGCCACAACAGTGAGAGGCCCGCGTACCGCAAAAAAAAAAAAAAAAAAAAAAAAAAAAAAAGAAGTAATATTCCTTTATTAGTCTCTGCTAGGATATCTGAACATAGATGGACACCTGGTGTGACACAATAGACACTTCTTTTAAAGGCAAAGTGGAAAAAGCTCTTTCAGCTGAGAAAAAAATATATTTTCCTCACTTTCTTTCAAAGTAACAACAAAAAAGGAAATGAATTTAATGTGTAACTTTCTTTGTGAAATTTATTTCAAATTACTCATCCTTAGTCATAAATTGAGCTTATTTTTGTGGCTCTCTTGTTTTATTCAATGGAAAAATATATAAACATATCAGTATAAGGAAATTCACAGTTTTTCTTTTGGCAGATATTTCCATGTACTACTTCAAAAATTCTTATGAGTAAGGTCTGCTTGCTTATGAATCAGATGATAAATGTATTTTGCTTAATGTCCACCCTGTACAATCATGAAATCTTCAATTTAGAAATGGATTAGTAGTTATATCATTTAATCTTCCATTAGTTAAAACTGTTGCTCCTTTAAGATTCTTTTCAAGCTATTATTCAACCAACACTTCAAGTTAAGTGGAAATTTTTCTTTTATATGGCAAAATGATAAATATCCAATAAATGCTCTGACAAAATATTTGCCTCATATTTTCTGTTGGTTCTTAACCAAATTAAGCAGTAAGTGGTTACATTTTGTCAGTGAATGATTTCAGTCATACTGCATAAATTACTCTCCATCTTTAAGTATTTAATAGACACAAAATCAGAACATTGCACGTTACTATCGGAAAAAATATCATTACAAATTTATTATGAAAGCACAAACTATCTTCTTCTTACTCCTTTCCTGGATATTTTGAAAGAAATAGATATTCATCATTTGTTTAATATTAAAATACCCATCAAATTTACAGCACAATTGATCTAGTCATATTAAGCCATGTAAATTATATAGCTACATTTATTATTTTTTCCTCCTGGTGATCCATCCTGCCCACCTTGCAAAAGCATGTGCATTTATGTTTCACCCAAATGTTTCTGCAACATAATAGGGAAAAAATATTTCTCTACCGATTTACATCATTAATAAATGTTTTTAGTGTGTCTTTCTAGGAATTCCATTTTCATTGTTTTGACCTATATATAAATTACATGCAGCTATTAATTAATGATCATGTTACCGAAGGTGCATTAGAGTTGCTGAATCCTCTATTTTTAATTAGAGAAATTAGGTATCTTAACAACAAGCTTATTAATACTTACCCAGAAATATTCCCTCTCCATTCTAACTATTTGAAACTTTAAAGTAGACAATATTTGAATGAATCAAAGAGAAATGCATGCAATGCAAAATAGAATTTTTTTACTATTGTAGATGGTAACTAAACATTACAGGTCTAGGATTAGTAGTACATTTAATAACATACTAGTATTATTTTTCTTTAAAAATATTTACAGATATTCTATTTATTGATAGTAAAAGGAAAGGTTCACAGCCATCAAACTATTTTTAAGTTCATGTTTAAATGAGCCCTGATACTGTGTTTGAGATTTCAACTGCTACTTTCTCAAAATTTCACATTATAAAGTTGTATACCATTGACATATTTATTTCCTAAAATGTATTTGTTGATGCCAAATGGGAAGTTAGCATTGTTGAAATGTCAAATATTTTTTGACTCTAATATTAACTTGTGAAATTCATTACAGAAAAACTCCATAGAATTCCTTTTCTTAAAACTCTTCTTTAATGTCAGGAGTAGCCTATGCAATATTTTCTTCTAACTTTTCAAAAGAAAGAAAGAAAGAAATGTATTAGTTATTGGAAGAAAGGTAAAACAACAAATGAATGCATTTTGGTATTGAAAAGTCATGACTAGAATCATGGACAGACCCAGATTGCAATGAGTATGTATAATATGCAAAGCAGGATGGGTGAGATTGACAGTATAATTAGATTGAGTTGAGGAATAGTCCATTCTGGAAAACCAATAAAAGATTATCATCAATAAGGTAAATTTTCCAAAAAAAGTTAATTACAACATGAAGTGATCTGTAAATTGAGGACAAGAGCTTCAAAGCAGAATGCTCTGAGATATTTAACTAGATAATTTATTTATGAAAACAAAGCAACAAGATAATGTCTCCACATATTACCTTATTCACTGCAATTGGCTTCTGTAGTTTGTCCCAAGGTAATTTAAATACTGCTCTCTAACGTAGAAAATCTTAAAAGTCAGAATTCAGTGTAAACACTGGATATGGAAAAATGGAGTTTGTTACAGGTAACCCAGCTTTCTGGGGAAATACAGGAATCATTACAGGATAGAAAAATCACTGACACACATTGAAGTTAAACCATCCATCACCAACTTCCTTCCTTCTTCCAACAGCATCACCAGGATCAGGGCTTAGTCATCAGAATCCCGCATTTAGTGCTGACTCAGGGGTAGAAGTAAAATTTTTACATGGGGTGAGCAAATTAACTCAAATTACCAAATCTTATTAATCTAGCCATTTATCCTTAAGTTTGATTAGTACATTTAAAATTTTACCAAATATCAGAGCATATCAAAGAATGAATTTGGGAAACAAAACCACAAATCCTAACCACTCATATTAAAAAAAAAGTTGATACAAAAATAGAAGGAATATTTCAAATATAATTAGTCACATCTGAGACATCTGAGATACGTCTAATTGGAGAAGAGCAGGCAGCTATGAAAAAACACTTATATCTTTGAAAACTAAGAATAAAAGGTAATAAAAATGGAGAAGTCATTATCATAATGTCCGGAGAAAATTCTTTTGTCTGGGGGTTTGCTTCAACTTCTAATTTCAAATAAACCTCATTATTTTTCCAATGAAATGTTTACATACTGCAACTGCTAGGCTAGTAGTACAGAGCCAGTGGCTTTGGAAGCACATATTTTGCAAGCAGGTAATTGGGTATAATTATCTGAAGTGCAATACTTTATGTTAGTTGCAGAAACCATGTTCATTGACTTTGGGGGAAATATCAAAGATGAGTGGCTAGATCAATTTATGCACAACAGCTTGTAAATCAGCATACACTTAGACTATAATTGAGCCTTCTGTAGTTGATTTCTCCTTCTACAAGGTGGGCTGGTTTTATATTGCAGAAGGCGTATTAAGAGGACAGTCCACTGCCTAATAATTTGTCTGTGAAGTAAGTTCTTAGATTTTGCATGAACAGACATGAGGGTGGAGAAAGCCTCCAAAAAAGCCTCACTGATCCAAAAATCAGTGAGTTTGTGGTGGGTGGAATTGACTGAGGCAGTGAAATCATATCCAAATGTAGAATAAACAACTATCCTGGTGATGATGAAAAATAAATATTGAATTTACTATACAAGTAATAGGCAATCGTAGGACTCTTTGTTGTTTGAAGCCCAGTAGGCGAAACCACTTCTTTTTTTCAGGCACTATTCCAGAGCGGTGCTATCCCAGAGAACTTCGTGTGATGACAGATGTGTTTATACTGAATAGTCCTATACAGTAGCCAGGGGCCAGCTGTGACTTTTGAGCATTTGAAATACGGCTAGTGCGATGGAGTGACTGAATTTATAACAGTTTTTCATTTTAAATTATTTAAAATTAAATAGCCAGGAATAGCTCCAAGAAGCACCTGGGCTAGCAGAGGATGGAAGAGTCAAGGAAAGATTCTCCATTAGAATATTCTGTGGGAAATGAAGCCCTGCCAGTGCCTTGATTTTGGACTTCTGGCTTCTAGAATTGTGAGAGAATAAATTGTTCTTCTTTAAGCCATCAACCTTGTGGTCATGTGTTACTGTAGCCCTAGAAAACTAATACAGATGGCTTCAGTGTGGAATTTGAAACTGGAGCAAGGGGTAAAAAGGGTCAGAAACAATGAAGCATTCATTCATGACAGAGGTCCAGTGGCACCAGCTAACTTCCAGGTCTGAATGGGTGGCAGCCACATTACCCTCGTCAAGCTGTCCTTGTCCTGCAATTTCACTGATATTCTGAAACTTAGTCTCTATGGTTGCCATCCTCATTATAAGCGTGTTCCTTCAATCTTCCCATTAATTATGTGAGTTACCAAATATGATCTATCATCTGGTTTAGGTTAACCAGAATCTATTTCAGTCATCTACAACCAAGATCTAATACCTCAGTGGCTTTGAACACTTTTCCAAAGCTTATTAAGTAAAACTGTATACATTTTATATTCAAATACATAAATAATGTGCTTTTTATCTCTCAAAACTTGAGGTCATACAAATAATATGTATCTCAGAAATATGATGCCTTTTTTCAAAATAAAGCATATGATGAGTTGTCCTTTTGTCTAGGGAAAAGCAGAGAAGTGCCTTTTTTCATACTGAGAATTATGATTGCCATTAGAAAGCCAGGAGTGAAAACATAAAAGCTGCCACAATAGAAATGTAAATTGAACTGAAACACTTCTTTTGTCAGCAATTCAATTTTAAAATTATAAACAAAGTAATCTGTGAAAATGTCATATATATTAGGATTCTTATTTAACAATGACTGTGATTTAAAAAGCTTATTGCATTAGAGAGAATAAAGCATCCTTCACACTGTAAAAATTTAACATTCCAGTAAGCTGTAAGAAGTATTATTTCACATTATTGTGGATAATTCATATATTTTAAAAGTATTTCTGTCTTATCAGCTAGAATTCAGAAACTGATTGGGCTAAGTGCACATTTTCATTACTTTCCTAGTCTAATATTTTAAAATCCATTTTCATGTAAATGATTTGATGAAATAAATTGCCCTGAAATATCCAAGAAAGTTATATATCTCATTCAGTTTATAGAATATAAATGAATGTACAGCTATGTTTTCATTTATTGTACTATTTAGGCTTTTTTGTATAGAATTTTCTTTTTTTCCTACATTTCATATAATTATAGCTCTGTAATATAGTAAAACATCTTTCAATATATTTCAGTCACACCAGTTTTTCATTCTCAAAATTACAGAACTGAGATTAGCACTCTCCTTTCTCCTTTGTGTTTCTTGCATGGTATATGTTCTCTATTGTTCTATAATTATCTGCATCTATCTTCATCTGTGCAGTGATCTATATTTAGCCTTGATATGAAATGATGGAGCATGTTAAATTCAGTATTTGATAACTGTAAGATATAAATCTCTTTTTCTTGTTTTTTTTCCAAGTGTATGGTTGTCTCATGGTGAAATGGTCTTGTTTTAATCTCACTCTGGTGTGGTCACAGAATGGTCTCATCTGAGGTTGGTGTTTTGTGAAATTATCTGTTTTACATGTAAAACACCTTGGTCCAGCTGTGAATATCCACACAACCACAAGCTGAGAGCTTCCAGGGTTCATTTTTCTATTTCCTTATCTTCCGCTAGCTACATCATTTGCAAGGGGAGAAATGCTCATATGCGAAGGTTGCCATGGAAATGTCCATCTGATTTTTATACCCATTGCATTTAGATAATATCTTCCATGAAATGTATATGACCAACTGCTACAGTTGTGGCCATTCTCCATCTCTCAGCGTGAGAGGTTCCAGCACACAACACCATGCAACAATACGTAAGGAGATGTATTGCTTTGAGGTATGTTCTGGATATATGGAAGGTACTGTGGGACAATAAGCACTCTTTGTAATATAGGACATTTTGGATATTTATCCATGTATTGTATTCATTTATTTATTTATGTTCTCATTCATACACTGCTTTATTATTAGGTACTAGTTTTGAATCATATTACTTTGGATATTTTCTGATAGTATTGGTAGTTTCTTTTAGGACATTCAAGTCATGGTACCTCGGGATATGAGATCCCCAACCCAATTAGGATACTTCATTAGGAAATTTCTGTAGTAGAAGACAGTGCTATTACAGCCCTCCTAATGACATAAGGAAAGAAACCCATTTCACCTCTCTGCCTTTATACGTCTGTCCCCCATTAGATAAAAAGTCCACTTCACCCAACGGAGAGCCTCCAGGGGAAGTGACAATCGGCATGTCAATGTCATCCTTGCAGTGATACAAGGAAGTTATATATAGTCCCATACTTCATCTTCCTGATGCACATAATAATGATTATGTTGATGCATTAAAAAAAGAAAAGCAGCAACAAAAAAGGGAAAGGTATATAGAATATTCAGTATACAGAAAGAAAGTAAGATGTACAAGTGAGTGCAATTATATATTCAGGCACTTAGATAATCCACACTTAGTTAAGAAGAATAATTCTTCTAACCAGACATTTAAACTTCAGCAAACAATTTATCACTGAGTTGTACTAAGGGCAAAAGTTTGAGATTTTTTCCTGAAAACTAGACAGATTATCTATAAATTACCTGAGAGAAAATTCATTTCAGTTGGGAGCACAAAGAATTTAAGAGCATTAAGGCTTCTGTTATGACAAAATAAACTGGATGTTGAAGTTTACAAAGTTGGAGATATAGCTATTGGAGCTGAGAATGAAAAAAGTTAAGCTGAACAATTAAAGGAAAATCATGGTAATAACACTCTACTTAACAGACATTGTTATTATTGTTGGATTTGGGAGGGGGCTAAGTATACTCATTGTGTTTGCCTAACTTTAAAAGGATTTAAAGCATTTAAAAGAATACAGTATTTGTGACTATATAAAGAGCTAGACCTGTGGAAAACTTAATTTATTAAGTTTACAATCAGTTTTAAATGCTTTGGAAAATCCAATTCATCCTATACATACATTTTAAAAATTTATTCGTTTGTGTAAATAATATTTTGAGTATTGATGGGTCGTGTCTAAATAGCAATGACTTTAACATTAGGCAAATTATTAAAAAGGGCAAATATTTCTATACCTGAAATGTTTTCAGAAGATGTATTTTTCACATTAGTGCTACTTATTTATTTATTTTTTTGCGGTACGCGGGCCTCTCACTGTTGTGGCCTCTCCCATTGCCGAGCACAGGCTCCGGACGCGCAGGCTCAGCGGCCATGGCTCACAGGCCCAGCCACTCTGCGGCATGTGGGATCTTCCCGGACTGGGGCACGAACCCGTGTCCCCTGCATCGGCAGGCGGACTCTCAACCACTGCGCCACCAGGGGAGCTCAGTGCTACTTATTCTTGACCTTGATTTTGATTGCATCGATTATTGGACCCGTTTTACATTAGAGAACCAGCAAGAATATTCTCTCAGGCACAATATGATGAATTTCAGGCATTTTAAAACTTCTCCCAATTGTGGTCTTTATCATTCTTTGTCACTCTATTATCATAAACTCCACTCCCTCAAGTGGGCACTTTTTTTTTTTTAACCATGGCTGGGACACCATCAAAAGGAAAAAGGAAAATTGTTTGAAAATAATTTTTAAAATTTATCTTTCAAAGAATAAAAGCTTAAAAAGCTCTTTTTTTTTTTAAAGAGAAGAAATTCATTGGGTAATTACTAAGGGGAAGACTTAGGACTTTTTAGGTGCTAGAAAGGGGAAATTCAGGATGACTAAGCTAATTAAGCATTCAAAAATAGCAGTTGGAATAAGATAGAATTAGTCCTGTGTATACACAGCTGGTTAAAACAAGTCCCTTTGTTCACTGCATAGAAAAGTGTTTTCATTACATGCAGTAAGAATCTGACATCCTGAGGTTACCAAAAGTCTGCGGTCCTTATCAGCTTCACTTTATTAGAACCTGTTGTGAAGAAACATGATGTCAGTTTTGATATCTCCTGGGCAAGAGCTGCTGTAATTGGAAATGTTTACTTTATGATCCCCAGCCTTTGAAAAGCAGTAAAAGAAAAATAAAGCTATGTTTCATCAGTAACTTGGGTCCTTTATATATTAATTTCACAAAGGAAAAAAGTACTTGAGCTTTGATTTGGACTCAGAAAGATATTATGTCCTTGGAGTGTGGAAAAAAATGAACTGATTAGAAGCATATGGACGTTGATGATGATGATGATGAAGATGGTGGTGGTGGTGGTCTCTTTAGCATGTGCTTAGTGATAAGCCCTGTTCTGAGATCTTTGCATATGTTGCCTCATATTTTGTCCTTGGAGCAACCTTGTGAATTGAGTGCTGTTATTTTCTCCATTTTGTGGATCATTAAACAAAACAACAATACTGGGTGGTTCCCCTAGGTTGGTACAGCTGGTAAATGGCAAAGGCTATTCATTAAATCTGATTATATCAAAACAAGAGGACCGAACCTGTATCCAGGGCCGGCAGCTTATTAAGAAAAGAGATCACCCAAGTTTTCATGATAATAAAGACAATCAGTAGTTTATCTATATGTAGCATTAATACTGAAAACATATTTTAAACTATTTTAAAACATAATACCTATGCTAGCTTCTACACTATCACTTTTAACTAAGTATATTTTCTTTAAACTATGCCTACTAAATATTTGTTTTATAGGCAAATCTTGCATAGAAGTGTTATCATTTTTATAATAAATAAAATTAAAATAATTAAAAAAATATTTACAGTTCCAGAAATGTTTCCCTCCTTAAGATAATACCCCTTTAAGCAGAAAATCAAAGGTACTAAATTGAGATCTGAACCATCCATTGACAAAGAGTAGGGAAAATAATTTCTTGAGAAAAAACCCAGAAAATCCCCCATAAATTTATGTGTTAGCTGGACTGTTTAAAAGCAGGTCACTGAATTAAATATGCATGAGAAATTAACACTAAAAATGTCATTATTTTCAGGATGATCTCTGATCCTTAACATAGCAATTTAAAACTTGCTTGTGGTAATTTAACAAATGGGTTGACTTTTCTATTTCAGGTAGTTATTGTTCAAGTAAAAACGATCTTAAGTAAAAAAACAAACAAACAAACAAAAAAACAAATTCAGCCTCACTCACAGAGTCATCACATTTCAGGACTTAAGTTTACATCAGTTTGGTATTTTGCTGGTGGCCATGTGTTCTGTGGTTTCTGAACTGAGATAGGAAGCAGGTGTGGAAGGCAGTATACTGCTCCTTCCAGCTTTTAGTAGGCAAGAATAACCAGAAAAATATTAACAGATTTATCAAAAAGATACCAGGAATCTTGGTGAGATGAAGGGAACCATGAGGTTGAAGCCGACACAGCAGAAAAAGTGAGGGACCTGAATTTCACCAGATGGCGCCTGTCTACTGCTTCTGCTCAGGTGTAGCCCAAACCCAGGTAGCTGTGAAGGGTATCAGAAATGGGAGAAAATCTGTTGAATACCCAGGTGGAAGAGACAATTACAGAAAGAGAGAAACTCAGAGAGAGTCTGGTGAAATAAAAGTTGTGCCCTTGAAAGGGAAGGAGCACAGAGTTAGGCTCAAGAAAAAAAAAATAAGACTTAAAATAGGAACCCATAGAGGCACAGTTAATCTCTGCTCCATAATTTTAAGGATAAGATCAAGGTATTTTTGCCTTTTCACTAAGGAAGAATAGCAACCCTTCCTGGAATTACAAAGGATAATACCTCCCTAGAAACCATATGATCTCTCTTGAGATCACATAAAGTATGCAGATGGTATTTTAGTTAAAACAGTTGCTAATTCCACAAATAATGTGAAAACACAGGAGACACCTGAACTGCATAACACTGAATAAACTGCTTTGGACCAGGGGAACAAGTGGAACAACAAAGGGAATTCTTAAGGTTAAAAAATAACTAATAATAGAACACTTTCAATATATGAAAAAACAACTTGCATTTGAGGAAAATTGTCCATAACAGTAGATGGGTCCTCTGGGAGGAACATAAGTGACAAATTCCTTTACAGTAACATGTAGCCTCTTTGCTCATGTATGAGATCCTTTAGGTACACACACAGATACACACGATATAGAAATATAGAGCCACATAGACCTAAGTTGAATTCTGATACTTAGTACCTGAACAAAGACATAATATTCTTCATTTTGTTGTCACATCAGTAAAAATGCAACATTAGGAAATATTTTGCATGGTTGTGGTGAAAATTAAGTGAAACACTGTATGAAAAATGCTTATTAAGTGTGATGAAAAATGCTTATTAAGTGTGATGAAATAATGAGTGAAATTTACAGTAGGAGCATAGCAAATATTAAAGTGTATTAAATGAATTCTCCTTCTGCTGCCATTTTTATTGACCTGTGAGAGAGGCTTACTTGTCTCACTCTTTAGTGCCTCTCCTCACTTAGAAATCTGAATCCTGAGAAAGAAAAAAATACAAACTTTATAACAATGGCAGATTTTAAAACTTTAAATTCAGTTTATGATGAAGAAATGTTGGCATATTGTAAATATATATAAAAAGCAGTCATAATCAATATGTAAATTGCTTTCTATGAGTCCACAAATCTCCAATTCTTAATTATTTCATGGACATTTTGTGACAAGTAGAACATAAAAAAGAATTTATGGAAATTAAAAGTCTTGCATTATTATTATTACAATAAAAGACTCTTTTGATCAGTAAAGTTATTTAGTTTCTGAGAGTATTACAGATGAGAGAAATTTAAAGAACCCGTAAAACATGGTTAGACCTCTGAACCTTTTAGTGCTGAGCTATTATTTTCACTTATACTGATAAACAACAGAGGAAATTTAGATATGATATACATAGACTTCAATATTATAATGAACCTGAAATTATTCTCATTGTTTCAATGTCATCTGTCAGACTGGCTGCAGTAAAAGGGAAGAATCAATTGCTGAGTTGTCACAACAAATCTTTGTGCTTCAAATAAAACAACAAACAGAAGCAGAAATAACAGCTCATTATTAATACAAGAGGTTTTTAATCAGCTAAATTTAATTAGACAGCTTATTATATGTCAATGTCCTAAAAGACCAGGAGAGCCTTTGGAACCAGATAGTTGACTCAATTTCTTTGTATGAGTAACTCTTCCTGTTTTATCTGACACTGCCAGGGTCCCGTGACCCAGGGACAACTTCCCCGGGAGAATGCATGGCAACTCAGGCTGTTGCAACGTCATGCTGGCCTCTGCTGCCACAGGCTCACCCTGCATCCGTACACCTCCCTTCCCCCAGCCTGCATGAGCCAGAGCCCCTGAATCAGCTCCTCCTTTAACACTGTCCTGTCTGAGTGAAGAACACACGCCCTCAGGTGACCAACATGCAGAGGCGGGTCCAAATTCAAAGCTGAACCCCAGGAGTTGTGCGAACAAAGAAGAGAAAGGGAAATCTCTCCCAGCAGCCTCAGGAGCAGAGGATTAAATCTCCACAATCAGCTTGATGTACCGGCATCTGTGGAATACCTGAATAGACAAGGAATCATCCCAAATTGAGGAGGTGGACGTTGGGAGCAACGATATATATATATATATTTTTTTTTTCCCTTTTTCTTTTTTTGTGAGTGTGTATGTGTATGTTTCTTTGTGTGATTTTGTCTGAATAGCTTTGCTTTTACCATTCGTCCTAGGGTTCTCTCTGTTCAATTTTTTTGGTTTTGTTTTTTGTATAGTTTTTAGTGCTTGTTATCAGTGGTGGATTAGCTTATGGTTTGGTTGCTCTCTCTTTTTTTTATTACTTTTCAATGTTTTTTTTTATTTTTAGTAATTATTTTTTTTATTTTAATAACTTTTTATTTTATTCTATTTTATTTTACCACCAGAACACAGGCACTAGTCCCCTTCACCAGGAAGCCTACACAACCCACTGAACCAACCTTAGCCACTGGGGACAGACACCGAAAACAACGGGAACTATGAACCTGCAGCCTGCAAAAAGGAGACCCCAAACACAGTAAGTTAAGCAAAATGAGAAGGTGGAGAAACACAGTGCAGATGAAGGAGCAAGGTAAAAACTCACCAGACCAAACAAATGAAGAGGAAATGGGCAGTCTACCTGAAAAAGACTTCAGAGTATTAATAGTAAAGATGATCCAAAATCTAGAATGGAGAAAATACAAGAAACATTCAACAGGGACCTAGAAGAAGTAAAGAGCAAACAAACAGTGATGAACAACACAACAAATAAACTAAAAATTCTCTAGAAGGAATCAATAGCAGAATAACTGAGGCAGAAGAACAGATAAGTAACCTGGAAGATAAAATAGTGGAAATAACTATTGCAGAGCAGAATAAAGAAAAAAGAATGAAAAGAATTGAGGACATCCTCAGTGACTTCTGGCACAACAGTAAATGC
This sequence comes from Mesoplodon bidens, assembly GCF_964165515.1. Lineage (NCBI taxonomy): Eukaryota > Metazoa > Chordata > Mammalia > Artiodactyla > Ziphiidae > Mesoplodon > Mesoplodon bidens. The sequence continues at coordinate 80,058,365 of NC_138169.1, read as the reverse complement.
ACCAACATTCGAATTATAGGGGTCCCAGAAGAAGAAGACAAAAAGAAAGGGACTGAGAAAATATTTGAAGAGATTATAGTTGAAAACTTCCCTAATATGGGAAAGGAAATAGTTAATCAGGTCCAGGAAGTGCAGAGAGTCCCACACAGTATAAATCCAAGGAGAAACACGCTAAGACACATATTAATCAAACTAGCAACATTTAAATATAAAGAAAAAAAATTAAAAACAGCAAGGGAAAAGCAACAAATAACATAGGAAGAAACCCCATATGGTTTTCTCAGCAGAAACTCTTCAAACCAGAAGTGTGTTGTAGGACATATTTCAAGTGATGAAAGGGAAAAACTTACAACGAAGATTACTCTACCCAGCAAGGATCTCATTCATATTTGATGGAGAAATTAAAACCTTATGACAAGCAAAAGCAAAGAGATTCAGCACCACCAAACCAGCTTTACAAAAAAAGCTAAAGGAACTTCTCTAGAGAGGAAACACAAGAGAAGGAAAAGACCTACAATAACAAACCCAAAACAATTAAGAAAATGGTAATAGGAATATACATATCAATAACTACCTTAAATGTGAATGGATTAAATGCTCCAACCAAAAGACATAGACTGGCTGAATGGGTACAGAAACAAGAACTGTATATATGCTGTCTACAAGAGACCCACTTCAGACCTAGGGGCACATACAGACTGAAAGTGAGGGGATGGGAAAAGATACTCCATGCAAATGGAAATCAAATGAAAGCTGGAGTAGCAATTCTCATATCAGACAAAATAGACTTTAAAATAAAGATTATTAGAAGAGACAAAGAAGGACACTAAATAATGATCAAGGGATCAATCCAAGAAGAAGATATAACAATTGTAAATATTCATGCACCCAACACAGGAGCACCTCAATACATAAGGCAAATGCTAACAGCCATAAAAGGGGAAATTGACAGTAACACAATCATAGCAGGGGACTTTAACACCCCACTTTCACCAATGGACAGATCATCCAAAATGAAAATAAATAAGGAAACACAAGCTATAAATGATACATTAAACAAGATGGACTTCATTTATATTTATAGGACAGTCCATCAAACACAACAGAATACACATTCTTCTCAAGTGCTCATGGAACATTCTCCAGGATAGATCATATCTTGGGTCACAAATCAAGCCTTGGTAAATTTAAGAAAATTGAAATTGTATCAAGTATATTTTCCAACCACAATGCTATGAGACTAGATATCAATTACAGGAAAAGATCTGTAAAAAATACAAACACATGGAGGCTAAACAATACACTACTTAATAACGAAGTGATAACTGAAGAAATCAAAGAGGAAATTTAAAAATACCTAGAAACAAATGACAATGGAGACACGATGACCCAAAACCTATGGGATGCAGCAAAAGCAGTTCCAAGAGGGAAGTTTATAGCAATACAATCCTACCTCAAGAAACAAGAAACTTCTCAGATAAACAACCTAACCTTATACCTAAAGCAATTAGAGAAAGAAGAACAGAAAAACCCCAAATTTAGCAGAAGGAAAGAAATCATAAAGATCAGATCAGAAATAAATGAAAAAGAAATGAAGGAAATGATAGCAAAGATCAATAAAATAAAGCTGGTTCTTCGAGAAGATAAACAAAATTGATGGGGCTTCCCTGGTGGCGCAGTGGTTGAGAATCTGCCTGCTAATGCAAGGGACACGTGTTCGAGCCCTGGTCTGGGAGGATCCCACATGCTGTGGAGCAACTAGGCCCGTGAGCCACAACTACTGAGCCTGCACGTCTGGAGCCTGTGCTCCGCAACAAGAGAGGCCGTGATAGTGAGAGGCCCATGCACCGTGATGAAGAGTGGCCACCGCTTGCCACAACTAGAGAAAGCCCTCGCACAGAAACGAAGACCCAACACAGCAAAAATAAATAAATTAATTAATAAACTCCTACCCTCAACATCTTAAAAAAAAATTGATAAACCATTAGCCAGACTCATCAAGAACAAAAGGGAGAAGCCTGAAATCAACAGAATTAGGAATGAAAAAGGACAAGTAACAACTGACATGCAGAAATACAAAGGATCATGAGAGATTACTACAAGCAACTCTATGCCAATAAAATGGACAACCTTGAAGAAATGGACAAATTCTTAGAAAAGTACAGCCTTCCAAGATTGAACCAGGAAGAAATAGAAAATATAAACAGACAAGTCAGGCACTGAAATTGAGACAGCTATTAAAAATCTTCCAACAAACAAAAGCCCAGGATCAGTTGGTTTCAGAGGCAAATTGTATCAAACATTTAGAGAAGGGCTAATACCTATCCTTCTCAAACTTTTCCAAAATATAGTAGAGGGAGAAACACTCCCAAACTCATTCTATGAGATCAGCATCACCCTGATACCAAAACCAGGCAAAGATGTCACAAAAAAGAAAACTACAGGCCAATATCACTGATGAACATAAATGCAAAAATCCTCAAACACTACTAGTAAACAGAATCCAACAGCACATTAAAAGGATCATACACCACGATCAAGTGGGGTTTATCCCAGGAAGGCAAGGATTCTTCAATATACGCAGATCAATCAATGTGATACACCATATTAACAAATAAAAGGCGAAAAACCATATGATCATTTCAATAGATGCAGAAAAATCTTCTGAAAAAATTCAACACTCATTTATGATAAATACACTCCAGAAGGTAGGCATAGAGGGAACTTACCTCAACATATTAAAGGCCATATATGACAAACCCACAGCCAACAGCGTTCCCAATGGTGAAAAACTGAAACCATTTCCAGTAGATCAGGAACAAGACAAGGTTGTCCACTCTCTGCATTATTATTCAACATAGTTTTGGAAGTTTTAGCCACAGCAATCAGAGAAGAACAAGAAATAAAAGAATCCAAAGTGGAAAAGAAGAAGTAATGCTGTCACTGTTTGCAGATGACATGATACTGTACATAGAGAATCCTAAAGATGCTACCAGAAAACTGCTAGAGCTAATCAATGAATTTCGTAAAGTAGCAGGATACAAAATTAATGCACAGAAATCTCTTGCATTCCTATATACTAATGATGAAAAATCTGAAAGAGAAATTAAGGAACCGTACCAATTTATTATTGCAAGAAAAATAATAAAATACCTAGGAATAAACCTACCTAAGGAGACAAAGACCTGTATGCAGGAATCTATAAGACACTGATGAAAGAAATTAAAGAGGATACAAACAGTTGGAGAGATATACCACATTCTTGGATTGGAAGAATCAACACTGTGAAAATGACTATACTACCCAAAGCAATCTACAGGTTCAAAGCAATCCCTCTCAAACTACCAATGACATTTTTCACAGAACTAGAACAAAAAATTTCACTATTTGTATGGAAACACAAAAGACTCCGAATCCCAAAGCAATCTTAAGAAAAATGGAGCTGGAGGAATCAGACTCCCTGACTTCAGACTATAGTACAAAGCTACAGTAATCAATACAGTATGGTACTGGCACAATAACAGAATTATAGATCAATGGAATAGGATAGAAAGTCCAGAGATAAACCCACACACATATGGTCACCTTATCTTTGATAAAGGAGGCAAGAATATACAATGGAGAAAAGACAGCCTCTTCAATAGGTTGTGCTGGGAAAACTGGACAGCTACATGTAAAAGAATGAAATTACAACACTCCCTAACACCATACACAAAAATAAACTAAAAATGGATTAAAGACCTAAATGTAAAGCCAGATACTATAAAACTCTTAGAGGAAAACATAGGCAGAACACACTATGAAATAAATCATAGCAAGACCCTTTTTTGACCCACCTCCTAGAGAAATGGAAATAAATACAAAAATAAACAAATGGGACTTAATGAATCTTAAAAGCTTTTGCAAAGCAAGGAAACCATAAACAAAGCGGAAAGACAACCCTCAGAATGGGAGAAAGTATTTGCAAATGAAGCAAATGACAAAGGATTAAACTCCAAAATTTACAAGAAGCACATGCAGCTGAATATCAAAAAAACAAACAACCCAATCCAAAAATAGACAGAAGACCTAAACAGACATTTCTCTGAAGAAGATATACAGATGGCCAACAAACACATGAAAGGATGCTCAACATCACTAATCATTAGAGAAATGCAAATGAAAACTACAATGAGGTATCGCCTCACACCACTCAGAATGGCCATCATCAAAAAATCTACAAACAATAAATGCTGGAGAGGGTGTGGAGAAAAGGGAACCCTCTTGCACTGCTGGTGGGAATGTAAATTGATAGAGCCACTATGGAGAACAATATGGAGTTTCCTCAAAAAACTAAAAATAGAACTACCATACGATCCAGCAATCTCACTACTGGGCATATACCCTGAGAAAACCATAATTCAAAAAGACTCATGTACCACAATGTTCATTGCAGCTCTATTTACAATAGCCAGGACATGTAAGAAACCTAAGTGTCCATAGACAGATGAATGGATAAAGAAGATGTGGTATATATATACAATGGAATATTACTTAGCCACAAAAAGAAACAAAATTGAGTTGTTTGTAATGATGTGGATGGTCCTAGAGACTGTCATACAGAGTGAAGTAAGTCAGAAAGAGAAAAACAAATACCATATGCTAACACATATATATAGAATCTAAATAAATAAATAAATAAAAGGTTCTGAAGAACCTAGGGGCAGCACAGGAATAAAGACGCAGACATATATAATGGATTTGAGGACACGGGGAGGGGGAAGGGTAAGCTCGGATGAAGTGAGAGAGTGGCATTGACATATATACACTACCAAATGCAAAACAGATAGCTAGTGGGAAGCAGCCACATAACACAGGGAGATTAGCTTGGTGTTTTGTGACCACCTAGATGGGTGAGATAGGGAGGGTGGGAGGGAGACGCAAGTGGGAGGAGATATGGGGATATATGTATATATATAGCTGATTCTCTTTGTTATTAAGTGGAAACTAACACACAATTGTAAAGCAATTATACTCCAATAAAGATGTTATAAAAATTTTTTTTAAAAAAGAAAAAAAGTGATCAAGAAAATAATCAACTGGAAGTTCTTATAGCTGGATTATATAAGTCACATAAAAATTAAGGAAGCTCTTTGGTGCTGAGTAGTTAATATGGCTATAGAAACAACAGAGAAACATGATACTGGAATCTCAGAAAGGCCAATTTCATATCATTTCTTGGAAGTGATTTATGTGTGTAAGATTGTGAGTGTGTGCCCTCGGCCATCCTGCCCATATTAGAATCCCACCTCCATCTCTTCGGTGAGACAAGTCAATTCTCTGACACTCAGTTTCCTCTTTGGTTAAACATATGTGTATTTTTATTTCGAAATATATGTCTACATTTATTATTAGTTATTTATTGTATTAGTCAAGTTCCAAACAAGAGAGAAAAACCGAGCAGTACATTGCACAGAGAGCATTTAAGAAGAATTATTACCTGTACCAGGGAAGAAACTATACCTGTGTGAAGAGAACACGAATAACTGCTGTGGTGTTGAGGAAGAGTGCCCCGAAAAGGAACATACTTTGACACAGGCTTCCCTCCCAGTGCTCTGATTCAGACTTCATTGTAGAAGTTGTAGTTGTGGTCCTCTGGATGGCAATGTAATTTCCTGGGTTTCCCAGGCCAGAGGTGGTCCACAATTTGTGCAGGCTAGCAACGCTTGTGAGGGGGCATGGAGAAGGAGTCAGAGAGCCTGGAGCCACTCGCCAGCTGGGTGGTTTGGGGTCTGGAGGTACAGTAGCTGCAAGGGAATGTGTAGGCATGCAGGCTGACTGAGGTCGGCAGGCAGTGTGAAAACGAGTTAGGGTGTTTGAAGCCTGCTCATTGCAACTCAAGGTCTAAGATGTACATCTGTGTCAGAGGTTTGTGGCAAGGTGGAACCCAGAGAGTAACTTCCAGTTTCCCCATGGTGCATCCTCTGTAGGATGAATATATTCCACCTCCCTAGCCATTATCCTTGCTAAAAGCTTTCCTAACAGGAACTACATCACTCTTCACCTTCTGTTTGTTTTCTATGGGAAGTTGTTCACAACGTGATACTCTATATTTCTAGAGATCACAGATTTTTCTGGCACCTTTTATATTAGAGTTTAACAGTGGAAACTCACTTTTCAATTGTGTTGTCAAAAATAACCCGACTGCTATAAATGTGCCATAAAGATCTATCGCATTTCATTCTAAAAGACAAAACTCTTGACATAAGATGCTGTGTTGTAACACCCTGCCAATGTCTTCTCTGACAGCCCCTTCAGAATGAGAGAAGCGACAAATGCTGCTCTCACTATGTGAACAAGGGGATGAAATGCACTCCTTCTATCTTCTCCAAACACGAGAAGTTTTGCATTACTGTCTAAAAAAGAGGAAGAAAATACCTGAAGCATGTTGATATTCTATGTATATGATTTCTGCATTCTTGAAATCATTAATGATAATAGTACTATTAGATTCTCCTTGGAATCAGTTACTTAAGGCAGATGTTGAGAAAGTAAAACTATAAAACCATTAAAGTTGAACTGAAAAGTTCCACCTACATTTTAGTCAAGTTAAATGTGAAAGAAGAGGTTTAGAGGCTTTAAGACATCTGGGTAAATTTGCTTCCAATATATGACTTTGAATTAGTCACTTTACTACCCTAAGAACTAATTTTCTCATCCATAAATTGGGTTTGATTTCTAAAGCCTGCAAAATATGTTTTAATAACCCTATGAAATGTTTTATATAAATATTGTCAGAAGAAGTCAGGAGATTTAAGAAACAAATATTCACTACCATGAATATACAAGTTTAATATCTTTTACTTCCTTGAACACATCAAGATTTAGGTATAAATACATAGGATCTTTTAACTATGCTAAACCAATTAGTAGAACAGAAGGTAAGTTAAGCTGAATTGCTGACAGCAAATTTGAGAAGGGAATGGAGAAAAGCTTAATATTCAAGTCAATCAGTGACTTCGAGATCAACTGTCTATAATTTTTGGTAATGCTGCGAGCAGTGGTTGGCATATTGAAGAATCATTCTGGCCCTTGCTGAAAAATATTCTGAACTGTTAAATACACTTGCATATTTATAATAACATTTTTTACTAGTACAGTTATTGAGTTTGTAAAGTATATCCATAGTTTACTTTTGTGTTTTGTTTACTATTTGCACATTCTAGTCTTTGTGACCACCTTTCCCATTTTTATAGGCATGTGGTGAGTATTATGTTCATTTAACAAAAAGACATAATGAGCACAAAGATGTTAAATGATAAGCAAATTTATGCAACTAAATGGCTAAACAAATATACTATGGCATGAGATATTAGGAGCATAGGTCTTGAGGTGAGACCACCAGCATTTGACCTCTGACTGTGCAATAAACTAAGATAATGAGCAAGTTACCTCAATTTAAGGCTCAGAATTCTCATCTGAAAAATGGGTATAATAATAGAACCTATATCATAAGGTTGTTGTGGGGATTAATTAGAGATTGGATTGGAGTGCCATTCAAAGTAGCAGTAAATATTTGGATGTACTTCTGCTAACATTCTTGGAAAATTAATTTATCTATCACCTAGTGTTATAGTTACTTGTTTATAAAGGTTTCTCTGTACTAAATTATATGTTACCCCAGAGAACACATGATATTTATGTTTTCATTTGACACAATAATTATAATTCTTTTTACACGTAGTATAGGTGCTTCATTAACGTTGTTGAATAACTGAATGGCTAAATGAAAACAGGATCAGGAATACCGACTCTCAATCTAAGGATTAGAGTTGATTCTACTAAGGTTTCAAAATGTATCAACTGCTCTATTTCCTAGAGCATCTGGTAAGTATGACCTTTAGAACTTCTGGCAATAGTGACAGAGGTTAGGTAAACAAGATAATGAAAAACAAGATAATGGGAAAGATTAGGTAGAAAATGAAGAAATGGGAAATTTAACAATGTTAAGAAAAATAACTGTGAGATTAAGGTTACTAAAACAACCTGTCCTGTGTGCATGAATTTGGACACAGGCAGAAACATCATTCAGCAATTAAAAACAGTTGCTAAATTAAAACTGTCAACACAAAAGTAATTTATTAAAATAATTAAAAGACCATCCCTATCATAGTCATTTACATCATAATGAGCCAATTATTCTTTGCTATAAAAATTTACTGAATCTCAATGGCAAGTAGAGAGGACACAAAATTTTAGTCGCAGTGGAGCTACCATGATGTTTTCCCTTTGTAATTTTTCACAATATATTTTGTAAATTATTCAGAATTTTACACAGCCATAATAATATTAACGATTAACCATTACATTTTGCAATGTTGATAAAAAAATCTATATATAAAGTGCATATAGTGAAACATTAGAGTTCAGTAGTTAAGACGTGGACCCTGAAGTAATTCCACATAGTTTCATAACTTAGAAAGTAACATCACTTCTTTGCTTTCTCATTTATAAAATGGGAAAATAATTTTTAGCTTCCTGATGGGAACTTCTGTGGAATAAAATCAATAACATGCAGAGTTTTACCTAAATGTCTGATATCAATAAGCATTGAATAAATAGCAATTATTATCATTATCATTATTACTGTATAAATTCATCTACTCAAGAGAAAAACAAAATAAAACATAGGGATATACAATTTCAAGATGATATTAGGAAATTATACAGTTATTCCTTTATTTCCAATAGATCACAATTTAAAAAGGTTGTTTGTTTTCAGTTTGGGGCAATTATGAATGTGGTAGGATTAATAAAGCTCTCCACCCCAAAAATATACAATTCTTAATTTCTGGAGCCTGTGAATGTTACCTTATTTGACAAAGACTTTGAAGATGTGATTAAATTAAATATTTTGAGATGAAGGATTATCCTGGATTATCTGGTTCGGTCATAAATACAACCACAGGTGTTCTTATAAGGGAGAGACCAAGGGTGCTCACACACAGAGGAGGAGGTTTACCACAATGTTACTACAGAGGGAGGTGGAGGTTAGGTGATCTGAATGCAAGACAAGGAATGCAGTAGCCTAGTGGAAGCTGGCAAAGTCAAGGAGTAGATGCTTCCCCAGGGACTCTAGAGGGAGTGTGGTCTGCTGACACCTGGATTTTCACGAAGTGATACTGATATGGACTTCTGGCTTTTGGAATTGTGATAGAATAAATATCTGTTGTTTAAAGCTACCAGGTCTGTGGTCATTTGTTACAGCAGCAGCAAGAAACTAATACAATTAATTAATCTGCTATAAATATTCCTGTATAGAATTTTTATGAACATAAGTTTTAATATCTGTGGGACAAATGCCCAGGAGTATAATAGCTAGGTTATATGGAAACTGCATATTTAATTTTATAAGAAACTCTCCAAGTTTTCCAAATGGCTTTATCATTTTCATCTTCTCATCAGTGGTGTATGCATGATCTGGTTTCTCTGCACCCTTGCCAGAATATAAGGCTGTCACTATTTTAAAATGTTACCTTTGTGTTAAGTGTGTAGTGACATCTCATTATAGTTTTAATTCACATTTTCCTACCAGTAGTGATATTAAACATGTTTTCAAGTGCTTATTTACCATCTGCTCATCTTCTTCTTTGTAATGTCTATGTTGTTTGCCCATTTTCTAATTTGACCATTATTTACTGTTAAGGTTCTTTAGATATTCTAGATATAGGTCCTTTTTCAAATATATGTCTTAAAAATATTTTCTCCAGCCTGTAGTTTGTCTTTTCATTTTCTTAGTGGTGACTATCACAGAGCATAGTTTTCATTTTGATGAAGTCTAATTTATCATTTTTTAAATTAATGTTTTTTTTTTTTGTTTTTTTTTTTTTTTTGCATTACGCGGGCCTCTCACCGCTGTGGCCTCTCCCGTTGCGGAGCACAGGCTCCGGACGCGCAGGCTCAGCGGCCATGGCTCATGGGACCAGCCACTCTGCGGCATGTGGGATCCTCCCAGACCGGGGCATGAACCTGTGTCCCCTGCATCGGCAGGTGGACTCCCAACCACTGCGCCACCAGGGAAGCCCAATTAATATGGTTTTTATTGTCAAGTCTAAGAACTCTTTTCCCAATCTTTCCTCCATTGCATTGGTTTTTTCACCTTTGTCAAAACTCGGTTGATCATATGTGTATGGGTCTATTTCTGGGTTATCCATTCTGTTCTATTAATCTATGTGCCTATATCTGTGCCAATACCACATGCCTTATCTTAGTTGTAATCATTAATATTGGGTTGAGTGATTCCTCGTACTTCATACTTCTTTTTCAAGATTGTTCTAACTATACTACAGCTTGTTACTTTCAATAACATTTTAGAATAAGCTTGTCTATATATGCAAAAGTCATTTATAAGTTTTTAATAGCAATTTTACTAAACCTATAATTTTTTACTATGTTGAGTCTTCCATTCCATGAACACAGTATATCTTTTCATTTTTAAATTCCTTTCTTCAGCACATTGTAATTTTCAGTGTGCAGATCTTATACATGCTTTGTTAAGTTTCTACTTAAGTACTGGTTCATCAATTGTAACAAATGTACCCCACTAATGCAAGATAAATAAATAGAGGAAACTGGGAGGGAGGAGGGTGGAAAAGGTATATGAGAAATGTGTACTTGCTCTTTAATTTTTCTATAAACCTAAAACTGCTCTAAGAAATAAAATCTATTAGCTAAGTATATGAGGAATGGAATATTATTATAATTAGGTATCCTGAATCAGACAATAGCAAAAAGAAAAAGTAGTAATAACAATTATTACCGTTAACATCATCAGGTTATTTCATTTCTGTAAGAATACATGTCTAGAGCCAATGAATCAATGATATCAGAATAGCAATAGGAAGATCTCTGACCTTAGATGTCTATGTACAGGTAATTATCATGCATGCGTGTAGGCAAAAGAAATAGATTCTCAGACATAGAAGAAATCCTATGCATGCCAGTTTTTGAGGGAACAGTAACTCAAAATAACAAAACTGCCCAGAGACAGAAATAGAGAAATTTTAAGTTTAATGTTTCACACAAAATGATTTAGGGAAAATCATATAACCAAAGCTTAAACGTCTGTCTAAATATTTGTTGATTATAAGCTATAAAGTTTAATGAATTTTCCAAATTTTCTTAAAATAGAATATATAGTAAATGTAAACAATAATAACATTTAGAATGTAAGTTCTAGATTTTTTTTTTTTTAAATAACCTTGAATGTTGGGCTAAGAGAAGAAGATACTGCATTGAAACAGTTCTAATTCTTTTCTGGGAGATCATGAAAGAGAAATTGTAATAATTTTACTTTTTTCATATTGATTTTTAAAAATAGCCAAAAGTGTTTGCTATATGTATAAGATAAACCACTACCGGAAAGCCAATAAGGTATAGATTTTTAAACCAGTAGGAAAAACAAAACAAACTCAACAAAACGTAGTGCAATTCCCAAGGCTTTTCAGGGAACACTGGGGCTAATGTCTTTCCATCTTCTCATCATACTCCAATTAGCCCATTCTATTCAGCTTCCTCCTCTCTGTTCAAATCAGCTACTACATCTGTGTTTGCTTTCTATTACCCGCAGATCATTGCTCCTTCTCTAGTTCGTTTGTCCTTGTGAGATTATGGATTTTTTAGGCCATTTGTCTAATTGTATTATTTACTCTCATTTATATATCAAAATTAAAACCTAATGTAATTAAATGGCTACATAGGAAAATTATTGACACACTGGCTATAGTAAATAGTTATAAATTCTCTCTAATTAATATAATTTTGATGATATTTTTATCCACACACATTAAGATGCCAGAATAAGTGGTGTTTTTACATTAAAATATCAGAGGAAAAGTAAGTATTAAAACTCTGATGGTAACCCCTTATCCAAGACCACTTCATGTGGTTGTGGGTAATGAAGAGCAACTCTCCTATAAGTGTTAAGCACATGACTCTGATGTGAGTGGTGGCCCTTGGGATCATGCACCTATTTATAATTGTGTATAGATATATACAACCTTCAGGGACAGCGGGGGAAGGCCCTAATCTGAATCAGGAATTCTCTATTGGTGTTCATTCCATAAAAAGCTCTTAATGGCAATAAAATTTTTAATGGTAAAGTATTAGATTGAGATTAGAAATATATCTCTCATAACTATGGTTAGTAATATTGCCACCTGATTATCTAATTCTCACAAGTTATTGAAATAATTTTCTTTATGGAAGTTTTATGTAATAAACTGCAATTGTAACACAATAAGGGGAAAACAGGCATTAAATAAAATGTAAAAACAGGAATCAAATTTATAATGTTATGAGCACGATATACATATCTCATTGAAATAACAATAGCAAAACTAACAAAAATAATACCATGCGTAGTAACAATAATACCATACTTTTAGTGGTACTTCTTGTCTACTAGGCAATGTTTTAAGGAATTTACACACACACACATTTACACACATATACACGTACACACATGCACATACACACACATACTCACTTAATCCTCATAACAATCCCCTGGGGATTTTATCTTTCACTTGTCACTTCCCTTCTTTTTCCAACTTACATGGTACAAGAAAAATTCATGAAACTATATTTTAAAGCATCTTCTAAACTCAGTGCAGAGTAGAAGTTAGTAGGTTTATCACAATTATTGTGTGTTGTATTTCATAACTTTTTAGATATCTTGTTAAAATTCAGAGATCTATAAATAAACCACAAGAAGACTGATATCACTCAAATAGCACACATACACAGCGGGAGCCATTTCAACTTATTTGTCCATTTTTCTTAAATGATTGAAAAAAGTAAAAAATGGCCAATGGAAGCTGAATAAATCCATATTTATTGATTGACTCTATTAATGACAATATGCTCATTGGTAAACTAAGTCTCCCTATATAGGTGTAGTTTCTTAGTAATTATACGACCTATATGATCAACATTACTTCAAAATAAATTCCAAGATAATTGAATATTGGTATTGAATAAAAGTTGTTTGCATTCAAGTAGAAATGTGCTTTGGCATTTATTATGATTTTCTCCTTCAATTAGACTAGTCAAATACAAAGACTCAAAGGGAAATTTTATATTGTTAGATTGTTAGAAATTAGTGGCTTTTGGTGGAAAATTCTTGTTTCTTCAGCACTTCTATGTGTTTTTATAGGACATTATTATATCCCTAAACACATTGCTACTCAATGGAGTAGAGTACCTGCCACAAATCTGAAATGCCCAAGTATAGCTCTGATAACAAAATCAATTCTTCTCCTTGTATTTCTTACCAAGTCGTTTCTTTCAAACACACTCTTTCCAATTTCCCTTCTGATTTCATCTTTTTTTTCACCTGATTTTTAAAGTCCTTTTGATAATCAAATCACTAAACATCACTCAGTCATTGCACTTCTGAGGATCAGATCTGTCACTGGCTTATATACTTTTATGCCCAGCACTGATTTTGATTCATGCCTTAGAATGTCAGAGCCTAAAAGGACAATTCGACTTTCACTTTTCAGAGCCAGTTTCCATATCAACTTTAATTGAGTAGATAGTATTTAATATAGTTCTCTTCCAGCAGGCAATAATCTTTTACCCCAAGGTTCTCTGTCTTATATTAAACAGAAAAATGCTGACTCAGAGGCTTTTGTTCTGTTTTGTTTTTACTCTTGCTCCCACTTTAACTTGGTTTGAGAAAAAGTTTTACAAGTTGAAATCCCATACTGCCTGAAATACAGACTTTTAAAAAAGGCATTATTTAGTGTATTAAAAAGGTAATTGAGTTTAATTTTTAAACTTCTATATCTTTAAAGTCATAGGAATATAAGTGTTATCGGTTATAGTGTAATCGACTGAATGTTTGTTTCCCCCAAATTCATATGTTGAACCGTAATCTCCAGTGTGATGGTATTAGGAGGTGGGGCATTTGGAAGGTGATTTGGCCATGAGGGTGGAGCCCCTGTGAATAAGATTGATGCTCTTATAAAAGAGATCCTAGAGAGCTCCCCTGTCCATTCTGCCATGTGAGGAGAGGGTGAGATCTCATCAGACACATCTTGATGTAGGATTTCTCAGTCTCCAGAACTGCGAGAAATACATTTCTTTTGTTTATGAGCCACCTAGTCTATGGTGTTCTATTCCAGCAGCCTGAACAGACTTATAGAATAAGACATATAGAATAATTGAAAATAAAGTAAAAGGAATATATATTTATAACCTCAGTATTGGCTAGATACTTAGAAATTATTTGATTAGCTATCCATGATCATTATAGTCCAAATTGTATTGCCAAATTTACATATCAAGTAAAAAAAATTAAATCTTTTAAAATAAACACATTTCTTAATTGTCATATCAACTCTGCCTTATATATATGAGCCAATATTTGGTGTATGGCAATTTAATTAGCATAATCCCCACTCAGAAATTCTGAAAAATTTATTACTCTAAACTGGCAAAAATTCCTCAGCTTATCTTCAACTTCTCTAAGCCACTCCTCCTCAAGTTTTTGCATGTATTTTCATATGCAATAGTAAACTGAGGCTAATGTTTAAAGAGAAAAAATTATTAAAAATAGTCAAGATTTTTGGTTTCTGGTTTTGCAAGTAAGGATCTTGGCAGTCACCACTCTGTCCTAACAGCAAGTAAAAAGCTGAACAGACTGAAAAATCAATTATTTTTGTATCCATAAGAGAGGAAGGACACTGGGCAAATTTCTGCAGCCAAAATCAGTGAGACAGACAGGCAAATACAGGGAATCACAGCTTACTAGAGCAGAGACTCAAGACATCAGCACTGAAGAGGAAAACCTGAAGTGTTCTGACAAATTGTTGGAGGATCAATGTGAACAAGTCTGAGAGTTAACTACTCCAGAGGTGCTAGCCATAGGTGGATCACCCCAATACTGAGAGAGTCCCTCCAGGAGGCCAACCAGGTTCTCACAGTAAGTATCAGAGGAAAAAAATCTGGGTTTTGGCAAGGGTTGGGGAAAAACTCTGAAATTTAACAGAGCACCATGTTCTTTGTAACAAGTCCTGCCCTCAGAGGAAACTTGTTAACCAGAGCCTAACCTGCTAGTTTATAACTATCCTGGGGGAAAGGAAATGCCCAACTCCAGCCAGCTCTAGCCCTCCACATAAGAGAAGAGATAAATTCACCTACAGCCCACTTTGTCTCACCAGAGGGAGGAGAACAAAATCAAACCAAAACTGAGAAACACCTGAAGTGCACAGGGCAGAGGCATAAGCTTACTGAAAGGCTGAGACCTAATCATGGGACTGCAGAACACTTTCCTTCACCACATTACTAAAGGCCTATTTACAGTAGCTCCTTTTAACCAGTACATTATGGCTGTCCATAAAAAACAAAAACAAAAACAAAAACAAAAAACCTTGCAAAACATACCAAAAGGCAAAAAAACACAATTTGAAGAAACTAAGCAAGCATCAGAACCAGACATGTCAGGGATGTTAGAATAATCAGACCAGGAATTTAAAACAACTATGATTAATATGCTAAGCATTCTAAAGGATAAAATAGATAACATACAAGAGCAAAGGGGCATTGTAAGTGGACATGCAGAAATCCTAAGAAAGAACCAAAAAAAAAAAAAAAGATGAAGATCAAAAACATTTTAACAGAAATGAAGTATGCTTTGATCTGCTTATTAGTAGACTGGACACAGTTGAGGAAAAAAATCTTTGAGCTAGAAAATATATCAATAGATTCCTCAAAAACTGCAAAGCAAAGATTGTTTAAAAAACTCAGAAAATCCAAGGAGCTTGGGGACAGTTAGAAAAGGTGTAACATGTAATGGGAGTGCCAGAGGAAGAGGAAAGAGAAGAAATATTTGAAACGATAATGACTGAGAATTTCTCCAAATTGATGTCAGACACCAAACCACAGATAAACAAAATTCAGAGAACACCAAATGGGATAAATGACAACTAAAACTACACAGCGTCATATCATTTTCAATCTACACAAAATAAAAGATAAAGGTTAAAAACAACTTACCTATAGAAGAACAGAGAAGAATGATGCTCAACTTCTCCTCAGAAACCATACAAGCAAGAAGAGAATGGATGAAATGCTTAAACTGTTGAGAGAAAAGAAACAGCAACTTAGAATCCAGTACCCTTCAAATTAACATTCTAAAGTCAAGGAGAAATAAATACTTTCTCAGACAAACAAAAATTGAGGGGATTTTTTTGTCTGTAGACCTGCCTTGCAAAAAATGTTAAAATAAATTATTTAGAGAAAAAGAAAATAGTACAGGTAAAAAACTTAGATTTACGTAAGGCAACAAAGAGTATCAAAAAAGGAATAAGTGAAGGTAAAATAAAAACAAAAATTTTTTTCTATTCTTTATTGATCTAACAAATAATGGTGTCTAAAATAATGTCAATAATATATCTGATTATGTATACTTATGTACTTATTATATATGTGTGTATATATATATGCTTATACATATATATGCTTATATAATTGAAATGAATAACAATGATACAAGGGGCAGGAGGAAGAAAGGGATTGAGATTATTTTGTTATTAAAAGGTACTTACACTACCCATGAAGTGGTATAGTGCTATATCAAAGTGGACTTATATTAGCTGGAAATGTATATTGCAAATTCTAGGACAACCACTTAAAAGAGTAAAAAACAAAAGTAAAACTAATAAGAAATGAGAATAAATGGAACTATATACCAATTAAAACCACAAAAAGCAGAAAAAGAGTGGAAGACAAACATGGTAACATTGAACAAGGGCAACAAATAGAAAACAGTAACAAATATGATAGATATTAATCCAACTGTATCAGTAATCACTTTGAATGTTAGTGGTCTAAGTGCACCAGTTAAAACACAGAGATTGTCAGAATAGATCAAAAAGAAAAAAAGAAGGGAACAAACTACATGTTGTCTATAAGAAATCCACTTAAAATATAAAGGTACATAAATTAGCGCAGGGAACTCTACTCAATACTCTGTAATAACCTATATGGGAAAAGAATCTAAAAAAGAGTAGATATGTGTTTATGTATTACTGATTCACTTTGCTGTACACCTGAAACTAACATGGCATTGTAAATCAACTATACCCCAATAAAAATTTTTAAAAAAGAAAAAAACAAAATAAAGGTACATATTAAAAGTAAATGGTTGGAGGGGGGTGGGAGGGGATATATGTATACATATAGCTGATTCAATTCATTGTACAGCAGAAACTAACACAACATTGTAAAGCAACTATATCCCAATAAAAACAAAACAAAACAAAACAAAAAAAGTAAATGGATGGAGAAAAAAAAATAATTATAACCTAATCAAAAAAGCAGGAGTAGTTATATTAATTTCAGACAGAACAGACTTCAAAGCAAGGAAAGTTATCATTAAACAATGATAAAGAACCAATTCTCTAAGATACATAGCAATCCTTAACATGTATGAATCTAACAACAGAGCATCCAACTACGTGAACCAAAAACTAATAGAATTGCATAGAGAAGAAAATGAATCCACTTGCATATTTGGAGACTAACACCCCTCTATCAGACATGGACAGATCCAGCAGGCAGAAAATCAGTAAGGACATAGTAGAACTTAATTACATCATCAATCAACTGGATATAATTAATGTCTATAGACCACTTCGTCCAACAACAGCAGAATATAATTCTTCTCATGCCCACATGGAACATTCACCAAGACAGACCAATTTCTGGTCACATAAAACAAACAGACAGACCTACTTCTGGCCACATAAAACAAACCTTAACAAATTTAATATGATTGAATTATACGATACCGATCTTAGACAAAAATGGAATTATACTAGGAATCAATAATAAAAAGATAACTGGAAAATCCCCAAATATATGGAAATTAAACAAAACACTTTTAAATAAAACACAACTCAATAGGTACATATTTGATAATTTAGATAAAATGGACCAATTCCTTGAAAGACACCATCTCTTAAAACCTCACAAGAAGAAATTCACAATCTGAATAGGCCTATATCTATAAAATAAATTGAATCAATAATTAGTAACCTTCTTAAAAAGAAAACACCAGGCTAGATCAGGTCAATGGTGAATTCTACCAAACATTCAAGGAAGAAATTATACCAATTTTCCACAATCTCTTTCAGGGAATAGAAACAGAGGGAATACTTCATAACCCATACTATGAGACTAGCATTACCGTAATACCAAAACCAGGCGAAGACAGTACAAGAAAAGGCAACTACAGACCAATATATCTCACAAACAGAGATGCAAAAATTCTCCTTCAACAAAATAACACCTTATGGAAAAACCTGAATGAACCTTTTGGTTAACCCAATATTAGCAAATTGAGCCCAACAATGTATAAAGAGTTATGCACCATAACCAAGTGAGATTTTTTGCAGGTCTGCAAGGCTTGTTCAAGATTTAAGAATCAATTTATGTAACATATCAGATCCACAGGAGAAAAATAATATGATCATATTAAGAGATGAAGAAAAAAAAGATTTAACAAAATCCAGTGCACATTCATGATAAAAACTCTTAGCAAACTAGAAATAGAGGGAAAATTCCTCAGCTTGATGAAGGATATCTACAAAAGCCTACAACTAACATCATACTTAATGGTGAAAAACTCAAAGTTTTCCCACTAAGATCAGGTAGAAGGCAAGTATGTCCCCTCTCAACACTACTTTTCAACATCATACTGAAAGTTCTATCTAATGGGAGAAAACAAGAAAATAAAATTAAAGGTATATAGATTGGGAAAGAAGAAATAAAACTTGTTTGATTTGAAATTGGCATGATTGTCTGTGTAGAAAAATTCTAAAGAATTGACTAAAACCTCCCGAAACTAGTTAGTGATTATAGCAAGTTTGTAGGATTATAAGGTTATTACACCAGCAATGAAAAAAATTGAATTTGATGTTGAAAACACAATACTATTTATATTAGTATCCAATAAAATAAAATATTTAAGTATAAATTTAACAAAATACATATAAGATCTTTATGAGGAAAACTACAAAACTCTGAGGAATGAAATCCAAGAAGAACTAAATAAATGGAGAGATAGTTCATGTAAATGAATAGGAAACTCAATATCAAGATGTCAGTTGTTGCCAACTTAATCTATAGATTTAATGCAAACTCAACCAAAATCACAAGTTATTTTGTGAATATCAACAATCTGATTATAAAGTTTATATGGAGAGGAAGAAGACCCAGAACAGCCAACACAATATTGAAGAAGAACAAAGTTAGAGGGCTGATGCTACCCAATTTTAAGACTTAGTATGAAGCTACAGTAATCAAGACAGTGTGGTACTGGTAAAAGAATAGACAAATATATCAGAACAGAACAGAGAGCCCAGAAAGAGGGCCACATAAATATAGTCAACTGATCTTTGACAAAAGGGAGAAAGGCAATACAACAGAGAAAAGATAGTATCTTCAACAAATGATGTTGGATCATCAGATGAATGGGTAAAGAAGATGTGGCACATATATACAGTGGAATATTACTCAGCCATAAAAAGAAACGAAATTGAGCTATTTGTAATGAGGCGGATGGACCTAGAGCCTGTCATACAGAGTGAAGTAAGTCAGAAAGAGAAAGACAAATACTGTATGCTGACACATATATATGGAATTTAAGAAAAAAAATGTCATGAAGAACATAGGGATAAGACAGAAATAAAGACACAGACCTACTAGAGAATGGACTTGAGGATATGGGGAGGGGGAAGGGTAAGCTGTGACAAAGTGAAAGAGCGGCATGGACATATATACACTACCAAACGTAAGGTAGATAGCTAGCGGGAAGCAGCCGCATAGCACAGGGAGATCAGCTCGGAGCTTTGTGACCGCCTGGAGGGGTGGGAGGAGACGCAAAAGGGAGGGGATATGGGAACATATGTATATGTATAACTGATTAAATTTGTTATAAAGCAAAAAAAAACAAAAACAAAAACAAATGATGTTGGAAAAACTGAACAGTCTTGTGCAAAAAAAAAAGAATCTAGACCCAGACCTTACACCCTTCACAAAAATTAAGTCAAAATGAATTCCAAACCTAAATGTAAAACACACAAAATATAAAACTCCTAAAACATATTAGTGGAGAAATCCTATATGACTTGGGTACAGTGATGACTTTTTAGGTACAACACCAAAGACACAATTTATAAGAAATAATTGATAAGAATAAAAAACTGCTCTGCAAAAGACAGTGTCCAGAGATTTAGAAGACAAGTCACAGACTGGGAGAAAATATGTGCAAAAAACACATCTAATAAAGGACTGCTTTCCAATATACGCAAAGAGCCTTTAAAAGTCAACAATAAGAAAACAAGAAACCCAATTAAAAAATGGGCCAAAGGGCTTCCCTGGTGGCGCAGTGGTTGAGAATCCGCCTGCCGATTCAGGGGACACGGGTTCGTGCCCCGGTCCGGGAAGATCCCACGTGCCGCGGAGCGGCTGGGCCCGTGAGCCATGGCCACTGAGCCTGCGCATCTGGAGCCTGTGCTCCGCAATGGGAGAGGCCACAGCAGTGAGAGGCCCGCATAACGCAAAAAAAAAAAAAAGGGCCAAAGACCTTAATATAAACCTTATCAAAGAGGATATACAGATCGCAAATAAGCATATGAAAAGATGCTCCATATGATATGTCATCAAATAAATAAGAATTAAAACAAGATACCACTATGCACCTGTTAGTATGGCCCAAATCCAGAACATTGACATCACCAAATGCTGGAGAGAATGTGAAGCAGCAGGAACACTTATTCATTATTATGTGGCATTATTTGCATACTTCACCAGCTAATAATAAATTTTCAGAAATATTATACATCAGGCCATGGCTTGCATTGCCAAAGGTTAGCAGCAACTGAATTCAAATGGTAAAATGATTTAAAATATGCACATTTCTCTAACAATAAGCTATAGTCTATAAAGAGAAAAATCATTAACCTTCTGAAAAGTTAAAGGTGACTTCTAAGTATTTAAAGTCATCAATAATACATTTAAGGATCTATTATAGCATTGTGAGTTAAAACAAGGTTTAACACACATGACACCAATAAATTGCCACTTTATTACAAGGAAAATAATGATTATGTTCTTGAGGAAAAATTTAAAAGCATATTTCATGGTTAGATGTGCTAATATATTTCCAATTATAAGGTTTAATTATCAGTGGGGTTTCAATATAATAAAGAACCTTGCAAGTTTGAAAGATAAGGCCTGTTTATTTTACTTTAAACTTCACATACTGAAAAGGAAACTACTAGAGACTCCCCAAGGAAAACATAATTACATTGATAAACAAGCTTTATTGAAAATATTTGTAGGCATTTTTCTTCAGGGCACATTGCATTTGAGGTGCAATTTAATGGAAATAAATAAAGCTCTGCTTGAGGCACCTAACCAGATCCACTGACTCATTTTTGTCCATGGCCACATTTAACAGAATGTAAAACAGAATCAATTTATCTATCTGTAAAATTAGTTGAAAAATATCACTAATAATTATCTCAAAACTGTCACAAAGTAAGCTTTTTAGAATTTCTTCTAAACTTGCTTCTCTCCTTGTCCTATTCCTCCGTAACTACCAACTAAATTTTTTCCCTGTACGGACCAATACCCTTGGAGTTATCCTTTTCAAATATCTTTGTCTCTCATACTCTACGAACTACCTGTCATCAGTCCCTGATGGCTATACCTTCAAAGGATATACAGAATTTTACCCATTTATATGACCTCCACTGCTACTTCCTCTGGTGCAAGCCACCAGCATCTTTGGCCTGGTTTATTGCAACCACTTACTGCTTTAACGTGAAGATAGAAAAATGGAAATCACATAAGGTATTTCAAGCACAGAGTATTTCCTACACACAAGCTGGAAGGTCAAAGGACAAAAACAGCAAACTGAGTTAATTCAGACTTTAATAACTGCAGAGCTCAGTAGTGCTTCCTAAGGCTGGGGAAAAAAAAGGGAAGTTATGGTATTATTAAATATTAATAATTTGGAATAAAGGTCCCTATGAGGCTGGGAGTTAGAAATTTTAAGATATCACCACATTGCTGCTTGTACATCCTCTGAGGAAGAGTCATGGACAGCAGGTGTTCGAGAAACACTAACAGGTTCTCATAGTGCACAGCTGGTGCCTTCTGAGTTAGGTTGGCACCTGTAGTGGGGTTCGGCAAGGCGAGTGCTGCTGGGAGTGCCAAAGGCAACTGTCTGATTATCTGGATAAATATAGATCAAAGCCAAAAGACGGATGCCAGGCATCTCATGGAACTTTCTGCCTTCCAATCTACTAAATAGCCTTGCATGGCATACCTAAATAGGAGCAGGATGAGGAAAGTTGATAGAAGGGCTTCCCTGGTGGCACAGTGGTTGAGAGTCCGCCTGCCGATGCAGGGGACACGGGTTCGTGCCCTGGTCTGGGAAGATCCCACATGCCGCGGAGCAGCTGGGCCCGTGAGCCATGGCCACTGAGCCTGCGCGTCCGGAGCCTGTGCTCCGCAACGGGAGAGGCCACAGCAGTGAGAGGCCCGTGTACCGCAAAAAAAAAAAAAAGTTGATAGAAGACTCATGTTGCCAGATTTAGAAAATAAAAATAAAAACAATTAGCTTAATGTGAATTTAATGAAAAAAATATTTTAGTGTAACTGGACACACTTTTACTGCTTAACTCCCAGCACTTAAAATAATATAGGAAATTATTGTTTCTAGATTTTTGAATAAATGCTGGAGAGGGTGTGGAAAAAAGGGAACACTCTTGCACTGCTGGTGGGAATGTGAATTGGTACAGCCACTATGGAGAACAGTATGGAGGTTCCTTAAAAAACTACAAATATAACTACCATATGACCCAGCAATCCCACTACTGGGCATATACCCTGATAAAACCATAATTCAAAAAGAGTCATGTACCAAAATGTTCATTGCGGCCCTATTTACAATAGCCCGGAGATGGAAACAACCTAAGTGTCCATCATCGGATGAATGGATAAAGAAGATGTGGCACATATATACAATGGAATATTACTCAGCCATAAAAAGAAACGAAATTGAGCTATTTGTAATGAGGTGGATAGACCTAGAGTCTGTCATACAGAGTGAAGTAACTCAGAAAGAGAAAGACAAATACCGTATGCTAACACATATATATGGAATTTAAGAAGAAAAATTAAAAAAAGGTCATGAAGAACCTAGGGGTAAGACAGGAATAAAGACACAGACCTACTAGAGAATGGACTTGAGGATATGGGGAGGGGGAAGGGTAAGCTATGACAAAGCGAAAGAGAGGCATGGACATATATACACTACCAAACGTAAGGTAGATAGCTAGTGGGAAGCAGCCGCATAGCACAGGGAGATCAGCTCGGTGCTTTGTGACCTCCTGGAGGGGTGGGATAGGGAGGGTGGGAGGGAGACGCAAGAGGGAGGGGATATGGGAACATATGTATATGTATAACTGATTCACTTTGTTATAAAGCAGAAACTAACACACCATTGTTAAGCAATTATACTCCAATAAAGATGTAAAAAAAAGAGTATATTACTGTATCAAAAAAATAATAATATAGGAAATTGATAACTAAAAATAAATTTAGTGAATGAATAAGGTTATACAATGGCAAGATTGCTGAAATCTATAACTTTTATGCTTTTATGCTTATTAACTATTTGATATTCACTGTAGAAGAATAATATGTTAATATAAAAGTGACACTCCTCCCTATAATATTATAATATTAGTCTACATCTACTGATAACACAAACAATTCTCCTTAGTATAGCTAATTGCCTATGTCTTAACTGATATATTATGAAATATATATCATCAAACATTTATCATCCATATATGAAATATGGAAGGCCATATTTTACATATTAATGCAGTTACCAATCACTTACAATGGTACAACATCGATAATATTACATGTTCAATCACAAGTAGATGGTGCTAAACAGAAATGTTAACATACTAAAGACCAGTGATTACTGATAGACCAAAATACAATCTTCAAGAAAGTAAAATCTGTAGTTGGAAGTATGCCCTTTTCCTTTACATCTTAAGAATCCAAAGAATTTTTAGTGCCAGTGTCAAATCGTAAGCAAGCTAAGAGACGATTGCTTTCGCAAAGCAAAGAGGCTTCCAGTGGGTAGGAGGTGAGAAGATCATTGCAATCAGAGCTAATATCTCCAGGAAAGAGATTAATATGGAGCTAGATGGCATTCTCTTAACTACTTCTAATATTCAATACTGTAATGGATCTCTGAGAAATGTTGAGAATCTATTCACCCTTGGGTGAATATGAAAGTATAATGCTTTTCCAATTGTGAAAAAGTTTTTTCATTTCAGCTTTATTGAGGTGTAACAGACAAATAAAATTATAAGATACTTAAAGTGTACATCATGATTATTTGATATATGTATACACTGTGAAAGGATTCTCCTCATCTAGTTAATTAATACACACATCACTTCACATATTCATCTTTTTTTGATGATAAATTTAAGTTCTACTCTCCTAGAAAATTTCAATTATACAATACAGTGTTATCAACTATAGTCACCTTGTTTTATATTAGATCCTAAGAACTAATTCATCTTATAGCTGAAAGTTTGTACCACTTTACCAATCTCTCCATGTTTCCCTACTCCCCAATCCCCGGCAACCACTTTTTACTCTCTGTTTTTGAGACTGACTTTTTTTTTTTTTTCAGTTACCACATATAAGTGGTATCACGAGACATTTATCTTTCTCTGTCTGGCTTATTTCACTTAGCAGAATGTTCTCAAGGTGCATACATGTTTTCATAAATGGCAGGATTTTCTTTAACATGTTGGGGCATCTTGTACATAGAATAAGAGATGAAAAATTTTCTAATCCTCACATTTTCATAAATACTGCACACAATTGTTTAGTTTTCTGTTCCGTAGAAATTATCTATTTTTATATATTTTCATCGATTATCTCTTCTTTCTTCTTCATTTACACACTGTTAACCCTAGTGTTGTATTCTTAAACACAATTTTAAATCAGCCATAAGTTGGTGGTTTAACCTTGGATGCATAAAAATATAAATGTAGAAATAAATTAGAATCATACCTACCATTTTTGATATGATTGGTCAACACTGAACAGGATATATTTTATTCCATTAATCATTATTAGTTGTCATTCTGAGAGTGGCTTTTCACAGAATAAGCTTATGGCAAGTACTTTTTGATGAATTAAAATAGGATAAAATTCTTGGCAAGGTTTTCACAGAAATACTTGGTGATTACAAAAGATTGCTACTTAAATCAATAGAACAGAGCCACTGGTCAGTTGGAAGATATACAATTAGAAGGGAAGGTTAGGGTTGCCTGAGGAATATTTAATAATAAATTAAACTGTTTGTAAAATATATGAAATAACTCCAACTGGGGATAATTTTTTCCTCTATGATCTATTGAAAATTATGATGTTGAAGCATATTATACAAGACAGTGAATATTCAAATATTTTCTTTAGAAAGCACACATTTTTCCCATGCACTTTCTAAAGGGGATAAGAATAGTACTATTTTCATCATGTTTTCTTGTTATTACAAACTACAGAGGAAAGAACATACAGAACAAAACCAGAAAAGGCTTTGATTTCACAATCCTTCTTTGGAAGGCACTCCATTTCAATGGAGAAAAGGTAGGCACTTGCTTTTATCTTTACACTATAATAGAAAATGTTAGTACACCAAAGCAAGAGTGTATTAGCAAAAGTATCCTGCAGAGGATACTTTTAGACACTTCTAAAAGTGAAAAGCACTTTGCACCTGTGGAGACAAAAGCAGTATTTTTCATTGTGTAAAATGTCATAATGTATAATGATAATAGTGATGTTTCTAAGAGTGAACTACTGTATTATTTCAATAGTGTATGATGTATTGAGTTCTAGTTTGATAACTTGTACTCCTTGTGCAGTTTTATGAAATACTGAATACATTAGGAATGAAAGAAAGGACTGCTGAGTTACTGATAATGTGAATTAAAACAGGACTTCAGGCAGCATTGCATGAATCTAAAATTTTTATTATTTTCTGCCTTTCCACAGGACAGTTCTCATGGAAGGTTAATCCTTAATTTGAAAGGCTGTGGTGTGATATTTCAGTATACTCATGTCTTAGTAAAAAGCTCAATCATAATCACTTTTACTCTGTGTCATTTTAATATCTATTCCTTCATGTAAAACTTAGGTTTAAATCTTCAAATTTTGAATAAGCCCTGAGCATTATGCATACATCATGCTAACTAACATTACTATATTTTACCTAGATTTATCAAAACAGGATTCTGATTTATCCATGTTAAATCATTCAATTTTGTGACTCCTTATTATAATATTATTTTTGCTTATATTGTCAGTGTAGCTGGGCACAAACCAAAATAACAAGAATATACCATTGTATCCAGTTATTCTTCCTCTGGAATAAAATTCGCAGTTTCAAATAACAAAATTATTGGCCTTATGGCATTTGTATCACAGAGGACATACTTCAACTTGATAAACATACTAATAGTTGTATGACTTAAAACAGTAATACAAAAAACTAGGACTTGGTGAATTATACGTGTTTTTGATGAAACAAATGATATTACTATAGTTATCATAATATAACCCTCAATGTAATGTATTTGTTTGCTTATGTTATATTCACAACTATACAAATATGAAATTAACTATATAGAGTTATGGGGATTCAAAGATGCAAGCTGAATATCTAATATTTTATATGATATTTTAATGGAACATTTAAAATGTTTAAGTACTTGTAATTTTTGGAAGGTAATTTACAAAATCAAATTCAGATAAGTTTATTTTCCCAGTTTGATTTCTGTAAATTAGTAAAATTTGTTTCTGTATAATAAAATAAAGTTACAGGACAACTATGTACCTTTAGATTTGTTGAAGACACTTGCAGTAAAATCCTCAACTTTCCTTTATCAACACTATTTATATTATTGGGCAAAGGAGAATAAGGACCCAGACTTTTGAAAGAATCTACTGCAAAAGGTGGTTTGAATAGATACCTATCCAGGGACAAATTAACCCTTCATATAAGCCATATCACTTAGACTGATTAATATTTAATAAGTTACAAATATGCTCTTTTTACATTGCTATGGCTATGCACAGTTTATCACTATAGAGCCATATTTTAATAAAAAATTTTGCATGCACTCTAAAAATGCTGAAATGAAGAAGGATGGAAAGAGTAAGGAAACTTGATATGGGTGTTAATTATGGCAATGTTATAGCTCCCTAGTTAAATCTTATCTTAAGAAATGTTATCAACAAGTCCAAGTAGAACAATTACCAGATATCTTTTTTTTTTTGCGATACGCAGGCCTCTCACTGTTGTGGCCTCTGCCGTTGCGGAGCACAGGCTCCGGATGCGCAGGCTCAGCGGCCATGGCTCACGGGCCCAGCCGCCCCGCGGCATGAGGGATCTTCCCAGACCGGGGCACGAACCCGTGTCCCCTGCATCGGCAGGCGGACTCTCAACCACTGCGCCACCAGGGAAGCCCAGATATCTATTTTTTTAAAGCAGGTGGGAGAACTACGTTTAATAACATGAAGCAATTAATTATATCTTACTTATATAGAAGAGGATTTTTTTTGCTGGATACCAATTTTCATCCAGGTTTAGGGTCAGTAAAATATATTTAATATCATCTTGTTAATACTGAATTTAACAATTCTGAGACACATCTAGATTCTTACTGCAATGCAAAGACAAATGTAAAATAAAATATTTTAGGAAAATTGTACCAAATACTGCTGCTCTATCACTTATCAAAGTGGCTTTAGTAGATTTTGTTCTCATTTTTAGGATATAACTATGGAATTTGTAAAATAAGACATTTATTAAAATTGTAGATGTAATAGTCTTTGAATCCCAATAAAAAATATTTTACAAAAATATAATTGATATCTTGAAATCACTTTTGTATGAGTTAGCAAGTGCATAAATACAATTTAAAAGATAATAGACATTACTGAACCATCCACATTTTTCTACTTTTATTTATTAGAAAAATTAATGGATTCTCCCTATTGGCTCAGAGTTTTCAAACTGTCTGTAAATTTTAAGTATCATTGATGTCAATGGATAGCTATTAAACTTATCTTTGAGTGTCTGGTGTAAGAGAAAACATAATTTTCAAGTCAATAATATCATATTCTGGAAAACAATGATGTACACTTGACTTTCAGGAGAAAAATTCCCCAGTGAAGCAAACTACAAAAAAAAAAGAATACAAAACACTCATATCAAAGAACAGATGAAATTTCATGTAAATTGGTTTTCTTCTCTCTGACTGATATTAAGCATTTTCTTTCACCTCGAAAGCAGATTTCACGAAGTGATTGTGGATATCTAAATGTGTGTTAATGTAACACTCAATAAATGATTAACTGTTGTAGGATCAAACTAATAAATCAGTATTTTGACCCACTTCTGTTAACAAAGCTTTTTTTTTATCTGACTCACTATTGTTTAGCCTATGATTTCAAACATACACGATATTTTAACTCTCCCCCACATTAGAAATTTTTCTTTTAAATTTTTGGACAGTTTCTTTTTTTCTAGGACATTGTCGAGCACATTAATAAAAGCTTTTTATTGACTTAACAAGTAAAGGCTTTGGTTATTACAAATCCTAGTTCATTTTAATTTTTAGTATGACAAAATGCTTAAAAAAATATGGGAACTTTCTAATATATTATACTTTGATTTTCAGTTTTTAACATGGCTAAATCTGTAACATGATTCAGAAAATTAAGTATATTTCATGTAGATGCTCATAATGTTCCTATAATATCAAATCAATTAGTAGAAAATTATATAGCATAAGCAGTAATAGCATAGCATAAACATCTGGATATGTTTTCAAATTAGCTTTACTCAAAGATAATCAAATGTTTATCAAACATATAACAAAATATCCCTTCACAGTGACCTACATAAATGGGATACTTAGCCAACATCATTTGAATTAAATGCAGTAACAAGAGATTTCATTTTATTACATGACTTGTAAAAATTGATTTTTATGTTTTACACAAATATTTTTAGACACACACTGGTTATTTAAAAGGAAAGGTAAAGGAAAAAGTAAGGAGAAAGGAAGAAAAGATAGGAAGAAGATAATCCAAAGGAAGTATCTTAGTTTGGGGAATAACACTTTAGAAATTAACTTTAACTTGAGATAGCCTTCCAAAAGATAATTTTCACTTCAAAGTAAAAGTTTCTTTTAGAAATGTAAATCCCATTCAGGAAAAGTTATATTCTAAATCTGAGGTACTAGAAGTGAACATCACAACTGAGTCTCTGTCTGTCTCTCTGTCTCCATCTCTGTCTCTTTCTCTCTATATATTTAAATATATATATATATATATATATTTTGGTTGCCGTACTTAAAAAACAATAGACAACAAAATCAAAACCAAAAATAGCAAAAACCTATCTTCTGTGGTTAGTCTCATGTCCATTAAAGTTTTACCTGGAAGCAAGTGCTAAAATTATTGCTTAAGTGTTATATCAGGAATAAATCAGCAAGCATAATCACAAAGGCCTTCAAGGAAATAGGAGTTATGTAGAAAATTACAGTTTTGGAAGGAGAAGAATTTAAGAATACAGAGTGCTTCTGTGGAGCAGAGACCGGCAGAGTTGGATATTAGAAAAATGAGGCATTATGAAAGCTGAAAGTGGAGGAAAGTTGCTTATATTTGGAGTAAACAGAGAAGTATATTTACACGAGAAAATGAAGAAAAGAAGAGCCCTTCCATATAATTATCTTTAAAAAAAACACCAGAAACAAAGGTAACCTAATTTTTAAAAGTTCTCCCAGGACTATTTTGTAGAATATTACAAGAATTCACCTTAGACTTTGCCTTTGATGAATATTTTACCAACTCAACACACTTAAATTTCTCACTGGGTGTCTCAATATACATGAGTCATAGATTTGGCAAAGATATTGTTTCAAAAGAACTAATCATCTCAATCTATTAGTCATATCACTTTTTTCCAGTAATTCAGGTTTTTTTTTATTAAAACTATTTCATCTCTTCTTTTTTCTCCTTTTATCCTTGTACACAGTTAAATCTAGATCATGTTGTCCTCAAATTTATGATGTATATCACATTTGCTCTTTTATACAGGCATCCACTGGCTTATCTTCTTTGCATACAGTAGTTGCTCAATAACAATTTCATCCATTCAGTGAACATTTTGAGTAACTACGATGGGTTACGCAAGGTACTACTTACCGATACTACCACAATGAACACAGTCCCAGAACTATGCAGCCGACATAATGTTGGGTCAAGAAGTTTAAATTAGTGATGTGAGTTTTTCAGGGATTTTTTGCCATTACTATTTTCAGATGGTTCACTGCAATAGTTTCCTCATTCATATTCCACATATTTGATATCATATGTTATGTTATGAAATATATTTTGTTTGCTTTTGTACAAATTATCCACTTTTTAGCCCTATCATTCTTTATAGGTCTACAGAAACTATATTCTACTCATTGTCTTTATTATGAGAACCATTTTTTTTCTGTCTTCCTTAATTTCATCAGGTTGTTTCCTGAATATTCAATAACTCTTTATCATAAAATACAGTAAATTGTAAAAATAAAAATACTTTAAAATATCCAGTATGAGAGGCTCCAGACTATGAGCTTTTTCACTTTTTTATTTTTTATTTTTTTTATTTTTATAGTTTTCAACTACAATCTCTTCAAATATTTTCTCAGTCCCTTTTTTTTTTTCTCTTCCTCTGGGACCCCTATAATTCGAATGTTGGTGCACTTAATATTGTCCCAGAGTTCTCTGATATTGTCCTCAATTCTTTTCATTCTTTTTTCTTTATTCTGCCTTGTGGTAGATTTTTTATTTTCCAGGTCACTTATCCGTTCTTGTGCCTCAGTTATACAGGTTATTTATTAGTTTACTCATAAAAGGAGAATATATTTAATATCCTTAAACTCATTTGTCTTCCTTGGTATGTTTCACAAAATAAAAGCTCAAACCCATTTGTTTTGAAAACAGAGTAGGACTGAAGTCAGTTTAGACATTAAGCATCACTAAGCCAGCAACAGACAAGCATCCACATGCTTCAGGATATGTAAGCACCTGCCTGCTTGAATATGTTGCCAGTATTGGACATTGACTACAAACAATTGGTGGGAGGTTTTTGTAAAACATCAACCATAAATTTGATAATGTTCTTTCTTGCTATGTCTAAAAAAGGTCTGCTTCCACTCATAGCGACATCCTAGTATATTTCCAAGTCTCATAAAACAGCAAGATGAAATAGGACATTGGCATCTTTATAATGGTTAGAGGAAGACAATTCATGGTGAGTGTATTTGAATATTTGAGGGAATCAAGGCTGTCTTTTTAAAATGACCCTGTTTCTGTCAGCAAATCCATAAAAGTGACATTTTTTTGTGTCCAGTGTTGTGGCTTCTTGACCTTTAAATTCCAACA
The DNA here is from genome assembly GCF_964165515.1 of Mesoplodon bidens. Lineage (NCBI taxonomy): Eukaryota > Metazoa > Chordata > Mammalia > Artiodactyla > Ziphiidae > Mesoplodon > Mesoplodon bidens. Next base: position 80,026,763 of record NC_138169.1, on the reverse strand, counting down.
TTAGAAATGTGGATCAATAAATCTTAGTAATGTCCTCAATTAAAATCACTATGTCCTTATTACACTGACAAGAGAACTACCATAAACAGTTTGCCATAAAAGCAGCCTGAGTGAATGGAAACATTCTGCTTTACGCTTAATGGGATCATTCGTGCCAGAAGTTACTGAAAGTCAAGTTAACTTCTCAAATCAAGTTAGAAAACAGATGTACTGTACAAAGATGAAAACTTGATGTGATTCCAAAGTATACCTTTGCCAAGATATATAGTGAAATTTTATTTAGTTTTTCACAGAGTTAATAGTAAATAAATATACAATCATCAGGCCAATAATGCACATATTTATGAAATAATAAACTCAAAATTCTTGTTTTACATACTGCTAAGGTGAATCCATTTATTCAACAAACATATAATTAATTCCAACTATTTGACCAGCAATGTACTGATTTGGTGGAGATAAAGATGAATAAACCAGTCTCACTACTTTAATTAAGAAATTTATGGATCCTAAACTCTCTTGTCAACTATCATAATACAATATGATAGGCGTTGTATAGATAGTTTTTAAGTTACGGTGGGATCACAGAGGAAGAAGGGATTTTGTCAATTTGTAGTGGTACAAGGAGGTAGAGGAAATGACTCAGAGAAGACACTGAAAAACAAAAAGTATTTCAAGAAACCCAGGGTAGAGGGAGTATGTGAGCATACACAAGGAGTATGCAGAGGACATGCATATCAGAATATGATACGTTCCTAGGAAACTACAAGTGGTATGGAAGGCTGTGATAAAGTGGCAGAACATTAGGTTGAATGAACAGACTGGTTTTTGATATTGGTCTGCTGGGTAATATCTTATGATATTGATAGATTTTACAGGAAACTATCCACAGAATCTAAAGAGCATGGACTTTGATGTCACACAGACTAGAAACTCTGCCTAGCATTAAAAGACGTATGACCTAGTGGTTAAAATTCAAGGCTTTTGAGCCAAACTTCCTGGGTTGAAATCTGGACTCTACCATTTCCTGGAAGCCTAGGATTGCTTACGTTAGAAATGATACCTGCCTGCTGAACATACAATACTTCTCCTTCCCCATCTAACAAACTGGGATATTAATAAAAGCATGCTGGATGACCGTGTTATTGTTCCCTATGATTCACTCCCTTTTCTGTGTGAGAAGATAATAGATTTTTATCCACAGTCAGGGAACCTTTAGAGTCAATGGGATATAAACAAATGTCACTTTTCATCATATCCAAGCAGAAGCTTTAGGAGCCATTGCTTATTTCCAGTTGTCCTATTTCCCTCTACCCTGAGCATAATAGCTCTTCTTTCCTCTAAAATCTGGAAAAAAGACTTGTAGCTCAAAGGTAGAGTCACTGCGATTCCACAACTGAAAGGTAACCTGAGGAGAAAAGATTCACCCCAAAAGTCAAGGAAAAGTGAAGCTCTTAATGATATTAGTCAGTCACCTTACATTTTACAAATATTCATTGACCGTAGGTGTTGCCCTTAGATAAACTGGCTTGGAGCCTTATTCGTCATTTTGTTTTCACTTTGGCTATTATACTTATCAGATCTGTTCAAATGCATGTTTCAATTACTCATCTGGTTTTCCTGGTTAACCTTCCTGTTTCTGCTTTTAGAAATACTAGAAAGACTCTCTGTCTTCCTCCTAATATTTTGGCAAAAAAATAGAGATCTTGGGAAGTGTCTGAGAAATATTATTTATATGATCCCAAGCAAGATCAGTACTGTGCATTAAGTGCAAGATTAATGAGTGGGTAAAATGGTATATTACTTGGAAGTTTGTGACTGCTTCTAGGTCACATAAAATGAATTAATATGTTAATGTAAACTATCTCAGAAAGTCATAGTATAATCACCTGAAAAAAAAAGCAAGAATATAATTACAACTATTTTAATCATATTATAATATGCACATAAGAAAGCATGCTACATTTTAGTTAAAAAATATACAGATAAGATTTGCATATTAAAATACTTTATTATGATTATGCAAATCAAATACCATTTAAAACTTCTTCAGCATAATGAAGAGACTAATGTTGCTTTGATTTTAAAATATATACTTAAATCATGAAATTCACATCAAATTTTTTTGACTCCACTTCAAATTCTTCGATGTCTAAAATACAGTTCACTTTCTTATGAAAATGAAAAAACTTCCTTGCCTCGTATCATGTGCTGAGTATTAAGATGCCTACCCATTCACAAGCGGTTGTGCAAATTCAAATTTGATTCAGGAGAAATACTGCCCAACGGTTTATTTATACATAATGAAATGGATTCTTAATATATAACTACATCTTATACTGCCAATAGGTATCTTCTCAGCAAAGTTTAGTAGCACAATCAAAAGTTCAGTGGTCAGATTACAAAAGACTGTATCTGTACCATCACTGTTGGATTTCAAAACTATTGTTTTTTTTCCAGAATCCTCTGGTAGGATCCAGGAATTGCAAAGCTGATAGAAGTTTTCAGAAGAGCCATCTTCCAATGTATGGTAAATATATTAGCAAGAATCTTAACATTTACTGAAACAAGTGATTTAGTGTGAAATAATAACCCATTAAACTCAGGACTTGTTATCAATATTATTTGAGGATATCTCTGTTAAGAAGTTGAAATATGCATTTCCCAAAACACATTTAAAAGTTATCTCTAGTAATATGAAAATGGGAAAAAGATCTTTAAAGTTTTATTCTTTGACTAAAAGGAATGGTGTCAGTTTATTATATCCCATTTTCTTTTTTAAATTTTAAAGGGATTTTATAGTATCATTATATAGCATGCATTGAACATGACAAACTGCCACATGTACTATGTTTTTCAAACAATACTAAAACGCATTGAATTGTTTAAGAAATCAGTTTTGTCTTCATGAATTGTTAACTAAATTATTGGAAGTACTATACAGTAGGAAATGTATTTAGGAATACTGTAAACCTTTGCCTCTTCACTTTTTTAGGATTATTAGAAATGCCATGCCAACAACATTGTGTATATGTGATACATGAGAGTATTGTTAATAGACAATTATACATTACTTAAATATGAATTATAATAATAATGGTGGCTTCTAGTTCTCTATAACTGAAACTAAAAATTCTCAATTTTTTAAAATCGATATTAAGCTACATTTACGGAAAAGATCACCCATTTATTAACATCTTGATAATATCCAAAACAGCTCCACAAATTGATTTGCTAGCAATGACTTCCCAAAGTAGCCTGATTGAATTGAAAGAGAGAATTAAAATGAACGAAGGAAGAGGTGAACTATCTGTCTTTAATCTCCAGTTTCATCAGAAATCGATTAACTAGATGACTTTGGGTCCAAAAGAATTAATTATACTCAGTCTCCAGTATAATTAACAACACTATGGCCATCTCCCAAAATATTCATTAAACAGTCAGGAACAATATGAAATTCAAATTAAAATTGAAAAAGATTAAATAGAAGTAGTCATCTCTAAAAAGAATCATACTACATCTGAGATGAAACCATTTGAGCAATACAAAATATGGAAATACATTTTGTGTTACATTTAATTATCATTAATTCTAGCACTGCAAGCTGGCAGCTATTTTAGGCTTATTACAAGGACTAAAATGGGTTAGAATGTTAATATGAATCTATCCTCACTGGAATAATGGGAATATGCTTCAAAGTTAAAGAAAGTTTAAAAATAAAGTTCAGGGTTTCAGTAATTCCTTACATTTTCAATTATAAATATGCATTATATATAACCTGCTGATAATACATTGATTACAATACAGTAACAAAAACTCCAGCAATGTTTTCTTATCATAATAGGTTTTAAATAAATGTGTATGTTCACTCACTGTGTTTTTTTAAAAACATTTTTTGCTTTTGTGTTTGTGAATTTAAATTAAATCTCATGGTATAAAATCCTTATTGTTTAATGAGTCGAATTTAAAGTATGCATCCAAACTTCTGGAGAAACATCATTGGCTTATTTTGTAAAATTATAGACTATTATAATATTTGGGCTTTGCTATTTATTATTTCTTTATCTGGTTGCAGGCATACTATTTGTTCAGATAAACATTGCAACCATAAAGATAACACATGCATATATGAAGTCAAACGTGCATTAAGTGGCAAGATACTTCAATCATAGCCAGAGCTAGTCAGATGGTATGTAGTTAAAATGTAAAATTTCAATATATGGAAAATATTAGTGTAACATACATTAAAATATGATATCATATGTTTGTCTCTGTTACCAGGAATCAGGTTTCAACTGTCCAAGTTGGTAGTATGGAAGTAACTGTTCAGGAAAAATAATCATACATGTTTATAGGAAAATATCTTTCATATATATGAAAAGTATACATGGTGTGATAATTAACAAAACATTTTAAAATATATTGTTGTCTTACTTTTACAAAAAATTAAATCATGCTCTCCTCCAAAGCATAACCGAAGTTAGGTTTTTCAGTTTGAAAGCTGCAGTTTTAAAATGTATGTGTTAATAAAGGCCATATATGACAAACCCACAGCCAGCATCGTCCTCAATGGTGAAAAACTGAAACCATTTCCACTAAGATCAGGAACAAGACAAGGTTGCCCACTCTCACCACTCTTATTCAACCTAGTTTTGGAAGTTTTAGCCACAGCAATCAGAGAAGAAAAGGAAATAAAAGGAATCCAAATTGGAAAAGAAGAAGTAAAGCTGTCACTGTTTGCAGATGACATGATACTATACATAGAGAATCCTAAAGATGCTACCAGAAAACTACTAGAGTAAATCAATGAATTTGGTAAAGTTGCAGGATACAAAATTAATGCACAGAAATCTCTGGCATTCCTATATACTAATGATGAAAAATCTGAAAGTGAAATCAAGGAAACACTCCCATTTACCATTGCAACAAAAAGAATAAAATATCTAGGAATAAGCCTACCTAAGGAGACAAAAGACCTGTATGCAGAAAATTATAAGACACTGATGAAAAAAATTAAAGATGATACAAATAGATGGAGAGATGTACCATGTTCTTGGATTGGAAGAATCAACATTGTGAAAATGACTCTACTACCCAAAGCAATCTACAGATTCAATGCAATCCCTATCAAACTACCACTGGCTTTTTTCACAGAACTAGAACAAAAAATTTCACAATTTGTATGGAAACACAAAAGACCCCGAATAGCCAAAGCAATCTTGAGAACGAAAAATGGAGCTGGAGGAATCAGGCTCCCTGACTTCAGACTATACTACAAAGCTACAGTAATCAAGACAGTGTGGTACTGGCACAAAAACAGAAAGATAGATCAATGGAACAGGATAGAAAGCCCAGAGTTAAACCCACGGACATATGGTCACCTTATCTTTGATAAAGGAGGCAGGAATGTACAGTGGAGAAAGGACAGTCTCTTCAATAAGTGGTGCTGGGAAAACTGGATAGGGACATGTAAAAGTATGAGATTAGATCACTCCCTAACACCATACACAAAAATAAGCTCAAAATGGATTAAAGACCTAAATGTAAGGCCAGACACTATCAAACTCTTAGAGGAAAACATAGGCAGAACACTCTATGACATAAATCACAGCAAGATCCTTTTTGACCCACCTCCTAGAGAAATGGAAATAAAGACAAAAATAAACACATGGGACCTAATGAAACTTCAAAGCTTTTGCACAGCAAAGGAAACCATAAACAAGACCAAAAGACAACCCTCAGAATGGGAGAAAATATTTGCAAATGAAGCAACTGACAAAGGATTAATCTCCAAAATTTATAAGCAGCTCATGCAGCTCAATAACAAAAAAACAAACAACCCAATCCAAAAATGGGCAGAAGACCTAAATAGACATTTCTCCACAGAAGATATACAGACTGCCAACAAACACATGAAAGGATGCTCAACATCTTTACTCATTAGAGAAATGCAAATAAAAACTACAATGAGGGCTTCCCTGGTGGCGCAGTGGTTGAGAGTCCGCCTGCCGATGCAGGGGACACGGGTTCGTGCCCCGGTCTGGGAAGATCCCACATGCCGCAGAGCGGCTAGGCCCGTGAGCCATGGCTGCTGAGCCTGCGCATCCGGAGCCTGTGCTCTGCAAGGGGAGAGGCCACAACAGTGAGAGGCCCGCCTACCGCAAAAAAAAAAAAAAAAAAAAAAAAAAAAAAAAAAAAAACTACAATGAGATATCATCTCACACCAGTCAGAATGGCCATCATCAAAAAATCTAGAAACAATAAATGCTGGAGAGGGTGTGGAAAAAAGGGAACACTCTTGCACTGCTGGTGGGAATGTGAATTGGTACAGCCGCTATGGAGAACGGTATGGAGGTTCCTTAAAAAACTACAAATAGAACTACCATATGACCCAGCAATCCCACTACTGGGCATATACCCTGAGAAAACCATAATTCAAAAAGAGACATGTACCAAAATGTTCATAGCAGCCCTATTTACAATAGCCCGGAGATGGAAACAACCTAAGTGTCCATCATCGGATGAATGGATAAAGAAGATGTGGCACATATATACAATGGAATATTACTCAGCCATAAAAAGAAACGAAACTGAGCTATTTGTAATGAGGTGGATAGACCTAGAGTCTGTCATACAGAGTGAAGTAAGTCAGAAAGAGAAAGACAAATACTGTATGCTAACACATATATATGGAATTTAAGAAAAAAAATGTCATGAAGAACATAGGGGTAAGACAGGAATAAAGACACAGACCTACTAGAGAATGGACTTGAGGATATGGGGAGGGGGAAGAGTAAGCTGTGACAAAGTGAAAGAGCGGCATGGACATATATACACTACCAAACGTAAGGTAGATAGCTAGTGGGAAGCAGCCGCATAGCACAGGGAGATCAGCTCGGTGCTTTGTGACAGCCTGGAGGGGTGGGATAGGGAGGGTGGGAGGGAGACGCAAAAGGGAGGGGATATGGAAACATATGTATATGTATAACTGATTAAATTTGTTATTTAAAAAAAAAAAAAAATAAATAAAATAAAATGTATGTGTGTGTGTAATTTGTATAAACCTTATGAAATCCTTTTTAAATGTCCATTAACTTCACTTTTTTTTTTTTTTTTTTTGCGGTACATGGGCCTCTCACTGCTGTGGCCTCTCCCGTTGAGGAGCACAGGCTCCAGACACGCAGGCTCAGCGGCCATGGCTCATGGGCCCAGCCGCTCCGCGGCATGTGGGATCCTCCCGGACCGGGGCACGAACCCACATCCCCTGCATTGGCAGGCAGACTCCCAACCACTGCGCCACCAGGGAAGCCCCATTAACTTCATTTTAATTTTTATTATTATTTTTTAAATTTATTTATTTATTTATGGCTGTGTTGGGTCTTCATTGCTGTGCGCAGGCTTTCTCTAGTTGCAGTGAGCGGGGGCTGCTCTTTGTTGTGGTGCACGGGCTTCTCATCGTGGTGGCTTCTCTTGTTGTGGAGCATGGGCTCTAAGCGTGTGGGCTTCAGTAGTTGTGGCACGTGGGCTCAGTAGTTGTGGTGCACGGGCCTAGTTGCCCTGCAGCATATGGGATCTTCCCAGACCAGGGCTCGAACCCATGTCCCCTGAATTGGCAGGAGGATTCTTAACCACTGCGCCACCAGGAAGTCCCTAACTTCATTTTTAAATCCAATACATGTATGAAAGATTCTCAAATAGATTACTTTTTTTAAAAAAGTGAGAACAAAATCTTAAAATGATTATTTTTAAAAACTGAGGCAAACTGGAATTTGCCTTAGAAAGGACGACTGATATAGTGTAATTACTCCACATAATTGGCAGTATTTACACAGAGCAAAACTATAATTAACTTCTTCAAGTAGAAATGTGGGAAGAGGAATGTAAATATAAAAGCACTTTGATGGGCCTTGGATACACCTGTGTTCTAAGCAGTGTCAGTGTATTTTAGAATTTATTTAGCAAACTTCTAAGCTGTTTGTTTTCTGAGCAATAAAGGAAAAAATTAAGCTATTCCTCAGGTCACCAGAAACATGTTTTCAAACACAGCTGAAATTTGAATTTCAGATAAAGGGGAAATCATCTGAAATGAGGTTGGCTTAAAAATATTATAGAAAAACAAGAATTTCAAAGTTGGGGGTTTTAAAGCAAAGCATTACGCAAAATATAGGACAAAAATTAGTTAAGTTAGTTTTGAAACATCAAGAAAATGTGAGATAGACATAAGAAGTAGTCTAAGCAAACAGACTACCTAGAATAATGTACAGTTATTAAACTAAACTGAATAATTGGTAAAAAAAAAAAATCTGTTAAAAAGTGGAAATTAAATAAGTCCATAGACTGGAAGAGGAAAGATACACTGAAGCTAATACAATACTCTGAAAAGAAGAAAATGAGAGACCCGGTCTTAAATTTCAACCCTTACATCATGTTTTTTGTTTTTTTTTTTAATTTATTAATTTATTTTTGGCTGTGTTGGGTCTTCGTTTCTGTGCGAGGGCTTTCTCTAGTTGCAGCGAGTGGGAGCCACTCACTATTGCGGCCTCTCTTGTTGAGGAGCACAGGCTCCAGACACGCAGGCTCAGTAGTTGTGGCTCACGGGCCTAGTTGCTCCGCAGCATGTGGGATCTTCCCGGACCAGGGCTCGAACCCGTGTCACCTGAATTGGCAGGCAGATTCTCAACCACTGGGCCACCAGGGAAGCCCTACATCATGTTTTATGTTGGGTTCTAAAGTGGACCCAGAGATTCCATTAATTCTTCAAAGCAAAGGTTTATTTTTCTCTCAAAGTATTGATTAGCCAGGCTTAGGAATATCATACCCTGTTTCAAACAGGGCAGATGGAGCATTAGTGTACTTTTCAGATAGAATTATAAAAATATTGTCTTATTCGTGTGTGTGTGTGTGTATATATATATATATATATATATATATATATATATATATATATGCATTATACTTATTGTATATATGTATATACATATATATATAATAAAAACATTTGTTTGTTTTGCTTTTTTAAAAGAACACCCCAAAGGAACCTAACCTTAAAGTGTTTCTTGAAGATATATGGAAAAATATATGGGAAATGATGTCATTTTATATCTCCATTTTTTACACCCTAAGACTCAGCTATCATACCAATCCAAGGGCACTGAGCATATATGGTCCTATTTTTGAAAATAAACCATATGTGCCTGAATGAAGAATGTAATGAAGAATGCACATTTTCATCTAGTAGTTGGTGGCTAAATGCATCTGCTGGCACCAGCCACTGTTGCCAGGGAAATTGTTAAAATTTTAATTTAAGAATTGATTTCCACATGAGACAAATTTATTATGCTGTTGAGTTGGCTGAATTCTCAATTTTTAAAATTTTAACCAGAGTTATATTAAGTATTAAGTCACATAGTAGCTTAAGTTGTATAATATATAAAATATGTAATCGCAGTTCCTTTATATAAAAATACTATACACTTTTTTTTTCTTTTTTTTTTTTTTGCGGTACGCAGGCCTCTCACTGCTGTGGCCTCTCCTGTTGCGGAGCACAGGCTCCGGACGCGCTGACTCAGCGGCCATGGCTCACGGGCCTAGCTGCTCTGCAGCATGTGGGACCTTCCCGGACCGCAGCACGAACCCGTGTCCCCTGCATCGGCAGGCGGACTCTCAACCACTACGCCACCAGGGAAGCCCACTATACACTTTTAAATCATACACATATACAAATACATGCTTTACTGTGCATTGAAATTAGAAGAAATTTTGTAAGATCTTGTCAACATTGAAATGGTCATTTTTTACTATGGTGCAGTTTCTGAATAGATCTGCTTTTGATCAAGCCTAGAATTAACAAGCGATAGCCAAGTGAGGATAAACATAATTTTAACAGCATAAAATCAGTGAAAGATATATTCTGAAGAATAAAAGAAAGTTAAAAAGTTTCTTACTATACTGTTCAAAGGAACCACTAAATTGATTTAACTAGTATGAATTTCTAAACAGCTTTGAGTGCTATTAAGCAGCGATTCCTCAGGAACCTATGTTACAAAACTATGAAATAGCTTCTTTGGGTCATACTTTACAGATTCCACTTTAAGTTTGACTGAGTCCTTCCTTAGACTGTCAAATTATGGTACATAGATAGTTCTTATTTCTAAAAGTAATTTATGGAAGGATACCATATATTTGCTTTAGTAATTGGGAAATAAGTTTAAAGTTTATCAAGTAAAACGTTGAAAAAAACTTGTGAGATAATCACCAAAACATCAATACAAATGTAATACAGATATGTGAAAATTACTATAAATTGAACTCTGGGCCTAATAGTCAGAAAATTATGAACAATTAAGTAAGATGTTGTCTGAATTGTGGTAAGTGAATCTGAGTCAAATACCCAAATATCAGAATCAGAGCATCAGTTTATTGTATGGGGGGAGCAGATTTTACAAACTAAAAGAAAAGCAAGTAGAAAGTAGAATATTATAGATCTAGAGGAGCACAAACTGAGGGTCAAAACAAATCTGCAGTTCAATCTACAGTTGCTCTATCAACTGGGTTTTCTCTTTGTAAAGTCAACGCACATCTTCTAATAGGAAGTGACAACAGCAGGCAGCCATTTCCCACTCCCTAAATGAGTGACTCATGTTGTCAGCACACCACAAATATCATCAGGGTACAGTGTCAGCAGCTTTCCTTCCAGTATCCTCAACATCTCATAGACTCAGCATATAATGAGCTGGCTCATAAAACTTTGGGGGAATTAAACCACTCTCTCCTCTTAGAAACAACAGGGTGGACTTTGTGCTACGTAACAATAACAAGTACAACATCAAATTCAAGAAGACGTTTTCATTCGCATTTGAATTCCAGTTTAACAACTACTCTGTTGTTCTCAATTGACCTTCACCTCTAAGTGTTTGTTGAAATTTTTGCTCAAGAAGTATTTCTTCTCATGATACTTGAGACATTATCTAACAATGTTGTTCAAGACATGGCATAATGTACATCACGGGTCAGTAAGCTACAACCGATGGGCCTAATTTTTTAAATAAAATTTTATTGGAACACAGTCATGTCCATTTGTTTACATGTTGCTCTGGCCACGTTCCTGCTAAAATGGTGAAGTTGAGTGTTTACGACAGACATTGCTGGGCCTCAAACATGGAACTATTTACTAACTGAGTCCTAGGAGAAAAAGTCTGCCAACTTTTAGCATAGAGGAAGAAAAGTTACATTTAGAATCCAGAATCTTGAAAGGAATTCATCTTCACCTATTTCATAAGATACTTCACTTCAAAGCCTTAGTAAGAACACATATAGAAAAAAAAAAAAATTTCTGTATCTCTCTCAAATAGAGATGAATGTTGAAAATTACTTGTAAAATATAAAACATTATATATTAAAGTTTTTACCATATATATTAGGGGATATTTTTTATTTTTATTTTTTGCTTTGATTTCCTTAGAAACTTGAAAAGAACATGCATTCTGCTATTGTTAGGTGGAGTGTTACATTGATTTTATTATACTTGAAGGTCTATAAAATATCTATATTCAAAAGTATTTAAAATAATATTAAACAACATCTGTTTGCATTAAAGAAAAATAAATTAAACCCTTAATCTCTTCAAAGATTCATTTTATTGTTACAAAATTTAAAGTTATTACAACTTCAATTAAACCTTCCTATAGATCATAAAATTTTAATTGAGAAAATACTCTCTTAGAGCCAATTGGAATTTTCTAAAATTCACCCACTTCCACTAAGATAGTAAATAAAAAACATTATCAAAACCTAGAAGGAATGGTAGAAATCAGTCCCACCCTTAAAGACCTATGGAAGGCAGGGGTGGTACCCATTGTACACGCTTGCTAGTAAATGACATAATACATAGAAAACAGTTGGCATAGGGCCTGATCCATAATAAGACTAAATAAATGTTAAGTATATTAATACTATTTTTCTATTTGATTTCTCTGATTGTATAAAATTCCAACCAATGGTTGATTTCAGGTCTATAATATCAACAGTAAATTCACCACAAAGCCAATATGTCTGCAAAGGGGACAGTGAGTGTAGCTCCATAAACACAACCAAGATGTAGCCTCACTTGCAGGTGATATGCTGTTGTATCTTTATAATGGTATGTTCACTAGAGAAAATTAACAGTCTTGGGTATAAAATTCTATGCAAACATCTCCATAACTTTATCTTTTATAGATTTAAATAACTATGTTCCCGAAAGGAAAAAAAATAAAATAAAATTTCCAAAGGGAAAAAAATACACAGAAAGAAATCCATTGAAATGTATGCTTAAAAATACAAGTTCAGTATCCCAAGAAAGATTTGAACAGCTTATTCTATCTTGTTCACATCCTCATATATGTTCTTAGAGTTTCTCCTCATATCTATTCTCTACTGTCCATTCTAGAATCTCCACCCTCTTAACAAACACGTCTCCTTGTCTCAGTGGCTTAACTGGTGGTGTGACCCTGAACCTCACATTAGGTCATTCCCAGGCCAAGATTATTGCACTTGTCCTTTACTATCAAAGTTGACAACTGAGTATCAAGAACATCCAAGTGAACCAAAATGGTACCAAACATATTCTTCTCTTTCTCCAGTGTGTAACAGCAGCCCTATCTCTAATTAACAAAGAGTATCAGGTAACCCTCCTAAGAAAATGCTTCACCTTCCTGCCTGTTAGTGCATTGGCACAAGTTGTCCGAAGTGTTCAATGGTCACCTGTATCTTATGATGAGAATGACATAGGTACGATGCTAGCCTTTAAGAACACTTGTGTGTTTCCACTTGCCTTTTAATGTCTTTGTCTTTGCCATGGAGCTTTCCACAGAGATGTTCCCCTGACCCCATTTTGAGCCCCAGATCGTGAACATTTGGAGCAGACTTGAGCCCAAACTCAGAGAAAGGCCAAGCCTAGATGGATCCATAGTATGAACAAGAGTTTCTACACTGGGCTCATCCTAGATCATCCAACCCCAGCCAACCCAGTTTTATGAGTGAAAAATGATGTGTTTTAAGTCTCAGAATTTTGATTAGGTTTGTTACACAGAGAAAACTAACTAATACATAAATGATAACTGCAGGTGGGGTGCTGATGAAATAGAAACCTAAACTTTGTGGCAATATGTTTTTTGGAACCCTTTGGAAAGAAGTGAAGAAACAAATAGAAGGCTGGAAAATGACTGTGAAACTGTCGTATGTTTGGAGAAGTGGCTAACCAAGACATTTGGGAAAATTGACAAATGTAGATTTTTGAAGATAAACAATTTACCTAGTGTACTGTTAGACTAGATAAGGATAATTTATAGGCAGAAGGATGTAACTGTGAGCACATGTGGATCATTCCTGAACCCAAGGAGCTAAGCCCAGGTGGATTCAAGGCCTGTCAGCTAAGCCACCCAGAGATGCACCCACAATAACAAAGGATGCTCTCTACACCACTGAATTGTGGGGTGGCTTGTTATTCAGCAAAATTTAAACCCTATAGTACAAAAAAACAAGACAGTTGAACCAATTCTAAGTGTCCCCTTACTGTTTTTTTAAATGACATTTTGTATAAAAAATTACTATAGTCGACAGGTATAAGAAAGTTTGGGAATCAGTGAAAAGAAAAAACATGAAAAAAGGAAAAAAGTAGAAAATTGTAAATTGGTACAACCACTATGGAGAACAGTATGGAGGTTCCTTAAAAAGCTAAGTATAGAGCTACCATATGATCCTGCAATCTCACTCTTGGGGATATATCCAGAGAATACCATAATTCGAAAAGATACATGCTCCCAAATGTCCATTGCAGCACTACTTATAATAGCTAAGACATGGAGGCAACCTAAATGTCCATCAACAGATGAATGGATAAAGAAGATGTGATATATATATATATATAAAATGGAATATTACTTGGCCACAATAAAGAAAGAAATAATGTCATTTTCAGACACGTGGATGGCCTAAAGGTTATTATACTAAGTGAAGTCACTCAGAGAAAGACAAATATCATATGATATCACTTATATGTGGAATCTAAAAAAAAAATGATACAAATGAACCTATTTACAAAACAGAAACAGACTCACAGACACAAAAAACAAACTTATGGTTACCAAAGGGAAAAGATTGGGGGAGGAATAAATTAGGAATTTGGGAGTAAGGTATACACATTACTATATAAAAAGTATCCATAGATAACCAACAAGGGCCTACTGTATAACACAGGGAACTATACTCAATATTTTGTAATAACCTATATGGGGAAAGAATCTGTAAACAATATATATTTATAATCTTCTATGTATATAGGTATAGTAGGTCCTTGTTGGTTATCTATTTTATATATAGTAGTGTGTATATGCGTGTGTGTGTATGTATATATATATATATATATATATATATATATATATATATATATATATATAACTGAATCATTTTGCTGTACACCTGAAACTAACACAACATTGTAAATCAACTTCTAAAAAAAAAGATGTATGAAATAATTTCTATACTCTTCAATTTGTTGAGGATTGAAAAACAAAACAAAACAATGACTGATATATCAGGAACAGGATGGTCTGAGGTAAACGGTATCAAGGAATGTAAAGGTCATTTGACCAGAGAGAAAAGTATGGACTATGGGAAAAAGAGGAGTTGGGGAAGAAAAAACTTGTGGAAAGGGTATTAGGGGAACATGAAGTGTGGCGAGTAAGGTGGAGGAGAAAAATTATATTAGTGAACACTCTATAATTGTGGATTGAATAAATTCATTTACTCATACTCTAAAATATCATAGGGAATTTATATTGAAACAAGGATTGGCGTAAGTCAACTTTTAGAGTGCTTAGATTTTTGTAAAATACTATGCTAAGTGCTGAGAGAGAAAAACTTCTCCCTTTAAGTCTAAAACATAAGTTCACAGGGCACAGCCCAAATATTAAATTAATGTAAACAAAACTGTCAGTTGCATGCAAAATAAATATATAGTTTTCCCAATTTTTTTCTTCTTATTCCCAAATATTTTATGTTTTTCCAACATAGTAACCTCTATAAACATACAATTTCTACTATGTTCGGGAAACAACAACAACAACAACAGCACAGCTCAGTTTTCCTGTTTGCTGCCTCTCTCTTTCTTTCACCTTCCTCTGTGATATATAAACATCCTGATGTTGGATGTGTTTTAAAAGTACTTAGATTAAACACTGGCATGTAGCCTTGATAGTTCCTTTTTTTAAAATTGTTTAAATGATTGATTACGGAAGTGCTACAAGCATCTTGTTTTCTGTGGACTGTGAGGTTTTCCAAGGAAGTTTAAAAATAAATAAATAACACGGAAACTGTTAAAAATGCATTGTCCTATTGCTTTGGGGTTTGGAGTAATCATAGCGAAAATGCTTTGTTGGCTGATTTCATGTTATGGACTGGGCTCTTTTCTCCAAGCACAGTCATAAAATTGCTTTGCCATTTTTTTCGATTACCAATAAAAACTGTCAAAGAGCCATGCTCAAAAGTGAGTCATTAGCTGAAGTCAGCTCTTTTATTTATATTTAATGGACCCACAGTACCTCTAGCATTTAATATGCCAAACAAGATATAAGCATCCAAACAATTATCTGCTACTCTAATGCCACATAATGCTTTAATTATTTTTGTTCATGTTCACAATATAAACCATTTAGACAATTCTAAAAGGAGAAATATTAATCACTTTCAGTCACAGATGTTATTCCAGAGAAAATACCTATAATGCAACAAATTACCATAATATCTGAAGCATAGCAACGTATGTAAGCATTTGTCAATCTAATAAAGCTGTATTCATTAAGACATTTAAGAGACTTTTTTGGTTGGTTCAGGGGCGTAGAGCGTATGCTGCTAAATTACATAATATAAAGGTTTTCTAATGATGAGTATGAACACAATTAGCATGTGTTCTTAATCATTAGTGTTGGTGGCAAAAATCTTGTCACCCACGACCTATGGGATTCAAATAATGATGCAAAAAACAGGGAAGAACAGTGCTAGACAAAACAATGACTTTACAGAGGAAGACAAAAACTGGTGATGTGTCATTTATAGGATTAAAGGTTATAAGTGATGGTGGCGCAGAGCCTGAATGATTTCTTCACTGAAAGAATAACTCATGAAATGCATTGAACAGCTGAATATGTCTATTCAGCATATATCTGAACTGTATTGTGATGGCAAAGAATGTCTTTTGCTTCCCTATGAATTCCAAAGTATTGTAGATGCCTAGATGAGGGAAGGGACTTGACAATCTCCATATTTTAAAATCATGGAGGCCAAGTAATATGTTTTGTTAAACCATTAGTCTTACTCATTTATAATGTGACCTGTGATTATGTGAAAGCAGGAAAACCCAAGAGGCCAAAAATATGTAGGGTAAAATGCCATTTAAAAGCAAGGGCAGGCTTCCATTGTTGTGATTAATTTTTGTCTCCATCTGTACACTACACAATGAAACTTTTGTGCACCACCCATACAAATCAGCAGACACACTGTTTTAGTGAAAAGAGCAGAAGCTTTGAACAAAGCAGAACAAAAAGTGCAAATCATCAGCCACTGTTGGGCTGTGCAACCTTTTCTCCATCAGTGAAATAAAGCTAACAATACATATTGTACAGGATTCTTGGATGAAAGGAAAGCAACAAATGTGAAAAGTTCCTCCACACTCTGGGAAAACAGTACTCTACAATGGTTGGTTCCTTTTCCCTTTTCTTACTACCTTCATACAAAATAAATGTGATTTATCTGCTATCTACTCTAACTGTAAAATTGAGATGAAGATGCTAGTGATTTAAAAGTTTGCTTTGGAATTCCTGTGAAATTTAGCACTATTTTTGATTGGAAAATACATTCATAGATGTTTTAAGAACAACTAAGTAGATGAGGGTGAGCTGGTACGCAGTGTCAAAGGTGGTGAAGCTATTCAGCATAAAATAGGAACATAAGTTGGAGTATCTTGGGCAATCAAGGAAAAAGTGTGTGAGGCAAGCAATAGAATGGATAGAAAGCAGAGCTGATCGGTCAGCATGCTTTCTGAGATGTGTTCCACTGCTTACCACAGTATTAATTCTTAAATGGACTCTTGATGCATTTTCAGTGCTACCCTCTTGATCAATTCTGCAGCTATGCATTACTTTAAAAAATTTATCTCTCAACATTTACCAGAATAAAATACTTAATAATTCTTCCCATGGTATAAAGAGTACAAGAAGTATATATTAAAAGATCTGGAAAGAATGTCACAGTGGTTATGGGAAAAGAAAGAGATTAATATCAATATATCAAACTCATATATCTAAAAGGTCACTTGATATATTTATTCTAACACGGCCCTAAACAAATTAAAAACAAAAACCCTTTTAATCCCAGTCCTCCATATTTGTTGCTATTCTAGTCTTGCCCTATTGTAAATTATAAATATCCAACCAGGTACTTATGCTAATAATTCCAGGCTAATTATTAATATCTCTGTCTCGTGACACATTAAATTCATTGACAAATGCTCTCAACTCTACCACCAAAATGCATTATATTCCAAACATTTCTCTTCATTTGAACTGTAACTACCATAGAACAAAGCAAGTTCTTTTAATCAAGTCTTATAAAATAGCCTCCTCCTCAACCAGAGTGATTCATCTTCTGCAGAGTAGGTAAGGTACTCTTTTGAAAATACAAATTAGATAACATCACTTCCTTATTTGTTCACCTTGATCATGTATGTGACCCTTCTTTCTGTTCTGCAAACATGTTAAACTTGTTTCTGCCTTAAGCCTTTATCCATACTGTTCCTCTTCCTCTATTGATGTTCCCCCAGAATGTGGCTCGAAGGGCTTTTTCTCAGCATTAAATCTCAGTTCAAGTATCATTTACTCAGAGAGGATTCTTCTCTGATACAGTGTCTTAAGTGCCCTCCCAATTATATTCTATGACCTTATTCTGTTTTATTATGCATAAAGCACTTGTGACTATCTGAAAGAGTCTTATGTCTCTTATTAGAATGCAAACTTTTAGAAAGCAAAGTATTTAAGGCTCTTGCTTGTTGTAGTCTGGATTAGCATGTTAGTCATTTGTGGATACTGGCAGAGGACTAAATACTTCTGGGTCAGAAACAAAGAATTTTATTAATTATGAGGCAGCAAGTATCATGTTTCATCTTGAGTTAATTCCTCAGGCTTCCCCACGCCCTAAGACCCATGAGCGCTGGCAGAGAAGCACAGGTGGGTTTGCCTACACATAAGGAGTGATTGGCTTGGGCAGTGCATTGGTTTTACAGCCTGCTCTTTGTATACTGCCAGTAAAACTCTGAGGAAGGGTTGGTGAGCAGTAGTCTGGGCCTCATTCTTGGCAGTCCCAAAAAGAAGATGCAGGGGCATTCAAGGCCCATGGCAGACTGCACCTCGACAAAATTCATTCCTTAACCTGACAGATTCTTGAATGAACTTGAATTTTCACATGAGTGTATCTTATCATTCCATCAGCTACTCTCAGTCTGACCAAGAGAGGCTAGAACCCAATCTACTTAATTTGTTTCTACAGCATGAAGTTAAGGCTGCTATCAACATGACTCCAAAATGAGCAAAATAAGGCCAACCAAATGAGACCAAACAGAAGTATTGAGTTCACCATATCCTGACATACTGACATTGTGGTTGATTTCCAGATAACTAACTGATGTTACTGAATGCAATGTTGAGAAGAAATGTACATTAGCATATCATTTAATAGTATTCTACTAAACAGACTCACAAAATGTAAATAATCTCAAGAGCACAAATAACATTAAAATGCAAAAAAACAATTAAATGATGAGCCTTGAGTATTTACTAGATTTCATTTTAACATTCATTCAATTTTAAATTAATAATATGTAACTGTTAATAATGGCTGTTTAACAACCAGCTCACAAAAATTTGTAAAAATTTAACAATCAGCTCCCTCAAACTGGTACAGCCCAGTTCAATTTATAACTGGATAGAACTAAAGAAGACAAGCAGAAATGTACATCACAACTTTAGAAATAGTAACTGTGATCTGGGAAAGGGGGAGGATTGGGGAGAAAATATTCTTTTTAAACATTTGAAAGAGTTCATGTGAGAAAGGAAATGTCCTGATTCTGAGTCTAGGGATTTGTTATTCAATCAATGATGCACTTTAAGAGATATTATCGGGCTTCCCTGGTGGCGCAGTGGTTGAGAGTCCGCCTGCCGATGCAGGGGACACGGGTTCGTGCCCCTATCCCGGAAGATCCCACATGCCGCGGAGCGGCTGGGCCCGCGAGCCATGGCTGCGGAGCCTGTGTGTCCGGAGCCTGTGCTCCGCAACGGGAGAGGCCACAGCAGTGAGAGGCCCGCATACAGCAAAAAAAAAAAAAAAAAAAAAAAAAAAAAAAAAAAAAAAAAGAGATATTATCTTAAATTTGATATAAGAACCAACTGAGAATATTTAACCCTTACAAACATACTGTGGGCAACTGGTTGCAGTTGTGAAATGCAGAGAGCTTGGAAGTTGTCATCCATACTTACAAGAAGAAAAAACTGAACGAATTGAAAATCAGTGTCTTTCCTTGGATACATCACAGAACCAAGTTCACACAATAAACCACGACCACAAAATCTGGAAAGACAGAGGGATCCAGAGAATCACAGCGAGACCTGCTTACCTAAGGCAGCAATCACTGGAGCCCTAAACTAATAGGATGCTTCAATGGCAATTTTGTGGATAAAAATGAAAGTAAGAAACTACTGATGGTTACAATCTTGGAAGGACTCCTGCAGTTTTGTGGGGTTTTCCTCCATGAACCACCAGGTTCTCACAAATTAACAAAAAAAAAAAAAAAGAGAGAGAAATCCCCTATGTCTCTGGAGGGGCAGGGGGAGAGAAGAGTGATATTGTGGAATATACCCAGAGCTTTCTCCATAATGAAAGTCTTCTTTCCAAACAAAGGACCAAAGCCTTATTCCAGCTGTGGGAAATGTATCCTCAACTCCAGCACAGTCCAGCCTTCCTATCTCATCTGAGGGGGTTCAAAGAGGGTAGCTATGTGACTGGAGGAAAACTTAGGAAGGAAGGTAACAGCTCAGAAACACAGACCCATTACAAGGCTGAGAATTTAATCATAAATGTATAGATCATACCCCTCCCCCACAATTTAAAATCTCATTTACAGGACTCCAATATGATAACTGCTGAAAGGCACAGCCTGTGTGTGAGGAGGAATAAAGCCCAAAGTTAGGAAGGGAGATAAAAACAAGGGACCAAAAAAATGTAAAGCCTATGGCAACTTCAGCTATGGCAAAATTTTAGTAAAACCGTACACTTAGCCAGATTAATATAAAACCTCAAACTACCGGTGAGTCGAATTAATTTTCTATTACCTGATACAACGTGTCTACCTTTCAACCAGAAATTAGAAAGCATGGTGAAAGGCAAGAAAAAAAGAGTCTAAGTAGAAAAAGCTAGCATCAGAACAAGACTAAGACACAGCATAGATGTTAGAATTATCAGACAGGGACTTTAAAATAAATGTGGTTGATATGTTAAGGATTCTAATGCATGCTGACTACATGCAATGGCAAATGAGTAATGTAAGCACAGATGTGTAAAGAAGTAAAAAAGAAATGTTAGAGATCAAAAAATCTGCAACAGAATTAAAAATGCCTGTGATGAGCTTACCAGTACTGCACATGGCTAATGAAAAAAGTCAGTGAGCTTGAGGAGAGGGCAATACCATCTCCCAAACTGAAATGCAAAGAAAAAAAAAAAAAACCCAGTACATTGAATATTTGTGGGATAATATCCAAAGGTCTAATATACACATGAAATCCAACACTGTATAAAACAAATTTTATACTATGACTGAATGGGACTTATTCCAGGAATGTAAGGCTGGTTCGACACTTAGAATTTGACCAATGTAATCCACCACATTAACAGGCTAAAGTAGAAGGAGCATATGATAGTATCAATAAATGCTGTTCCCTCAAGACAGAGAAAAATAAAAGGATGCCCTTCTCACCAGTCTTATTCAACATCATACTGAAAGTCCTATCTAGTGCAAGAAGACAAGAAAAAGAAAGATTAAAAGAAAGACATGAAACTTTTACAAAAAATTCAAAGGTGACATGATTGTCTATATAGAAAAATTCCAAAAAAATTACAAAAAAAACTGTTGGAACTAATAGCAAGGTCGCACAAAACAAGTTTAATATAAAACATCAATTAATTTCCTAAATGCAAACAATGAACAAATGGAATTTGAAATGTTAAAAAAATACCATTTTCAATAGCACCAAGAAAAATGAAATATTTAGGTATAAATATACAAGATATATACAACTATATATACATGGAAAAAGATGAAATTCTGATTAAAAAACTTAAAGTTATCTAAATAAATGGAGAGAACTTCCATGTTTACGGGTTAAGATTCAACATTGTCAAGAAGTCAATTCATTCCAACTTGATCTATAGATTAATGTAACACCAATTAAAATTCCAGAAAGATATTTTGTAGATGTTGACAAACTGATTCTACAGTTTATAAGGAAAGTCAAAAGATCTAGACTAGCCAACACAAAACTGAAGAAGAAGAACAAATTTGGGAGACTTACATTGCCTGATTTCAAGGAGACGTACTTTAAAACTACTGTGATCAATACAGGATTTTATTGGAGAAAGAATAGACACATATTTCAGTGGAACACAATAGAGGCCCAGAAAGAGCCCCATATAAATATCGGCAACTTAGTACTGACCAAAGGTCAAAGGCAATTTGATGATACTGGATATTCTTTTCAACAAATGGTGGTAGAAAAATTGGATGTTTATATGTTAAAAAAAAATCTAGACACACTTTCACAGAAAAGAATTCAAAATGGATCAAAAACCTAATTGTAAAATGCAAAATAATAAAGCTTCTGGAAGAAAATACAGGACAAAATCTGTATAATTCTGGGTTTGATGATACAACAACAAATGAGCAAGTCATGAAAAATGAATTGATACTTTTAAGTTTATTAAAACTAAAAACTGCTCAGTAAATAACACTATTAAAGGCAAGCCACAAATTGAGAAAATAAATTTACAAAATACATATCTGAATAAGAGCATACAGCGAAAACACACAAAAATCTTTTAAATAAGAAATTTTTAAAAGTTAAAAATAATAAGAAATTTTAATAAGAAGAAATTTTTAAAAATTAAAAGTGGACCAAAGATAATATAGATGACAAGTGTACTAAAAGATATGCAATATTATTTGCCATGAGAGAATTTCAAAATAAAACAACGAGATACCACTACACAATTATTAGAGTGGTTAATATCCTAATACCTGACAATATCAAATGCTGTTGAGAATGCAGACCAAGAGAAATCTCATTCATTGTTAGTGGAAATGCAAAATGGTACAGCAACTTTGGCAGACAATTTGGGAGTTTCTTACAAAGATGAAAATAATCTTTATCCTATGGTCTAGCAATTGTACTTCGAGGTATTTACCCAGCTGATTTTTAAATGTATGTTCACACAAATATCTGCAAGTAATATTCACAGACATTTTTCATAATCAACAAAAACAGCAAGTAACCAAGAAGTTTTTCAACAAGAGAATTGCTCAACAAACTAGTACATTTGTACAATGTATTTTTATTGTTCTGGGAGTTATTTTTATTGTACGATGAATTATTATTGAGCAATAAATAATCAGCTATCAAGCTGCAAAAAGATATATATGAATCTTGAATATCCTTTGCTAAGTAAAATAAGCCAGTCTGGAAAGGCTACAAACTGCATGATTCCAATTATAGTCTGGAAAGAGAAAACTATGGACCCCATAAGAGCAGCGATCTTCAGGCATTGGCAGGAGGATTTAAAAAGGCAAAACAAGGAGAATTTTAAAGAAACAATTATCTATGACATAATTTAATGCACTGTACAACGTGAATGATTCTGAAGGAATGTGGAAGGCTCAGGCTGGGGTAGGCAATATCTGTTCTATTAAATAACTTGCATTTGACATCTATATTAAAAATGATTTGCTCTTTAAGTGTGTGAGTTAATTCCCCTGTACTCTCAAATAAATTACTTTTATTCTAAAAGTTGTCATAAAAATCAAAATAAGTACTTTTCCTTGTTCTGCTTTGATGCAATTATTTAGCATGAACATTTTAGGGTAGAGTTTGACTAACATCTTGATATTATTGCAAATTTGCCTTCAGGGATGTATTTCTGAATGGCTGCTTTGAAGAATAAACATACAAATTTTCTCATTTGAAAGAACACACTAGATATGTCTTTTCCTATATAAAGAAAAAATCAGGGCACAATGGAATTAGGCAGATGTCACTCATTCATTAAACATAATCTCAACCACCTTCTCTATTTCTAATTGTAATTTCTTAATTAAGTTAATAGAGACAAGCACTGTGAATGTGCATCTCATGGTGTGAAGAAAATATCACCCACCAAGTAACACGTCCCCTACTGAGGTGATTAAATTAACAGAACTGTAATTAAATGAACAGAAACTGTTGGTTTCAGAAGCTTTCTCTTGCACAGTATTTCATAAAGTGATTAAAGGCTCTCTTATACGGCCTTAGTATTGAAATAAATTCTACAACATGTCATTTTGTTAATGTTTATTTACAGGATGGTAACTGCTATAGAAACCGTCTTAGGAAACATCTAAGATACATACTCAGAAATAAGTCATGCTCACTGAGGTCAAAGAGAAATGGCATTTATATCACCTGACAGCAACAGATGCACTATGATCTGTGTAAAACTTTTTGAGGTTCTTGAATGTTTAATAATAAATATATTTTCCAAAATGGCTGTCTTTCATTTCAGTTTTGCAAAATATTGTATTTAACTCTCTTTTTGATAGCAGTTCATTGAGGAGAGGCTACAGAGTTGAGTATGTGGAAGTTTACAGAGTTTATAGAACAGATTAAATCATAGTCTTTCCAGTAAGGCAAATGAGGATGCTTATTGGTTGAGAACATAGATTATTGTCAAATATATCTGGATTCAAATATTTTCTCTGATAACTTTTTCTGTTGAGACCCCATTGGAGATGAGCATCTACAAACAGTCCCCCACTCTGTCCACAGGGCATATGCTCCTGTCTATGGTAGCCTAGACCTTCGAATAGACACAAAAATGTTAGCACTAGTCATTCCTCACTGTGAGCAGCCAAATAAGAAGAGAGGTATCCATTTTTGCATCTGATTCATCCCTTGTCATCCAGAGTTGTGATGAGGCTGTTAGTTAAGAGTATGTTGGCTTTGGCACTATTGAACTGGGCAAACTTGGGTAAATCAATTAACCTACCTGAACCTTGTGTCATCTACATGTAAAAGTAAATAACGTTTATGTCTTAACATGGGTTCCCCCCCAAAAATCTTAAGAAGGATCATGAACAGGAATTTTATTTAGGAGGAGATCACAGGAAACAGGAATGAGGAAGTAAGGAGACTGAAACAAGGAATGAGGAACAACCAATAGAAAATGTAAGCAAAAGAAGTTCAACTTCACAAGACTTCTGAGAAAGTTACATCGTGCCTCCCAGAGTTGTCCAACTGAGAAATTGGAAACTGGAAACTTACCTACAATATTTGCTACACTCGTTAGTTAAATTCCACTAAACTGCAAGACTCATAGTGTGTGCTGAAGGGAGAAGCTGTCAGTGTGCATCTGGGCTCTGTAGGAACTGCACACTGTAGCATTCATTTTTATTGTCCTTATTATAATGATGCTCATTTTTATTATTCTACAGTGAATTATACGCTTTGAGACAGATTATCGCCTACACATTCTCTCACATAAATTGAAAATAAAAGACCTTTAATCTGCCAGGTTATAACCTATCTCATATATAGGCTGTGCAGGATGTGAACAAATGGAGATAGTTTATGTCACTTTCTTATCTTATTGCTAATGGTCCTAAAATACCTAATAATCCTTCTTTAATTTCCACTTCTAATTGGCCGTGGTAATCACCTGCATTAAATTAGTCTCGTTTAGTTTGAATAGCATCATATATTCTGCTTGTCAAAATACCTATATGAAGCCCCCTTATTACTGAATAAAGTGCTCCCCCCCTTCTCTCTCTCCAATCCTCCCTCCCT
This sequence comes from Mesoplodon bidens, assembly GCF_964165515.1. Classification (NCBI taxonomy): domain Eukaryota; kingdom Metazoa; phylum Chordata; class Mammalia; order Artiodactyla; family Ziphiidae; genus Mesoplodon; species Mesoplodon bidens. Next base: position 80,001,594 of record NC_138169.1, on the reverse strand, counting down.
CCTTCTACCACTGCCCCTGACCCTGCACTGGCTTTGTGAGATCTTGTATAATTCTTAACTACACTCTCAGCGCAGAAGTGTTGTTGTCTCCTCTTCTACTTTTGGCCTTGGGCTATACCATTCTTTCCCTTGTCCCTCTCATAGTACAATCTCAGTCACATGATTTTTTAAGCTATTTTTCCTCTAACCGCTTTCTTTTGTTAATTTATTCTTTCATTCAACTGTATTCCATATATTGTACAAGGTGCAGAGTTTTATCCATCAAATATGAAATACTCAAATCTCTGTTTAATTATATTCTTTTCCTGGTTCTTTCTTTGGGAAAGTAGTAGATTAATTTCTAATCTGCTTTTATTCTTTTACTTCTAGTATTCTTATTACATTTTGTAACAGTTTTTATATACTAAAAATATATTTAGACATGACTTATTTGATACATATATAAGCAAATAAAGAAAAAAAGACAATGATTACAAAGTTTGAGTGTTTCAGAACTAATAGATGAGACTTTTTTACTTGTACATATTTATTCCAGTGTTCTTGTTTTATTTTTTTGTTTCATTGCATTTATTTTTTTTTCTTTATGGATATTTTTCATGTTTATACATGACTTATACAAAACAAAATATTCAAACCTAAATTATATAACTTAATGGATTTGTATTTCACATCCATGCTAACACAATTCTAAGATATAGAACATGTCTCTTATATTTTTTATAATTTTTAAAAATGTATATATATTCAAGTAAATACGTGCATAGTGATATAAACATTATATGTTTTCAACTCTTAATAATCCTAATGGAGCTTTGTTCATTAAAAATTTTATCCAAAATTTTATGCTCCAGTATTTATGCTCTACTAGTTTTTCATATTATACTTTCGTTTAATTTCAACCTGAGTTCAAGCATTAACAGTCATTTACTCATTTTGTATCATTTTTTTCCTTTCAGATTCTAGGAATGTGGAAAGTTCTTTAAAAATTCTTATCATTGAAAATACTCAAGGTTAAATTTTTGATATACCAATTCCAAGTTCTTTGTTATGAACACTTATTCATACGTACATGATAAAAATTAATTATTTAAGATAGTAATGCTTGTATTTATTGATTAGAAGTTTTTAAATATCGGTGCTTTTTTCTATAGATACATTAGAAATGATTGGTTATTCCATAATGGCACATATAATCTTGCTAGCTTTCATACAGATGATTTTTCTAAAAATCCTATCTAATCTAATTTTTAACACCTAAAATATTTTACTGTTACCTCATTACCACCCTCCTCACTCTGCACACAAAAAGTTCATTCTTGGCATGACATCCAAGATAATTTTTTGCCTGGTCTTCAAACTAGAATTTTTGTCTTCTCAAATCTCAGTCAAACAAATGCACCTAACTTCTCAATTAAAATAAATATTTTTCAGTTTTCAGCATATTTTATATTTTCTTCTTTATATGTGTTTACATTTTATTTGCTGCTCCTTTGGCCACAGATATGTTTTTCTCTTTCTCTCTCTGTTTCTCTCTCTCTTTCCCTCTCTCCCATTTCTTTTTTTTCTGCCTGAACGTAAGATCCAGCTTACAAGTTAAATCATCTGTGCAGCTTCTTTAGACAACTCAAGCTGCCACTTTGGTCTGAGAACTCATGTCATACAATATCTGGCTCAACTGAACATATGCAATATTAACTTATAATAATTTATTTACTTGATGGCATTTCTAAGAGAATATGAAATAACTAAGGGTGGTCCCATGTCCTAGTCATCTGCATATTCCTAGCCGTTCTTGGAATGCAGTATGCTGGCTGAATGAAAGAACAAATGAATACATCCCTGGGTATTAGTGAATTAGGCTGATGTGTCCCAGTGTTATTTTCTGGCAGAATTTTCTATATGGAATGTGTGTTTCCTTCTTAATTTTCCATATAATTTTGAATAAAATATGTATCTAACCATGAAATTGTTTTTGACAAAAAATTCCCTCATCTAAAGTGGGTCATAATAAAACTCACTGTTTTAAGGATGAAAGAAGCAGATTAGAGCTGCAGCATTTCTTGCATGACATTCACTTATGGACTTGTTTTCTAAGTATTTGAATTAATACAAAATGTCCCAAATGATAAGAGATTAGGTTCTCCACATTAGCTAATCCTTTGTGAAGTAACAGCAGGCCCAGATGTCATTTAGTTCAAATCAAAGACCTCAGACATTTGGTGAAATACAGCAAAAGGAAGACTGCTTTGATATGCTAATGATTCAATGTGTTATTCATGAAGTGTCGCTCACCCTGTACACTGATAGCAACTCTAGTAGAGAAAACAGTTATTTTACTTTGTTGCATTTAATTTCCATGATTTACTTGAAAAGTGAATATGAATAACGGGAATGCTAATCTTTGTTTTTGGAAAACCAAATTTTCAGGGAAACAACAGATATTTTTCTTTTTTTCTTAGACCCATTTCAGATTTCTAAAGATATATCACTGTTCATAGAAGTGCAATATATGTTTACACTCCTTACATGATCTTTTGATTCCACACACCAGTCAGTTTTACGGAATGAATGAGTCTAATGCTATACTGCAGACCAATTCTACTAATAATAGATATATTTTATTGAATGTCTTCTATACTGTTTTGTGTATATTAGGTTATATTATGTGTATTATCATAAGAACAATTCTTAGGAAACTGAGGCTAAGAGAATATACATAATTTCCTATAGTTACACACATGAAAAGGTATAGAGAAAGGACTTAAAATTATGGTGACCTTGTTCCAACGGCAGTTCTTTGAACATCAATGTATTAGTTAGGATGGGCTAACTTTTACTGTAGACTCAAACAACTGCTCAATCTTGGTAAATAGCAAAACAGAAGTTTCTCTCTTGCTTACGTTGTATGTCCTATGTGGGTTAACAGAGGGACTCTGCTAATCAGTATGACAGATTTCCTGCATCACCACAGCTGTGGGCAGAAAATATGGTAAAAGGCACTCTGGTCCTTCAAGTTTCAGCATGTAAGGAGCACATTTTTGTTTACATCATGTTGACTAAAATAATTCCCATGGTTACCACAAACTCTGAAGAGTGCTGGAGAGTTCAATTTTTCCATTAGCCTGGAAAAACTGAGCTGTAAATATTTGTTAAACTGTATTGATGACTGTGCACAATGTTATGTCCCAAATACACTCAGAAATACTGTCATATTGGTTCAGATTACTGTGTGTATATATATATGTGTGTGTGTGTGTCTGTGTGTGTGTGTATATATATGTATATATATATATATTCTTATAAACCTGACACAAAATAAAACATCTGATAAGAAACTGTGTGTGAAAAAAAAAAAGTATGTGCAATATACATTTCCAATGCTTCCTAGTAATGGCCTTTGAATACTCTGTTCCAGTTTCCTTATTTTACCCCCATTTCACTTTTTGCATTTTTTAAAAGTGAAAATTGTTTCTTATTCTATGTTCGCCACATTTCAAATAAGGGTAAAAATGTGTTGCCACATTACCTGCCCTAAAGCTTGCTTATTCATTGCACTTTTCCATATATAACTTCCAAGTATTTCATTTATAACATGATGGGTTTGAGTGAGGACTGAAAACCACACGCATGCTAATGCTTCCTGATTTTTGTCAACTTGGCACTAGCACTCCTGTAGAAGATTGGTATATCTGTTTTCTGAAATCTTATTCCCCTGTGGCTTGCCAATGTGAGAAGCACACCTGCAATTTGAGGAAGAAGTGGTAATTCTTGACCCGTCTTGGTAGTCACACACAGCTGCTTACTCAGACATGGTGGTCCCCATTCACTGCCTTATGAAATTCTGTCACAGTCAAGGCAAATTTCACAAAAGCTCTGCAGATTCTAAATTGCTGTCCCAGTTTGCTTACCAGGTGGCTCCATGTGTTCAGACTTGCCTATACTCTCTAGCTTTTCCACCTGAACTGATGTTTGAGTCTGGAAAGTTTAGTGATTGTTTCTATGGGACTCAACCCACCCCTTTGCAAATTTCTCTCACAGCTCCTCCCAAATTCTTGTGGATGTCTTGTTCCCTCACTGGGCACCTGAAATACGTGTTTTCCAGACCAATCACAACTTGGTACAATAGCCACCTCATTTGAGCTGAGCATGCATGGTCTCCCATACTCAGGCATAACCATATTCTTTATTTTTTTCTCATACTTCTTCTGAAACAGGTTACACTCAAAATTGAATATTTACTGTACCAAAATTCATATCATACTTCTTCTGAAACAGGTTACACTCAAAATGGAATATTTACTGTACCAAAATTCATATTTTCCTCCATTTTGCATTGCAGTTCTGGTTTTTGTTTCCTTTCTTGGTGGGGATTTTCCTCACTTCCATTTTTAATTATAGAATTCTTACTAATTTTTCATGAGCTATTTTAAATTCTACCTTGTTCTTGATATTTCCATAATCACCTGAGATAGAAGTAATGACTCTCTTTAGATATTCATAGTCATCTCACATACCTCTTCCTCTTTGCATCATCACATTAATTTTGTGCTTAAAATAATCATATGCATATTTGGTAAGAATAAAAGTGGGAACTAGGATTCAAAATCTCCTGTTTTCATTCTTTGCCTTTTTAGTTTTGTTGTTGTTGGGCTGCGATTTAGGGAATGGTTGTTACAGTGGTTTAGAGTCTTGATTAATGAGAAAAATATTTGAGATAATAAAATAATTTTGATGATACTTGTCACTTGTTTGATTTATCCCTAACCTAGAAACATACTGTGGTGTCAATAATAGCGATTAGTTATAAAAGAGAAGAAAGCAAACAGTAAACACAGTCGGCCTTTTCACAAGACCCGGGATGAATTCTGAACTTAAAATTATGTCTTTGAGCACAAGTTCCCTTATTTTTTAATGGATGTGACACTTTACAGACCTTAGTTTAGTGGACTCTCAATAGAATTTGACCCTTGTGATCAACTAATCTCTCTCAAAAAATTCTTTTCTTTACCTCAATAACAAGTCAATGGTCAGTCATTTTCAATTCCTTCCCTAGAATTCTCTTTCCCTCATAAACACTCATGAGTTTAATAATCATTTATCCATACCCTGATGGTACTAGGCCTCCATTCTCCCAACATATACACCTTGATGACTCAAATCTCACAAATGATATGCACACACCTTAAATTCAAAGGGTACATGTTGAACCTGGACATGGTCTTACTGCAGCATACCTTATTTTAGTATGGAGCATCAACATTCAAAGTTGTAAAATCCAGTTGTACAAAGGAATCCATCTTGGTGTCTTTTTTCCCCTCCCCCCAAATAACTAATGACTGCCAAAATATTATACATTTCACCTTACAAATATCTCATGAAACTGTCCATTTTCCTTTACCTTTAGTAGAAACACCCTAGTTTCTCCTGAAATAGCAACAGTTTTTTTTCCTGTATCTATCCTTCCTCTTTCCAATACATTCTTCAACAAGTAAGATCTTATGAAAATGCACATTTAAACAGGCCTAAAATCTATAGATGAATTTTCAATTTTATTAAGGAAAAATCTGAATTGGTACCATGACCTCCCAGTGTCTTTATGATTTTTGCTTCCCCAATTTTACTTGATCCGTTACTGGCTTCCCATGTCCTCAAAGCCAACTTTATCTATCCTTGCCAGCTAACATCCAGTTTTACTATAGGGGTGTCTTCACTGCTGATATTTCGTGACTACTTCCTTCCTACTTGGTCAGAGCTCTAAACTTTTGACACATGTACACATGGAGAATTTTGCATTATTTTCCACAGCAATATAATCATTGAATTAGTGTGTATTTTATATTAATCTGTACCCTGGAGTATACTGCATATATTAAGAGAGAAATCTTGCCAGCCTCATTCACCACCATAACCCTGATGATGAGCATACTGTCTTATACTTGGTGGGCAGTCATCATATGTGTGCTGAGTACATGTTGAAAGTCAGTGCATCTGGTAGTATTTCAATATGTAAAAATTCTTTCTTATTTCCAGGCATTTCTGAACTAGATTGAAAGTTAAGGCTAAATAGTTTGTAGAAAGTAATCTTGATATGAGCTACCATTCAAAATTAATTAAAATTATTAATTGATTGTTTTAACTAACTTCAATAACTGGCCACAGAAGACATATTTTTTACACGATGGTAAATTTCAGGGAAAAGTTCTGAGTTTCTAAGTGTAAGACAGACATATTGGTTGTTAAATACACAGTACATAGGAGATATTATCTTGTTCATTGTTCTCTCCCTAGGTTTTTCCCAAAGCTGATGAGCTTATTAAACATCCTTTTTTCTTGGCAATAATCATATTGCTAATGGTTTCAAAAAACTGCTGGAGTTTGAAAACTGTTATTACAAAGTGATGATTAAGAGTTCTTTGATAGCTGTGTGATTTGAGACATTATTGTTTGAGTGGCAATTTGGATAGGAAGGAATAATCTTCTAACAACCTGACCCACCAAGAGACAGAAAATAACTATGGAAAACAGAAAATATACTTTTTTTAAAAATTGGAAAACCTTGGCGAGTTAATTAAAAACACAGAGATTTGAAAGGGGTTTGAAACTTGCAAAAACTGCCCGAGATAGTTTAAGTTTCTCATTTTGGTGGCTTTCTCTATAGAGCGTCTGTATTCACAGTGAGAGAAAGTAAATCACTGATAGGAAGGTCTTTCTCACTGGAAAGTCTAAGGAAAGGAATCCAAAGCACATGGGTCACAGAACAGTGAGGGGCAATTCCAGAAAGGAGAAATACAGAGAAAGGGCAGCCCCACATCTGGTGTATAAACTTTGACCAAGTCTTGAGATGACCCCTGAACCACATATACCTTGGGCATCAGGAAGCCAACTAAATGAAGATCTGTGCTGTAACCACTGAAGGTATGAAAGTTTCTAGTTTGAACAAAACCAAGCTAATTGTTTGCTAAAATAAAGCATATACACTCTTTAGAAGAATACAACAGAACCCAGAGTACTCACAAAATAATGTTCACAATATCCAAGAAGAAATCCAAAATTACCTGATGTACAAAGAACTAGGATATTTGACCAATACTCAAGAAGGAGAAAAATAGCAATTAACATGACTAATCCTGAGATAATCTAGATGTTGGAAACACAAGACAATAACTTTAAAATATACAAAAAAAAACCCCTCATCACAGAAAAAGAAAGTATGAAAAGAACAAATTAAACTGAAAATAAACAGCACCTAAAATTTAAAAAATAAAAAGTGTTAGATGGGCTTAGTAACATAATTTAGTTAAGAGAGGAAAAATATATTAAATTTAAAGAGAGATCAATAGAAAGGAGAGAAATTTTAAAAAAGTTAAAAACATGAACATTGCATCAGGTATATATAATAATATCAAAATTATATGACATATATAAATTTACAAGTAACAGAAGCTCGATGAAATCCAAACATAATAACCATGGAGAAAATCACATGTAAGCACATCATAGCCAAACTGCTGAAGACCAAAAATAACAAGAAAACTCTGAAGGCGGCCAGAAACAAAACAATCACTAAATACTGGGAGAAAAGAAAGTCTTAGGCCAGGGATTACTCATCAGAAACCCTGGAATATAGAATATATTGGTACAATATTTAAAGTGAAAAAACCAAAACCCAAAACCCAAAACCAAAACCAAAAATTGTCAATTTGTAATTATATTTCCATATACCCAGAGTGAATATCCCTCACAATGAAAATATAATAAATACACTTCCAGATAAGAGAAACGAGGTCAATTTGTCAACACCAAACTTAACATTAAAAAATATGCCAAGGAAGGTTCTTCATGCTAAAGGAAAATAATACCAAAAGATACTCAGATTTCCAAAAGCAAATAAATATCAGAATGACAAATGTGTAGATAAATATAAAATACTATTTTTCCTCTAATTTATTTAAAATACATATTACTGTTCAATGCAAAAATTATAATATTGATTTGTGGTCCTACAATGTATGTAGAAGTTAATTTTTTTTTGATATTGAGTTGTATGAGCTGTTTATATATATTGGATATTCATCCCTTATCAGTCATATCATTTGCAAATATTTTCTCCCAGTTAGTAGGTTGTCTTTTTGTTTTGTCAATGATTTCCTTTGCTGTGCAAAAGCTTTTAAGCTTAACTAGGTCCCATTTGTTTATTTTTGCTTTTATTTCCTTTACTTTAGGAGGCAGATTTATAAACAACTTCTTTCATTTTTCTGGTGCTTTTGTATTCATTTAACTTTCAAATTCTAATTGTTTATTAATAGTGTATATGGGGCTTCCCTGGTGGCACAGTGGTTGAGAATCTGCCTGCTAATGCAGGGGACACGGGTTCGAGCCCTGGTCTGGGAGGATCCCACATGCCGCGGAGCAGCTAGGCCCGTGAGCCACAACTACTGAGCCTGCGCATCTGGAGCCTGTGCTCCGCAACAAGAGAGGCCGCCATAGTGAGAGGCCCATGCACCGCGATGAAGAGTGGCCCCCGCTTGCTTTCGAAGACCCAACACAGCAAAAATAAATAAATTAATTAATAAACTCCCACCCCCAACATCTTCTTAAAAAAAAAAAAGGTGTATATGAACAAAATTGAATGTCCTACATTGACCTTTTATCCCATGACTTAGTTAAGCTCATTTTATGTGTTCCAGGAGTTTGTTGTTTGTAAATTCTTTGGCATTCTCTATATGGACAATCACATCATTTTCAAATAAGGACAGTTTTATTTATTCCTTTCCAATTTGTATCCCACTTCTTTATTTATGATTTATTGTACCAGCTAGGTTTTCCATTACAATGTTGCATAGGAATGGTAAGAGAGGACATCTCTGTCTTATTAGATCTTAGGTGGAAAATATTTAGTTTCTTATAATAAGTATGATGTTAGCTGTAGCTATTTTGTAGATACACTTTATGAGATTGAGGAAGTTTCCTTCTATTACTACTTTGCTGAGAGTTTTTAACATAAATATGTATTGAATTTTGTGTAAAGCTAATAGATAATCAAGTGTAAACTGTGGTCTTTGATTCTAGCCTGCATGAGAATAAAAAAAGGTAAAAAAAAAAGGTATATTTTGTGAATAATTGAGGACATTCGAATATTCACTGGGCACTGAATAATGTTTGGGAATTATTTTTAAATTGTTAAGTGTTGTTTGGCAATCTGTTGTTATTTTCTGGTGGTTCATGCTCAGATATTTTACGATGAATATCCTTTTGATCTATAAATGATTCATAGAAAATTACAGCAAAAAATTAAAAATGGGTTATGAAATCAGTGTGTATATGCATGTTTGATGCATTTTCATTTTTACTTTTGTGAATATTGGTCATTATCATTGGCAAAATATAAATAGGTATATTTGCCAGGATATCATAATTGTACCCCACACTATCTTCGACATATTTTGTTAGTAATCTCTAAACACACTAATGGAACATTTTACCAAGTAAGCCTGTTTACAAATAAATACATATTTGCGCTATTTGAAACACTATACCTTATATCACTCATTTCTTCTTTACAAATACATTTCACAGACAATTTTTGGAGAAATCATTGCTCAGTAAGTTTTGTACTTTTAAATATAAACAGAAAATTCTAAACATAAGTTACTTTAATTTTTAGGTTTTTATATATACCTATGTATGTACATATGTATATATTATATATACATATATGTGTATAAGTATTATATATTACATATATATATATTTAATTTCTTCATGTGTGAAACAGGGAAAATAAAAACTACTTGTTGGGAATTCCCTGGTGGTCCAGTGGTTAGGACACTGCACTCTCACTGCCGAGGACCCGGGTTTGATCCCTGGTCAGGGAACTAAAATCCCATAAGTCTTGTGGCTTGGCCAAAACAAACAAACAAACCCTACTTTTCGAGGTAAGGTCAAACCATGGGGGTCTAAATTAAAAGTCTGTAAATAAGAACCAGTATTTGATAAGAAGAAACTCTGAAGACAAGATATGTAGTTAAGCCAAGTCATGGTTATGTGAGGTGAAACCAGAAGTAAAAGTCAGGAAATTAGGGCCATGTCAAGAATCATTTTCTATCAAAAAAATGTGTTCAAATTATATCAAAGAAAGAAGATTTTACAATTTGTCTTGGAGACTGTTAAGGGGTTAAAAAATTCTAAGGCAGAGAAGACTGTATTTACACAACAAATATGCATCCTTCCACAGCCTATATTTATTGTATAGTTCCTTTCATCCTGAACTGCTTCACAAATTGATTTACAAACTTTGTGTATGGCAATCATTTTCATTTCTGAAATGCACCTCATCCGTTATGCATACATATATTTCATTTTATAAATTTCAGGATGTGGCATAGTAATCCCCAAATATCACTTTGAGTCTGAAATACTATTTTATGGCTTCATGAAAACAACATGACAAATTGCTCACTCTGGTTTCTGTGACAAATCTGTCTTTGCAGTAAGTGGAGCTCTAATTGAAATGTACACTTCAACTTGCAGGCAGCAAAAGAGAAAAAATATCAACGGGGGGCTCAGGAATGGATGATGCATTAGTTAGCAGGAAATTTATTGGATTACTACTGTGTATAGAAAATCTATTTAGGTGTTATATGGGGGAAATAAAAAGTGTAGCCTGTGGCCTTGATGATCATACAAATTAATTTGCACAGACAAAACATATCCACACCTAGATTTCAGTATTTTCCTTTTTTTTTTTTTTTTGCGGTACACAGGCCTCTCACTGTTGTGGCCTCTCCCGTCGCAGAGCACAGGCTCTGGACGCGCAGGCTCAGTGGCCTGTGTGGCCCAGCCGCTCCGTGGCATGTGGATCTTCCTGGACCGGGGCAAGAACCCGCGTCCCCTACATCGGCAGGCGGACTCTCAACCACTGCGCCACCAGGGAAATCCTCAGTAGTTTCTTTACATAGCATGCCAGCAGATGTGAGCAAACGTGTTTTAAGCTCAGTTCACAAGTGCTCACTTAGTGCAGTGAGAATAGAATAGTCAGAGCAGGACTGACAGATTCTTGAAGGAAGTAAATTTGAACCAGGTTTTTATTGGTAGAAAGATTAGAATATTCCTACCATTTACTGGTACATTTATTAATATACACATTAGTACATTGACTGTAATAGCACTGTAAATTTAGTACAATTTCTGTACTTTTCATTTTTCACCTCAGAGGGTGATTCATTCATTTATTCATTTATGTATTCTACCAATCAGCCATACACTCAAACCATCATTTATTGAAAACTTCATATATGTCAAAAAATATGAAAGAAGTCAGTGACAAATTTGGGGAGAAAACACAATCGCTGTCCTCAAGAGATAATTATTAGCATTAAGATAATTTCTACTCTCTGATAATACACAGAATTTTAAAAATTTATATTTAAAATCTTATTAGCTAAAGTCTGGTTTATACCTGTTTGTATTTATGAATGTAGAGCAAGCTGAACTGTGTACACCCCTCGCAAAAAATTTCATATGTTGCAGTCCTAACACCCTGTACCTTAGACTGTGACTTTATTTGGGAAACAGGGCTTTTAAAGAGGTAAATAAGGTAAAATGAGGTCATATGGTTGAGCCCTAAACCAGTATGACTGGTGTCCTCATAAGAAGAATAGATTAGACACAGACATGTGAGGACACAGTGAGAAGACAGCCATCTGCAAGCCAAGGAAAGAGGCCTCAGACAAAACCAAATCTTCAGTCAACTTGAACTTGGACTTCTAGCCTCCAGAATTGTTAGCAAATACATTTCTGTTGTTTAAGCCATACAGTCTGTGGTATTTTGTTTTGGCAGCCCTAGCAAACTAGTACAGTAGGTTATATCAGTATGTAAATAAAGTTCAATATGATTACTTTTTCCAGACCCCTATGCATTAGATTTTTTCAGCAGTTGACAAAATACTATAGAGTGATTAAATATTTTATATTGAATTTCTGATAAGTGTCTTAATAACAAAACCTTTTAATATCATGAAAATATTAATAGAAATATTCTTTTAAAAGCTGTAGAGGAAATTTTAAGATAGTGTGTCATTTTTTCAAATTGATTTTCTTTATGAAACTGGAGGTATACTGCTACAGAAACAATTTTGTCCTCAAGATACAATAAATTACATTTTAAAAGGCAGAGAAAGGGAAAAAGTGAGCCCAGTACCAGGTAAGAAATAGGAGAAATAAGGAACATGGACTGTGAGAAGAAAAAAATTTGTAAAATAAATACCCAAAGAAAACATGAATATAGTTTATTTAATACTTATGATTACTTTTCCTAAAATAACTAGAAAAATATATGATAGAAACAACAGAAAAAGATAAATTTCCCTAGATATATTTTACTCTCTAAATACATTCTTCTTTCATTCTTTCCCTGCTTGTACCTGTTTATCTTGAAAACATATCTCCTTTTCTTTACAACTTCCTGAGTATACACAAAGCTCTTTTCTTCTACATGAAGGTAAATATGATTTCAGGTATTATGGGAAATTTGATATATCTGCCATCAAATTTATGAAAGTTAGTATATTGTATACATAATATATATATTCATGAAAAAATTTATATAATATAATCATACTTATATAAATGTACACATTATAGAGCTAAACACACAGCATTTTTTTCTGTGAAATTTATAAATTATTCATTTAATCTCCATTATTATGCTACTAAGATGTTCTTATAGACCACTGAAAGATCTTGCAACTTTCAGAAGCCTGAAAATTTGCTGCAGGTCACAAAAATAATAACAGAACCAAAACTCAAATACAAATTTAGATAGATAGATAAATTGATACAGATTTAAGGAGATAAAGATATAGATGTATAGACATGTAGATATATATTTCTACATAAATGTTTCTTCTTGTGTATTTTCTTCCCATCTCTCACTTTTCAGTAAAATCAAAGATGATTTACCCACATTTATAGACTATTAAACAGTATTAGAGAGGATGCCTCTTCTTATTTATTTTCAAAAGCCCATGCCATATATTTAGTAATTAACATAGATAACTATAAACTAGCAGAAATTATACCTATAAAAGTAAATTTTATATTTCTAAATTGTTTTTAGAACTTTTCATTATTGAGAACATATTGTGAAGAATATACATATATATCTTTATTTTGCCTTTTTATATTTACTCATAAATACCCTCAATATGAAAAATTATGTGTGAGCAAAGGACTCATATGTAAATTACTAAACTATACTGTTCAAATTAGCTAAAAAAGATTTAATTAAGCAGAGGGGCAGGTTTAACATTTACAAAGTTTTTGTGAGTTTTAACAAAATGTCTTAATTATTGAGTGTTTTAATAAATATATATGATAAAAGTGGTTCTTTTAAGCTCCTAAGGGGTCTTTATCCATAAAATTTTACATGCAACTTTATAAATTTTTCAAAAATCTTATTACTGTATTTTTCTATTTTCAATGTTAGATGTACTTGGTAAGCATTGTGCAATTGAAAGAAGTGTTAGAATTATGAAAAAAAAGTGTATCTTATTATATATCCAATACATATTTGTGTTCTGATAGAGATCAAATTTTAAATTTATTAATTGGAAAAATTATATATTTTGAACTGTATCAGCCATAAAACACATAATATTTAATATTTTAAATTATGCTTTTACTGACACTTAATCCATCAAAGTGACTACACTTGGCAAAATGTGTGTGATACGAGGCCACAGTATCCTAGACCTAGCCATCATATCTGTGTTCAGAGCTGAACTTTGGGCCATTAATTCTCTGCGAGGAGCTAATGGTCACTGATCAGGCTAATGTAAGTTCCCACATGACAACAAAAAGATATGAACTTTGATCGGATTAGTAAATCCACACAGTCTAAGTGAGAAGTGGGCCAAAATGCATATTCTCACAAGTCAGAAAAGGAAAAGTACTACAAAGAGAAGGGTCAAAATATGTGATAGGGGAAAACTCTTAGGGTGATCATCTGAGTTGAGCTTCAAATAATTTCTGAAGCTTTTAAAACTTGTTAGTTTCTTAGCTTTGCACACTATAACAGTTAAACGTGTTGACAGGTGCAGAATATATGACACTCTTTTCTTACTAGGATTCTTATTTCCTTTATATTCATGCATCGTCTTCAAGTAATAAGAATGTCAGAAATTATTTGCAGGAGTATCTTTTTACATGTAATTTCAATTTGAATTTAAGAATATAAAAAAATGTGATGTTTACTGATTTACTGCTTCTGAATGCAAGTATTATCCTTATATTTGGGATTGGTGATTCACCTGTATTGCATTAAAAAAGCCATGCCAGGTGGTTAGAGCCATACTAAATTCTGAATCAATCATTGCTCATGCTTTGTCAGCTAAAGAATTTGTGTCTCCTGTAGATAAAGTATCATAATATTCATTTGGGATCTGCCTTTATAATATTGACAATAAAAAATATTGAAAACAATATCCATTCCTTGAATTTTTTAAAATAGTAAAGTCTAAATTTATATAGTATTTCCCCAGCCCATATATAGTTTTATTCATGTCCAATATTGTATTTTTTCATAATAATAGCCATATTAGAAATAGCAAGTATCAATTGTTTTCTTTTACAGAAGAGATTCCAAGGTATGTGGGAGTAGAAACAAAAAACTTGCTGTTCCACGTGTGAGCTCCTGTTTTTCTTAAAGTCAATGGTAACTGGCAAGTAAAATTCAACAAATTCCCTGGTAAAGTCTTATAAAACACAATGCTTGAAACCTAACTGGGACAGACTCAAATGGAATTAAATTTAGTTGAGAGGCGAGATGATCATTTTAAGCCTTCAGTTGATTCTGAGGTACACATTTGGCAAAGAATTAACACATTTTATAATGCTTCATACTTTATAAGTGTAATTTGTATTTTAGCTCTTTATAACTTAAATTTACTCCTTAGTTTGTAAATAAAGCTATATGTTGAATTAGACATCAAAATGATCTAATAATCGTGCTCCCATTCTCAATGAAAATAATTCAGTTATTTCTTTTGAGGAATTCCATTTGTCCATCAGTTATTCAAAAAGATTTCTCATCTTTCTAGACAAATGACAATATAGAGGTAGTAAACTAATAATGAACATACTAAAAAATATATTTGGATATTATGTGTAAAGAGATCCTACATCGTTATGAATATTTTGTTTATACACTCACAAAAATGTGTATATAAAATAATTACCATTTCCAAATATGCATAAATATATATCCTCTATTCATATGTTATATTTTATTTTCATATTCCACATTTCACAATATAAGGAAGTAATTCATTTTCAAAACATTAGCTTGTACCTAGGTAAAATTAATTTCTTTTTGATAGTAGTACTTTCACCAAGGGAGATGAGTTATATTCATTCACGTAACAAGAGAAAATTTAACTCAGATGTAATTCAGTAAATCCAAAAGCTTTTTTAGGTTGTAAAAATTACTAGTTTCCTCAACTTCCTGACAGGCTTATATAATGAATGGTGATTAAAGGACCACTAAATGAATGTGAAGGATAATAGAAAATGTTAGGTGACTAGAAGAGGAAATTAAAGAAAAATGGAATTGCAGAGAAATCAAAAAGGAAAGGAGAGTGGATAATTAGAGTGAAGACAAGTAGCAAATACTGAGCCAAGAAAAGGGAGATGAAATACAAATTTAGACAGAAATTTCTTAGATTGTCCTCTCAATATGAAGACAAAACTCATTATTAATATGAACCTTGTGACTGAGTCTTCTCTGTTAAAAAATTAAATGAGTGGTGTTCTGTATTTTTAAAACATGACATGGTTATGTAAATAAACCATGATATTTTCCAAATGATAAACTTCTCATTTATGTGATTTAAAATTTCAAATAAATTACATATTTCCAGGAAAATTTAGCTCAAGTAAGAAATGTTTATATTACAAGTATTAATGTATTTCATTCTTACTATTTGTTTATTTTGGTCATTTGAGGTCAATCTTCATGTGTGTCTATGTAAACAGCTTTTGGCAGGAAAAAGCTTTTTGCAGGGAAGAGCTCTCAGTAGGAGTCACCCTTTTGTCTTGTCACTAATCTTAAACCAGGCACCCCCATGCTCTACTCATCTCCGGCTCTAGCACACCTTTAAAATCTTGTAATCACACAATACCTTGCCTAACTTGTCAGTTCTTTCTGTAGATCAAAGAAGTAGAAATGAAGAATAAGTAATTAACAGATGACCAGATCCATTCCCTAGCTTCCCCTTCAGTAATCTCGCAATAAACTGTGTGGCCAAACTGTGTGAACAAGGTAACACCTAGAGGAAGATCACAAGAAGTCGAGGAGCCTTCATGCAGTGGGGGACTCTGACCCCCATCTCAATGATTAACTAAGATTACTTCCCCTCTTCCCTTTAAAATTTTCATGGCTGAGCAGTATCTTTGGAGGTAGTTTTTGGGGACACTGAGTCCACCATCTCCCCAGATTGCCAGCATTCTAATGAAAAGTACCTTTCCCTTCTACCAACATTTGTCTCTTTCTCGAGTACTGATTTTTTGAGCGACAAGCAACCAGACGTGATTTGGTAACATCTAGTTTCTTGCCACTAGCTGGCCAATACAATAAAATGAAGAATAAGGCACAACTGGTGAGACCCTAGGCATTTACATTTCAAGCTTTGTAAAATGATTTGTCTTCAGAGCTGGAAATGGAGAAATGAGCTCCATCACTGGATTTAGATGGAAATAAAGATATATAATGATCCATATAATCTACTCACCTCCTCTGGAGTAAGCAAAGAGACATACACTATAATTTTCCAAAGTACTTTTGTAGAAATGACCCTTGAAAACTAAATCAAAGGAATTCCTAAAATTCTCCTATGAGGTGTTTCCACAAAGATATAATAGGACATGCCTATAAATAGGATTCTTAATCATGACATAAAGGAAACATTGCCTTAATTCGTCTTGAGACAGAATAAATGAGAGCTGAGTTTTCCTTCAAATAATTTTCAAGAACCTGGGGCTTGAGTGCTTCATCAATTTGAAACAGTGAAGAGACACTTTTAGAACCAATTTGCAACATCAGTAACTGGGGTTTGCTATAAATAAGTGAAGTATATCACATAGAAAAGTGATAAAAGTGTTTCCTTCTAAAGTTTCTAGTTCACTGTATTCAAAGCTTAAAATATAGTCTTCACCTATAACAGACAGGACATCCTGAAAGATGTAATTTTTTAAAGTATGAAGCAGTCACTTCCCAGTTATTCCAACCAGGTAAACTTCTACCTTAAACTCATAAATCCAACAAAATTTCCAGGCTTCCCTCGTGGCACTGTGGTTAAGAATTCACCTGCCAATGGAGAGGATACGGGTTTGAGCCCTGGTCTGGGAAGATCCCACACACCGTGGAGCAGCTAAGCCCGTGGTGCCACAACTACTGAGCCTGCACTCTAGAGCCCACGAACCACAACTACCGAGCCCGGGTGCCAAGACTATTGAAGCCCGCGTGCCTAGAGTCCATGCTCCACAAGAAAAGCCACCGCAATGAGAAGCCCGCGCACTGCAATGAAGAGTAGCCCCCGCTCGCCACAACTAGAGAAAGCTCACGCGCAGCAACGAAGACCCAACCAAGCCAAAAATAAATAATAAATAAAAATTTAAAAAGAAAAACTGAATTTCTTTTTGACAATCAAAGACAATCCGCCTGAGAGTGTGCTTAACATTCAAATCTTAAACCAAAAGCCATACCTAAACTAGGTTATTTTTCTCTAAAAATTAGGCAATGAGATAAAGTACAGCATTTCTCATTAATCATACTGTCAGTACTGAGGACACAGTTCATCTTAAAAATAGATGAGGTTTTCTTCCCCATTAATTTTTGCCAAAAATCTTGATTGTGAGTATAAGTTTGAAAGATAGTGTATAATCCATGCTTTCACATTTGAGCATCTCACAACACAACAATGATCATCCTTAGTTTGACTTACAATCCATTAAAGTTTGTGTTTTGTTACAAGAAAATGACCAAGGAAAAATGAGCTAAATGTACTGAACGCATTCAGTAGCGTGGATGAACCTGGAAGACATTGTGCTAAATGAAAATAAGTCAGTCACAGAGAGCAAATACTGCATGATTCCACCTGTATGAGGTATTACATAGTCAAACTTACAGAAGCAGAAAATAGAATGGTGTTTTCCATGGTTGCAGGGAGGAGAAAATTAAAAGTTATTCAATGGGTAAAAAGTTAAAGCTATACAAGAGGAATAAGTTCTAGAGATCTGCTGTAGAAGGTAGCGCCTAAAGTTAACAACATGATACTGTACATTTAAACATTTATTAAGAGAGTAGATCTCATGTTAAATGTTCTTATTACCCAAAAAAAATGCAAAGGGACAGAAATATTTGGAGGTTATGGATATGTTTATTACCTTGCTTTTATATGGTATGATGTTTATTTGCATATGGCAAACTCATCAGAGTGTTTATATTAAACATGTGATGCTTTGTGTTCATTTTTAAAATCAGTACTTTTTAATGGAAACAACCTGACCAAAAATCTTCCACAGAATTTTGAGGTACATTAAAACAAGTTTTAATGAGAAAATAAATAAAAAACAAAAACATTTCTCATATGTTTCTTTAAATCTTTTTTCTTCAATATTCTAATTTATATATGTTACCAGAGGGACATCTGAGTATGCCATATGCATGGGCAAAAGTCACATTCATTTATTTAGTCTTATTTTCTTATTTTAATACCTAGCACAACATTCTATCATGTATGTGCTTGATAACATATCGTATAATAACTGTCACATAAGCAATTTTACTAATGTAGCACAACAATCATATACACTAAATTATCATGGAATTAAGTAATTGAGAGCGCAAAAGAAGTCAAAGCCATAACCAAGGGCCAGCTTTTATTCTGTATTTAGAATTTATTCCGAGTAAGGAAAGAAACCATTGATGCAATTTGAATAAATAATAATTTAATTAATGAATAAAAATAGGTCATGCTCTGATTTCCTTATAAGACATTTTATGGCCACCACTTAAAATAAGAGGCAATTGCTATAATTGGTTGAAATATAATCGTGGTGTGGACTAGGATTGTTATGGAGGAAATGGAGCAAACAAAATAGATACTGGATATATTTCTGAGATAGAGCTAATGCCTTCAAATAGTTTGAATCTGGAGAGATAAAAGTCAAACATGTCTCCAGAGTTTTGCCTTGGCGGCTGGACTCGGTGGAGTTGAGAGCCCTTGATATAGAGATGTCTAGGGGAGGAATATACCAAAATATGTGGAAAGGAGATTTCAGAAGTTTCAGTTTCAGACACTTTGCCATGTTTTTTTTGTTTGTTTGCTTTGTTTGGGGGTGGTACGTGGGTCTCTCACTGTTGTGGCCTCTCTCATTGCGGAGCACAGGCTCCAGACGCACAGGCTCAGTGGTCATGGCTCACGGGCCCAGACGCTCCGTGGCACGTGGGATCTTCCCGGACCGGGGCACGAACCCATGTATCCTGCATCGGCAAGCGGAATCTCAACCACTGCGCCACCAGGGAAACGCTGCTCCACTTTTCTTACCAGCACTTTTGTCTTTTTTTTTTTTTTTTGGTTGTTGTTTTGGTTTCAAAATTTTGGACATTCTACTAGGTTATGTAGTGGTATCTCAATGTGGTTTTAAACTGATTTCCCCTAATGACTAATTATGTTAAACAATCTTTTCTTATGGTCATGTTTCTCCCAAACACCTTTTTTAGTGAAGCTGTCCAGTTTTATTGGGTGCTGTCTTAATATTGACTTGTAAGAATTCATATCAGCTTTGTGTTTTGTTCATATTTTCTTCCAAGCTGTGACTAGTATTTTCAATTTGTTAACATTCTCTTTCAAAGAACGTAGTTTTTGATATTTACAAAGTTGAATTTATCAAAATGTTTATAATAATTTTTATATCCTGAGTTATTGTTACATAACCCAAAGTTGCAATGGATCTCCTATATTTTATAGATATTTTATAGATTTAAGTTGTATATTCAGGTCTATCATCCATTTATTTTGAATAAGATTCAGTTTCTGTTGCAAAGTATGCATGAAGGTTTGAGTCATTTTTTTCCCCATAAAACTGTTCAATTATTCTAGAACCATTTGTCTAAAAGACTATACTTCTCCCGTTGAGTTTCCTTGGCACCTTGGTCAAAAATCAACTGGCCACATATGTTTGTCTTTATCTCTAGACTTCATGCATAGATCAACACAGTGGCTCTAAAGGAATCTCTTATTTGTTCTATCTACAAGGTCAACCTTATTGGAAATCAGTCAAATAATGTAATTATGTGGGTTTCAGAGTTACACAGTAATTCATTAAGTCTCTCATGTGAATGTTAAGGAAGGAATATGGCCCTAAAATTATAATTCAAAATTATAAAAATCTACAATCAGCTAGAGCTAAGAATGTATTCTTTGTACAGAGAGGAAAACTGAAAGAGAAGTTGTGCCTTTTCCATTGACACAAAATATTACACATCATTGATTACTGATTCTCTATTTGGAATAGAATTCTCTCTTTGATGTTAATTATTAGACACTTTCCTTAGCATAAGGAGCCTGGTCTCTCACTGGGGCTGAAAATCAGTCGTATATGAGTCTAGCAAATATAGAGAAAACACTGCTCAAAAAGTGATGAAGATTTAAGCTAAATATCCTCCAGAAAAGACATGGGGCTGAGAAGATGCAGAGAGCTGAAATGTATGCCTGATTTCTGTTGATTTTACTGTCCTGCCCAAATAATTAAAATATATTTAAAAGATATGATCACTCTATGAAATATCTTTGACACTACCACACTATAAAATCTACTAAATGTGACCTAATCAAGAGAAGGAAAAAGAGTGAGATAAACAAATAAAAAATACCCAAAATATAAGAAAAGATTGGTTATGAATAGCAATGGCCATAGTTATTACCAATAGGTTTTACTGGGAAGACATATAATCTCTAGAGTTTGGTCTGGGTTCAAGATTGCTTTACTTTTGTTTACTCCTAAAACTGCTAATAATCAATGCAAAATATATACAATGTAAAGACACAGGTGTATGTTTGATACACCCCATGGATTCCCTCTTTTCTAATAGAAGGGCACCAGTAATGCCCTTACACTAAAATAGAGGAAACAACTATGCTCTTCCAGAAGCTCCAGCACCTAATCTAATGTATATTTTCCAAGTCTTAAGTTTTCTACTTAAAATTTTTGTTGTTGTTGTCAGCACTGGGATAAGTTCTCCTTATTTACACCTGTGAGGCAGGGTCTATGAGGTTTTCATTTCTGTCTACTTAGGTTATGTTTTGAGCATGTCGATCTATACCCTATGATAAGGCAAGGGTAGAGATGGCAAGAAGTTGACACATGCACATCGGAAAAGAAAGAAGTAGTGCCCAGTAGTGGGACTGCTGGGTCATATGGTAGTTCTATTTATAGTTTTTTAAGGAACCTCCATACTGTTCTCCATAGTGGCTGTATCAATTTACATTCCCACCAACAGTGCAAGAGGGTTCCCTTTTCTCCACACCCTCTCCAGCATTTATTGTTTGTAGATTTTTTGATGATGGCCATTCTGACCAGTGTGAGATGATATCTCATTGTAGTATTGATTTGCATTTCTCTAATGATTAATGATGTTGAGCATCCTTTCATGTGTTTGTTGGCAATCTGTATATCTTCTTTGGAGAAATGTCTATTTAGGTCTTCTGCCCATTTTTGGATTGGGTTGTTTATTTTTTTGATATTGAGCTGCATGTGCTGCTTTTATATTTTGCATATACCCTGAGAAAACCATAATTCAAAGAGTCATGTACCACAATGTTCATTGAAGCTCTATTTACAATAGCCAGGACATGGAAGCAACCTAAGTGTCCATCGACAGTTGAATGGATAAAGAAAATGTGACACACATATACAATGGAATATTAGCCATAAAAAGAAATGGAATTGAGTTATTTGCAGTGAGGTGGATGGACCTAGAGACTGTCATACAGAGTGAAGTAAGTCAGAAAGAGAAAAAGAAATACTGGATGCTAACACATATTTAAGAAATCTAAAAAAAAAAAAAAAATGGTTCTGAAGAACCAAGGGGCAGGACAGGAATAAAGACACAGACATAGAGAATGGACTTGAGGACACAGGGAGGGGAAAGGGTAAGCTGGGACAAAGTGAGAGAGTAGCACAGACATATATACACTACCAAGCGTAAAATAGATAGCTAGTGGGAAGCAGCTGCATATAGCACAGGGAGATCAGCTTGGTGCTTTGTGTCCCCTAGAGGGATGGGATAGGGAAGGTGGGAGGGAGACATGAGGGAGGGGATATGGGGATATATGTGTACATATAGCTGATTCACTTTGTTATACAGCAGAAACTAACACACCATTGTAAAGCAATTATACTCCAATAAAGATGTTAAAAAAAAAAGAGAAAGAAGTAGTGAAAAGGGAAGAAAAGTAATTCTGCTATTGAAGGGCAGGGATCATTCAATATATACTGTAAGAAAAGAAAGAGTTTTACTTTATTATCCACCTTAAAACAAAGAAATATATTTTAATACTTAAATCAAAAGAGAAAGTATACATTAAAGTTTTCTGAATTATAAACAAATCTCAACTGGAACATTTTGACAAAGAATGTATGATAATTTTTCCTAATAAACTTTCCAAACTTGATACTTGATAATATGTGAACATCCCTAAAAATGTCTTCTGTTTCCTCTGGTGAAAGTGCAATTACAAAATAGAAAGTCAAATCTAAATTGAATTGCACTGCTTTAAGTAATACAATTTCTACTGTATGTAGTGACATTGCTCCTTTGTATAGGAGGTGGGAGGAGTAATTATCTCAGACTAATTTCAGTGCATGACAGTTCAATTAACCAGAGAATATAGGAATTATAGTGTTAATATCCATGGGAAAAAACAAAGTAAAAAACAATGAACAGTCTTATTGTTGAAAAACCAAAGGAAATACCTCTTTGTAACAATGCAGGTGGTATAATACTGCATACAATCAAATTTTTACTGTACAGCATTTTGGAACAAAATTGAATTCTGTCATATATGGTAGTTCATTGTATTATGATCTGCTACTCTCTATGGTGTAGGTAAAACACATTTCCAGATGGCAGAAGTAAATATGGACTCCCCATGATGAAAAAATACAAGGCAATTTTAGTTTTGGCATGCTACATAATTGTCGAACAGAAAACAAAGATGAGAACAAAGAGAAATTTTGGAAAGTTTATTGATTGCTTTCATTATTTCCTGCTTCAATAAGTAACACATGCTCATGTGGGATATTTTGGGAAATGGAAATATTTGGAATTCTCAGAAACACAGCAGACATGAAAGAGAAAATTAAAAATGACCTCTAATCACACAGTACAGAATGTATTGTGAGTTCATGCAGGTGTCTGTGTTTGTGTGTGGTATCTGTGTATTATATTTGTATATAATATACACAACTCATTTGTATATATTTATCATATATTTGGAACCTAATGAATGCAGGGTTTTACACTAAATATTTGCGAAATATATCATACAGTGTTTGAAAATGTAATTTAATAGTTAAATATCATGTGAATTTTTGGTAGTACAATACTGTAGTATATTAAACAATTCAATAAGGTAGATAAAAAGTTATTATCTCTATTTTATAGATGTCAAAATGGAAAAAAATTAGTTATACAATATCCCATAGTCTTTCTTGCAGAGTTAGTTTCCTTAATAAACATGCTATAATATATCTTGAATAAAGTTGTATAACTAGTTTCAACGATATAAAAATTCTTGAACTGGGTCCAAAAGAGATATGTGTACATTTGGTGCAACCAAGTAAAAGAACATTAAAAATATTAAAAACAATTTGAAGAAGTTTATCGTTTGTTAGTTCAAACAGCCATTTTTATACCTGCTTTAGAGAGAAAAAAAAAACGCTTTACTTATTTATTCATTTATTATATACTACATGTATAAATTTTACTTAAGCCTTTTAGGAGATACTTATATGATAGAAATACTTCTATTTTTTCTTGTTTTGCTTGTTATAATTATCTAACCTCAATATTTATTTTAAATATAAACTTTATTTTGGTATTTTTTCACATAAGAAAAAATTTAATTTTTATTTGGAAAAATTACCAATTATGGTTGTTGAATTCTCCTATTGTTTCTATGTTTAAAAGAATTCCTTTTAAAAAATGGCATTATGTTAAATTTCTGGTGGAGATATGAATTAAAATATCCTTTCAAAATAAAAAAGAATTCCTTTTATATTTCAAGATCTTGCAAGAATCTCCTTAGTTTTTTTCTAGTTTTTCACAGTCATAGTTAACCATTATTTATCTCAAAAGTAGCTCTGAAGCAAAATCCAATTTTTATATTTTTTCTAAATGATCAATCGCTTTCACACAATTAATTGAACAATAATTTTTATCCAATAATTTCTACTATTATATTTATTTAAATATAGAAAGGATTTTTTCTGAGCTGTTTTTCCTCCTCTATTGTTTGCCTGATATTTATCTGACAGAAACAAGCCTTTATATATTTTAATATACTATTGGACAAAATCACATACTCTTTTTTTCCCCCATTTTCCATACTATTTACTCAAAATTCTGTATATAGAACATGTTCATTTCAACCAATGCATTTTCTATATATAAATATTCAAGTGAGAAACAGCAAATAATACAAAAATGTGCAAAAGAGAAAAATGTAATCATTATTCTATCAATAAACGATAGCTGCAAAAAAAAAAATGGTGCCTCAGGATTTGTGAGACAATATCAAATACTCTAACATATGTGTATTTGGAGTCCCAGAAGGAGACTGGAGGAGGGAAGAAAAAGAATACTTGAAATACTATCTGAAAAATTTTCGTATTGAATGAAAACTGGAACCCATAGATAAAAGAAGCTCAATAAATACCAATAAGATGTATTCACTCTGTGAATATCAAAACTAAACTGTTGTTTCTGGTTCCATTCAAGGAAGTAGACATTAGACATATTTCTTCCTATTCTTCCTGCTAAGTACAGTTAAAAATTCTGCACATATTATATATAATGTACAGAATTTTATATATATAGTGTGTGTGTGTGTGTGTGTATATACACACACACACACTATCATATAAGAACAAAAACACTCTGTAAGTTGAAAAGAAAAAAAAAATCCTGGCTTGGAAAATCGGCAACCAAATAACATCAGGGCAATTACTTCCCTAGGCTTCTTATCTGCCTCATATATCCCAGACTTAGAGCTGAAGAAGCCAGAAAACCAGAAATACTATTTAGCAGAGAAAAAATAAATTAAAAATAAAAATAAATAAAAGCCTGCTCTCTCAAGTCAAAGGATCAGGAAAGGGGAATTCTATCAAGGCAGAAAATCTTTAGACGATAACTGCCTGACCCCAACAAATATCATGAAAAAACGTGCTACATCCCCATCTCTACCAGCAAAGGCTGAAATAGGGAGCCTAGACTTCCACCATTGCCCAGCTGTAATGAGGCATACCTCACTGGTGTGGTATCAGACAAGTCCAAATGGGAGTTGGAAATTCCTTCCCTGCCCAGTGGTAATGAGACTCCCCTCACCCCTCCCAACACACACACACACACACACACACACACACACACACGGTGTCACTGGAGACCATTTAAGACACCTTTCACATCCAACCAGCAGCAGCAAGAAACCTCTGTACCCCACTGTCTCACATAGTGTCAGAGGAGCCTGAGTGGAAGCTAGAACTTTCACCACTGCCCAGAGGTTACTAAACCTTCAACCTCCATGTTGTTAGTGGAAGCCACAGAGGGAGCAGCAATGGGATGACCTTCCTTCTCACAGCCAGGATATATCAGTAGTGGCTTAGCAGGGAATGTAGAATTTTACTGCATTCTTCTACTGGGGTAAGAGAAGGCTTCCAAAACAAAAGATTCACCTGAAAGCCACAGTCATAAAATAATATGCAAGATTTCCAGGATACAGTGTAAAAATCATTCATTATATCAAGATCGAGGAAAATGTCAACTGGGATGATAGAAAGAAAATTTGCAGATGCCAACAGCAAGATGACACAGATCCTGGAATTATATGACAAAGATATTACAGCAGCCATAATAAAATGATTCAATGAACATGTTTGAAACAAATGTAAAATAAAAAGTCTTAGCAAACAAAGAAGTATAAAAAAGAAGCAAATGGAAACTTTAGAAGTGAGACATACTATTGCTGAGAAGAAACAAACATAAAACAAAATTAAACAAAAAAACAATGGTTGGGCTCATCAACACAATAGAGATACAAAGGAAAGACTCATTGGACTAGGAAATAGAAATTACCCAACTTGCAAAGCAGAGAACAAATAAACTGAAAAAAAAATATGTACAGATATCAGGAACTTATGTGAAACCAAAAAAGAATCTAGCATGCATGTCCTGGAGTCCTAGATGGATGAAAAAAAAGGGAGGGAGGCATGAATTTATAAAGTATTTGAGGAAATAAAGACTGTAATTTTCTCAAACTTGGCAAAAAACATACACCTACATCTTCATGAAACTGAGTGAAATTCCAACAGGATAAAGCCAAAAAAAAAAAAAAAACCTCATTAAGGCACATCATAATCAAGCTACTGAAAACTGTAAGAGAAAACTAGTCAGTCAATAGACATCAGATTTCTCATCAGAAAACACGGATAACTGGGGACATGACTTTTTTTTTTTTCCTAGTGGTATTGAAAAAACAGAAAAATCAAGCAGTTCTTAGACGAAGGGTAATTGAGGTTTGTTGCCAGAAACAACCCTAAAAGAATGGCTAAAGCAAGTTTTCTAAAAAGAAAATATATAATAGAAGAAGGAATATTGGAACACTATGAAGGAAGAAACTACAACAGAGTAAAACACTGAGTACATACAATAGATTTTCTCTTGAGTTTTCTAAATTATACTCAGCATTTGAGGCAAAAATTATAATATCGTTTAATGTAGTTTCCACTATATGTAAAGGAAATATTTGAGAAATTATTATTATAAATGGGAAAGGGTAAAGGGACCTAAAGTGAGTTACATTTTATACATTTCACTGGTAAAGCGGAACACCAGTATACCGTGATACCGATACCAATGACTAGCAAAGATATACAAAGATACACACTGAAAAACACTATCGATACTTCAAAATGCAATTCTAGAAATGTTTAGTAACACTCAGGGAGGCAGAAAAAAAGTAAGCAGAGAAACAAACAAAAAACAGAGTACAAACAGAACACAGAAAACAACACAGAAAATACCAGCTATACAAACATTTTAAAATATCATTAGTAATATTGAATGCAAACACATTAAATATACTTTTTATGAAAGAGATTGGATGAGTACATAAAAGAAGAACCTGTCTCAATTATAAGCTGTCTACAAGAAACACATTTCAAATATTATAAGAGAGGTAAGTTTAGTAAAATAATGGAAAGATCTAACATGTATGTGATAATCAAGAAAAGCAGGAGTATCTACATTAAAATCAAAATTGAGAGCAAAGAGAATTACCACAAAGAGGGATATTACATAATAATAAAAGTCCAGTGAGAAGACATAATAATCCTAAATGCATATGCATGAAACAACAGAACTGTTATATACAGAAACAAACATTCTAGAAATGAAAAAAAATATATAAACATCTACGATTATAATTTGAGAATTACTTAGCATTTTCCTCAACAGTTGGTAGAATGATCAGTCAATTCATAGTATATAGATAAAAATCATCAAGAAATAGAAAAACTCAACATTATCAACAACAGTATCTAATTTTCAATTATAACACTCCACCTAACAATAGCAGAATGCATGTTCTTTTCAAGTTTCTAAGGAACATTTGTTAAGTCCAAATCTCTTGTCTTAAAACAAATATCAACAGAAATAAGATAAATAAAATAATGTGGAAAGTATTCTTTGATCAAAACGGGAAAAGGACTAGAAATCAATAACAGAAAGATGACAGAAAAATCTCCTAGAAACTAAACAACACAATGTTAATAAAACATTGTCAATGAGGAATTGTCAAGGGAAATTTAAAAATATATTAAACTGGGCTTCCCTGGTGGTGCAGTGGTTGGGAGTCCGCCTGCCGATGCAGGGGACACGGGTTCGTGCCCTGGTCCAGGAGGATCCCACATGCCGCGGAGCGGCTGGTCCCGTGAGCCATGGTCGCTGAGCCTGCGCGTCCGGAGCCTGTGCTCCGCAGCGGGAGAGGCCACAACAGTGAAAGGCCCGCGTACCGCAAAAAAAAAAAAAAAAAAAAAAAAAATATATATATATATATTAAACTAAATACAAATGAGAATGCATCATATTAAAATGTATTAGGTGCAGCTAATGCAGTGCTGGAAAAGAAATTAATAGCACTGAATACATACATTTTTAAAAAGGGGGAAAATCAAAATAATAATTCAAGCTCATATCTCAGGAAACTAGAAAAAGAAGAGCACAATAAACCCAAAGCAAGTAGGAGAAAGGAAACAATAAAGATAAGAATAGAAATCAATAAACTGAAAAGAGATAAATACTACAGAGAAAAATTAATGAAACACAAAGCTGGTTCTTTGAGAGGATCAATAAAATTGACAAACCTCTAGCAAGACTGACACATGAAAAAAAAAGACAGAAGAAACAAATTACTAATATCAGGAATGAAACAGGGTATATCACCACATCCCTGAAGATATCAAAAAGCTTCATAATACAATACTATTGCACTCAAGTATACTCAATACTTAGGTTAGGGCTCACCAATCACACTCCTGGGTATTCATCTTAGAAGAACAAAAACTGATATCAACACAAAAATATCTGAGCTAATTGATGGAGATGAAATTCTTTTAAAATATCAGTTATTTTATTTAGTCATCTTATAGTCCTGTGGTAAGACTAGCATTAATCAAATTATCACATAACTATATTAACAACATTAAGTGTAGTATATTCTGTGAAGGAGAAATACATTATCCATAAAGTAATACTATAGGATCAACTGACAAAACCTAGAAAGTAAGAGAATGGATCCTGAGGAAGAGATGATTGAATTGATATCTGAAGGAATGTTCAAGAGTTAATATGGTATATATACACTACCAAATGTAAACTAGATAGCTAGTGGGAAGCAGCCGCATAGCACAGGGAGATCAGCTCGGTGCTTTGTGACCACCTAAAGGGGTGAGATAGGGAGGATGGGAGGGAGGGAGACCCAAGAGGGAAGAGATATGGGGATATATGTATATGTATAACTGACTGACTGACTTATAAAGCAGAAACTAACACACCATTGTAAAGCAATTATACTCCAATAAAGATGTTAAAAAAAATTAAAAACAAAAACAAAAACAAAAAACAGAATTCATATGGTGAAGAAAAAGTACCAGAGCAAAATCAGTCCCATGGAGAGATATCTGTTCTCTACAATAAAAGTGTTTGAAGCAGGAAGAGAGTGGGTGTGTGTATGTGTGTGTGTGTGTGTGTGCGCGCTATATCATACCTCACATGATTAGTTAAGAGACTAATTCAGATAAGAAATAATGGCATCTTGGTCTAGGTGAGGGAGATGGGGATTAATGAGAAAGTAGATGTATTTCAGAAGACAGGAAGTGAAGAGGAAGACTGTAATCTAGAATCCAAAATTCTGAATAAACGAGTTTGGGCACTGTGTTGATTTCTCAATATTTAGGATATTTTCTGCTTCCTCTGAAGGGAAGAAAAAAAAATCACTGAAAATGTGAGGCACTTTGCACTTCAGAGAACACTGAAGTATAAAGGATTGGGGAGTGCTACAAAATAACCTAAGAACTGTTAATGAAGCAGCTCATATTTAATTTTACTTTCTGTCTTTCAGCTTTTTGCCAACCATCTTATTCTAAAAATGAGGGAAAATGGGGGCTTCCCTGGTGGCGCAGTGGTTGAGAGTCCGCCTGCCGATGCAGGGGACACGGGTTCGTGCCCCGCTCCGGGAAGATCCTACAGGCCGCAGAGCGGCTGGGCCCGTGAGCCATGGCCGCTGAGCCTGCACGTCCGGAGCCTGTGCTCCGCACCGGGAGAGGCCACAATAATGAGAGGCCCACGTACCAAAAAAAAAAAAAAAAAAGGAAAATGAGTAGCAATATAACAACTAATACTGTACTACTACTTTCTGCTTAAATTTCTCTCCAGGAACTCAGGGTATTACATACATATTATTCTATCAATCTTCATAACATTGCAAATAAGAACACTGACATTCCAGGAGCACTGGGAAAGAAGAATGAGTACTCTAAGTGTGATAATGGTCAATTGAAATGTTAGATTAGTTCTAGTAGCTCAGTGCAAGCTCATTAGGCAAAGGTTTGGTTTAAGAACTATATTTTACTAACTTTGTTATGAAAGTTGAACATTCATATCAATTAATTCGCACTCTCTCTCCCTGCCTCACCACTGATTTTAAAGGTCTTTGATATAGGTCAAGGAATATATTAAAGAATGGAGATTTCTTGGGGAAGAAAAATTTTAATTAATTGATTATTTTCCATGTGTTATTTTCTCCCTTTTTGATGAATTTTAGGACATTCTAGTATCCAGAACACAGAAAAAGACAAATATTATATAGATGTAAGGAAATATTAGTTTAATTTAGGTTTTCCAGAAGCATGTATTAAGATGAGTTTCCCCACACAAATGATTTATTAAGGAAGAATTCTCAGAGGGAGCCAGATAAGGCAGAGGGTAGAAAGCCAAGCCAGAGGGAGGTGTCAGGAAAAGGTCCTTCAGAGGGCAGCCATGAGCTTGATCACAGAAGAACTGTAGAGAGTAAATAACACCTCATAGTTTACAAGGAAAAGGAGCTGGGATTTCACTGGAGGGCAGTGGCATCATTGGTTAACTGCTGCCCAGGAAGCAGGTGCAGTAAGGAAAGAGGAGAGGAGATGTAAACTCAGAGATATATTAGCTCTCTGTGGCTACTGGTGAAATGTCTCCAGGGGCCCAAGGCAGTCTCCTAAAAAGGAAGCACAGAAGCTGGCTTCCTAAAGCATGCTGAACACTGGAAGGGTACAGAAATGGTGAAATGGTAAAATCTCCAAGAATGTGGGCATAGTAATGATATGGACTGCCACAAATATAACTGATTACGTGGAATAAGGAAACATAGGAAAACCACCTTGAGAATAATTGAAATTTCTGTAGAAGGAAGCAGAACAAATAAAATAGAAAAATAAAAACAGGAGAGAGAAATACACTGTAAATAGACTCTCAAATCTGTAGATACAAATATATATATATATATCTGTTCAAAGAAAAATAAATAGAAATAATCAAGATTGAAGTGTTCCAACAAGTAATATTTTTAAACTTGCAACAACCCAAGCACAAGAAGTAGGTCAGCTTCATACGAAAAGTAAAATAAAATATTTTACATTACTTCAGAAATCTTAGTAATATTAGGTGACAGAAGACAGTGGAATATACCAGATATCATTCACATGTCAAGAGAGAAGAAAGCTTTTTCAATTATCTACATAATGTAGAAATTTAACACGTAGGAAATCTTTTTGAAAAAGTACCTGAAAATATAATCTTGCCAGCTGAAAAATAAGGCAGAACTTAAATATCACAAAAAGGAAAGTTTTGAAATGAAATGATTGATGGACTTAGGATCTAGGATAAAAAGAAAAATGTATATTTTTATTGACAAGTTAAAGTAACCATATGAACAATGTGATTATTAACTGTTGTATTTTGGCAGAAAAATTACACAATTTAAAATGTTATAAAAGTTTCAAACATATTATATAATCCATGAAGAACTTCAATCTGTTAATAACCTCCATGCCACAAAAACAGCCCACCGGTCCACAGATCAAGATGGCTACACTGCTGAATCCTAAGAAGCATTTAATGAGAAAACAGTACCAATCCTATGCAAACTCTTTCAATAAAACGTAATAGAGGCTACACTCCTGAAATCACTTTTTGTGGCTTGCACAAAGCTGATTCAAAAACTGAGCAAGTGTGTTACAAGACACAAATGCTATATGGAGGTTTTTATAATGAAAGTAGCTGCCTCAAGAAGCAGAGCATGCAGCTGGATTTTTGGATTGTGTTGCTTATGAATTTTATGATCACATGGAAGATTTTTGTTCTGAGTAGAAGTGTTGATACCAGCAGTCTGTATCAAACGGTGTAGTCAGAATCATCTATGTTTACCTTGGTAGTGGGATGGCATGTTACTAGATTACTAGAAAGAAGGGCGTTAAAAGACCAAGTGAGCAAGGAAAAAAACAGTATATAATATATATATATATAATATATATAGTATATATATATATTATATAATATTATATATATAGTATATTATAGTATATATATAGTATATATATAATATATATATACATATACATATACATATATATACATATACCATATATATATATATATATAGTGACTTGAACTCTCAACTCTGAGCACCACTGGAAAAAACAGTCTTGTGTGTTTGTGTGTGTGCTGACCTGAGATAACTTATCATGAGTAGGCCCAGTACCTGAAGGTTCAGCTACTTGAGTTGTAAAACCTGTTAAAGGCACAATCTAGTCACTTGTCATTTGTTAGAATCAAATAGGCCCCTAACTTTTGGGATGGGCATTTTTGCATACAAAGAAACAAATCTAAGAAACTTGAAAACCCAAGTTTCAAAATTAATGTCTGTCAGAGCAAGCCATCCTCTAAGCTAAGGAAACTATCATTTTGATGGGGAAACAAAAGAAGAAAAAAAGGGATATTTATTCTTCTCAACACCTACCACCAACATATCACATTGTTTCTAGAACCAAAACTCAATCTCAGCAGAGACAAGAGAAATAAAAGAACTTTCATATTACTAAAGCCACAGTTGGAAATCGTCTCCTAAAAATCAAATAAAAAAATAATAAGTTTAATAGAAAAGCTCCGTCTCTTTAAAACTGACAAAATAGTAGTAAAAATAACTTGTGCAAAATTAAATTTATATTTACAAATATTGGGGTATATGTTCATTATACATGTAAGCATAATGTGGGGTTTTTTTTTGGTGTTTGCTATAGTTTACAATACTAATCCTATTGTACTTAGAAATTTGAGATCCATAAAAAGCTTTGAATCAAGATCATATTTTTGATTACTAAAGATAATCAATTTCATTGAAAAAGAAAAAAGAATGAGAACTTCAGAGTATACAGTCATTCTAAAATGAACATTAGAATGACTAGCAAGGAGTAAGAAATAAATATTTGATGAAAATTTTAGTTATTATTAGAAATAAGGAAGAAATAAAGTAATTATTATAACAGAGAAAATCAAGGAGAAATCTATTATGTGTAAATTCTTCCTATGGAAAAATAGCAGTGTTCAGGATGAAACAGAAATTAGAAAATGCGTCTATGGGATCCTGCTTGACCTTATTGCCTTTTCTGATGTTGGATCTAAAGTTCACATGTTATTTATCAAAATCCCTACGTGGATTAAATGGGCAAGAGGATATTACCTTGATGCTGTATGTCACAGTGCATAGCTCTCACAATGACTCATAAATCAGAGCCAGCACAAATTCATTTACATAGAAACAACGCTAAGTTCAAGGACAAAGTTAAGCTGTACTCTCAGTAAAGTCAGGGAGAACTAGAGAAAAAATTGTATATGTCAGTTTACTTTTTTTTTCTACTGATATTAATAAATATTTTCTAATAATACTTAGATTGTTTGGATTTCTAAAATGGTCATGGATATGTAAATGAAACTTCTATTTTGTATATGCTTCCCTGTCTTAATGGTGATCATTGGCTCAAATATATTAGCATTCTTTTATTAAGAGAAAATTATCATCAATGCATAAACATATTTTATAAATTGGTAAAAAATATCGAGATTTTACTTCCATGTGATTGAAATAAATAACAAGCAGAATGTTGCAGGTTTTAAGCTAAACACCACAATAAGTATATAGTTTCTTCTCTCAGTAGCTGTTAATATATGAAATAATTTCTTAGGCTTTAGAAATTATTAGATCTGTTTTTTAATCTTTTATGGTATTTTATTTAATATTTATTACACTTCCTATTGTCAATTACTTCAGGAGTAATTTCACTCCATTCCAGTTTGGTTTTGATGTAAGTTAAAAGTGAAAAAAAAAAAGATATAGCTGTTCGTTAGATTATACCACATAGCTATACAACATAGCTATGAGAAAGTCATGCAGGTTTAGTTATTGTAACTTTAATCTCTGGTGGGCAGGAGTGTATGCCTTAGTTGGCTTACATTAAATTCTATTTTGAGTTTTTGGTACTTGAGATAAAAATAAATACTTAAATGGCAGTCCAATATTCAGGAAGCTTTTAACACATGTTAACATTTGGAGTGGTTCTAGATGATAAAATAATATAGCTAAAAAGTTTAATTAATTTAACTTGGACTGTAGTGGTTCCTGGTGTTGTATCATATATTTAAGTCATTAAGGTTAAAATTAGGTTATTGTTTTTTATAAAACCTATACAAATATATCAACTTATTATTGAAACAGATTTACCACAGTTTACTTAAATGTTGAATGTTTCCTTCTGGTTTTACAATGGAAGCATCAGAACAGAATTAAGGATCATTCTACTTTCTGATAATTTTGAAAACATTTAAAATATGTTAATATAATATATCCCTTATTGCTTATAAAGAACACGTTTTTAAAATGTGTAAGAGTACATAGATGATATATACAATGATACTTACAAGTAATAAATATAAATATATTTTTTACACACACATATATATATATATATATATATATGTAAAACCAGAACACTATGGTAGACATCTGAATTGCTTAGCCAACAGCCATCCTATCCCAGTTCAAACAGTGGGCCCTTTTTGGCCTAGGTATAACACGGTAATCATATAGTCTCTGCACATGATTGGATCAGGGTGTCAGGCTTGAGTTTTGGCTACTTACATTATGAGCTAAAGAAAGGATATGTGATACTATTTAGATTGAGAGGGTTTTCATGAGAGTTTATGGAAAATCTTTCTTTGTTTCTCTTAATTAAGGTCCAGGGAAGAAAAGTCCTCACTCCCTCAGTTATTGCCTCCTGTAGATATGAGGTCTTGGGTATGAGGGCTGGAACTTCCAAAAGACTATATTCAGTAACGAGTTTAAAGGTGAAGCCAAAACAAACAAAAATAAAGGATATCTAAAAGGACCACAAGACAAAAGAATGCAGATTACTAGACTAGATCACTTCTGAAGCCTGCCCAACTCTGAATATCTGGATATGCATTCAATAATATGTTTCTTAATTTTAAAAATATTGAATTTAAGAGCATATATAAATTCATTTTTTAAATTGACATTAGCTTTTTTCTTAATTTCAGCTAAATCTCCTTAATAGATTTACATAGAAATTAAGACAGACATTATTTGATAGTAATCTGGTCTATTGACAGCAAAAACGTCTTTCCTCTCACTTCAGTTTAGTTCTCGGAAAACACATGACATTTCTGTAAAGGCCACCTATAGCAAGCTTCTTCCCAACAAAAGATAAAATTCCTAAAAATATCCATTCCTATTCTTGCTCCATGTATACTCCAAAATTATTATTGAGTAGCTTTTAAGTTGGAATTTATATATTTATTCACAAACTGTATAAATTTATTTTATATTTTGCTAACAAATCCAGCAATAATTACATAGTAATAAGGAAGAATGTATTAAAGTCTAATAAGGAAAGTTTATAGTTCAACAATTCTTCTGCAGGAAAATATTTTTTTAAAAGACTTTATTTTTCAGATTCACAGCAAAGTTAAGTAGAAAGAACAGAGAGTTCCCATATGCACTCTGCCCTCTCACATATAAACCTTCCCCATTATCAAATTCCACATGAGCAGTGCATTTGTTACAATCAATATGTTTACATTGATAAACTGTTACCATCCAAAGTTCATAGATTACATTAAGTTTCACTCTTAGTGTTGTACATCTCATGCGTCCAGCATTATAGGATCATGTGAAATAGTTTTACTGTTCTAAAAATTCTCTATGTTCTGCCTATTCATCCCTCCCTCCCCTCAAACCCCTGGCAACCACTGATCTTTTTTTCTGTCTCCATGCCTTTTCCAGTATGTCACATAGTTGGAATCATACATTATGTAGCCTTTTCAGATTGGCTTCTTCCATTTAATAACACTCATTTAACTTTTTTCATGTCTTTTCATGGCTTAATAGCTCATCTCTTTTTAGTGATGAAAATGCTTCTACTGTCTGGATGTTTGTTATTGATTCATCCATTCACCTATGAAAAGACTATCTTGGTTGCTTCCAAGTTTTGGAAATTATGAATAAAGCTGCTATAAACATCCAAGTGCAGGTTTATGTGTGGACATAACTTTTCCATTCACTTGGGTAAATAAATACCAAGTGTGAGGATCATATGATAAGAGTACACTTAATATTGTAAGAAACTGCCAATTGTCTTCCAAATTGGCTGTACCATTTTCCATTCCTACTAGCAATGGATGAAAGTTCTGGTTGCTTCATATGCTTGCCAGAATTTGGTCTTGTCAATGTTTTGGATATTCAATATTCTAACAGGTGTATAGTGGTATCTCATTGTTATTTTAATAAGCAGTTCCCTCATGATATACAATGTTGTTGTGCATCTTTTCATATACTTATTTGACATCTATACATCTTCTGTGGTATGGTGTCTCTTAAGATCTTTTTTTTTTTTTTTTTTTCTTTTTTAAAAACAAATTTTATTGGGGTATTGTTGATTTACAATGTTGTGTTAGTTTCAGGTGTACAGCAAAGTGAATCTGTTATACAAATACATATATTTACTCTTTTTTAGATTTTTTTCCCGTGTAGGCCATTACAGAGTATTGACTTAGAGTTCCCTGTGCTATACAGTAGGTTCTTATTAGTTATCTGTTTTATATATAGTAGTGTGTATGTGTCAGTCCCAATCTTCCAATTTATTCCTCGCCCCTCCTTACCGCCTGGTAGCCATAAGTTTATTTTCTACATCTGTAACTGTTTTGGTTTTGTAGATAAGTTCATTTGTAGCCTTTTTTAGATTCCACATATAAGCAATATCATATGATATTTGTCTTTCTCTGTCTCACTTACTTCACTCAGTATGAGAATCTCTAGGTCCATCCATGTTGCTGCAAATGTCATTATTTTGTTCTTTTTTATGGCTGAGTAATATTCCATTGTATATATGTACCACATCTTCTTTATCCATTCCTCTGTTGATGGACATTTAGGTTGCTTCCATGTCCTGGCTATTGTGAATAGTGCTGCAATGAACATTGGGGTGTATGTATCTTTTACGGTTTTCTCCAGATATACACCCAGGAGTGGGATTGCTGGATCATATGGTAGTTCTATTTTCAGTTTTTTAAGGAACCTCCATACTGTTCTCCATAGTGGCTGTACCAGTTTGCATTCCCACCAACAGTGTAGGAGGGTTCTCTTTTCTCCACACCCTCTGCAGCATTTATTGTTTGCAGATATTTTGATGATGGCCATTCTGACCAGTGTGAGGCGTTACCTCACTGTAGTTTTGATTTGCATTTCTCTAATAATTAGTGATATTGAGCATATTTCCATGTGCTTTTTAACCATCTGTATGTCTTTTTTTGGAGAAATGTCTATTTAGATCTTCTGCCCAGTTTTTTTTTTTTTTTAAGTTTATTTATTTATTTTTTAAATTAGTTTCTGCTTTATAACAAAGTGAATCAGTCATACATATACATCTGTTCCCACATCCCTTCCCTCATGCATCTCCCTCCCTCCCACCCTCCCCATCCCACCCCTCCAGGCGGTCACAAAGCACCGAGCTGATCTCCCTGTGCTCTGCGGCTGCTTCCCACTATCTATCTACCTTACGTTTGGTAGTGTATATATGTCCATGCCTCTCTTTCGCTTTGTCACAGCTTACCCTTCCCCCTCCCCATATCCTCAAGTCCATTCTCAAGTAGGTCTGTGTCCCTATTCCCGTTTTGCCCCTAGGTTCTTCATGACATTTTTTTTTTAAAATTCCGTATATATGTGTTAGCATACGGTATTTGTCTTTCTCTTTCTGACTAACTTCACTCTGTATGACAGACTCTAGGTCTATCCACCTCATTACAAATACCTCAGTTTCGTTTCTTTTTATGGCTGAGTAATATTCCATTGTATATATGTGCCACATCTTCTTTATCCATTCATCCGATGATGGACACTTAGGTTGTTTCCAGCTCCGGGCTATTGTGAATAGAGCTGCAATGAACATTTTGGTACATGTCTCTTTTTGAATTATGGTTTTCTCAGGGTATATGCCCAGTAGTGGGATTGCTGGGTCATATGGTAGTTCTATTTGTAGTTTTTTAAGGAACCTCCATACCGTTCTCCATAGTGGCTGTACCAATTCACATTCCCACCAGCAGTGCAAGAGTGTTCCCTTTTCTCCACACCCTCTCCAGCATTTATTGTTTCTAGATTTCTTGATGATGGCCATTCTGACTGGTGTGAGATGATATCTCATTGTAGTTTTGATTTGCATTTCTCTAATGATTAATGATGTTGAGCATTCTTTCATGTGTTTGTTGGCAGTCTGTATATCTTCTTTGGAGAAATGCCTATTTAAGTCTTCTGCCCATTTTTGGATTGGGTTGTCTGTTTTTTTGCTATTGAGCTGCATGAGCTGTTTATAAATTTTGGAGATTAATCCTTTGTCAGTTGCTTCATTTGCAAATATTTTCTCCCATTCTGAGGGTTGTCTTTTGGTCTTCTTTATGGTTTCCTTTGCTGTGCAAAAGCTTTGAAGTTTCATTAGGTCCCATTTGTTTATCTTTGTTTTTATTTCCATTTCTCTAGGAGGTGGGTCCAAAAGGATCTTGCTGTGATTTATGTCATAGAGTGTTCTACCTATGTTTTCCTCTAAGAGTTTGATAGTTTCTGGCCTTACATTTAAGTCTTTAATCCATTTTGAGCTTATTTTTGTGTATGGTGCTAGGGAATGATCTAATCTCAAACTTTTACATGTCCCTGTCCAGTTTTCCCAGCACCACTTATTGAGGAGGCTGTCCTTTCTCCACTGTACATTCCTGGCTCCTTTATCAAAGATAAGTTGGCCATATGTGCGTGGGTTTATCTCTGGGCTTTCTATCCTGATCCACTGATCTATCTTTCTGTTTTTATGCCAGTACCAGACTGTCTTAATTACTGTAGCTTTGTAGTATAGTCTGAAGTCAGGGAGCCTGATTCCTCCAGCTCCGTTTTTCGTTCTCAAGATTGCTTTAGCTATTCGGGGCCTTTTGTTTTTCCAAACAAATTTTGAAATTTTTTGTTCTAGTTCTGTGAAAAATGCCATTGGTAGTTTGATAGGGATTGCATTGAATCTGTAGATTGCTTTGGGTAGTAGAGTCATTTTCACAATATTGATTCTTCCAATCCAGGAGCATGGTATATCTCTCCATCTATTTGTATCATCTTTAATTTCTTTCATCAGTGTCTTATAGTTTTCTGCATACAGGTCTTTTGTCTCCTTAGGTAGGTTTATTCCTAGATATTTTATTCTTTTTGTTGCGATGGTAAATGGGAGTGTTTTCTTGATTTCATTTTCAGATTTTTCATCATTAGTGTACAGGAATGCCACAGATTTCTGTACATTAATTTTATATCCTGCTACTTTACCAAATTCATTGATTAGCTCTAGTAGTTTTTCGGTAGCATCTTTAGGATTCTCTATGTATAGTATCATGTCATCTGCAAACAGTGACAGCTTTACTTCTTCTTTTCCAATTTGGATTCCTTTTATTTCCTTTTCTTCTCTGATTGCTGTGGCTAAAACTTCCAAAACTATGTTGAATAAGAGTGGTGAGAGTGGGCAGCCTTGTCTTGTTCCTGATCTTAGTGGAAATGGTTTCAGTTTTTCACCATTGAGGACAATGTTGGCTGTGGGTTTGTCATATATGGCCTTTATTATGTTGAGGAAAGTTCCCTCTATGCCTACTTTCTGCAGGGTTTTTATCATAAATGGGTGTTGAATTTTGTCGAAAGCTTTCTCTGCATCTATTGAGATGATCATATGGTTTTTCTCCTTCAACTTGTTAATATGGTGTATTACATTGATTGATTTGCGTATATTGAAGAATCCTTGCATTCCTGGGATAAACCCCACTTGATCATGGTGTATGATCCTTTTAATGTGCTGTTGGATTCTGTTTGCTAGTATTTTGTTGAGGATTTTTGCATCTATGTTCATCAGTGATATTGGCCTGTAGTTTTCTTTCTTTGTGACATCCTTGCCTGGTTTTGGTATCAAGGTGATGTCGGCCTCATAGAATGAGTTTGGGAGTGTTCCTCCCTCTGCTATATTTTGGAAGAGTTTGAGAAGGATAGGTGTTAGTTCTTCTCTAAATGTTTGATAGAATTCACCTGTGAAGCCATCTGGTCCTGGGCTTTTGTTTGATGGAAGATTTTTAATCACAGTTTCAATTTCAGTGCTTGTGATTGGTCTATTCATATTTTCTATTTCTTCCTGAGTCAGTCTTGGCAGGTTGTGCATT
Organism: Mesoplodon bidens; assembly: GCF_964165515.1. NCBI lineage: Eukaryota > Metazoa > Chordata > Mammalia > Artiodactyla > Ziphiidae > Mesoplodon > Mesoplodon bidens. Next base: position 79,960,925 of record NC_138169.1, on the reverse strand, counting down.
TCTAAGAATGTGTCCATTTCTTCCAGGTTGTCCATTTTATTGGAATAGAGTTGCTTATAGTAATCTCTCATAATCTTTTGTATTTCTGCAGTGTCAGTTGTTACTTCTCCTTTTTCATTTCTAATTCTATTGATTTGAGTCTTCTCCCTTTTTTTCTTGATGAGTCTGGCTAATGGTTTGTCAATTTTGTTTATCTTCTCAAAGAACCAGCTTTTAGTTTGGTTGATCTTTGCTATCGTTTCCTTCATTTTTTTTCATTTATTTCTGATCTGATCTTTATGATTTCTTTCCTTCTGCTAGCTTTGGGGTATTTTTGTTCTTCTTTCTCTAATTGCTTTAGGTGCAGGGTCAGGTTGTTTACTCGAAATGCTTCCTGTTTCTTAAGGTGGGATTGTATTGCTATAAACTTCCCCCTTAGAACTGCTTTTGCTGCGTCCCATAGGTTTTGGGTCGTCGTGTCTCCATTGTCATTTGTTTCTAGGTATTTTTTAATTTCCTCTTTGATTTCTTCAGTGATCACTTCGTTATTGAGTAGTGTATTGTTTAGCCTCCATGTGTTTGTATTTTTTACACATCTTTTCCTGTAATTGATGTCTAGTCTCATAGCATTGTGGTCGGAGAAGATACTTGATACAATTTCAATTTTCTTAAAATTACCGAGGCTTGATTTGTGACCCAAGATATGATCTATCCTGGAGAATGTTCCATGAGCACTTGAGAAAAATGTGTATTCTGTTGTTTTTGGATGGAATGTCCTATAAATATCAACTAAGTCCATCTCGTTTAATGTATCATTTAAAGCTTGTGTTTCCTTATTGATTTTCATTTTGGATGATCTGTCCATTGGTGAAAGTGGGGTGTTAAAGTCCCCTACTATGATTGTGTTACTGTCGATTTCCCCTTTTATGGCTGTTAGTATTTGCCTTATGTATTGAGGTGCTCCTATGTTGGGTGCATAAATATTTACAATTGTTATATCTTCTTCTTGGATCGATCCCTTTATCGTTATGTAGTGTCCTTCCTTGTCTCTTCTAATAGTCTTTATTTTAAAGTCTATTTTGTCTGATATAAGAATTGCTACTCCAGCTTTCTTTTGATTTCCATTTGCATGGAATATTTTTTTCCATCCCTTTACTTTCAATCTGTATGTGTCTCTAGGTCTGAAGTGTGTCTCTTGTAGACAGCATATATATGGGTCTTGTTTTTGTATCCATTCAGCCACTCTGTGTCTTTTGGTGGGAGCATTTAGTCCATTTACATTTAAGGTAATTATTGATATGTATGTTCCTATTCCCATTTCCTTAATTGCTTTGGGTTCGTTATTGTAGGTATATTCCTTCTGTTGTGTTTCTTGCCTAGAGAAGTTCCTTTAGCATTTGTTGTAAAGCTGGTTTGGTGGTGCTGAACTCTCTCAGCTTTTGCTTGTCTGTAAAGGTTTTAATTTCTCCATCAAATCTGAATGAGATCCTTGCTGGGTAGAGTAATCTAGGTTGCAGGTTTCTCTCCTTCATCACTTTAATTATGTCCTGCCACTCCCTTCTGGCTTGTAGGGTTTCTGCTGAGAGATCAGCTGTTAACCTGATGGGGATTCCCTTGTGTGTTATTTGTTGTTTTTGCCTTGCTGCTTTTAATATGATTTCTTTGTGTTTAATTTTTGACAGTTTGATTAATATGTGTCTTGGTGTATTTCTCCTTGGATTTATTCTGTATGGGACTCTCTGTGCCTCCTGGACTTGATTAACTATTTCCTTTCCCATATTGGGGAAGTTTTCAACTATAATCTCTTCAAATATTTTCTCAGTCCCTTTCTTTTTCTCTTCTTCTTCTGGAACCCCTATAATTCGAATGTTGGTGTGTTTAATGTTGTCCCAGAGGTCTCTGAGACTGTCCTCTGTTCTTTTCATTCTTTTTTCTTTATTTTGCTCTGCATCAGTTATTTCCACTATTTTATCTTCCACCTCACTTATCCGTTCTTCTGCCTCAGTTATTCTGCTATTGATCCCATCTAGAGTATTTTTCATTTCATTTATTGTGTTTTTAATCGATGCTTGATTCATCTTTAGTTCTTCTAGGTCCTTGTTAACTGTTTCTTGCATGTTGTCTATTCTATTTCCAAGATTATGGATCATGGAAATAGAATCTTGGATCAGCTTTACTATCATTATTCTGAATTCTTTTTCAGGTAGACTGCCTATTACCTCTTCATTTGTTAGGTCTGGTAGGTGTTTATCTTGCTCCTTCACCTGCTGTGTGTTTTTCTGCCTTCTCATTTTGCTTATGTTACTGTGTTTGGGGTCTCCTTTTTGCCGGCTGCAGATTCGTAGTTCCCGTTGTTTTTGGTGTCTGACCCCAGTGGCTAAGGTTGTTTCAGTAGGTTGTGTAGGCTTCCTGGTGGGGGGGACTAATTCCTGTGCTCTGGTGGTTGAGGCTCGATCTTGTCTTTCTGGTGGACAGGTCCACGTCTGGTGGTGTGTTTTGGGGTGCCTATGGCCTTATTATGTTTTTAGGTAGCCTCTCTGCTAATGGGTGGGGTTGTGTTCCTGCCTTGCTAGTTGCTTGGCATAGGGTGACCCGCACTGTAGCTTGCTGGTCGTTGACTGAAGCTGGGTGCTGGTGTTGGGATGGAGCTCTCTGGGAGATTTTCGCTGCTTGATATTATGTGGAGCTGGGAGGTCTCTTGTGGACCCGTGTCCTGAAGTTGGCTCTCCCACTTCAGAGGCACAGCACTGGCTCCTGGCTGCAGCACCAAGAGCCTTTCATCCACCCGGCTCAGAGTAACAGGGAGAAAAAGTAGAAAGAAAGAATTAGTAGAAGAAAGAAAGAGAGAGGGAAAGAAAGGAAGAAGGGAAGGAAGGAAGGAAGGAAGGAAGAAAGAAAGGAGGGAGGGAGGGAGGAAGGATGGAAAGAAAGAAGGAAAGAAAGGAGGGAGGGAGGGAGGAAGGAAAGGAAGAAAGACAGGAGGGAGGGAGGAAGGAAAGAAAAAGAAAGTGGAAAGAAGAAGGGTGGGAGGGAGGAAAGAAAAAGAAAGAAGGAAAGGAGGAGTGGAGGGAGGGAGGGAGGAAGGGAGAGTAGGAAAAAAAGAAAGAGCAGGTAAAGTAAAATAGAATAAAGTATGAAATATAGTAGCGTTATTAAAATTAGAAAGTAATTATTGAAAAAAAAAAAAAAAAACCGGACCGATAGAACCCTGGGACATATGGTGGAAGCAAAGCTATACAGAGAGAATCTTACACAGAAGATTACACATACACATTCACAAAAAGAGAGCAGGGGGAAAAATCAAAAATCTTGCTCTCCAAGTCCACCTCCTCAATTTGGGATAATTCGTTGTAAAAAGAGGAAAAGGGCGAGAAGTCTGAAATCTTGCTCTCTAAGTCCACCTCCTTAATTTGGAATAATTCGTTGTAAAAAGAGGAAAAGGGGGGAAAGTCTTAAATCTTGTCCTCAAAGTCCACTTCCTCAATTTGGGATGATTCGCTGTCCATTCATGCACTCCACAGACGCAGGGCACATCAAATGGACCGTGGAGCTTTAATCCGCTGCCTCCGAGGCTGCACAGAGAGATTTCCCTGCCTCTGCTCTCACAGCTCCCGGGTCTCAGCCTTGGACCTGGCCCCGCCTCTGCGCGTAGGTCGCCGGAGGGCGTCCGTTCTTCGCTCAGACAGGACGGGTTTAAAGGAGCCGCTGATTCGGGGGCTCTGGCTCACTCAGGCAGAGGGGAGGGAGGGGCGCGCAGTGTGGGGCGGGCCTGCGGCGGCAGAGGCCGGCGTGACGTTGCAGCAGCCCGTGGCGCTCCGTGCGCTTTCCCGGGAAAGCCGTCCCCGGGTCTCGGGACCCCAGCAGTGGCGGGGTGCACAGGCCCCCCGGAAGGCGGGGCGGACAGTGACCCGCGCTCGCACACAGGCCCCGCGGCGGCGGCGGCAGCGGCGGCGGCGGCGGGCCGCGGCGGGCGGCGGTGGCGGCGGCGGCGGCGGCGGCGGCGGCGGCGGGCGGCGGCGGCGGGCGGCGGCGGCGGCGGCCCACGCTCGTCTCCGAGGTCCGTGCCTTACCCGCGGCTCGTGCCTGTCTCCGGCGCTTCCCCAAGCAGCCCTCTTAATGCCCTCTCCTCGCGCACCAGAAAACAAAAGGGAAAAAAGTCTCTTGCCTCTTCAGCAGCTCCAGACCCTTTCCCCGGACTCCCTCCGGGCTAGCCGTGGTGCACTAACCCCTTCAGGCTCTCTTCCTGCCGCCAACCCCAGTCCTCTCCCTGCGCTCCGACTGAAAGCCGATACCCGAGCCTCAGCTCCCAGCCCCGCCCGCCACGGCGGCCGAGCAGACAAGCCTCTCGGGCTGGTGTGTGCCTGAGGGCACCGGTCCTCTGTGCCAGAATCTCTCCGCTTTGCCCTCCGCACCCCTGTTGCTGTGCTCTCCTCCGCTACTCCGAAGCTTTCCCCCTCCGCCACCTGCAGTCTCCGCCCGCGAAGGGGCTTGTAGTGTGTAGAAACCTTCCCCCCTTCACGGCTCCCTCCCACTGGTGCAGGTCCCGTCCCTATCCTATTGTCTCTGTTTATTCTTTTTTTCTTTTGCCCTACCCAGGTATGTGGGGAGCTTCTTGCCTTTTTGGGGGTCTGAGGTCTTCTGTCAGCGTTCAGTAGGTGTTCTGTAGGAGTTGTTCCACGTGTAGATGAATTTCTGATGTATCTGTGGGGAGGAAGGTGATCTCCGCGTCTTACTCTTCCGCCATCTTCCTCCGGGCTCTTTCTTAAGATCTTTTGCCCATTTTATAATCAGGTTGTTCATTTCCTTATTGCTGAATTTTAAGCATTGTTTGTATGTTTTGGATAGCAGTCTTCCATCTGATATGTCCTTTGCAAATATTTTCTTCCAGTCTCTGATTTCTCATTCACTTGACAGTGTCCTTCTCAGAGCTGAAGTTTTTAATTTTAATAATGTCTAGCATATTACTTATTTCTTTCATGGATCAAGCTCTGGTGTTGAACCTAAAAAGTCATCACCAAACCCAAAAGTCATATAGATGTTTTTATATATTATCTTCTAGTAGTTTCAGATTTTGCATTTTTTATTCAGGTCTATGATCTATTTTGAGTTAATTTTTGTGGCAGGCATAAGGTCTGTGTCTGCTTTCTTTCTTTTTTTTTTTTTGGCATGTGGATGTTAAATCATTCCAGGACCATTTGTTGAAAAGAGTACATTTGCTCCATTGTATTGCTTTTCTCCTTAACCAAAAATCAGTTGACTATATTTGTGTGGATTTATTTCTGGACCCCCTATTCTGTTTCATTGATTTATTTTTCTGTCCTTCCTTCCAAACCACACTGTCTTGATTACTGTAGCTTTATAGTAATTCTTGAAGTCTGTATAAAGTATTCTTTATAGTAATTCATCTGTCCTCCAACTTTGTTCTTTTCCTTCAATATTTTTGTTAACTATTCTGGGTCTTTTGCCTCTTCATGTAAACTTTATAATCAGTTTTTCAATATTCATACAAACACACACACACACACACAGATTTGCTGGGATTTTTATTGGGGTTGCATCAAGCCTATAGATCAAGGTGGGAAGAACTGGCATCTTAATATTGAGTCTCCTAGTGATGAACAGGAGACATTTTTACATATAATTTTTCTGATATTTTTAAATTCATATCTCAAGGTCAATAAAAATTTACCTTCAAGAGGAACATTATTTCATTTTTCATACCTGGGACTTTAGTGCCTGGCAAACTTGAATGATACATTTGGGAATGAGTCCAGTAACTAAGTAACTATCCATGATTCATATTAGAGAATATTGAGAGCACTTTTTTTTTTTTTTTTTGCGGTATGCGGGCCTCTCACTGTTGTGGCCTCTCCCATTGAAGAGCACAGGCTCCGGACGCGCAGGATCGGCGGCCATGGCTCACGGGCCCAGCCGCTCCGTGGCATGTGGGATCTTCCCAGACTGGGGCATGAACCCGTGTCCCCTGCATCAGCAGGCGGACTCTCAACCACTGCGCCACCAGGGAAGCCCTGAGAGCACTTTTGAGAAAAAAAAGATGGACTATGAAATGCAGGTAAGTTTATGTTATGAATTATTAGACAAGATTAACACTTCTATTTTAAATGTATTGCTCCAGCTATGATCAAAAGACACATGGTCTCAGCTACCTTCCCAATATTCTCTTCATAGCCTCATGTGACGTTAAGTACATCTCATCTTTTTAAAAAATGACTCATTTGGATGCAACAGAGAATGAAATAGAAAGAAGGAATGCAAATAATGTCCAAACTTTAAAATTTATGCTGCAAACTGATAAAAATAATAAATATGTATTTATCTTGTTAAAATTGTAGGTTAGATAGATGATTACTGTATGAGTAGGTGACAGATAGGTAGACAGATAAATGAGCATTATCAGTAAATATTATAGATATTCGAGCATAGGGATAGAATAGAGGCTTTGAGAATTAACAGTAGTCTCAGATTTTATTTGAAATCAAAGTGGTAGCTTTGATATTCACAGTATGGAGGCAACATTAATTAGTTATATTAAATATATTAAGTGACTTTTCCATGGAAGTTAATGCAAAACTCTTGTAACAAAACAGAATGAAGAAACAGACTCAGAGGTGATAACTATTTCATATTGAGGATAGAAATATCCAAAATTGACATATTCATCTATAATAGCAAATAATGGAAAATATTGGTATTATAAACAGGAAATCTTCAGGAAGACCATTTTCTTGCCAAGAAATAATGCACAAAAATATTGTAGTTAAATATGTAGAGCTTACCAATACAAGTGCAAGTTAATCATCTTACCAAGATGATGGTGAATAAGGCATTTGTGATATAAGACAAACAAGATCCAAAATATCAAAAGCACCATTTAACAGATATTTACTTGATCTTCTATCTCACCCTTCCCGCTTAGCTACTGTCTACATATATTCTTTACTCTGATACAGATTTTGAACCTCTGTGTGCATTGAGTCATATAATTTTTATTTAATATGGATTCTGAGTCAGGCACTTTAGTAAGCATTGGTATGGAAAAAAAAAAAGAAAGAAAAGAAAGAAGAAAAGAAATATTCCTTAATTGTGGAAACCCACATCTTTGTTTGGGAGGTAGAGCCTCATTGTCTTTTCAATGAATATAGAAAAATGTGTTTAAATCCATTAACAATCAGGTAATTAAAACCACAGTGTGATAGAGAGTGTGATATTTCACACCCATCAAAATGGAGGAATTATTAAGTCATTAAAAAACATCAAAGTTTGGCATGGATACAGAGCTGACGAAATAGTAAATTGGTCAAACCAGTTTGGAAAATTGCTTGGCAAAATCTATTAAAGCTGAGCAAAACATACTATCAAGCACATCACCACATCATAGAATTGTTCTTTTTCTTTTAAATTTGGTAGTAAAAATAAAATCAGAAGTTACTTTTTGCATACTTATATAAATGCTATTAAAACAGCAGTCTATATTTTTACTTTACAATATATTGAAAGTGAGGAAACAAGAGATATTTAGATGTTTATTACATGCCATCCTAATCATTCTCTAAAATTTATCTTTTGAATATTGCTTTTTGAGTACTATTGTTGTTTTGCCTTCCTAAGACTTTCTATTTTCTCATTTTAAGAGAATAAAACTCGTGTTCTTTTCTAGCCATTAGGCTTTGAAATTTACCCGATTCTTCCATTCCAGAGAAATCCATTTATTGATTATAGAGATATTATGTCTCATTTTAGTCAATATATAGAATCAGGGAATCAGCTAGTGACTTTCAGGTGGAAATGGTTTAAAATGATACTGATGACATTTTTTTTTTACATTTTTAGAATAATTACATTTTTAGAAAACATTCCTTATTCAAACAGAGCTGTTGCTCATGCAGAAAAAGCAGAGATCTAATTCTCATGCATGTATGCATATAAGATTATATAGGTATACATGAATATATATAAGAAGTGCATTTAAGAAGTATATATATACATATTCTGTGTATGCATGTGTGTGTTCTCATATCATTTATGAATGTGCAGAAAAAATGGTACATAAAATCCTCACAATATAGTCTTAGTCTCTATGAAATTAATATATTGGACAACTATTTCATTTTAGCAAATTGAGAGTGATTAAATATTAAAACATTTACTAATATTCTGAATTATTGGTAAAGAAAATAATGGCACGGCCATTTCAAAAAATGTGGAGAAAACTTTCAATAAAATGCAACACTCAGGCTTCCCTGGTGGCACAGTGGTTGAGAGTCCGCCTGCCGATGCAGGGGATGCGGGTTCGTGCCCCGGTCCGGGAGGATCCCACATGCCACGGAGCGGCTGGGCCCGTGAGCAATGGCCGTTGAGCCTGAGCATCTGGAGCCTGTGCTCCACAACGGGAGAGGCCACAACAGTGAAAGGCCCGCGTACAGAAAAAAAAAAAAAAAATGCAACACTCAATGTCCCAGAAATCTAACAAAATGGAGTCCTTTCTATATCATCATAAAATATTTACCACAAATGTCAGTGCTTTATTGACTATAAAATCAAGAAGCTATGAAACATGAAAACTTCACCAAAAAGATTTCACCCCATCTGCAAAACTTTAATAAGTAATGAAATTATCTGGGACTATGTACAGTTGTATAAAAATATCAGTCCTGGTTTAACCATTAATGAATAATAAGACTAAATTGGATTCTAGTTGTATAAAATGTAGTGGGTATATGAGGATTTAATTTAGGTTCTTTTAGAAGGAAGTGGGATTACAAGGTGGGAGATCAGAGAGAGGAAAACAAAAGGTATTTTTTACACCAATAGACACCATTTTTAAATGATCACAGGACAATACCTATAAAAGGTAAATTAAGGGAGACTTACAAATGGTTGTACTAGTAGTCACCTTAAAATTAGCAGTTGTTGCAGATGGAATTTTATGATGATCTCTAGCATCACAGAAGGAACCCTGGATAATTGTCCTTATCACCACTGACAAAGATATAGAAATGTACACTTATGATTTATTTTAAAACCTTTCTGAATGTCTCATGTATATATCACATTATTTCTATTCTATCAAACATAATCATTTATTTGCTGCATTTTTGCTAGTGTATCAATATTAGAGTACAAATTATTTCAGAAAACATTTAATTATAACAACTAGTCTACTTTGCCTTCAAGTTCTTGAATTTTGTCATTCACAATGCTTTCCATTCCTTTTATAAACTTCATGGATGAATAGTTGTTATGTTTAATAAAAGAACTAATTATTGTGTCCTAGATGTATTATAAGTAGAACTCATAAAAGTGTTCTGAAGAACATGACTTTTACAGATCATTATTCTCTAGTATTACTTTATGGTATCTTAGTGGACATTTGCATTTGATTACTAATTTTGTCTCAATTCTTGTGCATATTTAAATATAACTACATCAACTTGGGCTGTATGCATGTAGCACATATATTCATTATTGTTTAGTTCATGATTTTTAAATTTTATTTGTTACTGATTTTTTTTAAAACTCATTTTTTGTATTTATACCTATTATTTTATAATAGATAAAATTTTATAATAATGTGTATATTTTCTAACTTGAATGAATGCTTTATCTTTTTGATCACCTTTTTATTATATCAAGAATTAAAGGAATAATAAATAGTTCTCTTTTGATATGGAAATTTCTTTATAAAAGCAATTCTTTCAATATATTAATAAAATCTTCCTTTATCCTATAAACTATTTAGAAATGACTTGAAATGGTCTGAAAATTATTAAATCAATCTGTATCTGTTTTTGAACGGACCACAGTAACCACAGCCAGCCAATTACTTACTGATTTATTCATTCAGTAAATCATCACTGACTCCTTACACTGTTCTAGCACTAGAGTCTGGAGAATACAGTAGAGAATTTTAAAAAGTTATTGTCCATATTGAACTTATATTTTAGCTGGTTAGAGAGAAAAATAGGTTTATAATGTATTGTTAGTAATAAGTGCTATGGTAAAAATAAAGCAGAGACATGACAGATATTTTCAACTAAACTTTTTTAAGGAGATATCTTCTGAGGAGATGACATTTGAATGGAAACAAGAATTAAGTGAGGATACAAGCATACACATATCTGGGGGCCAAGAATCTTAAAGCAGGATCACTTTCGAAAATTTAGAAAATACCACAATAGAAAGATAAAACTCAATATACTAATAACAATCACAAAGAAGAAAACGACATTAAATTGTATCATCTACACACACAAGTATGCTTCAACATTTTTGATTGGATGCCTGGCATTGCGAGTTTTACCTTGCTTGGTGTTGCATATCTTTGTTTTCTTCTCAGAATTTGGGAAGTTTGTTCTGGTATACTGTTAAAATACATGGATATAGTTTGATCCCTTCAGTGCTTGCTTTTAAATTTTGATAGGTGGGAAAAGAACAGCTTTAATTTAGGTATAATTTTGCCCCACTGCTGAGGCTATATCATTCTGAATACTCTATGTCAGGGGTCCCCAACCCTCGGGCCACAGACCGGTACCTGTTGGTTGGTCTGTGGCCTGTTAGGAACCAGGACGCACAGCAGGAGGTGAGCAGCAGGCGAGCGACTGAAGCTTCATGTGTATTTACAGCCGCTCCCCATCGCTTGCATTACCACCTGAGCTCCACTTCCTGTCAGATCAGTGGCGGCATTAGACTCTCACAGGAGTGCGAACCCTATGTGAACTGTGCATGTGAGGGATCTAGGTTGCATGCTCCTTATGAAACTCTAATGCCTGATGTTCTGAGGTGGAGCTGAGGCAGGGATGCTAGTGCTGGGGAGCGGCTGCAAATACAGATTATCATTAGCAGAGAGGTTTGACAGCACATAGACGATAATAAATTAATTGCTTGCAGACTCTTATCAAAACCCTATCAGGGACTGGCAAGTGACAATTAAGCTGCATCTGGTGGCAGGCTTTACAGTGGCAAGTAAGTTGATGGACTTCAATTGTACAGCTGTATGTGGTGGCAGGCTTTAGGTCAGAATCCGCCCACCCATTATTTTATTTACCACTTCCGTCTGTGCCTCTTTCCTGCACTGCACACTTGTCTCAGTCATGGTTTTGGTAAGCCCACCAGCTAACCCTAGACAAAATGAGTAAAAAACAAACGTTGCTGGAGAGCTTTGAAAAGGGGGAAAGACCCAGTGATGAGACAGCAGAAGGCTCTAAGATGGCCAACAAAAAGAAAGCTGCATTTAAAAGAATGTACCAAGAGTCCTGCTTAAATTACGGGTTCACTGCAACAGGTGATTCACATTCTCCAAGCCCGCTTTGTATAATATGTGGTGACCAGCTATCCAATGAAGCCATGAAACTTTCAAAACTGCTTCGCCACATGGAGACCAAGCATCCTGCATTCAAAGACAAGCCTTTGGAGCTCTTCAAAAGAAAAAAGCGTGAACACAAAGAACAGAAGTAATTATTGAAGGCCACCACTTCATCAAATATATCTGCACTGAGAGCATCATTCTTACTGGCTAATCACATTGCTAAAGCTAAGAAGCCCTTTACTATTGATGAAGAGTAGACCCTGCCTGCTGCTAAGGACGTTTGTCGTGAACTTTTAGGAGAGGCTGCAGTTCAAAAGGTGGCACGTGCTCCTCTTTCAGCTGGCACCATAACTAGACAAATTGATGAAATAGCAGAGGATACTGAGGCACAATTGTTAGAGAGGATTAATGAGTCACCATGGTACACAATGCAGGTTGACGAGTCTACCGATGTTGACAACAGGCAACAATGCTTGTTTCTGTGCAATATATTTTTCAGGAGGATGTGCAGGAGGATACGTTATGTGCACCTTTGTTGCCAACCAACACCACAGCTGCAGAACTCTTCAAGTCTTTGAATGATTACATACCAGGAAAACTGAATTGGTCATTTTGTGTCGGTATATGCATGGATGGAGCGGCTGCCATGACTGGATGGCTTTGTGGTTTCACTACTTGGGTCAAAGAGGTCACTTCTGAATATGAGTCTTTGCACTGTGTCATCCATAGAGAAATGCTGGCTAGCTGAAAAACGTCAACTGAACTTAGCAACGTTTTGCAGGATGTGACTAAAATTATCAACCACATTAAAGTACATGCCCTTAACTAATGTCTGTTTGCGCAGCTCTGTGAGGAGATGGATGCAGAGCACACACGTCTTCTCTTATACACAGAAGTGAGATGGATTTCTAGAGGTAGATCACTGGCCAGAGTTTTTGAGTTACGAGAGCCGCTCCAGAGACTTCTTTTACAAAAACAGTCACCACTGGCAGCACATTTCAGTGACACAGAATGCGTCGCAAAACTTGCTTACTTGTGCGACATATTCAACCTGCTCAATGAACTCAATCTGTCACTTCAAGGGAGAAAGACAGCTGTGTTCAAGTTGGCAGATAAAGTGGCTGCATTCAAAGCCAAACTGGAATTATGGGGGCCATGAGTGAACATTGGGATTTTTGACATGTTTCAAACATTAGCAGAGATTTTGAAAGACACTGAGCCAGGGTCTTCTTTCTCCCAGCTGGTGCATGATCACCTATCTCAGCTTTCAAAAGATTTTGAGCATTACTTCCCAAACACAGAAGACGCCTGAACTGGGAAGGAATGGATCCACAACCCATCTGTGAATAAGCCAGGTGAATTGACTTTGTCCATGCTAGCAGAAGATCAACTACATGAGATCACAAATTACGGTGGCCTTAAAAGTATGTTTGAGACAACTTCAAATCTCCATACATTCTGGATTAAAGTCACGGCGGAATATCCTGAGATTGCCACAAAAGCACTGAAAAGCCTGCTTCCATTTCCATCATCCTATCTTTGTGAAGCAGGGTTTTCTGCAGTGATAGCGACCAAAACGAGATTACGGAGTAGATGGACATAAGCAACACACTTCGAGTGTCACTGTCTCCCATTATCCCCTGATGGGACCATCTAGTTGCAGGAAAACAAGCTGAGGGCTCCCACTGATTCTGCATTATGGTGAGCTGTATAATTATTTCATTATACATTACAGTGTAATAATAACAGAAATAAAGTGCACAATAAATGTAATGTGCTTGAATCATCCTGAAACCATCCCCACCCACACCCTGATCCATGGGAAAATTGTCTTTCATGAAACCGGTCCCTGGTGCCAAAAAGGTTGGGGACCACTGCTCTATGTGATACTGTTTTTCCTTTACAGATGATGGGAACAGCCTATTGTGAGTTCTGAGGATTGTTCTTTCTGTACTTTCAGGTGGTTCTTTTCCCTTAGGAGTAGCTTTCCCTTAGCTTTAGGTGGTTTCCTCACTTGCACATACTGATCAGCATTCATCTGAAGACATGAGGGGAGCCTTGTGTAGATCTCTGAATCTTTCTCCGCAGCCCTGTCTTCTCCATTACTCTGACACTCAGACTCCAGACACTGTGGCATGCCTGAACATGCCCAACTTCATCTTCTCAACTTGGGAAAGTTGCCAGGATCCCTCTGGTTTCCTCTTTTCTGCACTTACTGAAGCCTTGAAACTCTCTGTACATTTGACTGCGACAATCACGAGGCACACCATATTTTTCCCCTTTCAGAGTCAACATCCTTGACTAGGAGTTTAAAACAGGTCTCTGTTACTCTATCCAGGATAGAAGTAAAAATTTCTCTCTCTCTTTTTTTTAAGAACATATCTAACTTAGATGAGCATATCTGAGTTGAAGATTAATCAATCTCTCTCTAAAGGAAGTATAATATATCAGAGAGTATCTTTGATCAGTAATTTTCAGATGAGAAGTCAGTTGAGAGACTCTCCTAATCACATGTGAGGAATGCAGTGAATTTAAAACATTTAGAGATTGTGAACCTGGTTGCCTTTACTTAGGGTATTGTCCAGGTGATATGACCTTGTGACAGTCATTTAAACATATTAAGAGATTCACTTTCCTTATATTAAAACTGATGTCAATGGAATGAATGGACTCTAGGATCTACTGTATGTTTTCAATTTCAGTATTTGGTGACTAAGGATAAATACATTAGTGTTCAAGACATTAGAATTTATCTAAACTACCACATCCAAGATAAGTTTAATTTCATTTATGTAATGATACATCTGTATTTTTACATAAATATCCCAGGTAATTATTTGGGGTGGGGGTGGGGGTGTTATATCTATTTTCTTCTTTCCCAAAATTTTTGTTAGAAAAAGATGAAAGATCATTTTTATGGATATGCAAAATAACTTCAGAAATACCTAATGAGATTAAATAAGTAGTAGGTATCTGCAATGCAAAATAAAAGATATATCAACTTCCTTCAGGCTATCATAGTGTTAACTTTGGTATTCTCATACTAGCAAGTCAAGCTATAGGGATGAAGACTTGTGGGTTTCCGTTAGGTCAAGAAATTATGCTCTGAATACTAGTATTGCCTTACTGTCTACCTTTCTAGGTTCCATTGGACATGTTCTGAGCATTAGTGGTCTCAGCTAAGATACTCATTAAATAGATGTGACATATAGTACACCAGGATCTACTACAAAGCACATTCACAAGGATTTGTTACATTAAAGTTGTAGATCATGCTATAAACAAAAGAAAAACTATTCTGGTTTGATGACTCCCGGTTTAGAAAGGATTAAATTATTAAAAATATATATCTGTGAATCAAAAATAAAAGTACATGGTGAGGTGAATCTTTTGCTGATTATTATGAACTGAATTGTGTACTCCACCCTAAACTCAGATGTTAAACCCGTAACCCCCAATATGACTATATTTGGAGACAGGGCCTTTATGGCCTTTAATTAAGGTCAAATGAGGCCACTGATATGAAGCCCTAATCCTTAAGAACTGGTGCCCTTATAACAAGAGAAAGAGACACCAAAGCTCTCTCTGCACATATAGAAGAGGCCATGTGAGGTCACAGCCAGAAGGCGTCCATCTACAAACCAGGAAGAGAAGAAATAACCAGAAACGAAATTTGCTATCAACTTGATCATGAACTTTTAGCCTCCAGATCTATGAGAAAATAAATGTCTGCTGTTTAAGCCAACCAGCCTGTGGTATTTTGTTATGGCAGCCTAAGGTGACTGATATGTTGACCCATACATTTATTTACATAAACAGTATTATATATAAATCTAATTAGTTATTATTTTGTAGCTAATTACTAAATGTGTTCTACTTAAAAAGACACCATGAATTCACTGTGGCTATGGAAAATAGTATTTGGTAAATCTTCAAAAATAACAACAACAAAAAAAGGACATAAGCTAGCACACCATGGGAGTTCACAGATAGATGACAGAACTTCTTGATGAGGACATAAAGAAGGACTCCAAAGACTAAGTTGGGATTTGATTTAAACATTGATAAATAGGGAGTATTTTGACAGTTGGATATTGTGGTAGGAGGATTCTGTCAGAGGGAACAGGATAAACAAAATTTTGGCTGTGAGCAAATAGAAAATATGTTCAAACCCAGCAAGGAACCTAAATGGCATACCTTGGGCCCACTCTCTTTCACAGCAGGGGACAAGTGCTTTATACATTTGGCGTTTGTCCTACTTCTCTGTGTTTTAGCAACAGCAACCATTTAGCACTCACAATCACAGAAGCACTAAATATTTCAAAACCAGACTGCACAAGTGGCTATGTATGCCAAATCTAATCAAACTGCACACTTTAAAAATGGATTTTTGTTGTACTTTCTACTTTAATGCATTCTAAATTCCCATATGGACTCAGATGCCTTAGCTTTAGATATGCCTAATTAATAAAACACTTATAATTCTGTAAGTCCTAAATATTAAAAATAAATTAATTACACAATGGATTTTTGCTGTATTTGAATTATACCTCAAAAAGCTGGTGAAGAACATGAAAATCTGTGGATTGAATAATACATATATTGGAAAATTTTAGAAATGACTTATAATGCAAACAAATAATTTTAAATTGTAACCACATAACCTATAAAATGAGTAAACAATGGCTAAATGATTGTCATTTTAATGTATTGCTTTAGAATGAAGTTTCTATATTGTTAATTAAGAATATAATTCAAAATAAAGAGACCTGAATAATTTGACCTCCAATTTATGATGAATGCAGTTCTAAAAATTTTAAAATTGTAAAAAAGCAATAATAGTGAAATATAAATTCTAGAAATTTGGTTAAATGAGGTATCTAGGAAAATATAAAGTTAACTTACATAGTAGCAATAAGAATAACAGAAAAGTAACACAGTCCACAAGAGTACTGGTGCACTTCTCTTATTTGATGAATGGAAAATGTTGTGCATTCTGTAGTTTTGCTTTTTGCTATTTTCAAATTCACACACATGCTCAAATACATAGTACCTCAATCTCCACATACTTGAATTTATGCTGTTATGAATGCACTATAAAAATTACTCAAGTTCAATTCAGTTTCATTTTTCTTATCTTCTTGATAAAAAGAAAAGCATGAAGTCTCTATGGAATGCCAAAATAGGACTTTCTTCTATAATTGTTTATTTTGTGTCAGAGAAGCAAAACAAATAGTGAGAAATTACATTATATTTGCACAGAGTCAAGTTGGAGATCAAAGGAGAGTGAACTTTATCTGGCAAATGATCAGGGAAAGATGTATTTTTTTTTAATATTGGCAGTGTCTTAAAATATAGATGAGAAGTGACAGAAATAAAAAGGTCAGGTTCTTAAGCATTAATATTGTAAATAAAATGAAATTGGAGCAAAATGTATCCAAGACATAGATGAATGTATATATTTTGGTCAGCATGGTAGTTAGGTTGTGAGAGAATCATGAAACAATTTTTCAGAGATTGGGTTGTTGGTAGATTGTGGAGGCTGTTAAATGCTTTGCTGAGATAACTCTAAATTTAAGGACATTAAGATTTATAAAAGGGTTTTTAACAGAGGATATACACGACTATACTTTTAAGAAGATTAATCTGCTGATGTGTTTTGTTTTTGCAGGATGAACTAAAAGGGTAATATTTGAAGGAGGGGAAAAAAAACCAGATTTCTAGGGTATTTGTAAAAGAACAGGAAAGAATTTCTACTAGGGTAGTAGATATATGGATTTAAAGCCCAAGAGAACCAGATGTGTAAATGTATAATTCATCATGCAAGAAATGCTAGTGAAACTCTTGGTGTGTGAAATATCACAAAGAAACTGTAGCAAAGAACAGATAAAAATTAGAGGCAGAGTCTTTGAACGTAATGATGGTTAGGGCGAATATGGAGAAAGACACAGCAGAAAAGAATGATTAAGGCAGAAATCAAGGAAATCCTCCTAAGCATCTATGTCTCCTTTGTTAAATTTGACATTTGTAATAGCATACAGAATAATAATTTGTTTACTCTTTCTTTCATTAAAGATTAGAATCTTAATAAATCTTAGGTTGCTGGATTTTTATATACCTTCAGCCAGGAATGTACATTCCTGATTTCTACTGTATTACTCAAGTTTGCAAAGCTATATTACTATAGGACAAATTATAACACAGTTACCTTGCTTAATTGTAGCTCAGTACAAATCACTAAAGTCTTTTAAACTCTCTTCTGAGAACAATAAATTTAAATAAGTCATTGTCATAGCATTAACCTTGATGGATCATAGTAAATGCTCTTCCAACAAATGAAAGTATGACAAAGCAAGATGATTTTGCAAGAGCTACTAAAATAAATGCTGTTATCACAGAATAAAAGGCAGAGAGTAATCTGACCTAAAATATGGCTGGCTACTACTGGCAGTACTTTGATTAAAATATTAGTATTTTTTAAATTTATAATTGAATTAAATCAGATTCAGTCAAATTTACTCAGTTCTGTCTTAGGTATTCCAGTCTATAATAATGCAAATTAAATATCTTGGTCATGAAAATTAATACCCTGGATATGCAGACATTTTGATGATGATTGCTTCAGATGTTTTTGTTTGTAGAATTTTGGTGTTATCAGTTATTTCCAGTAGACAAGAAAAATAACAAGAATTAGTCATTATTTATTAACTAAAATGGGGCTGAAAAATGTTGACGTGATTATATGATGATTGGTGACTAATAAGCTTCTTGCATTTTATGTTATTTTGCTAGGAATTTTTAAAACTAATACTTTTAAAATTATGATATTTAATTGTATATAAATATGTTACTAAATATAATGGTATAATGTATGCATTGAAAATTTCAATTAAATTTGTCTATATTACAAAATCCAAGAAACTTTAAAAGTTTGATGCAGTTAGAAAATAAAAGAAACCAAAAAAATCACAAAAAAGAAAGAAGAAGGCATATGTGGATCAATAAATTAGTAACTAAGCACTTTTTCCTTCTTGCCTATCAGCATTTGCAAAAGTCCGTGGCCTTCTCAAGATATTGCTTCCTGATAACTACTTGTGTTTTGCCTAACCCCAAAGCAGTTTTTTTGTTAAATACTTTTGTGACTCTCTTTGCCCAAATTTCTAGCAAAGTTTTCAGTCTTTAAACAGCATTGAAACAAATGTGATGACTAAACTTCTCTCTAATGTGGTTGAACTAACAAAATAAAAATGTTTTTACTGAATTATTTCTAAATAATATTACTTTAGAGAAGGGTGATTCTTCCAGTCAGTATAGTCCTCTTATTTCCTTTAAAGATGTTCCTTAATTACATCAATTAAAATGTTAAATATAAGTTCAAATTCATCTAGTATCCACCTAAGAAAACTTAGAATTAAGCTTGATATCTATTCACTTTCCTTTACATCTTTAAAAACTGATCTCTGCTGTGTCTAAGATTTATGTAAAAGACTATTTTGACTTTTACAAAATACATGTTGAAGTGTTTAAGTTTATTTTTAAGATTGAATAAATGATTCTAAATTATTTTTCTATTATTGAAATGTATCATCAGATGTATACATCCCTTCTCAATCACTGAGATATTTTCTTTTTCCTTAGAGTAACTTTTCTCCAAATTCTATTGATATTTTTTATTAATCTATATAAAAATCTATTTTCCTAGAAGCCTAAGTGTGTGGTTTTCTCTTCCTTCTACACAGTATCCAGTTAGAAGCTTACAAAATTTTCTTCTAAGTCTACAGCTTAAAGGACACTTTGATGTCGAACGTGTTGAATTCCCAAATTTCCCTGAAATATCCTCTTTCTCCTTGTCATAGAAGCATAGACTTTCCTTGACTATGGACCACAAAATCTCACTTAAAGTAGGTGCCCTCTGAAAGATCTTTGTTCTCCTCAAAATCCATCAGTTTTCATCCCTTGCTGCTATAAGCCAGCACTTGCAGCTCAGTTTAGCCAGAGAGGAGAAAAATAAACCCTGCTCTGGGAAGAAATGGCCTAGTCACCAAAAACAGGAGAAGAAGAAGAAGGAGAAGAAGAAGAAGGAGAAGGAGAAGAAGGAGAAGGAGAAGAAGAAGGAGAAGAAGAAGGAGAAGAAGGAGAAGGAGAAGAAGGAGAAGGAGAAGAAGAAGGAGAAGAAGAAGGAGAAGAAGGAGAAGGAGGAGGAGAAGAAGGAGAAGGAGAAGAAGGAGGAGGAGAAGAAGAAGGAGAAGAAGGAGAAGAAGGAGAAGAAGAAGGAGAAGGAGAAGAAGAAGGAGAAGGAGAAGAAGAAGGAGAAGAAGGAGAAGGAGAAGAAGAAGGAGGAGGAGAAGAAGAAGGAGAAGAAGGAGAAGGAGGAGGAAGAAGGAGGAGGAGAAGGAGAAGGAGAAGAAGGAGGAGAAGGAGGAGGAGAAGAAGGAGGAGGAGAAGAAGGAGGAGGAGAAGAAGAAGGAGAAGAAGGAGAAGGAGAAGAAGAAGGAGAAGAAGGAGAAGAAGAAGAAGAAGGAGAAGGAGAAGAAGGAGAAGAAGGAGGAGGAGAAGAAGAAGGAGGAAGAGAAGAAGAAGGAGGAGAAGGAGGAGGAGAAGAAGGAGGAGGAGAAGAAGGAGAAGGAGAAAAGAAGAAGAAGAAGAAAGAAGAAGAAGGAGGAGAAGAAAAGAAGAAGAAGGAGGAGGAGAAGAAGGAGGAGGAGGAGGAGGAGGAGAAGTCACTCATGAAAGTTTTGAAAAGACACCTGCAGCTGGTATCAGGAGTTTGCTGGATGCTACTAAAAACATGGACCCAGTGAAGGTCCTTATTAAACTAAATAGAGAAATCAGAGCTGCCTTATATCTGTGTCGAATAAAGGAGCATTCAACTTCAGGAAGTGGGCTTGATTTATCATATTTGGCCTGAGAACCCACCATCTGATATATTTATTTGGATGGCCCAAGGAACCCCCTATTTTTATTAAGGCAAGAAACAATGCACCATTGAGGAAGGCACCAGGATTCCTGATAGGTTTAGGAATAGTTTTCCTCTGTAGGCCAGATATTCTGTCACAGAAGTAGGCTCTCAAATAGTAATGGGAAAGATGTCATCTGTCCCTGTCCCAGAATGACAGAGTGGAAATGCATCATTTACCAGTAGGGTCAAGGTGGACATAATTTCAAAGTGAGCAGCCAGGCCTGAATGGGAAGCAGGATTTCTTGACTTGCAACAATTTATAGTAGTAGCTTGAAGTCACTAGCATTTAGACAGATAAATAGCTAATGACAGTGTTGCTTGATTTATATAAGAAAACAAAAACAAAAGCTGGCAGAGAGAAGGATAATGAGTCAGTCACTACAATGAAAAAGTATGACCTCTTACTCAGTTTCAGATTTAAGTCAAGTTCACTGACCCAGAATGAAGAAAAGGCCAGATCAGCTTGAAGTGAGATGTTGCAAACCCATAATAAATAAACTCAGAACACATTCCTTCCCAAAGAGATTCTAAAGCTGCTCACCAAGGTAAATGTCACTGAAGAAAAGAGAATTCCCAGATTTTCGCAGTCTGCTGAATACAGGGACTGATGAGGAGCTGACAATAAGAGACCTAAAAATCCATTGTGGTTTTATGAGAAACGGAAGTAAAAAAGCCAGGTGATAAATGGAGTTTGGGCTCAATTCAGTGAATCCTATAGATCCAGTAACTACTGTGGTAGGCAAAGTAATGTTCCCTTCCCAAAGTCCTTGTCGTAATCTCTAGAACCTATGGAACATGACCCTACATGACAAAAGGGACTCATTTATTGTGACTAAATGAAAGCCTTTGAAATAGTGAGATTAACCTGCATTATCACTGTGAGCTCAATATAATTCAGAGTCCTTATAAGAAAAAGATGAAGCAGAAGAGTTGGAGTTAAAGGAATGGAAGCAGAGTAAAGACTGACATAAAAGCCACATGTCAATGAATGAAGGAAGCTTCCAGAAGCTAGAAAGGCAAGAAAAAAATTTCCCCTAAAACTTCAGAAAGGAACTTATCTTGAGATCAGCACCTTAATTTTAGTCTTAATAAGACCCAGTTGAATTTCTGACCTCTGGAAATGTAAAATAATAATTTCGTTTTTGTTTTAAGATGCAAATTAACTTACAGTAGCAATAAGAAACTACCTTGCAGTTATTTGATTTTTAATGTATAATGGAATAGATGTACTTAGCAACTGATGGAAGCCAGGGAAAGGGAAAGGAATGCAACAGCTTCAAGCTGTGGTACAAGCTGCACTACTCCTTGGGGCACGTGCTTCAGGATACAGAATGATGGTAGATGTATGTAGTATGTGGAGGCTCCAGAAACACTGAATTGGAGAATCAACACAGACTCCCTAGGATTCTGTTGAATGGTCATGTCTTCCAAAAGAAGAACAGTTCTGCTTGAAAAACAGCTCAAGACTTCTGGTTTCAGCAACTACATGTAAAGATCTAGGAAGCTGTCTCTCTCATTATGAGAACCAGAAACAGTTGGACAAACTGAAAGTCAGTGACTTTTCTTATACCCATCAGAGCAATGAGTTTGGAAGGCAAAGGACCACCCTGAAACCTGGAGAAGCAGGTGTACCAATAGGGACACTTCAGCTGAAATCTGCTTATCCGAACTGGAAGCCACTGAAGCAATAACCTGCTGGGAACACATAAGTGGTAATTTTGACAAAATGATGGAGGTTTATTGTGGACCAGCATGAAAGTAAGAAACTCCTATAGATACAGTCTTAGGGGAGACCCCACATTTTCCTGGACTTTCCCTCCATGAACTCCACAAGGTTCTCATGGTGAAAATCTGAGAAAATTCCCTTTAAGGCCCCACAGGGAAAGAGTAAAAATAATTGTGAAACATGCCCAGAGCCGTCTCCACAGCAAAAACTTATGCTCTAGGTGGAGGTGGGGAAAAAAAATTACCAAAATCAGAAATGAAAAAGGAGTCATCACTACTAATCCCAAGGACATGAGAAGACTAAAGGAACAGTATAAAAAAACTCTACCTACACATTTGATATTTAGATGATTTTGACCAATTTCTTGAAAGACAGAAACTGCCAAAAGCCATCAAAGGAGAAATAAATAACATGAATAATATTATGTGTATCAGAGAACTAGGAATAATAATTAAATCCTTCCAACAACAAGGGTGTTTTATAAGCCCCAGGCACTTCTCCAGAGAAGGGGATAGCTGTGTGGGCCATTAGCTGTAATGCTGAGAGCAGGTGGGGTATGGGTATGCCAGGCTGTGGAGTGGACCTGGGCAGGACACACACACCGTCTCCTACACGTATGGAGGGGGAGTTGTTATCACATCTCCAAGGCGCTGTTCAGTTGTTTGAACATTGTGATTGTTTGCAGCTTTGTCTGCTTTCACCAGTGAGAGCCCATGTCATGTTAAAATTTTAAAATCTCCCCTATAGACTGTAAAGTGAATACATCAAGGAGACAATGAGTTACATAAATCTCAATCTTAAATAAATTCAGGGGAAGAAAAGAACAATGAAAAAACATCGTACCTGTACGGCAGAAATTATGCCAGATCAGATCCCTATTGTGAGTAATCCTCAGCAGCATTTTCTTCCTTACACACAAAATAATAATAATTCTGGGCACATATTTTCATTTTAAAATTTCTGTGACAACTCTTTTATTTTCTTACAAAGTGTGCAATAATTTTAAATGTTATGCATAGTAGATGACAGAGCTGAGGCAATCATCATCTAAGTGACAGCATATCATTTAAAATCAGTGAGATAGTGAAGATATATGTCTCATCTGCAGTGGCAGGGATTTCTGATAGAAGAAAGATGCTTTAGACACAAGTTTTTAAAAGTCAGAACAGAAACCACATCTCTTACAATAATGCCAAAATTGCAACACACGCTTTAAAAAAGCACATACAGAAGATGCATAATGCAAAGGATTTTGTTATTATTTTGGAAATTGACACACAAAGCAACAAACATATATTCATAAAAACTAACTGTAATCCAACACCAGTTAGAATAAAGATTCTTATTTATTTCTGGGGTAATCTAGTTTAGACCTATTAACAAAATACTATTTAAAAAGTCAAGAAAGGTGTTTGCTGCATTTGTTACTAAATTATGTATGAATAATGATTTAAAGTGTTTACCTTGAGAAAGCAAAAACAGTTGAGAACATCACTTTAGGAGTCAAGGAATGAAACCCCTACATATGTTATATTATGGGTAATTAACTTCATTTCCTCAATTTTGTCATGATATCCATTAATAGAAATCACAGAGATGGAATAGGAGATTTTACCAAGAGGAACAATAATTTAAAATCTAGATGAAATATATAAGACTATTTTTATTATTTTAAAAGAAAGATGGGACCTTCCTGGCAGCGCAGTGGTTGAGAATCCACCTGCCAATGCAGGGGGACACAGGTTCGAGCCCTGGTCCGGGAAGATCCCACATGCCGCGGACCAACTAAGCCCGTGCGCCACAACTACCAAGCCTGCGCTCTAGAGCCCGCGAGCCACACCACTGAGCCCGCATGCCACAATTACTGAAGCCCACACGCCTAGAGCCCGTGCTCCGCAACAAGAGAAGCCACCACAATGAGAACACATGCACCGCAACGAAGAGTAGCCCCTGCTCACCGCAACTAGAGAAAGTTCGGGTTGCGCGCAGCAACTAAGACCCAACGAAGCCAAAAATAAATAAATAAAATTTTTAAAAAAGAGAAAGATGATGATGATGATGTTGACCATGCAGGGCAGCATGTGGCATCTTCGTTCCCCGACCAGGGATCCAACCCATGCCCCCTTCAGTGGAAGCATGGAGTCTTAACCACTGGACAACCAGGGAAGTCCCAAAAGAAAGATAATTATTAACAAAAGTACATTCCTCATTTTAATAAACTTTAGTTTATTTCCTTATGTTTAAATTATTTCCATGATATGGACCAGGAGACAAACAAGATAAGTACCTGGGATAGGTGTGTGCAAGATATAAAGCTGATGTTTTTCTTCACTTTTATCAGCTACCAACTAGCTCCAAGGTTCTAAATTAAGTGGAGGTCGTATTGTTTATTCCTGTAATAATTTTCAAACTTTTTATAAGTTTTGATTAACTATTTTTCTTGCTTACTTAACCAAGGTTTACCTTTTCTTCAGGACTATAGAGTGTTCTTCAAAGATGCCAAATTAATTTTATGGCAATCCTCTGATCAAAGAATATGAAATCTCAAGCTCAGTTTCTAACCAGACAAGCACTCATTCAACGGAATAATAGATACTCATGGGACTCTGGACCACTGTGTGAGACAGAGCTAGGAATGCAGCCATGCAGTACTGTTACAGAAGAGAAGTTTGTAAACCTTATAATCAAGTAACCAACCAGTGATCACATACACAAGATAGTAGACCTGGGATTCTCAAACACTGAAAGAACTTCAGTCTTTTGTTTAAGATGAGAGGAGAGGAAGTATGGATTAGCCTTCAGTTAAATTTTAGCCATAACAGCCATTGAAAATATGTGCCATTTTTTAGATAACATATTTTTGGGTATAAAACCCTATTTTTACTCACAACCACACAATATAAAGAAATTTACTAAAAGGATAATATCTTCAACATTTTACTGCAAGAAAAGATACCCACACCGATTTATGTCAACATTATTCTTAAAGACGGTGTATGTATAATATATATATTATATATAATACATTCAAATATTTTACCATGTTTGAAAGAACCAAAGCATTCTGTTTGTCACAGGTATGACAAGGAAGAAAGTTGAAGATGTACCATCTTTTTCAACTCTTCAGTTTGTTTTGTATGTGTACTGTCTCTATGTGTTTGAGAAGACTTTTATATTTACTCACTATTTTGCCCTAAAATTGTTTTCTGCATTATAACTTGTTGTATGAGAACATTCTGTGTACAGGATAATCAAAAGTCCCACAATGTGAAGAAAAGTTTTTCATAAACATTAAAACTGAGTGTGAAAGCTTTACTCATTGAGAAGAAGATTAATATATTGAAGAGAGATAGAAATAAATAATATTAAACTCTTTTGTGTTAGCTGTAGTTAATCTGTGACTTTTCACAAAATGAAAGATTAAAAACAAGTTCTGAATCAGTTACACATTCTATGAAATTGTATTTTGTCATGCAAAGTGGCTTTCAAGGAGGTATATTAATTTAAACTTAGAGAAGACAAACAAAAATCTATCTCATTTTTTTGACCCAAAGAATACAATTTTTCTATGGTTATTCCCCAACTTTCTATATCAGAACTCTTGCTAAGTGTCAAGGTTTCAATGAAAAGAAAATTATCATCAAACTTGACTGATTCTGATGTGGATGCCTGTCTGAAAATCCATCACACATTCTAAAAAATGATGCCCACACTTCCTCTTCTATCATCTCAAGTCTTTTTTTTCCCTCCCTTGGTTAATCAATTAACATTCATTATATTGATTTTTATATGGAAATCTGCATTTATTTACTGTCAAATTGGTGTTTCTTACTTATATAAACTTATTTTAATGATGTAGTGGATAATAGTGAACATTGAATGCCTAGGGTTCACATAGTATGAAACACAATTTTCCTTTCATAATTTTTCCTTCTTTCATTAAAAACCTTTTCACTTTGTGTCAGAATTTTGAGAAATGAATTAAAGTCTTTAAATGAAAGGTATGTATAAAATTATTCAGCAGTTAAGTGTCCGAAAAGTATTTAAGGATGGATATCTTGTTCAACAGAGAGTAGTGAACGTGTCTCAGCACAAAGACCAAGGGTCAGGAACTGCAGACAAACGAGGAAGGAAAAAAGAGTATGCAGTTGGGGTGAGCAGAATGATGCCAATACCCCCACGTGCAAACTCTAAGAAGTAAGAGGCATGTGCCTGTCACAGGGATCCACACAAGAAACTACCAGATGACCGTGATGAAATTCAGAGGTTAAGTGTTCTCAACATTTTACACACTACCTGCTCAGTACCATCAGGAAAAAGAGAGGAATTAATGTGTGAAAACCAGGGTTTAATCGCAACTCTGTAATTTGTCAGAGTTGCTGCAACATGCTGGCCTTAGAAGCTCATCATGGCTTAACTAAACTATGACACTTTCAAAAATTATGATATTCTGCAGGATCGAACGCTCTGGGCTTTTTTAATTTATAAGCGACTCGTTTTTGATGGGTTTAATTCTTATGTTGCAACTATATTCAACATCCTCCCCAAACACAAGCATTTTAAAAACTGAACTTAAAACTTTTTGGTTGTTCAAGAGGATCTGGATTAAGGATTTTTATGATTATTTTGCTTTTTGTCTGGTATTATAAGAGAGAATAGATGTTATGTTATCCCTAGGGGTTGAGCATATATTCTCCAAGATTCCCAGCAAAATAAACCTTCTATAATTAGCAGCACTATAATTTTCATGAATATAAAGAAAGTCTATGCATATTGTATATATACATATATGTATAAACATATTTGAATATATAAGTCCAAATAACACTAACTTAGCATCTGTTCAGAGGCCTTCTCTCTTCTTGTCCCCTCACTGCCCTCTACTTGATTTGCAAATCTTTTCAGTTTCCCGTGTTTGTCTGAGAGATACTTTTCTTTGGGGGCTCTCTTCACCTTGTATAAATCTTCTTCCTACTCAGGAATCATCAGGTGTACTTAGATATTTGAGTTTCATTTTTGTAAGCTTGAATTACTCATGAGACACAAGGAAACTTAGTCTTATTTTCTCCTTCTTATCATTTTCCATTCCTTTCCTTCTAGCATGTATTAGAATTATTTTTATCAAATTCATTTTTATTTTATTTAATAGTATTATTTTATTTATTTAGTAGCAATGGAGTATCTCATTCTTGATCACCTAATACAAAATAATTCCATGCTGTCTCAGGCAATTCTTCACTCCCTGTTCATGCTTGATTAAATTAAAAAATATATATATCTTTAAAAGAGAGCAGGCGATTTTCACAATAGCACAGGAATACATACCCTAATATTTGTTGGCAGAATGTTCTCAGTAAAAAGCAACATCTCAGACTCTCACACATATGTATCACCCAGACGTCAAACCTAATACTTATGAAGTTTTTATTCACAACTATTCATCTTTACATCAAGTATTATTTAAACGTGTGTTCCAGATATTGTAACACACACTGGAGATTCAAAGCTAAAAAAGAGAGGTAGTATAAGGGGCTGTGAAATTAATAAGAAGGCAGATTGGAAAAGTTTTATATAGTTTTCCAAAATATTCATGTTTTCCAAACTCAAAATAGAGACATCAAGTAGTTAAAAAGTGTCAATATTAGAGTATTTCAGAGAAAAATCTCTTACTAATATATAGTAAGTATGGCTAGGGAATGGGATAATTAGAAACACTAAAAATAGTCCAAGTGACAAATGATGAACACCTGGCTTTTGATATTGACAGTGGGTTAATGAAGAAGACGGAGCAGATCTGATAAATATGTTGGTAACACACTATAGACAAGTGTAGGGATTCAAGGAATTCGGGGGACAATCTAGGAAAACAGGCCAAGTTCACAGCAGCACACACAAGCTTTATTGGGTGATGCTTTGACAGCTGTGTGTGTGTGTATGTAGTGGGAGGGTGTCCCTCACAGGAGTCTGTTCAGAGAAGGGAGAACTGGGGAGTTGGGGGGGGGGGGCGGGTGGTCCATGCTACAAAAGGCAAGGAGGGTGAGGGAACTTCCAGGGAGAAGGGAATTGAAAAGTTGAAAACGAGACTCATCTGTCTAGGTGATGTCCCTCAGCAGCTTGGTTGGGAGTCTCTGGGTCTCTAGGTCTGAAAACTCCAAAATGCAGTTGCAACTTAGACCCTTGTAACCACAAAGCCTTATTTTATCAATAGATCACAGATATTGGGTGAGATTTCCCATTATATGAAAAGCAGTCAGGTTCTAAGTGTCAAAACATTTGCCTGTTTGGGCTCTTTTTGAAACAATTGGATGTGTAAAAATTGGAGTTTCTCCATAGTGGGCTTTTGAGCTAATGGGTCTCAGCTGGCAGTGAATAAAGAAATTAGGGGCCATTATACTGAGCATATATAGCAACACCTATAAAACTCACTTATGGAACTACAGTGAATACTTGTAGTGGGTGATTTATTAGATAAATAGCCATGTATTATCTAAATACATTTTGTTTTAGAAGTAGGATTTTAATTAATACGAATTTTCTGATGTTATTTTATCTTCTCTTGTTTCTTGGCCTTCTGTTTTTTACAATATGTTGTCTATTTGCACATAAAATTTTTTGGTTAAAACTACCAGTGCTCCAAAATATGCCAATATTTTTATATTAAGTATTTCTAAAATGCAATTTATCAACAATAAAAAAACATTTATATTACATGAAGGTCAAAGTCAGTTATCTATATTAGAGATTTTATACATACATTCATACGAATATATATATGTATGTGTGGAGAGAGAGAGGGAGAAGGAGAGAGAGAGAGAAAAGCAGATATATATGCATGAAAATACATACACATATGTAAAATTATATGGAATAGCTGTTACTTTCAAATTTGTATGGGGCTTATTCTGCTTGTATGTTTTCTTTAGAACATAAACACAAAAAATTTGGTAATTTTATCACTTTGAACATATGTACAAAATTTACATTTTTCTCTAACTTCTAGAGCAGATTTGAATATACTCTTTGTATAGTCACCATTTCAATTTATTGTTTTTCCTCATACAGGGTTTCTGTTTCTGTTTTAATTAATACCATAACTGAGTAAAAACACTAAGGAATAGAAGAGAGGATAAAGTTTTAGCAGATGTCAAGATAATTTACATTATAAGATTTTCAATTCCATAATATCTAAGGAACAATTTCTTCTACTCTGAGAATCACATGTCCTAATGCTGAAAGAAGTGGATAAACTAGAAAGATTCTAAAACTGAAATAAATTTAATTGTCAATATGTTGTTTTGCTCTGCCTCATATCTCTCTCCAGGCTTGCTGATTTCACAAAATTTTCCTTTAGATTTTAAAGTCGCTTTTCCACTAACTAGCAAAATGTTGGAAATCTTGTTGTAGGTGTGATTTACCAAAGTAAAACATACCAGATACAGAAGAATATAGGAAACAGACAAATCTTCTAAGAAACCTCTTATTTACACAGAAAATTTTCTGTAGGAAATAAAATATTTTGGTCACTTTCTCATATAAGACCAATGATACCCTTAATATGCAATTTCCCATTTCCAAAGACAAGGAACTGGCTACAATAATCAATATTCAAATTTCAGTCAAAGATAATTTTCCCAGAAAGGATAGCCGTGATTTTTTGTAATAGAAATTCAAACTACCCATTTAACTCATGGGACCAATATCTTTCTTCCACATAATACTTAGACATTTTGAGCTTGCTTCAACATTGCGATTTAAAGAGAAAAGCTTGTGTAAGTCAAATGGACCATATGAATAAAGATGTTATTTATAAATAAAGGCAGATGTACTTAGAGAATCCAGAATTTATAAAGACATGCTACTATTAATTTATATACAAGGAAATTAAAACAGAAACAAACTGTTATTGCAAATATTTAATTTCCAACATATAAAAATGTTTTCATTTACCAAAGTTAAGAACTAATGAGGTGTCAACAAAGCAATATTTGTGACACATTTTGCAGAAAAACTTAGTAAACAGAAAACATTTATCAGGTTGAGGCTCAAAAGGACTTGACAGAAGAGAAAGTGCTAGCCAGAAGCTAAAGAATAATTTTAACAATTACAAGTTAAGAAACAGCAGAAGAAATAGTTGTCCTAAGCTGTTTCTGAATGCCTTTGTATCATATCATAATTTACCACTCATATAAGAGACAATTAATACCGTAGCTTCAGAGAAAAGAATGCCAATGGTCATGATTGGGCTGCTCAGTCACAAACGTGAACTATTTGTCTCACATCTCTATTTTTTTATTCATAAAATACTAGGGTATGTAATGA
This sequence comes from Mesoplodon bidens, assembly GCF_964165515.1. Classification (NCBI taxonomy): domain Eukaryota; kingdom Metazoa; phylum Chordata; class Mammalia; order Artiodactyla; family Ziphiidae; genus Mesoplodon; species Mesoplodon bidens. The sequence goes on along the minus strand of NC_138169.1, from coordinate 79,930,616 downwards.
CAAAACAGATATACATTTGGAGTGAGAGTGCTATGTATACATATTGCTAATTTTCATTAAATTGCACTTATACAGTTAAGGTCAGGAAGGCACAAACTGCTAAAATATTTGTCAGGTTTGTAATTTCAAAATAGTGGCGATTTTACATTTTTGATATTACCTTCAGCGATCCTCAGAAAAGATTAATGTATAGTGATGAACTTCCCTTTGTAAGGGTTTGTATTTTCAATTTTGTAAAAGGAATTCAAAAATTATTTAAAAAATTATACAAGTTAAAATTTTAATGTGTTTGGCTTTCTCTTTTCTTCTAAAGAAAATTATTCACCTGATTTATAGCTGTAAATATCATCTTATAAATGTTTTCATGCTTAACAGTCACATAAATGAAATGACTTATTTTCTTCATGACAAGAACACTAATTACATAGTGAATACTTTGGGGAAATATGCATGTTAATAGACACATTTAATTGATTACTGAAAGAGTGTTCTAATATTTTATATATACTCAGAAAATGTATGCAAGAAAAAGGCTCTCATCAACTACTGTAACACAGTATAAAGAGTTTTTTAAAAAAATATTGAGATAATAAATATCTGTTGAAAACTAAATGGTACACGTAGATATTCTTTAAAAAATTAAAGTGTTTAAAAAATTAAATGTGAGAGTGAAAGACAGCATGAGAAAAACTATTTCCCGTTAAAAAATAAAATTAATAATATGAAATACTTCTGGTTTCTAGACACTTTTGAGGAGGTGTGTCTTTATAAAAAACACTATTACAAGTGAATTATCAATACGATTACAAACAACTAAAATGAATTACAAGTTGTCATCATAAGCACTTATCTCCTCTTTGCCTTTTTAAAAAATCTGTCAGTAGTGTCAGAAATATTTCTCCTAAATTTTCCGTAAAACAGCTTCCACTTTCATGGTTTGGTGTATAGTTTTAATCTTGCAATTCACTAAAATGTTACACATAACTTTTGGAAAGATACCTTATAAACACCATAGCTTCTACTATCATAACAATTTTTCACCAAGTATATGATTTGACTGAACCATATTTATAAATAAATTACCACAAATTTACTGGTTTAAACAGTATAAATTTGTTATCTTATAGTTCTGAAAGTCAGAAGTTTAACACACGTCTCACTGGTTAAAATCAAGGTGCTTGCTGGGCTGTATTTCTTTCTAGGTGTTCAGAGGATAATCCATTCCCTTGTCTTTTTCCATTTCTAGAGGCTTCCTGCTTTCTTTGACTCATGGATATCTTCCTCCATCTTCAAAGCCAGTCTTTCTCATGCTGCCATCTCTCTGATTCTCCCTCTTCTTTCATTTATAAGGACCCTTGTGGTTATAATAGGTTCACCCAGATCATCCAGGACAATGTTCCTATTTTAGTTGTTTCATAATCTTAATTCCATCTGTTACCTTAATTCTCTTTTGCTGTGTAACTTAACATGTTCATAGATTCTAGGGGTTAAAACATGGACATTTTTGGGGTGGCCATTATTCTACCTACCACGAGATGAAATGTTTGGTTATGATGAGTTTTTATATTTTCTACCACCATATCAATTATGGTAACACCCGTGGCATTTTTGTTTGTTTCAAATTAATATATCCCTGGCCAGCTACTATGAAGCCAAAATAAAAGTGATCCTCTGAAATAGAAAATAATTTGGTAAAAATAGAAATACATATTAGTTTTCAAATGATTTGCATTGAGCACAAGTAAAATAATAAAATTAAAAAAAATTGAGGGCTTCCCTGGTGGCGCAGTGGTTGAGAGTCCGCCTGCCGATGCAGGGGACACGGGTTCGTGCCCCTATCCCGGAAGATCCCACATGCCGCGGAGCGGCTGGGCCCGCGAGCCATGGCCGCGGAGCCTGTGTGTCCGGAGCCTGTGCTCCGCAACGGGAGAGGCCACAGCAGTGAGAGGCCCGCGTACAGAAAAAAAAAAAAAAAAAAAAAAAAAAAAAAAAAAAAAATTGATAGTAGCATTTGGTCCCTCAGGATTAAGTAATGCACATTCTCTAAATATATAATAATGTAAAACCACACTATTGTGTCTAGTCTTTTTCTGTATGTTTTAAAAAATATTTAAATCTCATTTTGATGTGGATTAGGGATTGCCAGATATGAGTTACTAGTGCTTTCATGATTTTACCTAATATCATTTTATTTCAATAATTATCCAATTAAATAAAGTATATGTACTAAAACCAAATGACTCCTGAGTTCTAGGAGAAAGTGTGACTAGTATAATACAGTTTTTTTTAATAAAGATATTTAGTATCTCTCACAACAAATCGCTCAAGGTCCAGTTGCAGAGTTGGTTAAATCATGGCTCATCATCTTCTTCTTCTTCTTCTCCTCCATCATCATCATCATCATCATCATCAAAGATCCAGGTTTAATTGATGGAAGCATGTACCACAGGATGGCTACAGCAGCTCAGACATCACTTCTCTATGCATCAACTTCCAGAGACCATTTTTCAGACATTTTCACCTATACTAGCTTAGAATAATCAGTATTTATCCTATGAAACAAAGGATGGGGCCAACGTTCCCCAAGACACAGAGGACATGGAAGAACACATAACCACAATTTTGGTTCTGTCATCAGGAAAGAAGGAAGGAATGGCTTTGTTGAGGCATTGAGCTTTCTATGATAACCATGGGGTAATAGGAAACAACATGAAAATATGCTCATGTTTTAGTTCCAACATCTATTTGATATTTGTTTATATTTTGAGATTTTACTTTGTAACATTTCTAAGTTCATGGTTCTCAGTTTCACTGAACTCAAATAATTATTGAGTTTATATGATCTGCATAGCATGGTGCTTTTCTCAAGAAAAAAAATTATTTTGCAAAGTAGCAGAATGGAAACAGGAGTATATTGATTTTTGCACTTGTAACATTAGGTTTATAAACTTCAAAACAAATGGACAATTGGCAAAACATCCCAATTATTTGAATATGGTTTTTAACTAAGGCTGAGTGTTCAGAAATAAAGTAAAGGAATATGCTACAATTATTCTGGTAATATAAGCCTTGTAACCTAAAGGTGATTGGATATCTTTGGGATCTTGAATTTTCCAAAATATTAAAGCCACTATTTTGCTGTATATATTAAGCATATGTATAGACACTTATATGTATGCTTAATATATATAAACACTGCATAGGAAAACAAAAACATAACTTCCAAATATTCTCACTCACCTAATCATTTTTAAAGTAAATTATCACATCAAATATATTTATAGAAAATCATCTGTAATATAACTTCCAACACTAGCCCCTGTAAGGACTTTCAAACAGAGCACAGTCATTATATGATCTGTAAAATTTAGAGGCTGTAGCAGCTTAGAAAGGATAGGACATACATAAAGTTTCCAGAATTTAGGCCCACAGGTGAGTCTACCATAGTCTCTCACACTCAAAATCAAAAGCCAAACCAATTGGTTTATATTCAATCACACAAATTCAGAAACATATTTTAGCTTAATTATAAGAAATTAAATGTCAATACAATGTTAATTCATTAATTTAACATGTCAATTAAATTAAGTAAAATGCCATTTTAATGTAAACAAAACTGTGTAGCTCGAGATCTTATACACATTAACCCATTTAATGCCCTAAACCTTTCTGAGGGGCACTTACACTTGAGGAAAACCATGGTTGACACATCTTGCCCAATGTCACACATCAACTGAGTTTCAGAGGTCAGATGTGATGCCAGTTGGTTTGGATCCTGAGTTCATGGTCCTGAACATCATCTTTTTCAATCTGGCTTCGCAGTTTCTTCTCATGCAATAATTTCTGGGATTTTTGAGTCCCTAGCACCACAGTTTTTGTTTAAAATTAAAATTATGTTTAATTCTCTTCTGTGAGAAAAACGCTGGCAGGTTGTAACCCCTAAGATGTGGAAGCCGTGAGAAGGCTCAGGACAGACAGCTGACAGAGGAATCCAAAAAAGAAATGCAATAATTGTTTTCAAAATATGGTTTAGGAAACTAACTAAAAATCCAGACTATTGAACTGTATCCCAGATCTCCTGAATTTGTTAAAATCTTCAGTTTATTCAAGTCCACACAAACTCTGAGACTCCCTGCTATATTTACATTGCTGCTTTGCCTATGGCAGACTCTGTGAACAAATTCAATGAAATGTGACATCAGTTCTACTTCATCTGAGAATTGTATGATTAACAAAAAAGTTACTTCAGTCAGTTTGGGAAAAAACAAAGCCAGACACCATTCATACCTCAAACTACCAGCTTTTCTGCAGTGAGGCAGATATTCCAAAGCTTGCTGCTATTCACTTTATTTTCAGAGCCCAAATCAGACTATTGGGGGAAAAAAAAAGAAAGCCTGGGGCAAATGGATAAATTCCATGGGCAGGCATTTTTCAAATATATATTAGATGTATATCTTCAAGTATATGGAGAGGGATAGAGAAATTTGAGACACTTGAGGAGGACTTAGGAACAAGAATAGATGTGCTTATGCAATTCTGAAAAACAACACAATTTTGAAATACTGTGTCTCTTCTTCTAAACAACATGATTTAATTTTGCACCTTTGGTCAATATCCATTTACATATGAATTAAACATATTGTTTACTTATTTCATTTTTAAGAATTTTATTAAAGATGTCTGCTGCAAACTGTATATATAAATCAGATTTTTTTCAGATGGCACTAAATACAGACCTAAGCCTTGTTTCTAAGAAAACTGCTCACCAAAACATTACAACAATAATATGTGCATCAAATAAATGAAAATCCTACTGGACTAATAGCTGAAGACTTTTAAGCAGTGATGTTTGTCAGCATACAGTTCTTCTCACCACTATAATGTACGTCTTTTACAATATATATTTGAAATATTTGCTGAGGTTATTTCCAATATATAAACTCACTCAATAAAATCTTGTGATTTTGGCTGTTGCTTCATAATTGAAAAATCCCCATAATTTTCTTGACACTATATAGAACAGCAACATGGAAAAATTTTTGCACACTAAATCTTTTGAAAGGAAATAGCTAAGGAAAAGACAACATGATCGAATCAGAAGATGAGATGAGTGGCGGGAAAAAGAACACTGGATAGAATATAAGTAGAGAAGATATCAAATCCTGGCTCAGCCCCATAGTGTTGTTGGGATTTTATCCTCCAAGGTCCTGAGCTATTTCTCATATTAGTCTATACATGACTACTAAGTTCACATTTTTTAATCATTTTGAGGTTCAGTATCACTATGGTAAAAAATGAAAGAATAGTAACTTAAGTGCACAGGATATATTTATTATTCAATCACTAGATGGCAGTAAATGTGCAACTCTGAGGGTGCTCTTCCACATACGCAGGAAAAGCTGAAAGCACAGGCAAGACTATCACTGTTGGACAGCCTGCCTTCAAAGGTTAGCTAGCAGGAGAATATATACTATCATAAGAAATCACTACAGAGTATAAGGAGAATAAAATGTCGTAGTTCAATAATATAGTAAGGAATATCTTCAAATAGTAATTTAAAATACTTTATCTGAGGTAAACAGAGTTGCTACCTTCCCATTGAAAACTGCAAAGAAGAAATAAATAAAAGCTGTAGATCTGGACTTGTAAAAAATGGATGAAAAAGCACATACCTTACCCACACACATATGTTTCTGCTCTGAATACAGTATGTACACAGGAACTGTGGTAAGGATGGTAAGTAAATTAAAATTGAATTATCCCATTGAAAGCAATGGTATGAGGAATCCTATTCCAATACGTTTAATGTGCTTGTGTCTGTATTGTCCATACCAGTACACTTTACATAAATGCAACAAGCTTCCCAGCATATCCATGTAATGGATGAGAAAAGGAAACGAGAATTCTATTAAATAAATTTCCAGTGATATTTCTTGTAAATTCTGCTTTTCATCAGCCACTTATCACTTAACTCATAGCTACATTACTTCAGCAATATAGTCACACAGTAATTTTGTCCCTCTGCCCATCTAAAGTATATCTGGCAGAGGGGTGATGATTTGTCATTATTTGTAGATTTCTAAAGTAGAATATATTTTAAAGTATTTTGAAGTACATACATATATTATTTTTCAGAAAACATATGCAGACATCTAAGGTGGATAGATAGATAGGTAGATAGATAGACTTCTAAATCTCTCTGTAGCTCAGGGGTTAACACATATCACATGTTGGCTGAATATTATGGACAAGGGTAATTTTTAGATAGTCAACTGCATTTATCACAGGAATTGTACGTTTGTCTACAATTTATGGCAAGTGAAAAGTTTTGTAGAAAAGAGGTCACAGTCACATGAACTCCACTAAGCATCGTATTTGGTTTGTAGAGGCTGGTTGACCAGTTCTCTGTCATTTATATAAGCCCTAGCAACAGGAAGGGGAAACACTTCAAGTTTCCTAATTTTGAGCCTTGCTTGAGTAACATACTGACAATTGTTTGTACAGAAGAGAAACAATTTGAATGCCTCATTCACAGAAATTTCAACGTTAACAATTTTTTTTTTCAACTTAGAAATAAATAACCCCTCTCTAATGTTGTTCACTATGGTCTCAGTGGGTTGGAAGGATATTTTCAGGCACTATTTTAATCACCTGATGAGTTTTTTCAGAATGTTCAGCCCATATCCTCCATAATATTTTTAAAGCTTCCTGGGTGGGAAAATAGGCAATGAAAAACAAAGGGGACTGTGAAATGTGTGGTTTAATGGGCTTTTGCATTCAGGCTAGCTTCAAATCACCACTCTACCTTTAACTGAGTGACCTTATAAAAGTCATTATAACTCTGAGCCTCACTTTATTTTAATTTTGGCCTAGAAATAAGTACCACAATATTGCTGTGAAGACTAAAAGAGGAAATGTTTATAAAATACAGCTACAGTACCTGAAACATAGAAATACTAAATAACTGAATCAAGAAATAAAACCATTTTTTTCCATGGTGATTATTTCTTGCTGGAAATAGCTAATGAACGTTGGGACAGGAAATGTTCTCTGCATTAGACTGAGTGCCACCAGTAAAGCATGTGGAGCTAATTTGGGAATACTGTTCTGGGCCTCAGAAAGTGCTCAATAAAGAAGGAAAACTGATTCTCTGAGGACAGGAAATCAATAAGTTTCTTAATCATCAGAAAGGAACGAGGCAGGGATTCAGCCCAATAATGAAGAATGAACTGACTCCCTCAATTCATTCATTCACCAAGTATTTATGCCAGAGTATTTTTGATTCCTTAATATAAGCCAGACTTTGTGATAAGTCCTACATGTCTTAGCTTATTTGATCCTCACAATAACCATATACATTTTGAGTGATTATTCTTACTGTATCCATTTGGAAGAAAAGAATACTGAGGCTAATAACCTTCAAGTAACTTGACCACATCATCTTAAAGCTAATTCAGAACAGAACCGGTTTGGTCAGTTTTGATACTATAGTACAGTGCAGTAAACACAAGGAAAGTGTTATGTACCCAGCTATGTTAGAAAAGGTGTATCCTTCCCATAGGTATTGGGTAGAGTAAGGAAAACTTCCTGGAAGAGGTGATTTATAACCAAAGTCTTGAAAAGTTAAGCAGGAGTAAGTTAAATGAAGACATTGGGGTCATGGGATACAGAAGGTAGCTCATGACCAAAAAGAGAGAAACAAAAAGAGAATGTAGGAAAAAAAAAAACAAAACCCTAAATGATCACTGTTGTTAGAATGCAGAGCAGAAATTAGAGTGATGGAGAGGAGAATGGAGAGTGAAGGTGCCAGCTGAAGTGGCCTTCAAGCATTTTGGCTGCAGTCGAGAAGTTATTAAAAGGTTTTACATAGGGGAGCAACATGGACAGACGTTTCAAAGGGTACATTTAAGAGGGAAACTCTGTAAGGAGGAACAAAGAAATTGTGGACAAGTCAGTGGAGTTCAGGTAAGAAATTATGAAGTTTTAAACTAAGGCACAAAAGTAGAAATGGCACAATGGGGGACATTTGAGCAATAAGAGGAATAAAGGAAAAAGACTTGGTAATAGACCTGATGTGGGGATTTTGAAGAATGAATATCACCATCAAGCAATAACACACAGTTCACAGAGGTGTTAATGAGTTAGATTTCAGACGTGATGCATCTAAGTTATTGAGGCAAGTTTATGCATTAGAATTTGCATATGTTTCTGAAACCCAGGAGCAAGACCTGAGCTTAAAATACACATTTAGAAATCAACAATATTCAGGATATCCCTGGTGGCAGAGTGGTTAAGAATCCGCCTGCCAATGCAGGGGACACAGGTTCGAGCCCTGGTCGGGGAAGATCCCACATGCCGCGGAGCAACTAAGCCCGTGCAACACAACTACTGAAGCCCACGCGCCTAGAGCCCGTGCTCCACAACAAGAGAAGCCACTGCAATGAGAAGTCCGCGCACCGCAACGAAGAGTAGCCCCTGCTCGCCGCAACTAGAGAAAGAACGAGCGCAGCAACCAAGACCTAACACAGCCATAAATAAATAAATAAATTTGTAAAATTTTAAAAAAGCAATCAACAATATTCAAATGATACCTGAAACGGATAAATTTCTTGGAATCACTGAATGAGAATATAGATTGTCTTAGAAATAAAATCATGAGGTTTTTGAAATCCCTTTTACCAAAGTAGGAATAAAGTCAATTAAATTTGCATAAAGTGACTTCTAAATTACAGAACAGAAATACATTTGAGAATAGCTTAAGAAAAGATGGATGAGAGCAGGAGGTTGAATAGGATTCAGGAAATATAAATAAGAGACAATTTGTCTATAACATGAATGAAATTTTAAATATCATTTTTTCCTTCTCTAGGAAAGAATAATTTCATGAGGAATTGAGGTGTATTCAGCATCCTTGATTTTATAGAAAGAGTATCTTGGAAAACCTAAGTCAAATGTTTTCCATTAATTTACCACATGTACCGATTCAGAATATTACTACTGATAAAATATTCCCTAATTTAACAGAAAACAATGTTACCTGATCAAATAAAATTATGTCAGCATTCACATTTTCTAGTTGTCCTGGCACATTCTCAGTTGAACAAATGTCCCTTTCCTGATATCATTAGGGGCAATACATAATTTGTTCTTGATTTAGCACTGCCTGCAAATTGCATAATATCTTTTCAAAAATCATTTAAACTTTTTATTTTTCACAATATGACAAGCTTCACAAGTAGTAGTATGTCTTGCTTAATTAGGCTGTTTAACCCTCTGATAATTTTTAACCATTTTATTCCAAGAAAGGAAAATTGTGCTTGTTATATAACAGGTATTTAATATGTGTTGAATTTTTTACTATACAGCATCAACTATGATATTTAAATTAATATTATTGCTAATTGATTAATAATGATAATATAACCACAGTATATTGGGCATTCCTTGGCTTCAATACTCTCATATTCCCAAGTGACTATTTGAATTATGCTGGTCAATTTGAACTGGACAACCTAAAAAAAACAGAGAATCACCCCAAAGCCATAAAAACTCTACATCCTACTGGCAAGAATGCTTCCCCAAATACAGTAAAATGCATATATAGGCTTAGTAAAATGAAAGAAAATATAGCCTTTTTGTCCAGAAAGCATAAATACTTTGAAGATACACACACACACACACACACACACATTAGGTATCTTGTTTAACATTAAAGTTATTTGAAACTTACCTTGACTTCAGTAATTTTTTCCTCTGAACCCCCATAACAGTTAATACTACATATATAAAACCTTATTTTCTTTATTATATCCAAATTATATATGCCTTACTTCTCACACTAAAGCTGCTGGGTCTTTAAAATAACATAATTTTTCTGAATCATTTTGGTTTTTCTCCTTCTTCTTCTTTTGCTCATAGAAGAATTTTAATTAATATTTGTCAAATTAATGAATGTCTCCTGTGATGTTCCACGAAAGATACCAAAGCAAGATTAAAAAAAAGAATCTATGCACTTGGTAAACTTCATGATTTTTCTTCTGTAGACTAAATTTACATAAAAACAGCTGAAGGGGGAGACAAGCCCTTTAATACCAGAAGAGTTAAAATCCATGGACTCCCTGAGCTTCATCAGCTTTATGAGAATTTCTGAAGTATCTAGTGTTCAGTTTGGTGGTTTCATTATTTAACAACTCTTAATTGAGAGAACTCAGTGTGCATGGTAGAATATCATATAATCATGGCATTCTCTGGCCTATTGGGGTAACTGTCTCACCAAAAACTGAGGCACATTTTATTTGAGTATCATTATATGAAGAACATATACTGATTTCACCTGTTACTGATTAAATAGCAAAACATCCTCTTTCTTGGGTAGCCAATAATGACATGAACACATTCAGTCCTTCTATGAGCCAGTTCAAAGAAAATAAATGTTTAACTTAATATTATACAATTGTTGTTATAAGATCTATTTAGAATTTCTACGTATTTTTCAAATTCCCTTTACCTTACAGAGGAGGGGGGCAAACATCACTGACAGATTTTTTAATATGTCTTTAAATTTTAGTTTTCCAACAGGAATATCATCCTTGTCCAAGAAGTCAAGTGGTTTTCTCTTTGGTTTAGTTAATGCAACTCAGAGAAAAATGTTTAAGGCAGTCACTTCCTCTAGGTAGAATTTGGTAAAGGCATTTTCCCTTAACAAGCCTCTCCTCTCCACTGCAAATATGGTTTTGCTTCCAATGCAGATTTGCTTTTGTATTAGTAACAAAGAAACCAGTCATCTAAGTAGCCTTCTTATTTCATACTATTAACCCAGATTGAGGACCCTGGAGAATGCCATGGTCTCTACCTAGCAGGATGATAAATTTAACGTCATCAGTGAGCACTTTTCTTTGGTGAGGCTTACAAAGGCAAAGCAAATACATATTACCCAAAAGACTGTGTTACTGGGTGATCATTTAATTACTATCTTTCCAGAATGGATTAATAAAGGATTCTAGGTGGTGAGAAAAAACGTTGCCTTACTGAGGTCATGCTATGTTAGGACTGTGTGTTCAAAACTACGATGTGTTTAAAGATTGTAAGTCTGAACATCACTACCCTGAAGAGAAAACCCTTTACTGATAGTATGCAATAATACAAATATTAGGAGTGTTGCGTTACAGATTTTTATTAAATAATTTGTGAAGTTAAGATCTCACAGTATTAGGAAATCCTGATTCCCTTGGGATGGCTTCATGCCCTATCTTCTTTTCGATGTGCCATCTTTATTTGAAGTTCGAGATGAAAGACTTCTTTAATGTTGCCATCAATCATATTTGAAGACTTTTAGATAATGCTATATCCAGTTAAACCAACCTTAAATCACAAGACAATTTTAAAGGTCTTAATATGTTCTCTAAACCTAGTTTTGATTCCTGGTGTGTTTTTTTTTTTTTCTGTCAAATTAAGATAATTTTAGGAGACATATTTTAAAATATCATCACTTTTCCATGATATGTGTACTATATAATTATTTCTTTCTAATGCATTAAGAGTAATAACTAGAAGTGAATAAGAAAATGTCTTACTATATTTAAACTCCTTCTCCTTATTTAAGTAAGAGAACCAAAATATTTGATCGGCCCATTCATTACTAATATAGTCACAGCTACAGGAAATTCTTTCCAAATTTAATTGCCATATACATTGGCTCAGGGAATCAAATCAGAGGGTTCTTTGCATTTTTTTATAGATAAATCCTGATTTACCATAAATAAAGAAGTTATTATAACAGCCACATCAAATACCATCACATAAATGTTTTATTCCTCCTAACAACCTCATGAGTTAAGTAACATTATCTTAGTTTTACTTAACTAACCTGAATATAATAAAAATTTGTACATCAGAACTCAACTCACCTCTGCCTGATTCCATCTAATCTGATTACACACAATTAAATAGACAGATGCATTTACACAGACAGATTACAATTACATAACCTCTAAAATCAAGAGGGATTTTAGCAATATGGACAACTGGGAAGAGCACTTGAAACTGTTAAATCTATGTGTTTTTGTGTGCATATAACCACAAATATGTGAAGATGAGTGTAAAATGAAGCACAGTCTTAGCGCCTGTGGCATCTGGATTTCCTCTGGCCATAGTTGGTGTACTTGGAGTGGAAACCACAAGGTCTCAGCCTGAACAGGCAAATAGAGTTCAGAATAGCATGGGTACTCAGATTATGTGAATCAGGGTGAATGTTTCCCGAAGCAGTGGCCATGCATCTGTAATGATACTGCCCCTGAGAAATTTACACAAACACTCACCGAGCAAGGGCTCAGCCACAGCAGAGTGCATTCTCAGAAGACACAAGGCATGGACTTCTGTTAAACTACCCTCGCATCTTCTCCTTTTCTAGATGATACCCACTTTGTTTACCTTGAATGCCTTTGGATTTGTTAGCTCATCCATCTGGAACCTCTTCCATCAGATATAACATGACTTGGCTCTTCTGCTCAATTTCATCAATGAGGGCTTTCAAAAATTTTATATGTATCATGTCCCCTCACCAAACCATGGACTATGTTCTACCATATGTTCTCCATATAATTTATAAAAATTAGTATTTATTTATTTATATATTTGTTCTTTTGTCTGCTTTCCCCAAACTAGACCCTAAATTCCAAGAGTGTGGTCTTTGTGAAAGGTTTACTCATTTTGTTTCCCCAGTGTCTAAATTCTGAGCCATAGTTGGCACTCAAGTAAGGGTAATCACTTGTAGTTTCATAGCAACCCAAATGCATGATTCTCTCTCCCAGGTTGAATGGGGCTGGACTTGGAGTAATGTGCTTGCTTTATGGGGCCAGGGTTCTGGATAATGGGGAAAAGAGAGTCCAAGTTTAGGGTTGGCCTTCAGTTCCTGACCAGGATGGACTGGAGACGCATGTGAAATAATATGGTTCAAAGCAGCAGTTAAGTGGCAGACCAGTGGCCAGAACAGAGTGGCAGATAACAGGAAAAAAAACTAGGATATGAGGAATAAATTCAGGGGAAAAAATGCTAGAAACTATGAAGAAAGTGAAATTCTGCAGAAAGAAGTGGTAACGCAGTAGATGTGAGAGGAAAAACACAAGTAGATCCAAAACTTAGTCATAGAACCGGGCCCTAAAGCAACAAAATCTTTCCTTCCTTAGTAAACTGCAAAAGTTGAGGAAAATAGAAAATGATAATGTTTACGAGTATATTGCTTTGTCTATCAAATCTATAGCTACTTTATAAGTTTCATATACCCATAGTATGTGAGGAAGATAAACGATTTTAGGCAGAAAGGATGAGAAAAAGTAGATTGCATTGCACATACTCATTAAAATACTGAATTCAATTAAGTTTTTGGAACTCAAATTGTTCACAAGTACTGGAGATAAACGTTGAATTCTAAGTGAGGGTTTTGAAGAGACACAGTCCTCACTTTGTTATCTCTTCATCTAATTATTTCTTACTACACCAAGGGGTTATTATACTGCTGAAAGGTACAGGCATTGTATGAGGAATCCCACTAGTCATTGGACGTGAAGTAAGAATGAATGAAATACTTTCAATTATCTAAAGGAGTATTGGTACTCAACAGAGAAAGCCAGGTAATTTGTACAAATTTTTGTTATATAACACAGAAAATGCTGGAGTCACAGAAAACTTTAGTGCCTATAAATGTAGGGAATGCATAGAAAAGGCATCCAGGAAGCCCTCAGAGAAAGAGGAGCATTCAACCTGGCCCTTGAAAGGTGACACTAACATGAATAAGAACATGGAAACTCTAAAACCTCCTTCACTGTTGCAGAAACACACCCCTATTATCAGCTTCAGGGTAAATGGGAGCAGGGAATAAAAAAGTTGAAAAAAGCATTTAAAGTTAGATTTTTATTGTGGCAAGATTTTTTTTTTCTTAATAAGAGATGTTTGTAGATTTTTAATCGTATAAAGAACAACATTTGAAGATCCCTTTACAAATCATCCTCCACTTTTTGGCCTTTTAATATATTTCCTATGAATTTCTCACTCTGAATGCAAAAATAAAACATCCAAATAGCAAAAAAAAAAAAAAAAAAAGAAAAAAAAGAGAAACCCCAGGTGAAATGGACAATGGAGGTGATGCATCAACTGTCAATTACTGCCAAGAAGACTTCCACTCTTATTTTTGAAAATACATTCAAAAGGCCTTTCTCCTCACTAACATTGTAGTAATCTGCCAAGATTTCCCAAAGCCTTTCATCATGCTAATGTCATCATAAAGATGCATTTGATACTGAAAGGAACTTAATGACAAAGAAGTTTGACAGTAAATCTCTACATAACAATTTAAACTTTACAAAATATTTCTTTTTAAAAATTCTCTACTTAAGAACAAGCTAGAAAAAGAATAGATACATGTATATGTATAACTGAATCACTTTGCTATACACCTGAAACTAATACAACATTGTAACTCATCTATACTCCATTATAACATAAAAATTAAAAAAAATAAAAGAACAAGCTAATGCATGTATTTTATATGTTTGGGAACTTTATATTGTTTGAAGTGCCAAATGCATTTCACTTCTTTTAAAATTTAGGCTACAAATATACTCTAGTCCAGTGGCTCTAAAACATTGGAAGAGACTTTCGGTATGACTGGGGGAAGGTGAGCAATCTTAAAAAAATGCATCATGTAATTTTGAGCAGTTGGTCCACGTACCTCCTTTTGAGAAATGGTTGGTAATAAATTACATAAAATGTGAAAAGAATTAGTGGAACTCATCTAAGAAGCTAGTTATTTACCAGATGAAAAGCAGAAAGAGCAAGACAGAAATCTGATATATTTTATAAATGTTTAAAATCAAACTGTAATTTCATAATGCTATTAAATTTTTTAAAGAATCAAGATACACAAGGGAGTATTCTGTGTGTAGCTAAAGAAAATATGAGTCAGAGAAAAACTAGTTCGTCAGCATCATTATTGAGGGATGAAGGTTTATCACCCGTTTCAACTGTGATGATCAAGCATATCCCTGCAGTAGACAACTATTTCAAGAGATGAAAATGGCCATTAAAAGCCCACACCTAGGGCTTCCCTGGTGGCTCAGTGGTAGAGAGTCCGCCTGCCGATGCAGGGGACCCAGGTTCGTGCCCCAGTCCGGGAAGATCCCACATGCCGCGGAGTGGCTGGGCCCGTAAGCCATGGCCGCTGAGCCTGCGCGTCTGGAGCCTGTGCTCCGCAACGGGAGAGGCCACAACAGTGAGAGGACCGCGTACCACACACACACACACAAAAAGCACACGACTAATTTCTCCTGCCTGGATTATATTTCCCCCCAAATGATTACTTTATAACTTACTTCCATCTAGATTTTTCCATTTTGTGACCATGAACTTCTTTTATTGTTGCTCTAATTTTCATATTAAATTGATAAGCTGGCATTTTGATTTTCATATCAGCCTCTTATGAATAACATTTGGGTGAGTTAAGCATGAAAACCGGA
This sequence comes from Mesoplodon bidens, assembly GCF_964165515.1. NCBI lineage: Eukaryota > Metazoa > Chordata > Mammalia > Artiodactyla > Ziphiidae > Mesoplodon > Mesoplodon bidens. The sequence goes on along the minus strand of NC_138169.1, from coordinate 79,915,107 downwards.
TCAAAAACAGATGCGGTAACAAATTTTACTTCCTGTTCCTACAAATCTCTGAACCAGCCTCTGGATTTTCATGGCCCTAGGAAGGCCCAACAGTCTCATAAGCTAAGTGGTAAACTGTATTCTCCAGTTTGTATTGCTACTGCAGTTTTTAAGACTTAAATTTTCATTTACATAAATCTCAAATAGCTTATTTTTCTATCATTTGACTTGTATCAGTGCTTCATAATACAAAAGCATGGTCTCTCTTCTCTTTAAATCAGATTAAATGTTAGGAAACCATTTCAAAGACTCATAAATTTAGAGATTGCTTTGCTTACCCTACACCTATTAACAATGTGGAATTGTTTGTATTTTCTGAAATTGTCTGATCTGCTTTGTTCAGTGAAGTTTGAATTGCTAAAGGTATCTCAAGACTTAGTTTTACAGCTTAAACTATTTTTTCAACAAATGATAGCATTCATCATGGTGGAAAATAGCAATCTCTAGTATTAAAAAAAGAAAGGCAAGAAAATTACCTGATCTTTCTGATTCTAAACAACACTATGTCTTGGTCAGCCCCTGATGCAGAGCACTTGTGTCAGGGGAATAACCTGTGACTGTGGGCTTTCTCAGGGCTATCTAGTCACTGCAGCTATGACACGAACAAGGTGCCATTTTCCACGGTTGTCTGGATGTTTCATCTCAATGTCCATTTGTGTGAGAAATGATGGCTCTGTAAGTGAGTGGAAAGATCAAGCTGGTTTATAATGCTGTGTCAGTCAAATCTCAAAGTTTAGTAACATTTTAATGTGAGATTTTGCCATTGGATGAGTGCCCCTTATCAAATACAAAGGAGAGAAAAATACAGTTCAACATGCAGGCCTTACAATTCTCAGGGTGTAAAAGAAAAAGGCGCGGGGCCTTAAAAGGCAATGGAAACACCCTGATTATCATTGAACAAGCGAGACATTTAAGGATGACATATCTCTTGAAATATTAGATTAGTTGAAAGGATTTATTCCATTAATTCTTAGATAGTTAACATTTCATAAAGAAAAAACGATAATTAGCACCAAAATTGTCTTCAATCCCACGAGAAGTTTTTGGCCTTAATACATCCTAATGCTGTGTTGCACAAAGGTTACTGTTATTTATTGCCATGCTTTCTATGTTTAATAGGAGTCTATTCAATAAAAATTACCAAGAAGACTTTTCTGCTGCTTTCTTTAACATCCCAAAATCAATGACTTGCAATAAGTCCATCTTTTAAAGGCTAAAATGTCTTTTTCACAGATATACTTTTACCCAAGATACAAATTGCCTTTTTTTTTTCAAGAAAGAACAGTTGTGAATAATGATTTCATTTAAAGGGAAAAAAGTGTTTAAGGACTAAGGATAGAATAATTATAGTGAGTTCAACCCATTTGTAGTGAAAATAATATATATTTAAACAAAACAGAGTTAGAATTTTTAATACACTGTAAGCTTTGTGAACAAATATAATAAAAATTGATTTAGCAGTACAATTTTCATTTGTATGCCTAAAGACTACAAATAACCCCAGAAGTAAATATTCAAATTTAAATTATACTGTATTAAGTAAATATGCCTATGTCATCCCTCCATTTATGTTGAAATACTCAAAGATAGAAGTTCATTTGCCATTGTATTTCTAGCACTATTATTCTACAAATTACCCATTAATTCATTAATTCTACAAATTATTTGTGAGTACCTGCCATGTGCTACTCCAAGCATATGCCACAGTAAAAAAAATAATAGTTTTTACTTCCGTAAGTTTTTAATGTGGTACATAGACAAAAATTAAAATCCAGTTAAAAATAGATAAGAAATACGTAATGCTGCACACAATAAAAGACTGTATAGGCTTCTTTAGAAAACGAGTATATCAAATTCTCCCATGAAAAACCAAAGTTGTGTAATTTTTTCCTGATATTTAAAAAGGAAATGCAGTGCAAATATGATGACCAACTACATTACAAATACCAGCTTTGACAGTTTTTGCTCTTCGATAATTTTATGTAATTTGCAGGTTTTTAGACTACGTTATGTAATATTTTATATTTTTAGTTTTTGGATAACCTCAGGAGAAATGGTAATTATGTTCCTAAAAGGAGAATTTAATTTTAACTGAAAAACTTAAGTTACAATAAATGATTGCAACATATTTAGATTTTTTTCTGACATAGTTCTTCCCTGTTACAGTGTGCTCATTCTTTTCTATTCAACACAAGTAAGGAAAATGATCCATTGCCATCTCTAATAGGCACTAGCCATTCAATAATCACAGGCTGAACTTAAAGCATATACTGTTATCAAGAAAAAGACAGGTGACTTATTGAATATTATAGTTGGAGATATTTTATACATTATTAACTAAAATCCTTCCTTTGTTCAGATTATTACATTGCAGACCTAAAGGCTTATAAGATTTGCTCATGGTCACCCCTAAGGAGGCCTCTTCCCCTTTGCACAATGTTTCTTAGATTCATCAATATTTTCAATGCATCCCTTGCTCATTCCTCTTGTTGAACAGTATTCCACTGTATGGAAATAACAGAGTTTTTTTATCCTTTTAGTTGTGGATGAGCATTTTGATTGTTTCCAGTGCCTAGCTCTGTTCATAAATTTGATGTATTAGTTTACCAGGGCTGCCATAACAAAGTATCACAAGCTGTGTGGCTTAAAACCGCAGAAATTAGAGTCCAGAAGTCTAAAATCAAGATGTTGGCTGGGCCATGCTTCCTCTGCATTAATCTCATTATTTTCATTCCAACTCAAGATATCTACATTTTGTTCTTTCTTCAAATGTCATTGTTTCCCCTAATTCTTTTAATATTTATTCATTAAAATCTACTATGACATTATTCATCACAAGTAAATATATTTTCCTGTTAAAAATTTCTCTACAGCAAAATAACAAATTATTACGAACATCAAGTAGTTAATAATTATGTTAAAAATATAATATCCAACCTCTCTAAGATGAGTGGTGCCTTATGATTCTGTATAACTGATATGGCCCCATAACTTTCAATCACTTCAATTTCCTTGACATGAAGCTTAATTCTAAACCTTCTAATCCAGTTCCAATTCCTTTAAAAGAGAGCTTAAAAGAAATATTAGTACCATAGTTATCTATTCAGTTTCTTATATTTGACATTTTGACTAGTAGGCAAAAACTTTTGAAAGGTTTGATTTTTCTCACTTTTTAAAACTTTCATTTGCTATTCATTACTAAAATGAAAAGATTTTTTAAAAATCAAAATCAGTAAATTATAAAAGATGTTTTTAGTATATAAAAGAGGAATGTTTAGGGCCTCCCTGGTGGCGCAGTGGTTGAGAGTCCGCCTGCCGATGCAGGGGATACGGGTTCGTGCCCTGGTCTGGGAGGATCCCATATGCCGCGGAGCGGCTGGGCCCGTGAGCCGTGGCCGCTGGGCCTGTGCGTCCGGAGCCTGTGCTCCGCAACGGGAGAGGCCACAACAGTGAGAGGCCCGCATACCACAAAAAGAAAAAAAAAAAAAAAAAGAGGAATGTTTATTTCTTTTCAGTTTTAGGTCAGTTTTTATATTACTTAAAATTTTTGCTAAAGGCATCTGTCTATACCTATTAAAACAAATTAATAACTTAACCTGCTTGTCAGCTTTTTTTAATAGTTACATTATGAAACACATAGCAAACATTATTTAATTCTGGTTACTAATGCTAAATATTAAGCCATTTTTCTAAAATTAGATGACAAATCATCATGCTATCATGAAATGCATAAATTTCTAAATCAGTTTTATATATACCTTCTGAAGAGACTCAACATTTATATTTGAATTATATGTCCCTTTGTTCTTGTTTTTCTAACCCCAAAGAAATGCAGCTGTTACATTGTTCTTTTTTTATTCAGCCCTTTTCCTGAAATAAAGTTATCTAGAAGCCACAAAGATCCTTCCCCAGATTGTAACTTTTCCCCAGTCCCCAACAGCATAGAAAATGGTAATACCTGCATTTAAATTACTTATTCAACTCATTCATATAAAAGTGTACTAAACCTAAAATTCAGTTCTGGAACACTGCTCTGAACCTAGTGGACATTCCATTTTATGTAGTTCCTCCCACAACTGGTCTCTAGTAACTGTCAAGCCAATAATCTATACAGTGTTGCCTTGCAGCATCATTCAAATGCAGCATCTTGTAAAGCCTAATAAGAAACTAGACCGTAAAGAAGGCTTTTCTAAAATGGAAAAAAAGCCCTCTCTCTCTCTTTTTCTCTCTTACTCCTCTTCCTCTTCCTCTTTCTCTGCTATGTGAGGACATAACAAGAAAGGAACCATCTGCAAGCCAAGAAGAGAGATCTCACCAGAGCCCAACCACGCTGGCACCTTGACCCCAGAATTCCAGCCTCTAGAACTTACGCCGGCCTCTCACTTCTGTGGCCTCTCCCGCTGAGGAGCACAGGCTCCAGACACGCAGGCCCAGCGACCATGGCTCACGGGCCCAGCCACCCAACGGCACGTGGGACCCTCCCAGACCGGGGCACGAACCTGCATCCCCTGCATTAGTAGGCAGACTATCAACCACTGCGCCACCAGGGAAGCCGTGAATGTGGATCTTGATGTTTGAATATGTTTTAACCTCACACGATGTCTATACTAACAATGTATGGGTTGTTTGATAAATAAATATTTAAAAATATAAAAAAATAAAATGGAAAAAAAAATCCTCTTACTATGTGATACTATCTGCCATTCTTTCAAAACATCTTAGCTAAACTTGTTCCCTCTGGCTCCAACGATCGTTTCACACCATCTGTTCTTCAAAAAGGGTGCTAATCATTAACATGTAGTAGCCACTTTGGAAGCAATTTCAAAATATATTTTCTATAATTTCAAGCACGTTAAATCACACTTATTCAGTTGGCCAGCCTCTGTAATAAATATATATTTTCATGTATAAAACAATCACTAATTACCAATTTAATTACATTAAGCAAATATTGAGAAGCTATTATATGTGCAGAATTCTGCTATAGTGTAAGAGATACAAAAACAATTAAGATTTGGATCTTTATTAAAGAAATTTTCAAGGCATAGATTATGATGAGACAGAATTGTAATCAAGAAGAAAGAATGAACTAACTGACTAGTCCAGAATATTGTTATTGCTATATTCAAGGCAGCTTTGTTGCTATTTAGGGAATCAAAGCAAACTTCATAGAGGAGAGAGTATTTCAGCTGACATGGAATTGGAAGTATGCTAATAGTTTAGTTTATAAAAAGTAGATATTTAAATTTTAGATGACAGCAATGGTGTGAAAATGGGTGTAGGAAAAAATGAGTTCAGAAAATAAAAGTCCTCACTGTTTGTGAGTGAAGAATTTTTGGAACAATGTTGTGGAAAATGTTATTTGTGTGAGACTATAGAGGGATATGAAAGCTATACTAAAAAGACACTTGTATTCTGTCGAAAATGTGTAAACACCACAGGTTACTGAGATTATCCAACCCTTATTTTAAAATACAACTTTCAGTAGGTGAGAGAAGAAATGGATATAAAAGATAACTGAGGCCAGAAGACCATAGTGCTAGTGAGATAAAGTGAAAGCCTGCACCAAGATGGTGATTACATTACAAATACATATTATAGGCATTCCATGTGTGTGTGTGTGTCTGTGTGTGTGTGTAAATGAAAATAGTAATTATTGCTCAAAGTATCTATATACACATTAAATACCCCCATTTAACTGAAAGTATTATAGGAATACTGAGGAAATGCTTTTTTTATATCTGCAGGAAGTTTACCTTTTATGTCTAAAAGCCATGAAATAGAGTGTTCTGTGACTTTATGACTCTCTGTATGAATGGGTCCCATACAGAGTCATACCCCTTGCCACTAATTATATCTCTCTTATTCAAATATATCAAGAGCTGTATATTTCCTAATCATATACTCATCCCTTCCTCTTCTTCTCCCATTCACTTAATCTTTTCAATTTATTGCAAAATCCAATAAATGTTTCCTTAAAAATATCTCACAAATAGAATACCATTTTTTTTCATATTACCATATTAATCTTCCAAAGGGGCAAGTGTGTGTGGAAGGGGAAGTAGGAGGCAATGTGGCATTGTGAGTGACATCCATAAAAAGGGGAGGGAAAGCAACCTAGTTCCAAGTCCAAGTTCTGCCCCATTCTAACTGCAACATTGATCTCCATTAACATCTTTTACCTCGGTTTCTTCTTTATTAGCAGGAAAATAATAATATTCTGTCTCTGCAGCAGTCAATGTCAGACTGCCATTAAAAATGCTATGTAACAAATGATACTAATACTCAGTGTTCTACCTCCTATGCAGATATTTCTTACTCATTTGTCCCCAAAATAGCAACATGTCAGCTATCTTAGACTGAAAGTGACTACAAACTGCACATTTGGTCCAGACCTGCTCTGTGTGTCTTTTGTTTTTTTTTCCTATCATAACAATTTCAACAAACTTAGAGACTTAAAACAACACAGTTATTATCTTCAGTTCCGTAGGTTAAAATTAATGGCAGGCTCTGTGTTTCTCTATGGGAGAGTATGATTCTCGACCATTCAGATCGTTGGCAGCTTTTTCAAAGATATAAAGAGTGATTGAGGTAATTCAAACCAAATTTTGTCTTGGAAATAATTCACAGACAGGTACCAAGCAAAATGTGGAGGCTTAATGTCAAGGTTTTACAAGTTGGTATGTTTTACCCTGCTGTTAGGACACTCCACAATGGGCATTTTGTACTCCTACAAACCTTTCTTAGTGCACCCAAATAACAGGGGCTGTATCATTTTTTTCCCCATCCAGAACAGGATCATTTTATGCTGCTGGACATTATGAAAATAAGATAATTATGCAAAAAGGTTGTAAGGGTTCCTGTCTGCCTCTGATTGCCCTCCTGGCAATAGTATTCTTAAGGCTTGTTATAGAATGCAAATTCCTTAAGCTTTTTGTTCTTCAGCTGTGATACTTCCCTCTGCATATGTAGCATCCATCTAGATTCATCACATCTCCATGTGGGATAGGGGAATCGAGTACAAATATTTTGATGCTCCTGCTGCTTGTGCTGTGATTAATACATTTTTATTTCTGACACAGGAAACTTGTGTTTTGCCAGCATCCATGGAATTGTGGTAGGTTAACTTAAAATGCAAGGTTATTTTGCTGAGTGTTCTACTGCTTCTAGAATCCCTCTGTATTGTCAAATTTATATGAGTAACATCCCCACAGCAGGTCACAGAGATGACACATTGTTATATAATTTTTTTTGGGGGGGCCATGCCACGCACGATTGTGGGATCTTAGTTCCCTGACCACGGATTGAACCAGGGCCCACAGGCAATGAAGGCACTGAGTCCTAACCACTGGACAACAAGGGAATTCCCTGTTTTTTTAATATTTTTGAAAAATTAATCAACTTTGTTTTCTAGAATACTACCAGGGAACTGAACAGAATGTTAGACTGAGGATGAAATAACCAGAGTTCTTGTCTCTGCTTTGTCAATAATTAGCTATTAGATCTTGAGTAAAAGTAAATGTGGTTAATATTCACTGAGCATTTACTATGTGTATGTCATCCTGCTAAGTTAATGTATCATTGAATACTCATAAGTTATACTCAAATGGAAGATATGGAAACTGAGGCAGGGAGTGTTAAGTAGTTCACCCTAGTTTAGAAAGCTGGTAGAAAGCAGATGAAATACTTGGATTCAGGTAGTTTGAATCCAGAACTATACTCTTGACCAATGTTTTTTGTATAATGAAAAGATTATGAATGTTGGAAACAGACACACCTGTGTTAATATCTGGGCTTACCACTATTCTACTTGTGGATCTAGGCAAATTATGTAAATTTCTAAGCCACATTTCCTACAATGGTGAAATATTTAACCTACTTTGAAGGGTGTTATGTGAATTAAACCAGATAATAGAGGTGGTATCTCTTTGCACAGTGTTTTGCATATTATTGGCTTTCAGTAAATTTTAATGTCCTTCTTTCTCCAAGGCTTCTAAAAAATGTATGTGGCTTCAACTATTTTATGTTTGACCTTGAAGATCTTGCTTTAAAATGTAAGTTTATGTTCTCATTTGTATAACAGATTTTTCAAAATTATTTTGCATTTCAACAACTCATTTTTCTACTACCTAGTTCAACAATAAAAGTGAAAAAGTCGGGTTTCCCATGGAAAAGATCTGAAGCCATTTGAAGTTTCATAAATGCAATGCCAATGACAATTTGTTGTTGACGTTCTGCCGCCTCAGCCCTCAGATGTTGCTCGTTGATGTGCTGCTTTACATTCACCAAATAATCCTTGCAGAAAAGAAAACGGGTTTCAACATTAAAGATGGCAGAGGAGTAAGACGTGGAGATCACCTTCCTCCCCACAAATACATCAGAAATATATCTATATGTGGAACAACTCCTACAGAACACCTACTGAACGCTGGCAGAAAACCTCAGACTGCCAAAAGGCAAGAAACTCCCCACATATGTGGCAGTGTGGCTGACAGGGTAGGGTCTTAATACTCTGGCCGGGGCTCAGGCTGGTGCCTCTGAGGTGGAAGAGTCGAGTTCAGGCCATTGGTCCACCAGAGACCTCCCAGCTCCACATAATATGAAATGGCAAAGGCTCTCACAGAGTTCTCCTTCTCAACCCTAAGACCCAGCTCCACTCAATGACCAGCAAGCTACAGTGTTGGACACCCTATGCCAAACAATGAGCAAGACAGGAACACAACCCCACCCATTAGCAGAGAGGCTACCTAAAATCATAATAAGGTCACAGACACCCCAAAACACACCACTGGACGTGGTCCTGCCCAACAGAAAGACAAGATCCAGCCTCCTCCACCAGAACCCAGGCAACAGTCCACTCCACCAGGAAGCCTAAACAAACTACTGAACGAATCTTAGCCATTAGGGGCAGACACACAAAAACAGGAACTACAAACCTGCAGCCTGTAAAAAGGAAACCCGAAACACAGGAACTGAAGCAAAATGAGAAGACAGAGAAACACACAGCAGATGAAGGAGCAAGGTAAAAACCCACCAGACCAAACAAAAGAAGAGGAAATAGGCAGTCTACCTGAAAAAGAATTCAGAATTATGATAGTAAAGACGACCCAAACTCTTGGAAATAGAATGGAGAACACAAAAGAAATGTTTAACAAGGACCTAGAAGAACTAAAGAGCAAACAAACAATGATGAACAGCACAATAAATGAAATTTAAAATTTTCTAGAAGGAATCAAGAGCAGAATAACTGAGACAGAAGAACGGATAAGTGACCTGGAAGATAAAATAGTGGAAATAACTACTGCAGAGCAGAATAAAGAAAAAACAATGAAAAGAATGAAAAGAATTGAGGACAGTCTCAGTGACCTCTGGGACAACATTAAATGCACCAACGTTCGATTTATAGGGGTTCTAGAAGAAGAAGAGAAAAAGAAAGGAACTGAGAAAATATTTGAAGAGATTATAGTTGAAAACTTCCCTAATATGGGAAAGAAAATAGTCAAATCAAGTCCAGGAAGTGCAGAGAGTCGCATACAGGATGAATCCAAGGAGAAACATGCCAAGACACATATTAATCAAACTATCAAACATTAAATACAAAGAAAGAATATCAAAAGCAGCAAGGGAAAAACAACAGATAGCATACAAGGGAATCCCCATAAGGTTAACAGCTGATCTTTCAGCAGAAACTCTGTAAGCCAGAAGGGAGTGGCAGGACATATTTAAAGTGATGAAAGGGAAAAAAACTACAACCAAGAATACTCTACCCAGCAAGGATCTCATTCAGATTTGATGTAGAAATTAAAACCTTCACAAACAAGCAAAAGACAAGAGAATTCAGCACCACCAAACCAGCTATACAACAAAGGCTAAAGGAACTTCTCTAGGCAGGAAACACAAGAGAAGGAAAGGAACTACAATAACAAACCCAAAACAATTAAGAAAATGGTAATAGGAACATACATATTGATAACTACCTTAAGTGTAAATGGATTAAATTCTCCAACCAAAAGACATAGGATGGCTGAATGGATACAAACACAAGACCTGTATATATGTTGTCTACAAGAGACCCATTTCAGGCCTCGGGACACATACAGACTGAAAGTGAGGGGATGGAAAAAGATATTCTATGCAAACGGAAATCAAAAGAAAGCTGGAGTAGCAATTCTCATATCAGACAAAATAGACTTTAAAATAAAGACTATTACAAGAGACAAAGAAGGACACTACATAATGATCAAGGGATCAGTCCAAGAAGAAGATATAACAATTGTAAATATTTATGCATCCAACATAGGAGCACCTCAGTACATGAGGCAAATGCTAACAGCTATCAAAGGGGAAATCGACAGTAACACAATCAGAGTAGGGGAAATTAACACCCCACTTTCACCAATGGGCAGATCATCCAACATGAAAATAAATAAGGATACACAAGCTTTAAATGATACATTAAACAAGAGGGACTTAATTGATATTTATAGGATATTCTATCCAAAAACAACAGAATACACTTTCTTATCAAGTGCTCATGGGACATACCCCAGGATAGATCATACTGTGGGTCACAAATCAAGCCCTGGTAAATTTAAGAAAATTGAAATCGTTTCAAGTATGCTTTCTGACCACAATGCTATGAGGCTAGATATCAATTACAGGAAAAAATATGTAAAACATACAAACACATGGAGGCTAAACAATACACTACTATATAACCAGGAGATCACTGAAGAATTCAAAGAGGAAATCAAAAAATACCTAGAAACAAATGACAATGAAAACACAATGACCCAAAACCTATGGGATGCAGCAAAAGCAGTTCTAAGAGGGAAGTATAAAGCAATACAATCCTACCACAAGAAACATCTCAAATAAACAATCTAACCTTAAACATAAAGCAATTAGAAAATGAACAAAAAGACCCCAAAGTTAGCAGAAGGAAAGAAATCTTAAAGATCAGATCAGAAATAAATGAAAAAGAAATGAAGGAAATGATAGCAAAGATCAATAAAACTAAAAGCTGGTTCTTTGACAAGATAAATAAAATTGATAAACCATTAGCTAGACTCATCAAGAACAAAAGGGAGAACTCAAATCAGCAGAATTAGAAATAAAAATGGAGAAGTAACAATATGCTGCAGAAATACAAAGGATCATGAGAGATTACTACAAGCAACTATATGCCAATAAATCAGACAACCCGGAAGAAAAGGAAAAATTCTTAGAAAAGCACAACCTTCCAAGACTGAACCAGGAAGAAATACAAAATATAAGCAGACCAATCACAAGCACTGAAATTGAAACTGTGATTAAAATCTTCCAACAAACAAAAGTCCAGGACCAGATGGCTTCACAGGCAAATTCTATCGAACACTTAGAGAAGAGTTAACACCTATCCTTCTCAAACTCTTCCAAAATATAACAGAGGGAGGAATACTCCCAAACTCATTCTACAAGACCACTATCACCCTGATACCAAAACCAGACAAAGATATCACAAAGAAAGAAAACTACAGGCCATGTCCTTGAACATGGAATCGTACAGTGGTTCTCTTTGGGTTGAGATTCACTCATGTAGTTGCTTCAATAGTTCCAATAGCTTGCATCCATAGTTGATTTTTTTTTTTTAATTTCTGTGTATTGTACTTAATGGACACTTGGGTTTCAAGTCTGGGGCTATGATGAATCAAGCTGCTGTGAACATTCTCAGATTTGCCTTTTGACAGACATAAGAACTCACTTCTCTTGAAAATATATCCATGAGTGGAATTTCTGTTTCACAGAGTATTATTACCTTTAGCAGACATTGTTTCTGAACTGATCATATCAATTTACATTCCCACTGGCAACGTAAGAGAATTTAAATACAAATTCTGGATTGTTTTACAGGTTTCAGTAAAGTTTATTCAAAATGTAAAAAAAGGAAAGTAAAGAAAAGAAAACTACAGGCCAATATCACTGAGGAACATAGATGCAAGAATCCTTGACAAAATACTAGCAAACAGAATCCAACAGCACATTAAAAGGATCATACACCATGATGACGTGGGGTTTAACCCAGGAATGCAAGGATTCTTCAATATACGCAAATCAATCAATGTGATACACCATATTAACAAACTGAAGGAGAAAAATCGTATGATCATTTCAATAGATGCAGAAAAAGCTTTCAACAAAATTCAACACCCATTAATGATAAAAACACTCCAGAAAGTAGGCATAGAGGGAACTTACCTCAACATAATAAAGACCATATATGACAAACCCACAGCCAACATCATTCTCAATGGTGAAAAACTGAAACCATTTCCTCTAAGATCAGGAACAGGACAAGGTTGTCCACTCTCACCACTATCATTCAACATAATTTTGGAACTTATAGCCACAGCAATCAGAGAAGAAAAATAAATAAAAGGAATCCAAATCAGAAAAGAAGTAAAGCTGTCACTATTTGCAGATGACATGATACTATGCACAGAGACCTTAAAGATGTTACCAGAAAACTAATAGAGCTAATCAGTGAATTTGATAAAGAAGCAGGATACAAAATTAATGCACAGAAATCTCTTACATTCCTATACACTAATGATGAAAAATCTGAAAGAGAAATGAAGGAAATACTCCCATTTACCATTGCAACAAACAGAATAAAATAACTAGGAATAGTCCTACTTAAGGGGACAAAAGACCTGTATGCAGAAAACTATGAGGCACTGATGAGAGAAATTAAAGATGATACAAACAGATGGAGAGATACACCATGTTCTTGGATTGGAAGAATCAACATTGTGAAAATGACTCTACTACCCAAAGCAATCTACAGATTCAATTAAATCCTTATGAAACTACCAGTAGCATTTTTCACAGAACTAGGACAAAAAATTTCACATTTTGTATGGAAACACAAAGGACCCGAATAGCCAAAGCAATCTTGAGAAAGTAAAATGGAGCTGGAGGAATCAGGCTCCCAACTTCACACAATACTATAAAGCTACAGTAATCAAGACACTATGGTACTGGCACAAAAACAGAAATATAGATCAATGGAACAGGACAGAAAGACCAGAGATAAACCCACGCACATATGGTCACCTTATCTTTGATAAAGGAGACAAGAATATACAATGGAGAAAAGACACCCTCTTCAATAAGTGGTGCTGGAATACTGGACAGCTACATGTAAAAGAATGAAATTAGAACACTCCCTAACACCATAAACAAAAATAAACTCAAAATGGATTAAAGACCTAAATGTAAGGCCAGACTCTATAAAACTCTTAGACGAAAACATAGGCAGAACACTCCATGGCATAAATCACAGAAAAACCCTTTTTGACCCAACTCCTAGAGAAATGGAAATAAAAACAAAAATAAACAAATGGTCCTAATGAAACTTAAAAGCTTTTGCACAGCAAAGGAAACCATACACAAGACAAAAAGGCAACCCTCAGCATGGGAGAAAATATTTGCAAATGAAGCAACTGACAAAGGATTAATCTCCAAAATTTTCAAGCAGCTCATGCAGCTCAATATCAAAAAAAAACAAACAATCCAATCCAAAAATGGGCAGAAGACCTAAATAGACATTTTTCCAAAGAAGATATACAGATTGCCAACAAAAACATGATACAATACTCAACATCACTAATCACTGGAGAAATGCAAATCAAAACTACAGTGAGGTATCACCTCACACCAGTCAGCATGGCCATCATCAAAAAATCTACAAATAATAAATGCTGGAGAGTGTGTGGAGAAAAGGGAACCCTCTTTCACTGTTGGTGGGAATTTAAATTGATACAGCCACTATGGAGAACAGTATGGAGGTTCTTTAAAAAACTAAAAATAGAACTACCATATGACACAGCAATCCCACTACTGAGCATATACCCTGAGAAAACCATAATTCAAAAAGAGTCATGTACCACAATGTTCATTGCAGCTCTATTTACAATAGCCAGGACATGAAAGCAACCTAAGTGTCCACTGACAGATGAAAGGATAAAGAAGATGTGGCACAAATATACAATGGAATATTACTCTGCTATAAAAAGAAACAAAATTGAGTTATTTGTAGTGAAGTGGATGGACCTAGAATCTGTCATCCACAGTGAAGTATGTCAGAAAGAGAAAAAGAAATTTATGCTAACATGTATATATGGAATTTAAAAAAAAATTGCTCTGAAGAACCTGAGGGCAGGACAGGAATAAAAATGCAGACGTAGAGAATGGACTTGAGGACACAGGGAGGGGGAAGGGTAAGCTGGGATGCAGTGAGAGAGTGGCATGGACATATATACACTACCAAATGTAAAATAGAGAGCTAGTGGGAAGCAGCCACATAGCACAGGGAGATCAGCTCGGTGGTTTGTGATCACCTAGAGGGTTAGGATAGAGAGGGTGGGAGGGAGGGAGATGCAAGAGGGAAGAGATTTGGGAACATATGTATATGTATAACTGATTCACTTTGTTATAAAGCAGAAACTAACACACCATTGTAAAGCAATTATACTCCAATAAAGATGTTAAAAAATAAATAATACACATAAGTATTAAGGAAAAAAACGAATATTTACTGATAACCTGCCATGTGTCGGGACTGGGACTTATTCTAGAAACCAGAAATGCAACTATGAATGGTGCAGGAAAGGCATCTGCCCTCGTGCACTTACATTTTATTTGGTAACCAACAACAAAGACAGGTGATTTCAGAAAATGTCTCCCTGGGAAGTGATACTGAAGTTAGACATTTAATTCTGAGAAGGTACCATCCACGTGAATATACTGAAAATAATTTATTACAAAGTAAGACATTTAAATAGGAATTAGTTGCAATAAATGTGAGGACTATGAAAAAAGGAAAATAAAAGGCAACTACCTCCAAATGCACAGCGTTTTATATCTATCTATCTATCTATCTTTATCTATCTATCTATATATCTACATATCTGTTAAATGATTTTGAGAAAAAAAATTCCATTCAAAATGCAACAATAACATCAGACTTCTTATGAAATAGAAAAACGAGAGACATCATTTGCAAGAATATAGAATATCTGCTATTTATGGCATCATTCACCATGAAGAGCTTTATACTGAAACAGAATGAAAAAAAAAGAAAAAAAAGAAAAAAATGTCAAGCCTGTAGTAATTATTAAAAACAGGAATTACTGAAAACAGGATTATGATCCTGAGTTAGAACCAAAAAAAATTCAATAATTTTTTCACATAATTGTATATATTACAGTGGACTGCTTTTTGGTGTCTCATTCTTGGGGTAGTCAGGGCTATTTTGTTTCTTTCTTTTGTTTTACAGTTGATGAATGAAATGAACCTATTTGTGTCATTTAAGAAAAAATTTCCAAGTCTGTTCACAGGTGGACACTTTTGTTATTGAAATCATGGCTCATTTAAATTGTTGAATATTTTCACACGAGAAAAATTATGATTTTAATAATTCATTCCAATAAAACAGATTTAAGGAAACTCATTCTATTGGTGTCATCCTTCTATGCTTAAACAACTTTCCAGAAATCAAACTGATGGCCTGATCCACTTTTGCAAAATGTGGATGATTAAAGAAAATCATCTAATTTCAACCTTTATGACTTAACATTTTTCAGTTCATTTTTCTCAATTATTATGGAGTGTGAATGAAAAACTGTTAGAGGAAACTATTAAAATGTAGTACAAAAGAATATTAAAAATTACAAGATTTCAGTTTCTGTTCAGAGACAGAGAGATAGAAAGATGTCATTCTCACCCTTACAAAAAAAGAAGCTGGAAAGACTTCAAGTTATAGATTTGTTGTGAACCCATAGGAAAACTGATACCTAAGGGCAAATGTCCATGCCAAATTCTGGATCTGGATCTGAGACTTCAGTGAGACACAAAAATTGAGCATTTGCTTCCCTGTGTAAAAGCACCAAAGGCCCCATAAAGCCTGGAGGGATGCTGCAGAAAATGTGACTAGAAGTTTTGACAAATTGCTGGAGGGAGAGTGTGGGCAAGCATGAGAGTGTGACACTCCTAGGGAACATAGCATAGAGAAGTTCCCATCCCCTTGTTGTATTTGCCTCCAGGAACCTCATCAGGCTCTCAGTGGGCTGATCCTGAAGAATCAGGAGAAGTCCCACTGCCCCACTCTGCCCTACCCCAAATGGTATCAATACAAACTGGTGCATGGGAAGAACAGCCACTGCTAAAACCACCCATACACGCTGACCCTATATCCTTAGGCCACTTTTTTTAAAGGCAGCAAATTTAAACAAAAATAATTATAAATATATATTCTCCTAATGGAATTAAACTTTAATAATTGAAAGATATCTAGACAATCTGTAAATATTTGGAAATTAAGAAAAATCCCCTTCAAACAACTATGGGACAAAGAGAAAGTGTCAGGGTAAATTAAAAACAAAAACAAACGTTTGAACTAAATCAAAATAAGGATACAATGTATCAAAATTTGTAAGTACAGCTAAAACAATGCTTAAAGGGAATTATTTTTCACAAGTGCACATAATAGAAAAGAAGTAAGACCTAAAATGAATAACCTATGCTCCCACCTTAGGAGAGTAATGGAAAAAAATGCATATTAAACCTAAGGGCAGACGAAGAATTAAAATAATAAAAATTAGAGGAGAAAACAATGAAATTGAAAACAGGAGAACAGTAGAGGGAATGAGGGAAAGAGAAAGCTAGTTATTTAAATATATAAATGAAACTGATTAAAAACATGAACCACAACACATATCTTACACCACACATAAAAATTAACTCAAAATCAATCCTAGACTTAAACACAAAATATAAAATTATAACATTTCTGGAAGAAAATATAGAATATCTATGTGGCCTTAAGTTGGAAATATTAACATGCAAGAAATTATGGAAGTGCACAAAAATAGAAGGATAGGGGTGGGTCAAAGGGACAAAGGAATCCCTAATGGCTAAATGTGGAAGTATTTTAGCAAAAAAATAAATAACATAATGCCAGATTATAATCCAAAGTATAAAATAAACATACTTAAATCTCTACTGATATAAATAAATGAGCAAAGAATAAATAAATGTGGAAGGAGACAAATCCTACAGAAGTATCCCAAATAACATTATAGATACTCCCATTTCAGGAGGTAGAAGTTAGCTCTCCACATCCACTGTGTGAAATGGATTTATTTGTAGAGCACAGAAAGGGAAAATTCATACCTTTCCAGTGGAGAAGTCTGGGTCTCACTATTCTAACCACGTGACCAAGTTTAAGTCACCAACCTTGCAGCCTCTGATGAGATGTGGTGAAAAGGGCAAATCACTTCTGTGGTATTCCTTCCAAAGACCCTTAACTCTAATCTGATCATGAGTTAGAAACTTTAGAAAAACTCAAATTGAGTAAAATTGAGGGACATTCTACAAAATATTTGCCAAGTACTCCTCAAAACTGTCAAAGTAAATCAAACACAGGGAAAGATTCAGAAACTGTCATAAACCTCATTAGGTTAAGTGGACATGATCACTACATGCAATGTTGTATTCTGGATTAGATCCTGAAATTTGGAAGTGTACATTCATGGAAAAAATGATGAATCTAAATAAAGTCTGGAGGCTATGTAATAGTAATGTAACAGCGCTGGTTTCTTAGATTTGACAAAGGTATCATGGTAACGTAAGATGACAACATTAAGGGAAACAAATTCTGTGAAGGGTATACTGAAATTCTCTGTACCATCTTGCACTTTTCTGTAAGTCTAAAATTATTTTTTTTTAAAGTTTATGAGAAAAACAACTATGGCTCTATATTTCCATACTTTAAGTATTAAAACATCTGGAATTGTTCCTATTTTCTATTGATATTGGTATTATAAAACTGAACAAAGTTAAATGACAAATGGCAAGGTTAATATCTAAATTTCATATTGTACAATGCAACATTAGACATAAGAACTAAGATTGATCTAGTTCTGTAGAAGAGAGGTGCTGGGTTTCCTGTTACAAATCAGAGAAGTTACAATTATATATGCTGATTTAGTATTTATCTCTTTTTAAAATTTTGAACTTAAAAACTTTATTGGTCAAAATCAAACATATTTGCATTACAGCACATAATATTTGTATGTGTGATACTGTGATTTATAAGAAGAAATATATATTTGGTCTTTATACCCTTTCCCCCAACAGAGCTCCTAAAACCTTGGAACTTAAGTGAAGAGAGTGATAAAGGTATCTTGTGTTATGTTAATGATGTGAGTTTGGGATCCACCTAAGGATGGAGCTGGTTGCTAGAAGAATGAACCTCGTGATTAGAGAGTTGGAACTTTCAATCCCACCCTCCCTGACATCCAGGAAGTGGGGAGAGGCTGGAGGTTGAATCAATAACCAATGGTCAATGGTTTAATTAATCATGCCTATGTAATGAAGCCTCCATAAAAGCCAAGAAGGACAGGGTTTGGAGAGCTTCCAGATTGGTGAACTCGTGGAGATTTGGGGAGAGTGGTGATTTGGAAAGGGCAAAGAAGCTCTGTGTCCTTTCCCCATACCTCCTTCTGTGCATCTCTTCCACCTGGCTATTGAGTTATATCCTTATATAACACACCAGTGACTTAATAAGTAAAACATTTCTCTGAGTTCTATAAACTGCTCTAACAAATTAAACCAACCCAAGGAGAAAGGTGTTGGAATCTCCAATATACAGCTAGTGGGTAAGAAGCTCAGATCATAACCTGGGCTTGCAACTGGCATCTGAAGTGTGTGTGTGTGTGTGTGTGTGTGTGTGTGTGTGTGTTGGGGGTTTGGGAGGAGTCTTGTAAGACTGAGTCTTTAAACTGGAATCTGATGCTATCTATGGGTAGTTAGTGCCAGAATTGAGTTGAACTGAGCTGTCCACATAATCAGAGAAGTTAGCAGCCACCTCAAGTGGCCAAAAGAGGGGGCAGCTGAACAGACCTGTCACTGGGGATCTCCAAACTGGTATATGTCTTTTAGTATAATGTGTATCAAAGAAACACTGGAGTTGCCCCCATGAAAATAAAGGTGAGAGAGAAGATCACTCCATCTGAGAAGGGCAGAGGGGATGAAATCGAGCACAGTGCAAAAACTGAAGAAATTTTATTCCCTTAATTTTTTTTCTTACTATAAATCAAGAAATGAGATCATTAGTGAGAATGAGATATGTAGTTAGGAGTTTAGGATCTTGGGAGAGTAAAGCTAAGTAGAAATATCTTTTGTGCTATTTAGAAAACAATTTTTTTAACCTAAAAATATGGTAATAGTTAGAGAAGCAGATAATTCTCAGTCCTGGAAATAAGTGAGAGGTATAGAATGTGAGCATAACTTCTTATAGGTCTGCTTACTTTGCATCTTAGGAATCTCAGTTTTGCTATATATATATATATATATATATATATATATATATATATATATATATATATATATATATATTAGCATCTTTATTGGAGTATAATTGCTTTACAATGTTGTGTTAGTTTCTGCTATGTAACAAAGTGAATCAGCCAAATGTATACATATATCCCCATATCCCCTCTCTCTTGCATCTCCCTCCCACCCTCCCTATCCCACCCCTCTAGGTGGTCACAAAGCACCAAGCTGATCTCCCCGTGCGATGCAGCTGCTTCCCACTAGCTATCTATTTTACATTTGGTAGTGTATATATGTAAGTGCTACTCTCTCACTTCATCCCAGCTTACACTTCCCCCTCCCCATGTCTTCAAGTCCATTCTCTACGTCTTTGTCTTGATTCCTGTCCTGCCCCTAGGTTCATCAGAACCTTTTTTTTTTTTTAGATTCCATATATATGTGTTAGCATAAGGTATTTGTTTTTCTCCTTCTGACTTAATTCACTCTGTATGACAGACTCTAGGTCCATCCACCTCACTACAAATAACTCAATTTAATTTCTTTTTATTGTTTTATATTTTTATTTGTTTTCTGTCCTTCTAAGTTCCCACAGTAACCACCAAACATTTTTCTTTTAAGTCTCTCATCCATAGTAATAGGTAAGAGACTGTGGAAACCAAACACCAAAGTCAAAGCAGAAATTGTCACTCCATAATCATTTACTTTTCAAAGGCTTACCCAAGCAGTCCTGCACCACAATCAGAAATAAAAATGTTCAAGATTGATGGTCTTAATTGTGAAAGCAGTACAAAGGTCCTTGGAGCAATGAAAAATGCCGCAGTGTTTTTCAAGTAAAACAAAAGGGTACTTTCAAATCAAATTACATGCAACTCATTTAAGAAGTTTCCTCCAAGAAAAGTACCTTTAGAAACAAAAATCACAGAAGGATACCTTCCTAATTTCTCATACACCTAATAAATATTATTAAAAATATTTTTATGAGATAGTCTTGATATTTTATTGCATAAAGTGTGTTTATGGGGCAGTACCAAAATGTCTAATAATGAACTATCATAGTAGTATTTGACTTTGAATAGCTCAAATTGTGGCCATTTAAATCAATGCTTTCTGAAGTGTTGTGCACACACCTATGTGAAGATACGAAACCATGATTGAGGTACAGAAAGGAGATATTAAAAGCTTTATACCTGTATACATATATATGTTTTATATTTATATAGGTAAATATATATAATTTACAAAGAAAAAATAGGTTTTTGTAATGTATGATATATAGATTCCATCTCATACCATCATTTGGTCCTAATGTATCAGTGTCCTGATGGAAATACCATGGTGCAGAGAGGATGAGCATGGCCTTTGAGGGCCTTTTTCAATGTAAGTGTTTTGAGATATATTTTAATTAATTATATCTTATTAAATAGAATATTATCTAATTTTAATTGAGTTAACCATGAAAAAGGGATGAGTTTTATGAGGGAAAAACAAGTATTATTAGAAAACCTCGGACTGGAACAAGTATTAAAAGTATAAATGAGAAAGTATATGTCAGAGCTGACATGCTTCTACTTTGACTATGTATCTGTACTTCTAAAATATTTGTGTGCAGCATATTAAATATTTTAAATAAAATCACAGATGTTGTATAATTTTAACCTTCATGTTCTTCTAAACATTTGCAAAAGAGTGAGGTATATTTTTATACAGACAGAATGCAACATTGTTAAACCCATCTATTTAATTCTTAATTTTACTTCCAAAAGTTCTGTTGTATTCATTTTTATACTTCATTTTTATACTGTTTATATTTTGAAATTCTCTTTATACGTATTAATCATATTTGTTCTAAAGTCCCTAATAAATGCAATATATTAGTCTCTTCATTTTGCATCTATCTTCTATGGTTTCTAAGCTTATTTTCTGAGACCCTGTGACAAAAGATATTCTAGAAAAACACCTATATTTTATCACTGCAAAAGCATCATTCTGAGTGAAAAAAGGAACTGATTTTTTTCTATTCTATTCACATTGTTTGAAAGATTCATATGGACAATTCTAGGAATGTTTGATGCCTATTTAATGATGCGTGTATATCCCATTCTTTCACCTAACAGTTTAGTTTCTATTATGTTACTTTAATTCTAAAGTATTTTACCCATATTTTATAATTAAATTTATTCAATGATCAACATCAGATATTTTACTACAGATACTCCATCATCATATTGTTGCTTAGAACTTTTCCACAGTTTTTTTGTTTGTTTTTTGATAGTTTTTCCCCCAAAACGAGAACAAGGATACAATATTACCTGAGTTTCTACATGGTGGGAAAACACTTTTAAAATAGATTTTCCCAATATTCACTTTCCATATTTTAAGCAATTATTCTTTTTGTATGTTTAGGGATGTTTTTACAACTATAACCATTTCTATTTTTAATCTCTCCTTTCATTGTTGTCTGGTGACTTCCTTATTTTAAGCTGAAGCTTTGTTCTACAGTCCTATGACAGCTACTGTCTCATTATTATTTATTTTTGAAAGGAAGACTTCTTTCTAAGAGTAGACAAATATTAATGGAGAATATTAGGAAATGTTAGGAAAGTGAATATTGGAATATAAGACTGACTGAACCATGTCTACTGTCTGTCCTTTGCACCATCACTCTGCCCTGTATGGCTCTTAAAGGACTAGCAAGAGAAATACGCGGATAGTAGTGAAACTGCACATGGCCCAAGTACTACATCTGCAATTTGGGGGTTAATTTTATTTAGCTGACCGAGAGTAGCAGTTGCAAAGTTGATTACTTACTCAACTTACCTTCTCTATCCAGTTAAACTGAGTTCTCCCCAAAGCAGATCCTGGGGCAAGTATATGGATGCAATTAGTTAATTAGGCAGATTATCTCTGGAATCATCTATAGAGGAGTGAGCATTCAAGAGAGGAAGAGAAAGAGGCCATTATAGACTACATGGTCAACAGAAGCTTCTGCAGACAACTCTGAGAGACAATGTAGAAAATACATCAGGGTTTTCTCAACAGAGGGGCAAGCCAGCTAAGACGTCACACCAAATCCCTTCTTTCACTGGCTGCTCTTAGGAAGCGTTAACTTTGTAGTAGAGATACTTCCAGTCTATACCAAGCATGCTGGGCAAAGACCCTTGGGCACTCACGTTTGGCAGCCACTGGGTCTGGAAATAGTAAAAACCGAGGAGAAATGGTGTGGTATTAACAGCATATGCTACAGGGTAATATCTACCATCTTGTAAAAATTGTTTTTCTGTTGATTATCTTGGACCCTTTCCCCCCTATCTTTCACAAGCATAAACAGAGCTCTAAACCATCACTATAATGTTGCAGATCTGGAACATGTGGTTCTAGGCAAGGTAGGCATTAGTTTGGTCCATAACAATGTGCACATATTCTAGGAGACCATTCAGCAATGGCTGAGAATTTAATAGGCTCTCCAGGAAATAGAAGCTATTTTGCTTTTTGTTATATCAAAGACGAAATGCTCTTCCCAACTAAAAATGTATTTGGTGTTAATCAAATGTATTGAAATACAGAAACCTATTTTATCATCATTAATAGGAAGCCTCTTACTTTAACATTGGAAAGAAATATGCCTCCTTTTGAGGTTTGTTTTCAATGCCTTAGAAATGGAATACATTGAAACACTTGAAAAATGAAATTGCTGATGAAGAATAATTCTGAAAAATATTTGGGTATTCTATTCGCCACAATCTGATAATTAAACTGATAATTCAGACCAGAGAGTATACTGAAGCTAATATAAGGTTTTCTGAATGCATCTACCTAGCTATAATTTTCATAATGAGACATATGATAGTGGTTAGTGTTCAATCATGTTTTAATAGGAAATTTTATGGTTTGTGACTTATACATCTCCTTTTTAGAGAAGCCCAAAGGAAAAGGATTTGCTCCAAGAACACTTAAAACAGTTGTATACCAAGCAAAAGTAAATGACAGGTGTGCATATATGGCCTTGAACATTTGAAATCTTAAAAGCTTTATTCTTCTGAGCCTGAAAAGGTATTGCTTATGGGATTCTGGTAATTTATATCTAGCATAGTTCATAAAGGATAGCATGATATCTAAACTTCCCACATTCTTTTTATTTGAAAACAATTATATTTCTTAACAGTTTCTCCTTATCTTCTCAGTCTCATAAAACATACATGTTGGCTGGTACAATCTTTCAGCAAATTACAGGAAAAAAATAGTGTTCTTATAATAATGGCGAAATTTCACTGAATACTTTATATTTTGCGAGTTCTAAATCTTGCATGTATATTAATTTATTCAATTCCTATAAAAACCTTTGGAATTAGGGACTAATATATAATCCCTAGTTCTTAGGTGAAAAAACTGAAGTACAGAGACATTTCACAGCTAATAAGAGTCAGTTATGACTCCAACTGTGGCCCCAGGGTACAAGCTCTTAGCCATTATAGTGTCCTGTCCCCAAAGACATTAAAATATCAAAAAATATAGCTTTATATTTAAGTACCTAAGAGAGAGTAGTAGGCTGATTTTGAGAACAAATAGTAGACTTTTCCATCTTCACTTTTTTTCTTTGAATAATAAGCTTGAAAATAGTTTTCAAAGACAAGAAGGAGACTTTCTGAATTAATCATCTTATTTCACAGTCTATCAAATTTAGCATTTGATAGTAATTGTTTTTGAAGAAAAGAAAACACATCAAACCTGAGAACAAGGAGAGTAATAAGTTATTATCAATTTGATGAACATTTGCCAACCCTTAGTATATTTTGAATATTTTGAGTATATCTTGAGTATAGGCATTCAAGTGAGACTGATTATGGCACCAACCTAACTTTACAAAGTTAAAATAATATATGCAAAAATGTAGAAAAATATATGATTTATCATTATAATATAAAATAGTTAATGTTGAGTTATGATACAGACAAGATTTATCCAGTAGACTTTCCTACGGCAAAGGAAATATCCTATATACCTGGGCTGTCCAATATGGTAGCCATCAGCCATAAATTGCTTTGAGCAACTGAACTATGACTAGTGCAACTAAAGTCCTGGATTTCATGATTTCATAGAATACACATAATAGTAAAGATATGCTTAATAAATATTTAATTAACTGAGATTTGTATTCAGCAACAATATATTATCAAAATGTAAAAATATATTTACAAGTGTTCAAAATCATAGCAGCAAATCGCTAGAAATCACAAAGTTATCTAATATAACTTAGAACACTAAAGTTCAATTTATATTTCTTGTGAGCAATATGTTCATAATATATTATGATAATGTGAGGACAACATCAAACAGTAATGTGTGCTATAACCCCATTTGTTTAAAAAGATAAAAGCAAGGAAGGAAGGAAAGAAAAGAGAGAGCTGACTTCTCTGGATATTTTTTGCAGCTGGCAGATTAATTTTCTATTGCTGTGTAACAAATTACAACAAACTTAGACTCTTAAAACAACACCCATTTACTGTCTTACAGACCTCAATTTCTTGCTGGCTGTCACTGGGCACTGCTCTCAGCTCCTAGAGGCCGCCATATAACGTGCTAATATATTTCTCCAAAGCCAGCAGAAAACTTTCTCTCTAAATTCCTTTCACAGTCTCAGTCAAAGACAATGTGTCAGTGGCTGATGAGCCAGGCATCCCTAAAGCTAAGAGAGTATAATGACTCAGTATAATGCCTTGAGTGGACTGAAACATTTAAACTTTGCTTAATTGAGTCAAAGCTGGCCAATGTGACCAATGAAAACAAAAGTAAGTAAAATATTAGGCAACCTAGCATGTCTGCCCTCTCCCTCTGCACCCACCCCTAATCCTTTTTTTCCTCTCCATCACTACCTGATCTACTTTTTAACAAAAACGGTCATTAGTTGTGGGATTGAGGCCTTCCTGCCCCAAAGCACGACTGAAGGCCATATGTACACATCAAAGTATGCTGGGGATTTTCAAAAGGGGTAGGGACATAAACTGTTATGGTTGTGTTGAGAATGGGTGCCCAAATCTCTATCCTGGCCATGGAAGAAACCCATGGAAGAAATATTATTTTTTTAATTGAGTCTATTTTTCCAAAATATTTAATGCTCCTCAAACATATGCTGTCAATGACAAGAAAATATTCCATTTCTCTAATAGATTTCATTATGCTCTAATTTCATAAGGATAGTCCCAGAGTCTGTAATATAATTTTTAACTTTATTTCATACTTTAAATTTTTGGGTCATCAATTTAAATTTCTTAGGGGCAGTTGTACAAAATCAGGATATTAAATTTACTATGTAATTTGTATCAAATCTTTATATTTTGCCCAGTGAAGAAAAATTAGTCATATATGTTGTAAAAGCATGCACAAAAGCATGTAAAAGCAGAATTACCCTGAATAAAATAGTACAGTAACAGATTTATGTTTCAATTTCAAAGTGTTATAGAAAGAATAAGAACATAAATTTAGCCTAAAGTTTCTCTACTGCTATTCATGTATATTTGACCAAAACAAATCAAAACAAATAAAAAAGAAATAAAATTACCAGAAAAATTGTCTTTATTTACACACAACTATATGTAATATTACGTATTGCATCTTCTGTTCTCTGGAATGTTTTCCATTCAAACCGCAGAGCTTTAAATTGGTAATGATTAAAATTTTTCTCTTTGCAAGATTTGTAACAACAATTTTATAATCATTCTAACAATGGCTTAAAAGAATTATTTGCTTTCTAGCAGTGACAATAGCATAATGTTTTCACAGCACATAGTACTTTCTATAATGATCCTGTAGGAATGTAGAAAACAATTTTAATTTCTTGTTATGTATAATCAAAGTTTGTGCAATTTACTTCTACATCATTCTGTTATAATTATCATTCTGGGTAATATCAACTCTTAAATTTAAAGAGTTTGGGGGTTTTTTTGAGTGAAAGAGGATGAGATAAATAAAAAAATAAGATTAGGTTTTCCCTGGTGGCGCAGTGGTTGAGAATCTTCCTGCCAATGCAGGGGACACGGGTTTGAGCCCTGGTCTGGGAAGATCCCACATGCCGCGGAGCAACTGGGCCCGTGAGCCACAACTACTGAGCCTGCACATCTGGAGCCTGTGCTCCGCAACAGGAGAGGCCACGACAGTGAGAGGCCTGCGCACCGCAATGAAGAGTGGGCCCCGCTCGCCACAACTAGAGAAAGTCCTCTCACAGAAACGAAGACCCAACACAGCCAAAAATAAATAAATAAATAAATAAATTAAATTAAATAATTCCACTGCAGCATGTCATCAAACATCCAGAAAAGTTATAAATCATTTGAATTACCTAAGGGTTTTTAACTATTCAATCTGTGACTCAGGTTAAATTCTTAATAGAAGTTTTGTAAAGATTTGAAATAGTTTGATCAGATTTTAAGACATTTGATGAAGTTTTAAATTATTTTATACAGATATTTATGTAGAATTTATAAAGTCATCACATTTGGCTTTTGTTTACTTTTTAAGTTTTTATTATGAGGTGACTTCAGATTTGCAAAAAACCTGCAAACATAGTACAAGGAATTTCCATTCACTCTTCATTTAGATTTTACAAATGTTACCGTTTAATCACATTTGCTTTATCATTATCCATGTACATATGTATGTATGTATGTATATAAATATGTATGTATATATCTGTCTAAAGCTTTATATATACACATTTATATTTATACAACATATTATACACATATATGTATTTTTTCTGAAACTCTGGAGAATCACCAATGTAATCTCCCTTTTCTTCTGATTTCTTTAGGATATATTTCCCTAAAACAAAGAAATTCTCTCATGTAACCACAGTACAATTATCAATATAAGGAAATTAATACTGATCCATACAATTTTCTCATCTACAGAGTATGCTATAATTTCATGGGTATATCTGGTTCAGTTTGTTAATTTGGGGCAGGAGTATAACAAAAGTGATGTCATGTTCTTCTCAGCACATCAAAAGGTACAGATGCCTATTTGTCTATTACATGAGATGCTAATTTGGATCACTCAGTCAAAGTGGTGCCTGCCAGTTTTCTCCACTGGCCAATTTTACTCCACTGTAAACTTATGGTTTGCCACTCTGTTACTACTCTGTTACAAGTCTGAGATCTTGTAAATATCCTGATTCTTGTCTTTTTTTTTTTCATCCTCTAGTTTTAATATCCATCAATGACTTTTGCCTGAAACTATGAGTCCTTTGGAGGATTGCTAAATGGTGATTTCTACTTCCATTAATGCTCTATTAATTATGGGCTAGAATTCTACAATAAGGTAGAACTTTCCCTTACCCAATTTACTTATGTATTTATTCATTTATGTATATTAAAATTATTTTATACAGATAACTTATGTAGAATTTATAAAGCATCACATTTTTAATTTATCACTTTTAAAATTTTTATTATGAGATGATTTCAGATGTATAGGAAACCAGAAACAGAGTATAAAAATTTCCATATATTCTTTATACTCCACATATTCATTTATGTATACCTGTGGGATTCACAATTTCCAATTTTAATCAACGTGCTTAATCAATTACTCTCATCATTTGCTCAGTTTGTTGCACAGTTGGTCAACAAGAGTACCTTTACGTTGACTCTTTTGACGTTCCCTCAATATTCTTGGAATATTATTATTTTCCCAACATGATGCCCAAGGCCAGTTTCCCTCCCCAAGCTTTGGGATCAGATATTTCTCTAAGGAACTCTGTTGATTATTGCAGAGTAGTATTTGGAAGCTAAGGTGTGGGTGCTACGTGTGCTCGTTTCTACTGGGCACAATTGTTTCCTGCCCACTTAGCTTAGAGAGAAAAGGGAGTGTATCTTTATCTACAGAGATGGATAGATATGTGTGTGTGTGTACACACACATATATATATACATACACAAAAAATGCAGAAATATATAACACACTCACTAATACACATCTCTGTTTCTACAACAATCTAAGTATGTATGTTAAACCCTATGGGTTCTATTATTCCAGTCCAACACCACAGTATTTATTCTATCCTCTCCTCTTTCAATATTGGTAATTCCCTTTTCTGCCATTGAGAAAGCTGGCTTTTATTATCAACAATATATTTATTGATTTGCTCAAGTTTAGAATATAAAGAGTTTCAAATTCTTTATATCATATCACTATGAAAAAAAAAGCTCCTTAACCATAATATAATACTGTTTATAGTTCTTTTTGTCTTTAATTCAAATTATATTTTCAACATAGTGTGTTCAAAATTACTTGGGTTAGTTCTCCACGTATTTTATCAACACTGTTGTATTTCTCACTTGTAATTCAGTTAAGTTATTATTTTTCTTATTTTTATTGCTCTTGTGATCCTCCACATCCTTACTGATTTTTATTTACTTATTTATTGAGTATATGAAACAGCATGGTTCCAAAAATAAAAAAATATATATGAAAAGGTGTATTCAATGTTATGTCTCCCCTACCAGCCTTTTTATCTTGTTTCTAATGCCTATCCTGGAGATAAACAAACTTATTAGCTTCTGGTTCATTCTTCCTTTGTTTTTAGGTGCCCAAATAGGCAGCCATATGAGTAGTTTTTATTTCTGTTTTTTAAAACAAAATCTAGCATACCAGAGATGCCATGGAATCTCTCTCATTTCTATTCATAGACATTTTCTTAGTTTTTATAGGTCCATAGTACTCCACTGTATGGATGTACCATAGTTTATGCAGAAATTCCCCTATGTCTGTACATTTATGTTGTATCCAACATTCTGGAATTAAAAACTGTACTGCAGTAAATAATATGTTTATTTTTTATTGTTGAAGGTTTATCTTCAAAGTAAATTTCTAGATGTGCCCTTGCTGTGTTAAAAGGAAAATGTATGTGTAGTTTTATTAGCAATTTCCACAGTTCTCTTAATAGTAGTTTTAAAATAAATAAACTTCTTATCAGCTGGGTAATCCTCTTATCAATCCTCTTTCTAGAACACAAAGGCATATTCCATGCTTGCTCTTCATAGAGACCTGAAATACCTCACCACTTTTTTTTAAAAACCTATATATTTTTTCAAATTTTGCATCACAGCTTCAGTTCCAAGGTGCTCCAAAATGGCAGAAGCTATATCTTACTCATTATTTTTAATACCCCAAATACCTAGCAGTGTGGCTTCAAAATATAGACGTTTCTAAATAAATTGATCCAACATGGAAGGACATTATTCAAATCAGTACATTTTCCTTCAGGCTTTTTGGTCCTCAGGAGAAAAATATATGTCTACCTCTAACTATATCTGAGTTATAATGGAATTAGAAAATATTGTTAAATGAATGAAAACAAGAACACTATCTAAACTTGCAGATGTATTCTGTCCAATTTGAAATCTTACTACAGAGCTACATTAATCAAAACAGTGATACTGCCATGTGGACAAACATGTTAAACAGTGGAGCAGAATAGAGAGGTCAGAAATATAAACTTACACTGATGTCCATTTTTTTACATGTAAGGTGCCAAAGTAATTCATATGGGAGAAGACAGTCTTTTAGAATACACTTGGACAACTGGATATCTCTACGTGTACTTAATTAATTAATTTTTAGAGCTAGATACCTCATATCATACCAAAATATAATTTAAAGTAGATTATAGACCTACCTGTAATATATTAAAATTCTGGATAAAAACATAGAATAAAATATTTCTGACCTTGATGTAGGCAAAGATTTCTAGATATGACATCGAGTAAAATATATATTAGATAAATTAATAAGTTGCACTTTATGAAAATTAAATAAGGTGGCCCTTCAAAAGACACCAACTAAATATCTATCTATCTATCTATCTATTTATTTATTTATTTATTTGGCTGCACTGGATCATTGAAAAGAAAAAGAATAGATGAGAGAAAATATTTGCAAATTATATTAGGTAAAGGTCTTGTTTTCAGAATATGTATAGAACACAAACCCTGTAAAAGTCAAAGAAGACATATAAAAATGCAATAAAGAGTTGAAAAGATTTTGAAAAAGCAAAGATATGAACAGCTACTGAGCAGAACAGATGCTCAATATTGTCCTGTCATTAGAAATATGCAAATCAGAGCCACAATGAGATTCCCCTGCAGACCTATTATAATGGCTACAGCCAAAAAGTGATATAATACTAAATATGTATGAGAATGTGGAGAAACTGGAACCTTCCTACATTGTTGGTATGAATGTAAAATGGTCCTGCTACCATGGAAACAGTTTGGAAGTTTCTTAAAATATCAAACATAAATTTAACAATGTATAATTCAGGAATTCTATTCCTTGGTATCGATCCAAGATAAATGAAAACATTATATATCCATACAAAGATTTGCACATTAATGTTTATAGTAGCATTTTCAATAACGTTCAAAAGTGAAAGCAATTCGCACATCCATGAATCCAGTAACTAACTGGTAAGAGATAAAATGAGGTACATGTATATGTGTATACTCTACCCAAGTAACTGTAGAGACACAAAGACTCATTTGGGGAACAAGTATTCTTTAAAGGAGGGAGAGAGCGGCCTGAAAGGCAGAGAACCAGGAGAGCTTCTAATCTGAGACCCCCTAACAACAGGGCTCTGTACACCTGATGCCACACCCCACACAACAGTGTGAGGGGATGATATGATGAACTCCATCCGATGAGGGTGAGCCTCGGCCACAGGCATTTGTGTGTTAAGTGACTGGAGAAAACCCAAAGGCCTCCATCACCCCAGACCTCCCTAAGGAGGTTTCCCTGTGCCGTGAAGCACAGGACTGGCCTGGAATCCACTATGTTGTCACCTTCCTACTGCCAAGCTAAGGGGGCCAATGCCTTTTGGCCTCATTATATGATACTCTCTCCCAGGACCTAATCCACTAGTTTGGTTAAAAATTGAGACTATGGTAAAGAGTACGAACTATAGTAACAAAGTGAACCAGTAACAAAGAAAGATTCTTAAGAAACTGAGTGGGTATAAAAGTCATATTACATAAGGAATGATTAACCTAAATTAAGAAAAAATCCACCACAAGAAGAAAGAATAAGGGGAGAAAATTGAAAAAGTGACAGTACTAGTTTAAACTCCACTTCAAAACTTTGTAAATATTACTTATAAATATGTCAGTTAAAATAGCAAGAAAGAGTGACTAATAATCTAAGCAATTAAAATATTTCCTTCTTTATTTTTGACACCATACTACTTTCACTTCTTTTAACAACTGTCAACATAATGCTTAATAACTTGGTATAAATATTTGTAACAGGTGGAAATTAATCAGGCATCATAAATTTTTTTTAAAAAATAGAAGCAAGCAACCTAGTTTTACACAAAAAACATTGGAAGATGTAAATAGCATGGTGCCTTTATTAGTAGTAAATGGAGGGCCTTATAAGAAAAAGAGAGGTGTATTTATTTCAATAAAATAATTTGAACAATAATACACTGGTACTATTAAAAGAAAATCATCTAATTAAAAAATGAAAATGAATTTTTTTTTAATTTACCGAATATTTGGGAATTAATCAACACTCAATGAAAACTTCTAGAACAGAAAGAAATAATCTTAATAGAAGTTAATGACATTGTTTATAGCTGATATAATGAACTTTTAATATGTTAAACATACCTGGATAACCCTATTTCTATCAAAGCCTAGCTTCTAAAACAGGGGACAGATTATAGTCAGACATTAATGATTTTCCAATCACGATTTCCAACGAATTTCTCTCTCTTCTTTAAAAAAAAAAAAAAATCCTCTCACAGAATGCAAGTTCACGTGCCCGACGCACAGTGAGGTCAAACAAACCAAAACATCAAGCTTTGGAGTAGAGAAAGTTTTATTGCAGGGTCATGTAAGGAGAGCAGGTGGCTCATGCCCCCAGAAAACCCCAAACTCCCCAAAAGGTTTCAGAAAAGCATTTTTAAAGGCCAGAAGAGGGAAGGGGGTCTCAGGGTATGTGATCATCTTGTGCACAATTCTCTGGTTGATGGTGAGGTAACAGAGCAGTTAACATTATCAATCCACAAGCACCAAAAGGTCTGGGGGGCTACTGCCCATGACATCAAGTAGTTAATTTCTTCCATTTGGTGGTGTTTTTAGCAACAGAAAAGCTCAGGAAATATGCATGAGATACTATTATCTTGGTACTTCAGGGAAGAGCTACAGCAGAGGATATGAGGAAGGGATCTTTCTCAGGAAGGCCCCATAGGGCCCTATTCAGATTATGTGACTATCACCAACTACTGAGATTTCTGAAATTTAAACCAAATTTATTTCTACTGGCAATTACCTATTGTTACTACATGAACTATTTTGATTACTAGAATATCCCCATTGAAATAGTACATTTATGAAATACTTCATGAAAAATTAGCAAATAGATTGAGGGCATTTGCATTATTTCATCCATACCATATAATATGAGACTAAATAGTTTGGGATTATCTAGACTTTGATGTATCCTTCTCAGTTGGCATACTTCTGTAAAACAATATTTAGGATATTTTGGGGTAAAAAATTAAAATATCAGATTAGCAATGCCCAAGTTTCTTTTTCTACCTCAAAAAACATGAGATAGTCCTTATTTCGCATTGGAAATGCTTTCTTTTTATTAAAATTATTTAATACATTTTAGAATAGTTTCAGATTTACAGAAAAATTTAGATAGTAAAGGGAGTTCCCATATGCCCTCTACCCAGTTTCCTCTATTATTAACATTTACATTAATATGGCATTATTTGTCACTATTAGAGATAGTCTTATTTACTACCCTGTACACAAAGTGCTAGATCTTTCTTTCCATTTCCATTATGAAATTTTACCTTACCTTTAGTGAATAGCAATATCTTGGGCTAAAGCTTGAACCTGTTTGTACTTGTTTTAAAAATAAGAAAACAAATGGCAAACTCCCGTAGACAATTTTTCTTTAAAACAAATTCCTACTAACACAGCGCACAAATAACCATTAGATATCAGTGGACCATATTGACACGACATGGATCTGTTGTTTAAAGCAACAGAAAGCTCTGTACAAGGCAATTTATATAATGGGTTCATGCTATATGATGCCAAGCAAGCCACAGGCACAATTACATTAGGAACTTTGGGTATGATTTTTCAGGCTGGAAAAAATGCATTAAAAGGTTTTCTTTAGTCATTTCTGAAATTATATGTCTAATGTATGTGGCAATTCTTATTGAAATGGGTCATAAATATACAGTGAGACTTAAAAGGAATTAATAATTATTTAGCTATCTGTTAATGAATTACTTTGTGTGAGCTGAAAGAAGAGTAGAAAGGTATAAATGGTTCTTTTCATGACATAAAATTCAGGATATCTTGAAATTCCAGGGGTTTTACTGTGAAACAATAGAGGAAACATGAATTTTCCTACCATTTAAAAATAAATATAACTTAAAATGTTCAACGTGGCAATGAGATGTTGTCAGATCTGAATTCTAGTGGTGTAAGTTTATACATTGCTATCCATGGACAGTAGTAAACCCAAGTGACTTAGGTGATTTCTTCAATGGACAATCTGCCAGTAATACAGTTTCTTGTAAAATAATTGCAGAAAAAATAAAAATAAAGCAAAAAAAGATCCTACTAAATTATTAACTGAAAAGAGATTTACTTTCTTAAAAAACAAAAAGACACTAATTTCTTTAAACAAGCTTACAATTAATATGACTTGTTCTAAAGGAAAAATTATTTTACATAACTTTTATTTGTCCTAATTGTTATGTATATGTGCTTGCATAATTTATAAAAGGCAGTTGGCCAAATATAATAAGGAGAAGTCCCAGGTCTTTTTGAATTTTTCTCTATCAAAATATTAGGAAAAAACGTTTAAGCCTTTGTGTTTCTGTTTTCTTAATAGTAAAATGGACATTAAAGTAAATGATTGATAACCTTCTTTCTTATGTTATTATTGACATTTCTAAGATTATATTAACCTGATTATTCACAATAATATTAATCCATCGACAAATATTGGAGATTTTTGTATTTATCTCCTACGGCAATATTTTTTAATTCATTCATCGATTTACTGACTCATTCATTCATCAAATGTAAGTTCAGCACATATTTTTACACTAAATATTGTTAACCAATATGGATAGAGAAATTAAAAACAACTTCTTTTCAAGGAGCTAATAAAACAGAAAAATATATGTGGAGACTGTGTTTAAGTG
Source organism: Mesoplodon bidens (assembly GCF_964165515.1). Lineage (NCBI taxonomy): Eukaryota > Metazoa > Chordata > Mammalia > Artiodactyla > Ziphiidae > Mesoplodon > Mesoplodon bidens. The sequence continues at coordinate 79,880,462 of NC_138169.1, read as the reverse complement.
CTGACATAGAAATAAGCATGTAATGGGATGGAAATAGTCCAGAGAAGTAGCTAAAGCTACTTTTTTTTTTTTTTTGAAGTTAAGGAAGGCTTCTTGAAGGAATGGGTAGAAAAAAGAGTTGGCATTTTTTTCCTTAGAAATAATACCTGTTCCTTCATTATATAATATAAAATCTAGAAATCTATGCTTAATCAAAAACTTCTGTGAACTAGACCTTGAGTATAGTTAACAGTCTTAACAGAGTAAAAATAAAATGATTAATCTCCAAATAAAAACAAAATTGCATTTCTTAACATTCTTTTAAATAATAATTTCATTAATCTGATTCATTAATAAATCAATGTTAATATTTTATCCCATGTTATATACAGTTTGCAATCTGAAAATAAAAGATTTTTACTAGATGACCTTTATTCATTAAAGCACACTTCAATAAGCTTCAAATATTAATATATTAGAAGGAACATTATTTAACTTTATTTTTATGCCATTTTATATGTTAACTATCTTGTCCTGCTCATATAAAATGATTAAATACAGTACTTCCGGATATGCTAATGATTGATATACAAAATGTTAAGAGTATTTCCATCATTTAACAGGACTGAGCTAAGAAAATTGAACTATGTATTAGATCCAAGTTCTGGCTTAATTATTAGGGTGATAAGATTGTTCTCATTTTTCCTCACATTTTGCCAGGACAATATATTATCATATAAAGTGGTAGAAACTGGCACTTACCCATGTCTTTAAAATTTTGCAGTTTGTCAATTTTAGAGTTGAATGTATGTGATGTTGTGTGTATAGTGTTTATAATTCCTTGGGAATTGCAACTATGCTATTTCAACTATGCTGAGTATAGGTTTTAATTTAACAACATGGTTTCTGTGGCCAATGAATAATATATACAAAACAGAAAGTGTAAGTAGCCAATCTTTCCCCATCATAAATCCTCAAATTCTGCAGTGAATAATATTCCCCAAACTCAAATGTTTTGGTTTCATAAATATATAATTTAGATGGAAATAAACTTTCTAGTTAGAATTTTTGTAACTGTATTAAAGTAGAAAATTGAAATTTTCAGTATTTACTTACAAAATTATTACTTTTTCTTGTTTTAAAAATTGAGCATGGAAGACTTTAAACCAAATCATGGAATATTTCTATTTATAAGGAAAATAAGAAATCTCAAATTACATTTTTATATACAAAGTTGACCAAAATTTATCAATTATATATAGATATTTGATGATTCAATCCATGATTATTAATATTCAAATGGATGAGAAAAATCTCAGTAGTTTTCATTTATAGCAAATATAATATTCAATAGAATGATAGACATGAATTTTGCATCTTCTTCTCATGGCAACAGTTCTCCAGAATGCTGACCTTTTTGAAGTATTCTGTATCATTGAAATATACACGTAGAATATGAAAAGAAACTCTGTTACCAGGTTAACCAAGTTAAATCTTGTTTCTTGGATTAAATAAAAATGTTCATGGAAAGTTTTCCAAATTTGCTTTAAAAAGTGATCCATTACAATATAGTTCATACAAATTTTCTAAAGTATCAGGTTGCAATTATGTCTCAGAGAATTATTGTATTTAGGTTGTTTTTTAGTTTGTCTCATGTAATGTATGAGAGGACAAAGTGCTAGCTACCTTTCCACACAAGTACAACAAAAAGGGCAAAATATCTGCAGATTTTGGTCTTCCCTTTTTGTCTTTATGATATTTAACTTTCTTTAATCAAAATTTATTTATAAAATGAAAGTTGGTAACAGTACCAACCAGATATATTTCATGTAACAAGGATCAGAGATAGGATACTGTATTGCACACTTTTAAAATTTGTTCAACTGAATATAATAATAGTAGAAAATGGGTTTTGAATGACTTATTTCAGTGCTCAATATTAAAGATTTAACTATTTAAATTGTCATTGAAAAATAATATCTAGATAATCATCTCCATATTTGTATTAGAGGTTTTCTCATTCTTCACTTCCAGTAAAATTTATGGAACATGTGCCTTCTTCTCCAGATGCACAGTATTTTTATGTTGTAGAGAATCACATTTTAAAAAATGGTTAGAGATTCCTAGATCTCCTATACTGCAAAAGCATATGGGTGTTGGATGGGACTTCTAGGAAGGTTGAATGATAGCACACATACTCTCTCCAAGAACAAGTAAAAAACTAGATAAAATTGTCAAAAGTCAACACTTCTGGAAACTGATTAGAATTACACCTCACACTGCAAAGTCTTTATTCAAAAAGACTGTTGAACCCCCATAAGAATGGAAGTCTATGCCATTTTGGCCTGAAAATGCTCCCATGTCAACCCCATCTCATAACTCTATTGCAATAATTCTTCCAGGGCAGGGCAAGGTAGGGCAGGGCAGGGCAGGGCAGACTGCTTTAATGTGCAAGTAAAGCACAACCTATAGAAGGTCACATTCAGATACTCTATCAAAAACAAAAAGGGAGAATCCAGAAAGGGAGCAAACTGCTTGAAAAGGCCGGCATGCAGCTACCCTGAGGTGGTGATACTGCTTGAGACAAGTAAAAATTTGGAAGAAAAGCCAGACATTTAGCAAAGACACCTGGAAATGAAATAGTCAAAACAGATCTTACTGAAATTTCACATATCCCTCATGGTCTGGGAGGCAGCTTGGTTTTGCAAACTTGTGAGCAGGCTCAAGAGAAAGCAGAGAGAATCTTAGCTATCTACTCATCCTTAAGGAACATGAGGCCCTGATTCGGCAGAGTAGAAGTTACAAAGGACTTGTTAACTGCCCGAATTTTGAAAGTGGCCCCCATACAACAATAATATACCAACAGTAAATAATGAACTCTGATTGGCTCGGAGTGTTTCAGCCTAACCTCTGCACCCATTTTCACTGGAGATCACCTCTGATTAAAGAAATACTAACTCAAAAAAGGTGGAGGAAGATTGGGCCTTCATTATAATAGTAAAGCTAATTTTTCCAATTTGTTTCAATCCACAAGTCCAAAAGAAAATTAGAAACACACACATATCCTAAAATTATTAGTAACATGAATTCAGAGAGTATTCAAAGACTTTTATCTATATATCTATATCATTTATCTATATATTTTTCTGGACTAAAAAGGAAAGTTTGAACCACAATCAATTAGCTTGATGACAGCCTTCGATTAATCACCATTCATAGTTGGTGAATTCTTCACCTGGTGACAATTAAAGAAGGTATTTAGGAGACTGATAATATCCTTAGCACAAGGCTGCTTTGACACAAACACTAACCCCTCCATATTGGCCCTAAGGGAAAAGTGCTTGCCAGATTAGTAGCTGGCTAAAGGTATGAAGCTTTTTCTCAAAATAAACAATGAAATCTACTAAAAAAGTTAGTTTAACCTACATTCATTAATATGATATAAATAGGACCAAAAAATCAAACAAGTAGTTGTTGGGAAAACTTAGGAAATTCCCTGAAGGTAGTACCATGCTTTGACTGTATTTAACTTTCACCCACTCTGTGCACCCTACAGCATAATAAGTAAAATATAATCTTATATAAATGTTCATTATACAGTATTATGATTTGCTGCACATTCTTTTGTCTGCCTTTCTTTTTTTGTCCGCCAATAAGTTCTCCTATTTCCTTCAAGAACAGCAGGAGTTCTGTCAAATTTTCATAGGGTGAGACACTGTGAGATGTAGGAATAAAAATAAAGAATTAATCAGAGTGCTTGTAAGATTATTTAAAATGTATATTATAATGTATTTCAACTTTCTGAATTTACAATTGATCATATTTTTTCATAAAATTTCTCTAGGAAACTGTGTGAGAAAATTTATCTGTATTTATTTTAAGACCTCTCCTAGCCTTAGAAATAATTAAATAGCAAAATGTATCCTAGGTAATTATTTATTCACATTCTTTTAGAATAAGGCTTTTCTCCCATCCTTCCTAATGCAAAAATTCCCTTTGCTCAATGCCATTAAAGCATTAGGGAAAAAATCATGTCTGGTTTGTATCAGTACACTTAACTAGGTAAAACAAAAATACTTTCATTCAGTTTAGGGTCTCCTACCCTCTACCAATATGTTTGCATATAAATCTTTAATATCTGAGAAAATTGATTTCTTTCATTTGTAAATTAAGCAAAATAATACCTACAAATCACTCTCATAAATGTACTGCATTAATCTTCTGAGACAATGAATAAATGAATAATGATACCACTTCATAGATTTCAGGGAGTTTTAGAAATATAGGCTATTTTAATTCTGTGGAAATTAAGGCTAAATTAACTGTTTCTTATCAAAATAAGTAAAATACCTAATGTTGTTTTAAAGCTTACTCTCTGAGAAGACTGCAAAATGTTTCATATAATTTCTCATATTTAGTCCTTTCACCCATCCAATTACATATACACTAAAGTGACCCACATTTGCACATAGAAATACTAAGGATAAAAGAGGCTATTTCCTGTTAAAGATGACACAAATAAAAATTGGAAAAAGTAGGATTCAGGAAGTTTGACTCCACAGAGCATAGTCTTCAGATTTTTAGTAATTACCACCCTGACATATCATTTTAGAGCTAACAAAAATATCAAGACAGAAGAAAACAATTCTCTTCAACAAGAGATTTATTTGAACGCTGTGTCCTGGTTATTGGCAAGGTAGTTAGTGTAGAATTTTATTTGGTCTGAAAGGTGAATAATTTGTGTCTGCTTTATCCATAAATATATATTTTCTATCAATCTCCATGCAAAAATCTCTACAGAAATGTTCATAGCAGGATTTTGACAAAGCTCAAACACTAAAGACAACCTAAAGGTCCTACAACTGATGAATGGTTTAACAAACTGTGGTACATCCCTGCATGGAATGCTACTCAGCTATAAAAGGCAGAAACTTATTAATATGTACAACTTTGATAGGTCTCAAAGGAATTATGCTGAGTAAGCAAATAAACTCTCTGATAGTTACATACTGTATGATTCTGTTTATACAGCATCCTAGAAATAACAATATTATAAAGTTGGAGAGCAGATTAATGGTTGCCAGGGATGAAGGAAGGATGTGGCTGTGGCTATGGCTATAGAGTGGTACAGCACAAGGAACAGTTCTGATGGCATAATTCTGTACCTTGTGATGAATATGCATACAACTAAAGGCACACAAACACACACACACGAGTGCATGTAAAATAAGTGAAATCTGAATAAAATTGATGGATCATATCAAAGTCAATTTCCTAGTTGTGATATTGTACTATAGTTAGCACAGCTGTTACCATTGCAGGAAACTCAAAAGAGAGTACATAGGATCCAGAATCTCTCTGCATTATTTCTTACAAGTGCATCTATATCTACAGTTATCTCAAAATGAAAAGTTAAAAAAAAACAAAATGAATTCACTTACATGAAACCAATTTGTATGAAGAGTTAAATCATTTTAGAAAATTTTTCTGCAAAAATCATCAGCATTTATATATTAATATTAATATTTAGAAATAATTTATCAGAAATATATCAGAAATGTATCACAGCCTATAAGATCAGTACTGTTAATTAGCAGCAATAGTAACAGTGGCAGCAGCAGAAACATTCTCAAAATTAAAAATTGTCAAAAATTATTCATGATCTTGCATTTGCCAAGAATGACTGATGTTCCTTTCAATTATTTCTATTGAAAATGAAGTTGTTATGAATATGAAAGTATATGAAAGAATATGAAAGAAATATGTAAAAAATTCAATTGTATTTCTGAAAGAAAGCAATGAGCAACTGGACACTGAAATTAAAAAACACTACTAATTATGAAAGCATCAAAATACAAATTAATTAAGAATATATTTAACAAAATATCTGTAGGTGCTGTAAAAAAACCTGCTAAGACAAGTCAGAAGAGTCATTATTATTATTATATTAATGCTCTGCAAATGGATCTATAGATTCAATATGTTCTGAATCAATAGTGAAGACAGTGTGGTTTTGACTCAAAGGATATATACATATACACATATATAACTAAATGGAATAAAAAGTTCAGAAACAGACTCACACATACAGGGCCATTTGATTTTCAACAAAGATGCCAAGGCCGTTCAATGGGGAATTAATAGTTGTTTAAATAAATGATGCTGAAAACACAGAATATTTTTACTTAAAAAAAGACTCCATCATGTGCTATAAAATTACCTTGAAATCAATCATAGATATAAATTTCAGAGGTAAGAGAATAAGTCTTATAAAAACTATAGCATAAAAACCTCTGACCCCAGGTTAGACAAATATTTCTCCATATACCCAGTGGAAAAAAACATAAATAAAAATTCTAAGTTTGACTTCATAAAAATGTAAAACTGTTGCTAACTTCCAGCTATAAGCTAAATAATTTCTGGGGATTTAATGTATAGCATGGTGACTATAATTAACAATACGTATTATATACTTAAAAGTTTTAAGACAGTAGAAAAAAAAGTTCAGCCATTTTGGATTAAGAAAAAAAAAACTTTTGCTAACAATAAGAAACGTAAAATACTAAAAGGTAAGACATAGGCTAGGAGAAAATATTTTCAAAATATATATTTGTCAAAGGTCTTGTATCTTTAATGTATGAAGAACTCTCATATGAATTATAAGAAGGCAAATAACTCAATTAAAAATGGGCAAAAGACTGAACAGATGGGTCATAAAAATAATACAAGTCACCCATAAACACATGAAAAATTGCTCATCACCACTTGTCATCAGAAAAATGAAAATTAAAACCTCAATGATATCAATATGGCTAAAATTTTAAAAAGCTGGGCAATATCAAGTTTAGCAAGGATGTGGGACAACTAGATTCCCAAACACCCGGTGGAGCACGAAGTTTTTCAATCACTTTGGAAAACAATTTAGCAATTTCTTAAAAAGTTAAATAAGTACTTTTTATATTATCATGCCCATCCCATTGCATTTTAAGAAGAGAAATAAAAACATATGTCCACCCAAGACATACACAAATGTTCATAGAAATTTTATTCATAATAAAACAAACTAGAAAAATCCCTATTGACCATCATTAATCTACTCAAAGGATAAACAAATTGTAGTATATGCATATAATGGTGAATTACTCAGTAGTAAAAAGAAAAGAACTAAGAATACGCAAAATAACTTGGGTGAATCTCATAAGGATTGTGGTAAGTAAAAGAAACTAGACACAGAAGAATACATCCTATTCAGTTTCATTTATATGAAATTCCACAAAAAACAAGACTACAGCTATAGGAAAAAATGATCAGTAGTTGCCAAGGTCAGGGTTTGGGGGAGGATCTAGAATCCAAAAATATATGAGGGGACACTTGGTATAAAAGAATTGTTCTATGTTATGTTTGTGGTGGTGGTTACCTTCCTGTATATATGTTTCAAATTTATCATATTGTACATTTAAAATTGATGAACACACACATACATACACACACACACACACACCCCACCCACATGGTGAGTTTAAAGATAAAATCATTAACTTATCCCAGCCTCTCTAAACGGCAATGATACAAAATTAACATTTGGCTTCCAGGGAGAAATGCATTCTAGGGTGTTCTTAAAAAACACATGGTCTCAAATGCCTTAAGAACTGTGTAGTGTAGGGAAAAAAAGCCTCTAAATATCTTACAGACATGAATCTTAGATCCGTCTGTAAAACCATGCCTCAGTTTTTTAACGTTGTTGTCCCTCAGTATTTTTACAGAAATCTCAAGGCAGAGAAGGGCTTATCTCAATGATGTATGTGGGTTTGGCTTTTATCTACAGAAGTGGATATTTCTTACAGAAAAGAAAGGATGCTGACTTTTATCAGTTATTAAATAAATTACCTGATTGACTCATTAGCACCTCAGCCTGAAACAAGTAACAGAACCATATAATGGGACTCTTTTGTCTTGGAATTAAGAGAATTATTGCTAGTAGAGCTCTCTCTGTCCAAAAGACAAATCTCTTCTGTCCATTTGCTAGGTGTAGCGAGGGATGTATATTAGGAAAGGAATACAAAATAAACACATTAAACTTTTCTGTGTCTGTAAACTAATGGCTTTTAGAAAAGTACTTCTCAAGAGTTTGCTGTGTGAATTCAATAGCAAAAGTAGTGGCTAACCTCTTAGATGCTGTAATCCAAATGACTAGATTCAAATCCTAACTGCCACTACCTATAAGTATATCCTCAGGGTAACTAATTCATCCTGGATAGACCTCTGCCTCTTCATCTATAAAATGGAGCTAAAAATAGACCTACATCATTGGATTGTGATACATTTAGAAAATCCTCTCAAAAATTATTAGCACATTACCTGAGAAACAGTAGTACTTTATAAATATTAGGTGTTATTAATACCTAATATAAATATTAGGTGATATGAATACCATGGAAGACATATCATATAGTAGGCACCCAACAACCTATTTTATTTTATTCAAATAATTTCAAAAATGTGAAGAAAATTATAGAAATAAAATAATAAAATGATATCAGCCAAAATATACATTAAATGAAGGTCCTATATGATACATTACCACCTTGTTTTTCATAGCCACATTACTATATTATGATAGTACCAACATTTTCCAGATAGATAGACAGATAGATAAAACTGTTATTGCTAAGGACTTAACATTGAAGAAAAATCAAATAAATAAGGATATTTCAAAGAACTATATAGAAATTGATTTTTTATAGTTTTCAACCTATATCTAAATATATCTGTAATATAACATTATGTTAAATATTTTGAAACATTTTCTAAAACATTTAATATAAAATGTTAAAATATTAAAGTTAAGAAGATACTAAACCTCTTCATAAAAATTCATCCTATATACTTTGCTTATACTTCAAACAATCTTTTCTGTAGTTTAGATAGAAAAAACAATTTGACAGCAACACATGCTGTATATTTTAGAATTTTTACCTAAATTCTTGGGCCCCAGGAGTACTGTGAGATGTGCCAGAGGTAATGATCTGGGCAAATTGAAAACTGTGATACTGATTAGGCAAATAAAGAAAGATATCACTGCTCTGCATGAATCATTACCAAACCATTTGATAATGTTTTCAGGCACTATCCACTGACAGACTTTTATCAATGGGTAATTACAGCAATACACATAAAGGAATAAACAGAGCTTCTAATTGGACCAACACAATAATCATTTCTTTTCAGAAGAAACCAGATATAAAAATATTTTATGAAATTGGAAATATGTACTTAAATATTTTTAATAATAATACTTTTTTGGAAATGTTACAAGGACTTAGAAAAGTCTATAAATTCAGGATTTGAAATAAGAACCATCACTGTCTGCTCATCCTTTCAGGTATGGCCCTTGGTTCTATTTTATTCTTCACAGATGTTCTATGTAACCTGGTTATCATCACTGCATCTACTGTCCAAAGGAAATAAAGAGCCAGAGCCTCTTCTCCTAGCCTATTAGTCAATGAGCTAAAAAATAACAGGAGAAATAGGGACCAAAGCATAGCGAGATGGGATTCTTATTTAAATATTTATATTTGATATATTGAACAGATTGATGCTACAAAACAATATGTCTAGACCATCTTTCAGATACCATATAATATCAACTAAATCTGATTTTTCAAAGTTTACTCTATCAAAACTGTCAAGTTAGTCAGTATGCATTTGTCATCACAGTTAATTAGGTTTGTGAAAATATCTGACATTATATTTACAACCCATTTATTTTTCTGCTTCTGATGTGGACAAAATAGAGACAAGAATTACTGACAGAACTTTTTAAAAATTCATGACCTGATATTACAAGAGATAAAACAGAAAAATCACAACAGAGGACTAGAGGAAAAATAATAAGTAAAAAAGAGAAATAAAGATGAGAAAGGGGAGACTAAGGTCAATAATAAAACAGAGGTGATAATTAGAAATTTTAAAATATTAAAAATATATTAAGAAGCCATTATATAAAACTTTAAGATAATAGTTTCAAAAAGATAGATGACATTGATAAATGTCTCAAAAGACACAAAATGCTACAACTCGTTCAATTAAATAGATAACTTGAAGAGCCCTATATTTATTAAAGATATTAACTTAATAGATAAAAGCCTCCTCACAAAGAAAACTCCAATCTCAAATAGCTTCTTGGTGAATATCTAAGAACTGAGAAGAAATAAGACCCATTCTATTCAAATTCTTTGAGTAAATAGAAAAAAATTAAATAGAAAAGTAGAGAAGATGCCGAATTAATTTTATGAGGCCACTAATATCCTGATACAAAATGGCATATGTAAAAAAGAGTTTCATTGGTTTTAATGAAAGAGAGAAAGCTTCAAGTGTCTATATGCTAGGATATGATATATAAAGAATGATTTATCAACATAGTAGGAAACTTTGCATTTATACAAGTAAAATAAGAACCTTTCTATATATTGTATGTCTGCACACGCATATGCCGTTTAAAGAGCCCCAGGCTTGTAAATGCAAGAACCAAAGTACAGAACTGTGACTGTATTATGAAAATATTTGGGTAACAAAATGAAAAAAATATCTAAGAATAGGTACCCAATTTTGTTTGGTTTTGATTGCCTTTTTAAAATGAAATACTGGAACAAATGATGAAAAACCAATAAAATTAGTTTATTCAGTGAAGAAGGGACAAGAGGATGTTGGGTTTCTCAGCATAAACTTAATTGTGCAAGTGATATTCAAGCTAGGATCTACAGAATTTGTAGAAAATTGTCAATTGGAAAGAAACAAGGAGAATTCTCTCAGGATGAGGCTAAAACATTTGCAGTAGAGTGTGGAGCAGGGAGCTTGGCACATATAAAAGCCCACTACGGCAGGTAGAGATCAGAAGTCAAGAAATGGCCAGGAAATCAGATCTGCTAAAATCTGGCAAACCTGAAATCAGCCTCGGTATATTCATAATTACTTTGCAGAGTGACATAATTCCTTTCCTGTGTATGAAACTGGCATTATAATTAATCTTATGATCTTATGGCAGATACCTTGATGATTTTTATTAGGCTTTTTGAAGTCTTAAGAAGAGCAAGTGAGCAGTATTCTTATAGGCACTGAAAAGTCCTGAAACCAGGTAGGAATCACTGGCTTCCACGGATACAATAAAATACTTTACCAATTTTTTTGCGAAGAGGAAAACAAATCTTTGTTTTTACAGAATGCTCAGACTGGCAGGTACCTGAGAGTCCACCTGGCCCTGCAATCTCATCTCATGAGTAAAGATACTACAACAGGTAGGATTTGCTCAAAGTTTCAGCTTCAGAACTAGGAAAAGAACATACAATTCATGATACTAGTCTATTGCTCTTTGCTCTAGAACATTCCAAATTTCAAGAAGTAGTTGGAAATTTTGTAAAACACATGGTCAAAAAATATATAGTCACCATGTAGATCCACATACAAAGTATAAACAAAATGTTTTGCCCCCTAAAAATTAACTATCTTAAATTAAATGGAAATCAAATCTGTTTGTGTTTGGATAGAGCTTTATTCTCTAGCAAATGCAAATTGCCTCACCAATGAACACAAGGTCAGACACCCACATTCCTTTCCCAGGCATTGAATAATAAGGAGTCATCATTTTTCTAATATAAATAGGTGTCATAAGAATTTCAGAAGTGAAACATTGAGATCTATCTTTCACTAGTAAAAATAATGTGAAATATGAAAATATTTAGAACAACTTTTAGAAAATACTGGATTTTTAATTAGTGGGGAAATGGTTTGATATTTGAGATTTAACCTGACTTTTTATCACTATCAGAGAAAAAATAAGAAGAGGACAAAAACCAACTGTGTCTGGATTTGGTTTATAAAGCTTTTGTTTTAAAGAGAGTATATTTTAAACTCAAAAATGCTTTACAGAGTATTTTCAAAGTTCTTAAAAATATCTCCAGTTTAAAAGTTTTATAAATACATTTGAACATAATAATGTAGATCTCACTAATTAGTTGAGATGCAAAAAAAGTTTTATCAGTAATTATAATGTTGTAGGGCAGTTAGTTCACTCTTAAGGGAAGTAGTTCAAATATGTGCACAGTATTCCAAATGATACCTGATGATCTGAAAGGTAAAAGCTTTATCTTCAAAAAATTTTCAAACTGATCTTCCAAATTTCCTTCTATGTTTAATAATAAGTAAATGGGAGTAAGAGCACTTACATGATTGCTCTCCATTCTTTTTTTCCCCCAGTTTTATTGAGCTATAATTGACATATAACAACAACAACAAAAAATGAGAGTGATGTGGCATGATGGAAGTGTCAGCTAACTTTATTGTGGCAATCATTTTATCATATGTAAGTATCACATCAGCATGTAGTACAGCTCTCCATTCACTTTTCATAAAAATAAGATACTTTTCTGAAAATTAAAATAGTCAGTTATATCAATTAAAAACTCTATCTTAACTATATTTATTATAAAATGAAACCATTATATTATAATCTCACAAATGGAAGGTGATCCCTTCAATAAAATGTAGCTATAAAATTTACCAAAAACACTTTTTTCACATATATTGCCAAATTTATACAAGTCATCACGAATTCAGCTTAATTTCAAAGAAAGCATGAAGATATATTGCAAAATCTAAATTACATGCTTTTTTTCCCCCAAAACTGAAATATATTACTTAAGATTGATTGTAGTTACTGGAATAATTCTAACCTTAAGTTGTATTTTAATGACTTGAGAAGATGATTTTTATAATTACTATATCAAAGCACAAGCCTAAACCACAGAGAAATTATTTATTGGAACTTCCAGGACATCACTTGAAGTCAGAACACATTGTCTCCAATGTCATTCAATGTAAATATCTAAATTCGCAAGAGCACCCACTTTACACTGTACAGGGAACACAGAATTCTCCTTCTTAGTCATCAAGAAGCAATTATCATCACTTTTTTGTAAAGTGAATGTAATCACAGCTTTTATAAAGATTGTCAATATCAAGCTGGGTTTATTGGAGTATTGTTGTTATTGCTGTTGGTTTGCTGTAGATTATGTGTGTGTGTGTGTATTTTAGTGTAACTGAGTTTGTCCTCTCAGAGATTTTGATTCAGAAGATCTCTAAAGAGACATGGGAAGAGCTGTGTGCTTTTTACAAGTTAATCAAATAATTAACATTGTCAGCCAAGATTAGAAAATTTGCTATAAAATAAAAAGGAAATCAAATGTTCACGGGTAATCGAGTTTTATTTGTAAACTTCTTGTGTAAATGAATACATCTAATTTGACGAATAAGCACTTTTTCTTTACAAAAGAAACTTTCTCTTCCTGCCTTGGATACTTGCTCAGCATACCTCCTCTAGCTTGGACAATACAAATTATTCTTTTGTTAATTCGATGCCTGAGTGAAGAAATATTTTGATATGCATAAATAAATTGGTGAGACCGTTTTGTAGGGATTTATCTGCTTTTACGGGAAAACTTTTGAAGCCCTGGAATATAAGTTATATAGGAAACTGTGATTTGTATTTTAAATTGATTACTGTAACGTATTTTCATTATAAGAATAAAACCTAGAGGAAACACAGAGTAACTGCCAAAATTAATGGGAGAAGATAATGTGATACACTTATATCATGTTTTGCTATTAAGGACTTGAGCAGACAACCCAACAAAAATACAATTTCTGCTACTTTTATATGCAATCTGACCTTGAAATGGCTAATTGTTGCCTTTAAAATATAAACTTATCATTTAAAAATGAGCTAATATGTTTATAATCTTAAAATAGACTAATAAAAATATCCACCTTATGTATTTATTGTAGAGAATATGAAATAATGTATTTGGAGTGGTTATCACAGTGCCAGGAAAATAGTAAATCCTCACTAAGTAGTTATTAAGAACCAGGAAATAGTCATTGAATCAAGTGTAATTAAAGATAAATAAAATATAGATTGTTTTATAACAAAAAAGTTCAAGAAGAGAAATTAAAATTTCATTCAAATTGCCATTAATGCCCAGTTATGACTGTTTTTCTATAAGTTATACTGAAGATAAAATATAAATTACAATACCCAAACAGTTCTTCAATTCATCCCTCTTTCATTATTCTAGAAAAAGAAAAAAGAAAATGTCGATATCAACAAGGCAAAACTAACAAAATGGTTGGTGAGAAAATAAATGTAAGAAAATGGTAACCAAAGCTAATTAGAATATCAGTTGACCAAAAAAAACCCTCAAAAATATGAAAGAAATAAAAGAAAAATATTATTAATTTCCAGTATATAAGTATTAGGGGGGACAAGAAAGGGATATAGGGGAAGCAGGGTAGTTATGGTGGCAACAAGGACACTATTAATAAAAGATTTGGCTTTCATGATGGCAAAATGTATATGACATATGCTCCTAGAATGTGGTAATTTGGACTGGAATTTCAACATCATTTTTTATATGTCAATTATATTTTATATTATGTGTATTTGCATGGCACTCAGGGTATATTCATAAAAATAAAACACATGGTGAACATATTAGTATTATAATTACCCACGTAAGGGGATGGACTATGATGCAGCTTCCATGCTCCTATTGTACTGTTCTCTCTCTTGTGTGCTTTATTTCTCTTTTTGCTGAAGAAAAGATGAAATACTGCTTTTGGAAGGAAATATTTACTCTATCTGCCAAAATTACTCTTGGTAGACTGCAACTCAAGCAGTAAATATATTTTTATGAATAATTAGTTGATTGAATGTCTGTGTGAATTAGAGGCTTTTTAATATTCATGACTAATTTATAATCTATGAATATTTTATTAATTTCTGTGTTGTTTGAAATAATGATGCTACAATAACACAAAACCCAAATAATTAACATTAGTAAACTCTAAATAATAAGTCAATGACAGTTCTGTGATTAAGTATCACCCAAAGCTTCCTTGACATAACAATATAATATGCAAAATACAAATATTGGGGCTCAGGTATAGAGATATGTAATCCATTATTTTCCTTATAAATTAGAAAATCTAGATGTAGAACCACCTTCATTGTTTTCAACACTTTTTATAGACTCAATTACAGGAAATCATCTCCTTTTTTTATTATTTTTTCTTTTTTTGGTAGCAGAACTCTCATCTGCAGAATGGATTTCAGCACCCATCTGAGAAAGATACACTCACTTTTGAGATAGACGTTCATTTATTGGATTTGTATATTATCCTGCTTAGACTTGTATTTAGGCACTTATATTGTAATTGTCTAATTTTTTCTTTCACTGATTTGTAAGTTTTAAAGGACAGACATAGTATATTATATTTTGTTTTTGCTTATGTCTTATTTTCCTGGCTCTAACACAATAGAAGTTTTATATGAATAAACAAATAAATTATTTGCTCTGAAATTCCAAATGTTCTCCCAAAGAGTCATAGGAGAAAAATTGTTTAATTCGAAATATCTAAGCATGGGATGATGAACTAGTATCATAATTACCCGATTTATTCTGCAAAGTCTGCAAAGTCTGCAAAATAACATTTCCTACTGTGGGACTCATCTTTCAGATCCTTGCACCTCATATCTGATTATAGTCATAGCTTCTCTGCCTACAACAACTTTTTCCACAACTGCCCGAATCTGAAACCACCACAGCAGAAATCCAAGCAGGTGCATGCAGTTGTCCCTCATGGAGACCAAATCTCTAGTCATTCCAGCTAAACAATCAGAAACAAAATTTTGAAAGATTTGAGGAGCTGTAAAGGACAGCTCCACTAGAACACTGTCTGTGTATGTCACCTTTCTGACTCACATCTGTATCTATGGAAGGGATATTTCTTTAACAGAAAGCCAGCGTTATAAAACCTAAAACAGACCAACCATTTAAATGAATATACTTTAAGTGGTTTTTGCAATTTTTGGACCTCCCTGAAGCTACAAAAGTTACATATTTCTCAAAAACCTCTCTTGTATTTCTCCATTTTGGCTTTCTCTATTGACTAAACTCACTTCATTACCACAGAGCAACTGACCTCTAGACAGTCAATCAAAAAGAGAAAAGAAGCATGGTGGGCAAATAGTACCATCTTATATTTTGCAAAAAAAAAAAAAAAAAGAGTAAACTGTTTTTCGAGATCTGTAAATAATTCTTCAGCTTTTGAAATCATTGTTACTACAAATGTATTGATCAAGAATTGAGAGATGCCCAGTTACTCAAGTCAAACTCAGTATCCACTGTACATGTTTTATGTTTTGGAAAATTTTATATACAAATACAGTTAGTCAGAATAACACAGGACCTCTTATGGTGAGTCTTTATTGATATAGAATTCTGCCTGAATACTATAAAACCTTAGTTATTCAAATTTCTAAAATGTCTTACAACTAAATTATAGTAAGAATGTTATAATTTAAGAAATGGAAGTATAAAATACTTCAGTTTGATCCCCTGCTATTCCATATATTAGTATGTAAACAAACGCTAGCTATAGTGATCAAAAGAGAATGGCACTGATAAAAACAGACACGTAGACCAACGGAACAGAACAAACACCCCAGTAATAAACCCACACATTTACAATAAACTAATCTTTGACAAGGGCACCAAGAATACAAACCCGGAAAGAACAGTTTCTTTAATAAATGGTGCTGGGAAAAGTGGTTGTCCACATGCAAAAGACTGAAGTTGGACCCTTATCTTACACCATACACAAAAATTAACTCAAAATGGATTAAAGATTTAAATGTAAGACCTGAAACCATAAAATTCCTGGAAGAAAACATAGAGGAAAAGCTTCTTGCCATTGGTCTTGACAATATGGTTTTGGGGATATGACATCAAAAACAGGTAACAAAAGCAAACATAAACAAGTGGGACTATGTTAAAATAAAACATAGGGTTTAACCTTCAATATTTATAAGAAACTCATACAACTGTTAAGCAAGGATGCCATTAGGCTGCGGCTCTAACGAGGTGGAGGCCTATGTAAGCAAACCAAAACCTAAGCCTGAAATGCCTCAAGGTTGAGAAATCAAAACGCTAAGGACAACCAATCACAAGCAGGTGTTCAACTGTAGCCAATCAGCAAAGTCCTTACTTTGCTTCCACGCTTCCTCTATGGAAGCCTCTCCTCAGCGCCTGTCGGCGGAGCGCGCCTAACCACGGCCAGTTTGCTGCTGCCTGACTGGAATCGATTTTTGTTCAAATAAACTCTTAAAAACTTGAATATGCCTCAGTTTATCTTTTAACAGTTCTGGTGTCAGAAGAACAAACCAAAGGGACCCCAGCAGCCCCCAGGAGCCCCGAGCAACCAGGCGGAGGTACCTGCTGAGCTCCCTGGAGCCGCTGCCTGCTCGATGCCTCTGGAGGTGTGGGGACGTCCCCTCGGATCCCGGTCCTCGTTCAGCGGCTTTGCGTCACGAGCTTTCAGACTCTGAGCATCTTTTTTTTCCCCAAACTGGGTCCCGAAACCAACTGGAGTTGGCCTAATTCCGACTTAGAAACCGGAGGGGTTCCAGGGTCGGATCCGGTCCAACTTAGAAAGCAGTCCGGGTTCCAGTTCTGACGGAGTCCGGCTCAGACTGGTTCCTACTTAAGTCGGACACCGGCCGGGTCCAGCCTCGGACTGGGTCTGACTGAAACTGGGCTGGGCCCGTGTGAGGCCTCGGCTGAATAAAATTTTATTTTAAGGCTGCCCAGCAGATAACCTGACCAAGAATGATCTTGAATTACGGTGGCCACAGCGGAGAACTTTTAACCGAGAAAATCTCGTCCATTTAGGAGGGGCCTCCGAGAAAAAGGGCCTCAGCTGGGAACTCTCTATAAAAGGTAGAGGGAAAATTATTTTCCTCGCCTACTACAGTTTCCGGTGACCAAGTGAGACCCTCTGGGATGCCCCGCTCACTCTGGAGCCTGCAGACAGCATCCCGGGAAAACTGGCGAAGCCGGCAAAGGTAAGAATTCTTACCAAAGTCCGCTCTCCCAGCTGTCCATCTGTGTGCCTGCTTGAGACAATGGGAATCTAAACTGGTGCAGCCCCTCTGGATAATATTATGGAGGTTCCTCAAAAGATTTAAAAAAAGAACTAGTATATGATCCAGCAGTCCCACTTCTGGGTATATATTCCAAAGGAAATAAATTCAGTACTTAAAAGAGCTATCTGCACTCCCGTAGTCATTGCAGCGTTATTCACAATAGCCAAGATATGGAAACAACCTGAGTGTCTGTCAATAGATGAATGGATAAAGAAAATGAAAATGTGAAATATTATATATATATATATATATATATATATATATATGCGTGTGTGTATACACACACATGCACACACACACACACACATATAGTTGTTGTTGTCTTCCCTCAGGTGGGTGGAGTGTCGGGGTTCCCAAGAAGGCAAACAAGGTGCATTTGGAGCCCACCCGGCGCACTACGTGACTTGGGGTGTGTAGGGCGAGTCCACGCCGGTCTTGGTGGAGGGGCAGGGGGAGGACATGCTGGGATGCACTGAGCATCGGGGTGGAGTCAACAAAAGGCAGAATGAGGCCCAAGTCATTGCAGCCACAACCAGTCTTTCCCTGAGGAAACCCCATCTTGTAGAATCTCGCGAGATCCACGGGGGCCGGTAGGCAAGTCCTGGGAGGAGAAACACCTAGGTGCCCCAGCTGCCGCGGGACCCTGGACCTGCACTCGCCCCTAAGGAGGTTGGCTCACACCACGCATCATGAACCCCAATTCTTGTTATGCACCCCGCCCAATTCAGAGTCACAGTGCAGTGTCACCTCACCCCAAGGCCCTGTCAGGTTTGGGGGGTGGGGGGGACATGCTCTGGCTCAAAGACTGTGCAGGAAGGGACCAACTGAGACCAAAGTGGGGGAGTGAACTTTGCACGCATGGGCCACAAATCTATAGCCTTCCAGGAGTCCAAAGGCCCTGGGGGGAACTTGAGCTTCTGGCACAGAATGATGGGGCCCAAATCTGAGGTCTGCTAAGGTCCAAGGACGCAGCAACCCAAACATGCTCATTCCATGAAATGTATGTATTTTTTGTACAAGTGAAATATTATTCAGCCACACAAAGGAAGGTGATCCTGCTAATTGTGACAATATGGATGAACCACGAACCTAGAGGACAGTATGCTAAGTGAGATAAGTTAGATGCGGAAAGACAAATACTATATGATCTCACTTCAGTGTGGAATCTAACTCACAGAACCAGAGAGTAGACCAGTGGTTGCTGGGGGCTTGGGGAAAATAGTGAAATGGTTGGTCAAAGGGTACTAACTTTCAGTTATAAGCTGAATAAATTCTGGAGCGCTAATGAACATCATGGTGATTATAATTAAGAATAATGTGGTGTATACTTGAATTTTCTGCGAGTATATCATAAGTGTTCTCACCACACACACAAATGTAACTCTCTGAGGTGATGGATGTGTTAATTAACTTGATTGTGATAATCATTTAGCAATATATATGCAAATGAAATAATTACATTGAACAACCTAAATATATACAAATTTTAATCATGCTTCAATAAAATTGGAAAAAATAAATACATGGAATATTTGAGTTTGAGTCCCTGCTTTTCCATATATTGGTATGTAAACAAACAAAAGTTGGTATCCTTGAACTTCAATTTCCTTTCTCAGCCATATATTTATGAATATTAAATATATATTTTGCATCAAGTGTTTAACAGTTGATGCAGATAGAAAGATGAATAGCAATGATACGTTTCCCATGAGCCTGTAGCCTTAATCAAAACAAAACCCAATGGCAACTATCACTTTATTTTTTTCAAAATATATGACAAAGTTTAATTTTATGGATTGCTAATTACTTCCATTCTAGTTGGAATTATTTAGGTTTTATAAATTTTATTTAATCAAATATGTCATGCTGTTTCTAAAGAGAGTTACACCTAGCTAAGGATATAGATATTTCCCCATTACTTCACTGGCAATCAGTGAACACCAGATTTATTGTTAAAATATTATCATCATCTCTTAAAATTTTCATTACTTGGTCTTCTAATACTTTGCATAACTGGAAGAAAAGCACATGTACTTGGAGTTAAAATTTTTAGGCAGATAGAAAAATGCTAAAAGATTATTTATAGATGTTTAAATCTTTAGAGAATCTTTACAATCAACATTAGAATTACCTACTTTTGAATTTATGTTTATTGTATAAGTAAAAACTGAAGCTGATACTAATTTTTCATTCATTTCTCTTAACATGGATAATTCATGGATTTTAAGAACAATTTCTTAAAGTTATTTTATAGGCATTTTCCCCCTAGTAATGAGGACTTATACATTCCAAACCAACATTTAACATATATTTTATAAGTGTCTTAAAAGAGACATGTATAAAATTTATAGAGATTCAGAAGAGAAATTGTCTATCTGCACTTGAAAACCAGGGAAAATTTTTTATAGCATTAACAACATTTATGAGCTGAGACTTGGAGGGACGCGTACTTACCTGATTATCATGGGATTTTAACTATTTGTATTTGCTTCTGGTCGGTTTCTCCTGCCTGTGGTATTGAGGAACCTTATAGCAAGTAGTGAGCATGAGATGACTCTGTTGATTTGGATCCAGATTTTCCTGTCATTAAGTCAGGCTCAGTGGTATCTCTTAATCTTTGCCCCACGTGGTCTCAAGCAATTCAAATCAACTTGTTGCCTTTTTTAAAATCAGGCCTTAATCAAAAATTGAAAATGACTTCTCATTTTCTGCCAGCTGGTTCTCAGAGCACAAAATCTTTATAAAAAAGCTAAATCTAATGCTTCATTTTTCTATTTTTATTTGTTATAACATTAATCCATGCAAATACTGGTATTTTGATATGTAAAACTCACTTAAAATTCTGCTTTGTGCAATATTGGAGATAAAGAATCCTCTTGTTTGGGAAAAAATAAAAGAGCCTTTTCTATATCAAATATTACCTAAGATGTTTGCCTCAGTTTCTCAAAAATCTTTCCCTCTACGTTTGTTTCTTTTTCACCACTAAATACCTCTCAATGAAGCTGCAGGTGAATTTTAAAAGTTTCCAACGTAGGGCCTCCCTGGTGGCGCAGTGGTTGAGAGTCCGCCTGCCGATGCAGGGGATACGGGTTCGTGCCCCGGTCTGGGAGGATCCCATATGCCGCGGAGCGGCTGGGCCCGTGAGCCATGGCCGCTGGGCCTGCGCATCCGGAGCCTGTGCTCCGCAACGGGAGAGGCCACAACAGTGAGAGGCCCGCATACCGCAAAAAGAAAAAAAAAAAAAAAAAAGTTTCCAATGTATTTCTTGCTAACTTTAATGTTTATTGAAAGCCTCAGATCAAACCAACCTCAAATGAACTCCAGTAGTATAATTATTTTTGGTACCAGAAGTTATGCTCCACCATAAATTTTATCCCTATCCTCCTGGAAGAAGACACCTATGACCTCTTTGATTTTTTACTTGCTAATACAAAGTGAAAATTAGAATCAAAATCTTTTATGTCAAGAGTATGGTTGCTCTGGAGCTTGATAGGGCAATGATAATATTAGTCACTATATTTTAGGTAATAGATTCACAGTACTCTTAAAATGTTCTATACTTGTAAACTACAACAGAAAAAAGTATTTCTGTGGACACATTTACACTGTGTACATGTGTGGCTATTTATGTTTTTATGTACTTGAC
This sequence comes from Mesoplodon bidens, assembly GCF_964165515.1. NCBI lineage: Eukaryota > Metazoa > Chordata > Mammalia > Artiodactyla > Ziphiidae > Mesoplodon > Mesoplodon bidens. The sequence goes on along the minus strand of NC_138169.1, from coordinate 79,858,800 downwards.
AAATAACCTAGCCAGGATACTGCTTCCAGAATTATCTTGTTTGTTTCAGGATTACATCAATAGATATCTAATAATTATGTTCTGCATCCTTAACATTTATAATTGGTGTCATCTGGCAGTTGATTACAGATACCGAGAAGAAAGAAGGCTACCCCTGTAAATTTTTTTCTTCCTTTGGTTCTGTCAATTGCTGTCAAAAAACTTCCTGTATAATAATGATTAGTTAAATATCCTAACACAGATTTCCATGATTATTTTAGCAAGCATTGAATGTTTTGCTTAGTTCTAATTATTTTAACAAGATTGATTCAGCTAATGTATCCTTTGTTATTTTTTTTATTGTTAGGTATTTATTTGAAAATAAAATGCACTGTAGGAAATTGATTTCAGCTTCAAGAGAAGAAAAGTACCTCATATTCAGACTGAGAAAAAGAAAATTAAAAGACCCATCTTGAAGGTAAAGCTCAAGTCTTTAAATTCTCATTCTTAATCCAGGATTTTTATAATGCTACACCTCTTTAGTGATTTGAGTAGCAGTCTGTGAATTTTTCCTGAAATCAATTCAAATGCTTTTCACATTTGAGACATATTTTACAACTGTAGGACTCAGTTAAACATATTTAACCACTAATCTATATGACAATGTACACTGACCATTAAATAGATCCTAGATAAAATCTGGGGTTGATTTTACTTTAATCAGAGACCCTATAAAGTGAGGGATTAAATAAAATAGATTAAACATAACTAGTTATTAATAAGGAATAAGAACAACTAAGAATAAATTATTAAGGAGAGAGAGACAGACAGACAGAGATAGAGAGAGAAAGAGTTCTTTTACATTCCAAAGAAAGAGTCCAAATTTCAATAAAGGTGAGTAAAGTGTAATGCAGCAAGAATTCTTCACAGACCTTTTAGCATTCAAAGTATAGCATGCATGCTGCATGGTGCAATTTTACAAGCCTGCAAAATAGTGACATTAATGGTCCAGAATCTTTAAAAATCATAAGTCTGCAAAATGATTCATTTGCCATGCACCTTGAATATTAATAATATTCAAGTAGTTGCATTTATTAACCTTTTACGTTAATGGTCAGAAATGAGAACCATTGCATGACAGAAGGGAAAAATGTTTCTGATGACTATTGGGTTTCATTTGACATAAATAAAAACCATCAAGTACATATTATGTTAGATTAGCCGAGATCTGGATTCCATATGACAAGTCATTATTATTAAAGGCAAATGGAGGGTATTTTCAAATACACCCTGGAGTGAGGTAGACTAAAATACAATGGTGCACTCTTGAATGTCAAGGACATTTTGTGTGGTGTGTAATGGAAAACTACAAGTAATGTGCAGTTTGGGAACTATTCCATGTTCCTCTGAAGACCTCAAAGCATCACACTGACTATTTTATTGGAATCTGTCACCCTCTGCCATAGGTTCAAGTACATAACAAATATTTATGGGCAGTCATCATTTTGATGACAGAGAGAATGTGTCAAAGCGAACCGCATCATTATAGTTAGCATATGAGGAAGTGTATAATGTCTTACTCTTCCTATCTCTCCTTCTTTTTCTTTTACTTAAAAATAATCAGTCAAGTTTTATATAATCTATAAGTCATTCCCTGTTAGAAAATCAGAGTCATAAATGCCTGAGTGATTTTTCAACAATGTAGTAAGTGATAAGCTGACTAATTATGCCTTCCTAAATGTCAGCTATACTCATTAGGAAGTATGAAGACCACTGAGAGTAGGAAAATTTTGTTTTAAGAATATTAAACTTTTAAAGTATGCAAATATTGGTAACCTCAGAAATAAGTGCTTTGTCACAATAAGGAAAATCTAAAGTTAGACTAGAAAAAAATGTTATTGTTCAGTGTGAGAATTTTTGTATGTAATAAAGGCAAAGAACTTGGAATTAGAAGACCTGAATTAGGCTACGTTCTCTACCTGTTATTTAGTAGATCAACACTAAGTAAATGGCTTAACCCCCCTGAACCTCTGTTTTCTCAATCTTAATCCAACCCATGTCATAAGGTGTGTCCAGAACTACATATAAATAAAACATTTTGTAAACTATGAAAAAGTTCAGGAAATGAAATGAACTGTTATTCATAATTACAATTTAAATAGTAACAGCACTGATCATTATTTGCCTGAGGTTGCGGGTGAGGGTTTGGGAGAAGGCGAGTGCCGAAGAATTACAAAGGGGAATAAAGAAACTTCTGGGGATCATGTACACATTCATTGGCTTTATGCATATGCCAAAGCTCATAGTACATTTTAAATATTTGTAGTTTATCATATGTTGATTATAATAAAACTGTTTTTAAAAAATACAAGGAGTACTACCATTACAAGAAAAAAATGAATGGGTTTCATAAATATCATATTGGATGAAAGAAGATGGGCACAAAAGAATGTACCATATACTTGATTCATGTAAAGTTCAAAAACAGGAGAATATTACACAATATTAGAAGTCAGGGTAATGAGTACTTTTAAGAAAGAGGGAAGAAGCAGTAATTGAGCAGGAACAAAAAGAAAAGTAATAAGTATTGAACATATTCTATGTCCTTACCTGGGTTGTAGTTACATGAATTATGTTTATGATAACTTCTTTAGATGTACATGTTAATTTGTACATATTCATTTACATGCATTATACTTCAATTAAAAAGCTCATTTAGGAAAGAGATGATTTGTGAGCAAGAAGTGTCACCTGAGTTGGAACTGCTTGACCACTAGTTGCATACTTTACCAACTAGGAGAACTGAATTATTTACCTGGATAAGGAAAGGTCTCTATCCCCAAAGGAATATATCTAAGAATGTCAGTTCTGCAGCTCTACTAAGCCGTTAACTAACAAAAGACTTCTTGCTCTCACAAGAGCAAATCTTAGAATAAAACAGGATATTATCTAGTAAGCATGTAAGTCTGAGTTCTCCACAGAAAAAGAACCAACACAATACATATACACAGATTTATTATTAGGTATTGGCTCACATGATTATGGAGGTTGAGAAGTCCCAAGATCTACAGTTAGCAAGCTGTACATTCAGGAGTGTCAGTGCTGTAGCTCCAGTCTGAGCCCAAAGGCCTGTGAACCAGGAGAGGCAATGGTGTAACTTCCAGTCTGAGTCACAGTCCAAAGTCAGGAGAAGATGGATTTCCCAGCCTGAATTTAAAAATAATCAGTCAAGTTTTACATAATCAACAAGTCATCCCCTGTTAAACTATTCGAATAATTTAAAATCAAATTAGATTTATCTATCTGTCTATCTATCTATCTATCTACCTTTTTACCCAGTCAGCCAGAAAAAACATTCTCTCTTACTCAGTCTTTTGCTCTATGCAGGCTCTGCGCATTTGATGAGGCTCAGCCACACTGGAGAGGGCAACCTGCTTTACACAGTCCACCAAGTCCAATGTTAATCTCATCCAGAAAGACCCTCACAGACACACCCAGAAATAATGTTTAACCAAGTATCTGAGCACCCAAATATCTGGGCACCAACTATCTGGGCTAAGGACCAGTCAAGTTGACACAAAAAAGTTAACCATCACGATAAGAAAGGGCAAAAGGTCAGAGGAATTTGAGATACAGCAATGAGAATGGCAATAACAGAGTTCAGGGGCAAACAAAATGCATCGAATGACCCAAACTGAATCAAATCTACAGGGGTATGATTTAGTGTCTCCAGTTGTGAATTCCAGAGACCTTGGATCTTTCTTAATTTCTTCTTCGAAATCATACAAGTTTCATCACCGGGCCTGCCCATACTACTTAAATATTGCTGAATTCCTTCTGATTTTATTTCTGCTACCAACAGTCTAATTCAGTTTGCCATCAGACATTAATTAGACCCAGTGCCTGTGCCTCTGATGTAGTTTTCCTGTGTGACTCTTGCTCCTGCAATCCATTTTCTATCAGCCGGATTGATTTTTTGTGACATATATATTGGATCAGTCAGCTAAAGTAATTAATGCCAGTTTTCCATTGTACTTAAAATAACATTCCATAGTGCTAAAATGACCAATAAGGAGGGCCCTGCATGAATTGGTTGGTTCCCACCTTCCTCTCAGACCCTGTATTATACTCAAAAACCTGATCTCTCCGTTTCAATATTAGCCTTCTCTTTTTGGGAGGAATTCTGCAAATTAATCTTACTTTTCAGAGCAGTCCACAAACTGTCCTCTTTCCATGGAACGCTCTTGCCTTATTCATCCCTAAGCTGACTCCTTCATATCATTAAAAACTCAGCTTTAATGTTACCTTTTCAGAGAGAATGTCTATGTCAACCTTTTCTAAAGGGAACATAGCTCACAGTTTTGCTTGATCACTATGAGTTAGGCACTATTTATAAAGAGTATTAATCATCCCAAATTATCACTTGCTTCCATTGCCAGTTTTTTCTGTATCTGTTTGTAGCCAATTTGGGCAGATAGAAATAGATGGGAAAAAATTAAGGGACACCTGTACTGTCTCTCCTCTGTACTAAGCTAGCACTAACTGTAGTAGCAAGAGTAATATTTCATTATTAATATGAATATTTTGATATAATAATATACTCATGAATAAAATGTTGAATTCCCATTTTTTATTGTGTAAGATTTGAAATTTTATAAATATTTTACAGGTCATCAAAGTGTATTTATTAATGTCAATTTTATTCCATAATTGTAGAGCATAAATTAACTTTGATATAAAAGTCATTCTAGTAATTTCTCTGATGAAATAAAATCCAAATGGGGGAAATAACTGAAAATGAGTCCAAGTATCTATTTGAATGCATAATTATTATCTATGTGTCTAATGGAGCTATTCATTAAAAGTGCCTCCCTGAAGCTGCTTCTTCAAAAATGTGTAAGAAAGAGTACGAGGTAGATGTATATTGAGATAAAACTCCTAGTATTAAAAAACTCATCTGTATACCCTGCAAACTCAAGGCTTTTCTTAATTCTCTGCACAAAGCCATGCACACCTTTGGGGCTGCCTGGTAAAAATTGTGAATCAGAAACATAAGCAGGTTGATTTATTTAAAGGATATATAAAGACAAAAATAATGTATATGGGAATAATTGTTTTTATGGATCAGCAATTCAATATGAAAGAGAAAAATGACTCAAGAAGAAACAAGTTAGGGTGTTAAAATAAATAGAAATATGCATAGATATAGATATAATTACATGTATACTGAGACTCATTCTGATACTGATTTATATGTCTGCATTGTGGGACATCCTTGTGTGATAAATATCAATTGAATCTTATCTTTTAATTGTGACCAAGGTAACATGTAGAAAAGGACAAAGAGTGTATTCCAGTTTATAATAACAAAATATAAATGATTACCCCTGAAAGAGGGGAGGAAGGTGAAGGCTAGACTATGTGAATGAATACGAGTACTCTTAAAAAGTAAGTGAAACTTCTTCTGAAGTCTAAGAAGATACGTTGCTTTGTTTCTCCATATCAGAAAAGGACATTTCATTGGTTTAGTTATAAAAACATTCAGTCAATTAGAGGATAACAGCCTTTTATAATATTTATCTCAGTGTGGTACAGAAGTAATTTGATTTTTGATTTCACAATGCCCGTGTATTTTTATATACTGCTGTTACGAGTAATTTATTTTGTAACATTCCATATAAATAATAAGCTGTAACTTTAAATTCATTGTTTCCCATTCTTGAGTTACAAGTGCTTTTAATTTGTTGATGAAAATTGATGGATCAAAATAGAATTTTGACAGTGAAGCCTCAGATCATAAAATGCTTCATTAACATATCACATAGATTAGCACTTTTAATTTTTGCATTATTCTAAAATGTAACTGAGTTTATAACAACATTATTCTTTGCTGCAATGGAAGTAGCACAGTACATTGATTAGCATGATTGTGGATTGATTAGATTTCATTCTACATTGATGAGTCAAAAGAGGCAAGCAAAGGACACTGTGCTGACTGAATTTATGAAATGGCAAGTGAAAGACTCTCTGTTAACCAAGCAGTATTGAAAGTTATTTCCTATTCCCTGAAATCCATTCTAAACTCTATATTATAAATACCATAGGACAGTGAACTCCTAGTAAAATAAAACTTGAATATCTCAACTAGAGTAATTTGGGGAGGATTACCTCAGAGAAAAACAAAGTAATTCTCCAAGGCGGGGGAAAAATGTGTCAGCTTCACCATGAGATATCAGAAACTTTGCCAGGAGTGATATAGAAATCAAAACAGCAAGAGTGTATTTGATATTTTGATGATCACCAACAAATCTGTATGAATATAGGGCTACTCTAGTTTACATGTGTGCATTCACCAGCAAATTCTTGAATACTAAGGTGTTCCAGGCACTCCATTGGGCTCTGAGGATACAAAAAAGAGCAAGATTTCCTTTCTAGAATATTTTTTTCATAGTCCCGTGTGACTTACTTTCTCAGCGACAATTGACAATTTGAACACATCTTTTTTCTATGCCCTTGCTCTCCTTTCGTTTCAAGGTCATAGCCCTTTGACTTTCTAATCTCTCTGACTTTTTTGTTACTACCTCAGTAAATATTTTCTTTTCCACTAATTTTAGACTTTCCAAAGGTTCTGCCTCAGAATAGCTCCCAAGAGTCATATACAGAGAGATGAATCCTGATCTATGTCTCAGGATCTTATTTAGTTTTGATATCTTTACCCAGATGCAAGACTTAATGGCATTCCAAAAAAGTATATTGTTTCCCCACAAAACTTGTCCTTTTTAGTTCTAAAACTGGTACCAATAACTTCCCTTTCACTCTGTTTCAAATCTTTGGAATTAACTTTGAATCCTTCCCCTCCCTTTATTACTTATAACTAATTATCATGCAGGGTAAATACCATCTAATTTCCATTCTCAGGGACTCTATTCTAATCAGGTCTTAAGTACCTGATTTGTGGGTACCTTATGGATGTATTCAACCCTCTTCATTTATATTACATTTCTGTTTTATAATAAAATGATGGTGCTGTGCATGTCCAAGTTTATAGTTCCGTGGATGATATAATATCCCATACATGATTGGCAGTTTAAATCACAGAGTTATTTTTTTTCCATGATCAAATGTACAGTCTCTGCTAGGGTCTAGCAGCAGACCAAGAATTGTTTTAAAACAGTATTAATCAACAAAGAAGGGGATAGACTTATCCAAAAACCTTGGAATATATTTTGTGACTCTCCTATTGGAGCTGCTTGTCAGACTTTATTCTGCATTTCTATCTGCCTCCCACACTATTGAAACTGGTAATTCATAACTTCCAAGTGACAGGGAAGCTCACATCAGTCGAGACCTCTGTAGCACCTATTTGTATGTTGGTTGCCACTTAAAACCGGCAACTTCACAGATTATCCCACAAGTGGTTTCTAGAAGCAAGTTCAAATGTGACATATATCGCCTCCCAAATCCAAAGGGATCCACTCCAAGTTGTGCCTTTCATCATGGTAGGCAGATGCAGCAACTTAGCTCTCATTTTAGAGGGGTGTGCTAATATTCACCACACCATTAGACGTTCTAGGTATTTCACTGGGTTTACTTTCCACCTTTGGGCAACATATGTATAGATAAGACCTCTAACGTGCTTGCTACTCTTCGCCTACCAGGTCTAAATAGCATAACGTTATCAATCGTTATGGGCAAATGTGGTATTCTATGACCGAACAAAATGATAGAAGCTCCTATAAATTATATGATCACAGTGAGCAGAAGGTTTGACCTAGCACTGGAGTAAAATATTAAAATTATACTCTTGTTCCTGTCATGGTAATGCCAACAGTTTTTGATCTTACTGTTTGGGATGGAAAATAAAATACTCACAAGGTCAAAGGCTGTAGACCAGCTGTAAGGAATAGTGTTGATTTGCACCAGCAAAGGTACCACATCTAGAACCAAAATTGTGATTGGTAATACCACTTGACAAGGTTTACAATGATCTACTGTCATTTTCCACAACCCATCTGAGTTTCCACAGACAAAAAGAGAAAAATTAAATGTAGATGTAGGAATCACTAGTTTTGAATTTTTTAAAGTTTTTTCTAGTTTTACTAGCCTTTACAATTAATCCAGTGGTTTGGATTTGCTTTTCATTTATTTGGCAGGAAAGGCTAACTCCCAGGACTTCAGCTTGGTCCTTCTTACATTAATAGAGCTCATTTTGGAACCAATGCAATGATTCTGGCAGCTACAAGATATATCTATTCCCACCACATATTCGCTACCAAGACAAACAACTACAGAATAGGTCTATAGTCCCACTACACCTGCTGTTAGATGCACTGGGGTCAGGACACATCCAGACCCCTGACCACCTCCTCAGTCACCTGCCTCCATTCATTGTCCCTCGCTCTGAGAGATGACCTTACAGGTAAAACTAATTTCAGTATCAATATACAGTTACCCCTAGAAAGTCTGTGTATTTCTGTTTTCTTGGGAAATAATCACCCTTTTGAAAACTTTGGAGGAAATTCATGTTCTATATCTTTCCCCCAATGATCCTGGCATTACAGTCAACATAGAATATGGTGGTCTCCACAGTGCCTCCATCTAAGAACTGAGTAAGAGGCAGTACAGCCCCATTACAATGACTTTAGTTATGCACTTACCCAGCAATCTTAGATGTTTTATTCTTGTAAGCATATCATGGAAAAACTTAGGAAACTATTCAATCATTTATTTTCTAAGTGGCCCACAGATGAATTAGCCAAACTAGCACCCTGTGCATCCAAAGGCTCTGATTTCTTTTGCAATCTTGTAGTTTATTGTGGCAGCCTTGTCTCTGATACTTAAGTACTACCAACTTCTTCCACTGCCATGGTATGGCTTCACTTCCGTGGAGATCAGGGAATCTAATTCCATCATAGCATCCTTCACAACAATCTTTAGCCTATAGCATTCAGCCCTAAAAGTACACTTCATGTTGGACACAGCTGAGGATTCATTTTCATTATAATCAGAATCGAGGCTTGCTCTCAATCATACTTTTCTTAGCACTTCAGAAGACAGGGTCTCATGAAAAACTGTCTTTTCCCTAAACACCTTTCCTTAATTTTCCCTGTGTTTGTTCCAGATGACTCTAAGGAGAAACGTGACTGTTGTCCTAAAAAGATAAAACCACCACCACCTGATGCCACACTGCTTTGCCTTCCAAGCCCTCTTCACTCTATATCATAACCAGTGATATTCTGAAGAATTTTGTTGGTATTTCATGGGATGGATCACATATGTCTTATTTACCAAAGCAAAGTTAATTATTTGCACATTACACATATGAACATGCCAATTCCAGAATTCCATTTTGAGATTCTGCTTCCTAGTGCCCCAGTACCTAAATATGTATCAGTCCCTATCCCAGAAGGAGGCAGCAAGCTTAAAACAGGATACTCTGAGGATGCTTTATGTACCAAGAGGCTAACTATAAAGTTTTGGACGAGCTGCATTGGAACTACAGCTGATAGTTCAAGAACTCAGACTAGATGGGTTGAGTGCAACAGGATTCCAGAAAGCAAATAGCTCTCTAACATAATCCATGCAGTTCAGTCTCCTATCACAGAAAACAGGAAGAGAAGAGAGGATTCCCATTAACAAAAAACAGTTATTAAGCCCTCTACCCTGTTCTCCCCAAGGCTGTTGAAGAGGAAAAGAAAGGGAGATTTTTGAGTATTTCCCCTCGCCAGGAGGTTCTTAAAATGTTACCTACTCCTGTGTCAGATATTAAGGCTTCAGGTTAGCTGCATCAGATCTGGTTTCTGGACTGAGTCATTTAAATTCCCTCAATTTTATGCAAATGTAGGGCAATAAGGCTGCTATTCTACTCAGACTAAGTATAAAAGAATCTTTGACTTAATGCTAATGCCTCTCATGATACTATAGGTTTTCAAACCTGGTGAAGAAGGAGCCTGGATGTCAGTAAGGACTGAATATTTCTGGGAGAGAGAAAATTGATCACTTTCTTACCCACATCTCTTCAAGATTTTGTGTTATGAAAATCTCAGGATAAACCTGGTTTAGCCCAGCTGAAACTTAGAAGTAGGAAAAGTCAGTGAAGTCTCTGAAATTAAAGTACAGTAAGCCCCCTACATACAAATGAGTTCCATTCCAAGAGTGCATTCATTAAGTCCAATTTGTTCAAAAGTCCAAGTTAGCCTAGGTACCCAACTCACACAATCGGCTATATATTGATAGTACTGTAGTGTAATAGGTTTATAATACTTTTCACACAAATAATACATAAAAAATAAACACAAAAAATAAAGAAGACATTTTTAATCTTACAGTATAGTACCTTGAAAAGTAGAGTAGTACAGTACAACAGCTGGCATACAGAGACTGGCATTGAGTGAACAGGCAAGAAGAGTTACTGACTGAAGGAGGGAGAGGATGTGGGAGATGGTAGAGCTGAAGGATCATCAACAATAGGAGACTATAAGGCAAGCTGCAATTTCACTCACGCCGTAGTTGATTTGACATGACACGTTCCAATCTTTGAAAGTTCACAACTTGAAGGGGATGTAGGGGACTTACTGTACATTGGAGGAGTTTAGGCTTGGCCCAACACAAGGACCCAAAGTTTTGTGGAAAGTATTGATTAGCATATAATTATTTTGATCAGTAACCCATTTAAGAGCATATACATATTGAAAATAAAAGTCTTAATTCTCCCTGTTGAAAATAAGAAAAAATACTTTTCCTTTTCTCTTTTCTTAGAGCATTTACTTTAGAAAACTTTTAAGTTCTGTGTCTTTGAAATATATATAAATATTTTAAAAGCTAAATAAACCTTGCCAGAAAGAGAAAAACAAATATCGTATATTAACGCATATATGTGGAATCTAGAAAAAATGGTACAGATGAACTTGCAAGGCAAGAAATAGATACACAGATGTAGAGAACAAATGCATGCACACCAAGGGGGGAAAGTGGTGGCGGGGGTTTGGTGGTGGTGTGATGATTTGGGAGATTGGGATTGACATATATATGCTAATATGTATAAAATAGATAACTAATAGGAACCCGCTGTGTAAATAAATAAATTAATTTAATTAAATTAAAAAACAAAACAAACAAACAAACAAAATAAATAAATAAACCTTGCCAGCTGTAAGACCTAGGAATACCTTTCTCAAGGACTTGGGAGTCATCTCTTTGAAATGTAGTTATTGAGGAAGATAATGGAGCCTCTGTCTTCCAATTTCTATGGGAGGAGGGTAGGAACCCAACTTCAGAGAGCCACTTGCTCCAAAACTACCTCCTATCATAAAAACATGGGATGTTTAATTTTCCTTTGGATAAAGCCAGTTAGCTAACACATATGGCCACTCCAGTTATCACGTAAATGTAGGATAAAATGCGTGAAGAATGGTTCTGTTAAATCTTCTTACTTTGGGCTAACTAGTGTTTTTCTTGAGACCATGTATGTAATGAGCTGCATCTGCTTGGCTCTATAAAGCGTGTATGTAATGAGCTGCATCTGCTTGGCCCTATAAAGGGTGGTGATCTCAGGGGGCCATGGGATGCAGCAGCTTGAAGGGGGATCTTAGTTCCCTGACCTGGAATGGAACCTGGGCCATGGAAGTGAGCATGCCAAATCCTAACCACTAGACTAAAAGGGCCAGTGAGCTTGATGTAGGACCTCAATCCTTGTCTTCTTTGAAGAGAGGATTCAGCAAAGAGACAGAAAGTAGTGAAACAAGTAAATTGTTTTTAGAAGAAAAATAAGTGCAGAAAGACACAGGCAGGCTCAGAGAGAGTTGCACACTTTTGGGGTAGTTTAAGTTGTTCATATAGGGACAATTTTCTGGGTTCCCTCTGCCCAATCATCTCGCTTCATCTTACTGCATGCCCATATTTGGTCCGACTCACAGACCTCCCCAATGTGCCCATGCATCTTTTAGCCAAGATGGATTCCAGTATGAAGATCTCTGAGAGGTTGGCAGGACATATTATGGGCTGGAGTCCCCTCTCTTTTTTGACCCCTAAGGAGCCTTTTTGTGCATGTTTAGTTGGGAACGTCTCCTTGACCTCAAGAGTGAAAAATGTGGTCATCTTGATAGGGTTAGAGTAGGATAATCAATAGTTAGCTCAGAAATCCCACTGGGGGATTATAGATAGAGAGGGAACTTGAGGGGACTTTGGGAGACCACAGTAAGTTAATGATCATTCAAGAAAGTAATGGAAAAATCCTGAAACAATGTGGGCTTGTTTGACTCATAAAGCAAAGCAAGTCACTTAGCATCAAAGCCAGATCAGCTTGCTTAACAACAAAACCATGCAACAGAAGCATGAGACATGCCCCAAAACAATGAAACAATAGTGGAAAATAAGGCCTACAACCTTCCCAGTGATGTCAACAAGGTAATGACCCCTAGGACATGCTGTCTGCACACACAAAAAAAAACAGTTTATGGAAAGGTGATGTTTCAAAGTAAAAGGCCCTTATTGTACTGAGACCTGAAATAATTTTTCCATAGTGCCATGATGGTACTGGATGCACCATATAGGGTCAAAAACTCCCCCGCCCGACATGTAGGAGAAGTTAATGATGGAAGACTCAAAGAATTAAAAAGAAGGTGGTCTTCTCCCCTTCCCCTCTCTTCCTTTGATTATAAAAATGTAACCCACTAAGTACTTGGGGCAGCGCAACACTCACCTGCCCACTTGTAAGCCTCACAAACATCCTATTCTAATAAACCATTTCTTATCTATCACTCTGCCTCTCACTGAATCCTTTCTGCACTGAGGCATAAAGGACTGGAGCTCCTCGGAGCCCCCAAAATGCCACCTAGTGGTTTCAGTCTTATCTTTTTACTCAAGCAGAGTTCAGCTCCTCTTTGCTCCTGCCTTTATCTTTTTAAAAAAATTAATTTTAAATTCTTTTCTTTTTTTTTTTTAACCCCCACATTTGTTTTATTTATTTATTTATTTTGGCTGTGTTGGGTCTTCGTTTCTGTGCCAGGGCTTTCTCTAGCTGTGGCAAGTGGGGGCCACTCTTCACTGCAGTGCGCGGGCCTCTCACTATCGTGGCCTCCCTTGTTGTGGAGCACAGGCTCCAGACGCGAAGGCTCAGTAGTTGTGGCTCATGGGCCTAGTTGCTCTGCGGCATGTGGGATCTTCCCAGACCAGGGCTCAAACCCGTGTCCCCTGCATTAGCAGGAAGATTCTCAACCACTGCACCACCAGGGAAGCCCTATCTTTAACTTGAAGTGCCAGCAGAAGACAAGATCCAGCTGCTCAGCCTGGGGCCCATCTACCTCCTACCTCAGTGAGATTTCTTTCAGTCTTTGCAATCTCATAGTGGATTGCCTGTGATGCATATCACATTCTGATTTAATGCTTATTCAATAATAAAACTGTTTTCTTCCTCTTCTACCTTTATGGAAAGGTGTTATAGGTTGGGAGATTTTGTTTTTAATTATATTTCCGCCACACTTGTTACCAAATAGATCGGGTCTCACTGCCCCCCACTTACAAAATCCATACTCACAGATGTCAGTAGAAAGAAAAGTTACCTTTAGTCAGAATGCTGGAAATCTGGGGAGATGATGGACTCAGACCCCCCAAAACCACCTCCAAAGATTCTGCTCAGCCATGAAAGTTTTAAAGGGAAACAGAGAAGTAATCTAAGTTAATCATTGAGATGGGGGTTCAGAGTCGTCACTAACTCCCCACCGTGTGCAGGCTTGTGCGCAGGCTTGTCCACTCCTTGTGATCTTCCTCTGTTATCTTGTTCACACAGTTTGGCCACACAGTTTGTTCGGGAGATTACTAAAGGGAAGCTAGGGAAGAGATCTGGTCATCTGTTAATTCCTTATTCTTCATTTCTATTTATTTGATCAATGAAAAGAACTGACAAGTTGGACAAGGTATTGTGTGATTAAAAGGTTTGAAAGGTGGGATTGGGCTGGAGGTGAGCAGAGCATGGGGGTGCCTTCTTTAAAAGTTGGTTGCAATATAGCTTTGCTAAAATGTCAAGAAAAGGGGCTCCCTGCTGAGGGTGGTTTCCTGAAAAGAGCTGCTTGCAACTCCTCACTTGTCAGAACAGCATTCCATTTCTATGGGATTAGAAAGATCTGTCTTCTGTAACTTCTTCATGGTGACATAGGTGCCGTGTTCTCAGAGTTGAAGATGTAGACGTGAGTCTGTAGTATCTCTTTGCTGACAGTTGTGGTTGCCCATTTACATACACAGGCAGAGCAAGCTACAGTTATTTTTATACCCACAAAGATATAGATTATTATGATCAATAATGTTAATCCCATTCTCTTGAGACCAGTTTTTGGGATTGTGCTAGCCATAGGTTCAGTACTGCTCAAGTTGGAGAAACTTATGTCATGGCTACAGTCTGGTCATCATGCAGTTAGCTTTCTTTCCTCTGTTGGCAGTTATAGTATCTGTAAAACAACTCAGGAATGTGCATCAGACACTGAGCCTGTGACTTTATTGTCCTAATCATTAACTGCTCGGTTCCACACTGTGATTTTTCTTTGGAGAATAAGTGCTGACAGTAATTGTGTAAACTTTGAAACTTTGAAATCTAAAGAGGGAAACACCTTTAGCGAAACTTAACAATTTATTTTTGTGAAGAACTGCTGTGCCTGCACAGGAATCTAAACATAAGATGCTCATCACATCCCTTTCTCTAGGTACAGGTACAGAATTTAACAGTGACAGCATGGTGGTGGTAAATAAACAGACTATGGAATGCTCTGGAAGTAATTATCTCTGGCTTTGGGGCATTAAAAAAAAACGAATTCTGTCAGGCTGGATAAGCCAATTCTTGGGCAATTATAGACTGGGAGGTTTCAAGACAAAGACACTTGACTGTTTTTTAACAATAGGTGGTTGCTCCAGTGAGTAATTGATAATTGAGAAAATGAAAGAAATATGGATTTATTTTGTCCCCAGAGTTATAAAATGATACATACTGGCTAAACCTAAAAACTGAGTTTTTTTCATCTTTGGGCCTTTGCTTCTGTTTGTTCTCAACCCAGAATCAGCTTATATCTCCAGCCTTTCATTTATACATCAATATTCTTTTATTTATGTCAGTTTAAAATAACTGCAACCCTATGAAGCTTTCTCTGGTTACACACTTGGATGTGATCTTTCTACAAGACCTAATCATCCGGTATAAAATTTTTCTACATGATGTTTTTCATAGTTAAACAAAGTTAGTCTTATTTAACTTGTTGTAGCATGGGAGAAGGTACTCTTAGAGAAGCCTTGATAGTGTCATGAAAAGGGTTTGGGTTTGTGCTGGCTGATTCTGAGCAGGGAATAGGGAAGCAAGAGCCAGTTCCCGACTGGACAATGTAAGAAGGGGGATCAATTTATGATGGTTTATCTTAGTGCTTATTCAGAAGGCAAAGGGATTAAAGTGGAGCTAGAGTTGTTAGTCAGAAGAGGGGCATATTTAATCATTTCTGTGGCATCTGTAGAGCCTTGTCTGTACTCTGTTCTGAGCCTTGCTTGTGTTCTGTTTGGAATATTGGCCTGGTATTCAACGAGGCTTATTTTCACTTTCTTTGGTTGTCAACAGCACCTATTTCACCTCCGTAATTATAAACCTCATTTTTGAAATATGATACTAAAGGTCTTAGAAAGGAAATGATGAATTCAAGGTCCCACAAGTATAATTAGCAATGTTAGTACAGACTCTGGAGTTCTGGATCCTAACCATGTGTCCCTTCAGTATGAAATTCTATATTCATATGTTTCTGTGGGTTTGTTTTACACTTACCTGCTAAGCCAACTGATCCCTGTTTTGACATGCGCTTTCCAGATATTTTCAAAACTCAAGGCTCTGTAAATAAATGTTTTTAATGTATGAAAATCATCCTAACTGTTTGGGTAAAAATCTGACCTTTCTTTGTCATAATTATTCAGGTATTCTACAAGTATAGCATAGGAAGGGTTCACTACAGCTTAGATATAATATAGTCATTTCAACTATCTAATACCTACCGTAGAAAAAAAAATAACGTTCTATTTTTCTACTAGGTATCTCCAACATCTTGATCAGTATAATGGTTCTGGGAGGTTGACAACTTGATTAATCTGAGCAGTCTCTGACCATAAACACACTCAAACTCTTTTTACTCTAAAGGATTTTCTGTCTCCTTTGTAGATAAGATCAATCAAAATCAGGATAAACCGAGTAACTTTATAGTGGAAGAGCCATATCTTGGTACTGAGAAAAGCTCTGTCTTTTCTGGCTCATCTTAGCTTTTCTCAGAGAATGAAAGCTAATAAAATACCCTTTAAAATACCTAAGAATTAGATCTATATTCTGTTATTTTATATAGTTTTCAAAAAATATCTGGAATATGGGCTTCCCTGGTGCTGCAGTGGTTAAGAATCTGCCTACCAAGGCAGGGGACATGGGCTCAAACCCCGGTCAGGGAAGATCCCACATGCAGTGGAGCAACTAAGCCCATGCGCCACAACTACTGAGCGTGCGCTCCAGAGCCCGCAGGCTACAACTACTGAGCCCACGCGCCACAACTACCGAAGCCTGCGCACCTAGAGCCCATGCTCCACAACAAGAGAAGCCACCACAATGAGAAGCCTGCACATCGCAACGAAGAGTAGCCCCTGCTCGCTGCAGCTAAGGATAGACTGCGCACAGGAACAAAGACCCAACGCAGCCAAAAATAAATAAATAAACAAATTTTATTTTATTTTATTTTTTTATTTTTTTTGCGGTACGCAGACCTGTCACCACTGTGGCCTCTCCTGTTGAGGAGCCCAGGCTCCGGACATGCAGGCTCAGCGGCCATGGCTCACGGACCTAGCTGCTCCGCGGCACGTGGGAACCTCCTGGACTGGGACACGAACCCATGTCCCCTGCATCGGCAGGCAGACTCTCAACCACTGCGCCACCAAGGAATCCCCCAAACAAATTTATTTTTTAAAAATCTGGAATAATTCCTAGTCCGTTTCTTATTAATACTTATATGTCAGAGACTAGCACAATAAATATTTTATGCATAATGTAAAAATCAATGATTAACTTAAATTTTCCCTTCAAAGCATTTGTTTATCTTTTTGGTTCTTCTCTATCTCTTAACCACTACATCCGATAAACGATATACTGCTGATGGCCTATCCCAAATATGTTCTAGAAACCATCATTTTCCTAAACACGTCTCCTTCAGGCATATTCTTCTTACTGATTTAGTCTCTCAGATTTCTCTTTGCCACGACTCCACATCAATCCACCCTTCTGGTTCTTTCTAAAGAAATGCATTCTCTACATTAAAAAAGTATCCGTATCATTCTACTCCCTTCAGTTTAAAGTCTAAAATAACTTAGGCTCCATAACAGAAAGTGTTTTGTCCTCAAAGACTTCATCCCCACCTCATATTCAGCCTCTTTTCTTTTTGCACTTCACATTCTAAAGGTACAAAACTGCTCCAGAGTTTCCTGACCAGACTATACCATTTCACACCTCTATCTATCTTTAACTGGAGACCTTTTTTTTTTTTTTTTTTTTTTTTTCCATTTTTTATCAGCCAACTTCTCATCTTTGAAGAGTTCGGACTGGTATTATTCCCTCAGATGCACAGTCCGTAAATGCATCTGGAAGTGGCTCTTTTCCTACTGCTATAAATGCATGCATAATATTGCCCTGGTATGTTTTGTTGACATATCTATTTCTATGCTACATGCCACATAACATGTCCGATTGATATATTTATTTATGCGATCTCTAGGTAGAAGCACGGTACCTAAAAGAAAAGAGGCACTCAGATATTTATTAACTTTACTGAAGTCAGCATTCTCATAGCATACTTTGCATGGATCTTATTGTGTACTTATCCTTTTCACTGTTATTAATATATTTAAATGTATATGGTTCACAACAGAATTTAGTCCTTTCAGGGACAATTTTCCCAGCACAACACACATAGCATGTACTCAATGAATATATGTTACATGAACTAATGAGGAAAAGATTCACAATGCTACAATTATTGAAACAATGTGTAATTATATACACGAAGCCTAAATGAACTATTTTAGAAATATGGAGTGAGGAAAGAGACAATAGTTGGAACTAGTGAAGTAATTTTCATGGAGAGAATCAGAATAGAGGCACATTCTTGTTTGTTTTTTATTTTGTTTTGTTTATAGCTTTTCTATCTCATTCCTTGCTTGTTTTTTTCCGTTTTGTAATAAAATAATGAATCCAGCTTTTTGAACTCGAAAAGGAATTTAGTTCCTGTGGATCTCAGTTTATTCACCAGTTGAATGAAAGAACAAAAATAGATTTTGTCTGAAGTCCCTTGATGCTCAAACCTTTTCTGTGTCTTACCTCCATCTCACCTTGCCAGTATTAACCTTGTTAACTCCCAAGAGGTTCATTTTTTTATGGGATAAAGAAGAAGAAATAAATAAAACTGTACCAAAAAAGTTTGAAAAAAATAGAGAAAAAAGAGACAAGTATTTGTGTAGGTCTATTTACAATTATTGCATTTAATGATTAGAATCTGCACATTTAACTTGACAATAAAATCCTCAATAATAGAGTTCAAGCACTTCTTTCACTTAAACTGCCTACTGGGATATCTCTTTTGAACTAATGATTATAAATTATTATGGTGAACGTTTTTCCTGCCCAAAGTAAACTACCCCAGGTTTGCATCCAACCGAAAGACACATATTTTGCCCCCAAATCTTGACATGGGTGCTGCAGTAAATATGGTCATTAGCTTTAGCTGCCTTGGCATTATCACATAGTCAAAAATACGGAAAATATTTTTTTAATGGCATAATCTTTCAAACATCTTCAGTTTGTTTTGCCTAGTTCTTTCAGAGTTCTGCACATAAAGGTAGATCTTATTCACACACACATCTGTAGTATTACTTAAGGGTATGGAACAAAGTTTTGCCAGAACGAGTGTATCAATGATTCCAAGGAGTGTCACTCAACCATCAGCTGTGTGACCTGGTTACAGTGTCCTCTCAGGTACTGTTTTACTTGACATGAGAAAGAAAGCAGATGCTTTTCATATTATTTATTTCATTGCCAACACCCATGCCCCCTCAATATAGAAGAGAAAATGGAAGTTAAGCACCTCACCAGCATTTTAGGATGGCCAAATGGTGTGTGGCGGGGGCGGGGGGGAGGATAGGAACTTGTCTCAAAAGCTCACAGCTCCTCCTGAGATGTCTGATTATATTTTCCCTCCAACCAGGATAGAGACAGCATTTCAGACAGGTGGTCTCAGAACTGGTAGCTACAAGCTTAACTGAAGACCATGGACTCTGTCATTCCAAGCAGAACTGTATTTCAGTCCTTTTTTTGGTTATATACTCAACTAGGTTAACTTTTCCATGCCAACCAAATTAATCACTTATATTTTTTTCAAATTTGAAGTCAACACCAATATTGATTTAACACAAGGAATTGTACTAGATTTGTTAATAATCTTGGTGACTATCTAATATAGACTGATAATAAGTAAAGGAGGTCAGGCTCTAAAGAGCCCCATCCTCACCATACCCCAGAATTTTCTCTTTTCACTAAGAAGGACATAGTATATTATCAACAAAACTATGTAGATACCATGGAGACCCCTGAGCCCTTCTCATTAGAAAGAGACTTTAGACCCCAACCCATACAATATTGGAAATAAAAGGGCACATTTTGGA
The DNA here is from genome assembly GCF_964165515.1 of Mesoplodon bidens. NCBI lineage: Eukaryota > Metazoa > Chordata > Mammalia > Artiodactyla > Ziphiidae > Mesoplodon > Mesoplodon bidens. The sequence goes on along the minus strand of NC_138169.1, from coordinate 79,839,114 downwards.
GAATAAGTGATGGAAATCCTAGCATTGGATCCAGAAAAATAAAAAAAATGAAAATGAAAATGTATAATATTTAACACAAATGAATTTGGTTTTGACTTTAAAAAAATATTTATCTTAGCTGTGGTGTCACTTTTTTAAAATTTAAACACCAGGTCTATGAATATTATATGCTGTGACTGAAGCTCACACAGATTGGAAGAACTGGTAAATGGATACAGTGGTAGAGAAACCTTGATATTTTTTATTCACATACCTTCTTTCAAGTTGAATGATGGCTCTGTTTACTTTTAGGCTAATTATCTGAACTTTCTGAGCCTCTGTTTCCTTATCAGCAATGTAAGGATTATAATAACAATCTTACTGGGAAATTGTGAGGATTGAATAAAATTGAATGTAGATTGTGGAATGTACATTGCTCACAAATTTTTAGTTTTCTTGGTCCAATAGACAAAATATGTTCTGTAGTCACTGGTGATTTTCTTGAAAGACGGGGAGGAGTGTATGGAAAAGCCACACATTTTTGAAAAGAAATTCATGAATCTCATTCTAACATAGCTAGTTTTCATTGCTTAATTACTTTACCATAGAATTCTTCCTCTACCCTGGCTCAAAAATATGTAAAAAGATTTTGAGTCATTTGGCAAGAAAAGATGAAAGTATTAGGGTAAAAACATATGCTCTACTCCGTAAAGAGTAATTCAAGGGGTGTTGAACAATAAATATGTTTACATATCTTTTATAAAAGAGCTGGATTTTTTTTCTTCCTTATAAACATATTGCTTCCATTGATACCTATTGATTTAGGGCATTCTATTTATTCTTGAAATATTCAAACATAGCTAATAGACTTTGATTTTTTAAAATAAATTTATTTATTTATTTATTTATGGCTGCGTTGAGTCTTTGTTGCTGTGCGTGGGCTTTCTCTAGTTGTGGCCAGTGGGGGCTACTCTTTGTTGCGATGTGTGGGTTTCTCATTGTGGTGGCTTCTCGTTGCAGAGCACGGGCTCTAGGTGTGAGGCCTTCAGTAGTTGTGGCACGCAGGCTCAGTAGTTGTGCCTCGTGGTCTCTAGAGTGCTGGCTCAGTAGTTGTGGCATGTGGGCTTAGTTGCCCTGTGGCACGTGGGATCTTCCCGGACCAGGGCTCAAACCCGTGTCCCCTGCAGTAGCAGGTGGATTCTTAACCACTGCGCCACCAGGGAAGTCCCTAAGCTTTGATTTTTGATGCCAAAATTCTTCCATGTATAAATATTAACATCCTCTTAAGGTGAAAACTGAAAATTACTCACAGTAAAGATATAAAATAATATCTATATATTAATATTATATAATATATAGAATTCATATTGAATTTTATCATATTAATGCTCATAATTATCACATGCACACTTAATAAATGTCTATAATTTTATGAACATTTTGTGGATCAATAAAATACAAGTGAACTTGGTGACATCTACATGGAAATACTTTCTATAAAAATAATTAGAAGCACTGATTTTAATCTGCTGTTTGTAGAGGAGCTTTCTCTTTTCTTTCTTCTTTTTTAATCTACATAGTATTAAAATCTGCTTAGTTACCAATCAGAAACTATATCAATATGTTATTAAGTCCATATATAGAATCATATCAATTATATTTTGAAAACCATCACATTTTTGTTAAATTCAGAGACAGCATTGTGTGGCTTGGTAGTAGAAGAGACAGTTACAAACTTGGGAGAGTAACACTTCCTAAACTTTTACTTCAAATACTCCTCACTACCTTATTTACTTTCACATTTTACTGATTACTTCCATCTTTCTGAAAAATCTATTAAATTCATATTATTATTTGAGAAGTGACCTTTGTAATAAAATTCTTCTAATGAGAAATGTATTTTTATTGTGATTAGTGAGCTTTATCCATTATGCTTCAAGTATTATATATCCAAAATACAGGTTATAAAATTATTAATGTGACTTTAGACTAGTAGGTATTGAATGTTACTAAGGTGATAATAATAGGCTTATGAAGGGACAGACAATAGTTTATCTACTTTTTTATAAGTTCAGATAGAGAGAATTTCTTGATCCACCCTTTAATAAGTATTATAAATTAAACAATCACTGAAAAGGAAAAGAAAAATACAATTCAAAATGAGACATACGGTTTACCTAATAAAAAATATAAAAGTAGAGTTTAAGATACTCATCATTATTTGCTTAATGTATCTCAAAAGACCCCTCTAAATGGTTATTAAACTGTATAAGTTATAGGTGAGCCAAAGCAGTATATTGCAGATTTTTTTATTGTAAATGTTCTTAGACATCAACTGATAATATTGTTCTTACATTTTTTCCATTCTATGAAACGAACTTTAATCTGAATATTCTGCATACTGCAATCAGAATCTTTAAATAATTTAGGATTTCAAGAATATATAAAATAAAAGAAACTAGCCCCAAGATAATCCAGACTGAGAAGTAATGTTCAAACACTATCTTGTATATTTTTCAAATGACTATCTTATGTAACCCAACACTTGTGTTTTGATTATCTAATTTTTCTTAACAAATTAGCCTAATATTTAGTGTCTTAAAGCATTTTATTACATCTCATGGTTTTTGTTTGGTCTTATTTTTGGTTTTTTTTATTTTGTTTTGTTTGATCAGAAATTTGGACAGGTGTCACTGGCCATTCTCTCACTCTATGTGACATCCACTGAAGTCACTTACTGGTATTCAGGGCTGATGGACTAGCAATAGAAGGTCCAAATTGGCTCTGTTCACATCTTAAGTGCCTTGGTAGAGCCAGCTGGAAGGCTAAACTCACCTTGGGTTATTGTTTGGAGTGGCTACCCATGACCTCTTCATCAAGATGGTCTCAGGGTAGCTGGGCTTCTTACACAGCAGCTTTTTAACTTTGAGTTAGTGTTTTAAGTGACAATAAAAGAAGTTTGCCACATTTCTAAGACCTAGTCCATGAAATTGACAGTGTCACATCTATAGTGTTTTATTTTATTTGTAAATCAATGATGGAACCAGCCAAATTCATGAAGAGAAAAATTAAACTCTATCTCTCAGTGGGAGAAGTAGCAAAAATATTGTGGCCATTTTAATATACTAGAGTCTTCTCATTGGTTATATATTATTTATATCCCTCCCACACACAAAAGAAACTCAGTACCTCCAAGGACCCCCAGAGCCTCCTTTCATTACATCATTGGTTTGAAGTTCAGGATCTTGTCCTCTAAATCAGTTCTAGGTACAGATGAACCTCCTCAGTTTCAATCCTTTAACCCTTCAACTTGGTCAATTTATTATAATAAATCAAAAAGTAAATTTTAATTTTGAAGCTTTTAACTTGTTATACTGAGAAAGTATAGCATATATACTTTCTCTTAAGTCACAAATTCAATACAGCATTGACACAAATTCTAGGATGGTGTTATCTGTAACATTTCTGGGTGTGTGCTAGATCCCTTCTATGTGTTTTCTTAGGTTCATTTCCTTGAGTACAGTTTCTCTTGAACTGAGACCTACAAACTACAGAGATATATCATCTCCCTCCTCAGCCCTGATACATATAATACACAATGATGAGTCATGCATAGAGTAACTATAATAGAGATTTCCATTTAAAGAAAGAAAAAAACACGTAGAATCGTTAATGGTTCATAGTAATTTTGCAATCTACTGGCACATGTTGCCAGTTTCTTGAATAAGATCAAGTTCTACAGCCTGGAAAATACTCTTTGTGGGTCTTTACTTCACTCTTTGGGCTCTTGATTCTACCCTCTGACTTGGGTTTAAAGCTGAGTAGCTTTCTCAGCCGGCATCCTATTTATAGAAATTTGAAGATACAAAAGCCCCTTTCTAAACTTTTTATAATACATTATACTGTCTCTGTCTTTTTCATGTAAAGTGGTAAAATTTACTTAAACACTTTTCACACTAATATTTCATCTCAGTCTAGATAATTCTATTTCTTTGTGCTGAGAGTCGGTTTACAATGCGAACAACACACTTAAGATTCTTAGAGGCCCATTTAGGCCTGCCCTTAAATCTGTTTGAAATCTCAGTAAAGTTTCTTCGGTTCTCAGTGTTAAGATCTTAATCTTCAGTCTAAGTTTTAGGAAGTATTCTGGATTTCACCTCCACCTTGAAGACATTTTTTTTTTTTTTTACTTCAGGAGCGTTTTGAAGGAGAAACTTTTCCTAAGAAATGGTTTTGATTAGATTGCAATAATCACTGGCTCCTTTATATTTTTTCTAAAATCTGCTTGAAACTGAATCTTTACTTTTGGGGCACATCTTACTTTGACCATACCTCTGATAACTATTTAGCATTTTCAACATGGAAATCTCAGCCCAGTCCAACAGGCCATTAGCTATATTTTTTTTTACATGTGATTACAGACAACTGTGTTACCAAGCATCCTGCCCATTTCTCTAGCCTTCAATAACAATTTCCTCACTGCCTTTTCAACTCTCCTCAAGAATTTCCTGAGGCCTTGCAGCTTTTACAACAGGAGTCTTCTAGGCTCTTCTAGCTTCTGCTTGCCATGTAGTCCCAAAGCCAGGGATTTATAGTTTAGTTTTGGTTAAAACAGCATTACATTTCCAGGTAAAATATGTTATATTAGTTATCTATTAGTGAGTCAGAAATTATTCTAAAATAAAGACTTAAAACAATAGTCATTTTATTATATCTCAAAAATGTGCTTGTTAAAAATTCAAATTGGGCAAGTTTTTGGCTCTAGCAGCTTTGACTGACATCACTCTGCTGTTAATCCGGCAGATAGACGGGTTTGGAGACATCTGTAGGGCTTTGCTCCTACATTTGGTACCTTAGTGGGGATGCCTGGAGACTCAGCCATCTGTAATCAGTGAAATCTTAAACAATGTTGGTACTAGCATTTGAATTTTGGATATCACTCCATCATAGAACTGCCATAACATATGTTAACTGTATCTCTCTTAGATTGTAAACTTTGTGAAACTGGGCCTATATATATTTAGTTAAAAAACATGTCCCCAGAAACTGGTGGAGTGTTAGGTCCAAGTAATTATGAGTGAATGAATAAGTGAATAAATGACTTTGACTTAAACTGAAGTGAATTATAATAATTATTTTTTTATAATTGTTTGCAATATTTACATCACTAATTTATTTTTTAAAGACGTACCTGGATTTTGGAGGAAATATCCATATTTTAAAGATTCACAAATGAAAAATGCAGGGTTTTTTTTCTAAGAATAAGAATGAGAAAAGAGAATTTGTAAGAAGCACTCAGCGTAGAGGATGCAAACTTTACCTCTATCCATTGTAGGTTTGCAGCTGGGACCTTTTAACAAAAAGACAGATTAACAAGAGGAAAACAAATAATTTTTTAATACATGGAGTACACATCACATGAAAGAAACCTAAAAAGAAGATGAACTCAAAATGATGGCTTAGAACTCTGGCTTTTACAGCATCTTCTACAAAAAATAATATATCTATAGAATAATGGCAGAACAAAGGAGAGCAATTTTAGGCTTCTAAGCGTGGCAAAGTGTGGGAAGATAAATATATGGGAGGAAACTAAGAGTAAGGTTTTTAATGTAAATGGGATAAATGCCTGTCTCCAGTAAAAGGAGAATTTATATCTTGCCTTTAGGCAGAAGAAGAAGAAAATAAAGCTTTTCCTGCCTTTGTTCCTTCTTAATTACCTTCAGCTGAAAACAATTGTTATGTCAAAGTGGAATATTTTAGGGTGGCATACCTACTATGCTTCATTCATTTTTAAACTACATTTGACCCTTGAACAACACAGGTTTGAACTGCACAGATCCAGTTACACATGAATACTTTTCAATAAATATAGTACTTGTGTCTTCATTTTAAAGATCTTTAAAGTAACTAAGTATGGGAGAAAGTTTTTGTTCAATTAGAGATCACAGTGTGTGGAGTAATAGAACTGGGGTTTGAGTCTTGATGCTATGTAAACTGTTTCAGTGTCCTGCCCTTGGGTGAGTCATTTGTCAGTTCCTTTGGGTTTGAAGCAGAGATAGAAATTTGAGGATTTTCACTTGAAAGAGGGGTCAACATTGCTAAACCCCCCATTCTTCAAGGGTCTACCGTAGTCTTAACAGCTCTTACACAAGTAACATCTTTTTAAAACAGGTCTTATCCAAGGAAACAAATGACTCTCTGCCTTGTCTGCTCCAGGCTTATCACCATTTAGAAGGAAACTGTGATTCTTTTTCTGAAGCTTTGCTTTCAAAGCAAGCCCTGGTATTTTTACTTAGATTATATGTTATATATTTGTATGGCTTTTGGCAGAAACTAACAGAGATTATGGAAGGGAATGCTAAATAAAAATAGAAAACAAAATATAAAACTGGCACAACACTGCTTGTTTGAACTCTAGGGTATTTTAACTACAAGCAATGGCAGGTTTATGCCATCAAGTGGGTATACTATGCATCTTGTGGTTAGAAGTTCTGCATTTGTATATGGCTGGAAGCACAGTTAGACAAATAATTCAAGTCTCAGTCCTTTTCTTGATAACACATGAATTGAGTTGGAATTTGCATAAAAGTTCTCTCCCAGTCATAGACCCTGCTGTGCCCTTCTCTCTTACAACGACAGAAAGGAGTCTAAAGCTAAAAGGGAGTGCAGTTGGATTTTATAAATGATAATTAGCATCATCTGTACAGTGCAAGTTATGTATTTTGGAGTTCAAAGGCTACTATGATCTAATAATATGGAGGGCAAAATTAAACCCTGTTTAAAAAAGAGTTAGGTATGCAAATTGAAGTGCTGCCAGGAGCTTGAACAGATGTTTGAAAATTTAGCTGTGTATTTATTCATTCTAAATATGTTTACATAATGTATTGTATGCTATTTTCTCAAGCACATTGCATGGAAAGGTATGTATGGTCCTGATTCTGCCATCTTTAATCATGCAAAACTACCACTGGCTTCTGGTGGAATTATGCACATGTCAGTTGTGGTAAAATCAGGCCCATGGAGAAAGTCTTGCAATCAGTGGAGCAAATGCACCTATTACCACCGAGTGTTCAGTTACACAGCAGCGCCTGCAGGCAAAGATTAGCAAGGACTTCATAGGTCTGGAAAGGAGATTTACAGATAGTGCTCTGAATTACTCAAAGAAATGTATTAATTAATACACACTTGAGTTGTTTCAGGTAATTAATGCCATGCTTTTTTTTTCTAAATCTATTTCTAATGTTAAATTTTTCTCTCACTTTCCTTTTACGTACAACCCATACACATCCTTCTCATACATCTCTGTTAATGACTTGAGTAGTAGAAGAAACACTGATTAACCGTCAAAATACTTAGATGGTTATCTTCCACATATTATGTATGGAGTGATTATAGCAAAGAAATGAAGGAACTGCTTTATTTAGTTATTTCTTCCTCATATTTCAACAGACTCTTAGTTTAGTAGATTGAAAGTTTCTACATCTCCATATACATTATTTTGAAGGCTGGGTAATTTATATTGTTCAATAATGATTTTAAGTATTTGTAATAGACTTTTTAAAATTTTTGTCAGATTCATTTGCTCAATAAAAAATATTTAGTGCCTTCTAGGTACTAGACTTTTTTTTTTTTAGGTTTCAGGGATGCACTGGTGAATGAAGTAGAAAAAAAATGTTTGCCTTCATGAAACTTATAATCTTGTTAAAAAGAGTAAACAAACAGGCATTAAGCAAATTAAGATCAAGCAGTTATTAAAATAAATTCTATGAAGAAATAGTACATATGACCTTGAAAAGAATCACCAGGAAGACTTAATTTGGATTGGAGCATCAATGTACTCTTCTTTGAGTTAGTGAACTTTAGGCTGAGGCCTGAAGGACAAATATAGATTTAGGCCTATGGAGAATAGGTCCAATCTTCCAGGCAGATAGAATGATACATGTAAATGTTTTGAGGTGAAAAGATGCTTGGAGAATTTGGGGGACTGAGGAAGCAAATGTGAATTCTGAGTTCACAGGAATGGTTAGAAAGCTGTCTGTGGATTATGAGACAGGAGCCTGATAATGCACATCTTTATGATCCTGTTTTAGAGTCTGAATTTTGCCTGAAGGCAATGGAAACTGACTAAGAAGATTTTAAGTAGAAAACTGGCACAATTATGTTTGCATTTTCAAAGGATATTTGTGGCTACTGTGTTAAAATCAATTTGTGTTTTACAGGATTAGAAGTAGGAAAACCAGTTTGGTAGATATTGCTATAATGATGAAAACTTAAGCCAGTATAGTGAAAAAGGCCATGAAAAGGAAGGAACTGATTTCAGAAAAATATTGAAATAAAAGCGAGCAGAACACAGAGATGTAATGAATGGGCAGGGTAAAGAATTCAGAAGGGTTTATGCTATCAGCCAATATACTGGTTTAAACAACTTGGTAAATAAGTAAAGGCCTTATTTAGTGAGAAGAGGCAAACAAGAATGAAGACCTCAAGTTTGACCATGGTTTGAGAAGTCTGTGCTGACATATCCTTGAAAAAGTATCAAAGAGAAACTGGATATGCAGGTCTGGAGAGTAGTAAGGGTGTTTAGTTGGAGTTGTGAGTTTTAGAGTCCTTGGCACATGACTGGCTATGGATTGGCTATAGTAGTGATTGGAAATTAACTGGAAGGAAAGGACAGAGAAGAATCATGAACTGTTTTGGACTGAATGGTTGTGTCCCCCTAGAATTCATATATTGAAGCCTTAACTCCAAATGTGATAGTGTTTGGAAATGGTGCCTTTGGAAGTAATCAGGTTTAGATGAGTTTATGAGGGTGGTGTTCTTACGATAGGATTAGTGTCTTTGAAACCATAAACCAGAGAGCTAGCTCTCTCTCTCTTCTCCATGTGAAGACATAACAAGAAGACGGACATCCCCAGGAGGAGGCTCTTCATCAGGAGCCTAATAGGCCAGAACCTTGATTTTGAACTTCCCAGCCTCCAGAACTATGAGAAATAAATATCTGTTGCTTAAGACACCCAGTTCACAGTATTTTGTTATAGCCACCTCAGCTGACTAAGACATGCACTCAGCACAGATTCCTGGGAACTCCAACTCAAAGTGATGTTTTTCTTTTCATAGAACACTTCTAAGAGCAATGGAAATCCCATTAGCCTTATATCAAAATTTTATAAAATGCTCCTACTTTTTATTATTATACTGTTGTTAAATTTGTCTTTCACTTAAATTATCACATTACTCTTTAGTATAGTGAAGTTCATTTCTTTTCCAAAATGCCAATATTCAGTAGTTTTCTTCATTCTATATGACAATTATTTTATCATAATGAAGCTCTGGGTGGATAACTGGGACACCATTTTAGCTCTTGCCCTGATTTGTCCTTTTCAGTAAGCATTTCATGTTGATGTATCTTTTTAGTCACTTTTCTCTCTTTTGTATTTCAGTTGTCCGTATAGATTCTTTTTCCTTTGCCTTCATTTTAAACCTAAGTTCTCAGATTCATTTTTCTTTGAAATTATTATAACATGCTTTTGGGTACATCTTTTTAGTAACAATCCACATGAGGACATTTCATAAGTAACTTTTTATTAAGACATACTATGCAGCTGCAATACAGAGGAAAAAATGCATTCAAATAACATAGAAAAAGGAAAAGTTAATAATTTTTAAAGTGTTTGTATGTAGAGGTGTGGATAATATATATGTCTTATCTGGAATTTAAAGCTTTGAAACATAGGACATATACTTTATATTTTTAGGATATTAAAGAAAACACTGAGACTTAATAAAAGAAAAAGATCATTTAGAATAATTAACACACAGAGCTGGAACAATGTCTACCTCTGTCACCATTATCCTTAGGAAATTACATACTCATGTCAGCACAAAAAGAAAAAACATATTTCTAGTTAGTTGGATTTTTATTGAAGTATAGTTGGTTTACCATATTGCATTAGTTTCAGATGTATGGCAAAGTATTCCATTATAAATATATATATTTTTTATATTCTTCCATTAAAGGTTATTACAAGATATTGAACATAGTTCCCTGTGCTATACAGTAAATCCTTGTTGCTTATCTATTTTATGTATAACAATTTGTGTCTCTTAATCCCTTACTCCTAATTTATCCTTCCTCCACCACCTTCCCCTTCAGTAACCATAAATTTGCTTTCTACGTCTGAGAGTCTGTTTCTGTTTTATACATAGATTCATTTGTATTACTTTTTAGACTCCACACATAAGTGATATCATATGATATTTGTCTTTCTCTGACCTCACTTAGTATGATACTCTCTAGTTGTATCCATGTTGCTGCAAATGGCATTATTTCGTTCTTTTTTATGGCTGAGTAGTATTCCATTGTATATATGTACCACATCTTTCTTTATCCATTCATCTGTCGATGGATATTTAGGTTGTTTACATGTTTTGGGTATTGTGAATAGTGCTACAATGAACATTGGGGAGCATGTATCTTTTTGAATTAGAGTTTTCTCTGGATATATACCTAGCAGTGGGATTACAAAACCTCCATACTGTTCTTCCCACCAACAGTGTAGGAGGATTTCCTTTTCTCCACACTCTTTCCAGCATTATTTATTTATTTATTTATTTTTTGATGATAACTATTTTGACTGGTATGAGGTGATATCTCATTGTAGTTTTGATTTGCATTTCTCTAATAGTTAGTGATGTTGAGCATCTTTTCATGTGACTGTTGACCATCTGTATGATTTCTCTGGAGAAATGTCTACTTAGATCTTCTGCCCATTTATTTATTGGGTTATGTATTTTTTGATATTGAGTTGTATGAGTTGTTTGCATATTTTGGAAATTAAGCCCTTGTAAGGTACATCATCTGCAAATATTTTCTCCCATCTTTTTATTTTGTTGATGATTTCCTTTTCTGTGCAAAAGTGTTTAAGTTTGATTAAGTCCCATTTGTTTACTTTTGCTTTTATTTCTTTTGCCTTGGGAGACTGATCTAAGAAAATATAACCACAATTTATGTCCAAGAATGTTTTGCCTACATTCTCTTCTAGGAGTGTTATGGTGCCATGTCTTATATTCCATACTATGTACAATAAATCATTTAAATGTTTTAGAAAGGAATACTCTGAGGTGATCTTTTAGAAAGTTACATTTACCACAATAAAGAAGTTTCCTTATACACCTAGGCTAATTTAGAAGGAAGTGTTGAATTTTATCAAAATGCTTTTCCTGCATCATTTGAAATAATCATACAATTTTTCTCGCTCTTTGCCCTGAGGTTGTATACTTATGTCCTAACTTCAACCCTGAAAAAAAATAAAACACAAAGAAAGCCTTCATTTCTCTCTACTAAAAAAGTCACCTGTTAGATAAGAGTAGAACCAAGTCGTACACACTGACCTAGTAATTCTAAGACCTTCACCCACATCTCAGTTCCCTTCTCTTAACAATAAGAACTATATTCCCCAGTGTTCTCCCAAATTTTACTTCAGCTATATTTATTTTATATTTTATTCAAAGACTATTGTGCCTGTGTGTGTGCATGTGTGCATGTGTGTACCTATGTAAACATACTGCCGTGTTGTATACTGGCCTGTCTTTCTTTCTTCTCTAACCCCTATCTCCTTTTATAATGTTTATGGAGAGTAACCATTATGAATTATTTTGACATCTGTGGTAAGAGTGGGAGGCACAGAGATTAAACTATTTGGTCCTATACTTTTATTCTAAATTGACCTGAATTTTTATAAAGAAATGAAGTATTCAAATATTACTGATCTCTAATTTAAAATATGTAGATGCTAATTTAACTCAAACACAACTGATTTGAGACCTTAATTACACCTGCATAATCCCTTCAACTCTGTCATATGTTATTGGCTAAAAGCAAGTGACAGGTTCTGTTTACATTTAAATAAGGGGATTACATAAGTTATAGTCACCAGGAATCAGGAACCTTGGGACCATCTTAGAATCTTGACTCCCACATGCGTAAGAATGCTGGGGAGTTGATGGGGATACTGCCTGGACCTGCTCATTCCCTGCTTCTCCCCAAGCTTGGAAATTCTCCCAGGTTAAAATGAGCCATGAAAAATGTGTAGCTTTACCACCAGAAGAGACTACTTGATTTGGAATGGAGCATGGAAACCCCCTTGCCCATAGGAATTGGCAATAATAGGAGAAATCCCAGTGGGGAAAAAAAAAAAGAAGAAAGCCAGTTGGTCTGTGAACCAATAAGGTTGTAGCTTTGGTTGGCAAGCAATCATCCCACAGGCTGGAGAGAAATTTAATAGGTAGTGCCAAGCCATGAGGCTGTGATAAGCTCACTGCATACACCTGTTTGAAAGTTGCATGCACAAGGCTGGAGGACACATTGGTTCACTTTATCTACACATCCCAGGTTGACTGTGAGACTATGAACACATGCAGGGGAACAGCAGAAAGTAGAACTGCACAGAACTGAAGACCACCTGATCCTTGAATATGCTCCCCAGTCCCATTCACATAAGCAGGTTTGGAAGGATTACTGGCTTGGATGTTTCAGCACAAACTCTGACCACAAAGATATGCAGACACAGGGAAGACTCCAGCAAAACATGAATAAATAATAATAAGAAATTTTAAATATTGAGTAATTGCGCAAGTGCTTATACCCTGATGGGGGGACACGTTTCACTATGTTAGTCCAGGTAAGTTACTAAATAAGCAAGCAAGCAACCAACCAACTAAACAGCAATGGCAACAACAACTAAGAAGGAAAAATAAATCCAGAACCGTGCTCATATAGTATTGTAAATATTCAGTTTTCTATCCAAAATTACAAAGTAAACTCTTCAAAGAATTTTTTAAATTTATCAACAATGCTATAGAGTTAAACTTAGTGGAGATCTTTTAAGAGATTTTTAGGGTGGTGATATGATAGAAGTAGGGAAAGACTAACTGAAATGAAATCGTACCATGAATTTTTCTATTAAATGCAATATATATATAGAATAATTTATGTATTAACAGAAAAAATAAACATTTACATAGAGATTTTAATAAATAAATGGTAATAAATAGAATATAAATGGTACCATTTTTAACTTATAGAGTAAAAATTATGAAAAATGGGACATTCCATCAATTTAGCCAAAAGCAGAGAGATGAAAAAATGTCACGGTACAATAATGTAAAGAATGGGTCCATATATAAAAGAATGAAATTAGAACACTCCCTAACACCATACACAAAAATAAACTCAAAATGGATTAAAGAACTAAATGTAAGACCGGTCACTATAAAACTTTTAGAGGTAAGTACCCATCAACAGATGAATGGATAAAGAAGATGTGGCACATATATACAATGGAATATTACTCATCCATAAAAAGAAAGGAACTTGAGTTACTTGTAGTGAGGTGAATGGACCTAGAGTCTTTCACACAGAGTGAAATAAGTCAGAAAGAGAAAAATAAATACTGTATGCTAACGCATATATATGGAATCTAAAAAAAAAAAAAAATGGTACTGATGAACCTAGGGGCAGGACAGGTGTAAAGACGCAGACATAGAAAATGGACCTGAGGACACAGGGAGGGGGAAGGGTAAGCTGGGATGAAGTGAGAGAGTAACATTGACATATATACACTACCAAATGTAAAATAGATAGCTAGTGGGAAACAGTTGCATCACATGGGGAGATCAGCTTAGTGCTTTGTGACCACCTGGAGGGGTGGGATAAGGAGGGTGGGAGGGAGACACAAGAGGGAGGGGATATGGGGATGTATGTATACATATAGCTGATTCATTTTGTTATACAGCAGAAACTAACACAACATTATAAAGCAATTATACTCCAGTAAAGATGTTAAGAAAAAAAAGAAAAAACTCTTAGAGGAAAACATAGGAAAAACACTTTTTGACATAAATCACAGCAAGATCTTTTTTGACCCACCTCTTAGAGTAATGGAAATAAAAACAAAAATAAACAAATGGGACTTAAAAGGTTTTGCACAACAAAGGAAGCTATAAACAAAACAAAAAGAGAACCCACAGAATGGGAGAAAATATTTGCAAATGAGGCAACTGACAAAGAATTAATCTCCAAAATATATAAACAGCTCATGTAGCTCAATATCAAAAAAACAAACAACCCAATCAAAAATGGGCAGAAGACCTAAATAGACATTTCTCCAAAGAAGACATACAGATGGCCAAGAGGCACATGAAAAGGTACTCAACATCACTAATTATTAGAGAAGTGCAGATGAAAACTACAATGAGATATCACCTCACACCAGTTAGAATGGGCATCATCAGAAAATCTACAAACAACACATGCTAGAGAGTGTGTGGAGAAAAGGGAACCCTCTTGCACTGTTGGTGGGAATGTAAAGTGATACGGCCACTTTGGAGAACAGTATGGAGGTTCCTTAAAAAACTAAAAATAGAATTACCATATGACCCAGAAATACCACTACTGGGCATATACCCTGAGAAAACCATAATTCAAAAAGACACATGCACCCCAATGTTCATTGTAGCACTGTTTACAGTAGCCAGGTCATGGAAACAACCTAAATGCCCATCGACAGATGAATGGATAAAGAAGATGTGGTTCATATATACAATGGAATATTACTCAGCCATAAAAAGGAACGAAATTGGGTCATTTGTAGAGACGTGGAAGGACCTAGAGTCTGTCATACAGAGTGAAGTAAGTCAGAAAGAGAAAAACAAACACCATATGATATCATTTATATGTGGAATCTAGAAAATGCTGCAGATGAACCGGTTTGCAAGGCAGAAATAGAGACACAGATGTAAAGAACAAAAGTATGGACCCCAAGGGCGGGAAGCTGGTGGGGGGGGGATGAATTAGGAGATTGAGATTGACATATATACACTAATACATATGAAATCGTTAACTAATAAGAACCTGCTGTATAGGGGCTTCCCTGGTGGCGCAGTGGTTGAGAGTCTGCCTGCCGATGCAGGGGATGCGGGTTCGTGCCCCGGTCCGGGAAGACCCCACATGCCGCGGAGCGGCTTGGCCCGTGAGCCGTGAGCCATGGCTGCTGAGCCTGCTCGTCCGGAACCTGTGCTCCGCAACGGAAGAGGCCACAACAGTGAGAGGCCCGCATACCGCAAGAAAAAAAAAAAAGAAAAAAGAAAAAGAACCTGCTGTATAAAAAAAAAAAAAAAAAAAGAATGGGTCCATATAAATCAATAATTAAAACAAGAATTGATTAAGTTCCAATGCAGAATTTTTATACTTAAATAGTTTAAAACCGAAAAGCATGTGTTGTTTTGAGACAAAAAGTATAAATACAAGAACGGGATACCATATATATATATATATATATATATATATATATATATATATATATATATATATATATATATCTGTACATACATACAGGTATACTTACACCAGGTAAGTAATAAAATAGCATGCTAATTAGCATGATTAAAATGTATGACTATGAGCATTAAGTAAACTGAGTAATACATAAGATTAATAAAGGCAAATTTCTACTGTTGACTGTTGTCTCCCAAAGGACCACCAATAAAAAAATCTTGATGAGGGTAAAGTTAAGCTTGTCAGACATACTATAATATGGAAGAAAACATCCTTGACATGGTCCTCAGAGTGTTTCCAAGTGACAAAATTATGGAAAGGTTATTATAGGATTTAAGGGCCTATGTTGGGTGGTTTTAAGGCAGACCTTGCAAGCGAGGGAGTTTGTTGGGATTGGATAGTTTTTATAACATCATCTTTGGACTCAGAGGAATCTTGAAAGTAAGACTTCTTGGAGCAAGAAAGTAGTTTTTTTTATCCCTAGACCTCATGCAGTTTAACATAAGGACATAAAACTATGTTTGGTCACAATATTGTTTAATGAAGGAATAGGAGATGCTGACTTCATGACTCACTACCAAAAAGCTAATAGGGATTATTAATTTCTTATCCAACCGATAAGGATTACACGTTTCATTGAAAACTCAAAAATATCCATTTTAGTTTAGTTCAGAAGGAAAATGCCCATACATTTTTTAAAAATACAAAACACATTATTGGACTATGATATAAAGATAAATAAAAATAGAAATATTTATTTACAAAACATTGAAAACTATAACAAGCAAACCTAGTTATTTTATAACTATAGTTATAAAATAAAGTCACAGGGGTATAATGTATAGCCCAGGGAATATAGTCCATATTTTATAATAGCTTTATATGAGGTCTATAAAAATATTGAATCACTATGTTGTATACCTGAAACTAATATAATATTGTAAGTCAAATATACTTCAATAAATAAATAAATAGGAGAATAAATAAATAAATATAGTCTCCCTAAATAAATAGCTCTTTGAGTAAGAGAAAAATTTTTTTAAATATATGTGAAAAAGTAGTAAGAACACTGTAAATGGAAATCTGTGAGCTCTGACAATTTTCCTCCCCAAACATGCATATTTGTAAATTAATATGTTAGAAAAAATTTAGAATATTTTCCTCTTCTATTTTAGTGCCTCTAGAAGAGAGTAGGAAGCTGAATTTCAGAACTTTGGGTTAATATTATTTAAGTAATAGTAAAGATTTAAGATAACTACACAGTGTTTTTAAAGTCATAGATTATCTACCTATCTATCTATCCATTAGTGTACATACATTTTACTGATCTTCATCTCTCTGGCCATGTCAGCATTTTTGCCATTATAATGTAAATAAGTTCAAAATGATGAAATGTAAAGAGATTTTGTAAAGCATTTTAAAAAGTCCATTGACTTAATGAGACTCAATATACTATTATACTCACAGGATAGGAAATAGCAGTTGTTTACTAAACCTTTCAAAATAAGAAAGAGCATATGGTTAAATCACAATCAATATTAACACATCTATTAAATGCTTATGAACATTGAATTGAGAATGGTGTTTAGTATTATTTTTATTTCAAATAATTAAATAAAGCAATTGTGTCTAATAACAGCAGTATATTATATTGAATTTTAACTAAGGAGCAAGTATATTACTAAATTATTTTATGGGTCTATAATTTTATCCCCAAATAGATATATTAGGAGGCAAAAGACAAGTCAGCTATCCTTGTTAAGAAGATAAATTATTTTCTTGTTAAGTTGTATAGACAAAATATTCATTTTCAAAGCATGGGTTAGACAGTTAAGTGGTAATAATTGAGAATAACTATATCTACTATTAATGTAGAAATATAATAAGAAACATAGATACACCCATTGAATACTGACCCCTGGAATTAACACACACATGTCCACTTTGTACTATATGCCCTTTATATGCACACTATAGAGTAGATTCGATTAGACTAAAATGGGCAAAATCTAACAATTATCCCCAGGTTTCTTACATACTAAAGATCGAACAAAACTGAGCACTGCAAAGCAGAGCATTGAGAAGTTGAAAATTACAACAAAGCATAAAGTCAAAAGATAGTGCTGAGTCAAATAGACTCAATCCAATTTATTCCTGGTCTTTTTGTAAAGTGAAAAATTTATTAAAAAATGACTTAATTTAGTCTGTTATCCTTGGCAGCTACTAAACTCCCTGTTGCTCAAATAAGAGATATTCACTTTAATTTCACTTTCCTCAGCTATTTCATGGGACAACAACATTCTCCTTTTGCTGTCAATAATTTTTGAAAAATCTGTAATGCTGGAGAAGAATGGATGGCATTTTAGACATTTTTAGGATTTAGTTTAACAAGGAGCATAGAAAAGCATAGAAAAAGAAAAGAACAAAAATGTGTTGAATTTTAGGGGGAATGGAACAGGATTCAGAAAAATAGTTGAAAAGCTAATACATAAAAGATTACAATATGAAATGAGATTAAACAAGAAGGGAGATGGATGCATATTATTCTTTCACACTTTGTATCTGTAATGTAACACAAAATATGATGTACGTTTCCAAGATTAAACTTGTTTTTCCAAATCGTCAAAATTCTGAAATCTTGTATCTTCTCTGCACATCCCTTTCCCCTCATTTCCTTTTTGTCATTTTTAAAAAGTGGAGTTTTTAAAAAATAAAATCAGTTGTTACATTTTGTGAATTTGTAAGTGTGCTCTGGCTGAAGATGACATTGTTGGACTAGCTCAACTCTGGCTGATCCCTGATAAAATATTTGTCACACTAACTCAAAATACATATATGAAAATTTTGCTCTAAGTCCTTTTAGAATTCATCTTTGATATCTACTCTGTGGGCTTTACAGAACAAAATTTTAACAGCACAGAGCATTGTTACTTTTCTTTCCAAAGTAGTGAAGTTAAATGGCATGCAACAAGTTACAGGTTCCCTAGCTTTGGATTTTATTAACCTTAAATAGGAATCTTGA
This sequence comes from Mesoplodon bidens, assembly GCF_964165515.1. Taxonomy (NCBI): domain Eukaryota; kingdom Metazoa; phylum Chordata; class Mammalia; order Artiodactyla; family Ziphiidae; genus Mesoplodon; species Mesoplodon bidens. Next base: position 79,820,779 of record NC_138169.1, on the reverse strand, counting down.
GAGACATAAGGTTTTCAACTTTTTTTGTTGATAATCAAAGATATTTAACATTATCAACTTCATTTGTTAAAGGAAAGTTGTTTTTCTTTTTTTTCTTTTTTTTTTTTTTTTTTTTTTTTTGCGGCACGCGGGCCTCTCACTGTTGTGGCCTCTCCGTTGCGGAGCACAGGCTCCGGACGCGCAGGCTCAGCGGCCATGGCTCACGGGCCCAGCCGCTCCGTGGCATGTGGGATCCTCCCGGACCGGGGCACGAACCCGCGTCCCCTGCATCGTCAGGCGGACTCTCAACCACTGTGCCACCAGGGAAGCCCAAGGAAATGTATTTTTGAAAATTCAAATTTTTAACTGACAAGAATGAAATAGAAATTTCAAACTTTGAAGTTAATTCATTTTTATATCCACACTAAAACTAGGAAAGATAAACTTATAAACTTAAGATTAAGAATAGTTCTTTATATTGAAGAGCACTTAGCTCTATATTGGAGTTAGAAATGCCAGATAAAATATTGGACTCCAGGGCTTCATTTACATTCACACAAAACCCTGCACACAAATGCTTATAGCAGCTTTATTCATAATTGTCAAAACTTGGAAGCAACCCAGGTGTCCTTCAGTAGGTGAATGGGTAAATACACTGTGTTTCATCCAGAGTGAAATATTAGTGCTAAAAGAAATCAGCTATCAAGCCATGAAATGATATGGAAGAATTTTAAAAGCATATTACTAAGTGAAAGAAGCCAACCTGTTACTGCTACGTACTGTAGCAACTGATTCCAACTCTATAACATTCTAGAAAGGAAAATCTATGGAAAAGGCAAAAAATCAGTGGTCGTCAGGGGTTAAGAGGGAAGGAGAGATGAAATAGGCAGAGTATAGAGAATTTTTTTGGGGGGTGGTGAAGCTAACCTGCATGATACTATGGTGTCATATGTATTTGTCCAACTCCATAGAAGGTACATAGATCAGAGTGAGAGGAGGAAGGCAAGGTCTTGGAATATGAGCTCAGGGAGGTAACATTGGAGGGGAGAGGGAGCACATCATGATAGGCCTTAAAGTTTACCAGAAAGACTGTAATTTTCTCTGTGCAAACAGAGCAAAGCAGTGACCTGAGCCTACATATGGTTTAACAGGATCACTGCAGGTGGGGAGAAGAAACTATGCTTTGATAAGATAACAAGGGAAGTTGCAGGCGGCCTAGTGAAGAGGTTATTTACAATAATCCAGCGAATGATGATGACCCATGTCATAGCAATGAGGGAAGTAAGAGGTGATCAGAATTTGAATACATTTTGAAGGAAGAAATAATTTCCACCATATTAAATTTGGAAAGAGAGGGAGGTGGGGAGGAATGTCTTGTCAGGAGCTCAGTTCTACTGTATTAGTTTTGAAATCAATTCTACTTTTATATAAATATGTTTGAATTTCTATGATCACCCCTGTGTTTCACAAACTTGAAAACACACAAAAATGAAATCTGGAGTTTGACACAGAGTTTAGATGTCTAATTTGTATGCTATAAGTGCAACAGTTGAGGAAATTGGAGATATTTAAATGGTTACATTAGAAGACAGGGAAGAGTTGTGATAGCAGCTTCCAGATTTTGATGATCTGATATTTGGAAAAATCCCATAATTATTTAAAGCTGTCTGATAAGACAGACAAGAACAATGAGAAGAATGTATAAGGTTTGCAGATTTTGGCTCAAAATAATGAAAAAAAAGAAGGATAACAGTTCCCTGACAATGGAAGAGCTGCCTAGTAAGCGCTCTGCTATTAGCCGCAGTTCACGCTGAATGTGAATGATTATCTCCCTGGAATATTCTTGGATAGGAAGAGATGTGAGATCTTTAACAGCCTATTTACCCTAAGTGAATATGAGATAGAAGACACATTTTTTTTGCCTTCAAGGTTGTTCCCAAATCATTTATGGAACACAGTCGGATCCTTGGCTGTCAATGAATATGGAAAATATACCAAATTATTTTCAGCAATATGTAGCTATAATGGGATCTACTACATGTTAGTATGAGTTCTAGTTTTATTAAATGACTCAGGTTCAATAAACCACATTAATCTATTTTGCTTGATTCTTAGTGAGTTAACAGAGACTATTTTTCAGAAATCTGTATACAAGTATGATAATTTTCACCCAAATACAACTATTGTCTCAGTTCTTTTCCCAGTTGCTGTCGTTAAAGAAGGCTATGCCTTCTAGAGTCAGAACTGTCTGAAGGAATCTGTTCTGTTAGTTTTCTCTAGTCAGCATTATTTAGCATTTTTGGTCAAAGATAAATTATCTGAAGGGCATCGTACACTTTGTTCTCCATTTTAAAATGTGCAAATATGAGAAGCTAGTTTCTATTTCTTTGCAATTATTAACTTTTTCTTGAATGAAAAGATGATTACAGCTAAATTCCATAACACTTGTCAGTTAGGAATTTAAGAATGCCTGAAGCAATCTGAAACTACTTGAGCTGCTTTGGGCTATTTTAGAAAATAATTTGATACATTTTTTGGTGCATTCCAGAGGGGTATGACCCTTTTCCTTAATGGCTACCACTTGAACTCTTATATGAGCACATTGGTATAGAGTTTGGTATCAAGTATGGATTAATATATGAGAAATGGGTTATTAATAATCATTGTCATTCTGATTTTCCCTTATTTTCTTTTAATTAAATTGTAAAATAGACATAGATTTAAAAAGCGATTGCTTCCTTTATTTTCAGGACGCACTTCATTATATTACTTCCTGAGCATCTTGCTCTGCACTTAGTTTTCCTTCTTTAAAATCAGGACTATAGTTGGCTGATAAGGAGAGACTTTAGGCATTTTTATCAGCTTACACTTTGGCAGGACAGACTGCTGTGACAGGTAAAAAAGATACCCCCTAAATGCTGATTTTCTTTGCACAATTGGTTCATCATTTTGACAGATAAATCAACCCAAAAGGCAAGAAAACTATTTTTGGATGGTGCTTTTTTTTTTTTTTTTTTTGACAGCATGTACCATCATTGCTGTCCAAGCTGTTTGGAAACAGACACAAACGTATTGTATACTTTTGTTTTATTAGGCAGAGTCAGAATAATTGCTGTTATATGGCAGCATATTCACCTAGTCTATTCCATTATCAAATTTCTCACAACACACAGGAAGCATTCACATGAATAATAATTCTCCAATTATGAGTCAAAATCTTAACTTTTTCTACAAATATGGAATTCTAAATAAAAAACAGTGAGTAAAGGATCAGGTTACACAACTTATCTGCTAAGCATAGATGCTTTTTAAATAGGTGAACAAGGAAATATACCTCTCTTTGCCTCAGCTTTCTTATCTGTAAAATAGGGGTAGTAATAATACCCTCCTTATGTCAGTCACAGAGAAGGAACACACAACATACCACGTGTGAAAGTGCTGAAAAAATGAACACGTGTTTATGAATGTAAGTTCATTTACCATTATCATTTATTACTCTATCTTACATCTCTGTCATCATAAATCCTAGATACAATTCCTCTAAAGACAAGAGTCTTTCTCCCTGGGTCAGTCATTGGTCCCACCTTTATTGTACCAAATACAGTTAATAAAGGGGGTTAAAAAATTAGAGAAATCCAAGAGGATTTTATGGATATTATGCCAAAAACACCTAATATATGATAAAGAAAGGAGGCTAAATGAGAGAACAAACTCAAGTGGAATTAAAAAGAGAAGTGGTGTGTGTGTGTGTGTGTGTGTGTGTATTTGTAGCATAGTGTGCACCAAGAATAAGAATTTGGAGAGGCTGTCAGCATATGTGTGAGAGAAGAAGTTTGGAGCAACAGAAGAGCAAGGACTAGAGGTGACAGAAGGGAGGTGAATTGTGCAAGACTGGATCCCATCCTTATGTAAAATCTCAGTATTTTGTTCATCATGATTTTCTTTGACATTAACTTTGATTTTTCAATAGTGCATTGAAATAAATACAATTTATGTTTTTTATTGAGATTCTCAGTGCCTACTTAAACTTTATACCTAAGGTTCATACCTCACTTGCCTTACCTCCGTCTCTGCCCTGACTTGGCAACAAAGACGGAGTAAGGACTTTTAGAGGTTTGTTGCTCTTTTACGACCTGTACAGAAATTCAGTACCTGCTCAGCGTTTTCTCCATAGACTTAGATCAAATAAAACAATTTTGTTTTGAATAATTTTTGGTCAGACGGCCATTTCCTTGAATGTACCTCTGTTTAAAGGTAGAGTCATAGCCACCTTATTTTTTTGTTGTTGTTGCTGTTTTGTGTTTTATTCTGTTTGTAAGGAGTTGCATATTTATGACAAAGGAGGCAAGAACATACAATGGAGAAAAGACAGCCTCTTCAATAAGTGGTGCTGGAAAAATTGGACAGTCCGTGTAAAAGAATGAAATTAGAACACTCCCTAACACCATACACAAAAATAAACTCCAAATTGATTAAAGACTTAAATGTAAGACCAGACACTATAAAACTCTTAGAGGAAAACATAGGAAAAACACTCTTTGACATAAACCACAGCAAGATCTTTTTTTAACCCACCTCCTAGAGTAATGAAATAAAGACAAAAATAAACAAATGGGACTTAATTAAATGTAAAAGCTTTTGCACAGCAAAGGAAACTATAAACAAGATGAAAAGACAACCCTCAGAATGTGAGAAAATATTTGCAAATGAAGCAACTGACAAAGGATTAATCTCCAAAATTTACAAACAGCTCATAGAGCTCAATATCAAAAAAACAAATAATCCAGTTAAAAACTGGGTAGAAGATCTAAGTAGACATTTCACCAAGGAAGACATACAGATGGCAAGAGGCACATGAATATGCTCAGCATCACTAATTATTAGAGAAATGCAAATCAAAACTACAATGAGGTATCACCTCACACCAGTCAGTATGGCCATTATCAAAAAACCTAAAAACAATAAATGCTGGAGAGGGTGTGGTGAAAAGGGAACCCTCCTGTACTGTTGGTGGGAATGTAAATTGATACAACCACTATGGAGAACAGTATGGAGTTTCCTTAAAAAACTAAAAATAGAACTACCATACGGCCCAGCAATCCCACTACTGGGCATATACCCTGAGAAAACCATAATTCAAAAAGAGACATGCACCATAATGTTCATTGCAGCACTATTTACAATAGCCAGGACATGGAAGCAACCTAAGTGTCCATCAACAGATGAATGGATAAAGATGTGGCACATATATACAATGGAATATTAGCCATGAAAAGAAATGAAATTGAGTTATTTATAGACTCTAGGATGGACCTAGAGTGTCATACAGAGTGAAGTTAAGTCAGAAAGAGAAAAACAAATACCATATGCTAATGCATATATATGGAATCTTAAAAAAAATGGTACTGATGAACTTAGTTGCAGGGCAGGAATAAAGAGGTAGACATAGAAAATGGACTTGAGGGGCTTCCCTGGTGGCGCAGTGGTTGAGAGCCCGCCTGCCGATGCAGGGGACACGGGTTCGTGCCCCAGTCTCGGAGGATCCCACATGCCGCGGAGCGGCTGGGCCCGTGAGCCATGGCCGCTGAGCCTGCGCTCCACAACGGGAGAGGCCACAACAGTGAGAGGCCCACGTACAGCTTAAAAAAAAAAAAAAAAAGAAAGAAAAGAAAATATACTTGAGGACATGCGATGGGAGGGCGAAGCTGGGGCAAAGTGAGAGTAACATCGACATATATACACTACAGAATGTAAATAGTTGGCTGGTGGGAAGCAGCCGCATAGCACAGGGAGATCTGCTCGGTCCTTTGCAATGACCTAGAGGGGTAGGATAGGGAGGATGGGAGGGAGGCTCAAGAGGGAGGGGATAGGGAGACATGTGTATGCATATGGCTGATTCACTTTGTTGTGCAACAGAAACTAACACAGTATTGTAAAGCAATTATACTCCATTAAAGATCCATTAAAAAAAAAAGATTTACTAAAAACTCCAACTTAGAAATCAGAGGAAAACCAAATGTAGGCTTTATTTTCAATTTGCATAACATCTTTCAGTTAAAAAAATAGGGCTTCCCTGGTGGCGCAGTGGTTGGGAGTCCGCCTGCCGATGCAGGGGATGCGGGTTCGTGCCCCGGTCCGGGATGATCCCACGTGCCGCGGAGCGGCTGGGCCCGTGAGGCATGGCCTCTGAGCCTGCACGTCCGGAGCCTGTGCTCCGCAACGGGAGAGGCCACAACGGCGAGAGGCCCGCGTATCACAAAAATAAAAAAAAAAAAACAAACAAAACAAAAAACAAAAAACAAAAAAAAATAATTGTGTCTTCCTTCCAAAGAAAATAAAAAAGACGGAAGGAAAGAAAGAAGGAAGGAAGGGAGGCAGAGAGGAAGGAAGGAGGCAGAGGAGGGAAGACAGAGAAGGAGGAAAGCAGGGAGAACATTCCTCTCCACATGCTCAAGACTAGATTTAGAAATTGAAAAGTAGTTGACTCACGTAGTCCTGAATTGAAAGATTTTGTGTTCACACTTCATGCATTGAGAAAGGGAAATGAAAATGGATGGCAGAATTTGAGCAGTTCTGGATCCAAGCTCCACCTCATTTTTGACACAGAGGTTGTAGGTTGAAATAGAAGCAGCTTATGGGTTCAACCCAATTTCTTATCGAGTTAGGTATGTTTCTTTGTGAGATGTTCGATAACATTCAAAGGGCAAGCTGAAATCTACCTGCGAAATGTTACTTCTCAAGTTCTTTGCATTTACTCTCTACCTTTCCCCTGGAAAAGAAAGTGAGACTATTACCCCTATTTTATAGAGCGAGAATTTCAGGTTAGAAAAAGGATAACTTGTTGGTCGTCCTGGAACTAGAAACTATCAAACCAGACTTTCACTCTAAACCTTTCTGACCCCAAAGACAGTGCATTTTGCATTGCTCAGCACTGTGCACTGTTACATTTTCATTCCTACACCAAAGGGCCCTTTTGCTTATTAACTGACATTAGATTCTGCAGTAGGTGAATTGGGTGAAACATTTCTTCCTCCTTGAAATCTTCATTTCACATGATTGGCTTGACATCATTCTCTCCTCTGAACCTTTTTTTTCTCCTTTTTTCTACTCCTTTGCCTTCCACCCCCAACCCCTTGGTCTTTGTTTATTGTTGGTTTTTACTGCAACCCAGGATTCTCTTGTAAGCTCTTTCCTTTTCCTCTCTACATACACTATTACTTGGCCAAGGACTTATTCCATCTTATAGAACATATTGAAGTACAATTACTACTTCTATGCAGAGTCCTGATTGCCTAACTATGGTCTACTTACTAAGTTCTGTGTAGCCACCAGTATGCTAAAGCTCTTGAATTTGCTTTTCTAGGCATCTGAAATGCAAATCTCAGGCTGAGTTATTCTTCACTCCAACTCTTTTGTTGTAGCTATATTCCCTATATCAATGATGGCTGTCAACGCACACAACCAAATGTAGGAATCGGGCATTACTAATTCTGAATCTTTCATCCTAGAAATTTCTTTGGTGATTTTATTCTTTTGTAGCCTTAAAATAAGTGCCTTTTCTGAAAGGCACAGGTACCTTCTCCTACTTCCTGTGAGGACTAAAGGGAATATTTCCCAAATGTAATATCAATATTTGACCTATATCATCACAGCCAAATGAAGGATACTTTTTTTTTTCTTTAAGGGGTTTTTGTAAATAAAAATGAAGCCCAGACTATGAATTAACAGAAGGATCTTTGTGACATCTGGAATACTCAGTAACTCAAGAGAACAGCAGGGACTTCCCGGATGGCGCAGTGGTTAAGAATCTGCCTGACAATGCAGGGGACACGGGTTCGAGCCCTGGTCTGGGAAGATTCCCACAGGCCGTGGAGCAACTAAGCCCGTGCGCCACAACTACTGAGCCTGTAATCTAGAGTCTGTGAGCCACAACTACTGAAGCCCGCGTGCCTGGAGCCCATGCTCCTCAACAAGAGAAGACACCGCAATGAGAAGCCCGAGCACTGCAATGAAGAAAAATCCCTGCTCGCGGCAGCTAGAGAAAGCCCACGTTCAGGAACAAAGACCCAACGCAGCCAAAAATATATAAAAATAAAATAAATACATTTATATAAAAGAAAAGAGAGAACAGCTGTCTCACCTGTGATTTCCTCAGGCTGCTGTTTGTTGCTTGGATAGGTATACATCCTTGTTTCTGACTGTGCTTTCTCTGTGGTCTCATGTCTAACACCCAGCATGCATGCAGGAAAGGGAAATGTGACACTATCATTCCAATGGTAAGGTGATATTTGGAACTATATTTTTTTAGAAGATGTTGGGCGTAGAGTTTATTAATTAATTGATTTATTTTTGCTGTGTTGGGTCTTCGTTTCTGTGTGAGGGCTTTCTCTAGTTGTGGCAAGCGGGGGCCACTCTTCATCGTGGTGCGCGGGCCTCTCACTATCGCGGCCTCTCTTGTGGAGCACAGGCTCCAGACGCGCAGGCTCAGTAGTTGTGGCTCACGGGCCTAGTTGCTCCACGGCATGTGGGATCCTCCCAGACCAGGGCTCGAACCCATGTCCCCTGCATTAGCAGGCAGATTCTCCACCACTGCACCACTTCCAGGGAAGCCCTGGAAGTAAGGTCTTTGACTTTGGTAACTCCAATTAATGTCCTCATAAAGGGCAGTTATTGGTTTTACAGAGCCTGAAAACTGCTATTCAAAAATGTCCCCAAGGCACTTATCCTGAAAATGTGAAGAAAGCCATTCCCCCACCCTCCCTACACAGACAATTTTTAGAAAACAAAGAGTGAGTAGTCAAATCAACGGAATTGTCTTCAGGTAGCAGAAATCGTCTGGGATTTGCAAGCTGTGTTTTCAATATTGGTTGGTATATTGAGTAGGGATGGGATGTATCTGGGAGTAATATTAGCAAGGAATATATTGTTAATCATGGGGTGGAATATTTTTATGACTTATTCCAAAATATCTTTCAAGTCTGAAAGTCCGGATTTGTTCCCTAGTCATAAAAGCTTACTCCTCAGGACAGAGCAGAAGGCAACATGCCTTTCCAGCAGATGTCTTACTTCTGCAACAAATATGTAGTAAGCTAATGAAATAGACCTTTTGAAGGGACCCTGATGCTGCTGACAGAAGAGACTTTGTTCCAGGAACGTATGTGTCTCCTTTTCCTGTTAGAGTTTAGTGGTCTGGGAAGAGGTGGCTAATATAACCTGCCCACCAATTCATCAGACACTTCTCCATATCACCTATGAATAAAGCTTAGATTCAAGTGGATTCTCAACTTGATTCCTGGCTGCAGCTCTGGATATAAATAATGGAATGCTTGTCAGTATCTTTCATTAGGCCATATGTGCCTTGAGGACAAGGATTATGCTTAATTAATCTTGGTGTTTTTAGAACCTGTTACAATGCATGAAAAATATTTGGCATTCAATAAATGTTGCTAATCTAATGGCTTTACTTAAGCTGACATGAACGTATTTTCAAACAAAATTCTGAATTTTGTTTTGGTTATAAATCAATAGTCATAATCCAAATAAATAAGGATTAAAAATAAACTAAGAGGTTAATCCCAACTAAAATACTTAAATACAGACCTTCCTCTGCTTACAGTGGGGTATGTTCCCATAACCCCAGTGTAAACTGAAAATATTGTAAGTTGAAAATGCATGTAATACACCTAGACTCGCCTACCTTACACGTGCTCAGAACATTTTCATTACCCTTCAGTTGGACAAAATTACCTAACACAAAGCCTGGTTTATAGTGAAGTGTTGCATATCTCATATAATTGATTGACTACTGTACTGAAGGTGAAAAACAGAATGGCTGTAAGCATATTGGTTGTTTACCCTTGGGATCCTGTGGCTGCCTAGAATCTGCAGCTCACTGCCACTGCTCAGCATCACAAGAGAGGATCATACCACATATTGCTAGCCTGGAAAAAAATCAAGTTTCAAAATTCGAAATAGGGTTTCTACAGAATATGTATCGCTTTTGCACTATTGTCCAGTCAAAAAAATTGTAAGTCAAGCCATCGATAAGTCAACGACCTTCTATATTGAAAAAAGTTAAATACTATATTAGTTTGCTAGGGCTGCCAAAACAAAATACCATAGACTGGTTAGTTTAAACAACAGAAATTTATTTTCTCACAGAGCTCGAGGCTGGAAATGCCGGATCAAGGTGTTGGCAGATTTGATTTCTCTGGGACTTCGGTCTTTGGCTGCAAATGACCATCTTGCTGTGTCTTCATATTGTCTTTCTTCTGTCTCATACCTCCCTGGTGTCTCTTCCTTTCCTGATAAGGACACCAGTCCTATTGGATTAGGGTCCCACCCCTATGACCTCATTCAGCCTTTACTACCTGTTTAAAGGTCCTGTCTCTAAATCCAGTGGCATTGAGGATTACAGATTCTGCATATAAATTTTGAGAGAACACAATTCAGTCAATTAAAAAAAAGAATGATATATTGCTCTTGGTTTGTTTCAGATATATTTTTATTCAAGTGTATTCATATTCAGGTATATTCATATTCAGATCATTCAGAAATGAAATATTTTCTACCTCTGTATTTTACAATATGCTTTATAAACTTTCCAACTAAAGATGCTGTATCTGCTGAAAGCATATTGATTGTTTCATAACAAATATTGGTTAAAGAAACAGATTTAGGTCACAATGAATATATGATGTCCTACACTGAATGTAATTTAACAATGTCTCTATTCAGTAGAGGAGCTGGAAACAAAAAGATGTGACATTTTGAATCAAATGTATTTGTTCATTAAAGATGCTCTATATCACTTTCCATAACATACTCTCTTAACCAAAAAGTAAATATCTTTGCCTTTGCTCTGAAAGTTCCACATATAAGAGGGGTGTGCTTAGGTATCTCTAAATAAGACTCATACTATTATTTTATGATGACAATGATATGTGATGTGTTAAATTGCATAACATTCAAAACAAGTTCTTCTTGACATTTTATGAGGAATGACACAGAAAAAAAAAGAATAAAACAGCTTATTGTCTTGTTTTCTCAGATTTCAGAAACATTAATGGAGGCTTCTGAATCAATATAAAACTTGGAAACACAGACATTCAGATGTTGCCAAAGCTAAATGGATTTAGTGTGCTTAACTTTCCAAAACATTTATTGCATCCCAGATCGTATACAAACAAGAAAATTGTGGCTTTTTAAAAAACATACAAGTAACAAATGTACCGATGGAAGAAGACCCCATAAAAGCTTTAATTTGTGATAATCTTCAGCATATGTTCAGTAGCAGTGTCTGATTTTAAATGTCATCCAAACACAGCCTTATCTAAGTGTTGACTTGCCAAGTTTTGTTTTATGTTTCTTAGTTCATTGGAAGAATTATGATTTTCTTTAAAACTAAGTAAATGTGTCCCTAGTTGAGCCAATTTATAAAAGCTACAGAGAACTGACTTTCTCAGCAGCTATATAATTCTCTAGATGCGAATTAGGTTGCTTTGGAAATAATAACTCTTGTGTAGATACATAAAATAAATAGAGCTTACCATAAATCTACCATAAATAGGTTAAACATAAATAAATCTGTAATAAATAAAATCTCAACTTAGTGGAGCATCTAGTAGGCATACCTTATAGAATCGTTTGCACAAGATGGAAGGAAAGTTGATGTATTTGTTACTGTCTTAGTTAATGTTACTTATATTATTTTCTATCCTTGCAACAGCTCTTTGATGTAGAATGTAATATCCTTGTTTTAATGATAAGACATTAGGGTAAATATGTTTCTTAAATGGCACCTACATAGCTTGTGAAAAACTGAATTGAGATTCAAATTTAGGTCTATCAGACAGCAAAGGCAGTGCATCTTATATGATACTCATTTTAATATTTTGTTCATGATTTGCACTGGATAGATTGATTCTATAGCAATATGGCATGGCACATGGTATACCTTGGGCCCCATGTTTATTTCGAAGAATCTAACTTTCTGGGCAAGCACCAACTTCCTAACCAACAGCCCAACTGCCTGTCCCCAGTTACACAGAAATCAGACTCTCCAGGAGAAAGAAAACAAATGTGTGCAAAACAAACAAAATGAAATAGCAAAGAAACAAATGCTGATTTCTATTGCCTTTGCTTGACTAAATAGTTTAGCCAAAGCGAAATGCTGCTCTCAGTTCAGCGCCCATATTGGGAATAATTAAAGGGTTTATAATCAATACAAACACTACTTCCATTCCTATGATTTTTTTCCTCTCAAATGTATATGTTTCTTCCTTGCTCTGCCACTCCTTGGTAGCTGAAAAGTATATTTATCAGTATGAGCAGCTGTTTTTTGCTTAAATTAACTGAACCTTCTTGGTTTCTTCTTTCAAGTTTAGAAGACATGATCTTTCTATTCAGTTTGAGCCTTTAACTCAAGGACATTCTATGCTCTTATCTTACTGGCTAAAGAGTATTATGAAATCAGTCACTGAATTATTAGTTTTCATGTATAACAACTATAGAGAACTATCTGTTTTAGAAACATGATTCATAATTATCCTGTTTTATTTTATATTTCACAAAGATGAAGTTGATTCCTGCCATGGTTGAATGGTAAATGTATAATAACCTTCCTGAGAAATCAGAATCCTATTTGGCAAGTGGTCCAGATTTCACATGTTATAGATTTAAGAAATATGCTCAAATTGGCTTTTGCATTTCATTCTGTAAGGAATATTGATTCTTGTTTAACTTAAAGTTGATAATTACTGTCTGAACAGGCAAAAAAAGTTACATTTTATTGTTTGTTAGGAGAATTGAGTAGAATGATACTGAAGTTTGGAAATGAATGTGGCTATGAGTTTGGAGAAGGTAATATTACTAGGCAAGTAATTCATAAAAGCAGAACACAATGCAACCTTTGAGGAGACTGACTGTTGTGAACCAAAACTGAATAGCTCCAATGTTCCCAAGTTGCTTTGGAAACATTAGGGGTTTAGATCACAAAAATGGCATTCTGAAACAAATTTGCCTTTATACTCTCTGGTCATAACCTTGGGCTATGAATCATTTTCCAAGCAACATTACAAAATAAGGGAAATGTTCATCACATGATGGAAAACAAAATATGAAATGAGTGGAATGATAAGAAGACGTGCATGAAAAAAAGCATCAACACATTGCTTATAGCATGTTTTATGGTTACTCTTTTCTATCAGTGTATTATATAAGCATATAGATTGGGATATGCCCCCAAATGTTAATAACTTTGTGATACTTTAAGGAGAATAATGTAACAAAACTGATGGCTGAGAAATGAGGTAGCAAAAGGAAGAAGAAAAGAAATCACAACTGGGGTAGGGTCTTGGTGGGGAGGTTTCCTCAGGAATTCCCCGAACTGTACGTTTACCATCTCTGAGTTACACCCTCTACTTTTTTTCTATCCCTATTAATTGTCCTGGCTGTTCTCCTCTAAATCAATGCCAAACTTATGTTATCAAATATAGGGGAAAAAAAGGCAGCATGAAATTGCAGCTAAAGTGGAAAAATACAAAAGTCATAGAGAATAAAATGAAAAACTAGAATAATTTTGGTAGGTTGTCCATATTTACCTACTGACTGTTTGGTAGATTAACTCAGAATATAATGGTCTTATTTCTAGTTCTTATGCCAACTAACTCTTGGGCAAATTGTATAACATCCATCAACTTCAAATTTTTCATCTGTTACACTTATGGTCCCTGAATTTCCACCTAGTGAAATATTTTATAAAGTTTTCAAATAACTCTATGGATTGACATTGATATGAAGTGTGATCCATATTATGGAAAACAGTACAAATTCTAATCAAAACTAATAGGGAATCTCTAAAGTGATAAACTAGGTGATAAACAGAGGTCCCTCTCTTGTTTCCCTTATTTAAATGTTGCTGAGAGGAAAACGGAGGTGAAATCTAAATTATACTCTCAAGATAGTAAATTTTAATCAGAAATGATTTAAGACCTTACAGAGATTAGAGAGGTGGCCTAAGAATAAATAAAAGAGAAGAACAAATAATGCTAGAAAAAGTAACCCTGATGCCATACATTTCCCTTACATAAAATTTTGCTCACAAATTACACAGACTGATGGATGGGTTGAGATAAGAATCTCATAAATGGGGCTGCCCTGGTGGCGCAGTGGTTGAGAGTGTGCCTGCCAATGCAGGGGGCACAGGTTCGTGCCCCAGTCCGGGAAGATCCCACATGCCGCAGAGTGGCTAGGACCGTGAGCCATGGCCACTGAGCCTGCGCGTTTGGAGCCTGTGCTCCGCAACAGGAGATGCCACAGCAGTGAGAGGCCAATGTACCACAAACAAACAAACAAACAAAAAAGAATCTTATAAATGATTCTATTGTAAAACTAGACAAGTAAAAATGAATACTGCTGACTAAAATTTTTCTGAAAATGAAGAAAAATTTTATTTTTTGTATGCATTAGCTATGCTTTGATTTCTTCTTGAGTGTGACAAATATTTACGGCATATCGAGTCTGGACATATTTTGAATATCATATATATGACAAAATGTTCTATTTTGAAATACTGAGACATTTATAAAGATGTCAACACCAACTACGTGGTCATTCGTTGTTCTCCATGAAACAGTATTCAAATCCTTTAAGAAAATATGTCTGAAAAAATACTTGTTACAGGAAAATAAGCTTGAATATAATAAAAACACAGAAGGTGCTTCATCATAAGCTCAGTTAGTGGTGTAGCTTAAGATTGTCAAAGGCAAGAACAACTGTCACATACTGTCCCATTGTCCAGCCCACATACTGCCAAACTTCACTCATTTCTATATCCAATTCCTGCTCTGAAGTAGGGACTAGAAATCATCATTGTCCTTAGGATACCTTCATATAGGTGGACTCCCAGCTCTTCCGTTAAAGCGTCCTTCAATATTGTCTTGACCTCTATGGTAGGGAATGTTTAGGCCCCATCTGCTATCAGATTCTTTAATTTTGAGTAAGCTTTGGAATTATTTTTGACTTAACCCAATCTGGGCTGAAAAATCAGATTATTCTCGGTCTCTAACATACCACAATATCTGTGAAGTTGGTGACATTTGCTACACCTTTTTCAAGGTTAGATTGCATATTTATTTTTCTCCATTGTCATGTATTCCTTGTATTTTATTGTTATATTTTTATTCTTATGGCTACACTAACCATGTAGTATCTTTACCTCTAATATAATTAGAGTAATATATACAAACAAAAGACACACACATACACATTTTTGTTGCTTCCCAAATTAAATTTCTCATGTGTTTATCTTACTCTTCCAAAAGAGCTTCTAATATCTGAAACTTAACTTGTGAGTTCATCCTCAGAAACATATAGTGAAACACCTTATCTGTACCACTTGCAGAAAAATAATAATAGTCAAGATTCATTGAATGTCAACTTGTGTGAGGATGTCCAGTTGTCGTGTGGAGTGATCGAGGCTTTGGTTAAGTAAGTGGCTGGAGGTCAGATGCCAGCAAAGGCAGAGCGTGGTTTTGAACATGGTCTGTTAGACTTCAAGCCAGTACCTTTCCCTGATTTGCAAGTATAAATCTATCATTTTGTATTACTCTGTGTATAGGTATTTACTTCAGTTGACAGAATCAGAAATCTACAATTTATATCAAATTTAGCTTTTCAATATTTTGTCTTGTCATTTTTCCTCAATCATTGTGAATGTGTGCTTCAGAATATGTGGTTTGTTCAATGTGCTGCATGTACGAACTTGATCAACAGAGGACAACCTGTTGGCTATGTGCGTGGTTATCACCCATGTATTGCACAGATGAGTGCTCCACTTACCTGCAGTGTCCAAGTGTTAGTGAAACTGTGATCAAGGTTTACCTCCAGTCAGACACAGAAGGCTTTGCCCTTCATTTTCCTTAGCATAACATTTCATAACACTGTGTTGGGAAAAGATGGACATTTAGAAGAGGACCTTGGCTTCCGAGAACTCAAATCTAGGAAAGAAAAGACAAAAATATAAGTAGGTTAGGGTATAAAACAAAACAAAAGAACAACAACAAAAATACAGTAGAATAGTATTGTACATGCCCTGGGGAAAAAGGAATCCCAGTGCCATCCCAGAGCAATCCCAGTGCTCTTATTCATCACACATTTGCCTTGAACATCTATCTCAGAAGCCTTTGACACTTCTGCTCTATTCCCCCATAAATCTCCTGATGTATCCTACTCCTGGATACAGAAACTACCGCAGAAATTCTCAGGAGGCGTTCCTGATTTGCTCGAGGTAATATTTCCAACTATCTACTTCGAACTATCATTTGAGTCCCAAGGTCATTGAAGTTATTATGTTCCACCTATGAACCACCATCCTAAAATAAATACATAAATAAAATTTTAGACTAAACTAAATTGATTAAGCTAACAGTCTTTGTCAGTCATCTTTGGTTTGGTAAACCATCTGGAGGTGTTTACCTATCCCTGATCTACCTACAAAGGGCTGTGATTCATGGGCACCAGATGCCTTCACGTACATCAGATTACATCATCCCGCTCTGATGAGGACCTCAGCTTCCCCCACTTACTGTTATGAATGTTTTTGTCATAACAGTGCCTAATTTCATTATTATGCCTTAAAACACAGGCACCTTTTTAAAACCTATTTGTGTAGCAAAATATTACGCAGGGGGTGACCCTCAAAGCTCTCCTACTGGTCTGACATAGTAGATATTCCTCCCACAGAACCCTTTGTGTAAGCCAACTGTGTTATTTACCAAAACATATCAAAATGTTAATTGATCTGAATTTCTTTCCTTTGCAAAGTAGGCTGTTTGAGAACAATAATTAGTTTCATCCATCCTTTTAATTTTAACACCAAGCCCAATGCCTTTCACATACCAAGTAGCCTAAAAAGCTTGTACTAACTATACCTGGAATGAATTTAGACAGAATCATCCATCCTACTGGTATTTCAGAGGGTCCTCTCAATTTTAATTTTTGGCTGTGATTTCTACACATTATATCCAAAATCAGTGACAACTCTGTGCTTTAGTGAGAAAAATTCTACTGTAAAACCCCCAAGTTTTACAGTAAACAGCTGTGCAAAAGGCACATCTCTGAGTGCAGTGAATGAGCTGCTCCTGGGACTTTGCTTGCAAAGCTGCCTACCTTTGGTACACCCACCTCCTGTGTTTCCACTCCACTTCTGATTGAGATGTGCCAGCATGAGCTATCTCCTCTTATTGATTCCCAGCAGTTAACAATCACACCACATAGCTTGATCTTGTTTTCCAGTTTTCTGTCCAGCTTGTAGACTTCAGGACAGCACATGCTGAAATTGACTATCAGTGACATAAACATAACTTCATTCACAAGCAACACCCGTATATATGCTATGCTCTGCCTTCTGAAATTGTGTTTCTTTCTCACCTCGTTTTTAATATCATTGTTAAACTCACTCATTATGGGGAAAAATATGAGTGAATGTAGTGAGTTTATAATGTTTCCTAAAAGACATTGCTTATCTCATACAGTAATGTTTTTTGAGGGAGAAGGGGGAGCTTTCAATGAAGATAATCATTATATATTTTTTTTTTTTTTTTTTTTTTTTTGCGGTATGTGGGCCTCTCACTGTTGTGGCCTCTCCCATTGCGGAGCACAGGCTCCGGACGCACAGGCCCAGCGGCCATGGCTCACGGGCCCAGCCGCTCCGCGGCATGTGGGATCTTCCCAGACCGGGGCACGAACCCGTTTCCCCTGCATCGGCAGGCGGACTCTCAACCACTGCGCCACCAGGGAAGCCCAATCATTATATTTTTAAGTGTTTTGAATAAAATGACATTGGAAAAGACGTCTCCCTCATAAAGAGTCTGATATCTATTGACAATATAACCTGAGGCTGAGAAAAAATAAATAATTAATGGGATTTAAAAACAAGCAAGCAAACAAACAAACAGCCAGAGTTCCTCTTTAATGTAGCAAATACTAGCTAACTTTTTCTAATTAGTTGTGCTACTTTGTTAAGTTTGTAGCAGAGATACAGTGCAATCATACTTCCATTTCATTTTGCAATTTAGAGATAGTGTAAAAGATTCTCATAGGGTGCAGAGAAGCCTCCTGGACCACTGCTAGACTCACTCCCCTATACCCTGCTGTTTCCCAGTCCCTACTAGAGTTCCATTCCTGAATGATGCATGGTCATACTTCCTAGGACTCTCATAACTTTCCATTTTCTCCAGTGTCGCTCACCTTTCAGACTGGAATTCCTACTATCCTAAAGGACTGAAGTAAATCTATGCCATCTGAAGCATCAACGTTAGTCACCATGAGCATACTTAAAAGTGTGAAACTGTTGTTGAAGTCAGCAATCTTTCTCAGGTGTAAATTCAGAAAATGCTCGTTTTGAATGCTAATATTTCATATAATGAGCAGATCGAAGATACGGCACTCATCAAGGCAAACTAGTGCAACTAATAAGATCAAACAAGTATGGCATGTGTAATGTAATAAAAATGCAAATTCATTTGTCTCTCATTGTACTTATTTAGGGGAGGAAACATTTATCCTGCCTCAGATGAAATATCGGCAAACTCTGTGAATTTACAGCCCAAAACAAGATAAACAGGTAAGATATATTTCCTCCTTTAGTATCTCTTGGTTTTGGTTGGTCAGTTGAAGACAGCATGATTGGAGTCAACTCTTTGTTAATCTCTGCCATTTGTAAACTGCTGTTTCAGACCATACCTGGATAAAGGCAGGGCGAAGCATGGTGAAAATCCAAATGTTCTTTTCTTCATGTCTATGGACTGTCAGCTCTAGGAAAGATATTTTAAAATTTAAATCATTAGTTTGTAATTCTCTTTTGAAGTATGTCTAATATTTGTTAATATATATATATATACATATATATATATATATATATATATATAAAATAGATTATTTCAAAGCATTAATTGTGCCAAACATTTTATTTAAGGAAAAAAAAACTATTTTTTCCTTTTATGTTTAACAAATCTTTCCCTTATTTTACTGTCCTCCACTCCACCATTTTTTTCCATTTTCTTTCTATTCATTGAATTCTGTTCCTGGCCTCTGCTGCCTGCGGTGCTCTGGCTTTTGTTCCCTCAACTAAAGAGTCACTCATTTTCTCTAGGACTCTTTACCCATGTGTAAAACTTACTGGCAGTGGCCTGTGAGGAGGCTGAGAGATGACTTGTCTGATTGAAGCAACAGACAAGACAAGCAAGTCATAGTTCAGTGGAATTAAATCAGGGAGTGTCTCTGAAACAATGAAAAGAGCTCAGATTTAACAGACAGGCAATGAGAAGCCATTTTATACATTCTAAAGCAGGAAAAAGTTTAAACTTCTTAGCTATTAAACAGAACTCATTTCTGAACACATTTCTTTCATACTTATGAAAATTTACTCTCAGTAATGATGTTGAAGTTCTGGTAAAACAAAGATGTTGTAGGATTTTAAATATACTGAAAAGAAATCAAAGAACTTTTATTAATAATTTGGTATGATGCCTAATGAAAATTTTAAAAGATGCTGTGATATGAAGTAACTTATAGAAGGTAAATACAATTCCCTTATGTTGATTGTAAAACATGAATCATAAAATCTGATTTTTTCTTTTCTGTTTTACTGACATTTCAAAGATACAGAAGATATATTTATGAGTTATGAGTAATTATGAATCTATTCCTGCAATTAAATAAGCTTCTCCTATCTTTTCTTTTTCTGTGACTGTAAAGCACACAAATTTACATAGCCATTTATTTCACCCAGAAAAACTGACACACACATAGACACATACATCTTTACCTAATTCGGTTTGAAGCATCTCATGTTTTACTTGTTTTCTTGCCAAAATCTTACCAATGATATGATTAATACTTTTTCCTATAATCTTTAGGAAAATTTGAAACAATTTAGTCCTCACAGTTGAGGTTATCCCTCATTCTTTCTGTGTCCTGTTAAAACGAAGTACAGTTCTATATTTCAGTAAGAATTCTGAGATCCCAAATAAAATCACATTATTTCAATTTGAGCTTGATTTTTTTGTTGTTTATAATACTGGCTACTTGTTTATTTAATTGGTTTTCATTATTAAAACATATTGTGATGTAAGTGTTCTAGTAAATGATAAAGGAAAAAATTGTAGCTCATTTCTGGAATATTTTTCTCATATAGGTGAGAATTATTTGAGGTCTATTGCAAAAGTGGAGTGGTTAGCCTTATATATGCAGGACAGGCATTCATTTTTACAAAAGGGCATATGGGCACAGTTATGGGTCCAGGCAGAATGAGAGATCTAATGATTGCAAGATGAACCACTTCCTTTGGTTGCTTCTCCTTCCTTAGTGACATAAGTCAAGGGCATCATCTGTGAGTATGAAAGGAAGAGGCTGTGATGGAGATGTAAAGAGCCAAATCCTTTTTGAAAAAGTAAGAGTGTTTTTACTAAAGAAAATTAGAAGATTCACTCACCCATAATGAGAAGTTGTGGTGATAAATTTAACTTAGATAAGTCAGAATGGTCAACACTTCATCTTGAAATGCTCAAACACAGACATTGAGTAAGTGGTGGTAGCTTTCAAGAGAAATGTAACAGAGAGAGAGAGACAGACAGACAGACAGACAAGGGAGTTGAAGGTGTGTGCAAAAGAATGATTGATTTTAGAAGTCTTAGAATCCTATATGAAAAAGGAGGAATGAGAATATATGAGAGAGTAGATGGGCTGGACCTCAGTGGATTGAATGTCCTTGTAGGGGCAAGGAATTTTTAGAAATTTATTTGAATTAACTTTAACATTCCATTTTAATTTTTATTGACTTTTAGCTATGACTGCATTCACTTTCTTATTTCTATTTCACTTTTTCAGTGATTGCTCTAGGAATTGTATTACACATAATTAACTTATCAGAGTCCACTTAAAGTTTCTATTATACTATTTCATATAAAATAAAACAAACTTGAAACAGAGTATTCACCGCTCTCCCAGTATTTGTGTGGGAGTGTGTGTGTGTGTGTGTGTGTGTGTATTAACCTCTGTCATACAGAGTTATAACATTTGCTTTAAACAATTATATGTGTTAAATAAATTAAAACAAAAATATGTATTAAAAATATTTTCCCACATTTTCCCTTTCTGGTGCTCTTTATTCCTTGCTACAAATCTGAATTTTCATCTGGTGTCAACACTGCTCATACTGAAGGAATTCTTTTAATGTTTCCTGAAGTACAGGTCTATTGGTAAAAATGTTTCTCAATTTTTATCTCTAAAATGGCATTTTGCCTTATTTTTGAAGAATATTTCTTCTGGATAGTGTTTACCATCCAGAAAATTTTCAGTCATTAATTCTTGAAAAAATGTTTTGCCCCATTTTCTCTTTTCTGGACCTCCGTTAATACTGTCTGAACGTTCACTGAGACTCTCCTCACTTTTCTTTTCAAGCTTTTATTTTTCTATCTTTTCTGTGAATTAAATGATGTCCATTATTCTATCTTCATGTTCACTGATCCTACGTTTCGCCATACTTAGCCTGATCTTAAGTACCTTCAGTGAATTTTTTAGTTCAGATGTTGCAAATTTTAGCTCTAAAATGTTCATTTGTGCTTTTTTTTTTCTATTACTCTGCTGAGATTCCTCGTCTGTTCCACAATCATAATGTTTTTTTTTTAACTGTTTAGACACTTTGTTAAAAGTTACTGTAAGGTTTTATCTGCTAATTCCAATATCTGGATCATCCTCTGGTTAGCTTCCATTGAAAGTCACTTATCTCACTTCCAGAAACTATAGTGTGTGAAAAATGTTAGAAATATACAACAACCACTCTAAAAATCCTCTGAAAGCAGTGTCCTAGGACATTTGCTGGTAAAGATCATTATTCACACTAATGTTGAAGAGGTGATGAGTTGAAGGGTTTGGGTCATCAGAGAAGAGTAGGATTCTTGAAGGTATGTAAGGAAAGCTTTGACTAGTCCTGATGATACTGGAGAGAGAGTTGGATAATCAGGACTAATTATCCTCTCTTTCTTTCAACTGCATTTTTACCTAATATTCCAATATTCCAGAAAATGTACTGTTACAATTCCCAGTGACTAACTGACTGCATGACATGGAAATTATGATCACACTGTCTGACTAAGTAGCTAAAGCATTTTAATCCTTAAGCAACAAAGACCTTACTCTGATGTAATTGCCTTTAGTAGGAAAGAAAAGAGGACTTTGTGGGAGAAGCATTATTTTCAAATAAAACCAAAGTAATTTTCTTTGAGAAAGTTATTTACTGATGTACAAATTGAACAGCTTCAAAAGTACAATTCAGAACATATTTTGATGGAAAAGATTAAATGATTTTTTTGACATTTTAAATTAGTTTACCTAATTTGTCTGTTGTCATTTTCCTTGGATACTTTGCAATCTTGTCTTTAAAATAGAGAAGGAAATAGGTTTCTATACTTTTTTTTCTTTCAAGGTCAGCTATTGTAAAAATTGTATATAAATTTCTATGTGAGAGAGAGCTAGCACATTTGATTTAAACTCATGAATAACATTTTATTATATTTCATACTAAATACTAAATATATTAAGTAAAATAAACAGTCATAGTTTTATAATCTAGAATTAATTTTATGAGGTGGTATATATGCTTAAGTTTGGAGAATATCATTCAAGTTTGATGCATTTACATCCAACTTTATATAATATACAAATATGTATATAGTTGTCAGCTTTTAACAAGCCCACGTACTGGTTGACGTAATATGCAAAAAAAAAAAAAAATCTTACAAATTATGAAAAGGAAGAAAGTCCCTTACATTAGAGAGTAGAAAACATAAATGAAATTTTAAGCCATAATTGCTTACTTGATGAAAGAAAAATTATTTTAAAAAATTAACATTATTTCAATTTACCAGTGGGCTTTATATCTGTTTCTAATTAGAAATGTGTATGCCTGCATATAGTATTATCAATGTATGTATTTTTATAACTAAACATTTATGATTTCACTTATCTGAAAAATGTTGGTCCTATATTTCTCAGTACTTCCCTTGTAAACTGTAGCAAAGAAACAAAATTAAACACTTCGAAACATTAGATTTTTATTTAAAGAAACTACATTGTCACTCTGTTTAAATGACTGGAGAAATGGAAGTAGATGCTGTAAAAGTGGGCAAAGTTAACTGTTAACCTTTTAAATGAAACAAAATGAATGGTATTATTAATATTTTTAATGCCCATCAGAACCAAGAGAGGTATTGAAAGTATTTAACAACTAGCCTGCAATGGCATCAGCCAATAAGAATCAATCTACCATCCAATTATCATGGACATATGAACCAATCAGAGAAGACTGGTAAACAGGCTATACTGGTGTATGAGGTGGAATGTCAGTCCAATAATTACCATAAGATAGCTACTCTTTAGAAAATAAGTGCAAAAAGACCAGAGAGCATGCCCAAGAAAGTAACCCCCTTTGAGTAATTATTTTTAAGTGTAGAAAGCTAGAAGAAAATATTTAATGGGAATAATCATTCCTAATAGTTCATATTAAAGTTTAAGGTTGTTTTTTGTTTTTTCTTTTTGTTTTTTGTTTGTTTGTTTGTTTGTTTGTTTTTGCGGTATGCGGGCCTCTCACTGCTGCGGCCTCTCCCATTGCGGAGCACAGGCTCCGGCCGCGCAGGCTCAGCGGCCATGGCTCACGGGCCCAGCCGCTCCACGGCACGTGGGATCCTCCCAGACCGAAGCACAAACCCATGTCCCCTGCATCGGCAGGCGGACTCTCAACCACTGCGCCACCAGGGAAGCCCAAAAGTCTAAGGTTTTGCTTATTGGATTCACAGGATTTCCAGGTGCCTTCATTTATACATATATATAATGAATTTTGACTTTTTAAAAATTGCCTTCAGACTTCCCTGGTGGCACAGTGGTTAGGAATCTGCCAGCCAATTCCGGGGTCAAGGGTTCAAGCTCTGGTCGGGGAAGATTCCACATGCAGTGGAACAACTAAGCCCGTGTACCACAGCTGCTGAACCTGTGCTCTAGAGCCCGTGAGCCACAACTACTGAGCCCACGTGCCACAGCTACTGAAGCCTGTGCACCTAGAGACCCTGCTCCACTGCAAGAGAAGCCACCACAATGAGAAGCCCATGCACCGCAATGAAGAGTAACCCCCACTCACTACAACTGGAGAAAGCCCACACGCAGCAACGAAGACCCAACACAGCCAAAATAAATAAATAAAGTTATTAAAAAAGAATAATATTGCCTTCAACTCTCATGCACCTCAACCCTCTGCCAACCCCAAAGCTAGACCTTCTTATATTACATCGTGCAGGATACACTTGCTCCCTGATTCTGGAGTGCCACCTTACTCATTTGTTCCCAGTTGGTTTTTCATGTCTTAACCATGTTAAACTTCTACCTCCATATCACAGTTCAATATTCAAGATCAGAATCTTTTGCTTTATCTCTTTTATATCCTGAAGCATATATCTGTGAAAGAGCAGAGTACATGAGTTGATAGTTTTCATATTCAATGCAAGAATGATTGTGCCTGTCACTCTGAGGAGTTATTTGTAGAAACTGCATATTTCCCCAGTCCTGCATGGGTCATAGAGTAAAGGAACTAGCTTCTGCAGCAAAATAAAGTATTTACCAACACTGTTTCTGACATTCTGGTTTAGTATATGTCTTCTTATAAAACTGATGATTTTGGATTTGATTGAGAATATGTATTTTTTCAGTCTCCTTTTAAAATGACTACCTTTCTGGAAAAATTCCACTCATTATTCACAATTATTCAAATGTAATTTCCAATCTGAAGCTGTTATTTATCTCCTTAGTGATGCTGAGGTGCTTCTTATTTTGTGTTTGCATGGTACTTTGTAGCTATCTCTTACTTCAGTTATCCAATTGTCATAATTGTTCACATGTCTATCTCTTCCACTATTCTGTGCTATCCTGGATGGAAGATTACATTGCCTATTTATCCTTGCACACCGCTGTCTGCTGCTGTATGAATTAGGAAAATCAAGACCACTATTCTTCTCTTTAAGACTCACATAGAAGTACATTCTGAGAGGAAAAAGTAAAGACAGAATGTTATTTATATATTTGTGGAAGAAATTTTTAGGGATACATAGAAACCTAAATACTGAATCATTGTGACATGTAAAATTGAAATTTCATGACTATTTCTTATTTCATTGGTATGAAAATTTACAAAGATATTTTTGGGTATTCAAAGAGTGAGCTATTCAGAATTGGAAAAAGACATTCTAGCTAAAACAAAACAAAAACACCGAGTACGGAAGCCTGAAGAATGTAGAATAATTGGTTGTCTGGACGTCAGTGTAGTTTTATGTGCATGAAACAGCCTGGTCTTTGTTATAATGATACAAGAAACATCAAGCTGCAGTAAGACACTCTCGTGACATGGTTTAGTTACCTGAGATCATTTATTATTTGGTCCCCAATATTGTTCTTGTTTTCTCAGGGGAACTAAAAATTAATTACTCCAAATTCAAATTTAAGGAATAAAAAATAGAAGGCTGAATAGAAATAAAAATGTTTCCAACTACTAATAATGTAGTAGGTATTCATCACATGGGTCATGTTTAACTGGCAGTGCTTTTAAACTATATCATAGAGAGATATTGTCATGTAAGCATTTTATAGCAATCAGATATTTTCTGAATGCTCTTAGTAAGAAAAAAGGAAGGCAGAGAAGTGACAATTTTTTTTTTTAAGTTTGCATTTTCTGATTGTGGGAATTTGTAAGAGTAGCTGACCATTGAAATTGGAACTCTTTTTTTAAATTTTTATTTATTTATGGCTGTGTTGTGTCTTCGTTTTTGTGCAAGGGCTTTCTCTAGTTGTGGCAAGCGGGGGCCACTCTTCATCGCGGTGCACGGGCCTCTCACTATCGCGGCCTCTCTTGTTGCAGAGCACAGGCTCCAAATGCGCAGACTCAGTAATTGTGGCTCACGGGCCTAGTTGCTCCGCGGCATGTGGGATCTTCCCAGACCAGGGCTCGAACCCGTGTCCCCTGCATTAGCAGGCAGATTCTCAACCACTGCGCCACCAGGGAAGCCCAAGAAGTGACAATTTTAACTCACGATTTTACCACGATGTTTGAGGCTTATTAATGGTCTGTCAAGATAGTTATGATGTACAGTTACTATGTAACATTAAAGAGTGTATTATCAGAAAAATAATAGATGCAAAATGTATTTTTAATAGAGAGATAATAGAAGTTAGTATCATGAAAGATATGACAGATAATAAGTAACTAGCATATTTTTGCTTTATTTTAACAGTTGATGTAATGCTGTTTCTTCTTTAAGCTAGTGAAATTCACTGTGTTAGTAATCAAGACCATTATTAAGATTACAGCAATGTTATGTAATGAACTTCATTAGTGGATAATATATATCAGATTATACATATACACGCATATATACCTATATAGGTATTACTTTAAAAACATTTACATTTTACTGTCTCTCTGTGGTATTGAATGGCTTCAAAGATTGAAAAGTGTTTCTGTTTTTTTAAGTACTTAACCAGAAAGTAACTTCAGCATTGATGAGAAATAAATGTGCTGTAATTTTCCACAAGAACCTGACTGCATGATGTGAATTCAGTGGATCCATCAAAAGTCTGAGATTTCTAATGGTTGGAAGCACAAGCATAATTAACTGCTAGAAAATCTTGCTAAATTAGGGTAACATGAAATATTTTTCAAAACAGAGAAAACCATATTATATGAAAAATATATTTTGACTTATAAGATATAAATTCATCTTTGGAATAATCCTCATTTTCTTGTTATGCAAAAGAAAATATCTAAAATTATACAGAATAAGAATTAAGCTATCAAGCCATGAGGAGACTTGGAGGAACCCTAAACACATATCACCAAGTGAAAACTTGATCTGAAAAGGCTACATACAGTATGATTCCAACTATATGACATTCTGGAAAAGACAAAACTATAGACACAGTAAAAGATCAGTAGCGGCTAAGTGTTAAGGGGTAGGGAGGAATGAATAGATAGAACACAGAGGATTTTTAGGGCAGTGAAACTACTCTGTATAATATTATAATAGTGGATACATGTTGTTATACATTTGTCTGAATTTATAGCAGGTACAGCACCAACAGTGAACCCTAATGTAAACTGTGGACTTTGGGTATTAATGATGTGTCAGTATAGGTTCATGGGTTGTAATAAATATACCACTCTGGTGTGGGATGTTGATGATGGAGGAGTCTGGGTGCATATGGGCAGGCAATAGATGGAAACTCTGTACTTCCACTCAATTTTGCTGTGAACATTTTCTTATCAACGAAAGACTTAGTGATCAAACTGTGCAGTACTTTGTTCATTCTGGATTTTAAAAGTTTTTTATTACACATTGTGTAAAATCTACCACTGTATGAGTGGAAATTAAGACTTTATGTGCTTTTTATACATTGTAGTATTTCTTCAGATAAATCTCTCCTATAAATTGGAAAAAAAAGAAGGGTGCAGGGAAAGCTTTCCAGAATGGCAGAATAAGAAGCTTTATCATCCTTCTCCGAGCTCTGCCTCGGTGCTTTACTTTGGGCATGCATGACCAAGAAGTTGGGGTCTCATTTTCCTCCAGCTTTCAGTCTGAGACTGGTTTACTTTGTGAAGGACAGGCTACCTACTTTTCTCATCCACCCAACCCCATGACACAGAACTCTATGGCAGTCAAACATGGTCAGAAAGATTGTATTTCCATTTGTCTTTCAACCTCACAAAATAGATTTTAAAACAAAACTTTTGTTAGAGACAACAGAGGACATTTCATAATGACAAATGTGTCCATTCATCAAGAAGTAGCAGCAATTATAAACATACATGCACCTAAAAATGGAACCCCAATATGCAGGAATCAAAAAATTCCTGCATATTGAATTCACTTCCTTGAAAGAAGTGAAGGAAGATATACACATTCAACAACCATCATTAGAGACATCAAAACACCCACTTTTAATAATAAATAAGACAATGTGGTAGAAGATTAACAAGGAAATAAATGTCTTGACAACACTATAAACAAATAAGACCAAAAAGACATCTATAGAATTCACCATCCAACAACAGCAAAATACTCATTCTTCAGAAGTGTTAACTGAACATTCTCCAATACATACCATATACTAGAACTTTTTAAAAAAAGTATAAATGTATATAAAGGGATTGAATTTCACAAAATATGTTCTCTGGCCAAAATGGAAATAAATTAGAAATCAATAACAGATGAATATTTGGGAAATTCACATATATGTGGAAATTAAACACACTTCTAAATAACCAGTGGGCCAAAGAAGAAATCATAAGGAAAATTAAACAATATTTTGAAGCAATTGGAAATAAAAACACAACATACCAAAAATTATAGCATAAAGGGTATTGGCCTTAAGAGGGATTTATAGCTCTGAACATTACATTAAAAAAGAAGAAAAACTTCAAATCAGTGAATTAACCTTCCAATCTAAGAAAATAGAAAAAACAAAAATCAAACTAAACTCAAAGGAAGCAGAAGGAAGAAAATAAATGAAATAAAGCATAGAAAGGCAATAGAGGAAATGAATTAAACCAAAAGTTCAATTTTATAAAAATCAACAAATTGAAAATTCTTAGGTAGATTGACCAAGAAAGAAAGAAAGAAGACTCAAATTACTAAAATCAGGAATAAAAGAGGGGAATCACTATGGAACTTACAAAAATACAAAAGGATTATAAGGTAATGGTATGAACAATTTATGCCAGCAAAGCAAAACCAAAGCAGAGAACAGAAAATCAACACATAGAAATAGAGCAAATATTTGGACATTAGAGTTAGGCATACAGATTCTGTTCTTTGTTGCCTATTTCTTATGACTGCTTAGGGAAACTACATGTAAAAATATAATTTTTACTCCTTGATAAATTACACCTCTAATTTTCTACAATGACCAATATTGCCACTCTGCTCCCTCTGCAGTTTCTTTATTGCCAAACTCACATATACTAGCTGTTGCTAGATGGACTTAAAGTAGGGTAAATATATAATTCGTCCCTGAAGCCAGGGCATTTGGATTGTGTTACAATAAAAGGGTAACAATGACAATCCCAACCACACCTATCAGCAATGAGTTTTACAGTAACTTAACTGTATAATCATTGGTTGACAAGGATGATGGAAATGTTTATTTAGGCAGATTTTCTGATGATAAGAATTAATATTCTTGAGTACATTCTGCAGTAGACCTTGAACCAACTTCTATCTTTCCAGCTAGAAGTCAATTACTGGAGCAAGCCCGTGCACCAAGTTGAGTAAGAAAGCATTACGTTAATCCTATATGAAGCTAACAGGAATTTATATACACACTTGATGATACAAAACCTGAAAATAGCACTTGGTCATCTCTTCTACTTGAAACAGAGTCATGAATTTAGAATCTATCAAACTCATAGTATATGTTATAGATCTTTATGCTGCAAAATTGGTGAAAGCAACAAAGTATTTCTTAGCTTTAGCTTCAAATAAAACTACCTTCTATCTGCTAAATGCCAGGAATCTTTGAAATTCCTAGAAAGGCCAGAAGCTCTTTTAAGACTGCATAGAATAGTGTTGTTTCTTAAGAGATCATTTTTCACAGTCCTGAATCCCCCAGCTAGATGATGTTTTTTTTTTCTGCTAAAAGCAAGTTTTTTCTTTTCTAATAACATTTTCCAGACTTTAGAATTAGCTCCCTTTAACTACATTTCCTTTAACTGATTGTACTAAACAGGGCACAGTGAGGACAAAACTGGACCATACACAGTCATATATGGCTTGTATTTAACGTAAGACATGTGTAAGGTAAATACAGCACACCTTTTCTTTTCTCATACATAACCGATGCATTTTTCATCCCAGAAGTTCTGCAATGTGTTTTAATACCTGGTTGCATCTTTCCAAACACACTTTTGAACTAAGCTACAGCTGCAGAGCTTAAAAAAACAAAAATAGGGCTTCCCTGGTGGCGCAGTGGTTGAGAGTCCGCCTGCCGATGCAGGGGACGTGGGTTCGTGCCCCGGTCCGGGAGGATCCCACATGCCGCGGAGCAGCTGGGCCCGTGAGCCATGGCCGCTGAGCCTGCGCGTCTGGAGCCTGTGCTCCGCGACGGGAGAGGCCACAGCAGTGAGAGGCCCGCGTACCGCGAAAAATAAATAAATAAATAAATAAATAAATAAATAAAACAAAACACTCCTTGAAAATGACAGGTGCCAGGGAATGGGAGGGTGGGAATTAGAGGATGGTGGTCAAAAAGTATCAATTTTCAGTTGTAAGATAAATAAGTACTTACGGATGTAATGTACAACATTATGATTACAGTTAACACTGCTGTATGGTATATATGAATGTTAAGAGAGTAAACCCTAAGAGTTATCATCACAAAAAATTGTTTTTCCTTTTTTTTAATTGTATCTGTCTTTGTATTTCTCGTATTTTTCTTTTTATTGTTTATGAGATGATGGATGCTAGCTAAACTTATTGTGGTAATCATTTCACAATATATATAAGTCGAACCATTATGCTGTACACCTTAAACTTACACAGTGGTATATGTCAATAATAAAACTAGAAAAAAAGAAAAAAGACAGGTACCTATTTATAACCAATTTTTATTTTCCCTCCCCTTTTTGTGTTAGATAGGATATCAATTGTGAAGACTTTTTTTGTGAAAATGTGCACAATTATTGGTGTTTGTAAAGAGATAGACATCTCTTTCCTGTTTGATGTTGTAGTTAGCTGGTGATAACGTTTATTGTTGGACTTCATGTAGCATAAGTGTAAACCATCAAAATAAGTCTGCACTAAATATCTTGTATGAGAGGAATACATTTAATATCCTAGTTTCAGAGAAGAGCAGGGTCATGTTTACTCCTTTGTGACTGACAAACATACATTGCTGAAATAAGTGAAGTGTGATTAAATATTGCTCCGTACTTAATATTTCATTCATTTATTGCATGCTTACTAGATGCTAGAGACAAAATTTTAGGCACTGGCTGTATGAAGCCAGCCATAATAAATATCATTTTAATTAGGGAAACAATAAGTGTGTATATAAGACTACAGATGTAGCCATAGATATAGATAAAGGCATAGTGATAGATATGTTTAGGACTAGACATAGAATATAGATACAGATGTAGATAGATATAAAATAGAGACAGGACTGTAGATAATATAGAGTATAAAGAGCATTAAGTCAGTATAAGAAGTTGGAGAAACATGGAAGCTAGTTCTATTATGTTGATAATTTTCCTTTTCATAGAAATTTCATAGAAATTTTTTGTTCACTATAAAGCTAGGGTTGCCAAGTTGAATTACCAAAGAGAATTTCTAAGAAAAATTACAAAATCTCAAAGAATAAATGAATCATCTATATAAACATTTGTCATTGTTTTTTCAAATGGTTCAAAGAAGGTGTCCCTGCTTACTAAAAGTGGTTGTGTCTTCTTTTGCCTTTCAGTTACTTAGCCTTTATTATACTTTATATTTGTTTATGTGTTACTCCTCTCCCTGCTTCCAAGCCATAGGAACTTTTTAAATTTTACATTTGCTTTGTTTTCAATCCTACCTTATAGCTACTTCAGTACTGGGCAAAAGTTTTATACTCAAGAAATATCTGATGAAAATGTAATCAAAATAATTTTAATTCAATCTAAAAATTTCATTACTTGAAATGTAGGGAAAAGAAATTCTAATAAACTCGGAAAATAGCACATATAAAATTGAAGTTTTCAGCACTTATGGAAAATATTATTCTATGGAAATATTAAGGGTGGTGTAAATTTAGAATTAATTTTCAGCCGTCATTTTACGTAAGCCCCCAAGTTTCTGAAAATATTCTGACAAATAAGGCAATGTCAGAGCCATGCTATTAAATAAGTGGAGAAGCTTGCCCTCTGCTTGTTTATTAACTTTGGATACAGGTCCTGGATAGCTCAGTCCAAAGAGCATTGTATGCTTTCTTAGTCAGTCTTTAAGATGTGCTGGCACTACAGTGGCGAACCAGAGAAGTAAGCACTATGAAGAATCAAAAAATATTAGGGACAGTAGTGTCGTTGAAGGGAAAAGCAACTGAATCTTATGTCATTAATTGCTTTACTGTTCAGGAGTTAAAACATAGTGCCAATACTTTACCATATCATCCATCAAAGACTGGCAGTGGAGAGGTGTAATGTATGAAAATTAAAAATCTGTTTGTGGGCTTCCCTGGTGGCGCAGTGGTTGAGAGTCCGCCTGCCGATGCAGGGGACACGGGTTCGTGCCCCGGTCTGGGAAGGTCCCGCATGCCGCAGAGCGGCTAGGCCCGTGAGCCATGGCTGCTGAGCCTGCGCATCCGGAGCCTGTGCTCTGCAAGGGGAGAGGCCACAACAGTGAGAGGCCCGCCTACCGAAAAAAAAAAAAAAAAAAAAAAAATCTGTTTGTTACCGGAAATCTACAGGCATGAACAACATCCATCAAAAGCAGAGAGATGCAGGATAAACTGGGGTTGGCATAAATAAATATCTGCACAGGTTATTAATATTTGTTGTTAAATATGTTAGCAATACTATTTATTTGCTTAATATTTAATTTTTTTATGTAGTTGAGAATAGCAAATATAAACAGATAGGAATGTTAATTGAAAATTTTGTACTTTAAATATTTTTTTTAGAAAATAAGTTGTTTATAAAACAAGTGTTGGCTAAAAAAAAAGAAGAAAGAAAAAGTGTGCCATTAAATAGATATTAATATTTCAGGAAATCATCGAAAGAATAAGTGCCTCTGCTTTTTCTTTTCAAAAAACTGCTCTTGGGCTTCCCTGGTGGCTCAGTGGTTGAGAGTCCGCCTGCCGATGTGGG
Source organism: Mesoplodon bidens (assembly GCF_964165515.1). Lineage (NCBI taxonomy): Eukaryota > Metazoa > Chordata > Mammalia > Artiodactyla > Ziphiidae > Mesoplodon > Mesoplodon bidens. Next base: position 79,787,868 of record NC_138169.1, on the reverse strand, counting down.
GGATACGGGTTCGTGCCCCGGTCTGGGAAGATCCCACATGCGGCGGAGTGGCTGGGCCCGTGAGCCATGGCCGCAGAGCCTGCGCGTCCGGAGCCTGTGTTCCGTGAAGGGAGAAGCCACAACAGTGAGAGGCCCACGTACTGCAAAATAAACAAAAAAACAAAAAACAAAACAAAAAAACTGCTCTTGAATTTACTAGACTTAAATTTATATTTCATTGTTGCTTTTATTTTGAGAACTATGACCATAATACTGCTTCGACATCTTGCTCAAGACATTTAACTTTCTCCCGTTAGTGGAGGCAATGAAGGAGCAAAGTGATCTGTGCTGTAAAGCACAGAGGTATGATCCATGCTGTTTAAGAAACAGTTATTGAACTGTTGAATTGATCATTAATTGAAATTGCTCCTAAGACTGAAAGACATAAAATAATCTGTGCCTTGGGTAATGTTAGAGAAACACTCTAATAAGGAATTCAGTGTCCAAAAGTTCTCCATAAGGAAATGGAAATGGTGTACATCGGAATACACTACAGGAGGAAGGCATTGAGGTGCTTACTGTGTACAACAGCACGGAATCAGCTGCCTGATCCTATTGCCACGGTTAGTTCTCTATTTTTCAGTATAAGAGAAATTTTCAAGAATTTATTTAACAGTAGAAATGTAGTATCCTTAATATGAAATTAAAATATTAAAATTAAATATTTTAATTAAAATATTAAATTTAATTAAAATATTAATTTAATTAAAATATTAATTTAATTAAAATTAAATATTTTAAAATTCAAAATATTTTATATTTTGAAATTAAAATATAATTATAAATATATATATATTTAAAACCCACAGACTTGACATTATAATATAAATGCACTTTATTGCACTTCAAAATATGCCTCTCAAAAGACATCTTATCTTTTCTCATCTTTTGTCATCTCCATGTTAACCCTCAATTCTGTCCTTTAATATGGCTTACTACTATATTTCTCTTTAGCTTATGAACAATAATGGGATGCCAGCGAAAACAAAAGGCAGTAAGTTTAATATCTTTCAGTGGCGCTTATAATACTACCTGCAGCAATTGATATTCACTTGAAAAATATTTTGATCTATCTCTGGTACCCTGGTGCACTCATTGTACTCATATTCTGTTCCAAAGTGTAACAACTCTCCACCCACCAAAGTAGACAGTCTATAACTTCTTCAGTAGCAATTTGGGGACCTCAGATATATGAAACATCAAGCCATCTATTAACTCATTTATTCATTAAACATTTTCTCTGTTAGGTGCTGGGAAGACTAAGAGGTTAATAAAATTAAGAAAACACATATCATTGACCGTAAATATTGACGTACTAACTGTTACAAATATAATGTGAATCATAGGCATTAAAATCAGTTTCACCTGCTCGAGTAATCTAGAATTCTATGATGTGAAAAAGTTAAAAAATAAGCCATTTATTTTTCTCAAGCTACCACATGCACATTGACAAGTAGTATTTGTTATTATTCATTTTTAAATTTTTTTTATTTTTTTGCACACAGAATATTGAAGGAGATATCAGAGCCTGACCAACGTTCACTGTTTTTTTTCTTTCAAAGGGATAAGACAAAGTAAATAGAGCATTTCTTATAATTATGATAATTATAGATCTAACTGCTTTGGTGTATAGCTGGTCAGAGAAACAGGGATCCCGCCAGAATTGGGAGAATGTTACAAAGAGTTTTATTTGCCAGAGATAGTTCAAGACATCCTGCTGCACTGAGAAGAGAGGTGTATTTGGGAATAAAGGAATTTCAAATATTAGACAAACTCCTTTAGATGGGAAACAGCAAACTCATTTTGTATATATCAATAATATTCATACACTTTTCCAGAAAAGTTAATAGGACAAATCAATGTATTTATTTTACATTTGACAAAAATTTTTTAAAATATATTATTTTACCTGCAAAAGAAATATATTTCCTTTGTTATGATTCATTTGGCATAGTAAACCACCGAATACAATATAATGTGAAAGTCATTTTATTCTAAGAACTAAACCTCAGGGCATTAGCTACAAGAGAGACATTTTCATCTGAGCTCTGACTCTCTCATATGAATGATCTTCACAGCACTTAGGAAGCTGATCTATATATCTGGTTCTTTTTATTTTTTACATTTTATATTGAAATATAAAAAATTTGTATGAAAACATGAATCTTTAAAGCAGCTGCAATTTGTCTGCTAGTTCACTGCTGTTTTATTGGAGCATGTCTAAAATATTTCAGGGAAATATTAATCAATAAAATGGAAAGAGATTTTTAATGATTTGTCCAAAATATTATGCTTGTATCATACCAAATTTCTAGAAGACAGTTAAAACTTCTAATTAATGCCTGTAAATAATTTAACTAATGATTTGTATAAACTTTTATTTTCCTTCTCATACATGGTAATTATATTATTAATGTGGATTATATTATATTGTGATTTACACTAAAATTTATTTTCTGGACTTCTTTTGAAAAAATAATTGGGACTTCCCTGGTGGCACAGTGGTTGGGAGTCCGCCTGCTGATGCAGGGGACACGGGTTCATTCCCCGGTTCGGGAAGATCCCACATGCCGGGGAGCGGCTGGGCCCGTGAGCCATGGCCGCTGAGCCTGCGCGTCCAGAGCCTGTGCTCCATAACGGGAGAGGCCACAACAGTGAGAGGCCCGCGTACCACAAAATAAATAAATAAATAAATAAATAAATAAATAAATAAATAAATAAATAAATAAATAATTGGAAATCAAGATTGGAAATATTAACTTAGAAATTAAATTTTTTCTGGTATATCTTTTTCCATTTACTCTTTTAATTTTTAAAAGAAGACTTTTGGTTAAAGATTGAAAGCAGCTAATAATGTTCTTTTAATAACAGCTTTATTGAGCTATGCTCCAAGCACTGCATAAGTAACCTATTTAAAGTGACAATTCAAAGTTTGTGTGTGTGTGCTTTTTGTTGTTGTTTTTTGTTTTTTTGTTTTTGTAAATTCAGAGCCTTGTGCAACCATCATCAAAATATAAATTCAGAATATTTTCTATACCCGTTAGAGTAACTCCTCCCTTCCCTATAATCCCAGCCCCAGTCCAAGATGACCACTAAGCTCTATAGATCTGCCTATTCAGAACATTTTATATAAATGTAACCATATGATAAGTGGTCTTATGTGACTTGCTTCTCTCATGTAGCATAATGTTTTCAAGGTTCCTCGATATTGTGTTTCATTCATTTTTACTGTAGATTAATATTCCGTTGAATGGAAATGTCACATTTTATTTATTCCTCAGTTTACTATTATGAGAGATGGTACTGTTATCATGCCTATACAAGTTTTTGTAATGACATATGTCTTCTTTTGGATATATTCCTCAATGTAGAATTGCTGGGTCATATGGTAACCCTATGTTTAACCCTATCAGTAATCCTATCAATTTTTGAGAAACTGATTAACTATTTCCCAAAGCAGTTGCACCATTTTACATTTCCACTAGCAGTGTAAAAGCATCCCAGTTTCTCCACATACATTTGCTATCCTCTGTCTTTTCTACTGACACCATCCTGGAGGGTGTGAAGTAATATCTCACTGTGGTTTTGATTTGTACATCTCTAATGACTAACAATGTTGAGTATCCTTTAATGTGTTTGCTGGTTATTGGCATATCTTATTTGGAGAAATGTCTATTCAAATTCTTTGCCAATTTCTTTAAATGGGTGTCATTATTATTGAACTGTTAAAGTATTTTTTGTATGTCTTCTAGAATCAAGTCCCTTTTCAGATATGTTATTTGCAAATATTTTCACCATTCTGTGGATTCTCTTTTCACTTTCTTGATGGTGTCCTTTGACACACAAAATTTTTGTTTTGAAAACTTTTCCTTTTGTTGTTTGTGTTTTTGGTATTGTATCTAAGAAACAATTGCTTACCCTAAATCACAGATATTTATTGTTATATTTTCTTCTATTAGTTTTATCATTTTAGCTCTTACATTGAGACCTTTTATCTATTTTGAAAGAATTTTTATATAGGGTGTTAAATAGGGCTCTCTCTTTGTTCTTTTACATGTGACTATCCAGTTGTCTCTGCACCATTTCTTCAAAAGACTGTTTTTCCCCCATGTTGAACTGTTCAGCAAGCTTGCCAAAAATCAGTTGGCTGGCCATAGATATAAGGGTTTATTTATGAACTCTCAATTTTATTCCATTGTCTATGCATTGATCTTTATACCAGTATCACACAGTCTTGATTACTGTATCTCTGTAGCAAACTTGGAAATAGACATGAGTTGTCCAACTATGTTCTCCTTTCCAGGAGTGTTTTAAATATTCTGCGTCTTTGCATTTTCAGATGAATTTTAGGATCAGCTTGTATTTCTGCAAAAAACAAACAAGCAAACAAACAAAGAAAGTCCAGCTAGGATTTTGATAGGTATTGTTTTGAATCTATAGATCAGCATGGAGAATATTGCCATTTTAACAACGTTAAATCTTTTCACCTTAATTATGGCTGTCATTCCACTTAATAAGTTTTCTTTACTATCTTTTGACAAGTTATAGTTTTCAGTAGACAAGCAATTCTTTTGTTAAATTTATAACTGAGTATTTTATTATTTTTGATACTATTATAAGTGGAAAATTTTAATTCCATTTTTGGAATATTTATTGTTAATACATAGAAGTGAACTATGAAGGGAAGCTTGAGGAATACTTTCATGCGTGTCCCACATTTGTCTCTAATTGCTCTTGAGTGGTTGAAACCTAGCAGATACAGCCCTGCAAACCCCCAGACTTGTCCATGCTCATAGGAGTGTAATTCTTTACTGCCATTTTCTCTGTTTCTATTAAACTTATAGGTGCTAGTAGCCTTAGAGTGTATCATGGGGCTACTAACCTCCTAATTGCTCTCCACAGTGGTCTCTGTTTTGTCAACAACACTATTAAGCAAAAAGTTCTTCATGCTCTGTGCAAATAGTCCCCCCAGGCAGAGCTTCAGAGGTCTTAGTCCTCCAGTCCTGCCTTTCCCCCTGCCCTTGCCCAGAGGTAGAGGAGGGGTTAATCCTGAGATAATTGTAACCTGTCCTCTGGATGTACAGGTTCCACCCTTTCAGTGGGGCTAGGAGGTTAAAGGGAGACCTGGTCTTGGCCACACCTACCTAGAGTGTCTACAACACAGAGCTCAGGGGAATGAAAAACACTTCTTAGCGTGGACTTTGGAGATTTTCTTCAATGAATACTTCCTTATTTGCTATATGCCATTAGGACAATTTCCAGAGATTTTAAATGATTGATTTTTAAATTGTTATTGCAGGGAGAGTTCCAGTAAGATGTACCAGGCTTCCTACTACATCATTCCCTAGGTACCAACCTTTTCCCTACTCCCTGTCTGCCTCTTTTAGATAAATGCTAATACATTGACAAAACTGTCAGGGCTTATCTGCTTATCGCACACCCACATTCCAGTTGGGTTGATTTTCACGCAGAGGCCACAGAGAGCACTCTGCTCATGAGACCAAAACATTTATTAGTTTACAATCTTTCTATAAATTTATAGGGAAGAGTTGAAATACAAATTTGCTCATTTTGAATTCATCATACTGAGTGAAGTAAGTCAGACAGAGAAAGAGAACTATCGTATGCTATCGCTTATATGTGGAAACTAAAAAAAAAAATGATACAAATGAACTTATTTACAAAACAGAAACAGAATCACAGACTTAGAGAATGAATTTATGGTTACCGGGGGAAGGGGAGGGATGATTAGGGAGTTTGGGATTGACATGTACACACTGCTATATTTAAAATGGATAACCAACAAGGACCTACTGTATAGCACAGGGAAATTTGCTCAATATTTTGTAACAACCTAAATGGGAAAAGAATGGATACATGTATATGTATAACTGAATCATTCTGCTGTACACCTGAAACTAACACAATATTGTTAATCAACTATACTCTAATATAAAATAAAAAGTTTAAAAATAAATGAATAAAAAAGTAAAAATAAGTTTAAAAAATGAAGTTCTGCTCTTGAAGTAGCTTAAATTTCTTCAAAATGATAACATAAAATATTTCAAAAATTTATTATATAATAGAAAATACTGCTGTGCACCATTGATATTGTACAACATAATATCATTCTGCACTGGATCAAACACACAAATGTAATAGATTTTAATATTTTGCTAACTCTTCCTTAGATCATGCTTCCTTTTTAAGAAGGAAAATAAATGCTTTACTTGTTTGTAATTAACTGTAAGCAGTTCGAAAGCCAGACCTTAAAATTTTGTAATCAATATCTTTCATAATACGTGAATGCAAGGAAAGTAAAAAGGTTTGTTGAGAGGTTAGTTTGACGAAATCTGTATTTTGTCCATGAAAGCAGTCACTGTTGGTATTCTGCACAGTAAGGCCTTATACTGTGTGTGTCCATGTGCGTCTGTACTACATGTATTGATGTACTAATATGTAGAATAGATTTCTTGTTATAACAAGTTGTATGCCTGCATTTATATTAGATATTTACACATATAGTTTAGATGTAGCTATATATCTAAATAGAGATTAAATCATCATATTTGATATGTTAGTAAGTAGAAAAAGGATATAGAGTTATTTTTATTCTTTGTTTTAATGAGACATCACACCTGGAAAAGGATAATAATGTCAGTTTAATCACAGGTCAAAACTTTTATTTATTTACTTGTTTCAGCCTAAATCTATCTTACTACTAAATAGTATCACTTCTCAGTCATTACAAGTCACATAAGAGTGACAGAAATATCTAGGGCATGCTACAACAGAGAAAGTAAAAGAAAGAAAGATTAAAGATATTAAAGAGTCAAAAGTGTTTTCCCCTTAAAAAACAAAAAACTCGTGTCCTGTATGCTGTCATAATATGTCCACATTCAGTGCTACATGATGAAGGTAAATAAAGACAATGGATTATAATAAATCAAATTAGACAAATTCTCAAGTTGTATGCATGGCTACCCAAAAATGGACTCTTTTTTGTGTGTTTTCTGAATAATTTTTTTTCATTATCTAGTTATTTTTTCCTTTGTTCCTAGTGGTAGATATTTATCAGCATTTCAAAGTGAAAATTGTAATGAAACAGTAATTAAAACCATCTGTTACTAGCAGAGGAAAAAACAGATGGAAAGTTAGGACAAAGTAGCCCTGAAAAATACTATTATATAGAAAAATTCACTATGACAAGGAGGGGTAAGATGAAATTATTAAGATAAAGAAGGGTTATTCAATAAACAGGTTTGAGATGTTTGGTCAAAATTAGGGAAATGATAGATTTAGTACATACCCTTCAACATATTATAAAATAAAGAGCAGATGAATTAATTAATGTAAAAATATGACATCCATTACCACAAAATGATAAAATGGCCAAACATAAAGCTGAATATAAGTACTCAGAAAAAAAATTTTTTTTTCTAAAATTGAGATAAATACAAGAAATTTTTAAAAAATAGAACAGATAAATCTGGGTCTATAAAAATAGAAGTCCTATTTTTCCTCTAATTTTTCCATAAAAGTAGCAATAACAAAACAGAGGAAAAATCTCAAATATATTCATTTTTCAATAAGCTTATAACCAACAAGGAAAAAAACAAAAAGACTAGTGAATATATAGGGAAAAAATTACTTAGTTTACTAAGGAAAAATTAAAAATGATACTAAGCATTTAAAATAATTTTGACTCAAAAATATTTCAAGATATTTAATCAAGATGAAGTTCCATCTATTTGTTCTAGTAACTAAGCAGTTATGTATAGTACAAAAATTATTATACCCAGTATTGATGTCTCTTTTACAATTTTATTAAATTATAGAATGTTTTAGAATATAAAATATAGGGACATGCATGGAGTTTAAAAATAGTCTTTTCTTTTTGTAGAGTAGTTAATAACATGAAAATTATTTAAAAGAGGGAAATTATTATGAATATTACTATTGTAGTATTAACTTTAATAATAAAATAATCAGTCATAAAGTAGGCATGTAGCCATTCAAATAAAAATTACGAATACCTATTAATTACATAATGGTAATGGTAATGGTAATGATATTAAAATATATAGGTGTGCTGTAATTAAAAGATACAAAAACCTAGGAAAGAAAGAAATGAAAGTGTGGTCTTGAAAATATTTTTAAATTCCTATTTACTTTAGTGGGTTTGGAAATTCTTGACACATTTTAGCAAATCAAACCAGTAATATGTTAAAAGTATAATACATGATGACCAAATATGTCTTATTTCCAGAATGAAAGATTGATTTAACAGTCTTAAATTTAATTCAATATAATCTACCATATTGAGACTGAAAATATCTCAGAGATGCTTACACATCTATTTGAATATCTACAAGTAAAATGATTGACTAGCAATTGTTTATGAAGATATGGGTCAAATGGAAAGCTAATACACTGCTCATAGGAATGTAAAATGGTAAAACCATTTTGGAAAATAGTTTCCCACTTTCTTAAAATGTTAAACATATACCTACCATGTGGTCTAGCCATTACCCTCTAGCTATTTACCCAAGGAGACAAAAAACACATGTTCTGTACATGCAGGAAATGGAATGTTATTCAGTGCTACAAATAAATGAGCAATCATACCATGAAAGGAGATGGAGAAAACTTAAATCCATATTACTAACTGAAAGCAGCCAATTTGAAAAGCCTACATACTGTATGATTCCAATTATGTGGCATTCTAAAACTATGGAGACAGTAAAAAGATCAGCACTTTCAAGGGGTGAGGGGAGAGGTTGGAATGAATTGGGGAAGCACAGAGGATATTTAGGGCAGTGAAACTACAGTGTATGAAATAATAATGTTGGATATATGTCATTGTATATTTGTCAAAATCCATAGACTGCACGACACCATGAGTGAACCCTAAGGTAAGCTGTGGACTTTGGGTGATTATGATGTACCAATGTATCAATTGTAACTAATATACCACTCTGATGGGGGATGTTGATAATAGGAGAGGCTGTACATGTGTAGGGGGAGGGTTTATATGGGAAATCTATGTACCTTCCTCTCAATATTGCTATGAACCAAAAACTGCTCTAAAAAAATAAACACACATCTCTACAAAGAGTTGTAGACAAATATTCGTAGCGACTTTATTTGTAGTAACCAAAACTGGAAACAACGCAAATATCTGTCAATAGAAGAATAGTTCTACGAATTTATAAAATGTAATACTACACAGCAATATGAACAATTGATAGATGCAACCAAATGTATGTATCTCAAAAATTATTCTGAGTGAAAGAAGCCAATTGTTCCTCACCCCCCCAAAAAATAAATCTAATACGATTTTAGTCATATAAAATTCTAAGAAATGCAAAAATAACCTGAAGTGAAATAAAGTAAATTAGTGCTTGTTTGTGCCTGGGAGTTGAGAGCTACTGAGAGGGATTACATTTAGGGCAAAAGGAAACTTGCAAGTGACTGATGATACATCCATTACCTTGATTGTGGTATCATTCACCCTTGTCTGTGCATGTATGTGTGTGTGTATACATTGTACATTTTAAATATATAGTTTATTGCATGTCAATTATACCTTGGTTAAAAATAAAACAGAAGGTGTGGGGTTGGGGATGAAATAGGTGAGGGACATTAATAGGTACAAACTTTTAGTTACAAAATAACTGAGTCATGGGGATGAAATGTACAGCATGAGAAATATAGTCAATCATATTTTCACATTTTGTATGGTGACAGATGGTAACTAGCCTTAGCATGGTGAACATTTTTTAATGTATAGAAATATTGAATCACTATGTCATGCACCTGGAACTAACATAGTGTTGTAGGTCAATTATACTTCAATTAAAAAATATTTTAAAATTTTAAAAATAAATAAAACACAACAAAGCAAAAAGCAGTGAGGGACATAAGGACATTTCCTTAATGTTCTCCAAGATCCTGAGCTTCCTATTTGCCTAGAGGCAGGTTATGGAGTTTACAATATTCCTCCTTTTCTGGCTCCCCAGATGGAAGTATCACTAACCTTTGGTTTCACGATCTCAAAGTAAACTTGCTGTGCTCTGTGGAGTGTAAGGCTCTAGAGTTCTCTTGATTTTGCGTAAGCCAAATGACACAGAAGAAGGTTAGTAAATGATGAGAAAGCTTGGGAAAGTCTCACCACTGGCAAACCGAACATTAGTTCTCAAACAGGGGAAAACAAAAAAGTAGGAATGAGCCTTTGACTCCTTCCTCTTGCAACCCTATTCCTGCATATGAGGAAACTGCAAGTTGGACACTCATTATTTTAACTGTCACAGAAATTCTTAGAAAGGCAGCCAGGACTTGCAAGGAGAATTGGAAGTGGTTGCTTGTTAGTTAGGATGTGTTGCACACATCCTGCCCTGTGCACACTTGCGAGTGTCCTGAGAGAATGACTGCTACTACTGTGCTGACACTGAAAATGCCATACCATGCCCTTCTACAGACAGGGCTGTAGATTCTTGCCATCAGTGAAAAGGAATTGATGATGTTGAGTTGCATCAGAAAATAGAAGGGGTTGCAAGTCAGAAAGTGCCCTGAAAAAAAGAGGTGAAAAACAAATGAAGGAATAGTTGGAGTTTTCGATACTGTGTCCAGAGGATAAATGAATGCTTCTTTGATGGGTTTGACCAAATGCCCTGAATGACAGTGATCAAGTTGAACCATCTCAAGTTCTGAAATCCTCTGACCCTTCTCTTTAATTTTCTGTCTCTTGAACTGTTTCATCAGACTTTGGAAATTATAGATGCCTCTGCCAAGTGGAAATCTATAGACTGTGGTACAGCCCTAGATGTTACTGGAAAAATCACAGCCTTCTGAAGAACAAGCATTTGATGAAAAAGTTTGACATGGCTATCAGAGTCCCAGCCTTCCTTTCTCTTTTACTTAATAATAGTTCCTGGGGAAGCATCAAGATCTCGGGAAAGCTGTACTTATATTCCAGGGATCCTGTGGTAAAGGGGGCATATACCCACCCTATTCTCCCCCCAAAGCATAGTAAGACTGTGGGTGTAACCCAACTATTTGGCATTCAATATAATTTTATCTAAAATAATTTATTCAGAATCAGTTTTCTGAAAGCATGTGTATTTTTCCATATTTGAAAAAATTGAGCCAAGAAGAAATATTTAATTACATGACTATCAGCAAAAGTCTATTAAAGGTGTCACTTTCTTTGATCTTGTATTTATTATCACTGCACTGATAATTGGGAACTATATGAGATTTTAAAGGTGTAACATGGGAATTCTCACAAATTAGCTTTTGCTGTTATTAGTGGCTCAAGAGCTTTCCAATTGTATTTCTCATACACTCAAAGCAAAATCATTGCTTATTTCAATAACATGATTTAGTAATATCTCATGATTGTTTTATCAATTAAAAAAAAATTGTTCCTGTAAAATTGAATATTGGTCAGACCTTTATAGTTAATTATAAGCTTTAATATCTTGGCAAGTTAAAGAATTAAAATAATATCTTTCCTTAAATTCTTTGAAATTGAATTTATGATTATAGACACATTTGTAGAGTGTGTGAATCTCTGACATAAGGATATGTGTAAATAATGTTATGCATATAGTTATATGGTAAAATAACAATAAAAATTAAACATTATATTTCACACTTAAATATTGGTTTCAACACATTAATTTTAACATTGATCTACTACAAATTAATAAATTCCACAGTAGATTTAGATAAAATCTAAATTGTTTTAACTGGACAAAATAATCTAAACTTCATGTAATGAGAAAACATTATTATATGGAATATTTGAAAAATGAATAGAAACATCTGATCATTTTTTCACTTTAGAATATGAATTTCCTGTTTAAATAACTGAATATATTTCTTATTTTGAGAGATTAAGTTTTCATTTTCTTTGTGGATTATGTAGAGAAATTATAAAAGGATACAAGAGGATTTTTCTATCTTACTGCTATCATAGACCCAACTAGTCAAGCATTTAATAGACAGATATAAATAACAACAAAAAGAGACAAAATGTTTTTTTTTTAATTACCAGAAACAAATAGACTCTAGGAAGACAATGCAGAACAGTCAAAACCTCAACCACTCAATCACTATGCACCCATGTCCTAGCTGTCCAGGACAACTGCCCATAAGATTCACAGCAAATGGAGCAGCTGGACAATGTATCATTCCTCTGTTGTGTAGGTATCCCTCTCTGTTCAGCCAGAAAATTGACAATGCTGCATTAAAAAAAATTAATAAACAAGTAAAAACTAGGAGAACAATTTTTGGTAAGTCACCAAATTTTTTTTTCTGCCTCTTGACATCAGGCTTTCGCTTAAGTACAGGTAAAGTGTCAGCATTTAGCTTCCTACATGTAAATTTAATAACTGTATGCTTGAGTGGAAAAGAGATAATTTGTTATTTAGTATTTAATAAATTCCCATCCTACTATATAGAACACAAATATATATAGGAAAAAAACTCTGATGTCAGAAGTTTATATAAATGATAACGTAAATAAATCTATTATGAGGCAGAGAGAGAAGAAAGCTGTATAGAAAAGTAGAAATTGTGATAATAAATGAGGAATATGTATACATGTGTTTATGTATTTATACATATATGAATATGTATAAATATATCTTAAATATATATAATCAATAATGAAAAATTAAAGCTCTGAGAATACATTTCATTCTGTCCACTGATTAGAGTAACAACTATTCTTGTGATTTAAAATGTAATTCAAATACACCCTCATGATTATAAATTTATTTTAAACATTTTTAAAATAAATCACAAAATTATTTTATGAGACAGTATGCCATCCTATGCCACCATTTAGCCCTGTGATTTGTATAGTTAATATCACAAAATATTACATGAAAACCTAGCATGGTCATTGAGTGAGTTACCCAGAAATTTAATTTCTATATTCTATTTGAATAGTGTTACTTGCTTCTTTCGTCTGTAGCAATTCCCTAGAAGAGTTTTTTTTTTTAATAAGTAAGAAATTTTTTAAAGGATGCTGAAAATTATTTCCAAAGAGGAAAAACAAATATTAAAGGAGTTTAGCTACTCCCATTGAATTTTTAGGCATGAAAAATCCAAGGGGTATTTTGGGAAGATAGCTAATATGTGTAATAAAGAAAATGGGAATAATTAAATAAAAGAAAGACCTATTAAACGATGAATTTTATGAATGACCTACGTAAACACACCATAGCATTCTAAGAGCACAGTTAAATTCTTGGGTTTTATACTATTTCTGATGGTTGTCTTCTCTCTTGATAAACAAAAGTTGATAATATAATGTTTAGATTTTGATAGTGGGATTCCACATAGCTGGATTTCACATATTATAATAACATGAAAATTTAGCAGAAACTCATCAATATAACTGCGACTCTGTGATAGAATATATCTTCTTCTTAATTACACTTACCACGAGCTGTGCTTTAAGTCAGCAAAGCAATTGCCACAAATCTATTTCTAAGGCTGCATTGTTTTGAGCCTCAGTTCCTGTGTTCACGTTGATAACTGTGCTGCCTGAGAACAGGAAGTCCTCCTCCTCTGCTGCTGCTTGGAATTGCTCTAATTTGTTCTGGTAATGGGTGCCAGATGTCAGAGTATAAAAGAAAGCTGGACCAGGCAAAAAGATTGCCGTTCTGATCTTCTATTGAATCCCAGACGTCTTACCCTCTTTTTTCTTCTGTGAAAATCAAATATTCACAAACATACTGAACGAAGTGGGACAGGCAGCTTCCCTCCTGTGGAAGCTGTCACAGCAGAAGAGAGATGGCTGCTTGGCACTACCCTGGAAGGACAACATCTGCCAAAGTTTTCCAAGCTGTCTTGTGGGGTAGTGGGGGAGGCAGAAGGAAATAGAAAGGAAAGGAAAAAAATGAACCCGTATCATCCACATCCACAGAAGCATCTCCTGTGTAATGACTGCTACATCTTCAAAATTGCCTTCTCCCCAACTGGGTCTTTGGCATCTCCTTTTAGTAAAGATGAAGAATAGGTCTGAGGTTTTGTTTTCCTTTGCCTTTTATTTTTCAGTAACTACAGGGCTAAAATGTCTCTGCTTGTATCATGCATATCTAATTTATTGCATTTGTCACTCCATTTGTCTTGGTCAAAGAGCTTTAAATCTGAAGAAGTCGCTGTAGAGTAAATCAAAGTGAATATAGTCAGATATTTGCTGCCGATGATAAGAGTATAAACTGGTGATAAAGTCTATCAACTAGTACAGGATTTACATATCTGAGCATTTAAATCACATTTTTTAAACTGATTTTCTACAGGTTCACAGGGTTCCATGCAACTCATTTTCTATTTTTAATGAAGTTTATATTCCCCAAATTTTCAAATGGCTGTTTTTTTGCTGTAAATGGAGGATTTTTGTTTCCAAGGAGTGTTCCTACAGAAGGTGTCTTTGTTTTCTTTTGTAAAAGTGTAGTTGGAGGATATAAATACCATCCTTTATTGAGGGAAAAGCATTTTGTTTTCTCGGGAAAAGTAGGGAACGATAGACAAAAGCAATTAACTATTCTGTTTAACAACTTTGTCATCCAAGCAGCACATAATAAGATTTGAAAATTCAGATAAATATCTAAAATTATTTTAGAATTTTAGTTATTCACTATTCACCTAACAGAGCTGGGGATGCTAAAATTTAAAATGAGTAGGAAACGTGACACTTATTCAAGGGTCACTGTCCCAATAAAACAACTCTGTTGGCACAGCATACATCCTTATAATTAAGCTGGTCACAGTTTCTGTTTATCTCCTCCTTAATTTCTTTTCCCCAAAATGTCAGAAGATTCAAGTATATCTTAGTTTTTCTTGAGATTTTTAGTAATTTTATAATGTGATTTTATTTTTTTTCTACAGTAACTTGCTCTATTTAAGATTTCTTTGAGAATAACATATACTTAAGAATTAAGCTCTAAGGGCTTCCCTGGTGGCGCAGTGGTTGAGAGTCCACCTGCTGATGCAGGGGACACGGGTTCATGCCCCGGTCCGGGAAGATCCCACATGCCGGGGAGCGGCTGGGCCCGTGAGCCATGGCCACTGAGCCTGCGCGTCCGGAGCCTGTGCTCCGCAAGGGGAGAGGCCACAACAGTGAGAGGCCTGCGTACAGAAAAAAAAAAAAAAAAAAAGAATTAAGCTCTAAATAAAGGCACCAAAAGCCTCTGGAAAACCCAGTTATACTTGTCGGCATCCCTCATTTCTGATCATTGATAATGTGTTTATAAATGTTAACTTACTTATTCAATGTACCCCACAGTATCCAGAAGCATCTTCATTAGTTTGTCCAGAACTATCCCTGTAAAAAACTAAGCTGTGTACAGGACAGCGTGATGGGGTAACAGGGCTCTCTCAGGACAGGGCCAGAAGCAAAAGCAGTTCTCAATGACCAGGGTTCTTCCTATGCCAGTGTGTAACCTGTTTGACCTCTTTGATACTCATCTTCTCATCTTTAAAACAGGATTAATATTTCCTATCATGTAAAAATTCAATATGATATATTTGAGAAAGCACCTGGAGCACATCAGATGCTCTAAAAAATTTTATTGGAAAATATATTGTTGTATTTCAATGAATTAGATTAGCAATCTCAGACCATTAACTGGATTTGTACTATTAATTATGTCAATTTTATAAAGGTTTTACTGGCTGTAAATGTCATATATATATATATATATATATATATATATATATATATATATAATTTCTTATGAAAAATTACACAGTGTTCCACCATTTCTTGATTTCTCTTAAGGCATGTTTGATGGACCACACCTAAATGTCCATACCCAGAGCCCACATTGCTTCTTTGGAATGGAATCATGCAACTATGAGAGTCTTTCCAATTTAACAGCAGACAGAGCTTTCTAGACCCAAATATGTTAGTCATTCTAGCAATAAGGGAAGATCAGCTGAAATAAAGTAACCCTATGCTGTTTCTTATAGGCTCTGGTTTGGACTATTCTTTTCTTCCTGACTCATCTGCACAAACACCACAGCATTAAGGGACTGACTTCCCCATTCCCTGGTCTTCAGGCTTTGGCAGTACTAGGTATTGATTGAGCACCTGGTGCTCATCACCCTGTACTTTAAATTTATCCATTAACTTGACTCTGAGGAGATATTTACTCTAATCATCCTCTCGCATCAGAGGCCTGGCTGTTCCAGGTTTCACTACCTGCAACAAAAATGACCCACTTCCTGTAGCTCTAATGTTTGATTTTATAAAGAGAATATCCATATATTAGTTATGAGTTTACTATTTCCCTCCTTTTTCTTTCCCATGAACACTCAGTTCTGCCGGGAACAAGAGAACCAGAGGAAAAGAACTGACTCACTACAATAAATTTATTAGAACTTAATAACTATATTTGGAGAGATGATGTAGATCTTTAGGGCTGTTTACACATAATGTCATGCATAGGTTTATACAAATACTCAGGAGAGTAATTTCACTTGATAGTATCCTGGGTAATTTTTAAAATGACAGGTCATTATGGTAAGGAAGCATTTGGGAGATGGCAGAAGAGCTTTCATTTAGAAAGAGTACATTTATTTATTGTCTGCCTTACTCTCCAGGTGCTATTTAACTCAAACAAAAATCATAAAATGGAAATTTTGACTAGAAAATATTAACCATTATTCCTCTTCCCTCTCTTGTTATAGTCCTTTACCTCTCAGTTAATTGAAAATCAGAGAGTGAATATGGAACATGAGCAGTAAAAATAGCTGATACGTGGAATTATACCTGCATAACACTGACAAACACACAGGAGTTTCTTCTGCTTCAACCTGCTCTGGTTAAGTACAGAAAAATCAACCATTAACATTGATTCCTGAGTTCTAAAAAAAAGATGAGGATACTTTTAAAAGTATAATCAGTCAATACTGAAAAATGTACCATATTATGTGTCTAAGAACTGTCTAATTCAGGATTTTTTTCTTATTAATTATGCACATACAAGAAGGCATAGGTACAGATAAATAATGTGATGGAAATTAGCTGTTCATACATAAAATCCTGGGTAGTGGAATGAACAGTGAGCTTTGGATTCTGGGTTCAGCTATAAAAACCACTAAGCATATACTCTTGAACACATTGTTTAAAGTCTCTGGTCAAAATTTCTTCATATGAAAACTGAGAATGTTAATAACCATGCTACGTTTCTCACAGAATTTGTTAGTATCGATGTACACAATTAATGCCAAAACTTTTAAAAATTTTAAAATAATGCGTTTAGTTTCTATGACAATAGTAGCTTTACACAAGGTGATACTTTATTTGTGGATAAGATTGAGATCATGCATCTAATTGTCAACTAATTTACAATTAAAAATGTGATAGGGAAAACTTCTGTCAGATAATCAGTAAATAATGAAAATGTTTTTCTCTATTTTTAGTAGGAAAAATATTCCCCAGCTAATCTACACTTAACAATTACCATGTTTTATTTTACCTAATTAAAAAAAAACAACTTGTTTCTCATTGCCCTTGAATGTTTTCTTCCCTGAAGGCAGAAGTATTTTTATGATTTGAGGACTTTCTCTAAACAAACACACATGCGGAAATCTCTCCCATTGCAGAACAATGATGAAGGAAATTACCACCAATGTGTAAAGGCTTTCACTCCCATCTCAGAAGACTTTGTTGTAATGTACTTTTTTTTTTTTTTTTTTTTTTTTTTTTTTTTTTTCTTTTTGCGGTATGCGGGCCTCTCACTGTTGTGGCCTCTCCCGCTGCGGAGCACAGGCTCCGGACGCGCAGGCCCAAAGGCCATGGCTCACGGGCCCAGCCGCTCCGCGGCATATGGGATCCTCCCAGACCGGGGCACGAACCCGTATCCCCTGCATCGGCAGGCGGACTCTCAACCACTGCGCCACCAGGGAGGCCCTGTAATGTACTTTTATTGTTATGCAAAGTTAGAATCATCTATTAATATTACTAATATAGTTTTATAATCAACATGGATAAGGCATTAATATACAATCAGAACATAATTCAATACTGCATTTTGGCAACCATTTTTACTCTAAACAAATGCATGGTTTTGTTGGAAGATGTGAATCATAGGCCTATTGTTATGATTACAAAGTAGGCACATGACATTGGACAAGCTGATAATATCACCTCTCCCTACCCATCACCACTGAAATAAATCCATCACCACTCAATAAAGAGTTGCATTCCTTTTCTAGGATTTTCTGGCTTGACTTTCCTGTTTAAAAAAGTCATTTTTAACTTTCTTGCAATGAGCTTGTAAGGTTAGCATGGGAGTTGTTTATGATAATATTCGCTAACCCTCTCATACACTCATTTACACAAAAATACATATAAACCTACCCGCACAAAAGAAAATGGGCCAATGTCCACGGAAACAGACATTAGAGAGTTCTAACTTTGATTCCCCAAATAAGGCTAACTTCACCTCTGTCCTTCCCTTATGAAAAACCAAATTACTTAGTCTAGTCCTACTTGGCTTTCAATCACTAGCAAAGGAAATCCTGAATGGTACAGTTCAGGACTCTGCTGGATGCTTAGATAAACAAACATAAAATATAAGGCCTGACTTCTAGGTGTTGGGTGCTAATTAGAGCAATTGTTTTACAAAGATATTTGTGTACATGCCCTGGTGTAAGAGGTAAAGGGGATAATTTCACAGTGGTTCAGAGGAATTAGAGAAAATGTTGAGACAGTCAGGAGCCTCCATGGAAGACATGGGATTTTATTTAAGCTGAGATTATGGCAATATTAAGATTGGGTTAAAAGGGGAGAGTTATATCTTATTCTTGAAGTCATGACACTAAGGAATATATTCTAATAAGGGTAGAGAAGGATGAGGTACATCGCACAGGGAAGCCATGACAACCCTGGCATCAGCTGTAAAGCAATCCTGATGGGAAAAAAAAAGGTTCTTATGCAAATTTGAGGTAACAGGACCCCTCCTTCGAAACCATTAGCCTCTGTGGACTCCTGAGGCTCTCAGCACAGCCAGGGAGCTGTGGGTATTCGCTTTAATCCTGAGAGAAAGGGAAAAGAGGATTATCTTCTTGGAGGGTATTGACCATCAAGGTTCCTTGGAGGTGGAACCAGGCACGTGGAGCTCCAGCTGTGGGAGTGGGACTCTTGAATGAGATTAGTTCTTCTGGTTACTCCACAGAATTGTTGAGTGCCAACAAATCATTTAAACTCATATCCCTGATTTCAAATGGGAGATTCTGAATTTTGTGTTATCTCAAAGAGGTACACTGATAACATTTGAAAATATTAAAATTTCTCATATTACATTCCCATTTGGGAATACATTCATATGTACTTATCAACAGGATATACACACATATAATTGGTGTATAGATGCATAGACAAAATCTGGAAGTCTTTATATAAATATTTGTAGTAGTTATTTATGAGTGCTGGGATTTGAGCACTGTATTCTTCATACTTTCCTGTATAAGGTAAATGTTTACAGTAAATATAAAAAATATATTCTTTTCTCAAATCTAGACATAAAATTATTACTTGATAAACATAATTATAATTAATGCTGTGCTCTTGGGCATCTTGATTTTGCATTCATCCATAGCTATTTTTTTCCATGAACTTTTGAGTAGGGATTCTCCAGCATCTCATAATAACAGTATATCTAAAACTCCAGAATGTTATCTAGCACTTAGCAGGTTCTCAATAAATATCAGTTGAATCTAACTCCAAACAAACTATATTTTCAGATAAAAGATATTGCTTTTTCTCCCAATTTTAGGTTCATAGCTTCAAATTGCATAATCAAAATTGATATGTCCAAAATACGTGGAGTCCATTTATCTCTCGCGTGTCACTTCACACAAAATATCCCTCCCCGTCCTCTTTGTAGCAGTGACTAACATCTGGAACAGGCTTTCTCTATCTTTCTGCATCATCAGAGCTGCCATTTCAAATTCCATCTAAAACCATAGCTTTTTCTTTCTACTTCTGTTATTGCATTCCATAATTGAATTATTTAACTGTGAAATGTATGGGGATACAGTTTTCTATGAAAACGGCTTGCACACAAATACAATGCAGTAGCATACTATTTTGAAATTGATTTCCTAGAAATGATTGCCCCGCAGGTTAGAAATAGCCTTGTGTTTATTGGTATTCAGCAAACCAGCTATACACAACAAAGCAAAATATTTTTTTTAATGGACAGATTTTTTAAATGCTGGAAGGGTGAGAACAAAAGATACTTTCCTTAATTCTTAAATGCTCTTATATAGTATTATGTCAATGTGTCTGTGCTCTGGCCACATACACCAAAAATTTATTTGCTACTTAAAGAGAGATAATCTAATTTTGGACTGAGAGTGCTTAGTTTTGAGAGAAAAACACAGAGAATAATAGAATCTCCTTTTACTCCTTTTATTATTTCTATCACACTATATGAATTTCACCCAAGATAAAGAAAATTTTTTCAAATCATTAAGTTAGTAATGTGGAAGTAAACAAAGCTGATCCAAATGAGAAAAACTAAAGGCTATTCATCCTGAGCTTGCTATAGCGATCACTTGCCTTTGGTAGAGAATCAAAGGCAGGCAGGGAAGTGAATAAACTTTATAGTAAAATCGAGGGAAGCCTCCAGGTATGCTCTGATTGGAAGATGTGGGGAATTGTAGGTGGGCTAATTAGAGACATTCTCTGTAATTGGCTGAGAGAACATATCTGGCTTTCTCTGGTTGGCCCTGAGTTGGAAGCAGAGGTAAACATCAGGCAAGCTATCTGTCACTGACCAAGTTCTAACCTTCTGGGTAGATCACTGCCAATGATAATGATGTTCGGCTTCCTGACTGATTGCTGCAGAGATTGTGGATTGCAGTTTTATCACATATATGGTCTGGCCATTATCTATTAGTATATTTGATCTTTCAGTAAAAAATAATATAATTTAGAGCATATCAACTTTTAAAACAAAATACCAAACAATGAATATTAATGTTTAAAGAAAGCTTTTCTTGAGGAAGATGTATCTGAGTTCATATTTGAAGGAAAAGTAAGGACTAGCAGAACTGAGGGAACTGGGTCAGGGGATGGAAAAGAACTTTTGAAATGAAGTGAATAGTGCTTGCACAGACTGTGAAATAAGAAACAGCATAGAACATGGATAAACAGAAAAGCCTCAGACTTGTATTCACAGCAATTCATATTTGTCCACAATGAGTTGGCTGAGGTGTGCTGAGACTAGGTCTCACATGGCCTCTTGGTAAGAGGAAGGATCATGTCTGGTCAGGCTGTGAGTGTTTTCCTAAGAATACCCAGGTGCTGTTGAACGGATCAGACAAATTAGAGCTTTTCTTTTAACAAAAGAATCATTTCTGCTCTTTGAAGAGTGGATAGAGGGAAACATCAGTAGAAAGCACTTAAACTCTTGCAGAATCCTTGAAAAAATATAAAGGACAAAACTATTAGCAGTGGAAAAGTAGAGGGAATAGATGGATTAAAACAGTGCTTCTCAAATCCAGTGTGAATATGAATGCACAGCAGATGTTAAATACATATTTAACATCTGTACTGATTGGATGGATCTGCCCCTGGACTATGCATTTCTAACAAGATTCCAAGTGAATGCCAATGTTGTTGGTGCAACTAATAAACATTGATATTTGAACAGCAAAGGATAAGAGAAATACTTCTCCTCTCTATGATGTTCAACTATTTAAACCAAATTTTTACAACAATATTTTGTATCCTGCAACAGAATTCACTGATAAAATAATCTTTCAAAACATGTGCAAAAATTTAAAGGGGTCAATAAAGTGTCCTAATAGTAATTACAAAAAGGAGAAATAAAAGTTAATTATAATAAAATAATATGGCTTTCAACATGAAAGTATTCAACTATGACCATACTAGAAAACCTAATCACTTTGCACCAGTACTTAAACTCAGTGTAAATATCAGTACAAATATAGATGAAAATAAGCATGCTGTTTTTGCAATAATAAAACCTGCAGCGTTGTCATTGTGACACATCTCTGCAAAATGTTTAAAATTTTTTGAAAATATTCTATATAGAATAAATTATCATCTTGCAGTTTACACAGGATTTGTATTTCTGAAAAATATATATTCAATGTGGTTAAAATCATGCAAAAAATTTGTCTTTGTATACAAAATGGGGTAATGTTCAAGACTCAAAAAATTATCATCATATATGTCCTGTGGCACATTATACATTTTGTGCAGGTCAGTAGAAAACTCTTCATTTTGTGCATTGCAGACATGGAATAACCATAGGCCTACCCAAATATTCAGTTATTTCCTATTCCATCCATAGCCTTATTTGCAGGTACTTTTTTCCAGGTTTTTTTTTTTTTTTTGCTAACACAAACAATGCTGCAAGGAAAATCGTGAAACACATATTTGCTTGTTGCAAAAATTACTCTCTGAATGTGACAGATATTGTCAAATCATTCCCATAAAATGGTACCAATTTACACTTCCAGTATCAAACACTTTATATTTAGAGGACAGCTTTCATAGTGTTTTTTTTTTATGTTTCCTGCTTTTGTAGCAACCATGACAATCAGGAAGTTGACTCTGAGAAAAGACTGGGGACAATGGAAAGACTAAGCCATGCAAATACACAGAAAAAGAACATTCCAAATGCAAAGGCTCAGAGGTAGAAACATGCTTGGTGTTTGCGTAGCAGCAAGGAGGCAAGGAATGGGGCTAGACTCACCAGTGAGATGAGAGGGAGTACGGTGGGAGCAGAGGCTGTGAATGAGGCAAGCACCAGATCTCTACCATCTTTGCAGGGTTTGAAAAGGAATTTGGAGTTTATTCTCCACTGGCAGTAGGAACTCAGTGGAGACTGGAGGTTCCACTTCGAATAATCATCATGTGTCTAAGAATCTAGTACCACTCAATATTTTTTTCTAAAGCCATCAAGAGTCTCTTCAGAATTTTCTTCTAATTATGAAGTTATATATCTTTCTTTTCAAATTCATATTGTTTCTTTGTATTTGCAAAATTTCTTAATTTATTATTAAAAACAAATACATCTTGACAAAATTTTTGTCAACTCAAGGTAACCTACCATTCACCCAGAAAATGTAAGGACTCTTGATAACTTAGTTATATACCTTCAGATTTTTTTTTCTTTTTTTCCTTTTAAGAATGTGTGCAGTAATGCACTGGGAGCTGACATAAAACTATGCAAATTATTACGAACATTTTTCTTTTATTTTTTAAAAGACAATATTTGATACATGCAACAGAATTTGTATCTTTTTTTAAAATTTCTGAAACCAATAATAAAATGAAAATTCATTAATCACACAAATTAAGAAAGTATATTACTGATATTCACTGGGAGTTCCTTCTAATTCTCTTGCTTACCACAATTATTGTCATTCCATGTTTTCCTAATAGTTTTACAACAAATATTTTATCCATGTTAGATATACTTTTTATTATAACATATTGAACTTACTGCATCTTGCTTTTTCAACTTACTATTAAATATCTAAGATTCAGCAACATTAATATGTGAAAGGTAGGTTTTGTTCCCTGCTACAAAATATTCCATTGTTTCTCTCCCCACTTCTTATTTACCATTTCTTTTCCATTTTTCATTGCTTTTATAACTAACATACCACATCAGTAATATATTAATTATGTTTATTTTTTAAAGTTTCTGTGCCTTCTTGCCAGAATATGTTCCACTAACGTAAGCATTTTTGTTTTGTTTAATGATGTATTTGAAATATCTAGAATTTTGCTTGATACAGAGTTTGAGCTCAGTAAGTATATTTTGAATGAATTAACAAATGTATTAATCTTCTATTCAATAGAGTTGCGTTTATTTTGATGTATGTATATTAATATCCGTATATATTGCAGGAATATTACTTACAGAGTTTCTATTAAGATCTGATGATTTTGGGCATGTCTGTGTCTTGTTACATATGTAGGGGTTTTCTGGAGTATATACATTGGCTTATAGTATAAAGAAAAATGATCAGATTCAAGCTGTATATTGAAGGTAACAGAAACAGACTCACTGACACAATGAATTAGGTGTTTAAGAAACTGAGAGGAAACATGGATGACTTGAACCTTTTGGCCTAAACAATTGGAGAAAGAAGTTGGCATTAATTGAGATAGGGAAGACTGTGGGAAGACCAGTTGGGTGTGATCAAAGGCTCAGTTACTGAAGTGTGATATTTGACATGCCTTTTTGACATCCACCTAGAAAGGTCAATTAGCTGGTTGTATATAATATTTGGATATCAAGGGAGAAGTTCAGTCTAGACATAAAAATGCTGGAATCTTCAGCATATGCAGTACTTAGAGCAATAAAACTGAGATCAACAACACCCAAGGAGAAGAGGTTTTGAATATTTGAAGAGAAAGGAGAGTGAGAGAGTATATACCTAGAAATAAGGTGTGATTAGTGGGTATCAAGAATAGCCTCCTTGGGATTATAATCATGAAAATGTAATGAGATCAATCAGCATCTTTGAAGATGTTTTCTCCCAATTTGTTCGGACATTTATAGAAACTTGGCATAGAATTAGACTTAAACCAAGTGGGAGTTTGGCAGGTGAGTTTGGATAGAAGGCATTTTGCTGATGCTGAACAGCTTTTTTAATAGGTTATAGAAGGGATAGAGGAAATGGGTGTTGACAAGCAAAGGGATAAGGTCGTGAATGTACAGAGATAGAATGACACTAAGAGTACAAGAGAAGAAATATAAAGCCTGAGTCCTCTTAGGGTTAAACAAACAGAAATTAAGGAGGAAGCTGGGGTTCAAACTGTCTCAAATCAGAAGGTGGTGTTTTTTTGTTGTTGTTGTTGTTGTTGTTTTGCAGTACACGGGCCTCTCACCGCTGCGGCCTCTCCCGTTGCGGAGCACAGGCTCCGGACGCGCAGGCCCAGTGCCATGGCTCACGGGCCCAGCCGCTCCGCGGCATGTGGGATCCTCCTGGAGCGGGGAACGAACCCGTGTCCCCTGCATTGGCAGGCGGACTCTCAACCACTGCGCCACCAGGAAGCCCCAGAAGGTGGTTTTTTAAGGCTCTGAGTAAAGAGTTGGGGAGTGGAGACTGTATTCTCATTGTGGTCTTCTTTTGTTCTAATGTTAAATTTGGTTCTTGGCATTGGAAAACATCCTGTATGACCACAGTTAACCTGTCCTACACAGAAGAAGACAATTTTCATTTAAGGAGGAAATAGAATTCTAGAGTGTGCTAGGCAGAGGGCAGAACAGGACATTCAGAACCCAGAAATCTTTAATTGCATCCAGAAAGCAATGTTTGTAAAAATTAATTTTCTTATAAGCTATCACCAATGCTTTCTTTATACTGTGTGTTTGATTGTGGATAGCATACCTTTAGGGATGAAAAATTATAATTGAAAAACACAGTAATTTGTAGATACTCAATAGTGATATGATGGAAACCTCAGGAATAAGTAGAAAAAGATTAAGCTCCAAGACATTTCAAATCTCTTTTATTTTGACATTTAGTACTCTTTAATTTTTGCCTTTGAAATACAATTTAGAGACCTGCTGTGGTCTGCATTTAAATGATTCCTCTTCAAGTTGTGAGTTGGGTCCCTACAAGATCCAGTGTAATGATGGCTTCTGAATATTAATATGCTTCTTGACCTACAGGTAACCTGACCTTTTCTAAGTCTTAGTTTTAAAATTTCTCTTTATAAACAAGTAAATTTATTTTAACTCTCTGTGGAGTGCTAAAAAAAACAACTGAATAGAGTTGTCTTTCAGAATGTGTAAAAACATTATCACTGCCAAAAAATAGAAGAATTATCATTTCAGAAGTTTCACAGGGAAACTCACCTCAATGATTTTCAAGGTCTTTTTCAAAATGAAACCACTTTTTTTGGTGCATAAGAATAATGACAGTGTTACAAAGAGAAAAATCTCACATTTTTCAAAAATCGCACATTTTTTTCTGATTCTTAAAGACAATTTAAATCTCAACCCAATTTATAATTTCACGTTGTACATACTAGTGATTCTGAATAGTTTCATAAAAAGTCAACTAAAATATACAGTTTTACTTGATGATATCCTTTCATTTGATCACCATTTTATAAAAGTAGATTTCTCTCTTTTATGTCAAATTTCTCTTAATTGTGAGAAACTGCTCACATAAGCACTTTGCCTTGGAGAGAATAATAAAACTATTTTCTTAAGGATAGAAATTTTAAGTTAATCATTATATTCTTTGGGGGAATGGATCCATGGCGTTTTCATTTTTATCCTATTTCTGTCACATCATAAAACAGAAATATTTACTTATAGTTGTTATACAATACATGCCATCATAATAAACCAATGGGCAAATGAATGGTTGCTAAAGAATGGTTTACTTAGAAAAAGCCTTAAAAAAGTTGTAAAAGATTAATTTTCAATCATTCA
Source organism: Mesoplodon bidens (assembly GCF_964165515.1). Lineage (NCBI taxonomy): Eukaryota > Metazoa > Chordata > Mammalia > Artiodactyla > Ziphiidae > Mesoplodon > Mesoplodon bidens. The sequence goes on along the minus strand of NC_138169.1, from coordinate 79,761,364 downwards.
CAAAGGACTAGAAATCTATGTTCCACTCCTAAACAAAACATAAATACATCTACCTATGAACACATACATAAAAATGTGATTTTTATAGATCATGTGGCATACTTTTAAAGGAAAAATTGGACTTTACAGCCTCATAGGTGCTTAAACTTTAGCTAGTCTACCATCTTTATTTTTCAAAAAATAAAACTGAGGCTTAAGTAAGGATGCTTTAATTATTAGCCTTGGTATTTTCCAGGGTTTAGTATTCCTTAGTATTATGTCATGTTCCCATGCTCCCATGCTCTCTTTAATCCTCATGCCTGGTAAATAAAACGCTAGTGAAATAAAAGAAATTGGGGTAATAAAGTAGAAAGAAGAAAAGCAAAATTTATAAAAACTTATTTCAGTTTACACGACATTGTAACACATCTCTGTCCCAATCAATAACAGATCAAAGCTATTACCTACTAAGCATTTTACACTGTCAAAACCAAAATTTCAGGGGAAATGATCTACTCAAAGTGACTTTTATGTACTGTACATGTTTTCTGGGTCCCAAACTCGATGATAGGCATTTGAATTAGTGATGAAAATAAGAGACTTCATATCTAATGTTAGGTCATTCACAATCTAATGAGAAAACAAAAGTTTTTTATAAACATGTCTGTTTAACATTATCTAAAGTGCAGTAAAGGAATTGAACATAGCTCTGTAAATCGGAGCAAGAGAAAATATTTAGCTTTACACAGGAGAGGTCGACAGAAGCTTCTGTATGACAGTAACATTTTAGCTGAAATCTCAGGGTAGGTAATGCTGGATAGTCAGTATTGAGCCTGCAAAGGACAAAGAGTGTTATTTGGGGTCTTAGGAACTGCAATTTGGGAGACACAGATTTGGGTAACACTGAAAGAGTGTTCCAGGGAAAAGGAAGAGTCAGGGACTCATAAACGCAAGAGCCACGAGGTTGTTAAATTCCCTGGCCCAAATTATTATTTTGACTATGATACACGAAAGAAAATATTTATCCTTAAGAGACAGACTGCCAGGAGTTATTTTAGGTAAGGGTCCGGTATGTATCTTGAGTTTCTGGAACATTGGGCAGGTGTTCTGGATGCCTGAGTTAAGACAATCAGGGATCAAAGTTCGGACTCCATCTGGGCTGAGACCTGCATAAGGTCATACTTCCTCAATGGCCTCCGGACTCTACTTAGAGAATTTTCTTAGCAATACTGACTCCATTTTGATTTTCCTTTCACAGTAAGAATCAGTCTGAAGAATGTACATGTTTGAAGACTAGGAAAGGAAGGGTAAGAAAGGTGCAGGTGTAAGAAACAAACATTCTATGTTAACATAATTGAACATAAAACTACTCTGAAATGAAAAGAGCTAACTTATTAGAGAAATTTATGAAGGGCAGGATGAAAACATGAGGGACACCTTGGAGACTGGCCTCCAATGAAGTGGATGTGGTCAGAAAGCATAGGGCTGTGGAGGAGATGCTAGTTTTGCTTTTAGTTCTAGGTAAAACCGGAAGATGTTAAATCTCGTAAAGCAGGGGGCCCCAACATTTTTGGAACCAGGGACCAGTTTCGTGGAAGACAATTTTGCCACGGAAGGTGGGAAGGGAGGGTTCAGGCAGTAATGTGAGTGATGGGGAGTGACGGGGAGCTGCAGATGAGGCTTTGCTCGCTCACTTGCCACTGACCTTCTGCTGCGTGGCCCGGTTCGTAACACTGGTCTGCAGCCCAGTGGTTGGGGACCCCTGTCACAAAGTAAATCATGGCTGTGTGGGAAAGAAATAAAGGAGGAATCAGAGGAAAGGTTTGGCAACAATTAATTGTTTTTATATGAAATGAGAGCGAGTTGCATAAGAGTCAAGGTGAGTGATGGAGGTATGATGGGCAAACTATTAAATCCATGCCCGTCAAAAACAATACCATGAAACGTTTGTTCAACATGAATTATTGTGGGTTAAAATGAAACAACATTTTCTGCTAATCAAATTATATTATTGGGCTTCCCTGGTGGCGCAGTGGTTGAGAGTCCATCTGCTGATGCAGGGGACACGGGTTCGTGCCCCGGTCTGGGAGGATCCCACATGCCGCGGAGCGGCTGGGCCCATGAGCCATGGCCGCTGCGCCTGCGCGTCCGGAGCCTGTGCTCCACCACGGGAGAGGCCACAACAGTGAGAGGCCCGCGTACCGCAAAAAAAAAAAAAAAAAAAAAAAAAAAAAAAAATTATATTATTCTTTATATTCAAAATAGGAGATTCTTTCTGGTACTGAACCCAAAGTAAAGTTTTCAAATACTTAGAATTTTTCTTTTATTTTATACTTTCCCATCACTCATAAATAATGTTAGTCATTCAACTCACCAAAACCACACTGACTTAGAGAAATATGATTATAAATATTGCTTAAATATGTTTAAAATTCTTTCATCTGGCCATCAGGTCCAAAAAATAGGGCCCGTAATTTTGTAGGTCTTTTCCAGTTTGATTTGAATTGTTTTAAACTAGACAAACTCTTCAGAAGAAGTTTAAAGTATTTAAAATTAAGGTAATAAAATAAATTACCACTTACTGGTTTATGTCACTTCACCTGGCATTATTCTGTTTTGGAAGTGCAAATAATTTTACTGACATGGGCATAGGTTATCATTCTATAGCGAATATTAAAACAAAAACATAACACTTAAAAAAAGAAACCAGGGCCTTCCCTGTTGACACAGTGGTTGAGAGTCCGCCTGCCGATGCAGGGGACACGGGTTTGTGCCCCAGTCCAGGAAGATCCCACATGCCATGGAGCGGCTGGGCCCGTGAGCCATGGCCGCTGAGCCTGCGTGTCCGAAGCCTGTGCTCCGCAACGGGAGAGGCCACAACAGTGAGAGGCCTGCGTACTGCAAACAAACAAACAAACAAACAAAAAAACCCAGATAACTGGTGTCAGGGTTTGGGTCACATTATGTAGTTTTACTTTAAAATCTAACTTGAAAAAAGTACTCTGGAGAACTAGGTCAGGTCTGATGATAAACTTATCTTTAGTTTTTCTTGATATTGCTGTTAACTAGCAGAATTGAAATCAATTAATATTTTGCCAGTTAAGAATCATCTGCCTGTAGAAATCTGAGGAGATTGCAATGTATTTTTGTCTGTTATGATTATGTTTTAATATCCCTTGAAGAATGGATCATAATGTTTCTCCACGTCTCCTTCCCATATTAATTTGTCTCTAAGCAGAGAAACTAGTAGTGCTGGAGAAAAGTTGAAGTATATGAACTATATCTTTTTTTTTCCTCTTTTTTTTTGATGAAGTATAGTTGATTTATCAATATATTTCAGCGTACAACAAAGTGATTCATATATATATATATATATATATATATATATATATATATATATATATATATATATATATTCTTTTTCAGATTCTTTTCCATTATAGGTTATTACAAGATATTGAATGTAGTATGAACTATAATTTGAAGAAAGTGTTACTTGGATTTTTTAAATGTATCTCTGTGAGTGTGGATAAACTCCATGACAAGCATATTTTTAATTTAGATATGAGCCTTATGATTTAGAAAAGAATAAAGTTTTGGAAAATTACATGAAAATTTAAATTTCCATCTACTTACCATTTCTTATGTAGTTGTGTAAGTTTGATCCATATTTTTATGCAACCAACAGCAATGATTTTACTTAAATAGCAGTGAGAAGCATCCCATTGCATTTATTAAAAACAAACACAGAACAATTACAATTTACAAAAATAGTTTACAAATCACCCAGTCATGTCAAAAATATTAACATGCCATAATAACTTGTGTTGGGAAAGGAAAAACATTTTTTCTCTACCCTTCTGGGTTCTTCTGTATGATCTAAGAATTAAATTGATGTGAGACAGATTAACAGGAGAAAAAAAACAGTTTAAATATATATGTACAGGGCTCCATAGGAATATGAGCTCTAGGACAGGTTAGCCAATTGAGGCTTATGCACCAATGGAAAGAAGAGGAAGGGGTGGGAGTTTGGGACTTCAAAGGGAAGGGAGGCAATTCACATGAAGATGGGAAAACAAATGTTTGGTAAACAAATGTTAGCTGAACCATGCAGAGACAATGGGACACCGAGTGTACACTGGTCCCCAAGCCCTTCTGAGTTCCTTCCACCCCCTCCAGGCCACATTCTTTGCAGATATCTCTAGTGATAATGCCCTTCCTGAACTGGCCCTTTATCTAAATTCTTTTAGGTAGTTAAAGGGAAGGTAAAAAGAAAGACTTCCTGTGTCTGCTCTTTCTTAAAAATAATCCATATAAAGTAATTCTCATGCCAAAGAGACACATTTTGGGGTGACAAATTTTGCTCCCCTACACTTGACTAGTCTCATTTTAAAGTTTAATTTTTCTAAAATTTTTATCATGCAATTTTTTTTCACTAAATTAGTAAGAACATAAATCTCTAGTATGAGATTTTTTATTTCATTTATTTAAACAGCCTTCAGTTTGAGTAAACTTTTAGTATTTTTTAAATTTGTGAGGTATTGGAAATATAATTACATCAAGGTAAACATTTCTTGCTACATTTAGGTATCAGGAAAGTGGTATAAAAAAAAAGATTGGAAACAGAGAGCAGATTTCTCCCTTCTTTGACAAAATATACACAATGTTGCCATAGTTACTGAAACATAACAAATATTTTCCTTACTTTTATGCCTTAAGTATTTTACTACATATTCTCTTGTAATGAATTTCTGATACAAATGAAATTTCAGTGCATCTCACACGTGAAGGGGAGCAGAATTTTTCACCCCAAAATAAGCATGCTTGGCACGACGATTATCTTAAGCTGGTTGTTTTTAAAAGACAGCAGACACAGGAGAACCTCTGAAAACTGAGTAGAAGTTACCCTTTTGTAAGAGATATTTATGTGTGCAAGGGAAATCTCCATTTGTACAGGTGTCTCCCTTACCATAACCAGAGAGAGATGACCAAATCTCTAGAAACTCTTATCAATGGAGATGATAGTGACTTAAATCTTCATAACAACCATATCCTATTAACTGTGCTTTCCTGTTAACCTCCCATAAGTGGCTCCCCAACCTCCAATATCTTTCTTTTGTCTTTAGAGGAAGATGATGTTTAAGGTGATGGTGTGGACCCTCTCAGAGAGTTACTCAGTTTTCCTGTCTATCTTTCACGTATATAGAAGGTATACATGTTGTAAAACTTTTGTTTGTTTTTCTGTTAATCTGTCTTTTTTTTTTACAGGGGTGTCTCAGCCAAAAACCTACAAGCTTAGAGGGTGTAGAGGAAGAAAAACTTCTCCTCTACCCTTCTGGGTTCCTTGGCTGGTCTAATAATTCAATTGACATAAGACAGATCAATAGGAGACAAACAAATTTAATTATGAATGCATGGGAGTCCCAAAGATTTGAGACCCAAAGGGCAAGTTGTGCAGGTGAATCTTGTGTTCTGAGCTAAGGATTGGGATAGGGGCCTGGGGCTTCAAAGGGGTGGAGGATAATTTACAAAGCAGTAAGAAGAGCAAATGTTTGATTATTAGATGTTTGCCCTGCCAGACAGACAGATCATTCAGATAAAAAGTTATCTCTAGTAATAGCTCTCTCTCTGAGCCAGGCACCCCTTCTAAATTATTTTAGGAAGTTAAGGGGGAAATAAAAATCTCTTTCTGATTCTTTTGGGCCTTGATTGTCTTCAGCTTAAAATAATCCATATGCCAAAGTGGCACATTCTGGGGAGGCTTGTTCTGAACCCCTTCAAAGGAAATTTTTTTTTCCTCCTTCATACCCTCAGCATGCAAATTTATCATTTAATATCATACATAGATTATTTTTTAAGTCATAGAATAATTAGATAGCATACTAAAAAATAAGCAATGGCATGAAAACATTTAAGTTGAGTATAGGAAGTTAAGTAACTCTGCAATTAAGAAATTAAGAAGTTTTTTGTTTTTTGTTTTTTGTTTTTTTTTTTTGCGGTATGTGGGCCTCTCATTGTCGTGGCCTCTCCCGTTGCGAAGCACAGGCTCCGGATGCGCAGGCTCAGCAGCCATGGCTCACGGGCCCAGGCGCTCTGCGGCATGTGGGATCTTCCCAGACCGGGGCACGAACCCGTGTCCCCTGCATCGGCAGGCGGACTCTCAACCACTGCTCCACCAGGGAAGCCCCCAAGAAGTTTTTTTATTTATGTTTTATTGGAGTATAGTTGATTTACAATGTTATGTTAATTTCTGCTGTACAGCAAAGAGATTCAGTTATACATATAGTTATATTCTTTGTTTGTAATATTCTTTCCCACTATGGTTTGTCATAGGATCTTGAATATAGTTCTCTGTGTTATACAGTAAGACCTTGTTGTTTAAGAAGTTGTTTTAAATTCTAACAACAACAAAAAGTTGTTGATTGGTTAATTCTATGTGTCAACTTGACTGTGCCATGGAGTGCCTAGATTAAATATTATTTCTAGGTATGTTTAGTGGGGGTGTTTCTGGTTGAGCTTAGCATTTGAATCTGTGGATTCTGTAAAGTAGATGGCCCTCCCCAATAAGGGTGGGCATCATCCAATTCATTGAGAGTCTGAATGGAACAAAAGGCAGAGAAAGGAGGAATTCACCCTTTTTTCTTTCTACCTGCCTTTGGAGCTGGGACATTGGTCTTCTCCTGCCCTTGGACTAGAATTTATACCACTGACGCCCCTGGTTCACAGGCCTTTGGACTCAGACTGCTGCTCTTGGGGGGCCAAACCCTTAACCTGTGGATTCTGGTGCTATTTCTAGGTAGACAGTGTCAGAATTGAGTTGAATTGTAGAACACCCAGCTGGTGTCCAGAGAATTGCTTGGTGGTGTGGGGAGAACCCTCTAACACATGTTGGAATTGGGTCCAGAACCCTAACAGGGGACAAATCTTGTCAGTTTACTCAGGGATTTAATTTATTCCAGCCTACTATGCAGTCTTTGTATATATAACTGTACCTCTGAGTCACATCACTCCAAAGTGAGAGCCCTTTCAGAGTATCAACCGAGAATTGGGGATAATTATCAGTGTCCACCTTCCCCAGAAGGTTCTGTATTCAAATTTTATTTTTTTCAGCACTAATTAAGTTAACTATAGTTCTCTCATGATTTTCAGTGACTTTTCTGCTTGGCTTTTTAGCTTCCCTCCCTACATAACTTAAGAATCTCAGATGCCTCAAAGATGTCAAATGTCAAGATAAATTTTCTGAACCTCTCTCCTCTCCATGTTCTTGCCCTTTCAAGCCTTATTGTCTTGAAATCCAGCAACTCTAGGGTTTGTCACCATAGGTTGTGAGATTGCTGAAAGCTCTGTCAGTTTCTCTGCCCCCTTGGAAATCACTGCCTGACTGGCTTTTTGGACTCTCTCCTTTTATGCCAAGTATTAGGGAATGCTTTGTAAAAAAGAGGTGTACAAAATGCTGGTGAGCTCACCTCAGTCAGCTTACCTTTTCTCCAGAATCATGATCCCTCAAGTCCTAGATGCCTTCCGTCACATTTTCTTCTATTTGATATGTTTATTTGGCTTCTACAGTGTTATCAGAAAAGCTACTCCCATCACAGCCCATGTTGCATTAGACTAAAGTAATCATTGCCTGCATTTTTAATAAGAGAGGTATTAGTAATATTCCTATCCTTCAACTGAATTTTGAAGCAAAATTAAATAGAAATAAAAGAATCAAATAATAGTAACTAAATATAATCTCTAGACATAACGTCTGCATGTAAACATATTATCAATATCTAATATCTCCAAACTACTAAGATTAATGGAATTAAAGAACAAATATGCAGCCTGGTTTATATCATCCCCAACAAAGTTTACAAACAAATGGTATGCAGTGAGTTGACATAATGCCAGTTTAGTCACCACCAACACAAACATTTCTACATGTGCATCAGTAAATATAAGTTATGAAAAGTTAGTAAAACCACTTTCATTAGGTTTTCTGCAAATTTTGTCTGTTTTACATGATCGTAAATACCAAACACCTATCAATCAGAAAGTCTCTTTGTAATGCCTTATTAAAATGAAGAAAGCCAAATATGTGTATGTGAGGGGGGCCGCAATTTTAACTTTCATTCAATGTCAATTTAATTTCAGTATCCTTCCCACAACAGTTTATGGTTTGTACAAATTACAGCAATGATGTTCTTGCTAGGGTAATGGTGATGATATGTCATTAATTCCCCAGAGCATATCATATTTTCTGAACACATGGAGTAGGGAAGGTCACATTGAATCCATCCATTTTACACTACTGAAAATAAGCCATCACCACTAAGCTACCATAATAGAGGAAGAATACAGAGAAAATCTGTGAGTGTACTGTCATTTTGAGTATATTTATGTCTTCTGTAACTCATCAGAATTCATTTGCGCTTAGATGATAACTTCACAAAATGAAGTTTTATTAAATTTTTGTAATTAAAAAAGTAGGAAAAAGAACAATGAACATTAATTAATAAAGCTTTCTCAGTGTGTTAGAATATTTCTATACTTTGGTAAGAAAAAGACAAAGTGACCACTTGTCTCTTGGGCTTTCAATCCCAACAATAACAGGTTTCCTTGCTATTACTGTAGGACTGCTAAGATTCTCTGCTGGTCAGAGTTTAAATAGCACATGCATTAGGAATCCCTAATATATTACAACTCAGAAATTTAGTAGGTCTTTTTTAGCTTAAACATAAGTCTAGTCTAAGCTCAATAAAGAGAATTTGTAATGGAATATTTACATTAAAATATCCCAAGGACATGAGTCAATGTATTGTAGTTCTCACGAAGGGTCATTAGTGTGTCCCTGATTCCCCTAGTGATTAAGCAGCAAAATCCTTGCTTAGATTTCCTGCTCAGGATTGAGGTGTGCGACTTTAGGGATTACACTATTTCTCTCATCAGAAATTTCAGTCTTGGCCTCCAAGGTAATCCTTCCTAACTCAACTTCAGACTTCAAGGATTTCCAAAAATGGCAATGAATAAATGGCAACAAGAGACCTTTTCAGGTATGAGTGATGTTGCTTAAAGCTGTATCTCTCAGTGACTCTGCTGTGATGAAGTTCGTGTCATTGTGGGCCCTAATGTTCCTTTTGATGTTGTAGGTTTTCGTTTGTCATTAATTCTTCTGAAGTCTTAATATGAGAAAGCAGATAGTTAATTCAGCACTCTTCTGCCATTAATCCATGTAGTACCACCATGGATGACTGTTTTTGAGGATGTTAAGGTTTTTGCTGGATCATGGGTGCTGTGGACATGAACAATCCTTGGGCTCCTATTTTGTGATGGCCAAGTTTTAGTTTTGTGCTCAGGTTGTGCTGTCTCAGCTTCAGCATTTCTTTTGACACTTAACCAAGGGAAATCTACCATTTACAGATAAAGACTTTTGTGTTGATGTCTGTTTGAGCAGCAAGGAGAGCTCCATGATGATGCAAGGGTGAAGGAAAGTGTCACCTGAACCACATAAGCGAACCAGGACTGGGCAGATAAAAAGAAATGATTGAATGGCGTAGGGTGTTGTCAGAAAATAGAGTGACACAGGTAGAAGTACAATGTATCTCAGAAGACCCTAGGTGGTAGACCCTAGGTCCTAGTTTTGAGTTGTTGGTCAGGTATGGAGGATCAAGCTCTAGAGAGTATGGTTAAAGCAAATCAGTGCTGGCTTTAGGTTTTTTAGATGTGACCAAAGAAGCTTTTAGTAAAGGGCTAAATAGTCATAGTGAGATAATACCTTTCTGGGTACTAAACCCATGTCCCATGAATTACAAGTTTTCCACTTTGACTGCTGGGACACAATATATTCCTGGCCCTTGTGAGTCCTGTGCTCCTTGTGGATGACTATTTCTCTGGCATCAGGTAGTTTCCACTCACATATACTCTTATTGGTCCTTAGCTAGAGATGTATGAGGTCCTCCAGTCATAAAATTGGGACAAATCTATCCAAGAGAAAGACATATCATTCTTTGGATAGGAAACACAAAATATTATCCGGAAAGTAATTTATCCTTAAAACCTGCTTTTCAATGTATATTTATTTCCAATTCTTTCCTGTTCATTTTAGGTTAATTCATTCTCCTTTGCTTTCTGAAATATATGAACACATACATTTAAGTTTTTTTTTTTTTTTTTTTTTGTGGTACGCGGGCCTCTCACTGCTGTGGCCTCTCCCGCTGCGGAGCACAGGCTCCGGACGCGCAGGCTCAGCGGCCATGGCTCACGGGCCCAGCCGCTCCGCGGCATATGGGATCCTCCCAGACCGGGGCACGAACCCGTATCCCCTGCATCGGCAGGCGGACTCTCAACCACTGCGCCACCAGGGAGGCCCCTGCATTTAAGTTTTGAATAATTATTTCCTTCTTCCTATTGCACACAATATATGCATTTAAATTTTCAGTATATTTCATGTATCTAAATTAAATTGGTAAATAAAGCAACAAGAGATAGTCCAGAACTATACATTTCTAAACCTCTTAACGTTTTATAACATGGAATATCAATAAATAGTGTCCAGTATTTTATGTTATGTGTTGTTTATATGAATCTTAATTCCATATTCACACTCTAATATGTCTGTATCAATTTGAATATGAATGAACCCCTTTGGGAGACTTATGTCTCTGTTTTAGTTGCATAAATTTAGAGTTTACTTTTCTATGTTATTTTTAGTATCCTGTTTTTTATTTCTTGATTATACTCCTCAATTGTTTATCTTCCATTAAACATTCCATCTTATTCTTGAAAATAGTCTATTAAAATATTGTACAGGCATGCATGTTTAAAGTTCAACCTATGGGCAAAGAGAATAGAGCTAATTGTTCAAATATTTAACTCCTAGTCTTTCTTAAAAAAAAAGTAACCATCTTATCCCTAGCATGATACACAAATGTAATTATTTTTATAAAATCTTCATGTTCAAAGCCACTTAAATTTAGAATGTGAATCTCTCTGTAAACAGAGCATTTGAAAGATAAATTAGCTTTTATGGTCAACTTTTTTGTTTATTTAAGAAGCTGGATTAAATGGAATAATGATACAATTTCTTATCTAATTAAGAAATAATGCATAGGCTTTGTCATGAGCGAGATGTTACATCTCATCCTTCAGCCTGGAGCAACGGCTCTTAACCAGCAGTGATTTTGTCCTGCAGAGGACATTTGCAGTGTTTGGAGACATTCTGGTTTTCATAACTGGGGAAGAGAGGGTGCGAAGGCACCTGGGGTAGTGGCCCGAGGCACTGGTAGGCATTTGACAATAATGCCCAGGACAGCCCTCACAACAGAAAATAATCCAGTTCCAAATGACAATGGTGCCAAGTTTGAGAACCCTGGCTTACAACAAATAACTCAAAGTTTCCAGTCAGTTAGATGTATGATACCAAGTGACTAAGATAACTACTGTTTGCATGGAATTTACAGTTTAATAAATACTTTTAATATCCATTAATTTATGAATTTATTTTAGGCTTCTGAAGTAAGTATTGATCTTTTTAAAAAAGTATTTTACTTGAAGTATAGTTGATTTACAGTGTTATATTAGTTTCAGGTGTGCAAAATAGAGATTTGATATTTTTACAGATTATACTCCATTTAATGTTATTATAAAATAAGTTGGCTCTATTCCTTGTATTGTACATTACATCCTTGCATCTTATTTATTTTATACCTAGTGGTTTATGCCTCTCAAGTCCATTCCCCTCTCTTGCCCCACTTCCTAGCTCTCTCCCCACTGGTAACCACTAGTTTTTTCTCTGTATCTATGAGTCTGTTTCTGTTTTGTTACATTCATTCGTTTTATTTTTTAAATTTCCCATATAAGTGAAAACATACAGTATTTGTCTTTCTTTGTCTGACTTATATGCACCCAATATTCATAGAAGCATTATTTCCAAAAGCCAAAATATGGAAGTAACCTAAGTGTTTATCAACAGATGAATGGATAAAGAAGATGTGATATATAGATATATATAGATATAAACATATAATGGGATACTACTCAGCTATTAAAAAAAATGAAAATTTTTCCATTTGCAAAAATATGGATGGACCCAGAGGGTCTTATGTTTAGTGAATATTATATTGATCTTTGACACTAAAGAAATATGAAAATGTATGGTAGTAAATACTTAGTTTGAAAAGAAAGAAATCCTTGAATAACACAAACTATAAAAATCAACTGAAGAGGGCTTTCCTGGTGGCGCAGTGGTTGAGAGTCCGCCTGCCGATGCAGGGGACACAGGTTTGTGCCCCGGTCCCGGAAGATCCCACATACCACAGAGCGACTGGGCCCGTGAGCCATGGCCGCTGAGCCTGCACGTCCGGAGCCTGTGCTCCGCAACGGGAGAGGCCACAACAGTGAGAGGCCCGCGTACCGCAAAAAAAAAAAAAAATCAACTGAAGAAAAAAAATGAATAATTGGTATGGTGTTATTTCTATTACAGAAGTTTAATTCTTAGTTTACTTCCAGGAACAAAAAATCTAGTACCATATAATTTCACAGACAAATTCTAATAGTCAATACAGAAATAAGTTATTTCTTCAAAACTTATTTGCTGAATTTTGAAAAGGAGGGAAGACTTCTCTACTATTTCATCTGATCATTATTATACTATTGTTATAATTCAGTTGATCTTTTTGGACATTTTTTCAACATTAAAAAAAATTCTCTTTGAACTTCTTTCTTTCTTTTTTTTTTCTAAATAGAGAGCAGTCTAAACCTTTTAAATACATTTGTGTCCTATTTAATCCTTAGAAAGCATCTAGATATAGGGTTTTAGTGAGTCAAATAAGTTAACTACCAAGCTTAAACTCACAACTTGGTCGAACCTAAAACAACATAATGAAATTAAACAAATGATGAAAACATATTTAAATAAATATGTTTTTTGTGATCAATATTTTCACCATGCTTATTCTCATGTATTTGTGTTATAGCTCTTCAGCAGCTGGCTTGATTTACAATTATATTAGAGTTCTTGTGTGAAAAACATGGTCAGAAATTCTCTAACTTTCCAATTTTTATTATAATTGACAACAATAGTGTTAAAGATAAATATTGAAATCCAAAACTATAAATCTCTGGTTTAAGATCAAATAGCTAGCTGCTGAAAATCCTGTACTAAAAAGTTATTTTATTATACAACCTGAAACAACAATGATGACAATATTAATAAAAACACAAACAAGATGAACAACCCAGGCTTCCTGGTTAGTGAAAATATCATCTTCTTGGCAGCATTTGGAAAAATCTAAGTAATCTTCAGACTACTGTATTGGTTTCTGGTAATAGGCAAAGTCACCTTTTTAACCGCCCATTTGTAGAAAGTGATTTGATGTCACCCAATACAACTATTTTAATATGTGTTCAATTTTAATCATTCTCTGAAAGAACTCTTTTTAGAATTCTGCCTTTCACATACATCCATCATGGTTGGAGTTGGAATGAAAAAAATAAAGATACACAGCAAATTCAGGAAGTAAATTTAAGAAAGTACTGTGAATGTACCTATTGGCATGTGGATCTAACTAGAATCAAATAAAGCAGAGGCCAGCTTGGTTTTTGAGAAAATCGTAATGCCAAAATATCCACCACCACGACTCTCAAACCAACATAACGTGTGACTTCTTAAGACTTAAAGTGTCCCTTTGGTCTCCAGGTGTCTAGAGTCAGGAAATGGGCTGAGAAAGTTGCTTAGCCCTGGTAAGGATATATTCTCCAATCTAATTTAGACATGGTCAGGGAGAATAAAGGATAAAAAGAAACTGCCAGAATGTGATGTCAAAATTTACAGAGAGGGCTTCCCTGGTGGCGCAGTGGTTGAGAGTCTGCCTGCTGATGCAGGGGACACGGGTTCGTGCCCCGGTCCGGGAAGATCCCACATGCCGCAGAGCGGCTGGGCCCGTGAGCCATGGCCACTGAGCCTGTGCGTCCGGAGCCTGTGCTCCGCAGCGGGAGAGGCCACAATAGTGAGAGGCCCACGTACCACCAAAAAAAAAAAAAAAAAAAAAAAATTTACAGAGAAAAATTAATTGGCTATTTCTTCCTAGGGAGCAGAGTTAAGACCTAACCCTGGAGTGTTTCCCATGCTGGGGTAAGGGCTCTTGCCATGCTTTCCTGAGAGAGTTCAAAACTGCTACCTATCGGTCACTGCTCTGTGTGTTTTGTATTCTTTCCAAATTCAAGAGCATATTGTGGGCTCTGTACCTATTCTATCATTGTGCATTGTTTGAGTTTTGAGAAAACTTGTCTTTCTAATACGTAGGTCTCTAGACCAAGAGGAATCACATTTGGACATGATAAAAACAAAAACAAAATCAAAAACAGATATCATTCAGAATTTTTGGAAGATGGGCTGGAACATAATAACTGGATGGGACTTTTGCATTGATCCCCAGAGGACTGAGTGAGTGTGTCTGCATGGTAAGGAGAGGAACCCAATATTTGGACAAATAGATGCCCTATGGTAGTCCCTCTAATACTGCTGGCTCTCCCTTCTAGGAACCTATTATGATTTCACTGCCCCACTCCATCGAAGGCCCATAAAACATGAGCAGAAGTGACATTTGTCACGTCCAGGTGGAAATTTAAAGAACCATCAGTCTTTCATTATCAGACCCTGACAACATGCATCAATTCAATATAGTGTCTGCCCTGATAACTTGAGTTCTGGAGCGAATATACACAAACTGGAGTTCCAGCTACTTTCTATAAAATGTAGGTTTCAGAGAAAGAATCATTTTTTTTTAAGCCACTAAGATTTTACAGTTTTTTTGTTTTTGATTTTTTGTGTTTTTTTTTGCAGTACGTGGGCCTCTCACTGTTGTGGCCTCTCCCGTTGCACAGCACAGGCTCCAGATACGCAGGCCCAGTGGCCATACCCACGGGCCCAGCCTCTCCATGGCATGTGGGATCCTCCCGGACCGGGGCACGAACCCGTGTCCCCTGCATCGGCAGGCGGACCCTCAACCACTGCACCACCAGGGAAGCCCAGATTTTACAGTTTTTTTTTTAAACCACAGCCTGAGTTAGTCTATCCAGATAGATACAACCATTTACAGAAAATTATCCACTTAACACAGGAAAACAGTGCATATTTTTATCCAACATAACCATGTTAATTAATTTAGGCATTAGTCATAGTCTAATAATGATTTTTTATCCAAAACATACCTCTTTAATTATAATTACATGTAGAATTAACTGTTAACATAGGACCCATTTTTGTAGTCCATGTTAAGGAAAATATAGTCATAGTGAGGGGAAATTTTTGTTATAAAAAGAGGCAAACCATAGTGCACTGTGGACTCAAATACAAACAAGCATTCCTGATCCTCTGCATGCCAGTGCAACGTTGAAAAAACTGTTGAAGTAATGCATTTTGCATACTTCTTTCCCCCAGTGACAAAGTTGTTTTTACTCACAGAAACTACCTAGATAGTGCATTTCCCATTTAAGTGTGTTTCCCAGTGAGAGGAAATCAGTGAAGCAATTGTTATCTTGTTGCAAAAATACCTACCAAGAGAGTACAGAAGAAAAAAATACAGCTTGCATCAGCTATCAATTTTATCAGTGAAGAAAACAACTACTATTCATTGGTTTAGGTTAGAAATACTTTTGCTACAGATTTCCTTAACATCTAAACGTTCTTCTTGGGATTTCTAAAAGATGTATTGAAATGGAAAAAAGAAAGTGTTTGAACATAAATCAGTCTCAACAAGTAAGTTGCTTCCTTGGAACTGAATTTATTATTTATAATATATAGTGAAAGCAAAAACTTACTAAGACAGATCAAAACAGTTACGAGCAATGAAGTTAAATTTAGTTTATCAGAAACTACCAGACTTTTAATTAAAATGATTTTATATGTTTCTCCAGTAAGATCCTATGCCAAATGATATTTGAATTGACCAGATATTTAACATTAAAAACTCTTCAGATGTCCTTGGATTTAGTATATTTTTATAATGGTTATGTGTGAATGAAGTTGAGATCCAGTAACATTACATGAATTCACTCATATATACATAATTATATCTCAAACTTCAGTGTTTGTATAAACTAACCATCAGTTTTATTTGAACATTAATGAAAAATGTGCTACAGTTATTTATTTTCTTCTCCATACCTTTGAAGTAATGTTCTGGAGAATGATTTTATATTTGATTTTGGATATTCACATTACCTGTAATGTTAATATGGAAATACAGGAAAACAAGCCCATAATGTTAGCCTGAGAGTGCATTATGTTGGATTATCCTATAATGTTTCCCACTGGGAATACACACAAGGTCCGCTGCCAGCCTTATAAAGAGCAGTGTCATAGCTTGTTACACAGAACTGCCTTTATCATGTTGTATAAGCTTTCATACTTTTCATGGTTTATTGGATATCCTTAATGCCACTAGAGCAATTTCATTCCAACTAAGTCAAGTGCTTCTTATTTACTTGCACAATTCAGGTGTAAACATCTAAACTAATGATTTAAGACATTCATTCTCATATGCAGAAACTTTGGTTTGTATACCTTTCTGAAGTTCACTGTAATCATTTTAATATGAAGTGTAAGTTAAGTTGATAAAATTACCATTGACTGTAGAGAAGTGCTTTTGACAATTCTCACTATCAAACAAAATGACAATAAATAAATTGCAGCACAGGCAAAAACTTGGAAATAACAGAGCTGCATCAGAAGTGAAAAAAGCATATGAGGGCCTATTTAGGAAAGTCTAAGTGTTTGTCTTTCGAAGATTCAAGGAAATTTTCAAGATTTTTAGCTTCTTTATCATTTCAAAATTTTAATTCCATAGTAAAATTTTCCTTTAAGTAAAGACATATTCATAGCATATGCATCTTTTATCTTTGTCGTAAAGCAGTCTTATGAGGAAACAGCCTTTACTGCCTATTTCTCTCATGCTTCAGCATAAAAGGATTGTCAGTCCAGTTGACACAATAGAGTTTTGGATGGAAAGTGATGATTAGTAGCAGCAGAATAAAGACAATAATGGTGGGGGCATCCCACTCTCCTGGAGGAGCTTTCAGATGAAGATCCATGTAAAATAGAAAATGATGGGAACACTTTCTGCTTACCCTATTTTAGTCCATGCTATCCATATAATTAGTCAGATGGTGATCAAGTAGGTGACTTGAATTTACAAATATCTACCAAAAATAATATTTGGCATTTGATAGTGAGTTTGTGAGTCCTTATACATTTGTAATAGGGGGAAAAAAGAATCTTTCTGCAAACCACTTCAGTATGGTAATTGTGATAGCCATGAACATTTCTATATGGTCCTCTGCTGTAAGGAGCATGGTTGAGTGACAGCCCCCGCTAATATCCCTCTGGACTCTGGATCCACCACCATGTTGGTGCCACATTCATGATTCCCTGAGGCTGCTCCCAGCCAATGATTGACCATGAGAGAGCTACTAGTACAGGCCTATTTCTATGAAACTCTATTTCAAAGGATGTTTTGAGTCAAAGACTGCCCATGAGCTCAACCAAAAATTTATCAGAAAAATGCTGTAATCTTAAATCTCTCCCATTCCATCCTCCTTCCTTTCCACCTCCTTTTCACAGGCATCAGGCTTGCATTATGTTCTGACTGTTTTCCTAGTTACTTCTGATTCTTCATGTTCATCATTCCTAGGCACTTCCCCCAATGAACTATTGCACATCTAATCCCATCTTGCCATCTGCCCCTTGGAAGATGAAAACCAATACATTATGCATATCATCAGCAAACATATGATAGGTGACTCTTTTCTTGACTTCTCATTAGCTATTGTTGATTCCAAACAATGCTAGCATAGATCAAAATGGTTGCTTTATTCACCATAAAATGCTTCAGTATACACAGTGTGACCTAAATGTATGTTAGACCTAAATGTAATGTATGTTAGATAATCCTCTGGTATCTTGGATAAAAGCGTCCATTATTATCCCAGTAAGGATGAATCTGTGGGGCTAATCATCCTAACAGACAAAATCCACCATCACTAAGAAAACAAAGTATTGAGAGGTTAACATACATATCTGTAAGAATTTCTTTGGGGCTTTACAAGAAAACAGTTAATTCATTTGTTTTTTCTATATTAGTCTTGCCAAATTGTATTGTGTGAATAATGCAAAAACTTTAAAAATATAACTTAAGGTAAAATAAACATACATTTCCTCCATATGTCCTCATTCCATCATAAAAACAAATATAAGATAGATCATATAAATTGTTAAATGAATAAAATCAGTTTACAGGAAGCATGCTTTGGGCAGAGAAAAACATTATAAATATTACTATTTGCTATTGCCATATTGAAAAGTCTTACATTAGCATATGGTCCCTTCTTTTTACATTTTAATTCAAAATATACTTACAATATTTTTTGTTTGTTTGTTTGTCATGACATCTTTCATTTCTGTCTCAATCTTACACTCTCATTTTTTGATAGTGTCATGATAGAATGCAGATAAAAAAATATAGAAAATGTATAGCTGATTCACTTTGTTATAAAGCAGAAACTAACACACCATTGTAAAGCAATTATACTCCAATAAAGATGTTAAAAAAGTGCCTATTATCATTTTGTTATTATTCCACAATTCACATATATTACTAGTATTTGTATACAGATTTATCTTCTATCTGATAATTTAGTAAAGAGAATCATTTGAAAGCAAACCACCTGTGTCTTCCACTCACTCTTGTCAACTCAAGCACATTTCTCACTCCTTAATCACCCTCTACAAAGTCCCCAAACGTAGTAGTCAAGATTACAGGGACTGGTATTGTACTTCATAAGCTTGAATTCTGATTCTATCATTTACTCTCTGTACAATTTGAAGAAGTTACTTGACCTCTTTGGTCTATAGTCTGTTCAACCCTGACATGGGAAAACCATCTACCTACTGAGGCTGTTATGAGGATTAATTAAAATAATTGTATGGAAGGAACGTATAAGAGTAGTTGAGGTAAAATAAATATTAATCTATATCTTCCATATCTATATGCTTATATTATGTAGTATATAAATATAGGGAGGTTTCAAGTGTTAGGCTTCCAGTAACTTAACCCAAGAGTTAATGGTTGGGCAAAGTCTCCTGCAAATAACAATTATAAATTCTAAAATTGGAATATATATAGAATATACAACTATAATATATGTGTGTGTCCAATTTTGTTATTGTTTGTACGTAAGCTACTTAAAGCATGTGAGTGTGTATGTGTTAAAAGTTTAAAATTCATTAAGACATTTGTTACAATGCAGAGCTCTTGAATAGAGGCCATGATTCCTGTAGGGAAAGGCAGTAGTAGGAATTTTGATTTGTTTGTTTTTGTCTATTTCTAGCCCAGTACATCACTCATAGTAACACTCAGTAAACATTCTGTGAAAGAATAAATGCTGTATATTCGCTTGCATTCCTAAATATAGACGGTGTGATAGACTGGAAACTGTGTCATTTCTGGCATCAATGACAGAAGCTTGAGATCTGGCTGCAAAACATTCTAACTGCATGACATTCTCTGAACTTTAGTTTCCTCATGCCTTATATGAGGATGAAAATAATAGCAACCAACATATATTATGATGCCTGACAACTCCATATCACCCGAAAGAGTCACAGCATCCTTTATCCTACTGCTGCTGGAAGGGATGCCCTGGAGAATTACCATTTGTTGCATACAACACCATCTACTTCCTTTGCCATAGAAACTGGACAAAGGTTGTGAATCCAAAAAGTAAGGGAGTATAGGATCATTGCTGATGTACATAGACTACTTTGTCTCCTTAGAAGTTTTTTTTTTAATTTAACTTTATTTATTTATTTTTATACAGCAGGTTCTTATTAGTTATCTATTTTATACATATTATTGTATATATGTCAATCCCAATCTCTCAATTTATCCCACCACCACCCCCTGCCACTTTCCCCCCTTGGCGTCCATACGTTTGTTGTCTACAGCTGTGTCTCTATTTCTGCCTTGCAAACCAGTGCATCTGTACCATTTTTCTAGATTCCACATATATGCGTTAATATATGATATTTATTTTTCTCTTTCTGGCTTATTTCACTCTGTATGACAGTCTCTAGGTCCATCCACGTCTCTACAAATGACCCAGTTTCATTCCTTTTTATGGCTGAGTAATATTCCATTATATATATGTACCACATCTTCTTTATCCTTTTGTCTGTCAATGAACGTTTAGGTTGCTTCCATGACCTGGCTATTGTCCCCTTAGAAGTTTCAACAGGAAGAAAATAGGCATTTACTAGTAGAAGTTGAAAATCTGTCACTAAGAATTTGTGTTGACAATCAGCCATAAATAAGATAAATTATAAATAAACAGAAACTCTGAGTGAAAGAAAGCCGTACACAGAGAGAGGAGATTAATAACGTAATTTGATATTAATTGGAAAAGGAACACAGAGAGAGAAAGTAGCCAAGTCATTTCTGGAGATAAATCTCTTTTCCTTACAACCAGATTTGCCTGATCAATTATTACCTGTGTCATAAGTTTGCTATAATCCAGAAAACAGATCTGATTTTTACAACACCTCTTAACATGTCTTACCCTTTTTTCCATCATGACCCCTGACATTGTAATCTCAACACATAAACTAGATTGGTTCTTTAAAATGTAAATAAGATGACATCGTCTTTCATTTAAAATTGTCCAATGCTTCCCAACTCACTCCTTGTAAAAGCCAAATAACTAAAGTTGTCAGCAAGTCCTTATAAAATCTGCCCCCATGTGCACAAATCTCACACACACACACACACATACACACATCATCATCATCATCTTCTGCTTTCTACCTCTCTGCACTCCAGCCATGAAGGATGCCTTGATGTTCCTTGAGCATTTTTGGCTAATAGTTTTGTGTGACCTAAGCTGTACTTCAGCTTGATAACTTCAGGGCTCACTCCCTCATCTTAGTCATGTATTTACCCACTATCTCTTCAGTTGGACCTTTTCTGAATCTTCTGTATAAAATTTTCTGCTTCCTACCTCATGACAATACTAACTACCCCCCTTACCTCCTCTATTTTTCTACTTAACACTTTTGTTTATCTAATATACTATATATTTTACTAATTTACCTTGTCTATTCACTATGCCCTAAACTAGGACATGAACTTCATCTAGATAGAGACTTTTTTCTGGAACAATCCTGAGTGTACCTCTGACACTAAGACAGGGGCCTGAGAAATGGTAGATGCTCAAAAATTTCTTGGGAAGGACAAAAAAGGAATCAATTAAGGAAGAAAGGACATTAGTTTAAGTGCTTATATGCTTAGTTTTATTGCTTTACAAGTGGTGGCTACTATAATACTACTAAATTAGACTGCCCATCATGCTTTTAAGAGAAGTGTTTCTTTTAAAAATTGTTTTCTTCAGTAAAGAAAGAGTGTGTTATAGTGAGTGTAATATAGGCTTTGGCATAAAAAATCCTCTGACTCTTCAAGACCTTGCTTTGCTATTTGTCTCACATTTACTCAAATGTAAAGGGGGCCAACAACTACTTGGCAGAAATGCGGTGAGCATTAAATAGTTTCTATCATAGCACAGCCGTTCCATATGTACCATAAAATGAAATAACTGAGGCTTTCCATTCCTTCTGCAAAACAGAACACGCTGAACCTGCCGTAATACTCTCTGATATATGAGCACATGTTTTCTCCCAACCATGCAAATATATTCTTCCAAAAAGCCAGCTATGTTAGTTTGCAAAACTATTTATATGAGGCGTTCTAATTATTGAAAACATAGATTTATAAAATATAACAAGCGAAATATGTCTGAAAAGCAGAAGCCATTATTTTTCTATTAAATTTAAGATATATGTTCTAAAAATGCTCATTAAAAGCAAGGCGTTAAAAAGCTATTGAAGGGTATGAATAAAAGCATTTTTAAAAATAGATATGAAAAAAATCATTGAAACCAAATAGGAAACATTTATATCCACACAAAAGCCTGTGCACGGATGTTTATGACAGCTTTATTCATAATTGCTAACACTTGGAAACAATCAAGATGTCCTTCAGTAGGTGAAAGGATAAACTGTAGAATATTATTCAGGGATTAAACAAGTGAGTTATCAAGCCATGAAGAAAACATAGAGGAAAATTAAATCCCTATTGTAAGGAAAAGAAGCCAATCTGAAAAGGCTACATACTGTATGATACCAAATATATGACATTTTGTAAAACTTTAGGTAAAACTATAGAGACAATAAAAAGATCAGTAGTTGCCAGGGGTTAACAGGGAGGGTAGAATGAATAGGCAGAAGAATACAGAGGATTTTTAGGGCCATGAAATTACTCTGTATCTGTAATGGTGGATACATGTCCAAACATTTGTCCAGATTCATAGACTGTACAGCACCAATGGTAAATCTTAATGTAAACTATGGACTTTGGGTGATAATTATGTATCCCTGTAGGTTCATCAATTATAACAAATGTTCCACTTTGATGGGGGATGTTAACAGTAGAAGAGGCTCTGCATGTGTGGGGCAGGGGGAATATGGGAGCCATGTGTACTTTCTACCATAATTCACTGATAACCTAAAACATCCCATAAAAATAATTTATTAAACTGTATGCCTTCACATGTTTCTTTAAATTCCTTCTTTATTCTTAAACAAACTGGAAAACATAGACATATGATGAATGTGTTTTATAGAAAAATATGCAGAGACTCATTCCGAGGATAATATCTCAAAGAAAATGCCTTGACACCCTAGGGCTAAATATATGTATAAAACTAACCTGAATGTATATATTTTAGGTAAATATAAAATATTTAAGCTATCTTTAAAAAAGCTAACATTTTATTCAACCATATTAATTCATTGACCCACCAACAAGAAAGATAATGTAGAACAAGATGATTGCTGCTGTGTAGATTTTTGTATATTTATGTGTGCTTATTTATCTATTGATCAAATGCATGTAATTTAATTTTTAAGTAAACTATGCTATAAATATGAACTAAAATTCACTATATCACATGAATATAAATCAGAAGTTGGTAAACTTTTCCTGTAAATGGCCAGGGTAAATATTTTATTTTATTTTTATATTTTTGAAATTTATTTATTTTTGGCTGCGTTGGGTCTTCATTGCTGCTCACGGGCTTTCTCTAGTTGCACTGAGTGAGAGCTACTCTTCATTGTAGTGCGCAGGCTTCTCATTGTGGTGGCCTCTCATTGCGGAGCACGGGCTCTAGGTGCATGGGCTTCAGTAGTTGTGGCATGTAGGCTCAGTAGCTGTGGCCCACAAGCTTAGTTGCTCCGGCATGTGGGATCTTCCCAGACCAGGGATCGAACCCATGTCTCCTGTATTGGCAGGCGGATTCCCAACCACTGCACCACCAGGGAAGTCCCAGGGTAAATAGTTTAGATTTTGTAGGTCAAGAGTCTCTGTTGCAACTACTCAACTCTGCCCTTAGAGTATGAAAACAGCCACAGACAATTCAGACAATATGTAAACAAATGAGAATGATTGTGTTTCAATAAAACTTTTTTTTTGTTTATAAAAACAGAAAGCTGGGTGTATTGGGCAATTGGCTTCTTAGTTTGCAGATCCTTATGTGGAGAAAGATTATCCTTTAATTAATATTAAAACACTACTAATGGGCTTCCCTGGTGGTGCAGTGGTTGAGAGTCTGGCTGCGGATGCAGGGGACGCGGGTTCGTGCCCCCGTCCGGGAAGATCCCACATGCCGCGGGGTGGCTGGGCCCGTGAGCCATGGCCACTGAGCCTGTGCGTCTGGAGCCTGTGCTCCGCAACGGGAGAGGCCACAACAGTGAGAGGTCTGCATACCACAAAACAAACAAACAAAACACTTAAACAGGATTTTTCTTTATATAGATATATGCAAAATCTTTCATAAAATGCAGAAATGTCTTAGAGGTACCATTATATTTCAGGGAACTTAAACAATAGTCAGGACATCTAGTACAGTACAGCTCAGTCTGCAAACAGCTGTTATGTTCTAAAATTCTCTCATGATCATCTCTTGATTAAATAACACGTATTTCACATCTCATCACATGAGCAGTGGAGGTTAACTTTCCTCTCTCTCAAAGTGATTTTATTGGATTTTCTTTTAATTTCATTTTGTTAAGCATCTTGTTTTATGCTTAAAAATGATGTGTGCTTTACATTTTCAAGAGATGGCTGGTCAGAGTCTTATTTGTCTTTATGTAACTATAACCTATAACATTTGGCTTTTGTCCTCTGCCTGCTGTTAGATCTGAACTTCATTAGCTGGTCCAGTCTGCAGCTAGTCAATGGATTTACATTCCTTAATTATCTTCTTTTAAAAAAGAAACTGATGGCTCAACAGCGCATTGATGAATTGTAATATTTTAATTTAAATCCTTATTTAGATGGACTCAATTCAATCCTGGCTTAAATGTTTCTAAAACTTCATGCTCTTTTCATCAGCCTGCTGGCAGATGACATTTGTAGAATTCCCCAAGATTGCATGTGAAAGCTGACAATTGTTTACTAGAATGTTTCTCTGTAGTTATGAAACAGCGTCTGTGTTGCAGGAATTGTCCACCCTCCCTTACGTTTGTTCTATGGTGTGGAGACCTCCAATAACCCATAGTGTAATGGCTTTGGCTCTCCTATGGATAGTGCTGTACTTAATTCTGAGACTCTCCATTCTTATACAGTCATGTTCCATGCACTACTTCTTTTCCCTCCCACTCCTGAAAAAGACTTTTCTCCTGATATGAAGAAAATGCACTAGAAATAGTCCCTAAGCTTACTTGATGACTAAGCTTATTTGAGCTTATTTGAGTCCTATCAGTCCAGCCAAGTCTACATTCTTGGTTTTGGCATACGTGTAGAGACTTGCTGGATTCCAGCCTATCTCTTCCCCAGGGAGGACAAGCATTTTTTAGTAATTTATAGTACTTTGTGCTAGATTAAAATCAAATCTAGTTGGTCACTTTACATAGGTGTTTTATGACAGATCTTCCCTTAAAGAAATCAAAAATTGCTGTTAATGGTATTCTACATAAAATATATAGTTTCAAACTGTACCTTCTTTAGAAAGTTTAATACTGTCTCAGTGGATTTTCTACAGTCCTGATTGTCCTTTTAGTGGTATTATAACAATCGGTGTAGAAAATGCTGATCCACACTTGTTCTCTTTTGCCTTAAGATAAGCCCTCAGGACGTCTTGCGGAAACAGGCTATCAGGTTGAAAAAGTGTAATTGCAGTTCAGAGTGGATCTGGATACTGTATCAAGGCAGGAAACAACACCCCATAAAATGTTAGATTCTTACCCAAACACTAGAACATGGATGAATCTAGAGGACATTATGCAAGTGAAATGAGGCATTCACAGAAGGATATATTGCATGAGTCCACTTATATGAGGTGTCTTAATTTGTCAAACTCAGAAGCAGAGGGTAGAATGGCAGTTGATGGGGCCTGGGGGCAGGTGGAAATGGGGAGCCATTGTTCAATGGGTATAAAGTTTCCGTTATACAAGATGAGAAAGTTCTAGAGATCTGCTGTACACTGTTGTGCTGCTAGTTTACAAGACTGTACTATGCACTTTACAATTTGTCAAGAGGGTAACTCTCATGTTAAGTGTTCTTACCACAATTAAAATTTAAAAAATAGCTTGTGGGGAAAAACTTATTTAACTTATTCTTGTTTGGTTTTGCCACATGGTACAGAGGTATCTAACATCTATTTATTTAGCAAATGGTAACAAATGAAATTTGGTTTTTATGAATTGAAAAATAGAGTAAGCATGAATCAGACATCACGTAATCTATTTAGTTCTCACTAACGTTGGTTGTAATCTTTTTCCTACTTTCCTTCCACTGTTATGATAAAATATACAGTGAACATGTATATACTCCTCATATTGCAGGACTCAAGTATATTTCTGAAATTTGAAGCTGTCTCCTCACAATAATTGCATATGTAAACCATAAAAATACTAAATTTTATATATATATCAATCATAGTATTAGACACTGTTCACAGTTTTTTAACCTCTCTCTGATTTGGTTAAAAGATGATTTTTAACTAAAAACAGCTTGAGTAAACAGTATGGAGTATAATATGTATTTCATAATAAATAACAATAACTATAACAAATTCTAATTATAAATTTAATACAATAACTGTATTTAGGTAATGCATAAACCAAGGAAAAGAAGAGGATTATAGTTTAGATATTGCCCTCTCTTTCTGTATTTTACTTTATTCCTGAATAGAAAGACTGAATTAAGGAGCAGTCAGAAGGCATAGACTCACAGTTAAAAAGCTTTTCTCTTTGTAGTAACTTCTGTGCCCGTTTTAAACTGATCATTTGTTTCATCAGCTAATCCCCAAGTAGAGGGCATGTCCTTTCCACTTGCAGAATTCTCTTACATAAGTTGAATTCCCTCCTTATCACCTCAAGCCAATAAGTACTTTATTTTCTTTTTGGTTGTTGTTAGGAAAAAGGGTGAAAAAAATCAGCTCATGCTACTTGCTGGAGCTGTCTGCATTTTAATCCCAGACTATGAACGGACATCAGAGTGCCCTTATGATATTTTGCACAAAGGCTCAGTGTTCATGGCTCTACTCAGAGAACCCAAAATAGCATTCAGTAAGCAGTGACATACTGAAGGTCTTGGTACTAAAAGCACAGGCGTCTGTAACTCAGAGCAATGCAGAACATATAAGGTTTGATGAGAAGTCTGTGAAACAAAATCGGGACAAACTCTCCTACTATTCCTCATGTGTTTCATGTGAATTTTGAATTTGTTTCTGCAGAGCTTATTGAACTTGAAGATACACAGGTAAGAATGTGATAATCAGGCATGTATTGATTATATAAATTAACTCAATGAAAATAGGGCCAAAAAGTACTTGAAAAACTCTGCTAATTTGCACTTCATAAGGAAAAATTTCTAAAACTTTTAAAACTTGACATGTGCATTGAACATTCTCTAAAACAAAAATCAATTTGCCATCTCTACAATTCAGATTGAGGAAAATAAAAGTTGCTTATATCTAGAAAATTTAAAACAAGTTTCTTGGGAGGAATGTAGCATTACTGCTTTTTTTTCTTTCTCCAGGATTTTGTTTCTTAAGTATTTTTTGTATTTACCGCTCTACTATCAGATGCTATGAGCAATAAAGTTATCAACCTTAAAGATATGAGAAAAATATTTATTTATAGAGTAAATATTTTTAAAATAATAAATTATTTATTTCTTAGTAAATGATATTCTGTATGGAGCTTTTCACATATCTCAATAAAACTATATGTTTATTTGAAGGACAATCTATTATTAAAGTTGACATATAATTATTTTATTTTCTTCCTCTTTGCCAGGTTTTTTTGGCTATCAAACTTTCTATTGACTTTCAATATTTCTTAGAGTGAAAAAGTTTAAATAATTGAGAATGTTACAAAAATACTACTAAAAAAAGTAAATTATTGAGCATATTATGAATACAAACACATATTAATTTGTAATCTATTATATCTATTACATGAAATAAGAAGGCTAATTCATCAAATATGAAATACACCAAACTATAAATAAAGCAATGCAAACTGTGAAAGGCATTTATTATTGTTTCAATTCTAATTCATTATAAATAATTTTAATTGGGTTACTAATTTTAATAAAATATTTCAATGTAAATTTGCCAGAGAGATTTAGTAAATCAGTAACTAGCATATGAAATAACACCTGAAGAGGTTAACAACAAAGATACATAAATAGAATGGCAAACTTTTCTTTAGATTATATAAATTTATAGTCTAGCTCTATAAGTTTATTTTTTAATTAATGTACCCAGAGAGAAAACATTATTTATTTAAAATATTTGCAACTTTATATAATTATAATATATAATATATAAAATTTTATATATTAATATATATTTATATTTTGGGTGTGTTTGCAATATGAAGTAATGTAATAAAATAATATACATTTATATAATATTATTTCAAATTCTAAATACTTTAAATGTCTAAATATCACTAGCATGCAAATATATATACTAATAATTTTTAATTTGAAAATATTTAAATTTCAATATAATCTGAACATTTCTGTTTAACAAATTTTGTAACCAGTAAAAATATTTCCAAAAAAGAATAAATATTACAAAATTAGAAGTCTAGAATTATTTAATCTTTTAAAATAGCCAGTTTGTGAAATCTAGAAATCATTTGACCTCTTATTCTTTATATGTGTTTTCTACTTTACCAACAGTGTTTAGCAATGACTGAAATGAATCAGATTATTCTGTAAATTATATCTCCCTTCTACGTTTTCAATTTTGTTTGTTTGTTTGGCTGCACTGCATGGCGTGTGGGATCTTAGTTCCCCCACCAGGGATTGAACCCATATCCCCTGCAGTGGAAGCACAGAGTCTTAACCACTGGACCTCCAGGGAAGTACTATGGTTTCAATTTTAGTATTTTCTTTACTTGTGCCCTTTTATGCTTAAACCCACACACATGCTTTCACACAATTTGTAGAAGTCTTAAGGCATATATTACCTAAGTATATTTTTTGTTTTATTTTGTTTCCCCCTTTAAATATTTCTAAGGTACTTATCTCCAGGAAATTTTAAAAAATAATTCAATTAAATTATCATAAGTTGAAGATGTTTTAAAATGATGTGCACTAATTCCTCCCATGCATTCTTAAGAAACCTGACCCATCTTTCAGAAATTTGCCATAATGTAGTACATATAATTTGATAAATAATAATCAGTAACTAAATATAAATTGGTAGTAAATTTTTTGCCAGTCATGCTCTTAACATGTACCCTTTAAATATTATGTTATATTTAAAGTGTTATAGTATAGTATTTAACATGTTATTGAGTACTAATGCAATAGGAATAAATGTATTACACAGTTTAAAAGAACATATTGATCTTTTCATATACCTTTATTTAGATTGGGATTTATTGCTACTGACCTAATATTTGAGAACCATGCTGATGAATATGGGAAAATGGAACTTTTATATTTTGTTGTCATGATGACTTTCTTTAATAACCATGATCTTCGAATACCTGTATCTTTGCTTTGGCATAAACAGATGAAGGATGAAACATAAACAAATATGGAACTTAATAAAGCATATGAATCCTTTCTTCCTTGCCGTGCTGGTGACAGCTCACAAATTTGAGAAATGAATGAGTTACTTTTTCCATAGTGACCAGAAACATGTTTGACCCTTTTTTTAAAGATCTATACCATTAGAGAGTTTTGTTGCCACCACTCAATTAAAAGAATTCAGCTAAAATGCTCTAAAACCCACCTTTTCACAACTTATAGCAAATCAATTTCTTTTTGAAATGTTGCATGCCCTCTTGAATATTCTGATATGATTCAGTAAGACAACTCTTGTCTCACATTAAAAACGCCTCTAGAATTAGTAAAGTAGAAATGTTTTTGTCAGAAATTTGTCGCATTAATTAGTACTCAATAAAAGACATTCAGAATCATCAAAAAATGTCTTAAAGCAAAAATAATTTTTCAGGGACTCTGCTTTGGCATATGAAGTCAAGTTTGAAATGTTATTATACAACAGTGACTTATCAACATACAAGATCAGTACATTTACATTTTATCTGTTCCTTCCTTCTAAGAACTTACATGATAAATTAATTTTGTAAATTAGCAGGGTAATATATTAAAGTGGGAGTAATTTTGGTACATTAGTTATGGCTAAAAATAACCGAGGTAATTTTCTCTAAGTGCAAAATTTAGAAATGTTCCTGTGGAAATGAGAAAATTATACATAAATCATGGGAACGGAAAACGCCACCATTTTTCTGCCTTTAAGTTGGATTAAAGCTAAATTGTGTTCGAGAGTTTGCCATCTATTTTATTTTTAAAAATCTCAAGTGGAGTATCTATGACCTCCTCTTATTAAAAAATTTATTTTATTGAAGTACTGTACAGCAAAGTGATTCACTCTTTTTCATATTTTTTTCCCTTATGGTTTATCACAGGATATTGAATACAGTTTTCTGTGCTATACAGTAGGACCTTGTTGTTTAGCCATTCTCTATATAATAGTTTGCATCTGCTAATCCCAAATTCCCAATCCATCCCTTCCCCACCAATCCTCCCCCTTGGCAACAAGTCTGCTTTCTGTATCTTTGAGTCTGTTTCTGTTTTGTAGATAAGTTCATTTGTGTCATATTTTAGATGCCACATATAAGTGATATCAGATGGTATTTGTATGACCTCTTTGATAAAGAGATAATACCACCAACTTCAGACACAGATATAAACTATAACTAGAACACTAAAAAAGATAAAAAGAAAAAGATAGGGATGAATCTTCTGTTTGAAATTTTAATGGTATTTTTGTCATTAAGCAAATACTTCCTGAGAGTTCTTGGAGTTGCTCTTCAATTACGGAAGCAAAATATAACTCTTTCCCCAAAGTTTTAGATGAAAAATAAAAGGGCCACGCTGTAATTTTTTAATTGGATGTAAATCCCCTTCTTCTAATTTGGACTTCTGTCTTGGGGCTTCTTAAAACATTGGTTTCTCTTTGGTTATTTTCTGTCCTTAACCAATGTCTACTGACTATACCAATTCTATAGGCATATCAGAATTTGACTCCAAATTTATTGGTTAATAATAAATAAGCATATGTGTTTCTATACATGCATACACATATATACATATACACACATATGTGTGTCTATATATTTATCTATGGTCAAATTTCAAATTTACATATATATTCATTTAATAATTTTAAGCCCACACAAATTATTTGTTAAAATACTGTGCCATGTTAGAGTGTAGATTTAATAAAGTCACTTATAAGAAATTTAAACTGGTTTTTTAAATTAAAATATAATTTCTGTGCAATATTACATAAGTTACAGGTGTACAATATAGCGATTCACAACTTTTAAAGGTTATACTCCATTTATGGTTATTATAAAATATTGGCTATATTCCCCATGTTGTACAATATATCCTTAGAGCTTATTTTATGCCTAATAGTTTGTACCTTTTAATCTCCTGCCCTTATATTTTCCCTCCCCCATTCCCTCTCCCCAGTGGTAACTACTGGTTTGTTCTCTATATCTGTGAGTCTGCTTCTTTTTTGTTAATTTCACTAGTTGTGTATATTTTTTAGATTTCACATAGAAGTGATATCATACAGTAATTGTCTTTGTCTGCCTGACTTATTTCACTTAGCATAATGTCCTCCAAGTCCATCCATGTTGCTGCAAATTTAAATTATTTTATAGGTATGAAACAGTGCTGTCATTGTGTGTGTATACATGTGTGCATATATGTATATTACATATATACATAGGAATTTTTTAAACCAACGTTTAAAACACACAGTTCTTAACTCATAAGAATAATTTTCATGAGATATGTGACACTGTATTATAATGATACCACTAAGCTTTTGTTTTGTAGGGAAAAAAGGACAAGCAATACATGTTTAAGGCTATATGTATATGAGTTAAATATTACAAATCTTAGTAAGATATTAATTAGCTCCTTTCTACATATTACGAAACAAAATAGTTATAAGGGTTGCCAGATTTTTAAAAAAATTATATAAGGAATTATTTCATGTAAGAACATCATCCCTTTCCACAGAATATATGAACTCTCCCTACCCATTGACAAGTTGGAGTGTCTCATAGTCCACATAACTTAAATTTTTAGGAAAAACAGAGACACTTATTCCTTCAATAATTCAGTCATTCAGCTTCTACATTAATATTATACTGAATGAGGGACTTCCCTGGCAGTCCAGTGGTTAAGACTTTGCCTTCCAATGCAGGGGCTGTGGGTTCAATCCCTGTTTGGGGAGCTAAGATCCCACATATCTTGCATCCAAAAAACCAAAACAGAAGCAATATTGTAACAAATTCAATAAAGACTTTAAAAATGGTCCACATAAAAAAATCTTTAAAAAAAAAGTTATACTGAATGCTTCTACATTAAGCACTAAAAGAAGGCATCTTTATCTTCCCTGGTATCAATTACAAAGGAATAAAAAATTTAAATAAGGTATCCTACCTTACTTTTTAAATCAATTTTGTGTCTCAAATGAACTATATTCATGATGATTTTCCTTCCATAAGTCTATGTATTTTTAACCCATCCCATCTCTTGGAGGTACATTTACTGTTTTATATATTTAAAAACATCTATTACTCATCTTGAAAGAGTGTTTGTTTAAACATATTTTGTACTAAAATAGTGATATATTCTCACTTCCTTTAAAAACATGTCCTTTGAAATGTACATTCCATATTAGGACCCAAAATTTCTTATAATTTTAATCCAACTTTTCGTGAGTAAATATTGTAATCGTAAAGTCTTTATAAACTTTTTTTTTCAGTTTTGAAGTTGATTTGAGTAAGTGTTATCTTAACACATGGAATATTCTGAGAAATTATTTGAAGTTCCTGAATTTATTTTTTAACTCTAATGTCATAGCAAAGCATAAACAGTGGTAATTACATTATTACTATTTACTTATATATTATCATTCTTAATAATAAACAGAATTTATTGAGTGGTTACTTTGGTGCTTGGTTTATTTTTTTTTTCTTTGCAGCATCTTTGCTTATTATTGCTCATTTAATTGTCCTACAAATGGGCTCTCAAACACTGTAATTTCTATCTTAAAAAATTCTTCATACATGGCTAGGCCAGCTGTGGAATGTAAATTCAAAACTTTTCAAAATGTATTTAGCACAAATTTGTATTCAAAATGTAACAAATGTGCTCTTCTCTCATTGACCAGTTATGTGAACTGTGTTTAAATATATTGTTAAAATTCAGAAAGGATATTAAAAGTATAGTAAATGAAAAAAAAAATTCTTCATTAACTCGAAGCCCCCTAGGGCAGAGACATATCTCTGCTTTCCCTCTATTTGCAACAACTCTGAGAGACACATCTACTCTTGGGACTCAATTTTTGACCTTTAGTCACTCTTCAATCCACTCTTTTCTAACTGTTGAGAATCACTTGTAAAACTTCTCTTGAGCTATTCATCAAGATGCACCAGTTTTTGTTTTTAATTAATGAGTGGTGTAAGAAACAAATCTGGACACTTAGGGTGCATATTAGTGCTGGTAATAGGTAAATTTTTGCTGATATTGTTATGGTCTCTTTTAGTGGCACCTTAGGAAAGATATCTATTTTTCATGCTCATTTGTTAATACTGATTTTTCTAATTAAATACAACTCACTATCAAACTCTACTTTCCTGATAGCATATAGTTTTTCTACTACAAAACTATACACTGTCATTGTCATAATTCTGTCCAACCTCTTTAAATATTTACTGAGTGTAGATGTCAAAAATTACTCAACTATCTTCAACAATTAGGTTTCCAAATTCTTCACACAATAAACAAATGCATTGCACCAGAATTTTCTAAATGTCAGTTTATTTCTGTAGGATAGAGTTTCAGACCTGAGTTTAGTAGATTAAATGGTCTGAAATCTTTAACACTCCTGAAAGATATTTTCTAATTTCAAAATATCATTCCAATTTATTTTGCTGGTATGAGAAGCAACTAATAACAAGAAATTATGGATTAGGAATTTAGAGGTTGTAGGAGATTAGTGCATATCTTTGAAAGACTTAAGAGGTAGAATTGACCATAGATGAAACCTGAATATATATGAGAGGTAAAGTGAAGAAAACACTACAGGGGAATTTTTATTCAACTGAGAGTTTCTGAGTGGAACCTGGTTTCATTCAGTAAAAGAAACAACATAGTGATGATGTGGAATGGGGGATAAAAGATAATTATTTCTGTGTGAGACATGGACATTGAAATACCTCTTGGAAAATAGGTTTGTAGATCAGGGAAGTGATATATATGGACTATTGAGATTGCTTTGTGATGCTTCAGGATATAAATATTAATTGAAGCTGTAAAACCAGGAGATAAACATGAATCGAATGAACAAAAAATTCCGTAAGAATCGAACTCCATAATTTAAAAAATAGGACAGTAAAATGAAATGGAGATTCCTCAGACAAAAGAGAACCACAAACGTGTATGGTGTATTGCAAACCAAAAAAGGGAGATTTTTGAAAATGATGTGTGGTTATGGTGCAGGCAACAATGTGCCATGCCACTGTGAAGTTAATTTTTAAAAAATAAATAAAAGTATTTATTAAATTTATAGAAAAAAATAAAGGGGATCCCTTTTGACCTCAATGGATTGGTTGCATTGTACAGTAGTAAGGGTAGAAAAAGCCAGACTGCATTTTTCTGTAGACTGAATGAGAGACCGTGAAGACAGTAAATGGACACTTATCCTGTAATAGTATTTCCCCTCCATTTTCTTTGAGATTTATTTGTGGATGCTGTGCCTTTTGAATTAACCTTCTAATTTCCTGATCTTTTCTATCCAAGTTTCTAGATCTATACATTGTTATTCTACTTTCTAAGAGATTTTCTCAAATTTATCTTTTAACCACCCTCCACCTTTTAAAAAACTAGTCATGAAATTGGACTTCACTAGATTTTTTTTGGCAATGACTCAGGTGGTTGATTTAGATACCCCAACTATCATTACAGCTTTGTACTTGAGGATATATGTTTCTTTATTAAAGAAAGTTGATAGGCAAGTAGATAGATTTCAGTTTACAAGTTCATGGAATCAACTTTTCTAAATCTATATTTAGATGTGACAATGACACTATAAGGTGATGGTTTTAGTCTTCTGATTCTATCTCTAAAGTGTCTTAGGTCTTGTCACTATAGTACGTTTCTACTTCAAAACCTGACTTTTCACATAATAGAAACTGCATACATTAGCTTTGGGTGTATAAACCTGAAATCATTTGTATACAGTCTGCAGCAAATATTTCCTATTTTTTGTTGCCCTGTCTTGAAAGGAGTTCTTTCCTCTATGATTTAAACAACATTAATGTTGACAGTTACTCCTTTGATTTTTTATTCCTGTGGTAATAGGGACTTACTAGTGATTCTCTTATGCACCCTAAGGATGGATTAATTAGAGGGTTACAAAGAAATCTGTGTTTATAAACATTTAAATAAATGCCATGTTTATGGCATAATAATAACTACTTTTATTGCACATTTAATATGTTCCAGGTGCAGTTCCAGTTCTTTTTAAATGACTTATCGCAACATACATAGAAGTCAGGTATGTTATCTCATTTTGCAATTGCAGAAACTCAATCTGAGAGTGTTTAAGCACCCTGATTAGTACCATGCAACTCTTGTATCTATATATGTACAAATCTTTACATTTTATACAGATTTCCTTAATAGTTAGCATTAATTTAATATTAAATGAAGACTTAAATAAGTAATATAATTAAGAAAAAGAACCAGATGGTTACTATATGGTTTATTTGATTTAATTCTTTACTTCATGTCATACATTTATCTACTATATATATAGATAGATAGATAGATTTTTTTTTTTTTTTTTTTTTTTTTTTTTTTTTTTGCGGTACGCAGGCCTCTCACTGCTGTGGCCTCTCCCGTTGCGGAGCACAGGCTCCGGACGCAGAAGCTCAGCGGCCATGGCTCAAGGGCCTAGCCGCTCCGCGGCACGTGGGATCTTCCCGGACCGGGGCACGAACCCGTGTCCCCTGCATCGGCAGGCGGACTCTCAACCACTGTGCCACCATGGAAGCCCTTTATCTACTATTATGTATTCTCAACCTTTATTATTTATAATAACCATCCATTCTAGATATAATTTGGCAACCAGAAAGTTACTACTACATGATCAGGGCTTTACGGTAAAAGTCAGTCTGAGAACCAGAGCAGATTATTCTCTTGAAGAGAAGGGAAGCAGGATAAAGTGGGGGATGTGGATTTGGAACATCCAACATGGCCATGTGGTGCTCCTCTACCTTGCAGAACAGTCTCCAAATAGGTGTTTATGTAACATAGGGCATACACAATACCATCAACTGAGCTGTGGGAAAATGTAAGAAATTCTATTTGTATTGATGTTTTATCTCATTCTCTTGCATTTCAATTTTCAGCGTGATTTTTAAAATATCTATATAGTGGTGAAAGTTGTAGAAGTAAATGATTAGTATATAAATATTCAACAAATATTGGAGGCCACCTTCAGCATTTTTTTCTGATAGGAGTATAAAATATGAAAGTTCAGAAACCACTGCTCTAAAAATAAACCTTGGCCAATATCTGCACACATATTTCCAAAATAGCATCCATATTCCAGAATCCTGCAACCACATTGGTTAAATGTACCCACTCAGAAAGAAATAAGCTCTCTGGATTTAACTCCAATCCCACCAATTATTACATGGTTAAGCAAAGCTAGTTAACCTACATATGTTCATTGTCTGCATTTATAAAATAGCAACATTAAAAGAAAATATACCATAGAATTGTTGTAAGACAAATTAATTAAAAAATGACATACTCTTTGTATAGTTATAATCATGGAGTAAACCCTCAATACTTGTTAGACAAGATGATGATGATGATGATGATGATGGTAGTGTCCTCAGACTATTTGCCTTAGAATTACCTATAGTGCTTGTTAAAAATACTTAACTGGTGAATCAGAAGCTATGGAGTGGAAAATCCTCATTTTATCCAGAGTAGAATAAGATGTGTAAATCATTTCCCACAAATAGAGGGATGGAACTAACCAAGGTACTGTTTACTTTATACATTTAAGGATCAAGGAATTCTCTTCATGCATAGTAAAAATTTTAAAGTAGAAAAAATGTAATCAGCTCCAACATAAAATAATAACAGCATTGTCACGTGTTCAGAGTTTAAACTAATAATTATTACTACTATTGTCAAAAAAGTGTTTTTGCTGAAATGCTTTTAATATTTCACCCAGTTCCTCTGAATCTGATACTATATGATTCTGTGATAATATTTTATGAATTTTAAAATTTTTCATTGATTCTATACACACACATACACACACAGACACACACACACAAGCAAAATACAGGGTATATGACTTTAAACGTTTTTTTTCATTCACTATGATTTGGGCCTTTAAAAAAGTCATGTTTATATTATGATTTTTTCAATAACAGAATCATATTTTCCACACCATTTAGAAGTGGTGCTTACGAAGTATTGCTTTTGATGGTAGAATAAATTTATAGATATTGTAGTTGTAAAGAAGATGTACTGAAAACAATTGATAATTGGAGAAAGGAACATTTTTTGGATATATTTGACTAGGCTTTATTGAGCTACTAATACAACTTGAGCAAAAATTGTCAAATAGAGTACAACTGTGTCTTTATTTATAATACTATAATAAAAGTGGCTAAAAAGATTTTCAACAAGTGAAAACCAAGATAATATCTTTATAATGGAAATTGAGGACAAAATATATAACTGTAACAAATTTTTCGGAGAGTAGAATATATTGTTCGTAAGAAGAAAAATATTTTTTTCCTTTGTTTTGTCTTTATAGTGATATATATGTTCAATTCGACATATATTATTTATGTGATGAAAATAATTAACTGATTATGTTTTATAATCATGCAAAACAACGTTTTAGGTGAAAAATGCCTAAAACAATAACTTTGCATCATTCTAAGATTGTGGAATTTTTGACTCAAAATATATGTTAACTGATGGTTTTGTAAAACTGCTATGATTTATTTCATGGTTCATGAAATCTTCAAAAGTGTACCTTATTCATCAATTGTTATTTAAAATGTTTACTTTTCTAAATTTGTCTTAGTTTTTCTTAGCATTGAAAATCACTTTTTGTTAGTTATATACTATCTGAAAGCTATGAATTCATTAGGATTAGATAATAAAGGAAACCTGGAATATATGTTATATTTTCTAATCAATATTTCAGTGGTTTATCTGC
Organism: Mesoplodon bidens; assembly: GCF_964165515.1. Lineage (NCBI taxonomy): Eukaryota > Metazoa > Chordata > Mammalia > Artiodactyla > Ziphiidae > Mesoplodon > Mesoplodon bidens. The sequence goes on along the minus strand of NC_138169.1, from coordinate 79,723,465 downwards.
ATGAATTACACTTTAGTTTTCACCCTGTATAAATTCCATACACACATACACACACACAGACACACACACACACACACATAGAGCTGGAGCCTGGAAATAAACACAATGTTCTATTTGTTTAGATACCATTTGTGTGTGTGTGTGCATAATGCAACTTTGATTAGTTCTAGTCATAAAAATGAAAAATCAATTAAATCCAATGAATTGTAAGGAGAGTGTCGGGCTTCCCTGGTGGCGCAATGGTTGAGAGTCCGCCTGCCGATGCAGGGGACACGGATTCGTGCCCCGGTCCGGGAAGATCCCACATGTTGTGGAGCGGCTGGGCCCGTGAGCCATAGCCACTGAGCCTGCGCGTCCGGAGCCTGTGCTCCACAACGGGAGAGGCCACAACAGTGAGAGGCCCGTGTACTGCAAAAAAAAAAAAAAAAAAGATAACAACATTTGAAATTTGTTTTAATATCAGGAAGTGGATATGTATATAGATTAAACAATATGACCGTGTTTTGATAATTTTGAACCTAAGTAATGATATGTAGGTGTTCATTATACTCTGTTTAGATGTATGAAGATACCATAATATAAAGTTAACATAGATGTTATTTACCCAACATTTTAAGCATAATTCATATCACTGTTAGTGATAGCTTTACAAATGTATACAAAATATATTCTTATAAAGAAAACTGTACTTGTTCCAAACGTTTTCATTATTCACTAGCTATCAAAATATATGTTTTAGCTATTTCTAAGCAACAGACATAAGAATTTCAAATATTTAACATAAGGGTGAAATTCATCTTTAATTTTCACCTCAGCTGAATTTCTTCATGACTTTCATTAAGGAAACTTATAACAAAGAATACATCTGCTTGAAGTAATTACAGAGGGACCACAGGATCCCCGTTTATGACAATGTGTTCTTTCTTAATTAAGTGTTTTTAATAACTCTTCCTAACAAGAGCCAAAGACCTAAAAAAACCTGTCAGGGACAATCAAAAATATGTGGAGAAAATTCAAAACAAGGTCATATGAAAAACTCTTAACAGAAAGAGATTCTATGATTTTTCTGCTGACTATGGCATTGTAGACTGGACAAAATTATTTTTCTTCATTAATCCCAAACAAACAAATCCAATCTGGTTATACGGAGACACTATATAGATGTGGAAATTGCAAAGTTATTCAGTTTTATATAAGGGTGAGAATTACCAATCATATCATGGAGAGCTGTTATGATCAGTATCAGGTAAATGGAAAATTTTAAATGGAAAAGTCAGTAGCTTGAGTTTTTTGTCTCAATATTTACATACTAAAAGATACCTTTCATCTCCATTTTACGTATTATAAACATTCAGTCATTTTACCCAAGCACTGTAATTTTTCATTTATTTTTTAAAAATGGTTTTATTTCTTTGTTAAGCTGAAAAACATTTCTTTCATATCTTTTGCAATATAAAAATATCTTAACAGGATTTCTATTCACATGATGTTTTATAACATCAGTATAAATCAGTGTAAATGTTTAAATCCCCCAGGTTTTAAGTTGAATTGTCATTTTGCCTATTTAATTAGCTATGTAAAATACCATAATGTGGGAAACTGGATGAAAAAACGTATCTATTGAAAAAGAGGAAAAATGTCACATTTTTCCCTGGCTTGATTGTTGATTTAATTGGATAGTTTGAATTTTACTGAGATAGAAAGGAATAAGTAAGCAGGTTAAATTTTTAAAAATATCTCAGTGTCAGTTATCAATCAAGGAGATTGCTAGAGCAACTTTTCAACCTTCAGGCAAATTTATGACTACAATGACTGAGCAGAAATTTGTAATTATACCATTCAAATTATTGCTGAGTTACAAAACATAATTAAGTAGCTGAACTGGAAGATGAGTGTATATTTCTGTTCCATTTTTACAGATGCAAAAGTTGTATCCTGTCTTTAACAATTATGTGAGAAAATGTTATTTTTTAAATGTTGAGAATTTTGTTTTGTTTTTTGTTCTCTAGGAATATGAAAGATACCTAAGGGAACATAAGATTTTTGTTTGCAACATACTGTTCCTCTGAAGAGTACCAGTTGGAATAAAGATCAGAATGAATTGCTGCTTATTGCTGCCTTTTATGTTGGGAATTCCTCTCCTATTGCCTTGCCTTATAGCAACAGAAAACTCTAAAACAGAGCAAGTTAAGCACCCAGCGGGATCTCATTTGAGAGTGAAGCGGGGCTGGATGTGGAACCAGTTTTTTGTACCAGAAGAAATGAATAAGACTAGACATCACATTGGCCAGGTACTGATTTTCTGAAAGTGCTACAGGAAATAACCTTGTAAATCTGATCGAAAGAGTGGAGGAGGCTTTGGTATTTGATGAATTATCCGTTTTTCTTAGTGGAACCATTAGAAAGCTTCAAACACCAGCATAATTGATTGTTATATTTGCAAGCACCTAAAATAGTCGCAAAAACTTGAAAAAGAGGGAAAGCTCTGATTTTTAAATTTCACTTTAACCTCATACAAATTACAGCATTTATCAACATCTGGAAATGTGATGGTGTTATTTTTGGTTATGGATCAAAGCCACGGAGAACAGTAATGTTTACCAACGGTATTTAGCCTGATTTTCCATTATGCTAAGTAGGTGTTGACTTACCCCTCATTAATTTTTAATGAAGCAGATTAATACCAAATCCTTTTACAGTTATGTAGCTTCAAGAGCCTACACACTTCATTTGATTAGTGAAGTTGAAGTAAAACAAATAATTATTTCATTTTCTTATAAGAATACATTTTAAGAAAATTTCCTTTATGAGACAAAACATTTCCTATTTATGTTTTTGGGTTTTATTATTATTTGATTTTCTTCAAACAGAGATAGTTATAATATCATGTCCTTCTCTGTAAGGCTCTTTCTCTGGATGGATGAACTGAAATAAGTTTAACCACTAATTAACTGACACTAAAATTTAATTGGGCCCAAAGCGTGAAACACTCAAAATTTATTAACTCTCTTTTTCTAGCCCTTTTAGGGGAGCTGCAGTGTTAGTGTGTTGTCTGGATTCCATATGAGTTCATCTGTCCCATCAGCCAAATATATGAGTACATTCGACCAAAGGCCTAGATTAGGGTTTTAGGCAAACAGATTTCAATCGTGTGTGTGTGTGTGTGTGTGTGTGCATGCGCACGCGTGTGCATATGCCCCCACCCGCGCGCGTGCCTGCCTGCTATAAGTAATATTTCCCATCCCTTTTTATTTTCTAAGATGACTCCAGGTAAAGCACAGGCAGAACAGTGTGAGGTCCGTTGTTAAGTGTCTGCTAGTTACCTGAGTCTCTAGCCATATTTACAGAGGACTCCACAGATCCCCATGGGCTCTCCCACCACTGAATAAGGAGACATGCTACTATTGGCAGGCGAATGTTAGTGGTAAGGCTCTACAGGGAAGTGCATCAGTGCAGTCAGAACAGGGACTAGTCACTGAATAACTCACATTTTCTGTTTTTTGTTTTTCTGCTCCCCACACATATCTCCCATTTCCTCCTTTCATATAGCAGTTTGTTTTGCTTCTTTTTCATTCAGTAAAAATATTTATGAAAATATTCTAACAGATATCTTTTCCTCTAAACAACCTCATTAAGCCTAAACCACATACAGATAACTGGTTTAAAAGAGAGTAATAATGAATACTTACATGCTTGTAATAACAGAGCTGGTAAAAATAAAATGTAGATGATGTGTCCAAAATAACTTTCTTTTTGATCTGTTTGTTAAAACAGATTAAATTTGGAACACACAATTAGGTAAAAATTTAGTCATATTGATTTGCCAAATTGATAGTAACTATGTAATTGAAAAATATTTTTGAATGGAAACACAGAAAATTTTATAACACTAGAATCCACGAAATTGAAAAGTGTTTAAAATGCATTTTGTGACAACAAGAGGAAGATGTTTAATTTTTTTAAATTAAATATGGGTCCTTAAAAAGATGAAGCTCACTGATCTATGAAAATTAACATGAATATACTTGAAATACATTTATTCATGACTGAATTTGACTTTTCTTCATTCTAACATTCAAATTTTCAAACTACATTGAAATAATATTTGGAAACCAGGGACTAAGCATTGCTTTCATTTGGTATACTTATTGGAGAATACATTTGTTTTCCACAATTTCTTATCACTGGGGCATGGGGATTTCACTTTTACGAGTAATGAAGGACTTTCAAATTTTAAAAGCTGTAACTCTTTTATTATCTTTTTATTGTCTCCAATTTGGTTCTTTCATTGTAGAGCAGTGATGTTCACACACTATTAAAATTATTAAAATTTGTTGTTTTAGATCTCTTTAGATATTCTCCACAATCACATAGAAAACATTATTAATTAGTCCAGAATAATATATTGTACTTCGAGCTATCAGAAAAATTATGAAATTAAGGATGTATTTTTTGGCTAACTGTAAATTTTCAGAGAAGCTCTTACTTTGAAGATGGGTATATTCATAAATGGTGAATCAAGAGAACCATGGATTCACAATAATTAAGAGATTATTCTCTAATCCTTCCTTTCTTTATGTAAAAATATGTTAGATATGAAAAATCATACAATGTTACCTATATCATAACATCTTTTTTATATATAAAATTCAAAATTCCATTCACACTATGAATAATGACAAATTTACTTTGCTCTTAAATAAATAAAATAGTGAGGACAAAAGAAGTACATTTGAGAAATGAGTGACCTATGTTGGAAAGGAAGAGTTAGAGCTAATTTGGTGAAAACTCAAGGACTAAAAGACCATGTTAGGTACCGGTTTGCAGGGGAGGATCTGAGATCAAACAGGCCTTTTGGTGTAAATCATAATTCTATCCCAAAACCATGTGACTCTGTGAAAGTTTTTAAAATTTTCAGTCTCACTTTCCTTCTCTATTGAAAGAATTTATTATATCAGTGTGTATTTTACAATGAATGCATGAGGATTAATTGAGAAAACTAATATAAAGCAATTTGTAGATTTTATGGATGATTGAGATTATTATCATCTTCTCAACATGCTACTTAATTTTCTTACTAATATTTCCATGTTTTCTATGTGTTTTTAGCCTAGAGATAGAACATCACTGTTTAACTTTATTTTAGATCATTATCTCTCTGTCTCTAGGCCCCGATCTAATATAAATATTTGAGAGTATGGTTTTAGTGACTAAAAATGTAATCATATAGAGTAAACATGAACCAACTTTTTTGTGCATAATGTATAAAAGGGGCTTTGTTTTTCAATCATTATAGTTTCTATTTAGAATAATCTGTTTAGAGTAATGAAATTTGTATAGTGCTTTTCGTTGAAAATTCAGACTTCTCTGCATGGTAATAGATGTTAATCTTAAACTTAACATTTTACCTCACTTAATATAATATGGGAATTATATGGAATTCTTAGGGAATAATTAACAGAAATTAAGATTGCAATGATTAAAATTTGTCTTAACATGTTTGGAAAGTAAATTATCTCTCTTTGCACTTGCAGCTAAGATCTGATTTAGACAATGGAAACAACTCTTTCCAGTACAAGCTTTTGGGAGCTGGAGCTGGAAGTATTTTTGTCATTGATGAAAGAACAGGTGACATATATGCTGTACAGAAGCTTGATAGAGAGGAACGGTCCCTCTACACTCTAAGAGCCCAGGTAATAGACACCACTACTGGAAGGGCTATGGAACCTGAGTCTGAGTTTGTCATCAGAGTGTCGGATATCAATGACAATGAACCAAAGTTCCTAGATGAACCTTATGAGGCCATTGTACCAGAGATGTCTCCAGAAGGTATTGCATATTAATTTACGTCAAAGATGTACCTATTAACAATGAAAACAGATTTAAAATTTCGAGCATATGTTTTGGAAGTGAATTATTTACCGTTCTACACGGGTACTTCCTTCTGCAAATGTGTTAAGTGAAATATTTGAAAACATTAGACTTATGATTAAAATCTTGTAAATAGTCATACTATATATTAATAAGTAATTTGTCTTGTTAAAATATAACTTCAGTCTTCAATAGAAAGAAACGTTTATTTGAGTATACATAAAATTCTTCAGCTTGTTCACTTATTGGTTTCTTCCATAAAAGAATTTACTTTCCAAAACAAACTATTCTTTTGTATCTCAAAAAATACATAAGATCATCCTGAAAGAGTCACACATAAAAATAGGAGAAACCAATTTATAAGACTAGAATCCTAGATGCATCCAAACAACGGAACTTGAAAACTAAAAACAAAACAAAATGGTTGAAGACCTCTGTTTAGCCATATCCATTTTTAAGTTCTTTTTCAAACCCAATGCCACTTTAATAAATATTTTAAATATAATACTTGTATAAGAGAATGCTTTCCATTAGATGTAATAATTGACTGCCTTGGAAATCAGACATGTCTTTCCAATAGGGAGAAAATCATGGTATGGTTACACAAAATTTGTCCACACATTCTTTTTGAGAAAAGTTTAATAATACAACAGATAGTAAAATTTAATTCACAAAATTTACTTAAGTATGATAAACTTCAATGTAATTTAATAATTGTCATTTTTAAATTATGCTAATGTGCTTTAAAACTGCCTTACCTAAACATTTGATTCATTAGCTAGGAAGTCTAAAAATGTATATTCCATTACATATTTTCATGATTCTTCATTTTTTTAAACATTCCAGGTAACAATTTAAAGACCTACTTCTACATATATTCAGAACATAGTGTTTTAACAACAGCCTAAACAAATTTAGCTGTGTAGCATGTATCAAGACCAACTGTCCTTAGATATAATTGACACATTAATATTGTCCTATGTGATAACTAGGCAGTGATATATTTCTTCTTTTTTAAAATAAATTTATTTATTTATTTATTTATTTATTTTTGGCTGCACTGGGTCTTCTTTGCTGTGCACAGGCTTTCTCTAGCTGTGGCAAGCGGGGAACATTCTTCACTGGGGTGCGCAAGTTTCTCGTTGCAGTGGCTTTTCTTGTTGTGGAGCATGAGCTCTAGGTGCACGGGCTTCAGTAGTTGTGGCACGCAGCCTCAGTAGTTGTGGCTCGTGGGCTCTAGAGAACAGGCTCAGTAGTTGTGGAACGTGGGCTTAGTTGCTCTGCGACATGTGGGATCTTCCCGGACCAGAGCTTGAACCCGTGTCCCCTGCATTGGCAGGCGGATTCTCAACCACTGAGCCACAGGGAAGTCTGGCAGTGATATTTCTTTTTCCCCTTTCCATTCTTCTCCTCCTCCTCCTTTCTCTCCTCCCCTTCCTCCTTCTTCTTCAACTAGCATATGTTATGGTCCTCACATGTGCTAGGAACTTTTTGTAAGACTGGGGATTCAGTTGTAAAGGAAATATATGAAGTAACGGCTACTATGGAACTTATATTTTAGTTATAGCACATGAACAATAAATAATTATTTTAAATAAGCCAGGTAATATTTGACATTGTATGTTATTAAAGTGTTAAGTATGGGTAAAGTATGATGGTGATTAATTGACTGGAGGAAACGGGGACATTTAGGAGGTGGCATTTGAAGGAAATGATACAAAGAGGCCAGCCATGCCATGTTCTGGGAAAAAAAAATTTCCATTGCAGGGTGAGGAGAATTGTATATATCAATATTGGAGTTATTGGCATATTGCTGGCGTGGAGGGCATGACAAAGGATGAGATCCCCTTGGTAGAGAATTTAGGTAGAGAAAAGGCAAACGTACAAGGTGACCGAACTGTAAGAACTTAGTTGACTGCTGAATTAGAATCAATGAGATTGGTCAGTCATGTAAGAAAAGAAAGACAGGAGGAGAGACGTTGCACAAGAAGAGATCCTCCAACTATGTGGAAGCTGCTTTTAGGTTGAATAAAATCAACGTGATTTTTTTTCTCAAGAATTTGGTACAAGTTTACATGCTGCATCACCTATGTAAAATGTTTTTGCAATATGATATGTCTGATAAAGTGGGCATAGTCAAATATCATCTTAAATTTATTTTTATAAAGTCCTTTGCAAAAACTAGCTTTAAGATTCTAGAAATCCATCTAGAAAGACACAACTGATTTAAATTTTGCATGTTTGAAGAAAATCTCTCAAGGGTAATATAGACAAACAATATCAACTATCAATGTAATGGATAAAATGCAGAATTTATATATTTCAACATATTATGTTGTAAGTTTATTATAGGAACAAGTAAACTGAGAAATTACTTTTATTAAAATCTGATTCTGAGACAATAATTTTTTAGAATTAAACTTCTGTTCACTTAACAGTGTAGATACCAACTGATTTAAGAAATCTTCAGACTGCAAGAGTCCAGTCATTGGCTCTTTGCATTTCCAAATAGTTTGGTCATCTGTGATCTAGCTATGCTGACTCAACTCAGAGACTCACAATGACCTTTGGATCCTTCAGTCACCAAGAGAAGGCTTTTCCCACTCTCTCGTCTACATTCCTTGCTAATTCAATTTCATGAATCTAGTCAATTTAAAATTTTAAGAGTTGCCATCAGTTATTCAACTCTAATTACAGGATGGTGTCTTAAGGTGGAATAATAGGAGTTAAGAGTGAGAGGATTCAGTATATACAAATTCGTTCTGGGTTATTGGCCCTTCCCTTTACACATAATCATTGTGATCATTTTGCATTGTCACCAGTGTTCTAAAGTAGGGCGATCAGATTTCCAGTTCTACCTATGACAGCCCTACTAAACCCTATTTTTTTTTTCTGGCATCTTGTCCTAGAAGCATTTGTCCCTGTTTTTTAATTTTTTAAAAATTGTATTAGTACCTGCATTACAACAAGCCAGAGTTAATTTGGTAGACATCTACTTTTTTTACTTGCAGCTTCTTCCATGGTGTGTGAGAAAAAGTGTGTGAGTTATGTGGACAGTGAATAAAGTTGTTTTAAGACATGGTTAAATCTGAAAGAGGGCTAGTTATAACCCAGTACACTATATGATAAAACACAGTTAAGCTAAGAAACCTATTAAATAATGTGAATACATATGAAGAATATCCTTCTGATGATATACTTCAGGTTAAAATAGTCTGCATATCTTTCATTAATGTACATATAGACCAGTTATTCTTTAGAAATACATTTATTTCTAATATAATTTAGAGAGAATTTAATTTTTTATCCATTAATGTAATAAACCCAACTTTGTCACTTGTAGTGAGAGCACAGTAAAATGAATAAAGAGAGACTAAACAGGTTAGATTATATATGTGACATGTACCATGCTTCATACATTGATCGAGTCAGTAATGCACATTAAAGATGATACTCAACAACTAAGTGTCTGTTGCCTATATTTAACTGGTAACACAAGGAAGAGGGGACTGTGAAACAATTATTGATTATTTCCATGAAAGACACATTATTGGCCACATAGTGATTTTGTCAACTTTGTATGCACTATAGTATAGCATACCTAGCTGCAAGTGAATGCACAATTCCTCTTACACATGACAAGTCCTAATGGAAAACATAAATATACAAAATATTATCAAATATTTTTGTATTTCTTAATTGCTTTGATGTTTATTTATTATTACTATTTATTTACATTTGACTATTTTTTGAAGATTTCTACAGTATTTAAATTACTGATTAGGAAAGTATACAGGCTTACTTCTCTCTATTTACTTTTTTAGAAAAAACATTTAGAAAATATTTAGAGGGTTTAAAGTTGCTTAATCTGTATTTAATGAATTGTAATGTCAATAAAACTGAAACAGGAAAAAAGGAAAGACTGAAACAACTGAAGAAAATAAAATCAGATCATCAGAGTGATGTAAGAATTGAACATTGCTAAAGTCCTTCTGAATTTTATAGACGACATTTACAAATTATAAGTAAGAATAAAGCAAGACTTTATGCAATGAATTTTTGGAAATTTTGCTGCATATTTGTATCATCTTAATTTATTTTACATTTCTTTTTTCCATGGTAAGTTTATAGTAAGATTCACAGACACATGATTTCACACACATACACGCATGCACACACACACTCACTCACTCACAAACATAAAAAGTGAATCACTGGTTAGTCATCAATTGTTCATCATCAAGCACTGTTTGAAACATTGTAGAATTATGCCAGTTCTGTAGGATTGCTACTTTTAATTTAAAAGTGCAGTGAGTCTTATAAGGGAGAACAATAATTATTTTCCTAGAAATTGAACTCCCTAACAAATTCACGTGAGAGAGTTATTCTGAATATTTATATCATATTTTTATCCACTAAATTTTCTGAGTTTGACTTTTTTTGATTTACCCCACACGCAAAGAAATTATTTTTTGTGACATTAATATATTACATTAAGTTTTCCATTTAGTAGAGAAAAAGGTCATGACATATTAGGACATTGAAGAGGTATGTTTTGGTTAGAAGTAAATGAAGCGTCGATTAAAATGGGCTTTAAAATAAACTGAACTGGGAATAACAACCTAACTCCATAGCTCTTGTCTCTAGAAATGAAGTATGGGTGGTCTATGAGTCAGTGCATTTTCTTAGTCTTCCTGATTCTCATTTGTACGGTACTAAGTTAAGAAATCTAAAGTCTTAATTAAGAATTTCTCTTGGTCAACAACTAAGAGTACAATGATTTTGACTATTGTTTCTGAAGCCAAATACAGGTGGTCTAGTTCTGAAAACTAGAGACAGGAAACCCTGATAGAAATAAATGAAATAGAGACATCATGAGGAAATGTAGGGGAAGGAAATGAATGAGTGCAAAGAAGCGTAGTTAAAAGAACAAGACTTGCCTATTACAAACTGATAGAAATGTCTCTAAGAAGCCTTTTGTTGGAATAATTCTTTACGATTCCTACAGGGATGTATCTATCTATTCATTTATTTAGTATTTGTATTATTGTGATATAATTGACATATAATATTGTGTAAGTGTAAGGCGTACAATGTGCTGATTTCATACATTTATATATTGCAATGTGGTTACCATTATAGCCTTACCTATCATTTCCATCATGTCACATGATTATCATTTCCGTGGTGAAAACATTTCAGATCTAGTCTCTTAGCAACTTTGAAGTTTATAATACAGTATTGCTGACTATAATCACTATAAGGTACATAATCTCCCCAGGACTTATTCATATTCTAACTGTAATATGAATATATTACAAACATCCTTTGACAAACATCCCAATTCCCCTACAACCCAGACCCTGGTAACCAGCAATCCACTGTCTCTGTAAGTTCCGCCTTTTTTTTTTTTTTTTTTTTTTTTAGATTCCTCATATAATTCATTGCATACTCTGCCTTTGACTTAGCATAATGCCCTCAAGGTCCATCCATGTTGTCTCAAATGGCAGGAATGTATTTAAAACACCTGAAACTAATGAGTGTCTACATGTTGAGTGGAGGACAGTACAAAACAAGTGTTAAATAACTAACATAACAATTCTAAAACAAAACAGCAAATACTATCAATACATGCAATTGAGGACCACAGTAAAAGTTTCAACATTTTTATTACTGAAGCATAGAATGGCTTCATATTAGAATGTGTCAGTTTATAAAATTAGATTGTAATGAAAAACTTCATAATGCTAATTTCACATACAATCACAAGCCTATTTGATTTAGTGCCATTTGTGTTGCCATTCTTATTGACATAGAACATAGTGTCTCAAAGATGTGGATTTCCAACAAGACCCATAATGCTAGATTCCATGTTTACATAAAAATAATTTAAAAGCTCATTAAAGAAGGATTTTTAATTTGACCATTAATTTTTAAACATACAAATACTTATTTCCCATGAGTTTTATTGATTGTTACTGAATTTTAATAAGAATACTTACCTTATCAATCTAGTAGATTTTGTTTTGCACTTTAAAAATTTCTTTAAAGAAAGTAGGCATTTTACAGAAGGGGATGAAGCAAGCCAAATAATTATGCTCATCTTCAGCTTGACACTGTGTCGAGATCATTTCAATAATCTTTATTAATATTTTACTAATATTCTGTAATTTTTTGAGGTACAGGTCACAACATAGTTTTTTGAAGAAAACTGTTTCTAATTTCCCTTTGATTCCTCTGCTAATAACACATCTTTAAATGATCCTTAATTATGTATTGTAATGGGTTGTTTAATAGTTATATTTCATTAGATCATGGATTCACATATTTAAAACTCTACATGGTATGTGGAAATTAGGGTTATTTTGTATAAGGTTATATTTTCTTGTCTATACAGAAAGATACTTGTTTTATAATTCAGAACAGGGAGGACTAGTCTTTTATTGCATATCATCATCTTGCTTGCTAAAGAAAGAATACCTTACAGACCTGGAATCCGTTTTTCAAAAAGACCATAGGCTTAATTTCTTGTAACTATGTATTTTCTCCTCAGGAACATTTGTCATCCAGGTGACAGCAAGTGATGCTGATGATCCTTCAAGTGGAAATAACGCTCGTCTCCTGTACAGCTTACGACAAGGCCAACCATATTTCTCCATTGAACCAACAACAGGTATTCTTGGAAGAAACGAAGTGCAATTCAACATGATTCTAAGGCAAAGTCAGAGCAAAAGTTCTCTGCCTACAAACATGTTGTAAAGTAGACCTGATGTTTCAATAAATAAATGGGTTGTAATGTTAAGCATTTAATTATTTTTAATCTTTTAGCTGGTTTTTCTAAGGTTGGGAGATTGGACTTTTCACACCCATACCACAAATGATTTGTTTATGGGATATAAAACATACTTAAGGTTTATTACAAATTAATTACAGAACTACAGACAACCTAATTTAAATATATGGGGAAAAGACATTTACAAGCAATTGACAAAAAATTGACAAACAAAAAGTCTGCAAGCATATTAAAATTGCTCAACCTCATTAGTCATCATGGAAATGCAAATTAAAATCACAGAGTTACACCTGTACACCCAGCCAGAATGAAATTAAGCTGAGTTTATGGCTGGGTGTAGGGACTTAAAAAAAATTAGTTCTGTATTTTATGTCTTTTTGATTCACGTGAATACAACATTTGCTTTTTCTGTCCTCCAATTTCTGTTAATCAATTGAATACTTTATAAAATAAATTTTAAAATTGCTATTATTTATTTACATCTATTAAACAGTTAAGAATTATGTGACATTGATTCATTTAACAAATATTGATTGCTTTGGTCACTACAAAGATTAAACCCATATAAATGAGCTTATAGACTCTAAAGATGAGAGAAAAAAAAAACCTGGCTAACCAACCAAGAATGTGGAAAGTTCCAAAAGCAATAAAATTCTGTGATTGTTAATGAGACAAATATTATTTCCATCTTTATGACATGAAAAGCTTTAAAAAATTAAACATGTGTTGGGTCTTTAAGCATTTGTTATTGATTCATTCATTTAGCAAGTATTAAATAGGTCAGCCTTTATCAATCAAGTTTCTTTTGAGAATCAGATTCTGAAAAATATGATTTGAGTGACTATATTCTAAATTTTCCCCAGGATAATACCTAGTTTCTATTATTCTGAATGTACAGGTTACAGTTATTTTAATACATGCAATGGATGCCTTAAGACATTCCCTTACACAATTTTGGTTGAGAAGGGTTGAACATGCAACAGGCATTGTACAGTATACTAGGTTTACAGCAGGACACCATTGCAACGTTAAAAAAATAATAATAGGGCTTCCCTGGTGGCGCAGTGGTTGAGAGTCCGCCTGCCGATGCAGGGGACACGGGTTCGTGCCCCGGTCCAGGAAGATCCCACATGTCACGGAGCCGCTGAGCCCGTGAGCCATGGCCACTGAGCCTGCACGTCCGGGGCCTGTGCTCCGCAACGGGAGAGGCCACAACAGTGAGAGGCCCGCATACCGTAAAAAAAATAAGTAAATAAAAAATAATAAAAAAAATAATAATAAAAGGAAAGCAACAGGGACTCTTTTCTCTTGGAACTTACAAATAAATATTAAACATTTGTGTATTAATAAATACATGCATTGAGTTTGTGAATATTATGAAGTGAAATAAACAAGGTTCAATAGAAGAAAGTACGAACTCCTTCATATTCTGTGACCAAGGCAGAATACACTGAAACCAGAATGCTGAGCTGAGCACGTGACCAAGGTAGGAGAGCATGGAAAGCATTCTAGGTTATGGGAAGAATGTATAGGAAATTCCTGAGAAAGGAGAGTGTTTAAGCTCTTAGACTAACTAGACACCAGTGTGAAAAAGCACCGAGGAGGAGAATAGAAAATGGGCTATCTGTGTAGTACATGTGTGCTGGGTGACACTGGATCTTCACAACCATTTTGAGCACTTTTCCTCCAGCCCTCACTGACTTCTTAAACATATTGGGCAGATTAGCTAAAGCAATTAATTGCATTAATGGAGGAGCAGTAGAGCCGGCAGCAAGACAATTGGAAGCCAAAGCACAGAAGTAGTAAGTTTTTGAGTGTGTAAGAGGATCTATGAATATATATCCTTTATCCATTCTGAAGGTAAGAAGACATGTTGAAAATAAAGTCAGCAAAGTTAATTGAAGCCTCCATACATGGGAAGTGAAGGCCTCTGTGTTCGTCTCACTCGCTGACTAGTCTCTACACCTTTGGATATATAGTTCCAAAACTCTAATACTATTCTCCTTTTCTAATAGGAAACACAATTCCCTGTTGAGTCACACACAGGGAGATATTAGGAGCATCTGTTTCATATATTCCATGGTTTCCATACTGATTCATATAACAGAGTATAATTGTGAAACACTTCAGTCCACAATTAAAATCTCATCATAATGTGGTCCAATTTGTCCTTCTTTTATTTTTTACAGGTATCACACTTTTTTAGTTAACACTTTTTCCCCAGACATATTTGAAGATTAGCCATTCTCTTTCTTATATTTGTATTATGTGTTCCCCAAATCTTTAGGATTACAGCCCTTCTATTCACCACCTTAAATTTTTCCTAGGTTTTTTTCAGTGATGATTAACTTTTTACTAAATAATTTTATAGAAAGTGGACACTTATTACAACATTTCTGTGGTCCAATATGGATATGAATATCTCTGTTGGTGGATTATGAATAACTGTGAGTCAAAAATCAGCTCTTCTTCATATATTATGACTCAAAATAGATTTAACATCACAGGTGCACAATATTTTTGCATAAATTTGTTATTATAGTTTTACATGTATAATAAACTAACTTCTTCTAAGTTTAGGGGAAAAGTTAATTGTAGAGCCCTGATATTATGTTAGAGAAGAAAGCAGAAAATAAGTTGAGGTAAAGATAAGACATTCTTCTTCTCTCCCTGTAGTTTATCTTAACATACTACTTTATTAAGATTCCACTACTATTAGTATTGTGATGACCACTCTAAACTTTAGGCAGAGGTGGTGATTGACTTATTATTTTTGTATTTTTTTCTCCAGGGCAGCATCTAGCACATTGTAGTGGTTCAAAATGTGTCAAAAGAATGATTTTATGTTTGAATTCTTAAGAAATTAACTAGGAAGATGTCATGGTTAATAATGAAATAATAATTATAGTGTATTATGTCTTTAAAGGGGTCATAAGAATATCTTCTAAAATGGATAGAGAACTGCAAGATGAGTATTGGGTGATTATTCAAGCCAAAGACATGATTGGTCTGCCTGGAGCACTGTCTGGAACAACAAGTGTATTAATCAAACTTTCTGATGTTAATGACAATAAGCCTATATTTAGAGACAGTAAGTAAAAAGGATTCTAATAAATAATTTTATTTTATTATTAATTTTATTTTATTATTTTATTATTAATTTTTAATTATTAAAATAAATTAAAATAATTTATAATAAATTAAATTTAAAATAAATAAATTTAAATTTTATTTAAAATTTTATTTTAAATTTAAATAAATTTAAAATAAATTAAAATTACTATTTTATTATTATTTGTTTTATTTATTTTATTATTAATTAATTATTATAATTAAATTAATTATTAATTAATTTAATTAATACACAAGTGTATTAATCAAACTTTCTGATATTAATGACAATAAGCTTATATTTAAAGACAGTAAGTAAAAAGGATTCTAATAAATAATTTTTGAAAGTATGGGAAATAGCACAAACTAAGTCTTGATTTAGCAAAGTGCTTAAAACATCTGCTTTCAGAGTTAGGGTAGTGTCACTCTTTCCTCCAGATAAACTTGTTGGCAATTTTTAATTTGTACAATCAAATAAAAGTTTCTTTTAATTTTCCTACAATGAAAGAGGCACAGTAGCACAGTTAAACTGTTACTTCCTGAAAACAGCAAAATGTTACCAACTTTAAAGTAACATTTCTCCCACCTAAAAAAAGGAAAATCTCACAAAGCAGTCTGTGGAATGACTTGCTACATGCTACTAAGGAAGTCAAGAATCCCTTTAAAGAGAAATTATACTGAACATGCTCCTTTTTTTAATTCTAAAAAGATTTATTCTTTAGGATATTAACACATGTGATTATTTTGTACATTTTAGCATAAATTACAAATGATATATGGATGACTAGTTCTTTGTAAGTTTTATGCAAGTTACTTCTGAAAAGTAAAGAGAAAAAACTTATTTATATTTATATCTATGTATTTCAAATATAATTGCCATTATTTTCTTGTGACGAAAACAATGGGGTCATCTGACTTCATCTTTCTCTCTCTTTTTTTTTAAATTTATTTTATTCAGATATAGTCGATTTACAATGTTGTGTTAATTTCTACTGTACAGAAAAGTGATTGAGTTATACATATATATAATTCTTTTTGATATTCTTTTCCTTTATGGTTTATCAGAGGATATTGAATATAGTTCCCTGTACTATTCAGTAAGACATTGTTGTTTACCCATTCTATATATAATAGTTTGCATCAGCTAGCCTCAAACTTCCAATCCATCCCTCCCCCACCCCCATCCTCCTGACAACCACAAGTCTGTTCTCTGTGTCTCTGAGTCTGTTTCTGTTTCATAGATAAGTTCATTTGTGTCACATTTTAAATTCCACATATAAGTGATATCTTATGATATTTGTCTTTCTCTTTCTGAGTTACTTCAGTTAGTATGGTAATCTCTAGGTTCATCCATGTTGCTGCAAATGGCATTATTTCATTCTTTTTTTATGGTTGCATAATATTCCGTATCTTTCTTTTCCATTTCCACTAATGGAATGGAGTTAATGCAATCCAGGTTCAGATTCTCAAAGTCAAACTGTTACCCTTAGAACTCAACTATTTGTTTTTGGACTCTACCGTCTTTAATTCATACTTATATTGGGTTGGCCAAAAAGTTCATTCAGGTTTTTTTGTAACATCTTATGGAAAAACCCAAATGAACCTTTTGGCCAACTCAATATTTATTGGTTATTTTAGGTATCAGAGAATGCTTGAGTGAAATTGAAAAACTCTTTTTATTAAATTTAATTTGGCATGGTGGAAGGATACAATAAAAATAAACCTATGGATATTGAGAAGGTATGCATATGAATAGAAATTTGGAAACTATATGTACTGGTGAAAGGACTTCCTAAGATATATTTAAGAGAAAATAATAGGTACTCAAAAAATTTGAGGGAAATGTTCAGATTGCAAAAAAATAAAGGGAGAAAGAGAGCAACAGAGACAGGTATTTAGAACAAGTAATTGGTGAAAAGGGTGGGTATGGTTTTTCCGACAGCCCATAATAAAGGGAGGGAGCTATATTTGGGAGATTTTTACATTAATTATCTGTGCAAAATATCCTGAATTTTGTTTTTAAAGGTTTATACCGCTTGACTGTCTCTGAATCTGCACCTGTTGGGATGTCAATTGGAAAAATCATGGCATATGATAATGACATAGGAGAGAATGCAGAAATGGATTACAGCATAGAAGATGATTCAAAAACGTTTGATGTCATTACTAATAATGAGACCCAAGAAGGAATAATTATATTAAAAAAGGTAGATGCATTAAAATTGTTTTGCATAATAATGCAAAATCAAATCAGAAATACATATATATTTTGTGTAACCAGTTAGTTTTTGCTTTGTTAAGTAATTAAAATAAGACCCTGTGATTTAGTTTAGGAAGCAAAAGAAAAGATATATTATATGTGCTTTTATTAAAAATTCTAAGATATTTCATTTTTTAGAATATTAACATATATGATTATTACCTACATTTTAGTATAAATAACAAATAATAATATACAAATAGCTAATTATTTATCAATTTTATGCAAGATACTTCTGAAAAAATAAAGAAAAAAGCTCAGTTATTTATATTTTATATCTATATATTTCAAATATAATTGAGGAGAGAGTTAATTATTACCGAGATCTTTTGAATTATATTGTAGAGTAGTTTTTTTTAAGATTTTAATATACAGGAGAAACTTTTTGAAATTATCTTAAATAACAGGAAATTAATTCTCAACTCTATATTTATACTCAGAAAAGTATACTTTTAATCCTAAATAAAAAATATAATTATTAACCCAAAACATTTTATAATAGACATAAATAACAAAATACACGAAGGGATTTGCTACGCAACTACATAATGATATCAGAGGGATCCAAGAACATAAATAGTAAAAACTAACTGGAAAGCAACTGAGACTTAATTTAACAATAAAAACTTTTTTTTTCTTAAGTAATTCTTCGGGTCACTGATACCAGTTTTCTATGTACACTGCATTTCTTTGCAGAAAGTAGACTTTGAGCACCAGAACCACTATCGTATTAGAGCAAAAGTTAAAAACCGCCGAGTTGATGAGGAGCTCAGGAAATACCATACTGAAGCTTCCACCACTTTCATCAAGATCCAGGTGGAAGATGTTGATGAACCTCCTGTTTTCCTCCTCCCGTATTACATATTTGAAATCTTTGAAGGAAGCCCGTACGGATCATTTGTAGGCACCGTCTCTGCCACAGATCCAGATCAGAGGAAATCTCCTATCAGGTATGTCTGGAAGGCCAGCTTTGCATTAGTAAATGAGGGAACACAGATTAGCTTGGAAATAAAATTTCATATTAATGTAACAAAGATATATCTAGATCTGTATTTCTCTCTAAGGTACTTATAAAATTTGCAACAGTTTAAACAAATTGAAACAGGAAGCCTCACTATTGGTTAAGATGCAGTGAAATAAGCACTTGAAAACATGTGCAAGAAAGAGGCAATCACCAACTAAAATTAGATGCAGTCAACTCTCTATTAATTGGGGTAAGAAGGTGAGGGAAAAGAAACCCTTGATTATGCCAAATCAGAGCAGAAACAAAGCTGATTACAATGTGGTTCATCTAAACACTGTTTAATTAAAATGATATTCAAAAGTAAACTAAGCGTTTATAGGGTACCGCTAAAGGAGTAAAACTGAAGTAAGCCCAATCAATTAGAAATAAATTTCTGTGTTGCAGTTAAACAATATTTACCCTCTATTAAATTAGTCTGTTATATTTAGGTAGTATATTTTCTTTCTGGTTTTTTTTTTGTATTCACATCATAGTTCTGGCTAAAAATAAAAGCAAAACCTGTTACATGTTTCCTTCCACCACCTTCCCTTGCTCATCCATTTTCCATACTTTACAGTCCAGGGACTTACACAAACTTCCATATATTTATTAAGGTGCTGGGTACTGCTTTGCTCTTTGGAAGGGCTACTGACACAAAGAAGAGCCTCTTTAAATTTCTGAGACAGACAATGCTCCCACTTTTCCACTGTAATTCCTAATCATAAAATGCTGCCTTCTAATATGTAGATACACTTCCTATTTATTAGCAGTAAATTTAATAATGAATATAAGTATATATGTAGAATATATATATGTGTGTGTATATACAAGTTGGTAAATTAATTGTTTAGATTTTAAAGAGTATATTAACCTGTTTGTTTTTCTGACAATACTAAAGAATACATAATTTTAAAAAATGCTTTCATGATTAAAGCTTTCATTATATTATTCTTTATAATAATAAAATTTTCAAAACAATTTAAATATCTAATCTCAGTGGTGTAAATAAGGCAATGAATGATGAATGCTTTCTAATGATGCTTATTAACATAAAGACATGGCATGATTCTTTAAAAATAACACAAAATTTAAAAAAAAATAATAATAATACAAAATCATTAGAGTTGTATGTTTACTACAAGTAAAATATTATGTAAAATAAATGAGAAAAATAAGTGAGCACACCCAAATATCAACAGAGGTTGTGTTTTCTTATTTTTTTTTTAATTTAATTTAATTTAATTTTTTTTATACAGCAGGTTCTTATTAGTCATCAATTTTATACACATCAGTGTATACATGTCAATCCCAATCTCGCAATTCACCACACCACCACACCCACCCGCCCACTGCTTTCCCCCCTTGGTGTCCATATGTTTGTTCTCTACATTTGTGTCTCAATTTCTGCCCTGCAAACTGGTTCATCTGTACCATTTTTCTAGGTTCCACATACATGCGTTAACATACGATATTTGTTTTTCTCTTTCTGACTTACTTCACTTTGTATGACAGTCTCTGGGTCCATCCATGTCTCTACAAATGACCCAGTTTCGTTCCTTTTTATGGCTGAATCATATTCCATTGTATATATGTACCACATCTTCTTTATACATTTGTCCGTCATTGGGCACTTAGGTTGCTTCCATGACCTGGCTATTGTAAGTAGTGCTGCAATGAACATTGGGGTGCATGTGTCTTTTTGAATATGGTTTTCTCTGGGTATGTGCCCAGTAGTGGGATTGCTGGGTTGTATGGTAGTTCTACTTTCAATTTTTAGGAACCTCCTTACTGTTCTCTATAGTGGCTGTATCAATTTACATTCTCACCAACAGTGCAAGAGGGTTCCCTTTTCTCCACACCCTCTCCAGCATTTGTTGTTGGTAGATGTTCTGATGAAGCCCATTCTAACTGGTGTGAGGTGATACCTCATTGTAGTTTTGATTTGCATTTCTCTAATAATTAGTGATGTTGAGCAGCTTTTCATGTGTTTCTTGGCCATCTGTATGTCTTCTTTGGAGAAATGTCTATTTAGGTCTTCTGCCCATTTTTGGAATGGGTTGTTTGTTTTTTTAATATTGAGCTGCATGAGCTGTTTATATATTTTGGAGATTAATCCTTTGTCCGTTGATTCATTTGCAAATATTTTCTCCCATTCTGAGGGTTGTCTTTTCATCTTTATTATGGTTTCCTTTGCTGTGCAAAAGCTTTGAAGTTTCATTAGGTCCCATTTGTTTATTTTTGGTTTTATTTCCATTACTCTAGGAGGTGGATCAAAAAAGATCTTGCTGTGATTTATGTCAAAGAGTGTTCTTCCTATTTTTTCCTCTAAGAGTTTTATGGTGTCTGGACTCACATTTAGGTCTCTAATCCATTTTGTGTTTATTTTTGTGTATGGTGTTAGGGAGTGTTCTAATTTCATTTTTTTACATGTAGCTGTCTAGTTTTCCCAGCACCACTTATTGAAGAGACTGTCTTTTCTCCATTGTATATCCTTGCCTCCTTTGTCATAGGTTAGTTGACCATAGGTGCTTGGGTTTATCTCTGGGCTTTCTATCTTGTTCCATTGATCTATGTTTCCGTTTTTGTGCCAATACCACATCGTCTTGATTATTGTAGTTTGTGGTATAGTCTGAAATCAGGGAGTCTGATTCCTCCAGCTCTATTTTCTTCCCTCAAGACAGCTTTGGCTTTTCAGGGTCTTTTGTGTCTCCATACAAATTTTAAGATTTTTTTGTTCTTGTTCTGTAAAATATGCCATTGGTAATTTGATAGGGATGGCATTAAATCTGTAGATTGCTTTGGGTAGTATAGTCATTTTCACAATATTGATTCTTCCAATACAAGAACATGATATATCTCTCCATCTGTTGGTATCATCTTTAATTACTTTCATCAGTGTCTTTATAGTTTTCTATATACAGGTCTTTTTTCTCCCTAGGTTGTCTTATTCCTAGGTATTTGATTCTTTTTGTTGCAACAGTAAATAGGAGTTTTCCATTAATTTCTCTTTCAGATTTTTCATCGTTAGTGTGTAGGAATGCAAAAGATTTCTGTGCATTAATTTTGTATCTACAACTTTATCAAATTCATTGATTAAGTCTAATAGTTTGCTGGTGGCATCTTTAGGATTCTCTATGTATAGTATCATGGCATCTGCAAACAGTGACAGTTTTACTTCTTCTTTTCCAATTTATATTCCTTTTATTTCTTTTTCTTCTCTTATTGTCACAGCTAGGACTTCCAAAACTAAGTTGAATAATAGTGCTGAGAGTGGACATCCTTGTCTTCTTCCTGATCTTAGAGGAAATGGTTTCAGTTTTTCACCATTGAGAATGAAGTTTGCTGTGGGTTTGTCATATATGGCCTTTATTATGTTGAAGTAGGTTCCCTCTAAGCCCACTTTCTGGAGAGCTTTTTATCATAAATGGGTGTTGAATTTTGTCAAAAGCCTTTTCTGCATCTATTGAGATGATCATATGTTTTTTATTCTTCAATTTGTTAATATGGTGTATCACATTGATTGATTTGCGTATATTGAACAATCCTTGCATCCCTGGGATAAATCCCACTCAATCATGGTGTATGATCCTTTTAATGTGTTGTTGGATTCTGTTTGGTAGTATTTTGTTGAGGATTTTTGCATCTATATTCATCAGTGATATTGGTCTGTAATTTTCTTTTTTTGTAGTATCTTGGTCTGGTTTTGGTATCAGGGTGATGGTGGCCTCATAGAATGAGTTTGGGAGTGTTCCTTCCTCTGTAATTGTTTGGAAGAGTTTGAGAAGGATGGGAGTTAGCTCTTCTCTAAATGTTTGATAGAAATTACCTGTGAAGCCATCTGGTCCTGGACTTTTGTTTGTTGGAAGATTTTTAATCACAGTTTCAATTTCATTACTTGTGATTGCTCTGTTCATATTTTCTATTTCTTCCTGGTCCACTCTTGGAAGGTTATGCCTTTCTAAGAATTTGTCCATTTCTTCCAGGTTGTCCATTTTATTGGCATAGAGTTGCTTGTAGTAGTCTCTTAAGATGCTTTGTATTTCTGTGGTGCCTGTTGTAACTTCTCCTTTTTCATTTCTAAGTTTATTGATTTGAGTCCTCTCCCTCTTTTTCTTGATGCATCTGGCTAATAGTTTATCAGTTTTGTTTATCTTCTTAAAGAACCAGATTTTAGTTTTATTGATCTTTGCTATTGTTTTCTTTGTTTCTATTTCATTTATTTCTGCTCTGATGTTTATGATTTCTGTCCTTCTGCTAACTTTGGGTTTTGTTTGTTCTTCTTTCTCTACTTCCTTTAGGGGTAAGGTTAGATTGTTTACTTGAGATTTTTCTCATTTCTTGAGGTAGGCTTGTATAGGTATAAACTTCCCTCTTAAAACTGCTTTTGCTGCATCGCATAAGTTTTGGATTGTTGTGTTTTCATTGTCATTTTTCTCTAGGTATTTTTTGATTTCCTCTTTGATTCCTTCAGTGATCTCTTGGTTATTTAGTAACGTATTGTTTGGCCTCCATGTGTTTGTGTTTTTTATGTTTTTTTCCCTGTAATTCATTTCTAATCTCATAACGTTGTGGTCAGAAAAGATGCTTCATATGATTTCAATTTTCTTAAATTTACTGTGGCTTGATTTGTGACCCAAGATGTGATCTATCCTAGAGAACGTTCCATGCGCACTTGAGAAGAATGTGTAATCTGCTGTTTTTGGATGGAATGTCCTATAATTATCAATTAAATCTATCTGGTCTATTGTGTCATTTAAAGCTTCTGTTTCCTTATTTATTTTCATTTTGGATGATCTGTCCATTGGTTTAAGTGAGGTGTTAAAGTCCCCCACTATTATTGTGTTACTGTTAATTTCCTCTTTTATAGCTGTTAGCAGCTGCCTTTTGTATTGAGGTGCTCCTATGTTGGGTGCATAAATATTTACAATTGTTATATCTTCTTCTTGGATTGATCACTTGATCATTATATAGTGTCCTTCCTTGTCTCTTATAACATTCTTTATTTTAAAGTCTGTCTTATCTGATATGAGTATTGCTACTCCAGCTTTCTTTCTTTTTTTTTCTATATAACCAAGTTTATTTATTTATTTCTTTATTTATTTTAACATCTTTATTGGAGTATAATTTCTTTACAATGGGGTGCCAGCCTCTGCTGTATAATAAAGCGAATCAGTCACACATACACTTATGTCCCCATATCTCTTACCTCTTGCATCTCCCTCCCTCCCACACTCCCTATCCCACCCCTCTAGGTGGTCACAAAGCACCGAGCTAATCTCCCTGTGCCATGCAGCTTACTCCCACTAGCTATCTATTTTACATTTGGTAGTGTATATCTGTCCATGCCACTCTCTCACTTTGTCCCTGCTTACCATTCCCCCTCCCCGTATCCTCAAGTCCATTCTCTAGTGGGTCTCCATCTTTATTTCCATCTTGACCTAGGTTCTTTTGACCATTTTTTTTTTAGATCCCATATATATGTGTTAGCATACGGTGTTTGTTCTTCTTTTTCTGACTTACTTCACTCTGTATGACAGTCTCTAGGTCCATTCACCTCACTACAAATAACTCTGTTTCGTTCCTTTATATGGCTGAATAATTGTATATATGTGCCACATGTTCTTTATCCATTCATCTGTTGATGGATGCTTAGGTTGCTTCCAGGTCCTGGCTATTGTAAATAGAGCTGCAATGAACATTGTGGTACATGACTCTTTTTGAATTATGGTTTTCTCAGGGTACATGCCTAGTAGTGGGATTGCTGTGTCATATGGTAGTTCTATTTGTAATTTTTAAAGCAGCCTCCATATTGTTCTCCATACTGATTGTATCAATTTACATTCCCACCAAGAGAGCAAAAGTGTTCCCTTTTCTCCACACCCTCTCCAGCATTTACTGTTTGTAGATATTTTGATGATCGCCATTCAGACCGGTATGAGAGGATATCTCATTGTAAGTTTGATTTGCATTTCTCTAATGATTAATGATGTTGAGCATCCTTTCATGTGTTTGTTGGCAATCAGCATATCTTCTTAGGAGAACTGTCTATATAGGTCTTCTGCCCATTTTTGGATTGAGTTGTTTGTTTTTTTGATATTGAGCTGCATGAGTTGCTTGTGTGTTTTGGAGATTAATCCTTTGTCATTTGCTTCATTTGCAAATATTTTTTCCCATTCTGAGTGTTTTTTTTTTGTCTTGTTTATGGTTTCTTTTGCTGTGCAAAAGCTTTTAAATTTCATTAGGTCCCATTTGTTTATTTTTGTTTTTATTTCCATTTCTCTACGAGGTTGGTCAAAAAGGATATTGCTGTGATTTATGTCATAGAGTGTTCTGCCTATGTTTTCCTCTAAGAGTTTGATGGTGTCTGCCTTACATTTAGGTCTTTAATCCATTTTGAGTTTATTTTTGTGTATGACGTTAGGGAGTGTTGTAATTTCATTCTCTTACATGTAGCTGTCCAGTTTTCCCAGCACCAGTTATTGAAGAGGCTGTCTTTTCTCCACTGTATATTCTTGCTTCCTTTATCAAAGATAAGGTGACCATATGTGCATGGGTTTATCTCTATGCTTTCTATCCTGTTCCATTGATCTATATCTCTGTTTTTGTGCCAGTACCATAATGTCTTGATTACTCTAGGTCCATAGTATAGTCTGAAGTCAGTGAGCCTGATTCCTCCAGCTCTGTTTTTCTTCCTCAAGATTGCTTTGGCTATTTGGGGTCTTTGTGTTTCCATACAAATTGTGAAAATTTTTGTTCTAGTTCTGTGAAAAATGCCAGTGGTAGTTTGATAGGGATTGCATTAAATCTGTAGATTGCTTTGGGTAGTAGAGTCATTTTCACAATGTTGATTCTTCTTATCCAAGAACTTGGTGTATCTCGCCATCTGTTTCTGTTCTCTTTAGTTTCTTTCATCAGTGTCTTATAATTTTCTGCCTATAGGTCTTTTGTCTCCTTAGGTAGGTTTATTCCTAGATATTTTTTTCTTTTTGTTGCTGTTGTAAATGGAAGTGTTTTCTTAATTTCACTTTCAGATTTTTCATCATTAGTGTATAGGAATGCAAGAGATTTCTGTGCATTAATTTTGTATCCTGCTACTTTACCAAATTCATTGATTAGCTCTAGTAGTTTACTGGTAGCATCTTTAGGATTCTCTATGTATAATATCATGTCATCTGCAAACAGTGACAGCTTTACTTCTTCTTTTCCATTTTGGATTCCTTTTATTTCTTTTTCTTCTCTCATTGCTGTAGCTAAAACTTCCAAAACTATGTTGAGTAATAGTGATAAGATTGGGAAACCTTGTCTTGCTCCTGATCTTAGTGGAAATGGTTTCAGTTTTTCACTACTGAGGATGCTGTTGGCTGTGGGATTGACATGTATGGCCTTTACTATGTTGAGGAAAGTTCCCTCTATGGCTACTTTCTGGAGGATTTTTATCATAAATGGGTGTTGAATTTTGTCAAAAGCTTTCTCTGCATCTATTCAGATGTTCATATTGTTTTCTCCTTCAGTTTGTTAATATGGTGTATCACATTGATTGATTTGCATATATTGAAGAATCCTTGCATTCCTGGGATAAACCCCACTTGATCATAGTATATGATCCTTTTAATGTGATGTTGTATTCTGTTATCTCATATTTTGTTGATGATTTTTGCGTCTATGTTCATCAGTGATATTGTCCTATAGTTTTCTTTCTTTGTGACATCTTTGTCTGGTTTTGTTATCAGATTGATGGTGGCTTCACAGAGTGATTTTGGGAGTGTTCCTCCCTCTGTTATATTTTGGAGGAGTTTGAGAAGGATAGGTGTTAACCCTTCTCTAAATATTTGATAGAATTCGCCTGTGAAGCCATTTGGTCCTGGGCTTTTGTTTGTTTGAAGATTTTTTTCTTTTTTTTTTTTTGGCGGTACGAGGGCCTTTCACTGTTGTGGCTTCTCCCGTTGTGGGGCACAGGCTCCAGATGCGCAGGCTCAGCGGCCATGGCTCACGGGCTTAGCCACTCTGTGGCATGTGGGACCTTCCCATACTGGGGCATGAACCTGTGTCCCCTGCATCGGCATGCAGACTCTCAACCACTGTGCCATCAGGGAAGCCCTGTTGGAAGGTTTTAAATCACAGTTTCAATTTCAGTACTTGTGATTGGTCTGTTCATATTTTCTATTTCTTCCTGGTTCTGTCTCAGAAGGTTGTGCATTTCTAAGTATTTGTCCATTTCTTCCATGTTGTCCATTTTATTGTCATATAGTTGCTTGTAGTAATCTCTCGTGATCCTTTGTACTTTTGCAGTGTCAGTTGTTTCTTCTCCCTTTACATTTCTAATTCTATTGATTTGAGTCTTCTCCCTTTTTTTTCTTCATAATTCTGGCTAATGTTTTATCAGGTTTTTTTTATCTTCTCAATGAATCAGCTTTTAGTTTTATTGATCTTTGCTATTGTTTCCTTCATTTCTTTTTCATTTATTTCTGATCTGATCTTTATGATTTCTTTCCTTCTGCTAACTTTGGGGGTTTTTTTGTTCTTCTTTCTCTAACTGAACTTTATTTATTTATTTAAATTACAAATTTTTTTTCGGCTGCACCACTTGGCTTGTGGGATCTTAGTTCCTGATTAGGGATTGAACCCAGGCCCTCCGCAGTGAGAGTACAGAGTCCTAACCACTGGACCACCAGGGAATACCCACAAAATTGATTACTCTTAAAAACAGTTTGTGAGAGTATACAAAAAGAATATCTTTCAATGTCTCTTATGGACGTTCATTTAGAGTGTCTTTCAAATAATATTATGCTTAAATAATAGGTTCACAGATTTCTTTCCATGTGGTATAATTTGATGTAGCAAATGTTCAATATCAAATTTATATTAAAAAGTCCACAAGAACACATTTCAGGAAGTTTCCCCCTTTTTTTGGAAGCAAAAGATCCAGAAAATACTAAATAATTTCAATTTGAGTTTTAATTTGATAATATCTCTTCCTTAATACTCACCCCATGGCAAGATATATAGAAAGTAAAGGGAATGATAATATAGGGGAAACGCATCACTTTTCCCCTCAGCGATGTTCCATTGCTTGGGAAAAAGAGATTAACACATAGTAAGCAGGGTAAAATATACCTACTTCCAATAACTTATATTACTCAGGTTTTCCTCCTGAATATCACCTCATGTTTCTGTGAAGCATAGGCATTTCCAGGCTCATTTTCAGCAAGTCTTATGTGGGATAAATCAACTTGTTTAACGAAATATTCTTGTCATTGTCAAGAGCAGACAAACTTGAGAAGTAAGTTTGCTTTTGTATAAATTATTATAATAAGCTTTATGGTAACTGCTTAAGAGAACTGGGGGCAGGTATGAAGGAAGAATGCAGAATCTAGACCTGAAAGTGAGATGATACAGTTGCTTCACGGAGCCTAATGTGTTGGGAATTAGAGCTTAGAAGCAGTCTGTAATAAAAACTCCATCATACAATTATGGAAACTCCACAAGAAATTTTCCTTATGATTTTCATTTTATCCCCATTCTCTGTATTACCATATTGTTTAGATTCCACATATAGGGCATATATTCTTTTGCCACTACTGTGGATGATTCATTCTTTGGACATTATTAAATTTTCCTTTTTAACTAAACCTATAGTCAAATTTTATAATATTTTATAAATATGAGAAAGAATATAGTTTTTTCTGTTAGAAAAAGAAGAGCAATTTAAATTCAAGCAAGCAAAAAAAGGAAAAGAAAAAAGAAAGTAAAAAACATTAGAGCAGGAGCAGTGAAATTGAAAATAGAGAAATACAGTGAAATGAAAAGCTGTTTCTTCCAAAACACTGGTAAAAATGATTAATCTAACCAGACAGCCAAGAGGGAAAGAAGAGATTAGACAAAAATTATCATTATCAGAAATGGAAGAGGGCACATAACTATTGAACCCATAGATATTAAACAATATTATAAGGAAATACTATGAACAACTCTACACCTATGAATTCAGACCAATTCCTTGAAGTTCCTTGAAAGAAACTACCAATATTCACATAAAAGGACAAATAATCTGAGTAATCAGGTTTGTGAGAAAGAGCCCAGCTCAGGAGCCAGAAGCAGGTTTGTACTTAGTTCAAGAATGACAGGGATATCTTTCACCAGTGGAAGAGGCTGTCTTTAAACATCTTTCACCTGTGCATTAAAAAAGTACTTTAAAATTCTTGAAAGATCTGGTGGAGTTGCACCTACTTGAGAATCTCTAGGCTTTGTATTTGGGCTTGCCTATTATGTGCCTCAGTTTTTCTTCTGGGAAGTGGGAATAGTAGAGGCGTACGAAAATTAAGAACCCGATATAAA
This sequence comes from Mesoplodon bidens, assembly GCF_964165515.1. Classification (NCBI taxonomy): domain Eukaryota; kingdom Metazoa; phylum Chordata; class Mammalia; order Artiodactyla; family Ziphiidae; genus Mesoplodon; species Mesoplodon bidens. The sequence continues at coordinate 79,694,092 of NC_138169.1, read as the reverse complement.
GGCATCCTTATATGTATGGAAGAATCATTTGTTTCTATCATTCTGTCAGGAGCTCTTAGCAGTGAGAAAACATTACATAGCCACATTCTATTCACTCCGCATTTTTAGAGGAATGAAGAGTATTTTAAAAATACTTTGCTTTGTGAAGCAAACCAAAGATTAAAACTTTATATTTTAAGCTTTTTAGTTCAAACTCTTTCTAATATGTATTACAGACTTCTTTCCTTTCTTAAATGGTGTGTATTCACTATTATTTAAAATGTTATTGATGACTCAGGGTCATAATTTTTAAAAACTTTTATAAGCAAATAATCTCAAACTTTTGGTTGGTTTTATTTGGAAGGGTGTATTATAGAAACAGGATATTCTGTACCCTTACTACAAAATATTAAACTACTGTTTCATTTTGTCAACAAATCTAAGTAGGAAATGTGACCACATGTGGATATGTAAGCAAATTGCTTATAAAGGTTTAAAAATGAGTAGAGCTAAAGCTGAATTCTTTTAAAGCTTAATTCTTTGTAGTTTCTGTTTTAATTTCCCCCTCAACACTAACCTACAAATTAGTGTGATATTTTTAGAGAACTGTCAATTCAAGATTAAAATATTCTCATCTTTTGCCACATAATTATGGTAAATCTCATTGATGTCTTATCAAAATCTTTAGGAATATATATGCAATGAGAAGGCATCACTGAACTCTAGTTATTACTCTTCTTTAATTTTTATTATTAATCATTTGCAAGCAGATAAGACATGCTGAGTACTTCAAAGTCTTCTTTCATTGTGGAATTTGAGATTATTTTCTGGGCTTTTGCATGAGAGAATTTTATTATATGGCTTCTTTCCATGCATGATCTAATAATAGCACGTTACACCTAATATCCTTACTTCCTCACTTTTAGGAGATAGGTTTATATATGTATATATGTTTATATATGTATATATATAGATATGTTTATATGTGTACACACACATGTATACATATATAAATATATGTAATAAATACATACTTTATTTTTATTAGATATTATCTAATTATTTCCTTAAACAAAAACAAATATTTATCATATGTCAGCAATCAAGTAATTATAATATGATGCACAGATTTAGAAAGTAACTATGTGGTGTGGCAAGGAGACTCAGCAGCCTAAACTGAGAATTTGTTTTACATTGCTTCAAAGGAAAAAAATGTTTCACAAGCTTTAATTTTTACCCCCATTTATTTGTACTTCTCTTCATTTTGCAAAAGACATTTTGCCATTTCTTTTTAACCAAGTCATTCACTTATGAAAATTCTCTTCTGGGAATGAGAATGAGTGACATGTGTTTAGATTTCACACGTGTAAATTGAAGTCTAGAGCTGTTTTAGGGTTTTGGTGCTTTTTTTTTTTTTTTTTTTTTCCTGTCTCCATTGAGTTGAATCTTAAATGTAGAATTTACCTGTCTGAAAATTGTTCAGCATTGCATTAGCTGTGTAGAGTGTGGATCTGATAATATCTTACTGCTTAAAAAGAGTATTATACACTCTTTAAACTGTATTATATGGGGAAAATAATAAAATTAAAGAATTATTTGTGTGTGTGCAGGTATTCTATTACCAGAAGCAAAGTGTTCAGTATTGATGACAATGGTACAGTCTTCACAACTAACCCTCTTGATCGAGAGATTAGTGCTTGGTATAACCTAAGCGTTACAGCCACAGAAAAATGTAAGTACTCATTTGGGAACCACATATTCGTTCTCCATATTTTTTAAACCACTCAGTAATCTCTAAACATAGAGACAAAAGCTAAAGTGTTGCTGAAATTAGAATTAAATGGTATTTTATATGTCAATTCATACACGTGTATTTAATTTATTATTTTAAATTCAAAATGCCTGCACATTCTTACTACAGCTTATTTATATACTTACCACTAAATATCTTTATTTTTATTATGGCAATAAATAATGTTCAATGCAAGAAATAAATCATGGAAAATTCAAAGAAACACAAGAATTAAACAAAAAATCCCTTGAAATTCTAAGAACCTTTAATTGTATAATTATATGTTCTTACCATATTTTTCATGAATGCATTTTTAAATCAATTTTTAAAAACTGAATATAAATTTGTAAGTTATTTCAAACTGGACATATAAAGTATTGCCCAGTAAAATGTGTTCAAATTAAACTCATTGTGTCAGCAGTGCTGATAGCCACATCTTTAATAACCAGTAGTGACCAGTTTTTTTTCACAGAGAGGCAGATGATTCTATTTTCAAGTTGCAAAACTAGATAAAATCATCCCAGTTTACCACTTAGATTGTGTCTTCAGAATTCTCAGTCAGAATTAGATCAACCATATTCATTCAGGCTCAAAAGAATGGATAAAACACAATGGAAAGGATTATCAAAATCTTCCCTATTACTTAGTCAATGGTTTTAATATAATACAGTAAAGGATTCAATTTGTGAGTTTTCAATGTTTTAGATTGCATCCTTTCAAAACTGATTTTGCATGGAATTTTATTCATCGTGTTTACTTTCTTGGCTTGTTCTTTGAAAGTCTTTGAACATATATCTTACTCCTCACCTTAAGTAGGCTGATGAGACGGTGGAGTACAAAGCATCTCTTGCATATTTTTTGTCATACATTGAATAGCTCTTTGGAAACTGCAGAAGGAGTGTGTCTGGGTTTTGAGTTTTCTGTTTAACTAAATGATAAATGATGGGGAGCAAATGTTGCAGGGGAGTAAATGCCTGCTGCACAGAAGAAACACCAAGGCTTTTGGTGTCAGAAAACACAAAGATGTTTGTCTAAAAGCAAGAAACTTTTATTCACTGTATATTTCTGAGAACAAATTATTTATATCATTACTTAAAAGACTGCTGAGAAAAGAATTCAAATCAGTTCAAAGGAAGACTGGACATCTTTGAAAAATGTGTTTCTATGTAAAGTAGCCTGCAACTATTGAAAGAGCATTTATTTTTACAACTTTATTGGAGCATAATTACTTTACAATGGTATGTTAGTTTCTGCTTTATAACAAACTGAATCAGTTATACATATACATCTGTTCCCATATCCCTTCCCTCTTGCGTCTCCCTCCCTCCCACCCTCCCTATCCCACCCCTCCAGGCAGTCACAAAGCACCCATCTGATCTCCCTGTGCTATGCGGCTGCTTCCCACTAGCTATCTGCCTTACATTTGGTAGTGTATATATGTCCATGCTTCTCTCTCGCTTTGTCACAGCTTACCCTTCCCCCTCCCCATATCTTCAAGTCCATTCTCAAGTAGGTCTGTGTCTTTATTCCTGTTTTACCCCTAGGTTCTTCATGACATTTTTGGTTTTTTTCTTAGATTCCATATATATGTATTAGCATACGGTATTTGTCTTTCTCTTTCTGACTTACTTCACTCTGTATGACAGACTCTAGGTCTATCCACCTCATTACAAATAGCTCAATTTCATTTCTTTTTATGGCTGAGTAATATTCCATTGTATATATGTGCCACTTCTTCTTTATCCATTCATCCGATGATGGACACTTAGGTTGTTTCCATCTCTGGGCTATTGTTAATAGAGCTACAATGAACATTTTGGTACATGACTCTTTTTGAATTATGGTTTTCTCAGGGTATATGCCCAGTAGTGGGATTGCTGGGTCATATGGTAGTTCTATTTTAGTTTTTTAAGGAACCTCCATACTGTTTTCCATAGTGGCTGTACCAATTCACATTCCCACCAGCAGTGCAAGATGTTCCCTTTTCTCCACACCCTCTCCAGCATTTATTGTTTCTAGATTTTTTGATGATGGCCATTCTGACTGGTGTGAGAAGATATCTCATTGTAGTTTTTTTTTTTTTTTTTTTTTCGTTTTGCGGTATGCGGGCCTCTCACTGTTGTGGCCTCTCCCGTTGCGGAGCACAGGCTCCGGACGCGCAGGCCCAGAGGCCATGGCTCACGGGCCCAGCCGCTCCGCGGCATATGGGATCCTCCCAGACCGGGGCACGAACCCGTATCCCCTGCATCGGCAGGCGGACTCTCAACCACTGCGCCACCAGGGAGGCCCTCATTGTAGTTTTGATTTGCATTTCTCTAATGATTAATGATGTTGAGCATTCTTTCATGTGTTTGTTGGCAGTCTGTATATCTTCTTTGGATAAATGTCTATTTAGGTCTTCTGCCCATTTTTGGATTGAGTTGTTTGTTTTTTTTGTTATTGAGCTGCATGAGCTGCTTATAAATTTTGGAGGTTAATCCTTTGTCATTTGCAAATATTTTCTCCCATGCTGAGGGTTGCCTTTTTGCCTTGTGTATGGTTTCCTATGCTGTGCAAAAGCTTTGAAGTTTCATTACGTCCCATTTGTTTATTTTTGTTTTTATTTCCATTTCTCTAGGAGGTGGGTCAAAAAGGATCTTGCTGTGATTTATGTCAGAGTGTTCTGCCTATGTTTTCCTCTAAGTTTGGTAGTTTCTGGCCTTACATTTAGGTCTTTGATCCATTTTGAGCTTATTTTTGTGTGTGGTGTTAGGGAGTGATCTAATCTCATACTTTTACATGTCCCTGTCCAGTTTTCCCAACACCAATTATTGAAGAGGCTGTCCTTTCTCCACTGTACATTAAGAGCATGTTTTACTGAATTTATGTAAATAATTAGCCACTGTAATCTTAGTTTATATATAAGGGTTTTTTTTGTAAGACTATATCATTAATTTCTGTTAATTTAGAAGTACTACAATTTGTATTAAAAAGCAGAGTCTTTAAAATATATTAATCGTATTGTTAGACACAAATATTGTATTAAAACAAAATTTATAAATAAAAGAAGATTAAAAATATGGTTAAGGAAAAAATGCCTGTGAAAGGCAAAATGAATATAAGCTGAATATATTTATATTATATGGAATTTATTACTGAGAAGTTAATCACTGTCCTAGAAATAAGTGATTTGAAATGTTATTGAGTATAGCAATTACACAGTTCATGCTGATCTGCTTCTGGTGCTATAAAATCAGTTTCCTCAAAATAAAAAAATTCGTTTAGAAAAAGAGAGATTTGATATTCCCATTGTTATTTTTATCAAGTTGAAAAGTTACAGGATGGGGAATAAAATTCCAAAATAAAATATAATCAGATAAATATTTTCAAAACCCCACAAAGTTAATTATCATTTCACTCATCTTTGAAGATTATTTTTGAAAATGTTTATTTCATTTTAAAGGAAACTGCTTAGAAAGAACTTATGTAACACTAAGTAACCAATTTTCATGTATTTTTTCCTCTGTCTCTTGATTCATTTTTAACCCACATTATTAAACTCATTTTAGAACAATTTTGGAGAAAATAATTGTAAGTGCCAATTTCTCATTACCATAATATTGATATCAAAAATAATTGTTTGACCATTTAAGTCACTTAAGACATAGTAATATAAACAAACCACCTAAACAGTGGAAAACAAGGCTTCATATAAATTTGTTACAAAAAGTACTTGCTGCATGTGTTAACTACCTGGAAACTTGTGACATAACAATTATGCTGATTACAGGAAAGAGATTTTCCATTTTCACATTTGTTTTCCCAGCAAATGAAGTTCACTCTGCTTAGTCTTTTTCCTGGAAACATCTCAAATTAAGCACCAAGCTATTTATCAGCATGCCAACTAAGTGAATAAGACAACTAACTACTTTAAAATGAATCTGTGAAGATATGTGTATGCTTTTTATAGTCATGCCAAAGGTTTAATTTGAACTTGATTTTAAATAGATTTTTCAGAAAAATAGATAAAAATTTTAAATGAATTTTTTACTAATTTTCCTTAAATTTATTTGTAACTGATATACTTTTTCCATTTTACTTACTTATGAAGAAAGTTGTTCTATAGTGATATATATTTAAACCATAAAAAATATTAGACTTAAGTTTTGAATAATTTCATCTTGAAATATCTAGAAATATATTTTCATATTTAATGTTTCTTAATCAATTTTATCCTGAATGTAACACAATAGAGAAGAGTCTCAACATCATAATTCTTAATGGTTTATGTATTTTCTAAAGGCCATGGGTTTCTTTTGTATGCAATAAAACTTGCAAATTTTAATTTTAATGAATTGAAAGCTGCAATTTCTATAATAATTGTCACTGTTATTTATTAGTTAAAAACAATTACAACCAAAAATTTTATCCCAACCTGGAAAACCTCTTCACGAGGTGAAATAGAAACAGTTTTATAATTGAAAATCATTAAACCAGAATTTGATGTGCATCACAGTAAATTGATAAGAAATTGCCAAATCAGAAAGAAATCTCAGCTTTTTACATAGCCAAGCAGATATAACTCACTGCAGACATGTTCTCAAGATAAACCATTACTGGCCTTAAATTAGGAGAACTTCACATCACCATGTGCCATACAGTTTATCCTAAATTCACTAGGTAGTTGGAGTGACCATCTGTGTTTGTTTGCTAACTGAAACCTAAACTTTTATATGTTTATGACAAGAGGTAGTTTTGCATCTTAGGGTCAAGACCTTTGCTGAAGTTAGGCTCCTACCCTCCCACAGAAACTGGGATAAAAAAGTGTTATCTTCGTTGATGGATTTATTTCAAGGAACTGGCTCCCAGGACTGGAGAAAGACAGGCCTGGGTTGTAAAGTTGGCAAGAGGTTTATCTCAATTTTAAAAGGTTTGCATACATTTAAAAGAGATAGAAAAATAGTTTACAAGCTTTTCTAAAGTAAATGCTCTAAGAAGAGGAAGGAAGGAAAGACTTTTCCCTAATTTTCAACAGGGAGAGTTAAGCCTCTTTTTTTTTTTTTTAATTTGTATTTGCCCTTACGAATTACAATCGCAAATATAATGCTTTGTGATTAAAAAAAAAGAGCATGTAAGATTATAAATAAAAACACTGAGACAAACAAAAGAAACTCCCTCTCCCCACTCTTCAATATATGTACCTTCCCACGGCTTTTTCAAATAAAAAGAAAGATTTAAAATAATGATATACAAATATACAATACCTTATGCTACAAATTGTTTTTTAGCACTTCACAAAACATCATGTATATCACTTCTGGTTAGTAGATAAATAAAATAATAGTATTTAATGTTTATTGCTTATTTATATGTTAAGTGATCCTCTAAATGTTTCATATGTATTAATTCATTTAATCTTTATAACAGCTCTATAAGCTAGTTACTAGTATCATTTCCATTTTACAGTAAACCAACTGAGACAAACAGTGGTGAGCATTTTTCTCAAATTGAGAACCAAGATTAAAATACATTTTTAATGTTCATGATATTACTACATGTGTTACATTGATGCATTCATTTTTAATAAGCATGCACAATTTCATAGTTTGGTGGTAATTTATTTCCCCAATCCCTTTTGGGTTACTTCCAGTTGTTTGGTTGGGATGCATACAATTCTGGAATAAATACATTGGATTACATACTCTTATATATTGGTGCCTTGGACTGTAGCATAGGTTTCCCAAACTAATGACTGGGTCAAAGATATGTGTAGTTTAACTTTTACTATCCATTGCCAGATTAGGTTCTAGAAGAGGCTAACATCCCACTGTTTTTCATCCTTCCACCATCACTGGCTCTGTGTTTCATATTTAACACATGGACTAAATCATCATTCTCCTCATTTCTGGTGAGCGAGCGCCTTTGTGAAAGTTATGATAGAGCAACACATCTCAACTGCAGGCATTTTTGCCTCCTAGTACATTTGACCATGTCTGAAGACAATTTAGATCATCACAACTAGAGTGGAGGGTGCTACTGGCATTCAGTTCGTAGAGGCCAGGGATAATACAAATATGTTCAATAGTTCCTGGATTTAAAAACAAAAGTTCTCATGTACCTGACTATCTCCTTTACTTTTACTACTTTTCCTCAACAGCTCCTACAGTCCATGGCAGATACAAGGCACTGGATTAATATTGGTTGAGCTGAATGTGTTGAGAACATTTTTTCTAGGCTGTATTGTTGAATAATAGATGAATTATATAGCTATCCTGTCCTCAGCTTTTATTCAAGTAAAATAAAAATGTACCATGTAGCCTCTAATGCAGTTTTCATGACTATGTTTCCCCTAAAGACAGCATTAGCATTCTTTATTTTCATTCTGTTTATTCAATTTGCAGATAGTATAGAACAGATTTCTGCAGTCCCTGTGTATGTGCAAGTTCTCAATATCAATGATCATGCTCCTGAGTTCTCCGAATACTATGAGACTTACGTTTGTGAAAACGCAGTCTCTGGTCAGGTAAGAATCCATAATAAATTGCCGACGTCGAAACATTGCCTTGTTTTATACAGAATAACTTTTGCTATGTATTCCTCCCACTTTGAAATGATAAAAATAAGAGTTATTTAGCTATATTAATTCCATGCTTTAATGCTGTAAATTCTGTATAATTTAAATTTCTTTCTTTTAAAAAAATATATAAACTTCACATTTTCTACTTCCAAATTCCTCAAATGTTTGAAAAATCTGCTAACAGTCAGGATTCACGAGTAAATCCTTTGCACATTGTCAGTTCAATAAAGAAAAATTATCTTTTGTGATTCCATAGAATAGATAATTTTAATTAATTTTTATTTTCCCATTCATCATGAAGATATAGATAAAATTATATATAAAATATATCAGACATCAACACAAATGAAACTCAATTTCAAATGAATTACTAAGTATGTAAAGACTTATGTGAGCATACTCATTTTGAAATAACTTATCATTACTTCACTTTTTTTTTTTTTTTTTTTTTTGCAGTACGCGGGCCTCTCACTGTTGTGGCCTCTCCCGTTGCAGAGCACAGGCTCTGGACGCGCAGGCTCAACGGCCATGGCTCACGGGCCCAGCCGCTCCGCGGCATGTGGGATCTTCCCCGACAGGGACATGAACGCGTGTCCCCTGCATTGGCAGGCGGACCCTCAACCACTGCGCCACCAGGGAAGCCCTTCACAATTTTTTTCACACATTTTCTCATGTGGAGCTTACCTTTTTCTCATTTGTAAAATGTAGAGTTTAAATTAAATTCTTCTTTGAGTGTCTCATTTCCAGTACACAATAACTTTACATTTTTTTAGGTATCCTATTAAATGTCAGAAAACATTTAAAAAATTTATAAACTAGTCTTCAAAATACCGAATAAGTATATATACTATAAAATCAATTATTCTAAGTAGGCTTGAATTTATCAATAAAGCTAGTTGGAGACAATTTGGATTTTACATGGGTCTTAAAATGTCTTGTGAAATTTATTCAGCTAAGTTTATGCTAGAATACATTTTATTCTGGAAAGAATTCTCAAATCTTGCCTATAAGTATTTCCTAAATATTTTTAAAAATAATAAAAAATGATTATAAATGTACAAATGAATTTAAACTTAAAATATCTATTTTAAATGGATTTATACCCAGGGTTTTTGATAAAGTGAAAGGTTAAACATAAAACTTTCAGATACTCTCCACAATACAGCACACTGTCCTCTAGATCCAAAAGCAAACTGACTTAGAAACCTGTGAACATACAATATAGGATAGAAAGATTCAAAAACAGAATGCGAGTGAACTGGGACCCATCGCTTCTATAGACATTGGGCTTAGACATCTCTTTAAACTTGGTGTTACAAATAGATCTATGCTTAAAAATCTGATATATCTAAGTTTCTCAAGCATTTCAAACATACTTGGTTACCTGGACACATCAACAAATAGGCAACTTTTTAAAAAATCACGTAAATAATTCATGTAAATCTAATAAATGATACTTTAAGTGTAGTAAATCAGTTTCCTTAAAAGTCACATAATTTGGGGAATAATCAATTTATCTTACAATTTAAACATTCTGTTTAAATTTTTTCAGAGGAAATTTTTTTATTAAAAATAAAAAATCAATAATCAATAAAATAAAGAAGTGGCTACACCATCAAAACATAAAATGAGAACTATACATGTCACATATTGTAAATTCTGGCTTAAGCCAAGAGAAGATGAAGAAACAGCATATACTTCCCCAGATGGCAAACAGAAAATTTGGGTGGTGAAAGCAGAGAGGAAAGAATCTCACCTTTCGATTGCAGATGAGAAAGGGAATGTAATGAGAAAGAGGAGCCTTTTGTGATACACCTCTCAGCCTGAGGTTCCCCAAAGTTAATTGCTAAAAGAAGAATGAAGAATAAAATATAGGGAATATGTAATTTAGAAAATATTGGAGTAAGAAACATAAAACTTCTTAATAGTAAAATCTGTGGGGAGACTTTCTGCCAAGGACAATAGACTTGGTGTGAATTTGTTTATACTAAGAATCCCAAAGTGAAGTTCACTCTTTTTTCTCCCACACATTCTCCTTCCCCCCACACACACACAAAGAGAAGTCCTCTTTGATGTTCAAAAAACCCAGAGCCATGCTAGTTTAAAAAATAAATATATGTGCACTTGCATGGGTACACATACATACACTCGAGTAAAAACAAAAGAATGTAAGCAATCTACATCACAGATTTATAAATGGGTGGTGTTAAGAAAAATAGATCTTCAGAATTTGTGTCCGTTTCTGTGTACTTTAGACACGACCTATTAGTCTTTGATTGCTTTCATTGTTTTTGGTACAGCAATATGTTCTAGGCTCTGCCACTTACCAAATTATTGCTTCCTAGCTGCACATTCATCCTTCACTACCTGCTTAAAAAGAACTGGCACTGTGAAACTATGATAATGGATTGGCCCATTAGAGCATCTTTTATTGTGAGTGCAAGGTTGAGTCTTGTCAATAAAGGGCACTGAATGCACATTGCAGGAGGAAAAGGGCCCCTCTTCCTGGTTCTATGTGTGTAGCATTTTTGCTTTTCCCTTTCTCATGCTGCACGGTTGACCAGCCAACTGGATATGTGGAAATACATGTATTGCTTTACCTAACCACAAGCACAGTTCCCAAAGTCCCAAATGTACATTCCCTTGGCAACCATAGGACTCCAGCCCAAGCCAGAGGAGGTCTTACAGCCTTGCCAGTGTCGTCACTGTGTGCTCCCGGCCTTGAACCTGCAGTGGTCTCCCAATTCCCTCTGCATTTCCAACCACCAGCCCACTTGTACCCTGGAGAATTATCCATGTTTGCCTGGAGAATGTGGACTGGTTCTAGCCCAGTGAATTCCTTTGCCGTGCGTGCAAGATGCCGCAACCACACCTCCTCTAAGGACATCTGAAGCTTGTCTCCCTTCCACATTTGTCTGTCCTTAGATGATTTCACTGAACCCCAGAGTACCCTTTGGAGTTCTCATTCCATCTTTATCGTTACTCCCCTATTATAGCTTAATAATTCTTTATATTAAACTTCCTTCATTTTAATTATTGTCTCTCTCAATTGGAACCAGACTGATACATAGGAGCATTTTATATTTCCTGTTCAAGATCTCAAATCAGTTATTTTCCCAAGATTCTGTGATATTTTTAGTGGAGAATTATAGAAAATGTAGATGCAATATCAGTAAATAAAATTGGGATATCTGTCCATGTAAACCAAGTAAAACCCTGCTCTCTTTCTCTTACCCTACTATCTTAGCTCTCTTCTTCTCTCTCTCTCGTATTTTTAATAATATTGAAGACCACTGTAAGGAAAACTCCATCTCATTTTGTTATTTCTTTGCAAGTTTCTTTATTTTCTTCAGTTATGTACAATTAATATATTTTAGAGAAAGATAGGTATGATAATTTTCAGAGGTTCTCTTTAATTAGAACATTTATAAATATTTAGAGGTAAATAATTTTTTCTCAAATTGCAAAAGATAATCCCACTTATATTTCAGCACTAGTTGGGATAGTTCTGCCATTAATGTGTGTACATATATACGTATACAGCTATGGCAAATAACGTGGGATTTTTGACCAAAATACTTCATCTAAATGTCTAATAGAGACTTGAATCCTAGGACTAGTACAAGACTCTCTATTCTTAAATGTAATAGAATTAATATGAAAAATATTATAAGGTGATGATACCCAAAAGATAAGAAATTAATTTTACATGTCACACACTCTCAGAAACTTAAAAGACAAAGGATGAAGAAGCAAATTCTATTTAAAAAATAAAATGATTGAAAACAGTGTCAAATTTAGTAAATGTTTTCCATTACAAGTAAATATATTCACAAATCCTATACATTTTTGGTATATCAATAAATTTTATTTAAAAATAAAGGCAAAAGATAGAGGGAAAATAATTATTTGCAAAAACTGAAAAAAAATTGCTTCTGTTATTAACATATAAGAGGGCGTGCTGATTGATAAGAAATCATCTTATTAAAAGCTGGTTCCTTGATACTGATGTAGTAACTGTCTTTTGGAAATGCTATGAATAAATTTGTCAATAAATAAATATCCAGGTACTTTGTATCCATTACAGATGACATGTTAATGATTTGTCAATGTGAATATTTTCCCTAGAATATAGTGGTCCTATTGAAGTTTATCCAAATCATTTTCTATAATATGTATTACTATAAATTAATCTATTTTTCATTTTTATCAAAACCACATTTTACTGTATAGTCTTTTATAATAGAATCTACTACTAATATTCATAGGAAGTGAACATTTTTAATAAATTGATTTATAGAAAACATGTTTGTAAATTACTTATGACTATAGAAATACTCAGTGAGTATATAAAAATGAGTATAAAATATAATTTAAGCATATAGATAATTTTACTTAATTTAGGAAAAACAAAGAAAATAAAAGATGTTTTGGAATACCAATTACCTAATAAATCACCTTAAAACCAATAAAAGAAAAGCAGTCTTTCTAATTAGCTCCTAGATTATTAGAACAACCAGACTAATGAGTCTTGAAGTAGCACAATTTGAAACAATTAGATTCCAGAACAATCAGTGTCATCCTATAAAAGCAACATTTTCCCTTACCTTTATTTTGACATCAAGATGATCAAATTTTTAAAACTTGGGTTCAAAAACAATTAGGGAAAAATGCTTTGAATTATGAAACTTGTTTTTTAAAGCTTATAATGTGACTATGTGTATAAGAATTCATGAGATTTTCCATGAGCTCTGCTGGTTCGTTTTTTACAGTGCAGATCTATGAATAAGTATGAAGGGCAAAAGTATTGCATTTTAAAATTATTAAAAATTTTCCAAACAAATTTCAACAAATATATCTATATCTTAAAACCATGTTCTATTATATATACAATATTTTCTTGATTATTTCAAATCGGGATTTGATTGTTTTACAAACATTGGTAATTTGTTAATGATGAATTTATTTTGAGATACTGAAGATTGCTTAACTGTGCTAGAACGTCAGAAAACTAAACAACAAGTCATTTTCTTTCCAGCTAATTATCATTCTTGGCATCAAAGTGACCACAGAGTCAAAAAACAAAAAAAAAGTATTTATTAACTCAGGCTTCTCTAGTTTTTTTTTTTTTTCTTTTGAGTGGCATTGTCTACTACATTTTTTTTTTTTTTCCGGTACACGGGCCTCTCACTGCTGCGGCCTCTCCTGTTGTGGAGCACAGGCTCCAGACGCGCAGGCCCAGCGGCCATGGCCCACGGTCCCAGCCACTCCGTGGTATGTGGGATCCTCCCAGACCGGGACACGAACCCGCCTCTCCCACACCGGCAGGCAGACTCCCAACCACTGCACCACCAGGGAAGCCCTCTACTACACTTTTAATTTAGTCTTAAGCAATGCATGTACACAGCTTTCCAATGATAACTGTGTGTATTTGTGTAAGTTTGATGGATTTGCTTCTCTTAGCATTTGAGAAAAAATGAAAAGGATAGCAAAATAATTTTTCTTCCCTTTATTCTCTACCTGATATCCTTTGTTTTTTATTTGTTCTATCTTGTTTTGTTTCATGTTTTTGAGAGACAAAGTGGTCCTTTAGAGAGGATTGCAATGAACGTTTGTTTTCTAGTGTTAATTTGGGGCATGGTATGGACTGATTGGTATTTTTTATTGTCTAAAAATCAGTTATGTAATTCAAATATGTTTCTGCTCCTGTGGGAATGAAACATCAAAAACGACAGTTAAATAATAGAAAGATTGCCTGGCATAATAGCAAGAGAACTTGACTAAACTCATCCACACTAACCGAATTCAGTGATAATCTAACCATGCTGAATACCGGTCTCCTCATATGAAAAAGAATGATACAACTTTTGCTCTACAAAAGGGTTTAGTAAAGATAAAATACTTTAAAAATACTATTAAATGAGAAAATTGGTAGAATTCAACTTTATTCAAAGTAATTTTGTAAGTACTAACAGCAGCAAACATTTAAGAGTTGTGCCACACATTACAAGTTCTTAACATGGGGCCCATACCCTTCTAAAGAGACTCTGATGAGCTATGAGTCATCTGTGTACACTGGATAGTGCATAGAAACAACACTGTCACTGTGTATGCAGATGAGGGTGGAAGCAGGTTAATGTCTCTCATCCAATGCTTAAAGGAAACCATTACTTATAAAATAACAATTGAAAACCAATATAAACATATTATTGATGGTTTTTTTTATTGGAGCTTTTTGGTCAGATTCTTGATTTATTTTGATTGGTTTGAAACATTAAGCTTTTTTTAAATCTCTGGAGCAATAATTCAATAAATTGCATTTATCATTTTTCTTTCTTTAAGTTAATATTTGTTTATTTGTCTACCAAATTATTTTATTTCAAAACTATTGTTTGAAAGACAATGAAATGATACCTTTGAGAATGCAAATCAAGAAAAAGAAAGAGGGCTTCGCTGGTGGTACAGTGGTTGGGAGTCCGCCTGCTGATGCAGGGGACGTGGGTTCGTACCCCGGTCCAGGAGGATCCCACGTGCCACAGAATGGCTGGACCCGTGGGCCGTGGCCACTAAGCCTGTGCGTCCAGAGCCTGTGCTCTGCAGCAGGAGAGGCCCGCATACAGCAAAAAAAAAAAAAAACAAATTTTGCTGTTGCAAATGGGTATTCATAGGGAGGAAATGGAAAACTTCACCTTAACCTCACACCTTATACAAAGATTATTTCAGAATGTATCATATATTTAAATGTCAACCTAAAGCAACAAAACTTTTAGAGGCAGAGGAGAAAAAATTCTCTTCTGTGGCTAGGAAAAGAGTTCTTAAATATGTCACCAAAAGCCCAATCCATAAGAGAAAACATATTCAGTATTTTTAAGAGAATAACAAAACGATATTTTAAAACCTATTAATATTTTCCTTAGAGATAGTGGTATAATATACACATAATGTAAAAATATGTGTAAACTTTTCATTTGATGCTAAGAAGTCCTTTGGCAAAAACTTAAATTTTGGATTACAAATAAAATGAGTCAAAATGCACACATAATATAAATAGTAAGAATGAAATAATGTACTCAAATCAATAGTCAAAATCTCACTTAATACTGAAACACACATGGTAGCATAATATAAAACAGTAATGAGAAAGGAATTCCTGCTTTCCACGCTATCAATGCATAGTGTTCTGAAACTTAGGTCCACACAATAATATATAAAATACATACAAAACAGAGTTATTGAAAAGAAGAAAATTTATTTGAGAAGATAAGGTTATCTAGTAAAATACTGACAAATAAATATGACAGAATTTTAAATTTTCTTAAAGCCACATTTAAAAGTATTTTAAAAAGAGGAAAGGTTGCTATCCAACAGGCATAAGGTTTCCGTTAAGCTGGGTGAATAAGCTCTAGAAATCTGCGTGCGACATTGTCTCTATAGTTACCGATACTTAAAAATGTGTTAAGAGGGTCGATCTCATGTTAAGTGCTCTTATCACAATTAAAGTTTTTAGTATGTCAAAGAGAAACTGTTGAAATTAACTTTAATGTTTTTTGACACAATATATACAGAATATTGTGATTTTCACATGTAATGAATCAAAAATCAAAAGGGAAATACTTTATATGTTTTCTCATACTATGAAAATCACTCCCATCCCATTTCCCACAGGCTCAAACAGCTGGACAAAATGACAAGTTAAAAGGTCTCCTATATCTATCTGCTTTGGGTAGATAATAACATTCATTATAGAAAATCAAAATACCAGAATGGCTGCACTGTATTCTGGAGGAAATCAGACATTTCCTTAACGACCTATGTGGGTAAACAGAAGATTTACTTCTGTTCTTAGTGTGTAAATGGCCAGAATGGGGAGGAGAGGAAGGAGAACATTTTTCATTGGTTTGCAAAATGTGAATATAATAAATGAGCTGACATTAGGGCAATTTGTCTTTTCTGTTTTGTGTAAATAGTTATTTTTCAAATTAATGATTCCCATTATCTTGACTTGTACCAAATCTCTTTTCCAGAAGTAAAGTGTAATAGCAGTGATTTTTAGATTCTTTCATACCAATACACTGTCTAATGTAAAGACATTTACATTGTCTCCATATAAAAGTATTCTTTTGACTAAATTTCTGTGATCCCACAGTGTGATCCCTGGTTTCTCTTCATCTTCCTTTCTCTCTTGTGTCCAATACTTTTCATTTTTTTCAGACTCACTCTTCCTGCTATCCTCCACAAATATGTCTTAAATACAGTTCATATTCAAGTGACTTCTAGATCTTTATGCCAGTTCTTTCTCTTGTATTTTAAGCTATATGTCCAACTAATTAGAGAAAATACTTACTCAGGTCTCCTATGGTCACACCAGATTTGTTCCCAAGCCCGCCTTTTTTTTACAGTGTACCCAGCAAAATTACTACAATTCACCAAGTCGTGCAAGAAAGACAAATGGATATTATCGTTAATTCTTTCTAGGCTTTTATTCTTTATATCCAATCAATCATTAAGTTCAGTTGATTCCATCTCCTAAATTTTTCTGTAATCTGTCAATCATAATCTATCCCCACTCTTACTAAGCTCACAAGGGCCTAACAACTCTTGCGCAGTGAACCTTAGTTCTGCCGAGGGACGTTCCTGTAAAATCAAATGTTGAATTATCCGATCTCACAGCCGACATGCAGAGATATACTATGGTTGTTCATTAGTTATCGTTAGATAAGCCTGTAGGCACGTAAACCGCTTCTATGACAGTCAGTTTTAAGTTTTGCGGCAATGGTCAGAAGAATATATTGTGTGCCTTCTTAGGAATGATAAAAAGACCTTACTTTGGTGACATCGACATACCCTTAGAGAAAATTGGGGACCTGGGAATCTGTATCTCCATCTGGAAGCATGTTGTACCATCTTCAGTTTATGCAAACACTTCAGTAATTTATTTGTATTTTCTCATTTAAAATAACTTACATCCTATCACTGATTGTTGCTGTCTTTTTGTATAGCACATCCAGGAGTTTTGTTTACCAACCGGTTGCTCCCAAACTTGCTAACTAGATTTTCTATTTTCATACCCACACTAAGGATTTCCATAGAATGAGCCTTTTAAAATGCAAAACTTCCCCCAATAATTTGGGATTCTAAATAAAAATAATTTTGTCTTTCCCAATTTAAAACTTATGAGTGGCCATTGGTGTGAAGTCCAAACTCTGTAAAATGCCCTCCTTAAATAATGTTTGTGTGGCCACTGATCAACTCTGAAGTAAAATCTAATTTCAGTTTAGATGCCAGGTCCTCTGACCCCAAAAGTTTAAGTATTAGGTACTTTAGGTGTTTTATTATATGCTTTTATTCTGTACTTTAGGTATTAGGTCCTTACTCAACACTCTACGTTTGCAGTCCTGCTTCTACCTCTATTCCATTAGAATGTAAACAGTGGTGAGAGAGTCACTCTTGACCCCAGCCACCATGGGACACCCAGAACTGAGATGACGTGGCATGTTCCAAGTGTCAATGAAATATTTGTAAATGGATACATTTGGGATATTAATTAGATATTTTCATAATTTAATTTTAAATTTATATATGATGATTTTATGTGAACTTATAAAGAATCATTAAAAATTAATTTGTCAAAGGAAAATAAAAAATAAATATATTGAGATAAAATAATGTATAATTTTTAACAGAATATGGGTAGATTTCTACAAGTTAATGGCAAAACATTGCAATATCTATGGCTTTTAAATACATCTAATAAAATTTTGTGAAAACTTATTTTTTTAAAAACAGAGTAGCTCTGCCTCTGTCTAGCACCAAAATATGAGAATATCATGAGCATCTCAACATTTTTCCCCTAAAAACATTCTAAACAAAGAAAGAAAACAGACTACAGACTCAATTTTCTTGTGGCTCTATTATTTTATTAATTAGCACTTTGACCTTTTGAACAGGTGTTCAACAACCTTTTTGAATTCTATAGATTTATTTTGTCAAACAGATCTGATTTGGAATCTGATCTGGAAGTACTATAAGAAGTGACAGTCTTGTTCATATTTGTTGACAACAATTTCTTGACAGGAGAAAGAATTTGCATTTATAGCTTGATATAAGGAACAAATACCTAGAATAACTAGATAAGCAAGCAATTTTGATAAGATTTTTAAAAATCCTTCCACATATTCATTTACTGCAACTCCTACTTTTTGGTTAATATAGCTTGCATTGAGAGAAATTACTTATTAAGCACATTTCAAGGAATTAATAATTTACATCAATTGATACTCAGTACCTGTGTATTGATTTATAGTTTATAATTCAATTTATAGTTCATAATAATTCAAAAATGTGTTCCTCAACTAACCTTGGAAGTAGGTTTCACTGATATCTGCCATTAGAGGTAATGAAACAGACTCAATTGAGTTGTTTGCTCCAAATCACAGTACATAACACTTGCTTATTGACCAGCTTTCAAAAAATTGCATGTTTAACAAAGGTCATACCTTATAGTTTGTGGAGAAATGAGTACTGGACTGATCTAAAATCAGGCTATTTAATCTGGGAATGACATTTTAGTAAGCTGGTCCATGGGTGCCTCTTTAAAAAAAAAAAGCCATAATGAAAGGTAATTAATAGAAGGAAAATGATTATATGTCTTCCTTGATTATCTTTAAATATCTTACAATTTTATTTGTCAATTATATCTAAATAAAGTGGAAAAAGGCTCTGGGGGGCACATATACTACTCATATTTCACACCAGCTGTTGCATCAGCTTACATTCAAATTCTGACCCAGCAATTTTACCTACCTATGATATATAACTGACTTGAAGTTTAATATAAGAAAATATAAAGTTGGGACAATGATAAGGTTTATTCCACAAGATTGTTGCAAAGATCAGCTATGGTAATATATAGAACAAACCCCGGCCAATAGGTAAGTTCTCAGTGAAAGGTGGGTATTGTTAGGTTCTCTATGCTTACAAAATATATTCCCATTGTAGACTTCAAAGTAGTATAGACAGGAAATCACATGTATTGTGTCAGAGGGAAACTGGACAAAATTCTGCCCAGAGAACAAAGAGAAATGAAAAGGCTACAGTTTCAGAATTTGTCATAACACAGCAGTTCTTTGTATGAGCTTTGCATTTTGATTTCTTTGCTTCTCTCATAAATATATAAGGCCAGAGATAGGCTCCAGGTAAGTATATATAAATATATAGTTTAGAAATCTAACCAATGCAACAAATAGGTATTTTTCTTAGAATTTTATTTGAAAATTAAAATGAAAAACTTTCCATTGTTATATTAAAATGAAGAATCAATATCCACACTCAATACTTGAAGGTATATTAATGTTGACCCCTTTTTAGAGATTTGCGTTTTCAAGAAAAATATACGTGTTAAAGGTTAGTTCAATAGAATTAATGATACCCACTATGTGACTGATTCTGTTATGTCAGTGGGTTCCTATTTTTGTAAAGTGGTGTAAAACCCAGTTTAAAAAGCAATTTATAAGTGGAGGTATGTTCATTGAAAAGGGCCAGAGAAACCTGTACATATTCCATTTACCTATACATATGTATAGGGTAGTTTGGTTTTAAAAGTATTAAAAAATATATACAAAGTCAAAATCTCTCTAGTGTTCTTGAGCCTTCATACAGGAAAGGAAAACATTTTCAACATTTAGTCAGAGGCATGTGTCTAAAACAGAAAGTCAGGTAGTAAGATAAATTATTTCTTGTCTAAAAATCAAGGCTGCATATGCCAACAATATAAAAGTGATTTTTTTTTTACAATTTGCTATCCATCTTAATTGAGCAAATATATATATAACGAGATTACTCACAGTATTCAGGACACCATCCTATGCAAATCCCAACAAGACAATGTTTTCTCAAAGAAAACACATAAAAATGTGTACTGCTTATGTGACAAGCACTTTGACAAGCTAAGACATTGAATCCTAAAAGTTAAGTATTAATATCTCCATATAAAAAAATGCTATTGGAGCATAGTTGGTTTACAATGTTGTGTTAGTTTCAGGTGTACAGCAAAATGAATTGTCTAGTGGTCCAGTGGTTAAGAATCCGTGCTTCCAGTGCAGGGGTCACAGGTTCGATCCCTGGTTAAGGATCTAAGATCCCACAAGCAAGCCATGCGATGTGGCCAAAAAAATTAAAAAATTTAAAAAAAAGTATCTCCAGTTTTTAAGCTTAGAAAATTAAGTGGTAAAGACAGAATTCAGAGTATCAGACTTCCAAAATCTTATAATAACCGAAAATAAAATCATTATCCTCATACGATGAACATTTATTATTGTAGGCATTGATTGAATAAAAATGTTTTCTTTTATTAGATTATTTAATTAACACTACATGATTATGATTTAATTAGGGACGTGTTATGAGGGAAAAGATAAATCAATGTAGAGAAATAATGTACAAATTGCATTAGTTTCACAAGGTTCTTTATGCATGTGAGGAGATACCCTTTGAGGTGTAATATTATAAATTATGGGTCTGTCATCTTGTAACTAAGGATATTTTTGTTTGACACATTGTTAAAAGCACTTTCATTCTAGAAAATTCAAAACAATAACTTCTATAGTCAATTTACTTTAATTTCCAGAATTAATCACAATCTCATTATTTGATCTTGACAGCACATCTCTTTTTTGACAATAATTAACTACTTGACTGACACTTTCATGTATTGAAAGCCAAGAACTAATTGTGATTCGTTCATAGTTACATTATTTCACTTTTTTATGATCTGAGATAGAGAGAGGGATTTATTTGACCTGGAACACTTTTCCTATAATCTTTGTGGGTCAAGGAAATCATGTACATTGCCCCTAAGCTTTAAATGCATTACTTCCTCAAATCAATTTAAAAGCTCATTACTTTAGCAAATACTCTAGTAAGACAATAAGCTTACCACAGTTATGCTGTCAATATAAGCAGGAAATATATAACTTCAGCAAATCATAATGGTTTGTATTCCGATAAGAAAGGGAGAAGGAAAAAAGGAAGGAAGGGAGAAATCCAGGCAGGAAGGATGAGAGGATGTTTTCTAACAAACTTAGCTTATGGAAATTTTCTCCTCTGTTAACAAGAGTTTGTTTATTATGTAATATTACAATGTTCTTTTGAAAGGAGCAAGTAAACATATTTTTAACCTGAAAAAATATTTTCATATTCTCCACTAGTTTGAGATATCCTCTGCAATATCCATAAAGATTTTGGTAAAGCAATTTTAATAAAAGCTAATAATAATTTAAAATAATAATAAGAATATAATAATGATAGTGATCATTTTTCTGAATAATAATATAAAAAAGCTTATCCCTATATTTTTCTAGGTGATTCAGACCATCAGTGCAGTGGATAGAGATGAATCCATAGAAGATCACCACTTTTACTTTAATGTATCTGTGGTAGAAAATAACTCAAGTTTTACAATCATAGATAATCAAGGTAATGCCATTCACTCATAATAGCTTTCTATCCATTCTTCTTCGAGAATCTTGTTTAATTTTAAGGAAATTTGTAGCATTACTTTTTATACTATACCTGAAATATGATAATGTTGAGAAATAAAGCAAGGAGTGGCAATGGAAATTGGGAACAAAACTCAAAGTAGCATCCTGGAAATATCAGCCCCATTTCCCACTGGATTTCTTTAAATTAGAAGCACTTATTCAAGTCATCATTGGCTATAGGCCCCTGTAAAGTCTGAATGACCTTGCAAATATAATTGCAGTTCTGACACCATGGTTCCTTTCATGTCTTCACATAACTCAAACTTCACCCCATGTCTGGGGAAGAAAATGATATATAATCATGTTAGTTTGATTGATTGAAAGATATTTGGAGTCATTAATTAGGAGCTATAAGTATTTGGAATTGGCTTAAGACTATTCTTTTTCCTTCAAAACGAAGTGATTATATCAGCCTGAGAACGAAATGTTCTAAAGGATTTTGTACAGAGGGAGAGAATTCCTTTTCCTTCCATATAGAAAGGGAATAACTTTTTACAAAGCCACTCTGTTCTTTTTTCCTTCACTTCAGTAAAATATTTTTTTGTCGTTACATGGATTTCTATTCTAATTTTGCTTCATATCTCAAAGATATGAAACACTATAGGATTCATTACTCAAGCATCTATAACCAAACCCCTGCAGCTGTCCTTCCTTACAACTGAGTTTAAGCTCCATATAAGGGGAGATCTGTTATGGGAGAATAAATGCAGACACGTTCTTTCCCTTTTGCCTTTGTCAAATTCCCCAGTGAAGGAAACTCAAATAGATTTAGGATTTTAAAAAATGCAAATATCAATATAAGAAATAAGCTGTAGGTTAGATTTGTTTTTGTAAATATAAAATAAGTTAGTGGGACAAAATAAATATATTGAAACATAAAGAGAATAATTGATTTGGTTTAATGTTTGCAGTTACAAGGAATTTAATGAAATACATACCAAAAATATATAAACTCTCTCACCTCTTCAATCTGCCTAGTGAATAAAATCACAAGAGTTTTATAGACTTCAAGAGCATGATGGAGAATTAGTTTTTAAAAGGTCATTTGGAAAAAGTCATAAGTAGGCATACATTTAAAAGACTTCCATTTATTTGCATTTGCCTATTTCAAAGTCTTCCATTTATATGTTTCCATTTATTTGTTTGTGTCTTCTAAACTTTGTTTGATTGCCACAGAAAATATTTCAGGGAATGACAATACCAAAAGTCAAAGTCAAGTCGGGGGGAAGCACTAGTACTGAGACACAATAAACTGCACCTTGAAAAGACTATTTAGAATATTTTGGGATTGAGGGAAGAGCAATTTCAAATGTTTTGAAGTATATATTGTTTATTTTTGTTAATTTTTTGAATGTTCTGTTTATGTGAATTAATCAGTACTACCAAGGTTTAACGATTCTCTGAAATTTAAGTAGAAAATGAGTTAATAATGTCAAAGTGAAATGAAACATTCTAATAGAATCTTTTACACTAAGTAAAAATAATTATTTTGTCTTATTAGTAAGTACATTATTTGAGATCACTTACTGTGATAGGGAGATGACTTGAAAATCTTGTGTATTTATAGTATTTGTAAAAATAATGAGTTTCTACTAGAAAAAGCACTGTCATGAGTATTTAACCTAAATGAAACTGATACTGTCATTATAAATTTAATGCTAGTACCCCCTATTTACTATTGATATCTAATTAAAATGCCATTTTCTTTTCTGTGTTCCACATGTACATTTCATATATTTATCAAAAAACATTTTGGAACTGATTCGTATGCTTTATCTAATTTTTAAATTGGGATTTAGGCAATGTCAAAATCAATAATGACTTTTTGAGTTGATCTCTTGTCTTTTTTATCAGAAATTTGCTCTTCCCTATTTGAACTTATTTGATCTCTACACTGCTGTCTCTAGTACGTTTAACTGGTATGAATTTCTTTTGTATTATTGAAAAAATCATGCACATGGATTTTTGTTTTAGATAACACAGCTGTAATTTTGACTAATAGAACTGGTTTCAGCCTTCAAGAAGAGCCTGTCTTCTACGTATCCATCCTAATTGCTGACAATGGAATCCCATCACTTACAAGCACAAACACCCTTACCATACACGTCTGTGCCTGTGATGACACTGGTAGCACACAGACCTGCAGTAATAAGGATCTTATGCTTTCCATGGGATTCAGGACAGAAGTCATAATTGCTATTATGATATGCATTATGATAATATGTGGTAAGTTGTGTGAACTGAGCATATCTTCATTTATTGACAGTAACATGATAAATATAGAAAAGGGTTAATTCCATTATAATGGTATGTGTGGGCTTGTGTGTGTGTGTCTGCATTTAATTGCCCTTCTTAATGTGTTACAATACTAAAATCAAGTGAAGTGAATGAAAAATAGAGTGAATATGCACTTCAGGTTGAAAATAGATGATCCTTGAATTCTATGAGTATATGAGTACACCTGTGCACATCCTTTTAAGAGTGTTTTGGACACACATTGCAACATATGTAGCAATATAAAATTAGTAATAATAATGGTGAGATTCCATTGAGTGCTTATTATACTCCAGGAGACTGTCCTAAGTGCTTTACAGAAATTATGCAGTTTGATCCTCAGGATAAACTTAAGAAGTGGCAACTATTATCACCTTCATTGTGTAGATGAAGAAAGTGAAATTCCAAGAGTTATATGGTTTACAAAGGGTCATGCAGCTAGTAAATGAAGTGCTAAGATTCCATAACCATAACACACCTCTATCCAACCTAATACTGCAGCTCACTGGAGCCTAGGAGCATTGAGGAAGTAAATGTTAAGATGAAAAAATGTAAAAGAGAGGGTCTTACTTAAAGTGCTAAACACAAAAGAAATAGTAAAATAGCTCCACCTGTTTTTGTTTGCTTTTGTTGTTGCTGTTGTTTTCACAAGGAGATAAGTTATACTCATTTTACGGAAGAGGCAAATGAGGCCCCAAATGTTTTAGCCAGGCTTTCAAAACTACATGCATCTACCATAACTTTTTCCCTTTCTTTAACATATCAGTATATATAATCTAAACCCTTCTCTTGCTTTCCCTCATAACTTCATATCAAAGCCAACACAACTTTACTGAGTGTTGACAGCAATGGTATCAGCCATGGGTTCTGAAATCCCAAACTCACTGCTCAAAGGGACATACAAAATGTTTCAGGATTTGCTTTGCCTTCACTCTTCTCGTCTTTCTCAAAGCTTTCCTCTTTTACCATTCCTCTTTTACCATTCAAAGTTACCCTTTATTTCTACCTAGCTTCAGTTTTTCAAAATTATTTTTAATGATCTTTGATCATAAAACTGAATTTAGAGCTTCATAGCTAGATATCAGAAGCAAGTAGTAAAAACAGTATAATGTTTGCAGGATGCAAGTACTAAATTACTTACTGGTACAGAACTAAACCTAGTCTCGAAACCCTGCAAGTAAAAACCAAGGGCAGCCTCACAGTCAAGGGCACAAGTAATACTGAGAAGGCGGGAAATCAGAGTAAAGCAGTAGTCAGCAGTTTCCTGTGAAAGTTTCATGAACACGCTCTTCAATTTTCATAGATTGAAAAATTATTTATTAGATCCCTTTCTATTTTAACCATATACCTCTGCTGTATTAAACTACAGTGCCTGGATTCAAACACGATGGCCTTATTTCAAGAACACTATTTCAATTTCTTTAAATGTAAGATTTATATAAAATATTGCCTAATATATTTCTTTGTGATAATATTAATAACATTACTTCCTGTTTGTTTCAATTCTTATAGATGAAATGCTGAACAGCTACATAGATCCAAGATTGTGTAAGGATTGGCTATCCATGAAACACACACAAACACACACATATACACACGCACTTTTCTTTAAAATTTAAAAATTTAAAAAAGCATTCTGAAGTTGTTCTATTTCTACACAATGCTAAAATTATCTTATATAATTGATCGATGTGGACATATCAGTGTTATGATTCAAAAACCTGATAGGTTTGGAACTTCTGAAATTAATATGGTATAACAAAGCATGGATTCTGAACCAACTTTCTAGTTTTGAATGCCAGCTTTTTGTTTCCTAGCTGTGTGACTCTGGGTATGTGATTTAATCTCTCTGCACTTCAGTTTCCTTATCTTTAATAGAGAATTATAATAAAATATGGGTATCATAACAAATCAATGAATAAATGTAAAGCTTTCAGAAAAATTACTGGTACATACTTTGTAGTCAATAAATACTAACTTAGAAAATAATTATGCCACCGAATTTGTCTCAATGGCGAAAATCAAATCAGTTCTATGTGCTTAACTTCCACTAACATGGATCATTGGTTACTGAGATTGGCAGATGCACATAGATTGGAAAACTTTCCTTCATTCTGCTTTGTTCTATTTTCAATATATAAGAAAAATATAAAATTTTTAATCTTAAATTGATCATCATAAACAATCACTATATTTTTATGATGTTTTTCTACTTTAAACCATCAGCCAGAAAGATTGTTATACTTCCTTGTCATTCTGCAAGTCCCTTCCATAAATTTTCAATAGCAAATATATCTTTTTGTCTTATAATCAGAAAATCAAAGCTTATGTCTTGAGCTTGTAACAGAAGCAAGAATTATATAGTTTATTATAAATAATATTTAACAATATCATATATAATATATTATGACATATAATATTTATGAAATAGTACATTATATATTTATGTATAATATATAATATAAAATATTGTAACATACAATAATTAATAATGTGTTTAGTATAAATATATGATAACATACTAATATATGATATTTATTATATATTATATATTTATAATATAATAGTCATATTATGGGTAATATGAAGCATATGTATTTATAATATATAATATTGTATTATATTTGTGTTAATTAATGTTTTTGTATGCTCTCTTTGACAGGGTTTATTTTTTTGAACCTAGGTCTGAAACAACGAAGGAAACAGACTCTATTTCCTGAGAAAGGTGAAGATTTCAGAGAGAATATATTCAGATATGATGACGAGGGTGGCGGAGAGGAGGATACAGAGGCATTTGACATAGTGGAGCTGCAGGGTGGCACAGTCATGCGGGAACGCAAGACTCGGAGAACCACCAGGGTAGAGATTCGGAGCCTGTACAGGCAGTCTTTGCAGGTTGGCCCAGATAGTGCCGTATTCAGGAAATTCATTCTAGAAAAGCTTGAAGAGGCTAACACTGATCCCTGTGCCCCTCCTTTTGACTCCCTCCAGACCTATGCTTTTGAGGGGACAGGGTCCTTAGCTGGATCCCTGAGCTCTTTAGGGTCAGCAGCCTTTGACCAGGATGAAAACTATGATTACCTTAATGAATTGGGACCTCGCTTTAAAAGATTAGCATGCATGTTTGGTTCTGCTATGCAGTCAAATAATTAGGGCTTTTTTTTAAAATAATTTTTTTAAATGCTAATGTGTATTTGGGCAAACTGATAGTCTCTTGGTAAAGAGTTGTATACTCCGGTTCTCTGGAAAAAGGAAAATACCCAATTTATAATGTTTTCTGATATGCTTGGGGTAAGTATCCCATGGTTATTTCAAGCTACCCATACATTGTCACTGACTGCAGGTATGGGAGGTGAAGCTAACAGTCAGCTCTCGGGTGCCAATGCAGGCCAGCTCTAGTGTGCCCCTGAAATACTCCTCTGTCATTTTTTCAATACCATCCAATACAAATTCTCAAAATTTTTGGAAATTTAATGTGAAAAGGGCCCCGAACTAGATTGTCTTAATATTATTTCATTTGTCCATTTTTTAAATCTTACAAAGTAAGAGTGAAGAGTTTATGTGTGTTAAGCTCCTGATATCCTACAGAGATAAACACCTAGGAGAATCTCGGTGGTTATATACATCTTTTAAAAACTGTTTCTTTTCTATGAATAAGCAAGCTTCTGACTGAGAGTCTATGATTCATTCTAGTTTGATATTTTTTGTTTTGTTTTGTTTTTGTTTTTGTTTTTGTTTTTTTGCTGTATGCGGGCCTCTCACTGTTGTGGCCTCTCCCGTTGCCGAGCACAGGCTCCGGACGCGCAGGCCCAGCGGCCATGGCTCACAGACCCAGCTGCCACGGCATGTGGGATCCTCCCGGACTGGGGCACGAACCCGTGTCCCCTGCATCAGCAGGCGGACTCTCAACCACTGCGCCACCAGGGAAGCCCCTCTAGTTTGATATTTTATAAATGTCATCAAGACCACATTTTAAAACTGATTTCAAATTTAGACAGATGCTTGGTATCTGTTAATTACTCAAAGATATAGTGTAAATTTGTACTCTTTTTGATATTACAGCTTTATTTTAAAAAAGGGGCATACATTTTGTTTAGGAGATTTTCATATGTTATTTTCTTATGTATCCAAAATACATCTTTATCATGTCACAATACTATGACAAAACACATATCAACATTTACTCAACATTAAATTTGAACTTTAAGAAAATGGTAGAAAGTGTGAAAATTTTTTTAATTTTAGCTTTAGTTTTTGATTTCTAATTTTATTGCTACTAAAAATAATAGAAATAAATGAAAGGAGTACTGGATTCAAACTGGAGTTAATATTCACCCTAAATGTTATGATCAGCTGCCTTGCTCTTACCATGCATAAAATAAAACATGATAAAATTCTCAGCATTTCCTTTTTTATTAAGAGATTAGACTATAACTGATTCTTCTGTGTTATTTTTTTTATTATGGAATATAAAATTAGGTACAATAGTTACTTTTATTGTAACATTATGAAGGAGGTATGCTAAGCTGCTGGACATAAAGCTTTAAGGTAACATTAGATAGTAAGATAATAAAACACTTTAATTTTAATCAACCTTATAAGAATGAGTCTTATTATTCTATCCAAATCAAAGTGGAATTCAAAATTCACAGGTTGAACAGAAAGAAAATAGTGAATACTGTGTCCTCAAAATAGCTTTATGTGTTCATTTTTTAATAGCATGTGAAACTGAGCTGAACCAAATTGACCATATATGCTCTAATCAAGTATTTCAAATAATTTTGAGCTAAAGTTGGAGTAGTTGAATGGCTACACTATTTTTTTCTCTGTACTTTAAGACAATACCATCCATACTATGTAATAGAAGAGAATTTTTTCATCAGCATCAATCAGGTACCATTATGTCAGCAACACAGATATCACCATTTTACAAAAGCCTGAGAAAATCAGACTTGAAATACAACAATTTAGGAAGATATTAAATGTAGTAGAGAGGACATAAGCTATAGTAAATCCTTGTATGTTCATATCATTATTTACTTAGGGAAAAGTAAGAACAGTAAACAAAAGAAAATTCAAAAAGTGTAAAAACTTGCAAGTAAAAAATGTATGGGTTGAGAGAACATTTATATTCCTATCATATGGACATAAAAATTGAAAGAGTATAGTTAGGGAAATTTTCATGAATTATTCCGTGAATGGCTGTACCCTGTATTTAGAAAATAGTGCTATGTAATCGTTGTTGAAGAACTGGAACGTATGATAAACAGCAGATGAAACAATCCATGGAAAATAGATTAGAAAAAAAGAAATAGGGTCTTCTGAGGCTTGCAGTTAGTTCAGTCATGAATGAAAGCCTTATAAACAACTTATCAACTTGGATGAACACCTTATAAAAATGCAGTATCTGCATCACTAAGTTTAGTGCTTGAGTCCAGTGGCACTAAGCAGATGTGTTAAAATAAATTCTGGTTTAGTTAATGAGAGGATTGTCAATCATAGGGTACATAGGAAAAGAGATTCAGGGCTGGATACATATTTGCTAGTCTAGAAAGTGTCCTTTTAAACTATATCAAGAAAATACTATCTGATTCTAGTAGAGAAGTTGCAATTTTCTAGAAGTTATACTTGGCAATATTTCAATAATGATTTTAACCTTTTTTTCTAGTCACACAGCTGTTGCAAGAACACAACTGTACCCTAAGCTAAAGACATGACATTAGGGTCTCATTTTCGTAAATTTTAATAAAGGTAAATCAATGCGAGGATATTTATGAAATAGCACAACTTAGCGTTAATACCTGAACTACTTAAATAGCACCCTTCATTAACTTACAGGTTTATGTGTAAGTCTTAAATTACTAGTGGTTGAGACAGGAAAATATTGAAATCCTTTATAGGGATCAGAAAATGTTAGCAATAATAGTTCACTAAGCACATAGCTTGAGCCTATCAGATCTGAGTTTGAATTAGTTCACTTTTATTTAAATAATTGTGTGAACTTTATCGAACTGTCTAATCTTTCCATATCTGAGGTTGTGATCGGTAAAACGAGGTCCAATCTACCTATTTCACACGATTGTTGTGAAGAATAAGTAAAACAGGAAGCACACGTAGTACCAGACAAAACGCAAGAGTTCAATAAATAACAGCCCAACATCGTAACAGCTGACATTATTCTGCTGGAATGCACAGATCCCTTTCTTTTCTAGCACTGAGTGATCCCAAGGGCTTCACAGTGCATTTGAAATATAAATCAGTTTTCTGACCTGACATACAAGGTCATATATTATCCTGTGTCTGCTTATCTCTGTGTGCTCTGACCTCTTCTAATGCCATGCTCTAGGCCTGAAGCAATCTCCCTCCAAACATTTCTATTTTTCATTCCCTCACTTCATTCAACTCCGTTATCAATTGCAGCTTCCTCAGAAAGGCCTACCGGACCACTCTCTCCCACTGTGTCCCTTGCTCTGCCTTTCTTTGCATCAAATCACTCAGCTACCTTGTAGCAAGTACGTTATATATATGTTACTTGTTACTGCCTTTATCCTTTATTAGAATGTAAGCCCTAATTGGGCAAGAGGTTATAGGACTTTTTCATTTGTTCTTATCTAAAATTGTTTCTAGCATATGGTATGTGACCAATAAATATTTCTTAAATGAATGTAATAATGAATCCCAATCTATTTTACTCGGTCCTGTATAGAAGCCATATTGACATTGTTGAATATTAATGTGAAATTAATGTATTTTTCAAACCAGGTTAGCACTGGGTAGTTCTGGGTTACAATAAGATTTTTTTAAATCTTTCTAGAAATTATATGGATTTGGTATTTTTACTTGTTTGTACTTATTGATATCATTTCCTGTTGTGGGGCAAGGTAATAATGTTATACTGTTTAGTCAAAACACATCCTTCGATGATTGCTGTAGAAGTTCTCATATGAATAAATTCCCATGAAGTGTGATGAATAGGAAAACATTTGCGATGCATGAGAATTCTATGCTTCACATTTTAGAATACAATTTGGTAACAAATGCATTGTTAAGCTCACAGGGCTACACAAAAGCTACAAGGTAGCTTCATGTTCTTTTATATGATATAAATAGGAATTAGATATCAAGTACATTAAAAGCTGGAAATAAATGTAGAAAAGGATTATGTGGCTTTTATGTATCCAATTACGTCTATCTTATATATCTATGTACCTCTCCAACCATCCTTCCATCCACATATCCATCTATCAACTATCTCCTTTCTACTATCTATCCCCTCTTCCAGGAAACTATAATTTCACAATTACATTAGAGACTAGCATCTCAATCACAAATTAGATCCTTTGAGACATGTTAGTATTTCTTGCCGTCTTTTTTTTCCTAGAGAGCTCCAAGGATGGGAAGCTGCCTGATATGAAATGGCAGGGAAACAGAGAGGGCTAAAACTAGGCAAAATGCAGTTCCTAGCCTTTGACAAGGCAAAACTGCATGAATTTCCCATAGGTTAAGTGGTTCCAGGTGTAGAAGTTTTGCACAGAATGTAGAAGCTGAAAGGGAGCTTAAATCAGTCATCCAAAGACTGTCACACAGGCTAAGGAAAAACAGGGACCTCTGGTCCTTAAAATGTCTCCAAATACCCAATGCATGAGCTCCAGAATAGAGTGCCAGCAGGCAGACGCCGGTCATCACACAGAACTTTGGCTGTGAAATTATGATAGAACCAGCCTTGATTATATGCCCTTTATCTCTCATCTCTCCATCCCCACCCAGAAACCAGAGGTCCAGATGCAGCAGAGTAAGTGGAACAGGGAGAGAGACAACCACCTTGGCCAAAGTGGGCATAAGAAAGATCAGGCAAATGTTTCTTAAAAACTGAATAAAATGAAACATTTTCATGATGTTTCTTTCAAGTTACAAACTAATCGATAAAGTGGATACATTAACATATCAAATCAATCTGGCATTTCATATAGTTTGAATAATTTAAAATTCACCTTACTAGTAGAAAACATTAGCAAAATACAAAAAAAGTAAATATAATTTATAGTTTTCTTAGGACATTTGAAAGCCTGTTAAAATAGTTTATACAACTTTATTTCATGTTATTTCTTTGTGCTTATTCATTTTAATATTTAAAATGTGATATGTTGTTTTGGCTTCTGCAGTGCTAAGTGGTTTATCTCAGCTAGAAATAAGTCTGGACATGGAAATGACCATATATTCTTGATTACATAGAGATACGAATCTATAGAATATTTTGTCCTAGGAAAGGGAATAGAGATGATATATGGGATTTATCTGTACAATAGGGATATTAAGGATATATAACTCATCATACCATTGGAGGAATTAACTGAAATAATACATATAAATAATTAACTGGGCTTAATGTATAGCAAACATGACATTTTTACCTGTTGTGATTCTTAAAATAATAATTATTATAATTATATTAAGTTTAACTTTAGGAATGCTCATAGACTTATCTCCTTACTCTTGAAATATTATGGCCAAAAACAAAATGAAGTGGAAATGGGCAAAGATGGCTAAAAGGTACAAACTTCCAGTTATAAAATAAATAAATCCTGGGGATGTAATGTACAGTATGCTGACTGTGGTTAATAATACGAAAAAAAAAAAGAGAAGAAAATGAATTAATTCAGGACAATAATTAGCTTGCTGTTACTTCCTGCCTGCACACCTTCACCCTTCCAGGGTAATGTGCCGTTATTACCAAAGGAAAAAATTAATTGCTCAGGTTATACATTATGTATGAGATGTTCTGATTGAAAGTCACTCCTCTGTGACATTTATTTGGAAAAAGACCTGCTAAGTTAAGTAGTAACAACATTTGCTGGCAACTTTTTCTAGGTATATATATTTTAGAAACAAATAAAAACTATCAAAAAAGAAAGGGTTGGTTTTGCTCGCTTTTGTAACTAATGGAGAAATGAAGGTATTTCTATGCTTTATTAGAACTACATGGAAAACATGAAGTTCACATGCTAATGGCTCCAAGAGAAAGCTTTCATACCAGTTGTAATATCTAAGGTCTGATACCCACAGTTCTAATTTTATGTTAAGAATTTAAAATTAAATTACGAAGCAGATTGTTCTCATCAACTCTGAAGATACAAAATGAAAAGCTGCACTTTGGCTTCTATCTACATTCCCCTGTCCTTTCTCGTTTTAAAAACAAAAAATTAAGGACGTGTTGCCGTATGTTCTCTGATGAGTACATTTTTATCATCTCCTTTTCTTCTATCCAATTTTAGGACTCAGGCAACTTCTAGGCAGTTATCCAGCTCATAATGCCACCTCAGTTTTCAGAAACTCCTTTCTTATCCCAGATGAACTCCGCATTATTCCTCTGCGGAGCTAATTAACTAATTTTAACTCTCTTTACAACTTAAAACATACCTGCACATGACAAATTCAATTTACATAGAATTTCAGCTGATCAATTGAAAATGTTTTAAGTTTTAGCGATTGTATAAATAAAATTAGAAGTTGATAAATCATATGGTATATTTATTCATACTACCTTACCATTATCACACATTGTTAAAATAATTTGTCCCAATAACATAGTTTTTAAGAGCAAAAATTTCTCCCACTTTATAAAATAGTCTACAGTCATGTTACTTTATTTTTTTACATAAATGCTTGAAAATGAAATCTGTACCAAAGGACATACTAGCAAAAAGTGTGAACTGTGAAAATCCTACGTATTTATCACACTTGTATTCACCCATCTGCCTTAAGTAAATAACAAACGTCAAAGATTTTATCCACTAGAATCATCTTCTGAGCATCTCCAAGTTGAGTACTGCATAATGAACCCTGATTGGAATCCTAACAAATGCTATATCTGCATCCTCGCTGGAAAAATTATGGTGAGGAACAAGTGGAGGTGGAGTGAGAGACTGTGACCAGGGTGACAGCTGGTGCTAAGGTGAGACTCGGTGTTGAGTTCAGCTCCCCTCTGTGCTTTGCAAAGGAGTCACCGCCTCTTACTGCTTTTCATTCAGTTACGCTACTGGCCCCAAACAGGAAAGTATTAATGATGAGATTTGTATTCTTTCAGATGTTTCTGAATATGTCAAACAAATCTGTTCCTTTACGCAGACATAGAGAATGGACTTGAGGACACTGGGAGGGGAAGGGTAAGCTGGGACGAAGAGAGAGAGTGGCATGGATATATATATATATACACTACCAAATGTAAAATGGATAGCTAGTGGGAAGCAGCCGCATAGCACAGGGAGATCAGCTCGGTGCTTTTTGACCCCCTAGAGGGGTGGGATAGGGAGGGTGGGAGGGAGGGAGACGCAAGAGGGAGGAGATATGGGGTTATATGTATGTACGTAGCTGATTCACTTTGCTATAAAGCAGAAACTCACACACCGTCGTAAAGCAATTATACTCCAATAAAGATGTTAAAAAAGAAAATAAATAAAGCTGTTCCTTTAAATCTCTCTCACTCTTTTTTTCTTTTTTTTTTTAATACAGTTTCATTTCCAGGTGTTATTCTAAGTGTTGTATTAAGTGTTATTTAAATCTCTATTATAAGAGAAAGGTACTGATGTTACTCCTAGCATACTAATAAGGAAACAGGGACAAAGAAAGACTGAGCAATTTGCCTGAAGTCATACATATAATAAGTGGTGATAATGTAAACCCAGGCAAATTAGTTCTAGATGCCAGGCTTTCACCCATCATACCATACCAGTTCCTAATTTGCATTACCTCCTTAGGTTATTAATGTAGGGGCTTTATTCATTTGGTTACCAATGATTTTTTTTGTTACTTTAGATGTTATGGTAGCATATAAATTATATATACATATAGATAGGATAAAGAGTTGATTAGTATTCTTTTTTCAAAACATACTGAGCCATTTTTATATTATTATTACTGAAACTGTTTCTATCAAAATGAAATGTTGAACATTTTACTTTTCCCATTATTATTACATACCATTCCTTACTGCTACTAATCAACCATAGAAATGACACCCTCAAAACATATTTGAGAACAGAAGATTGATTATTTAAGGATACTCAAATTATTGTTATATTAGATAATGACATAAAAATCCAGTATATTAATTTACTTAATATGACTTATATTTTTCCCTCTCCTTAGTAATAATCCCCCCATAAAGGAAATAAAATAAATACTTGTGTATATGTTGTCATGAATAGCAAATAAATAATGAGCAAAAGAAAGAAAGAAAATGAGGCAAGAATATGAAAAAACCACTAAATTCACATTGGGAATTCAGAGCAACTACCATTCATTTACATTGCTTTTGTCACGCCCCCCTGCTTCTTTCTTTGCTGTTTTTTTTTTCTATTTGAGCGTTTTCTGTATCTTAGAATGCGCTTGATTTATTTTTCATAATTTAATCCTCAATCAGAGACAAGGATTAGCTATTTTTAAGCAATGACTTTTGAGATTCACAGAAACAGAGAACTGAACACCAAGACTCACAGGATAGTTGAATTATTCTGATGTGGTTGGGTAGCACAAAGTAAGCTTTCATAAATAAACACACATGATTCCCTGATGTATTTTTCAGCAATGATCTGTGCCTTAGGAACAAAAGCATGATAATAAGCCTGACATGTTCCTTTAGCTTTCCACTACTGATATCAGAGTTCATGGTCTGAATCATATTAAAGAATGTAGTACTCTTTGAATAAAGGAGACAGCAATCGACCAACAGACCACCTGAAATACCAAGATAATAGCCACCATCACTACTGAGCACCAGGTCATCTATTGATTTCGCCAGCACACATCCTCTTCACTCAGGATGAAAACAAAATAGAAGTTTCTATTTCGTCCACAGCAATGTGTGATTGTATATTGGGATATATTGTCATCATATAAAATTAACACACTGGTTTTTTGCACATCTGAATTGTAATTGTTTTTATTTTTGATCTTTCTACATGCATACTCAAATATGGTCTTTATTTATTTATCTATTTATCTATCTATTTATTTATTTTTGGCGGCACTAGGTCTTTGTTGCTGTGCGTGGGCTTTCTCTAATCGTGGCTAGTGTGGTCTACTCTTCATTGCGGTGCATGGGCTTCTCATTACGGTGGCTTCTGTTGTTGTAGAGCATGGGCTCTAGGTGTGCGGGCTTCAGTAGTTGTGGCACGTGGGCTCAGTAGTTGTGACACATGGGCTCAGTAGTTGTGGCTCACAGGCTTAGTTGCTCCGTGGCATGTGGGATCTTCCCCGACCAGGGCTCAAACCCGTGTCCCCTGCATTAGCAGGTGGATTCTTAACCACTGCGCCACCAGGGAAGCTCTCTGGTCTTAATTTTTAAGGTGGTCAACATAGAATGTTACAAGTCAATTTAATTTGACTTTAAAAATTTCAAGTTTTTAACTTGAAATTCTTTGTTTAAAATTGTCTTCTGATCAACTTTAGGGCCAAAAACCATGCAAATCTTTAATATAATAAACCTGGAAAGGATGAAAACAAGAAAGAGAGAGAATAACTCAGGAGCCACATACCTAGAGCCATTTGCAAAGGAAATGTATTCAAGCGACTATTCTCCATGCTCTCTTTCTACTCTCCATGTGGAAAGAAGGTAACCTAAAATCCTTTCTCTTAATATTTTTAGAGTGAATATTAAAACATGGTGGGCAGTTATTATCACTGAATCATTACTGTGTTCCTAACCAAGTAATTAAAATGCCTTGTTTCTATTGATGAAATGAAGCTTGACTCTGATCTGGGAAAGGCAAGGTAGACAAGACACCCATATAGTCTGCCCCTGCAGGGGGTGCATTCTACCCATTTTTACTTAGAGAGAAGACTATGGGCCCTTCTGTGTTTTGTGTCAAAGCAAACATTACCATTATCAGCTCAGAGAAAGAGAATAGAACTGAACATGTATGAGGAAGTAGCACCAACCCACACAGAATTTTATATTACATTAAAATCCTGAATTTCTTATGGTTTTCAGCCTTTAAAAAATTTTTGGTTTGCAACATTAATAAAAACTACTAGATTTATTAAAATGTATAGATAACTAGAACTGAAAGTCAGAGCTGAAGCTTTTAGGAATGAGTCATCTTATTGTATTTAAGATTGCAGAAGGGTTTCTGCCCTTGTAAATCATTTGCTACCTTATAATGTATTCTTTTTCCTAATTAAATTGGTTGCACAAAGCTTATGGAACCTTGGGATTTGAACTCAAATGCCTTGTGGGGGCGGAGCTATTCATTTCCAAGCTGACTCTTGCTTTGCCACACGCCTTACACTTCCAAAAGCCAAATGCTACTTTTTTGTGGCATGTATGCTAATCTCTGAGGAAGGTTTCAGCCCATATTTTCCCTTCCCTAATCACTTCCACTGATTTTCATACTGTATATAACATTAAGTTAATCAGAGTATTCCATTATGACCTCTAATTGCTTTTCTGAAAGGCAGGATAGTTAAATGTATTAAATATGTTAAACATGGCAACTTTCCCACTGAGAGACTGGGAATCTCAACAACATCACACCTTTATAAAGCAATTCAAGATGCCTCTCTTCCTCCAGACAGTTCCTTTATTCAAGCAGAAATTATCTGAGATGTGGCTTTTACAATGAGCTTTTGACTTAAGACATTGCCCCAGAGGAGAGAGGATCAGAATAACAATGAATTTTTTTTTTTTCTGCGGTACGCGGGCCTCTCACTGTTGTGGCCTCTCCCGTTGTGGAGCACAGGCTCCGGACACGCAGGCTCAGCGGCCGTGGCTCACAGGCCCAGCCGCTCCGCGGCATGTGGGATCTTCCCGGACCAGGGTACAAACCCGTGTCCCCTGTATCGGCAGGCAGACTCTCAACCACTGCGCCACCAGAGAAGCCCAAAACAATGAATTTTTAAATATCATACCTATATTGCTTTGCATTAGTAATAAAAGAGTCAAGCAATTTGGTTTGGAATACTCAAGTATTTAGTAGATATTCTTTGAGGAAATATAATGTGTAGTAAACATTGTTAATCTTTTCAAAAGTTAAATTTCATACAGTTAAACCACTGTTAAACTACTTGTAAGACACAATGTCCTTAAAGTGTCCCTCACCTACCTACTAAAAGTAGCAAGAAAAGTTGAAAATGCACATTTTAGAAGGTATTTTGTTACTTAAGCAATTATTTTCTTCAAAAGATCCATTTGAATAATACTATTAAATATCTTTAAGGGCTTCCCTGGTAGCGCGGTGGTTGGGAGTCCGCCTGCCGATGCAGGGGACACGGGTTTGTGCCCTGGTCCGGGAAGATCCCACATGCCGCAGAGCGCTAGGCCTGTGAGCCATGGCCACTGAACCTGTGCGTCCGGAGCCTGTGCTCCGCAACAGGAGAGGCCACAACAGTGAGAGGCCCGCGTACCGCAAAAAAAAAAAAAAAAAAAAAAATCTTTAAAATGTGATAGCTACGTGATCCTATATTGTTGCATTTTTTAAGATGATTTGGTTCTAGTTTACTAAGTACCTATAGAGTTGTGCAATGAAAAATTCCATTATGTATATATAACAACTCGTAGTAACATATATCATAAGAGGCAGAAGTCACACCATAAGATAGTGAGAATCCATTCTGCTATGTTCTCATCCCTGGTTCTTTCTAAGGACCTGTAGCATATTTATTATTTATTCAATTTTCCCTTTTAAACCCCAATCAGTAAATACTTATTGAGCACCGATTACATGGCAAGCACTTTAGTAGATGCTGAGAAAATCAAAGAGAATACTACAAGGTCTCTTAATACCAAAAATATACTCTAAGTGAGAAACAGGTGTGCAACAATACATTTCTCATAATCCCAAAGCTAGCAGTGCCCAGTAGGAGATAGGGCAGAGAGGTGTGGTGAGAAAACACTGCATAAGCTGGTGATATTTGAGCTGGGTTTGAAGAAGATTGATAAGGAGATGGTCGTTCACATGATTTTTTGTGGATACAATACTGTACATCATACACATTTACCTACCACACAGTGGAATAGCTTTAGATGTTAGACAGAACCTCCTGGTGACACCGTTTAGCTTGCAGGTACATAAAAATTACCTCAAAGCTGGGCTTGCCCCAAATATACAAGCAGTGAATGACAGTTTTGGTGCAAATGCAGACAGCTAGGTAGAGAGCATAACTATGCATAGAGAAACTCTTAGGGGTGCCATTCATTTGCAATCAGTGTTGCAGTAGGATTTGACTCATGAGGCAACTCTGGCCACAAATGTCTCTCTCCCAAGAAAATTGTGAATATACTTTATTTTTCAAACAATTCTAGATTTATGTTTGTTATGTTGCATTTTAGATTTACATTTGTGTTGATAGTACAGACTTCCCCTAAACCACATACCCAGTCTCCCCAGTATCAACATTCTACGTTAGTATAGTACACTTATTACAATTAATGAACCAATAATGATATATTATTATTAAATAAAGTCCACAATTTATTAAAATTTCCTTAGGTATTAACTAACGTCTCCTTTGTTTCAGGGTCCTATTCAGGATACAACACACTTTGTTTTCACTGCTCCTTAGGCCCCTCTTGGCTGCGACAGTTTCTCAGGCTGTCACTGTTTCTGATGAACCTGACTCTTTTGAATATCTCTGGTCAGGTATTCTGTTGAATGTCCCTCTAATTTAATTTGACTAATGTCTTCCTAGTGTTTCGACTGGGGTTGTGTGTTTTGGGGGGAAGATCACTGAGGTGTCATTTTAATCATACCAAATCAAAGGTACATACTTTCCATATGATCTGTTGCTGCTGTTGTTGACTTTGCCTGGTTGGCGTAGTGTCTGTCACTTTTCTCCACAGTTAAGTTACTCTTTTTTTCTCCCTTTTCCTACTATATTTTTTGGAAGGAAGCGCCTATGTACAGCCCACATCTAGGACATGGGGAATTATGCTTCCCCTCATTGAGGGCAGAGTAAGTACGTACTTTGAGAGATTCTTACGCATGGGAGAGAGGTCTCCTGATTATTTATTCACTCATTTATATCAGTATAAACTCATGGATATTTACTTTATCTTTTGGGTTATAATCCAATATTACTTTATTTTGTTGCTCAGATTGTTCCAGGTTTGGCCATTTGGAGTTCTTATATTTGGATTTTGTGTCATTTTGACACCGCCCCC
This sequence comes from Mesoplodon bidens, assembly GCF_964165515.1. NCBI lineage: Eukaryota > Metazoa > Chordata > Mammalia > Artiodactyla > Ziphiidae > Mesoplodon > Mesoplodon bidens. The sequence goes on along the minus strand of NC_138169.1, from coordinate 79,653,797 downwards.
CCATGACTCTGTGTATGTGTATGTGTCTGTGCGTAGCACTTTCTTACTTTCTGGCACAATAAGATGTTCTAGGTTTATTTTGTATATTTCCTGCTTCACTCCCAGAAGCAGCCATTTCTCTAGTGAGCTCTGGGACCTTCTACTGGTGAATGATGTTAGAAACCAAGATTTGGGCAATAAGAGTGTTTATTGCTACTGGGGTATTGGTTTTTCTTTTTTTTCTTTTTCCTTCTTTTAGGCTCTCAGCTGTAAGAGCAGGGAAATATACATGTGTTTACTGTCATGTGTAGATACACATATCTTAATCATATCATAAGTATTTCCATATGCAACCATCTGCATCTGTATTAAGCAACATATGAGCTTATACTTATGGTTCCAACACTAATCTATTAGCTAATGGGTCATTCTAGCCTTCTACACTTGCTTATATCTAGACTATGCTCCAACAGTGAGAAACCTGGTTTCTAATATCTGCCATCCATTTACTTAATTATTCAATTCTAATACACATCTATAGCAGTATCAGAATTGTTAACAAGTACCCCTTTGGGATGAAACTTTGTATGTGTCTATTCAGCTGTGTTTAGATGGAGTATTCTATAAATGTCAATTCGATTGAATGACAGTGTTGGTCAGGTAATTATATTATTACTGATTTTCTGCCTGTTTGAACTGTCAGTTACTGAAAGAGGGTGTTGAAGTGTCAAACTAAGAATGGATTTGTTTATTTATCCTTTAGTTCTTTAAGTTTTTGCCTCATATGTTGGTGCTCTTTTGTTAGATGCATACACTTAAGGACTGTTATCTGTTATATTTTCATGGAGAATTGACTATATCTATTCCTATCTCTATGTCTATGTCTATAATCTATATAATATCCCTCTTTATACCTGATACTTTTCTCTGTCCTGAAGTCCACTTTTTCTGAAATTTATATACAGATTCGAGTTTTTTTTTCAGTTAATATTTACATGGTACATTTTCCTCATCCCTTTACTTTTAACTTATTTGACTTTTTACATTTAAAGTGCATTTCATATTCCCATCTCATAGTGGGTTATTTTTATATCCACTCTTACAATATCTTTTTTAATGATTATACCATTCATATTTAAAGTGATTACATGTATATATCTTCAAATTCGCCTAGTGTCCTTCTGTTTGTCTCCTTACATGGAGTCCTTGGGTTGTGGTTATTTCATTTATAATCCATTCTTATTTACTGGAGCTCTGATGAGGTGGTAATAATGTGGGGGGGGAAGCATTCCATATTATGATTAAATCTCAGCTTATGATTAATCTCTCTTAGTGGCCCTCTGTCCCAGTGCTGTGACCTTCACAAGTATTTCTTTCTTCCCCCAACTGCTTAAGTGAGGCAGAACGGTAGTGGGAGCTAGACTTAGATAAACGCCCTTGTCTCTAGGTGGCTATGTCTCTGGAAAGGTCTTTCTCCCTGGTGGGTAGGCCATGGCGATAATCCTGTTCTACAGGTCTGCCAAGTATATTCCAGACGTATTTTCACAAAGATTATTTTTCTTTCCCCGTTGCCAGAAACACAAGGAATCTTTCTTTATTACCTTCTTTTTCCTTCCTTCTTTCTTTTCTTCTTCCCTCCTTTCTCCTTTCTCCATTTTCTTTCCTGTTTGTTTTGGGGGACCTGGGGGCTCTTTTTCATAAAAAAACTGCTGGAATTCCAGAGGGGGAATCCACCAAAGACTGCAGCTTTTAGGAGTTTCTCACTCTCATGCTAGTCCACACTCAGTCCCCAGCAATTTGTTCAAATTACCAGTTAATGGGTCGAGGAGCTGAGGCTGACTGGATTCACCTGTGTTTCCAAATTTCAGCGTGGCAGTTTGCCTTCCAATAATAAGCTGCCATATCAGTTATCTGACGGGTTTAAGAAAAGTCAGTGAATTTCAGCTTGTTCAGTTTTTGCTGTTATTGTTGTAAGAATGGGGGTGACATCTTCCAAGCTCTTTATCCGTCGTTGCTCGTGCCAGAAATCTCTCCTCAAAATTTAAGGAAGGCAGAAGGAGAGCGTGAAGATGGAGCCCACCAGCTGGGGCAAGGCAGAGGGGAGCACAAAGCTGGCACTACCTGGAAAGAAGAAGAAAAAAAAAAGAAAAAAGACTACGCCCGCCAGCCTCTGTCCCTGGAGTTTATCTCAGCAGCCGCCGACCCTCAGACCAACGCCTTAAGGTTAGCAAGCTGGCTTCTTTCATATAAAGTTTGGGTGCTTTTCAAAGCGCTGCTTCTGTGCTGGGCCCTGGGGTAAGCCTTTTAGGAGCGGTTTCTCAGTTCGCTGCGGGGTATTGTGGTCGCGAGCCTCGAGCCATGTTGCTTTTCAAAGTTGGATGTTTTGGGGGTTCATCTTTCAGGTGTCTCAGTGGGTGCCCAGCCAGATGAGCAAGTCGGGGTGCTCAGTGTGGCGTTAGAACAATTCGCTTCTCTGGGAGAAGCTACGGTTTTGAATTCCCTCTTTGTTGTGGGTTGCGTTCTCCCTACTGTTTTTTTTTTTTTTTTTTTTTTTTTTTTTTTTTTTTTTTTACTTTTTATTTTATATTGGAGTATAGCCGATTAACAATGTTGTGATAGTTTCAGATGCACAGCAAAGGGACTCGGCTATACATATGCATGTACCCATTCTCCCCCAAACTCCCCTCCCATCCAGGCTGCCACATAACATTGAGCAGAGTCCCCTGTGCTATACAGTAGGTCCACTGGTTATCCATTTTTTTTTAAGTTTATTTATTCATTTTTTTAATTAGTTTCTGCTTTATAACAAAGTGAATCAGTCATACATATACATCTGTTCCCACATCCCTTCCCTCATGCATCTCCCTCCCTCCCACCCTCCCCATCCCACCCCTCCAGGCGGTCACAAAGCACCGAGCTGATCTCCCTGTGCTCTGCGGCTGCTTCCCACTATCTATCTACCTGACGTTTGGTAGTGTATACACGTCCATGCCTCTCTTTCGCCTTGTCACAGCCCACCCTTCCCCCTCCCCATATCCTCAAGTCCATTCTCAAGTAGGTCTGCGTCTTCATTCCCGTTTTGCCCCTAGGTTCTTCATGACATTTTTTTTTTAAAATCCGTATATATGTGTTAGCATACGGTATTTGTCTTTCTCTTTCTGACTAACTTCACTCCCTACTGTTTTGCTGTAATTTGAAATTGTTTGTGGCCCTTGTGAATCCCAGGCAGTGGTCAGCAAGTCTTTCTTTAAAGGCTCAGGTAGTAAATAATTTAGCCTTGCCGTGCATATAGTCTTTATTGCAACTTTTCAGTGTTTGATTTTATAGTATAAAGCAACCCCAGATGATACATAAATTAATGGCACAGCTAAGTTCCAATAAACATTATTTGTAAAATCAGGCAGCAGGCTCACAGGCCATAGTTTTCTAACCCTTGTTTTAAGGTATTTTTTGGAAATCCAATACACTTACAGCTATATGTTAGTACTTCAGTGCTTTAAATAATGATTGTTTTTTCAGTGTCCTAAGAGTTAAACAACCTGGTGTGGAATTTGCCTGGATTATGAAGAACAGGCTTTGTGCAGATTCTGTCGGATATCAGCAAGTAATTAAAATTTCCTACTTCAGTTTATTCATGTGAAAAGTCAAATATAGTAATATCTCTATGAGAAAGGAGGCTAGAATTGAGGGAAACAAAATAAATGGTCATAACTTTCCTATGCCTGTTACAGTTCTTTGTAGGAATTCACTAAACACACTTGCTTATTTACTTGGCCTGTTTTTGAAGGTCAAATTAGAAAATGTATCTGAAAATATGTAGTAAATGATATGATACTTGATACTTAAAGGTTATTGTAATTACGAATAGTAAACATATTCTGTTCTTTATAGCCAGGTGAATATTATCTAAGCTTCTAATTGGACATATTCCAGTGATTGATACACTATCCAATCAATTAACCAATTGAACAGCAATTACTTTTTTATCCCTGGTTCTTTGACCCCTAAAAGGATATGCTTCTGTAGCACAGGTTTTGTCATTCGGCTCTGCTTTAACCTGCATGGGTCAAAGAAGATTGTATAACTTTGAAATAACCTAGATTTTCAGCATATGACTCTACAATTCATCCATAACTTCTCCCAGTGCAGCCATTTCTTTGAATGGACACTTTTCCCAAAGTGATTATCATATACAGTACTTCTTATAAGATACAGATCTTGTTTAAGTAGTGGCCATCCCTGTCATTTCTTTAAAGCAAAAGCCTGTAGATTATTTTTTTCTTATATAATTTAACAGAGAAGTGGGTTTAATGCTTTACTTAAGAATTATGGAAACTCCTCTAAAACATGAATTTATCAGAATGGAACTACAGTATCTTTATGGGCATTTTATTCTGAAACATAGTCCAATGTGGATCAGCCTTCTTGATTTCAAAATTAATACAAGTGGAGCATATTCTGAAATAGTTTTAAAGCACTCTCTCCATCCACATTCACTTTTTGAGAAACTTGTAAATGCATAGAGAAATACATTTAGAAAAGGAGTTAAATGCAAGTCACTTCATTTGCAAAGTCCCAGAGTGACACTTTACAGGACATAGGAAGATGGAGTGGTCACTTATCTTTTTATCTCTAGTTAGCTTAGATTTAAAAATTCTTATCTGATACTTCTTTCTGAATTGATCCTAATTTATCATGCCAAAAAGTTAGCTCTTTAATAATCACAGGGCATAGTACAGAACTGATGGCTTAATAGGTCATCAATGAAATAATAAATTAGGCTCTTAAGATAGGTATAAATTATCCTTCCTTACAAAATTGACTTATCCAAAAAGGCAAATAGTTAAAGTTGGGCTGGGAGAGACGATTGCTGTTTTGGGGTCATAGATGCTTCCTATTTCAAGTTAATAAGAATTAAATGAAATGCCGCAGCCTGCATGCTGCTGTGCATCTATATTGCATGAATTTACACCAACTTTATTTTTATATATACTTATGTCAAACATGGGAAAAAGTACCAAGCAGGTGAAAGATCTCCTGTGACTTCTTATTAGATAAAGATTTGGATTTGATAAATGTCAAAATAAACTTAGGTAGTAGACTGGCTAAAATCACAAAGGAAGGAGAATTTTCAGCCGTACACAATTTATTCTTTCAATCTCTCAGCAGACTAAGACAAGATACTATACCCTACCCCTTCACCCGTAGGGTTCTGCCTGCGTAGACATGGTGTCCTATTTTTAATTAATACAATATGCAGTATAATGTTGTTATATTACTGAAAACTACATACTAAATGTTTGGACCTGATATTCTTATTCCCCACTTTCCCTCCAAAACAAATGCTGAGACCTAGATTTATAAATCCAGGTAAAAGAGGGAAAGGTTTTTCTCAAGGCATGCTTTCTATTCCAAAAAAAAAAAAAAGACAAAAAGCCTTGTTTCCTTAAAAATACACACATCTATCATCTGGGTAAAAATAAGACATAAGTAATTAACAATTGTTTAAACACAGTCTCACAATGTTAATACTGTTCGTACTTGAACTTTATTTTACATGGACCCGAATTAACAATGTACCACAGCATTTGGTTTATTAACTGCTCTAGTTTCATTCTATGGATTTTGTAGAATTTTCCTGCTCTCACAACACTTATGCATGCATGGTATCGCGGAGACTAACAAAAAAAATGTCTGATGGAAATCAGAGATGTAGCATTAATAATTTTTATTATAGTGCTGTCTTAGCTCGTTCGAGCTGCTATAGCAAAATACCACAGACTGAGTAGCTTTTAAGCAACAGAAATTTATTTCTCACAGTTCTGGAGCCTGAAAGTCCCAGGTCAGGATGCCAGCATGGTTGGCTGAGGGGCCTCTCCGAGGTGACAGACTTCTCATTGTGTCCTCACATGGTAGAAGGGGCTCCAGAGCTTGGTGGGGTCTCTTTTTAATAATTTTATTTCTAGTTATATACAGTTTTTCAAGCTTTATTGAGATATAATTGACATATAACATTGTGTAAGTTTAATGTGTACAATGTGTTGATTTGATACACTTATATATTGCAATATGATTACCTCTGTAGTGTTACCTAACACAGCCATCATGTCACATAATGCCATTTCTTTTTTGTGGTGAGAACCTTTAAGATCTACTCTCTTAGCAGCTTTCAAGAATATAAAACTCTATGGTCAACTCTATTCACAATGTTACGAATTAAATCCTCGGAACTTTATCATCTTATAGCTGCAAGTTTGTACCCATTGACCAATAAGATTCTGACTCTTGGGTTTATAATATAAAGAGGTAATAACCATATGTCACATCATACTATTTTATTGCTTCTTTTTACAATTAATAGAAGTTTGATTTTTTTAAAAACCTTTCTGGGCTTGTTTCCATTTTTGTTGAACAGGGAGAATTATATTACCTATCTCATGTGACTGTTGGGAGGATTAAATAGGATGATGGAAATAAAGCAGGTAGAACGGTGCCTGGCACAGAGCAACTGCCCAGCATGTGAATGAAAGCCTTGCCCACTGGTGAGAGCTGGGTTACAGTGACATTTAGAATCAGGAGGGTGAAGGCTGGAATCCCACACCCCCTACTTGCTAGCTTGTCCTCTGCAACAAAATCCTTTAAATTATCTGAACCTCAATTTTTTCATTTGTAAAACTGATATTATCTCAGGTATTTGTTGAAGAAGTTCAGTTTTTTAAAATATATTTTTGTATGCATGGAAATGATTATTACTTTTAAGTTCTATAAATAGAATGTATCATATTAAAGGATTTCTTAATCTATACAATCATTGAATTTCAAAAATGTAATTAGTCATAATGTATTATCTTTATATTTTGTGGGATTGCTTGATAATAATTTTTATTGATATTCTTAAGTGATATTGACCCAGAGTATTGTTTTATCATTTACATTAATTACACTTCAGTATGCCCCCATACAAATTGGAAAATGTCCTTTCTTTTCTATTCTCTGAAACAGCTTAGGTATGATTTTATTCTCTGATCTTTAAAGATTTTGTAAAGTTCCCCTCAGAAAAAAAGTACAATTCTTGGGCATTTTACTGGGAAGTTCTTTTAAATTGTTTACACTCTCTGTATCTTCCAGTTGCAGTTTTTCTATACCATATTTTCTCCAAAGCATACATTTCATCTGGGTTTCCAGATTTATATAGAGAGATATATTTTGTTTCTCCTTTATTAAATGTCTTTGTTCTGTGAGTTTCTCTTGACCTTTTTAATTTGTTATTTGTATACTTTTGATTTTAGCTAATCTAATACCCTTGTTGAGTATTAGATCAGCTGGGATGTGTCCAGTTTGTTCATCTTTATTTTGACTTTTAAAATAATTATTTTCAGCATAAAGGTAATTATTCCATATTGTAATTGTTAGTTCATTTTTTTCCAAATCATTTCATTCACTTTATATGGTGCTATATATTTTTGTGAATTAATGATATATGCAAATATTTTACATTTTAAAATTTCTAAATACTTATCCTTAATATTTGCCAACTTCTCCAACTCAAAAAAATCAGAAATTATAAAAATTTTCTGTCCAAGATAAATTATTATAGATAATTCAATATATTTCTAAGCAATTATTAGAAGTTATGAAAAATAGTGGTAAAAATAAGTAATTTTGTCAATAAGCATATCAAAGAACATGTTTATTATAAAATTTGTGATCTCTCCTTATTCATTCATATAGTCAGCCATTCAAAAATGTTTATTGAGGACTTACCCATTACCTTATATTGTTTTTATAATTTTAAAAAACCTGGCAAATGACAATATTCATTAAAAAATCAGTTTTACAGCACTCTCTGAGGCATCACTCAGTATGCAGCCAAACTCATCTTCTCTAATATGTTTTTACACAAAAATTGATTTATGGTTAAATTTCCAGTATCATTTCGAAGTAAATTTTGCTAGGCACAAAAAATCTGAGACCTGGACCTCAGGTTGCTTTGAAAGAGTATTCATACTCTTAATCTTGAATTTAAAAAAAAATATTACATTATTCCACAAAAGAATGTAAGAATGTTGTTCAACGTTTTAAAAAAGATTTTTTAAATTTATGTTTTTTTGGCTGTGTTGGGTCTTCATTATTGTCGGCGGGCTTTCTCTAGTTTCGGTGAGCGGGGGCTATTCTTTGTTGCAGTGCATGGATTTCTCATTGCAGTGGCTTCTTTTGTTGCGGAGCATGGGCCCTAGGTGCGTGGGCTCAGTAGTTGAGGCATGCGAGCTCAGTAGTTGTGGCTCACAGGCTCTAGAGCACAGGCTCAGTAGTTGTGGCGCAGGGGCTTAGTTGTTCTGTGTCATGTAGGATCTTCCTGGACCAGGGACCGAACCCATGTCCCCTGCATTGGCAGGTGGATTCTCAACCACTGTGCCACCAGGGAAGTCCCTTGACTTTTCATCGAGGATTTCTTTGAAACAGTCTCAACATATTTCAAGAGAGTGAGTTATTTTCTTGAGAATGAACATTTTTTTCTTTCTTCTTTTCCTTTTTTATTTCCTTTGGTGAGATAGAAACAAATAATAAAATGGCAGACTTAATCTTTACATATCATGGAACTCACTACACAGTAAATAAAGTGCATCAGTGGAACCATGCACATGCAATTCACTGGTCCACCTGGCTTAACAAGAGGGATAGGATAGCCTTTTGAAGATTCTCAGTGTCAGCTAAGTGGTAATACCTTGTGGGGCTAAAGATATACTCATCAAGATTCTGTATATGACCTTAACCAGTGTCCAAATATGTTGCTGTTTTTCCCACAGCCAGGATTTATAAGTTCAGGAATCAAGAGTGGAAATGGGAGTGGCTGACTCACACTGATACCTAGTGATCCATTAGCAAAACATTTGCTTCCTATCCCCATGACCTTAGGCTGTCCTGGTTTAGAGACTTCCAAAGGCAGCATTGCTTCCTTCAAGAGACAAAATGTTTCCACTGGTGAGAAGTTACTACTGCCACTGTCCACCTTGACCTCCTCATGCCTCTAAGTTAGGCAAAGAAGGGGGTTAATGTACTGGGTGGGATACTGATCTTGATTATCAAGGGGAAATTGGGCTGCCCATAAAACTTTAATCACTATTACACCTAGTGAAGCCAAGTTTCACAAAAACAGAACAAAATAAATAATGATGGTTTAGTTTATTTAAGTTACATTAACATTAATAGCAGTAGAAAAGTAAACCTACAATAAATAAAAGATGAAATATCTTAGCCATGACTTTCTGCAGTATAGAGTGTGAGAAAACACCAACATTTCATACATAATTTTATAAATGAATCCATATCTCTAGGCTGTTTTGAATTTGTCAGTAATTATTTATTTTTTCCTAAACCAAAGTGTTATATGTATTATGGTACAAAGCTTTATAACAAAGAAATGCATATTATGCATATTAATGTCTGTTAATACTCATGTATAATAATCCTGTTCCTGGATATTCCATTAAATATAATCATGAATTAATTATAACATCATGGGGCTGGGATCTCATAATCAAAATTAATTTCTTAGCATATTGTCCTGACCCCTGTGAGGCACATAAATTTGTTCAAAATATTGTTCAAATGCACATCCCACTCTGCTTAAACACATCCACAGAGGTGAGAATAAGCCCATTTCAGAGAAATTTTAGTCCATTTTTTTCTGTAGTTGTTTATAGAACATTATCATCTTGATACAGAGTCTTCCTCACCATAATTTCTATCCATTACTTTTACTTCTCTCATCTGGGGTTTTATTCTATACATCTAATTCCTCTTATGAGAGTGCCCTTTTGATAATTTAAAGAAAATCTTTATGCCTCCTTCTCCTCCCCCCCATTTTTCTCTTCAACGGGCAAAGTTCATTTCACACACATAAACATTTGTTTTCCTCACAATCCTGTTCATACTCTTTGGGACACATTCTATGTTAGATTGTCATTTATTTCAAGCCTAATGTTCAGATTGCAACCTAAAATTCCAAGAATGAACTAATTCTTATCTCTCTCTCATATATATTATATATATAATGTATATTTTATATTTTATGTGTGTACATATATATATATATATATATATATATATATATATATTATATACACATTTCATACTGAGAATCTGAGACCTGGAGAAGTTCATAACATGATCAAAATTCCCATGCCTGCTAAGTGGTAGAACTGGGACTCAGGGAGAATTGTGGATTGACATATTACAGTATTGATTCTTATCCAAGTTTTCCTCCCTGGACATATCACTTCTACCCTGAAATTGTGAGACAGATGAGTTGTAAGACAATACTTACCTCTCCTGGCCATAAGTCCAGTCGTGAGGTCAAATCTCTGCTGGTATGACTAGCAAGCTGTGTACAAAATGGCATGTACACCAAAGCAACCTCGGTAAATCAAAGTAACATGCAGTAATTAATCAATAGAGACTTTGAGAGCATGTTTGTGAGTGGTCCATGAGTTTATGGAATATCAGGAAATAAGAAATTAAATCTGGATAAACTAAAATGTGTTATGGATAGAGAGACTCTTCTTTGGTTTAGAATTTAAGTGCTTTTCTATAACACCAGAAACCAACGATCCTGGAAACTTGCAAATGTGATGGCTCACCTGAAATAAAAATGTAAAAAAAAAAAAAACTCTTTGTAGGGTGTAGAGAAAATGATCAAATAACTCAAAATGTGTAAGTGAACCCACAGGATGACTTTGTTTCTTGAGAAAGCCAAAGAGCTATCTGTTCACTGGGCTCATAAGAATTTTTCTGGTGAAATGCACACTGCTTTTGTTGTTTAGGTCAGCATGCCTCATTTCTGTAAGCCACAGCTGAGAGTAGAGAATGTTGTGAAACTAGGCTCCCTATTTTCAACAGGAATGATAAAATTATAAAAGAGATGTCAAGTTGTATCACTTAACCTTTAGAGACAAGGTGGATATAATTACTATAAAGATGGAATGGTAGTCAGAAGTTAATAACTTTGGTGTTCTAAGGCATAGAATAGATGAAAATGTTTCAAGGAATTAAAGATTTTTCCTTGAGAACCACTACATAAATATTTTACTTGCTTGAAAAGCTTATATCTGTTTTGATTGCCTACTGCAGTATAACAGAGTAACTGCCATTCCAATATTAAAATTAGATCTACAATAAAGACAGAAGAGCAAATCTGATAGAGAAAATAAACACATTTGATGGAATTGCTCAGTATTATTATAACAGTGTAGATCACTACTTGCAGAGATAAGGTGTGAATATTATAGAGTTTATGAAAAATTGTCTGAAGGAATTTAGTGATGCATGCATCGGGTGTGTAAGCTTAACTGCTGAGGAAAACTGTATCAAGGAGATAAGGAACATAAGACCTACAGATAAAGAACTGCATCAACATAACAATTTTGTCAGAGTGAAAGGGCAACCCATGAAATGGGAGAAAATATCTGAAAATCATAAATCTGTAAAGGAATTAATACCAGATACATATAAAGACCCCCTATATCTTAATAACACATGCAAAAGAACAAACTGAATTTAAAAAAGAGAGAAAAGACTTGAATAGACATGTCTCCAAAGAAAAAATACATGTGGCTAATAAACATAGGAAAAGATGCTCAACATCACTAATAATTAGGGAAATGCAAATCAAAACCACAGTGAGATACCATCTCACATTCATAAGTATGACTACTATCAAAAAATAGGAAATAAGAAGTGTTGGCAAGGATGTGGAGAAATGGGAAATTTTGTACACTGTTGATGGGAATGTAAATGGTGCAGCTGCTATGAAAAACAGTATGGCAGTTCCTTAAAAAAATAAATATAGAATAACCATATGATATAGCAATTTCACTTCTGGGTATATACCCAAAAGAACTGAAGACATCATCTTAAAGAGATATTTAGTACACCCATGTTATTGCAGCATTATTTGCAGTAGCCAAAAGGTGGAAGTAACCCAAGTATCTATTGACAGATGAATGGATAAACAAAATGTGCAGTATACATACAATTGAATATTGTTCAACCTTAAAAAAGGAGTAAATTCTGACATGTGCTATAGGATGGATTAACCCTAAGGACATTATGCTAAGTGAAATATGCCAGTCACAAAAGAACAAATACTGCATGATTCCACTTACATGAAGCACCTAGAGTAATCAAATTCATAGAAACGGAAAGTAGAATAATGGTTGGCAATGACTGGGAGTAGGAGGGAATTAGGAGTATTTTAGAATAGGTACAGAGTTTCAGTTTTGCAAGATAACAAGACTTCTATAGATAGATGATGGTAATGGTAGCACAGCAATGCAAATGTACTTAGTGCTGTTGAATTGTACACTTAAAAAAATGGTTAATGGTAAATTTTATGTATTTTACTACAATTTTAAAAAAGATGATAAGTAAAAAGTGATTTATTATTAGACCTAACATGTTTGGCTCCTATTTTAAAGATTAGATTTAAATATCTATATTATATTAAGAATAAATATGGGTTTTTAGGTTACCTCATGAACTAATAGAGACATTCTTATGCATAGTGAGTCACCCAGTCAATATACAATTATATACATACATACATGCATAGACACAAGCATACATACATATATAAATATGCATGTGTATTTATGTATGTAAATACATTCATATACATGTTGTGTATATAATAAATAGTCATGTAGTTCAGGCATAGCTTCACTTGTTATTTCAGATATTAATTGGCTAGATACAATTACCTATTTAGATATAAATGAATATATATGTTTAATTTTTTAGCTCAACATATATATATGTTGAGTTGTGGTTTGTAACTTTCCATATGAAAACTTAGCAAGAATTTGGAACCACCACCCAAGAGACACTATAAGTGGTTCTGACAGGAATTTTAGAATTTTACAAGGGGGTTGTGTCATATTTTTTCATTTCAGTCACTATCAGAGGAACTAATATTTCCAGTTATTTGAAAATCAAAGATGCCAATTGTTGCTGCATAAATACAGAAAAGTAGTAAGAAGGGAAGTGTGGTAATATAATGCATTATGGACTATAAAGTCAATTTAAGATAGATATTGATGATACATGAAGGATACAGGCTCATAAATTTCTATTCCATCAATCCATCAACACACAAATGATAACTAAAATTAAATATGTTCCATCAGGTAAAATAATGATAAAAATATTTTTAAGTATGTTTATGTTTATTATATTTCCAAATATTTTGCAGATGTGGAATGAACTGCATTTATTTCCAAAAAGAGTTAGTATAGACACTCTCTGTAGCTGAGCCATGGACAATTTATTGAAAATCAAAGAGAAATTCTTTTTATAGTTGCTCCCATGTAACTACATATTTTATGCTTTTAATTGCATTTTATTTATGTTGTTAACAGTTGCTTGTTTTCAAATGTGGAGATCATTTGATACACTTGAAAAGGGCATTACTCCTCCATTGTTTTGCAGAATGGAAACTCTTGCAATAATGGATGTGATACAGTAATACATCTTCACTCATTTTGGCTTTCTTAATATTGTCTCGTTGTAACTTAAGAGAGTTAAAGTTCAAAGCAAGAGTAAATAAAATCAAAATAGCTTGTCAGTTTTGTTATATTAAATTTACTGATGGAGGCTGGTTACAAAAACATTTGCAATATGATTTTTGCTTTTTTATTTGAATGATTTTACTTTCTCTCTCATTCAGCAAACCAAAAACTGTTTGTTGAGTGTCACCTAATTGAAGAGAGAATGCCTTCAGATGTTTATTGAACCATATTTATATTTTTAAGGAAATTCAGTTAGTATCCGATTCTCTGAGCTACTTAGGAACATGTCATAAAAATTAGGTAGTTGCAAACTGGACAAAGCCAGAAATTTGATGACATCTCTGTCTTGAGGAACAGTGTGACTTTATGAAGAAAAGTTATAAAGGGGTTATTTACACCATAAGACTAGAAAAATAACACAGAATGCTCCAAAAGCACCACAGTGCCTGGTAACAATGTACACACAACCACTGTCTTTGTTGGGCATTTCCAAGACAGTCATTATGGAGTTCTTTTAATAAAAATTTAATAAATAATAATAATATTTTCCATATTATAAAGTTGACAACATAAACATGTACATTAAAATATGATTTTATGTGTCAGATTCCCTAAATAAATTTGTGGAGAATTTTGTTTTTGTTCCCCAAATGTTATATTTTATAATTGCATTTTTGATCGAAAATCTGGAATGAATCTGTAAAAATGACTGTGTATAAAATAGAACCAGAGTTGTAGCAACTTTTCTATAATTTTATGATTATAAGTCCCTTGATCTCTGGAATTATGATTTATCTTTACAATCTCCACAATATGATGTGTTTTTTAGGGAATCAATAAAATATGCATGAATAAATTAATTATATATATATTTAATAAAACATGATGCTATTGGTTCATTTGAAGTTAATATACTAAAGTAAACTTATTTTTTCTTTTAAATAACAATGTATTCCTTTTATTATAATTAGTAAAGATATTTTTGAAATGATTTAAATATCACTTATCTTTCAAAAATTGTTGAGAAAGCTAACATTTAGGTTGATACAGTCTTTACCATGAAGTTCCCTTTTGGAGTAAAAGTATTTAAATCTTTACATTGGCTTTGATCTAGAATTTTAAGATTTTCACATAAGTTATAGATGTTGTTATCCTACCACAAATAGAATGCATAGATGCTATCTGTATGAAACACTCAGAATTTGACTTACACTATGACACCTTCAAGTGACCGGGGATTTTTTATTTTTCTTTTTTTTGTGGTAACATTTGCGTTCTACTCCCTTAGTAAATTTCAATTATATAATACGGTGTTATCAACTACAACCACCATATAATACATTAGATCCTCAGATCTTATTCATCTTATAACTTAAACTTTGTACCATTTTACCAACCTCTCCTCATTTCCTCTATGACCCAACCTCTGGCAAACATTTTCCTACTTTTTGTTTCTATAAGTTCAACTTTTTTTTTTTTTAAGATTTCACATAAATGTGATACTATGAGATATTTGTCTTTCTTTGTCTGGCTTATTTCACTTATCATAATGTCCTTAAGCTCTATCCATATTGTTCCAAATGGCAGGATTTCCCTCTTTTTTAATGGCTGAATAATATTCCATTGCATGTACATACCACCCTGTCCTTATCCATTTATCCATCGGTGGATACTTAGGTAGTTTGCATACCTTGGCTGTTGTGAATAACACTGTAATAAATATGACAATGCCAATATTTCTTAAAGATACTGATTTCATTTTCTTTGGATACATACCAAGAAGTAGAATTGTTGGATCATATGTTAGATATATTTTTAATCTTGAGGAAACTCCGTACTGTTTCCCATAGTGGTTGTTTAAGTTTACATTCCCATGAACAGGGCAAAAGAGTCCCCTTTTCTCCACAACCTTATCAGCACTTGTCATTTCTTGGGCTTTCGATAATAACCATTCTAACTGGTGCAAGGTGATCTGACTGTGGTTTTGACTTTCATTGCCCTGATTACTGGTGTTGAACTAGATGTTTTGGAAGCCAGTCTCTCCAGTGGGAGTCTTAAAAGTCTTAAAAGTTGGGGTATAGATGTGGGGTCCAAACCCTTCCATTTGTATGGTGCAGTGTCAGCCCTGGGGTCTGAGTCTCAGCCTTTCGTACTCCTTCCTATGAGGTTTTTTTTTTTTTTTTTGCATCTGTAGGAGTGCCCCAGCTAGTTTCTGGATGTCTTTCAGAGGCAATTTTTCCTCCTGTAGTTGTACATTCAATGTGTTAGTAGGAGGAAGGAAGCTCACAAGCCTTCTGTCACCATCTTGGTCGACTCTTCCTGGTATATCTTAAAGTTACTTATTTAAATGGAACTTAAGAACTTCTAACCAAAAAATATAAATTTTCTTCAGAGGTCCATAAACAGCAAAATATGTTTCTTTGAAACAGCTGTCATGTTCTCATGTGTTTTGTTTTTTTCCTATAGGCTAATTAGTCATAGTTTGGCTATCATTCTTCATATGATATGGCAGTGAACTACGACTTCATCTGAGTCAGTCTTTAGTAAGTTGCTTTCAGTTGACAGATACCCTCTTTACACATATTCTTGTTTAAATTTAGTGTCAGAAATATGTGACAAAACACTGGTGTCATGATCAAAGCACAGTTAATTGATAGTAGCATTTCCATCTTTTTAAGTAGTAAGAACATCCTAATTTTGCCTGGCCACATTTCTTCACGCCATAACCAAGGTGTTGAACATATTCATAATCTATTCCAGACCCATGCTGCATCCTGAGTTTACAAGGCACACCCTGCCCTCTGGGAGTCACTGTTGGTTGAGGAGAACAGACTGAATACACAAGGGAATAACACCTGCATCACTTCATTTTGACGTGTTTTCAAGCAATAATGTAATGACATATTTTTAGGGTGTTCTATCTCCCCTCCTAAGGACTCCTAATAATACCTGAAATACCAGATGAGAACATTTGTCATAGTAAAAGTTAAGGAAATTAATGGGGTGACAGAGACTGTTGGCTCTCTCTCAAATATTCCTCACCCACCCCTTCATCATGAGCACACAGTCAGACGTCATTTCTCAGTCACCCTTTCACTCGTGTCTGACCACTTGGCAAGGGAATAGGATGTAGAGAGAAGTGTTCTGTTTCTGACCAAGGGCTTTTAAGTCAGCAGCATACTTGCTTCACACGTCCCTTTCCGTTTTGCCATCTGCAGCCTAGGCGTGGCTAGCAGGTCTCCACCATGTAGATGGTGAGTAAGCCCTAGGAAAGTGTAGAGTGAGCAGATGGAAGGGTCCTAATTCTGAATCAACAAATGAAGGAGAATTACACACAGACCTGGAACATCTGCCCTGAACCATCATGTGGGAGAGAAATATACTCTTAAGCCACTAACTTGTCTTGAGTATCTCATGTCATAGTTGGTTAATCAACAGAAAAATCACATGATATGATAAACAAACAGTAAATAATAGGAGATAATTATATGTCAAACAATAGTTGCATAAGCTGGATCAGGAGACCTAGGAGTGAAGTTAGTGTAAGATGAGAGGATTGATTAATCAGAAACATGCATCAAGCAGAGTTTCTCTAGCACACGGCCACAGTCCTTTATGCAAACTTGATCATATACTGATATTTTAATTTTGTAAATGGTCCAAAAATGTTCTATAGGAATACCATGGATACTAAATTATGGGAGAGTCCCATTTATTCTCTAGTGAGCAATGAAAACAAGAATTTTGTATGGAAACTGAAGTGAAAATATATAGTATACACTTGTACATAAACTATAATGAGCAGCCCTGACAGTCCTCAGTGGCAAGAGAAACATAACACATGGATACCATTTAAATTCATACGAGGAAATACAAATACAAAACACTTTCTTAAGAAGTTTTTGATTATAACACGAGTTCATCCGTTACTGGTCAATATATCTTTTCATAATCCTCCCAACAATATTCCTGTTAATGCTGTTTGAGGGATTGGCTTCTAAAACCGCCTTAAAGTGATTTTACTGTAATTGTTGCCTTTAGCTCTCATGAGGTTCAATTGCATGTTTCATCTGCTTCCCCAATTTCCTGTTGTTAAATAGAAAAATGTGTTCTGATCTTATAAAAAATGCATGGAAATTGACTTCACCAAATGGATAGTTTTTCAGGATATAATCCATCTATTAAGGAAAAAATTTAAAAAGCTAAAGATTTTAGTAACAATTTTGTAACTGCAGTGCCTTCAAATCACTTTAAAAAAGCTTAGTTGAATGCATGTTTATTTTATGTTCTAGATTCTGTTGTTTCCTATGTTACATGCTGAAATAAGCTATTTTGTATGTGCTTTAACTGGTGAGTGATCTACCAGGTAATTTCTTCTAAAATTTTAGGACTAATTATTAACACAATAATTCATAATAACAAATAATATAGATAGGGATGTACTTTTATTCCAGTTATACTCATAAGCATTTAGCACTTAATACTCAAGTATCCCTGTCATAAATATGACAAAGAGTTTAAATAACTTACCAAATTCACAGTTACTAAAAGACAGAGTCAGAATTCAAAACCAAGCTATTTGCCTGCTGAGCCCATGGTTTAAACACTACCACAGGTAGTGTCCCCAGATCACACTGATTTAATACAAGACCATCATTTTACCCAAAAGGAAATTAAGGCTCAAATAAGAAATATAAATTATCTAAGAATGAACAGCAATGAAATAATTGTTTCCTTCTTAGAGCATTTCAGTAGGTCTCAGTGCCATATAATATGAATTTAAAAATTAAGTATACCTTTATTTAACAAAATATTTTAACAATAATAATTTTAATAAATAATTAACATCTGCTTAATGAGATACAGTGTAGGAATTGGGATTGAAGTATAAATACATCTAATATCAATATCTGCACTAAGGAGTGTATAGTTTACCATGAAATATGCAATGAGGTATGTAATAAGTAAAAAGGATTTTAAAAATAAAATCTAGGAATTCCCATTTATACAACGAGATCACAGGAAAGGATTTATTAATAAGATTATTTCAACACCATAAGTGACTTGTGTCACTACACCATGTCTAGACTGTCACATACTTGTCTGTTACTGAATGTTTTTATTGAGAAGTGACCAACTCCAGATTTGAATAGAATCAAGCAGAAAAAGTATCATTACCATGAAAAATTTTATGAAATTATTTGGTGTCTGTATAACATTTCTCTCTTCAGTGTCTCTACTCTTACCCAGAAGTGCAGGAGACATCAGATCCAATGCCTAAACTGACATCTTACGAGACATAAGTGTACAATAAATAACTACCTTGAAAGGGCCTCAATATCTACACATGATTCTCTTATAACCTGGCTTTTTGGAACATTTCACTTTCATTTAACGGGTGAACACGTTAAAAGTTGAAATATTCTCAACTTTTCCATAATGCATACCTCTAATTCTGACTGTTTACTTATCCAGTCCCTCCCCTCTGTAAAGTAACTGCTATTATGGATCCAAGGGAAAGACTACATAGTGGATATTGCACTGGGGTTGTGGTCAGCGCAGCAAAGTTAGTTGGCCTATCAGTTAATAACCCTTGGAGGACTTTTTACCCCCAGTGCTTGCAGCTTTATTTAGAATGTAGGATAGATTTTTATTTTTTAGCTTAGCCATGTGTTCCCTTGCCAATTGCCAAAGCCACACATTCACTCTCAGTATCCTGTTATATTTACTTTGATATGTTATGACAAAATATCTTGTTTTGAAATGTTATCTGAGATCAATATTGAAGCCATTATAGTTTTGTTTTGTTTTGGGTTTTTTTGCTGTATGCGGGCCTCTCACTGTTGTGGCCTCTCCCGTTGCGGACCACAGGCTCCGGATGCGCAGGCTCAGCGGCCATGGCTCACAGGCCTAGCCGCTCCGCGGCATGTGGGATCTTCCCGGACTGGGGCACGAAACCGTGTCCCCTGCATTGGCAGGCGGACTCTCAACCACTGCGCCACCCGGGAAGCCCTATAAACTTTTATTTAAAGAGAATCACATGGCACTTTGGAGGTAGTATCTTACACTAAGGACCATCCATCAAAGTGGCAGCACATCATACTATTAAGTTCTCCTTAGCTTTCTTTGAATGTGTACTTGAAGTTCCTAAAAAAATGTTGATAATCCATTTTTGCCAGCAGTGGACACTTACTTTATGAGATTACAGACCAGTTAATTGTGGAGGCACGGCTAAAGAACCTACAGGGAATTCCCCGACGGTCCAGTGGTTAGGTCTCTGTGCTCTCACTGATGAGGGCCCCGGTTCGATCCCTTGTCGGGGAAATAAAAACTCCATAAGCTGCATGGTGCGGCCAAAAAATAAAAATAAAAATAAAAAAACCTACATACTCAGTTGAAATCTCTGAAGTCTGGGTATTTATTGCTACAGTATTGCCCAAAGAGCCAATCAACAGGTCCAGCTGGAAATCTGGTCCCCTGAGTCCCAGCTGTGTGATACACGACAATATGCAGCTGAACTTATAGCTTTAGATTTCATATAATATTCACAATAAATTAATGATGAAAAAACTGTCTGAAAAATTAATTCTTTCCATTATTTCATTGAAGAACAGCGAGCTTGTCTGACTGGTTGCTCAAAAAATTTTATATTGATGTTAACATACATATTTTTCACAAATTTGCATGTCAGTAAAGAGAAATGTCTCACAATCAACAGCTTAGAATTATAATTATAATCTGATCTTATATATGACATATTAACACAAGTTACAGTGAGTGGTAACATGGAGTTGATGAAATATGGTATACAAATAATTTTTAGATTATTGCCCAATAAATTGTCAACTAAATGGACTTCATATGCAATATATGGTATACTGGGCAGAAAAATCCTAATAATAGATGAAAGGAAACTTCTTGGGAATTCTGAACTTTTTGATGGAGTATTACAGTCATCTCTTCTACAGACTACAGGGATCTCTCAGGTGCCTAGCTCTGCTCATGTTAGCAGTGTGTATTTTGTTCAGGTATCACATATATGGGAAACGGTGAATCATAAAGCCTGGGATATCAATCATATACCTATTAACATAAGTTTTTGGGGGACTGAATCATTCATCTTAGTAAACTAAATAAGCTTCCCCAAGATTTCAAAATAAATAAGCAGAAATAAGATCTTTGGATGGCAGAGATATGTCTTCCCTGACATTGACAGAAGCATTTTAGAGACACATAAATTCAAGAAGTATTTTCATTTGCATAAGGACTTTAGGGCCCATGCTAGAGTGAAGAAAGGCCCTTGTTAGAAAAATCAGCGACTCACCTGATAAAATTCTGTATTTGTATCAATTTTCAGGAGGAGATCTGGGGAAAATCATGACCTACTATCACAGAAATATTGGTGTAGAAAAAAAGATTGCATCATGACTTTGGGTATAGGTAACATAACAGAATCCTGCAAGCTGTAAAATCAAATTGGGTAAGGCTTTAGGTAGTTTCATCAAATAGAATATAGCCTCTGATTAAAGCTCCAATGTTACTAATACACAACTAAAACTAAAAATCCAAAACAAAACAACAACAGCGACAGAAGAAAGCTATTATATTCATATGTGTAATAGAACTCTCGTCAGTAAAGAAAAAAACAAGAATCATCTCTCAGAAAAATAAAATTACAAAACATAACACATAATCTAAAAGAAAAAATAGCATATATATGTATATAGGTGTATATAGGTTACTTTTTACTTCACATTATGATAATGTATATTGAAACATTAGAACATATCTTTCTTTTTGTCATAGATTCTTTAATAGTTCTTTCAATAACTGCCTGGGGATGTTATTCTCTCCTAGTGTTTATTTTGTTTTCAGGTGACTAGTTACATATTTTCACTCTCATTCTTGTTTGATGGACCGATTTTTCCTTGCTTGCTTCTAATAATGTAGAAAAACTACCAATTCTCATAAAGTGCATGGATTCTCCCATTCTCCCTGGGAACACAGCTAGGCTTAGCCCAGCCTCTCACTTAGGAGATGCACAGTGGCTGGTATTTGTGAATACAATGTGGATAAAAGTGAGACAGTAAAGGGTGGGTGTGGGGACTCCATGCTCTCCCTTACCTCATCCACTGTCTAGACGCAGAGGTTCCCATGGGCAACCTCCATGGTCTCAGGGCTACCAATGTGGACGGAGCGGGGGTCTCTGATTCTAAGGAAAGCTGTATGCTGAAACTGCATTGGAATTTATTATGGGCAAAAAACAGAAGTTGATTTTGTTAGGTTACTGAGACTTGCGAGTTATTTGGTGATGTTAGTTTATCCCAACTAATATAAACAATGACTTTTTAGGTAAGGCAAAAAGTGCTGTTAGTTTAAATGTTTGTACTTTGGAGGAAACATTTATTTTCTGACTGGCAGGTTTTTAATATTTTCTTTTAATGTTGATTTTCTGATGTTACAATG
This sequence comes from Mesoplodon bidens, assembly GCF_964165515.1. Classification (NCBI taxonomy): domain Eukaryota; kingdom Metazoa; phylum Chordata; class Mammalia; order Artiodactyla; family Ziphiidae; genus Mesoplodon; species Mesoplodon bidens. The sequence continues at coordinate 79,631,787 of NC_138169.1, read as the reverse complement.
AAATGTGTCTAAGCCTAGATTAACTTTTGAGGTTTTTGATAAAGTGGCTTCTTTAAGTAGAATCAAAACAGAAACCTTTACTGACATTTGAACTGCAACAACTCAGAAGATTACATGTAGTCATTTTGCATAATTTTCTATGTAAATGCATAGTATTTCCCTCCCACACTCACAGATATACATTGCAAGGGTACAAAAAAAAGTAACTATGTGAGGTGATAGATGTGGTAACTAACTTGATTGTGGTAATCCTTTCATTAAAATATGTATACTATTATAAATCATCACATTGTACACCTTACATATATACAATTTTTAATTTGTCAATTATACCTCAATAAAGCTGGGAAAAAAGGACAATGCAAGAGTTTTGAAGTCACATAACTGTGCTTTAACTTAAATGTTTTTATTTTTTCAGTTTTATTAAGCATAATTAACAAATAAAATTATAATATATTTAAGGTGTACAACATGATGCTTTGATATATGTATACGTTGTGAAAGGATTCTCATCACTGATTTAATTAACATGTCCACTCCTCACATATATAGCTTTTGTATGTGTGTGTGAGAACACAAGTTCTTGTCTCTCAGCTAATGTCAAATTACATAATACAGTATTATCAACTATAGTCACCAAGTTATATATTAGACTTTCAAACATTATTTATCTTACAAGTGAAAGTTTTTACCTCTTCAGCTTCTCCCTGTTTCCCCAACCTCCCAACCCCTGGCTACCACTATTCTAGTCTCTGTTTCTATGAATTTGACTTTTTTTTCAGCTTCTTTATATAAGTAATATTATGCAGTATTCATTTTCTCTGTCTGGCTTATTTTACTTAGCATAATGCCTTTCAGGTTCATCCATGTTTTTGTGGATGACAAGATTTCCTTCTTTTTCTAAGGCCAAATAATATTTTAGAGACAATTTCTTTCAACATCTGTCTGAACAAGAGAAAGAGGACACAAAATGTCTTTGGACACTGTGTATGTTTGCAGCATAAAAAGATAACACTTCAGTTTGTGACTTTCCCAAGTCTGGCTTCGGAAGCTAGCGTTTTAACAATACTTCCCACCTATGATGTCCTTCAGAATTAAGAGCATTTTCAAGTTTTACGGCTCACATTTCATCACATAGGCTCTTCTCCCTACCTGCAGACTCTCCACCCTTTCAGTCCACCTCTCCTGTTGCTGTAAGAAATACCTGCTAATCTCTATTTAATATCATATTAAAATATGCTTTTTGAGTCACAGATCTGTTTTTATGCTTGTGTTTTGATCCTTCTGGGTGTTAGGATAATTTTCAGTTGTTCGAATTTAGTATCAAGTGCTCTTGATAATCTGGCTTTGGTAATATGTTGTTAACCCATTAAAGTCACTTCCTTGGTTACATGAAGCATGATTTGCTCTTTCAAAGGTTTGGTATATCTACGAAAATATACTGGGAATTTAAGGGCCAAATGTTAAAAATGAACTATAGAACATGATGCTTGATAAAGCTACAGGGATTCCAGGTTATAACATTTTTTTCATTCCTGGAATTTCACAATAAGGAAAATGATAGAAAAAAAATGAACTAAGAAGGCTGGGAAGGATGTGTGGGAAGAATTTCAGTGAGGGACCGAAATTACTATATAAAAACATTTATTTATTTTAGAGATTTTTGTGATCTCTAAAAAGCTGATAAATCTATCCTGAAAATTGATATGTATTTTTCTGGTAATGCATTGAATGAAAATTTACCATAAATTGTTTAAGGAAATTTTCTTCCTCCACATGCTTTTTGCCTTCACTGTAGAACCATAGATAGAAAACCAGGCTGCTGTACAGTACTGCATTTCTAAATCTTTGCCCATGCTGTCATAATAATTTAAACAGTACATGTAATAAATAGTTTATTGTACAGTGTGACCAGAGGTCCATCAGTCATGCATCTGAATATCTGAGGTGTAAAATATCTTCCTTGCACATCTCATGTGTTTCTCCACTTGAATCTACCTATTATCTGAACAACATGAAGAAACTAATTCTTTCAGAAAGACAGTCTAACAGAACTTAAGCAGAACTAACTGTAGTCCAGGTCAGATACCTACTGTTATCATTATGTGCAATTCACAAGAGATCATATGAATCATTTTAGATTTTTCAAAACATTTCTCTGTCATTATTTTCTGCTCTAGTTAAATTTCTGACCATGAATAGGAGATATCAATACATGCTTTGTTATCTTAAATAAATTTTAGAGACTTTAGTGTTTTTAAATGTATTTTTGGTGTTTTAAACAAAAACATACTTAATTTCTCCCACAGACAAGTTTTCTTTTGGAAATCTTACTGTAATTTTGTTTACCCTTGCTTCTAGTAACTCTTTGAATTATGAATTTTAATATTATAATATGGATTTGGCTCAGTTTCAGGTTCCTAGAATCACTAGAACTTGAACACTTTTATTTACTGTTTGTTTACCAGTGCACATATTTTGATTAATGGGAAAAATTATAATATCTTTTATATTAATAAATATTATATATTTTAAGCAGTTTTCAAATTTTTATTATTTTCATATGTTCGATAACATACGTGTGAAGTAAAATTAGGAATGTTTGTGGCATAAACATATTTATGGAGAAATAATGTTGGAAACAAAGAAATGAGTAAGATATAATAGTTGAACTTTAGCAGGGAATAGTCAGACACATATTAAAATTGTAACAAGATAATTTTAAGTGCCCTTTAAAAAAATAACTTATAGTACAGTGAAGCTCACGTTCAAGATCATATAAACTATATCCATTGTGTTGACATGAATATTTGTCGAAAATATAAAACAGATAAAAGGATGACAGATTAAGTCCAAGAAACTCTATTATAAATTAAAGAACAAACAAGCAAATTTCCATAAAACCACATTCCCTGCTACGTTCGTTTTTGCTGTGAAACAAAAATTATCAATGTAATTATCTTTTTTATTGTTTCCTTTTCAACAATTCCCATTCATCCCTGTCTTGAATTGTATTATTATGAAAAATATCATGTCTTTCGCTTGCTCATCAAAATAGAGTTTTGGAGACAAGATTTACCTTCCCACCAAAGCCATTTAAAAAATGTAAACAAATTATACGGAATAAAGATTTTTACGAAAGTGGAAACAAGTCAGTGAGGTAGACCGATGCCTGAGAAAGGGACACAGTCTATATATTCCCCAGACTAAAGATATATCTATGATTTCCTAGGCTAAAGCCTTCAGGGAGTTTCCAGGATGGGATAGAGGATGGGGACCCAGAGCAAAATGCTGGACTACCTGATTTGAGTAGATGGAGCTGAGAAATGAAGGGGACAAATGTAACTAGAGTTTGCAGGTCAAATTACCTAGAGAACAAAAATGCACAGAGAGAGGACTCCAGGGATATACAGAGGGTTCCCCTCAAGTTTTCAGCTGAATATTGAACAGCCCCTTCATGTATAGTAACTACCCACTACTGAGGGAAAACTCCCCTAGAAAGATTATTGGAAATATTGTCTGACACTAATTCACACAGGGTTAAAAATAATACCTATTCCCACCAGTCAGACTGGAGAACCTCAAGCATTATAGGTCATATTATAAACTATACATAAGGCCCTTGCCTCAGTAGTATGGAATAATTAGGCTCCAAATGGGCAGTGCTCCAAATCTGCCTAAATCTTACAAAAAGAAAAGACCTGAAAAGATCAAGCTATTTTGACTTAACTGCATCCCAGAAAACAGCTCAATCATATTTGTGGAAACCAAAGATATGTAGAACTCACCAAGATAAAACTCACAATATCTGACATCCAATTAAAATTATAAAGTAAGCAAAAAAACAAAACAAAACAAAACAAACTAGTTATACTAAGGAGGATAATAAATCAATTGAAGCCATTCAAGAATTGACTCAGATTTTAGAATTAGCAGACAAGGACGTTAAAATGTTTATTAAACATGTATTGCAAAGTTACAAAGATATTTAGTACAGAAAGAATAGTCTATCCAAGAAATGAAAGTGGAACAATTAAACATTCAAAAGAAGAAAAAAAAAGAACTTTAATCCATACCTTGCACCATATGCACAATCTAAATACTAATCAATCATAGACCTAACTACAAAATCTAATTCTATAAATACTCTAAAAAAAAAAAAAATAGGAGAAAGTGATTTTGACCTTGAGTTATGCAAAGATTTTTTAGATATGACACTAACAGCAATCATAATGACTGGCACCTAGTTTAAATTTACTAGAATATAAAATAACACAATAATAAATGCCATAATTCAAATATAAAGTAATAAATCAATCTAGAATGATCACAGATGTTAGAATTAATAGTCAAGAAAATTTTAAAGTGATAGAAATCAAACTTCTAGAGATGAAAAATAAAATGTTTGAGATGAAAATTTCATCCTGTGATCAATAGGAAATTTGATGTTTTAATGAAGAAATCAAAATAAAAATTAGAAATCATTTTAAGTTGAAGGAAAAAAACACAATATGCCAAATTTTGATATTAAAAAAGAAGAAATTCCTTAATTATTTGACCCCAATTTTGACCTTAATAAACTAGAAAAGAAAGAGAAAATTAAACCCAAATAAATTGGAAAAACAGTAAGGATCAGAGCCAAATCAATGAATAGAAAACAGAAAAATTATAGAGAAAATTATAATGAAATCAAAAGTTGGATCAAATAAAATTGATAAACTTCTAGCCAGACCAGTCAGAAAAAAAAGAAAAGATTACACAAATTACCAGTATTAAGAACGAGAGAGGTAATGTCAGAACAGATTCTACAGATATTAAAATAAGAAAATATTATAAACAACTTTATATCTACATATGTAATAACTTAGATAAAATTGGAAGATTTCCTGAAAGACAAAACTACCAGTAGTCACTCATTATGAGATAACCTGAGTAGTTCTATATCTATCGTGGAGATTGTGTATTTCTTTTTTTTTTTTTTTTTTGCTATTTTTAACCTGTGCTTGACCTTTCAAACCATTAATTTTGATACCTATTCATCAAATGATATTTTTTACAACAAAATCATATTTTAAGTTCACAAATAAGTTATTTAATTTCTTTTTGAAATCAATGGGATCCTCTAATTCTTGTTTCCTTTATGTTCAGGTATTGAAAAAGGTCCTCTGTTAGGTCATTCTGTCTGATGGTTCAGGTAGTATGTCTGATCGTTGGACAGTTTTTAATATCAGGCATTCTGTAGTGATGAAAAGACAAGAAGATAATTTGGGGGCTGTCATGTCCTGTCGTAAGCTCCTTTGCCATAAACCCTGCCTGCCTGTTCAGTATCTAAAGGACAGAGATGATGCTACATATCTGTTTGATTCACTAGAGAAATTTGGGGATTCAGACAGACATGGCAGGTCTACAGTCTAGGACAGAAAGAATATTGCCTCTTTGGGTCAAAAGAATCCCCAAGTCCTGGGCTGCACTTCCCTCTGTCGTTGGGACCGTGCTCTGATGCTGCTAAACAGGAGACTGTCAGCTCACAGAGAACAGGGTCCAGCATCCCTCTCCTATGATTTCCTCAGCAGATTAAAAGCCGCAGAGGCTGCAACTGCAACCGTTGCTTCAACGTCTCAACAGCCATCTGGCTGAGCAGAGCATAAAATTTGAAGTTTACAGTGGTGAGAAGGGAGCTGCCTTTAGATAAACTACCTCTGCTCAGTGGGGTAGGGAGGGTGGAAATGAGACACAAGAGGGAGGAGATATGGGGACATATGTATATGTATAGCTGATTCACTTTGTTATAAAGCAGAAACTAACACACCACTGTAAAGCAATTATACTCCAATAAAGACTTAAAAAAATAAATGTAAAAATAATGATTTTTAACAAAAGAAATGTGAACTTCTCCCATCCATCTCTTAGATCTAGCATCCTATCACGTTACTTGTGAAAACATTGTTGTTGTTTTTATAGGAATTTTTGTGGACATCCTCCTATGCATCTACTCTACTAGATTGTCTCTTCATTTTACCCGTAAATCAGTTCATTGTCTTTTTTGAAGCTGAGTCAACTTCTTTCTTTGATTATTTTTGGTTGTATTGTAGATTAAATAAATGTATGTGTACATGTATATGGGCTTCATATAGGTTACAGAGTCTTTATGATATATTTTTGTTAAATCTTTTATACTTGACGGCTAGTTTGAAAAGTAGTTCTAAGTTTAATTTTTAGAATATTAGAAACCCATCTTTATTATCTCTATTTTAGCATGCAGTTTTATACTTGATAATCCTGATAGCAATCAGATTCCTGGTGAGCAGAAAACTTTTTCTCTCTATCTACCTATGTATCCATCCATCATCTCTCCATATCTTTGGAATTTAACCTTACTTTGAGTAAAATTACTGTTCCGATGATTTCAGAGAAAACTTTTCTTTCTGCACTTTTTTCCCACTCATATTTCTCTAAAGTCAACAGTCAGACACATTTTGGGGCTTCAGGAAATCATCCTCACTTTTGGCTTTGGAAATCTCTACATTTTTTTTCTATTTTCTTTGCCTTTTCTGAATTGTTTAATGGATGCTAGAACTCTCTGATCTTCCATATTTTTAAAATGTTTATGTAATGTTTTCTAACAGTTTTTAATTTGTTCTCTGTTTTGAAAATATTCTCGACTTCTTGGACTCCATCTTTAAAAAGAATTATTTTAGGAATGATACTGTAGTTATCATGAACTCTCATTTTCTGGTTGTTCCATTTCTTACCAACTGTTTTTCTTCTTCTAAACTAATATATTCATGAATGTCTCAGAAAATATACACTAGTGAAATTTTAAGCTCTGACAAACCAGGGTGGAGATACTATTCCTCAATCACAGTTTAGCAAATGAACTCATCAGGGTCAAACTGACTTGGCCATCTAGTCAAAGATAGAAAAGTTGCAAGATGTTTAGACAGTAGAAACAGCCTTTGCCTAGAGGAAGGGAACAACCTCATGTTACTGATCAAAGAAGATCCAAAAGAAAGCAATACAGAAAAGTCTAGACCATATAGAGTCACCTCTGATCTATTGTCCCACCTGAATGTGAAACAACACCCTGAATGTTAACCTCCAACCTTTCTCATCAGTCAGATTAGTCGCTCTCCCTGTTACCTCCTCCTGCAGGTCTGTAACGAAAACATTACATAGATAAGTAAACATTTACAAATAACTGAATAATGCAATTACATCCATTGTTTTCTACAATTTGAAATGCTCTCATATATACACTACCAAATGTAAACTAGATAGCTAGTGGGAAGCAGCTGCATTGCACAGGGAGATCAGCTCGGTGCTTTGTGACCACCTAGAGGGGTGGGATAGGGAGGGTGGGAGGGAGATGCAAGAGGGAGGGGATATGGAGATATACATATACGTATAGCTGATTCACTTTGTTATACAGCAGAAACTAACACAACATTGTAAAGCAATTATACTCCAATAAAGATGTTAAAAAATTTTTTTAAAGAAAAAAAAAGAAAATACAGTGTGCTTTGATTGTGTTGTTTGTATAGGGAGCCACAACAGGATGCCAAGTAATAGAGTTATTGACTCTTTCTGTATTGTAAACATTGCCTGTGACACATTTTTGTATAGAGATATGTATCTGGAGGCATTTGTATGTTGCAAAAGAAGGAGACTTTGCTGTGATGAATGAAATATTTCTGAAAGGGCTGTGAGAAGACACATTAGAGCAGTTTGCTAGTTTATTATGTGTAACTGCTCAGAGTATTTCATGAACATGTTTCAAAACTCTGTCGATGAATCCTGATAGGTAAGTGAATTTAAATTTTGAGGAGTAGTCACACAGGAAAAGTAATTGAAACATCTCTATCAAGAAACACAGTTCAACCTGTTCAAACAAGGCCAGAAAAACACATGATTTGTACACCGAATGCTTGGGGAATGTGAGAGTAAGGACAATTTCCAGTCACCATATGATGCTAACAGCAATTGTCAGAAGGAATATTTATAATTGGCATAGCAAGCTGGAGGTCAAGTTGACTTATGAGATATAGAACACATGAACTTAGAAGAGAACATATACATATGAATGTATTCACTATTAAAAGAGAAAGTTATGTATTGCATAACTTGTGGTTTAAATTTTATAGCTTGTGTGGTAAAGATATGGAGTGATACTTTCTTTAGTATCCAATGAGTAATACAAGAATGAGGATGAAAGACCTCTGTCTCCCAAGGAACTACCTAAGGTCAATAATAATGTAGGATTCACACACAAGCACTTCATTTTTCCAATACAACACGGGATTGGTGTAACAAAATATAATCTTATGAATTGTGCTTTATATAACTCTAATCCATTAACTTGTATACTATTTGACTCAAGATTTTCAATCTGTAAATATACAACATTCCATGAAAAATCAATGAAACAGATATGCTTTTTTTTTTCTGATTACTCTTCACATAGGCAGTTTCTTATTCTAACTCTAAACTGGATATGTTTATTTTTTTTTCTTCATTCGTGATGGTGCACTATTTTATTAGGTTTTTATGAGAAAGTCATCTAATAGGAAATAATTTCTGATCTACATTGAACCACACAAATATTATGGCTTTATCAAATTTATTTTTCATGACATCATTAATAAAGACCTGCTTTCTCTTACAAAATTGTCATTATTTTTTTTACTAAAGAAAACTACAAAATATTATTAAATATTAAAACATATAGAAAAACCCAGAAATGAATGTAGTAGACCTTTGTATTGCCATCTGCCAAATTAGTAAACATTAATATTTTATCATATTCAGTTCAACTCTTTCTTTTAAAGATATATATTCCTTGTGACATAGTAATCCTCAAACCCTTTTTCTGTCATTCGCTCTAACAAACCTAGGAATAATATGTATATTTTATTGTGTAGAATTATTTTGCATTAGATTCTGGCATTGATAGTTTTTGGATTCTTACTGTATTTTCCTTTGGGGCCTTGTTGTAATTACTTAATTTAAAAGACTTCCTTAATTGATAATATGAATAGATATAGAAAATATTTCTCCTTTACTAAATTAGACTTCTTTTTCAATTAAATAGAACTTTCAATTCTACATTTGTGAGAATAATCAGAACAATTTTTACGAAAGGTAACCTTTCCGTTACAAATGTTCAAAGTCTCTTCTTGAACAAGTACCATTGTCCTATGTCAGATGTAACAGATTTTTCTCATGGCCCCCTGGTGAATGTTTGGATTAGACGACTCTTCCTTCCAGCTGTTAACCCAACTCTGATGAAAACTCAAACCAAATTGACAACCTAATACGTACAGATAGATGGTGAAACTCAAGTGATCTCTTCCTTTGAAAAAGTGACTGATGAAAAGATATAGGCTTGCTTTGGAGTTCCAAAGGAGAACTTCTTCCAAAGGAGAAATGATTTGGTGTTTTATTTCCCAAGGGTCAGTATGTTATGGGCTAGTTTTTTTCCCCTTTGAAGAACTGTATCCTATTTATGAATAATACCTTTTGAAACCCCAGTATTCATTTGATATAAAAAATAAAGGCAGCACATTTACAGAAAGGTTATGAGTATGTCACAGAAATCTGCTGGCCTATATTCTGTCCGTTTAAAATCAGCTCTAGTTGAATGAACATCACATTTCCAAGTAAGAACTTTTATCCACACTACAGATGTGCTTAAGAGATTATTACCAAACATAATTCCCAATTCTCAGCTATATTCTGAGCGGCAGAAAAGGCAGTGTCTTGTCACAGTTAGTAGCTTCATTTCCCCCAGACTTGAGGAATTCTAAACTTTGATAATTTTTCTTCTTTCTCCCCAGTGATGCATGATATATCATGGCCTATTTGACTACTTACATATTTCTACTAAGCCTGGAAAAATGATTTTCTTAAAACTGTCAACACCAGAATATTCTGAGACATAAAGTTACATCTTTAACAAGCACTTATAATTTATAATTTAACATTTTCCAAAAATTCTTTAGGAGTTAGAGTTATATGAGAAATTATTTCCAAAAATTAATGCACATTTCTTCTGATATAAGATGGCTTTAACGTGATTATTGGGGCTTGCATGTTTTTTTGTCAGCCTACACTAAAATGTATGTTGTCAGTACAACAAAGTTTTTTTTTAATTTCTTTTTCTTTTCTTGTGGGATTTTTTTTAATTCAAACAGAAAGTCACAAAAATTATAATCATCCTCATCAGTTCACACAGTCCCATGTAATTAATTTTTTTTCATCTTGATCTTTTGTAAGCATTTTTATGAATTCATCAGTTTTACATTAGAGTTCTGAAAATGCTTATTTATTCCATTCAGCAGTATAGTCAGTTACCAGAAATCTGTACTTGTGAGAGTCTTTTCCATGAATTCCTTGAAGATGAAAATCTTTTATAGGAGCATTTATGCAAAGTATCAGAGTGCACCTGGAACTGTCTGTAAATGACAAAAGAGTTAAAAATTACCACGGTTAAAGATTTGATGAAAGTTCATGATAATGCAATTGACAAGGAAATTTAGTTATTTCTGAGATATACATTTTAAAGTAATAACTAGAATTATGATTTATAACATTATACCAGAACATATAAGATTTTTAGAAATTTCATGTGATGTCTGAAAATTTTATATTAACATATTTCCATACAAATAACCCAAAGAAAGTTTAGTATTAGTTGTTTTTGTTTGTTTGTTTGTTTATACTTCAGGTCCTTATTAGTCATCAATTTTATACACATCAGTGTATACATGTCAATCCCAATCGCCTAATTCAGCACACCACTATCCCCATCCAACCGCTGTTTCTCCCCCTTGGTGTCCATACGTTTGTTCTCTACATCTGTGTCTCAACTTCTGCCCTGCAAACTGGTTCATCTGTACCATTTTTCTAGGTTCCACATACATGCATTAATAAACGATATTTGTTTATCTCTTTCTGACTTACTTCACTCTGTATGACAGTCTCTAGATCCACCCACGTCTCAAGAAATGACTCAATTTCATTCCTTTTTATGGCTGAGTAATATTCCATTGTATATATGTACAATATCTTCTTTATCCATTCGTCTGTCAATGGACATTTAGGTTGCTTCCACGACCTGGCTATTGTAAATAGTGCTGCAATAAACATTGGGGTGCATGTGTATTTTTGAGTTGTGGTTTTCTCTGGGTATATGCCCAGTGGTGGGATTACTGGATCATATGGTAATTCTATTTTTAGTTTTTTAAGGAACCTCCATACTGTTCTCCATAGTGGCTGTATCAACTTACATTCCCACCAACAGTGCAAGGGGGTTCCCTTTTCTCCACACTATCTCCAGCATTTGTTGTTTGTAGATTTTCTGATGATGCCCATTCTAACTGGTGTGAGGTGATACCTCATTGTAGTTTTGATTTGCATTTCTCTAATAATTAGTGATGTTGAGCAGATTTTCATGTTCTTCTTGGCCATCTGTATGTCTTCTTTGGAGAAATGTCTATTTAGATCTTCTACCAACTTTTGGATTGGGTTGTTTGTTTCTTTAATATTGAGCTGCATGAGCTGTTTATATACTGGGGAGATTAATCCTTTGTCCATTGATTCATTTGCAAATATTTTCTCCCATTCTGAGGGTTGTCTTTTCATCTTGCTTATGGTTTCCTTTGCTGTGCAAAAGCTTTGAAGTTTCATTAGGTCCCATTTGTTTATTTATGGTTTTATTTCCATTACTCTAGGAGGTGGATCAAAAAAGACCTTGCTGTGATTTATGTCAAAGAGTGTTCTGCCTATGTTTTCCTCTAACAGTTTTATAATGTCCAGTCTTACATTTAGATCTCAAATCGATTTTGAGTTTATTTTTGTGTATGGTGTTAGGGAATGTTCTAATTTCATTCTTTTACATGTAGCTGTCCAGTTTTCCCAGCACATTTATTGAACAGACTGTCTTTTCTACATTGTATATCCTGCCTCCTTTGTCATAGATTAGTTGACTATAGGTGCATGGGTTTCCCTCTGGGCTTTCTATGTATGGTTCTGTTTTTGTGCCAGTACCATATTGTATTGATTACAGTAGCTTTGTAGTATAGTCTGAAGTCAGGGAGTCTGATTCCCACAGCTCCATTTTTTCCCTCAAGACTGCTTTGGCTATTCAGGGTCTTTTTTGTCTCCATACAAATTTTAAGATTTTTTTGTTCTAGTTCCATAAAAAATGCCATTGGTAAATAGATAGGGATTGCATTGAATCTGTAGATTGCTTTGGGTAGTATAGTCATTTTCACAATATTGATTCTTCCAATGCAAGAACATGGTATATCTCTCCATCTGTTGGTATCATCTTTAGTTTCTTTCATCAGTGTCTTATAGTTTTGTGCATACAGGTCTTTTTTCTCCCTAGGTAGGTTTATTCATAGGTATTTTATTCTTTTTGTTGCAATGGTAAATGGGAGTGTTTCCATAATTTCTCTTTCAGATTTTTCATCATTAGTGTATAGGAATGCAAGAGATTTCTGTGCATTAATTTTGTATCCTGCAACTTTACAAAATTCATTGATTAGCTCTAGTAGTTTTCGGGTGGCATTCTTAGGATTCTCTATGTATAGTATCATGTCATCTGCAAACAGTGACAGTTTTATTTCTTCTTTTCCAATTTGTATTCTTTTTATTTCTTTTTCTTCTCTGATTTCCATGGCTAGGACTTCCAAAACTGTGTTGAATAATAGTGGTGAGAGTGGACATCATTGTCTCATTCCTGATCTTAAAGGAAATGCTTTCAGTTTTTCACTATTGAGAATGAAGTTTGCTGTGGGTTTGTCGTTAATGGTCTTTTTATGTTGAGGTAGGTTCCCTCTATGCCCACTTTCTGGAGAGTTTTTATCATAAATGTGTGTTGAATTTTGTCAAAAGCTTTTTCTGCATCTAACGAGATGATCAAATGTTTTTTATTCTTCAAATTGTTAATATGGTGTATCACATTGATTGATTTGCATATATTGAACAGTCCTTGCATCCCTGGGATAAATCCCACTTGATCATGGTGTATGATCCTTTTAATGTGTTGTTGGATTCTGTTTCATAGTATTTTGTTCAGGACTTTTGCATCTATATTCATGAGTGATATTCGTCTGTACTTTTCTTTTTTTGTAGTATCTTTGTCTGGTTTTGGTATCAGGGTGATTGTGGCCTCATAGAATGAGTTTGGGAGTGTTCCTTCCTGTGCAATTTTTTGGAAGAGCTTGAGAAGGATAGGTATTAGCTCTTCTCTAATTGTTTGATAGAATTCACCTGTGAAGCCATCTGGTCCTGGACTTTTTTTTGTTGGAAGATTTTTGTGTGTGTGTGTGATGCACGGGCCTCTCACTGTTGTGGCCTCTCCTGTTGCGGAGCACAGTCTCTGGACGTGCAGGCCCAGTGGCCATGGTTCACGGGCCCAGCCACTCCGTGGCATGTGGGATCCTCCCGGACTGGGGCACGAACCCCACAACTCCTGCATCAGCAGGCGGACTCTCAGCCACTGTGCCACCAGAGAAGCACTGTTGGAAGATTTTTAATCACAGTTTCAATTTCATTACTTGTGATTGGTCTGTTCATATTTTCTATTTCTTCCTGGTTCAGTCATGGAAGGTTATACCTTTCTAAGAATTTGTCCATTTCTTCCAGGTTGTCCATTTTATTGGCAGAGAGGTTGCTTGTAGTAGTCTCTTAGGGTGCTTTGTATTTCTGCGCTGTCTGTTGTAACTTCTCCTTTTTCATTTCTAATTTTATTGATTTGAGTCCTCTCTCTCTTTTTCTTGATGAGTCTAGCTAATGGTTTATCAATTTTGTTTATCTTCTCAAAGAACCAGCTTTTAGTTTTATTGATCTTTGTTACTGTTTTCTTTGTTTCTATTTCATTTATTTCTGCTCTGATTTTTATGATTTGTTTCCTTCTGCTCACTTTGGGTTTTGTTTGTTCTTCTTTCTCTAGTTCTTTTAGGTGTAAGGTTAGATTGTTTATTTGAGATTTTCATGTTTCTTGAGGTAGGCTTGTATACCTATAAACTTCCCTCTTAGAACTGCTATTGCTGTGTCCCATAGGTTTTGGACAGTCATTTTTTCATTGTCATTTGTCTCTGGGTGTTTTTTGATTTCCTCTTTGATTTCTTCAGTAATCTCTTGGTTATTTAGTAACATATTGTTTAGCCTCCATGTGTTTGTGTTTTTTACATTTTTTTCCTTATAATTCATTTCTAATCTCATAGCATTTTGGTTAGAAAAGATGCTTGATATGATTTCGATTTTCTTAAATTTACTGAGGTTTGATTTGTGACCCAAGATGTGATCTATCCTGGAGGATGTTCTGTGCACACTTGAGAAGAAAGTGTAATCTGCTGGTTTTGGATGGACTGTCCTATAAATATCAATTAAATCTATCTGGTCCATTGTGTCATTTAAAGCTTGTGTTTCCTTATTAATTTTCTGTCTGTATGTTCTGTCCATTAGTGTGAGTGAGGTGTTAATGTCTCCCACTATTATTGTGTTACTGTCAATTTCCTCTTTTATAGCTGTTAGCAGCTGCCTTATGTATTGAGGTGCTCCTATGTTGGGTGCATAAATATTTACAATTGTTATATCTTCTTCTTGGATTGATCCCTTGATCATTATGTAGTGTCCTTCCTTGTCTCTTGTAACATTCTTTATTTTAAAGTCTATTTTATCTGATATGCGTACAGCTACTCCAGCTTTCTTTTGATTTCCATTTGCATGGAATATCTTTTTCCATCCCCTCACTTTCAGTCTGTATCTGTCCCTAGGTCTCAAGTGGGTCTCTTGCAGATAGCATATAGATGGGTCTTGTTTTTGTATCCATTCAGCAAACATGTGTCTTTTGGTTGGAGCATTTAATCCATTCACATTTAAGGTAATTATCAATTGTATGTTCCTATGACCCTTTTCTTAATTGTTTTGCATTTGTATTTGTAGGTCCTTTTCTTCTCTTGTGTTGCCCACTTAGAGAAGTTCCTTTAGCATTTGTTGTAGAGCTGGTTTGGTGGTGCTGAATCTCTTAGCTTTTGCTTCTCTGTAAAGCTTTTGATTTCTCCATCGAATCTGAATGAGATCCTTGCTGGGTAGAGTAATCTTGGTTGTAGGTTCTTCCCTTTCATCACTTTAAGTATATCATGCCACTTCCTTCTGGCTTGTAGAGTTTCTGCTGAGAAATCTGCTGTTAACCTCATGGGAGTTCCCTTGTATGTTATTTGTCACTTTTCCCTTGCTGCTCTCAATAATTGTTCTTTGTCTTTAATTTTTGCCAGTTTGATTACTGTGTGTCTCAGTGCGTTTCTCCTTGGGTTTATCCTGTATGGGACTCGCTGTGCTTCCTGGACTTGGGTGGCTCTTTCCTTCCGTAGGGGAGTTTTTGACTATAATCTCTTCAAATATTTTCTCTGGTCCCTTCTCTCTCTCTTCTCCTTCTGGGACCCCTATAATGCAAATGTTGTTACATTTAATATTGCCCCAGAAGTCTCTTAGCCTGTCTTCATTTCTTTTCATTCTTTTTCTTTAGTCTGTTCCTCAGCAGTGAATTCCACCATTCTGTCTTCCAGGTCACTTATCCATTGTTCTGCCTCAGTTATTCTTCAATTGATTCCTTCTAGTGTAGTTTTCATTTCAGTTATTGTATTGTTCATCTCTGTTTGTTTCTTCTTTAGTTCTTCTAGGTCTTTGTTAAACATTTCTTGCATCTTCTCAATGTTTGCCTCCATTCTTTTTCCGAGGTCCTGGATCATCTTCACTATCATTATTCTGAATTCTTTTTCTGGAAGGTTGCTTATCTCCACTTCATTTAGTTGTTTTTCTGGGGTTTTATCTTGTTCCTTCATCTGGTACATAGCCCTCTGCCTTTTCACCTTGTCTATCTTTCTGTGAATGTGGTTTTTGTTCCACAGGCTGTAGGATTATAGTTCTTCTTGCTTCTGCTGTCTGCCTTCTGGTGGATGAGGCTATCTAAGAGGCTTGATGGGGGGGACTGGTGGTGGGTAGAGCTGACTGTTGCTCTGGTGGGCAGAGCTCAGTAAAACTTTAATTCACTTGACTATTCATGGATGTGTCTGGGTTCCCTCCCTGTTGGTTGTTTGGCCTGAGGCAACCCAACACTGGAGCCCATGTGGGCTGTTTGGTGGGGCTAATGGCTGACTCTGGGAGGGCTCTTGCCAAGAAGTACTTCCCAGAACTTCTGCTGCCAGTGTCCTTGTCTCCACAGTGAGCCACAGCCACCCCCGACTCTGCAGGAGACCCTCCAACACTAGCAGGTGGGTCTTGTTCAGTCTCCCCTGGGGTCACTTCTCCTTCCCCTGGGTCGCAATGCTCACACTACTTTGTGTGTGCCCTCCAAGAGTGGAGTCTCTGTTTCCCCCAGTCCTGTCAAAATTCTGCAATGAATTCCCACTAGGCTTCAAAGTCTGATTCTCTAGGAATTCCTCCTCCCGTTGCCAGAACCCGAGGTTGGGAAGCCTGACATGGGGCTCAGAACCTTCACTCCAGTGGGTGGACTTCTGTGGTATGTCTTCTCCAGTCTGTGAGTCACCCACCCACCAGTTATGGGATTTGCTTTTACTGTGATTGCACCCCTCCTACCATCTCATTGTGACTTCTCCTTTGTCTTAGGATGTGGGGTATCATTTTTGGTGAGTTCCAGTGTCTTCCTGTCGATGTTTGTCCAGCAGCTAGTTGTAATTCTGGAGTTCTCACAAAAGGGTATTAGAGCACGTCCTTCTACTCCACCACCTTCGTTCCTCTGTACCTTTTTTATTTCTTGAGAAATAAAAGGTAGTGGCATAATATATCATCAGATCAGGAAAGGATTTATTTTTAACCCTTTATTTTAACTTTATTTTTAATTTAATCACATTTAAATGAAGAAGTAATACTCAATACCTAATTTACATTCAGAAGCAAACAGCAATAGATATATTTAAGAAAAGCATTTTAGGCTTTTACTGTCTAACTTGAACTGACAAAACCTTAGCTCTTATAAGAATGAACAAGATAAGGAACTCTGTGTGTGTGTGTGTGTGTGTGTGTGTGTGTGTGTGTGTGTGTGTGTAGTAAAGATATAATGTTAATTCAGTAGCCGAGAAGGAGGACCTGGCAGAACAAAGTGGGTGGGAGGAGGTGGGGGGACAGGTGGGGAGATTCTTAAAAAGCATATTATTCATTAAAAGAAAGATTTCACAGAGCTATGTATTATAAAAATCTATTCCAAACTAACATATTCCTCCACTGTGCTCTCATGCCACTTGGAGCATTTATTTTACTACTCTTCACATTGTGTCATGGCTACCTATGGTTTAACTGTACATTAATACCTTACTTACTTTCTAGTCACTATCAAAGCTTATGTAAGAAATAGTCAGCTAAGCAACTATGTAAGACATCAGTCCTTAAGGTGTACCAAACAACTTCTGGAATGAATTTGAATTATTATCTCAGCTAACTCATATAACTCATGTCACCCCTTCTATAATAGTGAGATGTATGTTGGTTCAGATCCTGTACTGTCTTTGAGAGGTCAACACCAACACTACTATTTGTTTTGTATTTTGCAACAAACAAGTGCTAATTAAAGGGTGTGATTATAGTCAGGGCCACCAAAATTTAAATCTGTCAGTCACTTGTACGTAATAGGTGAATGCTAAGAGAAATCCTCTTCCTGTAAGAATGAAAACTGTTCTCAGCAATCAGACTGTTGACATTCCAGAGAATGTCGACATCACTGAGAAGAGACACACAGTTATTATGAAGGACCCCAGAGGAATTCAGTCACATCAACATAAAAAAGTCTCCTTGGAAAGAAAAAGAGACTCCAGGTTGACAAATGTTGGGGAAATAGAAAGGAACTGGCTATGGTTTTGACTCTCCATAGACATATACATGGATATTGCACTGGGCTTCCTTTACAAGATGAGGTCTACATATGCTCACTTCCTATCAATGTTTTTATTCAGGAGGGTGGGTCTCTTGTTCATATCTGAAATTTATTGGGTAAAAAATACATCCACAATGTTTGGATGACACCAGTCATCTGTTGTTCAGTATCTCAAACCCCAAAATATGAGTTCATTCTTGAAGGAAACACATTGAAAATGTGTCATACTCAGATGCTTTGATTCAGCAAACCACAATAGTTAAAAAAAAAATTGGATTGTATCTATAATTCTGGAAAAGGAACAGTTCAACCGGCTGATGAATAATATCTAAGAATTGTCCAGCTATGGAAAAAACAAGAAGCTAGATGATTCTTAAGATCTATTTGTGATATTTTAAAGATGCAACAAAGCCCTGCATTAAAAGAACAAAAAAGGAATCGATGCTTGTTACAGTACTATTTATCAAGAATGAGTTATTAATTATTTCATTTAAAACGTGTACTTGCTTGTTCTTTCATCTACTCATCAAATATTATTGAACACATAAAAGATTCTGGACACTGTTCAACAATCTAGAAATGGCAGAAAACAAGATGCAGCACATGGAACTATTTGGAAGCAAACATATGAGGAGCCCATTAAATATTTGAGAATTTGTGAAGTATCCCTACTCTCTTGGAGACATGCTCTGTCAGAAATGAAAGAAACTCCTCTGAGGCAAAGTATCCTGGTATGTGGGAGGGGGAGCCTACTGAGATGGGTTACTCCATCCAGCCTAGATCCTTGAGTACCTCCTTTTTCCACATCAGGAAAGAGCCAGGGCCTGAGTTTTAGAGCATCACAAGTGTGCACTTCACCAAAATGATAATTGATACTCATAAAACAGAATGAGCTAATAGAAGAAACCACTAGAAAAGTGAGAGCATAACTACTATGAAAAATTAAACTGAATAACATCACAGTAAAATTGACAATCTAAAGTGTGTCAACATGTCAATTAAATACATAAATATTCTCAATGAGATCAGCTGGGATAAATGTTTACCAAAAAACTAAATAGAAATAGGTAGTTTGAAAAATATAGATTGATATTAAAGATTCAATTGATCATAAGTATGCACAGAAAAAAGTAATGAAGAGCTGTAAACTAGGCCACAGCAACAGAAAAGAGAAAAATAATAGAAAAGAGTAGTGATGTTATGGGAAAAATTAAAACATCAACATTTGTATAATAGGAGTTAACACATATAAATAGGTTAAACATTAAAATAAATATACTGAGAGTGTGTAAAAATTAAAAGAATCTTTTACAGGGAATAAGACTTTTATATAACTTATAAAATTGAACAAATACAAGCACTGTAGGAACCATGACTTTTCAGTCTGTTGGATAATTAATGTTCATTTAACTATGAATTAAACATTTATTCCTTTAAGAAGCTATATTTCAGAGTGTAAGAAATTGAGTTACAGTGGCAGTAGATATAGCAATGCATGTTCTGATTATTTTTTGTACACAATTTTTGAAATATATGAGCATAGCTTGATTTACACTTATTTTTATCTAAAATAAACTGATCAGTTGTTAGAGGGGAAAACTCATTTTAGCAACCACTTTTTTTTCAAATGGGTGCCAACTTTCTTTGAATGAGGAGATTGCATTGTCAGACATATAGGCAGGTGTCTTCTGTAAGGCATATTCAGAAGAAAAATGATAAGAAGGATTTTTAAAGCCTTCTGTGGGTGGACTCCAACACTAGTATTGATGGAATCCTTTACATTATTTTAAATTATATATCATTTGATGCCTACCAGAATTCCCTAGTGATAAAATTCAAGAAAAATTTTGGTATAGAGAATGAAGTAGATGGAAAGGTTTTATTTTTTGGTTTTTTGCTTTTGTTTTTAAAGAATGGTGCCCCATTGATCTAGTGTAGGTTTCTTATATTTCTTTCAAAATTGTCCTGCAGTTTTTACCATATAATCTCTACACATATATATTTTATTAGATTTATAATATTTTTTTGTTCTTGATGTTATTATAAATGTTCTTTCTTTTTTTAAATTTTCAATTGTAATAGTCTATTTCTAGTTTCTAGCAACACAATAGATTTTGCATATTGACTTTGTATTCTATGAAAATCCTAAACTTATTTATTAGATTTAGTAATATTTTAATAGATTATTTGAGATTTTCTATGTGGACAATCATGTAGTCTGAGAACAGAGGTAATTTTATTTTTCAATCTTCATGTGATTTTTATTTTTTCCTTTTGCTATGATGAGTTTTCTGAAAAAAGATGTGTCTCTGTCTTTGTCTGGTTTCAGGATAATACTGGGCTCATTAAGTTAGTTGGAAAGTGTTCTTTTGTTGAAAAATTTGTTAACAATGGGTATTATTTCTTGCCTAAACATTTGAGAGTATTCATCAGAGAAGCTATCTGGACCTGAGATTTTCTTTGTAGGTGTATAGACTTTTCCCCCTGTAGTGTTCCTAATTAGAGTCTACCTTTCCTGATTCACTATTGTCACTAAAGCTTTCTCTTGCTTAGTGTTGCATGATGTATATTTTCAATAATTTTATTTTCAATCAATGTATGTAACATTATTTTAAGTGTGATTCTTGTAGACAGAATATAGCCAGGACCTATTTTCTTATACAGTCTAATGTGAATAGATCATTTACTCTCAATGCAATTTCAATGCAATTTTTTAAGTAGTTGGTATTAAAATTTGACATATAGCTATATACTATTTATCCAATTTTTTGTCCTTTTTTTCTTCTTTTCATGGATTGTTCTTGACTACCTTTATGTTCCCTTTATCTAGGGTTAACAATATATTTCTGTAATTTATCAAAGTGTAGATTGAAATGGATATTACACTTCACATGTTGTATATAAATCGTATATTACCAATTTTTCCCTCTGTTTTTTGTGCTATCACTGTTACAGACTTTACTTTTTATATATTCTTTGCAACACATCAGTACTATTATTGCATTGAAAATTCATTTTTCATTTAGAGAGATTAAAAAATAGAAAAATATTTTATTTTTACCTTTATTTTAATCATTTCTCTTGATCATCCTTTCTTTTTAAAGGTTCACATTTCTGTTTGTTGCTTCTGCCTAAGGACCTTCTTGTAACGTTTTTGTAGTACAGATATCTTGGTAGTGAATTCTCTCAGCTTTAGTTTGTCTGAAAAGTCTTTCTACATTTTTGGTGAGAAATATTTTCACTATACATAGAATTCAGTATTGGCAGTAGTTTTATTGTTGTTTCAGCATTTTGGAGCTGTTAATCCATTATCTTATGACTTAAACAGTATTTCCTTTATATGCAATATGTCTTTTATTCTCAAGCTGCCTTCATGGTTTTTCTTTATCTTTAATATGTAATAATGTAATAATGTAAATATGATGTGTATACATTTGTTCGTTGGTTGATATTTATTCTCTTTAATTGACTTAGCTTCCTGGATCCATGGTTTGCTTTCATGCAATATTTTTAGAAATATTTCAACACAGTGTCCTCAAACCTTTTTTTATACTATATGCTCTCTTCTGCTTCTAGGATTGCATTGACAAGTATGTTAAATTGTTTGAAATGTTTCCACAGTTCTTAGAGACTGTGATCTTGTTTGCCTGCATATTTATATATATTATATATACTATATTAACATTTTATTTATATATATTTATTTACTTACTCTTTTTTTCTCTTGGTGCTTTAATTTGGGTAATTTCTATCTACCTATCACCGGTGATTCTTTCTTCATCTGTGTCAAGTCTACTGATCAGCCCATCAAAAGCATTTTTTTTAATCTCTACTACCATTCTTCTAGCATTTCCATTTGATTCTTTCTTATAGTTTCTATTTCTCTCTGAAATTCTCCAACTGCTCTTGCATGCTGGACACCTTTTCTACTAGAGCCTTTAACATATTAATCAACAGTTATTTTTAAATGTTTAAATTTTTTAAATATTAAAAAAAATTTTAATCTCTGTCATTGTTTCAACAGTTAGATCATATCTGAGTGTGAAATTTATACTTTGTATTTATGACTAGAAATGTGTATGTATATTCTGCTAGTATGTGAGTGGGGTGAGTTGACTTAACCTATCCAAGAATTGAATTGAGTAGGTTTCATTGTTGTTTCAAATTCCCCCACTCTTACCTTGTCCTTAGGGTTGTGGTTAGTTTGCTGAAGAATTTTTTTTAATGACCTTCCTCTGCTGTAGTCCTTCTCTGTGTGCTGCCATCTCAAAATGGGTCTCTATGCAGTTGTTTCTGTCACAGCAGTAGACTGTTGGTGATTTTTACTCCTCAGTTGCTAGCCTGCTTATAGGGAAGGACTTTTCTCAGGCCTCCTCTGTCCTCTGCAGCCATTGTGTTTCTGGACCTCAGGACGGGTCTCCGTGATCTGAACCCTCCTCCAGTGAAGTAACTCTTATATGTAGGGGACCTGTAATGGTTCCCCCCTTTCTCTTTTTCCTAGCTACAGTAGGTCTTCACCTGTGCCCTGTGGGCAAAAGAGATTGCTGCCCATCCCCCCATGGGTTAGTTCTTATCCCTTCCATCAGGATATCGAGTGAAATGCTTTCTCCCATCTGCAGCACTGTCCCCAGTATTTCTCACAATTACCCTAGAAAAGAGCCTGTGAAAAGCTATAACTCCTCTTGTGTGTGCAGCTCCCTAGGGATTTTATGCTTTCACTCTGACCCATAGTCAGCATTTGTCAGTTTGTTAACAAATTTCACTGTTACTTACTCATTTTGCTCACACTAGAGATTTATTGAGCACTTACTCCACACCAAATATGAGGCTAGGATCAAGGGATTCACGATCAGTAATAATAATAGTAAAATAGAGGCTTCCAATTTTAGTACCAGTTCTTCTCACTCTTATCTGCGTATTAGAGCTTTCATGCCTCTGGGTGTCTCAAATCAGCATCCAAGATAAATTAAAACAGATTCTCTGGTGATGGGATCTACCTAACAGTATTTTGTTAGAACAGCTCCCCAGGTGATTCTATTATATCCCCAAGGCTGCCCACTACATCATCCAGCAATCCTATCTCCTGCGACTTCTGTTTCTCTTCAGTTTAGAAATGAAACCCTTATCAAAATATGCCTTACTGTGTAATAGCATGGCTGTCTCCTAGGGAAAAAGGAATTTACTGAATTAAAAATGGGAGACAAACTTTTACAAATAATTATTTCTTTCTCTAACTGTGGTTCTGTTGTGTTTACCTGATGGATCAATTTTTATTATCTGTTTTCTATTCATTTCAAATTAGGGGAAACTACTTGGTATATTGAATCGATGGGGGTGATGTTTATGGGAAGGAGCATGATCAACAAATTACCAGACATTATCCCTGATTTCCCAAGGTGAGCTCTTGGCATTTTCAGTGAGATGGCTTTTAAAATGTATTGCATTAGTTATTCAGAGACAGAAAAGTAGAAGCTGAGTTCACAGGATTCCCGATACTACAAATTCTGTTCTTGAGCAGCCAAATTATTTCCCTGGAGGTCTTTGGGATAACACAGGTTTAAACAAAGGCCAGTTGTTTCTCACAGAGACACTGGCCTGAAAGCTCAAGGTAAAATTCTAGTGAGATACAAGACAACTCTTTTTAATGCTGTCCAGTTGGACCAAATTGATCAAAAACCACAGCATTCTAAGTCCACTATTTTGTCCACATTAATGTCTGGTTTTACCACTCCAAGTAGCCATAGCCCAGGCCTGAGAGGAAGCAGCAAAGAGAACGAGAGCATGAGACCTTGTAGGTCCAATGCAGGCTCATGGTGTATGATATTTGGTCTTCTTTTCTTTCCTTTACTACTTTTTTATTCAAAATGCAGAGGCATTAACATATTTTAGGAAATTGAAGTTAACAAGTTAACTTAAGTTTTCTACCTAAAAAGATATACACATTTATACAGGTCACAGGGGTCAGAACATTTCAATTGTTGAGCAAGAATAAAGGAATTTTATAACAAAATTTCAAAGGTTAGGCCCAGTATGAACCCAAGTGTGGCTGGATGACCAAGGAGTCCTTTTTCCATTTTACTGAATCTCATCCCATCTTGAGGGAAAGAGCCTGCTTGTAGAACAAACCACCAGCATAAGTATAAATTATCTCAAGACCTGAAAGATACCGGGCATATGTGCACAGAGTCATAAAAATGTGAAACTGGTTTTGAACTCCTGTCCTATCCCAGTCCCCATGTCCCATATTAAGAAAGCTCTACACAGGGAAGTAAATGATGGTTTCTGAATGAGACTCATTTATTGAGTGAAAATTCTGTAAAATTAACCCCTGCAAATTATTTTATCAACATTATGGAAGCAATCTAATCTGATCAATCTTCTCACTTAAAAAAATTAATAAAAGTGCAAGTAAAATCTTTTTTTTTTTTTTTTGCCAAAAAAAATTTTTTTTAATCATTAAAAAAAGATAATCTCTGATATTGTGTTCTAAAAATATTATAGTTTGCCCTTTATATTTAGATTCTGAATTCACTAAGAATTGATTTTTGTAAGGTAGGGGTCCAATTTAGTTACTTTTCATATGGATAACAAAGTACCATTTATCAGAAAAAGCTATCTATCCTTTTTTCACTGCTCCTTTTTACCAGCTCTACTGTAGGTCAAGTTTTCATTTTTTCATGGGTCTGTTTCTGGGCTATTTTATTTCATTGGCTACATTTTTTGTCTCTATGTTAGTAAGATACATTTTAATTATTAGGGATTTATAATAATTATTTATATTTTGTATGGCAAGTCCTCCCATCTAGTTCTTCAGAATCACCTTGTCAATTTTCCCCTCCTCCCAAAACACTTTTAGGATTTTGATTGGAATTTATCAGATCTACAGATTAATTTGGGGAGAACTGACATCTTCACAGCACTGAGTCCATGACTGTAATACAGCCCTCCATTTATTCAGTTATTCTATAATGTTACTCAGTGAAGTTTTTTTTTTTTTTTTTTTTTCTTTGGCTTTGTCACAGCTTACCCTTCCCCCTCCCCATATCCTCAAGTCCATTCTCAAGTAGGTCTGTGTCTTTATTCCCGTTTTGCCCCTAGGTCCTTCATGACTTTTTTTTTTTTTTTAAATTCCATATATATGTGTTAGCATACGGTATTTGTCTTTCTCTTTCTGACTTACTTCACTCTGTATGACAGACTCTAGGTCTATCCACCTCATTACAAATAGCTCAGTTTCGTTTCTTTTTATGGCTGAGTAATATTCCATTGTATATATGTGCCACATCTTCTTTATCCATTCATCTGATGATGGACACTTAGGTTGTTTCCAGCTCCGGGTTATTGTGAATAGAGCTGCAATGAACATTTTGGTACATGTCTCTTTTGGAATTATGGTTTTCTCAGGGTATATGCCTAGTAGTGGGATTGCTGGGTCATATGGTAGTTCTATTTTTAGTTTTTTAAGGAACCTCCATACTGTTTAAAATCTTTTTAAAGATAAACATTTCCATTCATTGTTGAACTGGCAAGAAAGAAATCATCAGAGATCAAAACAAAGTGAAAGTAGAACTCTTATCAGTTAGAGAAGAGTTATTAAAAATAATCAAGCATATTTTGAGATACAACCAAATAGACCTTCTAGAAATAAATACATAATTGTTGAAAATTTAAATTAATTGGATTGTTTAAGAATAAATTAAACATAAACACAACTAAACAAAGAATTAGTAAACCAAAAGTAAAACTAAGATTTTTTGTGTTTGTTTTTATGTTTTTCCTAAGAGCAAAGAGAAAAAGCCACAGAGGATATGGATAAGAAATTAATAGAAATAGTAGTTAAGGTAATAAGATTTTATATCTTACTTGAATTCCATATGATGGAAAGAGAGAGAATAAAAAAGGCAATATTTTAAGGGCTAATAAATGAGAATATCCAAAAATTAATTTTTAAAAAGATGATACTCATATTAACAAAGCTCAATGAATTACCAGTTAAGCATGTTTAAAGCAACCCCTCCCCCTGAAAAAAGTAGAAAGATCAAACTACCATCTCAGAACACAAAACCAAAAGAGAAGATGTTAATGACCACTAGAAATTTAAGAGAGATTATTTAAAAGAAATAACATATATACTAACAACACACTTTTTCATAGGAACAATGGAAGTAAGAAATTTAACAATGGAAGTAAATAAGTAAGCAGGGAATTTCTCAATTTGCTAATTAAAAATATATGTCAGCCTGACATAAGTATAGCTACGCTTGCTCTCTTTTGGGTTCCATATACATGGAATAACTTTTTTCTACCTCTTCACTTTAAGCCTATGTGTATCCTTAAAGCTGAAATGTCTCTCACAGACAGCATTAGTTGGGTCTCAGATTTTTTTAACCAGTCTGATATGCCATTCCTTTTGATTGGAGCATCTAATCCATTTACATTTAAAGTAATTATTGATAAGTAAGGATCTAGTAATGGCATATTATTAATTGTTTCCTGGCTGTTTTATATTTCCCTTATTCCTTTCTTGCTGTCTTCCTTTGTGAATAGATGATTTTCCAAGGCAGTATGCCTTGTTTCACTTTTCTCTATCTTTTGTGTATCTACTGTAGGTTTGTATATTTAAAATTTGCTAGGACAGTAGACCTTAAGAATTTTCACCAGACACATTGAAAAGAATGGTAACTGTGTGAGGTGATGAATATGTTAGTTAACCTAATTCTGGTAATCATTTCTCAAAGTGTATATGTGTCAAAACATCACATTGTATATTTTAAATGTATGCAATTTTATTTACCTCAATTATACCTCAATAAAGCTGAAAAAAAATACACCAAGAACTTTAAAAAAAATATGTCACTCTGGCATGTATACAAAATGAAATTATCTTTCAAGGAAAAAGGCAAAATAAAGATATGTTTAGATTAACAAAAACACTGAGCTAGTGTTTACCAGTAAGCATGAACCCTCAGAGTCTTCATGGCTCCTGAGGATCTGGAAAAAATGGAAACTTCACTGGGACTGTGAATGGGGAATGGGAGATTAGCTGAGGTGGGAACAAAGCTGGAATGCTACATTTGTAAGTCCCTTGGTTAAAAAATGTGATGACATTGAGAAGGAAGTACACTGCCTACTGCTGAGGACAGTTGGGGAAAGAAAGAAAGAAACAAAAACTACTTTAATCAGAGAGGCAATTGGCTCAGCCTTAGTTGTGAGACCCGAAAAATGCTGGGGAGAGTGGCGTCTGTGGCAACACTAAGAACAGTATATGAATGCACTACACTTTTATAAGACTTATCCAGGTAAAGAGCTTAGACACCAATCCTCCCAAATATTCCAAACCCAGTTCTGACTCCTTCAGTTGTTTGAGACAGCTATAGCAGAAAGAAATGGATTTTTGAACCAGACTGTGACTGAAATAATAATCCTATATTACCAGTGAACCACTGCATTAAACTTAGAACATCAGAATCCATCTTGACTAATTTGTTTGTACACCATAAAGCAGTCATATGTTTTTTAAAAAGAAATACTAACTATAAAATTTAACTACTACATGCACAATTCTGTGACTTTAAATTTTACAACTGTTAATGACTTTAAAAAGTAAATTCTGTCAGAAATGTGAAGGCATAAACTTTAGTGTGATATGATCAAGGGGACAGTTTAAGGTATCAGATTAAAGGAAAGTAGCAGTTATCAAAGTTAGGATTTCATCCAGACTCCATGAAGGGCTTTCCAGGCATATCCAATGTGTAGCACGATGCTTTGCACATTGCAGGCAATCAATAAATAGGGAGGCAGCAGTTGAGTCTCACAGTTGTAGGGATATAGACAGATTAACAGTGGAAAATCAAAAGATGTTATTTGATAAAATTTATAGAAATTCTAATTGGATAAAGGTATCAATTAAGGTTGAGGCATCCAGAATAATGACTAGCCATTTTTAATTAGCTCCAAAGTGTTATTTTGTATAAGTCTTCTTCTCAAGAAGATAAAAGAGTGGGGGAACAAGTGAACAAGACCAAATTTTAGATGGGTCATGGAGTGTATGTTTATTTCAAAACTATTTTGCTAAAGTCTGGATTGCTACTAACAATTCATGAACTGTTATTCTAGCTTAGGGTTTATTACGACAGAATTGCCTAGGGTTTTTTGTTATAATTAGAAAGCATATTAAACAGTACATGATCTGCATTCTACCTTTAAAACTGAACATAATTTAATTCAATAATGATTCAGTACACTGCTCAAAATCCTTATTAGTACATGTTACACTAAATATCCAAAATTCTTGCGATAGCTCCAAAATATTAGGCAAGTGAATACACTAAGACAGTAAAATTCTGGTGCCTAAACTTCTAAATACTGCCATTGTACAGCATATAAACTTTTCTAAAACCAGATGGATATCGATAATGAAAAGTGTAAATTAATAAGATTTCCTAGTTATTCCAGGAATTATTTTTTAAAAAGAGTCCTCATTTCTGTGATACCACAACCTTTGAAATCACTTACTTTGAAAGAGAGAATATCAAAATGTGTGTTTTTTCAGCCAAACCTGTTGACACTTTTATAGAATCATTCCAATTGTGTCTATGCAACATTAGTGAGGAAAATGACTTCCTTAAGTTAAAGATGTCAATTTTCTGCACTTTTGCTTTACTCTGAGCACATAGCCTTTAACAAAGCAGTGGTCTTTGCTGAAAAAAAAAATTCTAATGAAAAACATTCACAGTGTCATCAGACCCATGTTCTTGATGTGTATGTAACTCATGTTGCCCTGTTACAAAATAGGAGAATGTAGCCAATGGGAGTTAGTTAAATTTCCAAAAGGCCAAGATCTATTGTCAATAACAGAAGTTCAGGGGAGAGGAGGAGGGGGGTGTTCTTTGGTTGAATCAATGGTTCACCCATTTGAAGAATGCTGTATTTCTTATGAAGCCACATATACTTAACCATCATTAGTAACATCAAGCACGTGTTTTAAATGAAAAATCACCACTCACATTATTTCTCTAAACTAAACTATTATCTCCAGAATTAAATCTCTTTCAGTTCAGGCCTCTTAATGTTTCTTTTGTTTCTTTATCCCCATGGATGCAACTAAAGCTTCAGCATACATTTTGGATCATGTTGCTGTTGACCTTGTGTGTTGTCGCTATAATTCTCATTCAATAATGGGAATTATTCTTTCACTTTCCAAAACTGTCCAAATTCTGAGCTGGATTCACATCATTAGGTCATCAAACTGCTACATACAATAAGTAGTAGTACTTTAGTAACAACTGCATCCTAAGTTTGCAATTTTATTTCAAACCAGCTTGTTCCAGTTGTGTCCTGATTGCTTTGTGATATGTTGTGTTCATCCTCCATTAGACAAAGGCCGACAATACAATTCACCCAGGGGAGACATGGAGGTGGAGGGTGGCCTCAAGAGGTGCTTCTTGGAAGCATACAATTCAAATGGATCTCACTAATTGCCATGGAGAGTTTGCATGCTGATTCCTTTGATAGTTTTTATACTGAGAAAGAATTATTAAAAAACAAAATGTTTTGCTCCTGAATAGCATATAAGGGTTTCCTTTTACTACCAAACATGATCATTTCTCAAGGGGAAACATAAAGACAAGGAGATAGATAGATAGATAGATAGATAGATGATATAGATATATATGCTTCTGAATAGTATGTGATAGGGTGATAACTGCACCTTTTAGAAATCTCTCATTTCTTCCAGCTGATTTCTCGGAGTATTGTCTACCTTAACAATACAGTGCATTCACTAATACTTGCAATGTTTTTTCTTCCCCCCTTGTGGATGGCTAACACTCTGTCTTCTAAAAGGAACAAGACAGAACTCGGTTATAATGACCAAGTCTAAATGCATGAGTTTTGCTTGCATATCACTTTAACTGTGGATAGGATATCATGCCATTGTTCTTCATGTTCTACTATCCTCAAATACCTCTTTCAAAAGATCTATTTTAAGTAACTAACCATTATCCAGGCTTGTAATTGATTTAATAATCCCATATTTCCTTGGGATTTCTCCTTCTACCCAAACTAACCATAAGCCTCACTCTCTCATGTATCCATTATTTATTGCTAACATGAAATCATAATGGCAATTCATTCATCTAACAACCAATACTTATTTAATATTTACTTATGTAAAATACTATGTTTCTGAGTGTGGAGGTAGGCAAAAAGGTAAATATACTAATACACTTCTTAAAATTGTATATACAGTTGACCCTCTGTATGCACTGGTTCCACAGCTGTGGATTCAGCCACAGTTGCTTAACCCTCGCATATGGAGAGTAGACTGTATTAGTAGCCCCTTTAGAGAAGGGACTTGAGCATCTGCTGACTTTGGTATCTGCGGGGCTCCTGGAACCAAACCCCCATGGATACCGAGGGACAACTCTAATAGGAAAAGCAAGAACTAAATAAAAATAAAGGCAAAATATTAAAAAGTCCCATATGAAAGGAAAGCAAAGTACAATAGGAATTCAAACAGAGAGCCCTCACTTTAGATGAACTTTAAGTGGAGCTTGGCTGATGGATTGGAGTGTGACAGTAGGGATGGTTTGATTGTTCTAAGTGAAAATGATAGTATGAGCAAAGGTCCTCAGGCATAAAAGCTTACAGATCATTACCTAAGTAACTATTAGCAATTTACAGAATGGTACAGGATTCAGCATATAGAAGAGTGTTTAAGAGAGGTTTATCAAACATTTCGTTGATCAAGAAGGATGAAGACTGGAATGATTGATGATTGGCATTTCAGCTACAGTGCTTTTGCGAGTGAAGCTAAGGACATAAATACCTTTATGTTTTCCCTTCATGTGCAGTCTCTCTTAATATATATACAGGATATTTTTTCAACTATTTGTTTTCCTTTATCACACAGAACCAATAGGTAAAATGGTGAATGCAAACAACATGTAAGAATTCAAGTCAGTTGTAGAGGGAAAAGCAGAGGCAAGAATTCTGTGAAACAATTTATTTGAGATTTTAAAATGTGTTTCTCCCATATCTAAGACATAATTATTTCATTTTTAAGACAGTGAGTGATCTGGTAGTTTTTGTAAAAGAGTGGAATCTGGCCTCTAAAGGGAGGCAGGGTTAGATAGTTTTAAACCACAGACACCACGGGCCACTTCCATGTTTTCTTCTTGCGGTGAATTTACTCTTACTCAGAACAATCACATGCTTTCAGCCCTGAACCCAGTTTGTAGTTAGTCCCTTAGGCTGCTACCCTCTTTTCTCCACATTGTTCTTGTTGTGTTGGCTTCAGGCAGAGATTCAAAGGAAACTGCTCACATTACCAGATCGAATAAGAGCTTCTAACATTAACTTAAATAAGAGACTTTTCTGCTGACATATCTTTTAATGTATCTATTTACTCACTTAGTCACTTTCAGATTCACTCATTCAGGAAATTGAGCTCCTGTCACCTGCCAGGAACTGAACCAGGCAATGAGAACACAACACAGGCAGATACAGATGGCCCTTTAGTTCACAAGAAGCAGATTCTGACACAGATCAGAGTAACCCTACAGAACGAACAGGATGTTAAGGTGCTGGGAATAGGAAGATGAATGCACCATATTGTTTATCTCCTCTTCTCTTTACCTTTTCATCCTGACTTTACCGTCACTGTATGATGGATACATGAGGAATCACATTATGTTCTCTCTTGATTCAATCATCTACGCTTCCTCTTTCAACTGTTTCACTCTGTGTATTTCTTCCTTGGATTTTACAAAATTTAAATGTTAAAAATAAAAGGGCACCCTCTTGCACTGTTGGTGGGAATGTAAATTGGTACAGCCACAATGGAGAACAGTATGGAGATTCCTTAAAAATCTAAAAATAGAACTACCATATGACCCAGCAATCCCACTACTGGGCATATACCCTGAGAAAACCATAATTCAAAAAGGGTCATGTACCACAATGTTCATTGCAGCTCTATTTACAATAACCAGGACATGGAAGCAACCTAAGTGTCTATCAACAGATGAAAGGATAAAGAAGATGTGGCACATATATACAACGGAATATTACTCAGCCATAAAAAGGGATGAAATTGAGTTATTTGTAGTGAGGTGGATGGACCTAGAGACTGTCATACAGAGTGAAGTATGTCAGAAAGAGAAAAACAAATACCGTATGCTAACACATATATATGGAATCTAAAAAAAAAAATTGTTCTGATGAACCTAGGGTCAGGAGAGGAATAAAGATGCAGATGTAGAGAATGGACTTGAAGACACGGGGTGGGAGAAAAGTAAGTGGGGATGAAGTGAGAGAGTAGCATTAACATATACATGCTACCAAATGTAAAATAGATAGCTAGTGGGAAGCAGCTGCATAGCACAAGGATATTAGCTCATTGCTGTGTGACCACCTAGAGGGGTGGGATAGGGACGGGGGAGGGGGACGCAAGAGGGAGGGGATATGGGGATATACATATGCATATAGCTGATTCACTTTGTTATACAGCAGAAAGTAACACAACACTATAAGGCAATTATACTCCAGAAAGATGTTAAAAATAAATACAACACTCATTTCCATATTAAAAATAAATAAATAAATAAAAGGGCAATATACATATTCACAGGCATATTACCGAACATGTTTTTACCCAGTATGGTTTAGGATTTGGGGATTGTTATAAGTACCTGTAAGATATATACTATTTATCATTCATTAGGGATCATAAATAATTTAAAATGTATATTCCTTGCTAGAATTTGATGATTAACAAAATGACTAATCTTTATTGTGTGTTTATTATATTTGGCATACTTTTCCCACTTAATCTCTGTACACACTCTATATAAATACACACTCTATATAAATATATATGTACTCATTTAAAATTGAGGAAACTGAGGTTTTAATTCATAGAAAAATATGTTTTAATAGTTTACTAAAACCGCCTTTATTGGTTAAGTTAATTCTCTTCAACTTCTTTAAAACTGTATCCATACATGACTGAGATGAGCAGAGATTCTAGAATGCTAGAGCATGTCTCTCTTTTGATGTTTGCTTTACCTAAAGAGAATTGAACAGATTCAATAGCACAAACAGCTTTTAAAAGGAAAACATTAACAGTCTATCCAGATATATCAAACCCTGGACCTATACAAGGGTTTGGATCCTAGCAATAAGTTAGAAACTGAAAAACATGACTTCTTTTAGGCTGAAAGGTTACAATGGAATATATTACATCAGTAATGCCTTATAGTTAAGTAGATGGCCTCAAATTCTTCTCTGCTCCGCAAGCCAGAGGGGAAATGGAGGAATTTTCAATAATGCTGCAAAATAATGGACTCAATTCTCCCCTGCATCTCAGGAACACAAACAAATCTCTGCCATTTTCATTCCCTTCCTATATCCCATAATTGAATCTTTCCAAAATTAGATATAGAAAAAAAACCCAGTGTTTCACACCAAGCAGAACTACCCATTCTGCTGTGTTTTGTGTATCTTTTTAAAATGTAGTACTGGTGTTTCAAATCTATATGGAAATGTAGGATTAAAAAAAGCTGTATTGGAATAAATTTCCCATAGTTAAAATATTTCATTTTAAAAGTAAAACCATTAAATCATTTTAAAAAATATGAGGGAGATGGGAAAAAGATTTAAATATATGACATGTAAGTTCAATTTATGACATATGTAGTATAGAGATTAAATGGCAATATCAATAATATCAAAATCAATTTCACTGATTATACATTTTCTAGCTAATATATTAATTACTTTCTGGTCAGATATCATTTGATTATTTCATAACCCATATAATGTAGGTAATTATTATTATCCTATTTTGCAGATTAAGAAACCATGCTTGTAGTAATAGATAGAATAAGAAATTGAGTCTATTGAACATATATCTATCACCAAAGTCTGCAAAGTTAAACACTACACAATAATGGGTCAGTTCATCATATATGTATGTCTGTGTTGTTTGTGTGTGCAACATGGTTTCACCAACTGACTTCATCAAATTTTATATAAATATATATGATTAATATATAGCAAATATACATATAACCATTATATATAAATTTTATATGTGTAAATTGGGTATATATATATATATATATATATATATATACATTAGTATACTTATAAAATATATATATGCACAATATATAAAAAGAGGTTCTCAAAAAACCAAGGATATAAAATCAAAATGACTTAAGATACTAAAATACTATCTTGTACATGTTGCATTGAAAAAATTTTGCAGTTTGATAATACTAAGTGTTTGAAAAGAAATGTACCAAGCATTCAAAATAATGTGAATAAATAGCAATTTATATACATTGCTGGTGGGAGTGTAAATTTCTATGATAACTTTGGAAAACAAATTGGGTTTATTTTGTAAAGTAAGTGTATGTAACCCAAGAAAATATATAGAAAATACTGTTGAAATTGTACAATGGGAGTGATATGTAAAATGTCCAAAGCAGCAATGTTGATAATAAGGAAAGAAAATTGGAAGCAAGTTAAATATTCACTGAATAGTAGATGGTTAATCAAATATGCTATATTCACACAATGGGATATTATACAATAGTGAAATTGAACATAATACAGGTCCATATTAAGAAATGAATGGATTTCAGTAAGACAATATTTAGTAATAAACCAGTCACAGAAGACTACATTGGCAATGCCTTTTTAAAAAACTTTTTTAAATTTATTTTTTTATACAGCATGTTCTTATTAGTTATCAATTTTATACACATCAGTGTATACATGTCAATACCAATCTCCTAATTCAGCACACCACCATCCCCACCCCACCGTGGTTTTCCTCCCTTGGTGTCCATACGTTTGTTCTCTACATCTGTGTCTCTATCTCTGCCCTGCACACTGGATCATCTGTGCCATTTTTCTGGGTTCCACATATATGCGTTAATATACGATATTTGTTTTTCTCTTTCTGACTTACTTCACTCTGAATGACAGTCTCTAGGTCCATCCATGTCTCAACAAATGACCCAATTTCATTCCATTTTATGGCTGAGTAATATTCCATTGTATATATATACCACAATTTCTTTATCCATTCATCTGTCGATGGGCATTTAGGTTGCTTCAATGACCTGGCTATTGTAAATAGTGCTGCAATGAACATTAGGGTGCATCTGTCTTTTTGAATTGTGGTTTTCTCTGGGTACATGCCCAATAGTGGGATTACTGGATCATATGGTAATTCCATTTTTAGTTTTTTAAGGAACTTCCTTATGTTCTCCATAGTGGCTGTATCAGTTTACATTCCCACCAACACTGCAAGAGGGTTCCCTTTTCTCCACACACTCTCCAACATTTGTTGTTAGTAGATTTTCTGATGAAGCCCATTCTAACTGGTGTGACGTGATAACTCATTGTAGTTTTGACTTGCATTCTCTAATAATTACTGATGTTGAGCAGCTTTTCTTGTGCTTCTTGGCCATCTGTATGTCTTCTTTGGAGAAATGTCTATTTAGGTCTTCTGCCCATTTTTGGATTGGGTTGTTTGGGTTTTTTTTGTTTGTTGTTTTGTTTTTTTGTGGTATGCGGGCCTCTCACTGGTGTGGCCTCTCCCATTGTGGAGCACAAGCTCCAGACATGCAGGCTCAGTGGCCATGGCTTATGGGCCCGGCCGCTCCGCGGTATGTGGGATCTTCCCGGACCGGGGCATGAACCCGTGTCCCCTGCATTGGCAGGCTGACATCTCAACCACTGCACCACCAGGGAAGCCCTGTTTGTTTTTTTAATATTGATCAGCATGAGCTATTTATATATTTTGGAGATTAATCCTTTGTCCGTTGATTCGTTTGCAAATAATTTCTCCCAGTCTGAGAGCTGTCTTTTCATCTTGTTTATCATTTCCTTTGCTGTGCAAAATCTTTGAAGTTTCATTATGTCCCATTTGTTTTTTTTTTCTTTCATTTCCATTACTCTAGGATGTGGATCAAAAAGATCTTGCTGTGATTTATGTCAAAGAGTGTTCTTCCTATGTTTTCCTCTAAGAGTTTTATAGTGTCCAGTCTTACATTTAGGTCTCTAATCTCTTTTGCATTTATTTTTGTGTATGGTGTTAGGGAGTGTTCTAATTTCATTATTTTACAGGTAGCTGTCCCGTTTTCCCAGCACCACTTACTGAACAGACTGGTTTTTCTCCATTGTATATCCGTGCCTCCTTTGTCATAGGTTAGTTGACCATAGGTTCGTGGGTTTACCTCTGGTTTATCTTGCTCCATTGATCTATGGTTCAGTTTTTGGGCCAGTACCATATTGTCTTGATTACTGTAGCTTTGTAGTATAGTCTGAAGTCAGGGAGTCTGATTCCTCCAGCTGCACTTTTTCCCCCTCAAGACTGCTTTGGCTATTCAGGGTCTTTTGTGTCTCCATACAAATTTTAAGAGTTTTTGTTCTAGTTCTGTAAAAAATGTCATTGTTAATTAGATAGGGATTGCACTGAATGTGTAGATTGCTTTGGGTAGCATAGTCATTTTCACAATATTGATTCTTCCAATGCAAGAACATGGTATATCTCTCCATCTGTTGGTATCATCTTTAGTTTCTTTCATCAGTGTCTTATAGTTTTGTGCATACAGGTCTTTTTTCTCCCTAGGTAGGTTTATTCCTAGGTGTTTGATTCTTTTTGTTGCAGTGGTAAATGGGAGTGTTTCCTTAATTTCTCTTTCAGATTTTTCATCATTATTGTATAGGAATGCAAGAGATTTCTGTGCATTAATTTTGTATCCTGCAACTTTACAAAATTCATTGATTAGCTCTAGTAGTTTTCTGGTGGCATCTTTAGGATTCCCTATGTATAGTATCATGTCATCTGCGAACAGTGACAGTTTTACTTCTTTTACAATTTGTGTTCCTTTTATTTCTTTTTCTTCTCTGATTTCCATGGCTAGGACTTCCAAAACTATGTTGAATAATAGCACTGAGAGTGGACATCCTTTTCTTCTTCCTGATCTTAGAGGAAATGGTTTCAGTTTTTCACCATTGAGAATGATGTTTGCTGTGGGTTTGTCATATATGGCCTTTATTACGTTGAGGTAGGTTCCCTCTATGCCTACCTTCTGGAGAGTTTTTATCATAAATGGGTGTTGAATATTGTCAAAAGTTTTTCTGCATCTATTGAGATGATCATATGGTTTTTATTCTTCAATTTGTTAGGATGGTGTATCACATTGATTGATATGTATATATTGAACAATCCTTGCATCCCTGGGATAAATCCCACTTGATCATGGTGTATGA
The DNA here is from genome assembly GCF_964165515.1 of Mesoplodon bidens. NCBI lineage: Eukaryota > Metazoa > Chordata > Mammalia > Artiodactyla > Ziphiidae > Mesoplodon > Mesoplodon bidens. Next base: position 79,594,598 of record NC_138169.1, on the reverse strand, counting down.
TCCTTTTAATGTGTTGTTGGATTCTGTTTCCTAGTATTTTGTTGAAGATTTTTGCATCTATATTCATCAGTGATATTGGTCTGTAATTTTCTTTTTTTGTCATATCTTTCTCTTGTTTTGGTATCAGGGTTTTGGTGACCACATAGAATGAGTTTGAGAGTGTTCCTTCTTGTGCAATTTTTTGGAAGAGTTTGAGAAGGATGGGTGTTAGCTCTTCTCTAAATGTTTGATAGAAGTCACCTGTGAAGGCATCTGGTCCTGGACTTTTGTTTGTTGGAAGATTTTTAATCACAGTTTCAATTTCATTACTTGTGATTGGTCTGTTCATATTTTCTATTTTTTCCTGGTTCACTCTTGGAAGGTTATACCTTTCTAAGAATTTGTCCATTTCTTCCAGGTTGTCCATTTTATTGGCATAACGTTGCTGGTAGTAGTCCCTTAGGATGCTTTGTATTTCTGTGGTGTCTGTTGTAACTTCTCCTTTTTCATTTCTAATTTTATTGATTTGAGTCCTGTCCCTCTTTTTTCTTGATGAGTCTAGCTAATGGTTTATCAATTTTGTTTACCTCTCAAAGAAACATCATTTAGTTTTATTGATCTTTGCTATTGTTTTCTTTGTTTCTATTTCATTTATTTCTGCTCTGATCTTTATGATTTGTTTCCTTCTGCTCACTTTGGGTTTTGTTTGTTCTTCTTTCTCTAGTTCCTTTAGGTGCAAGGTTAGATTTTTTTTTGAGATTTTTCTTGTTTCTTGAGGTAGGCTTGTATAGGTATAAACTTCCCTCTTAGAACTGCTTTTGCTGCATCCCATAGGTTCTGGATTGTCGTGTTTTCATTGTCATTTGTCTCAAGGTATTTTCTGATTTCCTCTTTGATTTTTTCAGTGATCTCTTGGTTATTTAATAGCATAGCATTTAGCCTCCTCCATAGTGTTTGTGTTTTTTACGTTTTTTTCCCATGTAATTCATTTCTGATCTCATAGCGTTGTGGTCAGAAAAGTTGCTTGATATAATTTTAATTTTCTTAAATTTACAGAGGCTTGATTTGTGACCCAAGATGTGATCTATCCTGGAGGATGTTCCATGCACATTTGAGAAGAAAGTGTAATCTGCTGTTTTTGGATGGAATATCCTATAAATATCAATTAGATCTATCTGGTCTATTGTGTCATTTAAAGCTTCTGTTTCCTTATTTTTTTTTTTTCATTTTGGACGATCTATCCACTGGTGTAAGTGAGGTTTTAAAGTCCCCCATTATTATTGTGTTACTCTCGATTTCATCTTTTATAGCTGTTAGCAGTAGCCTTATGTATTGAGGTGCTCTTATGTTGGGTGCATACATGTTTATAATTGTTATATCTTCTTCTGGAATTGATCCCTTGATCATTATATAGTGTCCTTCCTTGTGTCTTGTAACATTCTTTATTTTCAAGTCTATTTTATCTGATATGAATATTACTACTCCAGCTTTCTTTTGATTTCCATTTGCATGGAATATCTTTTTCCATACCATCACTTTCAATCTGTACGTGTCCGTAGGTCTGAAGCGGCTCTCTTGTAAACAACTTATAGATGGGTCTTGTGTTTGTATCCATTCAGCAAGCTTGTGTTTTTTGGTTGGAGCATTTAATCCATTCACGTTTAAGGTTATTATCGATATGTATGTTCCTATGACCATTTTCTTAATTGTTTTGCATTTGTTTTTGTAGGTCCTTTTCTTCTCTTGTGTTTCCCACTTAGAGAAGTTCCTTTAGCATTTGTTGTAGAGCTGGTTTGGTGGTGCTGTATTCTGTTAGCTTTTGCTTCTCTGTAAAGCTTTTGATTTCTCCATAGAATCTGAATGAGATCCTTGCTGGTAGTGTAGTCTTGGTTGTAGTTTCTTCCCTTTCATCACTTTAAGTATGTCATGCCACTCCCTTCTTGCTTGGAGTTTCTGCTGAGAAATCAGCTGTTAACTTTATGGGCATTCCCTTGTATGTTATTTGTCATTTTTCCCTTGCTGCTCTCAATAATTTTTCTTTGTCTTTAACTTTTGCTTATTTGATTACTGTGTGTTTCTCCTTGGGTTTATCCTGTATGGGACTCACTGCACTTCCTGGGCTTAGGTGTCTATTTCCTTTCCCAATTTAAGGAAGTTTTCAAGTGTAATCTCTTCAAATATTTTCTCTGGCTCCTTCTCTCTCTCTTCTCCTCTGGGACCCCTATAATGCGAATGTTGTTGCATTTAATGTTGTCCCAGAGGTCTCTTAGGCTGTCTTCATTTCTTTTCATTCTTTTTTCTTTATTCTCTTCTGAAGCAGTGAATTCCACCATTCTGTCTTCCAGGTCATTTATCCGTTCTTCTGCCTCAGTTATTCTGCTATTTATTCCTTGTAGTATAGTTTTCATTTCTGTTATTTTGTTGTTCATCTCTGTTTGTTTGTTCTTAATTCTTCTAGGTCTTTGTTAAACATTTGTTACATCTTCTGGATCTTTGCCTCCATTCTTTTTCTGAGGTCCTGGATTATCTTCAGTATCATTATTCTGAATTATTTTTCTCGATCGTTGCCTATCTCCACTTCATTTAGTTGTTTTTCTGGGGTTTTATCTTGTTCCTTCATCTGGTACATAGCCCTCTGCCTTTTCATCTTGTCTACCTTTCTCTGAATGTGTTTTTTGTTCCACAAGCTGCAGGATTGTAGTTCTTCTTGCTTCTGCTGTCTGCCCTCTCAGCAATGCCTTTTTTAAAACAGTAAGTAAATTTAAAAACGAGTAAAACTAATATGTCTGACCCTTGAACAACACAGATTTGAACTTTGTGGGTACACTTATACACAATTTTTTTTCAATAAATGTGTATCACAATACTACATGATCTGTGGTTGGTTGAATGTATGGAGGAAAACCACGGATATAGAGAAATGCTTATACAGAAGGCTAACTGTAGAGTTATAGATGGATTTTTGACTGTGCAGATGGTTGATGACCCTAACCCCACATTATCCAAGTGCCAAGTGTACTTTGTTTACTTAAATACTTATACACAAACACGTTTGGAGGATTAGTTATCACAGGGATAAATTTAGGGAAATTGGCTGCCTGGTTAGAGGAGTGTAAATAGGTCCACTGTAACTTCTTGGTAATTTATTACTTTGCTTGATGGGCCTTGCCTGTCTATTGAATTAGTAAAGTAAATAATAAATAAATAATGTAAAATTGAGTAACAGTAGGTAATGGTAATTCAAGGACAAAATATGACAATGCTTAATGAAGCAAGAATTGCAAAATACATTCTTCTCTCCACTTGACCCCACCCCCAAGAAAAGGAAAATAAACAGCAGCATTGCTGAAATCCAAATTTCCACATGACTTGAGGCATGTTTTATTCTGGATGGTTAGCTAGTGTCAGTGGTGGGATTTCACAATAACCGTACTGTGGGATGTATGAACAATACTAGCTTTATTTTCAACACACACATCAGTTTCCCCTTGCCTGACCCCCAGTTCGTCTGGTAGCAGGTTGTTGTTTATAGGTATCTCAGACTGTTTTAGGTTGGTTTCTCAAGAAACAGAAATGGAGGTGTGTATGCAGGAAGTTGCTCTGTCTAGTGCTCTTAGGGGAAAAAAATCTAAGAGAATGAGGGAAGCAGAGTTTGACAGAAAGAGTAGTTTAACAAAGGTAACTGGCCAGGAGCTCTCTCTCCAGCTGGATGGCTCTTAGGAAATTTTCTACCTAGTGGCAACGACCTTTGTACTCCCCCAGAGACCAGTCAGTGGACGCTGACTTCCCTGGCGAGGGGATTGCAGATTTATGTGAAATGGCTCCCTTTGTTGTCTAGACAGGAACTCAGCTGTGAGCTGTCAGCCACAGAAATTCACAGTGGCTGGGGGAGTAGAGCCTGTATCTTCCATATCATGGCCCCGTTGGGTTTCAGTTTTGTGCAGAGACACAACTGTCTCATTTACCTTTCTATTTGTCACAGTACCTATCATTGAGACTGACTCAGAGTGAATAACCAACAAATGGTTGTATATTTAATTTTTCAGTACAATCCCCAGCTCTTTGATTTTTAAGATTATCATACTAAAATAATTTATTGTAATTACATCACAACTGTCCATATTGAATACATTTCTTTTTCCAATTTTTAATGGCCCAAACTTATTCTCTAAATGGTCAGTTTGTCTATAATAAAAATGTTGATTGTGACAGAACTACAGCATTCATCATGGTCTTCTTTATCCGACTCCAGTGTTCTTTTTATAAATAAAATAAAATTAACTTAGATTTAAAAAAATCAAGATAGAGACTTCTGGAGAGCTCAAGAGAAATAAATGGCAAATTATCACCCGTGCATTGGGAACCAGGTAAACTTCTGGCAACCTAGTTAAAACATACACAGATGTATGTTGTAAAGAATATGTTTGGAGAAAACATACCAAAATTCAAGCAGGCACAATGACTACCATCAGGAAGTTATATTCAAAGAAAAAAATTCTACTCTGAAAAACCGCAATATTAAATAAAAAGCATGGAGTTAAAAACAAACTGCAGTAAACAAAAATGTAAATACAGAGCATGAAAGACAAAAGGAAGGCAACAAACAGGCGTCTCTAAATAGCTATGCCAATAGAGAAATGAAACAGAATAAAATTTTTAAAGTGATAAAACATGTTTCTCTTTTATTCGAGAGCCAAAAGAACAATAAAATTTCAAAGGATTTTAAGATAACAGACAGATATAAAAAATGAACTGGCATAACTGAAGACAGAAATGTGGAATAAAAGTAAAATTGGCACGAAAATGACTACAGTACAATACAGTGAGGCACTCTTGTAAACATTTGATGGAGGAGTTGAGAATAATGAGCCTTTTTAATTGGAAAATAACAGAATTAAAATTATGTGAAGAAAATGAAATGTATTTGTCACAGGCAAAAGTAGAATCGACATAAGACTGCTTGTGGGTCCTCACAAAACGAAATGAACAAATGGGAGAGAAAAATAGGAAAAATATTCCTTAAAACATAATTTCCCTAACAGAATTGAACAGAATATTTAGATGAAAAGGACAGAACATGAACAAACAAATGCAACATACAACATTAATGCCTGTGAATGTACAGTGTAAGAATATAAAAATAATTCTAAGGATAGCCAGTGTTCATCCCCCAAGAATCACCAACATAGGGGAAATAGCTGATGAATTTTGGACAGCTGCTTTCATATAAAATTAATAATGTTAAAAGATACACGGAAACATATTACATTTTTTAGTTTATTTGAGCAAAATTTGATTCTAATTGGGTGGGTAACACCAAATTGGAAGTGGTTGGGAGGTTCCACCCACAGGAACTTGGGAAAAACAGTCACACAGGGAACAGTGTAGCACAGGGAACTCTACTCAATACTTTGTAATAACGTATTTGGGGAAAAGAATGGATATTTTTATGTGTATAACTGAATCACTTTCCTGTACACCTGAAATAAACACAACATTGTAAATCAACTATACTCCAATATAAAATAAAAATTAAATTAAAAAATAAACAAGCAAGCAAACAAACAAAAAAAGAAGCAAAGCAAAAAGATTATTTGGCTGTAGCTGAAGCAATTGCATTATTTGAGAAAGCCTCTTTGTTGGCTGTCCATGATTGGTTGTCCTAAAGTTTCAATTTCTAAACCTTGAGGTATTTCATGCTTAGGTTTTATTCTGCTTACAGACAACTAAGGCATTAAAGCCACCTTTTTCTTGTTGTGGTTGTTGTTATTCATATCATTTTAATTATCATGTTATTTATGTTATTAAGGGAAATCACAACCCAAACAAGTTAAATATCTAATGTGAAGGTATACAGTCAATTAGTGATAGAGATAGGAGACATGCTTCTGGGTAATAAAGACTACAGAGAAGTGATCTTGCTTAGGTACAATTTGATAGAAAGTTTAGAAACATGTCAAACAATTCTCTGTACAGTCATATGCCTGAGACTTATTAATACCAAATAAAGTTCAATGGTTGTTTCAGGGGGAAGAAATACATTTTTATATGTCTGTAACATTTCACATTAAAAAAATCACTTCAATAACGCTGTCTAATTCTAGCCTTACTTGTATAAACAAAAATGCAGTATGGGAGAGCGAGCATGCTTACCTTGCCATGTTTAAGTAATTACTAGTACGAGAACCTGGGAAGATAGCTTCTCTGTGCTCTGGCTGCCACTTCCTTGATAAAATCAGATTACAGGCACGTGTGTGTGTGTGTGTGTGTGTGTGTGTGTGTGCAGGTGATGAACTGGGAGATTGGGACTGACATGTATACACTACTATGTATAAAATGGATAAGTAATAAGAACCTGCTGTATAAAAAAATAAACAAAATAAAATTCAAAAAAAGTCAGATTACAACAAAAGTGGAACACCTTGAAGAAACGGAGCTATTTCCAGGACAGCAGGCTCCATGACATCAGGTTCAACAGATCCCTAATCCTTAAGCGTCTAACGGCCTCATTGTTTAATTCAACAATAGGCTTTATCAAGTAGGTAACAACACATACAATAGCTATTTCCTGAGATATAAAGATTTGAGAATTCGCTGGATCTAAATAGAGGGGCCATAATAGTAAGATTTGAATTTACTTATCTGTTGACCTAATCTAAGTAGTGGTAGAGATGAGATTATAAATATTCCAAACATTACAACAGTGAAATCATTTTGTTTTTCAAAATCGTGCATGTTCATGACAGGACTTCACAAGAGCACATGATGTGTCTGAAGAGGTAATTTTCCCTCACTGCTGTAATGCTACTGTGGAGGAATAAGATTTGGGAACAGCAATGAGACACCCACAGCAGCATGGTATTTGGTTAAATCATTACAACTCTGAGTTAAATCAACAGACACCTCTGCCCTCACTTCTGTGGTACTTCTAAGTAAGGCAGCCTTACTTCAGCCAAGGGCAGGCCCCTGAAATTAGTCCTTTCCTGTTGTTAATAAGAGTAGTAATTCAATATTTTTATAAAATATTTTTATCGATTATACACCATATGAAGTTACTATAAAATATGGACTCTATTCCCTGTGCGGAACATTATGTCTTATAACTTATTTATTTTACACGTAGTAGTTTGTGCCTCTTAATCCCCTTCACCGATTTTGTCTCTCCCCTCAGACCTCTCCTTTGTTCTATTTTCTAGATCCAACATATAAGTGAAAACATACAGTATTTGTCTTTCTCTGTTTGACTTATTTCACTAAGCAAAATACTCTCCAGTTTCATCCATATGGTCACACATGGAAAAATTTCAATTTTTTTTATAGCTGAGTAATATTCCATTGTGTATATAGACCACAACTTCTTTATCCATTCATCTGTTGATGGACACTTAGGTTGCTTCCATATCTTGGCTATTGTAAATAGTGCTGCTGTGAACATTGGGATATATATGTATATGCCATCCCTAAATTTGTGGTGAAAAACTTTAAAAATTCTGGTTGTTGACATTATTCAGTAACACAATAGCTTATATATTCCATAGAAAGGAACTTTGGCTTTCCAAAAGTCTAAACGTACACTTAGCTGAATATACCTCCCCTTACCTACTGACATATGTGTTGTAAAATATGAAACAAGAAAAATCGATGTAGGGAATAAAATGACTAGCAGTCTCAATATATCTTATAAAGGACAAGTATATTTAAGAAAGATGTATAATATGTTTACTCTTTTTTTCCTCTTGATTAGATAGTGCTGCTCTTTTTAAAAACAACAAAGTAGAACACAACAAAACTTCTTTTGAGTCTACATTGTCAACAGGCTAAATTCCAAACTTACAGGATGTCAAAAGAAGTGCTTCACCATTTAAGCTTCATTCTATTTTGCCAACTTCATCTCACACAGGTACTCGGTGACCTCCATGGACCAAATGATTTGGCAGCTCCGAACTTCATTTTCTCTAAAATAAGGATGTTTTAGAGGGTTGTTGTCAGTGAAAAAAAGATGAAATTTTCAACAAATGGTAGCTTCTATCCACTTGACAATTAATTATTTACTCCTCTGAGGTTCTAAAAATATCATATACAAAAGAATCTTGCACTCATAACTTTCTACTACAAAATTTATTTCTCATAAATATATAATATTTCTCATATATATATATATATTTTTTTCACTGACGTTCAAGATGCATGACACAGAGGAAATAACTAAGTTTGGGAATCAGAAAGTTTTATTAGAATTTTGTTTCTCCATTGATTAAATTTTAGCTAAATAAAGAACTGAAACGTAAAAGCATTACACTTCTGTGTGTTGCATCTTCTTAAATTAAAATTAATTTGATTGAATGAAAAGTAATGCATTTTTATGTATACTGGTTACAAAAAATTGAACAATGACTAAAAAAATGTAAACCAAAGAAAAGAAAATATAAGCATGCAATCATGTATTTACCAAGGGATAAAAATTCCTATTTATGCTTTGGTAAATATTCTTCCATTTTTTTTCTTTTAAATGAACATATGTTTAAAACATATGTAATATATAATGTGGATGTGAAACCACAGAAAGTGACTTTGAAAGCAAGTATTATTTTGTGACATGCTTTTCTTCTTCTCACATGGTACTGAATAAACATGTTTATATGGTTCATTCATTCGACTTAGTAAACATATGTCAGGTGCCCACTATATGCCAGATACACTTCTAGACACTTGGGATAAATAAGTAAATAAGATGACAACACCTCTGCCCATTAATTATATAGTACATGAGAGAGTTCCAAGTTCTACCAAAAATTAGTGCAGACAAAAGTACCTATTTTTAAAGTCTTTACTGAATAAAAATAAATCAATTATATAAATATATATAATGCATCTAATATATTTCTATTATACATATATTTTGCTTTAATCTTTTAAATGTTTCTGTAATAGATTCAAAGATCTAAATCTTCACATTGACTTGATATTATTTCATTAGGCTGTTTTTTAATGTGACTTACTGGCTGTATCTAAAATATATAAAACTGAATCATTGGCCTTCAGAGAGTTTTTGCCTCTTTCTATACTCAACTGCAACATGTGAATGGCCCCATGTTATAAGCCCATCAAAATAAATGGTTGTCTACCAATGTTTTTGAGGAGCAAAGCAGAGGACAGAACATTATATTTAGTTTACAAGACTATTTACCATAGTTCCTGGGAATTAGGCAATGCTCATTGAATGATGGCTTCCTTCCAATTGCCTCCTTAACAAAAATAAATAAGTTCCCATGTAAATATCACACACAAAAATCAGACAACTCTGTGTTTAACTTACCCACATGGGAAAATGGGCCCTCTTGCCCTATGAGATAACCAAACTATATAACAAAATAAAAGCCAAAAATGTTTTCTAGCATTAAAGAAACACATTTTTGCCTTTAATATTTATTTGACATATATATTGTTCATAAAGTAGATATATGCTTTTTAGGAATATTCTGTTTGGCCTGAATAGACCTGTTGCTAGTATATATATCATGGAATACTTTCAAATAATTAGTGTAAAAACCTTTTTCTCATTTGTGTTTTTTTATTTTTATTTTTTAACATCTTTATTGGAGTATAATTGCTTTACAATGGTGTGTTGCTTTCTGCTGTATAACAAAGTGAATCATATTTCTATGCAGACATTTTGAATAGCATTATTTCTGTTGAATGGATACAATTTTTACCATTTCGTTTCAAGTGTACAATTAGCAGAATAAATTTTCCTTTATTGCATTATTAAATATTTTCATGCAAAATTGTTGAATAGCAACAATGTTTCTATTGGATGGAGGATATTCTTTACCATCGAATTTTAGAAAAGTGTTCAAGATGAAATTAATCATAAATTGTTACATCACGTGGTGCTTTCAAGATGGTGGAGGAGTAAGACGCGGAGATCACCTTCCTCCCCACAAACACATCAGAAATACATCTACATGTGGAACAACTCCTACAGAACACCTACTGAACGCTGGCAGAAGACCTCGGACCTCCCAAAATGCAAGAAACTCCCCAAATACCTGGGTAGGTCAAAAGAGAAAAGAAAAAACACAGGCAAAAGAATAGGGACGGGACCTGCACCAGTGGGAGGGAGCTGTGAAGGAGGAAAGGTTTCCACACTCTAGAAGCCCCTTCACTGGCAGAGATGGGGGGTTGGGGAGAGAAGCTTCGGAGCCATGGAGGAGAGCGCAGCCACAGGGGTGCGGAGGGCAAAGAGGAGAGATTCCCATACAGAGGATCTGTGCCGACCAGCACTCACCAGCCCGAGAGGCTTGTCTGCTCACCCGCCGGGGCGGGCGGGGCTGGGAGCTGAGGCTCGGGCTTTGGTCGGAGCGCAGGGAGAGGACTAGGGTTGGCTGCATGAACACAGCCTGCAGGGGGTTAGTGCACCACGGCTAGCCGGGAGGGAGTCCAGGAAAAAGTCTGGACCTGCCTAAGAGGCAAGAGACCATTGTTTCGGGGTGCGTGAGGAGAGGGGACTCAGAGCACTACCTAAACGAGCTCCAAAGACAGGCACAAGCTGTGACTATCAGTGCGGACCCCAGAGACGGGCATGAAACACTAAGACTGCTGCTAGAGCCACCAAGAAGCCGATGTGGAAGCACAGGTCACTATCCACACCTCCCCTCCCAGGAGCCTGTGCAGCCTGCCACTGCCAGCAACCCGTGATCTAGGGACAACTTCCCCAGGATAACACACAGTGCGCCTCAGGCTGGTGCAACATCACGCCAGCCTCTGCCGCCACAGTTTCGCCCTGCATTCTGTACCCGTCCCTCCCCTCAGCCTCAGTGAGCCAGAGCCCCCTAATTAGCTGCTACTTTAACCCCATCCTGTCTGAGCGGGGAATAGATGCCCTCAGAAGAAAAGGGAGAAAAAGAAAGAAAGAATCTATGGGATGCAGCAAAAGCAGTTTTAAGAGAGAAGTTTATAGCAATAAAATCCTACCTAAAAAAACAAGAAACAATTCAGAGAAACAACCTAACCTTACACGTAAAGCAATTAGAGAAAGAAGAAGAAGAAGAAAAACAGAGTTAGCAGAAGGAAAGAAATAATAAAGATCAGATCAGAAATAAATGGAAAAGAAATGAAGGAAACAATAGCTAAGATCAATATAACTAAAAGCTGGTTCTCTGAGAAGATAAACAAAATTCATAAACCACTAGCCAGACTCATCAAGAAAAAAAGGAAGAAGACTCAAATCAATAGAATTAGAAATGAAAAAGAAGTAACAACTGACACTGCAGAAATACAAAGGATCATGAGAGATTACTATAAGCAACTCTATGCCAATAAAATGGACAACCTGGAAGAAATGGACAAATTCTTAGAAATGCACAACCTGCCAAGACTGAACCAGGAAGAAATAGAAAATATGAACAGACCAATCACAAGCACTGAAATTGAAACTGTGATTAAAAATCTTCCAACAAACAAAAGCCCAGGACCAGATGGCTTCACAGGCCAATTCTATCAAACATTTAGAGAAGAGCTAACACTTGTCCTTCTCAAACTCTTCCAAAATATAGCAGAGGGATGAACACTCACAAACTCATTCTACAAGGCCTCCATTAACCTGATACCAAAACCAGACAGAGATGTCACAAAAAAGAAAACTACAGACCAATATCACTGATGAACATAGATGTAAAAATCCTTAACAAAATACTAGCAAACAGAATCCAACAGCACATTAAATGGATCATACACCATGATCAAGTGGGGTTTATTCCACAAATGCAAGGATTCTTCAATAAGTGGTGCCGGGAAAACTGGACAGCTACATGTAAAAGAATGAAATTAGAACACTCCCTAACACCATACACAAAAATAAACTCAAAATAGATTAAAGACCTAAATGTAAGGTCAGACACTATACAACTCTTAGAGGAAAACATAGGCAGAACACTCCATGACATAAATCACAGCAAGATCCTTTTTGACCCACCTCCTAGAGAAAGGGAGATAAAAACAGAAATTAAAAAATGGGACCTAATGAAACACCAAAGCTTTTGCACAGCAAAGGAAACCATAAACAAGACAAAAAGTCAGCCCTCAGAACGGGAGAAAATATTTGCAAATGAAGCAACTGACAAAGGATTCATCTTCAAAATTTACAAGCAACTCATGCAGCTCAAATTCAAAAAAACAAACAACCCAGTCCAAAAATGGGCAGAAGACCTAAACAGACATTTCTCCAAAGAAGACATACAGATTGCCAACAAACACATGAAAGGATGCTGAACACCACTAATCATTAGAGAAATGCAAATCAAAACTACAATGAGGTATCACCTCACAACTGTCAGAATGGCCATCATCAAAATATCTACAAACAATAAAAGCTGGAGAGGGTGTGGAGAAAAGGGAACCCTCTTGCACTGCTGGTGGGAATGTAAATTGATACAGCCACTATGGACAACAGTATGCAGGTCCCTCAAAAAACTAAAAATAAAACTTCCATATGACCCAGCAATCCCACTACTGGGCATATACTCTGAGAAAACCATAATTCAAAAAGAGTCATATACCACAATGTTCATTGCAGCTCTATTTACGATAGCCAGGACATGGAAGCAACCTAAGTGCCCATCGACAGATGAATGGATAAAAAAGATGTGGCACGTACATACAATGGAATATTACTCAGCCATAAAAAGAAACGAAATTGAATTATTTATAGTGAGGTGGATGGACCTAGAGACTGTCATACAGAGTGAAGTAAGTTCGAAAGAGAATGACAGATCACATATATATGGTATCTTAAAAAAAAAAAAAAAGGTTCTGAAGAAACCAGGGGCAGGACAGGAAGAAAGACACAGCACAGAGAATTTACTTGAGGACACGGGGAGGGGGAAGGGTAAGCTGGGATGAAATGAGAGAGTGGCATGGACATATATACACTACCAAATGTAAACTAGATAGCTAGTGGGAAGCAGCTGCATAGCACAGGGAGATCAGCTCGGTACTTTGTGACCACCTAGAAGGGTGGGATAGGGAGGATGGAGGGAGACACAAGAGGGAGGAGATAAGGGGATGTATGTATACATATAGCTGATTCACTTTTTTATACCGCAGAAATTAACACACCATTGTAAAGCAATTATACTCCAATAAAGATGTTAAAAAAATAAATGAAATAAATAAATTGTTATATCAACTCTTTGCATTAGAGGAGCCAACCAACCTTGCAGTTGTTTATTGAGCCAATAGAATATTTAAATATACTCCACAATGACAAGATATCAGAAAGACTTAGATCACTGGATTTGAATTAGAGAAAGAGATGCTTTTAGAAGGTTTCTAAGTTATTATATTTGCAAGTATAAATCTCTTATTATCCTTTCTTTTGCTTATGCTACTTCTGAACTATCCATTAACTCTTGTTCTGTGTATGTATGTTTGTGCATGTGTGTATGTTTAACTAGGTTAATTTTGTTTCCAGTATCAGCCAAGGATGAATCAGAAATGGCTGAGAATTGAGTGAGAAGAACTAAATGAAACACATGTAAGTGGAAACATAGTAGGAAAATAAAATAGTGAGTGACTGTCAAATAAATTCAAAGCTTTTCTTCAAGTTTATGTTTGTATAAAAGGCATTCTTTAAGGTTACCTGAGGGCTAAACTCATCTTGTTTGTTACTCAAGCTTAAATTAAAACAGGAAAATCACCAGATTTACATTTTTATTAATATTGTATTTTAAGTATTCCTTTGGCATTTTAATAAATTAAGCTTAAGTGCATCCCTATTTCATTACACATTTAACATTTTATACATGGTGTCACTGCATTGGTTTTCCACAGAGAGATGATTGAAATCTTAAATTGAGCAATTTCAGAGAAGAAATTTTCTGTAATGGTTGGTGGCACTTTATTCAAAACTATTTCATCTTTAAAAATGAAAGTAATATATTAATTTAAAATATTATCTGGGGAACAATTTTGTATTGTTATGCTTCCTAACTCAATATAGTTACTAACTTAGTAATATTTAGAAAGATCGATGTAAAAAAATGTCAATAAAAATGGAAGCAAAATGCATATATATCTATTAGGTGTATATCTGAAGGTAGATTCGAATACGACCTTTTTTCTGACTCAGCATTTTTAGCATTAGTACATATTATTATTGATTCCCATACATCTGCACTTCTTCGATAATGCTTATAGCAAATGGAAACTCTTACTGGTCATTATGATGATTTGAATAAAGAGAGCTTTGTAAAGACCTAACAATGCTGAGATAAAGTATTCAAGTCACAGAGTACTCTATGGAAAAAAAAAATCACCTAGAAATAACCCTTTCTTCTCATTATTTTATTTTATCCTGTTGAAAAGTGACATTTTAAAACAAAACAAACCCTGACTATATCAAGAAGTATGTTATCATAACCTCCAGTCATAACTGAGTTGCTAAGCCTCTCTCAGATATTGAACTAATGGTGCAGGTCCATGGACAGGTCATTTTTACACAGTTGCAGTACAAACTACAATAAGGCTTGCTTTATTCATTATTATGTCTTTAGGAGTAGTAAAATATTTTCCAAGGAAAACAGATATTAGACCCAGGTGACAACTTACTGAAAGATGTTTCTGTAATCATAAAAATAATCACACTGGAGTTTAAAGGAGATTCTGTCTGAGATATAAGAAGCTTAAAGAACCTCATCCCATGATTTAGCAAAGACATCACAAAATTTAGGTACCAACCTAGGCTCATCAGGAGAAATAGGGAAATTTGAAAAGCTGTATTTATATAATATCCTTTAGGCCGACATATTCATTTTTGCCTTGGAATGAATGAATACATCCTTTGTGCTCAGTTCAGCAAATTAAACTTCAGTTTAGGAAGCAAATATAGAAAATAAAAACAAAACAAAATAAATAAAAATATTTGCAATAGCACAAAAAAAAGAAATTAAATACTTAGATATAAATCTAATGAACTAGGTACAGGCTCTGTATGCAGAAAACTACAAACCTGATGAAGTAATCAAAGATGATCTAAATAAGTGGAGAGGTAGTATGTATTCATGTACTCATATTAGAAGACTCACTATTGTTAAGACACGATTCTTCCCAACTTAACCTTAATCATCACAAGGGTTCAGTTAAATTCGATATTGAGTCTGATACCTGGCCATTTGGAAGCTTTCCTGCTCCTGAACCAACAGGCAAAAAAAGGCATCATCCTAAAGGCCTGCACCAGTAATACTACTTACTGATAGTGAGTTGCTTACACACAGTAAGAGGACTGTACATATAATTTGAGAGACTCACTGGGGTGCCTCTTACTAATTCTACAACTAATAGTAAAGGTCAGTGGAGGATTAGAGCAACACAAGAGAGACAGGATCCTTAGGAATTTACACCTTTCAGGAAAGTTATCTTTCCTCCAAACCCATCTAAAATATTCCATTGCATTTTGGATGAAATGAAATTTTTAGCCAAGTCTCTAACACTTACCATGTTCTGAGCCAAATCTATCATATGCCTCTTTTCTCCCTGCTACTTTACATCAGCAAATTAGCCTTCTTTCCATCCTCAAAGTTGTCAAATCTATTGCTGTTCTCTTTGTACATGTTCTCTACTGGGATTCTCTCAGACTCCGGTCCTACTTAAACTCTTACTTAGTGTAAAAATATGACCTCAAATTATTTATTCACTCTGAAGAATATCCTAACTTTCAAAGTTAGGTCTTTAAAAATTTTTTTACAGTAGCCTGTACTTCTTCTCTTCTTATTAATAATTAATAATTAGTATAACTAAGATATTATAATTATAAAATTATTAATCATGTGGCAAATAATTATTTGCCATAACTAATTGTGTGACAGGCCTTCATACTTATATTCATACCCATTCATACTTATATTCCTTCATTAAATTAAGAATTATTTATTGATCACTTCCTGTCCTAATTCATTATGTTATTGATATACATATAAACTTGATCCCCAATTTTTTCAGTCCTACTCCTCAAATGATTTTGGAATCCACAAGGTGTTCACCTCTTCCTTTCACGGTAATTCCTAGACCATGTCATTATTAACATCAATCTCTGCATAAATTCATCTTCAAGTATCCCACATTTTGATGACCAACTCCTATTTTCACCTAGTCCTTCCAGCATGTAAACTCTAAAAACCCATAATTCCTTTGTATCTACTATGCTTTTATCCTACTTCTTATCATGTATGTTCTTACTTTCCTATTTAACCAATTTAAATTCCATGACCAGTCATCGTATTCACTCCTCTGCCATACTCTGAACTCTCTTTCTTCACTTGCTACATTGGTAACTTAAACTGAACTATGTTCTTTAATCAGCATGGTACATGCAGCTAGGTATGTCTAGAGAAAAGTACATAATCACAGTGGCTGGTCTTTCGAAAATCATGACCCTAAACCCAAGGGAGACCCTAACGGCTTCATTTCCTGAGTTCTTTTTATCCCTCACATCCCAGATTGATATTTCATGCCTAACCTCTACTCATAACTTTATTATCATAAACTCTTCCATTTCATTCTCCACTGACATTCTTATCTACTACTTTCCTGAAAAAAGGAGAACTGGGCTTCCCTGGTGGCGCAGTGGTTGAGAGTCCGCCTGCCGATGCAGGGAACATGGGTTCGTGCCCCGGTCTGGGAAGATCCCACATGCCGCGGAGCGGCTAGGCCCGTGAGCCATGGCCGCTGAGCCTGCGCATCCGGAGCCTGTGCTCCGCAATGGGAGAGGCCACAGCAGTGAGAGGCCTGCGTACCGCAAAAAAAAAAAAAGGAGAACTTACACAGATTTCTGCCATCTTTTCTAGTTAACAGCCAGCATCTTACCTATATACTCTGCATACCCTCCTCTGATCAGAGGTACACTTTCTTTCCTGCTGTCTAAGACCAACATTCCAATTTATACACAAGACTCTGTGCCTGTCAAATATCTAAGAATATTGCTCTAGAAGTTCTGCCTTCTAAAACTTATGTCATTTTTTCTCCAATGGATCTTTTTTTAGCAGCATAAAAATATGACACTACTGACATATTTCTTTCTTCCTCTTTGTTATAGAATTGTTGAATTGATTTATTTGATGGCTCAAATTCCTCTTCTCCCACTTTCTCTTATATGCAGTTCATGTCAACTCTAATGACCAAGTTTTATGGGTCAACTTGACTAGGCTATAGTCTCTAATTATTCAATCAAACACTAATTTAGGTGTTGCTGTGAAGGTATTTTGTAGATGTGATTAATGTTGACTTTTGGTAAAGGAGATTATCCTGGATAATCAGGATGAGACTGATTCAATCAGTTGGAAGGCCTTAAGGGCACAGTTGAGAATTCCCAGCAAAAGAAATTCTGCCCATGGATTGCAGTTCAGCTCCTGTAGGAAAGTTCCAGCTTCATCTCCCTAATAGCCTATCCTGTGGATTTCAGATTTGCTTAGTGAGCCTTCTTAATTGCATAAGCAAACTCCTTGCAATAGATCCCTTACTATATATATCCTACTGGTTCTCTTTCTCTGTACAATGACTGCTATACCCACTATTCTACCAAAACTACTTTGAGAAGGTCGACGGTGAGTTCAATGCCATAAAATCCAACAGTCCATTTCAGTCTTCATCCTGATTTTTTTGTTAGTCCCATTTGTCATAATCAGTCTTATTCTTTGATACAATTTATTCTTTCAGTCTTTGCAGGCTCTCCTTCATTTGCTTGGCCAGATAGATGTTGCTTTTTTGCCTTTTTTGTTTGTTTGTTTTAAATTTTAGCCATTCTAATGAGGGTGGAATGATATCTAGCTGTAGTTTTAATTGTATTTTCCTAGTGGCAAATGAATTTGAACATCTTTTTATGTGTTTTTTAACCATCTGTATGTATTTGTTAAAATGTTTCTTCACGTATTTTCTAATTGGATTGTTTTACTTTTATTTTTAATTTTGAGCTTTAAGACTTTTTTATATATTCTGGACACAAGTACTTTGTCAGCTATGTTGTTTGCAAACATTTTTTTCCCACTCTGAATGGGTGTTGAATTTAATCAAGTGCTTTATTCTACATTGATTAATCAGATCATGTGATCTTTCCTCTTTTGGATTACACTGATTGGTCTTAAAATATTGATTTAGCATTGCATGTCTGGAATAAACCCCACTTGGTCATGGTATGTAATTTTTTTACACATTTCTGAATTTTCTTTGCAAATATTTTTAAAACAATGTTTACATCTATATTCATGAAGGATATGGTCTGTCTTCTTTCCACTGTTTGGCATGTTCTTAATTTTTTAAGGTATAACAGCCAAGGTTGTAAGTTGTACTTTTTGAGAGAAATAAGAAAAAGTACATCTCCATTTTCCTAGAAGCAGATGTTTTATATAGCATTTTGAATTTTTTTTAAAATTTAGCAATTTATCTTTAAATTGCCATTTATTAGAGCATTAAAAATATTCCATTTATCTTGTATTCACCATCTCATTTACTCCAACCAATATGTTCTAAGGGATATTGCTATTACCACTTTGCATATTAAGAAAATGATGCTTATAAAGATTGCCTCATATCAGGTCAGTAGTAACTACAGGAGACAGAATTTAAATCTAGACAAATTGACCTCAAAACCTGCTTTTTTTAACCACAGCACCCTGCTACTTTTCCTATTTAAATTATGACTACATTTTAATTATGGCAGTTATATTTTAATCATAAAGTTAGCAGAAAGGATCAGTGTTATTTTCTCAACATACATAAGAAAATATATATAAATAGAGATATTCTATAAAAAAATCTCTTTGGAGACAAAAAATTTTGATAAAAATATTAGTGTAATGTAGTAGTATTAAGACCATATTAACTAGTAAAATTAAGCTTATTTTGTTCTCATATATATATATATATATATATATATATAATGCATTTGAATGCAAATGAGGTGATAGGACCTAGCATAAAGCAAGCTTTAATTAATGAATAAAGGTTACAATAAAGCTGTATCTTATATTAATTTTTTACAAAACACATTTGTATTCTAACTAAAACATATCATAACTTCCAATCATGCTATGTATTCTAGTATTAGAATTTCATCTTTCAAAATATAGTACTTTTCAGTTACTCATATTATTATGTTTACTAAAAATGTCAGTGACCTGTTCTGTCAATAAATTTTTCTAAATTATTTTGGGTGATGAGGGTTATCATTTTCACTTTATAGGTTAAAATTATTTTTCAGTGTAAACAAAAATAATATAAGCCTCTAGAATAAAATTATTTAAAAATAAACTGTTAAGAAAGCTGTTACAGTTTCTCTTCTTCATATTTCTGATTATCCTACAAAGTCAGTAACTTTGGTAATTTATAGCAATGATTAATAGTGTTCTCTCATATATATTCTTGAGACCACATTTTGACCTTGAATTTCCTTTTTACTTCATCCCTCCACATTTTCCTTCTTTTCTTTTACTATACATATAATTTTATGAGGTAGATCTTTTTAACAAGAGGACATATAAAGAATAATATATATGTCTCATATCCTTGGCATGTATATAGAATTTTAAACTAAAACCTGTTCATCCTAATTTATGAGGCACATATGATTCTAAATACAGCATATAGTAGAGCTATTTTTAGAAAAGTAAAGAAGATAAATATCATCTGAACCATAATCTTTTTAATACTATGATGATAATTAAAGTTGTTCAACAATAGCTTAATATATTTGCATTCATTCACTCATTTACCAACCATTGATTAGTGTCAAAAATAATGCTAGTCACTGAGATATAATTAGTACCAACACCTATTTCCATCTCTAAGCCTACAGAAAAATTTTAGTCAAAGGTATAAATGTATCTCAAAATAACATATTTAAAATAATTGTATAATGTACAAGAATGGGGGAATTCCCTGGTGGTCCAGTGGTTAAGACTGCACTTCCATTGCAGGGGGCACGGGTTTGATCCCTGGTTGAGGAACTAAGGTCCTGAATGCCACATGGCACAGCCAAAAAAAAAAAAAAAAGTTAAAAAAAAGTATAAGTGTGAATATATATTAAATACAGCTAGAGATTTTGTTTGGTTTGTTTGTTTTAAACAGGACTTAAAAAAAAAAAAAGACATGCCATCATTTCTGTCTTTTCATTTCAGATCTCTGTCTCTCAGAGCTTGGAATCATTCTACAGACATGGTTTCTCCATGTGACAGGAGAAATGACAGACAGAATCCTTCTAATTAAACACTTCCTTAACAACTCTTCTCTCTCCCCACTCCCTATCCCCCTGCAAGGAGAGATTGTCTCTAACAATGTCCTTACTTCAGTCTTTGGTCTCAGCTTCATGTTTTTAACCAGTGATTCGGAGAGATGTCATACAGTAACTGGCAAGGTCGCTGTCATGTACCACTCCCTCCCAGGGCCAGCTGGGCATTTTGGGATCACCAGTAGTCAGATAAATTAGGCAAGAACAGTTGACAATTTCTTCATAATCACAGGGATGGGAGCCAGAAGTTCTATGCTGTACAGAAAAGAGATACTAAGAAGATGATAACTTTCTACTTTATTTGCCACCATAAAAATATGTCTATAGGGCTTCCTGGTGGCACAGTGGTTGAGAATCCGCCTGCCAGTGCAGGGGATATGGGTTCGATCCCTGGTGCGGGAAGATTCTGCATGCCACGGAGCAGCTAAGCCTGTGCGCCACAACTACAGAGCCTGCGCTCTAGAGCCCACGAGCCACAACTACTGAGCCCACGTGCCACAACTACTGAAGCCCATGCACCTAGAGCCCGTGCTCTGCAAAAAGAGAAGCCACCGCAATGAGAAGCCCGTGAACCGCAATGAAGAGTAGCCCCCACTCACCACAACCAGGGAAAAGCCTGTGCGCAGTAATGAAGACCCAACACAGCCAGAAACAATAAATAAAATAAAATAAAATAATAAAATAAATTTATTTTAAAATGTCTACAGACATGTATTTCCATATACAAAATTCCAACATTATTGTATTTCACTGTTTGCCTCATGTAACTATTAGAATCACAATACAAATGTTCTTATGATGTGCTAAGAAAGGAAATGTCTCAAAGTGTAAAGTCTTACTCACTTACTGCTTCCAGCTCCAAGTGCAGGAGCTCCATGTGCTATATATTCTTCTCAAATCACCAGTCATCGGTCACCATGTTGATCTTTATCATCCAGAAATCCATGGCAAAATGATTTCTAATTCCCTGACCCACACTTCAGCTGTATTGGAAAGTCCACAGGACGTTTGATTATCTGATTCTCAGTCCAACCTGGGATAGCTGGAGGCAGATACAATGAGATCTCTTTTTTTTTTTTTTTTTTGCGGTACGCGGGCCTCTCACTGTTGTGGCCTCTCCCGTTGCGGAGCACAGGCTCCGGACGCGCAGGCTCAGCGGCCATGGTTCACGGGCCCAGCCGCTCCACGGCATGTGGGATCTTCCCAGACCGGGGCACGAACCCGCGTCCCCTGCATCGGCAGGCAGACTCTCAACCACTGCACCACCAGGGAAGCCCCAATGAGGTCTCTTAATAAAAATATGAAGGGCTGTCTGAAGAGCCAAGTTGCACTGAAGTCTGTCCTTTTCATCTAGAACCTATTGAAGACTGCATAAAGAAACTAACATACTCCTACTCTTTACTTTTTTCCATCAAGTGTCCTAAAGACATACACTTCACCGCATGTGTCTTAAGCTCAAAAAAATAAAGCAATTATAATGTTACAACCTTTTTAGTAATCATCCTACTCAATTGCAAACTTGAACGCCAGGGCCAGAATGAACCTTGTTATCTTTTATTCCATGTCCATGTATTTAACTGCATTCCTTTTAACAGTTTCTGTTCATCAGGAGATTATTGGCTGAAAATGATAGAAATTCTACTCTAGCTAATAACTCGATTAAAAAAGAAACATATGCTACACAATTGTGAAGTCCAGAGATGGGTGTAGATTCAGGATTGGCTGGATCATGCAGTATACACAATGGCAATCTGTCTTTTCTTAACATCTCTTGACTTTGTTTTCCAGTAGATGCTCACCAGCCAGGCAAGACAACTGACAACAATACCAGAATGACATTATTCCCAGTTCAGCTATCCCGAAGAGGGAAAATTACTCTTTCCTGGTAGCCATATTTCAGGATCAGGAAATTTCTGATTGACCCTGCTGCCAACAAATGCTTGAGTTCAACCACTGTACACTGTACAAAGCAGGATTCCCCACTCCTGGTTCGTATATACATGATACAACAAAGGGGAAGATAGGATAGTGAGAGTAACAGACCCAAAGCAACCATTTGGGATGAAAAAGGGGCTGGTATGCTGTAGAGAAACAGGATATTGGGCAAAGAAGAGGCATAAATTGGAACAAGAGCCTAACTTAACATTCACATGGAAATGAATGTTATGATAGAGGTATAATCCTATGAATGTTTATAAAGTCATAACTAATACAGTATATAAATTAATCTTTAAGGATAAATATGATTTTGCCAGAAAAAGAAGGAAGGTGAAGGATAAAGAGATTTAATTCCTAGGAAAAATGTATATATAAAAGCATAAAAGAATGAGTATGGTATACACAGGGAATATGAAATTGTTTTATGAGGTAGTGTAGGATGAGAGAGAATGTAATAGTGACAGTTCTGTTTCCATTTGGAGAGATCATCAATGTACCATAATTTAAGAATTTGAGATTTCATAATAATACATGATTTCAGCTGCTACCTCGGTACTCACATTTTAGCTGAGTACATACTCCACTCTACTAGATAATTATGGTGGGTTCTAAATGCTATACTGAGATATGTAAAACAATATTTGTGAGTTAGAATATAGTTGAATATATTGAGCTCCAAAAAACGCTTCACATTTAGAAAACAGTCACAGAAAACAAAAATTACAGGAAATTATCCCAGGTGTGGCTTCATTATTTTATTAGAAACAACTTTTGCTAAATGACCAATAGTCTATCAACAGTACCTCTGGCAGAAAATAGCTTAAGATTCTGCACATGAAAAGAAACTTTATCCTTCAACTTGCTGAATTTCTTTTCCATGAATTTCTTTTGTATTTCATGTTTAACTTTGGGTACCTGAGCTTTTTTTCACACAGTTAATTTTAAGCCATATGATGAAGACATGACCCTCTAATCAGAAATAGAACTTAATAAAGATGTGTGGGAAAAATTAAATTATGAGCTTGACTGTGTTCATGTTGTTGAAAGCCTTTTGCTAATGGAATTTCAGACGTATTTGTTTGCTTGTTAGCTTAGATCAGTCTTTCCTTGGTAAAATTATAAATAGTTAACATAGGTATTTCTCTACAGCAAGAGTATAGGAGGTCTATTCTATTAAAAAACAGAAACGTATATATGTTTTATTGCCACTTTCTAAAATTTGAATATGATTATTAGTATTTTATACTAGAATATTTCTTGAAAAAAAAGGAAGTCTTAAGGAAATGGAGACATGTACAAAATCAATAAAATCAGTTACACATTTTTTAAATCATTTTGTGTTTTGAAGTTAGATAAATCTTTTTTTAGCTCTGTACTCTTACACTGTCTGCTGTGTTATACAAGCAAAATACTTCACCTCTATCAACCTCAAGCTCTTCATATGTAAAATTTAGAAAATAGAAACTCTCTTAGAGGTCAGTATAAAAATAAAATAACATACACTGGATCAACATTATTTTTCATTTGTTTTTCAAAAGAACCAAAGATAAATATCTCTCATAAAACACTCTTGTTTTTATCAAATATATAATCTCTTTCAAGCAATATTCATAGTTAAAACTATCAAAAATAAAATCTAGAAATGTTTAGTTAGTAAATATATTTACATTAGGAAGATGGCAAAGAATAAGACCATTGCTTGCTTTCAATTAACTTTAAATCCAATTGAAAATAAGTGGCACAAAATGAAATAATAGGATATAGAAAGAAAAAACTATGGTGACAATGAAAATTATCACATAATTAAAAGCTGAATTTTATGATGTGTAGTGTTATAGGATTTCAGAAGAGTGCCTTGATTATTAGAGGAATAAAGAGTGTTGTCATAGAGGAGGAAAATCTATAAAAGTGGCATTTGAATATTTAAAGTGTATATTTGGGTATGTTTATAGATATTTAAAAAAATTCAGATATGCTGTAGCTGATACTGTTTTTATATACATCTGAATTATCAACACTGAAAAATGATAGTTTGCTTAATATTTGATAATAAAATTAAAATATCTATTTAGTGATATATCCACCAGGCATTATTACAAGTGCTTTGCATGAATTATCTTACTTAATCTTCATAACTACCCTTGGATATGGGTTGTATTATTATCCCTATTTCTTTTTTTAAAATAAATTTATTTATTTTATTTATTTTTGGCTGTGTTGGGTCTTTGTTGCTGGGCGCAGACTTTCTCTAGTTGCGGCGAGTGGGGGCTACTCTCCGTTGCGGTGTATGGGCTTCTCATTGAGGTGGCTTCTCTTGTTGCGGAGCGCAGGCTCTAGGCACGCGGGCTTCAGTAGTTGTGGCACGTGGGATCAGTAGTCGTGGCACGCAGGCTCTAGAGCGCAGGCTCAGTAGTTGTGGCGCACGGGCTTAGTTGCTCCGCGGCATGTGGGATCTTCCCGGACCAGGGCTCGAACCCGTGTCCCCTGCATTGGCAGGCGGATTCTTAACCACTGCACCACCAAAGAAGCCCCCTATTTCTTAAGAAAGGGAACTGAGGACAGAAAGTTTAAGTTAAATAAACAAGATCGCAGAGCTGAGAAACAGTAAACATATTTATTAATACTATCAAGTGGGAGATGTATCATGACAAGTGAATCATTTATATATTTAATTACACAGGTGAGACTGTATATATACTGTTTATGCCCCATTTCTTCCATGGACTTACCAACACTTGTCCACAAATGAATTAGGAAAGAATTATTGAAGAAAATTGGTGTTAGTTCATTTTCTTTGACCACCACAAAACGCTTCCAGCAAGTATCTTTGGGAGAGAGACTTTGTCTTTATTTGTTAGTATTTGTCAATATTCCAGCAGCTAACATAATGCCTGGCTTCTAGGGCTGTGCAATATGTTTGTTGTTCAAATGAAGAGCTTTCTTCAAGGAGGTATAGTAAGGAGCCCGTAAAGGATAAGCACTTTAGCATTCCCAGATTGCCTGATTGATGTATATGCCAACAAAACACATACACACACACACACACACACACACACACGCACATAATGATAAACTGGATAGACTGCTGCTGAGGAAAGAGCAAAACAACAACAAAAAATCAAGTTGTTTATATAAAATATTAAATGTAATCTTAAATATACTAGTTAGAAAAAATAGTCTATTTTATCATGATATGTCCACTAGATTTGAGAGCTGGAGAGCCTTCTCACCTCTGTGTCAGCATTGGTTTTTTCCTTATAAAGAATATTTAGACTATATGAAGACTAGTTTAGGAAACAAAATTAGAGGCAAATCAGTGTCAGACGCCTATTTTGATTTTGTGGAATGGGTGTCCTGGCTTGATCCTTCACTTGAAAGTACTTAGCAGATTCAAAAAAAAAAAAAAACATTAATAACATTAAAATTGTTGTATGTAGCTCATTCTTAATTTTGACACTGATCTGTCTATATTATACCTATCTATAGTTTTAAAAATTATAAAACATTTTTACCCTAAAATGTTGTTGACATCTTAATACAGTTTAAAAGGGATTACAAGTTTGTTTCCAGTCTCACATTTTTCAAATATATTTTGAAAGAAAGGTAAGGGAATCATTTTCCCCTTATGTCATTGCCGTAAAGGTTTATGATTAAATACTCAGCACCATTCCTTTACTGAAGGTTTTCAGATAAGTTAAAAGGAAAAAAATAAATAAATCCTTTAAGTGACTAAAAATCAATGCTACTCACCATCCGGAATAGTGACTCATTCTGGTAATTGCCTATAAAATATTGCTGGGCTGCAACGCTTCAACTTTCTATCAAGCATCACTTTGGAAAGATTCGGTCACGTCCATGAAATACAACTCTGAAATCATGCAATTACAGAACAGCTTGTGGAATAGCATCTATGTACTTGAAAACAAAGGATTTTTCTACTTGCAGTGTGCTTTTGCTGTGACAGATATGTATCTTCTAAGTTGTAGTCACTCTCTATAGGTCTAGTCAAGAGGAGGATACAAGTCTTAAGTTCTCTGCTTCTGTTGCATAAGGATGTATGTTTCTCCGAACTTGACTAATTATAGTGATATAAAATACTAGATATTCAAAAAGTCTCCAGTCACTTAAGAACATGCTCCTCCAGCCTTATCTCTAACATTCATATCTTACATTCCATGCTGTGTTAACAGTAACCCCCAAATGATAAGACGAAAGAAAGCGTGTCTGTCATAATTTGCAGTGTTTATGCCACATATTGCTTGGCAATATGAACATTCAATAAATATTTGGTTAATTAAATGAATTTCTTTTGATAACTGAAAACTTGCATACTCTGTTTTGCCCAAGTCTCTTTCAAGTACTTCCTGAAGCAGGACTGAGAGAAAATATGAAGCACATATGAAGCACATAGGCACTGACCAATCAAAAAGACTGTTGGCTTCATCAGAAACACGTAGTCCAACATGGCAACCCAGTCCATACCAACTCTCAAGACAACTTCCTTTACCATTTTTGCACATTATCTTTACCCTGCTTTTTTTGTCTATCCTACATTTATGTTTTATGTCTAAGCCTAGCTCTGTCTTAGCATTTACTTCTAATATTCTTTGTCCTCTGATCATATGTTACTTAGCTTTGCTTGCATACCATTTTCATCCATTTTATTGAGGCATAACTGACATGTAATAAATGACACATTTTATTAAAGTGTAAACTTAGATATGTTTTGTCACACATATACACACCAAGAAACCATCACCACAAGCAAGTTAAAAAAAATTTTTCATCACCTCCCAAAATTTCCTGGAACCCTTTTGTCATGTTTCCCTCCCACCCATACTGAACCCCCAACAAGGTACCCACTGAACTGTTGTCACTATAGGTTAGATTGAATTTTCTAGAATTTTATATACTTGAATTATACACTCTGTACACTTTTTTGGTCTGGTTTCTTTCACTCTGCTTCTTTTGAAATTCATCCATGTTGTTGTGTACATTGATTTTTATTGCTGAATAATATTCCATTGTATGTATATACCACAGTTTTAACTCACTTATAGGCCAATGAACATCTGGATTTGATTCAAGGTTGTTTATAGCAATATAGCTACTAAGAACATTCCTATATATTTTCTTTT
Source organism: Mesoplodon bidens (assembly GCF_964165515.1). NCBI lineage: Eukaryota > Metazoa > Chordata > Mammalia > Artiodactyla > Ziphiidae > Mesoplodon > Mesoplodon bidens. The sequence continues at coordinate 79,567,268 of NC_138169.1, read as the reverse complement.
CTCTTGGATAAATACCTAGGAATTGAATGGTTACTACACATGGTAAGTGCAAGTTTAACTTTTTAAGAAGCTGACAGACTGTCTTCCAGTGTGATTGTACCATTTTACATTTTCACTACATGTGTGTGAGGGTTCCAGATGGTCCACTATCTCAACATCATTTTTTATGGTTAGTTTAATTTTAGCCATTCTAACAGGTACATAAGGGTATCTTCTTGTGTTTGTAATTTGCATTTTCTTCATTAATGATATTGTATGTCTTTCTGTATATTGGTCACTTGAATATCTTTTGTTAAAGATTTGTTCAAATATTTTGCACATTTTATATTGGATTGTTTGTTTTATTATTGATTGTTGAGGTTCTTTATATATTTTGAATACAATCTCCTTATCAGATATATGAATTGCAGATATGTAGTCTTGTCTGTGGTTTGTCTTTTTATTTTTCTGAGAGTATGATTTAAAGAATAGAAGTTATTATTATATTTTTACTCTCATAAATTCCAATTTATTAATAATGGTTCTTTTATGGATTATTCTTTTGTTATATCTAAGAATTATTTGTCTAAACCAAGATCACAAAGATTATCTCCTATGCTTACTTCTGAAAGTTTTGTTTTATTTTATTTTGCTTTGTTTTGTTTTGAGTCTATAATGCATTTTGAGTTTATTTTTATATCTGGTGCAAGGTATGGATAAAAGTGGTTGTTTTTTTTTTTTTTTTTGGCATATATATATATATATCTCCAAATGTTCCAGCAACAACTGTTGGAAAGACTGTTGTTTCTTCACTGACTTGCCTTTGATTACTTTCAAAAAAGTATATACATATATATGACATGTATATGTTGTCTGTATAAGTGCTATTGTGCTATTGTGCATGTCTATTTATAGACTGAATTTGACCCCCAGAATTCATATGTTGAATATTCATATATTCATATGTTGAATATTCATATTCAGCATGTTGAAACCTAGACTCCAGTGTGATGGCTTTTGGAGGTGGAGATTTGGGGAGTTGAGTTGGTCATGAGGCTGGAACCTTTAAGGACAGGGTTATGAAACAGACCCCAGAGAGATCCCTTAACCCTTCCACCATGTAAGGTTATAATAAGAAGGCTGCTTTCTATGAGCCAGGAAGCAAGCTCTCACTAGACACTTAATCTGCCCAGCTTCTTGATCTTGGACTTTCCAGCCTCTAGAACTGTAAAAAATGAATTTCTGTTGTTTATAAGCTATCCAGTTTATGGTATTTTTGTTATAGAAGCCTTTGTATACTATGATTACTCTCTTGTCATGTTGTGACTTATAATAAATATATATTTGGTCTTTGTACAGTTTCCAGTACAGAGCTCCTAAAACCCTTGGAATTTCCTAACTAGGGAGAGCAGCAAAGGACTGTTTTATTATGTTAATAAGGACTCCACCTTAAGGTAGGGGCTGGTTGCCAGGGAAACCAACCAAGTGATTAGAGGATTGAAACTTTTAGTGTCAACCCCCTAGATCTCCAGGGAGAGGGGAAGGGCTGGAGGTTGAATCAATTATCAATGGCCAATGATTTAATCAATCCTGTAATAAAGCTTCCATAAAAACTCTGAAGCGCAGTGTGAGAGATTCCAGATTGGTGAACACGGGGAGATTTCGCTGGGCTAGGGCCTGGAAACTCTGTGCCCTTTCCGGATACCATGCTCTATGCAGCTCTTCCATGTGCAATCATTGTAACCTTTTATGATAAACTGGTAATCTAGTAAAAAATGCTTTTTTTGAGTTCTGTGATCTGCTCTAGCAAATTAATCACAACCAAGTTGGAACCTTCTATCTGTTGAACCTATGGTGTGTTTGTTAGAAACACAGGTTTTGGGCTTTCGATTGACATCTGAAGTGCATGTGTGTGGAGTACAGTCTTAATGGACTGAGCCCTTACCTATGGGTTCTGATGCTCTCTCCAGGTAGATACAGTGCGTCAGAATTGAGTTCAATTGTAGGATATCCAGCTGGTGTCAGAGAATTTCATGTTGGTGTGGGGTTAACCCTCCTCACCCACATATTGTAATTGTAAAGTGACCAGACCTTTTATTTATCTCAATTCTGTTTCATTTTTCTGTTTGTCTACCTTGACAATCTACATTGGCTTGATTACTGTAGTTTCATAAGCTTTGAAATAAAGGACTGATAGATCACTCTTTTTGTTGTTTTAAATAGTTGTTTTGGCTCTTCTAGGTTCTTTGTATTTCCATAGTCATTTTAGAATTAGCTTATTAATTTATCAAAAATGCCTACTGGAAGTTTAACAGGGATTTTGTTGAATCTGTAGATCAGGGATTGACACACTACCACTCTCTAGCTTTGGCTACCTCTATCACCTGCTTTTGTAAATAAACTTTTATTGAAGTGCCATGTTTTACTGCCATGACATCAGTTGACATTTTGTCTATGGCTATATTCTTGCTACAGAGGCAGAGTTGAATTGGATAGAGACTCTGTGATTTGCAAAGCCTGAAATATTTACTATCTGGACTTAATTTTAAGGCTTTCAACACATGAACAAGGTGCATCTCTTTATTTATGCATTTCATTTCTCTCAGCAATATTTTGTACTTTTCAGTGTTGCTCATACTAATTAAAATTTTGTCCATAATATTCGCATCTATGTTCTGTTAATTAATGAGTTGTAAATTTTTTTTTTCCTGTGAGTAATGCTGGCCTCAGACTATTGTATAAATGTGAACTGGGTACGGTTGGTTCATGATGTTCAGTATTTCTATCTCCTTGTTAATTTTCTGCCTATTAGTTTTGTTCACTAATACCACATATTTCACTTTTTCTAAGAGAGGTGTGTAAAGTCTTTCTACTGTGATTGTTAGAAATTTCTCTATCATTTATTGAAGGAAAGGTATTGAAATCCATCTATAAATGTGGATTTGTCTATTTCTCATTGCAGATCTGTTTTTGCTCTATGTATTTTGAAACAGCATATTTAGGTGCATAAAATATTTAGGTTTATTATTTGCTGTTGATAAATTTGACCCCTTGACTATTATGAAATTGTTTTCTTTATCTCTGATGATGGTCTTTGCTCTCAAATTTACTTTGATAATAATAAGAATACTCAGCCTTTTTTTTTACAAGTGTCACTATAGTATATATTTCCTGAAATTACTCAATTCAACCTATCTATGTCTTTATACTCAAAGTGTGTTTTCATAAGAGGCATATAATTAGATCTAGTCCTCCTTCCCACCCACCTTCACACCTGCCAATCTAATCTTCATCTTTTAAATGTAAATGTTCAGACTATTTACATGTAATGTGATTATTCATATGGTTAGGCTTAAGTGCACCATTTTGCTATTTTTTCTATTTATTCCATCTGTTCTTTGTTCCCTTTCTTATAACTTTCTGCCTTTTCTTATTTGAGTATATTTTATAACATTTTATTTATTTGGCTATCAGATATAACTGTTCTGTTATTTTAGTGGTCACTTTAGTGTTTGTAATATATCTTTTAACTTATCACAGTCTACTTTCAAGTGATATAACATTTCATATACTACACTATAGGAATTTTGAAATATTTCTTTTATTTCCTCCCTAACATATATTAGGCTATGATGGTCCTATAGTTTACTCACATATATGTATGTTATAGTCCTGACAGTATATTATTATTGTGTTTAAGTAGTCTTTATCTTTTTAAAATATTTAAATTGGAAGGAAATGTTTTATATTCAACCATGTATTTACTTTTTCTAATGATCTTTATATTAATCCATATTGATATATCATATCAGTTTCCTTCTGCCTAAAGGAAAGTTTATAACATTTCTTATAATGTGGGTTTGTTGGGGATAAATCCTATCAATTTTATCTGTTTTTATTGCACCTTCAATTTTATATATTTTTGTTGGACATCAAATTCTCAGCTGACAGGTTTTCTTTTTTTTTTTTCTTTTGATATATGACTCTTTCTTCAGATACAGAATTCTAGGTTGATAGATTTGTTTTCTTTGTTTTACCTTAAATATATTGTTCCATTCTCTTCTCACTTGCATTCTTTTCAATAAAATAAATCAATATACTTTTCTTTGTCCTTCTGTAGGTTACATGTCTTTTGTCTCTGCTTTATAAATTTTCTCTTTTTCACAGCTTTTGAGCAAGTTGTTTATATGACTTTAACTGTCTTCAGGCTTTTTATGTTTGAGAATGTTGAACTCGTTGGATGTGTAGGTATGTCATTTTCATCAAAGAAAAATGTGTTCTTGATATTTTTATGCCACCTTCTCCATTCTCTCCTCTTCTTCAGGGACACTGTTTGTGTATATATTTAAGAGCAAACTCTTGAAGTTTTCCCACAGATAACTGATACTCTTCTTCTCTGTCCTTCTTTTTTTCATTGCTATGCTTTCAAATTCACTTATCTTTCTGTCTGCAATATCAACGTCAAATTGATTCTGTTTATACCTTGCATATGTTTATTTACTTTTTGAATATCAGGAATACTGTTATGATAATTGTTTTCATTTACTATACTGTCTATTTGAACATCTGGAAAGGTTTTGTTTCAATTTTGATTGGTTAATTCCTCCCCACCCCCCAATTATAGGTTGTGTTTTTCTGGTCTTTGCATGCCTGGTAATCTTTGGATGATGGACATTATGAATTTTATCTTGCTGGTTGTTAGATCTTTTTGTATTACCTATGTATCTATCTATCTATCTATCTTCTTGAGCTTCTTCCTGGAATACAGTTAAATCAATAATAGAAGTTTGATTTTTTTGAAGCTTGCTTTAAGATGTTTTAAGTTGGGCCAGTGCAGGATTTATCTTAGGGCTAAATAACTCCCCACTACTGAGGCAGGGCCCTTCTGAATACCCTGTGAAGTATGAGATTATTTTGTCTGTTTGGTGAGAAGAGGTTCTCTTTCATGACTTGTTGAGACTAGGCACTTCTAACCCTCTAAGATGATTCTTTCCCCATCTGAAGTATTTTCCACATGAACGCATCAGTCAGTACTCTGCCAAATACCTGTGGAGCGTTCTCCACTGTTCTTAGAATTTTCCCTCTTTGCAGCTTTCTCCTCTCTAGGGTTTGGTCTGTGAACTTCAGCTGACTTATCTCCTCATTCTTCTCTACTAAGGCAATTCACTCCCTTCCCTAGACTAGAAACTCCATCACGGCTGTCAGTTTGTTAATCATGGGACTCACAATGCTTGTTTCACATCTCTGAGGAATTACAATCATTGCCTACTGTCCAGTATATTGCAAACATTTTATTTTTCTATTTTTGTTTTTGTTTTTTTCAGACAGAAGTGTCAGATAATCCATTTTACTACATTTTCCCCAGAAGCAGAAGTATTAAATATCACTTTGCACTTCCCAATAACAAATAGAGGCTTTCTACATTAACAGAGAATCTACAATTATTTGAATATATTTGAATAGTTTTTTTTTTTTTTTTTTGGCCGCACCATGCGACATGCGGGATCTTAGTTCCCCGACCAGGGATTGAACCTGCACCCCCTGCAGTGGAAGCACAGAGTCTTAACCACTGGACCACCAGGGAAGTCCCTCTACCTTTATTTGAGTCAACATTTATACTGGGACTGGGACTATATATTTTGTTCATATTATAGCCATAGGGTTTAACACAATATCTTGTATATAAAAGATATAAACATCCATCATTTATTTATTTATTCAGCATGTATTTATAGGACGATTCTATAATGATGAAGTATGCTAAATAAATTAAAAATTTTGCCCTCATATTTTTAGGTGTCACAGAAATCTATCTTTCTATCTATTCATCCATCTATCCACATCTATATTAATATAATAATGCTATAAAAATAAACCAGATTTATAAATAGTAAACATAATCACATAATTAGTAATATATGCATGGCACGTTAATAGCAAAATACTAGAATTTTATTTGATTTAGCATAACTTTGAAAGTAGATGTAAATAGCTAACTTGAAAACACAGCTAGAATTTTTCAAAATAATTACTCATTTGTCTAATATTCAGGATTATAAGAAAACACAATATATCAACTCACTTTCTAAAAGGAATCTATATTATTTTAAAAAATCACATTAGAGTATTAGAGATATCAGATGTACTCATGTTACTGCTCAAAAGATAAAATCTAGGATATATCCTAATCATGAACTGAACTTTTCATATCCACAGTGATATTCTTTATCTTCTCTCTTTAATATGTACATTATATTATCCAATTTCATTGATATAGATTTTCTACAGTGGGTCCTATAGAACAAACTTTCAGCATTTGTCAATGATATACTCTTTGGGAAGGGTTGTAGAAATTAAGCAGTAGATACAATTTGTAAACAAATTCAAACCTAGACTTCTAGTATTATGTGGTATGAGTTGGAAGATGGAGGAAACTCTGGAAGTTATCCAAAGGATGATAGTCATGTCACTGGGAAGCAAGAAATACAGTAAGAAGTAAAAAAGATTATATATATATATATATTTATATAACAAAATTTTGTATATCGTCATTGTAGTCTTGGTTAAGGATAGCATTAAGAAGAACTGAATGCTCTAACAGTCATTTCTAGGATACCTGACGTACGAATAAGAGTAAAACATGAACACAGTTAAAGTATGGAGATCCAAGTGTAGGATAATACTAGAGAATGATTCCACATTTGGGACTTAAAAATGATATTATAATGGACAGAAGTTATTGTAGATATTTTTTTCTTTTGAAGTTCACATCTTTCTGAAATATGATTTTCAAAATCAATTACTCTTTAGATTATATACTTATTTAGAAATGAATAAAGGTTTGTACAGTTAACTGTGTGACTAAAAGGATCAATGTCAGATGACTAGACAGATATTTAAAATTAGAATTTTGAAATTTTTTCCCTAAACATCACAATGTACGTAATACAGGGAGATGGTTAAGATACAATTGTCATGTAGTATTCTCCTCTGAAGACATTGTAAGTGAAGTTTGAAAGATTATCTACTTGTTTTTCAACTGTGAAGATTTCTTCCTGGTGGTAAGCATATAAAAATGCTTGCATCTGCATTATGAAACATTTACACTAGGAAACATAAGGTACTAAAGTTTATCCTTACATCAAATTTTAAATAAAAAATCTTTTCCAAGAAAAAAACACATTAATGTTCTATATCAATGTTATGTTTAAGCTATCAACTCTAAGGATAGTTTACTTTTACACTTTTTCATTAAGGGAGAGTTAAATTAATAATTTACAGATAGATACTGTTAATCTGAATTCAATAGAGGAGATATAGACTCAGCTAGGTGAGTCAGTCAGAAAGAAATTTAATATAAAGAGTATGGAGCTTATAAAAATTGTTGAAAGTTGAAAAAATCATGTTCCAGTCCACGTACCTGAGAATAATTCCCAGAACTACATCGAGCTATCTCTCAGATCTTATGGCAGTGTAGCCTCTGAACAGTAATAGGCTGGAGAAGATATACCCAAAGCTACAATTCCAAGCTTCATGAATTATATGCAGAGACTGTCTCTATGGACACTGTTTCATCAAATCCAGGAGATGAACTTTATCCAGAATAAACATTAGAAACTGCTGATGAGAATCCATGACCTCGGTAGACAATGACCACTGACAACAGTTCCAGAATAATCATCTCCCCTCCTCAGTTCTGCCTTCAACATTTCTGTAAATGCATCCAGCTGGTGAACAGTAATTCATATCTAACACCTTGTCAGTAAGGGAGTTGATAAAATATAGTTTTAACTTTTTCAGCATCTGTAAAATATGAAGATTGAATAAAAAAACCCAGTACGTTTCACATTATTGATTTTTCATTTATATAATATACACAACATGAAGAAGGGTCTTTTGAGAGAACTGAGATATCCTTCACAACTTAGGATATACTTTATAGTATAAAATACATTTTGATTGGTTGAATTTCTTGATAGTTATTATTAAGTAATTAGAGTAAGCAAATTGTGGCACTGTGTTTAAAATTTCTGGGTAGTTCTCATTTAAAGATTGAAAGCTGGAAGCAGTGCTTTTCTTTTGATAAATCCTTTTTCTAAGCATTTTAGTTGGTTTTATATAAAATGTAGGTGAAGAACCCTCCACCAGTCACAGTGCCACGGAAATTTCAGTTCTAATTGTAATACAGCGACAAGATCCTTTTACGCTGAATACAAAGTAACTTCTAGCATACTCTATTGTATATTTTATTCTTTGTTACCCGTACTACAGCAAAACAAACCTAGATTTCCTGATATTTAAAGAAGCAGATGTTTTTGTCACTCTGAAATCTGTTTTTCACAAGTTTCCAGGCCACGATTTAGACAGTTCTACTGAACAACAGAAATGCTAACATTTCCATGGTGACTCCATTTACATGACAGTTACCAGACTTTTCTTGCTTTTAAGGTGACATTTAAGTAATTCTGCAAGTTTTCACACTAGAGACAGACAGGGCCTATGTGATCTGAAGTGGATTTGTGCATATATATCAACGAAACATACATAAACAAAACTGATTGCATAACTTCATTCTGCATTGTGGATACGAATGGGTTTGTTTGTTTATCCTGTGTATTAAAGATAACTATATTTATTTTACTATATAAAATATAAACATTATTAACAATAATGCTTAAAGTATGAAAATGTATTATTAATGATAAATTGCTATACAATTAGACACATGAATATTTACACATAAACACAGAAATGTTCCTCAAAAAGCAGTACTTTGTTATCAGCTTTGAACCTAGTATTGATCTGTTTTGATTCATTCAGATTTATTCCATACTTAAAGAATTATTTAAATAAATAATCAATGTTAACATAATTTGAGCTAGAAATGTAAAAAAAAATTTTAAAGTAAGGAAGAATTTTTCTCCAGCATATTTTGATATTGTATTAAAGAACTCCTTATTCTCAAAATAAATAGCTCTTCCTAGTATGAAAGAACATTCAGGACTGATTTCATTATTAGAGGAATGATGGGTGTGGGAATGAAATCTCCACAAGTGGGGTAAAAGAAGCCAGCTTATTTTTTCATACATTTTCACATTTCTATGTGAGCTAACATAGTGCTCCCGAGTTCCAGATAGAATCCTGCTGAAGACCAGCAACAGGGCAATAAAGGAGAGAGAAAGTTGTATCTGGGTTGTAAAGCAGAGAGTTAAGAGCCATTTGGAAATGGGTGATACACTGTAAAGCACAAAGAGATCTTTTGAGATTTGCTGGCACTCTATTGATTAAAAAGTCCTGATTTTGCCTTCAAAATATTTGAAGGCACGAGTAAACTGGTTATAACTTTAGGCACAATAAAGCCCAGACCCAGCTCAATGAGAGAAACGATTGCCTCTGATCCCTATGGTAGCATCCTGGCAGAAGGTAAAAATCATTTACTTCAAACTCTACGCTGCCTTTATAACGCAGGCCTAAAATATAATTCTAAAATTGCGAAATTAAAAAGAAGCAGGAAAATATGATTCATAGTCAAGAGTCTCACAGGCAGCAGGAACGGTTACACAGATAGCTAACATACTGGAATTAGTAGAAATGAGATTCAAAGTAACTATGAAAAGCAAACATAGGATATATCTTTCCCATACTGTTACTTCTAAACCCTCTTTGCTTTTAGCTTTAAAGTGTGCACATTTCTTATAATGTTTGTAAAATTGTTTATTGTTTGGCAGGATATGTTGTAAGTTAAAGATGCATATCATAAGCTTTTTTAGAGAAACCACTTAAATTTTAATACAATGAAAAATACCTAAAATGCCAATAGATGGAATAACATGTAATAGTGAAAATGCATACTCAGTGGACCCAAAACCATGCAGGAAAGGAAGCACAAAGGAATAAAAGACAGGTAGAATAAAATAAAGCATCAATAGCAAAATGGTTGACATTAACCTAAACCTATCAGTATTTATATTAAGTATAAATGCACTAAAGGGTCTGAAAAATGTTTAAAAATCTAAAATTGCAAAACTTGGTAAAAGAGGAAAGCCTAACCTTATGCTGTTTATAAGGCTCTTCAGACTCTTAAAAACACTTTTGCCTTAAGTGTTGCTGGGCACCACGTTAAATCATTGAGAGAGCTCTCAAAGGCCTTAATACCTACACCATGTGGTCTATCGTATCTAACTGCATTCTCTACAATAGCTATCCGTTATTCAGTGTTTCGTGACAGAACATTTCAAAGTTAACTGACAATCCCAATCTCCCAATTTATCCCACCACCCCACCAGTATCCATATGTTTGTTTTCTACATCTGTATCTCTATTTCTGCTTTGTAAATAAGATCATCTATACGAATTTTTTTCAGATTCCACATATATGCATTAATATATGATATTTGTTTTTCTCTTTCTGACTTACTTCACTCTGTATGAGAGCCTCTAGGTCTGCTATTGATACTACCTACTGTATAGCACAGGGAACTCTACTCAGTGCTCTGTGGTGACCTAAATGAGAAGGAAATCCAAAAAAGAGGGGATATATGTATATGTGAATCTGATTAACTTTGCTGTATGGTATAAACTAACACAACAATGTAAAGCAACTATACTCCAATTTAAAAAAAGCAATGTTAACTGACATATCTATGTACTAGAATTTGTATATATGTTTGGATATTTAAATCTTACCACCAAATATGAAGTAAAAATATCATGTCAATTTTATATAAGAAAAATTGAGACTATTAAAATAAGTTCACCCAATCTTGCCCCTAGAAGGTTTAAGAGGTGGGATTTAATCTATAGCCTTTCTACCTCTAAATTTTGTATCCTTCTGTGACATGATGCCTTCTAAAAGTGTATTGCACTTGAATTGTGACAATTAGGCAAGACATCTGCATAACATTGTTTATAATCACTTAATTTCTAAACTTATTGTATAATATCAGTGAATGTCTTATAACAACAAATCCTCCTGAACTAAGAGCTGAAAGTGCTCCTAATAATAAAATTTATAAAACATTAATTTGAGGACAACAAGTAACAAAACTTGTTTTTAAAATAGGCTGTGCTTTTCTATTTTTAATTTTTCTAACTCCCCCATCTATTTATTAGGAAAGTTTTTAAATGAGGTTAGATATAGAGGGATGATTATAATCAAGGCCAATTATGTAAGTGTTCCAACTATACAACACATATTGGTCTATATTAAACTGTGATTTTAACATTTGCTTCAGGCCACATTCAAAACTGTGCTGAGTAATCATTTCTACCTGTAATACATTTACTAATTGGCCAAATATGTCTTTGTCAATTGGGCTCATTCTAAACTATTTTTAATTCATTTATGGACAATACTGAGTTGATTTTCTCCAAATTGCCAGAGATTTTTTCTTAACTCATTGAAACTTAAACATATCTTTCCTTCTGAAAAAAAATAAATAAATTCTACCAAAACCAACAGACATCCTCAGTTGCAAAACTTATTGAGGATACTTTCAGTCTTATCTGACAGTTTGGGGATGAGAATAATACATTGAATGAAAAGAAATAATTTTCAATAAGATTTGCCATTTCATAGTGAGGTACATATTTTTTAAACTGCACATATTTTTGAGATTGTTTTCCATTTTAATAGGACATTTAACCTATGTAGGGAAAAACCAATTAGTCAAATATCATACAAACATTAGCAGAGCATTCACAAATAATGAAAAGTTGTTGTTTCTGTCTGTGGTTTGAGAACATTTTTTCCTGTTATTAAAAGTTATTTGTTTCCTTCTTCCATTAGTCTTAATGTTGTTTTTAAAATACTTGATTTCCCTAATGAAATTTCACAATTAAGTAGTACTAATTTGGACCAAGCACTGTCTTAAACACTTCACGTATTATCTCATTTTATCCTCATAATAATAATTTACTTGATAATTTATAGTCATTTTTGTGGTGACTAAGTTATGAAGAAAACAAATAATTTTTCCAAAATGACACAATTACTGATTTATGGAGTCAGGATTTGTCTTCCCTCTATTGGAATTTTAACCCATAAGCTATACAACATCAATGCTGCCAAAGGCATTCATCTTTTCATCAGTGTATTTGCCAAATACATATTGAACTCACTTTAGCAGGCCCAGAACCAGGACTGGGAGCAAATTGATTATGACATAGAGAGAACTCATAGTTTTCTAGAAAAATAGAAGACTCAGTAAATGAGTTAAACATTATAATTGTGCAGATAGCTTTGTACAGATTTATGCAGTATCATAGTAATTAATTTTTAGAGGGATTTCCACATGCTTACCCTATGCCAGACAATGAATTAGGCAAGGAAGATACAATGTTGTACAATATACAGGATTTAAAATCTCATCAAAGATACTGTCAAACTGGAGATTGCAAATAAGTAAAAAGCAATTAAAATATTGGGAAGTAAACACTGTAGAAACAGAGAAAAAGACAACCAAAACTGGAATGTCAGGTACGACTTACAGGAAAAAAAAAATGTTGTATAGAAACTAGTGTAAACATTGGAGTAAGAGGGACAACTAGAGTGTTCCAGGCAGAATTTAGAGTATGTGCAAGAAAACTTAACCTAAACAGAAGTTCAGCACCAAAAGCAGCTTAGCATATTTGACATGCAGAATGCAGGATTAGGGTAAAATGGTTAGTTCAGAAATATCTCAAAGGGAGCATTAGCCTAGAGCCATACCAGACCTCAGGCCACACTTTAATAATGATATTATAAATGAGATTGCTATCAATTTCATCTACAGATTGTTCATCAAAAGTGCATAGAGGGATTTCCCTGGTGGTGTAGTGGTTAAGAATCCACCTGACAAGGTAGGGGACACAGGTTCCATCCCTGGTCTGGGAAGATCCCACATGCCACAGAGCAACTAAGCCCGTGGGCCACAACTACTGAACCTGTGCTCTAGAGCCTGTGAGACATACTGAGCCCGTGCGCCACAACTACTAAAGCCTGTGTGCTGCAACTACTGAAGCCACCGTGCCTAGAGCCAGTGCTTCTCAACAAGAGAAGCCACCACAATAAGAAGCCCGTGCACTCCAAGGAGGAGTAGTCAATGCTCACCGCAACAAGAGAAAGCCCATGCGCAGCAATGAAGACCCAACACAGCCAAAAAAAAAAAAATTGTTTTTAAATAAAGTGTATAGAAATATGGTTGATTTTTGTATATTGACCTTATACCCTGAAGCCTTGCTGAACTTGTTTATTAATTCTACTCATTTTTTAATATAAAATTTTAGGACTTTCTATATAGATTACATTACCTGAGAACAGAAACAGTTTTACTTCCTTTTCAAACCTTTTCTTTTTCTTCTTCTCTGATTGCCCTGACTAGAGCCTCCAATGCAATGTTGAATAAAAGTGGCTACAGCAAGATATCTCTTGCTCTGGATCTTAGAAGGAAAGCATCTAGTCTTTCACCATTAAGTATGATATCAGCACCTATGAAAAACTTCTTTCCAATTCTTATGCCAGCAATTTATCTATTTATCTATCCTATCCATCTATCTATCTATCTACTTACTCTGGGTAGGACTTTCAGTACTATGCTGAATAGTAGTAGTGAAGTATGCATCTTTGTTTTTTCCAAATCTTAGAGGGAAAGTTTCAATCTTTCAACCTTGAGTATGGTATTAGCTTTTGAGTATCATTGAGTATGATACTGAATTTTTCATACATGATCTTTATGTTGTTAAAATTAAATACAAAATGGAAAACAGACTGGAGAATTCCCTAAGCAGATAAAACCATTTAAGCTATGTAAGCAAAACTAAATCTAGCTTTTCCATGAATATAAGCAAAAATTTACTTGGGTTATTTCTTGTAAATGCTTCTGACAATCATAAAAACACTTAGGTCATTGTCCTAAAAATGGTACGAGCTAATCACTTTTAACCAATCCACTGCCATCTAGAAACCATCACTGTGATAACCAGTTAATGTAGAGGATATGCCATTTCCTCATTTTCACTATATAAGCCATCCAGTAACTTTACACTCTTGAGTTTCATACCAGTCATTGAATTTGAAGGCTCCCAGTTGGTGAAGTGTTCTTATATGCACAATAAATTCTTTCTAAATACTAGTTATTGATTTGGTGACTTTAATTTTGCTATTTCTGAATTTTTAACATCATGTTAAAGTAATTTTCTTCTATTTCTAATTTGTTTAGTGTTTTTATGTTGAAAGGATGTTGCATTTTTGTCAAATGCTTTTTCTGTATCTATTGAGATGATAATATGATTTTTATTTTTTATTCTATTGAAATGCTAATCTTCTTTATATTTATGAAATAATTTGTAAACAATTGTTATACACTCAGAATGGAAAAAAATGCCTAGTTAAATAAGTTAACAAAACTCAGTACCAAGCTAACAGTCAAGTTGGGTCTACAAAATACAGTTTTGTACCTTATTCAACCATTTTCCTTCTAGTAACTTTTTCAAATGGCAGTGGAATACTGTGGTAAGAAGAAGATGCTGGGGAAACATTTAAAATGGATACTAAACCTAAAAGATAAGACCACTAGGGTCATGAAAAGTTGACTTAGTTGTGAAAGACACTTGAAATATCTCCTATTAGAATAGCCACTTGCAGGTATAGTGCCTAGGGTTCTCACTATAAAGGGCAAGACTTTTGTTCAGCACATTTTGAATCTTAAAATTATAAGTTGGCAAAGTTTTAAAGAAGCAAGATGAAACAAAATGAAATGAAACAAAATAAGATCAGAAAAATATGTGTGTTAATATACAAAGTTTTGCTGATCTAGAAAGGATGCTTGCTCTTTATCATTTGTCCTACAAGTCCATAAACTCCAGGTCCACATAAAATAATGAAAACTGCTTGAGAGATGTTTCAGAAGTTTTCTTTGTTAAGGGACCTATCATCCAAAGCGGAATAATGTTACTGTATTGGACTTTCAGAAGGATGAAACCTTGTTTTAATCCAAAAAATTCACACACATCACAAAATAATGTTAGAATGAGCTAAACGTTGACACATCATTAGAGAAGATGAAATAGCTGTTCTTAGGTAAAAAGGGCAAATTCTCACAGATAACAGGGAGCACTATCAATGTACTTCAATCCTACACAAAAGGTAGATAGAGGTGTTTTTAAATTTTAAAAGGGACAATGAAAAATTATTTATAGTCTTCCAAAATATATTGATAAGCTAATTTAATCTGAAATGTATGTGAAAATAACGAAGCCCTTAAGACCATTGGGCGTAGGAATATGGGTAGGTATGAATCCAATGAACCTAGAACATATAGAGGTCAGAAGAGCTGCAAAATGGCAATTGGCTTGAACAATAGTATATTATGAAATAGAATCAGAATAATATGCCAAAGGTTTAAAAGCGTAGGTACCAGCAATGAACAAGTGAAATTTGAAACACAATACCACTTACATTAGCATCCAAAAAATGAAATATTTAGGTATAACTCAAACAAAATATGTGCAATATCTATATGAGGAAAACTACATACATTTAATTGGCATCTCAGGACTAGAAGAAAGAGATATGGGGCAGAAGCGCAATGTGGAGACTGAATGAAGGGATTACACCTGAGGATTTGGCCAGGGCTCTCAAAACTGTCTGCACATTAAAATCACCTGAGAAGCTGACTTTGGTACCACCTCAGACATTGTGTTTTCATTGGACTGGGACCAGGGTGAGGGGGACAGACAAGGGAGAGTCTTTGTTGAGCATTTCTAGGTGACTCCACTCTGCATCCAGATTTAATTACCACTGATTGGTCATCAACGCCAGGCAGTTAATCGTGCCCATTACAACTGGCTTCAAACACAACAAACTCTTCTTGGATTTGGGGAATTACAATGTAATTCGTAATATTAAAATGATTCCATGCTTAAAAGTGTTGTGATCTAAGGTATACCAATGTTAGAGAAGAAGAATATGGAGGTAAGAGGGCAGGTTAACCCAGTCCAAGATCATAAAATTGGTAGCAACATTCTCTCTGGGGTCTTGCTGTCCAGAAAGGAGTATGTTTATGCAAAAGCTTCAACTTTTTCCCAAGGTTAGCAAGCTAAAAACCCAGTAGAACAATAAGAAAACATATTTCTAGCACAGATTACATTTATTGACTGAGCAATCACTATTGTAGCTGTATCTCTGCAGTTTGCTTGGAAATATTTTATGAATGACATCATCCAAATTGAAGTATTTAATGACACTCTTCATTGCTTTGCTTTAAAGATTTTGTATACAAGAAAAAAAATGAATTGTTTCAAAAGAACTAGAGAGAGAATGCCAAAGTATATTTTTCAAAAATGTAAATTCATGGTACTCATAAAACTATAAAATGAACATGTGTTAAATATTTTACTCAATTCATTATTTAGAGGGAAATAGTAAGTTGTTAAAACAGATTCAAAGGAAAATTTGGAGACTAGACATATACAGTGGCATTCAGATATGCTTAAATGAACTTGCTAGTAGATACAAAATTGATGAATATAGGGCGTTAAAATGTATGATGTCATTTTTTTCTAGAGGATGTATCAGATACAATTTATTTGAATTGCTATGGAAAATAACTGTTTGCGATACTATTATTAATGCAATTCAATGACTACCCTGAGTTATGACATATCTGAGTTGATAGAAATAGAATGATAATAGAAAGACAAAGTCACAAATCCCTTACAGAATCAGAAAATTCCCTAAAGTTTCCCTAAGCCAGCGCTGTCCAATAGATGTTTCTGCAATCATGGGCATCTTGTATATCTGAACTCTCTGATACCATAACCATTAGCCAGATGTGGCTAGTAAGCACTCACGATGTAGACCCTGTGACTGAGTAACTGAATTTTTATTTAATGCAATTTTAGGTAATTTTTTGTCTACCATATTAGACATTGCAATTCTACACAATGCCCAGCACTGCAGTGAAAGGACATCTCATCTGCTTTTTTGTATATTTCCTTCTCTTTGACATGTTTTCCTTATAGTTTCTCCCTTTGTGATCATAAATAGTCCCTACAGATTATTATTAATCACAAAATGGCAAGTCTCATTAATTTGGTCTGATCACTTCCATAGGTGCAGAGAAAGTTGAAAAACCAGATGTGTCTCCTTGGTTTACTCTTTAATAACTGCACAATACTGAGTAACTACTAAGGCCTTAGAATTCAGTTATAGACAGAATTTCAGACTGGACTTTTCAAAGCCTCTATTATTTTCAATCCTGCTGCTGAGAAATCAAGTCAATGAAACTGTTCATGTAAATTTGATCTGCAGTATATATAAATGGAGGTAAATTCCTTTCTTGAAACTCTCATAATTTGTGATGGTGCATGGCCTGATAAGGGGTGACCTTCCTTATTGACTGCGAGACTGCGATCCTGTAAGTCCCATGCCTGCTTTCCCTGCAAAGCTTCATAAGCATAAGGAAAATCTTTGTTGCTTAATAGCTTGACACACCTGTTTAAATAAGAGTCATCCACAAATGTGGCACTACAGCTATGGTCTTGATTGCACAACCAATTTGTCTAATTATATCTTGGCAAAAAGAGCAGCTTTCTTATTGACCCTGGGTAAATAATTGTATTGCTATGAAAATTAAATAGACTTATATGAGTTTCAAAATTGAGGTAGGGAGATCAGTGAGAATCAAATGCCACTTTAAAAATATTTTATTTCGATTTACAAAAACAGAATCTACTCAAAGATTAGAGCTAGATTAAGAAGACATAAAAATGGATTTTCTCACTTTTCTATCAAAAATGAAGTGTAAAAACAACATTAACTTTATTACTCTGGGATGGTCTGTAGTTAATGGTCTGAAATTGTCTCAGTAATGTCAAAAAAGGCATCAAAACCCTGCACCTTAACTTGTCGAGTGGTTCAAAGTACTTAGTACAGTCGTTTCCTCGAGGCTCCCAGACTGTCTTTAGTTTGTTGAAGAAGTAAATAGTGCAAGGGCTTCTCGGAAGCATCAGAATAAAACAGAATGATTTGGAGATGACAAAGACTTAATGACTGTTGAATCTATTATGGTAATCAAGAATATCAGGATGGAATACAGTAAAATCATCTATTGGGATATGTCATACAACTATCTAACAAACGTTTGATAGCATTTTAACCCTAAGAGTAGAAACAATTATGCACAGAAGGATTGTAGACAAATCTGCAGAGACTTTCATAAAGTCTGCACTTTCTGAAAAACTTATGTTAAACACACGTATACTGAAATCATTTTACTTGTTTTACCTATGCAAACTTAAGCTAAGAAAGACTGAGTGTACTTTCCCATTTGACAACTCTCACTATCCAGTTCTTAAAATAGTGTTAGCTTTTTAAGAAATATGGAGTACATCAAACAAATCTAGTTATTTGTGGCAACTCACCTTTCAAAATGTGAAAAAAAATAAATCTTTGTGATTTTCCAAGGGCCCTCTGGTTAAGTTTAAAATAGTTTTAGATGTAAAACATATTCTGAACATTTTACATTATTTTTTATAAATCTAAGATTATATTTTTATGAGGAAAAATAAAAGAATTTTTAGAGGAGGTTTGGTCACTTGATTAAGATAGAATCAGGGAACCTGAAATCATATGTTTATTCTTTTGATCCAAGTGATAATAAGCATGTTTAAAAAAATATAGAAGAAAACATGTTTTTAAGAGAACATAAAACTTTTACAAGTAAAGAAATTTTGTTGCATTTTTTAATATAAAGGATATGATTATGTCAACATAAAGTACAAAAAACTGTTCTGGTTTGCCTTTTAGTTTCAAGCAAAGGCTGTAATAAACCAAGAAAATTTTTAAAACTGAGCAAAATTTGTCAAAAATTTTATAGCTTTCATAATTTTTTTGTTATACTTAAACACCATAGAGCAAGAGAAGTAAATGAATTTTCCTTAATTTTTAACTCTAACTATAAGCTAACATATTCTGGACAAACTGGCATTTCACTTGGGAGAAAACTAATGACTGTACTTTTTTTGTCACTATTGTTACCAGTACAGGCTCAGCCATTCATATTGTCATAAATTTTTTTTTTACTTTTTAAGTAAGTTATTTTATTCAAGTATAGTTGATTTAATGTTGTATTGATTTCTGCTGTACAGCAAAGTGATTCAGTTATACATATATATATATATATATACATTCTTTTTCATATTCTTTTTCATTATGGTTTATCACAGGGTATTGAATATAGTTCCCAGTAGGACCTTGTGGTTTATCCATTCTATATATCATAGGTTTTGCATCTGCTAACCCCTAAATCCCACCCCATTCCTCCTCCACCCTCCCTCCTCCTTAGTAACTACAAATCTGTTCTCTTTGTCTGAAGTCTGTTTTGTAGATAAATTCATTTGTGTCATATTTTAGAGTCCACATATAAGTGATATCATATGGTATTTGTCTCTTTCTGACTTACTTCACTTAGTGTGATAATCTCTAGGTCCATCTATGTTGCTGCAAATGGCATTATTTCATTCTTTTTTATGGCTGAGTAATATTCCACTGTATATATGTACCACATCTTCTTTATCCATTCATCTGTCAATGGACATTTATGTCATCATATTGTTATAGCTTTTATTACAACTTTTATCAAAGTAACTCATTTCTATTTCACAGAGAAAACTGGGAGTAGGTAATTAGAAATTACCTGACATATAAAAGCATTTTAAATAGACAGCAAAGTTCATGGATGCACATAACTCAACTTTCTACAGCTACTCTCATTTATTGTACTCTTTCATAAGGAGATAAAAATGAACTTGCTCCTTGAGATTGCCCGAATATATAGCAACTCTAGAACAAAAACATGTTCACTTAAAATTATGCTTAAAAATCAAGGTTTCAGTAACATGTCTTACCAAGATGTTTCTTAGGTAATCAAGAATTATTCAGTACATAGGTTTATCTTAATATTAGTTCAATGTTTTATGTTGCCTAAATATATTGGAGATTATTTTTAAGTGATACACTACAATGAAAAATAGTATTAATTTTAAAAATTTTAGAAAATGTTACAATTTAGTTTAACACGAATTTGCATATTCACAGCCTTAATTATTATGTAGAAGTAGTGTTACATTATTTGATCACAAAACCTGTCTAGTTTAGAAAGTTCTAAATAAGCTTTTAATGAGAAAACAAACCCAAATGTATGCTTGTATTATGCTTAACAATTACATTTCAGAGAAAAGACATAACTTTTTACCTAATCCAAAA
This sequence comes from Mesoplodon bidens, assembly GCF_964165515.1. Classification (NCBI taxonomy): domain Eukaryota; kingdom Metazoa; phylum Chordata; class Mammalia; order Artiodactyla; family Ziphiidae; genus Mesoplodon; species Mesoplodon bidens. Next base: position 79,547,044 of record NC_138169.1, on the reverse strand, counting down.
ACATTAAATTATTTATCTTTGCCCAATATTTACTTCAATTATGTAAACTTGGAATCTCATACTGTTAATGAACTAACATTTTCTGTAAACAGGATTTTTTAAAAAAAGTCTAGCATATTAAAAATATTAGAAGTTCTGTTTTCTTATTTTCAGTGAGTTTGGAGAATTGCAGGTCAAGTATGCACTTCTAGGTCACTATAAGTCAATTGAAACAGAGCTGTTTTACATTTAAGAGATATTATAATCTAATTTACATATACCTCTGAAGGTAGAAAACATTTTATACTTGGATCAGGAAACTTAACATTGTTAAAATAACAGTATTCGTCAAATTGATCTATAGGTTCAACATATTCCTTATCAAAATCCCAGCAAACTTTTTTCCTAAATTGACAATGTAGCCCTAAAATTCATATGGATATTCAAGGGATCTAGAATAGCCAATCTTCAAAAAAGGGACAAATTTGGAGGACTCACATTTCTCAATTTTAAAACCTACTGCAAATCTACAATAATCAACACTGTGTGCTACTTTATGAAGATGGGCATAAAGATCAACAGAATAGACTTGAGAATATGGAAATCCTCATTTACAGACAATTTATCTTTGACAAGTGTGGCAATGCTATTTAGCGGTGAAGGAATAGTATTCTCAAATAATGATGCCTGGACAACTGAATGTCCACATGTAAAGGAATGAATGCGGACCCCTAGATCATACCATATACAAAAATTAACTTAAAATTGTTCAAATACATAAATGTAAAAGATAAAACTATAAAATTCTTAGGAAAAAACATTGGAAAATCTCCATGACCTTGTATCCAGCAATGGTTTCTTAAATATTTCACCAAAATCATAAGTAACTGAGGAAAAATGTAGAAAAATTGAACTTTAACAAAATTAAAAACTATTGTACTTCAGTGGACACCATCAACAAGATAGTGAAAAGACAACCCTCTAACTGGAGAAAAATATTAGAAAATCATGTATCTGATAAGATATTAGTTTCAGTAATAAAAAATACATAAGTAGGCAAAAGATCTGAATAGACAATTTTCCAAAGAAGCTACACAAATGGCCAAAGGCACGAGATGTTTAAAATCGTGAGCCATCAAGGAAATGCAAATAATCACACTGAGATATAATTTCAGTCTCTAGGAGAACTCTAATGTAAATAACAGATAGCAAAAAGTGTTTTTAAGGATGTACAGAAATTAGACCACTCTCACACTGCTGGGGGAAATGTAAAATGGAGTAGACACTTTGACAATAACAACTGGCAGATTCTCAAAAAGTTAAACACAGATTTACCATACAGCTTAGCAATTCCATTACTTGATATATATTCAAAAGAACTGAAAACATTTTTCACGAATATTCATAGAAGTATTATTCATAATAGATAAAAAGTGAAAAAACCCTTCATGTTCATCAATCGACAAATGGGTAAAAAAACAAATGTGATATATCCAAACAATGAAACATTATTCAGCAATAAAATGGAAAGAAGTGCTGATACATTCAGCAAAATGGATAAATCTTTAAAACATTATGCTAAGTAGAAGACGCCAGACATAAACATTTTTAAAAAACAACACTTTGTATGATTTCATTTATATGAAATGTCCACAATAGGCAATTTAATAGACATAGAAATTAAGTTGGTAGTTATCTATGGTTGGGAGGGAAGTTATATCGGAGGATTGGAGGGTAATGACTAAAGCGTACTCGGTTTCTTTTGAAAAATTTCAAAAGAGATAATGGTGATATTTGAACAACTGTAAAATATTTTAAAAACTATTGAATTGTATATTATAAATGGGTACACTGTGTGTGATAATTATAACTTAATAAATCTTAAAAATACATATCCATAAACCCCTGTATTACTGCAATAAAAATAAAAGGAATGCAGAAGAGACTGTCCTTCTAGAGACCCAGTATGATACCAAAAGAATTTGTGATGATATTAAAATTTTATGGACTTCCCAGCAGGGAATCTTCAGGAAAGGAGTGAAAAGAAAATTATTGCCGGATAACAAGAGAGGGGTTTTGTTAACTTCAATGGCTAAATTGTGAGTCACACTAAATTACGGAATAATAAAAACTAAGTAAAGTTTTGCTTTTGAGTTTTAAAAAATGACCAGTATGATGAGTAAGGGTGGGTTTTTTTTAATGGTGAATTGATTTTTTTTTAACTTTTATTTTATATTGGAGTATAGCCTATTAACAATGTTGTGATAGTTTCAGGTGCATAGCAAAGAAACTCCGTCATACATATGCATGTATCCATTCTCCCCCAGACTCCCCTCCCATCCAGGCTGCCACAAAACATTGAGCAGAGTTCCCTGTGCTACACAGTAAGTCCTTGTTGGTTATCCTTTTTTTAACATAGCAGTATTTTTTTTAAACAAACCTGGTTCAGTAGAGAGACTAATTCTCTATCTCCCTGCCTATATTTGAAGCTGACAAATAATCATAAAGTGACCAGTTTGTGAATTATACACTTGAAAATGGGCAAAATGTATCAACAGAGGGAAAAAGGAGAAGTGCATCAAAACATGAATGAACCAAAGAAATGGGAAATCATTAAAAAAAAAAATAGGTCTTTATAGCCCCAGTGAGATCAGAGGGACAATGCCTCTAACCAAAAAGAAAAGAAAAAGAAAAGAAAAATGTTGGAAAACACTGTTTGGTGTTCTAGGATATTTTGAAAACTAGGTGCCCCCCCCAAAAGAAAACTAATTGGAAAATCTCAGAATGAAATAGAATAAAAAAATAAAATGAGAGATGAAAGAAATCTATACTAAGGGAAAATAACAAATGAAAATGAAATCAGAAATATGATGAACATGTTTGCTAAATATTACACAGAAGGTTAAAATTAAAAATAATAATTAAAAATTATTGCTGGGGGACATCCCCAGTGGCTCAGTGAGTGGGACTCAGTGCTCCCAATGCAGAGGGCCCGTGTTCAACCCCTGGTCAGGGAACTAGAACCTACATGCATGCCGCAACTAAGAGTTCACATGCCGCAAGTAAGGAGCCTGCCTACCACAGCTAAGACCCGGCACAACCAAATAAATAAATTAAAAAAAAATTATTGCTGATAAACTGTTAAAGACAGAAGGAAGCGTGACATATTGTGGTATTACCAAGGAATAAAGTTTTGAAAAATAGAAATAGAAATAAAATTCAATGAGAATAGAAGAAAAAAGAAATTAGAATATTATATCAGTATATTATTTTAATATGATAGTACAAAAGGTTTTACCATATCAGGAAAAGTTGACTAAACATAATATAATTGCATATATTCATGAAGTGATTTGTCTTCAAGTGTAAAAGAATCTCAACTTGTTCACAAAGCAAAAGCAGACGAGGCATTGATCTCTTTTTCTCTGGTGGTGCATCTTTCTTTTTGCTCATATTGATAAAAAGAACCAAAGTGTATTCTAGTTAGTGATTTACTTAGTAAAATGATTGCTTTTTGCAGACTCTCTTGTCACTGTGGTGACCTGTTAAATGTAGTGGACATTACTGGGTATGTTTTTGGTAAGACACTTTGAGGTCTCTGGGTCAGCTGGCATATGTGCCCTTTTTCTTGTAACACCTTCTTCTTTTCAGACACACAAAACATGGCGCTGGAAACCCAGCATCCACCTTGGTTAAAGAGGTAACATTGAGGATGTACTAGTGATGGTCGAAAAGAAAGCTAATATTTGTTCTAGGCAGCCTATCTAGGCTGGTCTTTGTTTGCATGAGAAATAATTAGGTCTCTCTGTTTAAACCACCTTTTATTTTTTGGCTTCTATGTAGTTGAATCTTATCCTAAATCGAGACCAGTTGTGGTGTGCTGCCAGTAACAGAAGACAGATTATAGAACTGGGGAACTGGAAGAAGTGAGAATATGTATGACAAGGAATGTAATTTTGCAGGCTGGGAACCTAGGGAGCATCACTGTGTAGTGGAAAATCAGTAGGTCAAACTGTTACCTTCAGATTTTGGAAGGAAGAGCTATGATTCCTGAGGCTGGGATATTACAGGAAGTTTATGAAAAATTCAGAATGTTAGTGTCTGTTGGCTCCTTCATGCTTTCAAAAAACTCAGTGAGAAATAAATTGAGGCTGGAGCTTTCCAATCTACTAACAGAGATAGAAGAAATGCCATTTTGCCAAGGGAGAAGCACTCTCTGACTGTGGCTTACAAAAAAAGTTGCCAAGGAGTCTGTAATTTGGAGCATTTTCAGGGTTAAACAGTCAATTGCTTCTATATTGTATATTGTCTCAATTATGAGCAGTGGTTGTCAAGTTGCAGATATAATGGGGAATAATCCTGGTGCCTTGCCATATGGAAGTAGTGAATTTACTGGCAAAGATGGCAAGTGTTTCACATTGCCTAAAGGCAGCAACTGCTGAGATAAAAGAGAAAGGAACTGGCAGAGCTTAAAAGCCAGTTAGTATGAGTTTAAAAAGCATTGCAGGGCTTCCCTGGTGGCGCAGTGGTTGGGAGTCCGCCTGACGATGCAGGGGGCTTGGGTTCGTGCCCCAGTCCGGGAGGATGCCGCGTGCCGCGGAGCGGCTGGGCCCGTGAGCCATAGCCGCTGAGCCTGCACGTCCGGAGCCTGTGCTCCGCAACGGGGGAGGCCATGACGGTGAGGGGCCCGCGTACCGAAAAAAAAAAAAAAAAAAAGTATTGCAGACTAGATATTTAGTTCTGAAATTTTCATAAAAAACTAACGAAAACAAATAGCTTCAGTGTCTACTAAATTTTTGAATGAATATCCGTATGAAGGTATTGAACACCGAAGATTAAAAAGATGCCATAAAGTCATTCTTGCAAAATATGCACATATAGTAGAAACACATAGTTTTCTACTGCTTCCTCTTCCTTAATAATAGACCTCAGTTTTACTCTATGTGGGAAGGAACACAAGTAAAGGATTTCCTTGCTGGCCCCTAGAGGTGATCAACTAATATAAATCAAAATTGTTGGGTGGGCTTCTGAGAAGACTATATAGAAATAATTGATTTAGCTGGTGGTTACTCTCATTTGTTCTTCTCACATTTTCTCCCCTTCTTGCTAAAATTTTGGTCTTAGTGTTAGAAATCCAGCAGACATTTTGAACAGTTAGTGGAGCAGGACACTAGGTTGCTCTGCATAGCCTGTCCCCATGTGCTTCTTGTTTGGTTTTGCTTTGTTTGGTTTAACATAAAAGAAAAATAAACATCAAAATTCAGTTGGGATGTGGTCACTTTGCTTCTGTCCTTTCTTACTCTTTTTTCCTATATAGAATTCTAACATGATAGCTGAAATTTTATTAGCCATTCCAAACTATGAGATGAACTTGAGTTTCAAAGTCATGTACCAATGTTGGTACAATAAAAATTTAGGAGGAATTTGGTACCTGATGACCACAGAACACCAGTTCTAGATTCCTTTTATTCTTATTTCTGTGTTAGAGATGTACACCTTTATCTTATGGAGTGATTTATTTTGGTTTTACTTTATATGCATCTAATCATAACATAAAAAATGGAGAAAGTAATATACAAGGAAGACAAAATACTTTTAGCACCAGGTGTTTTCATAGCAACACTTGATGCTGCAACATAGCATGAGGATTATTATCTTCAAAACTTTAGAAAAATAAAATGTGAGAAGTATATAGTATTGAAATTTCTTTGTAAAAATCAAAGCTACAATCATTCTTAGTCATGAAATAATTTAGAGATTCTAGCACTCATGAGGTTTCTTGTACAAAATTTTAGTAAAAACAAAAATAGTTTGTTTTGGGGAAAAACAGTTGTTTGGAAATGAAAAAATAAAATATTTGGTGGTTACTAAAACTCTACTTAACCATAAATATAGAAATTATATGACAAAGTAAGTGATAATGAGAAGATGAAGGAATAGTAATGAAAAAAGAAGCATAGTGAGTATGTATATATATAAACACACACATGCATACATATATATTAAAAAAACAAATTGAAAGATATATATACATATATTTATATCTTAATATGGAGAGTGTAGTCTGTTGTAATGTATCAAAATGCTCAAGTGTAAAAGTAACTTATTTCAAAGAGACTTCTAATGATATTTGTTACTAAAATAAGTATTTTAACTCTTAAACAGAAAATTTGGGAAAAGGAAAACAGTAACATGTAAATGACGAGAAATTCGAAATGACAGTAAAGTCATGAATATTCTAAAATATTTAATCTAAATGGGAATAGAGATTATATGATACAAGTGTGTGCACAGAGTATCTTTGTGAGAGAAATAATAGGTAACTTTTCATATGATGGATACATGTGAGCATCTTGAAAGGGAAAGTAACCATTGACAAAAATGAAAAAACAGTGTAGAATTATATAAAACTAACAGTGGAATAAAACTAACAAATAGCAATTTGACTAAATCAGCAACAATAAGGAAAAAAAAAGAATTAACAGAGTAAGATTAATAATAAATTAAGGCAATAGGAACAAATTAAATCAAATATGTCAGCTATTATAATCCATGTGAATGCATTTGATTTGACCACTAGGGAACAGATTGTTAGGGAGGGTTAAAACTCCACACCCAATTATTTTGAATCTTTTAAGAAACACATTTAAAGTAGAGCTATATAGAGATATTGGAAATAAAGAGATAAAAATACTCAAAACAGTTCCAAATATTAATGAAGAATAGAATGGCAATACTAATGTGCAAAACATTAGGGTAAGTAAGAGAAATACTGTACATTCTTAGACAGACAAAAGCTAAGGTTCATTATCTATAGCAGAACACATACTGTAAGGAATATTAAAACAAATGTTTCAAGTAAATTCAATGATATTAAATGGAATCACACATTTCAGAAAAGAATTTTAATAGGGTAAATATCTAGGTAAAACATATATAGTATATATACATATTATATGTGTGTATATAAGTAAAAGAACAAAACCATCCAACTAAACACCACACATTTCTAAATTAGTTAAATTAAAAACAACAAGACCAACTATATGCTTTTTAAAGGGAACAATATTTAGGTATAAAGAACTATTCAATAGATTGCTTTAAAAGAAAATATTTGAAAAAGAAATACACACTGAAAACCTAAAAAGAGCTGATGTGGCTATGTTTTAACCAAAAAAGTAGACAAAAAGCATTACCAAAGACTGCGAAAAGCATGTTGTAATTTTTTGTTATTCATCAATGACATAAAATTGTTTATGGACCTAAAAGAGAGTGTTTCCAAATACATAAAGCAATAATTGACATGACTAAAGGGAGAAGTAGATAAATCCACCAACAGTTGGAGATTTTAAGGAATTCTATTGTCAAATTACTGACAAACAGTAAAAATAAAGAAAATCAGTCAAGTTATAGAAGATTTGAAAACTACCAACCACCTTGATCTAATTAACATTTATATAACAGACCACAGCCAATAACTACAATACAGTCGACCCTTGAACAACACAGATTTAAATTACATGGATCCATTCATACACAGACTTTTTCAACAGTAAATACCACAGTGCTACAGGATTGGAGGTTGGTTGAATCTGCAGATGTGGAAACACAGGTAGGGAAGTACCCTGATACAGGAGGGTCAACTATAAATTATACCCGGATTTTCAACTGCTCAGAGCATAGATACTCCTAATGCCCACCTTGCTCAAGGCTCAACTGTATATACTTGTTTGAAGTGAACTTGTAACATTTACAAATCATTATTTCAAGTCACAAAGTAAGTCTTATTGTTGAAATTTTGAAATAATCCAGAGTACACACTCTGACCGTAATTATATTAAATTAGAAATTGATAAAATTAAAATATGAAGAAAATTCACAAATGTCTGTAAATAAAACACCCTACTACTAAATAACCTCAGGGTCAAAAATGGAATCATAAGAGAAATTTTAAAATATTTCAAAATGAATGAAAACAAACACATATTACAATTTGTGGATGAACTTTCATTTAAACTTCAAATAAAGTATACTTTTTAAAAAGTTGCTTCTAATTTAACATTGAGAAAAAAAGAGATAAGCTATAATCTCATAACATTTCTTACTCTCATTGGAAAGCTGGAGTTAGAAGGTAATGATGGAATCTGAAATCCAAAAACGTTTAAATTCTTCCAAGTAGTGAAAGGATATATCTGTTTTCTCACCCATGACAGAGCATCAGAGAATCTGGAGCTGTTCTGACCACAGTATAAGCAGGTAAAATTTAACTTGACTAAAAGTCAAGTGGGAGCTAATAAATCTGAAGTTGCTTGGGGCACTTAGCAATTGCCCTCATTCAGCCATACAACCCTGCATAGCTTGAAATCACATTCCCTCCGGATGCTCACAGGAGAAATTGAGAGCAGGACAAGAGACCAGGGTGAGAAAAGCTGAGTGATTCAGATGTGCAGGGGGTGATTGACAGCTGTTCTGAGACCAGCACAAAACATGTCCCACTTCCAGAGTCCTTTCTTTTTATATTGCAAATATCTTAATCCTCTGGGGTAGGAGCAGCAGATGCTTTTGCCTACAGAACTCAAAGGAGCTAATCACAGATTGCAGACAAGACACAAACAACACACTGCCTGCTTTTCCAGTCTTGTTCTTATGTGAAGCCAAAGGACTCCATCGCTGGGAATGGGAAGAAATCATTCTTATACAGCCTCAAAGGAAGCTATCTATCACTTGCAGAAGGGGAGATAGACACAAAACCCTGATGATTACCCCACATTTCCCTGGGAACAAAAGATACAGAAGGAGGAGAAAAGATTCAAAGGAGATAATTAGCACGTGTGGAGATGATAGTATGGTCAGCGGTCACTCCCCCCACCATGATGATATTCTACTTAAGTTGCTGGGCAGGGGCATCAAGGCCACTTATCTTCAAGGCACAGGCAAAGATTGTGGATGAAGGAAAGTTAAAGAGAAATAGCTACAGCTGATGGAGAGGCGAGAATCATCTCAGGCCTTACAGTCCATATGAATATGATCTATATGACATGAACTATATTGATGTGTTCTCCCTCAGCTGCAGGTGGTGCAGGAAACCCCCATCCAAGGTCAACTGAGGATCTCAGTCTGAGTTAGACCGTAAGGGGGTGGAGGTGTGGGGATGCTGAAAAAGACACTCCTCCAAGGTACAGGGACACAGAGCCTTCCTAAGACTGACAAAACAGAAGATAGGACCAAAAATCACCGAGATCCCAATACCAAGTGTTACACAATCTGCTGCTAGGAAAGGCAAGCACATAAGGAGACTCCTCTGTGGCACAGACATTCAGGAATGGCTGGAAGCTGAGGACGGATGGAGCACTAACTGAGAAAAACTCTCCAGCATTTCACCACCGCTAGAGGTATGTGAAACCTGTGGCACTTGGAAAGCAACCATAGCAATAGCAACAACAACAAACCATTACAACTCTATCAAAGCAGTGCAATTCCAGACTACGGTAGCCCAACCACTGATACTAATGTCCTGACAGGAAGAACACCTGAGCCCCTTTCCAAGCTTTAAAACTACGTACCATAGTTTCTGTCATTCTACTGCAATAACTGGCATTCAATAGAAATGTATGAAAGTACAAAAGAGAGAAAAACTAAATCCCATTTTCAAGAGCTAAAGCAACTAACAAAACCAGACTCAGAAATACAATGCTGCAACTCTCAGACAAGGACGTTAAAATAACCATCACGAGTGTCTTAAATTATCTAGTGAAAAATAGTTCAGTATGCATGCACAGATGGAGAATTTCATAAGAGAGAAGGAAATATTAAGAAAGATTCAAATTAAAATTCTAGAAATTTAAAAAAATGATATCAGAAATGGGAAATTCCATTGACTGGCTCATCAGTAGAATTGAAACAGTTGAGGGAAGAATCAATAAACTTGAAAATAAGTTAATAAATTTAGTAGAAATTATCCAAACAAAACAAAGGAGAAAGGAGAGTTAAAAAAAAAGAAAACACAAGAAATACGGACCATTATATCATTTAACATATGGGTAGATAAAATTTAAGAAGAAGGGAAAACAGTAATATGGGTAAGAAAAATATTTGAAGTGATAATGACTAATAATTTCCCCAAAATTAATGGGGGGAAATCTCAGATACAATACCAAAGCCATAATTTTAAAAGAATGAAAAAAATGATACAGTGAGCTTTATCAAGACTTTTAAAATGTAAAATACTGTTAAGAGAATGAAAGCCAAGGCAAAGACTGGGAGAAAATATTTGAAAAAAATATCTATCTGATAAAAAACTTATATCCAGAAAATATACACACATGTAAACCATATTTTAAAAATTATTTTTTCATTTTTATTCCTATGCTTTGCACAGTTTTAGCTTGTACAGTTATTTTCTTTTATTCTGCCTTTGCATATACAAGCATGTCTGTATATTCTATTTTATGACACTCTAATACATGTAGAAGTAATTTTTAGTGGAAAACAATATTAACAAAAAACTCAGAGAAGCGGTTACCTCTGGATGTAGTGGAAAGGGTAGATAGACTGGGAGGCGACAACAAAGGAACTTTCTTTGTCGATTGCAATATTCTCTACCTTAATACTGGTGTGGCTAAGACGTGAGTTTGATTTGTCAGAATCTCCCAATTGAGATTTGCACATTTTAATGTGTCAAAATTTGACACTTCCTCTGTCTCTCAAAAACAAAACAAGCAAACAACACAAAACAAACAAACAAAAACAACTAGGGCCGAAGTTTTCAAGATGATCACTGAGAGCCGAGTTGTCTCTATTTAAACTCCTTTCAAAGATGAAATGGCTTTGAGTTGTAAACGCCTCTCGAATCCTTTTCCATACCCTCAGAGATCAAAACCAAATAATCTTAATTTTCAAACTACAGATCCTTTAGATACATTGACCTTGGCCAATATAATCACTGAAAAATATTGAGGCAAAGAAACATAGTCACGTTAATGATATGATATTGCCCTAGGAATTAAATATGACAGTATGAAAATCACAAATCACTGAGCTGTAAGAATGAAAACATTTGCCTGAGATACTGTTGATGAGTATTTTAATTGTCCTTTGCACTTAGGAGTTTAAGAAAGGTAACAGAGTGACCAGTACACTGTCAAAGCTTAAGAACAAATAATATATGGCTTATCTCCCCAACCCCGGCTCCCAACAATGGCAAGAGCGTTGGAGGAACACTATAGAGTAGCCAACTCAGACATTTGTCACATATCCCGCAGCGGTGTTGATAGTGCTGTTGTGATTGTTCATGAAAGCTAAAATTACTTTTTTTCTGGAACTGCATTAATAACATCTCCCATACCTATTTTAAATCTCAGATCCTTAGCATAAACCCAGTTACCTGAAAAACTCAGAGAAGAACTTGAATTAAGAGGATGGCCACATAATTTAGAAACGTTCCGAATGATTTTAGAAGTCTATGTATAGCACCCACTGAAAAAAATTACTTACATTTTCCCCAGAATTACTGCTGTAAGTTAGAATAGACTGCTCCTAAGTCAAAACGTGTGTGTTTACATACAAGGAGAGTGTTATAGCAGATACTAGTATATTACTTTTAGAATAGTTATGGCACTATCTATCAGATAATCACAAGTTACTGGAATTTAGGTCATGTAGGGGAAGAAAAATAATTTCCCCTCTACCCTTCTGAGTTCACAGCTGAGAACCTTGTAATAAAAGACAGATTAACAAGAGAAAAACAGCAGTTTATTAACATGGGTACCTCATGTACAGTATGGGAAATACCCTGGAAAAATGAATAATTCTCCCAGGTGGCTTAGAATTCTGCATTGAATACTACCTTAGTAGGGAAAGGGGAGTGGGTATGTAGGCATCTTAGGGGAGAGTAAATGAATTTGGGGAAAGATGAATGGGCCCTTAGAAAAATAGATCAAAGTTATAATAGTGTTAAAGGAGGAACTGAGGCATATTAAAAAATTTAAGAGTTCATTTGAGCAAAAGTCAATTTGAATCAGATAATGCAAAATGGGAAGGATTAGGAGCACTCCACAGAGAAGAGCTATGGGAAAGAAATCTAGAGGAAGTGCAGAAGTTAAGAGAGGAGATTATTGATTGGCTGTAGCTTAAAGCCTCATTGGCTGTGATTGGTTGTCCTTAGCATGTTGATTTCCTAACCTTGAGGCCTTTACAGGCTTAGATTTTGGTTTACTTACTTAGGCCACCAGTGCATGAGAGCCGCCTCAGTCCAATGGCCCCCCTGTTGAATTAACAACTGTTTGTGACTAAGTTTGTCTGGATGTGGTGTTGAATTCTAGTCTCCTCTCCTGTGATAAGAGTCAATCTTCCCTGGTTGATGAAATTCCCCAGGGAGGGAATTAGGAAACAGAGTTCCTTTTGGAGGATCTTATTTTAGGGTAGATGAGGAGAGTTCAGAGAAAGCCTCTTCCTGCTTTTACCGTTTTTTAAAGAGCCTTCAGCTCAAAATAATCAATATTCCAAAGTAGCATATTTTGAGGTGACATTTTGACATTTTCTGCTACCCTTCAGCCTTTAGCACAAAGGTAACTTTAATTTACTTGTGTATTAGGTGATAATTTCATCATGTACATGTTAATGGCTGATACTACTGCTCCTGTTACCAAAAATCTGTGTTCACTACTTGGTGGATGTCCAGCCAAAAGACACAACTAAGCCAAAGAGCGGGAGAAGGAAGGATTTATTCCTTGCAGCAACTATGGAGAACACAGGGGATCTTCCCCAAAGCAGTGTCTCCATGAACAGCAACACTGGGGAAATTCTGAGCTAAGGGTACATGCATATTCATGAAGGGTCTTGAGCAAAGGAGAATCCAGTATAGAATTGGGGAAAAGGTCGACAGAGCCCAAGTTTTAGTTGATTGAAATCACCAGGGTCAGAAAAGTTTAACATCATTCCTTAGGTTCTGACCAATCTAGGGTCTCAGCATGTAGTTACCATCCTCTACCTGAGTGGGGGCCTTGGTTCCAACTCAAAGATATGTTTCAGATTGTGATGTATATCCCTTAAGGAGGAACTGGGACTCTGTTTTATGACTGAATTATTAATTCTTGACTGCTTTTCCTTTGCTTCCGCATTCTTTTGTTCAGATCATGAATTACTAAGACCTGTTCAAGAACAGGCATTGTGGCCAGGCTTGGATCATAAAATGGCTTAGGCCTAAAATGGCTTCTCTTATGTCAAGAAAGCCATGCCTATTTCTCTTTCTCTGGGTATCATGTACCCTCTCTGCTTACACTTCTATTTGAGAATTTTCTATATGAAACCTATAGTTGGACTTAATTATAAATGGATAAGTATTCACTAAGAGTGTTTGATTCTAATCCTTAGTTATGCCAAATAGCTTATCTTGTTTTCTGGTTAAAATATAACAAATTAGGTTTTTCTCCCATATCCAATTCAGAGAAGATATATAGAGAACAATAGAGTTTCATTCATTTATTCATGCAGTTAAGAGCTTTTGTGTTTCTGCTGTGCATCTGTTGTGCTGACAGAGGACAGGAAGAAACAGAAGAGTGTGAGACCTCCTGCCAGCCTGAAACTTATAGTCTAGGAAGTGAAATGAACAGTAAACACAGTATAAAATAATAATGTCTAATTATATCTATGAAAAGTGATATGAATGAAAAGTACATGATACCATGAGACAATGAGACAGGATGAAGCCTAGTTTGTGTGACAGGTAAGTAATGACTTTCTGGCTGAAATCTGAAGGATGAGTTCTTGTGAGCTGTGAATCCAGGTAAAGATGAGGAGGAAGAGGCAGGCACATTCAAGCCCTAAATTAGAAAGTAGAAATTAGTCTGTTTGAGATGAAAGAGAATGGAAAGATTTGCAGGAAGTAGGGGGATTAGATATGCCTTTTAATATGTTGAATGAATAGATTGTTAGGCAGCTTGGATACGGCCTGTTAGAGATGAGACTGTCACAAAGCAAAGGCAACTTGCATTGCCACGATCGCCTTTGGCCGGAAAATAATGCACGAACTTAATAAAACTATGAGACAATTACTAAAAAATAATTCACTGGTCCTGGACATCACAGAAAGAGTGACTCTTTTGCCCTTTCAAATGCCCTTGAGGAAATTACAGTACTGCAAATGGTAATGAAAGCATATTAGCTTTCAATGCTAAAATAGTTTTGAATTAATTCATTAGTATGTTGACATTCAAAACAAACAGACCTATTTTCCTCTTCCAGGATAGACAAGGTTCCAGCGGATTTAGTTAAAAATTTGTCATGCTCATTAAGCGCTTGCTTGTTTTGTTTTTGGAAATGTCATCTAAATATTTAGAATTAGAGAGAAACTGACAGTGGAAAAAGCAAATGATTTTCCCCTGAAAGAGGAGTCTACTGCTGCCAGGAATTCACCATTTTGACGTTAGAATTGATGGATTGGATATAATTCCTGTCCAAAACAATAGGCTAAGAGGTCAAGTATATTTCCCTAAGCCAAGTTACCACAGTGTCATAAAAAAAAGCCAAGGTACTACAGTGGCATAAAAAAATCCACAGTGTCAAAAATAATCCACTGTATTTGTCCTGGGCAAATACAGTAATTATTTTCGACCTAAAACCCCCTCCTTGGGAATTGCATTTCAATTCTTATTTATTTCATTTAATAAAATATATTTTTAAAAAGAAGATGGAATAAATATGGTTATAAGATTCATGTTGAAAATGTAGGTTTTATCAACATCCAGGAAAAGTGTCAGAAATGATAAACCTCAACTTATACATGTAAAAGTACAGTATTTATAATGTCAAGGTGAGGAAGAATAAAACAAAAACACATATTTTCTTATTTTTGCTCTTCATCATTATTTTTCTTATGTCATCATTAATAAGCATTATTTACCACTTGCTGTTCACTCAGCATTATTTCAGGTACTTTTAGAATTGGTTCCTGTACTCAAGACATGTATACGTTAGGAGAATTAAACTTATGTAATAATGGCATAGAAATAGGAAACAATTTGAAAATAACATGTAGAATATATAATTTAGCCCTAGACAATTTAATATATTATCAAAGAATATTTTTTAAAAACGTCACAGAGAAAAGTAAAATCATCAGAAGACTGAAAATCATCTTAAGGCACAATAGAGCAATTAGTGAAGTGTAACATATATATACAAATGTGTGTGTGTGTGCATTGCACACTTGTATGTGTACCTCTGGATTTTAGAAATGCATCTATATGACAGTTTGGAATAATAAATAGCTCAGTACTGGGTGTCAGGAGACATATATTAAAATCCTATTGTGACCAAACTTGGGTTTGGCTTGCTTACGACTCAAAAAGCAAGTGTTGGCCGAAAGGAAAGTTGCTTTATTCAGAAAAGCAGGCAATATTGGGAGAAGGTGGATTCATGTCTGAAGACCAACCCTGAAGATTCTGCTCAGCCATAACAATTTTTAAAGGGTAAACAATCTCACTTAATCGTTAAGGTAGGAAGTCAGATTCTTTGTCATAATTCCATTGTGTGCGGACCCATTGACCTCTGATCATCTTTTGGATACTGTCTTGCCCATGTGGTCTGCCTGCAACTGGATGCTATCTTGTGGCCTAGTGGTCTGCCTGCAAATTTTTTGAGGGGAAAGCTGGGGGTAGAGTCAGTCATTCTTTAATTCCTTAATTCTTCATTTTTATTCCTTTTAACCCAGGAAAGGAATCAACAGGTTAGGCAAGACATTGTGTGCACTGAGTAGAGCAAAGTCAGGAGTTAGGTTAAATGTTACCCAGTGATCTTATTTTTATAATTAATGTTTAAGGGGAACAAAAATAGACAAATAGGAAAGGAGCAAAAGAGCTACTTACAGATCCTAACTTCCATTTCTATGAGATTAGGGATGAAGGTCCATCTTCTGTAACTTCTTCATGCTGATATAGGTGCCATATTTTCAGAGGGGAAGATATCAACATGGATCTGTAGCATCTCTTTGCTGACAGTTTTTGTTGCTTGCTTACATATATGAGCAGAGCAAGTTATAATTATTTTAATGCCCACAAAGATATAGATTATTATGAACAATAATGTTAATCTCATTCTTTCATTGGACCCTGAGTGTGTGACTCTATTGTACTCGTCATTAACTACTCAAGCCTGCTCTTTTGTGACTCTGGGAGGCCTGGGAGACCAGTTTTTCTATTACAAATGAGATGCAGGGAACATAGAGATGTTTTGTACTTCAGGGGGCGGGGGGGATACCTGCAGGGTTCTGCTCAGTTCTACTATTTCTAGAGGAAGTGGTTGAATGAGTGTGGAAATGCAAGAAAAGAGTGATAGTATGATATAATTTGATGGATATGAGAGATACTCATAGATACCATAAATTAAAAAGACTCCAGAATTAAATCTACGATAATCATGATATAGAATATCATCTCTAAACCACTCTCATCAGTGGTTTCACAGCAACCCTGACATTGCTTTCCCACTCAAGTTGTTTCATGCTTTTCTTCTTATCTGGAAAGTCTTTTTTCTTTTTCTTTTTTTTGTGACAATAAAATTTATACATCAAAAAATCAAAATATAATATGTTCCATCTTGCTTTTTTTTTTATTATTTCTTTTCTTACTTTTTTTTTTTTTTTGGTACCGGTCTTCCTTATTTTTTCCCTTTCATTATTCATTTAATAGTTCAACAAATAAATATTGATGAGCTACTCTTTGGCACTCACTGATCTAGTGTTTGAAATATATCAATAAACAAAACAGACAAAAAAACCCTACTTTTATTGACCTTTCATTAGAGATCTATAAAATTAAATTATATAGGATCTTAGCATATAGTAAACACTAATGAAAGGACCAAAAAAACCCTGAAACAAACAAAAACAAACAAACAAAAAACAACTCAAGGAGCCACAAAGGACAAAGGAAAAGTATTTGAGGATTGCATGGAGCCCAGTGTGGTGAGCTCCAGGAAAAAAAAAAAAGAATTAACAGGTGTCCAGATCTGAGGAATTTTGTGAGCAATGGTAAGGATTTTTGCTTAATATTGAGAGTATAACATTTGCAAGGTTTTAAATAAATTATTTTTAATATCTAATTTAGTTTGTAAGAAACATCTGTGATATAATTTTCAGAATAGACTGTTGATCATTAAATGTAGAATAAGAATGACCAGCTAGCAGACATCTGGAGAATTTCAGTGAAAACTACTTGGGCCAAGAAGATACTGGTATAATTAAATATGAAACTGGTATGACTGATATTGTTGATATAAAATAGTGAATGTATCATATCATTTCTCATAAAGTATTTTTATTCATACTTAATTTTAATATGTTGAAACTATCATTTTACAACTTTTGCATTTGCAATGCTATTTATTTGCAAATATAGTTCATATAAATTATTTTCTAAAGGGACCTCGTATATGGAAGCAAACAGTATTCTCAACCTGCCCATTTTCTGAATAAATTACTAATCATAATCTCATTTCCAATCATACAGGGCAAGTTGTGAATATTGTTTAAAATGAGGCACAGACAGAGTTTCACTCTTGGAGATTATTTTACCACCTGAAAAACACAGAACCTGAATGGAATAAATAGTCATCCTCTTATTTTAAATAGTATTCAAATTCCTCCTGTATTTTATAATAAATATTATTTTTATTTTTAAGACCTAATCAAACAATTTGATGTTGTATTTTAAGACTGTAGACTTATAAAAATGGACAAAAAATATCTGCACAAACCTGATCAATGTATCTGACAGCTTCAATATAGCATTCCATTCATGATCACTTGAGTATTACTGCTGCGTATTAGAAATATCTTTTACAGAAAAGTGCCAGTCATCAAAGAGTTTTGTTAAAATGACTGTTGGATTAGCATATTAATTATCACAGAAGACAGATGTAAAATGTCATGAACAGTCTGAAAAGAATAAATGAAAGACCAGTACCACACCTCATCCTTTGTAGTGTGACTGATAAAATTTTATCACAACACCAGCAAGGTAGTTTGCATAAATTATTAAATCATATGCATATATGAGAATTAGTAAGTAGACAGAAAATCTTATTGTGAATTTTTAATAATTCATTTACTAAAAAAATAAAAGCCCATCAATAATTTGGTATTGCTTTGATTTTATCACATTACTATTTACAATGCTTTCAAATGTAGCAAGGAGGACTTAACTGTGGGACTTTGCTTTTGCAAGTATATGCCAGATTTAAGTAATAAATTGGAATATATAAGACATATAATATATTTAACATGAAATAGTGTTAAACGGCCACAATAGGTATACATTTATTGCAATGCATTTTTAAAGAATTTAAATTTTCACCAAAGTTACTTCAGTATTTGTAGCCTAAGTACATTTAATATTTCCTCTATTAATTTTTTGAATATACATTTTCTTTTGTTTCAATGGATTTTGTTTTTGTAAACAACTCAGTTTTACAGTACATTCCAGATTTTGAGGCAAATGTCATTAGAATATTTCATGTTTCCCAATGAAAAAATACACTATCAAACTAATGTTTTTATTTACAGCCTATCTTGATAAATTATCAGTTATTTAAATGTATTTTTTGTTTTTATGACAATATCTAATTTTGTATTATGTTTTAATGTGAAAATTGTATTTTCATTTATTGCAATTATGAAAATGTTAATATATAAAATATAAGGGACATGCCATCTTATATATAATAATTACCTAGACTTGGTTAATTCTAGAAATATTAGCAAATAATGCAGACATCAACTATTATGCCTTTGAAAAAGTGTATAATTTGCATAATTTCCTTCTTGATCAAATATATATGAAACCTCAATTCCTTTCTAATTCTAGCATATATTTTAGATTAGCCTATGTACTGTGTTTAAAACTATTTATCATAAAATCATATATATACATATGTATTATGTTAGAAAATAAAGGCAAAAGGAGGTTTTAAAATACATATGGAGAGGTAAAAAAATTAAAAACTGGCTTTAAAAGACCTGAGCATTATAATTACCTCAGAGTTGTTTGGTAGTTAAGGTATAATAAGTACATAATCTTAAAAAAGGAAGTACATAAAAATTTATCTCTGTAATAAATACATATGGCACATATATGTGTGTGTGACTATGGATGTACTTCAATACTAGGTTTTAATGCATTAAAAAATAACAAAGACATATGTTATTATAAGATCTGTGTTATATATACTAAGCCTAAACTTGTACTGAAATGTTGATAAATATAAATATATAATGAGCTTTTAAGAGATTGATTATAAAGAGAATAAGGATCAGATATGCTGGGGTGGAGGTATAGGCAGGAATATTGCCGTCCTTGTCCATAGCTATTGTTTTACTGAATGGCAAAACCATTCTTTTTTTGTTGCTATTGTTCATACATTCAACACACAGAGTGCCTTTTTATGTTAGACACCACAAATGTGGTGGAGGATGGAGAAGTGAACAAGCTGGTAGGAAACTAGCTCTCATGAATCCTATAATCTAACATAGAAAATGTTACAAAACAATTATGAAAAAAAAAGAGAACACTATAATGAGGATGGAAATAGGTATAATTAGGAAAGGATACAAATGGAAAATGGGAGAACATTCTGGTTATTTTTAGGTGCTCAAATACAGGCATACTTCAGAGATATTGCAGGTCCATTTCTAGACCACTGCAATAAGGCAAATTTCACAAAAACACGTCACATGATTTTTTTGTTTTCCTAGTGCTTGTAAAATTTATATTTACACTATACTGTAGTCTATTAAGTGCATGGTAGAATTGTGTCTAGAAATCAATGTACACACCTTAGTTAAAAAATACTTCATTGCTAAAAAATGCTAATCATCATCTGAGACTTCAGCAAATCATAATCTTTTTGCTGGCAGAAAGTCTTGCCTCAATGTTTATGGCTGTTGACTGATAAGGGTGGTGGTTACTGAAGATTGCGATAGGTGTGACAATTTCTTAAAATAAGACAGAACTGAAGTTCGCACATCGATTGACTTTCTTTCATGAACAATTTCTCTATAATATGCAATGTGTTTGATAGTATTTTACCCACTTTAGAACTTCTTTGAAATTGGAGTCAATTCTCTCAACACCTGCCACTGCTTGCTTTATCAAGTAAGTTGATGTAATATTCTAAACCCTTTGTTTTCATTTCAACAGTCTTCACAGCATCTTCATCAGGAGTAGATTCCATCATATCACATCACCACTTCCTTTGATCATCCATAAGAAGCAACTCCTCATCCATTAAAGTTTTACCATGAGATTGCCACAATCCAGTCACATCCTCAGGCTCCACTTCTAATTCTAGCTCTCTTGCTATCTCCACCACATCTGCAGTTCCTTCCTCCACTGAAGTCTTGAACCTCTTCAAAGTCATCCATGAAGGTTAGAATCAACTTCTTCCAAACTCCTGTTTGTGTTGATATTTTGACCTCTTCCATGAGTCGCCAATGTTTTTAATGGCATCTAGAATGGTCAGTCCTTTATAGAAGGTTTTCAATTGACTCTGCACAGATCCTTCAGAGTATCACAAGCTATAGCAGTGATAACCTCACTAAATATATTTCTTCAATAATAAGATTTGAAAGTCAAAATTACTCCAGATCCATGGGCTGCAGAAGGGATGTTGTGTTAGCAGGCATGAAAACAACATTAATCTTGTATATCTTCATGAGAGCTCTTGGGTGACCAGGTGCATTGTCAATGAGCAGTAATATTTTTAAAGTATTCTATTTTTCTGATGAGTAAGTCTCTACAGTGGGCTTAGAATATTCAGTAAACCATGTTGTAAACAGATGTGCTGTCATCCAGGCTTTGTTGTCCCAATTACAGAGCACAGTCAGAGTAAATTTAGCATAATTCTTAAGGGCCCTGGGATTTTCCTAATAGTAAATGAGCATTGACTTCCATGTAAAGTCACGACCTCCATTATCCCCTAACTAGAGAGTCAACCTGTCCTTTGAAGGTTTAAAGCCAGACATTGACGTCTCCTCTGTAGCTCTGAAAGTCCTAGATGGCATATACTTTCAATAAAAGGCTATTTCATCTACATTGAAATGTGTCCACCTCCATTAATGTGTCCACCTCCATTAATGATCTGAGCTAGACCTTCTGGATAACTTGCTGCAGCTTCTACATCAGCACTTGCTGCCTCACCTTGCACTTTCATGTTATGGAGAAGTCTTCTATCCTTAAGTCTCATAAACCCACCTCTGCTAGCTTCAAACTTTTCTTTGCAGCTTCCTCACCTCTCTCAGCCTCCAGAGACTTAAAGAGAGTTAATTAAGGCCTTGCTCTGGATTAGGCTTTGGTTTAAGAGAATGTTGTGGCTGGTTTGATCTTCTATCCAGACCACTAAGACTTTCTCCATATCAGTAATAAGGCTATTTTGCTTTCTTATCATTCCTGTGTTCACTGAAACAGAACTTTTAATTTCTTCAAAGACTCTTCCTTTGCCTTAACAAGTTGGCTACCTCTTTGGCTCAAGAAACCTCTCCTTCAGCCTGTCTCAGCTTTCACATGCCTTCCTCACTGAGCTTAGTCATTTCTAGCTTCTGATTTAAGGTGAGACATGTGCGACTCTTCCTTTCACTTGAACACTTAGAGGGCATTTTAAGGTTATTAACGGACCTAATTTCAATATTGTATCCCAGGGAATACGGAGGGCCAAGGAGAGGGAGAGAGATGGGGGAAAAGCTGGTCAGTGGAGTAGTCAGAACACACACAACACAACATTTATCAATTAAGTTATTCATCTTATAGAGGTGCATTTCATGAAGCCCCAAAACGATCACAATAGTAACATCAAAGACCACTGCTCACAGATAACCATAGCTAATATAATAATGAAAACATTTGAAACATTGCGAGAGTTGCCAAATATGACACAGAGACAGACATGGAATGAGCAAATGCTGTTGGAAAAATGGCGCTGATGTACTTGCTGTATGCCTGGTTGCCACAAACCTTCAGTCTGTGAAGCACAATAAAGTGAGGTGCAATAAAATGCATTGCAGGCAGTAATGAAATTCCAATTGTACATTAATTATTTGAATATGCTGACTTAGTAAATGATTCAGAAGTTACGGTTGAATCTAATGACCAATTTTTGTTGCTACCTTAAACTTCAATCTACTCTTTCTAGCTCAGTGTGCCTTCACTCTATGTGTGCTTTTTTCTACACACTTATGTAAGTAGATATTTCCCTAAAAAAAAACATAATGCTGTGTGATTTAACATAAATGATGTATCACATAAATATCCAGAGATCTCTCATTTAAGTTAACTCTTAAAATTCAGAATGAATATAAATATGTATAATATATATAGATTCAGAATAAATATATATACATATACATTATATATATATATAATGTGTATATATATACATATATAATGCATATATACAATGAATATAATGATATATACATATATGTATTTTTCCTAAATCTTAAATATTGCTATATAATATTAAGAATATAGATGTATTCTAGTTGTACTAGATAATTTTTTTCTAATGTTACTGTTTATATATGAAGACAGAAGAGCATATTTCAATGAGTGCAGTGGTGATCAAGCAAAATGTTGTCTATTTATAAAATATTAATTTAAAAAAAGAAATGCTTTCATTCAAGAATCTTATTTTGGTAGAATTAAAGAAAAAAAATCTTAAAGCAAAGGGCCAAAGGAAATTTTGCTTAAGTTGGCAATGTTATTTCAGAAATAACATCAAATCTATCACTATGACTAATATTTTTCCTAATATTTGTAGCTATCAGAGACATAGTTTATAAGTCAGTAGGCATACTTCATTCCTTCTAAATCACTGAATGTAAAACCCTCTTTATTTATATATATTGAACAATACTTAAATAATTTATGATTGGTTTTTACAAGTATAGCATACCAGAGTCAAAATTTCAAAAGAAGAATATATTAATTACATACTGTATTCCAATAAATTCCATAATGCACCCAACAGAGAGGATTCATCAACATAGCAAATTCATTTTTGATACTTTGTGTTCAAGAGAGAGACTGTTCTATGGCATATCTATATTTGTAGCTTTTTGTTTCCTTGTTTATTTTTTTGCTTTTTTAAAAAATTATAAAATGTTCCTGACTAGATAAAACAAAACACTGAAAGTAAATAAGCAGAATTTGTCTTCTTATCTATTAACAGCACTTCACATCAATCTGTATTCATGTTCATACTCTGTTGCCTCACATGCAGATAATTTAGATATTATCATAAAGTTGTAAGTTCTAATCATTTCTTTACATTTACACTTTAAGATGTAAACCACAATGTCTTCAATTTATGTGCAGCTACACTTACTACAAACCTATCTTAAAATGTGTCAAAAGACTCCGGAGGAATGTCCTTGAACTTCTCTAAACAGGACCCAATAGCATCCAAAATGGTACTTTCCGCACTGAAATGTAAATGAGCCCGTAGTGACTGCAACCAAGATCATTTTATACAGATGTTTAAATATAATGAGACGTTAAAATCAATCCTTCAGGGATATCGCATGTACTATAGTTGCTGAATTGCATCTATGCATAATGCTTTCTATATACATGGTTTTATTGCCCTTGTGTGATATTCACTGAACACTCCAGAAAATAGTCTGCTAAATTAAACAAAAGGACATCTTACCAAAGCCCAAATGAGTATCTATTTTCGACCCCCTCAAAAGGAACAAACACAATTTTTAGTGATACTTATTTACATAACATTTGATTAATATTTATTGAACAATTTTGATATTAGTCAAAAAAGGAGCATGCTGTGTGCCTTAGAACAATTTATATTTATGAAAATGATGAAAACGTGGCATAGTTTTTCTTGATAAGGGAAACATTTTAACTTTTGTTATCTTGTTATTTATCTTTGATTCACCTAATATGTGGTCAAATTGTATGAGCCTCATCGTCATATGTCACCACCAAGGTGAATTGAACTTTGTCCTGGCAGTGTTGTTTTTAGTGCATATTCATAATGCATGATTCATAAAGCACTTCCTAATCTTTTAAATCAGATCCTCTACTAGCACAATAAGTGTAAATGCAGTCAACATCAAATAAGATCTCATTTCTAATGAATGTAAGAAAAATAACTTTTCCAAACTTGGTTACTTTATTATTAGTGAGAATGAATGAACCTTATTTTCCCTCTAAATAAAGCCTAGAGAAGGCAAAGGCAAACAGAGGATGCCAAGATAAAATAAGAGAGATTTATTCTCTCTTATTTGATATATCACATTTAAAGTGTTTATACATTTCTGAGTCTTGTTACCTTATAAATGTCAAAGAAAGAAAAATAGAAACTGCCTTTGAGTTCTGAGCTCGCCAATTTCTTCTTTTTCAAAATTGTACTTCTCAGTTAGCATCACTTCTATTAACCAGAGCTAAAAAAAATGAAGAAAAACAAAAGATAGTCATAATATAGATTTACATACTCGATTAGCTTTTTCTTAAAATATTTTTAAAGTTTCATTTAAAAAATAAATACTCTTAATTAAATATACACCCCTAAAAAATCTGAAGTTTATAAGATAGAAATTATTTTTCAATAAATTCTTCTCTATCTACCTACCTATAGGTATCTCTATCTATCATCTACTTATATCATCTATCTACCTATCATCTACCCAATTAACTATCCACCTATTTATTTCCTTTGTTTCTGTACTTTTCTAGAATTATATTCTAAGGGGTAGCTAAAGGCCACTGGCTGAGTGGCCGTTCCTAACCCCTGGGATAACGAGACACATTCAGGAACAAAGTGGTCAATACTATATAGATAGGATTATTTAAATATATTTTTTAACTTATTCATCAGTATAATACTACTAATCAGCCCCTCCTTTTACTAAACTTCAGGCTAATTTCTTTTTTTACCTTTTTTTTTTTTAACAGAGCTACTGCTGTGAATAACAATATTCCCAGAATGTATATGCAGAAGCAGTAGATGTGTGATTTAGCACTGATCCAACTTGTATGTCTTAGAATTATACTACCTGCCCCAACGGTATGAACTCCCCAAAACCCAACCATAATTGGAATGAAGCTTACAGACTTCAAGTAAAATATTCCTTCCCTCAGGTATTCATATAAAATTTTCCAAGTATTCTTAAGAAGCTATTTAAAAATATAATTCAAGCCACAGGGTGAACTTTGCTCCAGACACATGGTGATATCTAGATCCGGACTCTGCAGGTGCTGTCCCACTTGAGGTTGCCTTAGTCACTTGGTGTGACTGACCAGCAAAGACTGTGCTGAATGAAGTCCGAGGCAGAAACAGCTGGCTTATATACTGATGTGATGAACTTTCCCCCAGCCGTGCCACTAAGACTCTGGCATCACTATAGCTGGATTTATATAGACACAGACATATATTATATTTGGTCTTATACCAAATATAATATAATATTGGAGTAGATGTTTAGGGGAAAAATGTCGTTTTTCAATGTCTGAAAGTAACCATTCACGAAACTCCTGATACAGATGCTGGCCGTTCTCTGATGAGAACGTTCCCACGTCAGAGGTGGAAAGAAATTAAATTATACAGATGTGTCTATGTTCCTCTGACAATAACACTGCAGAGAAAACCCCTGAGATAACTACCATGAAAATTAGAGAAATCGAACATGACATAGATCTTCATAATAACAGGAATGTTCCCATATTGCCTTAAGAGATTAAAGTCCTAAATCCAAGCCTAAGCCAGCTGTCTTGGGTCTTTGGGCAGTAGTTGCACAAAGACTCCTCTTTTATGCATTACCTTAGATTTGCTGGAATCCAGATTTTCAGAAATATTACTGAAGGATATGTTTGCCAGGAATAGGGATAAAGAAAAAAAGAAAACTTTAGTGTAACTTGCTTGACCATATAATCATATAGTTTCTTTCCCAACAATTTTGAGAGCGACAGCAACTCTTGTTAATAATTGGGCCACCGCTTTCTGGGTTAACCAGGGTCATGACTCCCTAAACATAACAAAAAGCAGGTATTATAAATTAAACAGTTCTCTGCCTTGAATTTGTGCTGGATTCTCTGTCTCCAGTGTATTTACTGCCTTCTCCCTCTGTTTCTGCTCGTATCATTTAAACTCTTTTGAGGGACTGTCATCTTAGCTAAATCCTACCTCTCTGGACTGGGACCTCGACACAATGCCTCCTCATTCCAAATTTTCTGTGCTTTTCTAGAACAGTGGATCCTATTTCATTAACTCAAATCCACTCCCTGGTTATTAGCTATTACCCACCACCAGTTTAGAAGCTCAGTGAAGGGAGGAACTGATTCTACATGTTGTGTTTATTCTTGTCTCTGTAGTGTGTTTTACAGTGCTTGAAAAGTAATAGATATTAAAGAAGTGAATGACTGAATATGTGTATGAATGTTAGTGCCTCATATTTTTGTCACCGGCAGCCCGAAATCTGTGTCTCTTCTGCCATATCGAATCTCCTGGAACACCATTATCTGTGTGAACAAATCAATTTGATTTCACTCTGTATATCCAAGATTTGCTCTCAGCTACCACTCAGTGATTATTCAATATATGATCTTATAATTCTTTACTCTATTTAATGTTTAGGATATTGTTTAACCTGGCATAGAGGGAAATACTTTATGTCTGAGATCAAAGAAAATCTATGATTCCATAGTGAAATGGTTATTTTTCTCCTTTGGGATAATGACAATATTGTAACTCACCATGGATACATTTTGTTTTAACTTGAAACATCACTTGGTAGGAATAATTTCCAGCATCTTGATATAACACTCTCTTATTGCCTTTTTATTTTAATTCCATATGTTTTTACTCTTCCATTTTGTTCACACATTTATTTTATTGCTTGTTCTCTTTTAAACAGCTTTAAATTATCTGTGGAATATAGCAGAGGTTATAAAAAGGAAAGTGCTTCGTAATTTCTAGCATATAGTAAGTACACAGTAAATGTTGGCTCCATTTCTTCCCTTCTCTTAATATTTCTTTCACTGTCAATCTGTCCTCAAACAGTATTTCCAGCTTATTTTCTACATCTTTCCATATGAATGTGGCAGGAAACATCTCATTTCTGCAAATATATTGACCTATATCATTCCCTAGATTTTTCAGTTTGGTGAATTTAAAAGATTCTAACAAATTAGACGAACAAATGAAGGTACCCATGTATGATAAAAAGAGTTTTCTTTGTACACCCATATAGTTATAACAAAAGTTAAATATTAATAGTAGCAAATCAAGGATAAGTTTTACACTGTACACAGCAATGTAAGAGAATTTCTTTTGCTCCATTCTTTCCAAAACCTGGTATTTTCAGCCATTTAATTTTAACTATTCTGATAGATATATACTGGTATCTCTGCTGTTTTCCAGTAATTAATGATCTTGAGTAAACTTTTGGGAGGTGGGAGGGCTTATTGGTCATTCATAGATATTCTTTTGTAAAGTGCTCAGGTATTTAGTCAGTATTAATTGGATAGGAGTTCTGTGCGAATTTTAGATGTGACACCTTTATCACATATGTGTATTACAAATATGCTCTACAGGTTATCACTTGCAAATTCATTTTTTAATAACAATTTTGAAGAGCAAAAGATTTTAATTTGGATGAAATCTAACTTACCAATATTTTTATTTACAATTGCAATTACTTTTGTTTATGTCCTTCTTAAGAATCTCTCTCATTATTACAAGATTTTTGTCTTTTATTTTCTCCAGAAATTTTAGGTTTCATCTTTCACATTTAGGTCTGATTCATCTGATTTAATTATGACAGCATTTAGTGTCAATGTTTATTTTCTTCCATTTATATATCTCATTGTCCCAAGATAGTTTATTGAAAAGTCTTTTATTGCCCTAATGAATTGCTATAGTGCATTAATTGTACATTTATCAAGTGAGAAGATGTATATAGTCTGCTTTTCAAAAGTTTGTTTTATGCCACTTTGCTCTTACAAAAGATATATATTACTACCTGTTTTTGCTAACCAAAAGAAACCCAAGGAGGATTTTGCTCTCACCCAAAAAGCCATAAGCTAAAATAGTGTAAAATAGAATTCAGCTTTGGTTTGGATTCATTTATTTATTTGTATTTATATTTATTTATTGCCACTGTATTTTGTTCATTTTATCTATTTGCCAATCCTCTCAAAAATATCACACTGTCCTAATTATTATAGATCAATAGTTAGTCTTGAAATTCATATTTTAAGTTTTGCAAGCTTATTCTTTGGGATTTTTCTTAACTGTTCTATGTTCTTTTACTTTCCATATAATTTTAGAATCAATTTATAACAATGACAGTAAAAAGGTTTTGGGATTTTGCTGGAAGTGCCTTTGAATCTGTAGATTCTTTAGGGGAAAACTGGTTATCTTAATAATATTGAGTCTTCATGTCTACAAACATTGTGTATCACTCTATGTCATTGGATATTTAAAAAATTTCTCTTAGCCATGATTTTTTTTGAGGGGAGGGGAAAGTTCAGTGTAGTGATCTTAAACATTTGCTATTAATCTTATTCCTAGACATTTGACATATGGTAATGTTGTATTCAATTTATGTTGCTGTGTAACAAATTACCACAAATTTAGCAGCTTAAAAGAAAACATAGTTATCTCATCTTTCTACAGACCATAATTGTAATACAACGTGACTGTATCTCATTCCCCTCTGGTAGCTTTTCAATTTTCTCTTCATATTTAGTTTGTGAAATTTGAATATGTCCTACCTAGGTGTGGTTTCCCTTGTATTCTACTAAGGATATCTCTGAGTCTTGGAAGATGCACCCTCAGGGGTGGCCAAAGAGAAAATGCTCAGAAAATGTCATTTCATTTAGTATGCTTACCTCTTTCGAGAATCACATTCCATCCTGTTTTTGTCTTATTTTTGGTTCATCTTCTGTTCTTTCAAGCGTCTGCCTTTTCTCTTTCATCCAGAGTTTACAATTGCTATCCTTAAGAGATTTTTGACCAATAAGTGCTACCCAGCCACCATCATAACAGGAATTTCCAGCCTGCTTCTTGATATGTGACACAGTAGGAGAAGAACAAACAAACAAAAATCTTACCTGGCAAAAAAATCTGAATATCCAAGCTGTTGTCTCTTTTGAAAAATAAAAATCTATTTTGGAAAATAAGAGCTGAAAAAACGTTTCTTTTAGACTGTGGCTACAATGCTTTAATTATTTTCTGTGACTCTAGTTGTTTTTGATTGAACAAAGGGGAGTAAATCTCCAAAATTTTCCAGAATAAAAAAATGCATTCAACATTTCAAAAATTGTATCTCCATTACATAACAAACTCCTTGTGTATAGGGTATAAATATGAATGGATATTGAGTTAGGAAAATAGTTGGGTTATTGGGTTGGATCATTTGTTTTATAGCAATTCATAAATACATTTAAGTTAAAATTATTTTTATAAGGTTGGTGTTAGTTAAATGATACTATTGTCTATTTTTATAATATATGTTGCTATTATTAGTGTTTTCAACAAAGAATAATATTACCTTTCACATTCATTCTCAAAAACAATGTTTCCTTTTCCTAAAGACACACCCAGGCTAGTGTTTGATTTAGTTTGAGTCACAGAGACAGTAATCATTATAAAAAGTAGGGGGTAGTTAATTACGTACATATACTCACATATCATGGCACTATTGTTTCTAACTTATATTTTAAATTAATTTATAATATTCAGAATGTCTTTCCATATTTTGTCACTCTTTTTAAACTTTTACTATGTACCTAGTTTGTGCCAGACATATTAATATGTGCTTAAATATATGAGTGGCTATTTCTACTTGGAATATGTACAACTCAGTTACATAGACAGAAATTATTTAAAATTCCATATAAATTTGAGATATAAAGGTGGCGCTACCCTCCCAAAATAATCCAGAGGGAAATTTTCAATAAAAATACCCAAATATACCTCCTTTTTAAAAACTGAATTTTTTCAGTTAAAAATACTCCAAAATAATATTAGATACACATGTAAAATACATTGAATAGTAGAAACAAATAGAACAATTTTTATTAGTTTCTTTCATTTTTATGTGTATTTTAAATTTCTGGTATTATTATTTTGAAATTTTATGAGGTGGTATTGTTTCTTGATGTCTTTAGTACCTAATGATTGACTTATATAATTGTTTAAGATTTTTAAAATTTGGTTCTCTGTGTGTACAGACAGAGGCAGATGGTTTGGAGAGGAAAAGTATAAAATTAGGAATTAAAATCATTTTACTGAAGTCAACTTAAGGGTTATAGACTAAGTTCGCATGTATCACATGTAACACCCACTCACACCTACATACAAATAGGTGTATTTCCGTAAATGAGTTAGTTCTCATGTTTCCAAAAATCAAAAGCTAATCTTTCAGGAAAAATATTGTTGATTTTGTTTTAATAATCAATTTAAAAATGAGCCTCCTTTTTTGCAAGAGAAAAAATATTATAAATAATTTCTCTTCAACGGAAATACCATTTGAAACAGAATGAAAACATTTTCCCAGCAGCGATAAATTATCAGAAAGACATCAAGATAAAACAATATTACTAAAATGTTGTTAATAAAATACTGTATTTTATTCAACTTGGGGAAAAAACCCTTACTACCTCCCCTACTCTGACTCTAAAAATCTTAGAATCTAAGGCTTCCCTGTTGGCGCAGTGGTTGAGAGTCCACCTGCCAATGCAGGGGACACAGGTTCGTGCCCTGGTCCAGGAAGATCCCACATGCCACGGAGCGGCTGGGCCCATGAGCCATGACCACTGAGCCTGTGCATCCAGAGCCTGTGCTCCACAACGAGAGAGGCCACAACAGTGAGAGGCCCGCGTACTGCCAAAAACAAAAAAACAAAAATACTTAGACTCTATAAAAGTATAATAGTTACATTTTCTTCACTTTATTTCTCTTTGTGTATTCATGGTTTATAATAGTTTCAGTGACCTCTGGGTAGGGTTTTCCCAGCAGGAAATAATGTGGTTATTTATTTATTTATTTTTCTGCCAGGAAATAAGCAAACTCAGGTCATCATTACTTAAATAAGTAAATGATTATGTAGCTAAAGGGAAAAAGAGATATGAGTTAAGAGAAGACTTTTACTTTTTTTTATGATTGAAGAATATTTTCTTAAACTAATACAAAATGCTTTATATTTGTCACTTCTTTATTGAAAGTACATTAGCCTAAGTTCACTGCTGAGTGTATTCCTAATGGAAAGAATAAATCTTTGAACACCACTGAGAGTACAAATTTGGCTGTGACCTGTGCAACATCTCAAGGTTAATAGATAGAAAAGTTGTAATTCCATAGTAAACCTTCTATGTCCTGGAGTTGTATGGAAACGGATTTTAGAATAAAAACTCTGATTACATCTGTATTCTATTTATCATTTCAAGTTAGTCAAATTTACTCATGATTTTGATAATAAAATTATTTTTCTATATAGTGTAGATAATAATGTAGATTTTATAGTATTGTTGGAGAATTAATTGTGCTAATTGTACAGAATCTAGTGTAGTCCCTTAGAATAAAAGATCAATAGATGTTATCTCTCTCCTTTGTTTCCATTAGACTAGTGACCCCAATACTCCCAATATTAATATTGACACCTAATGTACACAATTTAAAAATAATGCTTATATTATTGTTATTTTGTAATGTTAGGGACTTTATGTGGTTCTATATATGTTGATTGCCTTTCAATATTTTAATATTTTGGGGGGAGGGTGAAAAACATAGATTAACTTGATTATAAAGACTCATAAGGAGCTGTTGTGCACTGAATGTGTGTGTGTCCTCAAAATTCCTATGTTGAAATCCTGAAACCTGTGATGGTGTTTGGAGATGGGAGGTAATTAGGTCATGAAGGTGGAGCCCACATAAATGGGATTAGTGCCCTTATGAGAAAACACACAAGAGGGCATGCCCCCTCTCTCTGCTTTCTCCCATTTAAAAACACAGCAAGAAGGTGGCCATCTGCAAACTACTAAGTGAGCTCTAACCAGACACTGAATCAGCTGGTGTCTTGATTTAGACCTCCTAGCCTCCAGAACTGTGAGAAATAAATGTTTGTTGTTAAGCTGCCCAGTCTATGGTATTTTTGCTATAGCTGTCAGAACTGACTGAGAGAGGAGCATGTATACAGATCATGTATACCAGTGCATTCAGAGAGGGAAATATCCAATAATATTTTAGGATATGAGACTTCTACCCCATGAAATGTCTTCATACAATCTTGGCAGACTCAGTGGGCACTGACTTGGTGTCTCAGTATATCACTCAAGTGAATATCTTGAAAGATAATTCTCATTTCTGGTTTTCTAACCAGTACCCCACAGATGCTAAAATTCATCCTTAATAGTTCAGTGAAATGAGTTTTGCATCTTGCACTGTAGGGTAAAAATAGAGTTACCTGAGTGGCCCTGAGCTGGACTGTAATGGGAAAGCTGAGACAATAAGTTTCTACTTAAAAAATGCTAGAGATAAGAGCATTGATTTTTAAAGTATATATATATATATATATATATATATATATATATATATAGACTGAACAACTTAAGTACAGAAATCAAAAAAATATGTCACCTATTTACCTTCGTATTTTAATGTACATCAGTGATTGCTACATGGTTTCAAAAGAAAATACTTCCTAATTTCCATTCTCAAAATTTTAAATTACTCAAGGTTAGTAGAAGTTTCCATCATGACCAGATACTATTAATATTAAATTGAGCCACATAAAATCGCCATTTTTATAGCAATTTTATATGGCTCAATTTAATATTATAAAATGATAGAGTATTGACAGTCCCATATGGTTCATTCTACTATACGCGGTCATGTTCAAGAACAGAGATACGCATGCACGTGAAGGAAATTGATTCTACAATGAGATGGTGGGAAACATTTGGGGAAAGATTCGCAGATAAGGTGGCACATAGCATTGTGGCTACTCCTTATTTAATGCAGCCTCTTAATATGAGAATGAGAGAGACAGAGGGAGAGAGAGTGAGAGAAACAGGGAAGCCAGCTTGACTATCAGAGAAGTTTAGAAGGAAGTACTTTTGGGTCCTGAAAACTAGGCTGGATGTGGTGGGAGAGAGAGAACTGGTGGAGGCTTCTTTATCCAGCAACTCCAGACACAGGTCCTGAGCACGTACTTATTTTATTTTGTACATGGGCACGTACATATTTTGGAAAATTAAAAGGAAGAGACAGAGTTATGTAAATGCATAGAAATGCATATAGGTACTGTGTATTCATCAGTATCTTAACTTATAAACTTCTCAGCCACATAAATGAGGCAATTTGCTGGAGACATATCACAAGCTTATCTCTGATGTAGAGGTCAGAAGAAATATTTTCTTCAAATTCTTTATGTGAAGGGGCTAGATGTATCTTAAAATACCATGCCTTTTTGTCTCCTCACCATAAGGCATTGAGGCTCATTTTATTATATTTGAGTCTTTAAATTCATTATTGTTTTCAATCCAGTTATAAAATGGTATAAAATTTATGCATCAGAAGGAAAGTTTGTCTCGGGTAAACATTATAAAAATGAAGAACTAATAGTATAAAACTAAATCTTTCAAAAGGACAAACTTTTCTAAAGACATTTTGCAAAATTCAAAAAGCAAACCAGAAAAGTAATTTTTTTAACCGTCCAAATTTTCGGTAATGCTAACTGAATCAATAACAAATATTTTAAGGAAAGCATTGAAGCTTCCTCAAGGCATTATGTTTTTGTCTTTTTTACAAGAAAACAAGAACCCTTTTTTTTTTTTTTTTTTTTGTGGTACGTGGGCCTCTCACTGCTGCGGCCTCTCCCACTGCGGAGCACAGGCTCCAGACGCGCAGGCTCAGCGGGCATGGACCACGGGCCCAGCCACTCCGCGACACGTGGTATCCTCCGGACCGGGACACGAACCCGCGTCCCACACATCAGCAGGTAGACCCCCAACCACTGCGCCACCAGGGAAGCCCAAGAACCCTTTTAATGAAACAATAAAATGGTTAATTTAAGTTGACTTAAATAAATTTAAGTGAAATTTGCAGGGAAGGTGTTTGACATCTTTTAATTACCACTTTGAATTACTGTAGGCACTTATAGAAAATCAAAGGTATTCCTCTCATCATGTATTATGTCATTTATTCTTTCCTATATTTCAGATTTTTCATTTCCCCCAGTTACCTTTGAATATTAATATTTTATGACATTCTTATCCGTTTTCCGGTCCTCTCCATTGCCCCCAAATATATCCAAATATTGGAATGTAAATTCCACTTTAGGTTGTAACAACGATTTAACAAAAAAATGAAATTTCTTTAGGTTAGTTTTTGGGTCTGAAAACAGAATGGAAATAAGTAAGCAAATAAAATACATTTTAATTGTATTTGGACTTTCTCCTACCTTGTGTAGCATACTTATTTTTTCTCCTTAGGTGTGGTATATTCTTAGGCAAAAGTGAACATCAGAGTGAATGAATACTACAAATATGCTGTATCTATAATAATTGTTAAAAACTACCACATCGATACATTCAACAGAATTTTACTGCTATCCTCCTTACATTAGAAAAATCTAACAATGTTAGTAAAACTTGTTTTTATTTCTTGCTTTTGACACTAATGGGAGTTTTCAGTAAAGACTTCAAGTCCAATTGATGCATGAGCTAGTAGCTCTCCTTAATTGTGTTCGTAAATTCAATAGCTATTATAGAAAGAGACATTCTTGGCTGCACTTTACAAATATTATTCTACCTCCTAGACCATACTTTATTCATTCTTAACATGTTTTAAAACCATCTTGTGTTCAGAGTAACTCAGAACTTGTCTCTCACTGACTTGGGGAGGATTTTGTTCTGTCACATACTTCTCTGATAACTCAATACATTTTGTCTAAATCCAACAAAATGATGTTGAGAGTCTACCAAACATGAAGAAAATTCTTTACATACAGAAACACAGTAAGAGACATAGAAATAAACAGTGTATTCTGAACTTTTATTGAAATGATTTCTTAATTGAAAGAAATAGAAACACATTTAAGTTATGGTGGCAAATTTTTATCGATAATATTTATTACTGAATATGAAATATTGACATTTTTCTGATATTGGGGAACATTTGAAGTCCTAGATCCTTCAAAAGTTTGTTCATTGTCTGAATACATACATATCACATAGTCAGAATTGAAGTATGGATTAAAAAATATTTGGTGTGTTGAGGAGCAGTGGTCACTTCTTATAAACATATACTCCTTTCTGCTATTGGCTCTGTGGAGGCCGACTGGCTACCTCTCCCGAGGCCCCCATGGCCCTCCTCTCTCTGCCCTGTAGGTTGACCACTGATGCTGTACTCTCAGCCTCACATAATGAACGTACAGAAAGAGCTGGCTATGTTTATAAGCAATCAGCAATAGAGAAAGTGAGGAAAAGTGGTCAACTGCAGGACTTTTCTGTTTCCCATCCTTTGATTTTTACATCCTGACACAGAGAAATATGCTAAGCAGTTTTCTTCCAGAATTTGAAATTGTAAGTGGCACTCTCATGGCCCTATGTTGCTGGCTTTCCTCTCCAACAATGTATGCTTTTCTCCTCCCTCCCACTTTAAGAATCGTCTAGAAGGGGGGGAGTGGGAGGAATTGGGAGATTGGGATTGACACATATACACCATTGATACTATGTATAAAATAAATAGCTAAAGAGAACATATTGTATAGCACAGGGAACCCTACTTAATGCACTGTGGTGACCTAAATGGGAAGGAAATCCAAAAAAGAGGGGATATATGTATATGTATAGCTGATTCATTTTGCTGTACAGTAGAAATTAACACAACATTGTAAGGCAACTGTACTCCATTAAAAATTAATTTAAAAAAAGGAATCATCTAGAAGGGAAATAGGAAGAATTGAGGATATTGGCATTGGATCTCTTCTCCTTCCTTCCCACTTCAGACTTCCACTGTTCAGTGGGATGGATTAATCCACTAAGTCGATCCTAGTCCCTCTCTGCAATATGACTTTGTCTCAGTTCAGGGTGCTCTTGACTGTGGTTTTTGTCTGAACACTGTAGAAAACAAAAGCTAAGGGAAGTGTTTATGTGATAATAATTTCCTGGGGAGGATTCAATCCCAGTGAAGTGGAACAGGAAAGTGAGACATGGAAAGAAGGAGACTTATTAGAGAATTTCTTCCACAACAGACCACAGCATCAGTATGAGATAACAACCCATTCTTGCCAGATTTTACCAAGACACTGCAGGAAGGTTCTCCATGGGAAGTGAGAAGAGTGTAGTGCATCACGCGTGGGCATGGCTGATGACAAGTGACAAAGGACCTTAAAAGCAATGATAGCTGCAGTATCCTCATCAGTACTAACACGTACGGGAAAAGTTACATCCAGCTCCACAACCGGAGATAGGTGTTACCTTTCAAAATCCCATTCTGACCAGAAAGAAAGGATGCATGAATCTGGACCAATGCATAAACTCAATCCAGTTCAGCTGATTTATGCAATTTATCCATCTGCATAAATCAGATCCACTTATATACTCTTAGGATATTGGAATTTCACCATGAAATAAGATTCCTTGACCTTTTCCCTGGAGAAAGGAAGGAAGATCCAATTCCTCAGCGTTGTGGCTAATTGTAATCTTCTAAATCAAGTATTAGCAAACCAGGCCCCCCACCAAATCCAGCCTACAGGGCAGTTTCTGTGTGTCTCTGAGTAATGGCTTTTACATATCTAAAGATTTGGGGGAGGAAGGAGGAAGAAAAATCTGTGATAGAGACTCATAAAGCCTAAAATATTTAAAATAAGTAGCTCTTTACAGAAAAAGTTTACCAACCTCAGTTCTGAAAACTCTGTAAAAAGGGTTATAGCAAACTAAGCTATAGCTGCTGTTACAACTAACGCTCAAAGTAATTAGTGTTCCTTGTGGTTTTTCTCCACCCTCTGCCTCAACTGGTCTGGGTTGCTTGCCCTGTGAAATGATCTAGACCTTCATTCCTGAGAGTCTGACATTGGTTTTCTAAGCAAGGGAACCACTTTCTGGGGAGGAGAGGTTCTTTGTCCATCGACCTCCATGGTCATATGTGAATTGGAATTTGATAGGATGCCACAGGTGTGTCATTTTCAGTTTCCATTGCCTAATGGTGCAGATTTGGAAGCTTAGGGCTGTTTTGGGGAGGTGGAAATTCACATCTGTTTGCTGTTCAGGCATGAAGTTTTTTGATCAATATTGTTTTAACCATTTATTGAGATTCCCAAATATTTGCATCTGGTCAATTTAAAGGTTTAAAGCCAAATGTCTAGATACAGTCTACAAGACTGATTTTTCTTTTCTTTTCTTTTCTTTTTTTGTCTTCTCCTCACTGGGTTCTGAGATCTGCCACTCTTCTGGCCCTTAGCTTAATAGCCTCTGCCCTGAGCAATTCAAGCAATTGCCTCAGGTAGGGAGAAATCACCCTTACTATAGTCTTTGCCACCATTTGTCTGGAAGAGAATACTTTTTTAAAAAATTTATTTATTTTATTTATTTATTTTTGGCTGCGTTAGGTCTTTGTTGCTGTGCCTGGGCTTTCTCTAGTTGCCGCGTGTGGGGACTACTCTTCATTGCGGTGCACAGGCTTCTCATTGCAGTGGTTTCTCTTGTTGCAGAGCACGGGCTCTAGGCACATGAGCTTCAGTAGTTGCAGCACACGGGCTCAGTAGTTGTGGCTCACGGGCTTAGGTGTTCTGCAACATGTGGTATCTTCCCAGACCAGGGCTCGAACCTGTGTCCTCTGCATTGACAGGCAGATTCTTAACTGTGCCACCAGGGAAGCCCCTGGAAGAGAATAATTTATAAGTAGCATGGGAAAAAAATTGGGAATCTATTCCTACCAATATTTTCTTTTGTTAGAGAATAGTTTTTCTACTGCCTCCTAATGAATAAACCAGAGTTTGGAATATAGAAGGTGGCTCTTCCTTTTCTTCACAACATCAAATTTTATATTTTTGGACCTTTCCCTTAAGGGTTCCATTAGGAATGTCTTAAGCTACTACTAGTGGAAATCCAGGTAGCAGTGACATAAACAAATAAAGGTTCCTTTTTCTCACCTAATAACTCTGTGGGTTGGTCCTTGCTGGCATTTGCCCCCATTTTTCTGGTCTGCCCTTAATATAGGTGCTTTTTGCCTTAAGCACATTGCTTCCTTATGAAAGTTTCCACACACAACCACATTTCTAAGAAGGAAGTTGAGATATTATGAGATAGGACGACTTTCCTTTTACCTGGACACAACCAATTTTTCCGGGAAGTTCCTGACAAATTGCTTCTTACACGTCCAGGGACTGTACTGGCTCATGTTACCCCTACCTCCCTCAAAAAACTGGGGAAATGAGCAGTTGTCATAACTGGCTAAGACCCAACAGTGATTTACTGCCCAGGACAGGGTTAGAGACTACCCTAAATAACACTGGAATATTGTTGGTAAGAAACAAAGCGTCAGGGTCTGGTATGGTGGGTTGGTGCAGTAAAAATGTCTCTTCTGAGTTTACTGGGATTATGTCTTGATATGTAAAAACAAGCCCTTAGAATTAGACAGAGCCTTTTCCTCTCTGGGAAAACATTACTGATCAGACCTTAACCACAGCATGAAATAAGAAAGAGTCAAAATTGACAGTTAAAAACTCAGCAATAAATTCATTATTATAACCATTATTGTTCTCTCTCTAATATACTAAAACCCATCAATTTGGTGGTTGAGAAGCCAAACAACATCATGAATTAAAGAAAATGAAGCTTTTGCACAGCAAAGGAAACCATAAAGAAGACCAAAAGACAACCCTCAGAATGGGAGAAAATATTTGCAAATGAAGCAACTGACAAAGGATTAATCTCCAAAATTTATAAACAGCTCATGCAGCTCAATAGCAAAAAAACAAACAACCCAATCCAAAAATGGGCAGAAGACTTAAATAGGCATTTCTCCAAAGAAGATATACAGACTGCCAACAAACACATGAAAGAATGCTCAACATCATTAATCATTAGAGAAATGCAAATCAAAACTACAATGAGATATCATCTCACACCAGTCAGAATGGCCATCATCAAGAAATCTAGAAACAATAAATGCTGGAGAGGGTGTGGAGAAAAGGGAACACTCTTGCACTGCTGGTGGGAATGTGAATTAGTACAGCCACTATGGAGAACGGTATGGAGGTTCCTTAAAAAACTACAAATAGAACTACCATATGACCCAGCAATCCCACTACTGGGCATATACCCTGAGAAAACCATAATTCAAAAAGATACATGTACCAAAATGTTCATTGCAGCTCTATTCACAATAGCCCGGAGCTGGAAACAACCTAAGTGTCCATCATCGGATGAATGGATAAAGAAGATGT
The DNA here is from genome assembly GCF_964165515.1 of Mesoplodon bidens. NCBI lineage: Eukaryota > Metazoa > Chordata > Mammalia > Artiodactyla > Ziphiidae > Mesoplodon > Mesoplodon bidens. Next base: position 79,507,608 of record NC_138169.1, on the reverse strand, counting down.
GGCACATATATACAATGGAATATTACTCAGCCATAAAAAGAAACGAAACTGAGCTATTTGTAATGAGGTGGATAGACCTAGAGTCTGTCATACAGAGTGAAGTTAGTCAGAAAGAGAAAGACAAATACCGTATGCTAACACATATATATGGAATTAAAAAAAAAATGTCATGAAGAACCTAGGGTCAAAACGGGAATAAAGACACAGACCTACTTGAGAATGGACTTGAGGATATGGGGAGGGGGAAGGGTAAGCTGTGACAAAGCAAAAGAGAGGCATGGACATATATACACTACCAAACGTAAGGTAGATAGATAGTGGGAAGCAGCCGCAGAGCACAGGGAGATCAGCTCGGTGCTTTGTGACCGCCTGGAGGGGTGGGATGGGGAGGGTGGGAGGGAGGGAGATGCATGAGGGAAGGGATGTGGGAACAGATGTATATGTATGACTGATTCACTTTGTTATAAAGCAGAAACTAATTTAAAAAATAAAAAAGAAAAAAAAAAGAAAATAAGAATACCTCATTCCATTTTTTTTCAAACTATTGTGTCAATTGCTATGCCTTAATGACTGCCAAGTGACAGGCAGTATAACTTTAAAATGAGAATTCTATTTGAGGACAATTAATTAAAGAGCTCAGTTAATTTTTCATCATTAGCACGTCCTTTAAATTTTTGTTTTAATAGAAGTGAAGGAAATGCAGTTATTGATTCTTGTATTGTCACCTGGATACCTTTATGATCATTACAAAAATCCCTTGGGCATAAAATAACATTCTGTGGATATGTAACTATTATTGTATGCAGTAATTAAAATCTGACCTTATTTCATATTATCAGATTTTGTTCAAAGAGTTCTTCTAGGGTGGGATAATACCAGGTTTTAAGAGATTTATTTAAGAGATAAGGTCAGTTTGTGTTTCATTTTTTGATGTAATTACATGTTAAAAATAATATATATTTGGAAGTTTTATAACAGAAAAATTAGAGAGCATTATTATGAGAGTGTACAAAATTAATTTGGCTGCTTTCAAAATATTTTCCAAATAGCTCCTATTTTTCTGAATGTTTAAAATTCTTGCATGTGTCTACTTTTTTCTTTTCTTATTTATATATCAGAAACAGAACTAATGTATATTAATTAGAGAAATTTAATTTGTTAGTGTAGGGCAGGCAAGTTTTTACCTCTACCCTTTTAGGGCTTTCTGGCTGGGTGTGAAAATTAAGCTGACATAAGAGAGATCAGCGGGAGAAAAGCATACACATTTATACTGTCTTCTGTGACATGGGAGCCCTCATAAGGGATAAAGACTCAAAGAAATGGCAGAACTTACATGCTTTTATAGGAGGTTGAACAAAGATAGACTATTAAGGAAAAGTAACTATCTATGTGGAAAGGCTAAAGAAAGATAAGGATCACTTTAACAAGGTTTGTTTGTATAGAATTCTCTCCATCTCAACCTGCTTGTCCTTGATGATAAGGATGTTACTTTCTTTCCATCTGGTATACAGAGGACATCTTTCATATAGGGATTTTTTTTTCCTGTTTTCAGGAATAAAAAGGAGGGTCAGAGAGCCCTTCCTGCATCTTCTGTTTCTCAAGTGGCTTTAACTCAAAATAATCTATATGTCATATCTTGGGGTGACATTCTCTAAACTCCTTCAATGGTTATGTTGATATAAGTTGTAGTTTAATTCATATAAGGTGGCAGGCAATGACATGAAATGGATGGAGTATAAAGTTTATTGGATAAATGTTAGTATTTTAAGCAATAATTTTAATGTAAATTATGTCCAGTTTTTATTCAGTTACTTATTTAGGTAGCTGCTGTTTTTTCCAATTGCACCCTCCAGAATTCATTTTGTTTATGTTAAGACTCTTAAAGAAATGTTTCTTACCAAAACTATTCATACCAGATATTTTTGTTTTATAAAAATCACCTTTTATAGTAAACTAAGTGTTATATAATATTTGTCACCATGGTGACTTAATTCATTGGTAAGAACAAATTTTATCCATTTTGACAAGGTAAAATTTGGACCAAATGAGTGAAGAATAATTTGAGGGCCAATGGCTTAACATTCAATATTTTTTCCCCATGAAATACAGAACAATTCACTCATGGGCTTTGGATGTTTCTTGGAAAATAATACCAGCATAGTATATATTTTATATCAGTTTAAAAGCTCAAGTTCTACAAAATTGAGTTAAAAGACTTTCACCTGTGCTACTATGCTGTCCTAAACATCATATAAATCATTTTTGGTAGAGGTACTTTTTCATTTTCTTCAACATTGAGATGACGTTACTGGAACTAGAACAAACACAAACAGATTATCCAACAACAGCAAAGAATAAATATGGTGTGAGCATCCAATGGGAATAAACACCACAAGAAAAGTAAATTGCAGTCATTATATTTGGGAGCACTGTTGTATGTTTGTTTGTTTGGTGCTGCTCAGGATATATGTTCACGCTCTGCTGTACGTTAATATACGACATTTTCTAAGACATATTCAGTTACAGTTCTGGCACAGATGTTAAAAACACCTCCCTTGCATACAAGAGTACTGAAAGTGTGTGTGTGTGTTTGTGTATGTGTTTTAAAGCCTGTAAATTATAAATTCTTACTGCTTCTCTCTCTCAGAGGTGGTGGGGTCTACTTTCCCTCCCCTTGAATGCCGATGGGCTTTTGACTGTTTTGAACAGTAGGATGGAGCCGAGGAATGCTGGGTGACTTCTGAGGCTAAGTCAGAAAAGGCCATGAAGCTTCCACCCAGTTCTCTTGAGAGGCTCACTCTGGGAAAAGGTAGCCACAATACAAAGTCCAGGGCCAAGCTTAAGAGACCACATGTAGTCACCCTAACCTAGTAGGAAACACAGCTGAAGTCCCAGACTGTAAACAGCATCCATTGTCCATGTAGGCAGTGAGCCTGATTGTCATACCTTCAGATGACAACAGTACAGTGGAATTGTAACTGCTACTCCTGCCCAAATTACTGACCCCCAAATCATAAGAAAATAATGTGATGTTATTTTATACCACTAAGTTTTTTTTTTTAACATCTTTATTGGAGTATAATTGCATTACAATGTTGTGTTAGATTCTACTGTATAACAAAGTGAATCGGCTATACATATACATATATCCCCATATCTCCTCCCTCTTACGTCTCCCTCCCACCCTCACTATTCCACCCCTCTAGGTGGTCACAAAGCACCGAGCTGATCTCCCTGTGCTATGCGGCTGCTTCCCACTAGCTAGCTATTTTATGTTTGGTAGTATAGATATGTCCATGCCACCCTCTCACTTCGTCCCAGCTTACACTCCTCCCCCTGCCCCTGTGTCCTTAAGTCCATTCGCTACACCTCTGTCTTTATTCCTGTCCTGCTCCCAGGTTCATCAGAACCTTTTTTTTTTAAGATTACATATATATGTTTTAGCATAAGGTATTTGTTTTACTTTTTCTGACTTACTTCACTCTGTACAACAGACTCTAGGTCCATACACCTCACTACAAATAACTCAATTTCATTTCTTTTTATGGCTGAGCAATATTCCATTGTATATATGTGTTAAATCTTCTTTATCCATTCATCTGTTGATGGACACTTAGGTTGCTTCCATGTCCTGGCTATTGTAAATACAGCTGCAATGAACATTGTGGTACATGAATTATGGTTTTCTCAGGGTATATGCACAGTAGTGGGATTGCTGGGTCATATGGTAGTTTTATTTTTAGTTTTTTAAGGAACCTCCATAGTGATCTCCTTAGTGGCAGTATTAATTTACATTCCCACCAACAGTGCAAGAGTGTTCCCTTTTCTCCACGCACTCTCCAGCATTTATTGTTTGTAGATTTTTTGATGATGCCCATTCTGACCGGTGTGAGGTGATACCTCATTGTAGTTTTGACTTGCATTTCTTTAATGATTAGTGATGTTGAGCATCCTTTCATGTGTTTGTTGGCAATCTGTATATCTTCTTTGGAGAAATGTCTATTTAGTCTTCTGCCCAATTTTGGATTGGGTTGTTTGTTTTTTGATATTGAGCTGCATGAGCTGCTTATAAATTTTGGAGATTAATCATTTGTCAGTTGCTTCATTTGCAAATATTTTCTCCGATTCTGAGAGTTGTCTTTTCGTCTTGTTTATGGTCTCCTTTGCTGTGCAAAAGCTTTTAAATTTCATTAGGTCCCATTTGTTTATTTTTGTTTTTATTTCCATTTCTTTAGGAGGTGGCTCAAAAAGGATCTTGCTGTGATTTATGTCATGGAGCGTTCTGCCTGTTTTCCTCTAAGAGCTGTATAGTGTCTGGCCTTATATATAAGCCTTTAATCCATTTTGAGTTTATTTTTGTGTATGGTGTTAGGGAGTGTTGTAACTTACTTCTTTTACATGTAGATGTCCAGTTTTCCCAGCACCACTTATTAAAGAATCCCTGCATTCCTGGGATAAACACCACATGATTATGGTGTATGATCCTTTTAATGTGCTGCTGGGTCCTGTTTGCTAGTATTTTGTTGAGGATTTTTACATCTGTGTTTGTCAGTGCTATTGGTCTGTAGTTTTCTTTTTTTGTGGCATCTTTGTCAGGTTTTGGTATCAGGTTAATGGTGGCCTTGTAGAATGAGTTTGTGAGTGTTCCTCCCTCTGCTATATTTTGGAAGAGTTTGAGAAGTACAGGTGTTAGCTCTTCTCTAAATGTTTGATATAATTCGCCTGTGAAGCCATCTGGTCCTGGGCTTTTGTTTGTTGGAAGATTTTTAATCACAGTTTCAATTTCAGTGCTTGTGATTGGTCTGTTTAACTTTTCTATTTCTTCCTGGTTCAGTCTCAGAAGGTTGTGCTTTTCTAAGAATTTGTCCATTTCATCCAGGTTGTCTATTTTATTGTCATACAGTTGCTTGTAGTAATCTCTCATGATCTCTTGTACTTTCGCAGTGTCAGTTTTTACTTCTCCTTTTTCATTTCTAATTCTGTTGATTTGAGTCTTCTCCCTTTTTTTCTTGATGAGTCTGGCTAATGGTTTATCAATTTTGTTTATCTTCTCAAAGAACCAGATTTTAGTTTTATGGATTGTTGCTATTGTTTCTTTCATTTCTTTTTCATTTATTTCTGATCTGATCTTTATGATTTCTTTCCTTCTACTAACTTTGGGGTGTTTTTGTTCTTCTTTCTCTAATTGCTTTAGATGTAAGGCTAAGTTGTTTATTTGAGACGTTTCTTGTTTCTTGAGGTAGGATTGTATTGCTATAAACTTCTCTCTTAGAACTGCTTTTGCTGCATCCCATAGGTTTTGGGTCTTTGTGTTTTCATTTTCATTTGTTTCTAGGTATTTTTTGATTTCCACTTTGATTTCTTCAGTGATCTCTTGGTTATTTGGTAGTGTATTGTTTAGCCTCCATGTGTTTGTATTTTTTACAGATTTTTTTCCTGTAATTGATACCTCTTTTCACAGCGTTGTGGTGAGAAAACATACTTGATATGACTTCAATTTTCTTAAATTTACCAAAGCTTGATTTGTGACCCAAGGTATGATCTATCCTGGAGAATGTTCCATGAGCCATTGAGAAGAATGTGTATTCTGTTGTTTTTGGATGGGATGCCCTATAAATGTCAATTAAGTCCACCTTGTTTAATGTGTCATTTAAAGCTTGTGTTTCCTTATTTATTTTCATTTTGGATGATCTCTCCATTGGTGAAAGTGGAGTGTTAAAGTCCCCTACTATGATTGTGTTACTGTCGATTTCCCCTTTTATAGCAGTTAACATTTGCCTTATGTATTGAGGTGTTCCTATGTTGGGTGCATAAATATTTACAATTGTTATATCTTATTCTTGGATTGATCCCTTGATCATTATGTAGTGTCCTTTGTCCCTTGTAATAGTCTTTATTTTAAAGTCTATTTTGTCTGATATGAGAATTACTACTCCAGCTTTCTTTTGATTTCCATTTGCATGGAATATCTTTTTCCATCCCCTCGCTTTCAGTCTGTATGTGTCTCTCGGTCTGAAGTGGGTCTCTTATAGACAGCATATATATGGGTATTGTTTTTGTATCCATTCAGCCAATCTATGTCTTTTGCTTGGAGCATTTAATCCATTTACATTTGAGGTAGTTATTGCTATGTATGTTCCTAACACCATTTTCTTAATTGTTTTGGGTTTGTCATTGTAGGTATTTTCCTTCTGTTGTGTTTCTTGCCTAGAGAAGTTCCTTTAGCATTTGTTGTAAAGCTGGTTTGGTGGTGCTGAATTCTCTTAGCTTTTGCTTGTCTGTAAAGATTTTAATTTCTCCGTCAAATCTGAATGAAATCCTTGCTGGGTATAGTTATCTTGGTTGTAGGTTTTTCCCTTTCATCACTTTAAATATGTCATGCCACTCCCATCTGGTTTGCAGAATTTCTGCTGAAAGATCACCTGTTAACCTTATGGGGATTCCCTTGTATGTTATTTGTTGTTTTTCCTTTGCTGCTTTTAATATGTTTTCTTTGTATTTAATTTTTGATAGTTTGATTAATATGTGTCTTGGCGTGTTTCTCCTTAGATTTATCCTGTATGGGACACTCTGTGCTTCCTGGACTTGATTGACTATATCCTTTCCCCTGTTAGGGATGTTTTTAACTATAATCTCTTCAAATATTTTCTCAGTCCCTTTCTTTTTCTCTTCTTCTTCTGGGACCCATATAATTTGAATGTATGTGAGTTTAATGTTGTCCCAGAAGTCTCTGAGACTGTCCTCAGTTCTTTTCTTTCTTTTTTCTTTATCCTGCTCTGTGGTAGTTATTTCCACTATTTTATTTTCAGGTCACTTATCTTTTCTTCTGCCTCAGTTATTCTGCTATTGATTCTTTGTAGAGAATTTTTAATTTCATTTATTGTGTTGTTCATCATTGTTCATTTGCTCTTTAGTTCTCCTTGGGCATTGTTAAATGTTTCTTTATTTTCTCAATTCTATTTCCAAGATTTTAGATTATCTTTACTATCATTATTCTGAATTCTTTCTCAGGTAGACTGCCTATTTCCTCTTCATTTTTTTGTTCTGGTGGGTTCTTACCTTGCTCCTTCATCTGCTGTGTGTTTCTCTGTCTTCTCATTTTGATTAACTTACTGTGTTTGGGGTTTCCTTTTCGCAGGCTGCGGGTTTGTATTTCCCATTGTTTTTTGGTGTCTGCCCCCAGTGGCTAAGGTTGGTTCAGTGGGTTGTGTCGGCTTCCTGGTGGAGGGGACTGGTGCCAGTGTTCTGGTGTATGAGGCTCGATCTTGTCTTTCTGGTCAGCAGGTCCACGTCCGGTGGTGCATTTTTGGTTGTCTGTGACCTTATTATGATTTTAAGCAGCCTCTCTGCTAATGGGTGGGTTTGTGTTCCTGTCTTGCTAGTTTTTTGGCATAAGGTGTCCAGCACTGTATCTTGCTGGTCGTTGAGTGGAGCTGGGTCTTAGCATTGAGATGGAGATCTCTGGGGGAGCTTCACTGTTTGATATTACGTGAAGTCAGGAGGCATCTGGTGGACCAATGTCATGAACTCGGCTCTCCCACCTCAGAGGCACAGGCTTGACACCCGGCCAGAGCACCAAGACCATGTCAGCCACATGGCTCAGAAGAAAAGGGAGGAAAAATGAAAGAAAGAAAAAACAAAACAAAATAAAATAAAAGTTATTATAATAAAAAATTATTGAAAATAAAAAAATTAAAAAGTAATAAAAAAAGAAAAGAAAAGCAACCAAACCAAAATCCATCACTGATAACATGCGCTAAAACCTATGCTGAAAAAAAACCCAACAACAGAAACGACAGACAGAACCCTAGTACAAATGGTAAAAGCAAAGGTATACAGACAAAATCACACAAAGAAGCATACACATACACACTCACAAAAAGATATAAAGGAAAAAAATATATGTATATCTATATATAAAAAAAGGAAAAGAGCAACCAAATCAATAAACAAATCTACCAATGATAATAAACTCTAAATAGTAAACTAAGATAAACATAAAACCAGAAACAAATTAGATGCAGAAAGCAAACCCCAATTCTATTGTTGGTCCCAAAGTCCATTGCCTCAATTTTGGGGTGATTCATCATCTATTTATGTATTCCACAGATTCAGTATACATCAAATTGATTGTGGAGATTTAATCTGCTGTTCCTGAGGCTGCATGGAGAGCTTTCCATTTCTCTCTTTGTTCACACAGTTCCTGGGATTCAGCTTTGGATTTGGCCCCATTTCTGTGTCTAGGTCACCTGAGGGCCTCTTTGGGAAGTCTGAGGTCTTCTGCTAGCATTCAGTAGGTGTTCTGTAGCAGTTGTTGCACATGTAGATGTATTTCTGATATATTTGTGGGGAGGAAGTTGATCTCCATGTCTTACTCCTCTGCCATCTTGAAGGTTTCTCTATACCACTAACTTCTGAGCTAACTTGTTAACAACTCTCTTTATCAGTTTGGACTGCCATTTTTTAAAAATCCAAATACCATAGACTGGGTGATTTTGACAATAGAAATTTATTTTCTCACTCTTCTGGAGGCTGGAAACTCCAAGATCAAGGTTCTGGCGGGGTTCGATCTTTATTTATTAGTTGATTCAACCTTATTTAACCTTATTAGTTAATTCAGTTCTTATTTAACCCATTAGGTTATCATTTCTTTATTACTCCAGTGATGAGGCATTCTCAATATATTGATAGGATGAATGAGCTGATAACAACATATTCATTAGGAATGAACTAATTTACAAATAGAATAAATGTGCTTATCAACAGTTATACAATTCACGTGTAAAGAAGCAAAAATAGAAAGCATGGGGTAAAGGAAATTTAGAAATAAGATTCTAGAGAAAATTGTTTGGGAGCAGACAAATGATATCCTGATGACTCAAAGAATTCAAACAATCATACTTCTAATCCTCAACCTATTATTTCTCAGTGAATCTTGCCTACAGAAGAGTGAAAACAAAATCTTCTAATTTCGGATGATAATTTGTTCATGCAAGATTTTCTGTTATTGATTCTCTTATCTTATAATCTAAAATTATTGAGGCTAATTTTTTCTCCAAAATCTCTATTAGGGAATTGCAAGCCATACTAAAAGAGTGGTGTAAGGTTGGAGTACTCAGAAAAATTATTATAGTTTCTATTTCTCTCAATAAAAATCATTTAAATCCAGACTTAATTATTGGAAGCCTGGAACCCTCTATACAACATACTTCCCATCTATTCTGATGATTATTAGTGATCAAATGCCAGCCTGTCAAGTTAAGAATGACAGAAATATAGAAAGAAAGGTACATATTAACACCTACTGACACCATTTTATAACTCAAATAATCTTGTGAAAAGTATAATATATTCATTTTGAAATAAGGAAAATGTATATCAGATGTTATGTAAATTATCCGGATTTACAGAGCTAGTAAATGATGAAACAAATTCTGATTCCAAAAATCAAACCATTTTTTACTACTTAATTTTGTTGTAGTCAAATTTATATTACAACTCAAGTTGACTGTGTGTGTTTGTATGTGTGTGTATAATTTTATATTTGCTTATAATTAACTCAAGGTGTTATATTTCTCCCAGGTATTTGTTGGTTAGAGTTGACCTCCAACTGCAACTATCATTTGAAGAATTTAGCAGGAAAGGAGGACATTTTCTTGATAGGAAATAAATCCAGTAGCCATAAAATTACATTAAGTATAACTCTGCATTTTTTCCACATCCATCCCTTGGCAACCAAAACCTGACTCATTTAAACTATATTATGTCCTCTGTTTATCACATTATCATCACTGTGTTTCTATCAATACTCTTACTCCCATAAATGATAATGTCCATTATACATCTAACAGGTGCAGGAACATTTACCAAATACTGAAATAAAAATATATAATTTCAATATTCTCTGGTTCAGAATGATTTCCTATTTAGTTGGCTTTCAGATCTCATACAGGAAAATACAATTCCCAGTACAAAGTAGATATTACTAGACTTCTCACGGGTAAGATAGAAAAATTATTACAACTTGCATTAGAGAAAGTGGTGAACATAAAGTTTTGAGGTAGAAGAGGAAGACTGCAACAATGAAGACTTTATCTGGATCTCATTGGAAAACTAGGAATAAATAAGTAGAGCTTAGCAACAAGGATATTATACGTAAAGGAAATGTTTTAAACAAAAAAATGAGAGCAAGAGTGAGAGCTGGGGGGAGGGGGGGAGGGGGGAGAGAGAGGGAGGAAAGGAGAACCTTATAAGCCTTGCAGTATTTATTTGGTGAGAAAATACATTATTTCATTACTATTTTATAAGAAAAATATTATCAAATAATCTTTAAATAAACAAAGGCAAATATCTGTACAGTCACCCCTCAGTATCCATGGGGGATTGGTTCAGGACCCCTGCAGTTACCAAGGGATCCTGATGCTCCAGTCCCATACATAAAATGGAATAATATTTGCATATAACCTACGCAATCTTCTCCTATACTTTAGATCATCCCTAGATTACTTGTAATACCTAATACTATGTAAATGCTATGTGAATAGTTGCTGGTATGCAGCAAATTCAAGTTTTGCTCTTTGACACTTTCTGGAAATATTTTTCTGAATATTTTCCATCCACAGTTGGTTGAATCCATGGATGGAGAACCCATAGTCATGGAGGGCCAACTGTAATATAATTTGCTTAATAATCACAATGTTGAACTTTATCTGCACCTTGCGATCCTGAAAAAACAGAAAGGGGTGAGACAACCACACATCCTTCTAATTTCCTGGAAACCCTGCAAAGAACCACCTTTCCCCATAGGACAAGGTTAAGACTTGCTATGGCTCCCTTGTTTCCTATGACAAGGCAGGACACAGACTCTCCAAATCTCCATTCTTTGTTTCATAAATGACTAGTTCAACTGTTTGTCTTCTTCCAATCTGGACTAATGCCTGCTAATATGACTTGACCAAATTTTAATTAGGCTTCTCTCCTCCTCACAAGCCCTTGCAATCAGGCGAGTCTCCTGGTCCTGCCAAGGTCAGCTGACCACAGAGAAAAACACTTCCTGCTCAACTGTCTGATCACACTACCTACTCATCCAATAAGCCCTATCTGACTGTTCCTATAGATCTCTGGTCAGAGTGTGCTCCCTATGGCTATAGCACCCCTTTACATATTTCAATAGTCTGTTCAAATAAAGCCCCTCCTAGCAATGTGCAGATTTGTTTCTCATTTGACAGCAGAGAAGTTCGGTTGAACTTCTGATGAGATGTACTGAGATTAACTCATTGACGACTTATGTAATTACTGTGAAAATGGAGGAAAATAATTAGAGATGATAAATGCATTATTACATACAGATAATATTTTGGAATTCTCTTAAATTGGAACACTTAAATTTGGAAGTGACTATACATAGAATAAAATAAAAATACATCTCTTTATCAAAAGTCATATTGAGAAGGCAGGTGTGGTGGCAGTGGTTACAGGTAGAAATCACTTCTGACCTAGTACCCCTCCTAATCTTGGGGAAAATATCTGTGTGTGTGCATTTTAAGAAGGAGTTTTAACAGTGAAAAAGTGGTGGCTGCAGGCTTTACTATTTAACCGGGGTTAATATATTTTAGTATATTTTGAAGCTCTACCTTTCTCATCAGCTAAGTAAATCTTTTCCAAGACCCACAGGCTATTACAAAATGGTAGACTGTTTTGAGATGGATTGGGATTTTTCAAAAGTATTATATATGTGTTAAAATCCAGGTGTTACCATATTGCTTGCTTCCATTTCCTTATTTAAGATCAGAGGTTATAAAATTATGATAAATACTTTTATGTGTGGGCTTAGGTTTTCTGATGGACCATAGTGTTGTGTTCCCCAAAAGGAAATATTAGGGGGCAAAGTGCCACAGAAGCAGTCTGGCAGGAGCTTCTGAAAACCTAGTTATTTTGCCAAGTCATTATTTTTGAAGATCTCTGTCCTGTGATAATTAAATAAGAGTGCTCTCTCTAAAGGAAGTTTGTTTAATTGAAAGATTTCTGGGAAAATTCATCTCTGTATGTTCTTTCTCCTAAAATCATAGTAAATGTTGAAAATTAATTTGAATTGCCAAAAATGGACCATAAGTAGAATAGCCCATAAAATTCATGGTAAAATTCATGGCAGTGACCTTGAAAATGTGTAGATGTGTCTGTGTATGCATAGTTTGTATACATTGAAGAGAAACCATTTAAAACCAGAAATTTAATGACAATCCTTACTGAAAGTTTCTAATATAATTCTAACTAGATGAATTTTTGTTTTGTGGGATTTCAAATATTTATCTTTTTTTATGTGAGTTCGTATCTTTGTTTTCATTTGAAAAGCAGGTATTTTATTTGTGAATTCAGCTATTTTGCATAGAAATTTTATAATTTAGTGGTAACTGTATCATCTATTTCTCAGCAAAAGATAGGATGTCCTGTGTTGTTATGCTACTCTATGAAGACATAATGACTAGAATAAGATGAATAGGCATATACCCTGAGAAAACCATAATTCAAAAAGACACATGCACCCCAATGTTCATTACAACACTATTTACAATAGCCAGGCATGGAAGCAACCTAAATGTCCATCAACAGATGAATGGATAAAGAAGATGTGGTACATATATACAATGAAGTATTACTCAGCCATAAAAAGGAGTGGAATTGGGTCATTTGTAGAGACATGGATGGCCCTAGAGTCTGTCATACAGAGTGAAGTAAGTCAGAAAGAGAAAAACAAATATCGTATATTAGCACATATAAGTGGAATCTAGAAAAATGGTACAGATAAGCCTATTTGCAGGGCAGGAATAGAGATGCAGACGTAGAGAATGTATGTGTAGAAACAGTGCTGTAGGAAGGGGGGGCCGGATGAACTGGGAGATTGTGATTGACATATATACACTACCATGTGTAAAACAGCTAGTGGGAACCTTGTGTATAGTGCAGGGAGTCAACTCCGTGCTCTGTGGTGACCTAGATGGGTGGGATGGGAGGTGGGAGGGAGACCCAAGAGGGAGGGGATATATGTATACATATAGCTGATTCACTTCATTGAAGAGCAGAAACTAACACAACACTGTAGAGCAACTATACCCCAATTTTTTTTTAAAAGTCTATGTATTGTGAAATATAGTAAGAAAATTCTCTTTAAAGTAATCCTTTAGCCCATATACTGTGATATGTACTCATTAATATTCCTTACTTAGATCATCCCAGGCTCTTTTCATCATACCGTCTTATTTCTGGAGGGAACAACAAACTTTGAAAATAAGAAGGTAGGCGTTAAAATTTTTATTTTATAAAGTAAAAAGGAAGCATTGGAAATAAATTATGAAGGCAGGAAGTCAAAATTAATGTGTGAAGGCACTGAAATAATTGTAATATCTACCTGCAGAGTTTTCAGGTTATGGCATTCTCAATACCCAAGTCATGGGACCAGATATAACCAGTAATGCAGCATACATTTCATTAATCTTTCATCTGTTTCTTCCCTTTTTACCTAATCACAGATATTGCTGGAAAAACTCTCCATTTAACCACACAAAGCATGCCACATCAGCTTACAAATACATTGATGATTCCCTCAACTTAAACAAACAAACAAGTTTAACTCTGTGTCTTATTAAACTTCTACCTCCAATCCTCTGCTTATGTCACACAAAATATATTGAAAGGATCCAAATATTTGAATGTATAATATTTTCCTGCATATATACATGGACAGTCATGTTTTTAATAAATAAAAATCAATTTTCTCATAATTTATTTAAAAAGAGATCTGTCTCCAACTCTAGTTTTGCTTCATATAGATACAATTTTTTTATTGAAGTATAGTTGTTACAATATTGTGTTAATTTCTGCTGTACAGCAAAGTAACTCAGTTACACACATATATATACACATTCTTTTTTATATTCTTTTCCATTATGATTTATTCCAGGACATTGAATATAGTTCCCGTGCTATACAGTAGGACCTTGTTGTCCATCCATTCTGTATGTAATAGTTTGCATCTACTAACCCCAAATTCCCAATTTATCCCTCCCCCACCCCACCTCCCCCTTGGCAACCACAAGTCTGTTCTCTAGGTCGACAGATGAATGGATAAATAAGATGTGGTACACATATACAATGAAGCACTACTCAGTCATAAAAAAGAACAAAGTAATGCCAGTTGCAGCAACATGGATGCAACTAGAGATTATCATACCAAGTGAAGTAAGTCAGAAAGAGAAAGACACACACAATATGAGATCACTAAAATATGACACAGATGAAACTATCTATAAAGCAGAAATAGACTCACAGATATAGATACAATTTTTGAGTGTGGCTGAGCTGCCATATACCTAAGTAATTTAAAAAATGGATCAAGAAATTACTGCTTCCAAGATTGTGCATTCACTTAATACTGTTAGTGAAATCTTTATAGAATAAAAGTGTTCTGGGGCTTCCCTGGTGGCGCAGTGGTTGAGAGTCTGCCTGCTAAGGCAGGGGAGATGGGTTCAAACCCTGGTCTGGGAAGATCCCACATGCCGCGGAACAACTAGGCCCGTGAGCCACAACTACTGAGCCTGTGTGTCTGGAGCCTGTGCTCCACAGCAATAGAGGCTATGATACTGAAGAGGCCTGTGCACCGCGATGAAGAGTAGCCCCCGCTTGCCGCAACTAGAGAAAGCCCTCGCACAGAAACAAAGACCCAACACAGCCAAAAATAAATATAAAAATAAATAAATAAATAAATAAAGATTACTATTAAAAAAAAGTGTTCTGAATATTGCTACGATAATGGAAAGGACACAGGATTGGACGTAAGGATTCTGAGGTTCTAGTAATTTCTAAATACCAGGCTTTTCATTTGTGTAATGCAATAAAAGCTACCTTTATATCTGTGCTGTTATGAAAATTAAATAAATTGGTATGCTGTGATTCATTACATCTAGAAAGCTGTCAGTTTTAAAGAGGGACCACTATTTATGTATGACTAAGAAAAAAATATATGTCCAATTAAACTATAAGGGGAAAACTTCAAATTTTTATTTTATATATGACAAAATTTTTTAGAATATATAAGTGTAGTAAATCCTCCAATTATATATTAGAAATATATTTTTATTTCCAAGGTTTTCTGAATACCCTGTAACCTTTCACTTCAATGTAAACCACAAAATGCTGTTTTAACACAATTTAAACAACACATAATTTTAAGTAAAGCATATAATGCCATTGATTTGCTGATAATATGAATACCAATGACCAGATTTGGGCAAGTGCTGTCCATGATAACTATGCCCAGACAGCCACCTGGATAAGAACAATTGCAGGACACCAAAGATTTTACAATGCATCCAGTTTCAGAGGACAAAGTGGGTTCAATGGCATACAGAATGTGAGATATTGAGTGCAGCTCTAAGAGACTGCTAACAAGTTAGTTCTAGGAGGGATATGGGCATACAACTTTGAGTGAAGACTCTGAGTTTCATGATGATGTATTTCTCAAATATCTACTGTAAGAATTATATGACATATTTTTGTAATATTTATTGAGGGTCTCTTCCATATGTTGTCTCATTTAATCCCCTGCCCCTCCCCTGCAAAACCCTGCATTATATAAAGTTATATCATTTGTTTTATAAAGGAGGAAACTAAGCTTTGAAATTAGGTGACTAAGATCATACAGACATTCAAAAAGGCCCAAAACATTAATTCGAAAAGACACATACACCCCAGTGTTCATAACAGCATTATATACAATTGCCAAGATATGGAAGCAACCTAAGTGCCCATACGATGGAATACTACTCAGCTGTAAAAAAGAATGAAATTTTGCCATTTGCAGGAACATGGATGGTCTTGGAGGGTATAATGCTAAGGGAAATAAGTCAGACAGAGAAAGACAAATACTGTATGATATCACTTATATGTGGAATCTAGAAAAATACAACAAAATAATGAATATAACAAAAAAGAAGCAGACTCATAGGTATAGAGAACAAACTAGCAGTTACCAGTGGGAGAGGAAAGTGGGGAGGGGCAATATAGGGGTAGGTGATTAAGAGGTACAAACTGTTATGTATAAAATAAGCTACAAGGATATATTGCACAACATGGGGAATATAGCCAATATTTTATCATAACTATAAATGGAATATAACCTTTTAAAATTGGGAATTACTGTATTGTACACCTGTAACATATAATATGGTACATCAACTATACTTCAGTAAAAAATTTTTTTAAATCATACAGACATTAAATAGAAAGAGAAGAGCTGTTTCTATTTCTGAAACGTCACAATTTTCCTCAAAATATACATTAAAATATACAAAATCTAAGAGTGTAGGGAAAAAAAAATTGTGCTTCAGTGGAAAACTATGCATTGGCTGGAGGACACTCCTGAAGTTTGTCTGATTCAGATTACCTGGGAGTTATTCTGCAACTCTGGAAATTATAGAAACTTTTAGAAATGAAATGCAAATAGTCTATAGACAGGCAAATTCCGTCCTGCCTAGTAGAGGTTCAAGTGACTCTCCTCCCCCCACACCTGCACCCCAGGGCTGAAGAAGGTAATTTTGCCTCCATTGATGCATTCTTTTCAATGTTGCTTGTCTATAAATATGCCTTTTCTTTGCATTCTCCTTTGATAGCATCATGGTGGTACCCTTCAGTTAAAATCATCAGCACATGTTCACTTTTATGACTTTATAATAGTCATTTTTTAATTGTCTTTTAATAGCCAGCAGAATATTATACTACTTTTATTTATTTATTAATCAAATACATTCACTGATTTTTGCATTCTGACTTAAACCTCTATCTGTCTTTCACTCATCTTGAAAATGATAATGATGACAATTTGCCTGAGGATGGATGTGGGTTAGGAGTGCAGAATACAAATATGCTTTCCCACCAACTTTGTGATCCTGAAAACAAATGAAATATTTGTGAAACTAGCTGCTAAGTTCTGCTGTTTTTATCCTTTCTACTCTGAATGTTAAATGTGTGCATTCTCAAAAAGTTAACTATTTCTTTCTAAGACACCTTGACAAGGCTTACTTCTTTGTAGACCTACATAATTATTTGTATCTTTAATTATTTGTATCTTTAAAATTAGTAGTAATAATAATCGAAATTTCTTGAACTTTATTAACCCTAATTTTTATCAATAATAAAATATCAGTACAGATTATCATTACCATATTTAGGCAATTACCATGCTTATAATGATAACCTTGAAAAGTAGTATATTATATAAAACACAGATATTTAGTCTTTAGAGAAAGGCTTGAATTTTGATTATCTATCTTTTTTAACTGAAAATGAGTGTTAAGTTTTAGTACATCATTAGCTAAGACCTTTCTTCCTGTCTTGTCCCTACGATTTCATATTAGCTGAATCGACATCACTTAGGTATCTACTAAATTCGATCTAAAACTGAGTCCAGAAAAAGTTTAGAGTAAGAAACCCAATTTCTTTAACACTGAAACATGACTAGTTAATTATATTTAAAAGAGTAGTATTCCACTGAAATAAAAATCAGATAGTCTTGGAGCTATAATGAAATTAGTAACTAAGCAAATTACTGTAGTTAAATAAGGAGCTACTTCTAGAATCAGTAGGTGTTGCTAACATAAATGTATTTAGCAAAGAAAAATGTGGACGCCCATCGGGTTCTCTAGCAATTTGATTGTCTTCTCCTATGCTTCAATATTAACCTCCTTCAATGAAAGAAAAACTGGGGATTGGTTACAAGCAATTCTAAGTAAAATACTGAAGAAGGAAAAACTTACCTTTAATATTCTATACTCTCCATCTCTTCTTTTTCCTGCTTCATCTGTCCACTCACCTGATCCCCTTCCAGGTGCCTCATTTTACTGAGACTAATCGGTCACTGAAAGAAGAACATGGATTAAACTAAGAACAGGCCTTTATTGCTGAGTTCCCTGCCAACATATACTTAAAGGCAATTTCCCTCTGATGTGTCATGGTGGGGCCAGTGCATATTTAGTGATCTCATTTTAATTTATATTTTACATTATCAGACCAATAGAAAACAAGAGTACCTATTTTAAAAATATTTCTGGAGCTTGAATCTGTGCTTTATTTATAAGTTTCAGATTTCATCCACTTGTCTAGGTGTTATATTTATTAGATTTAATGATGAATTATCTCTTTTATTCATAGATTCCCAAAAGGAGTTTCCATGATTCAAGAAAATAAAAAAAAGAATAATGTTGGGCTAGACTTCTTTAATGTATGAAAAATATTTGTCTGGTCTTGCTTATCTTTGGCAAAAAGTATACTTATCTAAAAATATTTTGAGCCACTCTCAAAGTAATGACACCTCTATCCCCTTCCCATACACAAGTAAAGCCATCTTTAAATTTTTATGTAAATTGCTAAATGCAATATACTCTATATCTTGAAGAGAAAGAAATTTTAATTAAACAGAGTAATTCTCTGAATCTCCGAGTTTCTGAAAACACAATTTCAGATAAAAGATAGAGGAGTTTTTAAAAGGATTTTTTTTAGGGTGCGTCATTCTGATTAAACATAAGTAACACAAAAACATATTGCTGGTCATCAGTATGATGTAAACAAAAGAACTGTAAATGATTTATCGCTATTATATCTGTGCCAATTAGACATGATGTCTAAATGCTTAAATATCCTTCCCTTTTCTCTTATAAGCCAATTTCAGAAACTCTCATAAGCACATAATTATTTTTTTTCCTTTTGAGAATGTTTCACATGCACAGAAACTATTATCTTTCCTGATCTTTTTGATTGGAAAAGTCATGCCCAGGCACATCAGAAACCACCTGGTAATTCCCATAGAAAAGATAGAAGTAAAGCAGCATTTCATGGGGTCACTTGTAATCTCCTAAAATGCTATATCCATCTTGTTGAAAAGGGATCATTAGCCCTGTAGTTCTCCTTTTCTAAAATTAGATGTTTTATTTCATTTACTAAATTATCACATCAGTCAAGAGATGAAGTTAAGTTACTGAGTAACATGCTGTCCGAGGATGGATTTTTCAGAGCTATGTATCACTTTCTTGATATTACAATAAGAACTCTTATATAAAAATAGAAAAAAAGCATCATCTAGAATGCTTGGAGATAACTCACTATGGAAGGTAAACACTCAAAAAAATATGAGGGCAAGAGTTATTCTGATAAAATTTGCCAATAACTTCAGGGATAAAAGAATTCCTAAACAACCTCTGATATTATAATTAAAGGGCATGAGGATCCAAAACCAAACAAAAAATTTTTCGTGATATGTGAAAGTCACTCCCTAAACAGATGAGGTATAACACAAGGCTTTTGAATTTTCTGTTACTCCATTATAGCCTGGCAGTGCAACAGTTCATATATCAGGAACGTATTATGGGAGGCTGTTTTAGAATATCCAAATGATAGATATTCCCTTCCTGTTTTTAGAATAAATGGCCTACTGTAATGGTGGAAATTATAGCCTTTGCTTCAAAAAATTCTGGGAAAATGAGCCATCACAAGCCTTTAAACCTATTTGTCTATTTCTTATGGTTTTCCCTCGAAATTCATTTTAGTAAAGGTCTAAGAGTTTTTAAATGTTAAAAATCATACTTTTCAAACATAATACCTGTGCAAGAGTAAAGATATGTGTTTTTTAGTAATTAAGATATGGTCAGGCTTCCCTGGTGGCGCAGTGGTTGCGAGTCCGCCTGCCGATGCAGGGGACACGGGTTTGTGCCCTGCTCCTGGAGGATCCCGCATGCCGCGGAGTGTCTGGGCCCATGAGCCATGGCCGCTGAGCCTGCGCGTCTGGAGTCTGTGCTCCGCAACGGGAGAGGCCACAACAGTGAGAGACCTGCGTACCACAAAAAACAAACAAAAAATTAAGGAACATTATAAATATTAATTAATTATGTAATGTTGCTATATAAATATATTCATATCCATTCATCATTATTAAAATATTAAATTGTCTATGACGTTATAGAATGAACTCCACTTTTACCATAATATGCAAGCTTTTTTTTAGAATAGGAAATCATTAACTCATTTGCAACATTTAGAAACATCTATCAAACATTAAACACTGAATAATAATAAATTCAACCTAGTGTTCACAGAAAATATTCTTTCTATAAGAATTGCAAAATTTTACATTTAGTTTGACTCAAGCTTATGGTATATATGCACAGGGATACATTATTATGTAAATAAATGTTTTGATGCTGTATTGGTGCAATTCAGTGTGCACTCTAAGACTTATTTATAAACATAAATATAAAATTTTTAAAAGCATGTTGCATTTGTATATAAAATGGTGAAAGCACACGAACCATTTAACAACAAAGTGAAAGAAAGAACTATAGGTAATGTGATGGCTTTGTTTAGCAATTAAGAGATTAATTGTTGATTAAGTATCAGAGACAGTAATGGTTATTAGTCTAGTAGAAAAATAAATTACTTTGACCTGTAATTTACTGAAAATGCTTCTTAGAGGAGAGTGTACTTTAGTTTAGTCATAAAAGGCATAATAAACTTGGATAGATATGAATATTCTTAAATATAACATTTAAATTTCAACCACCATTCAAACTTGACAAGTATATAGTGCAAAAAGGGATCGTGACATTGCACAAGGTGCTAAGTGATAACTAAACATTCTTGCACACATAGCAATACAAATTTTTTTTGGGGGGAGAGGAAAATCTTGCATTTGATTAATGCAATTTTTCAAAATAAATAATAGGCAATGACACGACAGATGACACTTGTCTTCCTAATTATCATTTATTCATTTATAAAGTATATAAAAAGAAATGCATTTTTAAAAGCTATATGAAGTAACCTTGCCCATATATTTCTGGTTATAAAGTACTTTAATTCCTCATAAGTTTCTACCTTAACTTTTCTCGGAATGCCCACCACCTTTGAGTTTGTTCCTTTTATTTGGTAAAAGAGGTCTCATAGCCAGGGAACAGTTGGTACACTGCTGAGACTGCTATTTTCCATCTGGATCTCTGAATTCTTGTCGTATGTATTTGTTATATCTGGCTTCTTTCTCTTACCATTGTGTTTGGGAGGCGTAACCCTGACATGGAGTGTAGCAGAAGTTTGTTTATTTTCCTTACTGTATAGTATTCTAATGTGTGAATATATCCCAATTTATTTGTGCACTATGCTATTAATGACCATTTAGGTTGATTTCAATTATTTTGTTTTCCTTGTTTTAAATAGTGCTGTTATCAACATGACATTGGCATACAGGTGTGCACAATTCTGCGGGAAACACACCCAGGAATTTCTGCATGTATGTTAGGCATGTGAACTGTGTTAGTAGGTAATTCCAATTGTTTCCAAATTGATGGAAACAATTTACATTCCAGCAAGTTTGTACAAGAGTTCGAGGTGCTCTACTTTCTTTACCACACTTGGTATCATCAGATTTTTGCTTTGTAGCCATTCTGGTGGCATCACAGTTTACTTTTATACTTCCCTTGAATTTTAATTAAATTGAGCATTTTTTTTTATGTTTAATGAAGATTTCATATTTCCTTCAGTGAAGTGGTATTCAAGTGTATGCCTATTCTGAGAGTGAGGTTACTTGCATTTTTCCTGTTGACTTACAAATATTCTCTATGTATTCTGGATATAAGTCCCTTGTCTGTTATATCTATTGCAAAATTAGATTCTTTTCTCTGCTTTGCACTTTTACTTTCTTATTGAAGTCTTGTGATGAACAGAAGTTTCTGAGTTTAATGTAGTAGAATTCATTAATATTTCCTTTATGATTATGGCTTTTTTTGCCAAAATCATGCATAATATTACTCTGAATACCTTGATATTTTTCATCTCTTCTTTTTTGTTCTGCCCCTCCATCTCAGGAGTTTCTCATGGTTTATTATTGTTGTTTTTAATTTCTTGGATTTCTGCTTTATAGTCCCTTACAGTTTCTTCACTGTTAATTTTTGAGGGAAGAAACAGGAAGCCTTCCTAATTTGCCATCTTGGCAGAAAGTTTCAAAATGACATTTGTTTTAGGTAATTAACACTTTTTGGTCATCTATTATATGTCAGATACCAAGGATAAATGATGAAGACATACCATTTCTAGACATACCTTCATATCAATCTACTTACAGAGGAAAACAAACAGGAAAAGATAAGATATAAATGCAATAAAGCTTTGTGTATGTGAGTGGGAATGGAGAAGAGTATCATTTAGGCCAAGCCTTTTTGAGGTTGGAATGTCTGAAAAAGGCTTCTGAAAAATAAGGCTCCACTTGACTTTAGACTTGATGATTTTTCTTGATTTTATCTCTCAGGCTGAAGAAGTATTGGTGGGGAAGCAGGTGGGGATTGGCTTGAGTTGTCAAAGCCATGTGGAGAGAAATTGAGTCCTGAAACATCAAACATTAGTCTTGGATTCTTGTCATTTCTATTAAGAATAAATGAGTTTTCAACAGATATAATTAGTCTAATTGTACTGAGATCCAACAGGAATTGCATTATGGAAAATAAGAATCAATTTTTAAATTATCATTTATTCATTTAACATTCACTAGATAACTGTTCTGAGGTAATTGTACCTAATTTTACAATTCTTATTCAGCTTTCCTTTCTCTACAACATATACCCGTTGTACATACTATTATTCATACTGCTTCTCTCTCACTAGTTAAGTCACAGTCAATGAATTTTCACCGATGTTTAACTGATGATAGAAAAATATAAGAAAGAGAAGGAGGGGAGAAAGTTCTCTGTCTTGACTATTAGAATTCCTGTGTGTCAAGGTTGGGGTTATGATTTGGAGGAATTTCGTTAATAACAATGGTCAATTATATCCCCAAAGTAAAAGTTAACAATCAGTAACCTAATTACTCAGAAAGGTTTCTTTTGGAGTAATAATCAGAAATATTCTCTCACTCTTAGTAAAAATGATGCAAGAAAGACAAACCATAGTCTGTGTATCTGCTTATTACTACAGCTCTCCTCACTTTGATTTTGTCCAGAATATTTCCTAATAAATTGAATATAAGTTCCAATCAAATCATTAAATTTCAAACCACCACTATATGTTCCAATATATACCTAATTCTCTCACAAGCATATTTAAGTGCAATCATCTGTTTTCAATGTTAAAAAATACAATAAGAGTGAACAATTTAATGCCATCACAGTGATTGAGGTAAAAGGCTGAAAAATGTTACTTCACAAGGACAAAAACCATTAGAAATATGGTTGTGAACTTCTCTACTTTAGAAACAAAAATTGGATTTGAAAAGACATCAAAACATATATGAACACACCAGGGATTGATTGTATTCTCTTCAATCTTCAGAAACACATCAAAGAAAATCTAACAAGCAACTTCAAAAAGCCTGTTCATCTCACTGCAAGCTGCTGTTTGGGGAGAAAGAGCCTGTTAAAGACCTTATTGAGAAAAATGACAGGATCCACAGAGAAGATGAGGAGATTGACCTACTAACAATTTCTTGAAAAAATATCACCAAAAGATAATACAAATTTCACCTAGAAATCAAAATAACACCAAAGTGTACTCTAGTTACAGGAGGTATAAAATAGAAAAAAGGAATATAAATAGTGAAAAAACAACTCAGTCTATTGAATTGTGTTTATAAAATCTATAAAATAAGAGAGGTTTAATATATATTTAACAAAGGAACAAGAGAATGATTACAAATACTTAACTTGAACGGAAACGGAAATAAGAAAATAGGAAATAATTCCAACTTGAAATATTTTAATTAAAAAGATTTGCCGAGTATACATAAGTTCATTAGTTTTTTTCTCTGATTTAGAAACTAAAAACGCATAGGCACTAGGCTGTAAAGTAGATCTCCAGAACTTATCTTACATAACTGAAATTTTGTGCCCTTTAACAATTACCTTTCCATTGCCTATGGCTAATAATACTTTATTATATATCTAAAATTTTCTAAGAGGTTAGATCTTATACTAAATGTTCTTACTACAAAACAAACAAACAAACACCTAACAATAACAAAGGGGCCCAAAAGAAACTCTGGGAGGTGATGGAAATATTTATGGCCTTGATGGTGGTGATGGTTTCATGGGTGTATATTTATCACCAAACTCATAGAGTTGTATACATTAAATATGTACAGCTTATTATATGTCAATCATAGCTCAATAAACTGGTTTAAAAAAAAACTCTAAAAAACTAAAAGCAAACCAGGATTTAGTGATGACAAGGTCTAAGGCCTTTGTTCTTTTCTTAATTAAAAATATATTTTAATAGGGCTTCCCCAGTGGCGCAGTGGTTGGGAGTCCGCCTGCCAATGCGGGGAGCACGGGTTCGTGCCCCGGTCTGGGAGGATCCCACGTGCCGCGGAGCGGCTGGGCCCGTGAGCCATGGCCGCTGGGCCTGCGCGTCCGGAGCCTGTGCTCTGCAACGGGAGGGGCCGCAGCGGTGAGAGGCCCGCGTACCACGGGGAAAAAAAAAAAATATATATATATATATATATATATATTAATAATAAAATAGGCATATATGTCATTCTGATTACATAAAGAATATTTTTATAAGAAAATGACAACATAGAGGATAGAATGAAAAGCATAAACAGTACCAGATATTCTCTTGCCCTGAAATAACTCCCACTAAGATACATAACTCAAGCAAAAACACATGTACATGATGAGGTGATTTGTTAATGCTATTGATCTTTTTATCATTTGTTCAAAACATGATAGATTGGAGGCTATAGTGCTCTTGGTCAGATATGTCTTTCTAGATCCCAGAACTTTTCTCCCAGCTGTCAGCAGTGTTGCCTGATAATAGCTTGAAGCTGAGTACATCCCCAGGGATGGCTTTCCTTTTAAGAGAGGTGTTTTGCTCAAGGTTTTACCCTCTCTCCAAACAAGGGCTTCCCACACTCATCCATTATTTGATGTGTATGTGAGACCGACTGGTTCCCTTGCCTCTGATCAGGATATATATGAAGGGCCTTCCAGGCTAAAAACTTCACATCCAATTAGCTGAGGCTGCTGTTGTTATTGTAGCACAATTTAATCTTTTTTTCTTCTGTCCCATTCTTACCTCACCCTTATTGCTTTTGTTCCTGAGAACAATTCCCAAAAACCACCCACGCAAATCTCTGATTCAGAGAGAGTTTTCTGTAGAATTTGCCCAATAACACTCTATTAAGAGCAGTCCTTGGAAGAGACTCTAAAATGGGATTTTTGAAGCATCACCCGCTGGCTGGTGACAATGAAGACCCATCTCTGGTGGTGCTAAGTGGAATACTGATAGCCATTGGAAGAGGGCAGCAGAGACTTTGTAAAAATTCACTGGTGGTGAAGCAGCATAGAATACCTTTGGATGCTTATTTGTGGTTTAATACATCAAGTTTTGAGAGGTTAGAAGGAATAGAAATTCGAATCAAATGGCTAGTAGTGGAGACTATTGCTTCTTTAGGAAAGACATTGAAAGACCAAGGTATATTAATAACCAATTCAAAGCAAAGCTAGACAGCTTCCTTAGCATCATACAAAGAGATGTTCATCTCCTGCCAGTGGAGAGAAGAAAACGATGAGGATCAGGCCCAAGACTATTAATAGGTGTCAGAGAATATTGAATTCTCAACTTTGGCAAGCCTGCCATTTCAAAGTCAAGGCGGTAATTGAGAAGGATTTGGGACTCTGAGACCAGGAATGGGGCATCCATTTCAATACAGTTGAAAATCTTGAAATCCCCAAATATCTTGAAACTTTGTGGCCTGTGAAAGTAGCTCACTGTTTTCTGATAAACTTTATTGCTTCCCCTTTGCTTGAAGATGATGCAAATATCTCAGCCTTGCAAGAAAGCATTTCTCTGTTTTAGGAAATAGCCTCCCATCTCATCCAAATCACAAGGCCAGCAACTATGATCAAACTACAATGTATACTGTCATAAATGAGCTAGATTTGCAGCAGGAAGAAAGGAAATACATCTGGAAGAAGCCACAGGAGTTAGACAATATGTATTAACAGGAGCCAGAAGAATATGTATAGGACTAGACCTCAGGGTTTTGGATTGGGAGAAGGGGTGTTCAAACAAAAAGTTGAGTAAAGGAGAGTTTATTGATATAGAAATACCTCCCCATGAAACAGACTGTAACACTCTGGCAAGTAGTTTCATTTTCCAGAAGCAATTTGCCTTACCTAGTATAAATAATAGTATACATTTATGGTCTTACCCCAGGGTTATGTTGCTTTTCCTATTATGTATCACAATTGCAATCCAAAGTGACATGCGACATCTGGACATTCTACTGAATATCACATTAATGATATCTTTATACCATCATTTTAATCAGACTGGAGCAAGATATGAAAAGTCTGCCTGAGCACTGGTAAGACACAAACAACCCAGAGAGTGGGCAATAAACTGTACGGTGTTTCAAGGACCTGTTTCATCAGGAGAGTTAGAATGATCATGGACTTTCCTGGAAATTATCCACAAAGTAAAGAAAAAAAGAAAATTCTCATCTCAACCTCCCAGCACTAAGAAGGAAGCACAATGCCTGGAAAACTGGAAGACTGAGGACAAGGAGGTCTTGGAAGGAGTCATATGGGCAGACTTAATGGGAGTGGACATAAAAAGTGAAACTCTTTTCATCACAAATTAGCACTCACCAGAGAGCATCCAAACAACCAAGTAGACAGAAGAGGCACCAAGCCAGCAGAAACACCAAACAACCAAGCAGGCAGAATGACTCAACTAGTTGGTGTCAGTCAGTCTCTGCTGACACAACAAGCTTATGAATGGATATCTCATGGTATCGGGTAAATGCTATGAATGGATCAACAACATGGGCTCCTAGTCAAGGCCAACCTATCTACTGTCTCTGCTGGTAAGACAGCCAGGCGCTAAATGGCATGCAGAAACAAAGCCATTCTAAAATTTATATGGAAATGCAAAGGAACTAGAATAGATAAAACAACTTTGAAAAAGAGAAATAAAGTTGGAAGAATTATGCTCTATTCTTTCAGAACTTATTATAAATCTATAGTACAAGTCAGTGTGGTACTGAAGTAAAGATAGATAGATAAATGAAATTGACTGGAGAATCTAGAAATAGGACCACACATATATGGCCAATTGATTTTTGACAGATGTGCAAAAGCAATTCAAGGGAGACAATATTTTTACTAAATGCAGAAAATATAGGATAACTATGTGCAAAGAAGCAAACAAACAAATGAACCTCAAACCCTACCTTACATCATGTGCAGAAATTAATCATGTACTCAAGACTGATCATATACATAAATATGTAGCTAAAATTATAATACTTCTAGAACTAAATAAGACAATTTTAGTGATTTGGGTTCTGGCCAAGATTTCTTAAGTAGGACACAGAATTCACAAATTATTAATAAAATATCAAAAAATTAAACACCATCCAAATTAAAAACAGTAGTTCTTCAAAAGACACTGTTAGGAGAACAAAAAGACAAGACAGAAACTGGGAGAATGTATTTGGAAAACTTATACCCAACAAAGAAGTTAATTTAGAGCGTATTAAAAACTCTTAAAACAACCACATACCCACTAGTATGGCTAAAATTAAAAAGATTGACCATACCAAATGTTTATAAGGATATGGAACTAATTGAACTCTCACAAAGTGCTACTGTATACAACTGCTCTGGATCCAGTTTGGTAGTTTCTTGAAAAGTGAGACATACACTTACCATATAACCCAGCCATTCCACTCATAGGTATTTACTCCAGAGAAATGAAAGCTTATCTCCCCACAAAGACATTCTCACAAATCTTCTTAGCAGCTTTATTTGTATTAGTCAAAACCTGAGGAAAATCCAATGTCCATCCCAAGGAGACTAGACAAACAAGTGTGGTAAAGTAATAAAACCAAATGTTTCTCAGCAATAAAAAGGAAAAAAACTCTCAGTGGCTGACGGGAGATGGATGCAGGTTAGGAGATGGGCGGGAGGCAGCTGCAGGAATAGATTACAAAGGACAAACAGGAGATTTTGTTCTGCGGCGGTGATGGATATTTTTACTATCTTCATTATGGTAATGATTTCAAGGGTGCATATATATGTCAATATGTCCAAACTCATCAAATTTTGCAATTTAAATACATTCAGTATAATTGTATGTCAATTATACTTCAGTAAAGCTGTTAAAAAATACATTTTACCATGTGGATTATAAAATATGTATCTACTACTTTTATAGAATATGTGTCCACCAATGATTTTCTGGGTTGCCTGTGTATATTTATCTTTCTAATATTAATGCATCATACAGAGTGTGGACAATGTTTTTCTAAATTCAAGAAATAAAAAAAAATTACAAACAGGAAATAGTATATGAAAAAACCACAAATATGTATACAAGTAGTTGTACAAATTTTAGTACGGCCTATGGACAATGAAAATTTTAGATCGGTTGAATTCAGCATGTATTAAATGCCAACTTTGTGCTAATAATTCAATCAGAAGCTGGAATAAGCAGAGAAATAAAAGCATTTTCAGTTTTATAGTTATCAACTATATATATAATATGGCATACAAGCCTCTAAATCCACTAGCTTCAAGAGAGGTTTAAGAAATGGAGCTTTCATACGATGGGCCTTGTACCCAGATATTTTATTAGTAAGGAATAAATGGAGAGCAAATATGGAGGGCTAGATTATCATCTCTGCTAAGGTACACCACTTTGGCCAATTAGATATCCATGCACACTCTTTTTTGTACTCTTAAAATACATTCACTATTTTCTAAGAGCAGCAACCCCAAATTTCCATTTAGCTTCTTTATGAAGCTGAAACTCTAAGTAGAAATGAGTCTTCTTAGTTTGGTGAACTGTATGTCGTTTGGTGAAGATAGAGCTCTTCATACAGTAAAAGGTAAATTATCTTACTGTAAAATGCCCAGGATGAAACAGTAAAGAAAAACAGTATGGGAATTCCCTGGCTGTCTAGTGGTTAGGACTCCAAGCTTCCACTGCAAGGAGCCTGGGTTCCATCCCTGGTGGGGGAACTAAGATCCCGTAAGCCGTACCAAAAAAACAAAGAACAACAACAACAACACAAAAAACAAAAACAACAGAACAAAAATACAGTATGTCTGAAGCAAAAAACTTTTATCAGAACAAAAGGGGTCTGGAAAACAAATAGGAGCCATTGGAACATGGGTGTTATCAAGTCACACAGACAGGAATTGAGAGTATCTTCTCTGGCTGTAGTGTAAGCTCTTTACACTGGCAGACTCTGCTTTGCTTTCTTGGCAATTCATCCTTGTCCGTTATCTCCCACTACCATGACTGAGGTGGACACAAGGGCTATGCTCCCCTTGGGGGCTACAGGTCTTAGAGTTGGTTCCTTCTGTGCTTGTAGGGTGAGAATTATAAAAATTAAGACAATAACACCTGAACTTAACACAATATTGTAAATCAACTATACCACAATAAAAATTTTAAAGAAAGAATCAAAGAAAAGGTAATTCTGAAATATGATGGTAAAGCAGGAGAGCAGATACATGCTTTCATTGCTGATTATTTCAAGTTTCAATAAAAATATAAGATAACACAAAGATAGTAAAAGTGTGAGGAGCTAGAAAGTAATACATATCTATAACTGCCTAGCTAAGCAAAATGTCTGATGCAGTTGAAGTGTTTCTGTGGTGTGGAAATGTATATGTAATGAAGACAAATAAATGACAAGTGTCCACACTTGAGTAAAAATGAGACCAAAACAAAAACAAACTTGATTTAAAAAATGAAGGAAAATAAAAACTTCTAATGTTAGAAGGTCAGACACCTACTAATAAGAGTATTGGATATTCTGAAGAAATCCCATACTGTTGGCGAAAGATACTCTCTTCCATCTTGAATGTCAGGAAGAGAAGGAATGAAGATATAAAGCTCCCAGTGAAAGACAAGAGGAACAATGTATTGTCATTTTCTGAGCAAGCCAAAAGCATTTGACTACGCTCTTAAATGTTGACCTCAGAACAAAGAAATGTGCGGCCCTGGAGGAGGTTAGGAAATGGAGGTCATTCCCAAGAAAGGTCACTATTTCTCACACCAAAGGGTTTGAAGCTTACAGAGCCAGTTTAGTGTGTGAACAATTTTGTCTGCTCCTTGCTCGACTGTGCCAAAATACTTGGGCCTTAGTTTTTAGACCCTAAAGTTCAAAATAAATGATCGATATGACTGTCACCTTGTAGGTAATTTAAAAAACCCCAAAATCTACAAAAGTGCTAAAAGTTGTAAACACTATAACTTAGACCTAGTGAGAAGTATACATTATAACTGCCAACAGTTCTGCTAGGTTGCCTACAAAAGAATTTACACACCAACCCAAGTGAGCCAATGATGGTGGAATCCTGGCATAGACACATATCTGGTTAGGGTCACCAGTGCCCAGTTAATTGGGAAAGTAAGAGGTGAGAAATAGTTCTCAAATTATTTTTTTAAGTTGAAATGAGAAGGAATTACAGCATAATGGATGGCATAAATTATGAATACTACCAGAATGATTAGGAGTGATGATTTAGTAACCAGACTGCTATGATATTAGTACAAATCCTGGTTTTACCACTTCGTTATTTTGTCATCTTGGGCAAGAAACAACCAGTATACATCTCAGTTTCCCCATAAGGAAACTAACAAGTTTTCACAACACCATTTACTTGATAGAATTGCATGAGGATGAAATGAGTTAGTACAATAAAACAATCAGCCCAATGCCTGGCACTTAGTAGTATTTAATAAAAGTTCATATAATGAATATTATTTTCATTATAACAGTTAAGTTTTGCTTAGGTTAAAAAAATAACATCCTTTCTACTCAATTTTTCTTTTTCAGGCATTAAATATAATTGTCATATTTGTCATATTTTAAAATAATATGAATCAAAAGAATATAAGAGGAAATAAAAAGACCTAAGCTATTAAGTTGTTTACTTACTAAGTTTAATTATCTTCTATTACTTCATACATCTCTCCTATTTAGTAAAATCTCAACTTGCAATCTTTCTTATATTTTGAATGCAAATCAAAAACAGAGCATATATGACTCAAATTCCTGCTTCTGAAAGTCTGTTTCATTCTATTTTCACTCTTGTCTGCTTTCCTTTCACTCTCTCAGCAAATCAAAAGATAATACAGTAGAATATTCTAGAATTCTATGCATCACTAAACTAGCAGATTACTTACATATAGGAACATATTTATACTTCAAGTTTGATATTTGATACTTAACTGATTTTTGGATTTATAAATTTGCATTTATATCAAATTTACATGATGATTGGCAATAAAACTACTCCCCGTTATTACTATTCTAAGTTTCTCTTGTATTTTGCAACCTACTCTGACTTTTAAATAGCACATGGTTGCTTTCAAACATGCACTTCAGGAAACATTAAAACAGAACACTGCAAAACTTTTGCATAGAGTTATTCAGTGATTCTCATGATACCACTAACACAAAATTGATTTTTTTACTATTTTGCAGTCATATTTCCTGGGCTAGAATTTTGATTTTATCACTTATTGCCTAGTGATATTAGAAAAATATATTTCTAAAATACTTCAGCTTCTTCGTGTGTAAAATGAGGGTGATAATAGTATTTAGCTGAAAGCATTTCTATGATGTTTAAATGGACTGGTATGGATAAAGTGCTTAAATGTGTGATTGCAAAATAATAAACAACCCGTAAATATTAGTCATTATAATTATTATTAGAAGACAGGTTTA
The DNA here is from genome assembly GCF_964165515.1 of Mesoplodon bidens. Classification (NCBI taxonomy): domain Eukaryota; kingdom Metazoa; phylum Chordata; class Mammalia; order Artiodactyla; family Ziphiidae; genus Mesoplodon; species Mesoplodon bidens. The sequence goes on along the minus strand of NC_138169.1, from coordinate 79,475,834 downwards.
TTGCTAAAAGATACATCCTTTAAGTATCATTTTACAAATAAGAGTATTGAGTATTAAGGATGTTAAGTTATAGTCTTAAGTTCTTACAGTTAACAAATTCTAAGGCCTGGTTTCAAGTCTAGGCTTACCTGCCACCATAGCCAGTGATTGCCCCACAATTATTGAATTATCTCTTTCTATTTCCATAGTACAATCTCTAGAAGCTTCAGGTGGTTGAATAAATAAGGAAATAAACATTTTATTTCAATATCTTTAGACATTGTTGGTTGCCTAAAAGGGGGATAGTTACAGATTCAGTTCAAATAAGAAAATTCTAATGAGAACTTTATCAGTGAAATAATTGGGTACCCCATTCTGCAGTGTCATCTTTGCCAGGTATTTAATAGGCAGTATGGTCAGAGTAAGAAAGGAAAATTTGATGTTAACTACCCTTTAAAAATTCATGCAGTGTTGTGAATCACTATACTGTACACCTATAACTTATATAATATTATACATCAACTATACTTCAGTAAATAAGTAAGGAAATAAATAAATAAAAGCGATGCAATGACCTAGCATAATGGGAAGTGCTCAGGGAAATCAGTCAGTAGACAAAGCCATTTATATTAATGATTAGCAAATGTGTTCTCTGGTAAACAAGTTTCTTGGAGTTGTTTTCAACTGAACGCTAGGCAATCACAGACACGTCTTTTTTGCATTATTTGTTCTAGCTTAATGGCTAGTTACATAATAACACACTTATCGTGGTATTTTTATCATTCTAATATTAATTTAGAGAATATATTTATCATCTGTATATCTTGTGTAGTTCATCTCCAATGTTTATAACTTGGAGGCAACAAAGGTTAGCAATTGAGCAGGTCCTCATGTGGGTAGTGAGGCCACTTACTAGCTGAGTAACTTTGCGTAAGTTTATTAACCTCTGGAAACCTCAGTTTCTTTATCTGTAAAATGTAGTTAATAAATGTGATGTTTAAATTAGTTAAATATCTAGAAAGTAGAAGAGTTCCTAGTATATAGTATACATTTTCCAATCAACACTTGATTAAGAGCCTGAGTTTTGTGTGGCTATTGGTTTAAATCCTTACTTGTAAGGGTGCGGTAGGCAGAACAACAGCTCCTCTAAGATGTTCAGGTCCTAATCCCCAGCACCTGTGACTATGTTTGCTTATGTGGTAAACACTTTGCAGATGTGATTAAGAATCTTGAAATGGGAAGATTATCTTGTATTTTCCAAGTAGGCCCAATGTGATTACAGTGTTCCTTATAAGGAGAAAGCAGCCTGGATTACCCAGGTGAGCCCAATGTAATCACAAGCGTCCTAAGGAGAGAGAGTCTTCCAGAAGTTCAGGTGGGCCCAATTCAATCACGAGTCTTTATAAAGGGCAGAGAAGGAGGCGCCATCTTGGAAGCCAAGTTTGGCGGGAGGTGGTCGCTGGTTTTTGACTCTGAGGGAAGACGCCGTTTGGTAAAGAATGCAGGCAGTCTCTGGAAACTGGGAAAAGCCAGTAAACAGATTCTTCTCTAGAGACTCCAGAGGGGAAGCCGTTCCTGCCGACGCCACGGTTTTACCACAAGACTCATTTGGACTTCTGACTTCTATAACTGTAAGACAGTAAACTTGTGTTGTTCTAAGCCTCTACTTTTATGATAATGTGTTTTAGTGGCAAGGGGAAACTGATACAGAGACAATAGAACATTTAATTAATTCTCCCCACTCTAACATATCTTTAAAATGGAGAAGTTTAATATTACTTGCCTTCTAAAGTTTTTTCCTAAATTTTCTTACATTCCCTCTCTGAACACTAATATTCCTGGATAGCATGTTACATGCCTCTCTTATTCCAGAAGTCTGCCCTAGCTGCTCTGTGGTCTCTCTCCTGCCCAAGACCTCTGTGGTCTTGCAACAGTTTCTCCAGGCAGCTCCAAACCACTAGGCCCTAAGAACAGTCAGAGCTATGCCTTTGTTGCAGTAACAAGAGATTACGGTATGTAGCTTAGGTTATTGAAGGCTTGGGAATGGAGTCATGGCTGTACCCCCTCTCTGGGGGTTGCCTCCTTGCCTCTTTCATAATCTACACCTGTTAATGTTGAACCCAAGTTCATGTGCCTGATGCACAGTGAGGCCAAGCAAACAAGCTTCAGAGTTTGGAGCAGAGAAAGGTTTACTGCAAGGGCCAAGCAAGGGGAACAGGCAGCTAGGGCTTAAAAGGCCTGAATGTCCCAGTGAGTTTCAGGGAAAAGTTTTTAAACGCAAAATTTGGGGTGAGGGAGGGCTGTGGGGTACGTGACTTTTCTCCTAATTGGCTGGTGGTAACGGGGTACGCTCTAGGAATATTGTGTTTAGTGTGCAGTTTCCACCCACCCCCCACCTGGATGGAGGCCTTAGTCTGTGTAGAAGAGCTCAAAGATAAATAGTTATGTATCCCTTGAGAAGGAACTAGGACTTTATTGCTGAATTACTGTTTGACTGCTTTCCTTTGTTTCTACATTCTCCCACTTCCCTGATAAGTAATTTTTTGAAGCTGCCCTTTGGAACTCAGGGAAGGTCTAGGAGGCTGAAGCCTTTTTTTTCCTACAAACAAATGGGGGAGATGGGAAGGCTTTTATACCTGGGAGGACTGCACAAGGTCCTGCTCGGTTTCAATGCCCCCTTGTCTTTGATACTCTTAATCTTTGAGGTGAACAGGTGTTGGACAAGAAAGGGAATAATATTTTGGACAGAGATTAATCATGAACTCGGTTTTAGGGGGACTCAGTTTCATGTTACAATCCTGAAACCCTTTCAGATCAGTTTTATTCTTATATCTATCTCTTAAGTTGAAGACTCCACATATTTCTGTGTAACTTTTCCTGACTAGGGTTCTTGGACTCTTTAATCAATAGAAATTTAAGATGAGAAATTCAGTCATGGCTTTATTGGTACTTGTGCTGTAGCACGAGGGAGTGAAAACAAGTAACAGGTGTGCTTGCTCACTCCTGGCGGGGGCGGGGCAGTATGAACTGGCCCCTTGAACGTTTGTCCAGGTACAGGCACTGCAGTTAAAGGTCCCAGGTCCCAGCCTATCTCATAAGCACCCAGAGGAAAGAAAAAAGTCACCTAAAATAGGTTTGCAGTGATGCTACCATATCTACAATGAAGAGTTAATTTTATGTTTTTATTGGGATTACCTTTTTTTTGTCCAGGCTTTTTTGATAAAGTACAGGATGTCAAGTTAAACTGAGTTTCAGATAAATAACAAATAACACTTTAGTGTGTGTCCCATACAATATTTGGGACATACTATACTAAAACTCTGTTTTCGAAGTTTAAACTTGGCATCTTAGATTAAGTCCGGCAACCACACTTCTGTTACAGCCTTCTGATTCCAGAGTTTGTTCTGGGATTTAGCTTTGTGTAATGGAAACCCACATTAAACTATTTTCTCAATTGAGAGCAGTCTTTTTCCAAATATGATTTATGCACAAAAAATAACACTTAACTATCACTGTCTTTATCACTCCCAATACCCCTGCTGTTACTGGGATAGAATCAGTAGTAATAGTAGCAGCGATAGCCTTAGTTACAAAAGAAATAGTAGCATTTCTGACTTTAAAACACTAGTAATTAGGGAATGCCAGTAATTCAAATTCCCACTAGTCTTTGAAGACTTGAGATAGTGTTATATGTCAATTGTATCTCAAACTAGTTTGAGGTGGACAGGGTGATTTGATTGGTATATTTTGAGATTATCACAGCATGAAGTCTATTTAACACCCATTACCATACATAGTTAGAACTGTGTGATGAGGACTTTTAAGATCTACTCTTAATGGGTGTGGAGAAAAGGGAAATTTTCTACATTGGTGGGAATGTAAATTGGCTCAGACACTATGGAAAACAGTATGGGAGTTCCTCAAACTAAAAATAGAATTACCATATGATCCAGAAATCCCACTCCTGGGCATTTATATGGACAAAACTATAATTCAAAAGGATACATGCACCCCTATGTTCATAGTAGCACTATTCACAATGGCCAAGACATGGAAACAACCTAAATGTCCATTGACAGATGAATGGGTAAAGAAGATGTTGTACATATATACCATGGAATACTACTCAGCCATAAAAATGAAATAATGCTATTTGTAGCAACATGGATGGACCTAGTGATTATTATAGTAAGTGAAGTAGGTCAAAGATGAATACCATATGATATCACTTATGTGGAATCTAAAATGACACAAATGAACTTGTTCTCAAAACAAAGACTCACAGACATAGAAGTCTTGTGGTTGCCAAGGCAGGGAGGGATGGTTTGGGACTTTGGGATTAACAGATGCAAATTATTATATATAGAATGGATAAACAACAAGGTCCTACTGAATAGCACAGGGAGCTATACTGAGTATCATGTGATATTCCAAATGGAAAAGAAAATGAAAAAAATGTGTATATAACTGAATCACTTTGTCATACAATAGAAATTAATACAACATTGTAAATCAATTATACTTCAATAAAATAGACTTTAAAATCTACTCTCAGCAACTTTTAAATATAAAATGCAGGGTTAACTATAATCACTAAGCTGTACACTACATCCTCTGGACTTAATTATCATATAACTGGAGGTTTGTACCTTTAGATCATCTTCACCCATTTGGCCCATCTCCCAACCCTTAACTCTGGCAACCACCATCTCTTCTCTGTATGAGTTTGTTGCATATTTAAGATTCCACATAAAAGCAAGATCATACAGCATTTCTCTTTATCCTGCCACTTAGCCTAATACCCTTAAGGTTCATCTATATTGTTGAAAAAGACAAGATTTCTTTTTTTTTTTTTTTTTTTTTTTTAAGTTTATTTATTTATTTTTTTAATTAGTTTCTGCTTTATAACAAAGTGAATCAGTCATACATATACATCTGTTCCCACATCCCTTCCCTCATGCATCTCCCTCCCTCCCACCCTCCCCATCCCACCCCTCCAGGCGGTCACAAAGCACCGAGCTGATCTCCCTGTGCTCTGCGGCTGCTTCCCACTAGCTATCTACCTTACGTTTGGTAGTGTATACACGTCCATGCCTCTCTTTCGCCTTGTCACAGCCCACCCTTCCCCCTCCCCATATCCTCAAGTCCATTCTCAAGTAGGTCTGCGTCTTCATTCCCGTTTTGCCCCTAGGTTCTTCATGACATTTTTTTTTTAAATTCCGTATATATGTGTTAGCATACGGTATTTGTCTTTCTCTTTCTGACTAACTTCACTCTGTATGACAGACTCTAGGTCTATCCACCTCATTACAAATAGCTCAGTTTCGTTTCTTTTTATGGCTGAGTAATATTCCATTGTATATATGTGCCACATCTTCTTTATCCATTCATCCGATGATGGACACTTAGGTTGTTTCCAGCTCCGGGCTATTGTGAATAGAGCTGCAATGAACATTTTGGTACATGTCTCTTTTTGAATTATGGTTTTCTCAGGGTATATGCCCAGTAGTGGGATTGCTGGGTCATATGGTAGTTCTATTTGTAGTTTTTTAAGGAACCTCCATACCGTTCTCCATAGTGGCTGTACCAATTCACATTCCCACCAGCAGTGCAAGAGTGTTCCCTTTTCTCCACACCCTCTCCAGCATTTATTGTTTCTAGATTTCTCTTTTTTTTTTTTTTAATTAGTTTCTGCTTTATAACAAAGTGAATCAGTCATACATATACATCTGTTCCCACATCCCTTCCCTCATGCATCTCCCTCCCTCCCACCCTTCCCATCCCACCCCTCCAGGCGGTCACAAAGCACCGAGCTGATCTCCCTGTGCTCTGCGGCTGCTTCCCACTATCTATCTACCTTACGTTTGGTAGTGTATATATGTCCATGCCTCTCTTTCGCTTTGTCACAGCTTACCCTTCCCCCTCCCCATATCCTCAAGTCCATTCTCAAGTAGGTCTGTGTCTTTATTCTCGTTTTGCCCCTAGGTTCTTCATGACATTTTTTTTTTAAATTCCGTATATATGTGTTAGCATACGGTATTTGTCTTTCTCTTTCTGACTAACTTCACTCTGTATGACAGACTCTAGGTCTATCCACCTCATTACAAATAGCTCAGTTTCGTTTCTTTTTATGGCTGAGTAATATTCCATTGTATATATGTGCCACATCTTCTTTATCCATTCATATACCCTGAGAAAACCATAATTCCAAAAGAGACATGTACCAAAATGTTCATTGCAGCTCTATTCACAATAGCCCGGAGCTGGAAACAACCTAAGTGTCCATCATAAGATTTCTTTTTTTTATGGCTGAATAATATCCCTTTTATACATATATGCTACATTTTCTTTATCCATTCTTTCACCAGTTGACAGTAGGTGGCTTCCATGTCTTAGCTATTGTAAATAATGCTGCAATGAAAATGGGGGTGCATATTTTTTTTTCCAGTTAGTGTATTTGTGTTCTTTGGATAAATATCCAGAAGTGGATTTCTGGATCAGATGGCTCCTTCTATTCTTAGAGGAGCCTCCATACTGTTTTCCATAATGACTGCACCAATTTACAGCCCCACAAACAGTGCACAAGTGTTCCCTCTTCTCCATATTCTCACCAGCACTTGTTTTAGTCTTTTTGATTGTGGTTTTGATTTGCGTTTCCCTGATGATCATATCATATATAGATCACCTTATAAAATGCTTAGTAATGCTGCATTTGATCATGCCTCAGTCTCTAGACATACCTATGGAACTTCACCAAGTACCTAGGATCCTAGGCAATTATAAGCTAACTTTTAAATATAGTCTATCTCACAAAGGAGAGACTGGATGTAGGTTCATATTTGTTGTTAGCTTTATGAAAGCTATGTGCCAAAGTTCATGATGTATGTATACATGCTCATCTCTAATATGTGGGCAATCATTTTAAACTATCTGACACTGTACATTATTAACTTATTCTGTAACTCAAAACTAAACAGATTAATAATTGAAGAGCTGAATGCTATAAAATTTCCACCAACTAAGAAACGCTGCTCTCCTACATACTTTTATAGGGTCTTGAATAAACAGTTGCTCATTTGCTTGACATACTTAATAAGTTTATGTCTAATTTTCCTGATATTCCTTACTTCAATCTCAAACTATAAAAAAAAAATTAAAAGCCTTCTTCTGGCAGCCTTGGGAAGTTTTCCATGTTCACTACTGCCGAATGATGCTTTACATCTTCAGTACCCTTGACTACCTCAAACATGTTAATTCAGGTGTTTGTCAACACCTTTCAGAATTGCATCAGTTTGATTTGTACATATTTCAAACTATAGTTATATAATATAGAGCTTTAAGCCTCTAGGTGACTATTATGATATGACATATGCTTTTCTGACAGTAAATTTGAGTCTAGCTTGTCCAACTTGCAGTTTCTCTGTAAGGTGTATGTGATGATTCCACAACAACAGAGATGAAAGTTCTGTACAGGTTGCTATAGTGAACCTGTTTCTAGCATCCTATTTCTCTTAATGGCCAATTGCAATACCCAGACCATATTTCTCATGAGAAGTTGAATCATGTATTTCGTTCAGCAGCTAATTCTTCTCAGGGCCTCAGTGATCCATTAATCTTCTTGTATAAGATAATCGAATAGGGCTGTGTAATCAATTAGATGATATTCTATGTATCACAGATTCAGATGCAGTGCACTTATCTACGAGGGCAGCTTTTGCAAACACTAGCCTAGACTTTGCATGTTAATCAAGATAGTAGGACACCTTTTCTGTTATCTTTTATGAACCTAGCAATGAATCTAAGTATGTATTGCTTCTAATCTTGTTTCTAAATCCCTTTATTGCTAGAGTGCTAAAAGTAGGTTCCCAATAGCTTTTTGTAGAATCATTCTTTGTATTATCCAAATTGGATCTTTTTCTATTTAAAAAGAAAATTAAAATTAAGAGTTTATTTCCAACTTTGCCAAATGTAGAAAAAATGTGTTTAGATGGAAACACTAGGCAAATAATCCTAAAAACCACACACAAAAACCACCCCCTGAATATTAGAGTAACTTCTCCCTTTTAGAATCACTTATTTACTAACTGAAATGCCTTCTTTGAGAAGGAATGGCCTAATAGGTCAAACACCAGTCTCCATATCAAGTGTTCTTTGTCTCAGATGTAGAGTTACCTGCAATCTTTAAGCACTATATGTCATGTTTCAAATTTGCTGAGAAGTTGAGTCCATACTTTATACAGTAAAGGGGTAATGAATGGAGGGAAGGGTAGGGAAATCATGCTAGTTCAGTGATGAAGACAACGGGCTTTGGAGTTCGTCTGTCTGGTTTTCAATATCTGATGCTTGTGTTCTTAAGTGTCCCAGCCTCTCTGTTCTGAAATTTCCCCTTTCATGCAATGGAGATGACAACTGTACTGTTCTAGAAGGCAGATCATGAGGATTAAATATTCTGCAAATGAAGTGAACAAATCAGTTTCTGGATTTTTTCAGATGAGATTCTTTCATTGGGAAGCAATAGAAACACCAAATTAAATCCTGGAACAAACTGCCTAGTGTGACAGAGGGCTTCAGGGTTGGATGACTTAGGGCCTCAGTATTAAATAAACATGTCAGCTCCCTTCCTTGCCTGTTCTGTTATCCTCAGGTTTTGTTTTTTATATACAAAATATGAGAGAAAGCAAACAAGTAAACGTTAACTGCTCAAATCTAGAAAAATCTGAATGTTAACTTTTGTAGAGTCAAGAGTGAGAAGAAAAAAGGTACTAGAATAGTCTGTCTTCTCTAGCAATTGATTGTGCTAACAACCTGTGAGAGGACAGCTTTTTCAACTAACTTTTTTGATCAAAATATGGAATTAAAACTCTCAATAGTATCTATGAGTGTATAATACCATAACTTGCTAAATAGTAAAATATGATTTGTGCTTCGCAATGTTTTCCTCCTAACATAATTTAGAGCATTTTTAAAAATTAGAGATTAAAATATAAATAGCCAACTGTTTTGAAAAGCATAAGTATGTAGACTTGCAGGTACAATTTATAATTTTCTTTAGACTTAAACATTGAGGTAAACATTGGTCTTAGTATTGGTGATACATATTTAACTGCATATTTGTCATTTTCCAGTTTTAGCAGATTATTAAAATAGCAAAGCTATGAAGATATTAACTATAAAGAAGTTATATTTAAAGATTTTGATAAAGAATATCATTTTTCCTGGAAAAATAACATTGACATAAATATCACCTAATCATGCCACATTTCTTTTTTTTCAATTTTTAAAAACTCTTTATTAAGAATAATTAAATAGATAACCTTGAGTTAACCAAATCAAGAAAAGATGGGAAAGCACAAATAAAGTAAGAAACAAGGAAATTAAAAGAATCGTAAGAGGCTATTTTGCTCAACTACACATAAATAAATTTGAAATTTGGAATGAAATAGATAATTTGCTAGAAAAATGTAATTTACCAAACTAATGTAAAAGAAGGAAAGCATATGTAATATTGGATTTCTGTAGAAGAATTAGGAAAATTTTTATCTAATGGCTATTTCATGAAGCACTATTGACGAAAATTCCACAAGGTGAGTCAATCTGGGCTCTCCAAGAAGCACATGTCAAGACAAGATCTGAAGTGAGTAAGATCTTTTGGAGAATTGTCATGCCACATTTCTACAGGAATATGAAATTTGCACATCTTCACACAGACTTGAATTTGTAAACCCCTGTATATTTTGTATGGAGTAGACTTGTGTTCTTTTAATAAAGTGGCAAAGTACCTGCATTCTGACCAAATCCTTAACTGGGAGATTTTGATAAATATTAGAATACAGATTTGACATTTTTCCCCTAAGACATAAAATACAAAACACCTTTAGCACTTTGCTAAACTTGGCTGTTTTGTGTCATTTGAATATGATTTTTTGTTACCCCTTAGAACATGGACAATAAAAAAAATTGATAGAACTTTTAAATGACAGCATTTTATATCTTAAATATTTAAATTTAAAAGGTAGCAACACTTAAAGAAGCATCCTATATCTGTACTGAGTATCCCAGATTCTAACTACCTATTTACATATATTACAGATTGTGGAAAGTCACCCTCAGTTCAAAGTATCATGCATTTATTGAGTTTGTATTATGAGGCAGGCACTTGCTAGAGGAGGAGGATATGAGGATGAATAAGACACAAATCCAAAATGGGTCTATAATTCTCATTTTTCAGGATTTAGTTTCATTATAAAATGTTGTAAGTGTGAATAAAAATGAGTGAACTATTTTGATCTGGTTTTTCAGGTCGCTTGGACTAGGAATAAAGAGCAAAACCATCGCTGCTTCACGGGAGAACAGTCATGGAGGAGTACACCACAAAAGGTAAGCCAATCACTGCTCTACACGTCCCTGCTGGATGGAGGTAAGCAAATTATTTATTCATTAATGCGATTAACATTGGAGTGTCTAACAAATGGCAGAATGACAAGTTCTTCGAGTTACCTGTCAGGTAACATGACTAAATTGTTTAAACATGAAATGGATTTGACAGTACAGAGCCTGCCTGGCTTTTTAAAGAAGGCATAGAATCTGTTTTATTGGTAGTAAATTTCCATAGAATGCTGTAATCATTACCGAAATGCAGACTAAAAATTACTCAGAATAAAAATTGCTCTTAGAATTCTCTATTTCGCTGTAATATGAATACTGCAGAATCCAGCCCAGTTTACACCCGTTCTCTTTGGTACTCTTTTTACAAAATAAGGAAGTTTTGTGTGTGGGGGTGGGGTTGTGGGGAGGGGTTGGTTTGGTTTCTGTATTTTTTGTGATACAACGTCTGATCCTGACGACTTGGAGTTTGTCTTCAACCTTCGAAGGTAGGCCTGAGTCCCCCACACGACGGTTCTTACGTAACACATGAGCCACAGATTTGGTGGTTCCCAGGGCCACCCTCAATTCTAACCAACAGTATAAATTCAAGAGCTGGATCTTCAGGTTTGATAATCCACTAGAAAAATTCATAGAACTTGGGAAAGTTATACTTGCTAATTCTATTATAGCAAAAAGGATAAATCAGAACCAGCCAAAAGGGGAGATGCATTGTTTGGGAGAGTCCCAAATATGATGCTTCCATTGTCCTCTCCCCAGGGGGTCAGGACATGTCACCCTCTCAGCATATTGATCACATTGATGTATAACAGTATGCACAAAGTATTGTCAACCAGAAAAGCTCACCCAAGCTTTAGTGTCAAGAGCTTATATTGGGGTTTCATTACATATTTATAATTGAGGAACTTTCTGACCAATAATTCAGTCTCTGCCTCCTTCAGAGGGTGGGCTGACGACATGCAACTCAAAGTCCCAGCCACCTAGTCACACTGTTGGTCTTTCTGGCATCACCAGCTGATACTGAATCATCTGTATCTAGCTATCTTGGGACCAAAGACTTTCGTGCCTGCAGAAAAATTTTCATGCCTATTCACATAAGCTGCTTTGGTTCTCATTACCTTATAATTTGTATTTCATCTTTAATCTCTCTACTTCAAATAGTCAAGTACTCTGCTGTAGAAAGAAATGTTCTTGTTTCCTCAAATTCGTAGTCTGACATTTTATGTGGTGACAGCAAGTTAGTTCTTTTTCTGACTTTGAAAGTTCTTTTGGTCCATTAACAGAACCCTCCAAATATGCTTAGCATTCCACAGCTTCAGCTTCTAGATGTTGTTAATACAAGGTAGGTACTTGACCTGCTTTAAAGTTGGTATTTTATGTTTATACTTCATGTCTGGATTTCTTACGTTTTGTTAGCTATTTCACCTTGACTTCTAATAATTTCCTATGAATATGCTGCGTATGCGTGTAGTGTCTGGAATATAGTAGTTCTTAGGATAGACAGCTTCAGTGACTAATTCACAAACATCAAGGACCAAATATCTTTTAAACTCACTAGATGGGAATATTTGCACAGACTTACCACAGTACAGGGTCTTTAAACATAGTAAGAGGTTTTAGATACTAAGCATTCAAAAATGTCCAATTAATCCACAACCATAGTTACAAACATCAACGTATACCAGTCTCCATATATATGGTTCCAAATACAAAAAATGCTTCACCTAATTCAACTTGTCCTGGAGCTAACTGAAAATTTCCCCTACAGACAGCCCAAAGTTTTATCACTTACTGTGTCTAGCTGCAAACCAAGGATCTGAGTGGATCTGTTGCAGGAAAGGGGACCCTTCCAGAACTTGATAGTGGGATCTTGTCTAACACTCAAATGTCCAAGGAGACACAAATGCTGACAAAGCAAAAGACTTTATTGGAAAGCGGCACCCAGGCAGAGAGTAGTGGGTAACGGGTAAGGGAGCCCAGGAGAACTGCTCTGCTTCATGGCTCACAGTCTCAGGTTTTGTGGTAATGAGTTTAGTTTCCAGGTTGTCTCTGGCCAGTCATCTTGCCTGTGCCCATAGCTGGTCTGACTCGGGGTCCTTCCTGGTGGTGCACACATAGCTCAGCCAATATGGATTCCAACACAAAGGTTTCTGAAAGATTGGCAGGACTCATTATGGGCTGGTGTCTCCTCCCTCCTTTTGACCCGTCCTGAATTATTTTGACTGGTGGTAGCTTGTTCATTTCATGTTCCTTATTTTCATATAGGAGATCTGATGAAGCTGCAAATTACATTTCAGCTTCCTTAGGGAACAAGATGGTACAAGTATTTGCATAAAGTATTATAGCTCTGCAAATGTTATGAAGATTCTTTTAGAAGAGTTACAGGAATCCCCTATGGTTTAGACAGTTCATTATGCTAAGGATTTAGGGATTTAGGTATGTCATTGTTTCTTTTTCATCCTGCACCCATGTGATTATTGATGGATCTGAAAGCTTTGCCCTCAATGGAGAATTTATTCCAGGTGGCCCCAAGAAATAATGTAGTTATCCATCATGCTGTTGCATGCCATGCATGTGTACAATATTTCAGTAGTTAATTAACTGGTTTGTACTTGTCTAGCCCCAATTAGATCAAGGATCCACTTCCAAATTTTACCCGTTTACTTGCACCTCACTTTTAGGAGTCTTCTGATCAGTCAGGTAGTCCTAAAGAAACACTAATCTAGAGAATGAATGTATTAGGTGGAGACTGGCTGCCTCACAGGATTTACTGGAAGACTAGGGTATTAGGTTAAGGAAATAGGCAGGAAAATGGAATGCTAAGTGCCAAGACATATACCCAAAATACGACACCAAGAATGTGTTATTCTGCTGTTGCCTCTGCTGCTGACCATTTGACGTCCCCAAAAGTGTGATACCATTTGATACAGTATCACTTTGTTGAACTGGAATGAATTCCCATTAGCTTTTTGTTTTCAAATATTTCTGTATCTCTCCCTTTTCTACTACTTATGGCATTTATGACCTTAATATAAGAGCAAAAGGGAAAAATAGCACCTTTTACATGGGGGAAGGGGAGACTTGTTTCAAATATATAACCCAATGCTTAATTTCATCAAATAATATTTTTTCCTAATTCTGTAGTATTTTAACTTGAAGTAGAAAATTATTTGAATGCAAGTTAATTAAAATTTCTGTAGATTACTTTTTATTTTAGGAAGTACTTAAAGGGCCAGCTGATGTGATGTTTAAATACTTAAGCCTCTTATCTAACTGCCTAGAGGAAAGTTCTAATACTACTATATTTAATATGGCATGCTTTTCAATATTTTACGAGAATCACCTAAAATTCCAGGGAAATCATATTCTTTATGGGTTCCATAAATGATGTCATTTTTAAGAGCACAATTTCAAAAGGCACATATGAGAATATAGTGATATGACAAAATCTGTCTGGGATATTCAGACACCTAAATCTCCAAGGAGCTGGGTAGAGGTCAACACTTATACAGTATTTATAATGAAAATCCCAAGAAACGTCTTTCTACTATTACATTTCATGTACATCACTACATTATCTACCCTGAAGCTGACACTTTTACTAGCTGAGGTATTACTGCTTCAAAATCAAACTCGAAATCAGGCTTTGTGGTTTGGAATCGAATACCCTGCAAAGACAGTACACTGTTATGTTAGAAATAATTCAATATTCAGGTGATCTAGGCTAATTCTCTGAAAAGAAAATCAGTGAACATTAGCCAGCTTTTGCTAAATTATGTACAATGCTTGGACAAGTTATTATAAAGGGGAAACCTTTTGGATAGCATATTAATAGTGTAAGGTGCAAATGGTTGGTGTGTGTATATGCATGCATGTGTGTGCTAAGTCATGGTGGAATAAAAACTGCATTTGATTAGAAGTGAGGCAAAACCTTCAAGTTCTCATCTTACCCTTTTAATCTAGACCTAATAATCTTACACATGTGTACATTATTTTCTCAACTACAAAATGTAGAGTATCCTTATTCACGAAAACAATTTGAAAACTCAAGTACTATGCAAATGTAATTTACTAAGGAGGAAGCTGAACTAAAACTATAATAGGAATTATGACTTTAATAGAAATTATGACTTTAAATTCCACGTTAAATATAAGAAACACTGTATGTCTCCTGCTATACCACATGGTGCAAGGAGGTACTAGTTAACTGTCCTTTCCTTCTGTCTTTGCAAGCAAGTCTCAATCTCACAGAAACTTAGTTTCATTCACTTGTGGAAGATAACTTTATTACTCACATATTTACTATAAGGATAAATTCAAATGTCATAACTCTAAATTCCAATGACTCCTGAAATTTGAGATAATTATTGAAATTAAAGTCAAGAAATAAGGGAAAATGGCAGTTGTGAGCAGCTTCAGCAGTCAGTTCCTCCACATAAACATCAAAAAATTAAGCAAAATTGTCAGAATCATCTTTGTCAGACTCTAGAAAACAGTCAGTCTACAACAACCAAGTGAGTAGTTGTCTGGGGCTGGGTGGAAGGGGTATTATAGGAAGCGAGTGCTTAGTGAGCACCAATCAGGCTTTGAGAGAAACACAATGGAAGACAGTGGCCCAATGCAGAGACCAGATGTAAAAACAAACTTAAATGAAAAGTGACTGAAAAGTGTTTTAATTACTATCTTTTGTGTAATGCAAGTTTTGTCAAAGTACTTATGAAATTTTTTGACAATTATATTTTGAAGATTATTCTTGAGTCTGAAAACAATATCAAGTACTAATCAAGTAAACTATAAAACGATCATGTTAAATGTTGTTATGGTATTCACAAATTCAATGAATCAATTCTAAGTCCACAAATTGAAGAAAAATTAACATTGATTACTAAATCTATTTTTCTAAAATATCCAGTTGATACATAGACTTAACTATAAAATTAAAACATCTCTAATATAGCACAAGTCAGTTAACAATCTCATAGTAAGTTGGACTTCCTAAGAACAATTCTGAACGTTGAAGTAACAAAACTGATCAGAGTATACAATAATTGCAAAGCTCTGTAAAACTTAGAAGGCAAATGCGTTACATATTTATATCTCTATAGGCATATATACACGAGACAATGGTTTTATACTTGCCTCTTAAAGTAAGTTGAAGTCTATTACTGCTTTCTCTATTTTCAAAAAAGTATATGCTTTGTATATTCAACAATTACATGTATTATGTGTATACATAATGTAGTATATAGGTATTTATAATTCATTATACATATACATTCTGGCCTCCAGTTATGACATTCTTACCATGGATCAGTTATACAATATGTTGTCACTTTATGTGCCTTTAATAACTTTCAAATCATCATGAAAAAGAAAACAGTTCAATATATAAAGATTCTTTGGGACCAACTGCATTATCAAGAGAATACAGAATCCATTGCTCCCTATCAAGAGAATACAGAATCCATTGCTCCCTGTAGCAGTCTCAGCATAAAGCTCTATTCCGGTAAATATCAGTGGTTCATACTAATAGATTTTGATGAACTGGTGCTACAAATATATGCAATTTGATTGTTGCCTTTCTAAGTTTCAAATTTCTTTATCTCTGAAATACTTTCACATTAGAAGCCAGGCTAGTCTTAAGCTCAAAATCCAAGTATTGTCACCAACATCAAGTACTTATCCTCTGATATTAACCTATTAACTCACTGAGCTCCAGATGATTAGACAAATCGTCTTCCCACATTGTCACGCTGAAGGAATTTGTCTATTTTTAGATTTTTTTCCATATGGTGAGATTATATTCATTTCTGCCTACAAAAGTAATAAGAAAAATCCCAAAATGCAGCATTGAGAACTGTTTTAAAGGATATTGAATGTCTAAAGGCATTGACTATTTCCTTAATCTTAAAACCAGTGAATCTTTAACGTGCTTAGGTAGAGGGTCAGCAGCATATAAATTCTTTGCAACCATTGTTGACTGATCATCAAAGGAGGGGTGAGGAGAAAGAAGTCTTCTGTTCTAATAATCAAAACCTAGTCTGACTGTTTCCCAATGATAAAAATGTAGAACCATATTTCACAGTAATATGAACACAGAACTAAATGTTATCATCCAATGGCACATGGCTTTCACAAGCCAGAAGAAAGTCTCCAGTGTGGCTAAATGGTGTTAGGGTTAAAAAATAAATAAAAAGTATCAAACTTCTTAGAGCCGCAAAGATTCCTTATATTAACAGAAGTCTATCAGCCAACATTCTAAATTGTGGAAAAGAAATATAATTTGTAAAATGATGACGGCTCCAAAATACAACAAACATGCACAGCTTTTATAATTGTGAAGTAACTTTCACCTTTGAATTTATGCCTCTCTTAGCTGTCTGCAGACTAGAAATCTAGCTAGTACAATTAGTACTTACTGAATATCATAGTTCTGACAGACACTGATAGGATTCATATACTCTTTTTACATCTCTGTATTCACAACTACCTTGTTAACCCCATTTGACAGGTAAGGAGAAAGGTCAAGAAAGCTTTAGTGTTACACCTTAAGGCTAACAGCTGGTGGCTACCTATTGCCTCTTTTTTTTTAAGCTGTTAGCCAAAGTACTGCATAATCATAAGCCGTTCAAAGTGTTATATAAGTATTTTCAAAAGCTCATCTGAAAGCCTATAATGCCTCCAAATGCCTTTCTGAGTATGTTATGTATGCCTCAGTATCAATAAACTATGAAAGCAGCATATGGTTCTTTGATGGAAGGTAATGGAAAATGACGGGCTGTTAGAAGATGCTCTACCACCAGTGTCATGAATAATGTATTAGGGTAACAGGTATAATCAGTGTCATTTAAGCCTGAAGCCTCCAGAGAGACAACAGCAGCATGCACAAGAACCGATTGTCTGTTTTGATGTTTTATATGGGAACTTTATTTTAAATATTGCTGCTTTCTTTTGAAGCAAGGTTATATATTTCTACACAAAAATAAAAATACTTATTTTAATAATTAAAGTTAAACTTGATTTAAACTCAGGAAATAAAAAAATTTTAAATGTTAAAGGAGAACACATTTTATATACTTAAATTGTGAAACTCAAACAATTTACTGGGGAAAGAAATACTTCACTGTGAGTTACTGATATTAGAATCCTGAAGATAAAATACTTCATAGTAGGTACTAATCTGTTAGAATAAACCTTCCATATAAAATACAGCATAACTCTAAGTTTATAATAGCTATTTTCGTATTCCAGAAAACACCTTTCAGGAATCTGATGAAATTAGTATGATTAGATGTTTTAATAGAGTAGGTAACTCTTCTTAATCTGAATTTGGTTAATATGAATCATTCTTCTAAAAATGAGACAAATAACATTAACCCTACAGCAAGCTATGCACTAGCTAAAAGCAACCCTGATAGTTACTGCAGGGTTTTTTTTCCTGATTTTCTTTTTTTTTTTTTTTTTCCGGAAGAAGGAAGGGATTGACTTACTAGTGGATATGCAGGTACTTTGTAAAATTAATCTGTTGACATAAGAATCACTGAATTCTCATTTCTAGATTTCCCCACAATGTATACACAGATTTGTACATAATATACTATACAAATATTCCATTAAATCACATGCATATAAAGGTAAACACATTTTTTAAATAGAGAAATCATACTTTGTAAGCCGAGAAAAAAGTCGTTGGGATGGGTACTTTTAGTCATTAGGATGTGGCTTAAAAAACAATGTCATCATACTTGCTACAAAGGACATATTTTAACAACTAACAAAATCATTTAAAATAAGCACATTATAGTAATCATTTAGGTCAGTTCCACAAAGGGACATTTTTCACCAAATGATCTAATTTTTATAAATTAAGTTGGTAATAGGTCACAGGAAATATTGCATATGAGATTCTGTATGGATTTTCTAGTCCATCCTGCCCACCCAAATAACATCCCCTTTAAATATCCCTGAAAATAGACCATATGAAAATAGTCTATATGAACACTTGTGGCGACAGTTGCTTCCAGCCATGAAGTTTGTGGCGATCAGAACAGCAATAGGAAACCAGTATACCTTTTACTTTCCACATCCACTTGCAACCATTTTTGCTTACCTAGTGCATGGTACAATGCATCAGATTTACTGTTCGTTGAATAAATAGCATTTTACTACCTAAGGAAGTCCAGTGCTAAAAATGAGAGAATCAAGATAGAAATCATGTTTTTCCTCATCTAACTTACAACATATTGCTCACAATCAAGTTCAACTTCCCAAACCATATGTCACCCAAATTTGAGAGGCCATCTTGCCTAGCTGTATCTGCTCCTTTACAGACCTATTGTATTTTTACTGTTGAAGCTACTGGGAAAAAAATGGAAGTAAAGAACGAGTGTGGCTAAGATTGGTGGCACTTAGGCTAGAATTGTAATATATTAGGGAATACTTATCCACTTAGTGTTTATTGGGTAAATGGATTCGTCCATTTATTAAGCATGTTATTGCTTAGTAGTTACTGAACTCTAGACATACAGATGAAACAGCAAAACATATGTGTACTTTCACTGTGGAGCTTAGAATTTGTTATCAACTATAAATCATACTAATATTGGATGAGGTACAAGAAGCTTTTGAACATTCTTTTTACATAAGGTAAACAGGATAAACAGATACATTATGGTAAGTGTCGTCAAATGTTGATTTCATGGCAAAAATAGATACAGAAGCTTGCTGTGGTACTGTTGAACATTAGAATAAATGGTGGTAGGAAATAAATTTGATTTTCTCTCCATTGAAAAGCAATTTAAATTTGTAAAATTTTCCTACAAAATTTTTTAGTGTGTGTGAGTTACAAGGAAGTATTCAAATTCTCTGTTTCATAAATCTTAGCTGTAGAAGATCACAAGTGTTTCAAATTCTGATGAGCTCTCCAGAAATATTTTTACAATATGTGCCATCCTTTTGTACTTTTCAACATTGGTTTTCAAAAACTTTGAATTTTAAATTGTATGTTTGAAGTAAAGTAATCTTTTTTAATAGAGTGCCAAAGAAGTTCTTTGTTTATAATTAACCTTGGATTTGAACTAAGACTTTAGTCCAGCGGTGCTCTAAAAATAATGGATTGGTTTGGCTTTCACAAGCTGAATTTTATCATTTAGAACCTCATTTTATGTATCTTTAAGGATGTTGGAATAAACCTATAAGGAATACAATTATAAAATAAGCATTTTAATGGTAAATTTTGGCTTCTAAAATTTACTGAATTCAATGTTAGCCTAGTATCTACCGTTTTCTCCAACAGGCTTCTGTTCTGTTGAGTATCTTCTAAGATTATGAAAATAATTGTAGCCACCTAACTTAGGAAGACAATTGTCATTACTATTGACACAGTATCAATTTATTTTAGTTTCTACCATCATAAAGCCAAAAATATGTTGGAATCTTTGAACACAATGTACTAAGAATCATAAATAAGCCAACTGGTGTTATTATTTAGCAATTGTTTAGTTTGGGTGAGAATGTTGAAGACAAAAGAACTATGTTTGACACTTAAAGTGGTGCTTTTAATATATTCACCCTTATTGTTGTAGAAGAGAATCTTTGTATTCAAGCCTAGAGCTAGGAACAAACTGCCAAGAAAAATGACTTTAACAATCGAATGATTAAAAAAAACTATAGCAAAATTACAAGGTTAAGAAGGACATCCATGAGGTCTATAAGGTAGTTCATAACCTCCATAAAGCTGTGCTAAGTACACTGTCCAGTACCTAAACCTACATTGAGATTGAGCCACACTATTAACAGATAAACTTGTATATCTCCATAACTGGTACTAAATTTGAAGATTGAATATTGACCTGTCATACCTAGGCTTCCTCCAGAAAATCCATTACAATGTTAGTCTAGATAAACTAAAGCTAAAGACATCATCCTAGTGGTTGGCTAGACTCAATATCCAAGATTTTAAAAGGACTGCAAGACTACATCCAGGTTCTAAATTTGTAGCCAATTTATTCACTGGCAGTTAAAAAAAAAAACATTTGAGC
Source organism: Mesoplodon bidens (assembly GCF_964165515.1). Lineage (NCBI taxonomy): Eukaryota > Metazoa > Chordata > Mammalia > Artiodactyla > Ziphiidae > Mesoplodon > Mesoplodon bidens. Next base: position 79,455,432 of record NC_138169.1, on the reverse strand, counting down.
AGCTGTATAAATACATTACTGAGCAAACAGAGTACCTAAAAATGTCCACAGAAAAAGTGACCACCAGCATTTTAAAAATACTGGATGTAAACAATTTAAGACAATGTAGTAAAGAATGAAGCTCTATTAAAATGTACTTTATAAAATTTATTTGTAAGCCTTAATCTTATATATTTAGTGAAGCAAAATAAAATGCATCTGTTAATAATCAAAACTTTTAAAAGAAAATCTGGCTAAGCAAAGCTGGTCTATTTAGCTATGTCCTATTGTAACTAAATTGACTATAGGAAAAAATAAGGTTTGTAGAAATATGATTCAGTGTTGTAAAATTCATGGATTTACCCCATGACATAACATTTACCCTAAAATTTAAGACTGATTAAAAAAAATCTCTCCCCTTCACAATAGTTGAGATGACTGAATCTCAGAGAAAGTAAGCCACTTGACCAAGGTGATGCAAGTGGCTGGTGGTAGATCAGATTAAAACATTTAAAACATTCAGGAGAACTTCAGCAAAAAGCTTACATGAGTAGATACCCAGGGTCTTAATGCTCTTTTTGTGTAGTTAATATAGTAAGCCTCAGGATTTTCTGAAAGGAGAAATTATGTTGATTTCTTTCAAGTATATATATTTTTAACTTATCAACTACTTACTGGAGTATTCTTCCCCCAACATTAAGTTGCTCTTTTTTATTTAATATTCTTCTTTCCTTTCCACCTTGCTCAGAGAAGCAAGATCTTCTCTTAGATTACTTTTTACCTTGGTGAAAAATTTAATTATCTCCTCCCCTTAATCTTTTAAATCCCCTGTCTAAAACTTTCTTTGACATCTTCCATATCTACTCTTTCCTTAGGGGATAAGAAAATGAGTAAACAGAAGTGTAGAGATTGTTTGTTATTTAAGAATGAGGCTCAGGGAAAGCATTCATCTGTTTGAGTCAGTGAATTTGTCAGGCTGAAGGAGAATGTCACAAATGAGAAGGAACAAGGTAGTTTAAAGAACTCAGTGTTGGAAACCTAACCCATTTTGTTTTCTATAGTGATAAAATAACCAAGAGAATCAATTAATTGGTTCTTTGACTCAATTAGTCAACAGCATATATAGTATAAAGATCTGGACACACAGACATATCTTTTAAAATTGATTTTGCTTAGGAGCCAGTTACATCTAAAAATCCATTTTAATTGTACAGTTCAGTGAGTTTGACAAATATTTACATCCATGTGTCCACAACCATAATCAAGATATTGAACAGTTCTGTCAACACAAAGTTCCTTTTATCTGTTTCTAGTCATTTTCATACCACCCTCAGCAAGAACTGATCTATTTCTGCCACTCAGAGATGAGATGTCTTTTCTAGTGATAAATATAAAATGAGTGATACTATATATATGCTCTTCTGTGTCTGACTACTTCTACTCAGCACAATGTTTTTGAAATTCATCTACGTTGTTGCATATATTAATAGTCTATTGCTATTTATTGCTGAATTGTATTTCACTGTATGGAAATACCACATTCTGTTTAACTATTGCTAATTGATGATGTTTTGATGGGTTAGTAGTTTGGGGATACTAAGAATAAAGACGATAGAAAATTCTGAGTTTGTGTGGAGTATATTTTCATTTCTCCTCGGTAAGTACCAAGGAGTGGAATTGCTGAATCATGGTCTGTGTATGTTGAACTTTTAAGAAACAACAATGATGTTGGCAAAATGTGTTTGAAATTTTATATCAACAAATATGAGTTCCAGCTTGTCCACATCCTTTCTTGCCTTTTTAAATTTTAATTGTTCTAGTAGGTTTGTAGTGGTACCCTAATATTGTCTTAATTTGTGCTTCCCTAATCAGTGATGCTGAGCAATTTGTCATGTGCTATGTTTTCACATTATCTTCTTTCGGGAAGTTTATCCCATTATGTAATCAGAGTATGACTTTGACAGATGTGTTGTGAATATCTTCCCCCATTTTATGGCTTGTTTTGACCTATCTTAGTAGTGCCTTTTCAAGGGCCAGAACTTGTGACTTCTAAAGAATTTGTCTTTTTAATTTTTTTTCCTTTTTCCTGTCCATGCTTTATGTATTCTACCTAAAAAAAAATCTTTAACTGTGCCTAAAATCTCAAGGATTTTCCAGAAACTTAGACTTAAACCACAGTTCCAAGAAGCTGAAAGATCCCTCAAACTAAAAAATAAAGCAAGCAACATAGTCAAACTTTTGAAAATCAAAATGTGAAATAAAATGAGGAGAACTGGAGAAAGAAGAAATATTCTATACTGAGGAATATTGAAAGGGATAGTAAAGTTTTGGTGGGAACCACACTACTGGGTATCAATGGAGGAACACCTTCAAATAATAAAAATAGATATTGTAAACCCAGATTTCTATGTCTGAATAGATCTTCTAGAAATGTAGGCAAAATACTTTATCACACATAGCCGAGAGAATTCATTCCATTTGAACTTTGAAAAAAATAGTATACAAACACAAAATGTGCCAATTTTTTTCATACCTCAATTCCTTCACTTGTGTTATCTTCCAGCTACTCATGGGAAAATGAGAATGGCTTTCTCTCATATATCAGGTCTCAGATTCCATGTCACATATATGGAAACTCTCACTGACACAGAATAATTTTCCTGTGATAGTCTCTACCATAGCATTCTGATCATTCCTACATAGCTGATCTCATAAGCTCTTAGTATATATCCATATCTTGTTAAATTCCTTTCTTCCTCATTAGTGTTCAAATCCCATTTTACTATTAACATATAACCTTGAGCAAGTTATTTAACCTAGCTGTGAGATAGCCTTCATCAGAAGAGTGGGAATTAAATAATATTTATATTTCTGAGAATTCCTGTGAAGGGAAATGTGTTAATGCAAGTAAAGATTAAATCATTGCCTGGCCTATTTAATAGTTCAATAGCTGTTGGATGGTAGTATTATGGTTATTAATATTATTAGATAAAAAGTTCCATGAGAACAGGCAGCATGTTCAAGACTGTGTGGCCTGTGCCTGATTAGCACAAATTATTTGATGGTTAAGTAAGTGAATTATACGTTAGACACTTTGACTTGCAATGAAAGAAATATATATTTGAACATCATTTTTGGCAATCCAATATATATATATGCGTGTATATATATATTTAAAGCTGCAGTGAAATTGCTGTTCAAATACTAAAGCCAGTTTTGTAAAATACTACGAGCCTTTCAGAAAACATATTTCCACATGTCCAACCTCCTAAAAATGGTATTTTTAATCTGATAACTTGAGAGAAATCTAGTATATAGAAAGTATACGTGTATATATAGTTCTTTATATGGAAGGATGAAGGAAATATATATATTACATATCTTTGCAGAGAAACATTTGTTCCACTTATTATATAAAAACTATATAGTAAATACAATAACAAATATAAGAGAATAATCCACTTGGAAGGATATTCTCTAGTCATTCTATTTGATGGTTACTCAGGCTATAAAATATATACGTGGTGAATAAATACCATAACAGTAAGTTTGAAAAGAAACAATATGAACTTCTAGTTGCTGGACAATTAAAATTTAACAGGGCAAAAATATCAAATTGAAAAGCTATAAAGAAATATATCAAAAACACTAAGATATTTCAGAGAAGGGTGTTATAATTTTATTCTTTGAATTCCATTTTAGTGTATATGCATTTCAATATAGAAATGAATAAGCATAGTATTTTAATCAAAAAACCTGTCAGCAACCTGTAATATTTTCAAAGCTATAAATTGACAACTTACTAATTTTTCATAAATAAACCATACTTCAAAAAGCCTGGCCTAATTGATTCCTGAATTTGACCCACCTGTTTGCTCTCGGAGCTTATTTGGCAAAAATAAAAATAAGCTTTCTGTTTAAAATAGGGGCTGTGTCATGAGGAAATGCATTTGCATTTGGTGTGTTTCATCTGCCCTACTCACTGCTTCCTTTGTTTTTGATTGATGGCTATCCCTCAAATTCCATTTTCTTGATTTTCCTTTTTTTTTTTTACCTGACTGTAACTGATTTAGCCTGAGGACTCTGTTTTGACAGTGAAATTTGCATATTCCCTACCCATTACTGATTTGGTTTTAGACTTGTTTCTGCGTTTGAATCCTTGAGCTTCCTTTATAAGGATACTGCAGTTACAAATATAGAATTTATTAAACTATAGACCATATGTATTGGATGTAAATAAATTAAAATCACAACTAGTCTTGTTGAGTAGTTTTATAAATTTTTTCCAGTTCTAGAAACACACACTTTATGTAATTAATACCTTAATATTTCTATTCAGCATGTTCCACTTACCATGAAAATGTAATTACTTTCTGATGCCACTAATATCTGAAAACTTGTTTTTTAATCATATGGTATATATCATCACACAGATATAAAATAATTGAATTTCTACTCTTTTATTGAGGTTATTTTTACCTAATATCTTTATACATTGTAATTAGTGAACATCATTGCACAGAAGATTTTAGAAAAAATGTGTGATTATCTTCATAGAGGCTATTTAGAAGGGGGATTGCCTTATGATCTTGTCAAAAGTCCTTTATCTATAACCAAATTCTTTTCAGAAAATTTATTTCCATATATTTTTCAAAGCATGTTTCCAAATCAGAGTTTTAGCTTTTGTAAAACACTGCTTATGCTATATTGTTTAATATTCATTTCTTGGTATATTAGTAAGAATACAAAAGCATCCATTAGCCACTTGCTTTTTGAAGTAAATTATTCATGAACTTACTTTATTTTTAAATGAGACTTTTTTGTAAGTTTATTCTTGGTTTGTAAAAATAAGTTTATGTTGGCAAATTTTTAAATCTCAAATTTCATATGAATTTTTCCTATGTCATACATTGCATCTTAAATTATGCTTGTTGTTTTGACACAAAAATATTTAAGATTCTGATTTAGCCAAATATAATTTCTTAGTAATGTTTTTATTGTGGTTATACATAGAAAAATTTCAAAATCCCAGGAATAATTAGGTATTAAAATACTTTCTAGAATTTTATGACTTCATTGAATATGATTATAACTTTAATCCAAGTAATATTTATTTGGATATAGTATTTAGGTAAAATCAAATTTAATCTTGTATCTAAATATTTTACCAAATATTTGAATTTATTGAGTAACAAAAACTTCCGTTCTCCAATTATTTAATTCTATATTCCCTTCAAGTCTATCTACTTGGATCCGTTTCTTTTATTAATAATAACCAATTTCTCATTTATGCTCCCTCTTTCCAAAATTCTCTATTTCTCACCTATTCTTCCATTTGAAATATCATTTTCCAATTAAAATAACATTAATGTTTACAAAATTAGAAATTATAAAAATATATAAAATATGTAAACAATCTGTAACTGCAAAATTATTGTAATCTTTATATTCATTTCTTTTCTTGCAAAATTTTAAGGTATCCCTTTAACTGATATGCTTTCAAAAGTATTTCAATTAGAATCAAGTCTGATTTTCTGACAAAGGGATTCTCAGGTTACTCAGAAGTACAAATTATTAGGAAAATCATTTTTAAAAGGAAGACATTTTAATATATCTTAGGGCAATATTAAACATTTTGGTAAAGCTCAAGAGACAGATCATTGCAAAACAGACACTGTGGAAATGAGAATTGTTATATGTGTCTTTTAATTATTGTAATACATGTAGTAAAATGGCTAGCATCCAGGAGACATCTATTCACAACTAGGGAGTCAGTAAACAGAATCTTAAACAGATCATCATGTTATTTAATTGTCTGGATAAAAATTAACTTATAATTCATTACTATGAATGTAGTTAAACACTTTTTGTCCTCTAAAAGGCTTGAGGGAAATTGAGATTGCAAAAAACTTAGTGTCTAGAATAAATTACATCTTGGAGTGTTTGATTTTCATTGAAGTTCGTAGCTGTTCATTATGATATTTTATAATTACTTAGATAATTCCATATTAAATTTAAGTTGTCAGGATCCCAGCAGCAAGCAAAGGTAGAAGAGTTGAAAAATAAAGCTTTAAAGCTATATTTATGTCATTTTTTCCCCTTTGTTTTAAGTGCTGAAGGTTAGACTGGTGCCTATTTAAGCAAATTAGTGAAAATGGTTAGTACCTTAGAAGAATAAAGAGGTATGTGAAAGAACTGGAAAAGTCAAAAACAGGTGATCTCATGTCACATGTTTTTTACCACAATGAAAAAAATATTTAATAATTAAAAAACAGATATATCCTGAATTACTTCTTTATTCATGGAGGAAACAAACTACCTGATTCCATAAATCAATAGTCAAAATTAAAAAATAAACCACTGTATTCCATATTCAAATGAAAGAACTAAGGTCAGGATTTTTTTCAGAATTTATAAAGATGGTAGCTACAAAATGAGATTCCAAGTGTCTTAATTCTGATCTTCTGTGATTGAGGAATGTGATCAAGCATGTAAAAGCAAAATCTTAATTAGCAGAACATCATTATGTAACTACTATATGTGAAGTGTTTATATTCAATATGAAAAATTGTGATAGCTCTATTTTTTAAATGAATGGCTAGATTTAGCCTAGATAGTTTCACAATTAGTCCATACTGTTATAAATCAAATCTGGTCTTGAATAAGCATCAAAGTTGAGGTTCTCTTATTTAATATTGCCTTTTTAAATTTAAAAAACGAGAGAGAAATCTTCATGGACAAATTCTGCCTTTCTTGATTTATTATTCTAAAGTAACTTAAAGTAAATCAGATTTTCTTTTTAAATAGTTGAAATACACTTCAGATATCCCAAATAGTTTAAAAATAATATAATGGACAGCTAATTATCCATCAACCATCTAAACAAATAGAATATTTAAAAGAGTTGAGTGTGATGTAACCTTCCATCTTACTCAGAGATAAGGACTATGCTGATTTGGAGGTCTGTTCTTCCTACACATGATTCATATCCTTACTAAATGTCTCCCTAAGCAACATAAAGTATTATTCATCAGTAGTCAAATTTAACTAATATTGGTTTGTGTGTATCTGCAACTTTCCTTTTAGTTTTAATTTTATATTCCTGAATACTTACCATGTTAGTACTTCTAGCAATAGCTCATTTGTTTTTAATGTTATAGCTTTTAATTGTATAACCATAGTGTAAATTCTCCATTTTCTTTTGAAGGAAATTTAGGATACTTAGACTTTTTCACTATAAAAATAATGTTGCTATGAGCAATATTGCAATTATTTTCTTGGCACATGTGAAAGAATTGCTCCAGGATTATACCTAGAAATGTAATTGCTGGATGACTGATTATGCACATTCTCAAATTTAATAGAGGTTGTCAGTAGCTATCCCAATGGTCTTACCAGTTTACACGATACACACCCTTGAACATAAGGGGAATTAACAAATCTTTTTTTGCTTTTCTGGTATGTGTGTAAGGATTTCTGGTTAAATATGTATTTCTCTGATCATTAATGAGAGTAGTAACCTTTTCATGTTTCCTAGTGATTTGAGTTTTCTATTTTGTGAATTGCTTTTTTCATGTCTTTTGTTCGTTTCTTTGAAGTTGTCTTCCACATACTTCTCAAGTAACTATGTAGAGAAAATCATTATATATAGTCATTGTGTATATAATTTTTAAAATTCTAGCAAAGTTTAATTATCAATATTTCTATTATTGCTTAGGAAAGTTTTTCTTCCCCTTGTGTCATAAGATATCCTATATTTCCTTCTGTGTCAAAAGAATTTCTTACCCCATTTAAACTATTAATCCAAATTAAACTGGCTTTACATATCATGTGGCCTAAGTATGCAGATTAGTGCCATGCAAGTAACACTTTTTTCCACTATGATTTAGTAAAATGTCATTTCCAACTGCTCTGCAAGCAATCTCCATCTTTATCCAAATTTTGTATATGTGTAAGTCTACTGATGGGCTCTCTATTTTGTTCTACTTGTTTAATGTTTATATCCCAGGGTAATACCATACTAACAAAATAATAACTTCATAAGCCAAGATACTCTGTAAAGAAGTTCCACTATTGTGTCCTTTGCAAGTATGACTTAGTTGCCCTTAGATGTTTGCTCTTATGGAGTTTGTTTCAGGTAAAACTATACCATGCTTTATAAGTAACTTCTATATCATATTTATTACAGTATTAAAGGTATAGTTTGATTTGGAAGAATACTTTATCTTCTTTTGCATGAAGATGATGCACCTTTTTTATTTTAATAAAATTTTGCACTTTTCAACATAATGCTCTATCCATCCCATATTCCCAAACAAGGGATATATATGGATAGATAGCATATTTTTTAAAAAAAATTGCCAATACTCTAATTTAAAAGGTTTCTATTTGATAATTTTATTGTTGCTTTTGATATACTTTAAAATTTTATTCTCATTTTTAAAAAAACTTGATTCACAGATCTTGAATTTTTTTTAATATAAGTAAGCCCCTGTGTTTAATACTTCTCTGTGGAGCAGCCACCTGCCTTATTTTGGAGCAGAATCCCCAGGAGCAGATCTTGATAAAAGCATTTTAATTCATGTAGTTTATTTGGTACATGAGCCAAGGAAATACTAGCAAACTAGGGAAAATGTAAGACAGAGGAAGGAAGGAAGCCAGTGAATTGCTTCTAGGTACACCTGGAGCTCAGTTCTCTGGGGAACTAAGAAAACAGTACAGAACATGCCAGAGATGTACTCTAGCTGAAAGCTAAGGGAGAGGAGTTTTATTCAGCAGTTCCATGGATGAGGATTGATTCTGGGGATAGTCACTCTCCAGCAGGTCCAGCTGTCTCCACCAACAGGCTGAACATGCTCTTTCAGCCAGAATAAAGCCCAGGCAGAGGCATAAATAGTTGCCATAGGCAGCCTTTGGCATATCTAGTTTGATGCTGAGAGGACATGGGCAGCTCCAACTGTATCCACTCAAGTCCACCCCTTACAGTGCTTAGGTTCCCTCACACTATGGTTAAATCTGGTCTGTTCTTACTCAAGTTTCGAGGTGTTGGCCAGTTGCAATTTCAGTAGGACTACCTGCAGCTGGTTGCAAGGCCATGATTTATATTGTTGCTTCCCTCTTCTACCACCCTCTAGCTTACAGATTCCTCTCATACTCAGCCAAGTCCTTCCACTATTACTCTAGGGTGCTCTCCTGGCAGAGTAGAACAGACACCTACTCCATGGAGGATCGGAACCTGCAGTCATTTTTACACTGATCAGATGGTAGTTGCTCAGCTGTCTCAGTACACTGCACCTTGGTGAATCCATTGAATTTGAGACAAGCTTGTCAAGGACCCCCATCATAATAAAAAATCATCCCTGCCAGAATGGCAATTCCTTTCTTTGCCTGATGGCCTTATGTACAGGAGAAACAAAATAAAACCTGGTGGCTGGCAGCTGTACTTTGTGTTTAATTAAATACATACTCTGTTGAATTTTGATGAATTGTCCACCCCTGCCACCAGCCCCAGAACATCTAATCTACCCAGGCATCATACAAGAAGCAAAGAAGTCCAAGCTGGACCTTGGATCCTAGAACCACACATTCTAGACATTAGGCTCACATCCCTACATCATATAAATTCCCCGAAGTTTGTAACACCTTCTGAAGGTCTCTTTGGGTAAGCTCTCAGGAGATGATTCCAAATTTCTGCTTCTGAGTAGGGATATAGTAGGTTGAGTAAGCTTAGAGTTTCATGGAAACAGGAAAAGACACGTTATCCGAAATATTATTTTTGTAATCAACTTAAGACAAGGGTTAGGTGAATTGGGTTTCCTAATCAGAATGAGTATTTTGATTCTCTCATAAATGGGGAGGAGGAGTTCACCCTTGACTCAAGAGCAGAGCCGAGCTGTAGGGATGGTGATAACCTAGACACTGAGTGAATTGCAGTAAAACCACAGCCAAACTCCAGTCCAGACCCATCTCTGCTTGGACAGAGGCAATCAGCCTCTCACCCTAAATGTCCAACAGGTAAAAGATGACCACTGCTGGCAGGAGACATACACGTGCTAGGCATGTAAAGAAGCCAAAGAATATAATAATCAGGATAAAAGCAGTAGATGCAGTTCCACAAATGGTCAAGATTTTGGAATTAGTAGAGAAGAACTTCAAAACACTGTGAATATCTTAAGGAAAATAGAAGAAAATGTCGGCAACATCTATGAAAAAATAGAGGTTAGTAAGTATCAGAATCTGTAAATATCAAAATCTAGAACTGCACAAATATTTGAGTGGACAATTTATTGGACAAGCAAAAGACTACTTTTTTAACCTTCTAAATTAGTTTCCTAACCTGTCCCACAGTAAATACCACATATTTTCTGTCCCACAGTAAATACTACATATTTCAGGTTTCCTACCTTTTCTTCCTGATTTGTAGCAGCACTTTTTTTTTTTTTTTTTTTTTTTTTTTTTTTTTTTTTTTGCGGTATGCGGGCCTCTCACTGTCGTGGCCTCTCCCGTTGCGGAGCACAGGCTCCGGACGCGCAGGCCCAGCGGCCATGGCTCACGGGCCCAGCCGCTCCGCGGCATATGGGATCCTCCCAGACCGGGGCACGAACCCATATCCCCTGCATCCGCAGGCGGACTCTCAACCACTGCGCCACCAGGGAGGCCCGTAGCAGCACTTTTTATTTAGCAAATGCTTTCGCAGGTAGCTTTTTCAATAGTGCTGCACACCAAATAGCAACCTCCCACCTCAACACTCAGTGTTTTCAAAAAATTTTAATCTGTGCTCCTGTAGGTTGGCAGGGGTGGAGCTGACCTCAGCCTCCGTAGGTTAGCTGGCTGTTCCCAGTGCGGTGCTTTGGGTAACCTGGGTGGCTGGGCTTCGTGATGCAACAGCTGGGGCACCTCTCCTCCATCCTCCTCCTGATACAGTGGGAGATCTGTGATATGTCTGTCCTACTTGTGACAAAGAAATAAGATGGAAAGCATGCATGTGGCCTCTGACAGTGTAGGTTTGGCCTTGGCGTGCCACTGTCGTTTCTGTACATTTGACCTTGGCCAGAACAAATCACATGGCAGGGCCGGAAGTCAAGGGAGGGCGTACACATTTAGCATATGATGAGGCCATGGATGGAAGAGGGAGTGAAGAACTTTAATCCCAGTGAGCACCAGGAAGGGAGAACTGTGTCAGAAAGGGATGTGGGACTTTGATGTATGATAAAAGGAAATTTATAAATCTGTGTTTGAGAGTAAGAGTGTTAATTGAAAAAACGTTTAGAAAATTATAGGACAGAAAAGATAGATTCTGCCTTAAACAGATTATATGGTGTAAAGACTAAATATATAAAAGAAAACTTATACAGTAGAGGAAAATGAAGAATGCTTTTATTAGAGTAGTGAAGATTTTAAGAAGTAAGGAAAAACTCGAATATATTAAAACTTGCAAATATATGTTGCCAATAGCACTGTAAGTAAAATAAAGACATGTGGCTGACTCTGAAATTATATTTACAGCAACCGTGGTAGATATGACTTCCTTTTATCCAGACTCTTATCTCCTCTTCACATGTCTATTCCATGACTAGTCCCTTGAGCCCAGATGCTTCTTAACCTGAATGACTACTCTATCCATTTATCTTCTGAAGGTATCCATTGTTTCCTTTTAATTTCCTGTTCAGGTTACATTTTGTGAGTGTGTCTGTGTCCTCAAATTTTATTTATTGACTTTTTATTTTATATTGGAGTATAGCTGATTAACAATGTTGTGATAGTTTCAGGTACACAGCAACAGGCTACAATTTCTGATGCAGTATTTTAAAGATTCTTTGGCCAATACCTTCAAGCCTTTTGATATTGTTTCCTTTTCCTTTCTTTTTTTAAGCTAAGAATAATTGTATTCTTTCCACTTTCCATCTACCTGTATTCATCAGTTACCATCTAGGATTTAAAAGTAAAAAGCAGGGGTTTTACAGCCAATCTGTCATCTCAAACCATAGCTCCATTTGACACTTGCTATTTCACCTTGCGTGCCTGTTACATAACTTTCCACACCTCAGTTCCCTCATTTGTAAAATGAAAATAATAGGATAAGGCTAATAAGCAGGAAGTGAATAAATTCCAGCTGGGGACTTAGAGCAATTTCTGGCCAGAGTAAGAGCTTAAACTATATTCTGTTATCTTCTATTGGGTCCTGTCCCATCACTTTATCTGAGGCCATTCTTTCAGTCTAATGAGCATCCCTTATGCTGTGATCTGGATCTCATTCTCTATTTCCCTTCCAAGAGGCTGCTATAAATTATTCACCCTTTGCTCAATTATCTTCCCTTCTTAATATTTTCCCATCAGAATTTATATTCCTTCATTATGAAGATCCTTCCCATACTAAAGAAAACCTTCCCCCAATCACCTCACCCTCCAGGTTTCCACTTGGTATTCCCAGTCAGTTCACCAGAAGTCCTACACATGCACTATGTTTACTTCCTAGCTTTCCAAAACCCATTGCAATTTTGGTGTCTAGCCAACTGGTCCATTAAAACTAATCTTAGAACATCATCAATAATCTCTTAACAGGTAAAGTCATCCTGAGTTTTAACATACCCACTGCATAAGCATGGTTCATTTCAGGTCATTGACATAATTCAGTGAAGGTGCAATTAGTCAAACTGGGAATATTTAGAAGGATACCAAACGTATTCTCCCAAGCACAGTTCAGAGAAAACAGCTTTCTCAAAAGTTTGGTGGTCCAGTACTACCCCCTCCATTACCATAACAATGTCTATCCCATAATTATCTCTGATGCCGGGATTAACCACCTAGTCTGACTGTACCTTTGGACCCATGGTTTGGAAAGATAAGAGGCAGTCTGGCACATTCTCTGGCAGTAATAAACCCCAGTCACATTTAGTAATTGTACTTCCTCCCAAAGCATCCAGGAATCAGTATTAACATTCATGGATATGATGGAGGTTATATTGTATATATTCAAACAAATTTCAAAAATCATCAAAATTATCAGTTATACAGAAACATATTTGCATACTTCTAACAACAACAAAAAAACCCTCAGCAATACATGCAAAAGAAGAACAAGGAAATTCAGATAACAGCAAATATTTTTCCTACGTGCATTGTTGACTATGTATTGCTGCAATACTTGATATATATTCCTGACAGAAAGAAAATCCATTTAGCAGGTGAACTATTTTTATGCTAATTTTACAAATGAGATAACTGAGGCACAGGCCACTTAAAGAATTTTCTCAGATCAAAAAGAACTGGTGTTGAACTGGGCGATTGGGATTGACATGTATACACTGATGTGTATAAAATTGATGACTATTAAGAACCTGCTGTATAAAAAAATAAATTCAAAAAATAAAAAATTAGCGGGCTTCCCTGGTGGCGCAGTGGTTGAGAGTCCGCCTGCCGATGCAGGGGACACGGGTTCGTGCCCCTATCCCGGAAGATCCCACATGCCGCGGAGCGGCTGGGCCCGCGAGCCATGGCCGCGGAGCCTGTGTGTCCGGAGCCTGTGCTCCGCAACGGGAGAGGCCACAGCAGTGAGAGGCCCGCGTACAGCAAAAAAAAAAAAATAAATAAATAAAAAATAAAAATAAAAATAAAAAATTAAAACTATTATTTAAATAAAGCTGAAATTAATTTTTTAGATCTTAAATCTTACTAAATGTTTTTATAAAAGCAAGCCTTTGCTATTCTGGAGTTCAGTATTCATCTGGCTAACAAAAAAATCTCTTATCATACAAAAAAAGAACTGGTGTGTGTTCTTTGAACTAGATTTGTTTCTGGATAGCAAGATGTCTTAAAGATCTACTTGTTTATCCCCTTTTAAAGTAATCTCTCCAGATTCAGAGATCTTGATTTTACTTCTGTCAATGCTGATTTTTTAAAATCTCATTGAAACACTCTCTTCCTTTGGCTTTGACATCGCTCTCCCTTAATTTACCTTTGCCTCTGTGGCAGCTCTTTCTCAGTATCCTTTGCTTCTATTTTTGTGACTGTATCTAAAAGACTGGGTTTTCTTAACATTTTATTCCTTGGCTAACTTCTCCTCTCACAGTATCCCTATGCGGTCTCATCATGCCAAAAATGTTGGTGACCTTGATATATGCTCCAAAACATACTTCCGCCATCCACAGCTTTCCTGAACTTCAGACCTATATATACAATTGCCTAGTGAACAGGAACCTCAGGTTTTAATTGATCCTATGTGAATTCAGTATTCTCCTGTTCTTTGTCAACCTCCATCTTAATGATCAGCACCCCACATGTCAAGTTCCAAAGGTCACAAATGTGGGCATCACTCTAGACTTATCTCCTTCTTTCATCCATAAATCCAATCTTTAACATTATATTTTACATTTCCAAATTTATGTATAATCCCCATGGTCTGTGCTGTGTTTCAATCTTTGTTTATTTCTGTTCAGATTACTCCCATCAGTTTCCGTACTGAAATCCCTTTAAGTGTGACTGTCTTAAACTCATCCTTTGTCAGGTCAGTCACCCACAAAAGCTTTTAAAATCCAAACAATGTATTCAAAGCCCATGTTTAAAATTCCTTAATGAATCCTTGCACTATTCAGGTGAGCCTTTAAAATCTTTAGTATATAAAAGGTCTCCTGTTGTTGTTCCTTTAAACTTTATACTTCAGTCAAACTGAGCATTTATCTGACCGTCACTTTTTTTTCCTGTTAAATCCCTTGGATATCTTTGCTACTTAAATAAAGTGTCTGACTGTAACCTGCATTTCCTGCCAAGCTCCTTCCTTCAAGTTCATTTAGGTACTAGCCCATCAGGAAAGATTTTTCAGATAGTCCTAATGTTATTTAGAAGATGATATGGTATTCTTCTCATATAGGAGAATTGTGTATATGATATTTCACTCACTAAAAACATTGCAATTGTATTTTTACTTACTTTTTCCAATAGACTCTATAAGTTTAACACCTTTAAAATAGTGAAAAGAAAATAATGTGCATAGAATTCTACATGTAACATAAGGACAGCTACATGTAAATGAACGAAATTAGAACATTCTCTAACACCATATAGAAAAAATTCAAAATGGATTAAAGAGCTAAATGTAAGACTGGATAATATAAAACTCCTTGAGGAAAACATAGGCAGAACACCCTTTGACATAAATCGCAGCAATATTTTTTGGCTCCGTCTCCTAGAGTAATGGAAATAAAAACAAAAATAAACAAATGGGAGCTAATTAAATTTAAAAGTTTTTGCACAGCAAAGGAAACCATAAACAAAATGAAAAGACAACACACAGGATGGGAGAAAATATTCACAAATGAAGTGACTGACAAGGGATTAATTTCCAAAATATACAAACAGCAGCTTAATATAAAAAAAAAAAAATGGGCAGAAGACCTAAATAGACATTTCTCCAAGAAGACATACAGATGGCCAACAGGCACATGAAAAGATGCTCAACATTGATAATTATTAGAGAATGCAAATCAAACTACAATGAGCTATCGCCTCACATTGGTCAGAATGGCCATCATCAAAAAATCTACAAACAATAAATGCTGGACAGGGTGTGGAAAAAAGGGAACACTCTTGCACTGCTGGTGGGAATGTGAATTGGTACAGCCACTATGGAGAACAGTATGGAGTTTCCTTAAAAAACTAAAAGTACAATTACCATATGCCCCAGCAATCCCACTACTGGGTATATACCCTCAGAAAACCATAATTCAAAAAGAGATATGGATCACAATGTTCATTGCAGCACTATTTACAATAGCCAGGACATGGAAGCAACGTAAGTGTCCATTGACAAATGGATGGATAAAGAAGCTGTGGTATATATATGTATATACAATGGAATATTAGTCATAAAAATGAAATAAGGCCATTTTTAGCAACATGGATGAACCTAGAGATTATCATACTAAGTGAAGTAAGTCAGAAAGACAAATACCATATGATATCACTTAATGTGGAATCTAAAATATATATATATATAAATGAGCTTATTTACAAAACAAACATCTCACAGATATAGAAGAAAAACATGGTTACCAAAGGGAATAGCAAGGTGGGTGGGTGGGGGCCTTGCAGGGGAGAGATAAATTAGGAGATTGGGATTAACATACACACACTACTATATATAAAATTGATAACCAACAAGGACCTACTGTATAGCACAGGGAACAATATTCAATATCTTATAATCTATAACAGAAAAGAGTCTGAAAAAGAATAGCTATGTATAACTGAATCACTTTGCTGTACACCTGAAACTAACACAACATTGTATATTAACTATACTTCAATTAAAAAATGGTTAAAAAGTATCCTTCAAAATAAATATGAAATAAATGTTTACTTCCTTAGATCAGTTTTAGGTTCCCATAAAACTTAGGAGAAAGTTTGGTTTCTCAAATACCCTCCTATCCCTACACATGCATAGCTTCCCCCGTTGTTAATATCCACAGCCAGCGTGGTGCATTTGTTGCCACTGATGAACCTACATTAACACATCATAATCACCCAAAGTCCATAGTTTATATTATATTACATAGTTCACTCCTGGTGGTATAATTCTATGGGTCTGTCTCCATAGTTATGCCTTTTTCCAGAATGTCATATAGTATGTCATATAGACATATTAAACATACAGAATGTCATGCAATATGTAGCCTTTTAAGAGTGACTTCTTATACTTACTAATATGCATTCACGGTTTCTTTGTGTCTTTTTAAACTTGATATGAGATACCTCATGTCTTTTTAGCACTAAATAATATTCCATTGTCTCTGTGCCATGACTTATTTATACATTCACCTACTGAAAGACATCTTGGTTTCCAAGTTTTGGCAATTATGAATAAATCAGCTATAAACATCCATGTGCAGATTTTTGTGTGGACATAAGTTTGCAATTCCTTTGGGTAAATACCAAGGAGCACAACTGCTGAATCATATGATAAAAGTATGTTTAGTTTTGTAAGAAAGTGCCAAGCTGTCTTTCAAGGTGCTTTACCATTTTGCATTCCCAATAGCAATGAAAGAGTTTCTGTGCTCCACATCCTCACCAGCATTTAATGTTGTCAGTGTTCTGGATTTTAGCCATTCTTCTAGGTATATAGTAATACCTCATCATTGTTTTAATTTGCATTTCCTTGGTGATGTGATGTGGAGAATCATTTTATATGCTTATGTGCCATCTGTAGATGTACCTGTTGAGGTCTTTGGCCAATTTTTCAATTAGCATGCTTGTTATTGATGAATTTTAAAGTATCTATATTTTGTATAACAATCTATTATCAAATGTGTCTTCTGCAAATATTTCTCCTAGTCTGGCTTGTCTTCTCATTCTTTTGACATTCTTTGGTAGGGTGGAAGTTTTTAGTTTCAGTGAAGTCCAGTTTATCAGTTATTTCATGGATTATGCCTTTTGTATATAAAAAGTCACATACCCAAGGTCATGTAGGTTTTCCCCTGTGTTATTGCCTAGATCTGTGATCCATCTTGAGTTAAATTTTGAAAAGGGTGTAAAGTCTGTGTCTAGGTTTATTTTTTTGCATGTATGTCCAGTAGTTCCAGTACCGTTTGCTGAAGGGTTATATTTACTTCATTGTATTGTTTTTGCTTGGTCATCAGAGACCAGTTGAGTTTATGTGGATCTACTTCCTGGCTTTCTATTGTGCTCCACTGATCTATATGCGCTTTCACCAGTACCACAGTGTCTTGATTAGTGTAGTATTATAATGTTTTTAACTCGGGTAGTCTTAGTCCTACAATTCTGTTCTTCTTTTAACATTGTCTTGGCAGTTCTGGGTCTTTGCCACTCCTAACTTTAGAATCAGTTTGTCAAAATCCACAAAATTACTTGCTGGAGTTTGACTAGGGTTGCATCAAATCTATAAATCAAGATAGAAAGAACTAACATCTAGACAATTTTGAGTATTCCTATCCATACTCATGGATTTTGAGTATTCCTATATCCATACCCATGGAATATCTCCGTTTATTTAGTTATTTGATTTTGATCAGAGTTTGTAGTTTTCCTCATATGGATCTTGTACATATATTGTTAGATTTATACCTAAGTACTGTATTTTTGTGGGGGTGGGGTGGGCAATAAAAATGTTTTTAATTTCAAATTCTACTTGTTCATTGCTAGTATATGTAAAAACAATTGACTTTTATAAAGAAACTTGCATCCTGCAAACTTGCTATAATTGCATATTTCCAGGAGTAATTTTATCTGTTCTTCCCAATTTTCTACATAGATAATCATGTTATCTGAAAAAGATAATTTTACTTTTTTCTTTCCCAATCTGTATACTATTTTTTCCTTGTTGTGTTTACTAAAACTTCCAGTATGATATTGAAAAGGAGTATTGAAATGGATCATCCTTGCTTTATATTTGATCTTAGCTGAAAAGCTTTGAGTTTCACACCATTAAGTGTAATGTTAGCTATAGGTTTTTTTTTTGGCGATAGTCTTTATAAAGTTAAATAAGTTTCCCTCTGTTCTTAGTACACAGGGTTTTTATAGTGAATATGTGTTGAATTTTGTCAGGTGCTCTTTCTGCATCTACTGTGTGATCATGTGATATTTCTTAGCAGGTTGATGTGATAAATTATCTGGTTTCAAAGACTGAACCAGACTTGCTCACATAGGATAAATCCAGCTTTGTCATGTGTTATTCTTTTTATACATACATTGGAGATACTGTGCATTCAGTTGTAGACCACAGCAGTAAAGCAAATATCATAATATTCAGGTCACGTGAATTTCTTGGCTTCTCAGTGTATATAAAAGTTATGTTTACACGATACTATAGTATATCAAGTGTGCAATAGCATTATATCAAAAACAAAACAAAACAGGGCTTCCCTGGTGGTGCAGTAGTTAAGAATCCACCTGCCAA
The DNA here is from genome assembly GCF_964165515.1 of Mesoplodon bidens. Classification (NCBI taxonomy): domain Eukaryota; kingdom Metazoa; phylum Chordata; class Mammalia; order Artiodactyla; family Ziphiidae; genus Mesoplodon; species Mesoplodon bidens. The sequence goes on along the minus strand of NC_138169.1, from coordinate 79,436,546 downwards.
TGCAGGGGACATGGGTTTGAGCCCCAGTCTGGGAAGATCTCACATGCTGCGGAACAACTAAGCCCATGTGTCACAACTACTGAGCCTGTGCTCTGGAGCCGGTGAGCCACAACTACTGAGCTCGTGTGCTGCAACTACCGAAGCCCATGCACCTAGAGCCCGTGCTCCGCAACAAGAGAAGCCACTGCAATGAGAAGCCCGTGCACCACAACGAAGAGTAGCCCCTGCTCACTGCAGCTAGAGAAAGCCCATGCGCAGCAATGAAGACCCAATGCAGCCAAAAATAAATAAATGTGTATATATATATAAAAAAACAATACACATACCTTAATTTTAAAATACTTTATTTCTATAAAATGCTAATCATCATCTGAGCCTTCAGTGAGTCATAATTTTTTTTGCTGGTGTACATTTTTGGATTAGATTTGTTAATTTTTTTTTTTTTTTTTTTTTTTTTTTTTTTGTGGTACGCGGGCCTCTCACTGCTGTGGCCTCTCCCGTTGTGGAGCACAGGCTCCGGACTCACAAGCCCAGTGGCCATGGCTCATGGGCCCAGCCGCTCTGCGGCATGTGGGATCTTCCCGGAGCAGGACACAAACCCATGTCCCCTGTATCGGCATGCGGACTCTCAACCACTGCACCACCAGGGAAGCCCGATTTGTTAATATTTTGTTGAGGATTTTTGCAGTTAGGTTCATCTATGTTGTTTTCTTATGTCTTTTTCTGGTTTTGGTATTTGGGTAATTCTGGCCTCATAGAATAAATTAGGAAGTATTTTAGCTGTTTCCATAATCTGAAAGATGACATAGAGCATAGTTATAATTCCTTCCTAAAATGTTGGGTAGAATTCACCAGTGAACCCATCTGAACCTGGTGCTTTCTGCTTTTGAAGACTTAATTATTCAATTTCTTTAAAAAGTATAGGCCTATTTAGATTGGTAAATCTAGTTTTGATAGTAAGCCAAACACACATAGAAAGTTCAAAGGAGTGACGTTCTTTTCAAGAGCCCAGGTAATTTTTAAAGATCACTGATCCTTGGAGACTATATGCTGGACAATAAAACAAATGTCAGTAAACTTAAATTTTTCCACTAAAAATATATTCTTCCCCATTTCCCATGCTATATTCTTTGGAAGGAAGCCACTATGCACAGCCCACATGTATGTAGGGATTTATATTCCAAATCCTTGAGGGTGGAGTATCTACATGTATCATTTGGAATTCTGCGTGGAATATTTGTCTCCCCCCACTATTAATTGTTCATTTATTTATATTGGTATGGATTCATGGATAGTTATTTATACTTTAAGTTAGAATCTGATAATTCTTTATTTTCATACTTGAATTCTTCCAACATTAACTACTGGGAATTTTTCACTTGGCTCTGGTGTACTTGTTCATTTTCCTTAATTGTTCATTTCAGTATGTCTACCCAGCAGCATCAGTATTGTTAACCCATACTCCTGTAGGAAATAATTTTAACAAGTAGAGGTTTTGTGTAGGTTCCTTTGCCTTTAGTCTTAGAGACTTCATTCATTTCAATAGTTACTTGGGTTATCAACATTTTTGTACCCCCTTTTCAGTGAAGTTGTTTACACATACAGTTAAATTATTTGTTAGAGTCAGCTATCATCCTGGGATTTCCTTGATGTCACCCCAATTTTTTTTTATCTATTTGTACAATGTAAGATTCACTCTTTCTGAAGTGGGTTTTGACAACTGCATAGTGTCATGTATTCACCACTACACTATCACACAAAATAGTTCCCTTATCCTAAAATCTTCTGTTTCATGTATTCAACCTTCTCCTCCAATAAATGCTGGAAACTATTCATCTGTTCACTTTCTCCATAGTTTTGCCTTTATAGCGTATAAATTGAATTATCTAAATTTTTATATAATTTTATACATACTGCATAAAATTATACAGTATGTACAGTATTATACATACTGTATAATTCAATTTATATGCTATAAAGCTAGAAGACTATCTAGAAGCTATCAAGCTAGAAGACTAGCTTCTTTCACTTAGCAATATGTTTAAGGTTTAACCATATTTTCATTGCTTTATGGTTCATTTATCTCTCAATAGCATGGCACTGTTGACAATTTCTATCTTTTAATTAGTGTATTTAAGACCATTGAGATTTCTTGTGATTATTTAGTTGGATTGATACCTTCCAAGTTTGGAACGGTTTCCTATTTGTTGTATTTGTTCTTTTTTTTCTTTTTTCTACCTCTGTTTATGCTTTCTGATTTTCATCGACTCAGAGTTCCAGTGTATCTTCCCAGTTTATCGATTATACATTTAAAAAACATCGTGTGGTTTCCCTGGAGTTCACAAAATAGATTTTTAACAAATCTGTTTACCTTCAAATAACACTATACTGCTTCACATGTGGTACAGACAATTTACAAAATAAAATTACCGAGTCAGTCTCCTGTCCCATGTGACTATACAGTAATGATTTCAGTCACCCATGTTTACAATCACCTTTTCCATTGCACTGCTTTTCCTTTTGTTTTTAGGTCAATGAAGAATATGAAAACTAATATACTTTCATTTCCTCCTCCTTTGTGTCTCTCCCTTTCTTTGTGTGGATCCAAGTTCTGAATTGTCTAATTTACCTTTGCCCTGAACAATTTGTTTAACATTTCTTTTAGAAATGTTTCTATTTCTGGCAATGAATTCTCTTGTTTCTTGTTTGCCTGAGAGAGTCTTTATGTCTCTTCATGTTTGAATGGCATTCTCCTTGAAGTAGAATTATAGGTTAGTTTGTCTTCTTTTGTTCTGAATTTTAAATATTTCAGTGTTCAACTTCCTTGCATAGTTTGTGACAAAAAGTCTGCTGTGATTATGTCTGTTTCTCTATAAGAAATCTATTTTAATCTAAATTATAATTTTTCTTTTTCTTCACCTTGACTATGATGTGCCTAGTGTGAGTTATTTGGTATTTATCCTGCTTATTATCATTTTTCTGCTCCATTCTTTTTTGTTGTTGCTGTTATTCCAATAATAGATTTTTTATATTTTCCTACAGTTCTTAGATATCGTGTTCTTTTTAACTCTTTATTTTTTTCTCTTTGCCTTTTAGCTTGTGGTTGGTCTTTGTTTTCTATAGTCATTTGTGCCAGAGGCTTCAAATTCTTCTAGTGTCCTTGCTTTGTCTTCCCTCTTGATTTTGCACTTTTTTATAAGTACTCCTCTTTAGTTGGGTCTCACAGCTCTTATATTTCTAATCCATTGTTATTATACTATAGGAGGTGGTGGTAAAGTTTGGGGGTGAATTTGAATATTTGATATGCTTCTGATTTGGTTCTCAGAGCTGAGATACTCACAAACATTTCTCCAGTTGTGTAGTTTTTTACCCCTAGTCACTTCTCTGTTCTCTGACTACAGCTTTGCCAATCTATTCTTTTTAAATATATAACTCCTGATGACTGTATTTTTTTTCTCCTTAGGTGATATAGGAAGGCTGGAGGGGATAGGAGAGAGAGGTGTTTCTTTTACCAACCGAAATTGGGCTCTGGTAAAGTCATTTTTCTGCGGGGTGTATCTTTGTTATGAAGAGAACTCTGGGTGTATTTTATCTGCCAGAAGTATGAGAGGGTCTCTTTTACATCTCACTGTAAGAACACAGTAGATTCCTGTTGAAGGTAAACCCCCCAAAATTGGGGCTCATCTAGGATGTGGCCCCCAGGAATCTCTCAGTCATCTGATAATCCACATCCAGTATCCAACAGTTCATCACAATTACCAGCTAAGTATCCCAGCAATTTAGGGCTTAAGTGGCTTCTACTCTAGGTAAGCCAATTTCTGTTGTGTCTGTCTCTCTACACTTCAGTGTGGCAGTTTGCCAAACTCAGTTCTCTGATGGGTCCAAGAAAGTCATTATTTTTAGTTTGTTCAGCTTCTCTTTCAAGGATAAGAGTGACGCCTTCCATGCTCTTTACATATCATAGCTGAAACCATAAATCCCCAAACTGAAAATCTTGTTTAAAATGTACATGACAACTTAAAGCCAACTTAAGAGGAAAAGAGAATCTTTTGTACTTACCAAATACTTGCCATTTTGCATCCACTTAATGTTTCCCCAAATTATAACCTTCTGTCTGATATTGTTACCTCTGGTTTCTTTCAAGACATTTTCATTATCTTTGGATTTCAACAGTTTGATCATGACATACGTAAGCTTAGTTTACTTTGAATTTACCCTTACCAGTCCTCACTGTGAATTTATTTCTTTCCACAGTTTTGGAAATTTTTCAGACATTTTTCTTCAAATATTTTTCAGACTCATTAATTCTTCTTGGGCTTCAATTGCACATTGGTTAGACACATTGTCCCAACACTTCCTAAGCCTTTTACATTTTTCCACTTTTTTGTCTTTGTGCCCCTTAGGTTGCATAATTTATGTTCATCTATTTTGAAGTTCCTGATGTTTTTGTTATTTCCATTCTGCTATTAAGCCCACTGACAATGTTATAAAATCAGAAATTGTAGTTTTCATTCCATAACTTTTATTTGTTTTTATTTTCTTCAGTGAGATTTCCTCTTTTCATTCATTTCAAATGTATTTTCTTTTGCTTCCAGGAACAAGTTTATAGGAGCTGCTTTGAAATATTTTTCTGACAATTATAACATCTAAGTAACTAAGTACTAGCATATTTTGATTTTTTGTTTCTTTGAATAGGTCAATGTCCTTTTTTTTTTTTTTTTTTTGGTGGTACGTGGGCCTCTCACTGTTGTGGCCTCTCTCATTGCAGAGCACAGGCCCCGGACGTGCAGGCTCAGTGGCCGTGGCTTACGGGCCCAGTCGCTCCGTGGCATGTGGGATCTTCCTGGACCAGAGCATGAACCCGTGTCCCCTGCATCGGCAGGCGGACTCTCAACCACTGCACTACCAGGGAAGCCTGGTCAATGTCTTTTTAATTTTTTTTTTTTATACTTACTGAGCCCTTCTTATATCCTGTATATTGTCTGTAATGTTCTTTAGACTCAGATTTCCATCACAGTCATCAGCAGCATGTTGGTGTTTCTATTTTAGCAAGGAATCAGTCTTGTTAAATTCATAGTAAAGCTGTCGCACCTTCTATGGGCAGCAGTGCAAATCTTATTTTAGTGACGTATTTTAATATGGTGTTTCGGGTCACTCCAGTGCATATATAGTTTAGGGACTGATCGAGTATTTTAGTAGTTTATTGTAGAGATTCAGAATACCTTTCTCTGGATCTCTCTCTGGGATTCACTTCCTCTCTGTAGCCTGCCTGGGCTCTTTTCCTTGGTACCTCTGGGCAGAAAGATGGTGGACTTTCCAACATTGTGTCTTCTGTTTAAGTTGGCAACTGAGGCTTGCCCTGGGGGAAAAAAGCACACAAAGTAAAACAAAATTGGGAAACTCATTGCTGGTAGACAGTTCTCCATGGGTCTCTGACATTTCATCATGTCTTTCAAGCAGTTACGATTGTAATTTTGGTAAATAAAAGTAGAAGATGCTCACTTAAATTCAAATAAGCAGTATTTTTAGTGTAAGTATATACCATGTATTTCAGGGACATGTTTATACTAGAAGAAATTGTTTATTGTAAATTCAAATTTATCTAGATGTCCTTCATTTTATCTTGAAAACCCACAGCACATGCACTGACAGATTTTATTTAAAACTATCTTTTCAAGAATGTTTGTATACTAAACAGGCTTGGAATTGGAAAGTAGTTTCTCCCTCTGAAACAGAGGCAAATAACCAGTATAAAGATAATAATGTCACCCTCTGCAGTAAAGGATTGCTTTGCTTGCAGCCTATTATGAGAGTTGCATTCTCTAAGTTCAGCTCTGAAGCAAACTTTCTATGCAGTGTATGAAGTGTCCACCTGTCTGCCTCTGCATTGCTCTTTTATTGTTCTGTGTTGTTCTTTAATTTTGACCAGAATTTATAGTTGTCATTGGATAGGATTAACTATAGTTTGTGTACACACCTGTGTCAGAATTAGAATTCCTAATTTGAAGGTTTTGCCATATTTTTTACAGTAATTGATAGCAGAAGTAGAAAATATACATACAGATATAGATTATTTGAACACCATTAACCAATTAGCATTAATAGAATAATATACCCAACCACTACAGTATACTCATATTTTTCAACTGCACATGGAATTTTCACCAAAGTAGAACATGTCATGAAGAAAATCTTGATAAATCTAAATGGATCGAAATCATATCCATATTATCTGATCATAACAGATATAACTAAGAATCAATAACAAAATAATTAGAAAAAATCAGAATGTTTTAAAAATTAAGCAACAAGTGAATTTAATTTGTAACAGTTTACAAAGCTCCCTCTTCCTAGATTTTCTAATTCATTTTTACTGAAATGTACTCAAAGTACAGATTTCTCCATTTCCTCCAGTCTTCTGGAGTCATTTCTTTTTTAAAATTGTTTTGAAAAATTTCCTCAATCACCAGGACAACACAAAATAGGAGTAGAAGCCAAATTTTGTTTAAACACACATTAAGCTCTTTTGTCAAATGGTCATAAATGTTCCTAAAAGTTTAGTGTCAACTTCAGCCCTTACCTTGTTGGAGACCAGTAAGTCTCTGGACCCGCGTATTCCTTACCCACTCTATGCTGCCTTGTTTCACGAACATTTGTTTCAGAATATTATTGTGCTATGTGAGCCAGATCTGTTGAATGGAAATATTTGGAGGTAGCTCAGGTAGTCAGATTTTTCAAAATTCCCCACTGATGGACTTCCCTGGTGGCTCAGTGGTTAAGAGTCTGCCTGCCAGTGCAGGGGATATGGGTTTGATCCCTGGTCTGGGAAGATTCCATGTACTGCAGAGCAACTAAGCCTGTGTGCCACAACTACTGAGTTCACATCCTGCAACTACTGAAACCTGCGTGCCTGGAGCCTGTGCTCCACAACAAGAGAAGCCAGTGCAGTAAGAAGCCCGTGGACCACAACGAAGAGTAGGCCCCGCTCGCCGCAACTACAGAAAGCCTGAAAAGCAACAAACCCAATGCAGCCAAAAATTACAAATTAAAAAAAAAAAAACTCTACAAATAGAAGTTTAAAGTACTTAAAAAAATAATTCCCTACTGATGCTTCCTGTGCACACTTAACTTAAAAATTCTTTTCTAGAGAAATACTCTAAGCATAGCCAAGAATTAAATTTTTTTTCACTTAACTATGTACACAAAGTTTGTTAATTAGGCTTCAAGGGCTAAAGGTCATTATTAAAGTAATTTAAATACATATTTATAAGTATCTGAAGAAAAATCAGAAGCTCATAAAATGGGGGGCAGGGGGTAAGCAGTAACAGTTGGAAGTGACCTAAGATCTTACATGTAGTTACCACCTCAGAGGTTGAGTTTAAATGTTGTTTTCCAAGTCTCCGAGATGATTATATTTTATCTGCTCTGCATTTCAATTAGTTCTTTTTCTAAAATAGTGGCAAAACTTGTACTACAAAGCATCTAATACTCTGAAAATGTTTCCTTCTTTCTCAGCATCTGATCCTAAGCTGTTTTTACCCTACAGGACTTCTTTCGACTTAGTGAGATTATGTTCTTAACACATGACCCACTGTACTTCTATTTCGGGAAAGAATCTACTTTTAGGGACTTTCCACTGGGATGTTTTAAATATTTTATGATAAGGCTACTACAAGAGGAAATTATTCAGAAACAGTTTAGAGACATGAAACCCTTGCCTAATGTAATCTGAGAGGACCAAGAGAGAAAAGCGTATCTTAATAGGTGCTTGGCGTATATTCAGAGAAACCACGCTAAACAGCCTTAATTTTGTGTAAAACTGGAGACTTCCTGTGAGACGCCATTTTCTCCACTACCAAAAAGAAAACCAAACAAAAACAAAAAAACTTTCCCGTAGTTTTAGATATTATTATTAACCTTGCCTTTCCTATCGCATTTGAAACTGTGGAAATACTCCCTCACCATTGAAATCAGTTTGCTGAACTCTGGACTGTTTACTTGAATATGCAGAATGTATCTCTCATGTTCTGCTGATTAGAGGTTAGTTTGCTGCAAATATTATAGGTTTTTATTAAGTCAAGTCTGCTGAAGTCATGCTGTGCTAGATGAAGTAGGTGGCAGCTGTGCAATTTAGCCAATTAGTGGCAAGAGTCATTTAGGAAAACACTGAAGGACCAAGGACTCCTCATCAAATTTTATTTATAACAAGGACAGGGGAGGGAAAGATCATGATAAACCCCACTGCATGAATTCCAAAGATGCAGAATGTTTTAAATATCATGCTGACGTGTTGGTTTGTACTGGGATACAGTGGGTTTAAAATTAGTGTAAAATTAATATGCTCTAAGTTGAAATTAAATTTGTGTGTACATATTCTTTGGGGGTTATAAATACTTGTAGGGAACTTATTATATTTGGCCAAATGTGTTTGTCACTTAATACTTAGTATTTAGTTATAGAAATAATACATTCTATTTAATCATTCATTTTATATTCAGTCAGTTATTTAATAAAAATGTATGGAATATTTAGTCTTTGTTAAGCCTCAAAACAAAAAACTATAAACACACTTCCTAACTCCTAAAGGAGCTACCAGTCCAGAGAGTTTGAAGCTGCAAGAATAGTTCTAGAAAATGAAGCAACTGAAAAAGGATTAATCTCCAAAATTTACAAGCAGCTCATATAGCTCAATATCAACAAAACAAACAACTCAATCCAAAAATGGACAAAAGACCTAAATAGACATTTCTCCAAAGAAGATATACAGATTGCCAACAAACACATTAATGGATGCTCAACAACACTAATCATTGGAGAAATGCAAATCAAAACTACAATGAAGTATCACCTCACATGGGTTAGAATGGCCATCATCAAAAAATCTACAAACAATAAATGCTGGAGAGGGTGTGGGGAAAAGGGAACCCTCTTGCACTGTTGGTGGGAATGTAAACTGACACAACCACTATGGAGAACAGTATGGAGGTTCTTTAAAAAACAAACTAAAAATAGAACTACCACGTGACCCAGCAATCCCACTATTGGTCATATACCCTGAGAAAACCATAATTCAAAAAGAGTCATATACCACAGTGTTCATTGCATCTCTATTTATAATAGCCAGGACATGGAAGCAACATAAGTGTCCTTTGACATATGAATGGATAAAGAATCTGTGCCACATATATACAATGGAATATTATTCAGCCATAAAAAGAAATGAAGTTATTTGTAGTGAGGTGGATAGACCTAGAGTCTGTCATGCAGAGTGAAGTAAGTCAGAAAGAGGAAAACAAATACTGTATGCTAACACACATATGGAACCTAAAACAAAAAATGTTACGAAGAACCTAGGGGTAATAGAAGAATAAAGATGAAGACATGGAGAATGGACTTGAGGTTATGGGGAGGGGGAAGGTTAAGCTGGGACGGAGTGAGAGAGTGGCACGGACATACATACGTTACCAAATGTAAAATAGATAGCTAGTGGGAAGCAGCTGCGTAACAGGGAGATCAGCTCCGTGATTTGTGACCATATAGAGGAGTGGGATAGGAGGATGGGAGGGAGACACAAGAGGGAGGAGATATGGGGATGTGTGTATATGTATAGCTGATTCACTTTAAAGCAGAAATTAACAACATTGTAGAGCAATTATACTACAGTGAAGATGTTAAAAATATAGTGCAAGAAATTCATGAGCAACTGTTGTGTACTAATTTTCAATAATGGCAAAAATATAATTAGCATCTAATATCAGAATATATGACCAAAAATCACATTAAAATAAAATTATTTTAGAAACTGGTTAAACTGCAGACAGACATATACCTTAGGGAGGAATTCATTCCATTTCTGATGTAGCTTTTCTGATGTAGTCTTCTAGGAGAAGACTCTCAGAATGATGCTCCTCTTTATAACCTAACTCACTTCTCCCCAGATCTGGGGCTGTAACTTGAGGAATGGATGAGTTTGCTGAAAGGAAGTGGACTTGGGTTGCTCAACTTTTCCTTCTCTTGGGTGATAGTTGCCTAAAGAAAATGAATAAGCTTCTCTTCTCCACGCTGACAGTTTTAGTAGAGCTAAGCCACTGCTCCATCATATTTTCAGTGCTATTGCAACTAGGTGACACAATTTTTTCTCAGTTATTCCAAACCCAGGCAGGGAATAGGTCAGGAGATTTATTGAGTTCCCAGCAACTTCCCAAAAGACTGTCTCTTATTGTGTCTAGCACATGAGGTTTACTTCCTGGTCCCCACTTCCCCAGTGAGACCAGATTAATCACTAGGCTCTCATTCAGCATTTGCAGACCAGGACCACATGTGAAAGAGCAGATTCCTATCCCCACCTCTCTCTCAAGAGACTTGGATGAATTGTCTCCAGTCCATGAATGGAATGAGGAGGGAGACCAACCTCACTCTGTACATTTCTTCTTTTCGTCCCCTTTGTTACTGCTGCAGCTGCTGCTACTAATTACTCTTTAGCCCAAGCACCAACAGTTGAACCCTTACAAGTAAATGCAAGTTTGGTGTGCTTCCCGCCATTGTTGAAGTTTCTCAAGGCTAAAACTTTCTGATGTAAGAGTTAACAAGAGATGAGCCTTAACCATTTTTGTTTGCATTTTATCTCATCTTATAAATACCATCCACACTTTGAAACCTCTTTACTGAGGTATGATTGACATGTAAAAAACTGTATATTTATTGTATACAACTTGATGAGTTTGGGGATAAGTATACACCCATGAAACCTTCACCACGGTAAAGTTCCTCCTACCCCTTTTACTATTTATTAAATTATTTTGTGATAAGAACACTTAAGAAAAGGTCTACCCTTTTAAGAAATTTTAAGCAAACAATAAAGCATTAATTATAGGCACTGTGCTGCACATTAGATTTCCAGCACTTAATTATCTGTCAAAACTGAAGCTTTATACCCTTTGGCTGTCACCTCCAAATTTAAAAGTAGCTGTCCTGATCTGTCTGTGCTGCTATAACAAAATACCACAGGCTGATTAGCTTATAAATAACAGAAATGTATTTCTCGTAGTTCTGGAAGCCCTAGATCAAAGTGCCAGCATGGTTCAGTGAGGGCCCTCTTCCAAAATACAGACTTGTATCCTCTCATGGGGGAAGGTACTGTGGAGTCCTGTGGAGTCTCATCTATAATAACACTAATCCCATTCATGAGGGCTTCACCCTCATAACCTAAGCACCCCCCAAAGGCCCCACTTCCTAATACCATCATTTGGGTATTAAGATTTCAACATATGAATTTTGAGGGGACACAAACATTCAGATCAGACCAACAGCTGAATCTATTATTCAAATTATTGTAAAAATGGTATTTTAAATTAACAATTTGGGTTGATTTAAGACCAGAGTAATGTAGTCTTGTCCATGTATTTATATAGCCTTTTTGTGCTTTTTAACTTTAGGACATCTTTGAGATGATGTAGGATTTGATAGGAAACCAAACTACAAACAAGTTAATTCATCCAAGCTTACAGTGAATTCTGGTTTTGTTGTTGTTTTCATGATATTGTACTAAGTTCCTTGTGTCAGATACCTATGGTATTATTTTTTAACTCTTAATTTTCTTTTGAAATGTGAATATACAAAAATATAATGGATGCTTCATATTACTTTAAAAATTTTTGCTATTGACAATAATCTTAGGGAATATAAAGTTTCAGGCTATAATTCTGGATTGTACAATTGCAATTTCATGAACAATAACAATTATAAAACAAACTATTTCAGTAAAATAATAAAATTGTATTAAAATTGATAGAATATCAATCTATACTCCAAGTAGGTTATATAATTTTTTTTTGCTCTAGCTGGAGTGTAAATACATAGAATCCAAAATTTCTAGTAGTCTTAAGAAAAACTGATGTGTTCTCTAATCTATAGAAGAAAGTGTAAAATAATAAAAAGAAAAAAAAAAGCTAAGATGCAGGAAGAAGAGAAATCTAAACTATTGAATAATTAATTCAATAAATATTTAGTAAATATATACTATGCAAAATTTGATGCAAGATATTGGAGTCATAATGCTGAAAGAAAAATTTATCTGGAAGAAATGTGCATTTTTCTGAGCTTTTTTTAAATTAGTCATCAGTTTATACACATCAGTGTATACATTGTCAATCCCAATCGCCCAATTCATCACACCACCACCACAACCCCCCTGCGGCTTTCCCCCTTTGGTGTCTATACGTTCTGAGCTTATTGAAAAAAAAAAAAAAGGTTAGCCTAGGCCATCAACTTAGAAGAGGTTTTCTGAGGCATATTTAATCTGAGGTCAGATAAATGTAAAATAGTATTTTGTTCATTTTACTACTACAAATTAGGGAATAAACACTTATTAGCAGGAGTACCATTTTTTGACCCAGTGTTTCAAAACAGTAAGAATTAAAGGTGTTTGTGTTTTTTTCCCTTATAAATCTTTGAATAGCTGCATAAACTAGACCTGGAATTATATTTATGCTACCTTATGAGAACTAATATATTTAATAATGTATGAATATATAAATTCCAAATATGCCAAGATTTAAAACATAAAAATTCAACATGTCTGTAGAATGTCTTCCCAACTCAGCACTATTCATTTCTTCATCTTTCTTAAATGCTAAGATCTTAGAAAAGTAAATACTATCAATAAAAATTAAGTCAGTTTTTAAGATCCTGTCAATATTAAGTTTTTATGCAGAAACCAAAAATTATCAAACATTTTCAAATAAGTGGAACATTACAAGCAAATGAAAATTTAAAATTTAACAACAAATATGGCAAACTAAAGATGTTCTTGTCCTTTTAAAATCTAAAGATAAGTTTGATGTAATCTTATTAATACAATAAGTTATCATTTTTCTTTAGCTTCAAGAGATTCTATTTACTATTGGGCCAGATTCTGCATATGGGTCCTCAATGTCCTCCTTTTTTTTTTTTTTTTTTTTTTTAATGAGAAGCTGTGTTGCTACTTAAGTTTTTAAAAACATAGCTGAAAATCTGCAGTAAACAATTTGTCTTCTCGGTGACATTTATTCACTCAAGTAGTATGTGTTGAGTATCTATTATGTGCTGGGAACATTCTATACACTAGAGGGCAAAACCAGTCAACAAAGAAAGTCATTTATCTCCTACAGTTTATAACTTCATTAGATAATTCAACACCTCTGTCATCGTGGTGTTGGCTTTTTTTTTTTTAATTTAGTTTGAGATTTTCCTTGTTCTTGGTATGAAACAGGTTTTCAAATGAAACTTGATATTTTCATATTATGAGACTCCGGATCTTATTCCAACGTTCTCCTTTAGCTGGCTTGTTCTGCCAGATATAGGGCAAGAGGTAAGAGGAGATGCTGCCTCACTAATGTCAGGTGGAAGTAGAATCCCAGTTTTCCCACCTGGAATCCCTTGACACCTAAAGGAGAAGACCCTTGTTACTGCTTTAGGGTGGGCATTCTGACTTCCATATGGTACCCATTAGCAATTTGTGGGGTGGATATTATGGGTCAGTGATGACAGAAGTCCTGGCTCCTTATCTGACCTTCACTGACATGAATCGGGCTGTTGCGTTTTACATCTTCATGAGGTCGGAAGTTGGTTCCCTATTTAGCCTAAGCTGGCATGGGGTGAACTGGAGGCACAGTTCTTTTCTGCACTACTTGTCTGAATTAGAGCAGTTACTGTGTAAAATTTTCTGCCTTTAAAAGCATATTGTCCAAAAGGCTGCCTCTTTCTTCCTCATTTGGCTAGAGCACAGGCTTTTATTGTTTGTGTTTTTTGTCTGTGCACATTGGCATTTCTGGGTTGACAGTTGCTTCAGCTCTAAATATGGAATGTAAGCCAAAAAGAAAACCCAGGGAACACATCACAATGTTTTTGTCCCTAGCTGGTCTGCTGCCTTCTCTCACCTTTAAAAAGTCTTTTGTTTGTTTTAGTTACAATGTACAGCGTTCTTAATTCTACTTAGCAGGAATAGGGAAACATGTCTATTCCTCAGAAGCACTGAATACTCTCAACACATTTGAAGAGCCAATTTATTTTTCACTATATCACCTTGTGCTCCGAAAAATTATTTTCCAGAAGAAGAAAAGGAGTTAAATAAGAAAAAAAAATAGTCGCACTTCAAAAGCAATTTTGTACTTCTGAAAAATCTTCCACGACACATGTATTAGTTTCTGGTACGTGCAAGGTGGGATCAGTTTGGCAATTATGGAATAAATACATTTTCTTTAACAGTAGAATGAAACATAAGTAATCCCCAACAATTTTCTTCTAATATATAATTGCCTCAATGCTCTAGACATACTTTGATATGTATGAAAAACTCCTTGCAATTTATTTTACATGGACTATCACATTGTGGTTGATAATTTTGATGTCAATTTGTTTTACTTTTTATGATTCAATTGTTGGGACAGAAGACACCCAGTGAAAAATTGTGATAAATCCAATAAATATAGCAATTGTGATAAGTGTGTTTTTATCCTCCAAGATTGCTGTGATTTAAAAGATGTAAAATTTTTTAAAATAAGTACAATCCTCTACTAAGAAAAATGAAGTTCGGGTCATGATACCTTGTAATATGCATGAACATTCCATACACCAATAATGATGCTCACTGCTAGTACCCTTCTTCACTTCCCTTTTGCCACACCACAAGGCTTATTAGTGATATCTTTCATCAGTTTTCAATATCACCTTGTATATTTTACATTTGAAAGGTGTTTTACCTCTTCAAGATTTGGACTTTGAAGTACTTTACATGTACTCTTCTTGATTCTTGAATATTTTTACAGTTTTAAATAGACAACCTAAATTTCTGTAAAACTACTCAATTTGCAATTTGGGGCATGTTGTTTAACCTCTGGGTCTGTTACCCTTTTTGTAAAATGAGAAAATCAGAATGGAATCATGTTTTTTGTTTTTCTGTTTGCATCTGCTAATTTACTGTAAAACTCCACATCAAAAGAGAAATCAGTTATATTTGGGAAAGTTATTTTCAAATTAATATACTTCTGAAAACTGAAGTAAGATTTTCATGTTTTTTTAAATAATTGCTCGCAAGGTTGTTTCCTTGTTTTTTTCAGATAAATAACATTGTAATTCGATTTCCCTACATCACTCTTGATTATTCCTTTGCTTTCTGTATTTTGAAGTAAACTTGTGGCTCTTCCAATCTGGCTTTGTTGTTCAGAGTAATGTCATATATTTAGTGACTCAGGATATATGTATGTTTGGATATAAAGAGAGAGAGTGTTCAGGGAGAGAAAGACTTACTAGAGAGACTAAAGAAAATGCAGAAAAGACTTCACTTAACTACTTAGTTTTATCAACTTCCATAACAAAGCAAGTAGAGCAATGAATAGTGGAATCTGCTCCAAACACAGAGGAAGCAGGGCTGTGCTACCTGAATGGATGGAGAAAAAAAGAGCACTTTATGCTCATTTACTCATCTATCTTGTAGTCAAAAATCTAACAAATGGTTTATATTTAAAGGGTAAACCAGATATAAGGGTAGCAGCAGATAATTACAGCCAGTCTTCCCCTTTCAAATTTGAGCTACTGGGCTGAGACTCTTCTCTGGCTGAGCACTCAGGTGAACACATGAAAGTGCATGCATGTTTTTAAAAAATTAATTTTCTCATTGAGTAGAAAAATAATCTGATAAAAGTCAGGTACTTGACCAATTACACACAGTGGGCACTCAATAAAAACTTGTTGAATGAATGGATGAGTACCCAATTCCTAATAGCTTGGTCAGACCACATTTTATTCCTTAGTTTCAGGTGTACACGTATGACTTCTTTTTTAGAGCAGTTTTAAGTTTGCAGCAAAATTGAAAGGAAGGTACAGAGATTTCCCATATGCCTCCCCACATACATAGCTTCCCCCATTACCAGCTCTGTTTTGCATCTTTTTGAGTGTATTTTATTGAGTATAGTTGATTTACAATGTGTGAATTTCTACTGTGCAGCCAAATGATTGTTACACATTCTTTTTCATATCCTTTTCCTTGTGGTTTATCACTGGATATTGAGTATTGTTCCCTCTGCTATCCAGTAGGACCTTGCTGTTTATCCAACCTATATACAGTAGTTTGCATCTGCTAATCCCATACTCCCAATCCATCCGTCCCTCAACCCCTCCCCTTGGCCACAACGAACTGCATAATTTTATTATATATAAATGAAAATAAATCCATGCTAAAAAAGGAAACTATTCTAGGCTTCCAAGCACACAGTCATAATGCAGAGTACATTAAAGTTGAAGCTGACAGCTTCTCAAATTAGCCACCATTTGTATATTCAGAGTCCATGTTAGAACACTAGATGATCTGTCCATTGGTGTGAGTGAGGTGTTAAAGTCTCCCACTATTATTGTGTTACTGTCGATTTCCTCTTTTATAGCTGTTAGCAGTTGCCTTGTGTACTAAGGTGCTCTTACGTTGGGTACATATATATTCATAATTGTTATATCTTCTTCTTGGATTGATTCCTTGATCATTATGTAGTGTCCTTCCTTGTCTCTTTTAACATTCTTTATTTTAAAGTCTATTTTATCTGATATGCGTATAGCTACACCAGCTTTCTTTTGATTTCCATTTGCATGGAATATCTTTTTCCATCCCCTCACTTTCAGTCTGTATGTGTCCCTAGGTCTGAAGTGGGTCTCTTGTAGACAGCATATGGATGTTATTTTCTTAGTACTTTACTCAATACAAGACAACTTTTAGGAAAACAATGCTGTAAGATGGTACATGTCACTAAAAACATATTGTATGCTAGTTTCCTGGGACGGTTTGAAACTATTTATTTCATGTCTAATTTGGGAATAAAATATTTCATTGCCTTGGAACAGTATTTGGATGAATTAAATGCAATTATTCAATTAAATGAACACTTAATGGGAGACTTCTTATGAAAAGTACAGTTCTGGGGAGTGTTGAAGATTCAGCAGAGGGAACACACAGTGCTGTGGGGATCATGGTTCTTCTTATGCAGACTCCTCAAGTTTTATCTGGAAAACTTCGGTAGCCCCTAACTTATCATTCCCATGAAGTTCTGACTAAAGCATATGAGAGACGCAAGTGTCTCTCCTGAGCCTATTTATGCAAAACTACTGAGACTTTAACTGGTTGATTCCATCTTCTTAGTGTTAACTTTTTCATATTTTTTGAATGTATAAAACAAGATTGCCTAATACACCTGTAGTCACGCTCTGCGTTTAATGAGTATGATTTGTAATTTCTTAATATTCCATGGCAGAATATGACAAGTTATGTATCTTTTCCTAATTGGTAGGAGCATATGCTTCTCAGATACAGCACATCATAGTCACTTTTCATGTAGAAAAGTCAGTCTTTAATGCATGATTCTTTTCCCAGTGACTAACACAGAGCCTGTTACTTTACTGATGGTCACAACTACTTATTAAAGATGAACATATGAACAAATAATGGAACAAGCAAATAAATGCATGAATGGCAGTGTTAATCAGGAAGTTCCAGCTCAAATGAAAAATGGGATAGAGGTGTTAATGGAAAAAACTTGTACTAGAAATATGATCAGATATTAATTTCACAACCCACCTCTTGTTAAAAGAGGTGATAATATATTAGCAGAACCTGTTTTCACCTTTTATTTGATAAGGACTGATTCTGCATATGGAAAGACTTGAGTGAATGTGAATTAATACATAGTATTATATATAGTAGGAGACCATAATTGCATTAAAAATATTGTTTCCTCAATACCTATGTAACCAAAAACTTTAACCAGACCTTTTCTGAGCTCCATTTCCAGATATTCAAATGATGACTGGTCACCTCCAATATCCCATAGATGCCTGAAATATACAAAAAGTTTGGTTTATCAGAAGGGAGATCTTGACACAAGGATATGTGTTAACATAATTTATTAAAAGCTGTGTTCAGGAAAGACTAACAACTGTGCTTAGGGTTGGGGGGAAGTACCAGAAAAATTTGGAGGCTAAGAAAGGGTAAAATATCAAGTATGATATGTAGAACTTTGGCTTAATCCTTCAGGGAATCTCTGGAGACAGTGCAGGCCACATGTCAGAGTTGCCCTGCTCAGATGCAGGGGAACTATAGAATATACCCTCTTGTACCTGGCAGTTATTGGTTGAAGGCCACCTCAGGACACATGTAAACTCCCTGGCAATCTGGCTATGTGTGAATGCCAGCAAGCAGGCTCCTGTAGACAGATGGGATGCCTCTGGAATAGACCCAGTTGCTCACTGCTGGGAGTCAGCATACTCAAAATGCCAAGGGATCCAAGGGGTTATGGGTGAGCCCTGGAAGCATCTGCTACATAACTCAGTCCAAAAATGTTCCAGCTATTCCATTTTTCTTCACCCCCTTATGTTCAGTAACCAAAAAGTCATTTTAATATATTTTCCCAGTTACACTCCGATGCAGATGCTCTTCTCTTTACCTTTTCACATTGTTGTAATCCAGATCCTCCTGTCTGCTTGACTACACACACTGAAGCTGTAATCTTACCTATAGGCTGTCTCCCTCCAATTCTTTCTGCACAACACAGCCAGTTGTTCATTTCTCAACCAGAAATCTGAACAAATGACTTGCTCACAAAAATGTCCACTGTTTATTCCCCCCATCACCAAAGGGGTTTCTATTTGCCCAGTTTCCTAGAAAGGCTTCAGTGTTTAATATGATATAGGACCATCATAACGTGCTGTGTTCTCTGCCAAACCTCCGTACTCGGTGTACAACAAGGAATCAGTAAGCCCTGTACTGATTCATGTCTTCTATTTTACACTCCATCTCCTCCCTCTCGTGGCCTCACCTCATCCTGGCTGACCTAGATGCTATCCTAGTTCAGGAAGCTGTTCAGAAAACATGCTGAACGTGAAGACACCTCTGACGGATCTTTTTATTTACAGCCAGCCCCTGCCCCTCAGTACACACCAGCATAAATCACTTAGCAGCATGGTTACATTTCTATACACTTGTATTTTTGCATTTAATAACTTGAGCAGTTATTCTCAAATTAGGTGTGATTTTTGGCCCTCGGGGACATTTGCCATGTCATGAACAATTTAGGGTTGTCTTAATTAGGGGAGTATAGGTACTGGAATCTAACGAATAGATACTAGGGATGCTGCTAAACATCCTGCAGTGCACAGAACAGACCTCACAACAAAATATTATCTGGCTCCAAATGCTGAGGTACGGAGCTTGAGAAACTGCCCTAAAATGACATTATTTATATGTCTGTACTTGTCTCTGTTACTACCTAGACCTCTTTAGGAACGAGTTGTGTCTTCCTCATCTTTAAGGGCTTAGTACCTAATATACTTCCTGGATCATTGGCTTCTTGTAAGAGTTTAGTTCAATTGATATTAACCTATCATAAATGAGAAAATTACACTAGTGGAGAAATACATACTAAGATTACAACCCTAACAATGATATTTTCCCCCCAGTTTTTGGTTTCAAAGTCATTGGTTTGGACAAATTTGGAACCTAAACTCTAATCACAATTTGTCTTATATTCAGTGGATCTATTTATAAGCTAATACTCCCTCTTAGCACTATTTAGATTGTTCCGCTGGAAATATATGCATATTTATAATCCCTATTGGCTTTCAGATAAGTACAGTTAAAGAGATCAATGACATTTGCTGCCTGTTTTTGCAAAGGTGGAGTTCAGGTGCACTAAAACATGTACATCTCCTTATGGGGTAGCTGCTCTGGCAGTTGGGGTATTAGAAACAGCTGTGAATTTCATCATGTGGCTTTCACAATGGAAAAAGGGGTCCCCAAAATGTCATCTGTACAATTGCTTTATCTTCAAAAAGAAAGCAAATATATTTCACAAGTATATGAAAGGGCTAACTATAATAGTCTAATATGTTTTTAGCCTTTCCTGAATTTAAATGTACTGTACCTCCAGTATTCAGGAAGTTCAATAAGTAACAGAATTTATAATGGAAACAATTTACTACAAGAGATGTGAGACTGCAAAACACTGAGTTGACAAAAATAGAAAACAGCAGCCAGACATATTTTATTATAGAAATGCAAAGTTGTAACCTAGTCCCAGTGTGTACAACCCCCCCCAAACTGTACATAGGATAAATATATATAAATTTTGCTAATCAACGTAATGCCTGATAGATTGAAGGTTACACGTTAAATGTATTAAGGACCATTCTAAAAATTAATTTACCTAACAATTTCCTTAACTTCTGAATATCTGTTCACTATAAGAAAGGAAAGAATATAGCATTCAATCAGTCATAAATATTTTTCTTTTGCTTAGGATGAGAACTAGCATACAAAGTGTTCATTATCCCGTATTCAGATTTGAGACCACATTACAAAATTTAGGATACTTTTTATAGCTGGAAGTACTTTCCTTCTTCCTAGCATGATATACTTGGGCTCAGTGGTTGGTGGCAAACACAATTATTAATAGATCGGAGAAAACTATCCCAATTTTCTCAGTACTTAATTACTTTAATATTTAAATTCTGGCCTTATAAAAAATCTCAGGTGGTGCAGTCAAAATTTATATGAAAATGCAAATGGGAAATTAATTGAATTTATTTAAATAATGTGTGTTCTTTTTTCATATCTGCCTGAATATATTGTGAAGGCAATTTATCCTAAAAAATTGAGATGTTTTGTTAAAAATGTTACTCTCACACAGACATTAATCATCTTTCTTCACATTCTTAATTTTGGATTAATTCATAGTTTTCTTTTTATGAAAGATCTGCCTCTGTAAATAACCAGAGTGAATTTTCATTTGAAAATTTTAATTTGAAAATTCACTCAAATTATGAATGTATACAAATAAACTAACAAAACATATATATTTGTCCAAAATAAGAACTATCAGTAAAGTGATGGGTGTGTGAATATATATCATGTTAACGTGATGTCTTGATTTTTCCCATATGCAACAAACACCTTATTAATTCCCCTATGATTTATTAAGACAACCTTAAATTGTAGCATATAAATTATGTTGCCATTTTTATCAGGGTGTTTGGTGTCTCCATTAATAAAAAGAAAGAAGAATTTTGCTTTAAGGAAGGTAAATGAAAACTTTCATTCTTTAAAAATAATTTCAATATGTACAAGTTGGTAATGTGCCTATGGTTCACTCTGAGAAAAGAGAAAATAAGTTTTCTTAGAGTATTTTTTGGTATTATATTTTGTCTAAAATAATTGGGAAAATATGTAATGCCATTATGCTCTTAAGAATGGGTAGTTTCCTTCTTTACACAGAACCTGTGACCATGGCAAATACAGCAAACATTAGTTAGCAAATTACAGAAGTATTGAGAATGTCCATCTTTTTCTTCAGGGGAGGCACTGACACCTAGAATTCTGGGTTTTTTTGTTGTTGTTGTTATTAAGTACCTGCCAGTTCATGAAAGTGAGTTTATGTTTTCCCATCACTCTCTCACCAGCCAAAATATAAGAATAGCATCTCGGGTATCACTGATGTCAGTCACACATGCTGGACTGTAAGATTGTGCTGGGAAGGGCATATTTTCTGTGTGGTGACTAACTAAGCGCCTCTTCCTTTTGATGAGCATTCATGGAAAAACAGAATGCGATAGCTAAATTCTTAATCACCCCATGGATAATCAATCACAGTTACACAGCTGGAAAAATGATAATGAGGAGGAGGCTGAGGCAAGACATCAACTCTGCTTTCTTCGTGTTTAAAATATACCTTAGGGGGCTTCCCTGGTGGCACAGTGGTTGAGAGTCCACCTGCCAATGCAGGGCACACGGGTTCGCACCCCGGTCCGGGAAGATCCCACATGCCACGGAGCGGCTGGGCCCGTGAGCCATGGCCGCTGAACCTGCGCATCCAGAGCCTGTGCTCCGCAACGGGAGAGGCCACAGCAGTGAGAGGCCTGTGTACCGCAAAAAAATAAAATATACCTTAGGGATTGTTGTTCTTTTCATGGGAGTGCAGTTCTCAATTTGGGAGGCAAATATGAAAGAAATAACCCGGTTACCTTCCCCCATGTGGTTTTTTAGATAGTTGTTATCCTTTAATAAAACAGTGATCCAGAGCAAGAGATTTTCTTCAGTCTGATTAAAGTAGTGAAATTCATCTAAGTGCATTGTAAGAAAACTGACCTAAAACATTTTTGTTAATGACACAAAAACAGAGCTCTCAGACTTTTATTTTGTATACGAAAACTAATAGGTGCCTGTTGTGGACACTTAAGGGAACCCAGAGTTGCTCTCTGCTTCTCACCTGCCATCCTGGTTACACCCTTCAAACCCCAGGAACAAGTCTGAATCCTAACAATAATGGTCTGGTTTTGAAAAGGTTGTTGTGAATTTAAGAGGTGTGTTACTGAGCTTAGGTGAAGATGCATGTGTACTCTCAGGATCTTTTCCATGAACTGGTGTTAGGGGCCGGTAAGAAATCTCAGGTGGCATCCAATTCTTGACCATCCTGAGGAGATCCAGTAGAAAATCTGAATCGGACAGAACTGGGCTTAAATACCCAGTTTAGCTATTCACAAGCTTTAAGTGACCTTGGACAAGTTATCAATAACTCTGTTTTTAACATTCACAGTTATAAAATAGGGAAATGACAACACTTGCCTGTAACTGGGATACTCTATCAAAAGTGTCTGGCATATAGAAGGTTCACAACTAATACTAGTTTTCATTCTCTCTGTCTAATCATTTTCTTCCCTTTCCTTTATGAATGAGAAATGCTATTAAAATGGTTCAGGAGCATTATGAGTTAAATAGCTTTCTTTTTGTGGGGAGTTGTTGATCCAGGTTTTTACCTCACCACTCTTATCCACAGTTTCTCTGACACGTGTTACATTCTAGACAATTACTGGCCAGACATCTGGAACATAGTCTATAAAGCAGTGATTTCCTCTTTCTATTTTCTGATACATGTTGCCTGGTGGAAACAAGAAGTCCCTGTATGAAATATTTTTCTATCATGATTGGAAATAGAGTAATTTAAGTGACTATTATCATTATGTGCACAACATAATACAAGAACACACACAAGCTGAAGATACTATTCTAGTCAATAACAAAGAAGAGGAAAGAATAGATGAAAAACGTAATTATCCTCAAGGCTGTACAATGATTTGTGCTTCTATGGTGATAGCACCCTTCTCCCTGCCTTCCCAGTTGCATTGTCTTCTTTGTATACGAAGAAAAGAGAAGCACTCTCCTAGCCATGAATCATTCATCCCTGGAACAGAAAGAGATTTCCTTCTGTTCAGTGGGCACTCAGGGCTCATCACAGGCTGTGAGGCACAGCAATGGGCAGTAATTAGCTCCTCTTTCCCATTCAGCTGTCACACCATCTACTTCTCCAGCCTTTCCTTACTGCTGCATGCAGTAGGATTATTTTTCTTCCTAATAAACATTTATGAGCATCAATAAATTTAAACTAGAATGAAATAAAGTCACTAAATACCTCTTGGTAGATAGATTCTTTTTAAATTTATTTATTTTTTGGCTGTGTTGGGTCTTTGTTTCTGTGAGTGGGCTTTCTCTAGACGTGGTGAGCAGGGCCTACTCTTCATTGGGGTACACGGGCTTCTCATTGTGGTGGCCTCTCATTGCAGAGCACAGGCTCTAGATGTGCAAGCTTCAGTAGTTGTGGCACATGGGCTCAGTAGTTGTGGCTCACGGGGTCTAGAGTGCAGGCTCAGTAGTTGTGGCTCACGGGCTTAGTTGTTCCGCGGCATGTGGGATCTTCCCAGACCAGGGCTCGAACCTGTGTCCCCTGCGTTGGCAGATGTATTCTTAACCACTGTGCCACCAGGGAAATCTGGTAGATAGATATTTTAAGCAAAACGTACAGGTATATTCATAGGTTCCAATTCTCCTTAGGTTAGTTCACAAGAGATGCCTATGCAAATTGAGGTTCCTTAAAAAACTAAAAATAGAACTACCATACAACCCAGCAATCCCACTACTGGGTATATGCCCTGAGAAAACCATAATTCAAAAAGAGTCATGTACCAAAATGTTCATTGCAGCTCTATTTACAATAGTCAGCACACGGAAGCAAGCTAAGTGTCCATTGACAGATGAATGGATAAAGAAGATGTGGCACATATATACAATGGAATATTACTCAGCCATCAAAAGAAACGAAATTGAGTTATTTGTAGTGAGGTGGATGGACCTAGAGTCTGTCATACAGAGTGAAGTAAGTCAGAAAGAGAAAATCCAATACCATATGCTAACACATATATATGGAATCTAATTAAAAAATGTTTCTGAAAAGCCTTGGGGCAGGACAGGAATAAAGACGCAGATGTAGAGAATGGACTTGACACAGGGAGGGGGAAGGGTAAGCTGGGACAAAGGGTGGCATGGACATACATACATTACCAAATGTAAAATAGATAGCTAGTGGGAAGCAGCCACATAGCACAGGGAGATCAGCTTGGTGCTTTGTGACCACCTAGAGGGGTGGGACAGGGAGGGTGGGAGGGAGATGCAAGAGGGAGGGGATATGGGGATGTATGTATATGTATAGCTGATTCACTTTGTTATACAGCAGAAACTAACACACCATTGTAAAGCAATTATACTACAATAAAGATGTTTTAAAAATGCATTGTACAGTCCTTTTGTACAGCCTTATTTCTCCTTTCTGCTTGTACAGTTTGCTCACTGCAACTGTAACAGTGTCTATCATGCTGTAAGGACTGTGCAAGGCTGAACCCACGCTAAGGTTCAGAAATTAAGAGATGAATTCCACAGATGATGTCTCTGCTTGCCTAATTCTGCTTGTATAGCTCTGTAAGTCCTGCGGAGAAGCAGCATCATACCTTCCCCTGCTGTGCTGAGCCATTGCTCTTAGTCAAGCCTCCTGTTTTTAAGACTCTGGTCAGGCCAACTCTCTTAATGTGTGCAGATCCACTGCACAAAAATTGTTCTGGTTGGGGAAAGAGGGTAGCAGACTTCCATTAGAGGAATCCTGTCCATCTGTTTAAACACTTCCTCCTCGACAGGGCATTCTGTCTGGTTGTCATGGAAAAGAGATACAAAGCCAGCTACTCTTCGTGCCCACTCCCAGAGATCCACACACTTTGCCCCTTTCCCAAACTTCTTTGGCTGCAATCTTCTAACCTTTGTTCTTCCTGGTTCCTAGCTAAACCTCTAAACAATTTGTTCAGGAATCCATGTCTATCTGTACCTCTGGCATCCCTGCATATAAGGTGAATTACCAAGTACACAGCTAACTGCTCTGTTCAGTGGAAATATTTCCCTTGATGATTGCCTGCAGGACCATGCTTCATAGGCCTGTTGCGTAGCAGAATAAATATAACACACAATCACTGCAGTGCATGATGGTAATGCGATGAGTTTGTAAACAATGCTCTTCTCCTTTATGTGGTTATTATGGAGAAGTCCCTAAAAAGTTACACATGTAAAGTGAGCACTGATGTAGCAGAGGTGACAAAGGAATCAAAGTCACCTATTCAGCACACTTTTGCCTTTGGACCTTCTCAAGGTCAAGTCCACAGTGCATTTTCGTCAGTGCTCAGTGGATTGCTTCTGCTGCAGCCCTAGGCGGCCTGATGGATCTCAGAGGAACCAGGTCAGGATGGGCTGCTCTGGATGCATAGCCTCTTATCCCAGGGCCAGATGTTTGTCTCTAATAGGGGCCAGTGCCAAAACTGACGGCTGTTTTTAAAGCAATGAGTAGTTCCCCACCAGAGGAGGCAAGACCTGGCGTTAATGCCTAAGAAGTCTCATTTTTGGCTTAATAGAGATGTAACAGGGTAGTTTCTCTCCTGGGGTACCTCTAGCAGTGCCAGATTTGTGGGATCACATGGCATGAGTGGAAAGGCAGCTGGCTCTGCAGAACCCTTTCTTGCTAAGGGACATCTGAATCAACTGATAAATGCATTGGCATAGCATTCCAGGTGTGATATATGCCACCTCCAGAGCCCAAGGTGGCCCAACAGGCTTAAAGGAGAGGTCGTACCAAAGTGCAAGAAACAGCCCTGTACCTTAGAGGAGATAGGTAGACAGACTCATACTATCAGAACCTGAAAATTGTTATCATTGTGGCAGATTCCTTGGCCATTGTGGGCCTTATTTCTCGCCCTCTGCAGTGTATGTCTTACTGAGTTACCCCGAGTACCACTTCCTGGTTAGTGCAGTTGCAGGGAACATGATTGCATCAATATCATGACCAGTGTGATGTTCTGTAGGACAATAGGGTGGCAAAAACCTCTGTCCACTATATTGTAGCAGAAATGGAGGAATAAACACAGCCCTGGGGCAAGACCGTACATCTGTACTGCTGTCAGTGTCACGTAAGGAAGCTTAAAGTATAAAATAGAGAAAAGTAAACAAATCAGAAGTTTGTACATTGGTAAATTTTCAGAGTGGACGTGTGCTGATAATCAGTGCCAGGGCGGGAAAGAAATCAGCTGTTTTCAAGGGGGAAAACCACAGTCTTGGCATCTAACACTGGAGACTGATTTTGCCTTTTTCAGTACCTCTTTGTATCTGTCGTCTTTTGCTCAACATTACCTTTGTGAGATCCATCCGTGTCACTGTATGTAGTTGTAAATTATTTATTCTTACTGCTCCATAGAATTTTGTTTATGAGTATATTACAGTTTATTCAGCCAACTGCTTAGGCACATTTGGGCCTTCAGTTTGAGGCTGTTACACGTAGTGCTTCTAAAAGACTTTTGTGCATGTCTTTTGTTAAATATTTATAGGAATTTTTCTTTTGTATGAACCTAGGAGAGAAATCATTAGGTGGTAAGGCTTACAGATGTACAGCTTTAGCGTATGCTGCTAAGCAGTCCTCAGATGCACCTGCCCCAATTTATACATCACTAAGACAGATATCTGAGAATTTCATTTGATGCACAGCCCTCCAACACTATTCTTTTTTCTTTTTTTCCATTTTTGGCAATGTTGATGGGTGTTTAGAAGTATGCTGTTGTGATCTTATTATTATTTCCTAGGTAATGAATGAATTTAAGTGTATTTTTGTATTTATTGCCAGTTGATGTCCTATTTTTGTGAAGAAGCTGCCCAATTAGTTTTGCCCATCTTCCAATAGAATAGCCTGATTTTTTTTTTTTTTTTTTTTTTTTGCCGTACGCGGGCCTCTCACTGCTGTGGCCTCTCCCGTTGCGGAGCACAGGCTCCGGACGCGTAGCCTCAGTGGCCATGGCTCACGGGCACAGCCGCTCCGCAGCATGTGGGATCTTCCCGGACTGGGGCACGAACCCGTGTCCCCTGCATCGGCAGGCGGACTCTCGACCACTGCGCCACCAGGGAAGCTCTAGCCTGAATTTTTGATACACAGTCTTTTGTATTTGAATATGAATAATTTGTTGCCCGTAATTATTGCGACTATCACCTCTCTGGGCTTGACTTTTTAACTCTCTCACTGATGTCTTCTCCAGATAGTTCTTAACTTTGATCAATAGCCACACACACTCAGTGCCAGAGGCTGCATTAAGTTACTGTATCTGTGTATCAATACCCTATGTTGATGTACCAGCTGCAATTGAAGTGCCGTCTGTTTAAGTTTAGGATATTCCACAATTATCTGGCACAATTTGATTTTTTTTTCAGTACCCAGACTGGGAACTAAATGTGGATGTTTAGGGCACACGGCTGCCTAATCTTTTACTTCTTTGATAGGGGCATTAACCTTTTTAATTCATTCTCTTTGACTTTGCTTGTGTGGTAGGGGGAGAGGAGGGTTTCGGGAACTTCCACTTGACCTTCCCCATCTTAATGGTTCTTAAATCACAAGTAAGAAAATGTTTACAGCGTTCTTCTCCAGTTACACCTTATGCACCCCAATTATACAATTGGAAAAATCACATAATGAGTACACATTTTGGAGTGACTTCGAGATGTGTGTGCCTCAACCCCATTGAGCACCAGGCCTCCATATGCTTTCACTTAAACATCAGTGTTTTGGTTCTGCTGGTATCAGAATCAGTTCAAACCTGAGACCCAACAGCTTTTAGGTGGCCTGTGTATTCTGATTTCTTCATTATGTATATTCATAAGTATATGTTTAAGAGGTCTGGATTCTCCTTTGATTAAAACATCTTAGATCTGATAATTGACTTAGATCTGGAAAGTGATTGATGGGTCATCGTTTACAGTTGCTATGGTTGACCTCTTCATTTGCTTCTCAGTTCTGTCTTTACTTTCTGCTTCTCTAAGCCAAGTAATACCCAAGGTGGTTTGCCATCTATCTCACCCCTCAGGTCACTTAGCCATTGTCAAAGATCCCTGCAAGTCAAAGCATCCTGGTTGTCTCCAGTCTTGCCTTTATGGTGGTTACCTGCACTTGGCCTTGATCAGTTAACCACCACACTTAGCCTCTGATCTAAAATCCTCATATATACCGATATTGAGAGCCTAGTTTCATAGCAGCATAGCCTTCTATCAACAACAGCATAGAGAAGCCAGTTATTACTTCTCAAAGCTGTTACTGTCTAACTTAACTAATAACCCACTTTATGTATGGCTTTAGCAATGGAAGTGGTCTTGTATCTTTCTTTCTTTCTCTTTTTTTAAAGCTGTGGTTTTCTTTTTTTGTTGAAGATGTTGGGGGTAGGAGTTTATTAATTAATTTATTTTTGGTTTGTTGGGTCTTCATTTCTGTGCGAGAGCTTTCTCTAGTTGTGGCAAGCGGGGGCCACTCATCGTGGTGCGCAGGCCTCTCACTATTGCAGCCTCTCTTGCTGCGGAGCACAGGATCCAGACGCACAGGCTCAGTAGTTGTGGCTCATGGGCCTAGTTCCTCCACAGCATGTGGGATCCTCCCAGACCAGGGCTCGAACCCGTGTCCCCTGCATTAGCAGGCAGATTCTCAACCACTGTGCCACCAGGGAAGCCCTCGTATCACTCCTGAAGGACATAGTCAGGTGATGCATCTCCTGGTTTTACACATTAAATCTATTGTAACATCTCCATATCCACATCTGTGAGGCTTTTTTATCTTTTAAATTTTCTGTCACTCATGGTAGCCCCCCACTGTGTCCATAACAAAACTATTCCAGTAGCATATTAGGAATAGCTCAGGTCTCATTGACAGGGTGTTTAATCTCAGGTCACAGGAATATATATCCATGTCAGTAAACTCTCCCGTATCCACCCTGACAGGTCTTCCTGTCTGATCCAACATCTTCAAGACTTACTACATGTGTTCACCTGTTTTCAGATCCCAAAACCCTTTGGTAAAAGAGTGGTATCTTCTCATAGCAGAGAAAGAATTCATCATCTTAGGCTCTGCTTAAATGCTGCCCAAGTTTTTCACCTGGAGATTATATATAACTAACTAGATAGATGAGGGAATATTTTTAGGAGCACAAATACTGTCTTGGAAAGTGCTCATCTCATGCAGGATAATCTGAGCTTTCAGGTTTATTGACCAAATATCACCGTCCCAGGACTCAGTATCCTATTCTTTCTCTACTAAAGTCCTGACTTTGGCAAAGGATATCTGCCAAGCCTAAATGTTGAGTTTCCTTTGTAGTTTATAAGCTATAATCAACAGGTAACTACTCTGCACTATTGATGATTACAGTTTCCCCGTTCCATTCAAGTACCACCACGAACCAAATAATGTTTCACTTCCCACCTGTACTTCATCAAGTTCACCACCAGTGAAACAAATGGTCATTGTAAAACAACTACACATCAGAGTTATTAGCTCCACACCACCCCTAGTCATAAGGTCCTTATTGACTCTGGTACAAATCAGGGGACCTAGAATTCCCTCTTTAAGACATTCTTGGTAGGGCCACATTTATAGCCAATTCTCTTAACCTTGGTTCCCTCAAAAGTGGAGCCTAAGAAAATACATTGAATGCAAGGACTTTAATTTTGGAAGTGCACCTAAGCAAAGGAAAGCAGCAGTGAGGAGCGTAACAGGGAAGGAGGGACAGTTAGTGCAGAGTTGAAATGTTGAGCTGACCACCACTGTGGATAAATGGATTTTATCCCACTGGCACCTTTCTAAAGAGCTTTGTACAATGCACCTCAGGGTTCTCCACCATAATGACAGATTAAAAGTGCAGTTACCCATCAGATAACTAGATAACCCTTTTGGCAAGCATTGCCCGAAAAGGTTAATAACTCACTCCACTTCCATGTTTGTGCAAGTTCATGAGAGCTGAGAGAGCGCCTGCGGAGATGTTCTGATTGGTATCCGCGTTGCACTGAAGCAGATGCTGGTCAATTGGTTGCAGCAGTAATAGCTTGAGTAGAAAAGTGGGCTGAGAAAATAAATGTGGTGTACAGATGTTACAACTGATTTCAATTTTATTCAATTCCCTGGTCTCAAGTACTGACTATTGCTCTTTTTCTTCTTGTGATTCCTTTTTTTTGATTCACATCTTCCAAAGACTGTTATAGAAATCTTTTCATAAAAATATTTATTGAAAATTGTTTACCAGAGTTTCATTAGAATGATATGTTGATATGAGTAATATAGAATAAGGAATTTGTTATGGCAGTTAGACTGTACTCAGTTTAGGTAGCCGGTAAAGTATATGCAAGACTTTTCCATCTGGTCAAAGAGGCTGATGGTAGGGAGGAGAGCCGAATGTGAAGTGGAGGAGAATAAGGGCAAGCTAGACCCTGCAAGAGTCAACAGGGACACATGAGAACCAAATGAAGAATGTTTCCTATAGTCTCATCTGTCATGCGGTAGAATAGGTACCCTTCAACCCACGCTTGATCAGGGCTCAGAGAAGCTAAAAGGGGACCCGTGGGCTTATGTGCACCCCATGCCAACAAGGTGAAGAGGCCAAGGCTTGACTACATGTGTGAGCTGTCACTGTACCTGGTACCTACCTCCAAACTTGAAACTATATGAAACGACTTCTTCATGTCTTCTGTCTAAATCTCATGCATATTTTTCTCATGGCTAACTCCAATTTAGAATCATAGAGGTGATGGAATTTATGAAAAGGTATTTCTAATTTAAGTTGGCCCATAATATGGTGAGCACTGTCCACTTAGCATCCATATACACCTCCCTTAATCCTGACTAACTTCCAAGCAGAGACAGTAACATAATTGTGCTTGCACCTAACGGGATGAAACTATCCCTGGTAGAGCTGAGAGGAGGAAAATAATCTTCCCCAAAAGTGGGTGCAGAGTGCCGTAATACATGTTTGGGTGTTGCGCATTTCTTTCCTAGTTGAATCACAATTGCCTTTGCTTTATTGCTACTTCAATACAGAGATACAAGGTTTATATTAACACATCTTTTGCATTCCAGACATTCTTCTCTTTACCACTGTTATGTGTCAATAGTAGCAACCCTGTTTCCCTTCCAAATGAGAATTGATCACTCTGGCCAGCACACTAGCACCGTTAATTACCTGTTGATTCACTGGTACAAGGAACCCAACAGGGACATATAGTGGTCTCAACTTCCAGTGAATGGAATCACTGTGGTGTCCTTTGATAGAACCATCCCTCCCCAGAAACTAACACTGCTAGATCAGTAGAAACAAAAGTCAAGGGACTAGGAAGCAAACATTTCACTAGTGGACCACTAGGAGCAATAATGAGGGAATCCATTTCTATTTTCACCCTCTTAATTCCCAGACCTGTGAATCCTGGCTGTGGGAGAAACAACAACATATATAAATCACAGATGTCACAGGTGCAGAACTGAGACGGCATCCTTGAGGACATTATGCTGCCTTCAGAGGTTGACACACAGAAAGGAATCTTCAAAAGACTGTTCCATTGTTCTATCAGGCCAGCTGCTTTGGGATTATGGATAACTTAATAACAGTGATTTCCAAGAACGTGAGCCCATTGCCACCCTTCTGTAAAATGTCTTATTAGAGGCAAAGATCAGTGGAATATCACTGTGATAAATAAGGCATTTGTAATTCTACAGTGAAAGGTTTTAACAGAAGTGTTGCAGGCAGGGTACGCAAATCCATGAAGGTACCACTGATAGTAAATATTCAATTTGATCCTCACAGGATTTATAAGGAATATCAAGAAGGCAAATATTAAAAGCCAACATCACTACTTCTGTGATAGACTTGAAATTAGAAAAAGCCACATTTTATTGTTAGCCTATTATAAAAATATATTTAATAATATCTCATAAGTTATTTATTGTTTATTTAAATATATATGGGTAAGTGGCTAGATACTTCTCCATCTCCACTCAGAGGTGTGCCAAATATGTTTACAATACATTACCTTCTTGAATACTTTCCCTATTAAGAAATTTACTCTGTGAATTATTTCATGTTGATGTTTTGCCATTTTCTCTTTTACTGTTGATTCTTCTGCTTTTCTGAGACAATACCTTCTTGACTCTACCTCAAGTCATTACTGTATCTTCCCTAATCTACAAGTTGGATTTGCTTTCCCCTACTTTATGGCAAACCGAGGGAAGCCATCAGCAGTGGGTAATTGATTTCTCTGGAGATCCAGGGTAAGGTAAGATGTAGGGTTGGAAATGATGTCTTTTCTAGTTCTATGGCAAGTTAGTATTTAAAACAAATTTGCAAATTATTAGGCTGATATTTTTTCCTCCTGAGGGATTTGTGGGATGTTAGAAAATGTTAGATGTTAGAAAATGCGTGATATATTTTTGAATATTTAAGAATTGTTTTCTACCCTGAGCAAAAACTATGATAAATAATGTAAGCAGCACAAATCGGATAGGACCAAATTACCATGTGGTTGCTATAATTCACTGAAACAACAACCCTTAGGTACTTTTTCTTAGAACTCTTGAATTTCAGTGTTTGTCTTTTTTTCCCCCAATGGACCACTAAAAGAAGAGGATGCACAGATGTTCCTCTTGCTTTGCAGAGGAACAAATGCCACCTGTGACCACTGTCACTGATTTCTTATTTCACAATAAAATGACATTTATAAGCAATAGGGTCAAAATTTTAAAAGACCATAGCCAAGTTGTTTCTTCAGTTCTAACTCATGGGTATTTCTCTTCTGGAACACTCTGTAGGAAATGATTGGGATTTTGTGCCTAGAGGGATGATTTTCATACTGTGTAGATTCAGATTTCCCTTAAAACTCAAGCAGTACCTGCCTTGTGTTTTCTAAATCAAGAGTTCACTGCTCAGCCTGGTGTGCTTGACCTTCCACCAAATGGCTCACATCATTTTTCCATTATATCCTACTGCTCTCCTTCAAAACTCAGCCATTAAGTCAGACTCTTTCTCCTTTTTCCCTTAATATTTCTGAACTTTCCTAATCTTTTACATAATTCCCTTTATTTAGAAATATCCTACTTAAATGGCCAATCACTCTAAAAATCCTATCATTGAATGTTTCCAATATCATCTGCTTCATATAAAGTTCCCTGATCCTTTATACTGATATAACCTCTTACACTTTCAAATATTCTCTCTCCTACCATGCCCTAATTGCTCTTCACTTTTTATTCTCTCTATGATTAAAAAAAAATCTGTAATTTTCAAATTTAATACTTAAACCAGTTTAGTTTATTCACATATAATTATCTAAATGGCATGACCTCACATAACTACCAGAATCAGTTCAACTGTCTGCATTGTACCATTAAAAATATTGATATAAATCTTGAGACATGTACTATGAACATAAATGGGCATGACATGGTTAAACTCTAAAATCTCAGTTTTCATGTTCATATTTGAGAGTGTAAACTTGGAAGCAAAGTTGTTTTTTTTTAAACTGGTGGGGGGCTTTTTATGAAATAGTGTTCATCAGAGATTGTTTTCTTTTCCTACAAAAGTCAATTCATAAACCTCATCCAACAGCCCCTCTCTTGCTATCATTCTGATAGGAAAAAGAAAGACACTCATACATATTAGGAGGGAATTGAGACTATTTAAAAGTGAAGGGAAAGAACCTCAACCTCTTATCTTAGTGTTTGAGTGGGTATATGCAAGATACAGCAGGAACAGTCATAGTTATAGATGTTTTGCTGACAAAGATGCTGTTCTTCAGTATGAACTGTTGTAAATATCCTACAGAAAATGAAAATTTTTCCATGAAAAATACACCAATCCAAAAGGAGGCAAAATGGAAGTGGGGAGCTGTTGGGTGGAGAAGCTCTCAAGAGCACATTAGGGTTTAAGTAAAGAGAGGAACAGTTCTTTAATTCACACTGATGGTGGTTTCAAAATTTCACTACTTTCTTGGCATTCATAAGGTGTGGGTGTGTGTTTAAGGTGACGGCTTAATTATTGATATATCATTAATTCCATATGAAAATTCTTGTTTCACATTTGACTTTCTTTTTAAAGTTCTGTAATAAAATATTCTCTCCAAATATCAGTTTAAGTAGACTTTTTAAAGACAAAACCAACATCCCAAAAGTTTCAAAAGCCTTGAATCCATTGTAAATGAACTGGGTCAACACAACAGTTAATACGAAGGTTATCTGAGCAAGGCAAATACTTACATAAGTCACAATGATAGAAACATAATTCTTCATCCTAAGAAAATGTTCATATCTTTGGAAAGATTAAACACTATAATAAGAAATATTAAGGTATGAACTTTATCAATTATCAAGAAACTCTGAAGAACTTTACACTTAGCAAAATAGGCTCTAACTGGCAGACAGAAGGCATGTGTCTTACTGTCTTAAAGTGGCTGCATATTTTGATATAATAATGGAAAACCATATTACTTGTGGAACTTAATGACTAGATAGGCTACTAGTATTCAGGAAAAGAAAGTAAAAGATGAATTAAAATAAATTTTTTACCTATGACACAAATCCTTTCACCCACTTCACCGTCCCCATCCCCCATCTTGGAGCTGGTCTCTGTTATGATCATCCATGTTATTCAAACTGGAAAGGGAATTTATTTACTTAAATACTACCACAGTTGCTACAGTTTCATACCTTCTATTTTTTAGTCATGAATACAAGAGGATAAATATGAAATTAAGTATGGTAATATTGATAATTACATTGCATTTTTGTCTTGCATGCAAAGACTACACCCACATTATGACAACAGTTGAAAATCATGCTGCTAAATGATGAATATGTCTTTCTCCTTTTTCTATAGTTAACAAGGATATTCTGAGTTATGTATATGTCGCACGTTACTTCAGGAATAAAATAATTAGAAATGTGCATCCATTACTTTTGGGGACCGATGAATGTACCCTGATTTTCAAACTCGAGCTAATGTTAAAAATGAACATTTTCCATGTTTGCATTTCTTTGCAATTCTGAGAAGCAGCTGAGGCCAGAAGCTGAAATGCTAATATTCCATGAGAACAGCTGTTGATATGGTATTTCTGGACTAGCTGCTTGCAGAAAGATTAAATCTTGTTATAAAGCTTATATTTTCTACTAGAACTCTCAGCTCAATTTCACAAACTCTAAAGGTTTGAGTAGGTGAGATGCAATTGTGATCAGCAACCCTAGTAAGGTTATTTTTCTGAACTAAAACAAGCCTTTAAACTTTTCTCAGCTATAAAGCATCTCCATTAATAGTGAGTGTTAAAGGCATGAATTACAGTAGAAGCTGCAAATATCTAACCTGCAGAAAATAAGAAGTCCCAATATTGGAAAAGTAAATCCAAAATCGGGAAAAAGCCCTTACTGTTATTTTTCAGTCTCTGGATATGTATGTTTATGTTGTATATATTTGTATATGTGTATGTATATATGTGTGTATATACGTCTGAAATATATTGGAAATGAAGATTACTTTAACCTCATCAAAAGATTTGATCGACATTCAAAGAGAACCAACAGCAAAAACAGCAACAGTGAGGTAGTGAACAGCTAACTAATTCACTATCACCACCAGCTACAACTGGGTATTTTAACATAATTTGAGTAGACTGGTTTCTGCATAGCACACACATGGTTTTACTCCTAAAACAAAATTGGTTTGAAGAATTTGTGAATATCTTATTTACCCATTCAAGACAAAGGGGTTACTTTTATGTCTTAGAAATAGCTATATTACATTTAATTAAACTCTGGTCTTATTTGAAACATCTTTTTTTTCAATGTTAAAAGATACAGCATTAAGGAGAAAATGGAATCACGATAAAAGTGTTATATTAATTGATATATATACTTATATGTCAATTACATATTGACTTTGATATAATCAAAAATACATTTGAATACAAACTTTTAACAAATAATATTTCAAAAATATAATTGGTGAGTAATACCAATCTAACAACAGACCTGCAAATGTTAATTAAGGATCCACTCTGTATTTTGGGTTTCTTGATGACTTCAAGTAAAAATATATATATATATATATATATATATATATATATATATATATATATATATATAATTTTAAAGAAGCATTTAATCAATTCAGGGGGAAAAATGATTTTGGTCTCCCAGTTACTCAGCATACTGAGAATTCCAGTCCTGAATTGTTCTCTATAACCAAAAGTCCATGAGCTGATAAACAGGAAAGTCTAATCTGGTTTATAATCACTAAGAAAAAAGACTTCACAAACAAAAGATAAGTGCTTGACCTGAAAGTATTAAAATAAGCTGAAGGAAGATAATTCAGTTAGGATGACTGCAGTATTAAAGCAGGCAGAGTGATTAAGTGATCTCAGATGTGGGGAATGGATATATCTTGACAATAAGTTGTAATATATATGTAGTGGGATAACAGATTAATAATAAATTATGAAGTAATTTTTCCTGAATTTCCATGTTATATATACCTCCTAGCTAATTTATCCAGACGTTGTTGTTGCTTACGCTGGTAATAACTGTCAATGCAGAGATAGGAGAATGATTCAGGGAAGGATAAGACTGAGTTAGTTCATCCATGATCTGTTGCCATGAGGGAAGAGAGTACCTGTAAGAGGTAGATAGAACAGAGTATTGGAAGCAAAAGGATACATATGGAAAAAAAAGAGAAGAATACATATGAATTGTTTTCAGGTTATTCTGAATTCTGATGCTTTTCTTGTTATGCCCAGCATCTACTAGATGCTCACTAATAATTATTTTCAACCAAAACATTTTCACTTCCTCTTGAGTTTCTTAATCCAGTTCTTAGAACAAACAATCACAGGTTTGTATCACGGGAAAAAATTACCTAGAACATGACTTGGAGCATCCATCCTAAGCTCAAAATAAACAGTCTTGGCCCCAAATTAGAAGGGGATAGCTTTTTCAATAAGAACAAAAGGAAAAAAATTATAAGTATTGTGTGATTTTTATATCAAAAGAAGTGGAGGCTTTAAGAAGTAGGAAAATGGTCAGAAGGGGCAAGAACTTTTTTTGGGGGGGCGGGGCAAGAACTTTTTAAAGACAGAAGATAAACTCTCATTAGCTAAAATAAATTAGCTAAAATAAATAACTATGTCTGATCATCCCATTTTCATTCCTCTTAAATTATTGGAGGAAAGGAATGAAGTAGATTTGCCTATAAATTGATCAAATTTAATTGCTTCCCATCAGGCTTTTACTAGAGTCACTCTATTGAAACGTGTTTTAGAAAGGTCACCAATGATATATTATTGATCAATTACATTGTCATGTTTGAACTTTTCATCTTCTTTCAATATTTTTCATCTTTCAGATTTTACATCTGAATTAAAGTGGTTCTTCTATCACATTTATTCATTCATCCAACTCTCCATCCATCTATATATCCATTCATCTATATATAATATTGATGATTCTAGGGATTAAGCACTTGTGATTTCACAATCATTTACCTTTGAAATCTCAAAACTTCAAAAGTTACTCAAATCTTCTTCTTCCTAATTAACCATTTAAAATTATTTTCAAATATTTTTAAACTTTTGCCACTGTGAGACCTACATGTTTATCCTTTACTCACTATACTAATATAAACTCCCAATTGTATTAAAGTTTTATTATAATAAATTCCTCAAATTTCTTGATAATGGTAATTGTCTTCGAAGAATGATATAAACTGCTTTCAAAGAATTAAAGTATTATGGATGAGTTTGTCACCTGAAGACAGTGAGTTCTGAAACTAAAGTGTATTCTCAATTACATGTACAAAATCTCTGATACAAAAGAAAATCCTTATTTCTACATAGAAACATGACACATTTCAACTCTATTCTCTATCTTATATGAGAACTTTATTTTTTATCTCAGTATAGTGATCATAATACATTTCAGTAAGCTATTTCGAGTTTTCAGTTAAAGAAACATCCTTTAATGCGTATGAGAACCGATATATAATCTATAGAACATATCATTCTAACATTTAAATATGTTGAAGAGAGATGTTATATTGATTTGTAATATGCTGTGAGAGTGAGTTTTGAATCTTTACTGGTATTAATGAGTAAGATTTTGGGGGCGAGGCAGTGCACGTCCTCTGCAGTGCTTTGCAAAATTCTGCATGTTTCTGGACAAAGTGACTTTCTGTCTCACTAGGTGTTCAAGGTGGTTTATAGCACCACAAGGTCTGAGAACCATCTGTGTCATGTATGCTGACAGCAACATAGTGGATTTCCAGGCCATGAAATAGTTGTGTCTGTACTTAAAGTTAGGCAAGATATCTCAGGAATATACATTGTTACATTTTAAGTATTTTTTTAAATCACAGAAAACTTCTAGGTGCTCCAGTTGGATTGAAACTTCTAATCTGAGAAATTGTGATCATATTCTCAAATTTATAACTTCTTATATCAAGTAGTACACACTGAATTGTTAATTGATTATCTTTAGGGGTAATGGCATAAAGCTTTTCCCCCATGTTCTGCGTTTCTTAAGTTTTCCACAAAATAAGTTGTTGTGTTTATATAAAAATACAAAAGGGCACCTGAACCTCGTAAGGAAAATATTCAGGACACTGTATTCAATGCCCACACTCTAGAAACTTTAATTCCAGAAAAATAAAGATGTCAAAACTTTTATGCTTGAAGAGAAGAACATGTATATTGAATGAAGTAAATCTTTCTTTTACTTACTAGCTCATAGACTTGAAAAGAAGCATTTTCTAGATAATTGAAATTAAAAATACAAATGGAGTGGTGCTTAAACAGAGCTAAAAATATATTAGAAATGAACAGAAATAAAAATATTTTTACGTTACAAGTGAAAATAATTCAAATCAATTCCTCCTTTCCTTTCCACACTGAACTTTAAAGCGTACTTCTTTGTTTTGATAAGAAGTTACATAACTCACAATACCAGTCAATTCCTCTAGTTTAAATCTGTTTGAATTTTTATACATCATTTTTATGTCAGTATTATTAATGTTTACTTTTACAAGGTTAGTGATCAATACAAAGATATGCTGAGTGAGTGACTGGAAAATATGTTATTAAGTGAAAGGAAGAATTATTAAAACCATTTCGAGAACAAAGCATCAAGCTTACATGTTTATGGAATCTGGTAGGATGCTAAAGATTGTATGTTCAGAACACACAGTGGTGTGTGGACAAAATTAGAAAATTTATTTATTTAATGTATCCTGGAGACTACATGAGGATGGTTCAATAAAACATAGAAAGAAAAAAATTTCCAGTTCTTTGCTATGTTCTTTTTTCTTGTGAGATATAACTTACAGCAGAGTATGTGTATCTTAAGTGTAAGCCCCATTAATTTTTACATTTCAGTGTTGTCTAAAGGACTATATTTTCAGGTCTTTAGCCTTTTTTTTTTTTTTTTTTTTCGGTACGTGGGCCTCTTACTGCTGTGGCCTCTCCCATTGCAGAGCACAGGCTCCGGACGTGCAGGCTCATTGGCCATGGCTCACGGGCCCAGCCACTCCACGGCATGTGGGATCTTCCCGGACTGGGGCACGAACCCGTGTCCCCTGCATCGGCAGGCGGACTCTCAACCACTGTTCCACTAGGGAAGCCCATTTAGCCATTTTTTAAGTTGGTTTACCTCTCTTTATTTGTAGTTATTCTTCATGTATCCTGGATATGAACCATTTTACCCTGTGACTGGCATTTTCAGTATCTTAATATTATCTTTTAATAAACATAAGATGGTAATTTTAACAAATTCAATTAATCCTATATTTATGGTTAATATTTTTAAATTTTTGGTATATAAAAGTCAAATACTTTTAATGTTCCCTTCTAAAAGTTTTATTGACTTACCATTCAATTTTACGCTTAGATCCCATTGAAAATTTTATATGGTTTTCTCTAAAGTTTCAGGATCATTTTTCCAGATGAATGCCCAGTTTACTTGGCACAAGTTCTTAAAATGGTCGTCTTTTCCTATTTTTAGTGGTGCTTTGATCAGCATGAGGCGATAGTGCATACCTATGTCTCTTTTTCTGTCCTTTCTATTGTGTTCCGTCAACTTATTTTGTCGAACTTAGTACCAATAATGTACTGTGTTAGTAAATGTAAAAAATGTCAATATTTGGTAGTGTAAGTCATCCATATTTGAACGTTTACTTCCAACTTGGCATGGCTAATCTAGGCCCTTTGCTTCTCCATTTACATTTTAGAAACCATGTCAATTTCTACCAAAAAAATTCTCCTGTGATATTTTATTGAAGTTTCATGGAATATACAGATAACTTCAATATTGAGCATTCTAAGTCATTAACATAGTATATCTCTTCATTTGTTAAGATATTTAGTCTCATTAGGAAGATTTTATAGTTTTTAGGGAAGTTGTCTTGAGCATCTTTCCATAACTGTTCTGAGATACTTGATTGTTGCTAGCGGTGTTGTATTTTTTTTATTTTTACTAATTGCACATTCCTAATATATAAAAATATAGATGCTTTTTATATATTTTCACTGAACTCCACTTTAATTTTATGAATTAACCCTGTTCACAAATCCTGGATTTATATGGACACAGCTATATCCTCTGCAAAATAATGAAAATTGTTTTCTTTAATCTCTATACCTTATATTTTGTTTCCTTGACTAATTTCATTAGATCTATTAATAGAAGGGGTGATGGTGGGCAGTAAGATAAGCTGTCTTATTGCTAACTGAACATAGAGGAAAGCATAGACTATTTGCTCATTAAGTATGATTTTAACTATAGGTTTTCAGAGACTGTTTATAGTTTCACTCTATCCCTTGTTTGTTAATAGTTTTGGGTTTTGTCAGATGCATTTTTAGCATCTAATGTGATGTTAGAGAAACCAGAGAGTAAGGAAACATGCTGCAAATGAGGTCTGAAGGGTAATGGAGGCCAACAGATAAGACTTTCTAAGAAAGCTGGTTTTACTCAGGCAGAAATAAGGAGCTATTACAGGGTTTAACCAGATACATGAAAAGATTTTATTAACTGTCAACAGTTGCTTCTACTTTGAGAATCATTTAGACAAGATTAGTTAGAAACAAGATAACCAATTAAAAGTCATTATTAATAATCCAGGCAAAATATAATTGTGACTTGGAAAATAGTAGAAGCAGTGGAGTTGGTGAAGATTAAACTCTGGATATGCCTAGAAAAAAAAAAGACACAGTAGGGTTTTCTGAAGAAAGGGATGAACTCTGGGAAGAAAGGGTAACTTTAAGAATTTAGGTTTGTGCAACTAGAAGGATGATATTGCCAGTAACTGATGGTGCAATAGTTGGTAGACCAGGTTTTGGAAGAAACATTAGAACATCAGGGTATATTAAGTGAAATAGATCTATTAAACACTAAGTGAAGATACCAAACATGATTTTGAAGCTCACAAGAGAATTTTTCTGGAGACAGAATTTGTTGTTTATCAGGAAATCAGTGTTACTATGCAAATGGATTATATCACTCTGAGACTAAGTGCAAACAAATAAGAAAATAGGTACAAGAATTTTGACTCTGAACAATCCAAAATTAAGGGTGAGTATTAAAAGAAAAACAGCAAAGTAAGCTGAGAAAGAACAGAAGGAAACAAGATGTGTCATGTTATTTAAATCACGTGGAACAAGTGTTCCAGGTGGAGAGAATAATGGGTAATATCACAATGAGCTCGTTAAGAATTGAGAATTGCCTACTGGGTGCCACAGGCAGAAGATCACTACATAATTTCTGTAATTCTGGTGACATGTGGATGTTTGTGAGAGTGGATGAGAGGAAATAAAGTGAAGACAATGAGTTTAAAAACTCTCTTTAAGACTAGCTAAAGGGGGAAAAGAATTAAATGGTATTTGAATGTGCACATAAGGTAAACAAACTCTCTTGACAAGTTTTGAGAAATAAGAGCACGTATTAGTTCAAATGGAAACAACTGAATGGTGAAGAAAAAAATTTATGATGAGAGGAGAAAAGGATTGACAGAGTACTGTTCTTGAAAAAGTAAAAGGGGAGTGGAAACATACCTTTAAGGGTTTGACATAAAAAGGAAAAAAGGAACAGCGATTATCACTTACATGAGATTTACATGTATAAAGGTTTGTGGATATATGAGGAGGTGAAAACCTGGTGAAGTTTTTTCTCATTTTGTTTCCTTTTTCTTTGAGTGAAATACATAAACTTAGCAGCTGAGAGAGGTATTGGGACTTGCTTAGAGAAGGTATGAAATAATTCGGGAAAGTAGAGTAGGATTGCTGGTCAGCATTGGGATTCACTGCCCTTTGTGGTCATGATTTTCAGGCTAGACCAATCTATTCCATACCGTAATTTTCTCCAGCCATATTCAAAGTTAACAATTGTTTTTGTTTTCCCAAATAAATATGAAGAAAGACCAAAGATCTATGCAATAAAGTTAAAATAATTTACCATGGGTTTTTAATAAGGAAGAAAGATAACAGATTAGAGGAGTGTAGTAGATTCAGTGGATCGGGTTTCTTTTAGGTTAAAGGATTACTGAAGTCATGACACTAAGGGACTGAATTGGAAAGATAAGAGGTGGTGATCCCAAACTGTCTTGTGTGAAATTGTGATTATAGGGGGATGAGGCCTGACAAG
Source organism: Mesoplodon bidens (assembly GCF_964165515.1). Lineage (NCBI taxonomy): Eukaryota > Metazoa > Chordata > Mammalia > Artiodactyla > Ziphiidae > Mesoplodon > Mesoplodon bidens. The sequence continues at coordinate 79,393,662 of NC_138169.1, read as the reverse complement.
GTGAGGAGTATGAAAATATAAATGACTTATTTGGTTGGGATGAAGAATAAGATCATTGAAAGAAAGAAGACAGAGTAGTGTTGGAGAAAAGGAGAGGAAGTTAGGAGCTAAAGCCATGAATGTGACTGACTTACTTATGGATTGGTAGACGATAGCTATGATGGGTCATGGGTGACATGGTCTGGTGACATGAGGTACAGAGGTGGTGGTTTTAGGAAGGGAGGGTAGGAACTTAGTCTGGAAGCAATAATAAAGAGTATGCAGTCCCTTTTCCCCTCTTTCTCCAAAGGTACAAGTGTTTTGAGAAAAAGAAAAAAGACACCAAGGGCTCTAGGCAAAGCAGAGATTTTAAGAGCCAGTTTTCATTTATAACAAGAACAGAATTGTTTAAGAAAATATTTAACATAAGAAAAGTTTAGCCAATGGTGGGTCATTAAATACCTTATGGTCATAGGGAAAGGGTTCCAGAAATTAAGCATGAGAAACTACAGTTCAAATGAGGATATGCAGAATTTAAGGTAACTGAGAGAGAAGGAAATCTTGGAACTCTGAATCTTTAGGTGGTAACTGGAATTACACAGAGATAAATGACATGATGTGATAAGCTCTCATAGACTCATGGCAGATAGTGGTGGTGGTGAAGAGGAAAACGATAGGTGACTATGGCTCCCTAAATGTTTGACAGTATAATTCTTGTTAGTATAACTCTCAGAGGACCCCTGGTAAATTTTCTAGAATGGAGTAAATTAAAATTTTGAAGACAAGCAGGAAGCAGAAAGTAGGTGACGATCATAAACACGATAGCTTCTATTCAGTTTTTTGTGTGTCAAATACCTTATAATCTTATTTCCTTCTACCTCTCTCATTCTTTTTCTGTGCTCAATAGGTTAGTGTTGTCTCCATAAGAAAAATACGGAAAATGTTACGAGTTGTCTACATCTAAGTTAAGTGTATCTTTTATTCTGTAATGTCATTTTTACTTCTTGGAAATCAATATGGTAAGAGCTGGTAAATCATAGTTGTTGCTTTTGTATGCTTTTCAAGTCTTTATTTGGCAAAGTAAACCCATATATTGGTTCCTACTTTAGTTATTGTTTCCTTGTTTAAACGTTATTACTTGTGAAATACATAAATCCTGTAGGCAGTGATGTAAGTAACAAAGTACAAATTGGGCACATGGTCTAAAAGACACTCTCTATTTTGACCTCTCCCTGTAACTCCTCCCTTAAATATCTACCATTCCTGCTTTCTATTCTATGGCCTAACCAAACAAATCCCTAACTATTTCCTAATAAGCCTAGTGGTTTAAAGCCTCTGTACGTTTTAACATTGTGGTGCTTTGCTTTACAAAATTCTTCTACCAGTCCCTGCCTGATAACTCTTGGTTATCCATCCATGGCACTGGAATATTTTATTTCAAGCATGCCATCCTTTAGTTCTTAAAGTACTTCATATTAACAACCTAGCAAGACAGAAACTGTCAATTCTAATTCTCACTCCTTATTAAAATGCAAAAATAATCATGCCAACAAAATTAGAGCTCATGAGATCTTCCTTCTCAAAGGCAAAGGGACATCCGTTTAACTTCATTAAAATGCACCCACTGAATCATTCAAGTTTTGGAGCTTGATAAATAGTTTTGAACATAATAGTGAAAGCATCTATCTATACATCTTCCAAACGTGATGTACTACCTTCACAAAGTTCCTAGTGCTCTACGTTTATTTAGGTAATTTAGTTGTAGCCACACTAACAATGGGAACTAGAGTAATTATTTGCTTAGTCTGAATAAGGTAAGCATTCAATTAAAATAACCTAGTTTCCTTATTTGAAGTCAGTAATAATATTGTCCTTTATTTTAGTGCCTATTTCTTCATGTTACTATAATTATGGTGTGGTTTGTCAAGGCAATTTTTTGTCTGGGACCAACCCAAACAATATAGGTTACTCAATACCTACCACAGTAGTTGCTTGAAAGGAAAAAAAAATGTATAAATAGTTCTCTAAAATGTATTTTTTAAATAAAATTTTGCTTCAGATAGCCGGAGTAACTATTGAGAAGCACATGAATTCTTGAATGGTCATCATTTTGAATGAAGACAATTAATGTCTGCTCTCAAACAACCCAGACAATGAATCCAGCCCAAAAGATTTTTAAAAACCCAAATAATAAAATTATCCAGTTTAAAGTAAGTGCTACTTTCATCCCAGAACACTCTTAGAAGAACATTTTCTGTAATATTGTAACATGTGTGTTTATACTTTTAAAATATATTTTCTTCTCCTTACAAAAGGTTTTCAATTTCAATTTTCTTGACTATATGCTTACATTTTAAATTATAATAGTATGCACACGTTTCTTTTTCAATATTTGTTTTATTTTTCAATTTATATCATTTTCATAAATATAAATTTAGTAACTGTATAATAGGTAATTATGTTAACATAATTACATTAACAAACTATTCCCTTAATAAATATTTCAGTGTTTCTTCTTTTTGAGTTAAAACAAAGATTTTAATATATTAAACTGTTACTGATCTTGATTTTTGTGGTTTATTCCTATAGGATAAATGCTTAAGTAAATGGTTGTTTGTGTCAAAGGGCATAACATCTTAATGGTTCCTTCAGCTAAGCTTTACATTCTAAGTAGGTTGTACTAAATTGCATTACCATCAGCTGTGGATTAGAATACCAATTTCACTGCACTTTCACCTGTTTAACACTTCAGTTTAAGCCAATGATTAATTAGTCCATAAATACTGAAACCCTACAGTATGCTGAAACCCATGCTAGATACTGTGGAAGGAAACATGGGCAACAAATATAGCCCTGAATTTTCAGGTCCTTGTGATCCCTATGGAATAGGAAACATATTAATAGTTCTTCAAAAAATCAGTTTTGAGGGCAATACATGGTTTCTTTTAAAGAAACAGTTCAGTGTTTCCCCTTTGGGGTTCATTGCCGTAGCTCCAAATAAAGTTAAAATCAACCATGACTACTAGGGAGGGGGTAGGAAAATAAAATATCCAGGCTAAGCAGCATTTCATATAATTAAAAGTAAAAATCTGGGTCCTGTAGCTCTATGTATAACAAGTTTCTCTAGGCTTTTCTTAAATGCTAGATGTTGGTTCCACAAAGGTTCACAGTGATGTAAGAAAACCAAGCTAAGAGAGACTTTCAGATCCTTGTACCTTTACTATGTAAAGAAGGGAAAGACTAAATGTCCTCTGCTAGAGATTTCCCTCCTCCACAGAATTAAGTGGTTCAAAAACACTTTAGTATTATTTTATGCTAAAAAAAAAAACCTCCTCTACCAAAAATTGCTGAATCTGAGAGCACGTTGTTTACATAGTTTAAAATCTAAACTCCAAGTTACATTTTTATACAGAATTATTTACATAGAAATAACTTTTCCAACCAAAATATTTTATGTATTTCAAATGGTTCTGAATAAATATTTACAAGAGTCAACCACTATCAGTATGATCTAGTTGTAGTAAAAAAAATATGAGAATAATTTGATTCCTAACAGAAATTGATGCTTTCAAGTGTATAGTAACAACCTTTCACCTTTGGAATTTTCTTCTTTCTGGAGAAAAAAGGTTGTCACTAAAGAATCCTTTAAAATGAAAAACAGCTTCAAGCAAGACGTTCTTTTTCCTGTTGTCAGTCTGAAATCCCATTTAGAAGTTAGATTCTCTAAAACGAAAGGAGCTTGGAGAGAGGGTTGGGGGGGTTCAAGAGTGAAGTGGGGAGTGAAAAGAATGAAGCAGGGGAAGGGTCTCATTCAGAGGAGTGCCACAGCTGCCAACTTCTAGAAGGAGAGAACAATAAAACGCTTAGAGATTCTAAGGGGCTTTTGGACTTTGAAAAAATGAATAAAACATCGCATTTGAAATCCCTCTGTGCACTACAATCAAGATATAACTTTTATCATAAAGTGAAGTTTTGACAACTTCAAAAGTGTCCAAGGTACAGCATTTACAAAGAACTGTTAAAAAAAATAATAACCAAAAAGAATAAATAAAATCCATTGAAACTTTGCCATGTGTGTTTGAAGGTTGGTAGTATGTGCTTATTTTTATTTATTTATTTTTTAACATCTCTATTGGAGTATAATTGCTTTACAATGGTGTGTTAGTTTCTGCTGTATAACAAAGTGAATCAGCTATACATATACATGTATCCCCATATCCCCTCCCTCCTGTGTCTCCCTCCCACCCTCCCTATCCCACCCCTCTAGGTTGTCACAAAGCACTGAGCTGATCTCCCTGTGCTATGCGGCTGCTTCCCACTAGCTATCTATTTTACATTTGGTAGTGTATGTAAGTTCATGCCACTCTCTCACTTCGTCTCAGCTTACCCTTCCCCCTCCTGGTGTCCTCACGTCCATTCTCTACATCTGCATTTTATTCCTGTCCTGCCCCTAGGCTCTTCATCAACATTTTATTTTTATTTTTTTAGATTCCATATATATGTGTTAGCATACGGTATGTGTTTTTCTCTTTCTGATTTACTTCACTCTGTATGACAGACCCTAGGTCCATCCACCTCACTACAAATAACTCAATTTTGTTTCTTCTTTTGCTGAGTAATATTCCATTGTATATACGTGCCACATTTTCCTTATACATTCATCTGTCGTTGGACACTTAGCTTGCTTCCATGTCCTGGCAATTGTAGATAGTCCTGCAGTGAACATTGTGGTACATGACTCTATTTGAAATATGGCTTTCTCAGGGTATATGTCCAGTAATAGGATTGTTGGGTCATATGGTAGTTGTATTTTTAGATTTTTAAGGAAGCTCCAAACTGTTCTCCATAGTGGCTCGATCAGTTTACATTCCCAACAGTGCAAGAGGGTTCCCTTTTCTCCACACTGACTCCAGTATTTATTGTTTGTAGATATTTTGATGATGACCATTCTGACCAGTGTGAGATGATACCTCATTGTAGTTTTGATTTGCATTTCTCTAATGATTAGTGATGTTGAGCATTTTTTCATGTGTTTGTTGGCAATCTGTATATCTTCTTTGGAGAAATGTCTATTTAGGTCTTCTGCCCGTTTCTGGATTGGGTTGTTTGTTTTTTGACATTGAGTTGCATGAGCTGCTTGTAAATTTTGGAGATTAATCCATTGTCAGTAGCTTCATTTGCAAATATTTTCTCCCATTCTGAGGGCTGTCTTTTAATCTTGTTTATGGTTTCCTTTGCTGTGCAAAAGCTTTTAAGTTTCATTAGGTCCCATTTGTTTATTTTTGTTTTGATTTCCATTTCTCTAGGTGGTGGGTCGAAAAGGATCTTGCTGTGATTAATGTCATAGAGTGTTCTGCCTATGTTTTCCTCTAAGAGTTTGATAGTTTCTGGCCTTACATTTAGGTCTTTAATCCATTTTGAGTTTATTTTTCTGTATGGTATTAGGAAGTGTTCTAATTTCATTCTTTTACATATAGCTTTCCAATTTTCCCAGCACCACTTATTGAAGAGGCTGTCTTTTCTCCGTTGTATATTCTTGCCTCCTTTATCAAAATGAGGTGACCATAGTGCATGGGTTTATCTCTGGGCTTTCTATCCTGTTCCTTGATCTATATTTCTGTGTTTGTGCCAGTACCATACTGTCTTGATTACTGTAGCTTTGTAGTATAGTCTGAAGTCAGGGAGCCTAATACCTCCAGCTCCATTTTTCTTTCTCAAGATTGCTTTGGCTGTTCAGGGCCTTTTGTGTCTCCATACAAACTGTGAAATTTTTTGTTCTAGTTCTGTGAAAAATGCCAGTGGTAGTTTGATAGGGATTGCATTGAATCTGTAGATTGCTTTGGGTAGTAGAGTCATTTTCACAATATTGATTCTTCCAATCTAAGAACATGGTATATCTCTCTATCTATTTGTATCATCTTAATTTCTTTCATCAGTGTCTTATAGTTTTCTGCATACAGGTCTTTTGTCTCCTTAGGTTTATTCCTAGATATTTTATTATTTTTGTTGCAATGGTAAATGGGAGTGTGTTCTTAATTTCACTTTAGATTTTTCATCATTAGTGTATAGGAATGCAAGAGATTTCTGTGCATTAATTTTGTATCCTGCTACTTTACCAAATTCATTGATTAGCTCCAGTAGTTTTCTGGTAGTATCTTTAGGATTCTCTATGTATAGTATCATGTCATCTGCAAACAGTGACAGCTTTATTTCTTCCTTTCTGATTTGGATTCCTTTTATTGTTTTTTCTTCTCTGATTGCTGTGGCTAAAATATCCAACACTATATTGAATAGTAGTGGTGAGAGTGGGTAACCATGTCTTGTTCCTGATCTTAGTGGAAACGGTTTCAGTTTTTCACCATTGAGGATGATGTTGGCTGTGGGTTTGTCATATATGGCCTTTATTATGTTGGCAAAAGTTCCCTCTATGTTTGTCATATATGGCCTTTATTATGTCAGGGAAAGTTCCCTCTATGCCTACTTTCTGCAGGGTTTTTATCATAAATGGATGTTGAATTTTCTCGAAAGCTTTCCCTGCACCTATTGAGATGATCATATGGTTTTTCTCTTTCAACTTGTTAATATGGTGTATCATGTTGATTGATCTGCATATATTGAAGAATCCTTGCATTCCTGGGATAAACCCCACTTGATCATGGTGTATGATCCAGTTAATGTGCTGTTAGTTTCTGTTTGCTAGTATTTTGTTGAGGATTTTTGCGTCTGTTTTCATCTGCGATATTGGCCTGTAGTTTTCTTTCTTTGTGACGACTTTGTCTGGGTATGGTATCAGGGTGATGGTGGTCACGTAGAATGAGTTTGGTAGTGTTCCTCCCTCTGCTATATTTTGGAAGAGTTTGAGAAGGATAGGTGTTAACTCTTCTCTAAATGTTTCATAGAATTCTCCTGTGAAGCCATCTGGTCCTGGGCTTTTGTTTGTTGGAAGATTTTTAATCACAGTTTCAATTTCAGTACTTGTGATTGGTCTGTTCATATTTTCTATTTTTTCCTGGTTCAACCTCATAAGGTTGTGCTTTTCTAAGGATTTGTCCATTTCTTCCAGGTTGTCCATTTTATTGGCATGTCATTGCTTGTAGTAATCTCTCATGATCTTTTGTACTTTTGCAGTGTCAGTTCTCCTTTTTTCATTTCTAATTCTACTGATTTGAGTCTTCTTCCTTTTTTTCTTGATAAGTCTGGCTAATGGTTAAACAAAATTGATAATCTTCTTAAAGAACCAGCTTTTAGTTTTACTGATCTTATCGTTTTCTTCATTTCTTTTTCATTTATTTCTGATCTGATCTTTGATTTCTTTCCTTCTGCTAACTTTAGGGGTTTTTTTGTTCTCTTTCTCTAATTACTTTAGGTATAATGTTAGGTGTTTTATTTGAGATGTTTCTTATTTCTTAAGGTAGGATTGTATTGCTATAAACTTCCCTCTTAGAACTGCTTTTGCTGCATCCCATAGGTTTTGGGTCGTCATGTTTTCATTTTCTTTGTTTTTAGGTATTTTTTGATTTCCTCTTTGATTTCTTCAGTGATCTCTTGGTTATTAAGTAGTGTATTGTTTAGCCTCCATGTGTGTATTTTTTATAGATATTTTCCTGTAATTAATATCTGGTCTCACAGTGTTGTGGTCAGAAAAGATACTTGGTACAATTTCAATTTTCTTAAATTTACCAAGGCTTGATGTGTGACCCAAGATATGATGTATCCTGGAGAGTTTTCCATAAGCACTTGAGAAGAAAGTGTATTCTGTTGTTTTTGGATGGAATGTCCTATAAATATCAGTTAAGTCCATCTTGTTTAATGTATCACTTATAGCTTCTGTTTCCTTATTTATTACTCATTTTGGGTGTTCTGTCCATTGGTGAAAGTGGGGTGTTAAAGTCCCCTACTGTGATTGTGTTACTGTCGATTTCCCCTTTTATGGCAGTTAGCATTTGCCTTATGTATTGATGTGCTCCTATGTTGGGTGCATAAATATTTACAATTGTTATATCTTGTTCTTGGATTGATCCCTTGATCATTATGTAGTGTTCTTTGTCCCTTGTAATAGTCTTTATCTTAAAGTCTATTTTGTCTGATATGAGAATTGCTACTCCAGCTGTCTTTTGATTTCCATTTGCATGGAATATCATTTTTCATCCCCTCACTTTCAGTCTGTATGTGTCCTTAGATCTGAAGTGGGTGCGTTGTAGACAGCGTATATATGGGTCTTGTTTTTGTATCCATTCAGCCAGTCTATGTCTTTTGGTTGGAGCATTCAATCCATTTACATTTAAGGTAATTATTGATATGTATGTTCCTATTACCATTTTCTTAATTGTTTGGGGTTTGTTATTGTAGGTCTTTTCCTTGTCTTGTGTTTCCTGCCTAGAGAAGTTCCTTTAGCATTTGTTGTAAAGCTGGTTTGGTGGTGCTGAATTCTCTTAGCTTCTGCTTGTCTGTAAAGGTTTTAATTCCTCTTTCAAATCTGAATGAGATCCTTGCTGGGTAGAGTAATCTTGGTTGTAGGTTTTTCCCCTTTATCACTTTACGTATGTTTTGACACTTCCTTCTGGCTTGCAGAGTTTCTGCTGAAAGATCAGCTGTTAACCCTATGGGGATTCCCTTGTGTGTTATTTGTTGTTTTTCCCTTGCTGCTTTTAATATTTTTCTTTGTGTTTAATTTTTGATAGTTTGATTAATATGTGTCTTGGCGTTTTTCTCCTTGGATTTATCCTGTATAGGACTTTCTGTGCTTCCTGGACTTGATTAACTATTTCCTTTCCCATATTAAGGAAGTTTTCAACTATAATCTCTTCAAATATTTTCTCAGTCCCTTTTTCTCTTCTTCTGGCACCCCTTTAATTCGAATGTTGGTGCTTTGAATGTTGTCTCAGAGGTCTCTGAGACTGTCCTCAATTTTTTTCGTTCTCTTTTCTTTATTCTACTCTGCAGTAGTTATTTCCACCATTTTATCTTCCAGGTCACTTATCTGTTCTTCTGCCTTAGTTATTCTGCTATTGATCCCTTCTAGAGAATTTTTAATTTCAATTTATTGTGTTGTTCATCACTGTTTGTTTGCTCTTTGGTTCTTCTGGGTCCTTGTTGATCGTTTCTTGTATTTTCTCCATTCTATTTCCAAGATTTTACATCATCTTTACTATCATTATTCTGAATTCTTTTTCATGTAGACTGCCTATTTCCTCTTCATTTGTTAGGTCTGGTGGGTTTTGGCCTTGCTCCTTCATCTGCTGTGTGTTTCTCTGCTTTCTCATTTTGCTTATCTTACTGTGTTTAGGGTCTCCTTTTCGCAGGCTGGAGGTTCATAGTTCCCGTTGTTTTTGGTGTCTGCCCCCAGTGGCTAAGTTTGGTTCAGTGTGTTGTGTAGGCTTCCTGGCGAAGGGGACTAGTGCCTGTGTTCTGGTGGATGAGGCTGGATCTTGTCTTTTTGGTGGGCAGGTCCCCGTCTGGTGTTGTGTTTTGGGGTGTCTGTGGTCTTATGATTTTAGGCAGCCTCTCTGCTAATGGATGGGGTTTTGTTCCTATCTTGTTAGCTGTTTGGCTTAGGATGTCCAGCACTATAGCTTGCTGGTCATTGAGTGGAGCTGGGTCTTGGCATTAAGATGGAGATCTCTGGGTGATTTTCACTGTTTGATATTATGTGGGGCTGTGAGGTCTCTTGTGGACCAGTGTCCTGAACTTGGCTCTCCCACCTCAGAGGCACAGCCCTCTGCCACTTGTTTTCTTAACCTTGCTGCTATAACTTTAGCTTTCACTGGTTAGGATTTTTTTCGTTAAGATTTTTTTTTTTTTACGCGTAAGATAATGGTGTTATAGTCTGAGTTTTTGTGTGGTTGAAACTGTTCGTGGTTTGTAATACATGAATTATATTTTGATATCACATGAGTGCTTAATACTTTCTTTTACTCACATAGATATTCCTCCATTATCATATGTTCAAGAGGGTTTATGGAGGTTAGGTTGAAATCTGCCTGATTGTATTTAATTTTTTTGAAATAAAGCTTTGGATACATTTTAGCTGATTTGGTTTTTCTGACTGATTATTCATGAGATTCTTCTTTATCTACTGGAGTTCAGTAGTTTATCAGTCATGTCTTATTGTTCATTCTGTATCAGTTTTTCTTGGGCACTATTCTTTTTTGATCCACAGAGTCTAAGCTTTTTCTATATCAAGAAAGTATTTTTAATTGAAATATAGTTGATTATAATTTGTTTCAAGTGTACAGCATAATGATCCAGTATTTTTGCAGTTTATATTCCATTATACGCTATTACAATATAAAGTGTATAATTCCCTGTGCTATATACTATATCTTTTTTTATCTATTATATTTTGTGTATGGTAGCTTGTATCTGTTAATCCCATACTCCTAATTTGTTCCTCTTCCCTTCCCTCTCCCCTTTGGTAAGCACAAGTTTGTTTTCTGAGTCTGTTTCTGTTTTGTATACACACTCATTTTTTTTTTTTTTTTTTTAGATCTCACTTATGAGTGATATCATACAGTATTTGTCTTTCTCTTATTTCACTAAGCATACTCTGGGTCCATCCACATTGTTGTAAATGGCAGTATTTCATTCTTTTTTATGGTTAATATTTCATTGTGTATATATACCACATTTCTTTATCCGTTCATCTGCGGATGGACACTTGGATAGAATGTTTGGAATAGTCTGTCATTCTCTTTCCCCCTTTATAAATATTAAGTATATGTATTAGAGTTTTTTCATGTCTCTTCAATCATTTTCACCGAGTTTTATTTACATGATCTCTTCAAACTTGTCTACTATAACACCATTGATGATTTCATTCTTTTTCTTGTCTGGTTCCAGTGGGGACATTATATCTATGATGTTTTCATTGTTCTCTTTTATACCTTCCCAATAGCTTGGTTCATTTTCATCTCTGAATTTGATGTGCTATTTGCTGAATAACAGTGTGGTATTTGCAGTATGATCTCAAAGTTGTGTTCAGACTTATTGACTTTGGAACCTGAATAGAAAAGGTTTCTGCCCCAGAAGTCCATCTCCTTTGTTTCCCATCTTTAGCAGGTCAGTGTGGTTCGCAGTAAATTGTCTTAACAGTCTTCCAGGGCTGTGATGTGGCAAAGGCAGCTTCCATTTTCTCCTGTGGCCGCAGTCATTTGTAGCCATCTTTGTGAAGCTGAGTGCCAGGTTGTACAGCCTGAAAATATTTGACAGCACACTATCTCCTTAAGTTCTACTTTGCCTTGTGTTCTATGATATCCCTTTTTTCTTGGCTGTCCCAGTGCATTAAATCTAATCACTATAATCCAAGCATCATTTGGTGCCTCTTTCAAAACCGTGACATTCACTTTTAGGGATATTTGTGTTCATCTGACATCTAAACAGGTATGAGGGGATGCTCATATTATCAATACATCTTGGTCCAAATTTTCTCAGTATTCTTTACAATTCTGGTTTCAAGTGCAGACTGTAAGTGTTGTCATTTTTTTTAATTTAAGTTTTATATATCCATTTTGTTTTTATCTTGTTTGTTTTTCCACTTTGATTCAGAGGGGATGGTGGAGTAGAACTGTCTTTACTCTGGCATCAGAAACCAGTAATATTTGAATTTCCTAGCTTTTCAATTAAGGAGAGGGTATTGGGAACTCTGGCACAGCTTTTATAATATCATTACCGTATTCTCTGTCCTTGATTTGTTATTTTAAATAAGTCAGAAAGCTTTCTAGGAATTTTTGTGAGTCCCTAAGAGCAAGAGAAGATGAGCTCAGGGCTAAAGGGCCAGGAAGAGAGTTTAGGAGAACTGCATCCGAAAGAGAGCAGCAGTGGCAGCCCAGCTCAGCACTGAGATGCAGTCCAGTTCTCCATTTCTGGCCAATGATTGTGTAATGTTCTCACTTTATTTATGGCATTTATTGATTTTAACCTTATTATACAAATATAGGAATTCAGCCAATGAGAGTAAAAACATTTCATATTCATCAGTGTAGTTTATATTCATTGGCTGTACCATAGCAAAATTCCAGGCTTTGGATTGCATTCCCAAAGCGTTGATTTATGTAATTATATAGTAAATCCAGCTTAGCAAAGACCTAAAAAATAATTCAGTGCAGTAACTCTATATTTCCAGTGAATTTATTTCACAGGTAAAAAATGTTTTATTGTTTCTACATTAAGAACTATTAACTGATGCTGTGTCAGTTTTTGTCATGTCATTGGTGAAAGTTGACATGTTATTACTGTATTACATTAAGCCTTTGATATGTAAGGTCTATACATAGTCAAATAACCTGAATCGAAACAGCAAACTCACTTAGAATGGCTTAGCACTGACTTTCTTGGCAATAGATCTTAACTGTCATGTCCTTAATGCCTGACCATTATAGATGAAATACACTGCCTTGCTGAGGCATACCACAGGGGTGTACTATGTCTTGAAATAGTGTTTTGGTCTGATACAGGTCTGTCATCTTTGATGCCAAAATGGGTCTGAAATAATTTATACATTCACCAGGTGATATACAAAAAGCACACTCATGGTATCTGGAAATTTACTTGATTTGTTAAAATGTGCTTTAAGGAAAGTTACCACAGCTGGGAAATTAAGTTTAAACAGCTCCAAGACTCCTTGCCTTATCTTCACATCCTTTAATTCTCTGTGCTACTCATTCACATTGCTTCTGTCTCAGAAACTATGTCATGCTATTTGTTTTAACAGTTGTGCTTTGGCAAACTGGTCTGTACAGTCATCACATTTTGAATGAAATAGTTCAGCATATAGAGAGTTTCTGTGTATGTTTTCTCACATGAGGGAATGCTGAAGTCATAGTGCTCTGTTGATCCACAGCATAATTACCCCAGCTAGTTTTAACTCACATCATCAGGGTTTTTTTATATCATATTTCTGAGCCAGATTTGGATAGTCATCCTTCTGAGTTTTTCCAGTTACTTTTAAGAATGCCTCACAAGATACTAACTTGCACTGGTATAATCATCTTTCACCCTTACTGAGTTAAAATATGATTAATTTTAGAAAAATATACCATTATATAAAATTATAAAAGATAAAGTTTAATATTTAGTGACTGCAGTATGCCTTACACTTTAAAATATTTTATTTAAACATTGAAACAATTATACAGCTTATTACTGACCCATTTTTCAGAAAATATAACTGAGGCCAAGAACAGTTTTATAAATTTTTTTTTTTTTTTTTTTTTTTTTTTTTTTGCGATAGGCGTGACTCTCACTGTTGTGGCCTCTCCCCTTGCGGAGCACAGGCTCCGGACGCGCAGGCTCAGCAGCCATGGCTCACGGGCCTAGCCGCTCTGCGGCATGTGGGATCTTCCCAGACCGGGGCACGAACCCGTGTCCACTGCATCGGCAGGCGGACTCTCAACCACTGCGCCACCAGGGAAGCCCCAGTTTTATAAAATTTTACTCAAGGAAATGCAGATACTTTACTTCATATATCTCTCAAAAAGTAGCACGTGTTCTTAGTCCTAATGAATTGAACTTCGTCCCATTTTTAAACAACAAAGTAATATTTCAAAATAATTGTTGTAAGCATTTTCAGTTTTTAACTTAACATACCAACTAAAGCAAAAGCATCAGTGCATGTTTGTAATACCATAAAATATGTTCCTATTATCATATTACTGCTTCATTTTTATAATTGATTGTTCCTAAACTGAGGTATTTTTGTATTTATTATCCAACTCAGATTATACTTCTGTGGAGATGTCTCCCCAGTGATTCCCAATTCCCATCTTTCCCTTAATTTTATTTAGATCACATACTCAGTACTCTACAGCTGTCACATAAATATTTACTGTCCTAGTTCTAATTTTTGGTGTGACAGAATTTAGCCTTTTATTGATAATCAGTATTTGAGGATGATACATACAAAATTCTTATGATCATAATTTTCACTTGTCTGGCCATCCCAAATAGGTTTTAAGTTGTCTGGATAAGGACACATCAAATAGATTTATTAAAGCTTTGTTAGTAATTACCTCACTTTAAGGAGATATGAGGAAAAGAATAGCCAGTAAATGGAAATGTATACAGAATATTTTAAGAATTAATTTGTTTTGAGTAAGGAAAGAAAGGTATGCTGTTTAGATATGCAAGGTGATTAAGTTCCAGTTTTCAATATATAATTAATAAGAAATAACTTTATATTTGTCAAGAAATCATAAAATCACTTAAATGTGACTTTTAAAAATTAATTTTTCTCTCCCCAAGATTGATCAAACAGGCCACAAAATATTGGTTAGATCTGCTGTCCTCTGGACGGGTCTCAAGAAGTGGTGGAACCACGTAAATAAGTTTTGGCTTCTGCCATAATAACCGTATAGGAGTTAGACCTCCAGGTGAGGTGAAAGAAGGAATGGAGTAGAGATGGAAATAAAGCAAATGCTTTGCCATAAAGCAGCGGGCAGGGTGCAAACATTGGAATCACATGAAATTTGGGGTCATGTTATAATGAGACACATTGTTTGGCCAGTATTCCAATTGTTACTGGAAAAAAATTTGGAGACATTTGGTTTGCTTGATGTAAAGTAAATAGTTTTATTATCACAAAAAGTGCTGAACTAAAAAATTTACAAATTTTCACAAGGAGGTGAAAATCCTCCCAGCTTCTTCCTCTTCCCTGAAGTGTTCACCTACCTTCTTTGACTGCAGCAATATCTAAGTTAGTTATTCGTCTGCTCTCAGGTATCTAAAAGTATTGTAGTCTTTTTCTTGACATTTTGTCCTCCCCTTTTGCATTATTTTTGAGGAGTTTAAGGAAAATACACAGGAAGCACTTTTCATACTCTATATTTTCTTATGGTGAAGAAGCCTATATGGGGGTGAGGAAAGCTGAATATTTGGACCTTCTGTATAACTCCCCTGTCTCCTGTAGGAGAACAGCCCATCCACTTTTGTCTGAACTATGTATTGGATTGTTATGGTGTCTTACCAAAATAAAAAAATAAGGGCTTACTGTATAGTTACACTGATTTTAAGTTATAATATGCAAAAAGTAGATGCTTAGAAATTACTTGTTGATTGATCATTAATTAATCACACAGCAATGTCTCTAGCCTCACTAGAAGTGACTAATGAAGATTAAATTTGTTAATAACACATGCATACAAATAAGAGTATAGTTGTTGAAACCCACAGAGCACAAGAGTTTGGCTAAACAATTTTTAGTCTATCATTTGAACACAATCATAAGAATTAATAGCTTTGTTATTTCATGTCAAAATATGTGGCTTAATGATTTACGGTTTAAATTTTTTTTTAATTTAAAATTCAATAGCAACTAAAGCTCATATATAGATATTATCATGTACATGTATCCAGTTTAGCAAATACACTGAAATAAGTGGCGGTACATATATGAGGGTTTTTTCTCTAACTACTCCTTCAGTCATGTTTCATTGAATCTTTTCCATTTTTTTATGATTTCTCAGGTTAAGTCCATGTATCTCCAATCACTTTCAACAAAAAGTTATATACAATGTGGTCCTTTCTAATTGATCTCATGTAATTTATAACCCTTTTCTACCAACCACCCTCAACATCAGTGTCTAGGGTTTGCTCTGACTACTTATAAGAGGTGAGCATAGCAAGCTTTTTTAATCGTTTTCCACATCCACTGTCTTTGAAATGGATGGAAAAGTATAGGCTCTTACTCCCTCAGTGTAATGGAAAATGGGTGGGACTGCAATTGTCTTATTTAACCAGTTACTGGTCAGTGCTGTGGAGACACCCCATGTTCTTGGGCTACTAGTGATTTCACCTGCTACTGGCCTCTGCTTATATGGTGGCCCACTGCATACCCTGTGCATGATTATCTTGTAGATCTTCAGCTTCACCCTAGCACACATTTCCAATGATGACCTCATCCTAGAAGGGCCACTTATGTATACTTTTTAACCTCTAAATCTTTGTTAGCCCCTAATTTCCCCTCCTAGAAGGAGGTTACCTTACATGGCATGCAAATGCCTGTGCAAAAACCATCCCTTCTGCTTTGTCCTCAGTCTCCATGTGGAGCCACAGAAAGGTCTTTGTCCATGTCCTCCAAGGGCATAGGAAACAGTGTGGAAGGAAAAGACATTGTCTTCCCAAGCACGTTGCACAAAAGTGGTTTCTTCGGCTAACACAGTCTACTCCAGCAAGCCTAATGACTTATGAAATATCCAGGCAAGAAACATGCAGCCTGGAGGACACTTGTGAAGCTCTGGTTGGATATCCTTTGTCAAGCTGCTGTAGCAACAAAAAAAGGGTGGGCCTAAAAGTTCAGCAGTTCAGCATGTATTCTTCTGGAGAGAGTGTCACCCATTTGTCCTGTAAATGTCCCTCTACTTTGTTATTCCTGGAGGTGGGGAATACCCTCATCCATGATGGGAAGGGGAAAGCTACAGCATTTCTCACTTCCCCACTAAGCCAATATCAATATTACAACGAATCTTTAAATAACCACCTTCATTGTAACATTTGATGCTTGTGTAGACTTGTTTTCTGCTCACTTTAGAATGTGCGGGTACTTGGTAACAGTCTGCCTTTCAGTCTGGATTCTCTCCTCCAACTCTACAGTAGAAACCATGTTCAATATCTTTCTATAGATTAGCCAATGTATATTTGTTAAAACCAGCATAATAGTGAAGCTGGAGTTCTTGAAAAGCTGTGTTCTCCAAGATGTTTTTTGAAAATATATTTTCAAACATTACTTAAACATGTATTTAAGCTATGTATTAGGCATTTCTAGGCAGAAATAAAGCAGTCCTTGGTCTTTAATGAGTTGGGGAAGCAAAAACATTAACTGTAATACAATCGATTTTACAAAAAGGATGTTAGGAACATTTAATTACTGACAGGTGAGCAGATCTTAAGGACACAGCAGATAAGAGAAAGGGAGTGAATAGAATAGCTAAAGAATCTTCTATACCACACTTGGAGTTTGAACTTGATATTATAGTGCATGAACGTGCCATTACAAGTTTATTAAGCAGGACAGTTAAATAACTAGAGGCACTATACAAAACTTTCAGCCATGCCTTATTTTGATACGTTTGTGGTTTCATTTTTTAAGACATTGATCCACCTGGAACTTTGTAAATGTTACAGTACATATGAGAAAACAAAACTACATAAATCTAAAACATTGGCTGACTCTTTAGCATTCATACAAACTTCTCAAAGAAATTTAAAAATGTGAATAATCAAGATTAATTTCTAAAACTCTTAAATTCTTTTAAAGTTCTTAATTTCTAGGAATACATCAGAACATATATTCTCACTTGTAAGACTAGGAATAGTTTGAATTGTGACATAGTCATGAGGTGTAAGGTAGACTAAAGGGACAGAAACCAAAGTCACATGATTTTGCTTTTCAAGATATCAGAGAAACTGTAAATTACTAATTGAGTGCCTTACTGTATTCATTTTTGCCTACTTCTCATTCAGAGTATTATAAAATGACACATTCAACAAACTATTATATGCAGAGAGTAATCCTATCCTAATCCTTTATGTCTGAATACCCCCATGGAAAACAGACAACTAATGAGAACCTACAGTATAGCACAGGGAACTCTACCCAATGCTCTGCGGTGACCTAAATGTGAAGGAAATCCAAAAAGGAGGGGGTATATGTATACACACAGATGATTCACTTTGCTGTACAACAGAAACTAACACAACATTGTAAAGCAACTATACTCCAATAAAAAAAAAAATTACTGCCCTGAGCTCAAGTAAGCATATTGGCGTACAATGTAAATATGAATCCTTTCTCACCCTCTAGGGCCCTGACATAACTAATTTCACATGGAACAAGTAGTTCTTATTTAACTAGTTGCTTTGTTGCCTCTCTCCTATATTGAATGCAATACCCACAGTTGTTCCCCTGTCCTACAATAACCAACCTCCTTCCTCTTTCAGAGGACTTCTGGGAAGGAAGTTGAAAGGCTATATATGTAGGAATATCAGGACCTGAACCACACGTGTCTGGTTGACCTGTGAACTGAATGATTGAAAAAACCTTCTTCTCAGTAAATTCCCATTTGGACCTCAGAGAGTCATAGTGATTACCTGTCAGATAAACTCAAATATTTAAATGAGTTAAACCATGAGAGGGAAACAAAAAGATTAAATGAGGGAGAACAAGCAGCAACAAAATGCAACCACACAGCAAAATGAGATCTTTCATTCCTACATCTGAAATCCCACACCAGAGTTCAAGGCACAAGATGGGGAGAGAAGGAAAATGCCCAGGACCCCATGAAAGCCGTGCTGCAAGGAGCAGCCACCTTGGGTGGAAAGCATTTCCAGACATGCTGCATATGTTCTTTAATCTTCAAAATTGCCCTGATGATTAATGTTAAAGGTGAACCAACAAAAGTTCAGCCATTTTTGAGAAAATCACCCAAGTTCACATGCTAATTACATGGTGAGATCAGGATTCAGCCCCTACTTTTCAAAAGCATTCTATCCACCACCAGCCTTCACTCTCAATGAATCATCATTAAAACATAGGTATGGTTGATTTTAAGTGTCAGAAATGTTTTCTTGTCTATAAGATAAAATAATTATCAAAGTATATTGAAAAAGCTACGTTATTAATTTTTGGTGAGAGAGGGCATATGTCCCAACTTTTACCTGTACAGTTATTTTAATACCTACTTCATGGTGAGGTTTTATTTTTACTGTTAATCCCATGCATGTATATCCCACTCTTAGCCACTATATATTACAAACTCATCTCTATCATTGTAACGCTGAGGACACAATACATTTTAAATTTCATTTCTTTGATTTCTATTGGAAGCATTAAATCTCATTCCTGATTTGAATACACAAAATATAAAGTGCAGAAGTCCACACTTTCATTCAAATTTCTGTGGTTTTGACCCATTTTTCTTTATGCATTTCCCTTTTTTCAGTTACTTAAATTTTATTTCATCATAAGTTCAAAAATGTGTACGAGGAGAACTTCAGCAGTTGGTTTAATAGTTTCCAGTTTTGAATTCCAGTATATCTTCTCTTTGTTTTATTTTAAAACCAAAGATTTACAAAATGAAGTAACAGTAACATTAATCAGATAGTAGTGAAACTCACTATCAAGACAGTGTAGATAAGAAATTTTGCAAATTATTGATAAAATAAGCAAAAGACAAAGTACAGTCATTTGGATAGTCAGGATTTTGCTTATAGTCAAATATTAGACAGTCGAATATTTGAAAAACAATGACTTCTTAACCAAAGGAAATCACATCTATAAACATAGCTCTAAAAAGCATTCCCTTTTACTACTATTATTAATTTCCTCATATATTTTTAAACCCATTAAGGTTGAATTTGGTGGGGAGACTGAAAAAGTATTACCTATATCCTGCCAAACTTGAATTTGACAACTTAGAAGTCTAGTTTTATTTTATTTTATTTATTTTTTGTCCATGCCACATGGCATGTGGGATTTTAGTTCCCCAACCAGGGATTGAACCCACATCCCCTGCTTTGGAAGCACAGAGTCTTAACCACTGGACCACCAGGGAAGTCCCTAGAAGTCGTTTTTTTTTTTTTTCTTTTTTTAAAAATTTATTTTATTTATTTCTTTTTGGCTGCATTGGGCCTGTGTTGCTGCGTGCGGCCTTTTGTCTAGTTCGGCGAGCGGGGGTTACTCTTTGTTGTGGTGCGCAGGCTTCTCATTGCAGTGGCTTCTCTTGTTGTGGAGCACGGGCTCTAGGCTTCAGTAGTTGTGGCTCACGTGCTCAGTAGTTGTGGCTCGCAGATTCTAGAGCGCAGGCTTAGTTGTGACGCACGGGCTTAGTTGCTCTGCGGCATGTGGGATCTTCCCGGACCAGGGCTCGAACCCATGTCCCCTGCATTGGCAGGCAGATTCTTAACAACTGTGCCACCACAGAAGCCCTAGTTTTAATCTATATACCACATATTATTGTTTTTCACTTGTCTTGCTTTATGTAAATATAGCACCTCTTTAATCTCTTTTTTGTTGATATATTTATAAATACATATTTGTATCCTATAAGGCAAAACATTAACAAGAAAAATAATTTAGATTATATTTTGTTGGTACAAGAATCAACAAATTAGTAGAGCAGAAAAATTAAGAAAAAGAATATGTAATATATTTAGAAATATAGTATGTAATGAAGTGACATTTTAAATTTTTCTGGAAAAGCTTATTTTGGGGAAGCCTTTCTAAATATGACATAAAGTGGACAATGTGTAAAGCACAAAACTGTGACAGAGTTAAATATATAGAAATGTTTTAAAACATATTTGAAAAAATATACACAAAGTGACATAGCATTATAGGCTATTAAAGATCTTTGACATGAATGTGAAACTAATGTGCAAGATATATAAAGAGTATATACAAATTAATAAGAGACAATCTGGTTTTTAAAATGGTCACATTATATAACAAGGCAATTTACACAAGAAATACAAATGGCCAATGAAAAAATAAAAGATGCTAAAATCCACTAGAATAAGTATGAATCAAAATACAAAATACAATATTTTCAACAAATAAAATATTGAAAAAACTGTAATGTGGTTATTAAAGGTTTGAGAGAAAATGTGTATTCATTCCAGAAGGAGGTTCACAAATACGTTTAGACATTTTAGGTGCTTTGGGGAAAGTGGAGTATCATTTGACCTAGCAGTTTCTTTTTTATTAATGTGTTCTACAGAAATGCCTGTTTATGAAAGCAAAATTTTGTACAGGTACAAATAGAAGCATTGTTTAAAACACCAAAAACTGAAACAGACTTATTATTTATCATTAGAACTACTAATGTTTTGTGCTGTGTCCCAACTGGAAAATACCATGCAACCATTAAGAATATGGTATGTCTATGCGTTATGACAGAGAAAACAAGTATTATTAATTGAAACAATTATATTATAAACAATATAGTTTGATCCAATTTATGAAAGTAAAAACAAATTAGATATATAGAGACAGAGATGCATAAACATAAGTGTAAATACATAATGAAACAAATTATATAAGAAAAGAACTTTAAAAAACAAACTTATGATCCATGTCTGAGAAAGATAAAAGTGAACTTTTACTTTTTTCTTCTGTGTAAAGGATTTGCAGTAAATGATTAATGTATTAATTTGACATGAATAAAACAAGATTGATTTTCTATAAAATAGAATTTCAGAAAAGGATTATAAATAAAGTTATAGAAGTTTTTAGAAGAAAAAGATTAGAGAAAAAAAGTTATTTGAAAGAAGTTTTTAGAATCTCAGGGTATAGCATGAATATTTTTTACAAACTTAGAATATGAAAATTCTATTATGAATAATATCTTTTTAAACTGTGCAAATTATCCTCATTTAAAAGAACAGGACTAGTATGTCTTATTTTTATACTCTGTCTTAGATTGCAAAACACTTTGAAGCAAGCAGCTGCCATGAATTTTGAAAACTAATCTGCCTTCATTCGATATCTATGCAAAAGATGTTTAAAAGAATTTCAGACATCAGTGTGACTGTCAAATGGGAGTGATCCATATCAGGAGATTACACTGAGTCAGTTGTTAGTTGGGAAAGGTGAAATCGATTAATCACGTTTCTCTAGAGAAACATTTGGTATAGAGCAAGTCTCTGTAAGAGTACAAACAGGCATGCTCTCTGAAAATGCAGAAGAAAATGATATATAAGACAGATTGAAAATAAATTACCATTACTAAAAGTAAATAATACAACACTATTCTAGGTGGCTTATTTTTAATTTTCATAAATAGATATCTAAGTATCATGATAATACTGTCAAATCAAGAAATGGTGACAATAATTTTACTGATAGGAAGCAACAAGAATCATTGACACAGCAAAATATTGCTCCTAGGATTAGTTGGACTAAACCAATTTTTAGAAGTGTTTTTCTGTTATATAACCTATTGTCAAAATCTTCAAGCTCTTTTTTAATACATATGAAAAAATACTTATCTTTACATATGTCTGTAAAAATACTTTAAAATTCAAAGACCACATTTAAATGTACATTCATTAATAATTACAGGTATTAAAACTGTTATTAACAAAGAGATCAAATAGTCATTAATTTTATGAATGATAAACAGTTTGGTGAACTGCAATTATTTGCTAAACAGCAGTAGATGGTCTAGGACTTGAAATAAGAATCTTGAAAAGATTGATAATACAGACTACTTATTAATTTGCTTTTTACCCACATATAAGGAAACAGTATATTCAAACATTAAGTCCAACATCATACCTCATATGTAATTTTATGGTACTAAATTACATACGTTCTCTTTAACCTTTTGATGATAAAATGTGGCATATCTAAAAGTTTCTTTGATTACTTCTGATCTAAAAACACAATTCAGACTTTTACTTATTTTGTTTTCTTTGGGAGAGCGTTGAGCACTGCAGTCTTATTTGATGAAATGATAGAATAACTGTAAGAAAGACCTTGACTGGATTGTGAATCACATGGTGAGTCAGCTGGGTCACCTATACTTATAATTTGAATAGGAAGCCTGAAAGAATCGCTCTGACAATGAAAAGGTATTGTGATTGTCTGTGATCTTCCAGTATATAAGAAGAAAGGGAAAAATGGAAGTGTCCAATCCTCAAAGAACTCTTTTACCAATTACAGTCTGTGGAGATGGTGTGATGTGTCCCTACGTCCTCCTTCAGTGAAGTTCTGTTGCCCAGCTGCTAAGGCAATGTCAGCTCTCAGTCCCATCTATACATGTTTCAGCTTCAAACTTGCACTTCACTCAAGTTCACACTCCTCTGAGCAGCAAACATCCCATGACTGAGCTATGTGGATAAATGCAGACAGGAGTCTTAAGGAGTTGGTAGTCTTGGCCCAACTCTGGACAACCCTCCCAGGCTACTTTAGCTCAAGAGCACCATGTGAAGGGTTCTCCCCAGGCAGCAGTTGGGTTGGTACCTTGGCTTTGCTTCTCTCTCTTCCTCTCCTGCTTTCTCCTCCTTGCTTCTGCAGTTATTGGTCCCAAAGGCACTCCCTAACTCCTTCCCTCGTCCCAGGCATGGCTTCCAAGAGAACCCAACCTGTTACACAACCAAAATCCCTTCCAGAGGATATGCTATCCTGAGAATCATCTACTCCACCATGATATGTTAAAATTTATCTCGTAAATTATGAGAAGAGAAACATTATTGACAAGCCCAAGAAACACATATAGAATCCCAAATTCTTGACCACCATGGCTCCTACTCTTAGGGAGAAGGCGGTATAAATCTTCTTGTTTATTGTTTGCTTTATCCACTGATCTATGTCACTTAGACTGTGTATCTTTTATTTCCTCTGGGATCCAAGCAAGTGTTCAGTAAATGTTGGTGGTGTGAACAAAGAAATCAGTCCTATTCCTGGAAACTTTAGATTGTACTGACAATGTTATTTATTTAACAACCTGTGTAATCAAATTGTTTTTAAGTTTACCAATGAAATTTTAAAATGCCATAATCATCATGGAAATTATTTTATGGATTTTACACTCAAAGTAATTTGCTTTAAAACATACCAAAAAAATGCAGTCGAGTTTCCAGATATTTAATAAACCTTCACAGATATGACAGGGAAACTAGCAAAAATTTTCGACAGGATGGATAGGGAAACTGGCAAAATAATTTTCATTCACTTTACTCAGATGTATGTCACCCTACTCCTTGCCAAAAAAGTGACATTCTGAAACATGTTTCGAAAGGTCTTTAAAGTATCTCTTTTTAAATCTCAGTAAAACACATTGTATAACACATTTTTGTTTTGAAAATATATGTAGTTATGGCTTTTATAGAACACAGATGTGCATGTCTATTTCTGTCATGTATTAGTCAGCTGCAATTACAGTTCTTTTTAAAACCATATAGTTTAAGGCATACTTCAATGCCCCGAATCTCTTTACTTTGTTAGACTCGAACACAGAATATTTAAGATGCAAAGTGGTAATTCAAAAATGGTACTTTAAATATTTCTGGTTTCACAAAATGTACATAAGATTAAAAGTCTACTCATAACACAAAACATATTACTTTATTCATAAATTAATATATTAAAACTAATCTATTAAGTAAATATGCTAGTATATTAACATATGAAAGACTTCTTGTAAAGTCCATTAATGCATTTGTTATATTTTCTATCAATCATAAAGATGGAAACAGACTTTAATCATTTATTAATAAAATATATTGTAATTGCAAGTAAATGGGCTTTGTTTCACAAATACACTTGATTATAGAAATTAATATAAGCTTCTAGCATGTAGCAACAATGATTGAATAGGCTCATACCTGACATAAAGTTGCACATGGTTAAGAAAAAATATTTAAGCAATATTGCACTAATGTTAATAATCAGATTTATATTTATAGTTATATTAAATGTCACTCATTACAAATAATTTTTTCAGGAGGATGATCTAATGCTGTGCATTAAAATCAAACAGAAATAAGCACTTTTTAAAGAACACATTAAAGTATTTTTGCAGTTTGCTGTAGAACTTAGGACAAATATTCTTTCATTGGTAAATTTTAAATTTCTGAGAGGAAAAATTACAGTGATAATAGAATCATAAGGATTTCTAAAAATCAAACATACAATTGAATTTTAGTAGCAAAAAGACAGAAGTCAAGATAAAATGTTTTAACATGGTGATAAGATTCATGTATTCAATATATGGAGTTATATTATCTAAATCATTATTAAGGAAAATGAAACATACTTGATTAATACAATTCAGAAGGTGAAAAAATAGTATTTAAATTACTTTAAGCTCTCTGTGGAATAGCCCCTCTCCCACCAAAAATGATTTTAAAAGTAGAGTATTAGAAATACTTTGGTTGATCTATTTAAAAATGACCCGTTTATTGTATTTCAGAAAAATCCATCGCTTTCCCCATCAGTCTTATATTGCAAGATCACAAGCCAATCTGATACCATTTTTCACTGTTTGAGAATTTGGTTCCTGCTTTCTCTTTGAATTTCAAATATAAGTGACCGGGCTGACTCACCAAATGATCCACAATCCAATCGCGGTCTATTTAATATTTGCCTTAATTTTAAGAGATTTTCTGTGGTCACTGAACAGGACCTTCAATTTGATTATTCTGTAAATTGACAATTCTACTTTTCCTAGAATAACAAAACCAGTGAAAATCATTTGCCAAAAATATGAGGTTTAAGAACAAAAATGTTTTTCTATTGTAGAACTTAAGTTGGTCTTCAGTGCCCAGTTACTTTCAGTCACTTCTAAATTTCCCTTTTATTGCCTTATCTCTGTAATTGGTTGTAACATAAAGGCTTTGGGGCAAGGGCTACATCTGGTACTTAGTGGCATGTGCTGTGATTTCTACTACTTCTCCTGTTCTTCAGTCATTGGCACATGACTTAGTTTGATCAAACTGCTGTAACAAAATATTGTATACAGGGTAGCTTACAAAAACAGAAATTTATTTCTCAGAGTTCTGGTGATTAGCAGATCAAGGTGCCAGCATGTTTGGGTAAAGGCCCTCTTCAGACGTCTCCTTGTTTCATCAGGTAACAGAAGGGGCTAAGGGAGCTCACTCTGGTGTCTTTTATATAAGGAAACTAGTTCTACTCATGACTTAATCACCTCTAAGTTTTACATTTTCACCTTTTTTTCCTAAGATCTCTAGGGTGATGGAACTCATTTCACATACACACTGCTATTCTAGAAGTACCCAGTTCTCCAATGGAAATTCACCCATGTAAAGCCCAGAGTTGCAGGGTTGGAACCATGATGGGTAACTGGGAGTTGCTGAATGGAGCCCCCTTTTGCTTCCACACCTTGGTTCTAGAAACCATGAACATGTTCTACTTGAGATACAGTGCGATGGCCCTGGTTTATTATGTACATATACTGCATCCTGAAAAGTGATACTCTGCATTCAGAGAGTTGCTTCCATGCTGGTGCTCCAGATGTACCTCTAGTAGGCTACTTTAGCATTCTATGAAGTTAACTACTTCTGGATGTCTTGGTACATGATACAATAAGTGAATTTCATGGTCATGGGCCATCTCCTATATACCTCCTTTGCTGTGAAATGAATCTTCTAGTTGGATGTGATATTGTGGATCGAGTATCCATAAACCTTCAGATAGTGGTGCTGGCTGAGGTTTTGCAGAAAAAAAGGTATTCATGTTCAAAATAAGTATTGAATATTTATACCTGAGGAGATACTGATGGATCTTCCAGGATGGGAGGGGTTTATTGTAATTAACTTACCACCCAATGACCCATTGAACCGTTATATCTAATTTTCTCTAAGGACAATAAATATCACAGGGTAAGAAGTACAGTGATTTTACAAAAACAAGAGAAAAAAGATGAAATGTAACCCAAGGTGTAAGATTAATATTATATTACCATCATAGTACTAACGTTCCCAAAAGTTGAAGTTTTTGAGTTTCATGCTTACATTTAAACATTTCTTCCATGTTGTTGTGAGAAATTTTGTGATCTCTCTGATTTTCCTATGGAATCATAGGAAAGATTTTCTTACGTTCTCCTGACCTTTAACTTTTCTCTTGCTCTGAACTGCTGCACAAAGCTTAGCTTTATGTACTCCTGAGTCTCATTTTAAAACCTGAGCTCCTAATAGCTGTTGACCTTTTCCCTTACTTCTTCCTCCCAAGTGTAAACAGAACCCCACCCCCCCAACCTTCCCACCCCGTTCTACAGGCACCACTCATATTGACTAATTTATCTAAGAGATCTTTCTGATGGTTTGAGCCTCACTAGTGAAACCTGCCTGACACCATGTGACCATGGCCTTTTGCTTGATTATTTTTAGAGACAGTTTTCCCAAGTGTAGTTTCTTCCAGAAATATATATATATTTTGTTTACAAAAGGAGAAGGAAAAAAGTATTTTTCCTCACAATTATACAAGAAAAAAGGTCCGTTTCTACTCTGTGGAGCAACTAACACCAATTGCTTCCAACCTTTCCATCAAGACTTTTGATTCTTTGTTTCCAACCAAGATGGCTACTCAAGTGTTATCCTCTAAAAATGGCTTCTGCTCCAAATTTCTATGCTTAGAGACATTGTGATGAAAGAAACTCTGAAATGACATTTTTAAAAACTTTTCACATGTATGTACCAATTATCATTCTATCATTTTCCTGTATTAGACTCTGTGAATAGAAGTGAGGATGATAAACATCATGCTCTTCCTTCCAGGTCATGTGACTTTCAACTTATTTCCTCTCAGTCTTTACTAAAACTTTATTTGCTGTGAAACTCTGGACCTTTATTTTTTCCTTGGTACTGAGTGGAAAAAAATACTTAGTTTCTGAATAAATTATTTTGTATGTTTTAAATAGCTTTGACGTGTGTGTGTGTGTGTGTGTGTGTGTGTGTGTGTGTGTTTTGCACTTTGTTTAAGCTAGAGATGCCTGTGGGGAAGCTGGAATGGGTATTTAGGTGGACAAGTAGGCCCAAAGGAAAGAGGCTTCTTTAATTCTAAAATTATCTACAAAGGTGGATGTATAGGTATGGTAAGCAGTCAATCTACCTTGGCTGATTTTTGGCAGAAATTACCATGTTTTTCTGGATTTCTAAGAAATATCCCCTTAATCTTCAAGCACAACCTCTCCTTGTGATGGAGCTATTTTGACAGGGTATCCACCCCTTGTAACCAAATGGTCTCTCACTAATGTAATGTGCTACAACATATGTTAGAAGGAAAAGAACAGTTAAAGAGAATGTACATGGTGGGGATATTGGGGAACAGCTGAAACGTTTGAAAGACGAATGAAAAATAAGAAAAATGAGAAATTTATAGCAACCATTTTCCTTATGAAGTTGTATTCCATCTGTCTTCTTACTGATATTTAAAAAACAATTTAGGGCTTCCCTGGTGGTGCAGTGGTTGAGAGTCTGCCTGCCAGTGCAGGGAACATGGGTTCATGCCCCGCTCCAGGAAGATCCCACATGCTGCGGAGCAGCTAGGCCCGTGAGCCATGGCCGCGGAACCTGTGCTCCGCAATGGGAGAGGCCACAACAGTGAGAGGCCTGCGTACCGAAAAATAAATAAATAAATAAATAACAATTTAGAAAATTTCAGTTCTTAAAAATAAATTTGAAAACTGCATGAAATACTTCAGGATTTTACAAGAGTTATATAAGTACCTATGTTTTCTATTACACCTGTTATCAAAGCTCACGTGTTCTGATCATATTCTAAGTCAAAACAAAGAGTCAGAAGGCAGGGCAGAAAGGTGAGATTCATACAAGCTCAACAGACTGCAAAAACTGGCTGCAATTAGAGCTTAAAAGGCAGAAGTATCACCCCATTTTCTAACTCACTGGGAGTTACTGATTACAGAAACAGCTAGAAAAGTAACATTGTAGTTGCTTATACAGCTGTCTCATCCAAATGTACTATAAATAGAGAACTTCAGCTGATGGGACCACTTAAAGGAGAACATTTGTTGTTTTTCCATTTAAGTATGCAATATTATATTAATACATATGATATATTGATATATATATGATATATAGGTATATATCCTGTGTTACCTTATATACAATCTTTTTAAAATTCCACCTTTTTATACAACTATTTAAAAGTCTATAAACAATAACTTAAATTCCATAGTGGAATACATATGAGCCTTCCTTCTATATTTTTCCCTTGTGTAATAAAATATAGTACCTACTTCCTAGGACTCTGGATTAAATGAAGAGTTGAGAACAGTGCCTAACAAAGAGTAAATCATTTACTAAATAGCAGTTATTAATATCAGAGGGCACTTTTTTGGTTTGTTTATGGTTTAAACAACAAATTTGCTCACAGTGATAAAGGCTAGAAGTTCAAGATCAAGGTGTCAGTTGGTTTGATTTCTTCTGAGGGCTCTTTCCTTGGCCTGCAGACGGCCGCCTTCTCACTGTGTCCTCACATGGCCTTTCCTCTATGCACATGCTCTGTGTCCAAATTTCCTCTGTTTATAAAGGCAGCAGTTAGATTAGGGCCTATCCTAAAGGCCTCATTTTATTTTAATTACCTCTTTAAAGACTCTATCTTCCAATATAGTTCTGTTCTGAGGTACTGGGGTTTAGGATTTCAACATATAAATTTTAGGGGACACAATTCAGCTTGTAACACCACCTATGAACAAGTACTAATATTCGTTAGCCTTCCTATCAGTATAATTCTGTGCTCTTTTGATATTCATTTTTTATTGTGGTAAAAAGCATGACATAAAATTTACTGTCTTAACCATTTTTAAGTGTATAATACTGTACTATTTACTATATGCACAGGGCTGGGCAACAGATCTCTGGAAATTTTCCATCTTTGCAAAACAAACTATACCAGTTAAATATCAGCAACCCATTTCACCCCACTCCCTGGGATATTCATTGTTGGCCCATCCCTTTCTTTACCTTTCCTTCTACACAGCTGTAATTATACAGCACAATTCATAAAAGTAACCCTATTTCTGAGATGATTGTGGGAACTGTTACTATGCAGTGCTGAACAGCATGTCATGTAGCCAGCTGAGGAGGACTCCATCCCTGGTGCCACTCTGTGGAAACTCTTCCCTCCCCGTCAGCTGAGGTAGGCTGCAAAGCTCAGGTCCCCTTGGCTTGTGTTGCAGGCCATCTCACTGCCCTTAGAACTGAGACTATTTAATTTATAAAAGACTTTGTTCACAAATGTCTATACAGTATTTACAATATACCACTAACACATAGCATTTCATACCTATGTATAAAGTGAAGAATGAATGAATGAGGAGAACAGTGAGATTTGAGATTAGATGATATGTGTATAAGAGACGTGGAACAGAACTCCCTGAAGGAATTCAGTCTAACGGATGCCTCAAGATGAGAGTGGTGGTCAATAGGCCGAACAAGAGTTTTACATATGGTAGTGCTCAAAGTAATTTTCACTGATGCAAAAATCAATCAAACATGTATATTGGCCGGTATTGATAATACAGCAAAATAACAGATCCATATGTAATTTTTAACCATTTTTTATCTGACTCTAGCTTTTTAATATGAACAAAGAGGATGGGAGAAAAGCAAGGCTTATGATCCTCACACTCATTCCAAGATGATTTGAAAATAAATTATATTTGAGAAAATCTAGATGGATTGGTTCTCCACTTTGGTCAAATTTTGTATTCCTTTCATATCTGTGACATTATATTTGACCTCTTCAATTTTTAAAACTGGGATGTGAAATTCTCTCTGGCACATGATTATTAGAGACTATTCTCATCAGCACTGAAGACGTTAGTGTGTCCTGAAATTACAGTGCCTCAAGATCTATAAGATAGCAAGATTTTCTACACCCTGTTGTTATTTGATTTAAAATCATTTTCCTTTGGACACATCCAGCTGAAACCAAGTGCTCTTTAAAGGTAATGTCCTCAGCCATGCCGCTAAAAGTGGGCTTGAGTAACACCTCCAGTATCTAACAGGGAGAAAATTTACTATGTACTTCTTGATGGAAGGGTCCCACATGTCTTTCAATCCAAAGTAGCTCCTTATGGTTTTGAGATGGTGGTCACATACAGAGGTAAATGGTGGAATGTGTATATATCAAGGTAATTATTAAATGGGCTTTTGAGGTTCCTTGGGTGAAAAGTGCCTTCCTCATGCAGAAGGAGAGTATAGTGGGTCAAAATGAGCTCAGCGGGGCAGGCTGAAATTTTTCTTGATGTTCTTCTCCCATTTGATGCATTTCATCCATTACCAAATGATACCATTAGCATAGAGCAGCAGGGAAGAAGCCTGGAATTGCTTCTGTGAAGCCTGCTTCATCAAAATGATAAATGAATAAGGGTTTTATTTGCTGTAGGTTTTTGAGAGCATAGGCAAATTGCAAATATTTCAAATGATTTGAATAAACACCATGATGTGTTAGGATAGACTCAGATTACTATGGAGACTCTCAGACATTGAAAACAACTCTGACAAACTCACTGTGAGTGGATTTAACCATAGAATCCTTCAGGGCAGTCCCTCCACCTCCAATTATAATTGGTGTCATTGTGAGATAATTTGGAGTGTGGCTTGACTTTTGTACAAGAGGCTTATGCACATGGCATCATGGCCATGTCCAATGCAGTCCAGGCTGTAGGATCATGGTTACAACCCTGATCATGTTACTTTTACTCATGACAGTAAATAACGTAATGAAGCACAGGGCAGGGTGAATTTATTTGCCTATAAATTTTTATATAGAGAAGGACCCTAATTTCCCAAACAACTGTTTGTGTTGTTTGATTTTGGGTGATAGGCTCTTGTGGATAAAATAGCGCTAAAGATACTCTCAGATTATTTTTCACAAGAGACCACAGAAACAGAGCTAAAAGAAAGTTGTCTATTGTATGGCTCCCCTTTAAAAATGTTTGTCAATAACTGACTTTAGTTACCTTTCTCTTACAAATGATATTTTAACTAAAACCTTGTGGACTATGGAAACAAAATTTAATTAGCTTGCTTTAAACAAAGTGGAAAATGGTAAGAACAAATACCATCTGCTTCCGTCCTATTTGCCTGTAACTGTCGCAACACCCAGTACCAGTGAGTCTATTCCTCAGTGCTCTTTATAAGCTCTCCCTTCCCTTCCTCAAAGACCTTGACCAAAACCACAAGAGTCTTTCATCTGGTCATATGCACCTAACCACCACCTGACCCTTCGGATGCCAAGCACGTGGTCTTGGTCTTATACCAGTTCTGGTTCTTGAAATTATCTGGTCCAGATATCACTCCCTGTACTTCAGTATTTTAAAAATACAGTCTTGGCATTGGAAAGGGCCTTACATTGTAGCTAATCCAACTGCCTGCTGACGGTACAGCCCCACCTGGCCTTGGTCATGGCTGGATCTCCATGTCCCAGTCTCACAGAGCTGAGTTCTGTCCTAGTTTGTCTAGGGATAAATAGCCCTCTTCTATGACATGACTTCTACCACTGTTCCTGCTCAATAAATACTGCCTTCCCTCACACAGTTTCAACATCAATCCTAGGCCCAGGATTTCCACTGATAATAATTACAGTAATGGGAAAGTCAGAGATTAGACATCAATCCATATGAAAATATTTAGAAACCTTAATGAGCCAACTATTGAGTCCAAGTCAGAGGTACAGTGAACAAGCTAAGGACATTTTCCAAAGTGAGATAAATCTCTTTTGTGCACAACCCTTTGAGTTTCATGGAGAAATCTAGAAAACTTATTATTGATCCAAAGGAGAAAAAGTTAAAGTGATTAAACTATTGGGGAGAAAAAAAATCTTGAACCCAGAAAATTAAAGATAACCTGGGAATTAAGTGACATTACATACAGCCAACTCTCTTCAGTTTTCATCAAGAAAAACATAAAAAGTTATGACAAGTAACATTTAGTTTATTTTCATTTTAGAGCTTCTTTGCATATGGGATATAAGTAAATTGTCAAATACTTTAACACTTTCACAGTCTACTTCCCTAAAAACACACAGGTACACACAAACATGCAAAAACACTCTTCCACACAGTCATAAGCTCCTATGAAGATGCTGAAATAGGAGCATTTAGTTTGTTTTCCTTTCTAGTGTCTTTTATAAATAATACTGCATGTATAATCAATACCCCAGATGATTGGAATCTGAGTCTATGCTACTTTGATTATTGAAATATATTTATAATACTAATTCCAAGTTAAATTAAAATTCATTGGCCCTTCTGGAAACTTATTATTTAAAAACAGCTTAAGTTCTTAACATTTTGGTATAGTAGTAATTTATTAGAAAGTATTCATTTGTTCCTCAAAGAATAAGTAGTATCCTACCCTGAACTATAATCTATACTTAAAAGTTCAGTAACTTTTTAATGTTTCTTGAGGCTTTATTAATCCCCAATGAATTAAGCTCCCTTACATTATTACATGGCTGAGTAAAATAGTGTTTGAGTCTCAGTAATTACAGAAAGCACTGCAAAATGATCAACATCATTGCCCCAGCACAATCACAGTAAGCTTCGTCATCTTGCTGCCAGACATCCATCAACTAGGTAGTACATTTGATTTTTGTATTGTATGTTATTTTTCAGAAGTGCCCTTATAAATTTAGACAAGGCTCATAGCTTAAGTGCTTTTCAATAGCAAATGTTATGGCTTAAATAATATTCTAACATTACTTGAATCCACCAACACACACAAATATGCAAATTGCATCTAGGCCTTTTAATCTTCCACAATCATATCAGTAAAAAGAAAAGTCTTTGGTCAGATGCACCATGAAGGACCCCGCTTTTACTTCATCATCAAATTTTAAGAGATAGATACTTTGGGTCTTATTTCTCAAGGTAGAAAAATGTTAGGCTGTCTCTGCAGCAGATGATGTAATCCTTAAATGAGGGGAATGCACTGCTATTGACATTTGATGAGGTGCTCCATTGGCTGCAGAGATTGATAATGCTTTGCTAAAGCTTTGCTGGTAATAAAATTACCAGAATTAGTGGGTTTTCTGTGTCTTCAACAGAAGACTCAATTTTTCACCAGCAGTATGTGAAATCATCTCCTAGAGCTTTGGTTAATGTCCTCCAGATTCAAATAATAGGGTGGAGATAAATAATTGAGAGAGAGATTTGAGTATTCTGTACACTTGCTGCACTTATATTTGTAACATCAACTATGATTTTTGTAAGGTAAGTTGACCAAATGGTATCAAAAAGAGATGCCCACACTCCCCATACCACACACACACTAAATAGTAGACATCAAGGAAATCAAGCAGCACCCAATAAGAATCAAGCCAGCCTGAACAAAATTAAACCAGTCTTTAAGGGTATAATTTCTTAAGCTTTTAGCATGAAATTGACGGTTGTGTCTACAAAGTGAGGTGGAGTTGACTTTTACCTTAGATGCGGAAATAGTGCTTGAAAAATTCTCAATATTTTTACTACTTTTATGGGAAAGAAGGACAGAGAAGGAAGAAGAGAACTAAGGACAGGCAAGCTGTAGGAGATGTAACCAAAATCACTCAGTAATAAACCATTTTTTAATGATAATGCTATGTGTATTGGGTTGGCCAAAAAGTTCATTCGGGTTTTAGTTAAGATGTTACGGAAAACCAGAAGGAACTTTTTGGCCAACCCTATATAATATAAAGTTGGGAGGTAGAAAATAGTTGGAATGTTTATGTACCCAATTCTGCATGGTTGAAAGTAAGGGAAAGTGAAATTATATTATTGCTAGCAAGCATATAAGATAGCTAATTTGAAAAAGAAAAATTCAGTAGGGAATGTTTATCCTTACATGCTTCAGGATAATTGATTTCTACCCAAAGCAGTCTGTTCCTAAGTTAAGTCACAACTGGTAAAGCTTAGGGATCAATATGGAGAGAAATACCATGAAGGAATTTTTGACGTTCTATTAGTACCTAAATAATGTTTATTTTTGAAAAGGGCATTCTTCCTCATTTAAAAGTTATTTCAAAAGTAATGTGTTTGTTGCATATTGAAAACTACACCTACACACACACACACACACACACACACACACCCCATGGCCAAAGAAAACAAAGATCATATTTTATTCATCAATCTGCCCCCCCTCCAAAATATTTTCTCAAAATAATATTCTACCCCTTGGGGAATTTCATAACTCTGCCAAGATCATGTGAAGGAACATAAACAACAGCACAGTAGAAACGAATAAGCACTGAAAATGAGAAATAGGTTGCTTTCTTCACCAAATGAGCAAACATAAAATGTGTTTGCAACTCAGGCTCAAATTTTAGAGTCCAGGGAGAATTCTACCAGGATCCATGCTGTATATATGCAAATGTCCTCCTTTATACTCTGTGATGAGGCCACATAATTGTTACCAGCATGGTTTGTGCCGTGAATCATTGCACCAGGGGATGCTTTCTTTGTAACTTTCATATTCAGTTTCACTTTGTAAGAAACAATAGACATGTTCAAGAAAGCTGACTGATCGTGAAAAGGAGTTTGAACAAAGCAAAATTAATAGATCTACTCGGTGCCCCTCCTGCCTTTAGTGGCGCTGCCTCTTGAATTTTAGGGTAAGTCTGGTGCTTAAGGGAACTTTCCTTTACTGATCTAGGGTAGAATAAATCTTAATCCCAGTTATACCCATAGTAGCCCGCCCTTAGGGGTTTTTGGTAAAGCTAAACTATAAGCCATTTGTCAGCTTTGCATTGGTTGATGTCCTCAGGGCATTTTATCTACTGCAGTTTTGAAGTGATTCATTTGCCTATTGACATTGAAAGGATTTTTTTGTTTGTTTTTTGTTTCTTAATTACATTGATGGTTATAGTAGGTGGGAAGGGGATGAGTTGTCTCTCAAACTGCTTAAGCATGGCCGAGCACTAGTGCTACTGTATCTCACATCTGGGTCTTGGGACCTAAGGCTTGTACTCTAGCATTCAAATCCCATTCTGAGTTGGAAATTTGGCTTTAAGGTGAGTATCCCTGTGGTCACTTTAATTCTCCAAATTCTCATGGAAACATCCATAACTGAGTGTACCAGATGTTCTTATTTTATTGTCTGTGAGCTCAGTTCACTTGACTGACCTTAGAGCAAGGCCATTACCTATGGCCAAAGATATGGTAAATAGCCAAACTCTCCTGGTAAGGCTTTTACACTCATTTCCTTCTACTATTCCACACTCTGTGTAAACTCACCCCCTCCTCCTTTCATCATTTTTACTGTCTCCAAGCCCTGTTGTTGATTTGCAAACAGTGTACTCTCAATCCAGAATCTCTCATCAAAGAACCCAAGTGATGAGAGAAGGGAGGTCTTTGGAGGGCTGCCCTATTGTCTGTACCAGCAGTGACACAATCTGTTGGCATAACTAGTGCATCCTCCTCAGCTCCACTTAAGAATATACCTCAACAGTGAATTTTGCTGGGCTGTTTTCTCCCTCCACACAAATCTCTCTGACTTCACCCAGATCAGTATTTCTGACCTCAGAATTTTCTAATGCCCTCCAGGGTCACAGAAGTATCAACTCCCCTCCAGGAAGAAGCTAGCAATTGTCTTTCACTTGAGCTACACAGCTACATTAGGCAGCTTTTGAATGCAAAGCCCCAGAGCCCTCTGCTGGTAGCCTTACTTGATTTGCTGAAGACCCCAATCTGTGCATATTTTCTGCATATGCTACAATACCACAGTGACTGTCGATAAGAACCTAGTAGGAGTGCCTAAGCCACGGTCCTCTGTAAAACTTTAAATGCTTATTTCAGCTCAGCCTTCATTTATATTCAGGCATCATTCTGTCCCTTGGGAACAGGGATCAACAGAATTCCAAAATAAAAAGTCTGAACAGCCTTCTAGTCTCTGAGATTTTTGCCCAGTGACAGGGTCGGTGGGACATAAAGTATTTTTTAGAGTTTGAAGAATGACCATGGCTGCTCCAGGAATTTCACAGTTTGAGCTAAGCCTTGGATGTAAGCTGTGTTTACCAGAGAGCTTCTGTTTGTCACCTAGATGACCACAGTCCTCAATGCTTCACTCTCTGTGTCAGCTTTCATGACAAACTATTCTGAATGATTGTGAAGCCCAAGACCGTCTTCACTAGATTATGGCAACAGGGAAGCAAATTCAAATATCCTTGCAGTGTTACAGTAAACACAAACCAAAATTCACTCCCCCAGAATGCAAATTGTTCTGACTGGACTCCAAAATTACTAAAGAAAAGAAAACCTTAATCAAGACTATAATGGCATATGAGCCCCCTTGGCCTGAACACTTCCTATATAGTCTCTCCCATGTCAGGTACAGTTGAGGTGATTGAAGGAGATACCTTGTTTAATTTTTGATAGTCTACTATTAACATACAAAAACCATACACCTTATAAACTTCCCAGACAAGCCTACCAGAAAGGTAGTTTTTACAGTCAAAACCTCTACTCCATGCTTTGTCATAAAAAAAAAAAATTACATTTGTCCTACACCAATTCTGCATTGCTTACAGGTTGCTTAAAATTGGCTACTTAGGAAGGGTTGGACTCTTCAAACATTCCATATATATAATGAACACTTAAAACTACAGAAGAGTGGAATTAGTTTAAGACTTCCTGTAAAAATGGTAAGGCCAAAGTGGCCAGTTCATATATAATATCTATTCTTAGTAAGGCATTCAGGTAAATGCAAAGAGATGGCAGAATATTCTCTCTGGTCACACATTCTAATTCATAACTTAACCTTCATTCTAGTGCCTTTCACTGCAGCATCTTCATACTCTGCATACTTATCTCCACACTCTAGCCTCTCAGTTTCAATTTGGGGGATTTCACAGCGCTATGCCAGAGTGGCCCCTGAGCACATGTACCTAACAATCCTAAGAAGTTTTGCATATCAGCCCATCTAATTCACCCAGATCATGAGTATAGCCCAAGATCCCTTGTCAGAAGCTGAGCTAGTGAATTTGAGCACTTAAGTCAATCTTACTCAGGTTTCATGGGTTTAAATGAAGAGGTACATTCAGCAGTCATATTTTATTGGGTTGGCCAAAAGTTCGTTCGGGTTATCAGAGGATGTTGCAGAAAAACTCAAATGAACTTTTGGCCAACCCAATCAATACTAGCTATTTTTTAAAGATGAGGTTTTTTGGTTTTTTGGTTTGATATTTCTGAAGGTTTTTTTTTTGTTTTTGTTTTTAAGGCAGTTTAACTTCTGGATCACAATTGAGGGGAAGCTGTGGAGATTTCCGATAGCCCCTGTCTCCCATACACACACAGCCTACCCTATCAACAGCATCCCCCATCAGAGTGGTACATTTGTTACAGTCAATAAATTTACATTGGCACATTGTAATTATTCAATGTATAATTTACATCAAGGCTTATTCTTGGTGTTGTGCATTTGGATTTGGACAAGTGTATAATGTCTCCTGTCCACAAATATAGTATCATAGAGTAGTTTTACTGCCCTAAAAAGTTTGTGCCTGTTCATTCCTTCCCTCCCCCAGCCCCGGCAAACACAAGATTGTACAGAATTGGTATAATTTCTTTTTGAAATTTTGGTAGAATTGACCAGTGAACCCATCTAGGCTTCATGCTTTTTGTTTTGGAAATTTATTAATTATGAATTTAATTTCTTTAATAGATATAGGCCTATTCAGATTGCCTGTTATTTCTTGGGTGAAGATTGTGTCTTTCAGTGCATTGTTCTATTACATCTAGGTTATCAAATTTGTGACCATACAGTTGTTCATAGTATGCCTTAATTATCCATTTAATGCCCTTAGAATCTGTAGTGATGTCCTACCTTTCATTTCTGTTACTAATAATTTGTGTCCTCCTCTTTTTTTCTTAGCCTGACTTGATGATTTATTGATTTTGGTTCCATTGGTTTACCTCTATTGATTTTTTGGTTTTCAATTTCATTGATTTCTGCTAATTTCTTATTTTCTTTTGCTTATCTTAGGTTTAATTTGCTGTTTTCTAGTTTCCTGATGTGGATATTTAGTAGATTGATTTTAGATCTTTCTTATTCTCTAATATAAACTTTCGGTGCTATAAATTTCCCTTTAAGCTCTACTTTACATCCTACAAACTCTGATAAGATGTGTTTTTATTTTCATTTAGTCCATAATATTTTAAAATTTCTCTTGAGATTTCTTCTTTGACCCACATGTTATTTAGAATTGTGTTGTTACTCTCCATGTATTAGGGGATTTTCTAGTTAGCTTTTTTTTTTTTTTTTTTTTTTTTTTTGCGGTACGCGGGCCTCACACTGTTGTGGCCTCTCCCGTTGCGGAGCGCAGGCTCTGGACGCGCAGGCTCAGCAGCTATGGCTCATGGGCCCAGCTGCTCCGCGGCATATGGGATCTTCCCGGACCAGGGCACGAACCCGTGTCCCCTGCATCGGCAGGCAGACTCTCAACCACTGTGCCACCAGGGAAGCCCTAGTTAGCATTTTATCATTGATTTTAACTGCATTTTGTTTCAAGAGCAGATATTGTATGATTTCTATTCCTTTAAATTTGTCAAGGTGTGTTTTATGGACCAGAATGTGATCCATTTTGGTGAATATTACATATAAGCTTGAGAAACGTGTATTCTGTTGTTGGATGAGGTAGTCTCTAGATGTCCATTATATCCAGTTGATTGGTGATGTTGAGTTCAACTATGTCTTTACTGATTTCCTGCCCAATGGACCTGTCATTTCTGCTATAGGGGTGTTGAATTCTCCAGCTATGATAGTGGATTCATCTATTTCACTTTGTAATTCTGTTTCAAATTTTTTTTTTGACTCACATAATTTGACACTGCTTTCAGGTGTGTACACATTAAGGATTCTTATGTCTTCTGGGAGAACTTACACCTTTATTATTTTATAATACCATGCTTTTTCCCTAACTCTTCTTGTTTTGATCTCTGCTCTATCTGAAATTAATGTAACTACCCCTCTTTCTTTTGATTAGTGTTAGCATGGTATATTTTTCTCCATCCATTTACTTGAATTTGTATATATCTTTAAATTTAAAGTGTATTTCAGGCAGACAACATATAGTTGAATAATGGTTTATAATCCACTTTGCCAGTCTCTCTTTTATTTGATGTGTTTAGACAACTGATGTTGAAAGTGATTATTGGTAGAGTTGTATTAATATCTCACATTTGTTACCGTTTTGTTTGTTGCCCTTTTTCTCTGTTCCTATTTTTATCTTCCACTCCTTTTCTGCCTTTTGTGGTTTTAATTGTACATTTTATGATTCCATTTTCTCTCCTGTCTAAACATATTGATTATACTTTTTCTTTTACCCTTTTTAATGGTTGCCCTAGAGTTTGCAATATCCATTTATAGTTATTCTATGTCCACTTTTGATTAACACTATGTACTTCACTGGTAGTCTGAGTACCTTGTAGCAAGAAAATAATCCTAATTCTTCTTAGAATCCCATCATTCTTCCCATTAATTTCACATACCTGTAAGCATACATAAGCATATAAGTGTATATCTCATACACAATTCATTACATTTTTAGTAGTATTTTGAACAAACTGTTATCTGTTAGATCAATTAAGAATAAGGAAAATCAAAGTTTTGATTTTACCTTTATTTGTTACTGCTTTTTCAGAGAGCCGACTGTACTTACCTATTTTGTATGTGGGACCTGAGGATCTGTAGAATTTTTGGTACTCATGGGGTCCTGAAACCAATCCCCATAGGATACCAGGGGATAACTGTATTCTCCTGGTTCCACTCAGAACACTAGAGCTAGGTAGAGTTGGGTATTTACCTTCCCCCATGTGAGTAGGGCTCTGATAATACCCCCGTAGGTTAGCCTCAGGTTAACTAGTCTCCCTTTAAAGCAGACCTTTTTAAGAAGAACAGAGTGCTCTTAGTATTTCAAAATGGTTCCTCTTCTCCTCCCCCTGCCAGAAGTAGAAGAGGACTTTTCTCTGATATCTACTGTGGCAACCTGATTGAGCTGTAACCTCACAATACTGGGGGGGTCCTTCTGAAGTTTTTAATTCTCAGACTTGTCCACACGGGACCTCCAGCAATTTGTCAATTACAGTTCAGGTTTTCCTACTCTGGCACTGATTTCCATGGAAGTTTCTTCTTATGAGTCTCTGCTCCAGTAAGCCCTGACTCCCTGTATCTGTTGTCTTTCTGTCTTCTCCAACCTTGTGGGGAGCAGTTTTCCCTTATCTTTCTCTCTCTTATGAAGAGTTATTGACTTTTTAGTCTATTCAGCTTTTTATGTGTTGTCAGAGAGGAGTGGTGACTTCTAAGCTTCTTATATGTGGAAATAAAAATGCAGCCCAGCCATCTTTTAAAATATTTTTTGTTCTGAGTCATGATAACCATAATTTGATTGAATTTTTGTAACATAAACTAACTAGAGTAAATCTAATGAGGTGATTTAAGTAGTGAGAGGTCGGCAGGTAATTTGTTCTCACCCCCAAATTTTGAGTGATTGATGCATTCTCAACACCCTACTGGAAATGCTGGCAGTTCTTTCTAAATTATTATTAT
Organism: Mesoplodon bidens; assembly: GCF_964165515.1. Taxonomy (NCBI): domain Eukaryota; kingdom Metazoa; phylum Chordata; class Mammalia; order Artiodactyla; family Ziphiidae; genus Mesoplodon; species Mesoplodon bidens. Next base: position 79,352,682 of record NC_138169.1, on the reverse strand, counting down.
TACATCCTTTTTAAAACATTTGAGAATAATACATGTACTGTACAACTCTCCTGATTTAAGTATACAATACAGTGGTTTTAGTATATTTCCTGAATTGTATACCATTACCATAATCTAATTTTACAACATTATTATCACCCCCAAAAGAAACCTCATTACTCCAATTTCCCCCACCACTCCACGACACCCCCAATCTCTAACCCCTCACTCCCAACCTGCCTAGGCAACCACTAATCTACTTTCTGTACCTATAGAGTTGCTTGTTTTAGACATTACATATATATGGAACTGTTCAATATGTGGTGATTTGTGAATAGCTTTTTTTTTTTTTTTTTTTTCCCGGTACACGGGCCTCTCACTGTTGTGACCTCTCCTATTGTGGAGCACAGGCTCCGGATGCGCAGGCTCAGCGGCCATGGCTCACAGGCCTAGCCACTCTGCGGCATGTGGGATCTTCCCGGACTGGGGCACGAACCCGTGTCCCCTGCATCGGCAGGCGGACTGTCAACCACTGCACCACCAGGGAAGCCCATGAATAGCTTCTTTTACTTAGCATTATGTTTTCAAGGTTTATCCATATTATAGCATGTATCAGTATTCCATTTCTTTTTATTCCCAAATAGTATTCCATTGGATGGGTATACCACATTTTTATCCATTCAACAGTTATGGTATTTAGCTTTCCTCTTTTTAGCCATTATAGATAATGCTTTTGTAAACATCTGTGTGCAAGTTTTTGTGTGAACATGTTTTCATACCTCTGGGGTAAATATCTAGGAATTACTGGGTCATAGGAATGCTCTGTTAACATTTTGAGCAACTGTCAAACTGTACTCTAAAGTAGCTGCATCGTTTTATATTCCTACCAGCAGGTTATGAGGGTTCCAATATCTCCACATCCTCATCCACACTTTCTAATATGGTCTTGTGTATAGCCATTCAAATGTGTTGACTTGGTGTCTCATCATGGTTTTGATTTTCATTTCCCTGTTGGTAATGATATGGAGATTTTTTTCATGTTCTTATTTGTCATTTGTTCAGATCCTTTTCCCACAAATAACTTTTTAACTGTATTCTTTGTATTTTTGTTATTGTTAAAATCTTGTGTATTCCAAATATGAGTCCCTTAACTTATATACTATTTGTAAACATTTTCCCAATTTTATACAATGTTTTTTCATTTTCTTCACAGTATACTGTGAAGCACAAAAGTTTTTAATTTTGAAGAAGCCTAATCTGTTTTTTGTTGCTTATGCTTTTGACACCATATCTAAGAAGGCTTTGCCTCACGCCAAATTAAAAAATTTACTTCAAAGTTGAATTCTGAGACTTGTTTAGTTTTAGTACTTATGTCTGATTCCCTTTTTTTTGTGTGTGTGTGGTGTGAGGTATGTTTTCTACTTCATTCTTTTCCATGTGGATAGCCAGGGGTCCCAACACTATTGGTTGAAAAGAGTATTCATTCTGCCATTGAATGGTCTGAATATCCTACTCAAAAAATTAATAAATATAAAGGCATACTTGGACGTTCTCAATTCTATTCCATTGATCTATATGTTTTATCTAAATGCCAACCCCATACAGTCTTGATAATTGTAGCTTTGTTGTGAATATGAAATCAGGAAGTGTAGTCTTTCAGTTTTGTTCTTTTTCAAAATTGCTTTGGCTCTTGTGAGTCTTTACATTTTCCTGTGAAGTTTAGGATCAGCTTATCAATTTCTGCATAAAATCTACCTTGTATTTTGTTAAGTATTGAGTTAAATCTATAGATCAACTTAGGAAGTATTTCTTTATTAACAGTATAAGTCTTTCAATCCATAATTAAGAGATGAGTTCACTTATTTAGATCTTCTTTAACTACTTTTAACTATATTTAGTATGCAAAATACAGTATACAGTTTTCAGTATACAAAATTTTTACTTTTATTGAATTTGTTCCCAAGTATTTTGTTTTTCTGGATGCTCTTGTAAATGCAATTTTTTTAAACTTCATTTGTGGGTTGTTCATTCATACTGGAAAAACAATTCTTTTTTTCTACACTGAAAATTTTGAATTTATTTGGTCTTGTACACTGAAACTTTTCTGAATTTATTTGTTCTAATTGTTTCTTAAAGGATTCCTTAATATTTTCTATAAAAAAGATTGTCATTCTCTAATAGAGATAGGCTTAATCTTCTTTTCCAGTCCAAATGACTTTTATTTTCTTTCATATTTACCCTGATTATAACCTCTAGCACAAATCTGAATAGAGGTGGAAAGATTAAACATCCTTTTCTCCTGAACTTAGGGAGAAAATGTTCAAATTATTTGCCATTAACTATGATGTTAGCTATTGGCTTTTCATAGCTACCCATTATCAGTTTAAGAAAGTTATTCATTATACCTAGATTTTTTAGTGTTTTATCGTGAAAGGGTGTTAAATTTTGTCAAATGCTTTTTATGTCTTTTGAAATAATTATATTCATTCCATTCTCACAAAGCCATTTAAATAGCTACAAATGAATGAGACAGCTAATTTTGCTCCCTGTCTTTTCATATCTTACTTTTGTGCTCTCTTTATTTAAGATGGCATAAGTATTTTTTTTTAAATAATGAGGTAGGTTTTATTTCATGCAATCAAAGAGGCTTAATGGTAAAGTCAAAAATTAAGAGATCAAAATATATCCTAAAAGTTTACATTCGTGCTATGATTCTAAATATTCTTAGCACAGATATTCTCTGTGTGTTTGTGTTTGTTATTTAACAAATGGATAATCATACATGTTTGTTTTTCTGTTGTCTGATCAAATAAAGCAAACCAGTAACTATGGTATGATTTGCGTTTATTTTTCTTGGTGATTTCCTTCCAAAATACTCCATCCTACTTATTATATCATCATCATTATGGAATTTCCCATAATTTGATGATAATTTTTGTGACTCTTAAGGCTCTTGAGAGTTATATGATTGTATACTTCTAAAAAATGCTCACACAAATGCTCAAGAAACATATCAGTGAACAAAAATTCTCCAGTTAAATATGGTTCTAAAAATAATTTCAAAACCATTCTTTTTTCTTAAACATTTTTCAATAGACAGTTTGTCTAAATTGCACATGGAGCTGTAGATATGAAAATTATGATAATTGGATTGCTACTCTGGGATCTTATAGTCCAATTGGACCACTACTAATTTCACCATGATATTTAGTTCATTTACATAGTAATTTTACTGTAATTCTTAGCACCTATTTTAACTGAGGTTTGGCAATGTGTTAAGTTGTTCCACCGTCTAAGCTCAAAACACTAATAGCTGAGGGTCCAGCCTTAACTTGGGAAGGACGATTAAATGTGCCATTTCAGGTGTCCCTCCCTATACCTTTAACAAAAAAAAGAGGGTGGAGAAGAGAGGCCTGGTGAAGTAGTGTTTTGGAAAAATACAGAATTTGTGAGTAGATGCTATCAGTTCCCACTCTTTTCTTCCATGAAGATTTGTTTGATGCTCCATCTCTTTAACTAAAGCAAGCACCTATAAATATATTTGGATAAATTCTAGTAAGCCACAGGACTAGAGTGACCGATGCTGCTAGGACATGGAGATGTGGGGTAAAGGAAGCATGAAAGAGCTGAGAGGAAATAATCCCATTTCACATGGCGAGGATAATACAGTTTTTCTTGCTTTAAGTGTATCTGCTCAAAGTGGTTGAGGATTAAGTAATCTTAGTCCAAATGAGAGCAAGGAATTCCAAGATCTAGAGCAATTTTGGTCACTGTAAGAGAGAACAGGGAGCTCACAAATCCGAGCCAGCTGAGGAAATATCTTTCTCTTCTTTCCCAGCCACAACTTCAGCCCAGTAAGCCCAGGAAAAGAGGGAGGAGGACGATGAGAAAGCAACCCACTGGAGAACCAGGTCTAATCTATACCAAGGGGAAAAGGGACTTTGAAGCTGAATGCTTCTATCTCATTCAATTTAATGTCTTGGTGAATAAATTGAGAACATTTTAAAAAACTGTAGAAGTAAACAAAGTTTATTAGGGATACTGGCTATTTTTCTTGATACTGAGGTGGTGAGTGATTCTACAGAGCAAGATCAGTAGAAGTTAGTGCATAAATATGACTTTTATCTGTTGATGATGCAGTGATTTCTTTGATTTCTTTTAACTTATTTACACGAAATGAAAAGCATAATAATCTAACTTATTTAGGTAAAATAAAAGAACTTTATATAAGAGAAAGAGCATTTGTCAGTTATTATATATAAACTCTGTTGATATACTGAAATAACTGGATGAATGCTTACACATACAAAGCAAATAGATCTTGTTTTCAAATACTCAGGCTTCTATATTTGTAAATTGTTTTGGTTCTGCTTGATTTCAGGCGAACTTTAAAATGTGAAATCAATTCTAGAATTAGAAAACTTTCAGTGAAGTGTAAAAGATATATTATTCCTTTCTCCCTGCTGTCTCTTATTCCTCTTATTCACCCGCTGCCTCCTATTCACCCACTTCTGCCTCCATCCCTCTCCATTCTATGATGTAGTTCTGAGAAAGAAGTTAGTGAGCTGATGTTTGGAGATACAGTGTGAAGCTTTTGAATAACAGAAAGAATCAAATATAATCATGGAGAATATTTAAGAATCTTGTTATGATCCCATAATAAAAGATGTTTCTTTAAAATTTCCTGTTGAAACATAATCTTAGATGGTATTTATTCCTTTCTATACATAAGATAACCAGGAAGTTAAATTACTGCGTGTACCTTATTTTTTTACTTTTGGCTACGTTGGGTCTTCGTTGCTGTGCGCAGGCTTTCTTTAGCTGTGGCGAGCAGGGGCGATTCTGTTGCAGTGCACGGGATTCCCATTGCTGTGACTTCTCGTTGTGGAGCACGGGCTTTAGGTGCGTGGGCTCAGTAGTTGTGGCTCGTGGGCTCTAGAGCACAGGTTCAGTAGTTGTGGCGCACGGGCTTAGTTGCTCTGCGGCATGTGGGAATCTTCCTGGACCAGGGCTCAAACCCTTGTCCCCTGCACTGGCAGGTGGATTCTTAACCACTGCACTGCTGTGTTTACCTTTTATATGACATACTTACTTAGTATATTTCCATATGCACTTTATTTTAATTATGATAGTGATCTCTGCTATTAGGTCCAGTTTTATTTTACTATGCAAAAATGGTAATAAAATAAACGTTAATGTGATATAGATCAGTATAAAAATTTATATCATTAGGTAAGCATAACAACTATTGCACGTAATCTATTTTTAATTTTCTATACTTTCGTGTCCCTACATAGTCAAATTTTAGCCTTTATCAGAAATTTTCTCTGATTCTCCAGAAACGTTTTTCAGAAAGTTCTCTGATTCTCATATGTTTTCTCTTTTCTCAAAGTGAATAGCTTAAACTGGTGAGAAAAAATATTACTGTGGAGAGCAGTGAACAGGAAATACAAAGACTTGATTTATTTTCCTTATGTGAGCCTAGTTATGTAAGTTGACTTTGAGTTTATAGGTGTGTAGGGATGCGGGGCAAATTCAGAGCAAGCATCTCTAAAAGGCAGTACTTAAATTATGCATCATCAAGGTAATATAATTCATGACAATTATGAAAGCCCAAGAGTTTTTTAATTCCAATCTTTGGCTAGACAGGTCTATTGATGATCCAGAAATATATCATGGGAAGTGGAGTTTAAAGGAACTTTGAACTGCAAGATGGGAGTTGTTATCTGGAACAATTGAAGGTGCTAGGTTCAGAGAAGGGAGTGAATCCAAAAAGAGAAAAAAAGAAGCAAGTTCCAAATCTTAGAGAGCAATGAGGGTGATGAGCAGAATCATTCACAGCCAGACAGTGTCTAAATTTATAGGTTCAGAGGGACAATATCAAGGAAAAATAGGTCATGATTTAATGGGAAAAGGAAATTTTTGAAATTTGAAATCTGAACAGTTCCTAGGTAAAATATTGTCATTTTTGACATTTGAGGCACCTGTTTCTCACATGGGCAACGTATGTTGCCTAAATAAATTACAATAATTTAGTGCTAGAGGGGTTAGTTGCTGTAGATAAAATGCATAAGATATGAGCATATAATTAGGTGACATTAACCCCAAAACAATCTTGAGAATTTTGAATGTGGGTATTTTAAATTTAGCATTTTAACTCCACGTAGATTTGGAGACATTTTCTTTGATAAAGAAGGAATTGAATGAAACTCGGTTATTTTTTCATGCTTCACTGCCACATTGGTTTGGATAATTTTCAGTTGAGAAATTCTGAAAAATCACCTTACTGCAAGTACTTCTCAGATATAGAAAACTGACATCTAGAATATTTATGGGGTTATTTTTTAGATTAAATGATAAATTCATTGTTGAAGCACCAAAACTAAGTAATTTCTGTCTTTCTAATTGCCCTTTATACTATACAACATCTCCTCTAAAAATTCATTTTGTTTAGATTCATAGTGTGTATTCAGAAAGCACCCCCTGAAACAAAACCATTTCACCTCAATAAAAGACCATATTCAATCATTTTTCAACTTCTAATTAGTCTTCACATAAATTCATGAGGCTAGCAGAAAGCATAACAATCATTAAAAATTTTGTATATAAATATTGATCAGTTCTGCCTGAGAAGAATAGAACTTTTCCAGGCTTGTTGCATATGATAGTGAAATTCTGGGAGTTATACTGAATAAAGACTAAATTGTCAATATGGGAAGAAAAGTTAGATTAATGTGGAAAAAATTTTCAACTGTGTCTTTTTTTCTTTTTTACCAGTTAATGACAAATGACTAAAAATGCCCTTTTAAGACTACAGAAGCTTTTCTGTGTTCACTTAGTTTGTAAAATCATCACGACTAAGATGTTTAAACCTAATGGCAAATATTTGCATAATTTTAGAGAGACAGGAACTCTTCAGTTCAAGAATGAAAAGGTTGAAATAAATCCACTTTTTAGGGCTTCCCTGGTGGCGCAGTGGTTGAGAGTCCGCCTGCAGATGCAGGGGACACGGGTTCGTGCCCCGGTCCGGGAGGATCCCACATGCCGCGGAGCGGCTAGGCCCGTGAGCCATGGCCGCTGAGCCTGTGCGTCCGGAGCCTGCGCTCCGCAAGGGGAGAGGCCACAACAGTGAGAGGCCCGCATAACGCAAAAAAAAAAAAAAAAATCCACTTTTCACACTTAGAAAATATAATCACACAGCAATTGCTATGGCTTTCCATTTCACACTTGCACACACCCCTCAGTGCCCAGAAAATTAAGAGTAAGAAGCTGATAAGGCCCATTCAATCATTTTAATGATACTGCACACTAATCATGATGTAATATGTTTTCTTCTCCAACAGTGAAGACACAAATGTCTAATGATGAAGACTTCTTTGTTGAATAGTTTGTCTTTGTCAAAAATTCAATGGCAGAATTCCACTGATGTCAGTGCCTATGTGTTCCATCTGCTGCCTGAAAGCTGGCTGACTTAGTATATGTAGCCTAAGGGAATTCTAGCATATGTAATACTCTCTTCAAAATCTAATTTTTTACCCATGAATTTCAATCTCAATTTGTATTGTACTTACTTTTCATTTTATTAGTATCCCTTGAAAAATGTATCATAATTTAAAGGAGGTGTATGTAAGGTACAAGCACATGCCTCACACATAGTGGCTCACAAATACTAAATTATCTCCACCAACCCCATGTAAATATTAGCATATGTTGAACATTTTTTGTACCTTTTATTCAAGAAAATTCAGAACATTTATTATGAAGCTTATATACTTAACTTACTTTCATACCAAAGTATCTCACTGTCATCACTTTCTTTTAAGGTGGTCTGCCAGGATTTATTAGCCATAGATTGATTAAACATCCACTGAGAACAGAAAATCTTAGAAAGATAGGCCAGATAGGGAGGCAGGGGGAAATTCCCATATTTCAAGACTGAGGTGGCAACAAAATTGACCTAAAAGTTGTTGTGTCTGATGATTTTTTGGAAGATGGGTGTTGACTTGGGCTGGAATAAAAGAAAGGATGGCCTCCTGATACCCAGAGAACCAACCTAGGAATTCAGAGAAAGTATCACACAGCAAAGACTTCTATTTTATTGTATAGCCTTTGCTGCATGGCCTCTCTTCTCTAGAATTAGAAGGATAGAAACCACAGTCCAGGTTGCTACCGAAGACCCTTCTATGCTTGTTGGGATGTGTGAATTTCCACTTATAAACTGTCATTGTATGACATACTTCTCATAATGGAGATACTAATGCTCTTTTTTCTCAGCAAGAGCAAAAAATAAATGAATAAATTAAGTACTTAAATGTCATAGAAGAAAGTTATTAAAATCATTGGCATTGTGCTAAAATTTCTACAAATGATCACTTAAAGTTACATTTTTAGTAACTTTTAAAAAGAGGAAATGTTACCTGTGTGATACCACTCTGTCAAATTCTATAAGATGTTCAGTTTATCAGAGGATTCTAGGTTCAAATATTCTTGAGGTTAAAAAAAAAAAAAAAAGGAAAGTGTAATTACAAGCAAGACAAAACAAAAGTAGCCCTGAGAATAGATTTGCAATAGGGGTCAAGACTATCACACTATGGGAGAGACATAGAACTCAGTTTCTCTGAAGCAAAGGGTGGGAGGATTTTTAAATGGGTGAACTAATAGAAAAGTACTGAAGGACTTGAGGAGAGAGGTTGGTCAGTGTGACTAGGCTCTCTGTTTTCTAACCTTCCTTTATTGAAAGTAGGCTCTTACCCTCCCACAGAGACTAGGGGAGGAGGCTGATCTTTCTTGATGACATTTCAAAGAGTTGGCTCCCTGGTCCTTGAAAATGACTCTTCTGAGCTGTAAAGCTGGCAGGAGGCTGGGAGAAGATTTACATTTCAAAGGGATAGAGAATTTACCGCAGCAAGTTTTCTAAAGTAAATATTCCAAGAAAAGGGGAGGTCAGGGCCTAGAGTCAGGAAGAAGCCTATATAAAGTTTAGTCAGGTCTAGGCGAAGTTAAAGCCATTTTGGTTAAAAGGAAGTGGAAAGAAATGGATATTCAAGTCTTTCTGCCATTCATCAAATGATAAAAAAAAAAAAGGATCTTGTCTCTGAATTTTTTTTTTTTTTTTTTTTTGCGGTACCCAGGTCTCTCACCGCTGTGGCCCCTCCCATTTGCAGAGCACAGGCTCCGGACGCGCAGGCTTAGCGGCCATGGCTCACGGGCCCAGCCGCTCTGTGGCATGCGGGATCCCCCGGGGCCGGGGCACGAACCCGTGTCCCCTGCATCGGCAGGCAGACTCCCAACCACTGCGCCACCAGGGAAGCCCTGAAAATGTTTTAGATCTTCTAAATCCATCATGTAATGTAGTAAAAGTTTTATAGTTCACATTAATAACGTGGAAAACTAATTTGAGTGATCAGATCTGTTGAATTACTTTTTGTTATAAAAATGACCAAAAAAACACCTGAAGCAAGTAGTTCAAAAAATATCCTTTTAAAAAACTATTTTGACAAGTGCCACTTAGTTTCCATTATTTTTAACACTTGATGATATATTATCAAATGGATTTATTATATTTAATGCCAGTAATGAATTCTTACCCTAAATCTTCATGGCTAGTTTTTTGCTATCAAATATTTGCTTGAAGGCGGGCTGGGACTCTAAGAATGTGTGAGAATAACTCAGCTTTTAGGTTAATGAACTGAAGGCCAGTCATCTTGGATCCAGTGCCCACCTACTGTACTGTGAGTCTTTCATTAGAGAACACTGAGTGATGAAGGATGGCTCTTCTCAATCTATCACAGAAAAAAAGATTCTCTTCCTTTATAGAAGTAATTGATTTGGAGGATCTGTATGTAATGATGCTAGTAGAATTGTTCACAATAAAACAAAACCCTAAAGCTAAAAAAAAAAAAAAAGCCTCATCCATACTTGAAGAATCATTTAAATTTATTTTATTTATTTATTTATTTGGTTGCGTTGGGTCTTCGTTTCTGTGCAAGGGCTTTCTCTAGTTGTGGTGAGCAGGGGCCACTCCTTATCGCGGTGCACGGGCCTTTCACTGTCGCGGCCTCTCCTGTTGCGGAGCACAGGCTCCGGATGCACAGGCTCAGTAGTTGTGGCTCGGGCCCAGCCGCTCCGCGGCATGTGGGATCCCCCCGGACCAAGGCTCGAACCCGTGTCCCCTGCATTGCCAGATGGACTCTCAACCACTGCGCCACCAGGGAAGCCCTGAAGAGTCATTTAAAATGCAAGTGGTGTATTTCAAATTGATCAGTAACAAACAAAAAGAATGGGAAAAAGGGCATTTTTGTAAAACTAATTACCGTGTCACATGCTTAACATATAAAGTCTGTGTAGTAAGTGCAAACAGTCCCCAAGGCAGTGTGCTATCATATGCCTTAGGGAAGAGTCCATTATTTTGTTGCTCTATTACTCTATTAGTGATGACAGTCTTCCTAAGCGCATGTATCTCCATCCTCCCTCCCTCCCTCCCTCCCTCTTTCTCTCTCTCTTTCTCCCCCTCCCCCTCTCTTGGCAACATAGCTTAATAAAAACCTGGCCAAAGAGCCAGTTCAGAGTGGATGAAATTCACACAGTATTTCTACAGAAAAGATTTATTTTACTGTCTTCACTGTTATTTTAATTATCCTCAGCCTCTTTTTCTAGTAATTTGAGAAACAATTGGGGAAAAAAGCGTTAGCAAAGACAGGGATCAATAGAAATATAGAATTTGACCTTCCTGCTGAAAGGAAAATAGCATTTTTTATGCTAACACTGTCAACTGAAAAAATGCACAACAGAGTTGAGAGTTAAGTTTTATTTGAGGCAAAATGAGGACTGTAGCCTGGGAGATAGCCTCTCAGATAGCTCTGAGGAACTGCTCCAAAGAGGTAGGGGGGAAGGTCGGTACCTTACACGATTTCAGGGAAGGCTGGGGACATGCACTCAAGCACACATTTCAGCAGAGGCTTTGCTGCTGGTCACGAGAAGGTTAGTCCTCAGGAGCAGGTATTTTCGTTAATGATTTGAGTGCTTTTCTAGGTATGAGAGGATGCAAGAATTTGGGCTCATGAAAATCTTCTCCTGAAAATATCTAACTATCTGAAAGCCTGTTCTGCCGGTTTTTTCCAGAGCACAGAGGGCCTCATTCCTGATCTGCACCCTGAACTCCTTTAAGGGTGTTGTGAAGGACAACGACTGCAATGGCCAGTGAACTAATCCTTTCAGAGGCAGATGGCAAGTGACAGTTTGTATTAGGCAACACTCATTCACTTATTTGCCCACTCATCCTTTCTTTCATTGTGAAAGTGCAACTTACGGAATGGGAGACTCTTCGTAAACCACTTATCACCTTTTTCGCATACATCACATATTTCTGAAATATGAAAGGAACTTGTATAACTCAATTGCAGAGGAACGGATAGGAAAATGGGCTAAAGACTTGAAGGGACATTTTTCCAAAGAAGACATACAGATGGCCAACAGGTACATCAAAGGGAAGCTCGATGTCACTAATCACTGAGGAAATGCACATCAAAACCACAATGAGGCCCACACCTTAGGACGAGGCTGAGGGGAGGGACCTAGATGGTGACCTAAGGGGCTCCTGAACTGTCCCCACCTAGGACACACCAAATGTCCACCTACGCACCGCTGTTCACTGGGAGAAATCCAGAAACTAGCTGAGTGATGCCTACACGTGAGTAAATGAGAAAACAGCCACGTTGGAAAGGGTAGGAAAAGCTGAGTCGCATTCTCGCTATAAACCCCGCCCCGGCAGAGCACGCTATAGTCTGGAGGGTGTGCCTACCTTCCAGCCTCTCCCTGAGGAGTGAAAGGTTTGAACTGTACTCCTAGCACCTCTGTTATTGAATGAATTGGATCCCGCTGATGGCCACTTACAAAATCAATTACGTACTCACAAATGTCGGTGGGGCTCTTACCACAGTAAATATATATACTCATTTATTTTACAAAGTTGCTCCTATATGCCTACTCCCTTGCTAGGTGGAGTGGATCCGTCTCTGCCTTCTAGAAGCTACCACGTTTACTGAGAGAGGCAGTGTCTATCACCTCCAATTGGGTAACTACTCCAGTGGACAGGGCAGATAGGCAGGGAGCTAGGGGAGGGCATCTGATTAAACTAGAAAAATTCAACCAGGAAATTTCAACTGGAAAGAACAGCAAAACTAGAAAAGGTTATTTATAGAGATTAGGCATCTACCTTTCTCCTTTAAAAGACTGGTATCTGGGAAGGTAAGGCTTCAATGGACAGCTCAGAATTCATTCGTAGTATCCTAAAAAATAATAAGTCTCTGATGGGGGAAAAAATAGGTGAATTGTAATACAGTTAGTTAATTTTTGCTTGCTATAAACAACAAATCTGCCTTGCATTTCAGTTAGGTGAAGTCACGTTGAGACGTTATTTGGTTGAAAACATGGATAAAAATTGAGCTAGCATTGACTGTTCATAGAAGCAGCAATGACAACCTCTGTATGGATTCAGGCGGCTTCTTCCATTGAAATCCATGTGGTTTACAAACAGTGCAACTGAAACAGCTGTAATTTCTAACTTCTTTTCACTATATTCTCAAGAATTTGACTAACAGTGTTATTCCATTGATTTTATCCTCCATGAGATTATCAGTATGTTATAAAATCTAGTTGTTTTAAGAAGACTAATTCATGCTAACACTTTACATTGATGAAAGACTAGCACATGATTTCAGTGCAGCGTAGATGAGGCTGTATATACATATGAATTTTTACTATATTTAATATAAATTAATAAAAACAAAGCAAGCCAAACAATTGATCCTAAGCATCTTTAACTTTTTATACACTATTTCTCTAGATGTGGTTTTGTGTGTTAGGAACAGTAACTGCTAGGACTTCCCTGGTGGCGCAGTGGTTAAGAATCCACCTGCCAATGCAGGGGACATGGGTTCGATCCCTGGTCTGGGGAAGACCCCACATGCTGCAGAGCAACTAAGCCTGTGCACCACAACTACTGAGCCTGCACTCTAGAGCCAGCTAGCCACAACTACTGAGCCCACGTGCCACAACTACTGAGCCTGCATGCTACAACTACTGAGCCCGCACACCCTAGAGCCTGTGCTCCACAACAAGAGAAGCCACCGCAATGAGAAGCCCATGTGCAGCACCGAAGACCCAATGCAACTATAAATTAAAAAAAAAAAAAAAAAAAAAAAAAACAGTAACTGCCTACTGGTCCTGTCAGTGGTCCCAGCAATAACTTCCTACATTATGGCCACCTGGCAAGGGGGCAGGTATCTCAGAGCAAATCTGAAGCTCGTTAACTATACAGCATGGCCTGTCTGATTTTGTCTTTGTCCTACCATCACTTACCAGTGAGAATGAACAACTCAGACTCAACCAATTTTTAAGGTGATAAATAGGTTTTAGTCTTATAGCTGATAAACAGAATTCTACCAAAAATGTAAGCATATTAAGCTTTGTAAACCAGATACTGACAATAATATAATTTCTCACAGGATCAAAAATTGACCTTCCAATTGACCTGTGGACATATGAGTAAACAGAAACATTTTCCTCAGGTTTGGATATTTAATGCACATTAGTTTGGTTATGACCTTTATTTCATATGAAAAAATATCAAAATAAGCTCACTTGCCCTATTTTTGTTTCTGCTTAAAGAAGCTAGAGGTTAATTTAAACACATCAAATGCATTTAAATGTGTATTCTTGATTGAGTTACTTAGATGTTTCCCAAATAACTTTGAGTTTAGCGATACTGGGAAGTATAATTTCTATTTCTGTTATACATATTTTTATTTTTTATTTTATTTTTTTAAATAAATGTATTTATTTTTGGCTGCGTTGGGTCTTCGTTGCTGTGCACGGGCTTTCTCTAGTTGCGGCGAGCGGTGACTACTCTTTGCTGCTGTGCACAGACTTCTCATTGCGGTGGCTTCTCTTCATACATGTTTTTAAATGTAACAAACAATGACCACGGTTGTTTAGGGACACTGACCTTTGAATTCTAACAATAAATAGTAAGATTAAAAATCCTCTTAACTGTTGTAAGCACCAATGGATTTAGAAAGGTCGAACAAGGCAAGCATTGCCACCCTGGCTATATGTATATATACGTAAAAACATAAAATGCTTATTGGATCGATGAAAATACAATTCATTCCAGGTACTATGGGTAGAGGCTTTTACCCACGTCTCTTCATTAAATCTTCAGAAGCATTCTCTTATACAGATATGAGGAAACTAGCGCCCCAGGAATTTAAGTGAATTTCCCAGTGTTCCACATCCAGTAAATGGTCAAGCTGGGATTATAAAACTGTCATGCCAGTTCATAGAATCGATGATTGTCTTTTCATCACACAGGTGCCTGTGGCACATTTCTTCTGACAGTGCTTTTTCTGCACACATTGTGGGTGTTCTAATGCTAGTTCTGGGGCTCTAGCCCCAGTGAGCTTCCTTACATTTTATATTGTTGTTTGAAACTTTTCAAAAGTGTATCCACATGGAAAAGTAAAAAGAAGTAAACACTTTATAATTTTCATGTTATTGGCGTAAAGGTCATTAGAAATTCTAGTTACTTTCCCTGTAGCTTTGCCCATTTCCAGGTAACTTTTCAGTCATTCTTGACCTTTGAAAAACTTAGAAAATTTGCTGTAATTGTTATGTGATTCCACAGTCTTTGAAGCACGACTGTGTTCCACATGCACATATAACTAAGCTTCTAAATAGCTTGAACAAAATATTCTCATGTTTAAAACAAGTTGAATACTGTTATTAGAAAAACAGGGAGGATGGTTTATCAGAGACACTCGTCTGCCATCTTCTCATTCTGCCGACTTTCCAAATAAAGTCATATTCCTTGCCTCAAAAAAAAAAAAAAAAGAAAAAAATGGGAATTAATTTAAACAAAGTTGGAGGCATTACCGCACCCATCAATCCAGTTGCTTTGACTGGATATGTGGCTATGACTGATTTAATTTTTGAGTTGCTTTTAGCAGAACAATATTCCATCGATAAGCAGTAACTGAAAGAAAGGAATTTAGATACTGTGCTCTTAGGCAGAAGGTCTAAACATTGTTCTCTATAAACTCAAATTATTGAGCAGCTCTTTCATTTTTCGGCCATTTGGCTCCGTTGACAACTGTGTACAAGACCAAGTATATAGCAGGACTGGTTTCAATCACTCACTTTCCTGCTTCAGAAGACAGTGCAGTGTTTTGGAGTCAGAATTGGTTTGAAGGAATCTTTGGGCACATAGTATATTTACTGTACGCTGTTCCCTAGCAGCCAACAGTTTTGGCGTAGTGGCCTAGGAATAATGATACATTCCAGAATGATTTACCATTAAGGTGTTTAATTATATACCAGAAACAATGATGTCTCTGTAGAGTTCCAGCATTATGACTGCCTAGGACATTCCAAATAAATAATAATTTTCTTCTTTGACCCTGTGTTACTTGGTTTTAAAGGGCAACCACAACATTTACATTTTGTGGGACTGCTGACTATGATTTAGTCAAAGGCACAAATTGAATGTTTCTATTTTTTTCCTAATCTGATACATTCATTGATACAGAATACATATTTAGATTTTTAACATCTTTATTGGAGTATAATTGCTTTACAATGTGTTAGTTTCTGCTGTATAACAAAGTGAATCAACTATAGGCATATGTATATCCCTATATCCCCTCCCTCTTGCGTCTCCCTCCCACCCTCCCTATCCTACCCCTCTAGGTGGTCACAAAGCACTGAGCTGATCTCCCTGTGCTATGTGGCTGCTTCCCACTAGCTATCTATTTTACATTTGGTAGTGTATATATGTCCATACCACTCTCTCACTTTGTCCCAGCTTACCCTTCCCCCTCCCCATGTCCTCAGGTCCATTCTGTACGTCTGCATCTTTATTCCTGTCCTGCCACTAGGTTCATCAGAACCATTTTTTTTTAGATTCCATATATATGTTTTAGCATACGGTATTTGTTTTTCTCTTTCTGACTTCACTCTGTGTGACAGTCTCTAGGTCCATCCACCTCACTACAAATAGCTCAATTTCATTTCTTTTTATAGCTGAGTAATATTCCATTGTATATATGTGCCACATCTTCTTTATCCATTCAATTGGCGGTGGACACTTAGGTTGCTTCCAGGTCCTGGCTATTGTAAATAGTGCTGCAATGAATATTGTGGTACATGACTCTTTTTGAATTATGGTTTTCTCAGGGTATATACCCAGTAGTGGGATTGCTGGGTCATATGGTAGTTCTAGTTTTAGTTTTTTAAGGAACCTCCATACTGTTCTCCATAGTGGCTGTATCAATTTACACTCCCACCAGCAGTGCAAGAGTGTTCCCTTTACTCCACACCCTCTCCAGCATTTACTGTTTCTAGATTTTTTGATGATGGCCATTCTGACAGGTGTGAGATGATATCTCATTGTAGTTTTGATTTGCATTTCTCTAATGATTAATGATGTTGAGCATTCTTTCCTGTGTTTGTTGGCAATCTGTGTATCTTCTTTGGAGAAATGTCTACTTAGGTCTTCTGCCCACTTGTGGATTGGGTTGTTTTTTTCTTGATATTGAGCTGCATGAGCTGCTTGTATATTTTGGAGATTAATCCTTTGTCAGTTGCTTCACTTGCAAATATTTTCTCCCATTCTGAGGGCTGTATTTTTGTCTTGTTTATGGTTTCCTTTGCTGTGCAAAAGCTTTGAAGTTTCATTAGGTCCCATTTGTTTATTTTTGTTTTTATTTCCATGTCTCTAGGAAGTGGGTCAAAAAGGATCTTGCTGTGATTTATGTCATAGAATGTTCTATGTATGTTTTCCTCTAAGAGTTTTATAGTGTCTGGCCTTACAGTTAGGTCTTTAATCCATTTTGAGTTTATTTTTGTGTATGGTGTTAGGAAGTGTTCTAATTTCGTTCTTTTACATGTCCCTGTCCAGTTTTCCCAGCACCACTTATTGAAGAGACTATCTTTTCTCCATTGTATATTCTTGCCTCCTTGATCAAAGATAAGGTGACCATATGTGTGTGTGCTTATCTCTAGGCTTTCTGTTCTGTTCCATTGATGTATATTTCTGTTTGTGTGCCAGTACCATACTGTCTTGATTACTGTAGCTTTGTAGTATAGCCTGAAGTCTGGGAGTGCAGTTCCTCCAGCTCCCTTTTTCTTTCTCAAGATTGATTTGGCTATTCGGGGTCTTTTGTGTTTCCATACAAATTTTGAAAATTTTTGTTCTAGTTCTGTGAAAAATTGCCCTTGGTAGTTTGATAGGGATTGCATTGAATCTATAGTTTGCTTTGGGTAGTATAGTCATTTTCACAATGTTTATTCTTCCAATCCAAGAACATAGTATATCTCTCCATCTGTTTGTATCATGTTTCTTTCATCAGTGTCTTATAGTTTTCTGCATACGGGTCTTTTGTCTCCTTAGGTAGGTTTATTCCTAGGCATTTTTTGTTTGTTTCAATGGTAAATGGGAGTGTTTCCTTAATTTCTCTTTCAGATTTGTCATCATTAGTATAGGAATGAAAGAGATTTCTGTGCATTAATTTTGTATCCTGCTAATTTACCAAATTCATTGATTAGCTCCAGTAGTTTTCTGGTAGCATCTTTAGAATGTGATACACCATATTAACAAATTGAAGGATAAAAACCATATGATAATCAAAATAGATGCAGAAAAAGCCTTTGACAGAATTCAACAGCTATTTATGATAAAAACTCTCCATAAAGTAGGCATAGAGGAAACCTACCTCAACATAATAAAAGACATATATGACAGACCCACAGCCAACATCATTCTCAGTGGTGAAAAACGGACACCATTTCCTCTAAGATCAGGAACAAGACACTCTCATCCACTCTCACCACTATTATTTAACATAGTTTTGGAAGTTTTAGCCATGGCAGTCACAGAAGAGAAATAAATAAGAGTAATCCAAATTGGAAAAGAAGAAGTAAAACTGTCACTGTTTGCAGATCACATGATACTATACATAGATACAGAATATATTTTTTAAATGTTTGAGGAGTTTCCAAGAATTTAGAAAATGAAATGAAAGCAGTGCCAGTTTTATTTATATGCGTTTTATTCAATTAGTTGAAAAGCAGCTTCTGTATGGAGTCACATAGATACATTCGGAATTTTCAGTTATACAATTTAGTAACTTTGTTACCTTAGAAAAATCTCTTTAGCATTCTGTGATTTAGATTTTATGTATGTGTATTAGGAAAATAGGAATATAATCAGTGGTCAGTATGGTAACCAGATGTAAATGGATCACATTTTTTTAACCTATTCTCCATTGAACACAATAAAATGTTGATTAAAATAAATATAAGCCATTAATAATGAAAAGAACAGGAGTGGGGCTACCAAAATTAAATTCAACAAATATATTGTGGAGGAAAAGAAGTAGAGTGATAAATAATGAAGATTTATGAAGGAAAGTAAAATCTAGAATGAGATTGAAAATATCCATAATACCACAGTAGCACATACTTAATGCTCACACACTTTGTGACAAGGACTGTTGTTTCCCATCAGTTAAGTCAGTCATCAGAATACACATTCTACTTGTGCACTGGATTTTCCTCCTGAAATTAATCCACCTCTCTCCTTTGAGTGGTCTCTTCTTCACTGGTTCTATCCTTCAGCGTAAAATGTATTATCTCCCATCTTCAACCACCTTGAGTTAACATTGTTATCTACAACCCAGTTTTTCTTCTCATTAATTACAAATTCTTTGGAAGAGTGGTCTGTTCACTCTATTCATTCTGGTCTATTCATTCTGTCCATTTCCTTATGTATAATTCTCAGTCCTCATCTTACTTGATAATTCGACAGCATTTGATACTTATGATACTGTGTCTTAATGCTTTCTCCCCTTACCTTGCATAATACCAATCCCTTCAGGCATTTTTACTACCTCACTGCCTATTCTTTCTAATAATTTTTTGCTAGATTGTTTTCCATTTTCTAAACTTTATGGGTATTAAACATTGGGGTACCTCAAACTCTGTCCTTGAATACCTGTAGGTATTCCTTTGCATATGAATTTAAATATAACTTCTTCCAACAAATATTTTGATTTTTCCTGACAGAAATACAATTGATCTTTTTAATCTCCATTCTATTATGACTGTCTTGCTGTTTTGTAATATAGTTATTTGTAGTAGTTTTTTTTGATCCCATCTATTAGAATAGTGTTTTGTGATGTTTAACCTCTATCAAAGCTTGTAAAAAACAAAGACCAAAAAAAAAAAATCAGGGCCTCCCTGGTGGCGCAGTGGTTGAGAGTCCGCCTGCCGATGCAGGGGATACGCGTTCGTGCCCCGGTCTGGGAGGATCCCATATGCCGCGGAGCGGCTGGGCCCGTGAGCCATGGCTGCTGGGCCTGCGCATCCGGAGCCTGTGCTCCGCAACGGGAGAGGCCACAAGAGTGAGAGGCCCGCATACCGCAAAAAGAAAAAAAAAAAAAAAATCAGAAAAGCATAGGTCATGTCTTATTAGCCTTTGGTTTCCCAAATGTACATGGTTTTGCCTAAATTTAAATGCTAATTTTAGATAAGCATATACATAAACACAGTACAAACATAAAAAAATGAAATTGTAAAATATTTTGCCATTTATATATGATGATATTTAAATAAGATCTTGAAAGCTTTGATAGTTGTGAAATACTAAATATATATTTTAATATAAATAGCATATTTTCCATTAAATTTACATTTAATTCTATTTACTTTATAAAGTTTTTGATGAAATAATACACCTTTCATAAGATTGTCTAACATGGAGTAGGGTTATGAGTAGTTAGATGAGAAAAAAATTAACGTTTTAATGAAAGTGGGTGTGTGAGCACAAAAGCAAACTTTCACTCTATAGATTCTAGAGAGAATAAATTTCTAAATGGAAAAACTTCTTATACATGTTAAAATATTTTGTGCAAATCAAAATCAAATGAAATCAAAATGAGAATTGAATTGAAGATTCAAAATCAGGATTAACATTGTTCCTTACCATAAATGTTTTTTAATGTTTTATTTTAGTACTGTATTAAATTATACTTTGCAGTCTACTTCTATAATATTCATCTGTTTGCATCATCATTTTCAAAATAAATAATTTTAAATTTTATATAAAATGGGTGGCAGTAACAGAAACAAAAGTGACTTAATACCAGTTAAGACATTGAGATGATTTGGAATTGAAGGAACTTTCTACAGTTGACTGTATTTCCAGTTTCCCTTTCTTCTAGGGCAGAGTCTTTTGCCTTCCGAATCCAAAACAAGAAGTTTACGTGGTGCCCCTTCTTTTGGCAGACTCTAGACTCCAAAAACTTCTTCCAGTGGCTCTCATGAACAGGGTGCAAGGGAGAGGGAGCAATTTTGCATCCTCAACCCACAAAGTCGGGAAACGTTTGGCAATATGTGGAGACACTTTGGTTGCCACAGTTGGGAAAGTTCTCCTGGCATCTAGTGGATAGAAGACAGGTTATGCTGCTAAAAATCCTGCATATCACAGGACATACCCACACAGCAAAGAATTATCTGGCCCAAAATGTAGATATTGCTGAGGTTTAGAAACACTGAACTAGTCTCAGAAGGCTGACATAACTGATGCTCAGCCTTTCAGTCATACATGCATTATAGCATTGGATAAAGTCTAGAGGGTGTAAACCATTCCAAAACTTACCCTCATCTTCAGGGTCCCATCATCTCTGTACTACGGGCCTGATAAATCTTTGTTATCTTGTTAACTCTCTAATGCCCTCAGGCAGATGAGATAGGTACACATTTTTTCTTTTTGGTCCAGAATTTCTAGTTTTTCTCTGTATTAGTTCTAAATTACCTTATGTACAATCGTGAGAATTCGAAATTCATAAATGCATTTTCAATTTTAGAAGGTCTTTTTGATTCTTTATCAGGTCTGCTCATTCTATATACTCGTTGTAATACAATTCTTTTCACTCAAAATATTTTACTATGCCTTTTATTTCTTCAAATACATCTATTTGATATACTGTGTTTATTATGTCTAATATCTAAAAGCCCTTGCTGATCGGCCACATTTTCCATTACTTCTGCTGATTCTTGCCTATGGTTACTTTTTCTTTGTCTGAGTATCTTTTTGATGAAAAACTGAAAAAAAATGTGAAATAGCTATGAGACATAATAGAAGTAAATGAAGATCATGGTATGACCTATCTAAGTATAAATATGAAGTGCTTGAATATTCAGCAGTGAATCTAAATTATAGGTTTTTGTGGTGTACACTTATTTTTTAAAGATCAATACTAATGGCAAAATAAGGACAGAAAACACTTTTGCAATTGTGTGAGCATTTTTGTAAGGAAAAGCGAAAGGGTGAATATGAAGGACTGCAGCACGCACCAACCTTCTAAAGTAAACATAGTGGAAACTATATCGGAAACCATGCCCAGACTCACTTTTTGCTTAAAACATATATTTATTATTCACAAATTATTGAAGTTCCTACTATGTCAGGTATTGCACCAGGCAAGGGAGAGAGAATATTAAAAATATATATCTACCTGTCTTTATCCCATATTGGTACCTTCTAAAGAGACATTATAATAGATGGAGAGCCAGAGTTTGATTTCAGTAGGGGTGCTTAGACGAATTTACATCCAGATGAAAGGAATGAGTTAGAATAAATGTGCTCATTTTCCAGTGTTTCCTTTTTCAGTAAATGGCAATTTCATTAGGAGTTGCATAAGCCAGAAACTTTGGTTTCCTCATTAACATCTCTTACCCCTTTATATTAATATTTGATATATAATCCATCAACAAGTCCTGTTTATTTAATTTTATATGTAATTCTGTAAGTGTTGCATCTCTCTTCAGCTCTATTTTCACCACTCTGGAGCACTTTTCTGTCCCTTTTACCTTGTCTAATGCAACAGCACTAGTAAATCGTGTATTCTGGATTTCCTCCAATCCTCTCTACAATTGTAGACAGATTATTATTTTCAAAATGGAAGTCTGACCCTTTGAAGAGCATTTTCTAAAGGCAACAGGAAGTTATTCAACCTCCTAAAATGGACATGGCCTATCCATTTCCTGTCTTGTGAAGTGTCATGCAGCTCTGTCCCCTCATTCTTTTGGGAGCCAGAAGAGCAACTCTTTATCCCTCCAGAACACTTTACCTTGCACAGCATTATAAATCTGATTTCTGGTTATAATTTAAATTGATAAATTTTATATCAAAAAACTTTATATTAATTTTTAGGGTTTTTGTATTGATAAATATCTGAAAGATGTCTTTCATACATCTGGATTTATTTTTTTACCTATTTTAAGATGTTCTACCTTTAAAATGGAGCAACTCCATTTTCCTCACACTTTTTTTTAAGACTTTATTTTTTAAAACAATTTTAGATTTACAGAAAAATTGAGGAAATCCAGTTTCCACGTAATCTCCATTTTCCCTATTAACATTTTATGTAAATATGGTACATTGTTATAATGATTAAAAATGTATATATTATTATTAACTGAAGTTCTTATTTCTTATTTCCTTAGTTATCACTTTTTCTGTTCCAGGGTCTTATCCAGGATACCATGTTACATTTAGTTAGCTTGTCTCTTCAGGCTCCTGTTGGTGGTGGCAGTTTCCCAGACTTCCTTATTTTGATGTTCTTAAATGTTCTGAAGGGTACTGGTCAGGTATTTTGTAGGATGCCCAAATTTGGCATTTGTCTGATGTTTTTATCATGAGATTGTGGATATGAGCTATTGAGAGGGAAACCAAAACCAAAGAGGTAGAGTTTTATTTTTATCACATCATATCAAGGATACATACTAGCTGTGTGATTAGCATTGCCAATACTGACCTGATGACCTGGTTGACATAGTAAATATTTGTCAGGTTCTCCACTGTAAAGTTAATCCTCCCATGCCCTTTCCAGACTGTACCCTCGGGAAGAAAGTCACTATGCACAGCATACACTTAAGAGATGGAGAGTTAAGGACGGAGTATCTGTATAAATTATTTGGAGTTATTCTGCACTGGAGATATTTTCCCTCATTAATGAATTTGTTCAAACATTTATCAGTCTGGATTCATAGATATTTATTTTAACTGTGGGTTAAAATCCAGTAATACTTCATTTATTTTGTTGCTCAAGTTTTTCCAGCTTTAGACAGTGAGAGTTCTTTCAGTTGATTCCACTGCTCCTTTGACATACCCCCATCAGTGTGTGTGTGTTGAGTATTTTCTTAATTCTGGCACTACAAGAAGGTCCAGGTTCATCTTGTGTATTTCCTGCCCTGGTTCTAGAATCAGCCCTTCCTCCAAGGAACTTTGATTCTTTTTAATAGATGATGGTATTAGGAACCAAGATCTGGGTCTTAGGTGTATTTGTTGCTACCAGGGTAGCATTTTTTAGGCTGGCTCAGTCAACAGTAAAGATATAGGTGTCTGTGTACTGATGCGTGTATGTACATGTGTCTATCAATGTTTCTATATGTAACACTATAAATCTCTATTAAGCAATACATGAGTTTATATTGATGTTTCCAGTTTTAGTCCATTCTCGCATAGAGCATTCTAGCCTTTTCTCCTTGTTTATCTGTCACTTCCCACTCCAAAAGTGAGAAACCTCTTTCCCACCATCCAGCATCCATTTATTGTCTAATTCCGTTATGCACATGTAGTGGTTTTAGAATTTTTAAGCCACACTTTGTGGGAAATATCTTCATCATCTAGAATACAGCACCTATGTACAGCTCCTTTTACCTTTAATGTTTCAGACTGACTCATTTCCAAATTTACTTAGGTGAATATCATTGTCCC
Organism: Mesoplodon bidens; assembly: GCF_964165515.1. Classification (NCBI taxonomy): domain Eukaryota; kingdom Metazoa; phylum Chordata; class Mammalia; order Artiodactyla; family Ziphiidae; genus Mesoplodon; species Mesoplodon bidens. Next base: position 79,328,867 of record NC_138169.1, on the reverse strand, counting down.
TCACCTACCTCAGTAAGGTTGTTTCATAAATTTGTAAAACAAGTAGACTCTCTTGTCACAGCCTGCATTCCTTCCTGGGATTTCCTAATCTTCTGAATGACTTTTTAAAAATGTGCATATGTTCAAGTTCAGTCTTCAGCTGTAAAGTTCTCTGGGTTTTCACAAATGCATAGTGTCTTATTTAGGTCATTACAGTATCACACAGAATAGTATGACTACCCTAAAAATGCTCTGTGTTTCACCTATTTTTCTCTCCTCCTCTCTCCCCAAACTCCTGACACTGAAAGATTATTGTATACTCTCAGTAGTTTTGTATTTTCCAAAATGTCATATGATTGGAATCGTGAAATTTACAGACTTATCAGACTGGCTTTTTTTTAAGTTAACAATATGCATCTAAGTTTCATCCAAGTATGTTTGTGTCTTGATAGTTCATTTATTTTTATCATTGAACAAAATTCAATTTTATATATGAATGTGTATGTAAATATATATATATATATATATTATATATATATATGTTTTATGCTTTGTTTTTCTACTCACCTGATGGAGGACATCTTGGTTGCTTCCCATTTTTGGTGATTATAAATCTGCTATAAACATTCAGATGCAGGTTTTTCTGTGGATATAGTTTTAAGATCTGTTATGAAAATTCTTAGGAGCACAATTGCTAGATCATTGGTAAAACTAAAGTTAGCTTTGTCTTCAAAAGAGGCTGTACTTTTTTGCGTTCCCACCAGCAATGAATGAGAGTTTCTGTTCTTCTACATCCTTGTCAGCATTGGTATTGCTCTTTTTTCAAATTTTACCCAGTCTAATATATGTGTATATCTAACTATTTTAATTTATAATTCCCTGGTGACAACTGATGTCAAGCTCCTTTTTATATACTTATTTGCTATATATGTTTTCTATAGGGAGGTATTTGTTCCCATCTTTGGCCCATTTTCTTATTGGAGAGTTTTCTTATAATTGAGTTTTAGTAATTCTTTTATATTTTGAATAAAAATAATTTGTTAAGTGTTTTGTAAATATTTTCTCTCATTTTGTGGTTTGTATTAAATTTACCTTTGGCAGAGAAGTTTTTAATTTTACAAGTTTTAATTTATCAATTTTTTCTTTCATGGATTATACTTTTGGTGATGTATGTAAAAACTCCTCACTAAATCCAGGTCACATAGATCTTATCCTGTAGTTTATTCTAGAAATTTTTTAGTTTTATATTTTATGTTTAGGTCTGTGATCCTCTTTGAGTTAATTTTGGTGAAAAGTTTTAAGTCTGTATCTGTAGTCTTTTTTTTTTTTGTATGCTTTTCTTTTTTTTTTAACATATAGATGTCCAGTTGTTGAAAAGACTATCTCTCAGCATTGAATTCCCTTTGCTGCTTTTTCAAAGATCAGTTGAGTATATTTGTGTGAATCTATTTCTTGGCTGTCTATTATGTTATTGATCTACTTGTCTATTCTTTTGACAATGTTGTGCTGTCTTGATTATAGCATAGCTCTATAATAAGTCTTCAGGTTGAGTAGTGTCAGTCTTACCCTTTTCCTCTATAGGTAAGTTATTTTTTGTTTCTTTTGTTTTTTGTTTTGTTTTCCTCTCTAACTATTTTCTCTATCTTTGTTTCCCTGCAGTCAGAATATGATATGACTATGTGTAGATCTTTTAGTATTTGTACCACTCGGAATTCTCTGAGCTTCCTGGATCTATGGTTTGGTGTCTGTCATTAATTTTGGAAAATTTTCAGGCATTATTATTTCAAATATTTCTTCTGCTCCATTGTCTCATTCTTCTTTTGATAGTTCAATTACATATATGCTACATTGTTTGAAATTATCATAACTTTTTTGATATCCTGCCTTTTTATTCTTTCCATTTCAGACTGGGAAATTGCTATTGACATATCTTCAAAGTCACTGATTCTTTCCTCATTGGTGTCCCCTCTATTGAAGAGCACATCAAAGGCATTTAAAAAATTTTTTTCCTAGCAGTCTTAAAAGTTTTTGTTTTTCTGTTTCCATTATCAATATGATCTTGAATGCTGTCTACTTTCAGTATGAGAAATATAATAACATATTAATCATAGTACTTTAAATTTCCTGTGTGATAATTCCAAAATCTGTGCCACTTCTCAGGATGATTCTGTTGTATGCTTTATCTCCTAAGACTGTGTTTTCTGTTGTTGTTTTTTTTTTCTTTTTGAATGATGTGTTAGCTTCCTGGTGTTGCTATAACAAAGTACCACAACTTAGTGGCTAAAACATCAGAAATTTATTGTCTCACAGTTCTAGAGGCTGGAAGCTCAAAATTAGGGTGTCAGTAAGGTTGGTATCTTTTAAGAAAGGAGGGGAGAAGAATCTGTTTCATGACTCTATCCTACTTCTAGTAGCCTCAGATGTTCCTTGGCTTGTAAATGGCATTCTCCCTGTATTTTCATACAGTCTTCCATCTGTACCTGTTTCTCTCTCTGTACAAATTTCTCTTCTTATAAGGGCATATGTCATATTGGATTAGGGCCCACCCTAATGATCTAACCTTAATTTGGTCATTTGCAAAGACTGCTACAAGGACATTCATGTAGTCCTAAAGAGGAACAAAATAGAGAAGGTACAAAATAAACCAAATTCTCACATAATAAACTTAAATCCAGATTTATAGTAATTACATTAAATATAAATTGACAAAAATCTCCAGTTAAATACCAGACATTCTTAGACTAGATAAAAATATCCAACTGAGGTTATGTGTATATTTAAAGATGCACCTTAAATAGAAAATTATGGACAGATTGAAATTAAAAGGATACAAAGAGTTTTTTAAATAAACAAGTTATTTAAAATCTAAAACCACTACTAAACAATCTGATCAAAATAACATTAACAAAATATTTTACTAAATAATTGAAGAAACCATGTTAGTTAATGTGTATATTAAAATTAGGTAATCCATATGCTGGGCCATAAAATTCATACTTAATAAATGTCAAAAGGTTGAAGCTTATAGGCTCTGTTCTGTGACTGCAACAGTATTAAATTAGAAATCAATGAGAATACAATATTTAGAACCTCCAAGTAGATAACACTTTTTTTTTTTTTTTTCGGTATGCAGGCCTCTCACTGTTGTGGCCTCTCCCGTTGTGGAGCACAGGCTCCAGACGCACAGGTTCAGCGGCCATGGCTCACAGGCCTAGCCACTCCATGGCATGTGGGATCTTCCCGGACCGGGGCACGAACCCATGTCCCCTGAATCGGCAAGTGGACTCTCAACCACTGTGCCACCAGGGAAGCCCCTAAACAACACATTTTTAAATAACCAAAGGGTTAAAGAAAGGATCACAAGTAAATTAGAAAATATTTCCAAATGAATGATATAGAAAAGAACATTTCAAAATGTGTAGTATAGACTTAAAATGGTGTTTATAGGGAAACATTAATTTTTTTTGTTTTTCTTTGGATCAAGAGGTATTTATTGAGAATTTTCTCCCTGACCCTCCAGCTTTGCTGGGATGTAATTGGCAAATAAAAATTGTATACATTTAAGGTGTACACTATAATGATTTTAATATACATACACATTGTAAAATTATTATCACAAGCAAGTTAATTAACACACCTATTATTTGGTATAGTTATTAATTTTCTTTTTGTGGTGAAAGCACTTAAGATCTACTCTTATAAAAAATTTCCAGTGTTCAATCAGTTTTATTAACTACAGTTACCATGCTATTTAATTTTGAATAATTAACTAGGTGAAACATTTAAAAACAAATATATATGAAGTTTTCACCTTATGAAGATAGAAAAACAAATTATCCCAAAGAAGTAGAATAGTGATACTAAAGAGCAGAATTTAGCAAAGTAGAAAATGCACAACAGAGAAAGTTAACAAAGCAAAAATTCATCCTTTTAAAAGATTAATAAAGGTTAACAAAAACTAGCAAAACCAATTAAGGACAAAGAACACAATTGCCAATATATGATATGAAAGTAAGTATATTAGCATCATATATCCTATAGACATTAAAAATAATAGGGAACTATTATGATCACTTATGTGACAAAACATTTAATGGCTTAAAAAATGGACAAGTTACTTGGAAAAAGATCTCAATACAAATGCAAGAAGTACAAAATCTGAATAGCTCTATCTTTAAAGACACTTAATTCATAATGTCATTCATCCAAAGAAATCTGCAGGGGTTTCACTGGTGGTGCAGTGGTTAAGAATCCACCTGCCAATGTAGGGGACACAGGTTCAAGCCCTAGTCCGGGAGGATCGCACATGCTGTGGAGCAACTAGACCCGTGCGCCACAGCTATTGAGCCTGTGCTCTAGAGCACGTGAGCCACAACTACTGAGTCCGTGTGTCACAGCTACTGAAGCCTGTGCACCCTAGAGCCAGTGTTCCACAACAAGAGAAGCCACTGCTATGAGGAGCCCATGCATCCCAACGAAGAGTAGCCCTCACTCGCTGCAACTAGAGAAAGCACGTGCACAGCAACAAAGACCTGATGGAGCCAAAAATAAATAAATTAAATAAATGTATTTAAAAGAAAAGAAAAGAAATCTGCAGGGCCATATGACTTCATTGGTAAATTCTACCAAATTTTAAAAAATTAAAATACTATCAATTTTGTGCAACCTCAAAAAATGTGAAAGGATCATATAACTACATTAGGAACTTATTTTTATTGAATAAATATTTTCAGTGGCATAACTAATAAATATTTCAGTGGCATAACTAATCTATACTTAAGTTATTTCATAAAACTGAGCAGTTCTTATTTCTTCTACAATCATACTGACTGTCCTTAAGTGCAAAGGATAAACAGTGAAAATTCATTTCCTCACTGTACCCTTCCTTGCAGTTTGCATTGCAAGATGAAATACACACACACAATCATATACACCCCTTTTCTCTCCCACACACAAACACACAAAATGAACAAATACTCACTTCACTCAATCAATCACTGGGTTCTATAGGATTTTTCCTATACTTTTGAGTTTACAGACTTAGTAAAGAGGCAGTCTTGTGATTAAATTCTAATTGTTCTTCATATTTTGCAATAATTATTTTGAATGCCTGCTGAGTTTCATTCTGATTCTACAAAACTGAATAGCCACACAGAAAAGATGAATCCATTAGACTGCAAACACACTGGGATAAAAGTTATATTATCTATTCACTGTGTATTTGAAATTACAATTAAGTCTCAATAGACATTAAATAATAATGTGATGCTGTATGACCCCAATTATACAAAGAACAGGATAATGAAAGCTGCTACCTGGGGAGAAGAATCCATTCATTAGTATTGTGTGTTATTTGCTGATTCAGGAAAAAAAAAATCCTTTTATAAACACCCCTTGAAGTTATTTTCCTGTTCTTTCATTGTTAAATGCAAACATATTTCACAAACTGCAGAATTATTTGATAAAATAAAATGTAATTAAACTAACTGGTACCTCAGCATCACACTGTATAATATAGATACAGTTTGAAATTGAAATATGTTTATTTATGCACGTGCATTTATTCATTGTTAGTGTTTTATGAGCAAAGATTCAATACCTATTAAATTCCCAGCACTGTGCTAGAATGAAATAGTAAGGAAACCTCAGGCATGGCTTATGCTCTGTTGAGTATTAAATATAAAATATCGCTTGTTTCAGTAAGAAGACATTCCCATTTAAACTTGTATGTGCATTTACAAAATGCATTTTATGACAGTTTATCCAAGAAAACCCACAAGATGTAAGTTCTTGTTTGGTTTCTTCAGTTACTGTGTATTTTCCTATGTAAAGAATCAGTTATAAACAAATTCCTTCCAAAATCTACCTTTGTGACCAAGGTATTTCCCTTCCCATTCTAAAGTGATATCTTCCTTCTTTAATATTTTATATGCCAGCACAAGAGTCTAAGGAGATGTTTCATCTGGTCTCTAAAGATGGACCCCTACTGAACCACATTTCCTGGTATCCACATTCATGCATAGCTCCTCCCCTTCCATTTGGGTCTTGACCAGTTTGATACAGTGAGGATTGTAATAAGTTTCTTCCAAGGCTAAATCATAAGATGATTTGTATCTTCCATCTGGATCTTTTGAAACACATGCTCTGGAGAAAGCCAACCACCATGTAAGAAGTCTGACTACCCTAGACAAAAATAGAAGCCATGTAAAGAGATAAATGAGATACTTAGCCAGCTCCAAGCTATTTCAACCATCCACTTGAGGTACAAGGCATGAGGGAAAAAGCCATATTGAACTTCCAGCCCAATCTAGCCTACAGGTGATGCCAGCTGCCATCTGACTGCAACAACATGAGAGACACCAGTCAAGGACTGCCTAACTCAACCTAATAAATCCTCACAACCTTGGCAATAAGTTACTGTTTAAGTCAAACATTTTGGATTCTTTTTTTTATACAAATAACATGTAACCAACATGTTAGATAACAATGAAGAAGATTCAGGACAGATTTAATATCATAGTGCACCATAAAACCATGTAAATTATGTAATTAATGGGGACATAGACATTTTGGGCTTTATAATAATGTTCAGTTCCTTTTGTACTTTTATTTAAAAGCCAAGTCCTAATACAACTTATTTTTCATTACCAGAATATACAGTGGGATAGTATATAATCAAAATATTTACTTTTATTACTTTCTTTTAATACTTCATTAATAAAAGCAAAAAAAAATCATTTATACTATACTCTATTTAGAGTAAGAGGCATGAAGTTCCCTTGGTAAGTCTGTGCTTTTGCATCAACTCTGGTCACCTAGAATCCTAGATTCCTCTACTATGATAGGTTCAGAGGCTGCTCTAGATTCAGACTGGAGAGAAGACCATGACAGAGGGTGAAGTTTGCCATCACGGGGGAGAGGCTATCATATCACTCACATAATGTATTTACTATCCATCAACTCTGAAATAGCTTTTTCATCTTTATTTTTCCTAGTATGTAAGCAAATGTTACTGCTGTAGGAATAAGTTAGAACCATCTTTGGTCCTTCTACACACAAAGTAATGTTAGTAGGAATAGTTGGGCCCCAAATAATAGGATGCCTTTTCCTACCGGCAGTCAAAAATATGTAGTTGAGAAGGGGATGCACTGTTTCCCCTATCCAAGGTATCTCCAGGAAAGAATAATAATGGTAACATAAGAGACAAGTGACTATTGGCAAGGATTTATTGGGTTGAGAGTTAATATTTCATCTCTAATACAAAGGAAGGATATGCCCCAAGTCAAAGAATTGATCCCCTTACTCTCATTATCCAACTTTCTTTCCCCCTTTTCTGCTCTCTAGGTGGCTGTCTTGCCATATGCTGTCATTTCCTTATCTTTTTAAATTTTTATTGACTTTATTTTTTTTAGGGCAGTTTAAGGTTCGTAGCAAAATTTGAAGATAGAGATCTCCCCTATAACCTTTGCCACGCACATGTATGGTCTCCCCAATTATCAATATTCCCTGCCAGAGTGGTCATTTGTTGTAATTGATTAACCTACACTGACACATCATAATCACCCAAAGTTCATAGTTTACATTTTGGTTTTCTTTTGGTGTTATAGATTCTATGGGTTTAGACAAATATATATTGACATGTATCTATCCTTATGGTATCATACAGAGTATTTTTACTGCCCTAAAAATCATCTGTGCTCCATCTGTTCATCCCACCCATCCCCCAACCTCTGTCAGCCACTAAACTTTGTACTGTCTTTGGAGTTTCGCCACTTCCAGAATGTCATAAAGTTGGAATAATATATTTTCTTTATCTTTTACTTTTTCAATAAAGACATTACTCATCACTACATAGCCTAAGTAAGGCTTTTGAGTGATATTCACATAGGAACCAATCAGGTAGTATACATGAGGTCAGAAATGAAATAAGTAGAGAAATTAGCTATTTCACAGATACCACGTAAAGGTCTAGGGGCCTGGGAGTGTAACAGATTTAAGGTTTATAAGAAAGTGATAAGAGGCTGGCTAAGAATCATACTGTTACTGCTAGGGATATGCCAAGGAGGGAAAATTGTTTTGTCATTCGTGTTATGAAAAGAATACTATTCAAAGAGAGTAGCAGGGCTTCCCTGGTGGTGCAGTGGTTGAGAGTCTGCCTGCCGATGCAGGGGACACGGGTTCATGCCCTGGTCCGGGAGGACCCCACATGCCGCGGAGCGGCTGGGCCTGTGAGCCATGGCTGCTGAGCCTGAGCGTCCGGAGCCTGTGCTCCGCGACGGGAGAGGCCGCAGAAGTGAGAGGACTGCGTACTGAGAAAAAAAAAAAAAAAAAACTAGCTCACACTCAGTGAGTGATGGGCAATACATTTTGTGGTCTTCTTTTGAATAATGATATCATAATAAACTGTAAGTCTATTTGAACTTGCTTTGAACATAGCAAAATGATGTAGTAAAATAACCTTATTTACTAGAGTGGACAAAAAAATAATTTACAAGTCAAATCCAAATCCAACAATGATTCAACATAATCCTTATAGTATTCTGCCCTAATAATTTCACAATTATAATAGACTGAATCATATGTCATTAAAAAAGGAAATCTTTCATTAGATTATTTAAAATAACCCTCATCTAAATAATTTAATAACTTTACCATTTTGTCAATTTACTCATTATAGAAGGTAGCACTCAGGCGGATCATGAGCCTTTATCCTAACTCAGGGTCAGAATTATAATTTCAATCTTCCAATTTTAAAACCAGAGGTTAAAATATTATGTTGAATAGTATGTTAAAAATGTCTAAAAGCAAATATTGAGGTCTCTGACCTCAATTTTTTTTTTTTTTTAATTGAAAGAGTTCCTCTATCTTGTCTGGTTGAACCACAATGACCCTTTATTACAGAGATTAACCTATTAGACTACAAACACACTAAATTCAGCTGATTAATTTCTCCCCAGATTAAACCTGAAAAGGGGAAAGAGGGAGGCATAAAAAATGCATATAGTTACCATTTTAAGCTCTAATCTTATATATCATGCTAAGAGGGAGAAAACATATATGTATTCCACTAAAAATTATCTATAATACAGTCTATTATAGATATCATGTGTATGTGTGTGTACATCTTATGCACTGATTAGGGACCCTCATAGGCAAGCCCTGACACTTCAGCTTTGGGAGTGGCTACTGCAACACTCATTCTTTCATCAACTCCTAGAGTAGGCTTTACATTTCACTTCTACCAAACTCTTGGCCCTGGGAGTTTTCACAGATTTAAACTGCTCTGTTGTTACCAACCATGCTTTAAAATAGACTCTTTTCTTTTTGAAGTGAGCCAATTATTGAGGACCTAGAGTAAGATAGCCAGAGTAGGATGAAGTATGTTTGTGTTTTCAGTATTTCTCTTTATTGATTTTATTATCAATGTAAACACAGGTGTTTTGGATTAGACAGATTATCGTTATTCACTTAAAAAGCAAATAATGACTGCATAGTTCCCCATATATCCCCTGAATTCTACTCCTGGGATGATGTGAGGAAAGTGAGGGCAAATCTCTCATGCATGCAACCCGTAGATAAATAAATCCTAGAGATCTAATGCACATCACAGTGATTATGGACACAGTATTGTATTATAAACCTCAAAGTTAAGAGACTAGATTTTAATCGTCCCCACAACAAAATTGAAATGATCATGTGACATGAGAGTGGTGGTAATCATATTGTAATATATAAACGTGTCAAGCCAGTACATTGTATACTCTAAACTCACACAATGTAGTATGTAAACTATCTCTCAATTTTAAAAATCTCACAGGTAAGAGAGTTGCCCCCTTCCCTTCCTAAAAGTTCCCTTCCTAAAAGCAGTAATAGAAACCTTTGTTTCTTGCACAGGTAATGGAAAAGATCTTGGATTCTTAACTCTCACCTTTTGGAATGTAAATACATCTCTCCAGGGGACAGACAAGTCCTGCTGTCAGCACTCACGACCTAGAAATGTCTCCAAGTTTTCAGGCCTCATTTTCCATTGAAATGAAAACAATTCGAGAGTTAAGTAAATCTCTGAGCTCTCTCACTATCTGTACAGCTGTAAATTAACTTCCCAAGGCTTGATGCTAACCCAGGAAGCCAAGTTTTCAGCAGAATTTATTCAGAAAGCTATAACTCTAAAGAAACACAATAAGATTATTTTTATTCCAGAGGTACCTGCCTAAGATGATATAGAAATGAGTAGGGAAAAAGTTTTTAAAGTTACTGTAGATGCTCTGTTACTTTTCATTTCTACCAACAATATGCAGGAATTAGAGTTACTACAAATCCTTGCCAACACTTGGTATTTTCAATTATTAGTTTTCCTTCTAAACCATTTTAATAGGTATAATAATACCTCATTTTGGTATCAATTTATATGTCTCTAATGACACTGAGCAGATTTTCGTGGGCTTATTTACCATGATATATTTTCTTTGGTAAAACATTCATTCAGAACCTTTGGCCATTTTTCATTGGTTGGCTTGTTATCTTATTGTTGATTTTAAAGAACTTTTGATATATTCTAAAATTCTTTATTAGGCATGTAATTTGCAAATATCCTCTACAAGTTGTTTGCTTGTCTTTTAATTCTATTAACAATGTCTTTTGAATAGCAGTTGTCTAAGTATGTTTTGTTCTGTATCTGGGGATCTCTATTCTGTTTAATTGGCCTATGTGTGTATCCTTTCTTCAGTATGACACTGCCTTGATAACTCTAGCTTTATAATAAATCTTAAAATTAGGAGTGTGTTCTCCAACTTTGTTCTAATTTATTTTAGCTATTCTAGTCCTTTTATTTTCTATTTAATTTGTGTATGAACTGGTTAGATTTTTCTTTTAAAAAATCATAAATCCGGGAGAGATTTGGATTGAAATTTACAATTAAATAATTTTGAGTTTTTAAATTTATAAACATAGCTTGTTGCTCCAATTATATAAACCTCAAATTTCTTTGACTAGTGTTTTGTAGTTGAAAGTACCTATATTCTCATATTTTATAGAATGTTTGGTGTTTTGCAGATGGTACTGTTTTTTAACATCAAATCCTAATTAATCATTTCTAGTCTATGGAAATACAACTACTTCTATACATTGTCCAGTATCTTGAGAACTTGTAAAAGCCAAATAGTTCTAGGGTCATTTTTGCTATATTTCCAGTCTTCTTCCCGTCCTTTGTGATATTGTTGTATGTATTTTAATTTTACGTTTGCTATGAAAACACACCACATCTCTATCTTTTTACTTTAGTTACTTATCATTTAGATCAATTAAACCTGGGGAAGAGCATGAATTTTTATTTTTATTTATTCCTTTTCCAGAAATTTTCTTTGTAGATATTCATGCTTTTCTCTGTTGTCACATACCTCCTATGTGAAAAACTTTCTTCAGCATTTCTTGCAGTACAGGTCTACTTGCACTGAATATTCTGTTTCATCTGAGAAAGTATTTATTTCTTCCTACTTTGTGAACTATATTTATGCTTTGAATAAAACTCAGTGTTAACATTTTTTTTCTTATCACTTTAAAGGTAGTCTATTTTCTATTTGTTTGCTTAGTTTGTGGTGATATCAGCTAAAATTCTTAAATTTCTGCCTCTGTGTGTCTTTTCTCTGTGCCTCCAAGTCTCTCTCTCTTTATTTTTGATTTTTTAGCAGTTTGAATATGTTCTGCTTAAGTGTGCAGGGATTGAGGCAAGGGCATATTTTATTTATTTTTGTATTCATTCTCTTTGTTTTCTCTGAGTTTAGGGGAGCTGTGATTTGGTATCTGTCATTAATTTGGGAAAGTGTGTTATTATGTTTTAAAATTTTTTCCCCATTCTCTCTCTCCCTTCTCTTTTCAGAATTCCTATTCCATTGGAATAGGTCTAACATTGGTTAGACCATTTGATAATATTTCAAATCTCTGGGATACTTTTATTCTTATTTTTTCTCTCTTTGAACTTTGATTTGAGTAATTTTGTCACCCTCTTGCCAAAGTCATTTATTCTTTCCTCAGTCCACTGATTAGCTTGCTAAACGTTTATTTTTCTTTCTTTCTTTTCATATGCAGCATTGCTACTTTATTTTTTCCTGTAGTTTTCATCCCTCTTCTAGAATTATCCATCCGACCTGCATATTGCCTACCTTTTAACCAGAGCCTTTACCATATTCATCATAGTTATTTTAAATTTCCTGTCTGATTTTTCTAACAGGTGTCTCATATCTGAATCTGGTTCTTTTGGTTGTTTTGTCTCTACCAGGTGTTTTTGTTGTTCTGTATCTTTTTCTATGACTAATGATTTTTATTGAATTCTGGACATATTCATAGACAGCAGAGATTGAAGTAAACACATTTTAAGCTTGAAAATTGGCATGTCTTTCCTTCATTAAATCTGTAGAGTGAGTCATTGAGTTAAAATCTTTAAGTGCTACTCTGTATTTGGGAATAGTTGCTTCTATGGCTAGTCTTAGTGTACAATATGCTTCATATTGCCTTTACCTTGAATGTCACCTTGTATTTAACTTGAGGGCTATTTGCCAGAGAGTTTTCCTCAATGTCTTTTCTATGCTCATCTTTAGGTCTTCCCTTTGTGCTGCACCTCAGAGAGAGTTTGTCTCCATCCATGTTGTTTACCTTCCCTTAGAAGTAAACTTTAACTTGCAGTGTGACACATTTTAGCCTGATGGTGAGGGACAGGGTGGGGCAGGTCCTAGGTTGTTCTGAATAAGCCTCATTCATAGGCAGTAACTGTCTTCTTGGATCTTTGGGGTGTGGCTTTCTCAGTGTTTTCGCCCAACCCTAGTTATACGTTTTTGTTTAGCTTGTTTTCTTGCTCTCCTCGTGAAATGAGGAGAGCAAGAATATTATTATTTTCCTGTTCCTTTTCCCCAGTTGAAATGAGTTTTTACCAGTTCCTAAAGTGTGATAATGTTTATTGCCATTCCTACAGGAGCCTAAGCCTTTTTCTATGCAGGAGAACTAGAAGAGGAGGATCTGGGAGAAGGCTTTATTTCTCACAGTGCCTGCTCTTCCTCTTCCCCAGCCACATGCCATGAAAATTGCTTCCTCAAGATCCTTGTCAAAAACTTTCGTGACATTTGTGCAAAGAAGCCTATGAATGAGTACAAACTTTGCCAGTGCTTTTTTCACTAGGGGTTTTTATTCTATGGCTAGCAAACGTTTATCCTTCACAAATTCATTAAAAATGTTAGATAAATTTTTCTAACCAATGTCCAGCAGCATCTGGTACAGTCAGTTAAACAAGCCCTGGTGCCCAGTCTCATCTTGGAGAGGCACTTCTCTGTCCTTACATTTTTGATTAGTTGGTTGTTCTTTGACCCCAGGTCTCTAGGTTCAAGAAAAACTATAAATCTCAAGTTTGCTTGGCTGTTATTTTTGCTTTTGAAAGAATGGGAGTGACCCTCTGCCCAAGCTTTCTACAACTCGTGCAAAAGCCAGAAGTTCACCTGGAGGCATATTACATTTAAAATAAAAGTTAAAGTTCTTTCCATGGTAATGGGAAAGTTGCCAGGTAGACACTAGCTAGTTATCCTTCTATTTTTTTATGGTAGCCCCTAAGCATTCATTTAAGAATTGTTAACATAATAAAAAAAGGTTTTAAACAGTTTTCCAAATTTCAGTTATACTTCTGACCATGGTGTGAAGGCAGTACTTAGAGAGTAAGGTTCATTGTACACTAAATGGATATACAGTAGGATGTCATTTGAAAGCTGCCGTTCATTGTGTGTTCACATAGATAAGCAATGCAAATGTGATGATGAAATTGTCACCACCCCCAGGTTTGAAAAGTGCATGTCTGTAGGGAGACAATCACAGGAACAGAGAAATATAGTAAAAGGATACTGCATACTATCATAATCACACGTATAAAGCTGTCCAGGAAATGTAAACAAGGGGAACTATCCCAGTATTAGATATTTAATTCCTTTGCCCTGTTGGAGCCTAGTCTAATATTAGAGTCTAGTTTCATATTAGTTGTACAGTTTAAACTGTGATAAGGCTTAGCCTAGAAAAGATTAGAGAAAAAATAGTTTCATTTTATCCTGACAAAGGTTGGGATAATTCCCGTCATCTCCTCTCTGTCTTCCTTGATCATGAGCTCCCTTCCTAATAGGAGTTCACAAAGGAACTGCCAGAGAAATAGAGGAAAAACAAAGGGAAAATGGTAACAGAAACAAACAAGAGAGTATTCTGAGAAGTGAGTCCAGTGTTATCACTATTTGGTTCTAGAACACATTTTGTACTGTAACCATTTTCTTATGACTTACAGTTGAAAAGTACAAAGCTTGCCCTGTTTTCCACACTTCTGGGAAGTCAGAATCCCCACGGGTCATTCTGTAGTTTTCCAGAGCAAACAATTCTCTGACAGAAAATGCAGAGTATTGACAAGAAGTTGATTATTTTAATAGCAACATAGAATGCCTCTCAGTGCTTTCTATGTCCTGATTATCTTTATTTGCTAATCAACATATTATTTCCTTTCATTCACAAAGCTTCTTAATTAAAGGAGATTTTTAAAAATGATATTTGAATCTACAAATCCTCAGCAGATCAAGATATTTACATTTCAGAAATGCAACATTAACATAAAAATTCCATCTTCATGTATCTTTCTGTCAGGATAAAAACTCAAAGGAAAATTGTAACTCACAGGAGAGTTGGGCATAGCAGGGCTTTAAAGACCTCACATATAAAAATCAATGTATGGATTGTGCATCGTTTCCTCCTACATGAGAAATACAGTATGGAGAGTGTTATTCTTTTAAAAATCTATTTATTTCTGAACACATTGTGAAAGAAAGAAAAAATAAGATGAAAATCTCAAAAAAGGGAAGTTATTTAAAACTTATTTTGTGGTATGTATTTGTGCAGTGAAAGAACACAGAATTCTATGCCTCAGGAGTGCTAAGCAAGGAGCAGCTAAAAAAGATTTTTAAGTAATAATCACACTAACATTGCTGAATTTATGAGATATAAGTAAGGTAAATTTTAAAATAATATGCAGTCTTTTTATGTTAGCAAAAAACGTGCACTTATTTTTCATGACATTTATTTTATATGGGTTAATTATAGAACGATATTACAACAAACTCTAATGAACATATGTAGTGAATCGTTGATGATACTCTCTGTTTTGAATTGGTTAAAAAAGATAACTCAGAAAAATCCATTGAAAAATAATACCTAAGCAGCTGAAGGAAAGATGGAAATTAGAAATCTACAGTGACACCATAGATAATTTTAGCTGCTCAAATGCAAGACACAAATTAGTTTGATGCCTTCAGGCATTCCTCAAGTCGCTATTTGCTGAACACTTCCTGGGTACCAGATCCTGTAAAAGGTCTGGCAATTGTAAATATACAGGTAAGATACTTATTCACAATCTGATGAAGAAGAAAGATAGTAAATCAAAAACAGATAAAATTATATTAATATAATTATTAATATAATATGCAATTATATATAATATGCAATTATATGTAATGGTGAGGTATATTTTCAAGAACTAATCAAACTAGTACAATGTGTTATATGAATATACAATAGAAAATTCTGATCTTGACATGAGAGTTTAGGGAAGTGAAATTTGCATTGAATACTGAAAGGTACATGATAGTAGGCACAGAGGAGAGCAAGAAGTTCTCAAGCACTGAAGAGAACCTGTGTAAGGATTTGAGGTAGAAAGGCGCTCAGTCTATTTGGTCAGCTGAAATAACATCATTATAAATAGGATGTAGTGAGTTAGGAGTATAGGAGTTAAGATTGTAGCTCAAGAGTTAGACATCCAGGGGCTTCCCTGGTGGCACAGTGGTTGAGAGTCTGCCTGCTGATGCAGGGGACGCGGGTTCGTGCCCCGGTCTGGGAAGATCCCACATGCCGCGGAGCGGCTGGGCCCGTGAGCCATGGCTGCTGAGCCTGTGCGTCCAGAGTCTGTGCTCCGCAATGGGAGAGGCCACAACAGTGAGAGGCCCACGTACCGAAAAAAGGCCATAAAGGCCATGCTGAGGAATTCTATCTTAAAAATAAAAAAGGAAAGCTCATTCACAAAAATATTCAGAAAAACATTAAAAAACGGCTAAGTAATCTGATTGAAATTCTATAGAAAGGGTGCAGACTATAAAGAATATCACTTCAAAGTCTAAAGTTTGTATTAAATATATTTATCACTGTAAAATAGAACTCTGATCAATGGAAAGGCTTTGTTTTGAAAACCTTAGTCTCCACATTTGCAGGTAATATAATACGTAATTTTCTCCACGAAATTCAGAAGGGTATGAATAAACAGCTTTATTCATCTAACAGGTTGATCTAAGCTGCTGTGAGAGTTGATATTATATTTCTCACATATAGACAATTCTGATTACTCAATATAAATTTCTAAAATGTCTTAGTTTCTACTTCAGTAACCATGGTAGGTAAATTCCTCCTAATAATCTTTGTATCATTTTAATAGACATACTGTATATAAGAATGTGGGTAGGGAAAGGCAGAGCCTCCTGGAGATGTAGGCATTAATATTCAACATCACCCAGTCACAATTTTTTGTAATAAAAATATTTTTTGTGTCTGTGAAATTACTAATTTCTTCATGTTATTCTGAAAACCCTAATTATTAACCAAAATATTAAATGCTGAATATTAACCCTAAATACCTAAATACCAAATATCAAATCTTAAAATAGCTAGTATCATCTTGATTCTATTTAAAATTTAATTTATTGTGGCACATTATGTGCTAATACATAACTAATATATAACAAACAGAACTTCTTTCTGCAGTTAGATTGTAGAAGTTGATGACAGAACACTATAACAATTAACAAAATCAGATAAATTGAAAAACTTATTTTCTTAAAAGATGTCAGAGAGCCCTGGTTGCAAAGGAGCTTAAGGAACAGAAGTGGAGAGATGTACAGGAGCTGAAAGGCTGTTTTCCTGCCTGGAAGCACTTGAACTTGAGCAGGGGCTGGCACTAGGGCACCTGCCCTGGTCAGAGAGACTGTAGCTGGAAAAGAGAACCAGAGAACCAAGTAGACATACAGAAGAGTTGTTATTTTTCCTTCTGTTTACTCTGCTTCCCAAATCTTAGACTTTTAGGCCTTTCTTATTCAGGGGAAAATCTCAACTCTTAGCTGTTCATGTATGGCCTTTTCCTAATTTCTGTGTTCTCTTTTGAATCCCCAGTTGGTGGGTTAGATAATTCCCTCTTTAACCCATGTTTCACTCAAACTTTCATATATATATATATTTTTTTTTTTCACTTTCTGCCATAGAATAATCACTCCTTTAAGGTCAGGGACCAACGAGTGAGGACTGGTTTTTGTTCTAGAGGATAGTTTTCTTGAGCACACTCAACCTGCACACTATCTCCCTGGTGATCTGAATAGCTGTTCTTTCTTTCTACTCAGTTTTAAAGCTTCGAGCTGCTGCTTTATTTATTGTGGTCCCCTCGTGGTCCTCCTGGCCTGTACAGTTGAGTGCTGAAGGGTTTGGAAGCTTATACACTCAGAATTATGTGCTCACACCAGCTCCTCTAGGGTTCTCCCAGCCAAGTTTCTAGCCATTCTGCCAGCCTCAGTATTTGTCATCTGATATTTCAAGCCAGTATGTCTTCCACTTTCTGCTGCTTAACCTGCATGTGGGCTGACGAATGCACTCAAAAAGGAGCAAACAAGAAAGTCTCAGTTAAATTCTGTCCTTCAACTATAGAATCTTCTTGTGTTTTGGGCTGCTTTTTCCTTGTGTCCCAGGAGTCTCCCCGTTCATACACAGTTTAGCAATCAGACTGGCTTTGGAGGGAGTTTCTAATCAGAATGATGTCTTGTCCCTTCTTTAGCTAACTTATTCAGGATCATAACTCTAGGATCTGGAACAGATACCTAGTGGCCTATACTAGACACTCACTAAGTATTTTTTGACTGACTGTTTGGTCCCTGTCGATACAATGCAAAAGTCTGTCCAAAACCTGTGTTCTCATTTGGGAGAGATTGGTGTTATTTTATGGAATTTGAAGATGGTTTGATAGGAATGCTAGAAAAAGAGAATGTTTTTAACAGACCAGAGCAAGTAACCTGTTTTACAATTCCTGGGATTAGAAGATAGTTAATGAGATCAGGCAAATTACAAGATTAATAGTTACCTTTTATAAATGTCATCATAGATGAGCCAAAGTATATGCTCTCCTTGTAAAAACCAGACATTCTTCAAACACTAAGAAATGGGTCCATCTGCAGTTCATACACTTAGTCAATGCCAGCTTTTAATCTGTTGTACTGTATCCAACTCTAGTTACTTAACTAAGAATTATATAAGAAAAATGATCAGCATGTGATATTGTATGGAGTTTTTGGTAATATCTTCTAATATCTACTAGTTTGGAGACTTATCTTACAACTAAATTATATAAAATATTGGGTTAGAGACTTGGATAAACTTTTAGGTCAGTGAGACAAAGCAAAAGAATGTTGCACATTTAATATTCATTTACAAAACAATAAAGAGTGATTATTTCTTTTTTACTTTTAATTATTTTTTATTGAAGTATAGTTGATTTACAATGTTGTATTAATTACTGCTGTACAGCAAAGTGATTCAGCTATATATATATATATATACACACATATATACACACACACTCTTTTTTAAATATTCTTTTCCATTATGGTTTATCATAGGATATTGAATATAGTTCTCTGTGCTATACAGTAGGACCTTGTTGTTTATCCATTCTCTATATAAAAACTTAGATCTGCTAACCCCAACCTCCCTCCCTCAATTCCCTCCCCCTTGGCAGCCACAAGTCTGTTCTCTGTGTCTGTGATTCTGTTTCTGTTTCATAGATAGGTTCATCTGTGTCATATTTTAGATTCTACATATAAGTGATATCATATGGTATTTGTATTTCTCTTTCTGACTTCATTTAGTGTGATAATCTCTAGTTGCATCTATGTTGCTGCAAATGACATTAATTTCATTCTTTTTTATGGCTAAGTAGTATTCCATTGTATATATGTACCACACCTTCTTTATCCATTCATCTGTCGATGGACATTTAGGTTGCTCCATGTCTTGGCTATTGTGAATAGTACTGCTATGAACATAGGGGTGCACGTATCTTTTTGAATTATAGTTTTGTCTGGATGTATGCCTAGGAGTGGGATTTCTGGATCATATGGTAATTCTGTTTTTAGTTTTCTGAGGAACCTCCATACCATTTTCCACAGTGACTGCACCAACTTACATTCCCACAAACAGGGTAGGAGGGTTCCCTTTTCTCCACACCCTCTCCAGCATTTGTTATTTGAGGACTTTTTAATGATGGCCATTCTGACTGGTGTGAGGTGGTACCTCATTGTAGTTTTGGTTTGCATTTCTCTAATAATTAGTGATGTTAAGCATCTTTTCATGTGCCTGTTGGTCATCTGTATTTCTTCTTTGGGGAAATGTCTACTTAAGTCTTCTGCCCATTTTTTGATTGGGTTTTTTGTTGTTGAGATGTATGAGTTGTTTGTAGATTTTGGCAATTAAGCCCTTGTCAGTCACATCATTTGCAAATATTTTCTCCCATTGTGTAGTTGGCTTTTCATTTTATTTCTGAGTCAAATTTAATAGAAATTTGATTTCTATTAATAGATTTATTAAATTTCACAAGGGTTAATTTCATGCTCTTCTAATATTTTATTTAAATGCTTATGATTGATTCACAATGCTTGAAGGACAGGAAAAATTTGAATTAAAATATAAAGAGTCACTATTATCAATTCAAGTGAAGACGAAAAAACTTAAATTTCTTGGAAATTAATCTGAAGTTATAATTTTGTTTATAAATATTAAGCTTTTATTCAGGAACACAAGAAACTAAGAAAATTATATGTACAGATATTAAATATATAATTTTACTTATTTATACATATATTTAATATATGTATTAACTACATGTATAAATATTTTTTCAATGAGAAACAGAGCTAATAGAATTACTTAAAATATTAAGAGACCCCAGATAAAATCAATTTTCCTAAGTCATATTGTTTAGAATTTCCAAATCGTTTGTACAGGAATTTCTTGATTATTTTATTCAATTCACATGGCAACAGCATCATAGTAAGTATTGGTCTAAAACCTAAGTTTTTAAAATTCACCATCTTTTGACCCATTAAAAGCAAATTAAGTTTTTTGATCTCACATTCTCATCAATTAACAGGAATAAATATCACTCTCCATGGGCAGTTTTGAGAATCAATTACATTTACTTTTATAAGACACCAAACAGTTGATGCAGACCTTAGTGAGCACTGAGAAATATTTTCATTTGAATCAGTAAATATTTTATCATGGTTCACAAAGTTATTCACATATTTATAAAAAAAAATCTTAGAAGTTCTAAACCTAACAAGAGTTAAATCTAAGTCAGTTGGCAAAGCTTTTCACTGAAAACACAGGTGGCAGAGGAGTAATTAATATCAACAACTTGTGTTACTCCAGATTGTAAAGCTGAAGGATTACTTACATGTACGTTGGTATGAAAATAACTTGGTTTACAACCATGAAATACAAGAAAGCAAAATTTAGCTGAAATGATAATTGGTAAATGACCCATTTATACATTCAAATGATGAAACATCCAAACCAACAACAGTGTGTAGGACTCCTGTAAATAAATTTGGTAACCTAGGCCAACAAAGAACTCTCTTCTGGCTCAGTCCTACTCTCCATAAATTCCATGGCAGACAATTCTGCAATACACTGCACTTTTCTTTCTGTTTTTCAGCTTCTCTTGTGATTCATCCAACACAACCATTCATTCTTCATCCTTAATGTTCTTCTATGACTTCTCAAACTCACATGCTTTGATTGAAAATTAGGGTCTCTCCACGGCTTTTAAGAAACTCTTATTTTCTATTTCCTCTTACTCTACATTGGAATAAAATTGTTCCCCAGTGGACAATTTGATCCAACTTATTTTCTTCAATTTAATGTTTGAAGAATAGAAGCCCTTGACCTTCACTGTTTTTTCCTAAATAATATATTGCATTTATTTGAGAAAAAACTAAAGTTTGTTTTATGTCTTCAGTGTTATGTAATAAAATTTCACTTTCCTAGTCATAAGAAATAAAATCCTATAAAAAGAAACCTTTTGATTATAACAGTGATGAATGCTATAAAAAATCACAAATGTGTAATGAATGGGATATTTTTTGAAAGTTCTTTATAAAATACAGAATGATGCAAGAGGATATATTTTTGATTGATTCATTTCCACTGGTACTGTCTATAAAGTCAACAGACATAATAAAAGTACTGAGTTTATGTTAACAGCATTTATATGAGTTGTTTTTTTTTTTTTTTTTTTTTTTTTGGCGGTACGCGGGCCTCTCACTGTTGTGGCCTCTCCCGTTGTGGAGCACAGGCTCCGGACGCGCAGGCTCAGCGGCCATGGCTCACGGGCCTAGCCGCTCCGCGGCATATGGGATCTTCCCAGACCAGGGCACGAACCCATGTCCCCTGCATCAGCAGGCGGATTCTCAACCACTGTGCCACCAGAGAAGCCCTATATGAGTTTTTAATGATAAGTAGGGTTACTAAAAATATTTTCAAAAATAATTACAAACTCTAGCAAAATATTAGGAGGATAAGAGACTGATTCACTTTTCCCAGTAGTCTTTATTAGGTTCCATAGAGGAGAGCCTGAGACAGGGATTTGGATAAATGTGTTTTATTGAAGTGTGGCAAGCTGTCCAGTCCACATATGTTCTTTCAGAACCTTGTTTGTATCTCACTTCAAGAGTTGAAATTAATTAAATCAATTTCCTTTCCCCCTTGAACCTGGATAGGCCTTGTGGTAGCTCAAACTGGGAGATGTGGTAGAGGCAATGCTTTGTGACTTCTGAGGCTAAACTCAGAATGCTAGAGCTTCTGCTTGGCTCTCTGTCTTGTGACTCATGCCTTCAGAGTGTTGAGTTAATATGTAAGAAGCCACCATGCTGGAGGGATTATGCAAAAACACTATGTAAAGATAGTAAGAGGTGTCTAAATGAGCATCTCTGTTCCAGCTTACAGTCATTTGAGTTTATCCAGCATCAGCAAGAACCAGCCTTGAAATGATTTTAGCTACTCAAGTCACGGGTGAATAGAACGGATAAAAACTGTCCCCAAGCCCTACCCAAATTTCAGTTAGTGAGCAAAATAAATGTTATTGTTTTAAAGCCACTGAGTTTGAGGGTGCTTGTAACACAGCATTATACCAAAGAAGGCTGCTCTTCAAGCAAAGATGAAAGGGATTAAGAGAACCAGAGATAGCTGAGCAAGGATGAGGACCCAGGTTTGTCTACCCTTAGGCTGATCCAAGTGGGATGATGACTCTTGAGTGTAAATTACACTGCATAGGTGTCCCACCTTGAGGTGAAGAAGCTAACCCTTTTTACTCCCATAAGAGTTAGTCATTGGCTGCAGGATACCAGGTGTGGAAGCCTGTCAGATGAGGTGGGCTTTAGTTGGTCAAGGGAAATCCTTTGTAGAAAGAGGCTCTATGAGTCATTAGCAACTAATGTTCACAGAATCTAGGGGTCCTGGGTCAGTCAACAAAAGCATCAGTTATCCCAGGAGACCACAAACTTGAGATGACTCTTATTGAAGCTAAGTAATAGCAGTGTAAGAGCTATCTCATAGAAATAAAATATCAAAATGTGGTAACATGGTGGAGTGAAAACACAGGGTCACAAGACTAAGACTTGAGACTTGGCTTAATATTAAACTTAATTCAAACAAGCTCTCCTTTCTTCTTTCATTAAACATCTATTGAGCATCAAAATCTGGCCGAGAATTTCCATCTATGATTCAGCTTATATATTCAGCCACTTATTTGATGTAACTGCTTGAGAAGACTTCAAATACTTTCAAATCGAACACACTCAAAATCAGTTATGGCATTCAGGATCCTTGATGGAAAACTCAGTTCTCTCTCACCGTTCTGTATTTCCAGTTGTTTAAGGCAGAAAGAGAGATTCTTGACACTTGTCCCCCGCCATCCCATTTCACCAAGATAGCTCTCATCTTTCCTTCTCTATTCCCACAATAGTCTCAACTTATGATCTCTCATCTTGAATAGCTTTTTAAATGGTTTCCTAGATCTCCACCTATGTAATTTCAAATTGGGTATTTCCAGCATGCTTAAAACCTTAACAAGATGCCTCATTAATCTTTTGTGCATAAGTATAATCTTTGGCATGGCTTGCAGCAGGTACCTTCCTCTTGCATCTTTTGTCAGATCCAGCCTCCTTTTCTGTGAGTCTGCAATACGTGTTTCTTGGATTATTTTCCCAAACCAGCTTCTTAGCCCAGAATTCTCTTAGAAAACTTGTTTCCAATTCATCTTTCAAATATTGAATCAGTGGTGAATTTTCTCTCTTTCCCCTCAACAAGGACTAAGTCAAACCTCCATATTGTATCTGGCACTCTGTACCACCCATGCATAGTGTTTTTCAAAGTTGCAACTTTAATAATCTAATTGTGTGATTATTTGATCAATATTCATTTACTCCACTGGGTTGAAAAAAGAATAAGAGCAGGAACCAGGCTCATTTTTGTTTCCTGATGTATTCCCAGCATTTAATACTATTCCTGGCAAATGGTAAACATCCAATAAACATTTGTCAATGAATCAATCAATGAAAATGAGGTAACGTTTTCTGACTTCAGAAAAGTGTATTCATGGCTAATATTACTCTTCTTTGAGAAAATCAAGACCACTTACTTTTTCTGAACAGTCATTTTATGTTCAGAAAATCCTATTAGTTACACATGCACTTAATGCTTTTCATGTGCAAATGGAGAAAATAGAGTACAGATGCTTTGCAATACAGGTTTCTTTCTCTTTCAGAAATCTCTTTGAATGCTTTAATAACATGAATTCTAAAAACATTACACATTAATAATTGAAAGTACTTAGTAATGTCAGGAATAATTATCAAGTAATCTATAAAAGCATGTAATTACTTTGTGCTGACATGGCACTTGTAATGTAATTGCTTGTGGAAGAAAAATACTTGAGCACACATAAAAAATGAAATTACAGAACCCTGGGTTAAAAAAAAAGACACAAAGACTATTTGTTCTATGCTAAAAAGAATAATGTCATAAAAAGAGGAAAAAGAAAGAGTGAGATAGACAAGATAACAGTGAAAGCAGGTATAGGAAGAGAAGATTAGGGAAAAAACAGCAACCCCCACAAAGAAAGAAAAATAATTTTAAGATCTTAGAATGTGCTCATTTTTAAAATTTCTGTATGAGACTAGGTTCTCCCTCACTTTTTTTGTTTTTGAGAAAAAACACAAGGGTACTGTCAATGAGAATGGAAGTATGATCTTCCTAGCTTCTTCAGATACATATGTATATGTATAAATAACCTACAATATTATTTTCACATATATTTTGAAAACTCAAAATGGTATATGATGGAAAAAAGCCAACAGATGACTGCATCATCTCATACCTTTCCAAATAGGCTGAAAGAATTTGGCCTGTTGTGAGTCTTAGTTCAAATGAGCTACTCTAAATGTCTCATTAACATCAATAATGCAGGAGTGACACCGGCCCATGCATCAGACAAAGTGTGATTGGGCAGCAGGGTCTTACTCTAGGGCCTCACTTTTTCTAATGTTCGAAGGCAGTGGAAGTATCTCATTTCTTCATATTGAATGTCTATGATACTTGTTTAGATTAGGAAATGTGATGTGTACAAAACAAATGAAAACAGATGGCAAGCCAGCATCTCTTAAAAAATCTGTTTGAAAACTAAGGGAGAATTCTGTTCTCTTTGCTTAAATACATTCCCATATCTCTCTAGCTTGGGTCATTGTTTGTGTCCCAAATCAGCGAGGAGTTCAGTGTGATTTTTATCTAACTGTAGTAAGCACAACTGAGTTTCATTCTGCTTAACTGGACAGGAGAAAGCAGAGATGTTACAGAACCAAGGAATATCTGCTTGATGTTAATCTGGATTTTAGTGGTGGCTTCACGTTTTTCCCACGTTACTCAATTGTGGTAAATTGGGATGTTACAGCTTAGGAAAGAACATATTTTAGAGCCTCAATCCTGGCTGTAGAGCACCTTGCAAAATGTGGTGGGATGAATCTGTGATACCAGGTTATGGCCAGAGCCCAGGGCTTTAAATGTTTTAAAATGTAAAAGTCAAAAATTAAATGAAACCACGTATTACTCAGGGTCCATCAGTGAGGCAGAGCCAACAGGACAGGGGTTGGGGGAGGCAGGGACTAATATATATACACACAGACAGACACATAGTATATAAACACACATGTATATGGAGAGAGAGAGGAGATTATCTGTCTATCCATATTATACCTAGAGAGATTTATCTTAAGGAATTGGTTCATGTGAATGTGGAGAATGGCAAGTCCAAATTCTGCAGGGCAGGTGGGAGACCCAGAGAGGAGCTGATACTGCAGCCTAAGTCCAAATGCAGTCTTCATTTGGACAGCATGAAGGCAGGATCTTCTCCTCCTCATACCTCTTTGAGTTTTTTGTTTGTTTGATTGATTTTTTGTTTTGCTTTGGCTGTGTTATGTGGCATGTGGGATCTTAGTTCCCTGACCAGGGACCGAACCCATTCCCCTTGCAGTGGAAGCACGGCGTCCTAACCACTGGACTGCTAGGGAATTCCACCTCTTTCAGTTTTCACCTAAGGCTTTCAACTGACTGGCTGAGTCTCACCCACATTAGGGAGGGTAATCTGTTTGACTCAAATGTTTACTTTAAATATTAATCTCATCTCCAAAAAAAATACCTTCACAGCCATATCCTGATTGGCGTTTGACCCAATATCTGGGTACCAATGGCCTAGCCAAGTTGACACATCAAATTAACCATCCCAAAGCATGCTCCTTAAATTTTCAGGAAATGAAAAACAATATGCTACACTATATGTATTTTAATCACAATCTAGGGAGAATGTGTGGCATTTAAGGCAATGAGTGGGTTACCATTGAAAATAAATCCTCTGATATTTAATTTTCATGTTAGAGATCCTTGATAACTACATGTCCAGAATGGGAAATAACATAAGAAACTGACTGCTTATCAAATAGCTGTTAGTTAGCGATGTCTGCCACTGACAATAACTTTTTTTTTTAAATTGAGTCCTGGGGAGAGAGTATGCTGTAAAAGGGTGAGGGAAATGATTTAAAAATTAAAAAGAATAATAAACACATATACCCATGACAGGTGTACTTAGCAACTGTTATACAAACTTTATGCTTTAGGATTTAAAATTTAAAATATGTACAGGAATAGCTGAAGTCCCCTTTCAACCTCAGTTCTTTGCAGAACTCCCATGCCAGAATGAGTCATTCATTCTGTTTGGTTGGATTCTTTCAGTCTATTTCCTGTATTTTATATTCATACGTATTTATTCTTAAAATATACCTTGTCTTGATTTATAGAAGCTATAATATTTTGTTACAAATAAAAATAAATATGTATAAAAAACATCTATTGGTCTCACACTTAAAACAAATAGGCTAGTCTTCACAATTCCTCTTAAATTCTCTTATTCGTTGAATTCAGAGATTACATTGCCCACCCATGGAGAAATAATACAACAGGCCATTCATTAGTATTGTAAACAAAAAATAAGTATGAATGTTTCATATTTTGGAGTAGAAATGCAAATACATATTGATCCTCATGGTGAAACTGTAAAATAAATTATGGATAAGAAGTAGACTAACAAAAAGGTAATGTGGGCCTCCCTGGTGGCGCAGTGGTTGAGAGTCCGCCTGCCGATGCAGGGGATACGGGTTCGTGCCCCGGTCTGGGAGGATCCCATATGCCGCGGAGCGGCTGGGCCCGTGAGCCGTGGCCGCTGGGCCTGCGCGTCCGGAGCCTGTGCTCCGCAACGGGAGAGGCCACAACAGTGAGAGGCCCGCATACCACAAAAAGAAAAAAAAAAAAAAAAAAAAAAAAAAAAAAAAAAAAAAAAAAAAAAAAAAAAAAAAAAAGGTAATGTAATTTTCCCCTTTACTTTTGAATTTTATTTTGTTTTTCTTTTTAATAAACTATTTTATTTTTGGCTGCGTTGTGTCTTTGTTGCTGCACGCGGGCTTTCTCTAGTTGCAGCGAGCGAGGGCTGCTACTCTTTGTTGCAGTGTGCAGGCTTCTCATTGTGGTGGCTTCTCGTTGCAGAGCACGGGCTCTAGGTACACAGGCTCAGCAGTTGTGCCTCACGGGCTGTAGAGTGCAGGCTCAGTAGTTGTGGCACACGGGTTTAGTTGCTCCGTGGCATGTGGGATCTTCCCGGACCAGGGCTCGAACCTGTCCCTTGTAGTGGAAGGTGGATTCTTAACCACTGCACCACCAGGGAAGTCCCTGAATTTTATTTCAATGACAAGCACTTAACCTAGAGACTGGAAGAAAATTAGAGAATATAAGAATGGCTAGGGGCTTCCCTGGTGGCGCAGTGGTTGAGAATCTGCCTGCTAATGCAGGGGACACGGGTTCGAGCCCTGGTCTGGGAAGATCCCACATGCCGCAGAGCAACTAGGCCCGTGAGCCACAACTACTGAGCCTGCACGTCGGGAGCCTGTGCTCCGCAGCAAGAGAGGCCGTGATAGTGAGAGGCCCGTGCACCACGATGAAGAGTGGCCCCCACTTGCCACAACTAGAGAAAGCCCTTGCACAGAAACGAAGACCCAACACAGCAAAAATAAATTAATTAATAAACTCCTATACTCAACATCTAAAAAAAAAAAAAAATACTCCTTGAAGGGCCCACACAGGATGAGTTCCTTTAAAAAACAAACAAACAAAAAAAAGAATGGCTAGTAGAAAAATGGATAAAATTTGTAAATCGAAATAGAACAAATAAAAATTTAGTAAAATCATAATTCTGTTTATTCCTATATTAAAAATATTTAAAGCACTAATATCTGCATATAATTATTGAAGAAAAAACTAAAAATTTTCTTCTTTCTTTTCATTATCTTACCAGATCAATTTTTTTAAGATGAAATTTTGATATACTCTCTAACCTCACATAAAATCTAAGCATTTTTCAACTATCCTAATTTATTTCAGTTTATGCTGTGTGTGTTGTGATATGATACAGAGAGAGCATATTCTACATCAGATGGCCTGCATTATATTCCAGCACGGTCACTTCCTCCTGTGTGTATTTCATCAAATTACTTAGTCTCTATATGCTCCATTTCCTCATCTGTAATATGGGAATAACAATAGTAATACCTGGTAAAGGTGAGAATAAAATTAATATGCATGAAGTGCTTAATGTAATGCCTGGTGCAAAGTAAATCCTTTAAGTATCAGCTGTTAACATTCAAGCATTGCCAGTAGTTCTGGTATTTTTTTCCAAACTAAATACATATTCCCCAGCCTAGCATTGAAGTCCTTTCACGATGCTGGTCCGGCCTAATCTTTTAGACGTTTATTATAAATATGCCTTTAAATAAACTAATGTTTGTTAGCTTTTATACTACTACATGCTGGAATTACCACCACCACAGCATCAAATTACAGCTTAGAATTTAAAACCTCTACAGGAGTTTGCTGCCTAGGCAGAAAATTTTTCTAAATTATCACCTTGTTATCCATATGATGTTTGAAAACATGGTTAACAATACTAATATGTAATTAACATATATACACTACTATATATAAAATAGATAATCAACAAGGATCTACTGTATAGCACAGGGAAGTCTACTCAATATTACATAATAACCTAAATGGGAAAGGAATCGGAAAAAAAGTTGGTATATGTATAACTGAATCACTTTGCTGTACACCTGAAGCTAACACAACATTGTAAATCAACTATAATCTAATATAAAATAAATTTTTTTAAAAATAGAAATCAGAAAAAAAATACTAATATTTAATGGAATCACTAGTCATGAAAAAATTTAATATGATGAAAGAAACACATATGCTTTCTTGTTGAATCAAATCCACACAATGGTCATGCTTAACTCACATATTTCATCCTTCATGAAGCACAAACAGTAAAAACAGATGCTTTTTCACTTAGCCTACCCCTGTGGAATCATTTCCAGTTACAGTGGGAGATGCGGCAAAAGATTATGCTTATAAGGATGGATAAACCTGTGCAAAGCCATCTTAGTCAATAGGAACAACACGATTGTTCAGTGACCTCAAACATTTTGTCAAGACATTAAATATTCTCTTGTTGGTTACAAATGCATAGGGAAGTGAAAAAACAATAGTAAAAATAATGTTTACTTTGTACCTTAAATTTAAAATAGTAGAATACTGAGAGCCAGATTGTTTTATTCTTAGTAAAATCTTTTTTTAATTTTAATTTTATTGGAATATAGTTGATTTACAATGTTGTATTAGTTTCAGGTGTACAGCAAAGTGATTCAGTAATACATATACATATATTCATTCTTTTTTTAGATTCTTTTCTCATATATAGGTTATCACAGAATATTGAGTAGAGTTCCATGTGCTCTACAGTAGGTCCTTGTTGATCATCTATTTTATTCTTAGTAAAATCTTATCCAGATTACAAAGTTCTTGCTTCCTTCTCATGACAGAACTTACATTTGGAGAGAGCTTTCTTTGGATCATTTAAATATTTTAAATATTCCATTTTGTGACTTTATTCTGGCTTATTCATTTTACATCTTTTGCTATTCTTTTAGTTATTACCCCACAAATTAAGATATATATACATGCTTGATTTACTGAAGTCTAATATAATTTAGTTCTGTTACCATTTGCCAGAAAAATACAATGTTTTCAGAGCATTTTAACTCCATTAATCATCTTCTCAAGAGTAAAATACGTCAAACAATTTTTCATATAATATCCAGTATTCAGTGAAGCATTACCAAGCTTACCAGTAAATAAGCCCATATGACTGAAAAAAAGGAAAAAAAAGACCACTTGATATAACCCATAGGAGGTTTAGATATCAGAATATTCAGGCAAAGTTCTTGAAATATGTATGGTTTATGTATGCCAGAAATTAGATGATATAATAAGGAATTACATCAGATAATTCTATAATATAAAAAATATCAAATGGAAATTTAAAATTTGAATAATGCAATAAATAAAACTTGGAGCTGAATAGATGAATCTAACAGCATTTTAAAATAGAGAACAAATTCATGAAATGGAAGATCAGTGCCAAGTTGGCATTTTTCCAACAGTATGAATTTGCTTTACCATCTAAAATTCAAACACTGCAAGTTGCCACATTGGTAGAATAAGGGGGAAAATATATGCACTTAAATACATCAAAAAATGTATCCAGATATACAGTCTTGGATAAAAATCTTAGGATATTAAGAATAGAAGGCAATGTGTTCAATATTATTTTGCAAAAAGAGACATATTTGGGAAATAAAATTACAACAGGGTAATTCAGTTGTGCTTGGCTCTCATTTGGCAAAAATATTGTACTTCGGCTAGTACCCAAGCCTCTTTTACCCTCTGTGCCTATAATTGAAGCTTAATTAGCATGAGTTGTTTGTGCTGTAATCCCAAACACTCCCTCTGGTGGCTACCTGAAGATAGAAGATGATTTACTGTCATATCTAAATCCAAACAAAAGATATATTTATGAACTTGGGAAAGATAATATTCTTAAAGTATATATAAATATCAAAAAATTTAAGTAAAATAGTGATTAATTTGACTACAATCAATTTAAAAACATTCTGTGTAAGCAAAGAAATAAGAGTAAAATTTGTTGGACAGAGCTTTAATATTTAGGTATATTTAAAGAATACCTACAAATCAATGAGGAAAACTCAATCAAATTAGAAAATTGGCTAAGAACAATAATAAATAATTCATAAAATGAAAAAAAAGTGAAAGAAAAATAAACACGTATTAATCAGAATAAATCAAATAGAAACAATGAAATGTTTCTCATCATTCTTGCAAAAATTAAAAAGTCTCACATTATCAATTTTTAATGAGGATATGGGGGAATGGATACTCTCTATACACTGCTGGTGAAGGAGTAAAATGGATCAGCCACCTTGGAAAACAATTTGGTCTTATATAACAAAACAAAAAAATGCATAGTCTTACTAACTGAAAATACTCCTTAGGCAAATTGCATAAGCTTTGTCTCAGTTTTCTATTTGTAAAACAGAAATAATACTGGTACCTCTTATAAAAATATTATGAGGATAAAATGAGTAATCACGTGCAAAGCATTTGAAATACAGTGCTATTATTTTATGATGATTATTATAAGCTAGGGGAAACTAATACATATGTACATGAAGACATTAACGAGTAAACATTGCTGGTGTTGTCTGAGTATAATCTAATTATCCATCGTTAAGATAGTAATATAAATGAGCTATAGTCTCATTATTTAAATATTTCTAGATTAATTCAACAAAAAGTAAAAAATTTAATATATAGCTAAACAGGGCATTGAGGCTTAAGTGGTATGAGTGGTTTTCATTGGTCAAATGGCAGAGAAATCCATGTTTAGTATGGCACAATAACAAAACCCAGAAAAGTCAGGAAAGAGATTTTATTCAGGTATTTGCAGTGGGAGAGCACCTCAGATCCTAAGATTAGCGTATCTGGCAGGGTGGTTTTGTCATAGTCATTTACAGGGAGGCGTGGATAATTTTCAGGTGGACTGATTTACCATTGGGGTTATTCTGCAAGTAGAGGACGTTTCAGTCCCCTACAGGACTGAGAACAGGATATGTTTTCTCTGTGTTTAGCTAGTTTCAGGGGGACAAACAATTCTGAATTTGTCTAATAATGATTTGGCAAAGAATGAGAAGTTGGTGGGTGCAAAGCAGGTGCAGGAAAAGTGGTGGGTCTGTGCTGCCCTTGTCAATATTACTTAAAAAACTTTTAAATAGTCAAATAATACCATAAAGTGTGTATATACACACACAAACACCACTTATGTTTACATGTGAAATTAGAAAGAGTAGGCTGATGATTTTACACAAAATGTACGATATGGAATGTCTCTGGAGCAAGGGAAAGGGAACGTCGTTTCTTGTATTAGATACCACAGGGGACTTCAGCTTTATTATTTATTTTCTTAAGAATAAAACAAAGTATTCATGACAAAATCTTGCCATTTTTTTTCTGGCCATTAAGAATAAATTTGAATGTCATTATAGTATTATTTTCAAGATATGAAGGAAAATAAGTGGAAATAGAAGAAAGAGAAGTGAAAGTTAAGGAAAAACAGGAGAGATGAGGAAAAGATAAGCTCAAGAATGTCAAACTTGCTGAAGTGTTAGGTTAAAGGAGGAGAGGACTCTCTGCTTTGGTGTCATAAAGAACTGAAATCTTTAGTGAAAGTAAAGGTAACGGAGTCAGAGTGAAGTGCATCAAGGAAAGAGGAGAAAGCTCTTCCTGGCTTGCAGACCGGTTGCCTTCTTGTTGTCATCACATGGCAGAGAGAAAACTCTGGTGTCTTTTCCTCTCCTTATAAGGACACCAGCTCTATCAGATTAAGGCCACACCATGATGACCTCATTTAAGCTTTATCACCTCCTCACAGGCCCTAGCTCCTAATACGGTCACGTTGACGGTTAGGGTTTCAGTATACGAATTTGGGGTGGGGCACAAATATTTAGTCTGTAACATACCCTGATCACAAGAAAGATCAGTTAAATTGGAACCAGAATTCTTCACAAGAATTCTGCATTTTTGCTCTAATTTAAACTCGCTACTCACACAGTGCCTGGCACCTAACAGGACTCCAGTGGCATTTGTTAAAGAATGAATGGGATCCATAGATGGAGGCCTTATAATTAAGTCATTGTCTTGAAAACCATGTATAGTTGGGTCTTGTTTTATTTTATCTACTCTGACATACTTGGTCTTTTAATTAGTATATTTAGGCCATTCACATTTCAAGTGATTATTGATATACTTGGGTTAATATCTACCATGTTTGTAACTCTTCTATTTGCTGTCCTTGTTCTTTGTTTCTCCTTTTCTCCTTTATTTCTGCCTTCAGTGATTTCAACTGAGCATTTTATGTGAACCCTCTCTTAGCATAGCAGTTACACTTCTTTTGAAAATTTGTAGTGGTTTCCTGGAGTTTGCATTATATATATTTAAGTAACCTATGTCCACCTTCAAGTAACACTGTGCTGCCTTATGTGTACTCCAGGTAGTTTATAACAGAATATCCCCAACTCCTCTTTCCTGCCCCTTATAACACTGATGTCATTTGTTTGAATCATTCATATCCTATAATCACCCACTACATTGGTACTATTATTATTGTACAATTATTTGTTAGGTCAATTAAGAATAAGAAAAAGAAATCTTTTATTTCATTTTCCATTTCCTACACTTTTCCTTTCTTTATGGAGATCCAAGTTTCTGACCTAACTAACTCATTTTCCATCTGCATAAAAATCAGTGTTTCTTACAGGGCAGTTCTAAGGTGATGAATTCCCTGTTTATTGGGGGTTTTTGTTTGTTTCTGAGAAAGTCTCATTTCTCTTTCATTTTTGAAGGATAATTTTGCTGAATATAGAATTCTAGGTTTGTGGGGTTTTTTTCTTTAAATGATTTAAATACTTCACTCTTCTTTCATGCATGGCTTCTGACAAGGAGTCCACTGTAATTCTTACTGTTTCTATATAGATAAGGTAGTTTTTTTTCTCAAAGTTCTGCAGAAACCACTTTCTCTTTGGTTTTCTGCTATTGGAATATGATATGCATAAGTACAGCTTTTTGGTATTTATTCTGCTTTGTGTTCTCTGTTTTCTGGATCTATGGTTTGATGTATGCCATTGATTTTGGAATATTTTCAACCACTGTTACTTCAAATATTTTTTCTGCTCGCCCTCTTTCTTCTCCTTCTCGTATTCCAATTATAAGTATGTTACATCTTTTCACATTGTCACACAGTTCTTGGTAATTCTTTTCTTTTTTTCCCCCAATTTTTTTCTCTTTGCATCTCTGTTTTGAAGTCTCTATTGCCATCTCTTAATGCTCACAAATTCTTTCTTTTGGCTGTGTCTACTCAACTGGTGAGCCCATCAAAAGCATTCCTCATTTCTTTACAGTGTATGTGACTTCCAGCATTTCATTTTGATCTTAGAGTTTCCATCTCTCTGCTTGTATGATCTAACTGTTCTTGCACATTGTCTACTTCTTCTATTAAAGCTCTTAGTATGTTAATCAGGCTTACTTTAAATTCCCTGTAAAAGAATTCCAAAATCTGTGCCATATCTGAGTCTGGTTGTAACACTTACTTTGTCTCTTAAGACTATGTTTGTTCTTGCTTTTCATAGCACGCTTTTGATTTTTGTTGAAAGACAGACATGGTGTATCAGGTAATAGAAAATGGTGTAATGAGTCTTTA
Source organism: Mesoplodon bidens (assembly GCF_964165515.1). Taxonomy (NCBI): domain Eukaryota; kingdom Metazoa; phylum Chordata; class Mammalia; order Artiodactyla; family Ziphiidae; genus Mesoplodon; species Mesoplodon bidens. The sequence continues at coordinate 79,294,471 of NC_138169.1, read as the reverse complement.
GCATGAGATTTTATGTTGATCTGGTTGAGTTGGGCTGAGTTTAACATTTGCTGTAGCTGTAGGTATAAGAGGCTTCAATTTCTTTTTTGTGTTTTTGTGCTTGTCTCTCTGGTTATCTTTGGGTTTCCCTAAAACCTTCTTAAATAGAGTCTGCATTTTACAGCTGTAATCCACCATTGATATACTAGAGTCCTGTTGTTGTGGTGGGAAGATGCAGGGTTATTTATCCTATAAAATTATGATTAAACCTCCGTGTTCTAGGTGGCCTAAGTTCCTTGGCTGTGACCTTCACAGTTGTGTCTTAGCTTTTTTCTCCCCTTACATGACATAAGGCTAGAGAGGACTAGAGTCAGAGAAATGCCCTCTCCCACGTGGGATAAGGCTCTGGCACATTTTTGCTCCTTAGAGATCAGGCCTTAGTTATGGACAAGACTCTGGGTATATTTCACAAATGTTACTCTTCCTATTCCCCCCCACACCCCCGCCCTGCCACACCAGGGCCTTTCTTGTCTCTCACCATGAGAACCTAGTAGGGTTCCTAAAAGTAGAACCTGTGAAAATGTGGGGCCCTACTTAAGACTGGGGTCCCCATATTTTCTTGTTCTCATGCTAGTCTACACTCAGCCTCTAGCAATCTGTCAAAATTAACATTGACATGTTCTTACCAGTTTACGGCCCTGTGGCTTCTGCTTCTGATAAGCTGATCGTGGCTGTGATTCTCTGGAGTTGCCTGTGTCTACAGATTTCAGGTGGTGGTTTGCCCTGTGACCTGAGTTTTCAGCTACATTCAAGAAAAATCATTGATTTTTAGGTGGTTTATTTTTTTCTTGTTGTAGGACAGGAGAAAAGACCAGTCATTCTTTGTTAGGTCTTTAGATGAATTCTTAACATCTTAATAATACAAATAAATCTGCACCCTGGTTTTAATAGAAATGAAAAGAATCCTTAATTTGTGAGATTTGAGGAAAAGGATCAAAATGATTTGTAACAATTTGGCATGGTGACTGAAACTTTAATGTTATATACGATGCTTTTAATGAAAAATTGCTGCAAGAAAGCCAGTGTTCAGTCACAGAGTCCCAGAGACTTAAAAACTGTTAAATCAGTCTGTTATGAAAGCCAGAAAAACATAGCTTCAATTCCTGGATCTGAGCAATTTCTCTGTGCCTCAATTTGTAAAGGTTTCTAAAGTTTCAATTGTTAATGGCCATTTGACAGAATATATTCACTTACTTGGCCTGGGCCTTTTTTGTTGTTGTTGTAAATTATGTTCCAAGTGCTATTTAAGCACTTAAAATATTCAAAACAGGCAAAAATCCCTGCCACCATAGAGCTTGCATTCTCATGAAAAGATAGAGAAAAATAAGTAAAATATGTGGTATACTGGAAGAGGGAAAGAAAGATCCAAAGGGGAAAAATGTAGGGACTCAGTACTTGGGAATGCAGTTTTAAGTAGCATGACCAAGAAAGGGTTTTGGGGTATTTTTTTTTTTATTTTGTGTTGAAGTATAGTTGAATTACAGTGTTGTGTTAATTTTTGCTGTACAGCAAAGACTCAGTTATACATATATATACATTATTTTTCATATTCTTTTCCATTATGCTTTATCACAGGATATTTAATATAGTTCCCTGTGCTATACAGTAGGACCTGTTACATATATTCTATATGTAATAGTTTGCATCTGCTAATCCCAAACTCTCACTCCTACCCTCTCCCACCTTCTCCCCCCTTGGCAACCACCAGTCTATTTTCTACATCCCTGATTTTGTTTCTGTTTCATAGATAGATTTATTTGTGTCATATTTTAGATCTCACATATGAGTGATATCATATGATATCTGTCTTTCTCTGTCTGACTTACTTCACTTAATGTGATAATCTCTAGGTCCATCCATGTTGCTGCAAATGGCATTATTTCATTCTTTTTATGGCTGAGTAATATTCCATTGTATATATGTACCACATCTTCTTTACCCATTCATCTGTTGATGGACATTTAGGTTATTTCCGTGTCTCAGCATCGCTAATTATCAGAGAAATGCAAATCAAAACTACAATGAGGTACCACCTCACATAGGTCAGAATGACCATCATTAAAAAGTCTTCAAATAACAGATGCTGGCAAGGGTGTGGAGAAAAGGGAACCCTCCTGCACTGTTGGTGGGAATGTAAATTGGTGCATCCACTGTGGAAAACAGTATGGAGGTTCCTCAGAAAACTAAAACTAGAATTACCATATGATCCAGCAATCCCACTCCTGGGCATATATCCAGACAAAACTATAATTCAAAAAGATACATACACCCCTATGTTCAAAAGAAACGGCTTTTTAAAAAGATAACGTTGGAGTAAAAGCCTAAAGAAAGTGAGGGACTCAACCATGCAGGTCACTGGGAAAAAGTATTCCAGGCAAAAGCAAGAGCAAGTGCAGAGAGACTCTAAGGCAGGTATGTGCCAGAATGATAGAGAAACCAGGAAACTAGTGCTGCTGGATCTGAGTATAAAAGGAGGAGAAGTCAGAATAAAGGCAGGGTAGGGGAGGGGAGGAAACTGGCTGTCTCGCAGATTCCCTTGGGTCTCATAGACCATTTTAATATTGCAAGGACTTTAGTCGTGAATCTGAGTAAGACTGAAATCCATTGGAGGGTTTTGATCAAAGAACTGACATAACATGACTTCAGTTTCAATAAAACCACTCAGCTAGCTGTGCCTGACAGTGAGCAGAGAATTGAGAGGATGTAAAAGAAATAGCTTGAGCATCTCTTCGAGGAATGTTTCTAGGTATTTACTGGAAAATAGCGCTTCGTGTCCTATCGAACGCCATCATGGCCATGACAAAGGGTGAAAGGAGTGAACTCTGGGACTGATAGCAGTTGACTGGAAGGAGATGCAGGAAAAAGGAAGGAGTGCAGATAAGAGGTAAACACAGGCCTCCTGCACTCTGCCGCGGTCCCAGGAGCAGCATCATGACCTCGTGGCTGGGGTTAGAGGCTGGCAAAGGAGAAGAGGGGTCAGTGCAAGGGGACGTAGAGTATCCCAAAAGGAAAAAAGTAATAATAAACATGGAGTTTTGCTAAGATTTGAGACTGACAACAGCTGTGTTATTTTGATTCTAGTGCACTATCTTAGAATCAACCAGGTGCTTTTATACAGCATTAATTTTTTCTTACCTGCTACCTAAGACAGAGTTGTCTTGCTATTTAGACTGAAAGTTCTTTAGTTTGTTTTCTTGACGAACATATAATTTTTATTATTCCCTGGCCACTTCCCCAATGTTTTCGTATAAATACTTCTTTCAGACACATTAAAATGTGACCTCATTTTCAGATTACTATGCTTCTCATGTGTATCAGCCCAAACTGTTTAGTAATTCCAGAATGACATATTTTATTCTGGCTGCATATAACTTTAATTTTCTATTGTGATAAAAAAAAACAATATAAATTCCTTTAGGAAATGTGTTTCTGGGAGAAGATAGAAACATAAGTGAAACATGAAACTGATGAGAAATGAGAATCCACTAAACACTTGCACATTGACTTGAGAGCACTTTGCAGCTTGTTGCTGCGTTTTCTAAATTAGGATTTGATATAGTGAGGCTTTATGAGATATCTTCTCCGGTATAAGAGCATCATTAAAGTTATTCACACTACATCTGAAGTCTTAGATTGAGAACCATCATCTCTCTGTCAAAGTACATGTTAACTAATTGGTAACAGGGGAATAGACGGTGTGAAAAAATACACAAGGTATTAGAGGTAATTTATTTTTTGAAAGCAGTTGTTGAGAGTTTGACATTACATTCAGTTAACACTTCTAGAGACTTTTAAAATCCTTCTCCCTCCCAGCCAGGACACAGGTTCTCTGCTTTCACAAGGCTTATGAACAGACATTGCTTTTTGATTTTCTTTCCATGCATTTGAATAGAAATTACAGTCCACTGCTTGCTGTCTTTGCCAGATGTTATATCAACATTTTTAACAGCTGTGATGTCCTCTAGATACAAATTTAAAATTCCAACCTTTCAAAATGACAATTATTGTCAATATTTCAAACTTCTCTTTGGTTAGAAGGGAAGATCTCAGAGTAGAGCTAAAAATCTATCCTAAACAAATTCTGGGAGAGGAGAAAAGCTTATGCAATTGGCAGTAAGCACCATGAACGGAGGTTGTATTTCTTGTTACACAAAATAGTCTACCTTTTCCAAACAGCAGACATTTTAATATAATTTCAGCAGTTCCTCTGCTGGATGGTGGCCACCTTTTCTGTTAATAACACTTTCATAACTGAATTCTGATATTTAGGTTGAAAAGCAGCTGGAACTGGGCTTCCCGGGAATATTTTAGAGGTTGGAAAAAAGTGCCCAGGTCTTCTGTCTCCCTGCTCCCGTGATCACGATGCTCTACCATCGTGGTGTCTAAAACCTAAAATAACTTAAGAATAGCAAATTATTATTTCTCATATTTAGAGATAAAAGTATTCATTGGCCAGATTTTAAATTAGAAATGAGTCTGATTATCTCCTTTCAGCAAGTAACTTGTAGCAAATGGAGGAAGGATCCTGAGCCTGAAAAGAAAGAGCACCGTGGTGGTATCAAAATAGAAATCAGGGAGAGGAAATAAACTTAAAATGAGTGATACCATTCAGATCATCAAAGGAGAATTAACCATATTTTCTCACCATGTTGTGAGACTTGCTTCTGACCTCATCTGCCCTCGCAAGGCACCATAGTTCATTGCACATATGTTTTGATTAATGTAGAGCATAGACAGGTGTATGTATAAAAATATGTATGTATAGACTGGATAAACAACACGGTCCTACTGTACAGCACAGGGAACTATATTCAATATCCTATGATAAACCATAATGGAAAAGAATATAAAAAATGTATATATACGTATAACTGAATCACATTGCTGAACAGCAGAAATTAACACAATATTGTGAATCAACTGTACTTCAATAAAATAAATGTATATGTATATAACTTTTTCTTTAAAATTTAATAAACATAATTCAAAGTGACAAATTCACCTCAGTGAATACTATTTATACATATCAACACATAAAATTATAGAAAATGCAGATTTAAGGAAGGTGTGGATATGTTGGATTCAATTTATCATCACTAAATAATTGTGGAAAATAACAGAAACGGCTAAAGTGTATTGATCTTCCCTAACGCTGCTCACATCCTCTGCCTGGTGTTGTAATATCAACAAATAATTTTTCCAAGAGACAAGGCAACAATATTTTTTTTGCATCAGAGCTTAAAAACCAAGTAAACATCAACTAACCCTGCAGAGTAGGAAAGTAAGTAATCTAGACCACACTTGGAGCTGAACTCCTAAAAGACTACACCCTAGTAGTAGGGAGGGTCTGAATGAAAACTGCTATTTCAGGAGCTGTTGTTTGCCTTTATGATATATCAGTGGACCAGACAACCTCTAATCTTGAAATACAAGAGTCAAGTACTATCAGCACTCACAAGCATGTGGAAAAAATAAACCAAAGCATTATCTAGAGGAATAGAATGTTATTCTAGGGCTGATGCTATTCACATCTATTTTTCTTAAATACAGTGTCTGGTATATAATCAAATATGATCAAGAACAGGTAGCCACATGACAAAATGAGCAAGAACCAATTCCCCCCGAAAAGAAGCTACTAAAAACAAACTTGAAAAATTCAACAATTAACTAGAAATCCTAAAATTAATGTGGCAGATTTGGAGAAAACAATTAAAAACTAAAGAAGAGGAAAATACAATAACAAATTTAATAAATCAATGGATGAGTTTAGCAGATTAAAAATAGCTGAAGAGAGAGGTGTAATGCATGTGAAGACAGGTTAGAAGAAATTATGCAAAGTGACTGGCAGAGAGGGAAGAGATGGGGAGAAAAGAGATAATTTAGAATAACTAGCATATATTAAGTGGATTTCCAGGAAAAGGATAACAAAAATGAGGTAGAAACAATATACAAACCTTAAAATTTGTAGATTAAAAACACCAGTTTTCAAATGCAAGAATTCCAATACATTCAATGAAACATACTATAAATAAATTCACAATTTATAGAATTTCAGAAAGTCAGATACAGAGAAAAAAATATTTTAAATGAACCCCTCTAAACCCAGATTATTTTTAGAGTGTTGAAAGTATAAAGTTCTCTCAAGGGCAGTAATGAAAGTCAAAAGACAACATAGCCTATGCTTGATGATAAATTCACCCAAATTCTTAGAGTAAACCAACAAAATTTTATTTCTTGCCCACATCTCTATTCAGTTAGGACTGGATGAGTTTTCCCCATACTGTATGCATGCCACCTGGGATGCGGAGCCACAGAAAGGAGGGCAGAAGGATTCTGAAAGATGCTTTTAGGAACTGTGTCAGAAAGTGCCTTATTTCATTTTTGCTTGTTTCACATGGGCCAGAACCCAGGTATTTGGTCCATACCTAATTATGAAGGAGTCTGAGAATGTGGAAGACACATTATTTCATGACCCATAGCTCTGTCTCTAGATATAAGGTACTCTTTTGGTCATACCCCACAAAGAGAATACAGTTAACTTCTTCTGGGAGAGAGACAATACAAAGTCACTTTCAGTCACTGAGTTCAGCTCAAAGTCCAGGATCTATAAATAATGTCCTATCTTCAGAAAGTGAAAGAATTGAATAAAACAGCATTATTTTCCCATAGCAATGTTGTAATCCGGCAGATAGTACATTGATGTTTTCCTGCTATGTGGGGTTGGGGGGACTGCTAATATTATTGTCCTACTCTTGCCTGTTTTTTTTTATTTGTTTGTTTTTGTTTTGTATAGTTCTCATCTTTCATAATTTTATACCACATTTGAAGACATTTGGGGTTAGGCCCTTTTAAAGAAACCAAACATCTTTCTTAGTCATTTCCTGTCAGTGGAAGGATGAGTCCATAAAAGTTGTATAAAATTAAAATTTCATAGGCTTTTTAGGAACCTAGGCTTGCTGTTTCTTGGGCAATTTAATTTTCTCAAAATATACATTGACTTTGATTTGTGTAAGATTATTTTGTTCCATGTGCTAGCAACAATATCCAAAGGGTTCTCGATCATATTTGGTGCATATGCTTCATTTCTTTTTCTTCATCTCTTTCTCTCTCTCCCATCTCCCCACCTGCTTCTGTCTCTTTCTCTCCTTTTAATGCAGGCTACGTCCAACTTTTATTCTGATATTTTCACTGAGTTATTTTATCCAACTGGGTAATTCTTTTGGTTACAACATTTTAATTATGTTCTAACATTTTCCCTGAGTCACTTTATTCAACTGAGTAGTTTTTCTCAGCCTTTATCATCCAAGAATCTTTTCAATATTATCTATTTTGGGGGGGATTTCTGTACTTTAGGTGTCTCGACTACCAGGTCTCCTTCTATTCCCATTCATTTTTTGGCTTGTAATCTGGTCAAAAATTTCCTAAACTCATCTTTCTTTCAGTACCTTCATAAAGGTAGTCAGAGAGGCCAACACGTAGTGCTAATATTTAGTTTTATAGTGTCTTTCCTTGGAATTTCAGTTAGTTGTCACCATCAATGTGACTACAAGAAGCAGTTTAATTGAACTTTTTGCTACAGCCTAACATGGATCTCCAGACAATCTACCAGTGACTACCAGCTTGTCTAGTCTCCTGTCTGGACAGAGAACACACAGTGCATCTCCCTTAGCTGCCTTTAATTAGCATCTCTTTTCTTCTTTATCCAAGATCACAGAGTAAACTTGAATCTCTAGCTTGGGCTTACTCTCCACAACTTAGTAACTTCATCTGGAGAGGAAACTGTATCCCAGTTTGGACTTCACACGGTTTTCCAGTGAAGTGTTCAGTATACGTGGAATCTCAGTGTCAAAACACTTGAAGAGGCCAAAAGATATTAAGAATCATTCAAATTCCAGTGGCTAGATTACCAATTCCACAACCTCTTCATTTTCCAAGTTGGTCATATATTCTAATTCTTTATCAAGAAAAATGAAAGTTTTTGGAGACATTTTACACTAGCCAAAGTTCATCTGATCAGGAGGAGGGTTTGGTTATTGAATATAAGGGGAAACGAACCCTCTTCTTCCAAAAGCAGAAAAGTTAGTTCCACAGTCCTCAGTGTAAAAATTGAGTCTCACCCCTAGGCATGTAGTGAACAATCAATAAATTCTAGCTATTTGAGTTTTTAAACAAAAGAAAGACACACTGCTTATTTAAAGCCCATGTATAAAACTAAGCCATCTGTACAATTTTATTGTTCCCTGTGGTGAGAGAACCATCAGCGACTGCTAAAGAGATAGTTGTTTAAATATAAACATTTAAGGCCACTGCATCTAAATATCTGAGTGTGTTTACATGTAAACTGATTAATACATATTTAATTGATGCTCTACAGTGAATTAAAATGACCATCAAGACACACTTCACTGAACTGAAAATCAAGAGAATAGCTGGAACATTCATTTCAGGGACCAACTTCTATTTCAAATGTGTCTAAATGTATAGTTATGCATTTAAAATGTGTACTCTTTTTATGCAAAAGAAACAAAATAAATTGCACTGAGACCCACTTAAACACTAATTTGGAAATTGGTTCAAGTTACTGATATCTTTTTTTTAACATCCCTGATACATGAGCACCTAAAATAAGGTTATCAATAAATATTAATAAACATATCCTTTATCTCCAAAAGGTAGATGAATTTTTGTATTTAAAATATTGTATATTTATGTTTGAATCCTCCAAAGTGAGCAGTAAGGTAAAATATACCTTCAAAAAACATCTCTGAAACTGTTAAATTTTATATTAACATTCTTGATAGAACTGGTCATTTATCTGAGAAAAACAGTACTGTTTATCAAAAAAAAACCCACCTTATTTCATTTTTTAAAGAAGAATGAGTAAAGTCAACACAATTTGGTAGCTGAACTTGAGGTAGGTGGTAACCCTTACACATACTGAGAAGAATGTGGACGTTCTCCTTGGCTTTGTGTAATGAGAACAGTCTGGATGCTGAACTTGAATATATTCTGGTACCACTGTTTTGAGAGTTTGTCTCCTACCAACTTGAATACACAAAGTAATGCCAAAATTTATATGCCTGTGTTGATAGTCCACCATTGTATTAGCCTGTCACAAAGAAGCTTGCTTAGAGCCACCATGCCTGAGACTTTCCCTATACTGAATGAGTAGACATTGAAACATCATAGATGAGTCAGAAAAGCAGAAACTTATTAGAAACAATTTAGCCCAAATCCTTGCTTTTCAAAGAGAAAAGCGGGGCCCTGTTTGATAAATTCCCAAGACCTCATAATTTCATGGCAGAACTGAGACAGGTCTGATAACAGTACTGCAGCGTCTACACAGTTGGGGGCTTCCATATCAGATAACTACAGGGGACCTTCACTCCCGGATGTCCTGCCAAGACTACCTGGTTGTGATACAAGAATAGATGTTACTGGAATATGTAATAATAATTCTGTGAAAATATAAGCTGACAATTCTCACCATTAGTTGATCAATAAAGCCAAGAAGTATGAATATGAGGTATTGGATTCCTAAAAGCATGACTTAGTTGCCCATAATTTCTATTCAGAAACTCCCATGTTGATATTATTGACTTTTCAAGTGTCAACAGAGATATTTAATAACTAAATAGAAAATTCACTATACAATTCAATAAATGAACCTCTGTCAACCAAAGAGTTATTATAGGAAGCACACCGTATCTCACCCACTGAGTTTGACCTCTTGTTTTGCTTGAGACTGAGTCCATTAAACTGAAAACCAAATGTGTAAGTGGCCATAGTTCTTAACATAAAATGTAAGAATGGACATTTTATTAAGCATCAGCTGTACATGCACAGTTCTATGATTTGTTGTTTTAAAGCATGTTTCTTTGGCCAGTCATTTCAATGAAACTGGAAATGGAATAATACACATTTTTTACCAACTTCAAAAGGATACAGTTGACTCTTGAACAACATGAGTATGAATTGCACAGATCTACTTACGTGCAGATTTTTCCAATAAATACTTAATGACAGCACCACACAATCCCTGGTGGGTTGAATCCATGGATGCGAAACCATGAATACCAAGGGCCAACTATAAACTTAGAGTTGAATTTATACTTGACTTCAACTTATACTTGACCCTGCAGAGGGTCAGCACCCCTAACTCCCACCTTGCTCTAGGGTCCACTGTACTTTATTTTAACAAAGAGACTGACTCCCAACAAAATCCAACATATGACGATTTAGGACAAGGCATTACACATAAATGACCACTTTTTTTTCTCTGCCAGAAGGGCCTTAACTACATAAAACTAAAAGAAAATATACCTTAAACATGTAGGTGTATAACAGATACAGAAAATAAAACAGTAAGACAAACTAATGCAAGATATTATGGTTAGTCCAAACACTTTTTATTGCTTCCACATACCACAAGTGAAGGGTGAGTTCTATAGTAACAAGGCTAACTGTAATTCACATAACCTGATCAATGACCATGACCAATTTTATTATTCTACTTAAACATTTAAAAATTACAGTACTACCCAGAATTATTCACATGGAAAAATGGGAAAATTCAAGTGAGGGAACACAAAAAAGTATAATGCTATATCTTAAACCAAATTTATCTCAATAAATATGTATTTCATTTGTAGATAAAATACATTGTTCATTGAGGCTATAATGTTTTGTTGTGTTTGAAGGTTGATTAATACTAGAAAATATTTGAAGTATATTATCAAAAACTTTTCAATAGTAGCGATTTCAGCATATGGTTAAGTATCTGGCAAACCAGCAGTTCAAAATGAATATATTTTTTTAAAAAATGATAGAGTACCATATCAATAGATATAGGATTGGAAAAGTAAGAAAATATTTAGTTTATGGAATATTATAAAAATTATAATTTAAATATGTTGTAAGAGTAAATTACCTAAGGATATCTCATAAAAAGAAACTGTTACATTTTTACTTCATCATTTGGAAATAGGGTGTACATAGTCCATTCTGATTCTACCACTAAAATGCAAGTGCCAATAGATTTTTATCGAATTTTTTTATTCAAGAACAAATCTATTCCATTACCAGTCTCTGAAAACACACCTTTTTTTAAATGTAAAGTATTTGCAGTGTATTAAACGCATTTAGTAAATCATGTACATATATATAAAATTTATGTAAATGTTCTCTTAGAGAAAAGTTTAGGAAACACAGATGTTGCTATTGCTTCCTATGAGTTGCTATGAATATATTCATGATAAGGTCTCTGTGATTTGGGAAGAAAAACTGTTTTCTGGTTCAATTCAAGAATCTTGTGCCTTCAGGGTCTTTAGTCTAACACATAATTACCTTGCTAATGATTAAGTAAAAGAAGTGTAAACTATATGGTCATTTTAAAAAGTGTGTGCATGTGTAGGTATGTGTGTGCATATAGAAGTTCTTAATGAAAAGGAAATAACAAAGGCTCACCTATATTTTCTGAGAATTCAGAGGCCAGTAGTCTTACCAGGGTGCCGAAGGAGGTAGGAATATAAATTGGAAAATTGAAGTTATTTGCACCTTGACTGATATCCCTGAAATGCAAAGGAAACATAAAACATTTCCTCTTGCCCAAGCTGCCACTGGATGTTGAGGAGAGGATTTGGCATATTGTTAACTAACTTCCTGCTTTAATTATCCAAAGAGTAGCTTAATATCCCTGCAACTGCTAATCCAGCTGGCTAAATTCACTGGGACTAAAATTCATAGGTTTTAATGGTTCACCTCAACAAGAAATATCACAACTCCATATTTTAATAAGAATAATCATTAACATTCACTGTAAATGATATCCTGGCAATATAAACTTTAAAAAATTTAGATTCTTTGTCATGAGAACTTGGCTACTTTAAATCTGCTTCTCAGTAATTGAGGCTCTTGGCCTTGCAATTGAGTAGTGTCCAGGTAATACCACTAATGTATTTAAATGTGTAAAAATGTATCTCATGCTTTCTACAAACCTTCTCATTTCATGAACGTAAGTGGCCTCATTAGCCAAGATTGCCATGGGCATAAAGCATCAACCCAGTCTAAAAGTGCATCTTAAAGGTTTTAATAATTCTTGTGCAGCTTTTGAGAATTTTAATGTTTTCTTTTCAACTCTCGTCATTCATGAAATTAACAAAAGAAATGAAGAAAACCTTTCTACAGCATAGGAAGAACAACGTAGAACTCAGAAATTCATGCTCGAGTGTAAACATGGTTTCTCTGTCTCTTAACTAGAGATACTATTTTAAATTGTCTGAAAAAGATTTTAGAGGGAAACTGAGAGGCTGACTCTTTGAAGTAGCGTCTCTAAGGGGAACTCGTGAATAAAAAAGAAAACTCAAAAAAGCCTAAGGGAAATAGGTACATAGAAGTGACAGAATTTTACTACTCACTCCCCATTTGTCATAACTTTTTGTCATACAGTCCCATTAATAATAAATAATTGTTTCTAATTGAGATTCTATTGAATGATAAGGGAGCCTGAGTGCGTGTGTCCTATTTAAAGGGAAAAAAAAACCCATAAGATTAATCTTTTGAAAAATCCTCTAACTGTGTAATCAGTCAGTGTTTAATTTACAAATCAAATTATTCATCCCCCAATTATCATGAGTTTGCTTTTAAAATGCATAAAGTGGTGGCATTCAAATTTGGGATGAGATCACATGTTCAATTCAGTGTTACATATGCAGGTGTCTTAGCTTCTCTTTTTACCAACTAATCTGTTTTAATGATTGTGAGGACCAGGTAACTCTCACTTTTAACAAGGTAGGATTACTGGCCTGCCATTTACCTCATAACTCAGCTTTGTCATCTTCTACTCATTGCCTATGGCTACAATCCCATTATCAAATTAAAGGCTGTAAAGAAACTTCTCTTCTTTTAATAACTGTATAATCCTCAGGCCAATTATACACTATATTAATAACAGGCTTCTTTCTAGGTCACAGGAAGTCATGACCTCCCTGGGGTCTAGGTCCTTGAAATAAATAGGAATTTTTGGTAATGTAGAGTCACCCTGAACAAACTAGCACACTCTACTAAGAAGAAAATTCTTCACTTGTATCTTCTCTTCCAACACTCAGGATATTTAAGCCTGGTGCCTAATATTTACTGAATCCATGAGCCAGTCAGCAAATAAGGCCAGAAAAATTAAGGTAGCTTTGTCTGACCCCAAAGCCCATACTTCTTCCCAGCACAACATGGCAAACACGTGGCGGGGTCTCCGTCCTGAGTCCTGACTCATATGTCACGTGCTCAGCTGAGGGTTTGTTCATTTGTTCGTTTGACTCTTTCTTTCCCAAATTCTGAAGACTTTGCTTTCTCTCTTCTGCCCTCTAAGTTGCTACACTGATTTTTTTCTTCATTCAATGTTAATGATGCATGTAAGAGTTTTATTTTGTCCATGAAACAAATTCAAAATGAAACATTTATTTGTGAGGCTAGTAAATGTTGGATTTGTTAAAGTCACTTGTGAGCAGAAAAAAGATAAAAGCAAAATCACTGAGGGGAATAATGGGACATTTTCCCTAACACGGTTGCGTGAGACAAGAGTAGTTGAATTGTTGGAAGGTAATTTTGAGTCCTCTCCCACTAGTGATTTCTGACCCCAGAATTGATCCATCTCCAGAGTGCCTTCCTTCGCATTTGCTTTGTTAAGGAATCCTTTCTCTGTTTTGGAAGCTGGGCCTTCCTGCAAGCATTGTGGTCTTGTAAAGAGTGATCAGTTCCCTCTGTTCGGTCCACCTAACCAAGCAGGGGTGTTAAAGGAGAGACTCTAAAGACAGGTCAGGTAGGGAGGAGAATCCACGTTCTAGCAATTACTAACAAGGAGAACTTGGGCCAGTTGATCAATCCCTGTAAGCTTCAGTGTCCTCATCCACTAAAGCAGAAAAATAGAGAAACTATCTCATTTTGCTGCTTGTTATCATATTACTAAATGTGATATACATACTGTGCAAAATGTTAATTTGAAAACATTGTGTAAGATTTTGCTATCTAGTCTACTAGGTAATGAGATTAGAAATGTGAAGGTAACTAGCGTGCCGTCCCCTGAAATGTTTGCTGCTTATTTGGAGAGTCATACAAGTCTGTTAGAGGTTACCCCATGGGAAGAGTTAAATGTTAAACAAAGGTTAGTTGAAGGATCTTTTGGAAGCTTATGGGTGGGACACACTGCCTGTCTTTATGCTTATTGTGTATTTTGGGGAGCAGTGGTGGAGATGAAGAAGAGGGAAAGAGAGGAGACGAGAAGGAGAGCCTTCTGGAAGGCTGTTTGAGAATACAATCTTTGTTTATGAAAGCGATTATTTCCAGCCATGGTTTGCACTTAGCGCAGAAGTATCTGATTTAAAATAGAACAGAATTTCCTAAAAGGGAAAATAAGTGTGAACATTTTATCAAGAAGTGACTTAAATAGGTGGGTGAAATGTAAGTAGAAAATTGTTTACATTATGGTTCATTTCATATTTAGTTGAAAAGTGCCAAGTTATCTTCTTTACAGAAACAATTGTCATGAATGTAATGATGAGTTTTATTAAGATAGAACTCTAATGCTTATTTAAACCTTCGGGGACTACATTGTTTAAAGAATATAATACGTTAGAAAAGCTCTCTTCCTTCTTTACCGACTTAACTCTTACTTGCTCTTAGAACAAGTTCATACATCACCTCTTTTGGAAAGACTCTCCTGAACTTCTTTACACCTCCACTTAATGGAGCCTGATTTATATGCTCACATATTATGACACTGCACTACCACTACTGGTTTGCTAATATTTCCTGCCAGAGTTTACCCCATTGAAGTAATATAATCTATTCTTTTTTTTCTTTGCATTTCCATTTCCTAGTATAGTACTTGACTATAATAACTCTTAATAGAAGTTTGTTGTCTTAAACAGTGAAAGCGTTAAAATAATTAAGGTACAATTTAGTGAAATGCATGTCATAAAAATCCTGGAGATTTGAATAATGCCCCTCCTCCCAAAGATGCCCAAGTCATAATCTTCTGAACCTGTGAATACATTACATTATGTCGCAAAGGGACTTTGCAGATGTGAGGAAAAATACAAAGCATGAGATGGGGAGATTATTCTGGATTATCCTGGTGGATCCCAGATGTGAGGAAGGGTTACTTAAACATAGACTAGGAGGGCAGAAGAGGAGAGTCAGAGGAAGCTGTAACTATAGAAGAATAATCAGAGATAGAATGTTCCTGGTTTTGAAGATGGAGGGAAGGGGCCATTAGAAACTGGAAAAGGCAAGGAAATGGATTCTCCCCTTGAGCCTTTCAGAAAGATACTCAACCCTGCTGAAAACTTGATTTTACCCTAATGATGCCACTGTCAGACTTCTAATCTGCAGAAATGTAAGACAATAAATTTGTGTTATTTGAAGCCAGTAAATTGCAGATGATTTGTCATGGCACCAGTAGGAAACTAATACATTTAGCCACTCTGTACCATACGCATGTTGATTTTTAACTAAACATAAGGTCTAATATTACCTTATAATCATCTATATCCACAAAAATGTCATACATTGTTAGGAACTTTAATATAACTTTCAAATCTCTTTTCTGTAACTTTTAAAAATTAAATATATTACATTGGTCAAAGTCAAAGTAAAAGTAAAGTAATATTCTTTAAAAACTCAAATATTTTTTAAAAATTAACAGTAGTCAATAAGTTAAATTTTGACCTCTTTTTCTCAGAAAATGACACAAATGCTAAAATACAAAGAGTAAATCCCATTGTTAACACAGTTATGATATAAGATGGCTTGAAATATGCCCATTGCTTGTGTATTTAAGTAGTATATGATTACTTATAATAACTCAGTTATTATAATTAAATGAGTCAGATGATGTCATTTATTTTAAAATCAAGATTCTTATTCTAATCAATTTTATAAAGTAATAATACTGATATTCTTACATGATAAATAAATAGCATAAAAATGTAGTACATATATATGTGTTTATGTGTGTGCTCACATCTATATTCTCAATAATTGCTTATGGATTGAATTACTATTTCTTACATACACACGTGTCTATTTCCCACCTATAACATAGTTTCTGTAAGTTATTTCACATCTAAATCATATTAGACACTGTAGAAATGGAACAGTATATAATACTTGCCTTAAATCGTCATTTCATAACATACACAGATGTAATTGTACCAGAATAGATGTGAATTATATCTGAATACAAAATGAATAGTTGAGATTATTTTTATTTCCTGCAGTATCTATTAAAAAAATCCTTGAATATACATGATACCTATATCAAATAAAAATATGCAGTTCAGAATATTTTCAATTAATAGCATTTTCCTCTAAAGATCATTTTTGATAGATTCAAAGAAAATTCCATAGATATGAAATTGGCTCTAAATTATCAAGAAGTTTATATTTTGTCTGAGTTTATATATTGTCTGAATTTCACATTTAATTTTTTGCATATTTGTCTTGTCATTGTCAAACCTCTTAGAGATAGTATGATTCCATAAGAAACCTGTTTTTCAATCCATTTGTCAGAATGCTGATTGGATTGAGGTCTGCCTTCCTCTACACTCTACGCCATGTGAGAACTAGGATTGGACTTGTTCTGCTCAGCATAATATACCTTCCTCCTCCCCCCCACCCCCCAACCCCAGTAACTGTGACACAACTCTAACAGGAGCTCAATAAGAATTTTTTAAATACATGAATAAATAAACAATACATTGTAAAGCAGGATATTGAGAGTTTAGTAATTTTGAGTAATGAGAAGCCATTCCATTAAACTACCCTGAAATTCTGATTATTTACTACATGCAATTCTCAGACCTTTATCAAAATAACATGTTTATCATCATTGCCTTCCTCAATATATTTTTTCCTACTTCTTGGACACAGTTTGGGGTGAAAATATGATTATAGTCAGTTTAAAGATAAACTGAGGCAGAGTTGTTAAATGACTCAGCCAAGGAAAACCCTAATGTCACAACTAGGACTAGAACTCAGTTTTTCTAATTATAATAAAAATATATAGTTCTCTTTGAACTAGGTTTGTGTTTCTAAAACAGCCTGACTCAAATATTGACATGGGCATTGTCTTGGTTTTCTGTACTAGTACCAACTTTTTAAAAATTTCTCTTTGGGGACATAATCAAGATCCTGTCATCTTGAGATCTCAGAGCTGAAAGAACATATAAAAACTGAACAGTTGGTTAAGATGATTTATTACCAGGGCATTAAAACACTCATAGCTCAGAAGACAAATTAAGAAGCAATACAAAAACTAATGTGTCAGTTCAAGGTAGAGAAACTAAAGAAATGTGATGAGTTCATCTAAATGATTCCAACATCATAAATTCAATATTTGTTCAAAAGAAAGTTAATGATGGAATATCAAAAAGAAGAAATTTCTACTAACATAATATAAAAGTTAGACTTAAGTTAGAATCTTAAGATTTGATATTTTAATAAAATCCAAAAAGAAGACATATATTAAGTTATGCATACATAGCCCTGAAACTTTCTACTTAGTTCCTTTTTAATCAGCTTTATTAAGGTATAATTTACATAAAATTCACAAATTTTAAGTGTACAATTTGATTAATTTAGATTAATATGTACAGTAGTGGAGTCCACACTACAATCAAGATTTCCATGACCCAAAGAAGTTTGGTGTGCCCCCTTTGCAGGTAATACCCTCCCTTGCCCAGGCCCCTGATAACTACAGCCAAATTTATTTCCCTATACTTTTGCCTTTTTTACAGTTCTCTATATATGAAACTATATCGTCAGTAGACTGTTGTGCCTGGCTTCTCTCACTGAACTTAGTGTTTTTGAGATGCATCTATGCCATTGCATGTATCAGTGGTTGTTTTCTTTTCAGTTGGTCCTTATTTTCTGTGTTCTACCAACTTCCTTGTCATATTTTAAATAAATATTTTGTATAAAAATGCTTTACAATAAATGGTATAATTAATTTAAAGTCAGTTGCTTTGATTTTAGCAACAAAAGAAAGATTCCTGATTTTCTGCCCCTAGTCCCTTTCCCACCCATAGCTAGGACCATAGGACTTTTGCTTTCATAATCTAGTACGGTTATAGGACCTTAAAAGGAAAACCTTAGTTCTTCTCTGACCTTGACCAACAGCCTAAATCTATGTTCTCTCGTTGGCTGATCTTCTTTAAACACATTATGCTATTCACTCGTATACTGAAGATTGACAAAATTGTAGCCTGAAATCTGTTTTCCTGAGAGTCAGACCCTTATCTACCTTCCTCTTGGTCATACCCACTAGAAAGTCCCCAGACAAATCTGTCAAGAACTGTAAAGTATCTAAAATTTTATCTGACTTGCAAGCTAACAAGTTAGCCTGTCACATTTTCATGGATCCTGGTAGGAGACATGAGACTCTGAGGTAGAAACAAAGGACTTATTACTCATGGCAGAGCAGGGAGCAGGAAGTTGAGGTTGTGTCAGTCCCCCCTCCCCCTCAAGTCCCATCAGGCAAGGGACTGACCCTGGTAGATGCAGTACATACAGTAGATTGTGTCACAGCTGAGACCCTGTGACCTTAGGAAACCTCATTTTTTAAAAAGCCCTGCAAGGGAACATGCCCAATCCTTGCCCAAATAGAATCAGTGATTTTATTATCCTAGACAACAAACAAATCTGTCCTCTGCCCCAGAAGAAGACACTATATCTATGTTTGGTGTGCATATATCTTTAAAAAGACAACCTAGAACAAAAGTTATTGCAGGAAGAGCAGAAATGTGAGAGACTCATGGAGAATTATCTCTCAACAATGTCAAATCTCAAAATCCCAAATGTAACCTCTTCCTTAATCTTTCAAAAATGATCCCCATCGACTTATCTCAATTAATACCATCCCCCAACCTAAAAATATGAGAATCTTACCCGACTTTATTTCTTCAAAACTCAAATACAGTTCCGGTCTCATTCCTGGAAATTGAACTCTAAGTGTCTAAATATTTTTCAAAATTATCCCCTCCTCGTCATCCTTTCTGTGTATCCTTAATTTGCGTCCTCATCATTGTGGTCCTTAACTGTTACAGTCTGGATTGGTGGTTCTCAAAGTGTGGTCTCGAGACCAACAGCATCAGCATCAACAGAAATTAGCAACGTGAACCCTGGGAGGGGAGACCTCTCTAGATCTACAGCATCTCTAAAGGGTGGAGCCAGCGCTCTGTTTTTGCACGTCTTCTAGGTATCCTGGGTATGTCCAAGTCCTAGAGCCACTCTATTGCAACATGTCTACTCCTACTTCCCTTAAATGAATTCTCCTGTCACCAGAGTGAGCCAACAAAAACACCAATCTGGCAATATCGTTTCCCTTTAAAGCTTTTTAACATTTTCATAGCCAGAGGATAAAGCCCATGACTCAGCTTAGATAAGCTCCTCTAGAAATCCCTTCTGGAAGCCTCCGTCTGAGGAAAACTCTCCTCCACACTCTCAAGAGCACCTGGGCATATTTTCAATAAAACACTTAAAAGTAGTTAGAGCTGAGGCTCAAGTTAGACACCCCGGGACTGAATATTTGCTATGCCACATACTCTTTGTATATCTTTGAAGTGACATATTATCCTCTTTAAACTACCTTCAGTCTCTGTACAGTTGGGACAGTAATACCTGCCTTGGAGTGAATGTGTGTATTTAATTCAAATCCCTAAATGCTGCATTCCATTTAATAAGCACACACGTGGTTTTTCATTACTTGTGAGTTACTTCAGTAATTACTATTTATAATAGTTTTTTGATTACTGTGACTGATCATTATTATGGCAATTATTCTGGCAACATTTAACATATTATGTTGCAAGTAGAGGCTTACCTGACTGCTTTTCCAAGTCTGAGCGATAACAGCAACCTTGACAAAACAGTGTTTTCAGTTAATGTTTGTGAACTAAATTCAGTAAATGTATCATCAACCAAACAACAAAATAAGCAAAATACCTGTAAGATCTACATAAATAGAAGTTCATTCACGGGAAGAGTAGTGTATATATTTAAGTCACCGCAGGTAACAAAATTTCAACTTATATCGATTGAGCGCTTTTTATGTGCTACCCAGGAGAATACAAAAATGGCTAAAACATAACTCTTGTCCTCAAAAAGCTCAAGGCCTGTGGGGGGACACATCCCAGTAAATAGATAAATTACAGTGCCGTATTGTGTAAGAGTAAAGTGCTGTTGAAATTACACAAAAATTTTGATAGGAGCACAGCCTGGGTGGGAAGGAATTGGGGAAATACTGTACCCAAACTTGGAAACTAAGGTACTGCATATTGAGGATATCAAAAATACAAACTGGTGGCAAAATGGACGATTTCGTCTCTTGAAATCCTCTTTTTTTTTTTTTTTTTGGTGGCACACGGGCCTCTCGCTGTTGTGGCCTCTCCCGTTGAGGAGCACAGGCTCTGGACGCACAGGCTCAGTGGCCATGGCTCACGGGTCCAGCCGCTCCACGGCATGTGGGATCTTCCCGGACCGGGGCACGAACCCGTGTCCCCCGCATTGGCAGGTGGACTCTCAACCACTGCGCCACCAGGGAAGCCCCCCCCCTTTTTTTTTTTTTTTTTAACTGCCCAATAAGGTTGGTGACAACAGCTTCCTGCTGCTTGGAGAAGAAACAACTCACCCAGGAAATATTTCTCATTCAGTTGGGACTGAGAATCGATAAAATCTTGTTAAGTGCTGCATTGGGAGGTTTGCCAAGAGATATTTCTAACCGAACAGCACCTTCAAGAAGTAGGTCACGCGTATACATCTACATCAGGGCCACAGCACTCTGTCCTTCCAAGAGTAGAACTCTTTAGCAGAGAGAGTGACGTGCTTCCCCAAATAGACCTATTTTAACGGTCTGCTAATCAGCTCAGATGTGACTGAGGCTATCACACATCAGGCATAAAAAATTATGACTAGAAACATTGCAAATTGAATTATCCACCAAAAAATGAATAAAACCAACCTCCCTAATGAGGCTTTTCGATTAGTCTTATAATTTCAAAAACCTATGAAAACGTTGGATTTTCTGGAAGCTTGAAAATTGACTTAGTATCTATTTATGTCAGGCACTCTGAAGACCTGAGAATTTCACCAAATGTTTTCCCTGAAAATTATATGACAGTGTTATTGTAAACTGTGTTAAAATGGTGAAATGTCTGCATAATGCCTGAGTTTTATAAACGTTCCTTTCTTAAGATTGCAGGCTGTTTTGCCTCACATTAATTTTCAATTTGGAATAGTCACCACTTACCAACTAGACTTTCAAACAAACTTATTTCATATAAAACAGTGATTTTCTAGAGTAAGTCATTTTTTTTTTAAGCTACACATCCTTGTAGAAAATCTAATAGGGACAAACTCCGAAGTACCCCTAACATACAGCAGTGTGTCTGCCATCTTATGTCACTTTTCGTAACCACACGTTTTCTTATAAAAACAAAATCTGAATTGTGTTTACAAAGGGTTTACAAACACATACTGAATATTTTCGGATGACCAACTACAGGCAGGTGTTCAGTTACGTGTCGATTGAATGAAAGCTACCACCCACAAGTATCTCCTCATGTGGCTTAGGACGCACGTCTGCTAAAACAAAGTTTTCAGGTTGCCATCCATCCTCTTGTGTAACTAAATATGTTCCTGCGTAACACTCCTGAACGCTCCTGGCCATATATTATCCTGCTGTCTCCCTCTGATGTTATGTTACTATGATAAATCATCACAGTGCACCGCTGCCCTGGTGAGCTGTTGCTTCAGCACACCATTGAAGCTGTCACGTGGATGACGAATGAGAAAGGCATACTGATGATGTTTTACACAAAAGACGGTGCTGCCCTGGGAACAAAATGTTTAAGAGGAGATTCAGCATAATTACCCGATAAAAGTCAACCTGCACACAGCATGCTAGGAAATGCATTCATGGCTATGGTAAACGACTTCCCTTGAATGTGTGGTATTTCTGGCGCTACTGTCATAAGCCTCCTTCCCTGAGCTATAGATTGATGGAGTATAAACAGTTTTCAGTGGAAACAAAAGCTTAAAGGGTGAAATAAAAATTTACCTAAAACTCAAATGTTTAATTTAACTCTGAGCATCTGATTATTTTCAACTTTAGGATAATTTGCCCAGGAAGTTGATTGGTGCTGAAATTTTTTTGTTTTATAAGAAGAAGAAATAATCCCTATTTGTAATAACCATGCAGGATTTTCCTAGGAAAGTATCAATACCCTGGCTAAAATCAGGGATTACATCAGCGTTACACTAAACCCTTATGATGTAATATTCAAATGTTAGAAGACCTACCACCTTAATCATGACTGCTGGGAAAGTGTACCAAATAATTCATTTAATTAATTTTTTTCTGGTTTATTAAGCCCACATGCTGTGAACCACTCTTTTTTTCCCCATTTTTGAGAAATTTATTGAAATATAATTGATTTACAATGTTGTGTTAATTTCTGCTATACAGTAAAATGATTCAGTTATGCATATGTTTTTATATTCTTTTTCATTATGGTTTATTATAGGATATTGAAAATAGTTCCCTGTGCTATATACCCTAGAACCTTACAGTTTATCCATTCTATATATAATATCAATAGTTTGCATCTGCTAATCCCAAACTCCCTCCTGATCCTCATTCATCTTGTCTAAGGAAAAAGAACTTAAGAATTTAGGTTTATTAAGATTCTCAGAGAACTGAAAGATTGACTCTATACGCAGTTCTGTATCCAAGTCAAGGCTAGATAAATATTTGCTGATTTGAGTTAAACTCCAAAATTATTTATCCCTTTATAATCTGTGATCTGTGCTCTAGTGCATGATGGGAAATGTCAAATAACCCAGTCAACTGAATGAAAAGTGCAGACAGTATTCTAGAGGGAGAAAGGAAAATTTTTGTTCTCAGTTTTAGGATGTTTTTGTTCCAAATTAAGGCCTTTTAAAAGAAGTTAAGGGAAATACATTAGACCATCATGCAATCAGTTACTACTTTGCTTATCCTTCCAATAAAATTTAGTTGACATGAAATTTAATATTTGTTCATATTTGGTTCTCATTTTCTATGAAAAATCAAGGCTGGTAGAGGTATGTTTAAAGAGAATCATCAAAAGAACAGCTTTGAAACTTACATTTGCTGGAACTGTTAGAAAATGTAGACTAGTCTCAAAAGAAGCCACAAAACTTGTCTTTAGTTTTTGCTTTATTATTTTTCCTACCTCCTGGAATATTCTTAAATTAGTTTTTCTCTGGAAAGTTAACAATTTAAAACATCTCAATCTTAATAGGGTTTTGGTAACCTCATACTCCTTTGTTTAAAAGTCTTTACCTCTTCTGCTGAATAAAACTTACCATCCTGACATCCTGGAGGTACAGCTAAATTGCTGGCCACTTGTTGGAATAAACCTCTCTTGCAACCATCTGCTTTCTGGTTGAGGCCAACAAATGCTCAAGGTCAAATATGAACTCCTAGAGACTTGAGCTCTAGAGACATCTGGGGATGATTAGAAATAAAACACCCTGTGACATTATTCAATGCTGCCTTTCTGTTTGATTGTTCAATATTTTTTTTTATCTGTAATAGACTTAGGAGGTCTAAAGAGCTGATTTATTTAAAAGCTGCTGGAGACAAAACCAGTTGCTTATACTTTTTCTTGAGCCTGATCTTCATGTTTCAGATGTTTTGGTAAAAGTCCAAGAAATGTAGCCTTAGAGGCTAAAGTACAAAATATCTAGGAATTGAATTCAGTCCACTCTGACATTTCATTCAGTACTTTGGAGGACTTCCTAAATATCAGGCACTGTGTGACAAAAAAAATAATACAGTCCATGGGGCTGGTAAAAAGAACCACACCAAACTGATACATTTTTCTTATATTAAAAAAAAAAACAGAAACTGGAATTGGTTTTTCAGAGTATCTCCTAGATTAAAAGAAAGCCACTAAATAACATTTGAAGGGATTAGTTGATACCACAATTATCTGAGAAAAGCAGTATATCAAATAATGCACATGATAAACATTCTGATTGTAGAATAATGTACATTTTTTTGTTTCATGCCATTTTTATAGACATGGGCAGCTCAGATTGTATGAGAGTTGAAAAATGTTTATTTCCTTAAAATTCTGTCTACTTTCCTTAATTATTAGGACCATATGTTAGGGAAAAAAAGAAGGAAATACATTTAAAACTTAAGGGGAGAGAGACCACTTTTTATAGTAATTATTTGTTTATAAATATATTTCTCCACTGAACTGTAGTTGCTTAGGATCAAACATGTGTTCTTACTCTTTTTAAATTCTCTTCCAAGTCAACATCAGAAATCAAATAAATAAATCTTGAGTAAGTAGAAATATGCAAAAAAAATCATTAAAGATGAAAATATGAAGCATCAATACTATACATTCTATAATATTTATTTTAGTATAATATATAGATATATCAGTAGATCTAGTTTTGATGAGTATATCAGTTTAGACATATGTAATTACCCATCACCATATATAGGTACTCAGTAAATATTAGCTCTTTCTTAGAACTAATATGGACACAGTTTAGAGAATGTAAAGTACTATAGCCTAGAATCATCTTGTGTAGGGCATTGGAGCACACTCTTCAAACATTGATTAGCATAGTGTAAGGGAACGAACACGTACTTTGCATTCAGATACACAAGAGGTTAGTAACTGTTCCACTTTTGAAAGTGTGAATTTGGTAAATTTCTTAACATTTTTGAATCTCACAATCTTTATATCTAAAAGAGAAATAATAATGCCTACCTGAAAGTGTTGCTACAAGTGTACAGTAAGATGACTTTAGAGAGTATAGTTCTGGTGGGAAGGAGGTGCTTGGGGATGTTAGGTGTATCCCTAATTCAAGTAAACCAGTTTTATAGATAAGTATATGTTTACATTGGTGTCACAGCACTCTGTTATGAGACTTTAGGTGAGGTTATTCATATCTTTGGTATTCTATCAAAAATATATAGCTACTTTATATTTACATAGCACAAGTGCTAAATAATCTAAAAGTTAGTGACAATTCAGAGCACAAATACTAAATATTGGAGGGGGAAGTGGTCATAATTGAGTCTATGGGAAATGGGAAATTGTTAAAATAGTTAACACATCCAAAGCACAAAGTCTTTCTATTATACTAGGAGAGCGTGTGTGTGTGTGTGTGTGTGTGTGTAATTTGCCTTGCTGTACTTTGCAAGACTGTTTTAACCTGCCAGAACCTAAATGACTGCTTTTATATGCCAATACACTCTTCCAGATATTATCAACTTGTTTATTGAGGTTCAAAACCATAATGTGATTTAAGTAAAAGTCTTTTGGTGAAAACTATTGAAAGGTGGGTTTTTACATAACTTTTATGATTATTGCAAATCTGAAAATCCTGTTTTCATAATAAGAAAATCTATGACATATCATTTGAGCACAGTATGGTGTGTTTTTTAGGAAGATGTCATTTTGAATATTATTACTCTGGCCTTATACGTATGTGGTTCAATTGAGTAAAAGCAAACATTAACAAAAATAATTCAAAACAGATTGGAATCTGAAATAGAAATAATGAAGATTGAACAGTGCTGCACGAATGTTATTTAGCAATTTGGGCTCTCCCTTTGTTTTTTGGTTTTTGTTTTTTTTTTTTACCTTTTCTTGATGAGTCTGGCTGAAAGTTTATCAATTTTATTTGGCTTTTCAAAGAATAAGCTTTTAGTTTCATTGGTCTTTTCTATTTTATTCTTAGTCTCTATCTCATTTACTTCTGCTCTGATCTTTAAGATTTCTTTCCTTCTACTAACTGGGTTTTGTTTGTTCTTCCTTCTCTAGTTGCTTTAGGTGTAAGGTTAGGCTGTTTGAGATTTTTCTTGTTTCCTGAGGTAAGCCTGTATTGCTATAAACTTGCCTCTTAGAACTGCTTTTGCTGCATCCCAGAGGTTTTGGATCACGTTGTTTTCATTTGTCTCCAAGTGTCTTCTGATTTCCTCTTTGATTTCTTCAGTGATCCATTGGTTGTTCAGTAATATATTGTTTAGCCTCCACATGTTTGTGGTTTTTATAGTTTTTAGCTAAAGTAGTAGAAGAATAAAGTATTTTCAGAATTATAAGAAAAAGGACATAAATAGAAAATGCCTTGTTATAATAATTCCAGCTTTTAAATTATAGTACTCCTTCTGCTTTTTATTGGGGTAATGATACTAACTTCTCTCTGATTTTAATACTAAGGAAAGAAATGCCTTGATATTTGTGAATGTCACTAATACTATATTATATATTCTATGTCTATCTAATCTAAAACAATGTAATTATCCATATATTTTGAAAAATATTTCTCATCCTTACCCTCATTCATCAGTATTTTAGAAATCATTCACTTCATAGTAAGTAGTAAGTCACATGACTATAGCACTGAACAGAGTTCGTTTCACTGAAATGAAAATTAAGTTATTTTTCAGCTTGATTTCTTGTAAGCCCACCCTAACGTTATTCTAATAGTCTGACTGATGATTCAGGCTATATAATTTTGTTTTTCCTGACTTCAATTTTTTTTTCAACAAATGAGTCTTAGTATAAATAACATGACCCAATATAGTACAACATAAGGTGGTTAACATTTTTATAACAAAAATACTTCATGCTAACTCATAATACAGTTTTGCTGTGTGGACTTGGAGTACAATATTGTAGCAATTTGTAAGCTCACAAAAAATTTGGGCAAAAATAGGAATATGTTACTTTTGTGGAAGAAGTTTTCTGGCAATGTGTAGATTAGAGGGCTCAAAACACAACTAGTGAGCAATAACTACATGCAGTCTTGACTACATATAACAACCACACAAAGGGATTATAAAATGTATTCCTTTTATACTCTTCAGTTTGTTCTCCTTCAGAGCTATATCTTTGAGCAAAACGGTTTAATGCTCTGACCCCGCACTCCTATATGCTCCTGAGTCAACATCCTCACGGGATCATTGGAACATGTGGTTGCAGTTTTTCTTTGTGCTTCATGGAAAGCTTCCTGTTTACCTGTTTGGCTCTGGCAAACAGTGAGTTTGCCTATTTCATTTCTCACTGAATGGCCCACTATGCTCAAAACTGAATCTTATAGAAATCGTCATACAGTATTGAGCACAATTATCACACACACACAAATCCACATTTGACCACACAAATCCTACTGACTCTAGGGGTGGGTGAGTGGATAGTGGCAGTTAATAGACCCATGAAAAGCAACAAGAAACATTTACGATGGTACAAAAATAATTTATTTAAATCAGGGCTACTGAAGCAAAGAAGAATAAGGTGTTGGGATTCTGAAGAGGTGAGGTGACTTTCTGAGGTAGTTCTTCCCCTGGAGCAAATGATGAATACTGGCACAAGGCAAGAGATTAGGAAGTAGAGTTGGGCCACAATAGCTGTGATTGAGGACAGGGAAACTAGTAAAGCTTTCCGTAATCATGGAAAGTTTAGAGAGACAAAAACTCGGAATGTGGCGTCTTTCAGAGACAGAATCAGTTTCCTCCACAAGTTAGTTACTGAACTCTGAAACCAGACAGGAGAGAAGATTAAAACTCTATACAAAGAATCTCTGAAAAGCTGTGTTTAGAACAATCTCTTGTGATGCTAAGACAACGATTACAACAAACATATCTCAGGGAGCAGGGTTCTGATAAACACACAGGCTCTGAGCTTACAGGATGCCTGCAGCAGAGGGGAAAATTAGACTAAGCTTTACCAGAATTTACCTCACCTGTGCATTTTAAGTCTTTAATCAAAGGCAGTGATTTCCTCATCTCCTCCCGTGATGCTCTCTTGCTGCCTTTGGGACCACTCCTGAGGGGACTGGAAGACAGGTTGAGGAATAATTCATGTGTCTGAACATTTCTCTACATATGTCTCTTCCTGTTCACAATGCACTCTGGATTTTATGAATGTTCACAATTCAAGCATGTCCAACACCAACACTAGCTGTATTCATCAGTGGAACCCACAACAGTGCACTGTTTTGACCCAAAGGGTCCTATTCACCAAGATGAAAATAGTATAAAGCGGTATATTTTAAATTGAAAACTATTATATGGTAATTTTTTTAAATTTAAAGGCAAAAATCTTAGAATTAATAAGTGAACCTCACAAGAAGTTGGATACAGAGTCAATAAGAAAAAAAAAGTCACTCACCAGGGAAAAAGAAAATCTGATTTTCAGTGATACTATTCAGAAAAGCATAAAAAATTATATATCAAAGACAAAATCTAAAAATGCTGCAGCTGTAACTGAGAGAAACTGAATAAAATCTAAATAAAAGGAAGAACATTCCAGTGGTCATGGACTGGAAGACTCAATATTATAAAGATGTCACTTGTCACTAAATTATCTAAAGATCCAATCCCAGCACTGTTTCTTCATTTTGTAGAAATAGAGAAACGAGATACATGGATCCAAGGTCCAAAAAAATTAAAATCTTTAAGGAGCCAAAACTGGAACACTTACAGCGCCATATGTCAAGGCTGATTATAAAGCTACAGCAATTAAGACAGATTGTGGATGAAGCGTAGATAAATATATGAACGAAATAGAATAGAGTCCAGAAACAGACCCGTTCTTATTCAATCATCTAATTTATGATCTTCCTGAAAAATAAATATGGACCCCTCTTCACATCACAAAAAATAAGTAAATCTGCACTGAGTGTTGATTTATATGTGACAGGTTGATGATGATGATAAAGATTTTACAGGCAAATAAGAGAAAAATCTTAGTGTCCAGATAGCAAAATTTCTTAATTAGAACATGAAAAGTATTAACTATATGGAAAAAATATAAATTGGATTGGGTTCAGCTGAAGAACTCTGATCATTAAAAGTTACTGCTAAGTGAATAAAAATATAAGCCACAGAGTAGGAGGAGATATTTGAGAAATACATATTCAACAGTGACGTCAATGAAGTCACATAATAGCTCCTAAAAATCTGTCAGAAAAGAGAGAAAATAACTTAAAAAATAAAATTTGAATATGCATTTCACCAAAGAAAATATGTAAAAGCCAATTAATGTATTAAAATGTGTTCAATTTCATGATTGTCAGTGAAATGCACATTAAAATCATAATGCAATAATACCATTCATCCACCTGAAAGGCCAAAAGGAAAGAAGCACAATATACCAACTGTGAACAAGTAAGTGGAAGCAAACAGTACACTCCTAACTCCTAGTGGAAATGTGAATTGTCCTGACCACTTTGGAAGACTAGCGCCATCTACAAATCTGAAAATATATATGTCCCTTATGCACTAGCAATTCTCTTACGATATCAAGGATATTCAAAAGAAATGCACACCTATGTTCATCAGAAGACATTTACAATTACTCTCTTAGCAGTACTATTCCTAGCAGCCAAATTGGGAAGAAAAAAAAAGGCCCTAAATGGATGGATAATGTGTGACATGTTTGTACAGTCAATACTGTATTGCAGTGATGAAATAAACTACACGTTTATCCAAACATGGATGGATCTCACAAGCTCAGTGTGGAGTGCAGGAAGCCAAAACTCGCAGAGCACACAAGTGGCATGATTCTATTTATGTCAAGTCCGAAGATGGACCAAACTGTGTTAGAAGCCAGAATAACCAGGACCCTGAGAGGAGGGGACTCTTGGTCCCTGGTAACGTTCCTCCTCTTCAGGGTCCTGTGTGGAGGGGGTGTGAGCTTGGTGAAAAGTAACTGATCTGTACCGTTACTGTTTGCTCACTTTTCTCTGTTTCTTGAAAAACGTTTACTTATAAAAAATAAGCAAATACCTCCAAAGTGTTCTTTGTGCTGCAGCATAGGGGCTCAGTGTCCTTGGGAGCTGACTCTGGGTGGGGATCATCACCCAGGATATTGATGAGCTATTCTTGGGGTCACAGCCTCATGTGCTCGGGAGAGAGTGGAAGCCGACTTGGATGGCAGAGAAGGCGAGCTGAGACACCGGCACAGGAGGGACTCAGCGGCCCTGTGGCGGGAGCTTTGAGGCGGGACAGCTAAGGCTTCTCCCAGCTGGTGTTGAGGGGGCTCTGACCTTCCTCCCCTTGTGGTGACCAGTCACTGCATGTGGGATGCCCCTGGAGGAAGACGTGGTCTGAGTGAGGTCGCTGCTGTGACCCAAAGCGGATAACAGCAAGATCACCCAGCTCCCAGCGCCCCTGTCTGAAGGTGGGGTGTGAATCTTCATTCCTGAAGGGGGCGCTGGGCAGCTAGTCACAGAGCCCACCGCACAGAAAATCCACCTGAGGGCTCGAAGAAAATCAAGTGGGACAACAAAGGGAAATGCAACGTTCAATCATGTTAAAATACGAAGCTATCTCCCATTTAACCATCCTAAATTCTCAGGAAAATTCTTCCCTATAATGAAACCAAATCTCTCATGAGGCAGTTTGAAATTTATTTCAATCTAGCATCAAAAAGTTGAAGAGCTGCTGAACGAAAGAAAACTGTACTTCTCCCTTTTCAAGGCTGGCGCTGTCATCTACAGCCCAACAGGGAAGATTTTAAATGCTGAGCTAAACATTTCCATTCAGAAAGACTTTTGCATTCTGTCTTAAGTTGTAAAGCTTTTTTTTTTTTTTTTTTTGCGGTACGCGGGCCCCTCACTGCTGTGGCCTCTCCCGTTGCGGATCACAGGCTCCAAACGCGCAGGCTCAGTGGCCATGGCTCACGGGCCCAGCCGCTCCGCGGCATGTGGGATCTTCCCAGACCAGGGCACGAACCTCTGTCCCCTGCATCGGCAGGCGGACTGTCAACCACTGCACCACCAGGGAAGCCCTTAACTTGTAAAACTTTGGAAAGGATCCAGTGGAGTAGCAACCTTCTTTCATTGGTCATGCTTCCCATAATAAGAAATGAGACAGGTTAAAAACCAGAAATATCACCCTCTTAAACAAATTACCAAAGTTTAGACTTAATATCTCCCAAATTCTAAAGTGAATACTTGGATATTTTTGTTGCAGAGTATGGCTTGGTTATAATCAGAGTTATGGATGAGGCTGATTAAAGGCCTATTATGCTTTGTTTCCTTAAGGTTGATTGAGATAGTCAGAATGCCTCAGATGCTTACTTTGTATTATGTATGCATATTAATTACTCTGTATATTATCATAAATCATCCTTCCCACTAATGACACACTCTTCACACTAATGAGTGAAAATGACAGGAGCAAACAAACTAATCTATAGCAGGAAGGCACTTGATGATTTAGTAAATTAAATGAAGCTGAGACCTATATATCTTTCTAACAACCATCTGGGTTATTTTGTTCCCTAACCCTCTGCTACAAATGCTGCCTACATCTTAGACCACAAGAAAACTCTGTTATTCTTAGATATTCTTAAGATACTGCAGGAAAGTAGGTGATATGTTATCACTCATAAAAGGCCAGGTTATGGTGTCAGTTAATTAATCAAACCTGAGCAAGACAGAACCTTGCTAAACTAAAGCTTTGCTGTCCCCCTAGAACTTGATGTGGCAAAGGTCCTATCAGGTAATTCATGCCCTTCTCTTGAATTTTACATATTCCCAGAATTCAGGAATGGCTTTCCACATTTATGGATCCTATCCCTTTCCAGTGGTATGGATGTTACTGCCATTTACTGAAAGCTTACGCTTCGCCAGGCACTGTTCTAAGTGCTTACATTCATTATCCATTTAAACCTCCAAAAGCCCTATGAGATAGGTTTCCAGTCTTAGCCCTGTTTTAAAGGGAGAGAAATAAAGTACCTGAGAAGGGGCAGTACTTTGCTCAGGTGTCCCAGGAAAGAGAGGATGGTGGGATTGATCCCAGGCAGCTATCTAGGCAACAGAGACCCTATACCTAGTGGATGAACTACACTGCCCTTGCTGTAGTTTGAAAAGTAGTCTTCAAATAAACTTGACTGATCAAGAATATGATGTTCATTCATCCTGGTATTTCCATATGAGTTCTGCATAGTAAAAGAACATGTTTTCTGTCCATGGCAGTAGAGGAGGGAAGAATTGTTGTCACAGAGTTCTGCTAATGGGAGACTGTGACCTGCACACCACAAGGCTCGGAGATGCTCCAGCGGGCTGTTCCGAGGCATGGACCAATGCTGTAAATGCTCTGTTGCATCACTGTCATAATCATCATCCAGTGGCATTCTCTTTTCCCTTTTCAAGAGCACATGATCTCTTGGTTGATGAAGGCATCATGATTTTTAATTGCCTGAGTTATTAAGTGTGCCTCAAAGTTCCTGTCCTGAACAGCTGCAGGTGATTGTACAGCTTGTACTTTTTACTTAGGAACTGCTGTCTGTCCTTTTCCCCAGAAAGGAGAGGAGAGATCCCACTGGAGCTGGGGCTGCAGCTGATGCCTTTCAAATGAAAAATTCAGAGCCTTAATTTTCTTTTTCTCCCAAAGCACTCTAGCATCTTCCACAATACTCTAGAAACCTCAGTCTTAAGGAAGGAAATTTAGAGCATTATACTCTCAGTCAAGACATAATATTTAGTATGATTTTTTTAGGGGGAAAATTACACTCCTACTTCCTGTATTGTCTCTGTGTCATCATCACTGTCTGGCCCCTTTTCCTGGGTTGGGTGCATGTCATAAAGAATAAGATCGGTCACAAAATCAGTATACAGTTCCCATGCAAATACTTAGAGTAAATTATATTGGTCTACATTAAGTGAAAGCTGTGCCTTTCTAAAAAGCTGAATTTCCATATTTAGAAAAATAATAAAATAAAAAGTTCATTTGATTTTCTTCCTTTTCCAAATTTAATACATAAGGAAAAGCAGTTTCTGATACATACATCATGTTTTCCTTACTGCCTAGAATCCAAAGAGGCTCAGAATCAAATGTAAAACTCAGTCTCTGAGGGCTTCCCTGGTGGCACAGTGGTTGAGAGTTCGCCTGCCGATGCAGGGGACACGGGTTCGTGCCCCGGTCCAGGAAGATCCCACATGCCATGGAGCGGCTGGGCCCCTGAGCCATGGCCACTGAGCCTGCGTGTCCAGAGCCTGTGCTCCACAACGGGAGAGGCCACAAGAGTGAGAGGCCCGTGGACCACAAAAAAAAAAAAAAAAAAAAAAAAGCTCAGTCTCTGAAAATAAATATTACTTTTAGGTGATTTATTTACATTCTTCATGTTTCTCTTTGTCCTGATTTTTTATTTTTAGCTTCTTGTTAAAACATGAGTTGAAATGTGTTTTAGAAAGAGTCAAGGAATAAATAAATAAAATTGAAATATTTAGAATTAATAAGTCAATGGGCAGAAAAATATTCAGTAGTACACTTTGGATATAAAAGTTGTACTTCGGTATGTACAGAGATCATAATAATTATACATTGCTTATATTCATATTCTGGAAGTAAAACTTTTGTTCTAGTTTAGTTGTAGATGCAGGCATAAATATAAATATGAAAATCACGCAACCCCCAGTATGTCCATTATCCTTTCACTTGTACTGTTATGTGTGAACTGCATATGCCAATTTTATTCTGGAAATACAGTCACTGTAGCTATAAAAATAAATTTCAGTAGATCCAGGTCATTTAAGCAAACAAATATTGTATTTTTAAATTAGATTCACCTTTATTTCTACTCATTCTGACAGAAAATAATTTTTGCTTACTGTTCAGAGGAATAATGATCTACTATCTTCAGTGGGAAGAAGAACTCAAAACGTCATGATGGTGATAAAAGGAAAGCAGTAGAATCAGTAGTGGTATGGGGCTGAGGTTCGGTGCAGAGAGGGTTCCCTGTGAGTCTGGTTGTCCACGGTTTGGGGAAGAAGATGAGGCTGAGACTAAGTCTTAGAAAGTGACTCCAGTTCAAGCCGATGAAATCAGGAATCCTGTCGGCAGAGTTGCCAAAGCTGGAATGTTCAAGGCTTGAACAGGTTCATGTGAGGGCACCGCGAGGAAATTGGTGTCAAAACAGTGTCTCACTAAAAGAAATGGCAATTATGTAAATAGAAATTAAAATTTCCCCTTGCTTCATACCCGCCCCTGGATCCAATTTCTTCTCCATTCATTTCTGCAGAGAAACAACCTCTTCTAATCTCAAAGTTTAATTGTCCCCCATGGTCTCTGTGCCTATGGAAAAGTGATAGACGCTCTGTGCCTTAGTTTCCTCATCTGTAAAACGGGATGGCTGTCTCTAACCCATGAGGTCCTTGCAAGATTCAAGTGGGTTGATGCATGGGAAAACAGTACAGTGTCTGGCACGTAGGACGCCCTCAATAAACATCAGTCATTATGTCAATACAAAATAAAAATCTCCATGAGCTCATGTATACTTATAACTACACCAAAAACTCTTTCCTCATCAAAGTCTGATGACATCTCTTGCTATGAAAACTTACTCAATTTTAAAGTTCACATCTCTCACTACCATTGTTCTTTAATCCACTCCAATATCTGTTGACTTCCTAGCATTCCACTAAGATTGCCCTTAGTAATACTATTGACACTCTGCATGTGGCCAAATCCAGTTATCATTCTGTTCCTCTTACCTAACTTGGCTTCTCAGTGCCATTGGACTCAACAGTCAATCCCTTCTTGGCTTGAATGAAACGACCTATGTGTTCCGTGTTTTTTTCCCCTAAAAATCTACTTTTCTAGGCCTGCCTTTTCTACTTGATCTTGAAATTTTGAGTATTTTGAGCATCTTGCCCTTTTAACAACATATGTGAAGAATATGTACCTATTATCTCTCGGCTGCGAAATTGCAGGACAGGACCAGAACTTTACAAAATACGGCTCTTAGACCTCTGTTAGATGCCTCCTTGGTGGTCTCCAGAAAGAAAATAGTAGAAGATGAGAAAAGGGGGTTTTGCTGTTCTTCACATCACCCCAGCAACTCAATCCATAGCTAACCCTCAGATAATTTTGGTCCTTCTCAGAATCCACCGCACTGAACACCCTCCCATACCAGGGGTAGGAACCCTTTCTCCAAGACCTTCTCTCTCCTTTGTAACTTAGTATCTTCTCTCTGTTTGAGTTTCCAAATGGATTTCCATTTCCGTGACTGAATCCTGACTGAATCTTGACTGATAGACCATTTTGTGTTGAAAACTCCACACTTAGACATTCAGCCCAGAACACATGTATTTAACATTTTTCTTCTTACAGCTTTACTGTGGTATAATTTATATGCCATTAAATTCATTCAATATAAAGGTACAATTCAGTGAATTTTAGTAAATTTACAGAGTTGTGAAACCATCTTCACAGTCGAATTTTACAACCTTTCCATCACCAGCCTACCCCACCTCCAAAGTATTCCTGTGTCCATTTGCAGCCACTCAATTTTCACATTCATTTCTAGACAGCTATTTTTTTTTTTAGTTTTTCTATAGATTTGCATGTTGTGAACATTTTTATAAACAGAATCAGACAATATATAACATTTTGAGACAGAATTCTTTCATTTAGCGTAATATCTTTTGAGGTTCATCCGAATTATAATATGTATCTGTACTTCACGAATGTATGAATGACATATTTCATACTGTTCCAACCCCTGGCATAGTGGGAGTGCACGGTTGTCAGTGCACATGGTTAGGTTGGTGTTAAACTGTAGAGATTCATATGATTATTTTTCTGTTGATCCCAGGTGTCATCATTTCCAGCTGGACTATTGCAGTGTCTGTGGTCCTTGTTCATGTCTTACCTATCTCTCTCTGAAGGAAACAATTAGAGTCACATTTATAAACTTCATATCACATCCTTTCACTCCTTGCTTAGCATCACCCAATGGC
The DNA here is from genome assembly GCF_964165515.1 of Mesoplodon bidens. Lineage (NCBI taxonomy): Eukaryota > Metazoa > Chordata > Mammalia > Artiodactyla > Ziphiidae > Mesoplodon > Mesoplodon bidens. Next base: position 79,258,621 of record NC_138169.1, on the reverse strand, counting down.
TTACTTGGAAAATTTAAGATCCTTACGTTGCCTGCAAGGACATGCCTTGTCTCCTTGTTTTTCCTCTTCTACTGCATTATTTCCCCATCTCTTATTAATCCCCTCTAAGTTACCAAGCTAATACCTGTTTTGTGCCTTTTACTAGTGTTATTTCTTCCAATGAGATTGAGTTTCCTCTGTCTTTGCCTTATGTTCCTCAGTTCTCAAACTCAGTGTCACCTCTTCAGCGAGAACACCCCTGAACTCGCTAATCCAGTAGGTTCTCTCCTAGTTTCCATGATTTGCAAACGTGCCAGGCACTGAGCTTTGCAGTGGGCCTGTGATGGTGAGTGCCGATGTGGATTTATCATGAAAGTACTAAGGCTTAAACTTCAGAGCCCCCTCATTTGCATGAACCCTACCCAAGACTCTTGGAAAAGCCCCAAGTATGTTCACAGGGTGAGATGTGTTTGCAAAAATTTAACTGCAATTGGTTTGGACAAAGCTAAACCTACATTCCGGTTTATTCTTTATCAGGCAGTCACTAATGCTTCAAGCTATGCCATAGTAATAGCCATGGACATCTATACACTTTCAATTTATTTACTTAAAGAGAACCCGTAAAACTCATACCTACTTGGGATGAACAAACCTGTCATAGGTGACGCTTTAAAGTATATAGCAGTACAGTTTAGTGAAAAAGACATTAAGCAATGAATAATACATATTAGTGCAAAAATTACTGTGCTGGAGAGGCACATGATATCATGAAGTCTTAAATAGGGAAGATTAAATCATTTAAATAAATCTGTCAGGTAAACATAGGAAGATTATCATCAATTCTTTAAAGATAATGAATCATAGATTGAAAACATTGTTTTCCTAGAAATCAAAGCAATACAAATTAAAATAATAGATACTATTTATCTATCAAATTGGCAGGATGAAGGATAATATTGATATTACATGATGGCGACATATTTATATGATACTTTCTCCCAGAGTTGGGAGGAAATTGGCTATATGTATCATGAACTTTCATAGGTTGTATAGACTTCGAGCAGTCTACCAAGGGTAGGAAAAGAATTTATGTGCAAAAATCATGTATTTCAATGTTATTGTTTACAGTAGCACAACTTTGATAACTGAATTGAGTAATGGAGAAATGGTTAAACAAATTGTGTCAATCCATATGATAGTCAATTCACATTTTACTTTGTAAGATTAATTAAAAAGAGAATATGCATTATGTTAGGCAAAATAAAAGGATTGAAACCTACATACACAGCATGATCTACATTATATATAATTACTGGAGACACATGTACCAAACTGATGATGGTAGTTATTTTTAGGCAAAGAAGTAATGCATCGTTTTTCATTTCTTTTTTTAATTTTCTATATTTCAAATTTTCTGTAAAATATCTATAGGCTAGGACACAAACACTGTATCATGTAAGTACCTTAAGCCCTTTTAATTAGAGAGCACATGCTCAGAGGACAGGCTTCTTGGATGGAAAGTAGTCTGCATCCATTCAGGAAGCCAGGTTGAAAGAAGACAGATTCATCTTGAGGGATAAACCCTGCCTTCATCAGAGGTTCCCTTCTCTGATATTCAGATGGTATCTGGCCATTAGCATGATGCTTAAAGATGCTGACAAGAGATGTTTGAAACAAAGTTTTTGCATTGTTAATGAAACTACAAGGGCAGAATCAAATGATTCAGTGGAACTCGGGATCTTGGGAGAGACCAATAATGAACACTAAATTTTAATGTAGTCCACAGTAACACTGAAATGCATCAATTCATTTGCCGTTAATCTGATAGCTACTCAGAGGTCTTTAAATTCTTAGGACAGGATGCCATTTAACGACAAGGACAGGTGACTTTAATTTAAATGATCACACTAACTAAAACATGGCAGTGGGAGGGATATATGCGAAGAGATATGGGGACTTTAGAGGAAATCATTAGAGGCAGAAAAGCAGGGAAAGGAATGTTTTTCACAGAATTTAGCAAGCCAGTGATACTCCAGTACATGTTTCAGATACAACACACCTTTTTGAAAAAGTAGTCACAGTTTTCAAATTAAGAAGTCTTTTACAGATATCTGACAGGAAACATTATAATCAGATTGCACCAAGGTTTCTTCCAGTATTTATTCAAGTAAAAACCAAATCTTTTAAAATCACAAGAGAAGCCCTGTGAAGGAAGCAATTCAGGGTGAGATCTGAGTCGGAACGTAAATTGTCAGAAACTGGCAGCGTTCAAAAAATAATTCTGCAACGTCTCCTGTAACACATTTCACGGCAACAGAATACTGTGAATTTCAAAGTTACACTTTGCATCCCGGGTTCAGGAGCCAGCCAGGTGGCATAGTAGGATGAGAGATGAATCCAAGACCCAGGGCACTATTCCACACTGAACTAAACGTTTTGAATTGATGTTATTTTTAGCTTTGTAGTTAATGTCCCCAAGAATTCAAAGGCAGTGCTTCCAGCTGAGAGGAAAATAATCACCCCCTCCTCTCCCCGCTCCTCCCATCTGTCCCCCAGACAGGGCATCTGATGCAGCCTCCAAGTCAGGCGCTTTCCGGAATCCCGCCGACCCCATGTCGTGCCCTCTTCCTGAAGCAACGTTATTTGTTTTGCTTTTGCTGCTTTAACAACTTCCCACCAACATAGTGCTTTAGAAATCCCACAAATGTATTACCTCGCAGCTTCTGTGAGTTTGAGTGGATTCTCTGCTTAGGGTCTCACAAGGCTGCAGGTGGTGTTGGCAGAACTGGTTTGTCATTGGAGTCTGAGGGGAGAAATCTGCTTCCAGGTTCATTCAGTCATTGAGGTTGTAGGACTGAAGTCTGGGATTCTTGCTCGCTGCTGGTCAGAGGCCAGTCTTTGCTCCTAGAAACTGTCCCCATTTCTCTTCATGCTTTCCACGTGGCTCCCGCCAGGGGTGGGGACGAGACCCTCTCACGCTTCAAATCTGTCTGATCTCTCCTTTTGCCACACCTGTCTGACTCCAACTAGAGAAAATTCTCTCTTTATAAAGACTTTCGTGGAGACCCAGATAACTCAGAATAATCTCACCTTTTAAAGGCAGTGACCTTAGAGGACTTCCCTGGTAGCACGGTGGTTAAGACTCCACACTCCCCATGCAGGGGGCCGGGGTTCAATCCCTGGTCAGGGAACTAGATCCCACATGCATGCTGCAACTAAGGAGCCCACCTGCTGCAACTAAGACCCAGTGCAACCAAATAAATAAATAAATTATTAAATAAATAAACTCAGTGACCTTAAAATAAATAAATAAATAAATAAAATTCAGTGACCTTAATTACATAGGCAAAATTGCTTTTGTCTTGCAAATGCAACATATTCAGAGGTTCCAGAGATTAGAACACAGACATCTTTAGGGAGCCATTTGGCTTATTACACAAAGAAGCTGGATGGGTGCCAGGTAACTTATTATTGGCTTTCTTTTTTTGCATGTGTACACTGAATTTACAAATTATTAGAATGAATTGATGGAATTCAACCAGTCCTATAATGTTCTGTGTCTTTTCAGAATATCTTTAATTGCTTGGTCATTTAGGATTTATCAGAGCTTTAAATTATAAATTCATCAAATCCATCAGAGCCACAGGATTTCAAAGAAAATTTTACAGCATTTGCTATTTCATTTATCAGTGTTTTGACAAAACCAACAAGCAAATCAGCTGACAAGAATCATTTCTTAGGTGCTGCTTTTCTGTCATTAAATTTAAGAAACCAAGTAAATATCGATAACCAATATTTTATTAATTTCTCTCTACCATAAAACACAAAATCTTTTCCAAATTAAAATACATTAGAAAAACGGCTAGCATGTATTCAATTTTAAAGTTTAAGTCTATTTTTGAACACAGACCATTTCTGTAATGCCAGACCAAGCCTCCTGAGAGCACATATCATGCAGGTTGGACCAGGCATGCTGGGACATATAATTTTCCTGCTAACGTGGGAAGGTCTGCCCCTTACTCTGAAACTGGCCCAGCTCTGGGAAAATTTGTACCAAGTGTCTTAGCATCAATTCAGCCTTGCTCACCACTCCAACCCTCTGTTCTAGTAGTAATTGAGTCTCTGCTATTTTTCCTCTTTGAACAAATTATGCCTTCAAACTAAGTTATACAATGACTAAGACTTCTGAATGTTTGCTCATGCTAGCATCCTACCCACATGAATTTCCTATTATTGTTATAGCACTTGACCACCAACATAGTGACTTAAAATAGTACTAAATTATTATTAGTTCTGGAGGTTAGAAGTCCAGAATGGGTCTCACTGGGCAAAAATCAAATTGTTAGCAGGGCTGCACTCCTTTCTAGAGGCTCTAGGGAAGAATCCATCTCCTTGCCTTTTCCAGGTAACCTGCATTCCTTTGTTCATGACCCGCCATCTTCAAAGCCAGCAAAGGCCAGTGATGTGACACTTTCTCAGAGCACATATCCTTGACGCTGACTCTGCCTCCCTCTCCCACTTCCAACGACCCTTGTGATTATATTGGACCCATTAGTATAATCAAGAATAATCCTCCTATGTTAAGGTCAGCTAGTGAGCCACCTTAATTCCTCTTTGTCATGTAACCTAACACATTCACAGGTGCTGGGCATTTGGATGTGGGCAACTTTGGGAGGTCATTATTCAGCCTCTATACAAGTGTTAGAACACGTTATGATAATGAAATTTTCTTACATCACCATGAATAAGACCATCACCTGTTAGAACACGTTATGATAATGAAATTTTCTTACATCACCATGAATAAGATCATCACCTGTAGTATTCAGAGAAATACTACTATATTTTTTTCAGAGAAAAAAATATAAAAACTAAAATTTATGTTAAAACTCTATCACAATTCAGTACTTTGTTTATAATCATCACAATATCGTCACTTGGTTTTTCTTTCTTGCTTAGAGCAGCATCCTCTTCAAACTACACCTCCAGCTTATGTACCTCAGCTTCTTCCAACACATGTGAGGGAACAGACAGTTGTCAATCATGAACTTTGTAGATATCACTTTTTGATTAAAAAAAATCAAAACTGGACAGTTTTTTTAATATTACTCAAAATGATTAAATTGAACAACTCATTGGGGATATTGTTTTTATCCTCCTAATCCCAGATATATTCCTTTTTCTGCCATTGTTACCTTTTAAACTCTGAACCACTAGATGCGGCAATGATCATCTCTCACGTATGCCTGAAGCTAATATTTCCTCTCATTCTCTAAGGGAAGGCTAAAAATACCTTTCAGAACAAAGACCATTCCTTCTTACTATTAGCAGAGGAAGAAATCAGTGAAGATAATGTTTTACACAGTCTATTTGGGGTGGGAGGGTCTGGTTTACACTGACCTTAGGAATAGGAATATAAAATGAGTCACATTTGAACTACAATTCACATATGCAATAAAATCTAATAATCGTTAAAGTATAGGCCCAGAGCACCACTGATACAAATGTGGGTTATTACACACGGTATAATCAGCAAAAGACAATAACGACACTAAAATTTTAATAATTACATTTAACCCGTGGTAATTTATCATTTACAAAAGCAAAAATAGAAACGTTCTGGTGAACATCTGAAGACCGTAATTACAAAGCAGTGATAGCAAACCCTGAAATTTTTAGGAATTCCTCCTACTGTATTTGTCTATCTGTTCATTCAGCTGTCAGCAGCAAGCGTCACAACTAGAATTCATAAAAGAATATTGATTTCGAATCCTCAGTAAACATCTTTGAGCACTTAAAAATTAACATCTGGTTTAAGTAAGCTTTAAAAGTTAATTTTAGATTTACTAAAGAGCCAATGGTTATAGGTAAAAATAAAATATTTGTGAATATATTCAAAAAAACAAGAAGAATTTCTATGTTTGGCCCCCTTATGGCCTGCTCATAGGATATTCATTGCCAGTGGTATACAGATAAACTGGGACCCTGAAATATAATAGCCCTGATCTGCAACATTTACTTATTTCTATGATGACATACTCTCGCCGGGGCTGATTTCATACTGTCCACATGCTACCCATGTGACCTCAAATGCTGTCGCTGAGCGGGTTGCTGAGAACACAAGCAGGCAGTCTGCTCACCTGAGCGGTTTGGAGCCGGCTCCTGTAAACTGCAGAGTCCAGCCAGGTATCATACTTGGAGAAATATTGTTCTGCAGTTAGTGTATATCACTATCAAGTTCCAGTGTCAGAAAGACTTGGATCAATAGTCCCAACTCTCTTCTTTGATATCACACAATTGAACACTGTCTGTAAACAAATTAACTCATCTTTTAATTGAGAATAATACTACCTTCTTAATAGTTTTGTTGTGAAGATTAAATTATGTAACATATGTGAAGCCATGATATCTACTAGATGCATAACAAATATTTATCATCATTGTTACGGATCTGTTCTAAAGAAACAATACTGCCTCAGATTTAGCATGTTAAAGACAATTACTGCAAAATACAAGTCACTTAACAACATAGCATGGTATAGAGAAAATTCCTGTAGTTTCAAGACTAACACACACTCACGTACACATAGCCCAGCATCTCCAGTAGAACCACTGTGCAAGTGCCTGTAGTTATAAACTGATTTCAATATTCAGATATAGAAAGGAATGATGAATATAAGAACATAGTTATTTATAAGCATCTTGCCTCTGACTAGGTAGTTTGAACTGTTGCTCTAAAACATATGGAAGTTTTACTTAGCAAAAGATAATTGGATTAAACCATTCATAAATAGTTTTCTAAGAATCACTAAAAGAAATAAGATGTGAAGTTTTTGAAGATACTCTTTTATATGAACAATCTCAAACACACACAATATTTGTTTGAAAACATAGTCTACATTTCATGAAGTTGATTGACTTGACTTTGCTTGAAAGCAAATTGTATTTTGTTTCATGAAAGTAATAGTGTGACATTTATAAATTTTAAATGATCCCTATTTGAAATTTGGATGTCATGCGTATAATTATAATATATAAAATATGTGTTACATATTATCCTCCATGCTCTATAAATATATTAATATGGATTATATATAATCATTATATATGCAATTATAATCTGGATGCTATAATATGATATACTAAAATGGAATACAGTGAGCATAAAAGAAGCAGTATAAACAAATACTTATTTGCTTGGTGAAGAGCAGGAAAAATGTGTTGTTTTTTTCTGGAATCTCATTTTGTTGGTCTACATTAATTTCTTTTTCTAAAAATTTTAATACATGACTTGTAAGGTTTATTTCATTCCATAAGGACTAGTCCTGATACTGATAAATGAATAAAGCTTAACATCAAGCCTTTACAAATTTTCCCAATATTCTTAATGGCAGCAATCATGTGTATTTATATATATGTGTATCCATCACAATCCAAATCTATTCCATTTCAAAGTTTGAATATTGAGTTCAGATAGTCTATTTAGAGTGCAAAAAATATTGTTTCATTGTCTTTTATTCCTAAATTTCAGATAGCAAGTAGTGAGACCTAAAGATATCAAGCAACTCATCTGAAAATGTATTTGGTTCCAAATTTGAATAGTGATTCCTGGAACTACAGGTAATAATAATAATAGCCCATATTATTACTTGCTATGTGCAAACACTCTGTTAAACACTTTGTATCATTTAATTCTCATTGAAATCTTATAATTTAGTGATTATTACCGGTACTATGTCATAGATATGGAAACTATAATGAAACAAGGTGAAATAGTTTTTTCTTCATAATACAGACAAGTGATAGAGCTATGTTTCAATCCTTAGGTGTGTGTAACTTCAAAGTCCATAATATAAAACATCATGCTAAATTGTCTCTAGTTTCATCTGAGATCCTGGGTCAGTCCCATTCTGTGACGTAAGCCGAAAGGTTCATATCATGTGCTAATATTCATCTATTCTACACTTGCTTTTAAGCACCAACTATGCAACAATTAGTGCTTAATTGCGTTTGACAGAGCCCCTACTCTTCAGATGTTTGGGACAAAGTATAGAGGTGAGAGATGAAGTCAGGTTGAAATGGGAATATCTTCATCAGATATCAGAGATAGTTCAGAGGTCTCCCAAAGGAAGTGACTTTTCAGCTAAGCTTTGAAAGATAAGTACAAAATAAGCAGAGAAGTCATGGTAGAGGAACATTAGGTAAACAAAACAAGAAATACAAATCAGAAACGTTTGAGATGACCTGACTCACTTGCAGATTGTTACTGTCAAGAGTCGTAAAAACAGCACACTAGAGGTTTCAGGTAAAATATTATTTAATATAGAAAATAAGAGAATTACAAAACTTTGGAAGAACTGGATGAGCTTCTGACAGGGCAAAGGAAGTGTCTAATGATTTCAGGAAATAAGAATGCCACAACATTTGCATGAAATTTTTCATGAAACTAATACCAGTGACTTCAGGTGAATGCAGTACTTCAGTAGATATCTATAGCAAGTATCATAGTCACTGTTAAACCTCTGTTGTCTACGGAATGTCACACACCTGGCAACCTATGTCAGAATAACATTGGTGTCCCTGCTTCTATTCCTCCAGCCCTATCTTGCACCAATGGCTTACACTAACAGTTTCCAAATGGTGGTGTCTGAGAAATGTAATTTCTAGCCTCTGAGCTATAGAGGAAGGCTTAATTACTAGTGTGGGCATGATTCTCAGTAACAAGAAAAATCACCCAGCACAGAGGTCAAAGGGTGCATGTGGAGCGGTGGTGGGAGAAGAGGTACAGAAGCAGCCAGTGATGTTCAACCATTAGGTTCTACATATGAAAATGTTTTATTTATCACAGAAATTAGAAAAATCCTTTGAAGGATTTTATGCAAGAAGTTGCCATGATCAGATTCACATTTTAGAGAATCATTATGGAAATAAGTTTCAGGTTGAATTGGATGGGCTGGGGTTTGGGAATGGATTGGATACAGGAATATTCATCAAGACATTATTACAGTCATTTAATAAGTAAGAAACTGAAATAAGGTATCATTCCTGGTTATAGAGAAAAGGTAAAAAATATTCCAAGTCTTATCGAGAAAGGATATGCCTGAGCTGGGGATCAGTGGGGGAAAGGAAGAATCTCTGGCAGCTCCCAGTTTTGAGGCTGTGTGTGTTCCACGTGTCTCTCATGCAGGTCGTGAGACTGAAGATGCTGCGGCTACTGGGACATGTTCTCTTGACTGATTAAATGAGCCACAAAGGCCTATTTAAACCTCTGCTTGTATCAAGTCCTTATCATATTATGTTGGCTACATGAAGTCACATGACTAAAATCTTAATTAATAGTTGGATCATACATACTTCTAGTTAGTGAAAAGCACTGCAAAATCACAGGAAAAAAGTAGGGATGTATAATTCTACAGGAAGGAAGTGAAAGGGTCAGGAAAATCTGACAAAGCCCTCCCAGTTAGCTCTGTAAAACAGCTGCACCGTTCCACGTGGCCGTGCTGGGGCACCTTTCCAACAGCCCTAATGATACTTGACACGTCAACCATGTTTTTTGTTTTTTTAAACAATATGAAGAGTATTAATTGAAATCGACCATTTTAACAAGGCTTTGTTGATTGAAAATCAGTTGGAGTAAACTTCATAGTCTTCTTAAGCATTTTTGTCTTGTATTCTAAATAGTAGATGTTCATTTACTTTGATAGGCATAGATCACTTTCCAAACAGCAAGTAATCTGTTAACTTTGTCTATACTGTTCTTTTAAACAGATGACTTTACATTTGATTTACTCAATTTCATTAATTTTTAGTGTTTGGTGGTGAGGTTTTCGTTTTTGTTTTGGATCTTGTCTAACCAGTTCTTTACCATGTAGAACATGATGACAGTCTCTTCTCAAAGTGGTATTACCTACATAGTAATACTTGTCACATTTAGGGTTCTATCTTTCTGGAGTCAACAGTAAGGATTAAGTTTTATTTTTCTCCTCTTAACAAACGAGTTTTCCCTAAACATGCAAGAGTTCATGCTTTCCTTTTGATTTGGGGCCACTCTGTCATAAACCAAAATCTTGTAAACTTACATCAATCCTTCCAAATCATATCTGTTACTCTTCTGATTAGAAACTCCAAGGCTTTTATACAGTTTCGATGTATGTTCTTTAATGTGGAATTTATTCCAGAAACATCTATTGAGCTTCTGTTTCAAAACTGCGTCAGAATTAAGTACTCTCTCTGCCATTGTGAGCGTCGGGTATGACTGCCATTGAACAAATAATTACAAGCTAATGGTGTTATTGAAAGGGAAAGACTCAAGTGCCCTCGGAGTGGGCTAGGGGTGCCTGTGGAGTCTGGGGGGGAACAGAGTTTATTGCAGGAGGGACATTGCACCCGAGAAGGCTAAGTAGGAGTAGAATGTGGCCAAATGAGGGACAGAAGACATTTGAAGCAGGTTTTAAGCAACTGAAACACGGTTTTGAAGGGCCTGGAGTGGTGGACCACTTCTCCAGTGCACTTGAAGCAAAGACAAGGAGAGGAGGTCTCCCATTGTACAGAACTGAAGGATGGCTTCATCCCTCGTGGGCTCTGATCTCAGTAATTCAGCTGTGCTTTACATCTCTGGCTTCCATGACTCATGAGGTGTCAAACTTTCCCATTTCAAACTAAAATTCACCATGTTGGAGACCAGATACTTGAATTATGCTGAATGTTAATCTATTTTATTCTTAATACCTGTGCCTCTAGTTATATGTTCCTTGCTTAGATACATCTATATTCACTTTGCCATTTGATTCTCTACAGAGCAGTTAAAAACACCAGTTTTTTTTTAACATCTTTATTGGAGTATAATTGCTTTACAATGGTGATTTAGTTTCTGCTTTATAACAAAGTGAATCAGCTATATGTATACATATACATATATCCCCATATCTCCTCCCTCTTGCATCTCCCTCCCACCCTCCCTATCTCACCCCTCTATGTGGTCACAAAGCACGGAGCTGACCTCCCTGTGCTATGCGGCTGCTTCCCACTAGCTAGCTATTTTACGAAAAACACCAGTTTTAAGTACTAAATTATAGGACTGTATAGGTTTACAAAAAATTTGTGAAAAACATTCTAGGGTTGAATTACTTTTAAAGTAAGCTTAACCATGGTTAACATTTAGCCCTTAATAAATTCCTGTGGTCATAATGAATAGGGTAAACAAAGCAATGATAATTCAGAAATCATGGAACATATATAATGTTAACAGATATTTGAATCCCAGGGCCAGATATAAGTTAGAAAACTAGTTTATACATTATTGCTCAGCTTAGTACATACACTGTGTGTTTATAGTTTAGATTCTAGAGAGACATATGTAGATAACCATCAACCACATGCATCCCTTTAGCACATTCTTCTTTCCTCCATTTCTGTTTCCTCTGCTCAGTGATCAATCAATTGCTGCTCAGTTCAGACACAGAATCGAGCACCAAGGGACCATGACCGCAAAGCAGTGTTAAAAGTTCATGAATCATAGCAGCTAATTCAGACCTTCATACATGACAAAAGAAAAGAGACAGCCTATCCATAGTTTTCATATTATACCAGAGTGGAGGACTAACAAATATAGACAAGTATTTGGTGTCATGCCAAGCATTTATTTTTCCTATCCATGAAATTTCATAGACGGATAAGTTAACGTTTTATGTTGCTATGGTAGTCTCTGTAGAGCTGTACACAAAATGCAATGTGCATCCAAGCCATACACAGGAGAATTGAACTTGTGCCTTTAGAGGGAGAGGAGGTAGGAAATGTGGCAGTTGGCCAGAAGCAAGGGTATATGAGAGTAAAATTACAGGATGAGGATTTTAGAGACTTAAGGCTGTGGCAACATTTAGACAATATTAATTGTGAAACGAGGGTAAAGGAAAAATCCATCCACTGGCTATATTTATACATCATACATGAAGAAATCGAGACAGTTTAGTAATTAAAGGAATATTTGAGCTAAAGTCAAACATGAAAACCAGAGGGCATAAACTAAGGACAGAAACAGTGCTCCAAGGATGTGAATATTTTCTTTTCAAATGGGAGCAGCCACCCTGTAGTGGAAATGATGAGAAGCAATTAGCATGAAGAGTTTTCAAATGCTGTTAAATGATCACAGCCTTTGAAGGAGTCATAAAGTTTTGATCATTATAAGGACTATATACAGCACTTACATATTTTCAACACAATTTATGGTCATTAACTAGTAATTAGCAGAAAAGGTTTCTCACTCCGGGGAAATAAATTGAAATACATTCTTTGCCCTCCTTACTATATAACGTCTCCCATGTCACTCCTCTTAGCTTGCAGTGGATTTAATTCCTTGTTTCTCTCAGTATCTAGTGGGGATCTAAACCTTTATGTTTTGTAGTAGTGTATTTACAGATGATTTAAAACAACCTTAAGAAGTTAGTATTTAAACATCATTAAATATTTAGTACTGAAGGGATGTTAAAAGTTAGCTTCTGTTCTATGAGAACAGCATTAAAGAGCGCAGCAAAAACTTATTAGAACCAGAGCATAACCAAAGTAAGAGAATCAGGAATTGAAGGCTTTTTCTCGAGGAAAACTATGGCTAATGAAAGTATACTCATCATTGCCTTGCAAGTCAACTGCTTTTATTGACAAGCACATAAACTCACCACAGGAGGTACTGAGGGTTATAGTAAGGAGGGAAACCAACATAAACATTAAACCTCACAGTAATAATTTAAAGTAAGTATTATTAAGTTAATTTACAGGTGGAAAAACTGAGACTAAGAAAGGTTAATTTAATAGTCCAAAGGATAGGGTACATGGATGTCAGAACAAAGATTCCAAGTTTATCTGATTCGAAATATCCTTATCTTTTTTCACTACATCGCCTGTACCTCTTTGTTACATGCATGAACAGTGTCTAAGGCTGTCATGCTCTAAGGATTGTACTTCCTGAAGAAAATAGCACGTCTCCAAATTCTTTTAATATAAACTTCAAAACAAGTATTTTCCAAAATGAGTGGAGTAACGGAATAAGGAGGGAAAACCAGAGTCATATTGCTGTTGAGAATTCTGCTTTGTGGCAAAGCATGGGGATTTTCTGATACTGCCTTGTGCTGTTTCTACAGACAGGAAGACAGAGGCACATTCAAATAGAAAACTGGGGTATTATATAGTGCTTCGGAAATGATTAGCCAGCTGTCAAGAGTAATTCACATCTATTAATTCTTGAAGTGCCTCAAACATGACTTAACTCTTTTTATTGTCTTTGTAGGTTCATGTTCATGCCATGTATCTAAGGGGATACTCTGATGGATTGATCAGAGTTCCCATTTATATAGCTATCATTTCTCAGTATATTGAAAGCCACTAAGTATTGGAATCCACTGTATTGACTTTACCATTTTATTACAGTATATTGAATTGTATTCTTTGAGATTCTCATTTCCAAACAGTGAAAGGAATAAATATAAACTATGTCTGACAGGTAAAGAAAGGACAGAGGAGATCAATCCTCTTGAACTTGTTAAAATGACTTTGAGGCCAGCTATTATCTTAAAAAATTATAGAATAAAAATTATTATAAAATTATAAATTACACATTAACGATAGTATAAATTTTTGTCACTGTCACTAAACAACTCTCTTTTGTACCTTCTCATTTAGGGTGTATATCTCTCTCTGTGTGTGTGTGTGTGTGTATAAAACATGTATTATTTTAAATTGAACAGTTTTCACTATTAAAGTTATTGCTAACTCAGTATTTACATACACTCTGTATAGGCTGAGAAGTAGGCAAATGAAAAGAATTAATATTAGGATGAAAATATCAGTTACTAGCCCATTCTTTTTTTTATTACTGAATCACATGTTCATCTTTACTATGTAATGAAAAACAGTTTTAAAATAAAAAAGACAAATAATGAACAGTGTTAACAGTATAAAGATAAAAATCATACAAGCTTTTAAACCGGTGCAGAAAAAAAATCATTTGACAAAAGTCAATACCCATTCATTAAAACCTTAAAAAAACTACTGTACTTAAAAAATAATAAAATAGAAAGAAACCATATTATCTGATAAAAGAGATCTTAAATGCAACCTAAAGCAAACACTGTACTTAAAGACAGAATGTTGAAAGCTTTCTTTATGAGATTAACAATGAGACAGCAATAGCCACTATCAATATCTCTAGTCAACATTTTACTGGAAGTCCTGGTGAGAAAAAAACAGTAAAATATACAGAAATTGGAAAAGAGAAAATAAACTGATAATTTGTTTTGGACCTTCTGCATACATAATCCTATTATTTGAAAATCATTAGACCATTCTTTTGCTTAAAATTTTCAGAAAAAAAACGTTTAAACTTACTTTACAAAACATATTTTGCTGTATCCTCAGGTGCATATCCTAAATTTGATATCATGCAGTTTCCTGTTTATAAAGATTGTGACCATATCCTTAAATTGGACTGATCCAAGGAGTTTTGTGTGGGGCCTCCGTTGAACAGACTCACAAGACTAATATTTGAATAAAAGTAATTAATCAGTGGTAGACATTTCCCTAGGTACTTCATTTTACGGCAGTCTCAGGCTTTTTCAGTAACAAAGTAAGATTATTTATAGCAGTGGTTCTCTAATTTTGGCTTGATCAGAATTGCCTGGAGGGCTTGTTAAAAGATTGCTGGAATTCACTTACAGGTTTTCAGATATATTAGGTCTGGGAATAAGGTACAGGTTGATGGGGGATGGAGCAGAATTTGCATCTCTAAACAGTTCCCTATAGAAGCTGTTAGCTTCTGCATAGTGACCATGCTTTAAGAACTGCTACTCTAGAGGAAGTTATTGAAAGTGTTCAGCCACTGGAATATTCCATAAAATATTTCATAACAAAATATACCAGATTTGTCATAGGAAAGTAATTGTGAACCCATATTCAAAAATACGATTTTGTTTTTATGAATAATTCACAATGTAATTATTTCAAAAGACTTCACCATTAGGTGAAGACATTTTGTTGATGCAACTGTATCATGTAAGTATTTCTTTGAGCTGATCACACAGATAAAATCTATTCAGGCCATAAGGTAAGCTAGACCTCATTTGTTTAAATTAAGCAATGAGGCTAAAACATTGGGATGCATGAAATGCAGAAACCCAAATTGTATTCTATTCAACATTTATCATTATAGAAAAAAATAATAAAACAAAAGTGACAGTTGTTTATTTCAGCTCTCTCTGAGATTTTTTTAACCTTATAACCTGACAGATTTTGACCTTTGTGACCTCTTGTATGAATCACCCACTTCAACTCCTTGATGGGAGATAAAACTAGTAGAATACAGAAAATAGATCAGACACCGGTTATAAGCAGGCCATTTCCTCATATATATTTGACAATGATCAATATGACAGGACCTGATAAAATAAGACTTTCTCAGCTTAACTTTTTTAAAATGGAAGGAAGTGATAGATTGAAGCAAAACAGACATGTTTCAGTAGGGGAAAATATTAATTTGATAAGTATATTGCTTTAAAGTGAACTTCTATTTTTTTGTTTTGAAACTCTGGAGTAGCAAGTTAATGAAAGAAACCTGACAAAATCATAATTCAACTAAAGGATGAATGAAAAACATAAAAATTCCCTTTGACCAAATAAAAGGCAAATTATGGATTAATTATCCAGGAACCAGACCCGAAACAGAGAAATAATGTTTAGGGCCCAGGACACACTTAATGTGTATCATTATTGTGGGAAATATAATTTAATGCCCTAAACAAAGTATAGTTAGGAAGCTTCTGTTTTATTTTATTTTATTATTGTGTTCCCCTCTTCCTGCTACTGGTGATGATAGGTTTTTATAGTTTGAGGTTGTAGTTATGAATTCACTTCCTCAGAATCACCCAGCTCCCTTTCTATATAGTCCTGCACTATGAAACCATGACTGACGGTGATAAGGGGAACAGTGTAGAAGACATTTGGTAGCACCAGTGCAGATATATCTGGGACTCACTAGATATATATTATTCCCCTAAGTTGAGGTGGGCCATAGCAGATTGACCATGGATGCTAATTATTAATTCCCAATCATTTTCCTGAACCACATGGGAATGAAGTGAGCCATGGAAAACATCAAACTATTCAGTTGTAATAGAGAAGATAATCAATGACTTGAAACAAATGCTAATGATAGTCCTGTGAATAGATCCAAAGCTGGCATCTGGGGAAATGTGTGCAGATGCAGTAAAAATGTACAGTGTAACAATTCCAGGAGTATTAGAGAGTAAATTCCATGTCTTGAGTGGCAGAGATGTTCAAAATAAGTATAGAAACCACAAATGAATTTATATCTCAAGCATGGAAAAACAAATCAGCATAATAAAAACATAATACCATGTGTAGAAGAGTATGGCCCTGGGGGCCTTTGGATGGCAGGACTGAGAAACGTGTAAAGGAAAAAGAAAGTATTGAAATGTTTACTTAGGTCGAAATGACTGCTATGTAGGTAAAATATACATGGATTCATTACATGGCAAGAAGGATAAAAATTGTGCAAATAAAAACTCCTACTACTGCTCACAATGGAGTAACAGTAGTGGAGACTGGATTTACTCTCCCACCTGAAACAATTACAACACCAGGAAAAAGATAGGAAGCAATAGCTTTCATGACATTACACACCAAGCAATGAAACACAGTGATCTCTGAGAGACAGAAAATAAATTATGTGAACTGCAAAATTTCCTTGGACATTCCACCAAATATACCTGGATAGCAAAAAAGCACATGAAAAATGCTGAAGGTTTTTACCCATTAGATAAGTGCAAAGTAAAATCACAATGAACTCCTACTTTACATCAATATAAATGTCTGAAACTATTGTAGTTCAATTATATCTCAATAAAGCTATAAAAGTGTAAAGCTATTAAAAATGTAAGTAAATAAGTCTGTACGTAAGATATTGCAAACATGACCTACCTCTATTGGAAAATGTCAACTTTTTTTGGAGGGGTGGGGAGATTAGTTGTAGGAATCCAAAGAGTTACAACCGTAGCTCAGAAAGTAAATGCTTTTGGTTCTGCAGAACTCCAAAAAGTTATCTGTCCAAAGAACTACACTTTTGGATTCATGAGAATGAAACTTACCTTTATGACTAAGAATGTGGAAGCCACGTTTCAAAAATAAATTATATGATATAATTGGAAGGTTTTGGCAGGAAAAAGAATTAGCAATAACTGGAAAGTTAATAAGAGCGAATTAGATCAGTCCTTCAGTTTTTTCATATGACAAATCATGCAACCCCAGCTGTGTGCAAAAGGGTAAGACTTGCCTGGCAAGTTGCCATGTCTAACTGTAACACAAAAAAAATCTCTGCACTTTGGTTGTTTCAAGCCATTCTATTAAAGGTGTAATTGCTGAAATCTTCAGTGCCATTCATTCTTTACAGAGCATTAGTCACTGTGAGTTTGATTTCTAGGATCAGCTTTGGAGCCCTAGCATCCCATTCTTTGAAAGGTTTGTAAAAAATCTCTTATTGCTCTCAGGAACAATCTGTGGTATATTGGACAATAGGGGAAAACTGTAACATCAGATGCTTTGATTACCACCTAGAGTTACTTTAAATGTGTCTGCAAGAATCATAACCAATAACACTAATTAATAGTGTATATTTATTAATTGAAATACAGTGATACTCCTCAGGAGTTCATAATATCTGTTAAAATACTTGGGGATGAATATAGTATCTTGAACTCAAAAAGCTGAAGTTAGGCGAAATATATAGAGAGAGAGTTTGTAAATCTCTTTTTCAGCGAGTGTACTTCAGAGTACAAAGGGAGTCTTTTCTAAGTCCTAATTTCCTTGTGTATCATTCTGAGCAGAAGAAGATTAATGACAAGAGAGGCAAGCATTTATGATGGAAAAAGAGAGGTCTCCAATAAATTGTGTTGGGAAAACCAGACAGCTACATGTAAAAGAATGAAATGAACCCATTTTCATATACCCTATACAAAATAAACTGAAAATGAAGTAAAGACTTAAATGTAAGACCTGAAACCATAAAACTCCTAGAAGAAAACATAGTATGCTCTAAGACATATGTCTTACTAATACTTTTTTGTATCCATCTCCTCGGGCAAGGGCTACAAAAGAAAAAATAAACAAATAGGACTACATCAAACTAAAAAGCTTTGCACAGTGAAGGAAACTATCAAAATGAAAAAGCAGCCTACTGAGTGGGAGAAGATATTTATAAGTAATGTGTGCAATAGGGGTTAATATCCAAAATATATAAAGAACTCATACAACTCAATATCGAAAAAGAAACAATCCAATTAAAAAGTGAGCAGAGGGGCTTCCCTGGTGGCATAGTGGTTAAGAATCCACCTGCCAGTGCAGGGACACAGGTTCGAGCCCTGCTCCGGGAAGATCCCACATGCTGTGGAGCAACTAAGCCCGTGCGCCACAACTACTGAGCCCACGTGCCACAACTACTGAAGAAGCCCATGTGCCTAGAGCCCATGCTCCACAACAAGAGAAACCACCGCAATGAGAATCCCGCGCACGGCAACAAAGAGTAGCCCCCGCTCGCCGTAACCAAAGAAAGCCCACGCGCAGCAACAAAGACTCAACGCAGCCAAAATAAACTAATTAATTAATTAAAAAGAAAAAAAGTGGGCAGAGGATCTGGATAGACATTTTTCCAAACAAGACATACAGATGGCCAACAGACACAGGATAAAATACTCAATATCAGTAATCATCATGGAAATGCAAATCAAAACCACAGATATCACTTCACACCGGCCAGAATGGCTATCATCGAAAACACAAGAAATGGGCTTCCCTGGTGGCGCAGTGGTTGAGAGTCCGCCTGCCGATGCAGGGGACACAGGTTCGTGCCCCGGTCCAGGAGGATCCCACATGCCGCGGAGCGGCTGGGCCCGTAAGCCATGGCCACTGAGCCTGCGCGTCCAGAGCCTGTGCTCCGCATCGGGAGAGGCCACAGCAGTGAGAGGCCTGGGTATGGCAAAAAAAAAAAAAAAAAAAAAAAACTCCACAAGAAATAAGGTGTTGGAGAGGAAGTAGAGAAAAAGAAACCCTCACACACTGTTGGTGAGTAAATTGGCACAACCACTATAGAAAACAGTATAGAGGTTCCTCAAAAAATTAAAAATGGGAAGTGTATTTTCAAGAAGGAATCTGGAGTGAGCTGATCTTTCTCCACCTTTGTTAAGTTCCTGGCTTTTAGCCAATAGGGCTGAAGTACAATGAAAAATTAAAGCTAAGGGCAATGGTTTTTAAGTAATATTAGAGCTTTTCAGTGGACCTTAGGACAGGACAGTAGCCCTTGTTTTAAATTAAATAAGTAGTGATGGGGAAAAAGGAAGTGAAAATTATTAGTGGTTTTTAATTAATTTTAATTGCTTACATTTTGAATAGTAGTTTAGTATCCAGAATCTTTTTTCTCTTGCTGGTGTTGAGGCACAGCCAAATTTCTTCTATTACAAATATTAACAGTAGTGTTTACATCATTACTATGATTAATACAATCCGTGGGATTCTCTTCTGCTCTTTAAAATGAAAACTTTTTTTCCATTTTTCTAAATTGAAGTATGGTTGATTTACAATGTTGTGTTAGTTGCAGGTATACAACAGGGTGATTCAGTTATGTACATATTCTTTTTCATTATAGGTTATTACAAGGTATTGAATATAGTTCCCTGTGCTATACAGTAGGACCTTGTTGTTTATCCATTTTATATATAGTAGTTTGTATCTGCTAATCCCAAACTCCTAATTTATCCCTCTTCTTCCCATTTCCCCTGTGGTAACTGGGGAATGTCTGTGAGTCTGTTTCTGTTGTGTAAATAAGTTCATTTGTATCATATTTTAGATTCCACATGTAGGTGATACCACACGATATTGGTCTTTCTGTCTTATTTCACTTAGTATGAAAATCTCTAGGTCTGTCCATGTTGCTGCAAATGGCATAAAATGAAAACTTTAAATGAACAATTTTCCACTCTGTTTTTCTCAAGGGATACCTGAAAATTTTAAACATTTTAATGCAAAATACTTGGTTCATGGGAAACAAAAGGGAGTAACTGTCAAAAGTTATAGCGCCCTACCCCTACCATGGTCCAGCAACACTTGCCTATGTAGAACTAACAGCATATCTGAGTTCCAGGATATTTGAAATTTAAAATCTTTCAGCTTCATTAGTAATATTAAAAACATAAACATAAGGTTGATGTTATCAACTTTTTCCCCTTATAATACTTAGGTAAGTAGCTTTAAGTGAAAGACTCAACAATTCCTGCTTGATAGCTGACCATAGCAATAAAATGGCATGGAGCTATTTTAGAAATCACCATCGATTTGTGAGTAATTTCAACCTGGTTTACTGCACTTCTAGAATCAGGCCACAGCTCAGACTTTCAAGTGACATTTCCTTTCTGCTTGTAGGCTGCAAGTTGTCGGTTTTAAAATTAGTCTCCCAAATGGTGCATTTATTGACCATCAAAGACACAAGATATTCAAAGTCCTGACTGATAGTTCATAGTTTTCCAACACTTGTTGGAAGTTAGACCAGTCCTTTAAAAAAAAAAAGATAGATTAGTAGCTGCATATCCTTGTTTAAGAAATCTACTATTTTGATCAATCCTTGACATGACAAATGTTAACATTACAAAGAGGTTTTGTCCCCCCATGATATATATCAGTTTTTGAACTAATAAGCTTTTTCTAGTGCTTTAATACAATTATATACAAACCATAGTCATAAAAACAAGTATCATAAAAATATCGAAGTCTAAGTCATAGGATAGGATGAAGACACACCAACTCTTCTGTTACCCTATGCCATTTTAATCTTTTTTGCATGAAGATACAATATCCTTCAAAGTAAGTGCAAGGATTTTGGATGACTCTCCGTGTGTTTGTTTAAAAAATCCTTTATATTTGCCATCCATTATTTTTGAAAGCCAAGAGCATATACCCTGAAGCACTGCTTTCGCAAAGGTACAGAGGAGAAGGAAAGAATTATTCAGAATAAATAAGTAATTGCTATTGAGAACTGCTGATATGCCCACCATGAGCTATGAGCATGTTAAATGTATTAACACATTGATGCTAATAATGGTTCAAGATCATTAAATAGAGACATTTAGTCATTAAAAGCACCATGCAATAAGAAGTCTCCCAGGAATAGCAGGTCTGAACAGTTAAATTTCTAATCTGTAGAAGTTTTCTTTGCAGTTTAATTGTTGCCAATTTTTAATCCTATTTTTCTTAGAAATAACCCTTCTGACTCCCTCAGGGAGTCTTGTTGCTTATCTTTTAGTTATGTATTTTCCTCTGCTTCTAGAATTCTAATTTTAAAGCCCTATTTGGTTATAGCCAGTGAACAAGTTCTTCTTTATTTATCTGAAATCCAAATTTAACTAAATGTCTCTATTTTATCTGGTTGCTCTAGTTTAGAAAAAAGCTGCAGGAAGGGTAAGGTAGACTGAGTGTGGTAGACTGATTTCATTAATGCCTCCACTTCTTTGTCAGTGACTTTTATCATGTGATTTTGGTGTTTCTCTAATAAGGGTGGAGTACATTTCTTCCCACATGTGACTCTTTGGCCAATAGAATGAAGTGGGAATGACGGAGCTGCAGTGCAGAGCCCAGTCCTCAGGAGCTTGTCTATTTCTGTCTCCTCCCTTGTGTCTCATACATCACCATGAAAACATTCTGGAGGATGACAGTGGTGGAGCCAGGCTGAAGCCTCCATGTTGTCCCAGATGAGGCCAGCCTAGATCACCCGACAGCCACCTGAACCAAGACACAGCAGCAGTCCCACATAAGATCGGGGGGAAGCCTAACCAAACTCCATGTATAGTCAGGTGTTAGAGAAATTATATGGTGGTTTGGCACACAGAATTATTGTGGCAATGATATCTTGCACACTGGTTTTTAAAATAATCTTATCCGTGTCTAAGAACTTTGGGCATCATTCCATAAATAATGACTCACTAGGGCCATGGAGATTAAAAATGGAGGGGACTACTCCTTAGAAAGTTTTGGGGATATTTCTGATGAAATAATAAGGACCCCCACCTAGACTTTATTTCATTTTTATTGAAACTAGAAGAAGAAAAAATACACCCATTTCTTCCACCCCCTGCCTCTTATAATCACCAATCTATTCTCTGTATCTATGAGCTTGTTTTTTGTTTGTTTGTTTTTTAGAATCCGTGTATCTAAAGAGAGATCAGGTGGTATTTGTCTTTCTCTGTGTGACGGATATCACTCAGCATAATGTTCTCAAGGTCCATTTGTGTTGTGGCAAATGTCATGATATCATTTTTTATGGCTGAGTAATATTCCATTTTATATATACATGTGGCAGGATTTCTTTATCCATTCATTTATCAATAGATACTTAGCTTGTTTCCACATCTTGGCTGTGGTACATAATGCTGAAATGAACATGGGGGTGCACATATCTTTAGTGTTTTCACTGTCTTCCGATAAATACCCAGAAGTGGAATTGCTGGATCATACCGTAGTTCTACTTTTAATATTTTGAGGACCTGCATATGGTTTTCCATAGTGGCTGCACCAATTTACATTCCCACCAACAGTGCACAAGTGTTCCCTTTTTCTCCACGTTTTCACCAACACTTGTTATTTCTTGTCTTTTTGACAGTAGTCATTTTAATAGGTGTGATGTTATATCTTGTGGCTTTTTTTTTGTTGTTTTTTTGTTTTTTTGTTTTTTTAAGTTTATTTATTTATTTTTTTAATTAGTTTCTGCTTTATAACAAAGTGAATCAGTCATACATATACATCTGTTCCCACATCCCTTCCCTCATGCATCTCCCTCCCTCCCACCCTCCCCATCCCACCCCTCCAGGCGGTCACAAAGCACCGAGCTGATCTCCCTGTGCTCTGCGGCTGCTTCCCACTATCTATCTACCTTACGTTTGGTAGTGTATACACGTCCATGCCTCTCTTTCGCCTTGTCACAGCCCACCCTTCCCCCTCCCCATATCCTCAAGTCCATTCTCAAGTAGGTCTGCGTCTTCATTCCCGTTTTGCCCCTAGGTTCTTCATGACATTTTTTTTTTTTAAATTCCGTATATATGTGTTAGCATACGGTATTTGTCTTTCTCTTTCTGACTAACTTCACTCTGTATGACAGACTCTAGGTCTATCCACCTCATTACAAATAGCTCAGTTTCGTTTCTTTTTATGTCTGAGTAATATTCCATTGTATATATGTGCCACATCTTCTTTATCGATTCATCCGATGATGGACACTTAGGTTGTTTCCAGCTCCGGGCTATTGTGAATAGAGCTGCAATGAACATTTTGGTACATGTCTCTTTTTGAATTATGGTTTTCTCAGGGTATATGCCCAGTAGTGGGATTGCTGGGTCATATGGTAGTTCTATTTGTAGTTTTTTAAGGAACCTCCATACCGTTCTCCATAGTGGCTGTACCAATTCACATTCCCACCAGCAGTGCAAGAGTGTTCCCTTTTCTCCACACCCTCTCCAGCATTTATTGTTTCTAGATTTCTTGATGATGGCCATTCTGACTGGTGTGAGATGATATCTCATTGTAGTTTTGATTTGCATTTCTCTAATGATTAATGATGTTGAGCATTCTTTCATGTGTTTGTTGGCAGTCTGTATATCTTCTTTGGAGAAATGCCTATTTAAGTCTTCTGCCCATTTTTGGATTGGGTTGTCTGTTTTTTTGCTATTGAGCTGCATGAGCTGTTTATAAATTTTGGAGATTAATCCTTTGTCAGTTGCTTCATTTGCAAATATTTTCTCCCATTCTGAGGGTTGTCTTTTGGTCTTCTTTATGGTTTCCTTTGCTGTGCAAAAGCTTTGAAGTTTCATTAGGTCCCATTTGTTTATCTTTGTTTTTATTTCCATTTCTCTAGGAGGTGGGTCCAAAAGGATCTTGCTGTGATTTATGTCATAGAGTGTTCTACCTATGTTTTCCTCTAAGAGTTTGATAGTTTCTGGCCTTACATTTAAGTCTTTAATCCATTTTGAGCTTATTTTTGTGTATGGTGCTAGGGAATGATCTAATCTCAAACTTTTACATGTCCCTGTACAGTTTTCCCAGCACCACTTATTGAAGAGGCTGTCCTTTCTCCACTGTACATTCCTGCCTCCTTTATCAAAGATAAGTTGGCCATATGTGCGTGGGTTTATCTCTGGGCTTTCTATCCTGATCCACTGATCTATCTTTCTGTTTTTATGCCAGTACCAGACTGTCTTAATTACTGTAGCTTTGTAGTATAGTCTGAAGTCAGGGAGCCTGATTCCTCCAGCTCCGTTTTTCGTTCTCAAGATTGCTTTAGCTATTCGGGGCCTTTTGTTTTTCCAAACAAATTTTGAAATTTTTTGTTCTAGTTCTGTGAAAAATGCCATTGGTAGTTTGATAGGGATTGCATTGAATCTGTAGATTGCTTTCGGTAGTAGAGTCATTTTCACAATATTGATTCTTCCAATCCAGGAGCATGGTATATCTCTCCATCTATTTGTATCATCTTTAATTTCTTTCATCAGTGTCTTATAGTTTTCTGCATACAGGTCTTTTGTCTCCTTAGGTAGGTTTATTCCTAGATATTTTATTCTTTTTGTTGCGATGGTAAATGGGAGTGTTTTCTTGATTTCATTTTCAGATTTTTCATCATTAGTGTACAGGAATGCCAGAGATTTCTGTACATTAATTTTATATCCTGCTACTTTACCAAATTCATTGATTAGCTCTAGTAGTTTTTCGGTAGCATCTTTAGGATTCTCTATGTATAGTATCATGTCATCTGCAAACAGTGACAGCTTTACTTCTTCTTTTCCAATTTGGATTCCTTTTATTTCCTTTTCTTCTCTGATTGCTGTGGCTAAAACTTCCAAAACTATGTTGAATAAGAGTGGTGAGAGTGGGCAGCCTTGTCTTGTTCCTGATCTTAGTGGAAATGGTTTCAGTTTTTCACCATTGAGGACAATGTTGGCTGTGGGTTTGTCATATATGGCCTTTATTATGTTGAGGAAAGATCCCTCTATACCTACTTTCTGCAGGGTTTTTATCATAAATGGGTGTTGAATTTTGTCGAAAGCTTTCTCTGCATCTATTGAGATGATCATATGGTTTTTCTCCTTCAACTTGTTAATATGGTGTATTACATTGATTGATTTGCGTATATTGAAGAATCCTTGCATTCCTGGGATAAACCCCACTTGATCATGGTGTATGATCCTTTTAATGTGCTCTTGGATTCTGTTTGCTAGTATTTTGTTGAGGATTTTTGCATCTATGTTCATCAGTGATATTGTCCTGTAGTTTTCTTTCTTTGTGACATCCTTGCCTGGTTTTGGTATCAAGGTGATGTCGGCCTCGTAGAATGAGTTTGGGAGTGTTCCTCCCTCTGCTATATTTTGGAAGAGTTTGAGAAGGATAGGTGTTAGCTCTTCTCTAAATGTTTGATAGAATTCACCTGTGAAGCCATCTGGTCCTGGGCTTTTGTTTGATGGAAGATTTTTAATCACAGTTTCAATTTCAGTGCTTGTGATTGGTCTATTCATATTTTCTATTTCTTCCTGAGTCAGTCTTGGCAGGTTGTGCATTTCTAAGAATGTGTCCATTTCTTCCAGGTTGTCCATTTTATTGGAATAGAGTTGCTTATAGTAATCTCTCATAATCTTTTGTATTTCTGCAGTGTCAGTTGTTACTTCTCCTTTTTCATTTCTAATTCTATTGATTTGAGTCTTCTCCCTTTTTTTCTTGATGAGTCTGGCTAATGGTTTGTCAATTTTGTTTATCTTCTCAAAGAACCAGCTTTTAGTTTGGTTGATCTTTGCTATCGTTTCCTTCATTTCTTTTTCATTTATTTCTGATCTGATCTTTATGATTTCTTTCCTTCTGCTAGCTTTGGGGTATTTTTGTTCTTCTTTCTCTAATTGCTTTAGGTGCAGGGTCAGGTTGTTTACTCGAAATGCTTCCTGTTTCTTAAGGTGGGATTGTATTGCTATAAACTTCCCCCTTAGAACTGCTTTTGCTGCGTCCCATAGGTTTTGGGTCGTCGTGTCTCCATTGTCATTTGTTTCTAGGTATTTTTTAATTTCCTCTTTGATTTCTTCAGTGATCACTTCGTTATTGAGTAGTGTATTGTTTAGCCTCCATGTGTTTGTATTTTTTACACATCTTTTCCTGTAATTGATGTCTAGTCTCATAGCATTGTGGTCGGAGAAGATACTTGATACAATTTCAATTTTCTTAAAATTACCGAGGCTTGATTTGTGACCCAAGATATGATCTATCCTGGAGAATGTTCCATGAGCACTTGAGAAAAATGTGTATTCTGTTGTTTTTGGATGGAATGTCCTATAAATATCAACTAAGTCCATCTCGTTTAATGTATCATTTAAAGCTTGTGTTTCCTTATTTATTTTCATTTTGGATGATCTGTCCATTGGTGAAAGTGGGGTGTTAAAGTCCCCTACTATGATTGTGTTACTGTCGATTTCCCCTTTTATGGCTGTTAGTATTTGCCTTATGTATTGAGGTGCTCCTATGTTGGGTGCATAAATATTTACAATTGTTATATCTTCTTCTTGGATCGATCCCTTTATCGTTATGTAGTGTCCTTCCTTGTCTCTTCTAATAGTCTTTATTTTAAAGTCTATTTTGTCTGATATAAGAATTGCTACTCCAGCTTTCTTTTGATTTCCATTTGCATGGAATATCTTTTTCCATCCCTTTACTTTCAATCTGTATGTGTCTCTAGGTCTGAAGTGGGTCTCTTGTAGACAGCATATATATGGGTCTTGTTTTTGTATCCATTCAGCCACTCTGTGTCTTTTGGTGGGAGCATTTAGTCCATTTACATTTAAGGTAATTATTGATATGTATGTTCCTATTCCCATTTCCTTAATTGCTTTGGGTTCGTTATTGTAGGTATATTCCTTCTGTTGTGTTTCTTGCCTAGAGAAGTTCCTTTAGCATTTGTTGTAAAGCTGGTTTGGTGGTGCTGAACTCTCTCAGCTTTTGCTTGTCTGTAAAGGTTTTAATTTCTCCATCAAATCTGAATGAGATCCTTGCTGGGTAGAGTAATCTAGGTTGCAGGTTTCTCTCCTTCATCACTTTAATTATGTCCTGCCACTCCCTTCTGGCTTGTAGGGTTTCTGCTGAGAGATCAGCTGTTAACCTGATGGGGATTCCCTTGTGTGTTATTTGTTGTTTTTGCCTTGCTGCTTTTAATATGATTTCTTTGTGTTTAATTTTTGACAGTTTGATTAATATGTGTCTTGGTGTATTTCTCCTTGGATTTATTCTGTATGGGACTCTCTGTGCCTCCTGGACTTGATTAACTATTTCCTTTCCCATATTGGGGAAGTTTTCAACTATAATCTCTTCAAATATTTTCTCAGTCCCTTTCTTTTTCTCTTCTTCTTCTGGAACCCCTATAATTCGAATGTTGGTGCGTTTAATGTTGTCCCAGAGATCTCTGAGACTCTCCTCTGTTCTTTTCATTCTTTTTTCTTTATTTTGCTCTGCATCAGTTATTTCCACTATTTTATCTTCCACCTCACTTATCCGTTCTTCTGCCTCAGTTATTCTGCTATTGATCCCATCTAGAGTATTTTTCATTTCATTTATTGTGTTTTTAATCGATGCTTGATTCATCTTTAGTTCTTCTAGGTCCTTGTTAACTGTTTCTTGCATGTTGTCTATTCTATTTCCAAGATTATGGATCATGGAAATAGAATCTTGGATCAGCTTTACTATCATTATTCTGAATTCTTTTTCAGGTAGACTGCCTATTACCTCTTCATTTGTTAGGTCTGGTAGGTGTTTATCTTGCTCCTTCACCTGCTGTGTGTTTTTCTGCCTTCTCATTTTGCTTATGTTACTGTGTTTGGGGTCTCCTTTTTGCCGGCTGCAGATTCGTAGTTCCCGTTGTTTTTGGTGTCTGACCCCAGTGGCTAAGGTTGTTTCAGTAGGTTGTGTAGGCTTCCTGGTGGGGGGGACTAATTCCTGTGCTCTGGTGGTTGAGGCTCGATCTTGTCTTTCTGGTGGACAGGTCCACGTCTGGTGGTGTGTTTTGGGGTGCCTATGGCCTTATTATGTTTTTAGGTAGCCTCTCTGCTAATGGGTGGGGTTGTGTTCCTGCCTTGCTAGTTGCTTGGCATAGGGTGACCTGCACTGTAGCTTGCTGGTCGTTGACTGAAGCTGGGTGCTGGTGTTGGGATGGAGATCTCTGGGAGATTTTCGCTGCTTGATATTATGTGGAGCTGGGAGGTCTCTTGTGGACCCGTGTCCTGAAGTTGGCTCTCCCACTTCAGAGGCACAGCACTGGCTCCTGGCTGCAGCACCAAGAGCCTTTCATCCACCCGGCTCAGAGTAACAGGGAGAAAAAGTAGAAAGAAAGAATTAGTAGAAGAAAGAAAGAGAGAGGGAAAGAAAGGAAGAAGGGAAGAAAGGAAGGAAGGAAGGAAGGAAGAAAGGAGGGAGGGAGGGAGGAAGGATGGAAAGAAAGAAGGAAAGAAAGGAGGGAGGGAGGGAGGAAGGAAAGGAAGAAAGACAGGAGGGAGGGAGGAAGGAAAGAAAAAGAAAGTGGAAAGAAGAAGGGTGGGAGGGAGGAAAGAAAAAGAAAGAAGGAAAGGAGGAGCGGAGGGAGGGAGGGAGGAAGGGAGAGTAGGAAAAAAAGAAAGAGCAGGTAAAGTAAAATAGAATAAAGTATGAAATATAGTAGCGTTATTAAAATTAGAAAGTAATTATTGAAAAAAAAAAAAAAAAAACCGGACCGATAGAACCCTGAGACATATGGTGGAAGCAAAGCTATACAGAGAGAATCTTACACAGAAGATTACACATACACATTCACAAAAAGAGAGCAGGGGGAAAAATCAAAAATCTTGCTCTCCAAGTCCACCTCCTCAATTTGGGATAATTCGTTGTAAAAAGAGGAAAAGGGCGAGAAGTCTGAAATCTTGCTCTCTAAGTCCACCTCCTTAATTTGGAATAATTCGTTGTAAAAAGAGGAAAAGGGGGGAAAGTCTTAAATCTTGTCCTCAAAGTCCACTTCCTCAATTTGGGATGATTCGCTGTCCATTCATGCACTCCACAGACGCAGGGCACATCAAATGGACCGTGGAGCTTTAATCCGCTGCCTCCGAGGCTGCACAGAGAGATTTCCCTGCCTCTGCTCTCACAGCTCCCGGGTCTCAGCCTTGGACCTGGCCCCGCCTCTGCGCGTAGGTCGCCGGAGGGCGTCCGTTCTTCGCTCAGACAGGACGGGTTTAAAGGAGCCGCTGATTCGGGGGCTCTGGCTCACTCAGGCAGAGGGGAGGGAGGGGCGCGCAGTGTGGGGCGGGCCTGCGGCGGCAGAGGCCGGCGTGACGTTGCAGCAGCCCGTGGCGCTCCGTGCGCTTTCCCGGGAAAGCCGTCCCCGGGTCTCGGGGACCCCGGCAGTGGCGGGGTGCACAGGCCCCCCGGAAGGCGGGGCGGACAGTGACCCGCGCTCGCACACAGGCCCCGCGAGGGCGGCGGCAGCGGCGGCGGCGGGCCGCGGCGGGCGGCGGTGGCGGCGGCGGCGGCGGCGGGCGGCGGCGGCGGGCGGCGGCGGCGGCGGCCCACGCCCGTCTCCGAGGTCCGTGCCTTACCCGCGGCTCGTGCCTGTCTCCGGCGCTTCCCCAAGCAGCCCTCTTAATGCCCTCTCCTCGCGCACCAGGAAACAAAAGGGAAAAAAGTCTCTTGCCTCTTCAGCAGCTCCAGACCCTTTCCCCGGACTCCCTCCGGGCTAGCCGTGGTGCACTAACCCCTTCAGGCTCTCTTCCTGCCGCCAGCCCCAGTCCTCTCCCTGCGCTCCGACTGAAAGCCGATACCCGAGCCTCAGCTCCCAGCCCCGCCCGCCACGGCGGCCGAGCAGACAAGCCTCTCGGGCTGGTGTGTGCCTGAGGGCACCGGTCCTCTGTGCCAGAATCTCTCCGCTTTGCCCTCCGCACCCCTGTTGCTGTGCTCTCCTCCGCTACTCCGAAGCTTTCCCCCTCCGCCACCTACAGTCTCCGCCCGCGAAGGGGCTTGTAGTGTGTAGAAACCTTCCCCCCTTCACGGCTCCCTCCCACTGGTGCAGGTCCCGTCCCTATCCTATTGTCTCTGTTTATTCTTTTTTTCTTTTGCCCTACCCAGGTATGTGGGGAGCTTCTTGCCTTTTGGGGGGTCTGAGGTCTTCTGTCAGCGTTCAGTAGGTGTTCTGTAGGAGTTGTTCCACGTGTAGATGAATTTCTGATGTATCTGTGGGGAGGAAGGTGATCTCCGCGTCTTACTCTTCCGCCATCTTCCTCCGGGGTCCTATCTTGTGGCTTTGATTTGTATTTCCCTGGTAGTTAATGATGTTGAGCATTTTTTGTGCACCTGTTGACCATCTCTATATCTTCTTTGGAAAAATGTCTATTCAGATCTTCTGCCCATTTTTAATTGATCTTTTTTTTCTTTTGCTATTGAGTTGTATGAGTTCTTTATACATTTTGGATGTTATATAGGCTTTGAAAGTGTAAAAACATTCCTGGGTAAAACAGAATTGGTGACAGATTTGATAAAGAGGTAAAGTAAAATAAGGAGTTACAGGCAAAGTAAAGGATTTCGTCTTTGACTGCATGAATGGATGATATTGTTATTAAATGAGTTATGAAAAATGGGAATAACAAGTTTAGGGCATAAACTATGATGAAGGTAATATAGTTTTCAACAGACATTTTGAATCTGAGGTGTATTGAGGCATCTGGTTTTAGATGATGGGTTGGAAGAGTGGGTTAAGATCTTAAGATAGAGAATGAGATGGAGACAAATTTGAAACCTTAGTGTAAGTGTAAAAATAAGATACTCCAATGAAGAAAAAAAGTGATTGCTGAAGGAATATTGAAGAGTACATTATTTAAAGAGGCAAGGCAGAAGGAGAGAGCTAGAAACACAGTGAAGTAAAAAAAGAGGTTGAGATGGCAAATAAGTCTATGAAAAGATGCTCCAAAGCATATGTCATCAGGGAGCTGCAAATTAAAACAATGAGATACAACTACACACATATTAGAATGGGTAAAATCCAGAATAGTAACACCACCAAGTGCTGACGAGAATGTTTTTGATTGTTATGCTTTCTTGATCAGTTGATTGTTTTACTATTATGAAAAGTCTCCCTAACTCTGGTAAGACTTATTACTTTGAAGTCTGCATTTGCTGATACTGATATCAATGTACAAGCCTTGTAAGCAGAAAACTTACGTGATACATATTTTTCTATATTTTTCATCCTATATCTATTTTTATAGTGTGCATTGTTATTCACATCAAATAGTTTCTTGCTTTTTCAAAATCTGGTATGAAACCCCCTGCCTCTTATTGGATTGTTTTTGCTGTTTATATTTAATGTAATTTTTATGATATCTGGTTTGTCAACTACCTGTATACTTATTTTCCATTTATCACTTCCTTTTTCTTTTTGTTCCTCTTGTTATTCCTCTTTCACTTTTCCCTGGCTTAATTGACAGTTTTTAGCATTCTATTCCTTTCATCTTTATGCTTTTTAGTCACATCTACTATTTTACTATTAACTTTCAGTGCTTTCACTAGTTTGACAATATTCAATTTTATCAGATTTCTTAATTTCAAATTTTAATTACTTCACACTTTACTCAGTGTGGTCCTTTTCTTTCAACAGCCAAATTCTCTCTAGTTTCATTTACTTGTTTGTATCTTCAAGTGATGACTTTTCATGTATTTCTGGCCTGTGTAACTGTTATTGGCAGGAAGATTTTTTTGATATAAATTACTCCACTATTATCAGAAATGGAAGTCCTCATTTAGTGTTATACACATTATAACATGGATTAGAATCTTAAGACTACCTAACAAAACAGCATTATCAAATATTTCTAGCATGTTATTAGAACTACTCCACAGATTTCATGTGTAATTAAACGTGTGTATTTATATGTTGTTATGTTAGATCTGGAATTCCCTGCTTTGATACTCATGATTGAATGAATCTTTAATCACTCAGAATGTTTATTCAAATTATGTTAGTAGCCTTGCCTCTTTCTCTGTTGGGTTGCTTGTTCAAAACAATAAACTTCAGGTATATGTTTCATGCAGCTCAGAAGCATGTCTTCATGTTTATTTAGTGGAAGAGATTACAAAGTAGGGCATCTTCTCTTTCCTGAAGAAATTTGCCATGTAGCTGAGAACATCAAATATATTAAGCCAGTTTCAGATTTTTTAACTCAAATAAAATGTACAAGGAGAGTGCAAATTTATTTGTCATAAGGTTTAGTAAAGGGTACAATTTCTATTTTAAATATATATTCTATCTTTTTTTTTTTTTTTACTCTAAATCAAAGTAGTTTTTAAGCTAGGACTTCTGAAGATCACTCACTAGTTAGAATTTCTATAAAGTAATTTAGGATCCATGCAAGAGACATATTGAAAAAGTCTTTTTAAGTTGAAATGAGGACTTCATCTCTTTCAAATGCATTCATAGAAAATTTTCAAGACCACTGAATTGGAAGTTCATATTTTGGCATATTCTGCTGTTTCTGTGCTCCATGGGTATACGTGGATTTGTTTATATGTGTGTATTTGTGTGTGGAAAGAATGTGATATAACCTATGACCTCTATGGTTTTTTCTGTTAATCTTCCGCTACAATTATCTTGATTAAAAAAAAAACTCAGTACATTTACTATGCATTTACCTTTTGCACTATATCTAGATATTTAAACATTATTACATGGTGATTATCAGAGAGCTAAATCATTTGCATGGACAAATGCATTTTAAAGTATTCTATCCAAAATTGAAATATACTTGGTGGGTAGAGCCGTAATCTATAAAACGCAGTTTTCCACTCTAAATAATGGACTGTCTGGGTACTTCTGAACTATTCTTTGTACAGAATTTGCCATTATTCTTCAGGTTGATGTGAATTTCTTCTACATGATTATCTGATTTGTTTATAATGCTGCACCATCAAAATGCAAGCACAGTTTCAGAATACAGTTTGCCTCATGCATCAAACTCCATTGCTCTTTTACACATTTTGTAGCATGAATATCAAACTTATTTCAAATTAATTCAGCTCTTCACTGACTGGAGTGTGAAAATCTCATATAAAAGGTGAAAAAGCACAAGACAGAGCAAAAGAACGCTGGGTCATGTGAACCACCATATATTTTCCAGTTGCTAAGGGGACAGGCAGCCTTGTAAAACTAGTGATTGCCCTCGAAATTGTCTCTTTTCATCCCTCTGTGTATTTTATGCTTATTTTAGAGGCTAAAAAGAGCTGGATTTACTTGCTTGTAGAATACAATTTATATTTTAGTCTCCTGTGTTCAATTTTACATTTTCCAAAGCGTAAATTTAATAAATCTAAGTTAACACTTCTCCAATGAATACAGGCAACACAACATCCTATTTCTGAGCTGTTAAGAGGTTTTGGCACAAACTCTAGAATCATGACACTGGGGCTGTATAAACATATTATTCAAAATGTCTTTCTGTTGCTGGCAAATGATGTGCAATTAAAAATTAAATCATTTGGGCTTCCCTGGTGGTGCAGTGGTTGAGAGTCCGCCTGCCGATGCAGGGGACACGGGTTCGTGCCCCGGTCCAGGAAGATCCCACATGCCGCGGAGCGGCTGGGCCCGTGAGCCATGGCCACTGAGCCTGCGCATCTGGAGCCTGTGCTCCGCAATGGGAGAGGCCAGAGCAGTGAGAGGCCCGTGTACCAAAAAAAAAAAAAAAAAAAAAAAAAAATTAAATCATTTGATTTTTTTTGAGGTTTAAGTATAAAGCTCAAAAAAATACAAAACACATTTAGAAATTGAAGGTCAAAGACTCAGGATACCTGCAAAAGTACTCAAAGAAATACATTACTACATTTTGAGATAGCTCTATTCTATGAACCCCTGGATTACATCCTGTTTTTCTGCACAAAAATAATAGGTACTCTACTTGAAACAGTATGTACTTTATGTGGAACAGAAGTCTTTAAAAGGGACCCATAACCACAGCTTCAAAACAAACTTGAAAAACAAAAATAGAGGAGTTTCTTTTGTATTAATGTAGAGAAGTGCCTACAAAAACAAATATTCATGTAAGATCTTTTCAGTGTGGTGTGAAAGTTTATGCCTAAAAGTATCAAAATTCCATAATAAAAAAAGTTAATTTCATGAATGCCATTAGATAAATCTCTTTCCTAGGAATAAAAAATGGAAAGATATCTTTAGGGACTTTTTAACAACTATTATTTACATGGTACCCTTTATACTCATGTGACCCAATTCAGTAAGAAGGGGTGGGTTTGCTTTTTTTTTTTCTGAATTATAATTATCTTAGTAACTTGCAAAGGGGTGATAATCTTCCATCCTGTAAAATATTCCATTGCTTGCTATTCAAGACTTGACTCTTGGTCTCCAATTTGAGTATATAAGTATACATGGGCAATGTGTGCACATAAACAAGTACATACATACACATACACATACATACTAATTAGGAGATGAATATTTGGCATCTAGCTTCTCTTCTTTCACTAGTAATTCAGGCAGTGTTTAAAACCTTAAAAAAAAACTTTCTAAATCCCAGTAGTTTGCATAGTATAAGTAAAATAATGCATTGAATATTTCAGTATCTGCAGGGTGGAAAAATAAAACTAATTCTCAATATTTAATATTTGAAATAACTTCTTAAGTTTCCTTTTATTTCTTTGTTCAGGTGATATTTTCTATTTTTAATTCTTTTCTTAAAGGTAATTTCCTATAGTTCAGAAATTTTGTTTTCCTTGAAGACAATATCCCAAGCTCACATACTCTCAAAGGCTTCGAAGCAGTAAATACTTTTCTTTATCCCCACATTTCAACTTAGTTATCTAATTAATCCATATTTACTTTCCATATACAATAAAATGAATGAATGAGTATCAAGAAGTTTAAATTAATAATACCTTTACTATCATCTCTAACCTTGGCAGGGCAATAGGAAGAACAGAAATAGACATTGTTCAACCTATATTCTCAGAAGAAAAGGAATGTTTTAATTTTTATACAATTCACAAAGCCTTACAGTGTCCTTGACTCTAAAATGCAATGTAATATCACACAAAGTAACTTTTATTTCTCTGTGGGTATTGTCTGTAAAGCAAGGCAGAATTCTTTGAGAAGCAAAAGGAAAGCTTTGAATGGCACTTTTTCAAGTAAAAAGTAACTCCATCACTAATATTTCCCATCGAATGTATCTCCAAAGAGAGTAGAAGATGAGGGCAGTTAAATGCGCTGTTGTATTTTAATAAAAACTTATTTCTCTTGGGTGGATCTCAGCTCTTCCTTTGAAGCTTCCCAGCAGTTCTTAGGCTCTACTCTTTGTCTTCTGCTTTGCTTCTGAAATAGATGAACTCAGACAGCTTTAGATTATCACCATCCCTAAATACTTTATTAATAAATTTATCACACAGTGGTTTACTTCTTTCAAGAAGATGTATATATTTGGAATGTCAGGGTCAATAAAATCCCGAAGAGAAATCATTTCTTTTAGAAGTCTGATTGTTTGAGTTTTTATAGATTTGAGAAGAAAGAGTTGTCACTCAACAGATGGGGTCTTTTAAGAGTTCACAGAATCCGTGAACACAGATTTTTAAAACCTTTAGCCATACAAAACCAAATATTTAAGCACAAAAGGCATTAAATAAATATCTCAGCAATTTAAAATGTAATATTAAAACTGGAGTAGTCAGACAGTGATGAGTAGTCATTTAGGCTTTCACGCTGGGGCTGTCTTTTGATAACTCAACATAATCCTTAAAGACATGTCAGTGGACACATGCAAAATAATATATTCTCTTTGGGGCTTCGTTTTCGTGGTCGGTGTAAAGAGTTTTTGGACAGTACCATCCTAGGATCTTTGTCTCTTCCTTGCTGATAGAAATAAATGAGGCAAGAATGCAGTTTCTACTTTTATAATTGGCCAAATAAGTAATATATTAATAATTGCTTTATTATTGTCTGGAGCTGAAATTTCCTCCAGAATTTCAAAGGTGTTTCTATCAATACTTTTCTAGACATACTTTTAAAAAAATGTTGTAAGAATGCTTGGGCTAATGGAAAGAGTCTTTTCATTTGTAATGGCTTTAGAGTTAAATGATGTAGGTCACTCAAGGTGCTCACCATGATCCACCCCACAAGAACTGTCCCAAATGACCACCAGAAATAATCATGTTGTTAAATAAGCCATGAAGAGAGGTTACTTCCATTCGTTCACCCATTTGACTTCATTTTTTTCAAAGCAACTCAGGAAAAGTACGATTTCAGTTTGGTAAGATTTCTGTTTATTTAGCAAATGAAGTGCCAGCTACTGTTCTAAGTACTTTATAAGTATTAACATATTTAATTTCTTTTAGCATCCATATAAAACAGATTCTATTGTCATGCTTACTGCATAGATGAAAACCTTGAGCCATAGCAAGGCACATCTCTTGCCCAGAATCACTCAGATAATTGGCTCCCGACCCAGAAGCTGGTTCTAGTGGCTGTACCAAGCAGTACCATGCTGTCTCTCCTAAGGACTGCTTCTGAAAACTCCATCTCAAGGGGGGTGTGTGTACAGCTGGTGACCCTAGTAGATCAGGAATTAGAAGGTCGATGATACTCATCTTTTTTACAAAACTATATTGAGTGTGGTGGGATTTGGGAAGGTAGGGAAAGTTTTATTTGATTTCTGGTCATAATCAGTAAGTTCAAGGGTGCTGAGCCCTCACTGCTGCCAAAGTGCTTATTCCATTTCTCTAATCCTTCCACGTTTCCTTATCCCTAGAAATCGACTTCTTGCCTTTCTGCTCCTCAATCATCAAGATGTCTCTCCCCCTCCTCGTTTTCTGCTGATGACTTTGCTCTCTAGTTCTGCAAGAACGTCAACAATTAGATGAGAACTGCTACATGTTTCCACTAGACATCTATCAAGCTACCTCCCTTGGTAGCAATATGCCCTGTCTTCTTCCTTGTCTAAGGCCCAACCTTTATGCACTAGACCCGTTTTCCTCTCACCTCAGAGAGAGATATCACTTGAATTATCTCCCTTGCATCAGATTACAAAAATATTTCACTGTTGTCCCATCTTTGAAAAACTCTCCCTTGACCCTGCATTCTCTTCTGCTTCCTCATTTTTCCATCGCTGTCTGCAATATAACTACTGTTAAGCCCTCCAGCCAAAGACCACCAGTAATAGACCTTTAGTTCACCAAAGTTGGGTTTAATTACTCATTGCAAAGGAGAACAACCAATGCAGAGTTGTTGAGTCTCTCAGTAAGAGGATGTTAGAAAAGACATATTATTGGAGCTTGTGTGGGAAAAGTTCAAGAAACCAGGGCTTTCTATGAATTAGATGCTATCAGGAAGTGAGGATAATTCCCTGAGTGACTATCTTAATCTTATCTAAGACATAAGGAATAAAGGGAAGATAAAGCCATTGGGTACATTATGCCTACTGATAATATAATCAAGTGTTAAAGAGATAATTTAAACTTCAGGGAAAGATATTTAAACTTATTAATAGTATTAATTTCATATAAAATTATAATTACATCTTCTCTTTTGCCAGCCATTAAAACAGATAAAGTATGGGACCTCCCCCTGCCCCATATTATTGAATTTAGTTAGAGTGTACTTGTCAAATTTACCCTCTGATCATATATAATAATTTAAATTTCTTAATTATTTTAATATACAAAATGTTTCACTCACATACTCTGGCTCTATCAATTAGGAGAGTTGGTTTGTTTTTTTTTTTTACATCTTTGTTGGAGTATAATTGCTTACAATGGTGTGTTAGTTTCTGCTTTATAACAGAGTGAATCAGTTATACATATACATATGTTCCCATATCTCCTCCCTCTTGCGTCTCCCTCCCTCCCACCCTCCCTAACCCACCCCTCTAGGTGGTCACAAAGCACCGAGCTGATCTCCCTGTGCTATGTGGCTGCTTCCCACTAGCTATCTATTTTACGTTTGGTAGTATATATATGTCCATGCCACTCTCTCGCTTTGTCACAGCTTACACTTCCCCCTCCCCATATCCTCAAGTCCGTTCTCTAGTAGGTCTGTGTCTTTATTCCTGTCTGACTGCTAGGTTCTTCATGACATTTTTTTCCCCTTAAATTCCATATATATGTGTTAGCATATGGTATTTGTCTTTCTCTTTCTGACTTATTTCACTCTGTATGACAGACTCTAGGTCTATCCACCTCATTACAAATAGCTCAATTTCATTTCTTTTATGGCTGAGTAATATTCCATTGTATATATGTGCCACATCTTCTTTATCCATTCATCTGATGATGGACACTTAGGTTGTTTCCATGTCCTGGCTATTGTAAATAGAGCTGCAATTACAATGAACTTCTTGGGAGTTTCTGTGAACTGTCTCATTCACAGTGGTTTGTTCCTCTGTTTAGTGATTTTTAATCAATCATTCATATTTGATTGAAAATCATCCGGCAGCTAGGGGTACACATGGCCTCTAATGATGTTGGCCCAGCACTGGTTGACAGCTGCCCACAGGCCATCTTCAGTGTCCCTGTTTGTTTATCGATCACCTTCAAGGTATTTAGCTTTTTCTTTAAGCAATTTTTTTCTTTCTTTTTGCAAAGGTTTAGGTATTTTTGGAATTGTCCACAGTCTTGTGAGCCAACAATGCAGTAGAGGTATAGGAATCTGCAGAGTGTGACCCTCAGAAGATCTCGTCTGCCATACTGCTATGACATTGTCCATTCTTAGGACAATGAACCCCCTCAAAGAGATGATAGGCAATGGGGTGGAACATAGTGATGAAGTGCTAGATTATTGGTGATTAAAAACATTTGTTTTCTCATTACTTTGAAACAAAGAATTTAATGCCATTTTCCCAAGTAGGACTTTTTTTTTTTTAAAGAATAAAGAAGTCTCACACTCTTCGTAACTAAACTAAAGCCTAATTAAGATGAGAGAGTCTGATTGTGAAGTGAGTTTCAATTCTCTTCTTATCCTTCCAAACTAGAACACCATTTTTTTGAATGTCTTCTCTTTCATCTCTCCTACCTACTTCACGTTTCCTTTTGGATAAGTTACAGTTATTCTGGGCTTCAATTTTGCTTCATTAAATAAAAGGTATAACATTGCCTTTCTTGGGTAATTCACAGGTTTGTAAGAAACTTGAAATCACATATTGTGTTGGATTGTTCTGAAACGTAAAATGACATATCTATGGGACATTTTTATTAAGATAATGTTACATAAGAATCGGTCACTCAGAAAAAAACATCAAACTTGAATCACAGTAGGACTCATTTTCTGTACCAAGTTGTCAGAAGCTATAAATTGGAAGCCAAGTTGGCACTGACAGTCAGTTGAGAATGAAGACTATAGAAGTAGCCATTGTAGGGTCTCTCAGGTCTTTGGAGTTATCAGGATTTTGGGAAATTATTTTCTTCTATAATAACTTAATCTGCAATGTTTCTTAACTGTTTTAACACAACAAAGCACACATCAAGAAAACGTGCAACAAAGTGAGCACTTATCACTGCCTGGTCTCTCGACTTGATTCATATTCATTGTGCACTTTGTACACACATATATACCAGCATCCTTCTGAAATAGCTCTTTATTTCCTATATCAGCTGAAAAAAAATCTCAAATCCTTAATACTCTAGAAGATTGTCTGCCTGAAATGGAGTGCATGAGCTGAACAAAAACCATCTCTTCAGGTTCTGACATACATTCAAACCTCCAGTTTGTACTTAATGTCTCATTTCCAAGGCTAAGTGGAACTGGATTTTCAGGATCGATTTTGTGGTCAATCTAATTAGCCTTTTTGAAACTCTTTTATATCTGTTTATTCAAGTCACTCATATAAGCAGAAACGTTGTAGAAAAAATGGATTATTTTTAACATAATTATAATAGAACCTCAAAAATAAGCACTAATGGGCTTCCCTGGTGGCGCAGTTGTTGAGAGTCCACCTGCCGATGCAGGGGACATGGGTTCATGCCCTGGTCCAGGAAAGATTCCACATGCTGTGGAGCAGCTAGGCCCGTGAGCCATGGCTGCTGAGCCTGTGTGTCCGGAGCCTGTGCTCCGCAACAGGAGAGGCCACAACAGTGAGAGGCCTGCATACTGCAAAAAAAAAAAAAAAAAAGGCACTAATAGTTTCATTGAATTGTATTTTACTTAAGTGAATTTCTCATGTCTCTAAATTTTGAGAAAGAAATTCTGAAATCTGTGGTAGAGAACAGCTTTACAAATGTGCAGTATATTTTCAACATGCCCACATAATTTAATTGTAGATGTTGGATCTGATAGTCATAATTATCTTAAAAAATTAAAACAAAATGTTAAAAGCCATTAGCTTCACTTTTACATTTAGCTTCAAATTGTGTGTGTGTGTGTAATGTGCATGTGTGTATGCTCAGTATATATAATGCTCAATATATGTAATATATGCAATTTGAAGTCTAATATATATTAAACTTGTATAGTGAGTTCTTTTTCCTTCTTTTGGCCTTTAAAATTATTACAGGTAAAATGCAATTGCTATATAGTTATCTGATCTGTTTTAAAAAGTTGATTACTTTTGAAGTATTGGTCATATTTAACCTGCTATATACATACTCCAGATCTGGATAAACAAAAAACGTAGTGTTCATTAAAAAATACAGCAGTAAGGTAGTGAATCATATAATTTTTCCTGCTTATAAAAATATAAGCCATTAGCAGCATAATTTGATTAATTAATGCAGTGAAACTGTAAGAGTTAATTTTGTGATTGTATGTTGTATCAACATTCTCAGTAGTTACATAGCTACTAATGTATTTGTTTATAATGCTTGTTCATATGTGCTTTGAATGACCAGACAACCAATAGCTAAAGCTGAGGTATTCATTTTATGAGTAGACTATCACTGACAAATCAGTAGTAGTTGTGCATATTAATTTTTAATCTCTGACGGCTTCTTATAAAAAGCTAAGCTACTGGAAGATATTGAAAATGCTTTCGAGTCAGGAAAACAAGAGTACAGGATGGTTTTCATGTTAAGTAAATATTGTACTCTAATTCTTTTAAGTGTATAAATGGTTAATTACACATGTCATTCAGGACTGACAAAATTATTGAATTCTCTAGAACCTCACTTTATTTCTTCTGGATATCTGGAAGATCACCTAACCTACACTCATTGTTTCATTGTTGTCTTTGAATAACCTTCTCTATTCCAGTGTATCTCTGATCTGTAATAAGGCTGGGATCATGTGAAGTCATTCATCTTCCACTTAAGTCTTCCTTGTGAGTGGGAAAGAATTGTGATTTGTATTCCCTTGCCCATGCTGATATCCTTAATTCTTATTAATGATGGAATTAGTTTGATTTGGATCCCAACATTTAAAGACCTTACAAAATAACTGTTTTTGAGTAGTGGCTTCCATTAATCATACCAATTGTCTCTCTTCCCAACTTAGAATACTAATTGCATGTTTTTTCCCTTAATGCATATTTCCCAAAACAGAAATTATCCATGTTTACCATATAACAATAAATCTAATCAACCTTATTATATAATTTCCATAATAAAGCCTTACATTTTTACAGTGTTTTACAGTTTACACAGCATTTTCACTTAATCATCTCACAAGCCTCTGGAACAGACAGGATAGTAATTAACTCAATTTTAATCATGAAGATATAAAGGCTCAGGGAATTAGAATGGCATCCAGGGCACAGCAAAAATGTGCTGTAACTGGCTTCTGACCCAGATTTTATAACCACAGACTAGGGGTGCTTCCTCATACACCAGTGACACTCAAAAAGCCAAAGCCTGGTGACATTCCACAGTAAGTAATTCACACTCCATATTCTGTGCTAACAATGAGACAGCATCGGCGCAATTAAAATAACAGAGGGGGTGGAGTCAAGATGGTGGACTAGGAGGATGGTGAATTTGCGTCTCCTCACAACTAGGGCACCTACCAGGCACTGGTGGGAGATCACAGACACCTAAGGGGACGGGAGGAACCCCCAGTGACTGGGTAGGACGTGGGGCATGGGGGGAGTGAGTCGGGAGGAGAAGTGGAGGCGGAACGGGACTGGCACCCCTAAGGGGCGGCTGGGGGAGGGGAAGGGATTCCACGCCCAAAGGGGGAAATTGGGGGACCACTGGGAAGGCAGAGGATCAAAAGAGAGTGTGGCCAGGTTTCCCCTGCCCACTTGGGCCCCCAGGAACCCGCTGAGATCCAGGCCTGATCCTCTGCCCACCAGGCCCACTCCAGACACACGGGTCCTGAGGGAGTGGGAGGGAGGGAAGGGGGAGCAAAAGTAAAGGCCAGACCTCCGGGATGGCACCCCTGAGGGTCGGCTGGGGGAGGGGAGGAGTTCCTACACCCAGCGGGACCCACCCACTGTTAGGGGTCCAGCAGGGATGGGGGAGACCCCTGGAGAGATGGTAGGGGAGGGGCATGAAGGAACAGAAGGGAACGGGGCCAGTGCTTTCCCTATCCACTCAGGCACTGGGAAGCCTTTTGGGCTCCCGGGCCTAATCCTCTGCCCTCAGAATCTCCCTCCTGCTCAGAGCCCAAGCACCCCCCCTATACCCCCATCCAGGGCCTGACCTCTACACTCGGAGACCCCCTCTGAGATGCCCTCCAACCGTGCTGGGCCTAAACCCCACCTACACACCCTCACTCAGGGTCTTACCTCCAAACTCCAGAAGCCCACACTCCGGGCACTCCTTTCCACATGCTGCCTCTCCCCTTCTGGTAGGTCCTAAGCAGAGGCCCTGCCCCATGCTCAAACGTCACCACACCCCCAGCTGCTTAGGTCCTGCCCCACCCAAAACCCCACCCCTGCCTAAGTTCCACCCCCACCCCCACCTAAACTCCACCCCCATAGCCAAGGGCCTGAGCTCCTGTGGTGGAAGCTCAGAGTCCAAACTGCTGGACTAACAGAGAATCTCAGACCCCAGGGAATATTAATCAGACTGAGGCCTCCTGGAGGTCCTCATCTCACCACCAAGACCCAGCTCTATCCAAGTGCCTGCAAACTCCAGTGTTGGACGTCTCAGGCCAAACAACCAGTAAGACAGGAATACAGCACCACCCCTCAAAAAAAAAAAAGAAACAACAGAAAAATCTGTTACACACAAAGGAGCAAGGTAAAAACCTACAAGACCAGATAAATGAAGATGAAACAGGCAACCTACCTGAAAAAGAATGCAGGATAATGATAGTAAAGATGATCCAAAATCTCGGAAACAGAATGGAGAAAATACAAGAAACATTTAACAAGGATCTAGAAGAACTAAAGAGCAAACAAACAGTGATGAACAACACAATTAACTGAAATTAAAAATACTCTAAAAGGAATCAATAACAGAATAACTGAGGCAGAAGAACGGATAAGTGAGTTGGAAGATAAAATGGTGGAAATAACTGCCAGGGAGCATAATAAAGAAAAAGATTGAAAAGAATTGAGGGCAATCTCAGAGACATGTGGGACAACATTAAAAGCACCAACATTCAAATTAGAGGGGTCCCAGAAGAAGAAGAGAAAAAGAAAGTGTCTGAGAAAATATTTGAAGAGATTATAGTCGAAAACTTCCCTAACATGGGAAAAGAAATAGTCAATCAAGTCCAGGAAGCACAGAGAGTACCATACAGGATAAATCCAAAGAGAAACACGCTGTGACACATATTAATCAAACTGTCAAAAATTAAATATAAAGAAAAAGTATTAAAAGCAGCAAGGGAAAAACAACAAATATAAGGGAATCCCCATAAGGTTAACAGCTGCTCTTTCAGCAAAAACTCTGCAAGCCAGAAGGGAGTGGCAGGACAT
Source organism: Mesoplodon bidens (assembly GCF_964165515.1). Classification (NCBI taxonomy): domain Eukaryota; kingdom Metazoa; phylum Chordata; class Mammalia; order Artiodactyla; family Ziphiidae; genus Mesoplodon; species Mesoplodon bidens. The sequence goes on along the minus strand of NC_138169.1, from coordinate 79,214,726 downwards.
ATTTAAAGTGATGAAAAGGGAAAAACCTACAATGAAGATTACTCTATCCAGCAAGGACCTCATTCAGATTCCACGGAGAAATTAAAACCTTTACAGATAAGCAAAACTAAAGCAAATCCTAAAGCACCACCAAACCAGTGTACCACTAAAGCACCACAAAACCAGCTTTACAGCAAATGCTAAAGGAACTTCTCTAGGCAGGAAACACAAGAGAAGGAAAAGACCTACAATAACAAACCCAAAACAATTAAGAAAATGGTGATAGGAACATACATATTGATAATTACCTAAAATGTAAATGGAATAAATGCTCCAACCAAAAGACATAGACTGGCTGAATGGATACAAAAACAAGACCAATACATATGCTGTCTACAAGAGATGCACTTCAAACTTAGGGACACATACAGACTGAAAGTGAGGGGATGGAAAAAGATATTCCATGCAAATGGAAATGAAAAGAAAGCGGGAGTAGCAATTCTCATATCAGACAAAATAGAGTTTAAAATAAAGACTATTACAAGAGACAAGGATACTACATAATGATCAAGGGATCAGTCCAAGAAGAATATATAACAATTGTAAATATTTATGCATCCAACATAAGAGCACCTCAATACATAAGGCAAATGCTAACAGCCATAAAAGGGGAAATTGACAGTAACACACTCATAATAGGGGACTTTAACACCCCACTTTCACCAATGGACAGATCATCCAAAATGAAAATAAATAAGGAAACATAAGCTTTAAATGACACATTAAACAAGGTGGACTTAATTGACATTTATAGGGCATTCCATCCAAAAACAACAGAATACACTTTCTTCTCAAGTGCTCATGGAAGATTCTCCAGGATAGACCATATCTTGGGTCACAAATCAAACCTTGGTAAATTTAAGAAAATTGAAATCATATCAAGTATCTTTTCTGACAGCAATGCTATGGGACTATATATCAATTACAGGAAAACTGTAAAAAAATACAAACACATGGAGGCTAAACCATACACTACTAAATAACCAAGAGATCACTGAAGAAATCAAAGAGGAAATCAAAAAATACCTAGAAACAAATGACAATGAAAACACAAAGACCCAAACCTGGGGGATGCAGCAAAAGCAGTTCTACGATGGAAGTTTATGGCAATACAATCCTACATCAAGAAACAAGAAAAATCTCAAATAAAAAACCTAACCTTACACCTAAAAGCAATTAGAGAAAGAAGAACAAACAACCCCAAAATTAGCAGAAGGAAATAAATCATAAAGATCAGATCAGAAATAAATGAAAAAGAAACAGTAGCAAAGATAAAGAAAACTAAAAGCTTGTTCTTTGAGAAGATAAACAAAATTGATAAACCACCAGCCAGACCCATCAGGAAGAAAAGGGAGAAGACTCAAATCAACAGAATTAGAAATGAAAAAGGAGAGGTAAAAACTGACACTGCAGAAATACAAAGGATCATGAGAGATTACTACAAGAAACTATATGCCAATAAAATGGACAACCTGGAAGAAAAGGACAAATTCTTAGAAAAGTACAACCTTCCAAGACTGAACCAGGAAAAAATAGAAAATATAAACAGACCAATCACAAGCACTGAAGTTGAAACTGTGATTAAAAATCTTCCAACAAAAAAAAGCCCAGGACCAGATGGCTTCACAGGTGAATTCTATCAAACATTTAGAGAAAAGCTAACACCTATCCTTCTCAAACTCTTCCAAAATATAGCAGAGGGAGGAATACTCCCAAACTCATTCTACTAGGCCACCATCACCCTGACACCATAAACCAGACAAAGATGTCACAAGAAAAAAACTTCAGGCCAGTATCTCTGATGAACATAGATGCAAAAATCCTCAACAAAATACTAGCAAACAGAAACCAACAGCACATTAAAAGGATCATACAACATAATCAAGTGGGGTTTATCCCAGGAATTCAAGGATTCCTCAATACACGCAAATCAATCAACGTGATACACCATATTAACATACTGAAGGATAAAAACCATATGATCATCTCAATAGATTCAGAAAAAGCTTTTGACAAAATTCAACACGTATTTATGATAAAAATCCTCCAGAAAGTAGGCATAGAGGGAACCTACCTCAACATAATAAAGGCCATATATGACAAACCCACAGCCAATATAGTTCTCAATGGTGAAAAACTGAAAGCATTTTTTCTAAGATCAGGAACAAGACAAGGCTGCCCACTCTCACCACTATTATTCAACATAGCTTTGGAAGTTGTAGCCACAGAAGTCAGAGATGAAAAAGAAAGAAAAGAATCCAAATCGGAAAAGAAGTAAAACTGTCACTGTTTGCAGATGACATGATGCTATACATAGAGAATCCTAAAGATACTACCAGAAAACTACTAGAGCTAATGAATGAATCTGGTAGAGTAGCAGGATACAAAATTAATGCATAGAAATCTCTTGCATTCTTATACACTAATGATGAAAAATCTGAAAGAGAAATTAAGAAACACTTCCATTTACCATTGCAACAAAAAGAATAAAATACCTAGGAATAAACCTACCCAAGGATACAAAATACCTGTATGAAGAAAACTATAAGACACTGATAAAAGAAATTAAAGATAACACAAACGGATGGAGAGATATACTATGTTTCTGGATTGGAAGAATCAAAATTGAGAAAATGACTACACTACCCAAAGCAATCTACACATTCAATGCAATCCCTATCAAACTATGAAGGGCATTTTTCACAGAACTAGAACCAAAAATTTCACAATTTGTATGGAAATACAAGACCCCGAATAGTTAAAGCAATCTTGAGAAAGAAAAACAGAGCTGGTGGAATCAGGCTCCCAGACTTCAGACTATACTACAAAGCTACAATAATCAAGACATTACGGGACTGGCACAAAAACAGAAATAAAGATTAATGGAACAGGATAGAAAGCCCAGAGAGAAACCCACACACATAAGGTCACCTTATCTTTGATAAAGGAGGCAAGAGTATACAATGGAGAAAAGACAGCCCCTTCAATAAGTGGTGCTGGGAAAACTGGACAGCTACATGTAAAAGAATGAAATTAGAACACTTCCTAACACCATACACAAAGATAAACTCAAAATGAATTAAAGACCTAAATGTAAGGCAAGACACTATCAAACTCTTAGAGGAAAACATAGGCAGAACACTGTATGACATAAATCACAGCAAGATCCTTTTTGACTAACCTCCTAGAGAAACGGAAATGAAAATAAAAATAAACTAATGGGACCTAATGAAACTTCAAAGCTTTTGCACAGCAAAGGAAACCATAAAGAAGATGAAAAGACAACCCTTAGAATGGCAGAAAATATTTGCAAATGAAGCAACTGACAAAGATTAATCTCCAAAATATACAAGCAGCTCATGCAGCTCAATATAAAAAAAACAACCCAATCCAAAAATGGGCAGAAGACCTAAATAGACATTTCTCAGAAGAAGATATACAGATGGCCAACAAACACATGAAAGGATGCTCAACATCACTAATCATTAGAGAAGTGCAAATCAAAACTACAATGAGGTATCACCTCACACCAGTCAGAATGGCCATCATCAAAATATGTACAAACAATAAATGCTGGAGAGGGTGTGGAGAAAAGGGAACCTTCTTGCACTGTTAGTGGGAATGTAAATTGTTACAACCACTATGGAGAACAGTATGGAGGTTCCTTAAAAACTAAAAATAGAACTACCGTATGACCCTGCTGTCCCACTACTGGGCATATACCCTGAGGAAACCAGAATTTAAAGAGAGTCATGTACCACAGTGTTCATTGCAGCTCTATTTACAATAGCCAGGACATGGAGGCTACCTAAGTGTCCATTGACAGATGAATGGATAAAGATGTGGTACATATATACAATGGAATATTAGCTATAAAAAGAAACAAAATTGAGTTATTTGTAGTGAGGTGGATGGACCTAGAATCTGTCATACAGAGTGAAGTAAGTCAGAGAAAAACAAATACTGTATACTAACATATATATATATGGAATCTAAAACAAAACAAAAAAATGGTTCTGAAGAATCTAGAGGCAGGCCAGATATAAAGATGCAGATGTAGAGAATGGACTTGAGGACACGGGGTGGGGGAAGGGGAAGCTGGGGCAAAGTGAGAGAGTGGCATGGACATATATACACTACCAAATGTAAAATAGATAGCTAGTGGGAAGCAGACACATAGCACAGGGAGATCAGCTCTGTGCTTTGTGACAACCTAGAGGGGTGGGATAGGGAGGGTGGGAGGGAGACGCAAGAGGGAGGGGATATGGGGATATACGTATGCATATAGCTGATTCACTTTGTTATACAGCAGAAAGTAACGCAATGCTGGAAAGCAATTATACTCCAATAAAGATGTTAAAAAAAAAAAAATGAGACAGTTATCCAGATAGCTCAGCTAAATGCTCTCCCCTTAGCACCCAAATCCTTTTCCTAATTTAGATTCTTAAAGCAAAGAAACTATTGCTCCCTTCAGTTTATCACACTTTCTAGTCTTATCGCCTAAAAGGCACTTGCCAAATAACAATACATTGGAATTAACAAGATAATATTAGACTACTTTTTAAAGGTTGCTTCAGTCATAATTTCCAATGTCCCCCCCTTCTCACACACACACACACACACACACACAGGCACCTGTTCTTTTCAGTTAAATTCTGAGCCAGTACAAGTTAGCATAACAATGAAAAAGTGTCAGAATGTCACACACACTGGCTGTCCTGTTTTTGCTTGAAAAAGTACTCCTGGAATTATACTTTACAGCGCCTGCCAAATCACAGCCTCAAATAACTTCCGTTTTTCATAAGGGCTAACCCCGTTCCTCTGAAACGATTTCAATTACACTCAAAATGTAAATGCTCTTATTCCTTTCTTGCTCTTTTGATTATGATGATGACGTGTCAGCTAACATTACTTCGTTAGCTTTTCTTGCCAAATTTGCATACACCATGGCATATACACGCAATATATATTAATAATTTAAAAATAACTGACTCTCTATTTAAGATCAAATAAACTATATAGACTAACAAAGTGAATTTCCTTATCTATTAACTGTAATATATATTTCATGTGTCCCCAGCCATCACTGACCAGAAAGAGTTAAGAGTTAAGTTGAAGCTTGCTTTTAATCAACTTTAATTAGATCAACTGTAAATAAACCTTCAAATAGTGACTTAGAAACAATTAGGGTAATTAAAAGTTTGTAAGTCAATAGATGTCAAAATAACATGGAAAATATTATGATTAATATTTATAAGTAGTGCTTAACGTCTTTAAAATATTTAAACAAGGTGCTTTTTGCCTCTTGCAATATATCTAACTTTATTTTAAGCTCTTCTAGATTTCATATTTGAATATAATGCTAACAGTCTGTTTGCATGTAAATTTCTTTGGGCCTGTGGGCCACACCACAAATACCACTCCTCCCTTGTATAACTACACCGTTTACATGAGAATTGCCAAAGACTGCTCATCATCCAGTGTAGTAAATGTAATTGTGCAAGAAGTTAAAGTAATTTAAAACATTCTCAGAGGGCAGAGTGAAAAGGCAGCTATCATTACCTAAACATTATTATTTCTTATCTGTGTCTAGTAGTTATCTAACCGCAACTGCAGTCAGCCTCAGCTGAGCTTCCTGTCAAGGGAAGAAGTTGACCAGCTTCCTCTAGGCCATTGCTTGTACAACGATCTACTCATGGCCTCCACATAGCATCTTTTCCTCTTGTCTGCTTCCTAATTTTGGTGTGCAGCTGACTTTGGAATATCGCTTTAATGTAGAGATTGTTTTGTGTATCCAGAATCATAAATTAGGCTTGATCTGCAAAAGTCCACTTTAAGATTTAGTTTTCATATTCTTTATGCTGACTTAAAATTATGCAAGGATAACAATGCAGAATAGAGGTCTGGGCGTATTTCCTTGACCTAGACAGTAACAAGTGAAATGCACATATTTTTTTAAGAAATTAAATTGTCCAAAAATGCATTACTTAATGTATACCTTGAGTTTCCAATGGTGCTCCCATAGGGACAAATGGAAAATATGTAAATTTACTGACTTCCCAAACTTGTCTGCACTTGGAATTATTAAGCTATTGCTTGCCATAACGAAGTGGGTCCCCTCCCTCTCTCCCTGTAGCTCCAAGGATCTGATACCAGGAAATCACTACCACATGAGTCTATATTTAGTAGTAGGATAGGACATAAATTCCTTTCATGTCATCATTATTTGATATTCTATTCACTCATACTATATTTACAACCATGAGGTTTCTTTTTATAAGTAAGCAGCAAAGTGTTGGTAAACATTTCACAACTAGTTCTACAGTGGAAAAAAACAAACAAAAAAACGTAGTGTTTGGTGACTTCCATGGTGGTCTAAATATTACCACCAAGGCTGACCTACCGAAATGATATCACTAGAAGAAGAGGTGGAAAGACATATGCATAATTGGTACTTAGGAGTTGGTTTGAGCTGGCTCCAGTCCACCACTGAATTTTAGTGACTAGATAATAGGTATTTATTTAAATGCTTTTGGAGAATCTTGTAACAAGCTTTAACATTGATTTTTGTTGATCAACTGTTCTAGTCTCTGGGTTTACAGCAGAGCCTATTTCTCAAGCCTTAGATTTCAAAAGGAAAAAGAAAACTAAAATAACAACAAATTCACCACCATTACAAATAAGCTTAGCTAGAGTACTTCATATAAATTCCATCTCTACTAGGGACATTCTTCCAGCCATCTCAAGATTTCTTTTAAATACCATTGAATCAAGTTCAATATTGTATTGTTATCATCTTCCACACGTAAAATAGCAACTGAATATATGCAAGAACTTCAAATCTTTATTTAAATCTGAACCTTTTTCCCCCAATCTATTACTGGCAGAAACGAAATTTAAAAATATATTTTATATATATATATATATATATATATATATATATATATATATATATAACATATATTTAAAAGGAGAGAAAGCAAGGTGAATGATGTGATGTTCCTTTTCTAAAATACATTCAAACTTACATTTATGCGACAATCAGCAGTTTTGATATCATAATCTAAAAATACTATTTTATCTTCTTGCAGACAAGGGGATTATTAAAAAACTGTATTCTCATCAGCTTGCTGATGTAACACCTATATAATTCCTGCACCACACTCTGATTTTATGAAATAGGGTAAGTGTACTATGCTTTACTTTTTTAATTTGAAAAACTTACACATGTGACTAAAAGTCATGAACAGTATCATTTACCATTATAAAATTGATTTTTCATATGTAAATACAGCAAGAAGCATATCTAGTCATGAAACAATGTCTATAAAACTTTATTCAAATGAAAGGACTGTTTGCAGATAATCATATTGATTGAATTATTTATTTTGATGGAGCTGAAGGCCACTTTCACATACTTCATTTCTAAAGATGGGCTGCAATTTTACAGAATCCTACAGAGTTTCTCCTCATGTAATCAAAAGATTGATATTCTTGTTCTAGTGTTCGTCTATTCAGAAAGAAGCACTTTTAGAAACAGTTTCCTATACAGTGTCCACTATCTGTAGATTTATTAGGAACCCAACAATAAACCCTTTTTTAAAAGGAGAAAAGAAAGAAAAAAATAAATTCATTCTTATGTGAATATATTCACATTAAACTAGTATTAATCTAGAAAATAATGTTAGGTAGAAATATTTTAGTCACAAAATTCTTCTTTCTCAAACACACGTGATCACTTAATTTCCCTCACTTTGGCACATCTAAACAGGTATAGAAAGTATACATTGCTTGGTTAATTCTTGAGGAACATATTTGCATCAGAATTTAATGGTGGGTTTTGAAATTTATAACATTACATTGTTTAAGATATATTCAAAAAATCTGTCCTTTACCCAGTATTTTTACAGCAAAAGCGGGTGGGGGGAAAAGAAATTCTTGAAAGTCTCTGAAGCATATAGAATTTGTGACCTTGAAAAATCAATCTTGCATCAAAGAAAATCTCAATTCTCTCTGAAATCTTCCTTCTATAGTACAAATACTTTCTTTCAAAAAAAGTTTTGTAAATTTTAATGGCTCTGACAAACAACTTATATGTCCTTGTAGCTCTGTTTCTCTCTGAGACGTGAACAGCATCCGGCCTCAATTGCTCTACTATTTTTTTTTTTTTCCATTTCCATGCTTCATTTCCTCCAAGTAGCTCAGACTGGAGAAAAAATCAGCATGTTCTGATGAGCTTAATATTCTGAGGCAGGAAGATGGACCTGAATTGAGTGGAGATTGGAGGTCCAAAATAAATATAACACCATGTGTCAAATAAAAAAGAAAAGATAGTCTCCTGTACAAATCAGAAGAGATAATAAAAAAATCAACGAATAGACAGCAACTTTTTTTCATACCTACACAAGCATCTCAAAACGACTGCCAACTTTAAGAATGATTTACCTTTTGCTTATTTGGAACATTTCAGAATTGATTTGCGAAACAATGGTTTATGTTGCCTTAAACCAAATTTTATTGGCTTGTATTGGAGGATTGGGGAGGATTTTCTAAGAATATTTATATTGCTAAATAAAATGTATTTGCTAACTGACAGCAATAAACTTCTGCTGGATGCTCTAATCTAGCAAGCTGAAAGCATCCCTGTAAATTAAATGTGTCCCAAGTTTTGATACGCAAGAAGTTCCAGGACTTTTCAATCCTGGTGTATCATGTTTTATTCCCCCCCCCCCGCCAGTACCGTGAAGGTATGTACAGGACACCCTGGGGACACTGACAACACAGGGCAGTACTTACAGAGGTTAGGTGCCTTTGCAGGTATCTGAGAGTTGCTATCTATTCACAAACCACCGAGCATTTCTTTTTATCAAAAAGCCTTCAAATGCTCAGAGTCTGTGGTCAGTGCAGTCCCTTGGATAAGTCTAATGAAGATATGCTTCACCAAGGCAGAACTCTAAACGGTTAAAAATGGAGAGAGATTTACAACCATTTCCTCTAGCAAGTGGAGTTCTTGTTTTCTGTATGTAGTGGTGTTTTGTTTTGTTTTTTGCTTTTACTTTTTCTTCAGTACATTTCAAACTAACGTTCCAGGGCTATGAGTACAGACTCTCCGGGCCAGTTCCGTACATGTCTGCGAGTCGTTTAAAACGCGGTCCCCAGTCACTAAGGTAGTCGTAATTCTGATCAGAGTTTGAGCTGATGGAATCTAGCGAGCTGAGCGATTCAGCCACCGAGCCATTTCCTTCGAAGGCGTATGTCTGCAAGGAATCATAAGGCGGGGCGCAGGGGTCAATGTCGGCTTCCTTCAGTCTTTCCCAAATAAATTCCCGGAAAATGACATTATCTGGGATGCTTTTAAAAGTCGGTCGACTCAAGAACTGAATTTCTGGAGTCACATCTCTCCGGGTCTTGGTGTCTCTGAGGACGTTGAGGTTTCTGAGTGCGGCCATGTCAAAGGCTTCTGTGTCTTCCTCCCCCCCACCCTCGTCATCATATCTAACGATGTTTTCTCTGATATCTCTCTCTTCGTCGAAAATAAGGGGCTCTTTTTTCCTTCTTCTCATCGTGACGATCAGGAGGATCAACACTGCAACAAAGAGACAGCAAAGGGAAAGTTTCAGTAAACTCGCCGGCCGCTCCCTCCCCCTGGTGAAATTAGGCCTCTGATGTTGATTTCAGATTTTTCTGCCCTTTAAAGGGAAATGAATGGGCCGCCTACTTCCATGGGAATTCACAGCAGTAAATGTGCTAAAATTGCTAAAACGCCTTTAAAATAGAACACTTTTTATACATCAAGAAACCCTTTTCCACACCTGTTCAGAATTGATGTCTCCCTCTTGAACGTAACCCCAAAGCATTTGACAGAGCAAATGGAAGGGCCAGGGGAGGATAAATAATTTCAAAGCCACGAAACACCAAGGGATTTTTTTTGAACTCCTTAATTGCTGGAAAGGCAAAGTGACATTCATAAATGTTTGGGGTCTAATTTAACAACTGCAATTTCAGAAGGAAATGGATTATAGCATTTGGCTGGATTCTTTGGAGAAATGCCTAGTACTTGTCTATGAAACTCAGCTGTTAAATAAAATCCAGCATGTTCAGACCATATACAAACATTAAAAGCTTCTTTATACTAGAGTCCCACTTTCAGTATGAAACACTGAACTTGGTTTTTATGTATTATACCTAGAGAGAGAGTACAGGTTGTGAGATTTTAGCAGTAGCCAAAGTTTGATTGAAGAAATCAATCATCCCTTTAACATTAGGATTTTTTTTTCCTTTTCAAAATTAATAAATGATAAAGCACATGTTTGTACTGGAAAGCAGAGAACAACTACACTGGCTACTCTTTAAACAAACTGAATACACTTTTGTGCCTTTTAATAAGTACAGTTGTCCCTCTGTATCCGCAGGTTCCACATCCAAAGATTCAAGCAACCCCAGACTGAAACTTTTTTTTTTTTTTCTAATTCCGGGAAGTTTCAAAAAGCAAAACTTGGATTTGCTTCACATAGGCTAGTATTTTATATAACATTTACATTGAAGTTACAACTATTTATATAGCATTTACATTGTACTGGGTATTATAAGTAACCTAGAGATGATTTAAAGCATAGGGGAGGATGTGCATAGGTTATATGCAAATACTATGCCACTTTATACAAAGGACTTGAGCATCCTTGGAGTTTGGTATATCGGAGTTCCTGGAACCAATGCCCTACAGATAGAGCTGGATGACTATACACTAATAAGAAGGTGACTGCTCTGCTTTATGAGTGACTGAATGCTTGCCGAATTGGGAACACATTAGATTTCATGGCCTGTTGAATCAAGTTAAAATGAAGTAGAAAGTATTCTTGAATTTTGGAATTCAAAAATATATAAATTAGTGAATTATCTTTAATGATCTGTCTACAAGTAAGTTACCTTTTTAATCATTTTTAATCACAATATTTTTTTTCCTGCAAGGTCTAAGAGGCCCAAAATATACACTAAGTGGATTATTGTTTGGGGTACGTTACTCTCAGCATAGTTTTAAAAAGGACTTTGAAATATTTATATTTAAAATACATTTTAAGGTATTTCTTTGGCATTAAGAATAATTTGAGAATAAAAATATAAAACTAAGACATCAAGGTAATTCAGAGTAATTAAATGCAATGACTAGGGGTGAAGCATATTTCAGCCTTCAACTCAATCTGCTTTAAAAAACCAAAACTCTTAAGGATTTATTTAAACAAAATGATTTTATTATCAATGAAAAGTATATGCTTTCTTAAGTATGTGTCTATTTGTTCTCTATCATCAACAGGAATATGACTGACAAAGATATTTGTATGGGAGATCTTTGGAAATACTGGGAAATCAATTGTTTACTGGGGCACTTTTTTATTTTCTTTCCTATTTGACCCTGGCCTGTTGCTCCCTGATAAGCTTTATCCACAGCCTACAATTTAGAAACTTAGATACATTTCTGAACCTTCTGGCCACCTTCTCATGTTGCTATGGCACATAAGTGCTTAATTCTCTTCTTTCTTGATATTATTTACTACATTTAAATGTTATGAACTGGCTTCATCAGAGTAGGAAACGTAGTTCAAAAGCCAATGGTTTTGAAATGAATGAAATACCATCCATTTCCTGTCTGTTCCCATAAATATTCTGCCATGCGTCTGCCCTCCCTGCTAAGTGGATTCCCAACCCTGTCCCTTTTGATCTTCTGAAAATTAGCATTTCTACCACCCCCAAAGCCTTTTAGTTTTCAAGCTCCATGCTAGAATGTTACAACAAAGACATGTTTACAAAAGATTAATATGTTTCTGTTGTAACATTCTGGTATGAAGCTTCAAAACTAATATTTAGCTTTGCTGTCAAGAAGGCCTTGGGTAAAAGTCCAGTCTTTCCAAATATTAGCTGTGTGATCTTGGGCAAGTAACTTGAACTGCACGTAGCCATATGTGACAATTATAGCCAAGTTTAGGGCTCACAGGGTGGATTAAAGAGAGAAAAGAGATTGGGGAGTAATGTCGGTAGAAGTAAACAGAATGCCAGGCACTTGCCAGTGTGCAACAGAGAGGTTTTCATTGTTATCCTCTGACCCCCCCCAAGAATGTTAACTCAAAATTCTGTGGGGCTTCCCTGGTGGCACAGTGCTTGAGAGTCCGCCTGCCGATGCAGGGGACACGGGTTCGTGCCCCAGTCCGGGAAGATCCCACATGCTGCGGAGCCGCTGGGCCCGTGAGCCATGGCCGTTGAGCCTGCGCGTCCGGAGCCTGTGCTCCGCAACGGGAGAGGCCACAACAGTGAGAGGCCCACATACCGCAAAAAAAAAAAAAAAATTTCTGTGAACACAGCAAGTGAAGACACTGTGTTTCTTCTTTGACCAAGGAAGAACAATGAACAAAGTTAGGTAACAAGCAAAGTAGAAGGTGTATGAAGTATGCATCAGGGCTCGTGCACTAAAGATTAAACTGGAGAGAGAGAGAGAAGGCAGTAAGGTGGAAAATGATGGTCTGTACACAGGACATATCATGTGACCCTCACAGCCGTTCTCTGGGGTAGGTAATATCCCATTCAATGGTTGTCTCAGACATGTGAAACAATCTGTCTGGGGTCAGTGTATTGATAGTAACTCGGGGTGAGGTGTACTGTCTGTCTTCAAAGCCTTTGCACTTTTTATCACACTGTGAGCTTAGACCTTCCACAGAAGGTAACTGAGATACAAGCTGAGAACTCAGGTGACAATTGCTAGCTTGGAGAAGGACACATCAGGAAATCTGAATAAAAGAATTTTAGATTTATATACTTTAGTTTCTGAAACTTTTTACATAGTCTCCCAGAAATAAGTGATTGCAACAGAAAGGTGGACCAAGAAAGACTTCTTGTTAAGAAATCAAACTGAGTAAGACATGGAATGGAGAGGTATCAGGGAGAATTGTGACTGGTGGGCAGGTGGAGGTAGGTGAAGATGAGAAATCTGTTACACATATTGGAGAGCAAAACTGAGGGGGAGCAAATGTCCAACTGAGTACAAAACACGGATGGAAGAAGTGAATGGGCACAAGAGTAATGAGGGTACGAAGAAGAGAAGAATTATGTAAGAATTAGATGCGCTTTTCATTTAAGTCAGTGTCTAAGAATGCAAAAATTTCCAAGTTCTCCATGTTCTTTCCTCCCTATAATTACAATGGATCTTGTCATAGATATCTGTATCTCACAATTGTTACATTCTATTGTAAGTGTATTTTCACATCACCAATAGTACATTTGCCTTTTGACCCTCAATTATAGTGTTTAGTAAAAGTGAAATGTTAGAACCCAGGGGTGCGTCATCCCATGGGTCCAATACCCATTAAGGATATTAATATCTTATGGAGTTTGTCTTATTTCCCAATCTTGCCTGAAGCTGAGAAAAAATGTGAAGTGTTTTAGAAGGTTAGACAATTTAACATTTCAATGACTTGGAAGAATATTAATTTCTAACTGCTTGAGCATGCTATAAAAATAAATTTTAACCTTTACATGGAACAAGTATTAACTTCTTCAGAGGTTATGGAGATAATCGCTGTATTAAAAGGAATATTCTGCCTAAGCAAGCACAAGATTATATATTTTAAGAGGTTTTATCATACATCTTTTCTATCATATGGACTATACTGCTCAGTGGAGACAGAAGGAAAGGTTTAGTTCTAGTTGAAGTCTAGACATGTACTTGAATCGTGCTGGTTTGTGAATTTATATATCTATTTCACCATTTTATGCATTTGGTATAGTGATACGATGGTGCACATAGCAGTAGACGTGAGACATTTCCTCATGGAACTTACAATTAAATGGGGTGGACAAATATTCATCACACAAGAGAACTGTATGTAAAAGTAGAACAGTAATAATTATTCCTAAAGAGGGAAGTATGATCTTTTAAGGCTATGTATTAGGGGAAACAGGTTAGAGGAGGCCTTAAGGCAGAGTAACCAAAGGCTGAGGGTGGAGATGTGATATGGAAGAATATTCTCAGCACAGTCAACCAGTGAGCAAAGGTGTGAGGCCAACGTGTGGGTGGAGAGCGAAGAAAGAAACAGGAGGGAAGCCAGGAGACACAGGCACCAGCCAGGCCCACGAGCCAACTAGCGTTAAGGAGGGCACAATATGATCAGGTGTATTTTTTGAAAAAAATCATTCTGATTAGACTAAGGAAGTAGGGAAGAGTAGATGTGAGAAAAGAACTTAGAATGCATAATCTTGACCTAATTTCTGATTTTAGAATCCAGTTTCCTAATATTCGATGCAACATTCTCCAAGCATTCCAGTATGTAGGAAATAAGTGCTGGGCGCTGACAAAATATAACAAGAGAGGTTCCCTGTATCCAAGTAGCTCACTGTGTAGGCTATATATACACAGATAAATAGATTGCAAGTCGTCATGCATGGGTGAAAGGAAGCATGCAGACCAGGAGAGCACCAGTCTCCCAAACCTGAGAGAAACAGAACGGAAGATGGAGAAAAATTTAGAAGTTGATACTATAAGTTAGTGAACTCCTTTATTCTAACCTTCACTGTGGTGTGTGTCAGACACATATCCAGACAGTTAACCTGGAACATGCTTTTTACTGAATCACCTTGGCAGTATTTTAGTCTTATTTTCCTAACCCACTTCCCAGCGGCTAACAGTAGAATTATTTACCCAGAACTTAATAGAATTCTGCAGATATAATCTGATCACCACAAAATGGTGCCAACTTCTAAATGAGGCTACTTACATTAAAGAACATATTTAATGTAATGTATTACATTGTATTAACGTATTTAGTACAATGTAATACATTGTATTAACATATGTATTATGTGTATTAACATATTTCAAATATTGTTAATTAATGTACTAATTAACATATTTCAAATATTGAGTCTGGGGTTCATTTTAAACCACTCAGTCATGTATACTACCATCAGGCCAGTTTTCCCCATCCTTAAAAATCTGTGAAAGGTTTTTGTTTTAATTTGCAAGACTATATGTAAACCTGTTAATCAGTTTCTTAAGATTAACCCATTGTTTATAGACTTCTTCCAAAAGGTTAGTGCCTGAATTTCATTTAATTCAACAGTATTTTTACTGAGCACAGACTTTCTAAAACTGTAAGCCCCATAAGGGCAGTGATCTTATTCTGCACAGATATATCTAGAGCACAAAAAACAGTATCTGATACTAAGATTTCAATAAATATTTGTTAAATTGACAAAGTATGGGCAAGCTACTATGGAGATATGCAGACAGCTCTTGCCACTAAGTTCAATATTTTATATAAGAAAAAAATCAATTATTATATAATGCAATTATATAGCATTATAATATACACTAAGAAAATATGTGTAGGAAGGTACAGCCAGGATGCTCAGAGAACGCAGACAAGATGACACTAAGGTAAGACTTGAAGGATGAGCCAGCCTTCACCAAGAAACACTATTTGCTCTGTGGTCTTTATAAACATTCAGAATTTCTTATTAGTCATAAACGACTTGTCTAAATCTTCACTATTCAACATGGTAGCCATGAGCCACAAGAGGCGAACAAGCATTTGAAACGTGGCTATTGCTATTTAAAATGTGAATTGAGATGTGCTCTAAGTGTAAAATGTCCATGTGATGTTGGAGACTTAATTTGTTAAGTAAAATATATTAATAATTTTATTGATACATGTTAAAACTATGATAGTTTATACTGCATTAAATTAAATATATTATTAGATTTTATTTCACATTTTAAAAATTTTTTCCTAATGAGGTTCCTTGAAAATTTTTAATTACATATGTGTTTCACACTTGTGAATCACGATGTATTTCTTTTGGACAGTTGATCTAAACAAAAGATTTGGGAATACTAGAAAACTCTTAACTGCATATGGTCTTAAGGTATACTACTCTTATAGTAGGAGATTTTATTACCAAATGACATATTGAATGGTGAAAATTATTATACTGCAATTATTATGTATTTATTAGGTGTAACTGAAAAATGACCTAAATGAAAAATTGCTAGCACAATCAGACTACAAGTTCAGTAATTTTTTATAATTATCCACATCAATGGGCAAGTAAACTTAGCTTTTAAATAACTTCTACTTCCCCCTGCCTGTTTCCTCCTCTCCAAAATGGAAATAGTACTTACTTCAAAGAAAATGTCTCATAGTAACTTTACAAAGATTAAGTGAGTTTATATTTGTATAGTACTTAAATAGTGCTACACATAGTGATTTTGTTAAAAATTTTTTCTAAATTTCTATAATAAATTCTTACACAGTTCAGTTCCTATCTTTGTAGTCTTGCTAAAATTTGAGTCATATAAGTGGTGCACAGAAAGAAACATACATTTTACCATTCACACACGTGTGATTTTGATAACCCTCAGTTAATTTAGTTAATGTGTTTGGTATCTACTCTTCCATTTATTGGGTGGTATAATAATGAATAATAGAGATACCAGGCCTATCATGAGGGGCTTAAAATATATAACAAAGGTAGTAAAATAAGCAGTAGAGTGTGATAAGTACTATTCACTGATTCCCCAAAATATTTTTCCTCCTAGGTACCCTATGCTAGGCCTTGAAAATATAATGGTTTTAGAAAGATAGTAAGGTCATTACTCTCAAGGTGCTTTTATATTTGAGCAAGGTAAACATTTACTAATTGTGATATGTGCTACAAAGGAAACACACAGGTTCATGATAAAGATTCATGGGCATGAGGAACACCTAATTTAATCGGTGGGTGAGGACGTTCCCTCTTTGAAGGTAATACTGAGCTGGGGCATAAAGAATAGTATGAGACCAACAGGTGAAGAGAAGCAGAAAGAAGGTTTCAGGAACATGGGGGCATGTTTGAATCTCATGGAAAAACAGGCCATGTGGCTCTTCCTACTGGGAGAGTGAAGGATCAGATAGCCTGATGCCATCAAGAGGTGAGCAGGTGTCAGAATGTGCCTTGCTTTGTGGGCTGTGAGGAACATTTGGATTTCATGTAAGTATATGTGACACTTCTGAAATGCTTCGAGCAAAGAAATGTTTTAAAAAGTGAAATGATAGGAAAAATACAGGGGTACTAGTGCATTTGTGCTGTGATCATAGATGGATGTCACTGGAAATGACATCTAAGCAAAAGATTTAAAGGATGAGAGAAGTCAATTTATCATTTTGTCTGGATTTATATGCTGTGTAATCAGATATATCAGATCCCCAGTAACAGAGGGCCAAACTTTGAATGTGCACTTATGAACCCACTCTATTATTTGTAGTCACAAAGAATAAAGATTTGTAAGTAATAAAACTCAAGTGTATGATTGAGATAAATTAGATATCAAATATAGCATTTTTAACTGAAATTTAAACTGAATTTTAAAGTATCCTTAGTCTCAACTGCAATAATTTTTCTCTCTTTAGACTCTAAAAATCATATATTCTTATCTTTTTTTTCTGAGCCCATGTATAACTCCAGGGCTATTAATCTGAAAATATAATCTAAATGCTTTTAACCTGTGCCGTATCAATTTTCCAGAAAAATTAGAGAAATAGGCTGGATCTCAAAGGGCCTAAAACTGTAGAATGTTATGAAATGGGAAAATTCAGGTCCAATGGAAATACTACTTATGGATAAATGACAAAATCTAATGTTCTTTTCTACTACTGAGTACATCTAAACATTCATGGATTCACTCAGTATGCATGTATCATAGGCCTTCTCTATTTCACATCAGCATTTTATGAGATGCTATGTATACAATGATGAAATAATGCTTGGTCATTGCCTCCAAAAGCAGGAGTCCACCAGAGGAGATAGACAAACCAATCAGCCCATGAAGGATGCTCTAAGACTGTTTTATACAAGGTGTTATGCAGCCCCTAGGAACAGTACCTAACTTGGACTCAGAAGCAAAGGAAGTAAGTCTTGACTACAAAAAAGGAGTTACTATTTGTGGATTCTGGGGAGAGGTGTTCCAGGAAGGAGGAGAAAGGCATATAAGAAGAGGTAAAACAAAGCAGGATGAGTCTGAGAAAGTGCAACTCTGCAATTTGACTGAAGTACACTGCGAGTGGAGAGACAAAAGGCTGAACTGGGAGGGAGTAGTTAGGTCATCGACAGAACGTAGGCTGTAGACAATGGCGAGACACAGAGAAGGTGATTCTAGTCTAGACAATGGCAAGACACAGAAATCTTATTTTAGGCTGGGCACGACGCAATCACATTTGCTTTTAAAAAGCTTACTCTCTCTGTGGTCCTGGATTGGAGCTGACAGAGACTGGGGAAGTTACCATAATTCAGGGGCGGAAAGATGGACCATGGACAAAATCAGGTGCAACATCAAGGGAGATAAAGACAGATTCAAGAACCAAAGTAAAATTAATAGCACTTAGGGACTGGTTGGCTATGGAGGATGGAACACACAGAAGAGTGAAGGCTGACTGATAACACTCAAAAAACACTTAAGTAGGCACTAAATCAAGATAAGAGATAGGAACGTAGGACGATTGTTCAGTGTATGATAATTTCAGATTTCTCGTGTCAGAACAATGACAGATCCAAACCAGAGATTTGCAAAACATCTGCATATATGAGATACTGTTTTTCATGTGTCAAGACAGGAAGAAGTTTAATTACAACTGAAATTGATCCTTCCTTTTCCCAGAACAAGTATCACAAAATTCCTCTCCATTAAATATGTGAGTTAGAATGATTTCATTTGAGGCTCATGTGAGACAGAAAAACTGACCTAAGTACAATGAATATTTTATGCCCAAAGGCAATCGGTATATTTTGGTTGTAATGAAGCATAATCTCATTATTTAACATACTCCCAACCTTGAGAGAACACGTTTAGAACTGTGTAAGTGGAGGACATTTTAAATTAGACACTCAGAGTTCACCAAAGACGTCCTAGAGCCACTATGTGAAACAAAGATGGAGTTGCCATATCCACAGATCTACAGGTGCTTCCAGAGACACACAGGTCTTTCAGATTAGAAAATACATAGGGGAGGGCTTCCCTGGTGGCGCAGTGGTTGAGAGTCCGCCTGCCGATGCAGGGGACACGGGTTCGTGCCCCTATCCCGGAAGATCCCACATGCCGCGGAGCGGCTGGGCCCGCGAGCCATGGCCGCGGAGCCTGTGTGTCCGGAGCCTGTGCTCCGCAACGGGAGAGGCCACAGCAGTGAGAGGCCCGCGTACAGCAAAAAAAAAAAAAAGAAAATACATAGGGGAAAAATACCTTATAAAGGACATCCGGAAGGCAGTCTGGGCTGTGTTTGGGTCCTGGGTCTGACACCTTATAACATTGTACATGTCTCATACAAAAAGTAGGAATAGCAATAACAATACTTAATAATACCTGCTTAGGAAATGAGAATTAAATTAGGCAACACTTGTAAAGCACTTAGTATGAACTTGTTCAGTGTAATTCATTGTTTACAATGCTTGCAGTTGTTAGTATGAACTTGTTCAGTGTAATTCATTGTTTAGAATGCTTGCACTTGTTTGAAAATAAACACATCTGCTATCATAAATTAGCAACTGTAGTCTGCCTGCTATTACCACTAGGCCCTGCTATGTCAAATATGTTCTTTCATTACAGATTATGACGGGGATTTATCTTTTACATATTGCCCTCATTTTTTCTCTGCAATTTAATATTTTTTGCTTAAGTAGCACTATCACTTAAAAAACCAGGAAAATAGTTTCCTGTTGAACCAAATCATGAATGGTCTCCACAGTTAAGAGCAGAGCAAATACCATTTAGGTCTTGGTAGATCAGGGAAGAAAAGCGAAAAGATGCATGACAGCTAAACATCCAGCTGGCTACCCTGGACACACTGGAAAAGCTTGAATTCCATGCAGTAGACAGTGGTTTCCACAAATGCCTTCTCAAACCTGGAGGTGGGCCAGTCTAAGTAATCCCCACTGTGTCTGAAGAGCTAGAGGGGATGTTACTTGGACCTAAAGGTTGAAATAGGGAGAGAACAAAACTTAATATATAGTCAATTCAGTGGCAGTTTTAGTGAACAGGAAAAAGCTCCTCTGTACAGACTAACAGAAAGAAACTAGCTGTAATATTCTCTGAATAGATGTGCAATATTTAACACCATACATTAAAACAAAACAACTGAAATAGTTTCCAGTTATTTCTGGAAAAACCACTGAAGTAATTATTTAAGGTCAGTCATCCATAGATTTTGGGTTTTATTTTTTAAGTGCTTTCAGCCTGGTAGGAAAAAAACTGGGTATATCAACAATTACAAATTTTACTATGACAGGACTTCCCTGGTGGTCCAGTGGTTATGACTCGATGTTTCCAATGCAGGAGACATGGGTTTGATCCCTGGTCAGGGAACTAAGATCCCATATGTTGTGAGGCATGGCTAAAAAACATAAATTTAAAAAATTAAAATTTAAGTATGTGAAAATGCATAATGAAATTTTTGTTGGAGTAAAATAGTTATTCAAGCCTTAGATTACTAAACTATCTTGCCATATATTGATGACATTTTTCTACATGAAAAGTAATTGAGGCACCTGCTTGATAATTTTATCATGAACTTTGAATATGAAAATAACATCTCCCATTCAAGTGTACTCAGTGTAAATAAAGGAAACCTCATGTTCTGATTTTTGGATCATCTCTGAGAGAATTCAGGTGCAAATAAATTAGAGAGGATGACAGCAGGAGTGAGAAGGAGAGAGAAATCAGAAAAGAATTCACCCATAAAGTTAGAAGAATACAAATACAGGTGAAGACCGACAAATCCAATTTCACTTCAAATCTTGAGAAAAAACAAAACTACATGTGAACAGCTTTTTAAAAAAATACTTTCAAGGTGTATTTTCTTTTAGTTTAATCCAAAAATAGTGATTGAGAAAAGGAGACCTAGAATCTGATGACTTACTTAACAGCCACTAAATTGTACCTCCTTTTCCTCCTCTGTAAAGGGCTGGAAATGATTTCTGTGATGCCTCCCAGGAATATTTTGAAACCTTCAGTACACCCCCTTCTATGTTACAAGTAGCTTTGTCACATCAGTGGAACACAAACTTGGCATGTAGTGAAGCATGCTTTTTTTAGGCGTCTAAAGTGCAGATGTGTCCCCAGTTTCACTCTTAAATTGAACTTGATCCTCAAATCTTCACCTTGCTTTTTTCTAACAATATTTGTTCGGAACCCTGAAAAGGAATGAGTTACAAACACTGATGCCTAGTGTCTAGAAATGAGGTGTTGTAAAAAATGAGTCATTTGTGCATCAGAAGTCAGGTTCATACCAGGCTGGGCATCCCATCTGCTCCCCTGAGTACTGGCTCTGGCACCTGTCATAAAAACCCAGAGGCTATAACAGAAGAGACAGAACGAAAAGACTAAAAGGTCCTGGTTATCTGCTCTGAAAAGTTAATCAGGTGCCAAGAGACTCCTTCTGAACTGAAATGCTAACATTTGAACATACAGATTACTAGGCAGAATCCTTACTGGGAAAAGGAAGCTGTAGACAGAAGCACCAGGTTCCAAACTGTATTTCAGTACAATAGGCTCTGTTTTGACTTGTTCTTGTAGACTTGCAGAAACTTTTAAAAAATGAATAAACTATGGAACATAAACATTTGATTTTTAGAAGTGCAAGAAGCATTCCTCAACTAGTGTATCTATAAGGAAAATGCTCAAATTTAACAAAAAGAGTAGTCATACTTAAAATCCCCCAAACCTAGGACTTTACCCTGAAATATATGCATGTACACACACACTCATATCTATCATATGCAAGAAGGAAGTCTATTACAACTATTTCACTTACTTTCAGTAACAGCTATGTAATTATTTTAAATGAATTAGAATCACCAAGAAATATAAATTGCAAGGAATGCCTAAATCACAGATGAAAGTATTTTCCAAAATGAAGTAGGCTTCATTAGAGAGACACCCTTTAAAAAAATGAAAAAAGTTAACTGCTGTGCATGATTAAATTCTAGGTAATACAATTTTATCTTACTCCTTTGAAGTAAGGTATAATCTAAACTGTCTGTGATAAGCTAGTCAAGTTCAAAAGGAGTCATCCACACATCATCTACCTATGTCCTCTTTGGACATAGGGCAGGTACCAGTCCCTCCCCCCAGGAAGTCTGCACAAGTCCCTGGACCACCCTCACCCACCAGGGGGCAGACACCAGAAGTAAAAGGAACTATTAATACAAACTTGCAGCCTGCGAAAAGGAGACCACAAACACATAAAACATTAAACACACCAACATTCACATTATAGAGGTCCCAGAAGTAGAAGAGGAAGGGCCTGAGAAAATATTTGAAGAGATTATAGCTGAAAACTTCCCTAATACGAGAAAGGAAACACTAAAGCTCAGGAAGCACAGAGAGTCCCATATGGGATAAACCCAAGGAGTAACATGCCAAGACACACATTAATCAAATTGACAAAAATTAAATACAAAGAAAAAATGTTAAAAGCAGCAAGGGAAAAGCAACATACAAAGGAATCCCTATAAGGTTATCAGTTGATTTCTCAGCAGAAACTCTGCAGGCCAGAAGGGAGAGGCATGATATATTTAAAGTGATGAAAGGGAAAAACCTACAATGAAGAATACTATATACCCAGCAAGGCTCTCATTCAGATGCAACAGAGAAATTGAAGTTTTTACAGACAAGCAAAAGCTAAGAGAATTCAACACCACCAAACCAGCTTTACAACAAACACTAAAAGAACTTCTCTAAGCAGGAAAGAAAAAAAAAATGTGCCCACAACTAGAAACAAGAAAATCACAAATGGGAAAGCTCACCACTAAAGGCAAATGTACAGTAAAAGTAGGAAATCATCTACACACAAATATGATACCAAGACCAGCAACCATGAGGAGAGTACAAATACAGGAAATGGGAAATGCATTTGAAATTAAGAGGCCAGAAACTTGAAACCTCCTCCCTCTCTCTCTCTATATATATATATATACACACACACAAACACACATACATATATATATATAGCTATATCAAAACCTCATAAAAACTGCAAACCAAAAAACAAGATACACATGAAAAAAAAAGGAATCCATACACAACACTAAAGATAGTCATCAAATCACAAAGAGAACAAAAGAAACAAAAAAATCCTAAAAAAAAATCCAAAACAATACATGGCAATAAGAACATACATATCAATAATTACCTTAAATGTAAATGGATTAAATATTCCAACCAAAAGACAGACTGGTTGAATGGATAGAAAAATAAGATCTGTATATATGCTGTCTACAAGAGACCCACTTCACATCTAGGAACACATACATACTGAAAATGAGGGTATGGAAAAAGGCATTTCATGCAAATGTAAATCAAAAGAAAGCTGGTATAGCAATACTCAAACAAAATAGACTTTAAAGACTGTTACAAGAGACAAGGAAGGACACTACATAATGATCAAGGGATCAATCCTAGATGAAGATATAACAATTGTAAATATATATGCACCCAACATAGGAGCACCTCAATATACAAGGCAAATTCTGACAGCCATAAAAGGGGAAACTGACAGTAACACAATAATGGTGGGGAAATTTAATACCCCACTTACACCAATGGACAGATGGTTCAGACAGAAAATCAGTAAGGAAACACAGGCCTTAAATGACACATTAGACCAGATGGACCTAATTGATATTTATAGGACATTCCATCGAAAAGCAGCAGAATACACTTTTTTCTCAAGATGGACCACATCTTGGGCCACAAATCAAGCCTCAGTAAATTTTAAGAAAACTGAAATCATATCAAGCATCTTTTCAAACAACAATGCTATGAGATTATAAATTTACAAGAAAAAAACCCTAAAAAACACAAACATGTGGAGGCTAAACAATATGTTACTAAACAACCAATGGATCACTGAAGAAATCAGGAAATAAAAAAAATACCTAGAGAGAAATGACAACAAAAACATGACGATATAAAACTTATGGAACACAGCAAAAGCAGTACTAAGAGGGAAGTTTATAGCAATAAAATCTTACCCTCAGGAAACAAGAAAAATCTCAAATCTAACCTTACACCTAAAGCAACTAGAGAAAGAACAAACAAAATCTAAAGTTAGTAGAAGGAAACAAATCATAAAGATCAGAGCAGCACAGGGAACTCAATATTCTGTAATAACCTTTATGGGAAAAGAATCAAAAAATGAAAAAAATATATATATCTCCATTCTTTTATATATATATAATAAAACAGATTCACTTTGCTGTACACCTGAAACTAACACAACATTGTAAATCAACTATATGCCAATAAAATTAAAAAACAAACAAACAGAAAAACACCACAAAGGAAAATCTCTATCTTCTCATCTAGGTTATCCAGCTACTATAAAATAAATACACAACTTACCTCTTATTCATATGTTTTGAAACCTGATAGAGAAATAATAAGCACTTTGCCATGGTTCCATATTTTTCAAAACTTACTTAGTCCCTTATACTCTAATTAGACTTTAATTGGGAATTATTTGCCATTTCTAATAAATTTCTAAAAGTTTTGGCGATCTATGTGAAGCTATATGAAAAAAAGTTTATTTCCTTCTAGATTTATTTGGTTAGCTGAAGTTTTAGAAGATAATAACTTCCATTTTTATGAGATCATTTACACAGTGTATTAGTGAGTATGTCTTAGCTTGGTTAATAGGTTGAGAACTTGCTCATTGATAACGCTTAAAATTTACTGAATGTTCACTAGATGGTTGGCACATGAATTATCTCATTTGATTTTCACAACAACATTATGAGTCTAGTTCTATTCTTTTCCCCTTTGAGATTGAGAAGCTAGCCTAAGAAGAAGTAATGTTCCCCTGGTGTACTAGTACATATTGGAGGCAGTCATAAAAGCTAGGTTTTATCGAACTCCATAAATCTTGTTTTTAAACATTATACAATTATGACTCCCATTGCTAAATTCTGCATTTACAAAAATATAAATGAATTTACAAATTATATTAAACCCCAGGAAAACACAGAGTACAGGCTCAGATGCAAAATTAAATGCTTATTGTCCTTGCTGTAGGAAGGTACACTTTGCCCTCACAGAATGTAAAGGAATAAACCCATTACCCAATGACCATGTTGGATACCTCCCAATTTTTAAAAGGATGCTGCATAATCTCTTATAAAACTGCAATTCTAATATGAGTTATAAATCTAACTTAACCACATAACAAAGTAATCATGGAAAAGTACAATTAAATGTAAATTCTTCTTGGAAAATTTTGCACTGCTGAAATTTCAAACCTTTTAAGATTCACAAATAATTATAAAACCCACCTTAAATCTTTTCTTAAGAGAGGTAGGATATAAAGCCATCATTTCTTTTTTTTTAAGCCCCCATATTCATTGCTCTTTTTTCATTATGTATTTCAAACACACAGGCAAGAATAGAGACTAATATAAAGAATGTTCATGTCTTAAGGAATTAAATATCATAGATTCTATCTAAGGCCATTATTTCTAAAATAAGCATATTATCAAAGCAACATAGAAAAAATTCTCTTTACTCTAATACAGTTCCCGGAATTCTAAAGCAAACAGCTGGGAGATATAGTAAATGTTTTAAAAATCTTGAAAAAATTCAATTTTAAACATAAGCCATTTATCTTCACTTTTTAAAAAAATGAAATTGATAATTTTTCTGAGTTATCACTGGAAAGTCTGGCCAACGATCATGGATTGCTCTGTGACCCAAATACCATGGATTAGAATATCTGCATATGTTCTCAAAAGGTATGAAGAGGAAAAGAAAAAAGTTCTGACCTATGGTGTTGTGACTGCTCTTACAAAGCAAGCACTGCAAACAGTACCTACCCAGTAACGTCAGGACACAGGCCAGTATTGCGATCAGGGCTCCGGTGCTAAGGCCAGCAGGGAGGACGTAGGCCTCGGCGTTGCAGGTCTGGGCTACCCCATCTGAATCACAGTCACAGACACGGATGGTGAGGGTGTTGGTGCTGCTAAGTGAAGGTGATCCACTGTCCACGATGAAGACTGGCAGATAATAAACAGATTGCTCCTGTCTCCGGAAGCCATTTCTCCTGGTGAGAATTGAGGCTGTGTTGTCTAGAGTAAAGAAAGCAAATGCATGGAACACAAGATTTCTGATGGGCTCTGTCCCACCAAACTTTAAGGACCTAAATGTAAGGCCAGACACTATAAAACTCTTAGAGGAAAACATAGGCAGAACACTTTGTGACATAAATCGCAGCAAGATCCTTCTTGACCCTCCTCCTAGAGAAATGGAAATAAAAACAAAAATAAACAAATGGGACCTAATGAAACTTAAAAACTTTTGCACAGCAAAGGAAACCATAAACAAGATGAAAAGACAACTCTCAGAATGGGAGAAAATATTTGCAAATGAAGCAACTGACAAAGGATTAATCTCCAAAATTTACAAGCAGCTCATGCAGCTCAGTATCAAAAAACAAACAACCCAATCCAAAAATGGGCAGAAGACCTAAATAGACATTCTCCAAAGAAGATATACAGATTGCCAACAAACACATGAAAGGATGCTCAACATCACTAATCATTAGAGAAATGCAAATCAAAACTACAATGAGATATCATCTCACACCAGTCAGAATGGCCATCATCAAAAAATCTACAAACAATGCTGGAGAGGGTGTGGAGAAAAGGGAACCCTCTTGCACTGTTGGTCGGAATGTAAACTGTTACAGCCACTATGGAGAACAGTATGGAGGTTCCTTAAAAAATAAAAATAGAACTACCATATGACCCAGCAATCCCACTACTGGGCATATACCCTGAGGAAACCAGAATTCAAAAAGAATCATGTACCAAAATGTTCATTGCAGCACTATTTACAATAGCCAGGAAATGGAAGCAACCTAAGTGTCCATTGACAGATGAATGGATAAAGATGTGGCACATATATACAATGGAATATTACTCAGCCATAAAAAGAAACGAAACTGAGTTATTTGTAGTGAGGTGGATGGACCGAGAGACTGGCATACAGACTGAAGTAAGTCAGAAAGAGAAAAACAAATACCATATGCTAACACGTATATACGGAATCTAAAAAAAAAAAAGGTACTGAAGAACCTAGGGCCAGGACAGGAATAAAGACACAGATGTAGAGATGGACTTGACACAGGGAGGGAGAAGGGTAAGTTGGGACGAAGTGAGAGTGGCATGGACATATATACACTACCAAACGTAAGGTAGATAGCTAGTGGGAAGCAGCTGCTTAGCACAGGGAGATCAGCTCGGTGCTTTGTGACCACCTAGAGGGATGGGACAGGGAGGGTGGGAGGGAGACACAAGAGGGAGGGGATATGGGGATATATGTTATGTATAGCTGATTCACTTTGTTATACAGCAGAAACTAACACACCATTGTAAAGCAATTATACTCCAATGAAGATGTTAAAAAAATAAATTAATTAATCTAAAAAATCTTTACCTGACTTAAGTCACTCTCCTTAGCTTCTTTTGACAGAGAGCCCTATTTCCAAATATCGGTTCATGTGAATACGTTTTAATATATTTATGTCATGCTATATGGTTATATCCAAAGAAACAGTTATAAAGTAAAACTGAATGGGAAAATGTTTATACATCATTTATTACATTACCTGCAACTTTGTAAAAATTACATATACCTTTTTACTAATCTTAACATTTCAAACCATATGCTTATAGAGAAGATA
Source organism: Mesoplodon bidens (assembly GCF_964165515.1). Classification (NCBI taxonomy): domain Eukaryota; kingdom Metazoa; phylum Chordata; class Mammalia; order Artiodactyla; family Ziphiidae; genus Mesoplodon; species Mesoplodon bidens. The sequence goes on along the minus strand of NC_138169.1, from coordinate 79,186,944 downwards.
ATAAAAATTAACAGGTTAAGTATTTTTGCATCATCATCAGATAGAATAGGTGAAATTTCCAATCCATCTTTTCTTGACAAGTTCCAAGCCCAATATAGAAAGAAGTAAAATAAGCCACTCTAGTTTTAATTAAAATGAGTATGCATAGATATTCAAAAGAGGAATTATTGTGTAATTTTTAAAAATTCATACTGGTACACAGGGTTACCAAAACACCATGTATATAAACATTTTGTCAGTGATAAAATAGGTCATTTGTGTTTAATTTATAATATATTCAATATTCTGTTTCATCTAACCTATTATGGTAATTATGAAACTTTTAATGGTGATCAGTAAGTCTGTATGACACAACTGTGATTTCTATATCAGAAATAGATTTTTTAATCTGCTAACAATTTGTTCAGTTAACTTGTCTTAATTAGTTAATAATGGAATTTATGTGATTTTAAAATTTAGAGCAACGAAAATATAATGGAAAAGAAGGAACACCAGGACCATAGTTTTACCCAGTGTGCTTTATCCAATGACATGAAAGAATGAACAATACTCTAATGAAAGAACAAGATGAAATCTGTTATGTCTCAAACAGCACAGAACAGCAAGCACACGAGACTGGAATTATAAAATGTAGTAGGAAGAAAAGTGTTTGGTTTTCAGATTCCAGCTGGTAGGTTTTTATGTAAACAAATCTTTTATTTTAAAATGTACGAATTCAAGAGTGTTCATTAAAAAACTACACATGGAGTTGTTGAAGCATATTGTCTTGAGTATGTTTCTGTACCCTTGACACACACACCCCTTGTCTTTGCCTTCCAACCATTCAGATGTTATACATATTTATGATTTGACACACAAAGTTTTCTCAGAGTTGTTGATTTGTAATCTAACATGCCTGACATCAAATCACACACACACTGACGTTCTTTCTTCCTATTCCTTATGTTTTCCTCCAAGATTCCCACAGATGAGGGAGCTCTAGGCTTGCCCTTGGGGAAATCTTTCAATTGTGTGGCTGTGTCAATGTCCTGGAAATCCAGCCATTTTAGTGCCTGTGCTGTCCTACAATCATGGTGGTACTGGATGATAACAAATGGGGGAAACGTTCAGACCCTTCTTGGAAAAATCATAAACTCCCCTCTCTGCATTTGTGCTGGATGACTGCAAATGCTGAGAATTGTCCTTTCCAACTATGATTAAGTCAGAGAGTTTGGGATTACCCACACAGAGAATGTGCTTCCTTTTATATTACTACGGGGAAAAGACAGTATTCTCCTTTAGCAGAGAGCGGGATCAGAAACATGTATTATTTTCAGATTGAATTTCTGAGGCCAAAGTTGAATTTCCTGCAGTAAAATAAGTGGTGACTTCAGGCAAAAGCACTTATAATGTCCATCTTCTGAAAGCAAATATTTTTAGATAAGCCAGACTTAACTAACAAATTTATTTCTACATTTTGTTTATCTGAAAGCTCAGTAACATATTCAAACTGGAAGAACTACATTTCCTATATTGTTGGGGTATACTCCTTTCTCTATACAGAGAGAGAGAGAGAGAGAGAGAGAGAGAGAGAGAGAGAGAGAGAGAGAGAGAGAGAAGAGTATTCAAAATTAGACAATAGATAGCAAGCTCTCATGCTTCCTTTGAAAGTTTTTACAATTGTCTATATACTATCTCTATGTCTAGAAGTATATATATATATATATATATGTATGTTTATATAATTGAGCAAAACCAGAACCTACCTATAGGTATTTGTAAAAATGACATTTATAAAACTGATTAAGAGTGTTTATCTTTGAAGCAGAGAAACGGCATTTGGGATGATAGGGAATTCTTTGTTCTTTTTTAATTTTATATTTCTCTCCATAAAGAGTATATTTGTTATTTGCAAGGATTACTTTTATTTTTATGTTAAAAATAAAACAACTGATGTTGGCATTGAAATATTAAGTCAAAGTTGATTTAGGTTGAAATGTGTTAAGTCCAATTATTTTCCTAAACTTTCAGGTTATGCCTAGGTAGTATAATCCTTGTTAAGGCATTTAGCTGGTCCTCAACTGATTAGATACTCTGGATGAAGAGTTTGGTATACAAGTAAGGAAACAAATGTCTAGAAGTAAAGATAGAGAGAGATGGATCTGGCTTCCCCCCTTCTTTGGATTTAGGCCTAAAATGATTTAAGTAGCAGTTTCTTCTTCATGACAGCAAATCCATAGATAAAAATTACTTAAGGGGCTCACTGCCCTTTAATTATGTCCTCGCTGGTATGAAGAAAAAAAAATTACATAATCAGCATTCCTGAGTGAGAAAAAGTACTTGCTTAGAAAGCTTCTACCTGTTGCCTCCTCTGACGAAAAAAATTATACCTTACCTTTGTTATCTTTCAATGAGAAGTTGTGGTTATTCGTTGCATCCACTGTTAAGCTGAAATAAAACTGGTGTCCATTGGATGGCTCATCTTTATCGACAGCACTGATTTTCTGGATGACCTAGGAATAGGGAATGTAAAACGTGAAAGCATGTTGGTGTGCTCGGCTGTTTTGTGAGGCAGGACAGAGCAACTTCACACGGATGATAAATACCATCTTCCTGACTGAGCCGTGTGAGGAGGGGGCAGGCGGCGGCGTCAGGTGTACTAATATGAACCCAATCTAAAAAGGGCTCTGGGGCTTCCCTGGTGGCGCAGTGGGCGGGAGTCCGCCTGCCGATGTGGGGGATACGGGTTCGTGCCCCGGTCCGGGAGGATCCCACATGCCGCAGAGTGGCTGGGCCCTTGAGCTATGGCCGCTGAGCCTGCGCGTCCGGAGCCTGTGCTCCGCAACGGGAGAGGCCACAACAGTGAGAGGTCCGCGTACCGCCAAAAAAAAAAAAAAAAATCAAAAAAAAAAAAGGGCTCTGAAAATCAAATCATGTCCTTTTCAAAATGCATATTTGAATTTACTTTTGTGAACCTCAGAAATAAGCTGTGCCAACTGATTATACCACGTCGGTAAACATCACAGGACACTGAGAATATGGATGAGTAGACCAAACCACAAGGAGATTACACTACACTTAATTCTTACAACTTCAAGGTACTTAAGCCCTGCAGTGTAATGTGGGAAGCGGCCCAATCGAGCTTAACATGCTATATTTCTCCTTAAAAAAGCCTAAGCCCTTAACCGTTTAGCACGGCTTTTACAACGTTTACCTTTTCTTCCAGAGGAATTTTCATCATCCCAATTAAACAGAATTTGAAAGTTCCTTTAATATTAGTTTATGCTACACATCAAAGCGTAAGTTTTGCTGAAACATGCTGATTATATTTTGTCTTAAAGCTGGCAGGATTTCAAAGGCAACCGCCGCTGGGCATCTTTAAAGGAATCACGAACAAGGAGCGTGGTATTCTGGAGACTCTCACCTGGCCTGGCTGGGCATTTTCACAAACGGTGGTCTCATAGTCCATGGCAAATTCAGGGGCATTGTCATTGATGTCAAGTATAGTGATGGCCACATAGCCTCTTCCTATTTGAGATGGATTCTCTAATAAACGGGAAAACATTTTATCATTTACAGGCACACCTCGTTCTATTGCACTTCACTTGAATGCGCTTTGCAGATACTGTGTGTTTTACAAATTGCAGGTTTTTGGCAACCCTTCATCGAGCAAGTCAATGGGTCCCATTTTTCCAATAACAGTTGCTCACCTTGTGTCTCTGTCACATTTTGGTAATTCTCATAATATTTCAGACTTTATTATTATTATTATATGTGTTACGGTGATCTGTGATCAGTGATCTTTGACGTTCCTAATGTTCCTTCTATAACTTGCTGAAGGATCACATGACAGTTAGCATTTTTTGGCAATAGAGTATTTTTTAAACAAAGTGTAACTTTTTAGACAAAATGCTATTTATTATATACTTAACCAATTACAGTATAGTATAAACACAACTTTCATATGCACTGAGAAACCAAAACATCTGTGTGACCCCTTCATTGTGATATTCACTTTACTGTGGTGCCTGGAACCGAACCCACAATATCTCCACGGTCTGCTTGTGCTCAAAGTAAAGCTATTACTCCAACCCCATCTTACGTAGGAAACTCATATTTAAAACGATTAGAATCAAGCAAAAATGTTTGCCTCTCTAAAGTACAATCTAATAAGGAAATGACTAAGACTTGAATAAAATCTAGAACCACAACACTGTAGACTTTAAAGGGAGCAACGGAAACTCTGATCCAAATGTCATACACACACACACACACACAGTGACAAATAAGCCAGGAATTTCAATATTCTTTGATGCTAGAGCCGATTTTTGTATGAATATGTGTATATACTATGTACCTATTACATATGTATATAACATGAACACAGTATAATTATGCATTGTTCTCTCAATGTTTTTCTTATCAAGGACCAAAATTAGTTCAATATGAAAATGTAGAAATCTGGGCGTCTTGGTTAGAGATCAATTTACTATTTTTTTGTAAACTACGGGACCAACCCCATGTCAACATAAAGGCAGCACAAAGTATGACCACAAAACAAGCAGAAGCCCTCTGAAGGTAACTCAGGCCCATTATTTTATGGTAACCTCTTTTCACTAACTTTGTAAGTATTAGCAAATAAAGTTAGAGAATACAAATATTTTGCAGCTTGAAATTAGAAAATTTCAAAATTTTGCTGAATTCAAACACCTAGTAAAATTCAAGTCAAAACTGTAAACTCATGCCAACCCATTCTCCACTCTCAATGTCCTCCATCCTAATTTAATGTTAAACCTTACAACTTACGGCTCTCCATTGCAAGGACTGTGATATTATGAACAGCATTTGTCTCTCGATCCAGAGATTTGGCAGTTGTAATAACTCCACTGTTGGCATCAATATTGAAGTATCTCTCCAAGTCTGTGTTTCTGTCAATTGAATACCTAATTGAATGTTAAAAAAAACAATTCAATATTTGTTTGATTATAATTTGCTGAATTTATTTCATTAATTGCACAGCCAATCACCAAATTCTGCTGACTCCACAATCTGTCATACTAACATAAAATATGTCTAGTTTAAAACTTCACCAATGTTCCAGTTGATTCATAACCTGCTTGTCAGTAATCTCTGCTTTTCTGTCCAACAGTACAAAATAAAGACAGTAGTATAATTATCTTCACAGTGGATTTGAATATGCCGTTATAAACTCCACACTGTGGCTCCTAAAAAACATTCTCATCAGATTTAGTAGCCCTGGCCACGATGAGAGGTCCCTCTAAAATGAAACATATGTAGACATCTGACCCATTCCCATATACTTAGAAACATCTTTTGTCTTCATTACATCAGGTTGGTCTTAACCTTTCTGTTTTTATATTGCTCATTTGGGGGCCTTGACCAGGGTTCCACAGACATGTTTCAAAGCAGAACCCCTCAGTGTGGAGAAAAAGGAACCCTCCTACACTGTTGGTGGGAATGTAAATTGGTACAACCATTATGGAGAACAGTATTAAGGCTCCTTAAAAAATTAAATATAGAACTATCGTGTGATCCAACAATTCCACTCCTGGGCATATATCTAGAGAAAACCATAATTCGAAAAGATACATGCACCCCAATGTGCATAGCAGCACTAGTTACAATAGCCAAGACATGGAAACAGCCTAAATGTGCATCAACACAGGAATGGATAAAGAAGATGTGGTACATATATACAATGAAATATTACTCAGCCATTAAAAAGAATGAAATAATGCCATTTGTAGCAACATGGATGGACCTAGAGATTATCATACTAAGTGAAGTAAGTCAGACAGAAAAAGACGTATATCATATGATATCACTTATATGTGGAATCTAAAAAAAGTGATACGAATGAACTTGTTTACAAAACAGAAGCAGACTCACAGACTTTGAAAACAAACTTATGGTTACCAAAGAGGAAAGGTGGGGGGAGAGATAAATTAGTAGTTTGGGATTAACATATACGATATAATCAACAAGGACCTACTGTATAGCACAGGGAACTCTACTCAATATTCTGTAATAACCTATATAGGAAAAGAATCTGAAAAAGAATGGATATATGTATATGTATAACTGAATCACTTTGCTGTACACCTGAAACTAACACATTGTAAATCAACTATAATCCAATATAAAATAAAATTTTTTTTAAAAGTAGAACGCCTCAAATTACATAAATATTTTGGTGTGTAACGGATTTTCTCAAAATATCTCTATCTAAATATTAGTAAATAACTACCACTCTACTTGTATTCTTGTTCAATTATGCTATTTTTTGATTCATATACAAAATTCACCCTTCCCTCATTAATGACTATCTTCAAATGCCCTTGTCTTTCTAGGTGGGTGAAATAAGGACTCTCATTTAAAAGCAAATAATTACACAAATGAACAAACAGATAAACACACACCTGATTTCAGAAAGTATTCTCTGTTTCCATAGTAGTTCAACTACTATTATTAAATAGAATCATCTACTACTAGTCTGCTATATAACAAGATGCAAGAAACTTAAAAAGGAAAGAGAAGGCATAGGAAAATGTTACAAAAAAACTGACCACAGATCAACAAATATTATTGTCTTTGTGAAGCAACAGGTATTTGAGAATATTACAAAGTTATTTTTGATGGCTTCTGTTTTCTTGATGGCATAGGAGACAAGGTTGTCAACTAAGACAGGAGAAGAGAGGAGGTTTGAGGAGAAGAGAAAATTCCTTTTTTTGAGAAGAGACAAAAATGCACATACTAGGGAGAATATAATAGAATAGCTGAGCATCATGGATTGCCCCTTTGAGATTTATTTCCATTGACTTAATGTAAAACCAGTCATCCCATCTGTCTGTCTTGCTTTGTTCTCATCTATGTATTTGAAGATGCATTAAAAGGAGAGGGTTGGGTTTAACCAGTGATGGACAATGAGAGGAGACGAGGGTTAGGAGGATGAGGGTACCAACATGTGAGTGATGATAATGAAGGTCCATGGTCTCTAAGTTTGTAAGAGAGAACTGAGGAAATAAGGGAAGGCAGATTGACATTGAGAAGATTCTGGTAGCACCAATCGGTGGTGGGACTTTACCAGGATGCAGAATTGCTGGAGTGGGAAGTAGCTGACAGAGAATGAGATGCCTGAAGTTGATTTTCAACAGTAGTAGTGTATCTATGAGAGTTAGCAAGCCAAGGGTATGTTCATTAGAATCTATGACAAAACTGAGGCAGAGAAACAGATCACTAAAGTCAAGACGACCAAGAAAGTGAGAAGCCAAAAGTGACGGTGGGGAGAAATAAAATAATCTGTGTACTAAAATCCTCAACAAATCAGTGTGATTACTATATATTTGATGGTTGATAGCAACGTGAAAGATTTTGAGTAAAGTATGGTGATGCATTCTACAAAAGAGTTGAGAGTTTGAAAGGGAAAAGAAAATTAAATAGTTTGAAAATGGCAAAGGCAGTACAAAACGTACTCACCCTCACCTCCAGGATCTGTGCTACATGAGATATGAGAGGAAAAATAAATCTTGAGTTTCCCCATACCCTCTACTTACTATCCTTTTATTGTAGCTAAGTGTCTTTATTCAAATCAAAATCAAACCATTCTACTTGAGCTATCCATCCTATCTGCTGACCTCAAGAATGTTTTCCTGGGATTTGGATCCTTTTCCATCTATATAGCTTTATTTGAATCAAAAACGTGTGTTTTCTATTTTAAAAAACAAATTTCTTCCATTTGTGTCAAGTTCATCGTTGGCCTCCATATTGTCAAATCCATTGTTCACTTTTCTGTTCTTTTATTACTTTTATCTCATTTAAATTTACCTCAATTGACCACTGATGACTCTTCAAAACACATTCTCCTTCTGCCTTTATTAATACCACATATTCCCTGTTGTTCTCCTACCTCACTCTCTGCTCCTTTCAGTCACCTTGGCTGGTTTACCCTCCCCTTTGTGACCTCTGACTACTCGCACTCCCCCAAAAACCTTTCCCAGGGATTCCCTTCTCTTCTTGGATAAACACTTTTCCTTGCAACTTACAGGGTCCTATCGCTTAACTCACTTCTATATTTTTGATGACACCTACATTTATATAAAATCTCCTTGGCCAACCAAACTTACATACTGAATTACTTACTTAGTAGAACCACATAAATACCCAATGTGCACTGAAATGTAACGTGCCCAGACTGATGTTGTCTCCTAGCAACCCCCAAACCTCCTCCTCCCTCACGCGTTTCCACCTCAGCAAATGACACTACCAGTCACTTGCTTACTCAAACTAAAAACCTAGATTTGTTTTTCTTTCTTGTCCCTGCATCCAAGTTGTCAATAGTACTTGACAGTAGGTATCATTCCAAGCTACCGCCTACTTTAGCCTAGACTTTGTATCATTTTACTCCTTATCAACATACTTCAATTCTTATTGTCTACAATCTACTTCCCACACAACAGCCACGCAAACAAGAAATGAGTTTATTTAATGTTAAAAATAGACTTTAAATTTCAATTACATGGAAGACCTAGATTTTCTCCTCTGAAATGTTGCTTTAGTCAAAACATTATATGCCAATATTTCATAGTATTAACGTATTCTCTATGTATGCAACGATTATACAAATATAATTATTTAATTATATGTATATATATATATTTTATATATATATATACATAATCCAATGGTAATAGAATAATTAATATTAATGTTTGACATGAAGATTATAACTCAATACCCACGCACTCATGCATCAATCGAGACAATACTAAAAGCCTGAACTGTTCATTTTTTTTCAAACTACTATGGTAATGTTTGTATATTCAGGAAAAAACAGACTTTTAGATTCTTACAAAGCAAAAAGGCCTTGAACTTGGCATATATCTGTCTTAATGAGTTCATGTAATCCCCCACTGAGCTAAAGTCAATAACTAAAACATTTGCCTCTATTATCAATAGTCTCAAAACTCCCAGCATTCGAATAAAGGATATTAAACTTGAGAATTCATTTAATATGTTAAATATCTCCAACCTGCGTTCACCTCATAGAAAAACCCCTATATCTTGTGGGGATGTAGTTATCACCTATGCTTCTATCAATTTTGAGAAGAATGGACACCAAAGTTTCTATCATCCAAATATTATTTCTAAACCATAAACTCTGTAGCTTCCACTTATAACTTGAGTGTATCTTTATTTTTTATTTCTTTTAAATTTTTTTCTTCCAGTTTCATTGGGATATAATCGACATACAGCACTATATAAGTTTAAGGTTACAGCATGATGACTTGACTTACATACAACATGAAATGCTTACCACAATTCAGTGTATTTTAAAATATTTATAACTCTTGCTTAGCTTTCACTAAATAGCCTCATATATATGTATTTGGTATTTCGTGAATTATTCTGATATTCCTATGTCTCCCTTTCACTCATTCATACATTCAGCAATTAATCTGGAGGACCTGCATGCGTTGCTCTATCTCAGGAAATACAGTATATAAACAAAATATTTTGAAAGGTAGCAATCTATAATAAGTATTTAGGAGAAAACCAACAAATTGCTATTCTCAGTGAAGGAAACTGGGACAGGTGTGGGAAGAGACTGAGGAATTATCTTGAGAAGAGGTGGAAACCTGGGCAAGGACCAGGAGTAGACAAACCATGGAAAATAGTCACAGTGGTCATCATATTTCTTAATCACAAGGACTTGAGATACCCCCAGTATTAAAGGGGTTCCCTATCTTCTACCAGCCCCTCTGGACATGGAAAAAGCGAGAATTTATGTGTGAGACATTAGCTAATGATAAAGTTACCTGAAGGGGGAAAAAAAATCCTTAACCAAGAAAAATAAAGAAAATACGGGCACTTTTTAGAGTGAGTGGGGGAAATTGTCTCTGAATTAGAACCTGGGAGGGCTGAGTGAGCCCAAAGAGAGAAAGGGTTCTGAAGAAGCCGGGAGAAGCACACTCTTTGCAGCTCTGGATCTACTGGCTTAAGGACAGAGAAATACAGTTGCCTGAATCAATTAGAGGCTGAACAGGAAAGAAAAAGACTGGTGTTTCTCTAATCATGACCCAAAGTTATCTTTAAAGCAACTTCTGCTGCAGTTAGTGGTGTGCACGCTCACAATGACCCCTCTAGTTTCTATAAATTACAACCTAAAATACTTGACCTCTTTCACTGTAATGTTGGAGTGACCAATGAAAGAGATCACTTCCATATTTTTGCAGCACTAGCAGTTAAAGCTTCTGCCCTCTCCATTTCTTATGCAGACACCTCCAAATCTCAATAACCAGCCTCAATCCTTTTTCTGAGATTTCCTAAACTACTCCAGATACCAGCAATATGTTCAACTAAAGCTCAGAATATCCAAAAGCAGATTCATCAACCTGTCCCTCCCTCTAAATATACTGAGAATGTAAAACATATACATTTTTTTCCTAATCCTCAAACAGCTATGTAAGGTCATGTGTGACAGAGACTTTTACTTGCACACCTAATATCCACTTGCCCTTAGTTCTTATTAATAGATCCCTGCTTTTGTTGGAGGTAACCATGTGTCCAGCTGAAAAACTACACTTGCTAGCCTCCCTGTAGATGCAATGTCCTTACAGCTAAGGTTTAACAAATGAGATGCAAAAGAAAGTTGTGTTGAGCATCATTGAAAAACTCCCTCAGGATAGGACAGAGTTGCTAATTCAGCTGGCATTTGATTTTTGCCCCTTCCCCTCTATCTCATGTGGGACATGAACACAGTGGAAAGCAACCCAAAAGTCACCTTGTAAATATGAGGTGATGAGTGCCTGACAGAAGAAGCCAAGCCCATGATGACATTATCCTGCCAAATTGTCAGTCTTTGACTGCCTGGCTCCAGACTTCTCATTGGTAAGTCATTAGTGTTAACCTTTGTTTCAACCAGCCAAGCACAATTTCTAACTAAGGCAAGCAGGTACCATTATTGCTGTATGTCAGTATTGGACTTTTAAAGTCTCACAGCTGGTTGTTGATGGAACCAGGATTCAGAACCGTGTCTGTCTGAACCATCTTTCCAGTATATATCACATCGCACATAGAGGAGCTTTTAGTCTCTACTACCTACAACTCTAGAATTCAGCCTATTTTCATTTTTTTCCACTGCTCTATCTAAAACTCTAAGACAGTTACACTGATGTATTAATTGATTAAATGACAATATGGTGTGTATCTCCATTTAGGTGCCTTTCCTCATGTTGGCCCTTCTTTACTCCTATGTTTCCTCCTTCCAATTACTGTAGTCCTACAACTCCTTAAAGACAATCCTCTGCCTTGGTAAGGCACCAAGCCTTCCGACTTACTTCAGAAATTGAGCCTTTTTAAGAAAGCCTGCAGTATACGGGGCCCATGGACTTCACTACAAGCTCCCTGTGCTGCACCACCACGAACCACAGACTGGGCAATATTTATAGCCACAATCTTGCAGCAAACCTACCGTACTAATTTGGGCTTTTCATTCGCCATTTGTACTCTTCTGTTTCTTTATCTGCAAAATGAGAAAATTTTACAAGATGATTTCTCATTTCCAGATTTAACATTGGATTTTTTAAATAAGTTTTCACCTAAGATCTCTCCTCCAGCTAGATAACAAGTGGGTTGGGACCACATCTTATACATCTGAATATCCTCAGTGTTCTGTGCGTCTGAAACAAAATCAATCCCCTAATAAATGCCTGTAGTTACCAGTGCTGCTGTTCAATAAGCTGCGAAGATCGACTAAAATGGCCCTCTCCATATTCACAAGTAGTATTCGTATCACCCAGCTATGGATATACATGTTGATATTCACAAATAGAGTATGAAGGTGAGTGGGCTACATTAACACAAATGCTACTCCCTATATGGAAAGGTAACATAATAAACACCGACAAATCTGATCAATAGAAATAACTGAATCATTTGAGTTGAAACCTTAATCGCTTAAGAAATTTATGCACATGTGCATGCGTGTGTGTGTGTGTGTGTGTGTGTGTGTGTGTGTGTGTTGCTATGAGCAGTGTACAGGTTTTGATACCGAACTTGCTAAAATCCTAGAACCACATTTTCTAACTAGAGTCATGTTTATTTATAACAGCGGAATGTTAACGCTTGCCTTATAGGGATTTAATGAGAAATAAATTACTTCAAATAAGCTATTGAGTTCAGTACTTAGTGGTGCCACTGTCTGCAGCCTCACCCCCTTCTTCGGATAACGGCAACTCAATTTCCCCTTGTGGATTTCAAGCTTCCCGATCTCATGCAATCTTGATGGGACTCACCATGAAAATGCCCAGAACTTCCTGGGTAAGAGATGGACACGTGTCCTAAGACAGGACTAAAAAAACTTTCCAAGAAATGTGAACCTTAAACAGAGCCATGAGGACAACGAAGTTGCCGGTGGTCCATCCACTGCCACGTTCAGGAGAGACTCACTCTTGCTACTCGTATTTAAAGAGAAACCTTCCTCCTCTCTTTTCTGAAGACTGGCTGTTCAACCTTCCCTTTAATTCTGTGAGATAGTCACATAATTTAGATTAAAATAATATGTACAAATACATGCATGTATACAAGCCACTTAAAGTACACACTGACTTATTCGAACACCCCACGTGTGCTCAGACTAGTCACACTACAGAATGTAATATCCGATACTATTTTATCCCCTTTTTTCTGAGGACATACCATACCAGGAATGCCAAAAGAGCCTGCAGGTAAATATTATTATCATCCTTGTATCCTTGAACATAAATACAACTCTAGCTCTGTATTTGGATTGTTAGAAATGCTGAAAATGATCTCCATCACTTCTTAATCACCCTTCTTCAAATCTGATCTTACTTGTAATAATACGTTTCAATTCATTGGCTGTTTTAAGCACAGGGACTTTGGGCTTGCTGTGTTGCCTACAGAATAAATGTGCTGATTTCATAAGACAGCACTAGACTCTTAGGCTAGAACTACATAAAACATAAACAGACCTTAAGTAATTCTTTGGCTTGTCCAAATCCTGCCATCCCTCAAAGTCCAGCTTATGCTTACACTCCTTCAAATGAAGTCTCATGTCCAATGACCTTGGAGTGATTAGTATTTATCTCACAATTTGCCCTCTGACAGAGCTGGCACTTTTCCCCCTTGTATTGTTTAACTATTATGGAATCTCATTTCTTCAGCCAGATTGCAAGTTCCTTGAGGTGAGGGGAAATGTTTTATTCATCTTTGTTTTTCCTGTATTTTCCCAGTGTCGTGCACAAAGCAGGTTCTTAATCAATGTATGTTGATTCACTGATCAGCCTATGGATGCTGACATGAAGAAATAACAGTCCTCTGAACACTAGGCTGTTCTTATAGTTTTTACCATCTTACTGACGAGAAACACAGAAGCAAAGCTTTTACCATTCAGAAAAATGATCAGAATCAGCAGAACACAATCTGTCCTTCCAAGTTCAATAGATAGAGCCTGATATTTGGTAGTTGGGGCCACAATTTACATGAAGTGGTAGGCAACTACATAAAAAATAAAAAGCCAGAAACATGCTGGCCCTCAATTACCCACTTTTGCTTTCAGAAAAATCTCTTTTTTTCCTACATAATCTCAAGTATTACCTAATTTCCAGCTTTGGCTTCTAGTTTTCATATCAGGAAAGATGAAGGCAAAGTGTACATGAAATGGTGGGCCAGGTAAGCCCTCTGGATAGTGGGCAAGCCATAACGAGACATACCAATTCACAAAGGTGTTATATTCTGGCCAGCCACTGGGCTCCGGGTTCATTTAACCTTTCAATCTACTTTTACTATACTTCTAAACAGTCAAATGGAACCAAATGGTAAGGTTCCAACAGTAATGTAGATGCCCTCATCTTGTTTTGAGGAAAGGGCAGATGCAAAGAGCTTTTGGTTGGTACATTAATGGAATAGGTTAAAAAAGGAAAAAAACCTAGGCAAGGCATGGGTCATATGGGAAGAAGATCTCAATTTACCTTGCTGGAGGCAAGTACATGTATTTCTTTCTAGAATTCTAATCTCTTGCCCCATATATCAGAAAATATTCCAAATGTAAATGGCATATGCTAGATTTCAGTATTACGCTACAAAGAATGTCAATGAATTCAAACACTGATTATCCACCCTCCCGTACTCTTTTACAATTCAAATACTATTGGCCTAATTTTAAACAATTACGATGAAACAAATACTGCTTTTCCATTCCTCTAAGAACTACAATATTCCTAAAGGTGCAGAAGCACAAAGCTCACAACTGTAAGAGTCCTCAGCTTCCATCTCAGCCTGGAGATTCACTTTTCCTAGGACCTCGGCAGACTGTGTGATCTACTCCTGAACTGGCCTCTGTTGAAGAAGGCTTACATTTTGATAGTTACTTGAGTGCCCAATGCCAATACATGTTTATGTCCATTAAACGACTATGTAATATTTTCTACATTTTGGAAAATATGTGAATACTAACCAACGTTCAACACAGATTGCCAATACAGTTGCTTGTAAATGTCTCTCTTCATTGACTTTATTGACCTTGAAATAAAAATGCCATGAAAACAATAAACTATAATAATAGCGATGTACAATGACAGTACATCCTAATAGTTTAGTCATTATTGACAGTTTAAAAGCATCAGTTATTTTCCCTTTCTCACCTAATCTTCAAAAACCTTGGGACAAAGCAGGGATTAAGTGTTGGTTTTCCTTTTTACTGGGTTATATGGAAACTTAGGAGGCTAAGTGACATCCCCTAGGATACTCAGAAAACAGCAGTGCTGGGAAGAGAACCAGTCTTCTAGAGAATGTTACTGCTAGGAGTACCCATCAACTCACCAAACTACACCACGAGGAGGCTGGCCTCTTATAAGAGATCATAAATGGATAGGAAGAGAGAAATATGTGAGAGACAAATTCAGAAGCAAATAAGCTATGAGTGATTGTTCTGACCTTATGAAAAATAGTGCAAGGCAAAGAAACGTTGCAAGAATACAAGCATTAAGCCTAAGTCAAGAAATTCATTTTACAAAAGCAAAAGAAATATTCACACACACACAACATAACATGTCAGTTCACTCTGAACAAAATCTCTCCCTATGTGTGCAACTTAGAGATTAGAAAAGGATGTAAGAGGTACTAACCTGAACTTTCAAGGTCACCTTGATTAGTTTTAAGAAAATAAAAATGAGGTAAAAATACAGCACTGGCCAGCTGCTTTTTCACTGATGGAAGTCACAGAGATCTTCACCTCCAAGATTAGCAGAATGAAGCCATTGGCCCTTTCTCTGTGCCTCAGGGAGCAGACACAGAACTCACTTCACCTCTAACTCAAGTCACTACCCACTTGGTCCTACTCTCCCTTCTCCTTTCCCAAGTTATTATATAACATTGCACTTTTTCCAAGTAAAATATTATTAAAAGTGAGATATTTACACTGAAAGGCTTTAACAGGATAATACACAAGGAAATGGGTAAAGAAAAAAATTTAAAAATAAGATTAAAATATCAATAGAATAAATCAAAATTTTCTTAAATCCTCTCATTCACTGAAGTACTGAATTACGATACGTATTAGTGTGTCTCTTTATTTTTCCAGATCCTCAATTTTATGAAAGCATTCTCTCTTTCTCCCCAGTAAATTAAGTGATTTAAGCAGAAGTCAGACTACCCTGAGTAGCTGATCTATTACTACGATTGTACCGTGGTTGGTTGTTCTTGGGGGAAAGGAGACAAGTATGTCACTAGAGTTGCAATGCTATAACAAAACCCAAATTCAGATTTGTGCACATCAGTGGGACTTGGTAGATGGAGCTGAGCTTAAGTCAGGGAGTTGTTTGACAATGAAGCCTGGGCTATTACAGGGAGGAGGCAAAGGCTTATTCCATCTGAGTACATCTGTGACCCACAGATATTCGAGTGCACAGAAGGCTACATTCTTAGAAGTGGTTTATGACCACTTCATTAAGAGTAAGATAGCCTCCATATAGCCTGAATTTGTTGTAAAGACAGAGAAGCAATGAGTATGACTTCATTTTTGGAATAAAAATTGGTTTATACCCATTCTTTACTAGGCTATGATATTACTGTCAAATAAAAGAGAAGGAAAGGAGAGTACTAATTACATATACACACACATATATATGATTATTATTTACATGTAAGTAATAAAATGATATTTAATATTATTAAATGTGTGTAACTATTTATATAAGTAATAAGCCTAAATCGCTTATTATTTTAGGAGGAAAAAAGATTATGAGCTCTTCTTAACTAAAAGTCATTGTCTAATGTATAGATATTTTTCTTGATACTCTGGTAAGCCATGTCCAGACTTAGTTCAGAAGTTAGCTCAAAAGCACTTAGCATCATTAAATATCAGTTAAATCTAAAAGTTAAATCTGTTGTTAGCTTTTGTAATCAAAATCCAAATCATGACTCTGAAAAATATTACTTATGAACCCAAATTAAGACAGGAAACACAATGTAATTTCTGGTATGTTCTATATACTCATTTAAATATTATTAAATATTTACTTAAAAAGACATGCTTTATCATATACACACACACAAATACATGCATATACAAAAACATGCCTGTAGCTCTCAGATTGTAAAACTATAGTAAAAAGTGTGAACTGGAATGTTGTGATATTTTGAAACACTTACATATCATCATTCTGTTAGTGCTACAGAGTTGGTTATAACAATGTGCCTACTCTCTCTACAGGACTATTGAAAGGACATTTTTAAATAGTCCTTATATATAGATACGGTATTATTTTATTTTTTATAAGTGGAATTAAGAAACTAACAAACATATACTATCCATATAGACCAATATAAAAAAGAGTTGTTGAAAAATTAACCCCTAATTTAATTGTGTATAAAATTAGTTTTCTAACATCTGCATTTATCCTACAACAAGGACATGCATCACTTTCTCTCTGAACACAGTTTGTGTTGAAAGAGCTCAGGATAACTGGCTGAAGAGGCACATCAGCTCTGCTTGTGGATGACAATGGTGCCTAAAGATACTGCCACACAATAATGGCCTTGGATAATCAGGTGACACATGTTCGAATTACTAAAATGTTGCACTGTTCTGATGTTGTTTCACTTCTGCAGCTATGGCTCAATAGTATACAAAACTGGTTTTTCTTAGCTATGACCCCAAAGCATCATAACGTAGAGACATGAGTTGTGAATAAAGGCACATTGTTGCAAAATTACAGAAGAGGAGGGCAATGAGCTCTTACCTCACAGGGCTGTTGGAAGAATCTGGGTCGTGAGCTGCTACGGTCCCAATGATATTCCCAACTTGGGTAGCTTCTGACACCTCCATGGGGTACAGCGGTGAGGAAAATACAGGGGGCTCGTCCACATCTTCCACAATGATCTTCACGGTTGTCGTGTCGCTGAACGGTCCCAAGCTTAGAAAGCGAGGGTCAGCATCTCTGTTTGCAGCTTCTATCCGTAGCGTGTAACTTGTTTTGGCTTCAAAATCCAAGTCCTATAAAGAAAGTTGTTAGGAAAATTAAATTAAGGCAAAGCAGAGCCTTTTCATTCATGCACATGAATAAGCATAGTATGGACTCAGCCAGGAAAATGCACCATCAGCATTCAAAAGTAATAAATACTAATG
Source organism: Mesoplodon bidens (assembly GCF_964165515.1). Taxonomy (NCBI): domain Eukaryota; kingdom Metazoa; phylum Chordata; class Mammalia; order Artiodactyla; family Ziphiidae; genus Mesoplodon; species Mesoplodon bidens. The sequence continues at coordinate 79,169,297 of NC_138169.1, read as the reverse complement.
CCAATCAGAATCCTTGCTGTTTTCTGGCTCATAGACAATGGTAAGTACCTTTGAGCTAACTTAATCCACTCTGCCACCGTACGCTGCATGGGCAAATGCAGGTCTTTAGAACATTCTTTGAATGACAACTGATATGATTTTAGAATCTTTTCCAAGAGGACCTCAAGGTAGTATTCTTCAAGCATGTAATTTAACTGCAGTATCCAGGGGTGCACATTAAAAAGGAAGAAAAATATAACTTTCCATTGAATTTCTCATTTACAAGGTCATTTTCATTGATTTGGGGGACTCCTTTACAATCCTTAACTTTCAAGTGTTCCAAATGCAGCTGTAGCAGAAGAGGTGGCATATCGAGGTTATACAGCCTGAACACATAGTTGATTCTTCTTGATGAAGCACCCACTGTTTCTCTCTTCAGTATTCCGCCATCAGTATACACTGTATCTCTATTTGTATTAGAGGGTTGACAGTTATATTCTAGAATCACCATTCTGCAACTTTTCAACAGGATTAACATGCTAACACTTTTCTCAAAAAGAGTGACCCAAGTCAAACTATATGGTAGCTTAAAAAATTGTAAGGGCAATTAAATGTTGTACTAATGAAGCACCATCTGTGAAAAAAAGAATTCTATGCCCAACAGGTAGAACTTGTCTGTGACAATCACATGCTTCTCTTTCTTCAGGGGGTACAGAAAGTCCCAGCTTGTTGTGACTTTGAATCTCAATCTCACCACTAAAAAACTGTCCCAAAATATTTGTTACATTTAATGATATAAAAACAAAAACTTTAGAAACCAGTAGAAATACTAGCACATATAAAGCATAATTTACTTGTCATTTTTACGTGTTATTTAATAAAAAAGCATTAAGAAAAATGGGCTAAAATGTACTGCTGAGAATTGTAATCTAAATTTATCCATCGTGTGTATGGGCATATGTGTGCTATATATGCAATATATATAACAAAAGGTACATACACTTATATAAAATATAACAACACATATATATAAAATATAAAAATATATACTATATGTGTGTTGTGTGTGTTTCCACATAAATAGGACATGAAGAGATTCCATGGCTCATCTCTTTTTTTTATATGAAAAATATGTAAACCAATACTCAGAACAGTTTCACAATATCTAGGCCAGAGAGAGCTTTACTCAAATGTTTATCTGCTTAACAGCTGTCTCATCTAGTAGATTGTAACCTCCAAACTGTTTTGTTCAGTACTAGCATTCCCAGAATTGCCTGTTCTGAATTTGGTACATTGAAAGAACTCAATACATTCTTAATGAATTAGGAAAAGCTAGAATGTAGCTATCCAGGCCTCAAGAGCCTCAAAACGGAACTACACCTTTGCCCCAGAGAATCCAGAGGGCTCGAGTGGGAGGTAGAGGAAGAAAGAACCAGGTATATTGTTTTTCTTGACTATAAAAAACTTCTTATAATTACTGTGGGAAAACCAAGTTTTAATGCTTATCTGAGGTCTCACATGAAAATCCTGGGGCACGTGCTACACAGCGCCATAAACAGCACCTTATTAATAAAATCAGTGATATTTTTATGAGGCTACCTTTTTTGTCTGTCTATTATCTAAAAATATTTCTACCCCAATGGTCTTCAACCAAAGGTAAGAATCAGAACCACTAAGGGGAACTTTCTAACACATTCCTGGCTCCTTCCAAGAAGATTTTGATTCAGCAGACCCAGGATGAGTCACAAGCATATGTATTTTGAAAAGGCTCTTCAAGTAATTGTGCTGCAAATCCTCTTCTAAGAAACTTGACCTCTTTGTTATAATTTTCTGGGGCCTATACATGTAATCCGATATTGAATTTGGGTTCTGCTAAAAATAAAACAAAGCATTCTTATTTACCTAAATGCATTTACTTAAGACACTCTAAACATACTCACACATAGCATGAATGTGAACCTATTCAGTTTGTAGTCTTTTTTATTTTTATTTTTCAGCCACACCATGCATCTTGCGGGATCTTAGTTCCCCGACCAGGGATTGAACCTGCGCCCTCGGCAGTGGAAGTGTGGAGTCCTAACCACTGGACCTCCAGGGAATCCCCTCAGTTTGTTCTTATAGTATTTATAAAATGGATAAATTAGGAGAGAAATATTACTTTTATATATTGTGTCTATGTAAGATAGACTATATTAAAAAAAACACCGTTTACCATCTTCTTTTCAATTGACTCAAAGCCACAACTTTTTTAAAAAATTTAATTAATTTATTTTTGGCTGTGTTGGGTCTTCGTTGCTGCGCACAGGCTTTCTCTAGTTGCGGTGAGCGGGGGCTACTCTTTGGTGCAGTGCGCAGACTTCTCATCGCGGTGGCTTCTCTTGTTGCGGAGCACGGGCTCTAGGCGCGTGGGCTTTGGTAGCTGTGGTGCGCGGGCTCAGCAGTTGTGGCTCGCGGGCTCTGGAGCGCAGGCTCAGTAGTTGTGGTGCACGGGCTTAGTTGCTCCGCAGCATGGGGGAATCTTCCCAGGCCAGGGATCAATCCCGTGTCCCCTGCATTGGCAGGCTGATTCTCAACCACTATGCTGCCAGGGAAGTCCAAAACCACAACTTTTAAGATATTCATTCAGGTTTACCAAAGGGACAGCTAGTCCTTCTGTATTCGAGTAAAAGTTTGACTGACTTATGAAAGAATAATTTACATTTACTGCACAAACGAATGCAATTATTTTATGGCAACTTGTTTTTTTAAATGTGTCTAAAAGGCAACAACATGCAGTAAAGACATCTGGATGCTGCCAAGTCATAAAGAAACACAGGATCATGCGTGATGATTGGTTGCCTAAAAGCTATTCTGAAAATCGAGCAATAAAAGAATTCATATGAAAGCCTATGAATCAAGATTCCAGACAGAAGGAAGTGCCACACAAAATGATTTTCAGAGCAAACCAGAATAAGCCAGACTAGTTTTCAAAGAAGGGTGTGGTGTGATGGATAGGATGGTTAAGCAAATTGAAGAAAAGGCTTTTGCAATAAAATGTTAATTCCTGTTTCTCTTTCTGATTGATTTCTACAAAAGCAATACAGTCCATAACTATTAGATTTAATGAGCAAGGTTATACTCGGGGAAAGAAAGTTAAAATAATAACTGGGGAAAGACAAAGAAGAAGGAAAGGGAAGGAGATAAAGGTAATGTCTAAACAGATTCTATTCAATACTTGAAACTACAGAGCATTGGAGACTAGATATATTTGGAAATTTGACCAAAACACAGTTCAAGCTGCAGCTCACAAGAAAATAAATATGTAGGATTATTAAGAACCTGAAACCAATTATTGTCACTTTGACCCAAACTAGCGATGCCACAGAGAAGTTCCTTTTTCATCTGTCAAGTGACATCTATGTCAGAGATGCTGAAAGAGAAAGCAGCTTGTTGGACATATTCTTTCCCTAAACTATCAAATAGGGTTGTTGAAATTTATTGCCATCAAAGGATGATGAACTTTAGGATAAAAACAATAAGCATTAGAACTAAGACAGTGGTCAGCAACATTTTCCTGTAAAGACCAGATAGTAAATATGTAGGCTTTGCAGGCACCATGTCCTCGGCCACAGGTAAATGGACTAGCTTGGCTGTGTGCCAGTAACACTTCGTTTACAGACAGGAAGTTTGAATTCTATTTAACTTTCACGTATCTTTTTTTTTTTTAATTTTTTTCAGTCACTTAAAAATGTAAAACCATCGTTAGCTCTTGAGCTGTCCAGAGACAGGCAGGCAGTTGTTTGCCAATCCGTGGTCTAAGGAGCCCCAAATAATAAGCTTCTCTTTCCAGATCAGAGGTTCACCCCTCTTCTTCTCACCTTTTTTTTTTTTTTTACTACAATTAAAATGAACTATTCACTATAAACATCATACTTTGTCCCTTCTAGTGTGTATCACCTGCTGCTCCCTCCTTCTCACATAACTTTGTCTGCCATTTTTCTTACTGAACTCTTTTGGAGACCAGCTATCTTCTTCTTTATGAGTGATCTCATAATCCCCTCACCTAAAAATAAAACTTCTTTATATTTGTAGAGAGCTAACTCCAAAAAAAAGTTTTACACACATTTTTAAGGTGCATTTTAAAAGACAGAAGAAGGTTGGTATTATTGAAACTAAGTAGCAAAGAGCTCCAGTGAAAGCCCAAAATTTTATGCGAACTTAGGGGCAGACACACTATGTGAATTCCAAGCCACATCTGTCCACCACCCATGCCGTTTCTGCTAGAACAAGCAGGCATTGTTCAAACTCTAAGAGCAATTAGGGCCTCATGCTGTATGGCATTATCACATCTAGGTATCTGCCTACCTCACCAAGTAAGTAGGATTGCTGTAAATTATTTATAAATTTAAAGCATCTGGAACAGTCATGGACACAGAGTAATTACTGTATAAGCATTTGCTATTACTACTATACTATTATTAGCGCCATGATTTCCAGCAGATTATGAGCAAATCAAATGGAAAGTAAAGATTATGTCTTTCTCTTCTGTTTCCCCCATGACACCTCGGCCTATATCTTTGGCAAAGTCAGTTTATAGTATTCATCTGTTACATTCAAAACAATTAAGTATCATAAACAGGGGAGACCCATCAGTTCCCCCCTGCCATTTTTAGCTTCCTCAATAGTAAAAACCTAAGTTAAAATATCATCTTGAATTCATTTAATAAAATCATTACACTGCATTTTTCTTTCTGCATATAGCTCGCCTTCTGGTCTATAGCCAAACACGCTCTTGTTAAGCTCAATGACCTCCTTTAGATCTTGTACTTTGGGCCAATGCTGTTGTTGATGTTTCAGGGACTGATCCAAGTTACATCGTTCAGGAAATTCTTCCTTCTGTTCCTGTAACCACGGCATGGTGCCATTGGGGCTGGGGTGTGAGTGTGTGTGTATGCACGTTGACACTGTCTATGTATATAGTGTCTTATGTTTAATACTGATTTTGTACAAAAGCACTGAGACCATTCATCATCTTTAAAAGCATTTCTTTCTCTGGAGCTTCCAGCTGTCTTTGGGATCAAAGCATATACTCCGTGGCTTTCAATATCCTCCCTACTTGATCAAATCAATACAAATCATTTTTCCTACATAAATGGGCTTAAATGAAACTGTACCAATGCAAAAGAACCCACAATCATAACTTTCCCTTTATGATTAATTTATTCTAAATAAATCTACTGCCCAGAACCTTAGAAGTAATCTACAACCTTGGACAAGGTATCTCAGCAAAGAACAATTTTGTACATTTAAATACAATAAGAATTCTAAAGTTTTTCCCTAAGTACTTTCCAAAAGCAAAAAAACGTCATTATTATGTACAACTGCACTACTGCTTTTATTTCCCCCCCGTCCCTGGGTTATGCCCAAGAAGGCCTTATTATCTCTGTCAGCTTGACTAAATGTAGACAGGCTTCTTCCTGACTCTAGGGCCCTGACCTACCTTTTCTTAGAACCAATCTTCAGCAAGAGTCTTGCTCCAAGTTACAAAACTACCTGCTATCATGAAAATACAAGAAAATTTACTTTTCCTTTGGGTAAAGCAAACACAGTGTCACCTACACCCCTGCCCTCATTACACACACACACACACACACACACGCACGCACACACACACACTCCAGCTTTTACAAAATTCTCCAGGCCTTTGTTTCACCTGAGTTGAGTTTACACTGAATTCTCATCTCTCTCTCCTAACTGCAATATCCTTGAGGTCTGTCTTACTTGTTTAACTCTGTCCAGTGACATTTTTGCTTTCACAACTACAAGTGATTTTATCAGCAGCATGCAGCTTTTACCTGTCTTGAAATTTGTGTGAATCACAAAACCTATATCCAGATTTGGGCAATAAGTTATTTTTTTATAGGGAAGAGGGAAGAGAAAGATATGTTCTAAATTGTTTTATATATATATACACACACACATATATATAATTGTTATATATATATATATATATATATATATATATATGTAATAATTATGTATATAATGGTCCACGTTGAAGCCCTCAGAGAGGCTCAGGTGTGAAGGGGAGAAGACCTCTGGAAGTTTCGCCAGCTCTGTGGGTGTCCTCTACAAGGGACTGACCCTTTCATGTCTGTCTCACTGTGCTAGGCTTTGAGATCTATGAGAGAAGCCAAATGTATAATCTTACAGAGGTAGGTAGGTAGGTTACCAGTTGTTACAAGTAGGTAACAACTGTCTTAGGACAGAGATTCACTGACTGCTGAGTGAAGAAAGAAAAAAGAAAAAAAAATCTAAGAATAAATTATTTGAATGAGAGTCATTATTTTAGCTTTCAAAAAACCCATACTTTAACACTGCTGCTTCTCAGGTGCCTGATACAAACATTCACATTTTGCAAAGATCACTTCCACTACATAGAAAGTATCTGGTGCTCTACAGGTAAACTGGGACCCTGAGAAAGGGTCCAGTTTATGAGTAACTGCAGAAATGTTTAAGCCTAAGACATTAAATTATGTCAAGCTATTAGGAATAAAATAAGGATACAAATATCAGGAATTATTATTTCCATTATCTAGCTCCACGAGTGCCCTCTGAGCTCGTTAACATTTTAACCTAGATATAAAGATCACTGAATATTTTTTAAAAAGCAATTCAAGCAGGTATCCTAACACATCTCCATTTTGTAACTTTTAAAAAAAATTCTATGACCACCAACTAAATGCACACACATTTCAAATTGCTAATTGCACTTGTCTACAAAGAGGCCACCATAAACGGCTGAACGTATTTCCTGTGAACAATACACATTTATATAGTCCTTACCCTGCGCAGGTTATAGTTCTAAGAGTGAATTTAGGTAGGCTGTTTGGATTCTATAAGCAGAAGGTAGAAAACAAGCCTTGCCAATGACTATATTCCTGCCTAGCATCAAAAACCTGGTTCACAGTATAGCTCAGATTGATTCCCTTACTGTGCTGAGGCCCATATTTCCCAGCATGCACTACTGACTGGACCAGGAACTTCCATGAAAGGGTCTCGTTTTCAGGGAAGCTGAATCCAGATTATGACCCAAAGACAGTTTAGTTTATGTTTTCCTGGGGACCTTTATCAAATAGTGGCAACTATTAATTAATCTTGATCCACACAATTACTTTGTGGGTAGGATCCACTTATCACAGATAAGTGGATAATAAGATAATCCACTTATCACAGATATCCACTTATCACAGATCCAGCTGTGTTAGGATCCACTTATATATACACAGCTGACAGTGGAGAGGAGATTCAAGTGGAAGTCAGCAGATCTGAGATTCACCCTTACTTTTGCCACTTCATGTAAATGTAACCTGAAGGTTTTTTAGTTTCTCTGGAGCAGAGGTGGGACCCAAAATCTTTTTTCTTCTTTCACAGTATCCACAATATTTTATAGCTCCTCTCTTTTCATGTATTCCACGCCCCCATCACTCCTTGAATCTGGGTCACCTGGTCTTGCTTCGATCAATATAATGTGGTGGAAGTGATGTTGTGTCGGTTCCGGAAATCAGCTTCAGGAGACCATGGAGCTTTTGTTCTTGCAATTCATGGAACAAAGCCAGGTTAGCTGCTGGCTGCTGGAAGGCACACTTCCAGCCTCTCTTGTCATTCCAGCAGACAGACAGCCACCTCTACAGAGGCAGATCCACCAAGCTCACGAGTAACTGACCTCTGACCCATGTGTGAGCCCTCGTAAGACCACCCTGCTGAGGCCCCACCAAACTGCTGACCCATGAAATCATGACCTAAAGAAATAATGTGTTAAAGCACCAGCTTTGGGATGACTTGTTAGGTAGCAGCTGATACAATCACAAAGAGGAAGAGAACAAAAGTGGGTGACTTCACTTTTTGACATGTGATGGCTGCATATCCAGGGAAAATGAACCAAAACAGACTTGAAATGACTAAATGAACTAGTGGCAGAGAGATCAGATCTAGACGTGGAAATTTCCTTGAACTCCAGGCCTTTGACTCTTATCATTCCCTTATTGGTTGTGTCCTGCCTTTACTATATAACGTAGATTCCAGGATCCATCAATCCCCTCCCTCTACTGACAATATATGCAATTCTTTTTATTGATCTAAATATGAATTTTTATTTGCTTTGTTGATCAGTTATTTTTAAATTCTCTTAAAATATCTTAATCCTGGAAGAATATAATAAATTGCCTTTTCTGAATCTTTCTCTGCCCTAACTTAAATTTGTCAGTTTCACCAAGTAATGTCTAAAGCATTCTTTCCCTCATTTTATATGCATGCTAGAGCTGATGTTCTCAGTCGTCCCTTTCATTTTAATTGCCATGCATACGATATGACCCCCAAACCTAAGTTTGTACTCTAGAGCTCTCCTCTAAGCTACAAACCCTCATTCATGACCTTCTAGAAATACTTACCTAGACATCACAGGTAACGCAAATATATTGCAAACCATTTTAATCACCTCCACACTCCCATTCTAAAGGAACAGCACATTTTTCATCTAGCTACTCATACTAGAATCATTAGTTTTATCCTTAAATTCTCTCTCCAATTTTCCTTAGGTAATCACTAAATCCCCTCTTAACTACTTCTTAAATATCTCTTTCTTGGAATCCTACCCATTGAAACTAATCTAGGAAACAACACACCATGGAAAAAGACAGAAATAAGGAAAACTGTGCATTATCTGTGACTTGTACTAAGCGAAACAAAACAAAACAAAAAACCATGAAGGGCTCACTGGAATATGTCTTTGACATACACATATTCTGAGAAGATTGCTCTGATAACTGCCAAAATCAAAGAAAATGGAAAATACTCCTAAGGAACAGGGTCTTCGTCTCTTTGATCAACTTTCTTCAAAGAGTGTTGCTATCTTATTTTTTTAAGACCCTAAATTCATCTCTAATCTTGACTGTTCAAAAATAAGTAAATTTATACTCATTTATTATACTCGAAATATGTAGAGAAGAGTCTATACACATGCACCCATGTGCATGATGATTAAGATGATGTTAGGATCCACTTATATATACATAGTAACAATAGGTTGAACACATTGGAAAATATAATCTGAAATTCAGACGTTCACTAAATTAGAGTTATTATTTTAATCTAAAACAAAAATCCAAAATGTATGCTTTTTCACAGTCAAAGGAGACACATATCTTTCCTCCATTTTGAGAAATGTGCATCCACAGCAGCAGGATTACTTAAATAACATCTTTGAAAGAAAAAAAAATATAATGAAAAGAAGAAAAATAAATTGGAAATATTGTTGGTTTCATTTTCCTCTACCACACATCAACAGCATTTATGAAATACTGAAATACATACTTGACTCTGGGGATTACTGCAAGCAGCAGACAAAGGACACGTCTCAATAACAAGACAGCAAACCCAGAGCTCAGAAATCTGTGCAGCTGAGTGGAAGTTGGACAGGATGCGGCATATTCTAACCCTTCCTCTCCCACAGGGAATGGAGGCCATGTTATCAATACCTCCCCAACAATGCTCTATTATTTGATGGTTTTGACTTCATTCAACCTTATTTTAGGGTATGGAAAATGAGGAGGCTATGAAGATAGCACAGCAGAATGGGCCTGAAGAAGCTTAAATATGTTCTTTGACAGTATGATATCAGCCACCATACAAGTCATCCCTGTGCCAGAAAATGGATGTGTACTTATCCTTGAAAGGAAATGCATTTTGAAAAATGCTCATTTTTTACTGTACTGTAATCTATGTAGTAATGTATTTTATAGAAGCAAAATTCCATTAGATAATCCCAACTGAGGTCTTACATTGAAAACTGAAGTACGTTAAAGGTAAGATTGCCATACCTCAAAGGAAAAACAGAAGACTAAATTTCCTACATTGTAAATTCTGATGGGGAAATGTAAACAGAAAGAATTCTAGGTAGAAAGAAAGACACAGTTTTCACTCACGTGGGATAATACTTATGTTTATGCTTGGTGAATTTTGAGGCCCTATGTAAAACTGGTTTTAAAGGTTATCATCAAATCATTCATAAATGGCCACAGAAATAGATTGTACTTTGCTTTAATGGTTTAACACTGTGGTTTTGTTATCATTTTAAAAAATACCTAAAATATATAAGCATGTCTATTCTTAATGTATAGAAAGGATAATTGAATTCTGAAAAAATAATTCTATGGTAGCATCTATACAAATCTTTAGCCTTGTGGATTCTGCATATTTGGTCATATGCAGAATTTATATTTCTATATAAGACACTGGAGCAATAATAGCATACCTGAAGATAACTTTTTACAATTCTGTACTTCTTTTTGTTTTTCTAGCATATGTTTTAGAAAAAGATTGTTTTTCTGTTCTTCTCTCCCTGCTCCCAAGTTCACCCTATGCAAGTACAGCATATGTAGATGTTTCAAAATATGTTAATAATTTGCTCAAACTGGAATAAATCTCATTATAACCAAGACAGTGCATTGTTTATGAAAAAGCAATGGACTAAAGTTTTATTATACTATAGAGTAGAGAGAAAATAAGTTCAGATGATTATCAAGCATGGTTCACAGGTACAAAATAACTTAATTCCAATATAAATGACTAGCTAAATGGACATAGGAACTCTATTATCCAAATGTGAAGTAACACCCTGAGATACACATCATCAGAACAAATATACTTATGTCTTTAACAAAAAGCTCATCAACATCTTAGCAGTGTCTGGTTGTAAAGGTTTTCCTATAGTCAGGAGAGCCTGGAAAACCTATGAACAAATGGTTCATATTTATGGACTGTCCATAGCATTCTCTAGTTTATCTCAGTGAAAATTTTAAAATATTCTGAGAACAATGGAAGAAGGCTTCATTTGTCTTCTTTCAGAATTTCTTGGTTTTAATCAGAATGCTCTTGTGACTCAGATTCAGAAATCCATTCTAGATTTCACAAATGATTCTCCTATTATCTGGTCATGAAAAGAATACTGAATTTATGGGACTCATATATGTTTTCTCAGACTCTGCTCACTCAGAGGGGTCTCTGGAAATGTTTTAGCTGGAATGGAATATAGACCCCCATTTACTGAAATCTTGAGAAGTAGAACTGAAAATCAAAATCCTGTCCTTGAGTGTCATAAGTAGTTGTTAGTTCTTAACAGAGAGAATCAGCAAATCTTCAGAAAGGACTTCCTTCATTCTGAGAAAAACACTACAAAGAGAGTTTAGTTTAAAAAAAAATGTAAACAAAGACACACTTCTGAAATTGAGAATCAAGATACTGTTGCCTTGATGGAAAAGTGCTTGGATTTGGGAATAAAGATTGCCTTTGTGAGATCACACTGCTTTAAGATGGAAGGTTTAGAGATACAGGCAAGAGGGATGGATATTCCACATACAACTTCTAGTGGGCTGAAGCCATACAGTTGGATTGAAGACCAGAGCTCATACACATGTTCTCATGAGCTATAATGAAGCTACTGATTTGTAACTTACTTTTGTAGTTCTCATTACTGAAAGCCCTCCTTAATTCTAATAATTTTTCAATAAATTTTTAGAATTTTCTAAATCTATAACCTCATTGATGATTATTTTACCACTTCCTTTCAATTTGTTGTATCACTCTGTCTTAATCTCTTAGTATAAAGTAGCTTCTTTTCAAACTAGTTGGAATAATAAAAATAAAACAGTGTTGAGTTTTGAACAGCAAGTTTTTTTAAAAAGGATAGATTTAAAAATTAAAAAGCTCAGGAACAATGAAAATAGTTTTGGAGTGAAGCAATGATAACCAATCTTAGGGTAATGCCAAAGAGAGTAGGAAAAAACACGAAAGACAAAAAAGCAAAGAGACAAGATCTATTATGGGTCAAGAAGGGACAAGAAAAGAAAAGACTTTAAGGCTTTAAACTTAACAGTAAAAAAGGTGTGCTACTTGACTGTGGCCAGGAAAGTGATAATAGTTTAAATAAATGTTTAAATAAATATCATTAAAATTCAGTGCTTTGAAAAGAAATGCTTTGAATTAGAATTATCACAGTCCCAACAATAAGGGTTCAAGAGAAATTAGCAAACATAATTTTCTATTCCATAGCCTATTTTATTGTAGCTGAAAGTAAAATACCTTTTAATATTTATTATTTGTAATCCACTCTCATTTGCAAAGCACTGTACATATATGTAACAGTGGCCTTGCAAAAGAGGCATAAAGAGACCATTCACTTACACTGCCTCATCTCATGCCAGCATCCCCTCCTCCCACACTGTGCTCCAGTAAAATGGCCCTATTTCTAATTCTCTGAGCTTAACGTGCTATCTCACATGACAAAGCTCTGCACAGGTGGTTACTTCCATAAGAAAGTCTCCCTTCCCCTGTCTACCTGGGGAATAGCGTTATCCATCTACTATGCAACTCCTTTCTCAGGTCATGTTCAAATCTTTGAGAGACTAGGTAGGACCGACCAGTTGGCTGGCAAATGGGCCCTGGGCTCTCTTGGACACTTCTATAGAGACTTAGATATTTGCCCAAATCTTTGGGACCACAGCTAAATTTATGGAAAAAAAACCCCATGGTATTACATTTTTACTAGACCAGCTCCCAACATTGAAGGGAAACACATGCATGCACACACACCCTTCCTTGATCAAGAAAAACAAATTGTGGTACAGACAATTTTACTTCCCCTGTTTAATTATTTGGTTTAAAGAAGGAAGAATGGGAGCAACACTCCAGTCTTAAAAGATGAGCAACAGGGCTTCCCTGGTGGCGCAGTGGTTGAGAGTCCGCCTGCCGATGCAGGGGACACAGGTTCGTGCCCCGGTCCGGAAAGATCCCACATGCCGCAGAGCGGCTGGGCCCATGAGCCATGGGCACTGAGCCTGCACGTACGGAGCCTGTGCTCCGCAACGGGAGAGGCCACAACAGTAAGAGGCCCGCGTACCGGAAAAAAAAAAAAGATGAGCAACAGTAAGTGGGCACAGGAGCAGAGCATCAGTGAGTCCTCCAGGAGGGGACGTTTGAAGACCGAGAAGAAAATTTATGTTGCTTCTAGGAGTTAAAAGTGGCTTAGTGTCTACTCTAGATCTTTGAATAAAACTAGGAATAGTGGGATATGTATCTGTTAAATATGTCTAAATAATCCTAGGGGTCCAAAAATAGCTCTTAGATGTCCATGTAAGGAGTTGGAATATGAGCCTTATTTGAGGTTTTTAAACGGGAGAAGCCCTGGATTAATACAAAACTAATACTAAGGTACAGTGCTAGGTGTAGTCACTGCACATAAAATGTGAATTCCATTTTTGAATAAATTAATAAAAAACTTCTCAAAAATTAAAAAATTACAAAGTAACAGTACTTTTTCATCTAAAAACTAGATTAACCTCTAATACCATAAGCAAGTTTTTCAAGTGAAAAAAATTCACTGATCACTAAAGCTTGAACTGCAAAGTAAATATTGGGCTGGCCAAAAAGTTCACTTGGGTTTTTCCGTGAGATTTTATAGAAAAACCCAAACAAACTTTTTGGCCAACCCAATATATCATTTCCATTATTTTTAATTAACTCTTCGAGAAGCCACTTTTTATGTTTGTTTATTTCAATAGCAGTAAGAACTCTGTGTTGGGTTGGTTAGGCATTGGAATATATGAGCAGAAAATGCAGAACTATAATTTTTAAAAAGGAGTTTGTGGGTGGAGGGAGCTTTGGAAATAAAAATTAGGCCGATGTATACCATGTAATTACCTCGATATCTATTATTTATGCAGAACTGTGTGGAGAAAGAGGGTAGGAGGAAAGTGTGAAGCAACATTTGCTAACACTAAAGATTTTCAGCGTGAAGAAAACTAAGAGGTGTTAGTTCCACTTATTTCTATGTAGATATTATCCGACTTGGTTCTATGCTTTATAGAGTTCAAAGTGAACAAGATTCTCTTCATTAAATATTAAATATTTTACTGGTTATTTACGCCACAATCTTGTCTCTCAAGATTTTCCTGTACACTGAGTGTGCTTAATTATCCAAAGGCAATCACTGACATTATATAAGAAAACAGAGGAGGAGAAACAATAAAAATTAGACAGTATTCATCTATTAGAAGCCACTGGAGAAAATAAAACTTATTTTTCGTTGTCAATAATTTCAACAGAAAATAACACAATTTTGATCTCATATTTAGCATAAGAAATTATTGAAACATTTAGCTAACTTCCCATATAATGACAGATTGATAAATTTTTAATTACCAATTTTGGGGCATTTATTAGGTACACAACATCACTCACTTGGCTGTGCATGGGTAGAAATCTCTAGTATCAAAAAATTTTTTAATCCATTAATCTAAATGCTTATGGGATTTGGAATGTTCTTGAATCTTAATTCATTAGACAGAGGACAACAATGTCTTTTTCAATACCTGAGAAAGCTTCAACAACACACTAAATTTCAGTCTAGTGACTGACATCTCTGTGACATATTTCTGCATTTGGACAAGAGTTTTCATCAACTAAAAGTAGATCATACAGTGCTGTTAATGAAATATATTTTGGTTTGGTCATTGAATAATATTCTTATGAATCTAGTAACATTGTAATTAAAATAACAAATGCATATTATACATTGAAAAACAGTGAACATCCAGAAACAATTACTGTTATCATTTTAACATTTTCCTGCAATTTTTATTCTATATAAATGAAAATTTGAAACAAAGGGTCTGTAAAATTTTGGATACTGCTTTTTTTTATGTAATATTTTATACAATCATTTCCCATATTAGTTAATATGCTAAGACAACGTCACCACATCATTTTGATGATGTACAAGATTCTACAATTTGGAAATATCAAAAATTAACCATTTTTTCTTTTGTTGGACATTCTATAATGATTCCATATGTTCACTGTACTTAATAATACCTTCATGAGATTTGAGAATTAAGTAAGAAGCCTTTAAATTACTCAAGATAAGTCCTAGCAGATATTAATCACTACCTAGAACAGTAGTAATAATTATTTATGTGACTTTTATATCATTGTAAGTTATCATTAATTTTTACCTCATAGTTTTTTTAATGAGTTTTATGCTGTGAGATTAAATGCATTTATCCAGTTTTCTTAGAGCTTTTTTTTTAAAAACAATTCTCTAAAACTTCTAGAAATAATATCAAGGAATTGAGTATAAATTTTTTTTCTATTACTGAATCAAATATCTCATATCAAATACATATATATTTGTATTTATATATTTCTTCAATGATTTATGCTGTCTCATTATAATATATGAAATATATGTATGTGTTCAATAAAATAATTTCAATATATATTTAAAACTTCTGGAATATGAGCAGATTGATTTCAGATGAATCTCTGAAATCTTTGAGCAGCCTTGCATCTTAGTGCATTCCTTTTATTTTAGACAACAAAACAAAACATTTTACCAAGAGTTGGCCTAGCCTACTTTTTAAAACTTTTTTAGACAGATTGTCACCAGCTGAGCTAAAACAGCAGCTGTCCACTGGAAATAATTGCAGAAATGTTTTGCCCATTGGCCTGAAATCGAACATATGTCTTCCTATAACAACTAAAATATAACTTTCTTTATTGATGTGTTAATTATTGAGGAGTGTTAATTACAGAGTTATACACCTGGATTGTTACACTGGCATAAAATCCCAGTATCTTGAGTGTGGGCATTTTCATATATGTTTTAATTTTTAGTATTTCAAACATTTGAGAAAATAAGACTATATTCTGGAACAATTCCATTTGATTTTTTTTTTTTTAACATTTGTCAAGGATCACATCTGTACAGATCAAAGGGAGTTAACAGCTCATTTTCCCCCATATCTAATCAGTGTTGGGAGCTAATTTGGCAAATAGTCTTTATTTTGGATTATAAAGATTTTTTAAAATCTCTTTTGCACTTATTTTTTAAGGGATTATGATAGGCTTCACAACTTTCCATGCTCTGTTTATATAAATTTTTCAAATACTTCAGTTAATATAAATATTAAAAAGGAATGGCTGATAATGTAGCTAGTCTACAACATTTCAGTTTCTATTTCCAAGTTTACGTATATTATTTTCATGTATGTGGAGTGCTTGTCTAGTTGCTTACAAGGACTTTTGGATGATTTTACGGTTTCATTACTAAAATAGTCAACAAAGAAGAATATTCGGGGGGGATGAATTGGGAGATTGGGATTGACATATATACACTCTATGTATAAAACAGATAACTAATGAGAACCTATTGTATAGCACAGGGAACTCAACTCTGCTCTGTGTTGACCTAAATGGGAAGGAAATCCAAAAAAGAGGGGATATATGTATACATACAGCTGACTCACTTTGCTGTACAGCAGAAACTAACACAACACTGTAAAGCAACTATACTCCAATAAAAATTAATTAAAAAAAAAGAATATTCATCTCGCCAAGCAGGTCATTTAAAACAGCACATCTGCCAGTATGCTTTTCTGTTACAGAGCTTAGATGAGAGCTGTGGGTTTGCTCAGAGAATAGAACTGATAGAGTGTAATTACACGTTACTCAATTTTCTCTACAATCCCGACACGTAACAATAAATGCACAGCATTTTTTCCTAAAATTAAAATAACAATGGTCCCATAAAGCCATTCAATGTGTCTAACACATTCTTCCAGACAAGTTTTCTCAATAATCTCTATGATATTACCTTCACAGGAAACAAAAATAAATATTACCTTCTGTATAGTAATGATTCCTTCCTGTGAATCTTTGTCAACAGAAATCTTGAAAATCCCAAATCCATCACCATCCACAATTTTGTATTCCATTTCAGCATTAGCTCCTATATCCGCATCGGCAGCTTTAATTCTGGCCACAACGGAAGCCACCGGCAATGATTCTGGGACGTTATACTGGTACGACCCTGTGAAATTAAAAACAAGAAATGAACAAAACCTTATACCAAACTAACCAATAAAAATTTAATTATTTGGCTATTTTGCACCATCTTTGCTTAATTTGTTTTTAATTTTTTGATAAAGAAGATAACAAAGCAATAAGAGACAAATGACAAATTTCATGCAGCCTCAAGAAATTTCATGGAAATAATTAGATAATAATCAATAAGTAAGAGCAGAAACAGATGGCCTGGGGAAAGGCATGAGGAGATCCTCCATTCCGGTATTTCTAGTGCTGAGAAATATGCTACTTTTAATAGTAAAGATAAATTTCAAATAATTATAAATAGACTTAACATTGAGTATTAACTATAAAGAATTAAAATGCAATTAATATAAATATTGAATATTAAAAAATTAAAATAGTATAGCTTAGGCCTCAAATGGGCAAAAACCAAGCCTAAATAGTTCTGATTACTCAATGTTGGAATTTCCATAATAGTATCTTCTGCTGCAAAAGTTTCAGAAAACTGGACAAGGAAGCTGATGAAAGTCAATATTAGTCTTCTTTTAGCTCATAAATTTACCGAGGATAAGAATTATTTGTGAGTTGGATGTAGAACTGATTTGGGGCACAATGGTACAAGAGCAGAGGCAATGTTATTTGAACAGGAGGAAAGAGAAGCAAAAGAAGAATAGTAACTTTTTTAAACTTTCTTTTGTCAAAACTTTTCACCATCCCTCAACTCCCTACCCCCCACCTCAAAAAATAAATAAATAAATAAAAATTTTAAGAAGCCAGTTTGGGAGGCAGATGAAGTACGTCAACCATCCCTTTGAAACTAGGAAACACCCTTTCACCGTTTTCCTCTAATCATCTACTTTTTCCTGCTTCCTCCACCCTTTTCCATTTCCTTCTGGCTGCTAACAGTGGTGCATTTGCACTTTCTTTTTTTTTTTTTTTTTTTTTCCGGTACGTGGGCCTCTCACCACCGTGGCCTCTCCCATTGCGGAGCACAGGCTCCGGACACGCAGGCCCAGTGGCCACGGCCCACGGGCCTAGCCGCTCCGCGGCATGTGGGACCTTCCCGGACCGGGGCACGAACCCATGTCCCGTGCATCGGCAGGCGGACTCTCAACCGCTGCGCCACAAGGGAAGCCCTGCACTTTCTTATGAAGAGAAAAGAAAGGATTTTCTTTGAAACAGAGAAAGGAAAATGTATCCATATGAAGGGACCACATTCTAGGCTAAGAATGATTGCTTTTTCAATTTTCTACATTTTATAAGTTGTTACTGATTTTAAAAAATGATTACAACACATACTTACTATTTTTGAGCAACGCTTTCACATATCTACAAGCGTCCTTAGGAAAATCCAAAAATTTCAAGGTTAGAATAGTAACTAAATGGTAGAGAAAAATCCCAGCCAAAATGAAAAACCTAATGACATATTTTTGGCTTCCTTCACTTTAATAAGTAGGGGAGTATCTAGTAAGCTAGAAAATCCATGCTCTATCCTATCAAATCATGACAACTGAAACCACAAAAATTCTAAGTGCCAATTCTTATCACTGTAGTTAAAGAGAAACAGCTAATTCTATTATCAGCCAAATATAATCGCATTAATTGTTTTGTCTTGTTTATTCTTCAATCCTCCTCTCCTCCCCATTGTAAGCCATCAAGGACACAATTAAAGAAAGGTTCTTTTTTTTAAATGTTAAAGTTAGTGTAATTTTCTTTATTTTGCCAGGAGGTATTGAAATGTCTGCTGTACAACAATATTAAAAATATGTAAAATAAAAATAAAACAGCTAAAGAAGCAGTATTTGAAGGAAAACATGGTCGCACTCATATTTACAGAGTAAGTGTCCTTGTTTAACATTATTAGCTTTAAGATCTGTTCATAAGGGAGCTCAGTTCCCTATTTCTATCAGACAAGCATTTAAAAACATTGTAGTTTGTATGATTTCCTTATTTTCTTGAATATTCTAAAGAAATACCACACACATTTACAAAAAAGCAGAAAAAAGGCAACTAAAAGAGAGTGAGATGAAATGTTTACAATCAGGACAGCTCTACCTAAGGAAATTATTTTTTTCCTCTTACTTGTTTAAAACAAAAGCCACTTTGGTCAAAGAAACTAAATTGAGGGCATGCGGTTTTCTGGTTCTTTGGACTGATTTCTTTTGAAATGCTGAGCGTTTGTATAAAAAAGATGTGGTAGGTAGCAGAAGGAATGTTCAAGGTACATGAACTGGTTAAAAAAAAGTATGGAATGAAAAGTGAAGTTCAGGACTCATTTTTATCTTTAAAAATAAAGCAATATTTTTAGCGTAGAGAATTCACGAAGAGTATTTGAATGTTACTAATTGGCAACAACCTCATAACTTACAGAATGTAAAGAGTAGCATGTCTTTGAATAAAAAGATTAATGAATAAACAAACTTCATAACTGTCTAGTATTCAAAGTGTGAACAAAAGAAAAAGCATATTATATTTAAGATAGAAGTAATACAAAGATATAATTACTTCTATTTATTTTCATTACCCTTATTATTCCATATTACTGAATTAAAAATCATGCCTCTGATAAAACTGGGGGAGAATGTAGTTAAGATAATTATTTGTTTGAGAAGTATTTGGAAAAACTCCTTTTTAAAGACATTTTTATAATCCAGCAAGGAAAACTAATGTGCTTGCAACGTGCAACAGAACAGCTTACTTCGAGGAAAGCGAGGCGGGTTGTCGTTGACATCAGTTAGGGTCACGGTGACTGACGTGGTTCCAGAGAGTCCTCCGTTTTGACCAACCATATCCTTTGCCTGAATAACAAGCAAATACTGGTCTTTAGCCTCTCTATCCATGTTTGGAAGGGCGGTCTTGATGACTCCTGTAAAATTTCAAATCCCAGTAAAATGCATCATGAATCACTGCATTTATACTAGTAAAGAACACTGACATAGGTAGAAAATAGCTCTTGAGTTGTGGCCTTTTGCTTTGTTTTTTTCCTTTTAATAATTGCAATGCATATTAAAGGCCAAAGGGATATAATAATTATATACAATATCACAAACACAGAAAACGCTGTAATGTGGAAGAGCAGAGAGGGAGGATTATCTTTAGATTTTACAGAAATGTATGGTTCAGGAAATACCAACTTACAATAAATAAAATATACTCCTCTAGAAGAATGGGCAGTGGCCTGTACAAGTATATGACAATGAACCTCTCTCTTCTTCTCTTTCACCCTCTCCAACAACTTAATTCCCAGTGATGTGAAATCACCACAAACCTTTCAGCTATGGTCCCTAACTCTCTTCCAGCTACTACCTCTTTTCCAGCAAAATAACTATTCCATAAGTAAAAGGAATGAGAGTTATTTATGTTTAATAAACAAAACACCATTCCAAACTATGCTGCTGGATGACTTTATGCTGTATCTAAAGGTCTGAAAAAAAGGACTATAGATGAGGATGACTGTGTTAATGGAAATCAAGACACTAAAACTATTGATGTGTTGTATTGTTTCTTTTGAACCAATTGCATTTAATATGGATACCCTTTAAGACTTCAGAGGTATGAAAAATTGATTTCTGAACTTCATGTTGCTTGGTAAGAAAGCTTGACTCAATAATCATTGCTGTGCTAAATTAGTGGTTTTATATTAATAACTATATAATTATTACATAAATAGATTAGGTAATAGTATCTTTATGGGATAGAATTTAGTTTATGCTATATGTAAATATATAAAATGACATTATATACTTAATATACTTAGTATATGGACAGAGATTATGTCAAATGAAAACCTATGTATCCAATATTGCCCTATACAGATCTCGAAACTAGCAATATGAGGCCATCTTTGCTAATTAGATACCAGAAGGAGTCTAGAATCCTACTTAATCATTTCTTGTACTTCCATCATTTCCAATGAAGACGTCTTACCTACATACCTGGAACCCTTTTATCGACTTCGTTTGAAACATGTCTAATCATTTTATTTAACAGATTCTAACTTTTAGAGTTTAAGTCAGAATTTACATCCCCAATGACTCAGATGTGAGGAACAGGAACTCTGGTTTCATGGACTTCTCAGGGGCAAAACTGGGCTGTTTGATAAAGGATGATTCTTTGGGAGAACATAATTGTAAACAAGTTGGGATAAATGTTTTTTTCCCTCATGTTCAGCATAAAAATATTTTTATATCCTCCAAATTTACAAAATGTTCTTTAAAAGCTGCCAAGTTAAATTGTTTAAATGCTGATTCTTCAATGGACACATGTAAAAATGGTCTGTGTGTGTTATATTTCAGCCCAAGTATAAGTTACAAGCCTACATTATACTATATCAGGCCTGCCCTATTCTTCACAATATTCTACAGTTCCGTAAATATTCTAGGAGTGGGGAAGAGATGAGAAAATCTTTCAATAGTATAAGAATAACTTAAACAATATGTTACTGGTTCTCAAGATTCCAAGCTGAGTAACACTCACACCATCTTAAGCAACCTTATTGTTATTTAGTCCTAAGCAGTAGCTATCAAATACATACACATATATATATACACACACACACCCCAACAATATATCAGTATCTTAAGCATTTAAATTATACTTCTCTGAGTAGGCCATTTGTTGTTATTGCTGTTGTTTTAACAATCACTTATTCTAATACACTATACTGGACACTGTTGCTACAAGCAGAGCAATACAAGGTCTCTCTAAGTAACCCCTTCACTGAACTCTTTCGGTTATCTACACACTGGTTATAGTTAATCTCTGAAACATCACAATGACAATCAAAAGAAACATAGTCATATACCCATTTGGTTCACTGATAATTGTCTGAGACATAAATATTCTTCTTAGAGCCATAATGATTCTATGAACATTTCATGTCTGTTCTTCAATACTTCCCTTAACTCTAATATATAAGGCACTGAGTACTGACCTCAGTAAGACATGCTGTTACCAAGCATAACAATCTTTAAGAGTTCTGGGACTTACATCTCTTTCTTTCCTTCTTTCTTTTTCTTTCTTTCTCTCTCTCTCTCTCTCTCTCTCTCTCTCCCCCTCCCTCTCTCCCTCCTCCCCCTCCACCCCCCACCTTCCTTTTTTTCTTTGATGTTAATCATCTTTACTTGTAATACTTTTTTATACATTGAGCGTTGACAATCTTGAATATTTGACTTATGGTGCATTTCATATAGATCAAATATTAGTGAAGTTCTAGCAAAATTTCTTACTCATTCATTTTTAATTTTTAATTTCTATTCATCTCTCATTTTCCTTCCAAAATCAACATGTGTAAGTGAGTTTGTACCCTTGCACATGTATTATGATGGAGAGAGGTCCAAAGCATGTCAACTAATCAGCAAAGAAAACACAGCCGCCTCATCTTCTCATGGTTTTGCTCAGCAGCGTTATTTGAAAGAAAACAGAATTATCGGGGGACAAATGTGGTAGTCAAAGTTACTCACTTATTTTTCACACGTCTAATTGTCTCTTTACAAGTGATCCTAAATATAACACTCCTCCAAAGCAAAAATCATCACAAAGTTTGCAAAGAAATGCAGGTGGCAAAGGTAATTTCCAAATACCTCAATTATTAAACATATTTTTTACAAGAATGAAATAACTGGGAGAGAAGTGAATTTAAATAAGAACATTCAAACATAATAGATTTCTAGTTCTATGGCTTTTGCTAGTTTTTTACTTTTGAGTATCAACTGTCTACATTTGGAAAAGAATTCTCATACGTTAGATTTGATCTGCATTTTGCTGTATATTATATAGACACACACACACACAGCAAACGTCTCTGAAGTGGTAAAGGCCAGTCTTGTCTAATCATAACCTTACAGTTCTGTGAGGTTTTCATGAGAGATGATAATATTTAATTTTAATAGTCAATAATTCTAAGCCACTTATGATGAGAAGAATATATCCTGTAACTCTTTAGAAAAGAGACTGGCTCAGATTTTAGGCTTTCTGAATAATCATTTTTCTATAGATGTATATCTGACCAGTAACCCAGAACTTTTTATTTATTTATAATCCATGTCCACAAAAAAGTATTGTGTATGAAATATAAATTTATCACTAGTATTATGCAAAAACTGTCTAGTTTTTGGTCTGGGAATAAATTTTCAGATGATTTTCTAACCTCCTACCTGCCATCAATGTTTTGTTTTGCTTTTTAAAGCATATTCTGTTATCATGGAATCTCCTTAAGACTTCAGATGTGTACATTTCTGAAGTCCATTCTGAAGCTCTGGATTAGACCCAGGAGTCTAGGCAACCACATCAGTAAGGTAACACAGGTCTGGGCTAGTCATGCTATCAGGTTCAAGATCCATTAGAAGTACAGGTGAATCTCTTCCAATAAGTTTGTATTCTTTTCTAAATTTTCTGTCTAAGACTTGTATTATTTGGTTTCTCTACCTCTAAGTGAAGCATATAACAGAACCATAAAAACATGGAGAAGAGCCAAAAATAGTAGAGATGGAAGCTTCTGGATCATCAAAGGATTACAGAGCTGGCATCAAATAAAGAGTCGCTGAGGAAGGGACTGTCATTACATCCCCTCACTCTTGTGAGAGGATGTCCTGAGGAAGCCCTGACAGGAGTGAGGGTCCTCTACACCATGAGCCATGCCACAGGATGGAACGTGCATGAAGGGTGTATTAGGGACGAGGGCTTTGTTACAACTGTATTACTTACCTAAAGCTAGGATGTAACAAGTATGCATGTAATCTCTAACGCAGGCACCATAGAGTCACACCTCTATGTCTAAGAAAGAACTCCTAAATGACAAGTGATATTTGACACTCCAACCATGTTTCAAGGACAACCTCATGGCCTTGTGGTCTGTGCAGTCACACACTGTCCCCGTGTTTGGTTTCTGCTCTGCTGATGACGTCTGAAATCCTACTAATTTTAGAACAAGAAGCCTGCATTTTCATTTCAAATAGCAAATTATGTAGCCAGTCCTGCCACATATGAAATAGATTGAAAAACTGGATCTATTTGCTTGTAGGTTACGGACTAGATAAACACATTAGAATAATTCTCCATCTCCCTGTGAATTTGGGGACATTATGAAGATAGGTGATGAGAATCTTTGCAGTCCTTTTAATGCTACATTATCTTGTTTCTAGTGCCATTCTCTTTGATGGCTGAATTGTCAACATTGTTTTTTGTAGCTACTCACATCCTCGCTTTGTGGACTGAGAAATTAATGTAGAAAATACACTTACCCTCTGGTCATGTGGCCTGTAAGTGTGCCACAGGTGGAATACATGCTCAGAGATTTTAGCCAGGCTAAGATAATGATATGTGATTAACAAATAGTAATGGTTATTACTAATACTACTTCTTTTAAAAAAAGAAATTAGAAGTTAAACTTTCAGAGGTGTATTTAACAGTGATTTCCTAGGCCTATTTTATATAATCTTGATTTAACATATTTTCAGCATTTTTCCTGTCAAAAGTTTTACATTCTTCTCAAAAGGCCTTAGATTTGGAGATGTGGGAAATAATGTTATTTCTTACATAGATAAGAATCATACACCAACTAAGGAAGACTACCTCAAATTGTCTACACAGCTTTTCATGCTTGTAAGGCCTGAAAATCCTCCATCCATTTTTGTCAGAAAAATAGAATTCCATTTTTTTTGCCGGGGGGGGGGATGCATTCTCTATATTATGATAGCAGAGAGGACACAACAATTCCTAGAATACCTCTGCATGAATGATTATAAGAAAGATAAGTCCCAATGATTACCATGATTACAGCATTAAAAACTGTTAACCAAAACAAAATTAAATGAAACTTTACCTCCTGTAATACACGGTCCTTGAGACTGAAAATTAAAATTAAGTTTGAAGTACTAATCATGTGATGCCATGACACAGACTGTTGTCCAGCTGCTCAATAGGTGAGGTCTTACCTACACAGGGCCTATGAAACACCTATTATCTTACAGCAAAGCTAAAATCACAAGCCAATCATTAGTAGCAGCAAAATATTTAACCCTTTGGATTAGTACATGCTATTTTTGAGCAGGTTATATAATGCAGGAGGTATACAATTTGTGAGCAAATTGTCAGAAACTTGTCAATGTCTTTCTAGGCTGCAAAGAGTAGATTTAGAAGGGAATGGGTGGTTGTCTGAATTTAGGTTCTCAGATCTATCATTAAATCAACCACGAGCACAACTTCTACATTCCCAGGATTCAGATCATAAACCAGATACTTTCATTTACTTCTCCTTCAATACTCGCTGAATCAGAACTATTTCTCCGCTATCAGACTTTCTAGGCAGCTTCCAGACTTTATCACAACATTGGTAAAAAAATATGCCACAGCCTCTATGAAAATTCTAATGAATGATGAGCTCACAGCGAATTTACTGGTCTGTTTTTGTACAACTGTCATTCTCAAAAGACACTTAAAATGTTTATCCCCCACAGTGATTTGAGAATGATTTGATGTTGCCATTTTTTATAATATGAAAAACAGGGTACGTGGCATTAAAATATTCATTTAGGATCATAAGTACTATCAAATTTTCAAAATCACGAACCTGCTATTTGAGGAAGAATTATTCTCCACGATAAAGGCAAAATTATTAAAATATAAAGAAATTTTGGATTTTCACAGTGATGAAGAAAATCAATGGCTCACACCCACCCATCTTCGCACCTGCCCACACTTCCCTATACCCAGAGCCAGAGGAGCAGAATAGATAAAATATTATTTTATAACCAAGAAAATAGTGCTCCAAATTATAGTTTTAACAGTATATAAACTATTTCATCTTCAGAGCAAAACAGAATATCTAGCCAAACAACCACATATTGTATCCAGGCAGCTTTGCAATTAATAATTTTTTTTTCTGAAATTAAAAGTCATTTAATTTAGTTTTTGATTTAGCAGATCATCATCCTAATTGTTATGTTTCAACTAATTCCCCTGAGAAAAACCAGCCCCTGGAAGGACAAGCTGAACCTAGTACATATTCTACTGCACGGCAAGGAGATTTTGCTTAAGATTTAAATTTTACTGTGTGTAATTCCTATGTGAATTAATTAAAGAAACAAAGCAAAAAAGAATTGAGATGAATGATGAATATTTTCTTATACAGTCAAGAGGTAACAGCTGAAATAATTTTCAATATCTAATATTTTGTTTAATTTTGGTAGGAATACTGACAAATGTAATAAAATATTCTTAAAATGTGCTAATGTCTCTATAAACAATATGCTGTTTATTGCCATGGTACACATATTGAGAGAACCACAGTAAAAATAGTGTCTGTTATCAACTCCAACTATATTGAATAAAAATAACTATTATTAATTCTATGCCAAGATATAAATGATGACTTTACAAAGAGAGTTGCATGTCAATTTTTACCTGTCTTTGGCTCCACTGAGAAGTATGGCTGTCCTTGCAGGATACTGTAGACCACTCGGGCGCTGTTGCCATATGTAGGATCATCAGCATCCGTTGCTGTCACTTGTACCACTGAGGTCCCTACGTGCCAATCCCAAAACCAATGAATTAAAAACTCCCAAATGCCACAAAACATAAGAACTCACAAAACGCTAAAGAGTCTACACTAGATTTGTTTTTCATTTTTAATTTTTCTTATTCTAAGGTACATGAAAAATTGATATCATATATTTTTTTTGCCTCAGACAAACCCCAAAAGATGATAAATGATCATTCATCCTTCAGAAATATTTAAGGGACATGAAAATATATTGGCAAAAAAATAAGACTGATGATGCAAGTTAGGCAGGGATATATATTCAGAAGTGGATGGGACTCAAATTTTAGGCATCTCATCCATCAGGGTTGGGTAATAAATTTTTATCAAGAGCAATCTCTGTAAGTCTCAATCACTGTCTAGAAGGCAGCATGACAAATACTAACATCGTGACACTGAGGTAACCTCACTGCTATAAGCAAAGTAAAGCCAGACAGAAACTGAAACTTCATTAACTGCATAAAGAATATTCAGTTAATACATTTAACTGGATATTAAGTGGCTACTCTGTCTCTTCCTGTAGTAGTTTTATTTTTCATTTGTTTTCACTAATTGATTTAAAAACAAAAGCATGAAATGAAAGTTTAAACCAAACCTTCCCAAAGCAGAAAAAGCATGGCAACTTGAAAAATCACAACACTGGTTGTTTTTCTACATTTCATATGATAGAATGTCATATTGCTTCTTCCTTTTACTGTGCATTCACTTATTCCATATGGAAAGCATTTAGTGTGATCTGTTCTTTTTATTTCCATTTGGAATATCATAAAAATATTAGCTACTCACATTTGCTTAGTTTAAATATTTAAGCACATGCTATTTTATCATTTATGTCCTAGCTGATGGGGATGGGACAAATCCCTTTCTGTATTCTTTTAAGGTTCAAGCTGGTTTCTAATAAATTCTTGAAGATATGGCATTTTTAGTCTAACATCTCTTTTAGATATATTCCTATGTAGATCTCCCTCTCTAAATGCCTTAAATAAGTTACCAATGCCCATCTTATTATAAGTCTATTCTCTTTTCCAGATTATGATTTCCCTTACCAATTCTATTTTCTTTCAGATTGGGTGGAAAATTTGAATATGTATGTGTGTGTTGTGCATACACACACACACATTTTGTAAATTCTGAAGTTTTTTTTTTTTTATTTGATAGACTTAGGAGACTGTGCTCTATGGATGCTTGGTAGGACCAAACAGTGAATGATGTATATTTAAAACTCTTTTTAACAATTAGATTTTGACTATTTAAAAATGTTAGAATCAATGACTTTGATGTTCTCTATTTCCTCTATAAGGAAATAGAGAACATCTTTACAGCACCATCGTTACAGCAATATTTATTCTCGTGATATGGTTAAGTACTGATTTCCTACTTCACTGGAAAAGAAAACACCTTGAAACAAACAAAATAATGAAAACTATACTTCAGTAAATTTTGTAGTGTATAATTTTTTCTGAAGTGTTCGTTAAATAATTACTATACATACACACGCACAGGCACACAGACATATACAAACACACACGCGCACACACACACACACTTGTATTCTCATGCTTATCTATGCTCTTCTGGCAACAAATAAGAGATCCCAGGGACTTATGAGTGTGTTTCAAATCTTAGTTAGTTCTCAATGAAAAAAAAAAAAAATAGGCCTGAATAATAAATACTGAAAACTTGTGTTGTATATACCGTACTATTCAGTGGCTATTATAACTATTTGCTTAGAATTAAACACTTTGATAATCTGGCACTATAAATCCATAGGATACACTTTATGTAGACATTTATTGTTTTTAGCTCAAATTTTGATATTAACCAAGTGACCTCAATTAGTGTCAAGTAAATCCTGAAGACATTGAGAAATCATTTTCTAAAATGTTCTGAACCTGTTGGAATCAAATAACTAAAATAACTTACACATGCACATAATAATCATGCTGTTTGATATCAGAGTGGTACCACTGGAACCAAAACTACAGTGCATTATTCAGCCTCTAGAACAAAAAGCTCACAGTCATCCAATTTGCACTGCTGGGTTCTACACAGGAAAGGAAAACCTTAGCAAGCCCATGAAGAATGCCCAAAATGCCCAGGAGAATTACGGCATTGAACTGAATTGCTTCAACACACCTCAAAACCTCCTGTTTTTCTAAACCTTACTACTTTGGGGAGGACAACGTGCCTTCTCTTTTTTCTAAAACCTCCCAAATCTTGTTTTTGCTGGTGTCATCATCGTTGTTGTTTTTGTTATTAAACAAGAGCAGCAGGAAGCACTCTGAAGGAGTGGACAGCATTGAGAAAGTGTGAACAAGCCTGTTTGGTCAAAGAAATATTTACACAGAAGATAATTATAGTGAGATGCTGCCACTGCAGTTCAGAACTTTTCCTGTCCACAAGCATCGATTCCTCTGGCTTATTTTCAGTTCGTATTTCTTTAGCAGCTTGAGCCATGGTCCCAAAATAATGTTCCCTCTCCAATCTGACTGGAACAGAAATTTAGGGTCACTAAATTGGGCACATATAATACACATCTTTGCAATTCCACTCCCCTGCATAGCAGATGTGTGGATCGAAAGCTGGAATGAACGCAATGACTTTTACTTAAAGTAAAACAAATCACAATCAATCAATCAAAACAAATCAAACTGGGTAAAATTTTCAAGTAAAAGACTTGAGTTGAAATACGTGTTAAAATACAAGTTCGATTATTATTTTAAATAAACTTCCCCCTTCAATACTATAAACAACAGGAAATAAAAGAGATAAATCAACTGGTCTCTATCCCAGCCCCATAATTTTTTTTTTTTTTTTGTAAGATCATCCATACCTAAATCACATACTGGCTGAAAACTATTCCAAAGGTACCTAAATAAGTGGAATTTAAAGGATAGTTTAATAGCATTTGAAATACAGTATATGCTAAAGGTAATTTACTTTCTATTTTTCCAGTAATGGAGCAACGTCAAAAGGCCTTTGAGTAAAACAGCCTTCATTATTTTATTTTATCTTATTATTTATTTGTTTGTTTGTTTGTTTATGGCTGTGTTGGCTCTTTGTTTCTGTGCAAGGGCTTTCTCTAGTTGCGGCAAATGGGGGCCACTCTTCATCACGATGCGCAGGCCTCTCACTATCGCGGCCTCTCTTGTTGCAGGGCACAGGCTCCAGACGCGCTCAGTAATTGTGGCTCACGGACCTAGTTGCTCCGTGGCATGTGGGATCTTCCCAGACCAGGGCTCGAACCCATGTCCCCTGCGTTGGCAGGAAGACTCTCAACCACTGCGCCACCAGGGAAGCCCTATTATTCTTTTATATAGCTCACACTGAGTATCACTTTACCATTATTATAAATTCAGTATAAATTGTCATGCATTTAAATTTCTGGAGACATCACAAAAAGATTAGTGGTGGCAGGTGGATGGACATTTACAGGTTCAAGCACACTCTATAAGCAAATAGACCAGCTCATCCTAATATTAGCCTAGCTACACTGCTGGCCTTGCCTGATACCCTGGCCCCAGAGAGATGCTTAGAATAGTGAATTCTTATTTTAACATGGGGAGAAAGAAAAAGAAAAGTAGTAGATCATCACAGGGCTGTGTCTAGAATGATTTTTTTTTTGGTTTGATAGTAATTTTATTGTTTTTTTTAACTTCTTAGGCATAATTTGAATCATGTTTTAATTTGAAATATTAAATTGAAAAGGGATTGTAAGACCTATGTAATTTCTTGAAGACACTGAGACAGGTGTGTAAAAGGAAGAATTTCCTAATTTTCCGTATACATAAAATAATGTGTCAGAAAATAGAATTTGGATACTGGCTACTAACACATCTCAAACATTCCCCTCACACTAAATGGCAATGTCTACACAAATGCGAATGTGATTTCTTCCCCAGTATTTATGGTGATTTAATTTTAAATACAAACCTCCTCAAATCAGATGGTACAAGACCAACTTGCTCTTTACTTACCCACAGGAGACATTTCGGGAACTCCGGCCGTGTACGGGCCATCCAGGAATTTAGGTTCGTTGTCATTGATGTCCTGAATCTTGATGACGAACTCCGACTCGGGCTCCACGGGCTTGTTGGTGAGCCGGTCCAGCGCCTGGGCGCGGAGGGTATAGTAGGCCTGCTCCTCGCGGTCCAGCCTCTTGGTGGCATGAATATCCCCAGTGTTCTCATCAATAATGAAAATGGAACTTGCCCCTTCGCCTGACAAGATGTATTTGATGGAACCATCTCCTTTATCAACATCAGAGTGAAGCTGGTGAAAAATTCATGTGAGATGAGATTAACTTACAAGCGAGTCAGCGATATGGAGATATGTCAAAATAATTCTTATGTCAGGCAGCAGCATATGAAATTTTACTGTTCTTGGAAAGATAAGCTGACGCATTTTGTGCACAACGGAAACGGCTATAAGAATGTGTCAGCTTGCACTTGTGAGCAAGACAATTTCATTTCTTCCTGTAAACAGTCTCATTTCCAAAGGCATTTTATACCATTCCCAAAGTTAGGCACTCGTTGTAGTGTTATTTTTGATTTGGTCTGTCCTTGCTAGCTTTAGCCATCTTCTTTGACCAGAGCACACATTCAGTAACCATGCATAATTGGTTGATTTGATCGTACTCCAAGCAAAGGGACTTGCTATAGAACATTTGTAAGTTTAGATCTAATATATTTTTTAATCTGCTTAGAAATCACCACATCCTTTAAGGGTGCCCGTCCCTCCCAACTCCCACAACTTTGCAGGATTATTAAGGATGGATGGATGTCCAGTCACTAAATTGGTCTCCAAATCCTGTTCTATATTTTAAAATTTGAAGCTGTAAAAGAAAAATTACACTGCTCTCTGAAGTAGGAATTTTAAATCAATATGTGCCTGAGACTTCAACTGAAACCTTTCTTGAAATACCAAGAACAGCATTAGATTTGCATGATTAACCCCGGCTACGGCTCAGGGGCAGCCCCTACTGATTTGCATTTCACACCTGGAACTGTCCCTTCTGTATGTCAGAACATTATGTTGAACAGAGGAACCTGAGGAAACTCAGAAATAATTACATATTTCCCTGAACTTCATAACCTGAGAAATACATTGCTCAATCTGTAATTTCAACCATCTTTCATCCTCTATAACTGCCGTGATTCTGGACTGCAATTAATACAAACGCAAAAAACCAATTTACCAAATAACAAAGCTGTTCACTGCCCTGCAGAACTACATTTGCATTCTTTGAAATCAGACAAGGTTCAAAAAATATAAGATATGGGAAACTTAGGCAAGTGGATGCCCAGTCCATTTCCATCCTTAGCTGTTGAGGATACTGCTTTTGTACCACAAATTCCTCTAAATGATTCTTCCATCGCACTGTAACAGCTGTGTTTATACTCGGCTTCAGAATACTTAAATACCTGATTTATCCTTTAGTTTCTGTAGTTTTCAGTTAGGACGAAATGATACAAAAAATTAATTTCTGGCACAAGTTTTACTTTAGCTTTGTTCAGTGTGGAATTAACTAGTGAATCACTCTGCAGCATGATTATCCAGCATACGGAGAAGTTGTATTCTTGAAAGGTAATGAATTATTTAATTTTCTTAAGTCATTCTCAGGGTGACTATTACATACATATCTCCCTGTAATTTAAGACGAAGCAAGCTAAGAATTACTATAGTTTGAATTACTGAGCACTCCCTATGTGCCGGGAACTACTACTAATGTTCTCTACACAGTAACTCATTCCACGCTCACACTGACTGACTTTATTATCCCTTTAACAGATGAGGAAACTGAGGCAGAGAAAGTACTTTGCTGGTCATGCTGCCAGCTCTCCATGGCAGAGCTAGGAGTATGAAAACCATTACGCTGGTGGAAAGCCCATCCTCCACTCCCTACAATGGGGATCCTGCCTCTGGGTGGGGGAAGCTGTGTCCTGTGAGGTGAGGACATTAAAGTTGCCACAAAGGAGAACTCAGGGCAGAAGCGTACAGACAACCACTCCCACCTGATCACTCCCTAAATCTCAAAGCCGCTCAGTGTTTCCAGGGGTTTCCATCAACACGTTTTACGATGTACCAGAAGGGACCTTTCTTGACGTTACAGAACAGCAATAAACCACACTCAACAACACAGAGCAAAAACTTGAGTCCGGAGACAAATGCAGATGCTAGGTGAAAGTAAGTTGCTTTTAAGCAGCTGATACCTCAAGTAGTCCCCCCTACACACACTTCTCACAGTCATTCTCCCAACCCGTCCTCGCCCTTGATGACCACAGACACACAGAAGTTATACACAGGCTGCGTCTTTAATCAAAGGTTTGCTCTCTCTAAAAATATCACGAGGAGCTCCAATTTATAGGACCAGCCCTTATGATTCATTTAACTAATTCCTATCAACTGACTGCTGTCTTCACAGCGTGGGGACACCGTGTGTTCCTGGGGTATTCAGGTAAGGGAGAGAGGATGCATTCCTTTCAATACAGAACACACACGAAATCCTGACTCATCTCCAGCCTGAGCTCTGAGGCCATATCTGACGTTACGCACTATTGCTAGTTGTGCTCCACTGCTGACAGCATAAGAACTTAAAGGTAAAAAAGGTTCATACTGCTTGTTTTTCTGCTCCTTCAAGGATCAGAATTCTTCTCTTCTACCTCTAGCTGCCACCACCATCACTGCCCGCCCCCAACCTACACAGACACACCAACACATCTACTGCAGGAGCCCTGCAATCTACCACACTCCCCATCGCTGACACTTTTCTCCCAGCTGGAACCATCACTAGGCTTGTAACCACTGCCAAAATTCACGAGCATAAAACTACTATGAGTCTCGCCTCGGTGTCCTTGCAAAGTTAGTGGAAGCATCTGCAGTTGAAAGTGGAGGACCAACTCTGGAATGTTAAGATGGATACATAATTATCAGATGGTGCAGACACTGAATCTGTGAGGCTACACCCACGATACTAACCTTAATACATGGGGTGAAACCCCAGGCTGTTAGGAAAAACTATTATCCTTCTGTGTTGAAAAAGCATGCACAGAAAAGAAAAATGCTGGAAGTGTAGAAGGACTGAATGGCATTCATAAGTTAAGACACGTGTCTCTGTAGCCCCACACTTACCCCCGTCAAATGCACACACACAAGCACACATACACTTGTGCACAGTCTTTGTCAATGATGATTATGGAATAGAGTAGGAAGTCCCCACAGTGAAAACCTCTGGCCAGGAAAAAAAAAAATTCTGCAGTCCCACAATATGGTAAGTGAGCAAATAAGCAATAAATGAAAAACACAATAAAAAACAACGATTTGCACTCTATTTGGGGCAGAGTAGAATTCATGTTGTTATGTCTATTTCACTTGCCAATATCGTTGTAAACATGATCTTGTAATTCATCTAAACAATAACAACAAAATCTTGATTAATCACCAGACAAAACTCACTTGTACTGTGTCCCTAAATCCTTTTCCAAATATTTGTTGTGACTCCAAAGTAAATATTTACATTAAATATTTAAATTTTTTGTTGTTGTTGGCAAATGAGCACAAACAGTAAGGAGCACAGCCCTCTTAGCTGAGTCCAGCTTGTGATAAGGCAAAAGAATAAGCAGGGAGGAGATCCAAGTATTATGCGAATCCAATGTCACTATGCCAGCACTGTGTACGGTAACAATGTAAGAAACATGAAACTGTTGGACTGAGTTATAACCTACACAGGCCAGGATGCAAAGCATACTTCACATACACCTAAAGTATATTCTGTTTAGTCATCTGTTATGGCTCCACCATCCCCCGCTCGAAGGAATACGCACTCATTACCTCTAACGTTATCAACCCATTCTCCAGTCCCTCTGAACAATCATCCTAACTTGGAATCTTCAAATCTTTCACTTGGGCTATCACAAAACTCCCCAGTTATTTTCCACTTTTAATAACTCACATCATCAAGGCTGTTATAGTGCACGTCAGAAATGATCTCACTAAACATGCACTGAATTGTGTCACACCCCTCACCAAATAATTGCTCCCCATGGGCTCTGGGTTTAACTCCAAATCCTAAGCACTCGGCTCCATGTGGCCATGTGCCATCTCCCCAGTCTCTTTCCTACCACATCCCAGAGGGCCCTCTATGTCCCAGGCAGGTGGGTCTAGTTACCACTACCTGAGCAGAGCAAGCATCTCCATCTTTTCCAGACACGTCCTCCATCACCTTACTCACCAACTGACAACCAACTCTACTTAATCCAAGTTCCCTCTTACTGAAGCCTTAACAATCCTAATTTTCCCACATGGCATGTTGTTTGAATTTCTATGACAAAATGCTTTTAATTCTGCTTTATAATGAAAATCTGGTTTAGTTGTTTTCCTACCCAATCCCAATCCTGTCTTTAATGTATAAACTCCTTAAGAGCTGACTTCTTTTTATCACCATATTCCACATTCTCAATAAATTTGTTCCAGTGAATTTAGTAAATTTTTAATCCACATTGTAAAACAGGAGTGCTTGTTTTATTTCAATTTCTATCCTTTTCAGTTTTAATAGCATTAAGTGAAAAGAAAACAAACTAAACAAAAAAACATACTGTATCTCTGGTTTGTCCTCCCCAATCCTCTGAACCGCCGAGATGGAGTTCAGATACCTCGTTTTCTATGCCCAGGGTAACTTGCGAATTGGTACCTTTGTGCTCCCCAAGAGACAGAGCCCTGGAGAGACAGACATGCTTTCTTATTCTTGTTTTCCTAGGTCTTATACAGTACTTCTCTCCCTCACACTCACACACACACGTGATTAAGGAGGGTTTGATAGACCCTTGGATGTCCTCAGATGCAAGAACCTCATGTCCTTG
This sequence comes from Mesoplodon bidens, assembly GCF_964165515.1. NCBI lineage: Eukaryota > Metazoa > Chordata > Mammalia > Artiodactyla > Ziphiidae > Mesoplodon > Mesoplodon bidens. Next base: position 79,134,020 of record NC_138169.1, on the reverse strand, counting down.
ATTAATTTTTTTATCCACCATTTATTTTTTAAATTTAAGATCGTAAAGAGCAAGACTAAAAACAGATCAATGCACTGCAGTTCTGACAATTTTCTTACATTTATTTAATCAACTAGGGCCTGATATGAACTACCTGATCTAGCACTTGCGAGCCACCTGCTTAAAAAGTCTGAAGATGGAGAATATTCCTCAAGTTAGCAAAGAAGGAGGTAAAAAAAAAAAATCAATTCAATATATTGACCAACTTTTCTTCCCTCTATGAATGTCTTCAACTCTGCTTGTTATCTGATCTTCCTGCTGATCCTGTCTTTACTCTCCTAGTTCCCCTCCTCTATAGAATGGAGATAGAAACGCCTGTACTTGGACTTCACTGAACAATTGTGACAACTACTTGAGATATTGCAGTTGGATGTGATTCGTAAAGATAACTTACTATAATGTCAGGATTGTACTTTGTAAAGCAATTATACTCCAATGAAGATGTTAAAAAATTTTTTTAAATAGTTATTCATTAAAAAAAGAACAAATACAGACATTAAGATGAAACTACTGGGACAGAGATAACGTTTATCATGAAAGTCTTGACACTAAAAATATAAAACTAAACAAAAGCCTCTGTGATCCTCACTGAATATATATGATGGAAATAATTAGTGTTATATTCAATTTTTCTATAACGAACATTTGAATGAGAAAAATGCAAAATGCATTATTATATAAATAAAGGTTTACACTGCTACTACATTTGTGTACAGAAATGGAGCAATGAAGGCTGAACAAAAAATACGCATATGTTCCTTTGAACACCATGTTAATCCATCTGAGAATGATTTATACTGAATATTAGGCAAAAGATTTCTAAGGTAAATTTTCTACCCCTGATTTACTTATTATAGATTCTTGATTTTTTTAAGTTTAAAAATATATTACAGATTGTTAGAACGCATGCATTTTACTTTTGCTAAACTTGTACAAGGTTAAAATTATAAGTATAGAGGGCAGATTTAAACAATAAATAGCAGAAATAAAACTGCTTGAATATACACATTACATGCAAGTTTTCTTTTCTCATTATGCTTTTTAATAGATATTTTCCACATGCCACTGGATACCATGTAATTATCAAGCTGCTGAAGAAATATTACAGATGAAAACAAGTGTATGAGTAACTTTTTTTTTCTGGTTGAAGTATTCCTAATTTATAATTATCATTGTGGTCCAGGGTAATGGAACACAATTTACTTGTGAAGCATCTTTGAGGAAGATGCGTGGTTTAAGAAGTATAGGTATTAATTATTACACACAGAATAATAAAGGAAAGGGAAACAATTCAGGAAGTATTTAGGTAAGGTTAAAACTGCCAAGAAAATCTCATTTCTTTCCTTTTTTTTTTTTAACCAATAGTAAATTTTAAAAAGGAGGGACTACTATGATTATTTTTATCCTCAGGAAAACTTCACGTTAACTCAATGGCAATAAACCTTCATTCTGGGGTCTCAGTACATACTGAGTAGCAGTGGTACAGATGCTAGGCCCATGCAAAGGAACCAGAAGCATGGCTACTGAATCTCCACTCCGCTCCTTATCCTGCTGCCTTGATCACACTTAAATCCCAGTTTATACCTGGTTATAGATCAGCATCCTAAATGTCCACCTAGCCTTGAACCTTGAAGTGAGGATAAAATGAAGTAATGCATTTGGAAGTATTTTGTAAAATGTCACTTTCTATCCATACGTAAGTCCACATAGAGTTAGCTGTACAATGGAAGTACCTGCCCCTCCTTAGTGGGGGAAATCTTGTTTTGTTTGAAAAAGTTCTACATTTCTGGCTAAGGCATGGTTACTCGGAGCTTCACGTGAAGAGCCATGTCTTTTTCAACAGGGACTGACTGATAAGAGCTCAGAGAAGCATTTTCCATTCCACACAGCTACGTGCAACTCCCTAAAGGCGGCTCCACAGCACTCATCTTGTCCTCTCTCAGGTTGCTGCCTCCAGGCCACATCCAAACCTTTCAGCCTACTTAAAAAATCTGCGTGGAGTCAAATTCTTACTGATCAAAACTCCCCGTGGGCTAATTTTTTTTTTTTTTTTTTTTTTTTGCGGTAGGCGGGCCTCTCACTGTTGTGGCCTCTCCCCTTGCGGAGCACAGGCTCCGGACGCACAGGCTCAGCGGCCATGGCTCACGGGCCTAGCCGCTCCGCGGCATGTGGGATCCTCCCAGACCGGGGCACGAACCCGTGTCCCCTGCATCGGCAGGCGGACTCTCAACCACTGCGCCACCAGGGAAGCCCCCCGTGGGCTAATTTAATCGTGAGAACATCGTGTCTCCGACTCACGGCTCCCATCTACTGCCTCGCTCACTTCCTTCCAAACACCAAGTCGTAAACCAGAAGCAGTTAGAAAGCAAACCCCTGGAAAGCTTCAGCTTTCTTCGCAGGAGGAAGAAAATTTTGCTTTTTCTGCAAATGTATGTCACAGGAGGCCAGAGCGGTGCTATGGAAAGAGCAGTCCCGGGACTGGGTGCTTCAGTCCAAGTCACGGTGAGTGTGGAAACTGAGAAGAAGGGCTTAGCAACTCTCATAGTCATTTTACAGCATAATTTAATGTCTCTTGAGCCCAATAATAATAATGGAAAAAGGGGGATTTAATTTTTTAATCTAAGTAATTCATTTTTAATGTAGCAGCAAAATTATTAGGAGGTCAAAACGAAGTATGTCCTGAGTTCTTAAAAACCAAGAAGCTTGCACACAAACAGCAACAATATAAAACTTGGTCCTTCACCACAGATCAGTTGAGAAGAACTGGATCAGTGGAGAAAACCCTACGTGGAAGCTCTTTTGAATGCCTGTAGGCAGTCACCAGTCTAAAACTCTTTTCCTGTCCTAATATCAGGGAAGACTAGAAGACACTGGCCTCCATGGAGGCACAGGCCATTCTGAAGAGGCCATCCTTAAGATGGGCACAGATGTTTTGCACGTGGCATTCTGGAGAAGGCATTCACGTATATGTCACAGAGGATAATAGCATCATGTAGTTGCAAAGTATTTCCTGAAGTCTTTTGCACTGCATGGCCTTGTGCGTTCAAAAATAGAAACAGTAACAGTTAAAACAATGGAAATATAATAATGAAGTCTACTTCTGGGGGAGAAAACTTCAACACTCATCTGATTTAAGAAGAGAATATTCTATTTGCAAACAAAGCAACTGACAACGGATTAATCTCCAAAACATACAAATAGCCCACACAGCTCAATATCAAAAAAAAAAAAAACAAAAAACAACTCAATCAAAAAATGCTTGGAAGATCTAAATAGACATTTCTCTAAAGACAACATACAGATGGCCAACAAACACATGAAAAGATGTTCAACATCACTAATTACTAGAAAAATGCAAATCAAAACTACAATGAGGTATCACCTCACACCAGTCAGAATGGCCATCATCAAAAAAATCTACAAACAATAAATGCTGAAGAGGGTGTGGAGAAAAGGGAACCCCCTTGCACTGTTGGTGGGAATGTAAATTGATACAGCCACTATGGAGAACAGTATGGAGGTTCCTTAAAAAACTACAAATAGAACTACCATATGACCCAGCAATCCCACTCCTGGGCATATACTGTATCTGGAGAAAACCAAAATTTGAAAGGTTGCATGAACCCTGATGTTCATTGCAGCATTGTTTACAATATCCAGGACATGGATGCAACCTAAATGTCCATAGACAGGATAAAGAAGATGTGGTACATATATACAATGAATATTACTCAACCATAAAAAGGAACAAAATAATGCCATCTGCAGTGACATGGATGGACTTAGAGATCATCATACAGAGTGAGGTAAGTCAGAAAGAGGAAGACAAATATTGTATAATATCACTTATATGTGGAATCTAGAAAAATGGTACAGATGAATTTATTTGCAAAGCAGCAATAGAGTCACAGATGTAGAAAACAAACTTATGGTTACCAAGGGGGGAAGGGAGGGTGGGATGAATTGGGAGATTGGGATTGACATATATACACTACTATATATTGAATGGATAAATAATGAGAACCTACTGTATAGCACAGGGGACTCTATTCAGTACTCTGTGGTGGTCTAAGTGGGATGGGAATCTAAAAAAGACTGGAGATACACACACACACACACACACACACATATATATATATGTATACGTATAACTGATTCACTGTGCTGTACAGAAGAAACTAACACAACACTGTAAAGCAACTATACTCCAATAAAAATTAATTAAAAAAAAGAAGAGAGGGCTTCCCTGGTGGCGCAGTGGTTGGGAGTCTGCCTGCTAATGCAGGGGACACGAGTTCGAGCCCTGGGCTGGGAGGATCCCACATGCCGCAGAGCGGCTAGGCCCGTGAGCCACAACTACTGAGCCTGCGCGTCTGGAGCCTGTGCTCCGCAACGAGAGGCCGCGATAGTGAGAGGCCCGCGCGCTGCGATGAAGAGTGGCCCCCGCTTGCCGCAGCTAGAGAAGGCCCTCGCACAGAAACGAAGACCCAACACAGCAAAAATAAATAAATTAATAAACTCCTACCCCCAACATCATCTTTAAAAAAAAAAGAAAGAGAGAAGAAGAGAATAGTCTACCCTAACTTATCAATTCTGATACAAGGATAATATACATCCAATGTGGCCTGATGGACCGGTGTAGACAAAGATATGGAGATACAAAGAACATCACAGATAACACAGACTAGGATGGGGAACAGAGAACAACAGCTCATCCAAGAGGAGAACAGACAGTGTCAAGGCCATTCAACACTTACAACTTACAGGTCAGATCTTGAGGGCTGACAGTTAACTCTAAATTCACAATAACTATGTACATGTATTTGTAAGTTGTGATATCTACTTGGTAAACTTGGTTTCAGATATTCTTCACTGGGTGTTTAGTGTTTGTCTAGTTAATGCCTTCTGACATCTTTTTTAAAGTTACAAGTTAAAAGTATCCCTTTGGCAGGTATTAAAAGTACCAGGTTGAAAGCACCACTTCAGCTCTGACCTGGACTACAGGGATACAACTGAGATTACTCTTGGTGCCCAAACTAGACTGTCCTGGTAAAATAAAGTTTGAATCAGGCCTGTTTCTGTCTTCTTCTAGACACTCAACATCTGTTAATCATCTATTCAAAATAAGTACGGAGTATACCCTACAGGTCAGGTGTACAGGTGTGTATGGATGAAGACAGAAAAGGACAGGGTGGCAGAGACAAGCCCAAGGTATTGAATTAAATAATCCCCATGTTCATGAGACCATCTACAGAGGCACAAACAGTCAGAGCACCAGGTTGAACAAACAACTGCAATTCTGATGGCCGCAGAAAAGCACGCACAGAAGGCTAAGAAATCACATGACAGGGAAACCAAACCAACTTCAGGGGTTCAGAAAAGTGCTTTTTAAATAAAAGATATTTAAGTGGAGACAAGAAGGCTAGTAATTAGTAGGATTAGTCTAGTCATGAAGGGCAGAACTTGATGTCCAGGAAGAAACTTTGCTGAACGACGGAATACATTCCTTTCTATGGATAGTCAGAGTGAGTAACACACAGGATCCACTGGTTTATAATGCAGAATAATTTTTCCATATTAAAATGTTTATAATGCAGAATAAGTTTTCCATATTAAAAGAGGCCTCACAGTATAAATATATTTTACAATCTACATTCTGTCATCTGCTTAATTAAAACATTTTAAAAGACTGCAGAACAGTTCACTGATCTTAACCTGTTGTTTGGCTAACGTACTTATTATCTTTTGTAGTATGTAGGTCTCTTGCATCAGAATTACCTGGGACATTGGTTAAAAATGCCAATTTAGGGGCTCTATCTTAAGTCTACTGAATCAGAATCTCTTTGAGTTGGAAATAGGAATCAAAATTTTCAACCAGCATCCCAGATCGAAAATTTTTGGTCGAACAGATAATACCCCTCACACACAAACCTGCTTATGTCAGTAATATCACGGTTGAATATATAATGGTTAATCACTTTTAATTCATTTGTATTTATAACTTCTCCTATATAAGATTATTGAGTAACATTTTCTCTGCGTTTTGATTTATTTATATATTTTACTTAAAAGGGAACTGTCCCTCCTCTAACTACCAATGATACAGGGAGAAAAGTACACAGTGTATAATTTACGTATCCACCAAATAGGATGTGGTACTTTAAACAACAGCTATATTTAACTTTTAAACCATTTTAAAATTATATCAATTTTCCATGGAGGGGGCCAACAATTTTATTTTTCACAAAATTCATGTTTCAGGAAACCTAAGAAGAGTGAGAAGCAAATTTGTGAACTGTTAGGTGGAAGTTATGTTTTGATGATGCAAAATTACAAGGTATTATGAATGTAAACTGCATTTTCTGTACATAACCAGTTCATATTATCAAGATGCAGGGATGCTCTTAGGTTCTAGGCATCCCTCTGGGACCAGAAGGATAAAAGAAGAAAAACAAAATGCTCTGCTTATATTTTACAGGAAGTTAGTACTGGTCAGAGGCAGAGAGGCAGAGAGAACATTAAGGTGATGCAAGAACTATAAGCAGCAGAATCCGTGACACTGTGTTTGTTTACTATATTTTCCCCACAGAAACGATGCGTGTCTACTCAAAAAATTAACATTTTCATCTATCACATGCTTATGATAAAAAGATTGGGAATATAAAGCAAACAAAGAAAGCGGAAGCGGAAAGAAGATATTTATGATCTCAAACCTCAGAGGTTATTCTCACACCGGAGACCCCCCTCTAGGGGATTCACAGTGGGTCACCCAACCCACCCCCCTTCACCCCAAGGGCTGCAACACTCACTTCAACTGCTGGAAGTGCTAGAGTCGGTCTGCTCGCAACCCTTTACCACTTGCTGTAGGAAAACACCCACTATTTGGAGAGAGATGCCTCCTCTAATATCATACAGCTTCCTGGGGCAGGTAGAATACACAGGACCAGGGACTAGAGTTACAGTGGGAATGTCCACGTTATCTTCACTCCTACTTACTGACCTGCTTGGAGACATGTGCTTCCATTCCAAGAGCGAGGTGATTCCTCCAAGTTCATGGTATCCTCTGCCTTGTCTCTGGACTCTCCGCACCAAGGGACCAATGCACAAGGAGAAGCATTGCCATCCTGGTAGGTGTAATTGACCTTGCTCACCAGGAGAGGGCGGGCTTCCATTACACCATGGAGGCAGGAAGAACAGGCTTAACATCTGGGCACTTGGCTGTCTCCTGACACCCTCTTGCCCCATTCTGATGTTAAAAGGACAAGTGCAAAAGAACCTCAGCCTGAAGCAGGCTGGGTGATGAGAGGAAAATGATGAGTGCTGGCTGTAACCTGGAGACGGGCTACAACACCAGGGGCTGTGGGTCATCCTACTGACCTACTTGTAAATGCCACCAAGAAAAGAGGTCAAACATGTTGTGGTGGAGCTGCCCCCTGAACTGATTACCTGAAGCAAATGGATGTGAGTGGGGCAAGGGGGGCCTCTAGGGGAAGTCATGGCAGCCACCCGGGTCAACTTCCTACCTGACCCCATGAAACACCGGGACTGCTAGGTGCTGATGCTTCTCAGCTAAGTTCTTCCTAAACACTGTCACTCACTTTGGGGATATTTACAAAGTTGGCAAATTGCAAAAACAACAAAGAGAGCCACTTTGCCAAAGGTACTATTGCTTTCTCGGGGGCACCCCACAGCCAATGAGTGGCTGATTTAAAACTTCTCCCGCTCCCCTGATCCAGGACAACTCTGAAGAGCCTTCCCAGCCCCACAGATCTTCAAAGGTTAGCCCCCTTCTAGGTTGCCACTGAACTGCAGTTCAACTCCTCCCCCTGCCCAGCCCTACTGCTCTCCCTCCCTCACAAGTATTGATTCTGAGAACCACGCTAAGAAATCCCCTACAGGCAAATCCCCATCTCAGAGTCTGTTCCCCGGATGCAGGTAACTCACTCAGTGACTAAAGAGTGGCGGAGCTTGGATCTCCGAGGACATCTGTCCTCATGCACACCACGCCTCCTCCTGTAGGGGCACAGGAGGGTGAGAAGCACATTTGCACAATTTGGTGAGAGATGTATATGTATAGACCAGAAGCAGAAGCCACCGAGGAAGAAGCTTCAGGGCAGAAGCTTCACCCCAGGCAGAATGCCGCTTGTTTCTTTCAGTCCACACCTGATACACTCTTATTTTTCCCATGCTCCCAAAAGCTTTGATTTTTACAAACTTCACACTGTGCATGAACCAGTCACAGGGGTAGGGAGGACCCTCTGTGGGGTTTTTCATTTGGAAAGAGGAAGAAGCAAAATGGCCTTAACTCACTGAGCCCAGGAGCCAAATCTCAAGGCATTTCTCCTTATACAACCCCCTCAAGTTCTCCACACAAGTGTCTTCTGTTCACCCAAGTGGGGCGACGCCCAGACCTACTACAGAATAGTTCAGTTAGAATATGTGTCCATGGGCACAGGCTTTATTATTATTATTATTATTATTATGTTTAAAAGCTCTCCAGGCCGCGCTATTACATACCCAACCTAAGGACTACAGACCTAAAGGAAGAAAGGAATCCAGAAGGAGCTGAGAGGGAAACAGTCTTCCATTTTACTGATAATAGCATTTTGAAAAGCAGAGGAAAACAGGTTTATTAACTAGAAAAAGAAGTGAAAATAAGCATGTCTGCAGAGCTTAGGCAGTAATTTGCCTTAAAAAAAATCTCTGGCGTAACTGCAATAAACACGAAAGCTTCCTAAATGAAAAATAAACCTGTTTCCCATGTCAGGACCTTCCATGGGATGTGTAATTGTATCATCTAACATATAGCAGGTATAAGAAATAAGAAGGCTATATTTTGGCTCAGGTGACCTAAGAAGAACTAAGACACATTTTCTCTTCTCTAAAGAACAGTATCATTTAAAAATAAATCAGAAAAGCCAAGTCCCTGCTGAGCCTTCTCAGCACCCAAGGCAACCACAGAGGTGTCAACACCCTGCCTTCCTGCTGCTGACAGTCTGGATTTTCGTGTTTAAAGCCCTAAAGATAAAAGTTTCTATAAAGAAATGTAATAAAGTTAGTAAAGCTATAGGAACGTAGGGGAGTTTGATTTTCTCCTGTTAATCTGTCTCATATCAATTTAATTCTTAGACCAGCCAGAAGAACCTAGAAGGATAGATGAAAATTTCTTCCTCCTGACACCAGCTCACAATTTGGTTAAAATAATTCAACAGAAGTAATTAGTTTTTGATTTAAAAATCTATGTCAAGAGCATACATAAAGTAACTTTAAAGGGTACCGCAAAATAGTCTGCTACCTAAACACATCGGGCAGGACAAGGGTACTTATTTTCAAGAAAATGTTATTAATGATACTTATAACGTCTGATACCTTAGGCACAAATTCAACTAGCGTCGCTTACAAATACACACACTAAGAAAACCCATTGTTCTCTCTTTGAGATTTACAACATTATACATTTTCTCTGCTCTTCATCCCATCACATTACAGATACATGGTTTAGATGTACTATTCTGTTTCAATCTGAACCACCCAAAACTCCTTGCAGCAGTGCTGAGATGATAATGATTTCCTGGTAGAAGCCTGCTACTGAGGGATATTAATACAAGGAAACATTCCTGGAGGGCATCATTTTGGGTGGGTATTTTCTATTTTGCTTCTATTAATTAAAACTTCCTTTGCTGCAGACCCCCCCAAAAAATAAAAATAAATTTAAAAGTGCCAGCTGAATCTCCCTTCTTTTACATTGTCTGTGGTTTAAAAAAAAAAAAAAAAAAGTCCATACCAGAATAAACATGTATGGTTACGTGTCAAATATAAAACAATTAGTAATCACTGCCACTAGCCGATTCTGGATTGCAATAGTATGTGAACCGGGACCACTTTAACCATGATGAAGTGATGACAGAAAATTTTCCTGCTGGTGATCAGATCCAGTCTAACTCAAGATCCTGTCACTCTCGTTAAAGAATGTAGCTCCTGTATTCCTTTCTGTACCCTTGCACTTCTTCGCTTTATATTTGCAATCCTGACTTTTAGCCACCTCACTTCACATATTGTTTTATAGCTCTTATTCAAATAGCTAATAGTGAGAGCTAATATTTGTTGAGTGTAATTAGGTGCCAGACGCTGTGGTAAAAGGGCTTTTAACTCTCCTAACAAACTTCTGCAGCGGGCATTATTGGCCTAATTTTATACACGAGGAAGGGGTTATTTAACAGGATTAAGTGCTCTGTCTAAACTTACATAAAAAGGTCAGACTTGAATCTACATCTTGCCAACAACAGAGTGTATGCTACCCAGTCTCATCTGTACCATGCTGCCCCCAGCCTGTCTCCCACCATAAGCGATGAATGACCTGAAAGGTCTTAGATTCTTGCATTCCCCGATACGAAAAACCCAACCATTAGTAAGGCAAAATGTCAGCTTATAGCTCCTGAACTTCTGAGTCCCTCCCCGCCATGCCTCCTGGTCCTCTGAGCCTTGCCCCTACACAGCTGTCAATCCCCAATGTTCTGCCTCGATAGCCCACCACCTGTCATTTTGTCTCCACCTCCACCCATCTCGGCCCTGAGTCGGGATTTCATTATTTCTCACATGATTTAACAGCAAAACAAATCATACTGTCCAAAAACACTCACAGACTCTCGACAGGTCTCCCCTCCTCTAACACAGAGCGTTAGGTGACTGTCACAAGCATCTCACTGAAATACAACAGTTGCGTCACTCTCCAGCTCAAGATCATGGATGGCTCCCTACAGCTTTGCACAGTAAAGATCAGCTTAGCATTCAAGGTCTACAATGGCATGAGCTCAGTGACTGTAAAGTGCACCATAATCATTTTTCTACCACAAACGAAAAAGAAACCTGTATGTTATCATTTTAAGATGTCATTATTTGTACCAGACATCCCAATTTCTGAAGGTAAAATGTGGCAGGGGGGGAATGCATCTTATAATTGCTAGAATGTGCTGTTCTTTGGTTCTTATCTCCTATTTCCTACTTGTCATTCTCCCATAGTCTTCCTACACACCCCCTTCTGCCCTGGAATGCGACAGGCTTTGCAAAGCGAGACACATTGCCTAAGGCTTTCTACACCAAATCCATCCGATTTCATACCAAAATTATTCCCATTTTGCATTTATCTAACATGAAAATCAAGGAAAGTCAAGTAAAAGTGAAAAGAGCACATGAAACATTGAACATTATATGTTACTCAAGAAAACATGATGACACCAGCTTCAATAAGTGACAGGATTTTGTTTAGTACTGCCACGGCATGCATTTTCTCCAGAACATCTTTCAAGATGATCTTATTTTTATTTTTATTTTTTCAAAATCAAGTCTGCATTGCAATCACACTGAGTGACAGTCTCCTCTGGTGACAAGTACAGTGTGATGAATGAGTTGTTGTGAGCAAGTTATAGTTACCACCACTAACGAAAAACCTCAGCTAATTCTTGGAGTGCCCATCTATAGACTGGACTGTGCCAAGACTGTAATACAAGTTTTTAACACAGTGAAAACTGTTTCTGTTTTGTAATGAAATGGAAATAAGTGTATTCGCTGTAATTTCTCCTATGTATGCATATTGATAAAGGAAAAAAAGTCTCAAACTTTGTGGGATGGAAAAGGAGGCCCCCACCCCTTCCTCACAAACACTCAAGTTATGAAGGATAATTGTTAAATCCCTCAGCACAAATAAAAGAGAAAGAGAAATTAGAAGCTGGATGATTCATGGAAGAAGGGGAAAGGAAAAACTATTAAACCCTTGAAGCAGGGTCTCAGAGGTGGGATAGCCAAGGACGGAGCTTCGGAGGAGGACTGGTTAAGTGCAGGACTGGGTAAGTGCAGTGCTGAACGGCACTCCCCATGGCTTCACATAAATGTAATAGCGATATATTGTTTTTAATGTTGCAAAATGCTAGGTGTAATTTTTTATGGCAATCAGTAAAGAGCTGAGTTTTGGTACAGGCCAAACAGAATCGGCCTACATGGATGAGAGGGCCTCTGGAAACTGGTTAACAATGAAAGTAGTGAAAAATGCTCTTATCTGCAGCTCTAGAGGGCTCATAGCTACAAGACTACAATGCAACTCTGCTGCCATGTAAGGGGATAAAAAGCTGAAAAAGGTATTATTCTAGAATACAGTATCATTCCTATACTTATCACCTTAGGAAGAAGAAACACATATTCTCCCATCTGCATTGTATTTGTTTGTTTGTTTGCTTTTTAATATAAGGTGAGAAAACTAAAACATAAATCACACACCGCCCTAGGGTGAAATACCGCCTACTGTTTTTACCTATGACCTTCTCTGAGGGGATAACACCAGAGCTTTTTCCAGGTTGAGGTATCTGATTCCTTACACTTGTACTCTATAGACACTGACTTCCTCTTGAGCCCCAGAGGGCACATCAGTTCAGTCCTCCAGGGTACAGAAACCAGAACACCCTGCCTTTTCCTTTCCTGCTTCTTTTTTTCCAGTTCTCTAAGATGTCTTCCATATGTTTTGCCACCACTCTTGAGAAAAGACTGGCTGCAGCAGACATTCTGGTACTCTGTGGAATGCAGCTAGAGCTTCTAAGAGCCATTTTTTTTTTTTTTTTTTTTTTTTTTTTTTTTTTTTTTTTTCTTTTTGCGGTATGCGGGCCTCTCACTGTTGTGGCCTCTCCCGTTGCGGAGCACAGGCTCCGGATGCGCAGGCCCAGCGGCCATGGCTCACGGGCCCAGCCGCTCCGCGGCATATGGGATCCTCCCAGACCGGGGCACGAACCCGTATCCCCTGCAACGGCAGGCGGACTCTCAACCACTGCGCCACCAGGGAGGCCCTAAGAGCCATTTTTTAACACACAGAATGTCAGCCTCAGGGGCACTTAAGAAACATAGCTAATACACCACTGCAAAACAAACAGTTAATGTCATTTTCAAAACTCAGTATCCAAGTACCATATAAACAAATTAGCATACTAAACAGAAAAAGGTTAGTCAAATGCCATTTAATTAAAAGCCAGAGATATCAATTTAAATAAAGGCCAAAGAGAAACAGACAAGGATTAGGAGAACTGGAGAATATATACAACTATGAGGGCAGAAGGAATCCAAACTCGTCAAGTTGTGTCTGTTTTCTCAATAGTTCTCTCATATTCTAAACAAATTATAAAACTAGTGACAAGAGTTTTGGGACAGAATCCTAGAGTAAGCATTCAATTATTATTATTATATATTTGATCACTTAACATGGCCCCTAAGAATTCCAGTGGAATGTCTGGCATCAGTCTAAATAGACAGTGTCTGTGACCAGAACATTTGGGGCCAGGGTTTGGTCCCTCTGCTTAGTAGCTATGTATATAACTTTCTTTCAGCTTTAATTTCTTCATATATAGACGTTAACTAATGATAATGTTTCCCCCAACCTCAAAGAGGATCTGTGAGACTCAAGTGAGATAATTAAAAAAAAAAAAGTGGCTTACAAACTACAAAACACTAAATAAAGAGCAGTGTTTATTATGTTAGTGCTATCTGATTAAGAACACCACATATAGAGTCTCAGATGAAACTATTTTACTTATCTGTATGTATATATGTATGCCAAGAGCAAACTGATTAGAAGTGTAACACTGAAACATACACATAAGCATGTATACACATATGTGTGTATATATACACACATACACATACATACACATACATACACTCATACCTGTTTTATGTTTCAAACGGAGAAGATAAGCAAAGGGACCAAAAGACAGAAGTGTCCTTTCTAGTCTACAGATTAGATCCTCCTTAAAGCATTGTACACATTTATAAGGATTGTTGCTTCAAAAGCAAGAAATTAATGAAATCTTCAAACATTTTTTCTTATTTCTGAAAGCCCTTTTAAAAAGAGTTGTTTTTTTCCTGTTCCATGTCTCTACATAATGTACTATTACATATACCTACAGTGACGCATTAAAGTATATGATGCTTTGTCATTTAGTGGGTGCATTTTGAGCTAATGACCTTTCATAAATAGCCCACAACAACGGCTTTTCTACAAAAGGCACTAAGATCATTTAGAGCAAGATTTTAAAAACGATTTCTGACTAGCTGGGTGAAGAGGAAAAAAGCAGTTAGAAGTGGGAGAGAAGCTAAAAATGAGTGTATTGTACCTTTCTTTGCCCTTTACTCCCAAAGGGCCCTGTTAATGACTAAGCTTAAAAGTCAGCTGCTTCCTCATTGAGTCGTCAATCCTACGTGCTTGTGCTTCACCATCAACCAGGTTCAATGAGTTGTTTTTCTCACCCACCTCCCATGTTTAGGGATTTGAATGATTCATTAACGAACGTCTCCAGGTGGATATCCCTCAGGCAACTTCAAATTCAACACCGGCAAATTGCATCTTAATCTGCTATTTCCCATCCTGAGCCAGAAACACTGGATTTCTCATCCAGGGTACAGCACTTACTATATGGAAGCACCTTTGCTGATGCTGTAGAGGAAGCAGTGAAAAAGTAAACCTCTCTTCCCTTCTCTGCACCCCTCCCAACCCTCTCAACCCCACATTTAATTGGAAACATAATGACTTCACCTTCCAAAGAAATGTTATTCATTTTATCTTTCTTATCCTCCTCCCCAAGACCTTATTTCAGTCCCCACCACCTCTTACCTGACATACTTAACCATCACTGAACTGACCTTCTGCCACGAGTCTTGACCCCTTCAATCTAAAACCCTGTGACACAAGCAGAGTTAGCCTTTCTGAAGCTCAAATAGGCTCGAAGCCATCCCCCAAAGTACCAAAAGACAGACAAACAAAAACTTCCTTAGCAAGTATATTAAAATTTCATGATATGGCTCTTGATTCAGCGCTGCCTCTCTTCTCCTTTTTGCCCTATTCTTTGGCCATCTGAATCCCTTACAGACCCTTTAACAAACTGTATTTTCTCACATCTCCATGCCTTTGTATTGGCTACTCCTTTGGGACAAGGAATCTTTTCCTCTTGTCCCATTTATTTAGGGACTGCTTTCTCATCCTTCAAGGCTCAGCTGAAATATTACCTCCTCTTTAAAGACTTGTCTGATCTCCCCAGGCTTCTTTTAGTGCACTTATTTGTCTACTGCACATTTATAAAACCCCCTATCAGACAACACTTAGATTATCTTTAAGTTTCCTCACTGTGTTGTGACTTACAGAAAGGCCAAGAATCGTTTTCTGCATTTATATCCTCAGTACATAGCCCCATGGGTGTGCAGCCCATGTACTTCATAAATACTTAATCAGAGAGTAAATGAATGCATGTCCTGAAAAATATTCATGATGACATGACTTCTTATAGGACCATTACAGAGCCACGAATTTCTCCTTTTTTATAGCTCCTTAACCCCCAAATTTGGTTTTCAACCAGGCCCATTTTCTTAGCTACATGGAAAATCTGAACTTGGATAGGGTGGATCTGTCTAGAGTCTTATTAGAAACTTTGACTCTCATGAACTGACTAACCATCCGGGGATGGTTTCCATCTTAAGAAAAGCCGGTATAACTCTGCTTCTCCTTCTTCCCTAAGGACACACAGAAATAGCACTATGTTATTCTCTAGATTACACAGATGTCTAGCAAATGGCATCGTGAGAAAGGTCTGTCTGGTCAGTGAAGTGGTGACTTCCAGGAAGCTGTGAACCACTAGAAACTCAAGCATTTGTACTAGTTGAGCAGAGCAGCAGATGGCCCCGATGAGCTCTGAACCGGATGGATTATCTCTAAATATACCTGCTCATACCACTCAGCATGGCTTCTAGCTGCCAAAGTGAACTCTACACATAACGTGGCAAATAGGGTTCCTTCCTTCCTTCTTGCTTCCCTTCTTCCTTCCCTCCCTCCCTCTTTCCTTCCCTCTCCTCTCCCCCACCCCACCACCACTTTCTCTTTCTTAATTTCAGATTTTGTGTGTGCGTTATTCAGGATGAACAGCTTGATAAAGCCAGCGTAAATTTAGTGATGATGACCCCAAGTGCTTTCCTGTTTTAAAACTGTTTGGTAGGGCGTCCCTGGTGGCACAGTGGTTAAGAATCCACCTGCCAATGCAGGGGACACGGGTTCAAGCCCTGGTCCGGGAAGATCCCACATGCCGTGGAGCAACTAAGCCCGTGTGCCACAACTACTGAGCCTGTGAGCCACAAGTACTGAAGCCCGTGTGCCTAGAGCCCGTGCTCCGCAACGAGAAGCCACCACAATGAGAAGCCTGAGCACCACAACGAGTAGCCCCCACTCGCCACAACTAGAGAAAGCCCAAGCGCAGCAACGAAGACCCAACATAGCCAAAAATAAATAAAATAAATATTTTTTTTAAAAAGCCTGTTTGGTATTTAAACCTCTTTGATGATTTGAGCCAATAATGTAGAAGTTGGTATACAGTCCAGCAGAAATAGCTCTAAGTAATGAAAATTCCACTGCGCTTGAAGGTTTTTGAGGAGTGAGAGTCACATGCATTAGTGGTACTTAATAAATGTTCATTGAAATAACCATCTATTATTTCAGGTGCCCATTTTATACCCAACTCTGCACCAAACCAGCCACAGTCCCGACAGTTTAACTTTAATACGTTGTTCACTTGATGAATCTGGATCGATTCCTGATTTATACAAACTTGTTTTGTGTGTGTTCAAACGAAAGACAGAGTAAGGAAAAATACTGAAAAACCAAAAATCTTTAGAGCTAATATCTACCTTTCTTCTTGCTTAAGATTTTAAGGCAAGATTTCAGTGCTTTCATTTCACTAAGATCTATCCCACTAAAGAGTAAAGGTGATTTACGCTTCTCCATTCTTCACACTAACTGGTTACTTCCTCTGCCTTGAGTTTCACTAACTTATTCAGGAAATACATCACCCATACATCTACTGAGTGCAAGAGTCCTATTAGTCTCAGTCGACTCAGAAACTGTAGTTTCTTAGCTATATTCATCTGTGGAATATATTTTAAAAATACTTATATCAGACCATCTGCTCAGTGCTGAGAATGCAAAAATGAAAGACAAAGATCCTCCCTTAAAGAGTTCACCCAAGAGAAGAGCCAATCCCTCAAGCAGGGAATTATAGCTCTGCCTTTTTACACTACTGTCCTTGCCTTTATGTATCTGGACAGCCCATCCACTCTTTTATAGTGTAGAAATCAAAATTAAAGCAGCTCTACTTTTGTTTTTCTTCTATCTATACCCTTATCACTTAGTCCCAATCTGAAATTTAGACTAAAAGTTCTTGAAAATGTGTGACTTGTATTTGATAACCACTCTACATCCTCATGCTTGTAAGAAAGTTTCTGTCATATCTTGTGGAATGAATGGCAAATACTAAGTAAATTTTTGTTAAATTACATTGAACTTATACCAAAACAACCTCTACCAGTGAAACAGAGCAGGACCCTATGGTCCTTCCCCACCATGTCCTCCACCTGCCTTTTGTCTATAGAAAAACTTTAGCCAAAGAATAAATTTAATCAGAAAAGTGAGAAAAATGCAGAAGCAAAGCAGAGCAGTTAAACAGGACAAAATAATAATAGTTTAGTCATCCAGTAAAGTCAAAGACCTTTATTTCCTCCTCAAGGGCTAGCCATAGGCCATATCCTTTGAGTCATTTTGTACATACTGAAACTCCCACCAGGTGGAAGAAGTTAACTACATGATGACCAGAGTGTAGCCATGACATAAGCCACAATTCCACGAACTGGACTCAAAGAAATGGAAACAAATCCACTCTGGAACTGAAGATTAACTATACTCAAAACAATCAAGATGACTCTGATCATACCACTGCATGACCAATTTCCAGATAACTGTCAGAGCTGACTGTGCCCTTTCTGCATGTAGCCCCCTCCCTCCGCCTATACACCCCTGAAACTCCCCTTTAAAAGCTCTTACCTACTGACTGTCAGAGGAGCGTCAGCCTTTGGACACGAGTCCACCCTCTCCCCTCCCGGTGCTGGCCTCCAGAATAAAGCAACCTTTCCTTTCCACCAACCTTGCCTCTCGAGTATTGGCTTTTGAGCAGTGAGCAGCCTGACCCCACTTTTGATAACACCAGCAGCAACAGAAACAACGCAGAAGTTAATAACCACCTCCCTCAAATCAAAGTTTCAGTAATCTTCCTTAGACCACTGAGCGCCTAAATATATGTTGCATAATTCAATGAATTTAAAACATTAATTAAATGAAATGTTTTGCAAGAAAAGCCCTTTCTATTCATATAAACATGCATACACACACATACATATCAAATTTCTACTAAAATTAAAAAGACATACTTTTTGGTAAAAATTTCCTAAGTGTTTCATGCATGACTTTCAACCTGCATATGTCAATAAATGTTGCTAATGATAATGATCCTTAATTTGTTTTGATAAAAACACTTAAAATGTAACAGTCTTTTGGCAGAAATAATGAGTTTTCATTGATGGGCATGAAACCAAGGAAATTATTTGACCCAGAGAGCTATCAACGCTTAAAGCTATCCTTGTACAACATGATTTTGAACAAGAACCCAATCCCTTCGGAGACATTATGTTAATATATTCAATTAAACATTTTTCAGTAAAGATTTCTTGTTTGCTATGCAGAGGTGGGTTTACTCTGAAGCTAATGCACCTTAAGATTTTAGGCTCCACAATTGCATAGGCTATTTCTAAGACCCAAGGGACTGGGGGGAAATGGTTGGCTTAGCAATGTAATTACAATTTTGTAAAACATCCAAAAGCAATTGTTACATTTTTTTCTTGTGAAGCTTTAGGACCCACAAAACGTGTACCTTTTTCTGGTTATCACCTTTTTCAATGTTAGGTATGCTCCTGAAACATCATATATCATATCAAAATGTTGAGCTTGAAAAATACTTCCTCATCCCTCCCTATTATACAGTCAGGTACATTCACTGTAGAAACACAAGCCTGAATCTGTGTTAAATGCCACGGTGAAAATTTCATCATTACCAATTCACGTTATAACCATGTTAATGGGAAGCATTAGCTCAGATTTACTACCACCATTTACTTCATATCAGGTAATATCTCTGGGCCTAGGGAACCAGACTCTACATGCCAATACATGAGAATCATGTAGCTGCAGTGAACACCACAGTTATTTATAACACATTTTAAAGTGAATGTTCAGTATAATATGTTACTTTAAAAAATTATTTTGCTCTTTATAATCAAACATTTGTTTCTTCTATTTAAAAGTTTAATTTTTTTGTAATCTTTGTTTTATTTCCTTGCATGGAAAATAACTCTCCTTCTAAATCAAAGTACTTTACAGTCACAACGTTCATGCTTTTTCTTAGACTATCAAAATCAGAGTAAAATACTCCCTTCATAATATATACAATGAACTCTAAAACCAATGACCCTAGGAAAATTATATATATTTGGTTCCCTAAACACTATTAGACATTTTTCTATTAAGTCTTGTTACTTGAGTTTCTTTCCAAGGATTTTAGATGTTCTCCTACATATTATATAACATCTACTACACTGGGAAGAGCTGTCTTGGAACAATGGCTAAGAATATATTGTTAATGTATTCTCTAAAAGCATTGAGTTTAAGAATGAAGTTCTTAAATGACCAGAATTTGCCTCAACAATGACGCAATGAATTCCATGTTATCACTTTAGCCAGACATATTTTTACTAAATTACACTGAACACAGTATATAATCTCTACCAGATTGCTGGCATATTTTAAGGAAATGATCCAGTTTTCATGCTGTCTCTATAGATAACTATATGTTATATTTGTCCCTTTCATCTGAGAATTATCCAATACAAATATGTATATTTTTACATGACATATTAATATGGCACATATGCTTGTTTTGTGTACATCATGGTTCTCTAATAAATAGTATCATAAAAATTATGTTACACGCAACGTATTGGATTTGGTCAAATCATAGTTTAAATGCATTGCATTGTAAGCGGATCACTGCAATAAATTAACCAACTTCTAGTTAACTGAGGATCAATCCAAAAGCCATTCATTGAACTGTAGTTACTGCAAACATCATAAAAGAATACAAGTTCAATTTCCTAATTGTTTCTCCGCCTGTCTGTCTAGTGAATAGGTTGCTCCAGAAGGGACTTAAGATGGCTTATAAGGATGCTAAGTACAACAAGATACTAAATAAATGAAGCAAGGCAACACTAGAATAATAAATGTGGCAATACAAAAAAAGGTTCAGTAATAAGAGGGAGTCAAAAGATGCTACCAGAACTTCTTGTCATGTTGTTCTTTTTGGACGATCAATTAAACTCTAAGCATCCAGAGAGGTCATGGGCATAACCTCTCCAACAGTCGTGAGGACGTGTTTCTAAGGACATTTTTTCTTTTAATATATTTCAACTGCATTGTCATTATATCAAAGAACACTTTACTAAAAGCAATTACACAGGGGCCAGGTGGGCTGACCCCCTCCCCCTTCCTCCCTGCGCTCATATGCTACTCACTCCAAACCAGCCACAGCAGCCCTTTCTAGTTCCTCAGACAGATCAAGCCACCCTCCACTGCTTGGATTTACTTTCCCCAGGTGTCCACTTGGCTCATCCTGCACCTCCCTTTGGGCTCTGAAGAAATACCATGTTCAGTGAAGCTGACCACTCTTTAAACAAATTACAACCTCGCCATGGACACTCTTTATACCCATTCCCTTATGCATTTTTCTCTAGATGATTTGTCAGCATCTGTCACGCTCTATTTTTATTCACTTGATCTTGCCAGGGTTCCCCGCTAGGATATAAGCTCCACTCTACTCTTGGTCCCTTACTCCATCTTCAGTTTCAGCCATTATCACTACGTCCTAATAGTCTCTGCTCAGAATTTCCACCAAGAAAGCCTGATAAAATGTGGCATTGCACAATTGTGAACACTTTGCAAAGTCTAAGTCAGCGATCCTCAAGATGTTTGCTTCAACCCACCAAGGTCCTCTTGAGGGGCCATGAAGAGATGGGTTAGAATTTCCATCTGTACCACTACATTTTCCATAGAAACCCTTTGCACCACAAAGGGCTTAGTTAGTGCTAGAGTTAGTGCTAGTACCTGACTAAATTTGGTATTCATAAGCTAAAGCTAGGATGCAATTATCATTTATAGACTCTAACTCAACATTCTACAAGAAATCTGGTTGCCATGATACAGTGCAGTGTTTTTGCCAACCTCCTATATCATATATGCACATGCAATGAACTGAAAATTCTGCTTTCAGGAAGGATGCTGTATTATCTCCTACATTTTGAGCTTTTCAGAATTTTCAACTATTGATGTTCTTGCTTTGTCATTATCTCACTATTAATTTATCTTCATCGACATCAATTTACTTTTCCTCTGGTTTATTTATTTAGGGGGATTAGTTACCTAATCATTGGATGTTAGAGTGTCCATGCATTATGGTCCAAAATATGACTCATACATATCCTCTTTGCTAAAGTAGATACAGCTTAACTTTGTTATTCCTAGATTCTGTATTCATGAATTCACCTACTCGTTGTCATTTATTTGTTTGTAGTCATTTGTGGACATGTGCAAAGCAGCAAAAAATTTGAGTCTCCTGGTTTGCCCATTCCTAACCAAGGTTAAACACTCTGGCTTTCCTGTTTCAGCTCTCAAATTGTAAATAAGTGCTTATTTTGCAGTCTATTTAGTGCCACTTTTTTGTGTATTTGTGTGCTTTTTATTGGTGCTTTTGCTATTTAAAGTGGTCCCCAAGTGTAGTGCTGAAGCGTTCGCAGGCACAAGAAGGCTGTGATATGCCCCAGGGGGAAAAATACGTGTGTTGGCTAAGCTCCGTTAGGACACGAGTTATAGTGCTGTTGGCTGTGAGTTCAATGTTAATGATCAACCACATATATATCAATATATATATCACATATAAGTTATATGTTATATATAAAATAAGGTGTCTTTAAACAGAAACACACGTAAAACAAGGTTATGTGTTTATCAGTTGATGGAAACGTTGTGACCAGAGGCTCACAAGAACCTAACCTCTAGTGTCCCCCAGGATCAATGGCTCAGTATTTGCTCATTCAGTGTTCATGGCAACTTTATAGAACATCATTACCATAAATAGTGAGAATCAACTGTACAAACATAACCACCCATCCAAAGGAAAATTTTGCTCCATTTTAACACTTTTGTTATCCTTATATTTCATTTCTACCTACAAGTAGAAATCAACCAATAGGATACTTAGAGACCAAGGACATTTGCCCTATTTAAGGTAGGACCTCTCCCTCTTAAGTGGCAGACAGATATTAAAATGTGGCAGAGGAATGATAAGGAAAAGAGGGAGAGAGGGAAGAGAGGAAAGGAAAAGGGAAAGGTGAAAATGAAAAGGATTTGAATTGCACATATGCTGTTATGTATTTCCTTCCGATAACATCATCTTTTAAAATACCTAAAAGGTTGACTTGTAAACACAAAATTATTTTTTTGTAAGTGAAATAGCTCTAAATTTGTACCAAAAAACCACATTCAAGTATATAAAATGCTCAAGGTAAAAACAGTTATCGTATGTACATTTGCATATATTTGCATGAAATTTATATGCATGGTCAGATTATATTCATGATATTTTAGAGAAAAATATAAATGTTGTTAACCTGATTTCTTATTTAAATTGAAGTTTCTCTTCTCAATTACATTTTATCATCTAGTAACTGTGGTTGACATAAAACTTAGTACATGTATATAAAATGAAAGGTTGAACAGGGCCAATCTAAGTAAAGGGCACTAAGCACCACCATCACATCTTTCTGAGCATTCAGTGTCAATTCTCTGATAAAATGGCAATGGTATAGCCATAAAACGGAATTAAATTAGAGTTTGGCAGATGTTCCTCTAAAACACTACAGAGACTGTCAGCTCCTCCCATTCTATCTCCATCTTGGGCAGTTACTTATCTATATTTTATAGCTCCACAGACTTCCAAAAAGTATTGGTGAGGACCATATGTGACTCAAGTGGAGACCACAAGTAGTACAACTGAATCAGTGTCAGAGATTTGGGGAGGAAAATCCTCTTATTGGCTTCTCTGCCGAAAGGCCAAGACTAGAAGCAAGACAACTGAGGATGCAAAATCTAAAGACGAATGCATTCTCAGTTTTAGGCAAGTGCTAACCTTGACCTTGTGTTTCCCTGAGCAAGAGCCTTCATAAGGGTGAGGGGCATAGGGCACAAAACTTAAAGCGGTGCTCATTCTCATTCGTGTAAGTTCTGATGGTAGAGAAATATGAAGGATGGCATGTACCCCTGGGAAAAAGAACACACCAGTTTCTCTATGCAGTTTTTTCCCATTTGGGTTTTGTAACTTAGCCCATCATGTTCATGTGATACTGTATGAGTTCAGGGTAATGAACTTTTGAATCAGCATGGCACCAGCTCTTGATAAAAATAATAATGCTAGACACTTAGGTAAGCTTAGCATTTTGTTGTAGATCAGCCAGCATGAAGTAAATACAAAGGAAAAGTCATTGACTCCCTGAAAAATACAGATTAAAATCACTAAATGGCTGATGACACTAAATGGCTGTTGATCAAAGCAGAAACAAATATGAGTGAATTTAGCTTCTCTATGCAGACATTGTTACAAAACCAACAAAAGGGGCACTCATAATATTCTTAGGTACACTTATTTTTTAATATAAGAATATGGTACACTTATGTACCATATTTTTATACATGTGTTTTAAGTTGAATAATAGTTATACTTTGGTGGTCTGTGGGAGCAGGGTATGAATTATTAGAATTCTCATATCATAATGTAAGGGATAAAGGAGAAAGATTACCCCCAAGTTATGGGCTCAAACTGTAGTGAAGAGTTTGTGAAGCAAGAATATGTATTCTCTCCACTCAACTAGATACTTCTATTTAGATGGATAGATTTGCTCCAAGCTGAAGAGTTTTTCTTTTCACCTAAAGGCAAGGCTTACCGTAGAGATCATATAATAAGCCTCCTATGAGCTTTTGGGTGGGTTTAGCATTCATTTTATTTAGAAACCTTGAGGATTTTCATGTTCAAATGTATAGAATTTGCCCTTAAACTCATGGGGCTTTCATTTGGATATAGTCAACTGACCTGATTATTTTTATACATGAAGAAATACTTAGCTACAGAAACATTTCTTCAGCTTTATAATGTAGAACTGCATTTTAGGAAGCCCACCTCCCTTTGTACCATACATCCTTTGGATGATTTATTTCAGCATCCTGTCTTTCATTTTATTTATTTTTTAAAAAAGGGAAAATCATCTCCGGCCTTCTTTTTCCCTCTGGCTTTTCTTTAATTATACTGTAGAACACCTGCCTACCTGAACGAATTCCTCTGCAATGACAATTCCTAGAAGACTAGCAATATTTCCCAATATGGACCCTCTGTGTCCCTCATTCTGTGTGTAAGTAAGGCTATCAAAATTACAAAATATTTGGTTTCCCCTTATTTATCTTTCCAATGACACACATATACCAAAAATACCTGTTTCTACAAATATTAAATTATATCAAGATGTTCAATCCCCTTTCTTCCCTCAAAATGTCAGAATTCCACTACTCCAAAAATGTTAGGCAAACAGTATTAATTCTCAACAGATGTTTAAATGCTACCATATTTGGAACAAAACTGAATTAATCAAACTCAGTTTCTGAATTCAGAACTTTATGGCATATAGGATGGGT
This sequence comes from Mesoplodon bidens, assembly GCF_964165515.1. Taxonomy (NCBI): domain Eukaryota; kingdom Metazoa; phylum Chordata; class Mammalia; order Artiodactyla; family Ziphiidae; genus Mesoplodon; species Mesoplodon bidens. The sequence goes on along the minus strand of NC_138169.1, from coordinate 79,109,290 downwards.
AAAACTTAGCAAGAGGTTTGAGCCAAACTTCAGACTAAAGGAAGTTCTGACCTCAGGCATAATCTTTAAAAAAGAAAAAAAAGGAAAGAAAGAAAGAAAATTAACTGAGAGATTAACAAGCAATCCCATTTCTCTAGCTCCATTAAGCATCACTTTTCTTCAGCAGAATCCTAATGGCACTGGAATCTCTTGCCTCCTGGGAAACTCTCAAAGATGTCATTAGCTTTCTAGATTTGGAAAGTATCTGAGAATAAAACAATCCTCTGTGTGTGTGTCCTGCCCTTTCTTCAAATCTGTGGTTTGAAAAGCTGTCCTATGGAATTTTAAATCTGATTTGATTCTGAATATGTAAAATTTAAAACAGCAGCCAAATCCTTAAAGTGTTTTTAGGGTATGTATCAAATATTACTCATCAATAATGACCAAGAGAAAGAGATTGTCCAAGTGTACTTCATCACTAATTACCAAAAAAGAGTATATGTGGTGTAAATTCTGTTCCTAACCTAATATTGTATAAACATAACTAGTAACTGCTTTTCCCATCAGAAGTAACTGTTATTTAAGGTTTAGTATTTTACACATTTCAAAGTATTTTAACAGACATTGTCTGTTGGAGGTTCTGAGTCCAACTCTGTGGTGATGGGAGATTCAGCACCACCGTCCCTTCATAGTAGATGAGCATACAAGGAAAGGAAATGTAAAGGACTTGTCTGTGGTCATGAAATGTGTCAACGTGAGGGACGTTGCTTGGGTTTCTCCTTGTTTTCTCCTTAGACTATAGGTTGTTTTGAAACTATGCTTTAAAAAGAAAACACCTGACTCAGGTCAACTATAGAAAGTAGTGATGGAAAGCAAAGTAAAAATATGTATCACTATTAACAATAACAGCTAACCCTTCATGAATGTTTCCTATGTGTCAGAGATGAAGTACTTTACATATCATGTTATTTAGTTCTAACAACTGTATTACATAAGACCTATTATTAAACCCATTTTACAGAGATTAAGTTGACAGAAGCTGAGTACAGTTAACCCTCCGTATCCACAGATAATGCATTCTTGGGGATTCAGCCAACTTCGAAACCCACAGATAAGGAGGGCCAACTGTACTAGGCCATTTTATATAAGGGACTTGAGCATCCTCAGATTTGAGTATCCTTGGGATGGGGACAGCTGATGCAACAGGCTGTCTCTCGACCTGCAAACCTGTCTATGCCAAAGTATTCAGAGCTCTTAAAATTGCCCTAAATGTACTCTCGAACTTCTTACCAGAACAGTGTTTGATACTCTAGTTATATAGGCTGTATTTATGCAATGTTTAGAATGACATATTAATAAATAAAGCAACCTATTAAAAAACAAACAAAAAATCTATGGAAAATGCTACTTTAACTTTTAAAACCAAAGCAGAATGCTGAGACACCTGAAGGAACGAGTAAGAGAGAGCAAATACCAGCAGTGTGTGCAGGAAGCTTTCAGAATGCGCTGAGGAAGAAGAGAGACTAAGCTCCTCGTTTACCTTTTTTTTTTTCTGAGGAAAACAATATTTGGAGAAATTGGTTTTGGCTTTCCTAGTTAACATTCAATTTTACTATAGCTTCCTCTTAGCATATTCACTAGTTATTTTATGATCATATCTATTTAGTCCAAACCCTAATTTTTTCCTACATTGTTTTCTTCAAGAGATAATAATAATGTTAATAACAACAATAACAGGTAATGCAATCCTGTCTTGTGTTAATGGCACAGTTCACATTAAGGGAAACAAAAGTCATGATTTTTCTCTTTTGAACTGATTGGATTGGTTATAAATTATCGAGGTTGAATCTTGATCATCATATTTCAGGATGTTGAGAAACATCACTGAGTCTGAGGATTGTTCTGGAAACCATGTCATAAATGAAATACCTGAGTTAAAGAGTTCTTTAGTCTTTTCAAGCACTCAGTTTAAATGGGGAGAGGGGATTACCAAGCAGCTGCCCTCAAATATTTTAACAGCTAAATATAATTCAAGTTCCTAAAAGCAAGAGTTGTCCCAAAGCTTAATATCATCTCACACCACCACTCATGGCATCCCATGATTTCGTGCTTCCCATGCAATCAACAGCCATCCGTCCTGAACGTCCAGGCACGATGCTTGGTCCAGGCGTGATGCTTGGGAGTGTACGTAACCCCGTTCCTCACCAAGCTGACTCACTTTTGGAGATACACTCCCTCCCTTTTACACTTTGTTTTATGCTTTCATATTTACCCTATCTTTCTCTTTATGCTCACCACGGCCTTGTGAGGTTACTGTCGTTCCTATTTTATAAGTGAATGACATGAGAAAAGGAAGTATCTGCTTGAAGTCACACCATTGTTAAATGGCAGCCAGTACGCAAACCCAACTCACGTGACTGTGAATTGTGTGTTTCCACCACACTTCCTGTCTCGACTAAGAAACAGACCTGAGGCTGCCTGATCAACCATCGGGGTACTGTACAAAGAATTCCTGAATTTAGAAAGAGACCAGAGCAAATGAGCTTTAAAGTTCCAAGCAGATCTACTCTGAAAAAGAATTAAACTTAAAATAAGAATATATTATTTTTCTTTTTGATGAAAATATTTGATTTTGGGTTGGCCAAAAAGTTCGTTCAGGTTTCCCTTAAGATCTTAGGGAAAAACCTAAACGAACTTTTTGGCCAACACAATATTATAACATTTTGAATTCAATATTAAGGACACATGATTTGAAAAAAAAAAATCATTATATGTGAAACCGAGCAGGACCCTGTAGGGCTCCTGGGCACAGAAGCCTTTCTGTGTCCCCTGTTTCTTGTTTGTAGGGAATAGGCTTCAGCCTCCATGACGTTCCCTGAGTTCCAAAGGGCAGTTTCAAACAGTTGCTAATCGGGGAAGTGAGGGGATGCAGAGACAAGGGAGGAGCAGTCAAGAAACAATAGTGCAGCCTTGGGGCAGGGTCCTGGTTCCATCTCAAGGGATACACATAACAATATCTTTGAGCTCTTCTGTAGAAACAAAACCCCCAACAAATGCAAGAAGTTAACTACTTGATGAAGCATTCTTCATTCCAGAGATGTCACAGTTTGATAACCTTGAGAACCACAGAAGTTCATCAGGAGACCACCTGAGGCCAGATTAAAGGAATGCAGGCCCTGCAGACACCCTGATCCTTTTCAGCAACCCCACCCTTGAACCAATGCCATAAAACACCTCACCAAATCCACCCCCATATTGGGACACACAGTTTTGAGGGCATTAGCCCACTGTGTCCCCCTTTGCCTGGCAAAGCAATAAAGCTATTCTTTTCTACATCACCCAAAACTCTGGCTCCAAGATTCTATCTGGCACTGGTGCACAGAGGCCAAGTTTCAGCATCATATGTGATATTGTGTATCTCATGACCAAAATTACACAAAATACTTTTTCTTTTTTTTTTTTGCTAAATTCCAAGAGAGGTCATTGCTTGAAAAAATAATAAAAAGAGCTACTGCATGACTGTTGAAGCCTCTGAAGTAGCTTAAACTCCTCCCCCCACAAAGCTTCCATTTCTCCTGCACATTCTCTAGCTCTGGATAGAAAGTTAAAACTAGAGGGCTGTGGAAAACTGGACTTGATCAGTGTGCCCAGAGTTTACAGAAAAATCAAACTTAGACATAAGTCAGAAGGCATAGACAGTGTGAAGAAAGTAACACTGAAAAAAATATATATATATAAAACATGATATTAATCATGTGAATATTAGTTCCCTTTTGTTTCTCATCATAAATCCCACTGTGAAATCTTAATTGGATCTGAAACAGAATACACTTCTTCCTCTGACCCTAACCCTGACTCCTCACTCATCTGTATATATTTTCCATCATCAATTGTATTCACATTTCCAACAAATGATCTAATCAATGGGAAAAACCAGTCTTGTTTCAGATCATTACACTCCACAACTGCTCTCCCAAATTCACTGAACACGGCGTTGTGTCATAGCCAGAAGTCTATTTGCAGGTGTTACAATGATTAACCAAAAAGATACCTTATCCTTTGAAATAAGGCTTGTATTTTTACTTTCAACATCAAGCTGTGCAATACTATCCCATCATTCGACACGAATCTTTGTAAAAAGCACTTTTCCAAGGTTGTGTATCTACTCGACAATTCAAGTTACTTTTATTTTAGACATGGCTCTGTGTTTCTTTATATAGTCCATGTATGATTTTAGCGTTACAAATAAGCTCTCTCCATGTGCTACAGTCATGTGATTATTTCTCATCTGTTTCTCCAGTAATCATCTTTAACTATTGATGGCTTGACTTTTCTTAGATAGAATTACATTGAATCCCAATGACTAGAGCTCACCAGTATCTGCTTCTCCTGAATAAGCAACATGAGTTAGCCACCTAAATTCAGCTGTTATGATTCAGCTGAGAAAATTATACAAACTGTTAAGGAGAGAGTGTATGAAATACAGAACTGAGTTTCTCAGATACATTATGAAAAAGAAAATGTCAACTTTTACTTTTTCATTTCAAAGAACCAAGTGCAGAATGTGTAATCTCTTACTCTCCACACAGATTCTGCTCCAGTGTGGACCCTTAAATGACTCACAAATCAGAAAAATCAAATTTAAGTATGGTTTGACTAATTTCACTAGTGATCATCACAAATCTTTCAAACTCACATCTGTTGAACATTATGTATGTGTTGTCCAAATCTTGACTGTGTGTTTTCAGTTAAATACCTTAAAACATGTCAGCATTTTAACTAAGAAGACAAGTAAATACCCTAAGGGAAGCATTCTTATCAGATAATTGTGCACTGTTTACACACAAAACTTGCTGGAATGATGTTGATCATTTTGGTTCTTGTAATTACCATTCCTGTAACACAGCCCCATTTTGAGAAATTACTCTTCTGCATTTATCTCACAGAAGACAAGGATTCTAGCTTAACTAGAAATGTAGATGGCCTCCCCATACTATCTTGGTTTTCTCCCCCCAGATCATTTGGGCACTCTGTTATTTGTTGGTGTGGTGACAGGAGAGACAATAATCCTCAGGCTTTTGGTCTGAGAAGACCAAAGGCTGGCTGAGGCCAACATGAGTATTTTCCTGACCATTTCCTTTTCTCTAGCTATTATTTACTGGAATGTGTTCAGACCTTCTCTTACACTGAAGTGTTAAGCCATGAGGTACAAAAGTAAGCTAAGCGGGCTTCCCTGTGACACAGTGGTTGAGAGTCCGCCTGCCGATGCAGGGGACACGGGTTCGTGCCCCGGTCCGGGAAGATCCCACATGCCACGGAGCGGCTGGGCCCATGAGCCATGGCCGCTGAGCCTGTGGTCCGGAGCCTGTGCTCCGCAACAGGAGAGGCCACAACAGTGAGAGGCCCGTGTACAGCAAAAAAAAAAAAAAAAAAAGTAAGCTAAGTTGATGCTTGAGCCTATCTTGCTCCATCTTTCCACACCAGCTCACTAGAGTACTACACTGCAGTGTAGGGCCAACCAGCTACCAATGCTCCTAATCTCTTTATAACCCCTTCAGGGATGGGCTAATGGTCTTCCCATTTGTTTGAAGGTGTACTTTTATCAGTGAAAACTCCTTAAGTGTATTATATATTTCATATACCAAAAACTAGACTTTTTTAAAGATGAGATTATTTTTAATTGAAGTCCTAAGTATTTTCTTTCTAGAGTCTCAACAGTTTATTTTTCCATACCCTATTCTGGAAATTTCTGTTCTAGGGTTCATTTCAAATATTTCTGTGTCCTGGCTTAAATACCATTTTAATCTCTCCATTATCATGCCCTATTATTCTAACTATGTTCAGTTTCCAGATTTACTAAATTTTAGGAAGTAGTATGCAATAATTTGAGAGCCCTTGTAAATGTATCTATCCTCTCTTGAACATATGCCATTTTAAAGGTAAAGGTTTCAAAAACATATGTTAAGAGGCCTTGATAATAATGCAACTAAATGACACTTTGAAGAAAAAATTATTTTTATAGACGTAAAACATCTTATTAACATTTTTCCAGAAATTTAGTTTCCAGATTTGCCATCTAACTCTTCTGAATTATTTCTCTAATGACTGTCCCATTACTCTACTTATTGTACTTCCAAATGTATCTTTTACCTCATCTCCAATATAAGAACTCCTCCTTCCTAAATCACAAGGCTTTTCTGAAGATTAAACAGTACTGACTGTGAATCAGAAATGTTATAGGCTCTACCAAGAATCATTAAGAGAAATTCTCATTACTAAATCTTTCAAACATTAAATAGAATATTATTATTTAGACTTCAACTCTCTTATGAATATACTAAAATGTAAGACATTCTATTGCATTCTCTTGAGCTACTTCTTTCACCTTAGCTGACTGTACCTATTATTTTCCAAAGCAATGTTTTATTTACAATCATGAGGGTTAAATATTTGTGGCACACTGTACAGTATAAAACAGTTCTTTATATTTTGTAAGCAGCGGGGGAGAAAGCACTTATTTAAGTATAGATCAGTAGACATCCTGGAATCCTAGACTACAGAGAGTAGTCTTGCATGGTTCAGAGGAAAAAAAAAATCAATTTCTCTGAGACATCCTAAATTGATGTGCTTTTGAGAAACAAGATCAATTACTACATAAAATTATGGATATTACCTGACAGCATTTTAGATTTAAATTCCATCCACGTTTCAGACAAACCCACAACCTCATCCTAAAAATGGACAGTGGACCTTAATGAATCATTCAATACACATCCCTCAAACCAGCAGTAATATTTATTCGAATCTATAATGACAGCTTAGATAATTTTATACCTCCCTTCAGGATTTTGAAACTTTTAGATGTTTTTTCAGCAGAACATGGCAGATACCCCCTTGACCAAGTGATCAAAGACAATATCAGCATGAATGAGTCCTATCAACATCCTGTGCCTCCTGACAAGATGCAGTGAGGAAGGTACACCACCACTTCTGTGGAATTCTTGCCCAAACTATTGACACATCACCTGACACGTCTCCAATAGAAAGAAGCATGAAATTAACCCAGATTGTGAGAGACTCTACCAAATTACTAGTCAAGAAGGACAAGAGATGACTTGAGGAGACAAGACAAATGCAAGACACCGTACTGGATTGGCTTCTGCCAGAAAAGCCACTTTACTGTAACAACTGGAAAATTCTGAGTACAACCTGTTGATGAGTAAAGAGTACTATACCAATGTTAATTTCCTAGTTTAAACAATAGGTACAGTCATGTACGACACTAGCATTCGGAGAAGCTGGGTCCTGGCATGATACGTCCCAACCTATATGTAAGTCTGAAATGATTTCAAAATATTTTAAAATTTTACCTATGTGATCTCTATTTTATAGGTGAGAAGATTGTAATTTACTGCTCAAAATAATGAGGAACTTGCCAGTATAACCCAGAGTTTCTGCTTACTGATCTCACTATATAAAGCTTTCCACTATATAAAGCACCCAATATAGTTTTAGAAGACTCTGTCCTACTGGGGTTTTTTGGGGTTTTTTGTTTGTTTCATTTTGGTTTTTTTTAGCCACGCTGCACAGCATGCGGGATCCCAGTTCCCCCTGCAGTGGAAGGGTGGAGTCTTAGAACACTGGACCACCAGAGAAGTCCCCTGTCCTACTTTCTAAGAAGATAATCAACCCCCCCATTTTTTTTTTTTTTGGCTCTGATAAGGAGACTGGATAAAAGGATCATGAAATCACAGAGGTTTTCCAGGTATCCTCATGGAAGCGTTTGTTCACAGATCCATGAATGAGTGCCTCTGGTTTACCCACCTCCACAGCTGTAGATCAGCTGCAGGACTGACTGTTCTACATTGCCATCTGGTTACCTGCTTGGCTTATCAACCAGACTGAATGTTATGAAAGAGGAGAGTTTATTTCTTTAGACTCTTTTATCTAGCACAGTCCCTAACACAGAGTAGGTATTTAATAAGGATTTGAAGAAGAAGAGAAGGAAGGGGAAGAAAGGAAACACAGGATAGGCTGCACAGCATGCAAAAGATTTTAAGCATATTTATACAAACTACTGTTTCTCTCCAGTGATCACAATCACTATGACAGATAATCAATATAAATCAGACAAAATGATTAGGATGAAATTTCTCCCACTCTAGTACTCAACTATGTATGCTGAAGCCAGCAAGGGCTCAGTGACTGTCCTGCTCCTTATCTAATTCTGTCATTTATCTTGGTGACTTACAGACACCGCTGCAGATTCTGTGACTCCATATCAATGAGCACAGCACAGAAAGCTGACCAAACAATTATAGTGCACTTACTATAGAAAGGCCCCATATCATCCTTTTAGTTGGTTATCTTGTCTTTGCACTTAAAAACTCAACATAAATACAATGTAAAAACACAATGGGTATAGACTGAATTTTTCTTTTATGATTTTTGCTTCTACCATCACCAAATGGGTAACAAGTGTGTATAAACACACACATTAAAGAAGACAGCATTTTTAAACGATTTTGGTCAACACAGACAAACAATCAGAAAATAGAGCCAATCTAGGTTATCTAGTTTGACTATAATTAGGTTTATAACCATAAGTCCCTATCCTCCAACTTTTAGTTGTGTAGTAGCACATGTAAAGTACTTGGTAGCTAACTACAACCTTCATTTCTAACCTAAGATAACTTTGAAGAGAAAATAAGCAATATTAAACTGAATTAATGGTAGGTGTCTGCATTTTAGTGGCAAAGCCTGATATATTTTATTTTCATTATGGTTTTGAAAGAACATACAAAGACTTGGGGCTGTTGATTTTATGTGGAGAAAATGCATTTACTACCTTATAGTTATACCGGAGTTTTATAAGAGCTAAAATTAGCTGCCAAAAAAATATTTCTAAGGGTCTGAACTTATTTGCATCCCACAGAGCTTATCCATGTCCAAATTCCCTTTGAAGCCACCAGGAGTTCCACATTTCTACCAGCAAAGTAACAAGAAGATAAAAACAAGGGTCTTCACAATTCACTCTGGTTATAAAAATGTTATGAAAATGGGTTTCCTATGCATACGCAAGGAAAACAAACTATTTGCTTTCTTCTAAGACTGGAATCAATTTCAGGTAATCTACATATTTAAGAGGATGCTTTTGCTGTTTTTTTTTCCCTCTAAAATCTATAAAATGTAAATTTTACCATGATATAAATGCTCTTCCCTAAGTACTTAATATTTGGGATTATTTTCTTTTTGTGTATCTAATATGAATTAGCCCCATTAAGGAATCTCATTTGTAACCCAATTCTTTTAAGGCAACCTCTTTTCAAGATGAAAATTTCTTTTCTGGAACACTGAACAGAGCTTTGGTGATCAGGAAACAGAGAATCTCTTGGTGAGAGATACGGCTGAGGTTTAATTAAATGCATCAAAGATGCTCACCGACACTTTCAAGCCAGGTGAAACTGAGAGCAGAGTGAATCCTGTACTGCATTCCTCTGTCTTTGATTTTGACTAGGGCAATAGGCATAAATTCTCCCTGAATGAGGAGGGAAGAAAGGGGAGTAGCAGGAAAGGCAAGGATGTTAACAGTCAGAGAAGCAGACTGTGGAAGAGGAATGAGACACATTTCAGTGAAAGTGATGGCCTGGAGCACAGCAAACAGCTGGCAGCCCATTACAGGGAGCAGAAATGAAAAACACTTACTACCTGGAACTGAGGCTGGGTGGTTTTGTAGAGAAAATTTTTTGTCAGACGGTTAGGGGACATTAAGGGAGAAATGCCAAGGTGAGGAAAAGACTGGACTACAAAAGTACAGTGTGATGCAATCAGATGGCTAGAAACTGCTATTTCCTATGCACTTGGAGAGCCAAGTCAGGGTGATACAAAGTCACAGGGAGAAAAGGATGGCCCCTCCACTTCATTGCCCCTGTAAAGGGACAAGAAAACAGGTACGGCAGCAATTAAGAAATACTTTTAAGGAAAGGTGCACTATTATTCTTTAAAACAGAGCTCCATACAGCACGGTGACTCTAGTTAAATCTATCATACTGCACATTTGAGAAAGTTGCTAGGAGGGTGGTTCTTAAAAGTTCTCAACACAAGAAAAAAATTTGTAACTATGTAGTGACAGATGTAAATTAAGACTTATTGTGGTCATCATTTCTCAATTTATACAAATATCAAATCATTATGTTGTACACCTGAAAATAATATGTCAATTATGCCTCAATTAAAACAAAAAGAGCTCCATCAGAGTAATGACTGATGACACCTTCCTTACATCAACACATTTAGACTCAGCAGTTTATCAACTCCTATCACAAGAAAACGATGGGATGCTAATGATAAAGCTCAGATCCTAACCTAGACCAGAAGTCTGTGCCCTGGAGGCATCTTGGTGAGGGTTCTAGAAGCACTCCTGGCCCTTTCCACCAGACTGTTCTACTTTGGTCTTGAGTTATCATGTTAAACAAACTCAGTAAATTGGCTAAAATAATAAGGTCATAAGCCATCTTGTGACCTCTATATCTCCAATGTCTAAAACACCAAATTTTATTTAAGTGTAGAATAATTTAACTGATCTTGTTGGGCATCAGCCGTTAATATGGTCTCCAAATTTGAAGGCTAAAAAAAAACCGTTTAGACATGATTTCTCTGACATTTAAGTCCTTGTGTTTAAGGACTGAATCATTTACCCACTAATCATATTTTTGCCATAGTTTTATCCTGTACAAATATAAAGACAAGCTGTATTTCCATTCACATCCAACACAGACCACTCCTCTAAAATAATGTCTACTTCCAACTGAAGGATCAAAAATATAACACTGGACACAACACAATAGATTATTCACAACCCAGTTAATTTATAATTAAAAGGTAGTGAAATAAATATCATGATGTCTAGATTAACGTATGTTCCAAATATTTTTATCTCATTATTTCTCAGTAAAAAAAACGAATTACGGACATCATTATTCCCATTTTAAAGATGAGGAAGCTACAGTTTAGTAATTTTAGGCAACTTAACCAAAATCATACAACTAGTAGGAAATACCTGAGTCAGCAATAAAACTGAAGTCAATTTGATGCACACTATATGTATCCATTATGTGATTAAATAAAGCCACCAAGTTTACCAAGGTCATCATTTATATTTTCCAAATTACCCAAATAGCTATGTTTTGTCAGGAAGACTCAGAGTGTAGCCATCTAACCAGCATAAGTTAAATATGCATCTGTGAAAAGTAATGATTAGGTTCCTTCTTTTCTTCCCTTGCTTATCTGCTTATCCATTCTTCCACTCTTCATCTAAAATTTTCTGTTCTCTCAGTCCTGTAAAAAACTTCTGGTCATAGCCATTACCTCCCCCAAAGTAAAAAAAAAAAAAAAAGGAAGATATATCTATTGTACATACCCAAGTGATCAAAACTGTACTGAAGTCAAAATTATTCCTATAACTCGGCCTATTCAGACCACCAACCTAAAAAAGACTCATCATCTCAAACAACTTAAAGGATTCACGTTCTCAGCCACCTTTTCTCAAGCGAATGTAAATTGCTCCTTTTAAAGCCTTTCGTTTGTCTCCTCTATAAATTCTGTTTCCATCTCAAATTATTGTATTGCCCCCTTTCTGTACTTTAATCAATTAAGAGTTTTTTAAAACCTATTTCCATCCTGAACATTTTACTGTGAAGGGTAGTATTGAACTCCTCATACACGGCGTTCAAGAGATAAGCACAAACTTGTTTCCTGCCACATAAAATCTGCTAAACGATTGTCTCTGATTAATTGAAAAGGAGGCACAGAATAGGTGCTACCTAATCAAGGAACCACACAACTTCTCTTAGAAAAATAAAAACAGCACATAGCCCAGTACCTTCACAGGCATTTGGAATTTAAGTAACCTAGAGACATGCATTCATAACTTTAAACTGACTTATAGGGATTATTTCGATATAAGCATTTTAAATTGTTATGGTGAAGGGTACAAAATTTAAAATAAGGGTTTTTTTAAAAATTTTAAATTACAACTGATTTCAAAATGTCAACCTCACCCAAGCAACTCCATTTAAAACCAAATTAATGGAAGTATTTTAGTCGTGTTTAGAAAATTTGACACTTGTGCAAAAGCGTGATTTCACCTAATAACTACAGACCCTTTATGAAGCAGTTGAATTATTATAGACCTGTCCACTGAAAAAAGTTTGATGAATTTCTCAAATTTTCATTAAAAATGAATGAAATTCTGAGCTAGATTCTTAGTCACTAACATTGCATAAGGTTACTGCTTTCACTTGATTTACAAGAAAACAAGAGAGATGGAGAGATTTAATACATGTAAAGTGTAAATGATGGTGCTACTGATAACAGTAGAATGGCTATGAAAAGAAATATATTCATGCACCAAAAAAACAATTGTGTACATCCTTTCTTAGGGCAGAAAAATGCTATGACCAGGCTAAAAGAATTCCTAACCCACATCCCCAGAAAACTTTAATGTATTCAGATCCTTTGGTTTACAATATAGTATCAGTATTTGTACAATATAGAGGCTTTCAAAGGAAAACAAGAATATATATAATAAAGATTACCTTGACTTATGTAGATACCTATCAAGAAAAATAGATTTTTCACCCTTACCTAAGGTCTATTCAAATGAAATGATGACCCATGGAATAAATTGCAAAGATTCTTCCTCAATCATTCACAGTTGAAAATATACTGAGGGAAAAAATCCTCAGTTTGCTGTGCTTCACTTTATCAGGAATAGATGCATAAAACTGACAGTGAAAAGCATAAATGCAGATGTATAGACATCTCGCCAACACACTCCACTTAGAAACCCTCTACCAGTGCGCAGCATCAAGTTGAAAAAGCTCAGGAAATCTTCACAGACATGAAAATAATCAAACCTGCAACAGACTAGAAAGTGGGAACACGGTACCAGGATGGTCGGGGAAAGGCCACGCCCCCTGAAGCACCCTTCAGTTCAAAAGGAAGCCCCTGCCCAGATACACAACCAGAAAGAAGCTGTGAAAAAAAAAAAATCTCCATCTGGCTACCACTTGGCCGCCAAATAAATACACCCCAAACTGCCCACTGTTGGTCTAATATCACTTTTCACGGACTTCTGTTCATGTTCATTTTTAACCAAAATGTAATTTTAAAAAGCAAATCTTAAAAATCCATTAAAACAAGACTACCACTAAGAAATGTAGGTTTGAACTGCTCGTGATTTAGAAGCAATAGGCACAATAATTACACTTCGCAATTTTTAACTGCAAGTACCAGAAAAGGATATATAAGCATAAAGTTAGTATGAGCATTATTCAACCAGTAGCCCCCAGAAAGAAGCTCAAAAAGCAACTGGCTGTAAGAACCCACGACTCTTCATTTATCAGTGAACATTCTTGCTCTAATCTTGGAAATAACAGCTTTACTAACACGCCACAATCATGGTAAACTCGGCCTCTGTAGGATGCTCACCTGTGCCTAGGAATAAAGCAGCACTCCCTAAATTGTGGCTACACGGGATGAATAACACCTGGATTACAGTTTCAGCGTGGCTAATGAATGCCAAAAACCTCGCAACAGTTCGTGTTTTCCATCCCCAAAGCAAAAATTAGCAGTTCTCCATTCAACCACAGACATTCACAACAATCATTTGTGACTTCGAAAGGCCAAACGCCCTACCTTTCCTACATAGAGGGGGTCTGAACCCATGTACTCCTCCAGCACAAAGAACTGATTCCACACCCAGCTGCGCTTGGTCCGGGACCTCCCTGATTGGAAATAGGGCTTTGATCTGGACCTGGAGAGTTCTGCTCGACTCATCCCAGAAAAACACGGGACAAGAGCTATTAGCTGCAGAAAATGGCAGAACTCCACTTTGCCCAACTTCATCTTTTTTTTTTCTTTCTTTTTCCTGTGTAAGAAAAAAACCTTGACAAGAGAAAAGGCACAGTTCCAGTTGGCTTAGTAGCTCTTGCCTTCGGCAGGGTGTCAGCTGGGAGTCCAGAGATAATAATTTGTAGAGTGTTCGGTTGGGAGAGGTCACAACTGCTGAATAACCTTCGCCAAAGAATGGTGTAATAGGTACCTATCAGAACAAAGAGAAGAGCTGGTGTCAGAAGCCGAAACACACAGTAACTTTTAATTTCCTTGCACTTACTAACTGACTCTTGATCTTCCCAATATATCATTATTGGTATCATCATTAAAATATGAATCATAAACATAGATATAAAATTGCACAAACTGTTGCCATATTCATAAATGATATAAATACTGCTGATGCAGAATTATCCTGATTCCATAATGCAATCGTAAAATTTCGTGGCTCTTCTAGTGCATCCTAATTTTGAGCGTATGATTTAATACAAATGGAGCAACACATCAGTTAAAAAATCATTTTAATGCTGGCAGTTAGTTTTCTTTTCTATTATAGTCAGTTTCATTCGTTGGTATTAGAATATGAAAGCCAAGCAGCTCAAAGCAGGGATTTAACCAAATGGAAAGGACATATGCTGGCTTAAATCTCTTCTGTGAAACTGTAAAGAGAAATAAAGAGGTATGAGGTGCTTCAAAACCGGTTGATTGATTCTGAGTCACAGAACACCAGCTGTTTTGACATGTTCTGATTTGATTGTGATCAGCTGAAAAGCTCAGTGGTTTCCAATCTCTACCCTTCAAACTTATTGTCATGTGTGCTGTGTAGCATGTTCGGTTATTCTATTGAGCTGCAGTTATTTGCTACTTTACAAATATTTATTGAACCTCTTGCAGCATGGCTTGTACATAGTAGGGTCTTTCTCCATCAACATTGATGGGGTTGAATTATATTGATCATCAGAGGGCTGAGAAGACTCTATTTGTAAGCCTGATTCATAGTCCTATGCACCCAGGAGGTGCCTTAGCAGCAGCACAGAGAAAATCTTTTACCCTAAAGTCTAGTTATTTGAGTTACAGAATTCTGATTATGCAAGAGATATACAATCAGTTTACAAAACCAACTTCCCAATACACCCCAAAACACAGAGGAATGAAAATGTATGACAGTGTTCACTTAAATCACTGCACTGCACGTTGGTTTATGAATTCATTTGACAACCTATAAATAAATCAACAATGAGATAATTAAGGCGAAGGGTTAACACTTTTTTTTGAGGAAGAGGAGAAAAATAGTTTTAAGAATATGAAGCCACACGATAGCTCCCGATCATGCAGAAAATACACTATCTTTATGCTAACTTTTCCACCCTTCTACCTTCTCTCCTGTAACAGCAACGTCTGCTACTCGTGAAATGATTTCTGATGGTCAAATTGCTTATGGAAAATGCCCTATAGAGTACAAGAAAGGTGGAATGTACTAAACATGTTAAAATAGTCCACACAACTGGAAGAAACAGGTTGCATGTACTGAGCTCTATTCAAATGAACATATTCCTGTTAAAGATACCTCTGTAAAGCTGTGAAATTCCAAAGGACATTCCAGAATAACCCACGTAAAGCTATGATGTGCTCTGAGAACCCCCAGAAAGGATAAACTATTATTGGAGCATATTAACTGCAGTCTGTGCACTGAACACCGTCTCCCAGAATCCAGATCTCTCCTCTGATGATCAAAAATGAATTTGGTCCATTTAGAAATCACTCTAGAAGGGCGAGCTGTTCTACCCTTAGAATTATAAGCAAGATGTAACTTGGGGTCATTGACTGATATTCCATTGGAGGCCCCTCAGTTAGGTTGGAAGTTCATTGTAGGTTGGTCTGAGCTAACCCACCTAAGAGACAAGTTACCTGTTTCAGTTTACCTGTAGTTAAAGAAGTCAAGTAAATACTTAAACTAGGAAATGTGCACTGGTGTAGGGATTCGTCTGTGATGACTGGGAATCAGGACCAAGGTACTCGTGGTGAGTGGCCTTTAGTAGGAAGCACAGGGATGGGCACGGGGCCCCCTTCACAAACCAGGTTCCTGGGGATGGGGGATGGGTCGGTTAGGGTTGTGGTGACCGGACTGAGACCAGCACAAGAACCCTTCAGCCAAAGAACATTTCCAGTTTCACCACTCTCCTTCCTCAAGAGACAATGAATTTTCTCATAAAAACAAGGCCATAAATGCTTTGGTCCCTAAGACAAAATGTTTTAAAATGTGATATGGCCAAATGATGTTATTTAGCTTACTCTATGGATTAAGGGAAATTGATAACATTGTTTCAGTGTGAAAATGTACCCAACCTCTAAAAAACTAAATAGCAAATGAACTTTTTGGAATTCTCGATTTGGTGAGTTGTTATAATTAAACACTGGTAAAGTCTGTGGGCATATGCCTCAGACAAAGATTCAAATTCTGAGACTGTCATGTCTTAGCTATGTGATCTTGGACAAGATTTTTAAATTCTAAGAAGTTCCAGAGATGAATCCTCAAGTCTCCCAGTTATAAAATGAAAATGTTAATAATTTGATCTAATTCATAGGATTAAATAAGCAGATCATAAAAAGCTAAGGATGGTGCCTGGCACAACTAAAAGCACTATATATATATACATATATATATATATGCATATATATATGGTGGTTTTTTGGTTTTTTTTGGGGGGGAGGGGGCCGCACCCCGCAGCATGCAGGATCTTAGTTCCCTGACCAGAGATCAAACCTGTGCCACCTTCAGTGGAAGTGCAGAGTCTTAACCACTGGACCACCAGGGAAGTCTGTGATTTTTTAAGTTTGAAACTAGTTATGTTAAAATTAAAGTTAGTCTGTGAAGTGATGTTAGTTTTCATTTTAATGTAATCTATAGCAAAATGTTTCAAAAAATTCTTAACACTGAATGAAAACATTCTTGATAGTTCTGCTCGGTGCCAGAGAACTAGGCAGACCATAAAACAAAGCATCTAGATGGATACAAACAATGGCAACAAAAAACTTTCTTAAAACAAGAATGCAATATTTTCTTTCCTTAAGCCATGTCCTCTGTTATTATTATAAATCAAAGATTGGTATCAGTATTGGAGAAATCTATTTGAGCTCACTCAGGATGTTCACTGATAAGAAATATAATCTGGACTGGGAAGAGGGTCACCAGACCCTCCATCACTTGCTGTAATGATCTTGGATCCCTCCGGGATTTCATGTTCCACATTTGCAAAATGTGGGAGCTCAACTATATTATCTTATAAAGTCTGTTTGTTACAGGTCTTAATTATATAGAATTGCTTTTGTTGCCTTTTCTTTTTCAGTTGTGAAAAAGTACACATTGTTAATAATTAAAGGGTAGAGAGATTAAAGAAAGTCATAGGAATGTAAAAGAAGCATTTTGTGTATTTATGAAACTTAGCATGAATTTTAATGTGAGATGCTTTAAGTTACTCTTCTTGCCTCCTGATTATTTCTCTTCCATACAAGATTGTGGAGTTACAGAACTAGCTAGAACATATAAAAGAACGGAGTGATAGAAAATGCAGGGGACACAGGCTCAAGCCCTGGTCGGGGAAGATCCCACATGCCGCGGAGCAACTAAGCCTGTGGGCCACAGCTACTGAGCCTGCACTCTAGAGTCCACGAGCCACAGCTACTGAGCCCACGTGCCACAACTACTGAAGCCCGTGCACCTAGAGCCCGTGCTCTGCAACAAGAGAAGCCACCCAATGAGAAGCCTGCTCACCGCAAGGAAGAGTAGCCCCCGCTCGCCGCAACTAGAGAAAAGCCTGCGCACAGCAACAAAGACCCAACACAGCCAAAAATAAAAATAAATAAAATAAATAAATTTAAAAAAAAAAAGAAAGAAAGAAAATGCCATGGGTTACTTGAGTCGCTGAGATGATAATATCTGCAAAGAAAAGATGCCTGAGACTTCTGTACCTTCTTACTTAAATCAGGGCCTTCAAAAGCAGTTAGAATTAATATAAACCTTGATGAACAGGGATGTTTGCCCCATCTTTGGATCCTAGTATCTCGAACAGAAGTCGGCATTGTAATTGACATTCAGAAAATATTTACAGAATGTTTCTTTTCATTATAATCACCCTCATTTTTTTTTTTTTTTTTTGTGGTAACGCGGGCCTCTCACTGTTGTGGCCCCTCCCGTTGCGGAGCACAGGCTCCGGACGTGCAGGCTCAGCGGCCATGGCTCACGGGCCCAGCCGCTCCGTGGCATGTGGGATCTTCCCGGACCGGGGCACGAACCCGTGTCCCCTGCATCGGCAGGCGGATTCTCAACCACCGCGCCACCACACCCTCATTTTTTAATATGAAAACTTAACCATATAATAAGTCAAAATATAAAGTCCTTGGTTACCCTACCATGTAGAGTAACCACTTTGAGAACACAATCACTTTGAGAACAATTCCATTATATTTCTCTGCAAGATTTGAAGTATTTGCCAGGCTCTTGAGGCAAATTTCCTTTACCTTTCTGGAAGGTCTACACGAGCGTACAAGGATACTTTAACTGGCTTTGTGGATGAAATTCTCTTTCATAAGGCAGATAAATGCCTCTAGAATACCCTTTGTGCAGTGTGCTTGTAAAATCAGAAAATCATGCGTGAATGAGTGTGATCTGAGTAGCGAGTTTCATAAGACACACATCAACATTTTTGGTAGCTACAAACTCTGCCAGGAATATACACCTGATAACAGCAGGGGGAAGCTGTGTGGTCAAGGGTCAGGTGTCCCCAAATCCTTGCCTTGCTTTCCGGTCAGATCTAGTTTTCAAGGTAAAGGCCAGTACAGCAGTTCAACCCAGCTCATCCTGTCCAGGTTAGGATGTCATGAAAGAAATGAAGGGCCCTGAAGCATCATGGAAAACCTTCAGTTATTTGTGGTCATCAACAAAATAATCAAGACTTGAACTTGAGATTTCCTGTCGCGTAACCTCACCAAATAGGCTTCCCATCTTCACACAAATGTCAACATGTCTAAAGGCACCACAATAACATTTTTTCCACATAAATGAAAAAAGCACCCAACCAATCACAACTGTTGACTTTTTTCGCAATGGGTTAAACATTGCCTCACGAATCTGTGCCCCAAAGCAGAAACCTGCACCCTTCCTTCTCAGACTTCCACACTGTTCATCTTCTCCCTTTCTTCCGCCTCCTCTCCTGAGTTTCATATATAGGCGTTAACCAGGGGAAAGTCACATCAGAAGCCAGCAGAGACCTCTGCGCCCAAGCTGTGTCTTGTGTCATGTCTCCTGTGGGAAAGCTTAGGAGAGTGGCCCTCTGGAGGTCACAACTGCTGACCTGGTAACTATTACCAGCTCAGAAGAAAAAGACGGCGCAGAAAAATAATGTGTTGGTGTACAGTTAAGTAACTTCTACAGATCTGTGTCAACTTCTGGACAGTTACAAATGGGTACCATTATAACTCTGAGGACAAAAACAATAGGAATAGGTTATATCTGAGGAGAGAAGAACTGAACAGAGGCCAACCACAGATGTTTGAAAGAACACCAGTGACTGCTTCGGGTCTGGTAATTAATCTAAAATCTAAAAAAATCTGGGTTAGATTTAAAACTTTTTTTTTGCTCTATTTTTTTTTGCTAAAATTTATAACTTTAAAAATTTAAAACATTAGTTAGGTTTTTGTTTTTTTGCCAAACCAAAAATAAATGAAAATCACCAAAAGTAATAATGTGATCAAGGCGCAAAAGGGAGGGGATATGGGGATATATGTATGTGTGTAGCTGATTCACTTTGTTATACGGCAGAAACTAACAAACCACTGTAAAGCAATTATACTCCAATAAAGACGTTAAAAAACCCAGGCGATAATACTACTACATATACATAATGGGATTGGTTGTGACAAATAAAAGAGTTAATAAACATTAAAAAAAATACTGTGATCAGCACAAAACACCTTAGTCGGAAGAATGCAAAAGGAAACCTCACAAAGGAAATCTTCAATAAATTGGAGCAAAAAGGAAAAAAAAAAAGAGAGGGGTGAGAATCAATCAAGCAGTATTTACTAAATCAACATAATTTGTTGACCTGAAATCACTTTATCATGCTACCTTTTTGTTCCAATTATTTTTGTTCAACTAAGTGGCAAAGAATTATTTCCAAGTAGATAGTTTATTATTCATTTAACCTTAGTAGCTAATACCATTTTACCCAAACGGATTCATTACTATAAAATTTTCTTGGATTTTCTGCTCCACTTGACACCTCTGGGAAACTACTTTAAAAAATCAGATCAAGTGACCATCATGCTCTTAATCAAATACTTGTTCAGAGTGAAAAACAGTGACTAAAAATCCCTTAATAACAAAAAATGTGTTTTTATGCATCAGCATACCAACTGTTAATCAGCAAAAGGGCAAATCTTCCAGAGCCTGTTCCATCTAAATTAAAGGCAACATGCTAAAAACATGACAAGTAGCCTAAAATGTATCCTGTTCAGCCACTCACATTAATATATAACCATAAGAGTAGCATAAGCACATGCCTAATTACCAACTAATTTATACTTGCTAAACTGCTTTTTTAAAAGGCACACAGAGCTATCTGCCTTCTAGAATTAATTTGAGCCATAAAATATGACTATCAATTATATTAAAAGGAAACATATTACTACTTTAGGTTTTGCAGCACTTAGTCAAACTGGAAGTGTTCTTTGCAGTCCAATATAAATAAACAGTGGCTTACCTAAGTTAAAGACTTTATACCATCAATTTCTCTAAATTACAGGCAAGGAACAGATGCTCAAGCTCTGCGTGTCTGGAGTTGCATCAGACACAAGTCTTCTGAAACCATTTTGAAATATACTTAACTGCATACCACACTAACACATAGTTTATTATCTACTGGTAACCTAAAGACGATTGGAAGACATCCTACCTCTCGGTTAAAAATGGGTCTAGTTCACAATTATGTGGAACACGACAGTCTCAAAATAAATTCAGTAATTTGCACTTGCTATGAAAACAATTGTAAGAATGACATTTGAGGACTGCCAGTGAAACAATCCATGAAAATCAGAAAAATCCACAATGGATAACTGCCAAACATCTCTAGAACATAACTGTTATTCCCCTAGATGTTTTGCTCGCTGGTCTATAAAACATAGTAGTACAAGACATCACAGTGGTTAGCAATAACGAAATGGAAAACAAAATCTTTCTGTGGGCCTGTTGGGAGGAAACCGTCATTTCCAAGTCTGCTTCAAAGTTGAACTACATTTTGACAAGCAACATATTTTTAATGAATCCTTACGAAAAGTGAACAACATGCATGTTTAAAAGTGGAAATGATACCACTTCACAGCAGTGGTCAGAGGGCACTATGACGACATCACCACGGCTTTAAGAACAACCTTCTATAAACTAGTTCTTTTGTATAGTCTGGCAAAAGCAGCCTGTTCTTTTGGGGATACTCCTTGGGTATTTAATGGCATTATTTAAATTCAACAGAGAGACTGCCTCCTGATTTAATGTCTTCATTAAAGACCTTCATTTGCCCTTAACCTTCCCCAGGACAGCAGCCACCTGTCACCACCGAGGTCCTCACTGTGATTTATCTCTATACACAAAGTTAGAGTAGTCTGCTTTGTAAAAAGGATAATACTTGTTCATTGTTGTTTTTACTTATTTTTAAAGCAGACCCACTTAACACATTTGGGGGGATGCAAAGGGGAAAAATGATCTGTTCTAATCTCCCATTCATGAATGAGCAGGTGCCATGAGGTTACAACAGAGAGAAAGGAATCCAAGACAAGGAGTATTTCAAGAGCTATGGCCACACTTTAGTTGCAACTGTCACACACAAACAGAGAGCTTTTAGAGATGATGTCTATGGAATGGAGAGAGAGCGCATCACTTTAGTGCTGAAGAATAGTAATCGTTTGGTCCTTCTGAGTGTTTATGTTGCGGGGGGGGGAAGGAAGGAAGGAAGGAAGGAAGGGAGGGAGGGAGGGAGGGAGGGAGGGAGGGAAGGAGGAAGGAGGAAGGAGGAAGGAGGAAGGAGGAAGGAGGAAGGAGGAAGGAGGAAGGAGGAAGGAGGAAGGGAGGGAGGGAGGGAGGGAGGGAGGGAGGAAGAAAGAAGTCCCCAAACCCACTGCTCCTGATATTTGAACATTCCTCAAGGACCACAAAACTGGAATGGGCATTAGAAAAACCTAAGACAGTCTTTTCTTTCTTGACTAACAAAACCAAAGTCTACAGAGTCCTAGTGAAATGGCCAAGGTCACACAGCTAGTTACTGATAGGACTGGGCATGACTGGGATTGCAAAGATCATTTAAGGTGTTTGTTAAATATTTCTCATTCTGATAATGAAAATCTTTCTAATTTATTACCTTTAGAATTTGTCATCTTCTCCAAAAGCCAAGAAAGGTAGATTTGATCTTCCTCACATTTCTGAAATAACCATGAGTTTGAATTTTCAAAGTAGGAGACCATCAGGTTCCGTCCAAAAGGGTCAGGACGGAGTAAGAACAAGAGGGGTAAAGGAATCTCTTGCTCAGGATTGTATGTTTATATGTTACAGAAAATGGAGAGTGACCAGTATCCAACTTTAAACGTGACTTTTCCCTTCTAAAAATCTCTGGCGATCAATAATAACAACTTCCTACTACGCTGTAACACTATGGGACTTAAGTATCTCCGGTGAAATGTGAATAATAGTCCATTGACTGTTTTAGAAACAGTGTACCAACTCAGGAAAATATCTTAGGATATAAGAATGCATATTGTACGGTAATTTAGTTGTTGCTATAATCCAGTATTTTGAGATGCTTCTCTGTTCCTGATGTACCCGTTAGAATCATTCTAGATTTAATATTGCCATCTCCGGCTTTTACTATAGAAATATACTATCATTTGTTTCATCTCTGTACCATTTAAAGTTTAGCATTAACTTCAATAATTTTAATGCTGATGAAACAGCCCTCTTCTTTTGTACTTAAAAGGTATAATTCTTTACATTTTAATTAGTGAGGCTGGGGACCCTCTGTGATATGTGACTTTTCACGTAAAGAAACTGTGATCAAACCCATTAGCTCCCTGGGCCACATGACATTACAACCACAGACCACAACCTCCTGCGGTTAACTGGCCTGAATATTCAGGCAGGGGTCCTGGAAATGAATCACATAGCCCCGTAGTTTGCATCTGCTTATGAGACAGGGAATGAAACCGTCTCTAAGTGGATTACAGAATCAATTTCAACTACGCACAAATAACCTCTGCCATGGGTGAACGGAGTGAAAAAGAAAGAGGAACAATAGTTTACAATTAACTAGAAGAAGCCTTATGTAAATTAAAAAGAAAGTGACAAAGCACAGTCCTTCTGAGCTATTTATAGAATATCTAAATGGTAAAATTATATTTAAAGGGCTTGTTTCTTTGTACTTTTACAACGTATCTCAGCGGGATCAATTTTCATTCTTAATTCACCCTTGCATTTACACTGAGCCAGGTAAGATTTATGTGACTTCAATAAAAGGCATCGCATTTCAGTAAACATTTAGCGAAAAAGTCAAAAAGAAATTCTACCAGAATGAAAATCTAGAGTCTAATCTGAAATGAATGTAAGGACATGCATGTCTGCATATTCGTTTGCACTGATACTTTTGTCAGTGAGGAGTCTTGCAGAGCAAGGGGGAAATATTTGCAGGGGTATCTTTCTGCAGAACCAGCAAATTCCCAGAGGAGGCACTCAAGTGCTGCCGGTTACAGCTAGATCTGCTCTGCTTGTCAGAGGCTGAGGAGATGATCACACACAGGACGCTGATCACAAGCCTTCCTTGTCCTCAGCTCCCCTTTATCACCCAATTTAGAAGCAGTGAGTCCTTCGTGCTGAGAAGCTCCCCTCACTATCCCTTTGCAATTAACGAAGGTGTCTTAGTTATTTTAGAAGTTTCTGATACTGCCAATTTAAGAGAAGGCTTTGAAGCCTCCCAATCAAGTAACAAACCTTTTTGCATGTGAGAGAGAACCATGATGTGATACGAACTACTAAGGCAATAAATGCAAAACCTTATAAAATCGAAGGAGGAGGGAATCACTGAGGCATAAAAATTCACACACTGAACAATTTATGGTACTTTGCAAAAGATTTCTAGAAGATTTGACAAAGAAAGTATTGGGCTTGACACAAAGATGTATTCACTTCCTCACATCAGTATACATTCTGAGAAGTTTCTATCAGCTTTGCCCTAAAAAACAAACAAACAAACAAAAAACTAAAATGCTGAATGATAGGGAGACCAATAAAGAAATCACGCCTTAGAAGACACAGTGGGTGGATTTTTAGATCTAGGAAGGCTGAACAGTGGCCGACTCAGGATGCTCCCCGTCCTCTCGCCTTACTGGATACTGAAAACTAGAGTCAATTCAAGGGTAAACTGCAGTAATATAGATGCTTTACAATTACCCTTTTATAAGAAAGGGAAAAGCTCTGTGCTATTAAATCAATAAAAGTGGACTTAAGAAGAGTTGTGAGCCTGTCAGCTGATTGTTAACACAATTCTAATGACCTACTGCAGCCCTTAATCACAAGATCTCACGTTGTAAGTGCACAAATGCCCTTTAATTAAGGCTGCAAACCTTAATGACTCTTAGCAGGTTGATGGTCTGCTCTGATGATTGTTTTCTTTTTCTTGCCACAGACAGGCTTCCACAGCTAGCTTTACCAGATAAGGCTGGTTGCTACCTAATTGCTTCTGCCACTCTACTGCACATTAAACACTAGCATGTAAGCCAGACTTCCACAAAGTTGCCAGTTGGACTACCTGCCTCAATTCTTTTGCATTTTAATTCATACTGTCCCAAATAGCCCCCAAATGAAGAAAACGATTCTTAATATATTGCCTTTTACATATAGTAACAAGAAAACAGCTTCTGTAAACAAAATCTAACCAGTTCTTGCGGGAAGCAGTAAATTTGGCGAGTTACTGAAAGGTTTCCAATGCAAGTACTTTCTTCCTCAGTTCTTCACTACCAACTTGTCTTTATAAAGACACACTGAAAACTATTTAGATGTCGCTGGCAGTGTGTCAACGCAAACTTTCCTTTAAAAAAAAATGGCTACGACTGCCCCTACACTCTTAAAATACACATTTTTGTGCTGTTAACCTGATTTTTTAAAATGCATACTTGTCACATAGCTCAAGCCATATGTTCACGTTACTTACATTTTTTCTATTTTTTCCCATAAAGTTTTGTCTACTTTTGTGTGAAAAATAATCTGAATACCTGCCTGATTACAGGAATTATGAAGGCGAGTCTTAAAGATGTTTCACTTAAAAAGTGATCCAATAAAGAGAAGATATTTCTTGCAAGGTAAAAGGCGTTTTAAGTATATTCGTGGTTCAATTTTCAGATCTCCAAAGCCTTGAGACAACCAATCCTTGATGGTTTCTTCACAGGTTCCCATCTTCCCACTGCTGGGTGAATTCAGGGCCAAGCTCTACTCACCTGAACTGTATCTAAGAAATCCGTAAGATTAACGACCTAAAACGTGAAGCCAATAAAGACAATAGGTCCTTCCTCGTGCATCCACGCTGGGAGGCTGAATACCCGCAACCAGCCGTGGACCAGGTGTGCCCACGAAGAAGTCCACCAAGCGTTCAGAGAAGCAGGGCGCCCTTTGAACGACGCACGCCTTGGGTACAGCCGGGCGGAGGGGAGGCAGGATGCCTAGTAGAGGCCAGCCCTGCGGATGCCCGGCAGCAGCAGAATAACAATTACAGGAAAAAGCAAAGCACCCTTAGATGAGCTCCACCTTTCCGAAAGGTACACGGAGTCTACGCAGATGGTCAGCTGGACTCCCGCACGCTCAGGCACACACCCCCTTGCAGTCTCAGACCGCGTCAGAAGCTGGACGCCCCGCCAGCGCGGAGTTTTGCCCCTATCCATCCCAGGTCAAACGAGGGTCCCTCGTGCTCCTCTTTGAGGAGAGCGGACCAGATTGCGTGCACCGCTTCACCTGGAGAACGCTGCGATCTGCTCTCTCCCTCAACTCGCCAACTCGCGTTGCACCTGGTGTCCATCAGCACCGGCTTTCCGGGCCCCGCGCCCCAGGCTCCGCCAGCCCGCCCTGCCCGGGGGAGCCGCAGCTCAGGGCCACCGAGCAGTAACTTGGGGACGCCAGGGAAACTCCACACGGATCCCCACGCCCGCCTCCCGCCCGCCGAGGAGTTCCGCTTCCCCAGGCGCACGGCAAGGGCGCGCTTCTGCCCGGCGGCTCCTTCCCCGACCCCCTAACTCACCTGGGGGCTCGCTGCCCTCTCCGCGGCGTCCGGCGCCAGCCACCCGGGCGTTGGCATCCGAAAGGGGGCGCGCTCAGCAGCCGGGCGCCCGCGGGTGCCTCGGGACCCAGTGCGCGCAGCTGGGCGCACGGAGCGGACCCGCGGCGCCCGCTCGGCACCCGCTGCGGCCGGCCCGGCGCGGGCGCCTTTTCCAATCACAGCCCTCCGCGCGGGGCGCGGGGCGCAGGATGCGGGGTCCTGTCCGGGCCCCGGGCGGCTCAGACGCCAGGTCCGGAGCGAGCAGGCGCGCGCGCGTCCGGAGAGAGGGCGAGAGGGCGAGTGGGCGGGCGCAGAAGAGGAGGAGAGGGCGCGTCGGGGCCGGGCCAAGTGGGCGGGAGCGGAGGAGGAGCGGATGGTCAGCGGCCGGCGCCTGCAGACAGCGCCGTGCGTGGCGGGACCCGCGAGCTGCTGAGACTCCGGCGCCTCCCGGAGCCCGAGTGAGGGCTCTCTGCGTGGAAGCCGCTCCGCCGCCGCGCGCGCACTCTCGCGCGCGCACCCCCGCGCTGCACTCCTCCGCCGCCCTCCTGACAGCTCGGTGCAGACGGAGTCCTTCGCAGGAAAATCCAGAGGAGCGGTGAAAGTAGGAGGGGCAGCAGCCCATCCATCTCGCGGCGAGGTATTTGCATCGGCAGCGCGGAGCTGGAGGAGAGTTTTGGGAATTTTTTCCAGCGACCTCCCCTCCCCGCCCGCAACCTGTCGCGGAAGCCGTGATCAATTGAGCTCCTGAGGCATGAAGGCAAAGTCATAAAACTAATCAGAACTTAACACTTTTCTTGCGTGATGGTTTTGCCCTTTCAATCTCCTCGGACTGGCCCAGTTCTACTTTCTCTACTTGCAGACAATTTCCTCCCCTGCTGGGTTCTAATGCAAAACTTCCGAGGCGTGCGATTTACGCGCAGGGTGGGAGAGAGCACCCTTGCCAGGTGGGGAAAGGGCTCTGGTCTTTTTTTTAGGACGCGCCACAGCCAGTAGAGTTGAGCACGCTTCGTTTTCCTTTTGGTGCTTGATTCAGCCTGATGACGAGATGGATGTTCTGTCGTAGGGGTTAGGAAGGTTGAACAGATCATTTCCAAGCGCATTCGTTTTCATTTTTCTCATTCTATCAATGGAACTTGCCCTGCGTCTCTCATCCATCCTTAACAGTGATTCTCCAGATACCGGTCATGTGGGCATAGGCTCGTCCGTGTAAGCACCTCTGCTTTCTTGCTCACTCGGGCACACTTGCCCTCCCCCCAATCCAGCTCCTCCTGTCCATTTAGCTCGCATTTTCCCTCTCATCTAGTTAGTATTTAAAATTGAATTCTATGTTAATAATTCTAACAGCAAACCTTTTTAAAGCTTCTATTCATTTCCAGATACCACGCATGCTATGCTATTTACTTACAGTTGCTTCATTTTAAAAGTTATATCTCCAGCCCCAAACCTCTCCAGCTCCAGGTCTGCCTGGATGGCCATTTCACAGTCCATTTCCATTCAACTGTCAGCCATCACCCAAACTCGGTACGTTTAGAACAGACCTCTATCTCTGCATAGGTACCGCCTTGGATTTCCCAGTATGTATTTCTCTTTCAGCTCCATCATCATTCTCCAGGTAGCAAGACATTAAACCTTGGCTTCATCTTTGAGGACTTTGACAGGATTTTCTCTGTGAAAATCCTCAATTATTCCAGCTAATATTACACAATCTAGAACTTTACATTTTTCTGGTGGCCTTACATACATTTGTCTTCCTTCATCTAATGACTTTGCTTCTGGGATGGGACCTATCCTTATCATTGTTCTGGACCAAACGCTTCAGGAAGGCAAAGATTGATATTCAGTATGATTAACACACAGCACATGTTCAACCCTTAGCAAATATTTGTTGAATACAGAAGTGAATGTTTGTATCCCATCCAGCGTTAACACAAATCTGAGCCCACCGACCTGTTTGTAACCAGTTCATTAACTGCCTGGATCTTTCATCTGTAAGAGATGATGTGTGATCAGGAATCAGGTGCTGTACCATATTTATTTATTATCTTGTTTTAATCAATGGCCACCACATAAAAAAGGGAAAAAATTGGAGACCTTTTTTTAAAACGATATTTTGGTCATACTGTTTCTAAAATTTTCCTCAATTTTTTATTTTCTTGGGCCTCTGCATAAATATTGATCAGCAGTTTGGGCTTCCATCCATCTGAACCAGATGTTTCCATGCTACTTGCCTTCCTTTTTAAAAAATATCCTTAAACTATAACCTTGACACAGATTCTAGAAGGGGTGAGTTAACCAGAATACTAGTTCTGGTCTGTTCATTACAGAGGAAGGTCGAGGTTCTTCTCCACCTAGAGAGTACAGTATAGAAGGCAAGGTAAGAACAGCGTATGCTTCAGACAGTAACTGAGGGACACCCTTTCGTTTGGGGAGGTCAGGGATGGTCTCTCTCTGAGGAAATGGCACTTAAGCTGAGACATGTTGATGAGAATGAGTTGGACTTGAGAAGCTCTGAAGGAAAATGGCCTGCACAGAATAAACAAGGACAAATGTTTGCAGAAGGAAAGAGTTGGGTATGTTTGAGAAACAGAGAACACAGCACAAGGGGGAGAATCAAGAGGGGTTATGTTGGAGTGGTGGGCAAGGGACAAGTCCCGTCGGGCCTTCTAGGTCCCTGGGCAGTGTTTGTATTTTATTTTTAGGAGGAAGCTCAACATTAGGAATGACAAATAAAGGAATTGCTCCACAAGTTTACACCGTGGTCAAGTTCAAGGACAAGACGTGTTTTTTCGATCCTTTCTCCTCTTGCATCCTTTTCCTACAACTTTTGGTTGATTAGAGAACCTTGTTTTCTTAGAAACACAAATAAAAAGTCACTGTACTAGATAAATCCCAAGATGCTACTGAATGTCTAAGATTCCATGAAATACAAATGTAAGTCATGGACCTCCCTGGTGGTGCAGTGGTTAAGAATCTACCTGCCGATGCAGGGGACATGGGTTCGGGCCCTGGTTCAGGAAGATCTCACATGCAGTTGAGCAACTAAGCCTGTACGCCACAACTATTGAGCCTGTGCTCTATAGCCTGCGAGCCACAACTACTGAGCCCACGTGCCACAACTACTGAAGCCCGTGCACTTAGAGCCTGTGCTCCACAACAAGAGAAGCCACTGCAATGAGAAGCCTGTGCACCTCAACGAAGAGTAGCCCCTGCTCACCACAACTAGAGAAAGCCCACGCTCAGCAATGAAGATCCAATGCAGCCAAAAATTAATTAATTAATTAATAAAATAAATTTTAAAAAAACAAATGTAAATCATAACTGCATATGCTTGTGAAATTTCATGTTTCCATATAATTTTCAAATTTATGTTTTAATATTTCTATTCTTATATATAACAATCTTTTACAAATCCTCTCAGTTGAAGGTTTCATTTCTTCACTGTCACATAATGCTGTACACAAATTTGGTAAATGTCCCCCTTTCTTTCCTACTTAAAAAAAATCCTCTCAATTTACTTTCATTCTTGATTAAATCAATAAAATCACCTGTACCAGACCTGAATTTTGGAGAAGGAGGAATCAAAAACGGCAAGAGAACTTTGCCATGATTTCTGTTGGTGTGGAGAAGTACTTCTCTACATGTTTTATCTCCCAAAGCAGATTTGGTGCAAGTACAAAGTTTCTGATGAGATTGCTGATTCAATTATATTCATATTCATTCCATCCTGATCTTACTCTAAAACTAGAGATGTGGCTTGAGTATCTGGCAACTGAGGGCAGAAAAAAGCTAATCACTGAGATCTGAGTACTTCTAGCAATTCTGGGGAGCCCTGGGTAGGAAAACATAGATGTGGCAGAAGGTAAGAAGCAGTTACATAAGGCAAGCTCTCAAAAAGTCGGATCATTTATAGTTTCCTGTGACAGTCTCTCCCAATATAAACATGTGGATACTAATAAAAAGGTATCTTCATTATGTAATGCTTAGAATTTTCCTGAGTATGTCTATATTCTTCAATCTATTTCATCTAATTAAGTATACTTCCATCTTCTAGAAAAGAAAGGACTTCGTAGGAGAGATTTCTAGCTATCTACAGTCATTTACTAACTTGGTAAATATGAACCCTTCCTGTGTGATCCTTAGTCTAGGGTTTGAGAACACAAAGATGAAGATGTAGTTCTTCTCTTCAGGAACCTTCCAACCTATTGCAAAAATAAGAAGGTGCGTAATCTCCATACACCGCAATGAGCACTGTGATCAGGTAGACACAGGATATCAAGTGTAGAAGCACACGACATGACAAAAAGTATCGAATGGGAAGAGAAAATGTTTGGATTGTACCATGAGAGCAATGCGAGAGCATGAGGAGTTTTACGAAGGGAAACTATGATGATGATTGTATGAGAAAGCAACACCCTGGCAGCCTCGCGCACTGAAGGTGAGGAAGTGTTTAGGAAATTACTGGAGAAATCCAGGTGAGAAAAATATTGGCCTGGACTCTAGTTGTGGCAGTAGTGTATGAAAATCCCTTGCATGGAATCAGGAAATATAAAGAGATTGGAAGATTTCTTGAATGCAGTTATCAATAACAGAGCATAAATGATCACAGAGAAGAGAGATGTGTGCCTAGGATTAGCATCATGAAATCACCCCTCCCCCACCCCTTGACCGCATCTCACTGGTGACTGTGCCCCTCGCAGGTGCTGGACTGAACAAATCCAAAGTCTGAGATGATACAATTTTGCTGCTTAAGGTGCTCACAAGGGCTCCTTGTTCATTATCCAAGCAGTCAGTCTGTCCAAAAATGAATACTTCCTTGGAGAGTACACTACTTAGTTAAAGGGCCCTGAACATATTCACAGAGCAAGGTCAGCATGGAGTAAATTAGAAGATGCAAGGTTGTCTACTGAGGAGGAGGGCAACAGAGCCACAGTAAGAACACAGGACTAAGATCTCATTTAAATCAATAAAAGTGCCAAGCATGGAAAACCTTGATAGCATAAGTAAAATGAGAAAGAAAAAAAAATCAAAAGTCCTTTGCAGACTCACATATCATAAGGTAGATGCGTCCCAGTGGGTGGTACTCAGATTTCTGAGGTGATACAATGATGCTCGTGAACCAGTACTGCGGTTTCCATTCACTTCAAATACACAGTACAGAGAACTTCCACAGCGAAGAATAAGATCTATTGGTTAAACAGAAAACAAACAAACAAACAACTTTAGACATTTTAAATCTGCCTACCTGTATATCTTACGCTTTAGATTATAGGTAGCACACTCCTTACCCCAACTATTTAGAAAAAAACCCACAGAAAGAAAATGGGAACAAAATGACCCATGGAGAGGTCAGAAAGCAAGGGTGAAGGATTCATTTTCCCCTGTTCTAAGCAAAGGAAGTTGCCCAGACTATCTTTCCAGAATCCTCCAGATATTCAAAGCTTCTTCATGGGGCTTCAGAATATCTGAGATATTGTGGGTCATTGGTTACCATTTTAAAGAAGTAGAGCTTCCTGCTGCTACTCGTCAAATTTCTCAACGTTTTCTTTCTGACAAACAAACACAAACAGATAAACATCTGACTTGGATTTGGTATTAAATGCCCAAGCAAGGGAACACTTAGTTATTTAAATAGTGTATGATACCACTGATGTGCAATTGTATCTCTGGAATTACAATAGTTGGAACACAAATTACTTTTTAAAAAGCAGCTCAAATCAAAATTGTCAGAAATAATATAGCTAGGCCTGTGCTGTCTCTTGAATTATAGTTGTTCCATAAAAGCCTTCTATAACCGTCAGAGAGAAAAGTGATAATGCAAATTCCTGCTAAACATTGCTCTATCACTCTGTAATAAACAAGAGAATTTTCTGGAAAAAAAAAGTGGATTTTCACAATAAACTCATTTCAGAAATATTTATTGAGTGTGTGCTGTCTGCTGGGTTTGATGCCACAAATTGCAGGAGCTAAAAAGGAAAGTAACGCCAAGGCCCCACGGAATATTCCAGGCACATACAGAACTATAAAAAGGGGAGAGATGAGGCTAAACTCAGTAAGAGAACCGTAAGCAGTGAGGTATGGGATTTGAAGAAGGAAGACACTTGTTACTGGAAAGTCTTAAAAGCATAAGCCAATATGACCTTTCACTTGGGTCTTGGCACATGGACAGGACTAGGATATAGACAGTAGGAGATGGCAGAATATCGGGAAAATATTCAAAGAACCTCAAACAGTCTCCAAGGAGCAAAGGGATTTAATAGGGGAATTTTTTTGTTGTTTACATAGAATGAGATTCTTATACAGAATCCTCTGCTCACCTAGACAGAAAGAGGGCTCCCTAAGCATGTGTTCACTTGTTCAGCTTGTGCTGGGACACTTTCTCTGCCTGTGCACTAAACTGATTGTTCCCTGCATGCAGACTTAGAGAGCTGGCTTGCCCTGGGTTTCCCAGGTTTTATAGCTGGTGCCACTAACTTATATTTAGCGCTCTCCTAACACACATAAAATGTGCGTGTAGGAATGACCCTACTTCCAGCAGCTGCATGGAACCAAGAGTACAGCTCTCTGGAGTATGTGACTTTGAGGCTAAACTCATATTCAGAAAGCAAATCCAGGAAAGGAAAATATGAGGAAACTATGTACCTTAGGAAGAAAAATTAGATGAAATGAGCAAGTTTCTACAAAGGAAGGTAAGCATGCTTAATAAAATATTGAAGAACCACCACCCTAGAAGATACTTGTGGTTAAGAAGAGCGGTAGTCTTTTTATGAACTTGAACTGCTCCAATGCCAAAGGTGATATCTCAAGTAGTCATTATCTTTTTGAACTGCAAGTGATTCCACTTTTCACTGTTAGGTCTGAATGATTAAAAAGGGATACAACCAGCATCTTTCCTTCACTTCATTCCCATCTGGCAAAATGGTCACTCTACACCCCAAATTAACGAGGGCCTCTCACTACAAAAGAGTAAATAAGAAAACTAACTTGATTGAGACAGATGTCATATATGAGGACCAACATAAACAGACCTTATGGACAAAATAAGGCATGATATTTTCTAATGCATTTGTGTATTTGTGTGAGAAAAAATTGTGCTGGAAATGAATCCTCATTATTTCACATTTATTTAGTTAGGGCTTTTTACATTTAATGCTGACAGGAAAATGTTATACTTATCGTGAGGAACTTAAAGATTTCCTTCCAAATAAATCTGTGGTTACAAATCATGGTCTGAAAGGGTTAATGGGCCTCAGTAAGCAACTGAATTACCACCAGTCACAGAGGATAATTGGGCTCCCTGCCTTATGCATGAAATGACCTACATAAGACCCCTTTGATGACACTTAAGCATATTCCCTCATTTCCTCAGTGATGAAACTGAAATTCCAGAAGGTTAAAGGGACTGGTTCATCATCTCATGACAACCTCAAGGTAGGGGAATAAGACGCTAAATCCAGTAAAGAAAGCATGCTGGCTGGTCCGCAGGGCAACATCCAATGCAGGATTCCAAAACCCCTAGACATGTAGGCATAATTATTTGATATTTTGCATGTCAAATATCAAGAAGGATTTTTTGGTTTATATTTCATAGCTTTTCTAAGCATGAGAAAAGAATTTGGTTGTAGCCATTCTCATTTTTAATTTGACTTTTTTTTATAGCTTGGACTGTAGTGGATTTATAATGATTAAAACTGAATATATTTTCACAAATAATTCTGTAGACGTGGCTTTCCATCACACCTTAAAATTTTATTTAACTACTAATGTAAATCATAATTCTCATTCTTAGAAGAAGAAGAACTGAATGAGTCTGTCGCTTTAGGGGAAAAAAACCCTATATTTTGGAGAACTATAAAGTCAAATGAATAGCTCACGGCAAGAAAGTAATTTGATGTTAGAATCCATATTGATGGATAATTCAGTTCCTTTATTGTATGAAATATCAAGTAGTTCCACACAAAAGTGAAAAAGCTAAATAAGTTTATTTAACCCATAGTTAATGAATAAAAATAGCTCTATTACTTGTTAGAAATTATTAGGTATTCTTTAAACATTTAAATATTCCCCTATAGATTAAGACAAAATATATCTTTCTAAATTGATGAAAGACAGCTCCTTAACCGACCTTGCAAATTTGACTAATTTGAGTGTCATGTGTGAGTGAATACATAACTTTAACCAAGAGCACTGTAATCAGTGCTCCTCTGATTACATCCAACCTGCAGACAAGTTGGGCCCATATAGTGGTTTTGTTTGTTTGTTTATTATTTTTATTCATGTCTTCCAGTATTTGTTATCGGAAGATTATACATACATGTCTCTGTTTCTGACTTCTCTTGTTTTTTCTTTATTTTACAAATGTTCTATCTATATATATGTATATATGTATTTTTTTTCTTTTTTCTTTTTTTTTTTTGGCCATGCCACACAGCTTGCGGGATTGTAGTTCCCCGACCAGGGATTGAACACAGGCCTCCGGCAGTGGAAGCGCAGAATCCTAACCACTGGACCACCTGGGCATTCCCTCTGACTTCTCTTCTACACACCGAAAATCTGACACACTTACAATTTCATATTATAAATTATGACTAATGTGAGGCCTCTCTGTTCCCTTGAGATGGGCATATACACTCCATTTTGCCACAGTCAGCTTACTCCTTAATGTAACTGTTGAGCCTTTGTAGGTGTGTTAGTTTACAATCCCTAATACTGAAGGTAAGATATCTTAGTCTCCTCACACTTCCGTAAGAAAATACCCTAGACTTGGTGGCTTAAACAACGAACACTTATTTCTCACGTGTTGTCTGGGGACTCCATGTGTGAAATCAGGGTGCCGGCCGGTATGGTTCTGGTGAGATCCCTCTTCCTGGCTGTAGACAGACTCCTTCTTGTAGTGTCCTTGTGGCCAAGGGGGAGAGGTCTATTCTCTTCATTCCCTTATTTGGACACCAATCCCATCATGAGGGCTTCACCCCAAGACCTCATCCAAATCCAATGATGTCCCAAAGGCCCTGTCTCTAAACATCATCACACAGGGGATTAGAGCCTTAACATATGAATTTTGGGGGAAACACAACATTCAGTCCATAGCATAAGATATGCAAGTAGGCAGATTTCAAAGTCTAAAGATTTTTTTTCCCATTTAACCGTTAGACATGATTAGGTCTTGTTATACTTGTGCATAGATGTTATCTATACAGTGTATTCAAAGTGAATGGAAACCTCAATACTAGCACAGCTGCATTCTTATATTACCTGGGAAACCTTAATACCACCCACTGGAACACATCTACTTTATTATATGTGAGTTGGCAAATGGCTCTTGATCTTTTTTTTTTTCATTTTACATATGCTATCAAGGTTTTCCATGCTTGACACTCATATTGATTTAAATAGGAACTTAGCATTTAGATAAATCTATTAGAATAGTAATCTATTAGAAGCAAAAATAGCAAAATGTGAATCATCCCATTTCATGAAGACTAGTTATGAAACACTCAAGTAATTTTAGCTCCCCCTGTCCTAAAAGGATGGTTTAGATGCTAATTAATACCCAATTTATAAGGATTCCTTTCTCTGAAAAATATAGTTATTTCAATTATGCCCAGCATATGCTTCCATATTTATAACACATGATCTTTATACAGTATTCCTAAATTCTACTTTTTACACTGAATTTGTTTTGTTATTTTTACTTTGGGCTTAAAAATGGAAAAACTTGCTAATCATTAATGAGAGTCATATGAGGCATGAATACAATACTGTAATTTTATTTTTACTTGCACATATATGAGCAGATTCGGAGGTATAATAATGCAGTTAAACTAAAAGCAATATTTGTAAAGGCTTTGAAGCACAAAATTTTTAATTTGGGGATATAATACATTATACTCATTTAAACTAATATGTTTAAAGAGCATTTTAAACAATTATTAAATATATCATGCATGAATGTACTGTGTTGGTACAAGAATTTGAGTATCAAAGGACCCATTATGTTTTTTCTTTTTTTTATGTTTTTTAAAGAAACGTATAAATTCAAATATTTTCAGAAGTATTTATATCTCTTTTTTATAAAGAGAACATAGATCATAATCATTGAAATCTACCCAAATCTATCATTCTCTTAATAGACACAGATCTAAATCTATAGATTTTTCTTTCTATATATTTTTTCAAAATTGTGTCAAGGATACCAAAAACATATATCAAGTCAATAAATTTTAGATATTGGAATTCATTTTCATCTGTTGGCTTGTTTGTTTTAAGAAACAGAAGACAGCAGGAGGCACACACATTATCAGCTGCATCATATCTCATGTGTATGAAAGGATGTCATGGTAAAGAGTGAACAAAATTGCTCTGAAAAGTATCTTGCACAAAAATCAGGTAACTGTTCCTACATAAATTACCTAAATTTAATGCTTACTGCAGCCCAAAGTTAGGTAATTGGAGTCAGATGAACAGATCAAACTCATGGGAAAGGACATAATCAATGTGAAATATTCATTTTGACCAAAAAAAAAAAAGAACCTAACAATTGTTCTCCAAACTGTCTGGAATTAGGATAGAAGTAAGGAAGCTGGAAAGTAACAGTTGTGAAAGAATGCAAAGCATCCATTCTCTCACATTTCTGATTAACTGAGCTTAAGATGGAGGTATCGAGAGAAATGACTTTTCCACAGTTCTTTAAGTCCATTAAGCACTAATTGGGAAAGATTTTTTTTCTGGCAGTGTCATCAGGAAAGAAGAGAAAACCCTTTCTTCCTACCCGTTCTGACAGAAGGCACAAAAGGCCTTAACTGTGTATGGGGGAAACATGCCCACACTCCTTTCAGTTGAGGGCTTTTATATTACCCCTGTCAACAGGAACTCAGTGCCCTTCTGAAACTTATTGTCCTCGTCTAAGACCCCTGTGAAAGGCAACAAATGTTGCTAAGATTATACCAGCCTGTCCACTATCCTGTTTCATTTTTCAAGGAAGAAAAAAAAAAGAAAGCGGATGAGAGAAGAGACACAGCCTTGCTTGACATCCTTGGACCGTTCTGCACTTGGGCAGATCTGTTTGCACACACTCTGCTGGCTGGGCAGAAAAGGCTGAGCCAATTCCATCCAGCTGGAGGTCACTCCTAACCTGGTGTTCAGTGGGTCTCATGCCTTTCACACGGAGCAGCTGCCTCTGACTGCCAGAGCAAATTGAGGTGATTCAAGCCACCAGCGGGGCATAACTATAACGTCCATTCACTGGGAAGGGAGGGAAGCGTTCAAAACAGACCAACTGGGGCTGCTCACAATAAACCGTAGGATTAGATTTGACACATTGGATATTAAGACATGGTCGTATTGAAAAGTAGGCCACAATGACAAGAAATTACAAGAGAGTTATGTGAGTGACAATAAGGAAACACAGTACTTGGGCATTTATTAAGTTACACCTAATTATCAAATGCCCTATATTTCTGGGTTTTCCTGACACTTGAGGAATTCTCACTGTCACAAACTCCTCAGGTGCACTTGACACACAGGGAAGGCTGACAACATTTATAAAGCAAAAACATCCATTGAAGCAGGAAGTGATTTGAAGCCAAGTGATGGTCAGGCAAAACTGGATAGATCATCTTCCAATTTAAGCATAGAATTATATGAGCAGTTTAAAGCTAATAAGATAGACTTGTTCCAAAAACAAAGCAGTAAAGGAAAATATGTTCAAATAATAACAGAAATTAATTACATAAAAAGCAGCATAAATTGATATAAATGACGCTATCATTTTTAAACACGACTTTTGAAATGATTAAACAAAGAAATTTTAAAAGGACATGTTTCAAAGAACCCATATTTACTTTAGAAATAAAATATCCCTAGTCCATTTAGTAAGATAACATTAGGCAAACATTATCTAAGAATAGATGAGGTTCTTTTTCTTCTTTGATGTAATTATATTCCTTAATTTACTAGCATCAATTCCACATTTTTGAGTTCCCAACATGTATTATTGGGTTAAAGTTCAGGATAATTATTCCCTAAGTCACATTCAATCCCAGACCTCCCATTCATAGGTAGTGGTGAGATTTTTATATGTTGGAGTTTTTGCTTCAGAATATTTTTTTTCTTATCCCCACTAGAACTGCAGTTATCAAAAACAGGTAATATTCCTTGTTCATATTCAAAGAATTTAGTAGAGAATTTTGCATAGCATACACTGTCAGTCAGGAAATGAATTATGTTTAAATATTAATTTAAACTACTTTGGTATATAAAACGTCACAAAAATAAACAAATACAAATATATGAAAGACACTACACATTTTTCCAGTGTCATAAAACATAAAGCATATTTTTCAAACAAGGTAGTCACCTCCTAAATTACAAGGGGCAAATTGTTTTGTCAGTGAGAACTCACTGGCCTTTGCTTTGCTAAACTGAACACTGGCCTTTAAGTGAATTCCATGGTCATTTAAATAAGGACTGGCTCTAATGTTTCTGAAAGGATAATCTAAATTCTGAGTGGTATTTAATACTGAGCTCTTCTTCCATGTGGCCTCTATATTTTGTTTCTACGTGTAGCCCTTTCCCTGATTGGCAAGTAATATATTCTTCAACTCACTCCTTCCCTAATATATCTTAAAACAATCTTATGCCAAGAAATTATGTCCCTAAAGTCTAGAATTCACATGACTTTTGGAATTTGGTCATCAGTTCTTTTGATGGGTTAGATGCAAATAGAAATATTTCTTCAAGATATACGTGCTGTGGGCTTCCCTGGTGGCGCAGTGGTTGAGAGTCCGCCTGCCAGTGCAGGGGACACGGGTTCGTGCCCCGGTCCGGGAAGATCCCACATGCCGTGGAGCGGCTGGGCCCGTGAGCCATGGCCGCTGAGCCTGCGCGTTCGGAGCCTGTGCTCCTCAAAGGGAGAGGCCACAACAGTTGAGAGGCCCACGTACCGCAAAAAAAAAAGATATACGTACTATGAATAATGAAGATGGGGAATGATAGAATGGTATGGTATCTCTGTTTGGGAAGCTAATTACCCTGCTGATACTAGTGCTAATAGCTCCATAACAAATATAAATTCAGTGTATTGATCTGCTGGAGTCCAGTCCAGAGGGTGTCTGGTAACACAATAAAATTTACAGTGAAATTAGCAGCATGGAAGTTATTTTATGACTATAAATTGTTATTGAAAATCAATAAAGACGTTTGGCATAGGGAAAATGCAGCCAATGATATATTTAAGAAAAAATAGTTTATTAATGAACCTCTCAAACCACTGGGGGCAATATCAACTATAAATAGAATGGTTTTTCAAAAAAAGCAGGTGACCCGAAAAGATGTATTAAACACTCATAAGTGCTTCTTCTTCTCTCTTTTTTTAGAATAACATTCAAGGATTAACAACATATTTAACCTGTGTAAATCTAGGCAACAGGATGTGAATGAGAGAAAATGATCCTAGAGATAACTAGACATTCGTATGAGGGAGAGTAGCACGTGCAGTTACAGTACACTGGCTGGATAGAATCTCACCAGCTATTCCTCCTCATGCTTCAGGGCAGGAGCGGCTCACCAGATGGGTCAGGAAGATATTGCCCCCCTTGGTATAGTATTGTGAAATTAAGTGTGTTATGGGAGGTTTATTCCTCTTAGTGCAACATCTGGCACTGGCCACTGGACGAGATGCACCCTCTGTTCAGGATAGTAACTCCTATTTTTTCTCACTAAACTATTGCTTATGCCAGTTGAAGACATGATCTTTACCTTTATGTCATTAACTTCAATTCTTAAAGAACTTTGAGTTTTCATTGAACATCCAAAGGGAGGTTCTTTGAAAGTAGTTCTCAATTATTACTGAATTTGTGTTTGTCTTTGTTGAATCAATAATAATAGGAATACAGGTAAAGGATGAGAAATATCTGCCATGTCTATGTAGCCAAGACTAGCAACTGCCCATCAACATTGATCTTTCTCTTATTTGTGGGCATTTGATTAGTGTGCATTTGTCAGCCTGCCTTGAGCTGAAAAGGTCAAGATCCCAAGCACTCCTGGATGGAATGTGTGTGGGACTGATGTGTGTAAATTTCACCTCACTTACCTAAGAGGAAAGCCCTGCCTCTTCTCCTCTAACCTCCCCCTTCCCAGGTCTGAAAAGACCATGTCCAGGGTCGTCTTGGAAGCTACATGGTGTTGACTTTAAAAAAATGCACAATGTGAGAGTTGCGAGTTAAGTTTTATTTGGGGCAAAATGAAGAATTTAGCGCTTTTCTGTGTATGGGAAGATGCAAGAGTCTGGGTTCACTGAAATCATTCCTCCGATAAGCACCTCAGCTCTCTGGGGCCAGTATCCTGTGTTTTCACTTCCTGAGTTTCCTCAGGGCTCACCATAGGGAGTGGCTGCAGTCTGTTGGCTGCTACGATGGTAGGTATTCTTTTCAGCCCCGAGTTTCCTCAGGGCTCACCGGAGGGTTGCAATTGTGGATGAATGTGACATCCTTTGTTTACTGATATGGCAGGAAATCTTCCATTTATAAATATTCCATTTATCAGGGGTAAACATGGCAGAGCCCCTGTCGGCCCTTGTCACTGGATGGTTTTGTTGCTCAGAACCTATCTTCCCTGAAACATTATCTGAAAGACAAATAAACTTCTATCTTTTTGGTCCGTTGCCTTTTGGGTTCTCTCCATTATCGCAGTTTGCCTACCTTAATGCATCAGCAATTTTTATTCTCACACGTTCTGTGAAATTCAGAATCTCTAAATAGCTACAAGGAAGCTTTCATAGGAACTCAGAATCTCTAAGTCGCTACAAGGAAGCACAGTATAAGTGTATTTATGCACTTTTAAAATTTAATGTTTGAAAATGTATTAAATACATGTAACATTCAATTTAAATACATCCTACCCAATTTGTTTAAGTACCTCCTTTTTAAAGTCCTTTCCCTTCAAATTTGCTTCTACTAGACTGAGGTGCTCTTTTAATCCCATCATTAAACTGTACAGGTCTAGGCCTATGTTGAAAGTCACTAAGATTGGAAGACCCTTTATTTCAGGGAAATTGTAGTACCAATGTTAGAAGCCAAGATGCAGTGTACGCAACTTATTTCTTGGCTGTGATCTCTATGATTTACGTTGTTGGAGTCGCTTATCCTGGAGCTTCTCTCTTTGGATTTGACCTTAATAATATATATTATAGAATCATTGCTATTGTGATCGAAAGCAACCTCAAACATGGAGCTGATTTTTAAGCAGCAGGAATTTGCTGCTGAGTTTAAAATTGTTTTCCTATATTTATTCAGTCACATGTATATGTTTTAACTTTAAATAATTCTATTTTAAGAAATTAAAAATGTGCTATTTAATTCCACATGATTTATAGCAGCTGTCTCCATCTATAAAGTGTGCTCAGACAAATCTCTTCCAGCAAATGAAGTCAGAACCCAGATATCTCACCTTGCTTACCTTGGGGACTTCAGTTTGACTGTTATCAGTGATAATCCCCAACCAAAGGTAATCAGGAGGGAAAGAGAAATCCGGTGTAGAAATAACACAGTAGGAAGTAGCAACTCTGACATCATATTGGGTTGGCCCAAAAGTTTGTTTGTGTTTTTCCGTAACACCTTATAGAAAAGCCTGAATGAACTTTTGGGCCAACCCAATAGATATTATATATATTTTATTATATATATTATTTTATACATATATATTATCTTATAAAATATACATTTTCTCTCTACTACAGCTTTGTGTAAGCCCCTCTGATACTCAAAAATATCTAATGTTTCTGCTCTCCTCAGAAGCTTATGGTCTGCCAGTAGGAGGCTTCACTGTACAATTGCACAAGCCTACAAGACTTTTGGAAAGGTTAAAATGACTTTTTTGAAAAGACCACCATTAAAAATCAAGTGACTACAAGAAAATCCAATTAGTACAGAAAATTATAAATAAAAAGTAAACGTTTCTCCACCCTTTTGATTCCCATTCCCTCTTCCCCGCTAGAAAACCACTTTTAACACTTCGACAATTTTGTATAGACCTGAACTTCACTTTCTCTCCTTAGGGAGTAGATTTCCTCACATAAGACACAGCAAATACAGAATAACCTAAACATAGCTGAGATTGCCAGGCCTGTAGGTCACCCTGAAGAGTGAAGTTTGCTTGTGCTCTGGCATGCCAAGTGCAGGAACCATAGGGAGGTGTCCCAGGAAGTTTTGAGAAGGGTCAATCTTAGATGGCAAAGAGAAAACTGTACCTTTTGATACAGGTTCATGTTAGATTCACAAAAGAATCATAATGTAAATCTCAAGTGTAATATCAAGATTGGTCCAGCAACCATATACCCTGGTTTTCCCGGAACAATCCTCTTCTACACCCATTGTGCTGTTCTGTGCTCCGTCTCACTCTCAAATGTGATCTGGTATTGAACTCTGAACTATATGCTCACCCTGGCTCTAGGACAGTGTTGCATGCAACATGCTACCATGCAGCTTATCTAATCCTGACCTTCACTTTGCCAATAGTGGCAATTATTGAAATTTAATTAAGAAAAGTTGTAATCAATGAGATGTTGGGAGTCTTAAAGACGTTCCTATCTGTCTCCCAAAAGCTTCAGAGGGAAACAGCCTCATATTCTT
This sequence comes from Mesoplodon bidens, assembly GCF_964165515.1. NCBI lineage: Eukaryota > Metazoa > Chordata > Mammalia > Artiodactyla > Ziphiidae > Mesoplodon > Mesoplodon bidens. The sequence continues at coordinate 79,066,452 of NC_138169.1, read as the reverse complement.
CATAGTTCAAGGGTTGGCTCTAAGTCTAGGTGGCTTAGAAAGCTGATTTATCAACGTACCAGGAGCAGGAGGGGTCTCCTGTTACCTGAGCCCAAAAAGGATGATGCACGCCAGCTTATCAATTTATAATGAGCAATCTAATCGGAGAGGCAAGCAGACGCTCCACCTGCAAGCATGCCACGTGGGAAGCCACACTATAATCAGGCTGTTACTTGGTGAGCATGAAGTCAGAAAGAGGATTGTTAGTTATGTGATTTAAAAGTGTAAAGGCATCCTGCTAAAACAGACTCATGCATGCCTACCCAAATAGCTTATTATTTGCTACCGTGCTTCCATTTCTGACTAACCTCTCTTATTATTTTACTTTTCTAGATATGTTAATCAGTTTTGTTTAGTTTTGTTTTCCCAAGCCCTGTCCCAGAGCTATTGTCATCTCTTTAAAATGGCTTCACTGATGTATAATTCAATCCATCAAGTGCCATGGGGTGGGAGAGGGGGGTGTTCTGTCTGCTTCTGAAGTCCTTCTTTCTCCACTAACCTCACCCAAAGCAGTGCCAGAACTCTGAGCAGAAACATTTCCCAGTGGTTGTGAGATGGAGAGATGGAGGGTCATATCTTGCATAAAAGCCCAATAATTACAGCCACTTATTTTTACAGCATATGAAAATTAGGCTGTCACTTAGAAACAAGCCTGGCGTCTGAGTGAGGGGCACCTGAAACACTTTTGAGAAACAACAGCAAGAAAAGGAAAATATTAACAGTTAGCCAAAGCCGTTATAAAATATTGTCATCATCAGAGTGTATAAGAGCAAGTGGTTTCTTAAGATTGATGCAGGGAATGTGCACACAAATAAGGCTCTGCTCTATTGGCAGGAACTTCCTTTCATTCTCTGCATAGTATTATATCATGCCATATCCTACCACACGGTAAGTAAACATCGGTGTTTTATTGGCAGACAGTGTACATGGTGCATTTTTTAAGTTGTAGCATTTGTTCAAGAACTTCTTTTGTATTTGCTAATAAAGTCTACCTACAACATTAATGCCTCTGTGATTCAATTACCTTTTTCTTTAAATCATTATAGAACCTCCTTTATATTTTGAATGACTCCTTAGACCAGCCAGGACTATGCTGTGAAAACAACGGATATTGACAAGCTAGAATTGATGGGCCGGGGGGGGGGGTTCATATTTGCTTTTCATGTTGATACAACCCTTATCTGGGGGACACTCAGCATGTTCCAAATAAAATTCACTGTCCTCTCTCGAAACATCTAGTCTTCCAGAGTGACGGCCTCTCCCTCTGTTTTTGTCACCACCCATATGAGGAGCCTTGGAGTCACTTCTCCTCCTTGATTTCCCTCATCCATCACACCCACTTGGGAAATAGAATTGCCACTCCTGTTTGCCTTCCTCCTTCCCAATCTTACATCAGTGCCCAGGTTCAGTCCTTCTGCATCTCTCACTGCAGGATGAGGGAAGAAACTCCCCATTAGGCTCACTGCCCCTATTCTTTGTATTTGCTTCTCTTTTTATCCCTTCTCCTGCTGCCAGTCATTTTTCTAAGCTAGCTTGGATGTTGCCAGCATCTTCTCCCCAAAACATGTAGGGTGTCCTTATTGTCTAAGGGGACAGGTCAAACTTCCTAGCCGTGGCTTTCAAGACTCTCCACGCTCTGCCACGTCCTGCCTGGCAGCTCTGTTATCAAGCCCAGATGGGTGCCTATATTGACTACTTATTATTCCCTGAACATGACCACAGTTTTATGCCAATTAACTTTGCTCAGACTCTGTGCTCTCCTTCTATATCAAAACCCCATTCAACCTTTAAGTCTCTATTCAAATGTTATTTCTTTCATAAAACCTGCTCTGAACCCCCTGGTAAGAACTGTTTCTCCTGCGAGTCCACAGCACGGCACTGGTTTCCTATTACAACCCTTATGACTTTATGCTTTATGTTCACGTGTCTCTTCTTTCCCTGCCAACCATCAGTACAGCCTTCTTGAGATTGAACACGTGTAGCCTTTGAACACTTAGCTTTTCAAAACGTCTGTTAGCAGCAAATGCTAGCTAGCAGATTATCATAGGGATTGGAGAGGGAGTGACACTGACTTCAGACATTTTGCCCCTGGGCTTTCAATCTGTCCATGAATAATTAAAAAATCAGATGACCTTCTAATCCTGGGAAATTAGGGAGCTGGGTAATCAAGGATTAAAGGAACACTGGAGCAAATGGAGGCATCGCTTATGCAACCTGGAAAGAGCCTCCTTAGTCAATAATGTGAGTTATTTCACGCCAATGTGCCAAACTTCTATAAGACTCAAGGATTCCTTTTATACTAAATGGTTTATAATGATCATTTGATATCCTGAAATGAAGTCCATAGATAATAAAACCATCATGCCATTTGTGGCAACATAGATGGACCTGGAGATTATCATACTAACTGAAATAAGTCAGAAAGAGAAAGACAAATACCACATGATATCACTTATATGTGGAATCTAAAATATGGCACAAATGAACCTATGTACAAAACAGAAACAGACTCACAAGACATAGAGATCAGACTTGTGGTTGTGTGTCGGGGGTCGGGTGGGGAGGAGGGGGCGGGATGGACTGGGAGTTAGGGGTAGTAGATGCTAACTATTACATTTAGAATGCATAAACAACAAGGTCCTACTGTAGAGCACAGGGAACTATATCCAGTCTCCTGGAATAAACCATAATGAAAAAGAATATAAAAAAGAATGTATATATGTGTGTAACTGAGTCACTTTGCACTATAGCAGAAATTAACACAATGTTGTAAATCAACTATACTTCAAAAAAACATAGATAATAAGCCCATCTATCCACTTACAATAACTAAAAAATATCAATATACTGCCCCAACAGAAAAATAAATGAGATAAAAGAAAGCAATTTATGTTAAGATCATGTAAATTTCAATACATAAATGCTTGCAGTGGGCCCAAATGACCCCTACCAATGTCCCAAATGCCTACACCGAGAATCACAGATTTAGACGCATTTTGGAAGGGCAGAGGAATTGTTTCTTTTGGGGGATCTAGGATATCTATCCCTGGCTTTGTGTGATGCACTCAAAAGAAACAAAATGAGGAACAGTTGAGTCAGCCTCAAAAGCAGAGGGTCTTCTCTTTTTTGTTACATTTAAGAGCAGAGAGGGAGCTGGTCAGCATTAGAATGGAGAGGATGGAGTCTCCTGAAGTTAGGATGACCAGAAAATCAGCGAGGCGCACAGCATGTCCAGAAACACGGTTCATTTGCCTTAAAGAATATACTGTTACCTGCTTGTTTCTTCAAATCTGTAGTCTAGCGTTAAAGCAGTCCTTGGGGTTATAAAATCAAGGGGAGTCTTTTGCATCTTTTTTTTTTCTTTGAACTATTTCCTCAGAATTGTTTTTAACCTAAATTAATTGCGAGGAAGACAAGTAGGAACAAAGTAACAGTCTAATACTATCACTACCAGTTGTGATGTTGAGTGTGTGAAAGAATTTCAACCTAAAATGGGGCTGCACAACCTGAAATGTGGACTCTCACGAACTTGCCCTCAGGTAAACAGAACTTAAGATCTGAGAGGCTGATTTCCAACAAAGGCCTGATTTACAGACCAAAGCTTATCACCTGACCAATGAACATCTACCAAGCATCTCTCCCCATCTTCAAGTCAATGCATTTACTGCTTGGACTCTGGCTGGACACCCCCGTCTTTGCACTCCTTGCCGTCAGTACAGCCCACCCCCAAACCCTCAAGGCGGTCGTCTGTCGCTTGCTACACTTTGCATTTCCTGAATTGAAACTCCTCTGCTGTTCCCAGATACCCTTCATTTCCGGTACTTTGAGCTTGTCTCAGTTTACCTCTTTATGTAGGTTGACAAAGGTTTGGCATAGGTTCCATGACAGCATGGCGCCTGGGACTGTTCCCTTCTTTCCCCAGCGGGCTCTTCCCTTATCAGTGATAGCTTCCTAATAAAGCTTGAAATATAATTAAATTCTAGGGTCAAAACTTTTTAGAGTTGGTAAGTCCATTAGATATATATATATAATTCAACCCTCTCATTTCACATGTGGGGAAATAAGTCCCCACTTAGTAAATATGAATAAGTTCCCACTTAATAAATATGAATCGCTTAGTACAGACCCAGGCACACAGTTCAATAAATGGGACTTGCATGATTATAATTATTATTATTTCCCTAAAGCCTCATTTATTTTCTGGTTTTTCCTACCCATCTCTTGAAACCCACAGCATTTCCATGATCTATTTGGATGGGTCGTTTTGCTTCTGTTTTAGAATTGTATCATATTGACTCATGAAGTTGTTACTGAACCATCCTGTGAGATTACTTAGTGGCCATAAATGATGCTGCTTTATCCATTGTGTTGCAATAGAATAGTGGAAATGTGGAGTACAGCATGTCTGATTGCTGAATGCAATTTTCACCTATTTTCCCACACTTTTAATAACATACTTAAGCAAAATGAGATGTATATGGAAAAGTTGAATATCTTGCTTACTCACTATGTATTTTGTTACTAAAAATCCCTATACCATAAAAGAAAGTAAAGGGAGTTTCTTCTGCAATACTTCATATTAAAGATGATATTTCTGACAATAAACATGACAAAGAAAATTGTGAGAGAAAAGAAACAATATCATTCAACATTGATTTCTTTCTCCAAACTGAATATTTTAATTATCTCTGTACCCCTCTTCACATTTAAAAGAGAGTAGAGTCTTGCCTCTCTGACAAAAACAAAAAACAAACAAAAAAAACCCCAAAAACATACAAAGTAAAATCTAGAACATCACTAAATAGTCTAATTTCAAATTGATGCTAACATGTTTGTGGTATTATCATTTTCAGTTATTTCCACAACATACATGGAAAAGGGAGCCTTCTTTAATATGCAAAACTATTTTTTAAATAAAATTTTTTTCACATTGTCTATAGATCTCAAAAATCTGAGGGGATGAAACTTTTCATTGTACTGGATTTTCAGGCATTGAATCCCTTAAATGGACATATTCCACCTGAATATAACATTTGTACAGTGTACTCATTTAGATTCTTCATAGTTACAAACATTTTCTCCAATCTAAAGAAAAATTAGACTAGGTGCAAATCCTGTAAGAAATCTGAAGATAGCAAATGGCTCATCTGTTTTTAAACACTAAAGCTCACCCTTTCCCTCTTTAAACACTCCAGCTAAGGGCTAATTCCCCCTCATTCTCTTTAAATGATTGTAGATACTAAATGGTCACAATTATGTTGCTACATATGAATGTGGTGTTTGATGAATGTAACTCCAACAATCACAAAGCAACAGAAGTTAGGAGAAAAATGCAATAAACTAGCAGATGAGATCTATCAGAGAAAACAATTTATTACAAATGGCAATGATAACTTGGTATTCTACTTTCTATTATACAAAGTAATGACTGTGTTTAGTGCTTAGACTGTGTAGGGTGTGTGTATGTGTGTGTCTTTAATATGTATAAAGATATTTTATGTAATTAATAAAAACATTATAGAGGAGGTATGCTAGATAATGAAAATTAGACCTTAACTGGGAATCTGAATGTGAGTCTTCCAATTTGCTTTGAAAAATGAACTTGGGAAACACTTTTAATTTATCCTTATTTTACCTGTCAATTAAGTCAGTGTCCTCTTACAAAGTATGCACTTTTGCCCTGCCCAGGGGCCACCTCATAAATAACCATTGTTCCCATGAGTAAGAGAATTCCTTCCCCAGGTGAACTGGGTACTAGAAACACAAGGGCAGAAGTTCTCCTTGTGGCTGACACTTGTCCACGAGGCTACCGTTTCCATCAGTGATTCTGCCATCTGCACTGAGCAGTTGGGGCAAACCCACCAGCGCGCCAGGAACTTCAGGACGACCCCCAGAAATTTGCAAGCTTTCAATAGACTCCAGAGTTCCAAAATAGTTACATCAGACAGACTCTACCAGTGCAATTGGTGTCTAGGTGGGGAGACAGCTTCCTGGTGCTTCCAACTCTGCCATCTTCCCATAATCTTCCTGGTACACATGTTTTTAATCCTTATATCTTCTTGATGAATTGACACTTTTATCAGTATATAATATCCTTCTTTGTCTCTTGTAACCTTTTCCCTAACAATCTATTTTGTCTGATATTGGTATAGCTACCCCAGCTCTCTTTTGGTTACTATTTGCATATAATATGTTTTTACAACCTTGCAGTTTTAATCTATTTGTGTCTTTGGATTTAAAATAACCCTCTTGTAGATAGCATGTATTTGAATCATTTTTTTAAAAAATCCATTCTACCAATCCTTGCCTTTTGGTTGGAGAGTTTAACCCATTTCTATTAAAGCAATTCCTGATAAGGAAGGAATACTTCTGCCATGTTGCTATTTGTTTTCTGTATGTCATACAGTTTCTTTCTTTCTTTGTTTCTTTCTGGCTCTCATTTCCTGTATTAATACCTTCTTTTGTGTTTAGTTGATTGTTTTTGTTTGTTTTTTGGTAAATCTTTTGATTCCTTTCTATTTTCCTTTTGTGCATATTTTTAAAATATTTTATCTGTGCTTTCCATGGAATTACATTTATCAGCCCAAAGTTTTATAACAGTCCAGTTCAAATCGATACCAGCTTAATTTCAATAGCACACAAAATCCATGCACCTATACAGCTGTCCTTCTGCTCTCCTCTATGTTGTTACTGTTACAAAGTATATCTTTATAAATTATGTGTAAAGTAACATAGATTTATGATTACTTCATGCATCTATCTTTAAATCTTGTACAAAATTTTAAAATATCTTACTTATTTTGTACTTTTCCTGGGAATGAAGTGTTTCATAACTTCTGTAATCTAATTTTTACAACGCTCCTCTTTAATTTGAGAGAAATCAGCCATTCAGGATTTCTCACTGTGGACTAAATCTATAATGCTAATTGCCTTGTCATTTTTTATACAATCAGGTCTTAAAACTGAATTGGTCATGAAGTGTTCTCTTCTCAGTTTATTGTCTATTATACATAATTTCACACCAACTTTCAATATCACCTTATTATACACAGACAAGTCAACTGAATTATCAAGCACCATGAAAATCTAAATATTATCAAATAATAATTTTACATTTTAGAGAAAGGTATCTTTAACTAATTTTTTCAAGTTGTTAAATTGATAAAACATTAAAAAGAAAATTGCACTATTGTGACACCACTGATAATTATATCACTAACTTTCTGAATGGAGAGTATTTTATGCCTTAGTTTCTCCAGATTCAAATCAGTAATTATAATAGATGCCTATTTAAAAGGGAAGACAGCACCATCTCTAGACTAAAATAATCTTTTAATTCTAAAATCTTCTGATATATATATATTGCATTTTAATGAGGCTCAATTATTGTTGTATTATGATTGACATTAAAACATTTACAAACTGAAAAAAAATTAAGAACTTGTCTGATATCACTTTTATTATATAAATCCTTTTCCTTTTGTTTTTTAACACTGAAGGCATATTGTAAAGGATTTTAAAGGCTAAGGCAATGTTTCAGTCAGGTAGACTCTCTCTCATGAGTTTTGTGACCATAGAGTTTCTCCTTCATCTGCTAGCTTCATCTTTCTCAAGTCCAGTTTTCAAACTTTCAGTTATTCCTTTAAGTTTGTCAATAAATGTAGGCTCAGTCACCAAAAGGCTTCTACTAAAATAAAACTCCATGAATTTGGAGTTTTGTGGTTGGGGAGGTGTCTCTTCTAATATTCTTTTAGAATCGATTAGTCTTATTAGCTATTTGCCATTTGTAGAGGTACATAAAAGAATCCTGATTGAACAATAAAGGTGTGCAGTTAGCAGTTAATATCCTACCTTGGTGTCTGGCAGCATAATAGGCACCTAATTATATTAGATTTCCCTTTTTTTTTTTTTTTTTTTTTTTTTTTTTTTGCGGTACGCGGGCCTCTCACTGTTGTGGCCTCTCCCGTTGCAGAGCACAGGCTCCGGACGCGCAGGCTCAGCGGCCATGGCTCACGGGCCCAGCCGCTCCGCGGCATGTGGGATCCTCCCGGACCGGGGCACGAACCCGTGTCCCCTGCATCGGCAGGCGGACTCCCGACCACTGCGCCACCAGGGAAGCCCTAGATTTCCCCTTTTTTATTGTTTGTAAAGTAAGCACATACACATTCACATACTCAAAAAAGGAATAAAAATGGTATTACAAAACCTTGGTACATTCTTCCCCCAAATCCTGAAGTTTTAATTTTTATATGCAAAAGTAGTGACAGATATTCAACCTTTAAAAAGTAATAATACTATGAATAATATTAATGAGTTGTGAAAGGAAACTTGTCTATTCAAATAAAGCAATGAGTTTGATCCAGTAGAGGATACATGTGTACACCTCTGGATATTGGTGCTCAGCCCACTACAGAAGCATAAGAGCAGGCATAAGTCTTGTGTCGGTGAACCTTGGTAGAAGCAGCTCAAACCAACTCAGCTCTCTGGCCTGATTCCAACACTCTCCTCAGAGACGGCAGCTTGCTTGATCTTTGACAAGGTGCAGAGTGCACTGCGTGTGGCTTATCTAATCATTCTGCATTGGGTGTATCTCTCGGCATACATTTCAAACTTAATTTGCACTTCTAATGGATAATTTATTTCAACTCTCACTTTTTAATTCTGAGCATATGAATTAACCCAAATGTATCAGAGCCGAATCTGAAAAATTTCCAAGGAAAATAACTGTATTTCATATGAAATATATTAATATTGATAATATTTATAAAAAAATAATAATTACCAGAATAACTTAGTGGCTCATAAATCACCAGTAGAGATGTAGACGGTGATTGTATTAAGCTTCCTGTTCTTTACCTTTTGTAATTATGATTGAAATTATTCAATTTGTTTGGAGTTCCAATCCTAATCCTCAAGTAAAACATATTTAAACATGAAGGATTTGTGTACTGATCTGTTAAGATGTGTCCTATGACTCCATTTTGGTTGCTTAACTTCTCTGAAATTCAAGTTCCTCATCTATAAAGTAGAAATATTTCATCTCATTTATAATGTAGACAAGTTTCCTTAATCTTTCCCTTTGCACTGAGAGCCATTTATGCCTAATTTGTAACATCCATATAATGGGACATTATGGAGGGGCTTTTAAAATGTGAAGCATAGCCTTATATCCTCTTCAGGAACATGACCAAGATATGTCAAGTGGAGGAAAGGAAGTGCTACACAGACTGTACAGCAGACTGACATGGCAGTGCTGACTGACATGGTAGCCACAGGTCACTAGTCACAGGTCTCTTGGCATGGGACATGTAGACAGTTCAAATTAAGATGTGCTCTAAGTGTAGAACACACCAGTTTTGAAGATAATGTATAAAAGTAGGAGGAAAGAAGGAAGAGAGGAAAGAAGGAAGGAAGGAGAGAAAAAAGGATGCAGAGGAAGAAGGAGAGTAAAAAGAAGAAGAGAAAGAAAAAAGACAAATAAACATAATCTCCAATTCTAGTTTTATCTCCCCAGTTGCTTGACCTCCCACTCTGTCCCTGTGTAAGACGGATACAAAGAGCTCAGGAAAATCACCAAGGGACAGTATGAAGCCAGTCCCACTGCACCTTGGTTTAAGTGATATATTTATATTACATCCTGGTTCTGGAGGACAAGCCCCACCTCCTTCACCCTTAAACCACTGATTGAACTTCCTCTGCACACACCATAGTGTCCACCTGTCTGTGACAAAGCCTTGGTGTCTCCCTATCTCTTTGGGAGAAAAAGTTCCATCCAGATACTGTAGCTCCATGTTGGTACCCCTGCTCTCACTGACCAGGTGTTTCTACACTTCCACCCACCCTGGGTCTGACACTGATTTCTCACTATCTCTTGTCCCATCTACGCCTATCATTTTATTGTCTGAATCGCAACATATTCTCTCAGCTTCTTCTTTCCAATGCCAAGTAGTGCTAGTTTAAGGAAGAGATACAATACTGGTTTTACAAAAGCAAAAACTGAAACACAAAACTATTGGGACAAATCTTTTTTTTGTTTGTTTAGTTCCCTGCCCAGAGATGGAACACAGGCCCAAACAGTGAAAGCTCTGAGTCTTAGCCTCTGGACTGCCAGGGAATTCCCGGGACAAATCATTTTTTAAAAACTTAATAAAAATGAATATTTGCCTGTTTTTTTTGTTTGTTTTATTTTTGGCCATGCCATGCTGCATGCGGGACCTTAGTTCCCGCGACCAGGGATCAAACCCATGCCCCCTGCATTGGAAGCCCGGGGTCTTAACCACTGGACGGCCAGGGAAGTCTCTTGCCTGGCTTTTTTTTTTTTTTTTTTTTTTCTTTTTGCGGTATGCGGGCCTCTCACTGCTGTGGCCTCTCCCGTTGCGGAGCACAGGCTCCGGATGCGCAGGCCCAGCGGCCATGGCTCACGGGCCCAGCCGCTCCGCGGCATATGGGATCCTCCCAGACCGGGGCACGAACCCGTATCCCCTGCATCGGCAGGCGGACTCTCAACCACTGCGCCACCAGGGAGGCCCTCTTGCCTGGCTTTTTAAAAATGTAGTTTGTTTTTATTCTTTTATTTTAAAAATGTAATGCACATATTTAATTTGATTATTTAAATAATATTGTACTGTGTTTCCCCATTACATTAAATCTTCTACAAGCTCATTGTAACAATTTTCTTTGTGGAAATTAGGTTCTTTCTGTTTTTTGTTATCACAAATAACTCTGTAATATTTATTCTTGGGCATGTATCATTTCACGTCACTTATTACCATGATAACGTCCTAGTAGTTTAACTACTGAGTTGAAATCACTAAGCTTCAAGACGTATAAATTCTTATTGGTACATCCAGACAAAAGTTACACCCATTTTTACATTTACTAGACATGAAAAAGAATGCCTGTATCACTGCATCTATTCCAATCTTGAATATTCTCATTAAATAATTATATTTCATTTTTTTTAATGTTTGTTTATTTATTTGTGTTAAGAACACTTAACATGAGATCTATCCTCTGGAAAACAATTTTAAGTGCACCATACATCATTGTTAACTATGAGCACAGTGATGTACAGCATATCTCTAGAACTTATTCATCTTCCAATACTGTATCTTCAAGACATTTAACTAATTTAAGTCATTCTAAACCCACCACTTTGGGTGGGACTTCTGTCCATTTTTAACTAAGATCTACATTATGACTGTGCACAATGTGGCAGATTATCAGGGCCACGTGCTGAATTATTAAAAGTTTCCTTTGTTTCAGAAGGAAATAGTGCCAATGGAGTAAATTATTGATTTCCCCCTTTTTTATTTAGCCACTTGTAGACTATATGAAGAATCCATAAAACCAAGAAAACTTGGATCAATTACTTGGAATTTAGCAAATTTAACAATATACTTGAATAAAAGCCAAGGCCTGTTTACATTTTATCTAATTTTGAAGGTACCTTCCTTTAGCATCCATTCATAAAACTCTCTTCACTCCTATTAATGAATACTTTTCATTTAGAAGGTTACGTTGGAAGGGGTGTAAACTTTTATAACTAACAAGTGAAACCAATACAAAAAAGATTTCCTGTGAAGTAAATAGGAATTGTTTAGATCAAGTTACAACATTTAGACCAAATTTTTACAATGTAAAATGTTGATATTTATTTCTTGAATAGTCTATAAAAATATCTCATCATTTTATACTAACTCCCTTTCCAAATACTTTGTTCCACTTTGAAATATTCTTACATTTATTTAAATGAGTATCAAATTTCAATAATTCACATAAGCTTTCATAATTCTTTCACAAATTATATGTAAATATGAATTTATGAGTATTTTCTTATTTGTAAACCAAGTGTGTTGTAGTCACAGAGAACTGAATATATACATTTAAACCATTTCCTCCAATAAATATTCATTTATTACATACAAAATAATTAGAATTTATCAAAAACTTTCTTTTCAAAATGTTTTTATCATGTCGTCAGAGTGATTTCTACAAATTGATATTCATTTACTATAGCCAAAATAATTAGAATTCATCAAAACTGCTTTTAAAACACTCTCAACATGTCATTACCAATATCTAAATATGTACCATTTTTATTAAAAATAAACCTAAAAAATAAAGAGGAACCAAAAGCAAAAAAAATTAATTTTCATGTTAAAAAAGCCTACACTTTAATGGGTTTAGTCAACTTAGACAACTAATTCTATTATCACAGCTCAAACAGCTAGTTAAGTCCATGAAAAAAATGATTAAGAAGTCAGACAAAGAGTTGGCGTTAACCATTGTTTAACTGCTTTTCAGTCCAAACAGATGAACCCCTGTAGAAAGATACAATGACTCAGTTTTCTTATTGTTGACATGAACACAAGGGACTCATTAAATTCACCATGAGCCTGTCAAGCCTGAACTACACAATTACTCAGACACTGCCTCCATTGTCCTTCCAAGGATTCTCTCCATTTGGAAGACACTTGACTTTTTGAGATGACAGGATCATATGCCATCAATTATTCTTACATCTAGAAAAGATTTTACCAAAAGAACTGTACTTGCTAAGTGAATGAAATGATTAAGAAAATTAAATAAATAATGAAATGGGTTTAATAAAAAATACTTAAAAAAAAATGGTAACTAAAATGTAAAGTGGTAAAGTATTAAAAGAAAATGATCAAGAAGAACATATCTACACTTAGTATTATTAAGTATGGTGCACTATTGCAAAAAAAAGATAATTTTTAAGAGCATTTCTTATATACATTGTGGGTACATTGTACATTAGCAAATAAAATATAATAACCTCATGTTGGAATACTCTGGAAAATATAAATACTTTGGAAACAAAAAAATTCAAACTTCACTTTAACGATAATATATGCAGTGGGATATCGCACTCTTAATAACTTAAGAGTGATTTTAGGTAATGGTAATATATTTAAATGAAAATTGAACAATTTAATCAGTCATGCCCATTTTGTTCTATAAGAAGCCCAACTACTGGAGTTTGAGACATTTCATTCAGAGGTTTGGTGCTGTACAGACAATATTAATAGAAATATCACTTACTATAAAAGAAAGGTGTATTTTCATCCTTTTTTTTACAATTGTTATTGGAGTATAGTTGCTCTACAATGTTGTGTTAGCTTCTACTGTACAGCAAAGTGAATCAGCTATGCGTATACATATAACCCCTCTTTTTCGGACTTCCTTCCCACTTAGGTCACTGCAGAGCACTGAGTAGAGTTCCCTTTGCTTTACAGTAGGTTCTCATTAGTTACTTATTTTTGTATTTTTGTTGTGAAAGAAAATAACTTTGATTTGAATGAGTAAATAATCAGCTTCATTTCAATCACAAATACATTTGCTACTTTTTTATATTTAAAGAAGCAGCTCTGCTTAAGATTAGTAGGCAAACTGTAAAGTCTCCCTAAATGCCTAATAAGATTCAGAGAAAATTTTATCTTATTCATTTATTTTTTAATAAAAATATTCTGCTTCAATGATAAAAGATAATATTTAAATTTGGTGACCTCTCTTTTAGTGCCATTATATAATAGACAATCAAATATTTCTTCCTTTTGCATTTTACTATTCTTTCAACAATGCTCCACTTTGAGATCTTGTTAAGAAAAAAAATTTCAATACTGTACATACCCACACATTACACTTATGAATATTTATATTTGATTTCATAAATAACATATACTGTGAGGAGCACAGACATCATTTCAGAAAGTTTTGCAGTGCTTACAAATATTTAACTGATGGGTAAAATGCAATCTTCTCCAAAGCAGATGGTACTCCTACTTCTTATTTCTAAGCCTTCATAGTGGGATGCATTTTTCCCATTCTTTATGTCACCACTCAATACACCCACAGTCAACTTGAAAACAAAATCTAATCTGAAATTCAATCTTTATAAATGTGGGATTTATTCTGCAGCCTTAATTTTCTGAATTTGCAAATATGTTGTTATTTAAATGTATGAGTAGTTATTTATTTTTTAATAAAAATGTTATAATAGAAATAATCCCATTGGTTAATGAAAATTTCAACTGTGTGTCTATAAACATTTGGTCTCAGATACTCCCAGTCCTCACATACTTAACTTAAGAACTAAAGTACAATGATATATAATAATGTCATATATATATATATATATATATAATGCTTATAATATAAAATTAAGTAAAAAATATAAAATTAAATTCAAAACTATAAATAGAATATAAATATCTAACTATATAACATGAGTTAAAATAAAAGAGGAATGCTTTATAGGTACTTTATAAATTAAATTTTAAATGCCTATGTAGAAATATTTTCTTATTGCTCTTTATATTAAACCCACAACTTCTAACTCTTAACTACAGAAGAAGTTACTAAAATTTATATTTTATTTATTTAAAGTTTATTAAACAACCTTTAATTTTAAAATGGTAGTTCTTTTATAATATTTTATTTTTTGAATGGACATTTTGATTATTCTCAACTTTTCATTATTATATTATATATTTTATTGTAGTACTTGGACTGCACATTTTTGTGTTCGCAGAGAAATCACATTTCTTGTAATGAATGGTCTAAATGTAAAGATTCTTTCAGGACAAGCACTGTTTTCACACCAAGACTATACTATTAACTATACTAGAAATGAGAGCTATTAATGGCTATCATCACCTAGATATTAGAGGGCATGTGTGTGAGGTTTCTATTAGTGGCTATTCCTTCTTGTACATCCCTTAGTTAATAAATGGCTAAATCTACCACCTCCCCAAATACTAGCTCAAAAGTCACTTTCTCAATTAGGCCTATCCTAACAACCCATTTAAATGACAAGTCTCTCTCTAGAATCCTCACTCCCCTTACTTTGCATTATTTTTTTCTATAGCCTTTATCACTTTCTCACATACAACATACTTATTATAAGAAACTAAAATTTCTCTTGATATTTATAGTAGCAACACTCCTGGAAGTCTCAGTATATTACACACCTGCAAAAACTGGTGGGCTAAACACCTAAATCTATGTTCCACACTCACATAACTGAAACAGATTTTTCACCTATTTGAATTCCAGATAAACATTTAAAAGTCATGGCAGGAGACATTTTCAGTGAGGGGACTTCCCTGAACAGTTTAGAACTTCTTGTTTCACTGATTTCCACCCAGCAGATGCTAGTAACATTCATCCATCCCCATGACAACCAACAGCCATCCCCTAAACTGTCCAGCCCCTCTTAGGTGTGGTACTGCTCCTATTGTGTGTCACTGCTTGGACAGGAAAGACACCTTTCCCTCTACAATAGGAACAATGTCTAATAACATTGCTGATGATTTTTAAGTTTTGTGATAGAAAGTGGAATGTGTTTTCAAATGATAGGCACTATTTAACTTGTAAAGCAAGGTCCTGTGCTGAGAGGGAGGGAGAAATTGGGATAAATCTGAAGAGTTGAGAAGATATGACAAAACCACTCCACTGTGTGGAAGAACCAAGAATATGAAAGGAGCATGAAAATAAATACATACATACATGTCATATATGTATAATGTCACATATATGATATACTATATGTAATATAGATATGTGATATATATGATTTATTTTTATGCCCTTTGAGATTATATGGGGTTTTTTTTTGTAAAATGGTTCAGCAGATCTAGTGTAGAAAATTCAGATGTTGGGTCTATTCAACTCTGAACTTATTCCAGGTAGCTACAACTAGTGAGAAAGAAAAGCTGAGTTTATTCACAAGAATAAGGTCAAGGAAGAGACCCTGGAGTCTGTGCTGGAAAAGAAGCAACAGTGGAAAAAGGGGTTAGAGGAAGAAGGAAGAGGAAATCAGGGTTTTGAGGTCTCAGTGATGAAAGTCAGGAGTTAAGGCAATAATGACACATAACACTTAGAAGAACCAGACCATGTAGTCATAGAGGATGACTGATTTCATGATTTCAGAAAATTAAACAATCTTTGTAGGCAAAATCTTTCTCCAAATCTTAAAGCTACTTTACTCCTTATTTACTGTTCTATGCTTTGTTTTTGTTTGTTTGTTTGTTTGTTTTGAGCCTCATGTGGATTTTTGATTCTGTTTACTTATCTTGGAATGAAGAGTTGTCTGGCACATTCAGTGTTTCTAGAAAAAAAAAAATGTTATGGCTTACCTTGTGTTCACTCACTCTCCATTGGGTATACTTCTCAGATAGCATCAGAAAAGAATTTCTGGCCTGAAGCCTTACATTTTCATATTCAAGCAGCAATTTGGTAGAGTTTCTCTTGGCTCAAGCCAGTGGAGTAAGGAAGACCATTTTAGCATAAGACACTTGATAGCATTTGTTTGTGTTCTAAACAGAAAGCTCACACATCACCCTGTTTAGTAGAGAAGATAAAAAACAAGCAAACCTGGGTTTCTTGGTTTGTATATGTTAGATTGATGATAGAATTTCTAGACCCATTACCTGGGCTAGGAAATATTTATGTGGTATAATTCTACTTGATTGAGGTACAATGGTCTCAAAAAACTATGACATCTTTTTCTGTCACTATGCTAAAAGAATTCAGAAAACAACCTTTAATCCCCAGTAGGTATAACTAGCAGCACTCCTACTAATCTTGCCCCCCAAATTTAACACATTGGGCCAACACCTCACAGGATACCATTTGATCAATCTTAGTGTCTTTGTTTTCATTCTCCCCTTTAAAATCTTACATTATGCATAATAAGAGATACTTGAGACAGAATAGCAACAGGAAAGCAGGTAGACTATGAGCCCCTGAAAATCTTGTATCTGTGCAGTAGGTGGGCAGCTTCCAAATTTTCTGTTGGCGCAAATTCTGGTCTCTTACCAGTGGGAAGCTGTGGCACAGAACCAAATCATATTCATGCCATCTGCTCCAATTGGCAAAGCTCATGTCAGCTGCCAATTGTGCTTCTCAATTCAGCCCCATAGGTCTTGTACTTCCTCTCAGATTATTGTAATGTTTTGTAGTTTTCAGTGTTCTTGTGAGATTTGATGTTTCTGAGTCATCGTAGATGTTTTAAAGAAAAGCTGGTGGAAGCTTAGTACATTTTAAATTAAAATTTACAGGCATAAATGTATCATTGAAAGATACTATGTTTCTTCTTAGGTTGCTATTATTGTTTAACATGTGAACGTTACCAATTTTTATGAAAAGATATATATTTTCCTCCATTTTAGTTTCCTTCTAAAGCTTTCAAATTTAGAAAAGTCTTTCCACCACAAGAAACAATAAATGTTTATCACTCCTTTGCCTTACTTTTGTTCATCTGGGTGTTTTTGTTTATTTGTTTACTATAATATTTAAGATCAAGGATTCAGATAATGTTGGCTAAAATTGTATTCCCTGATTTATTGGCTGTGTAACCTTGGGTAGGTTACTTAAATTTTCTAAGTCCTTCTACTATGGATTATAAAATCTAATAGTTCCTGAGCTTTACTAACTCCTAGAGTTACATTTTAATTTTCAAATTACTTGACCTATCTGAAACATTTGATAGAATAGAAGATCCTTTCTATTGGAATTCATTTTTATCTCCACTATAACATACCATCCTGAGCGTTTGCTCTGCAGATGCTTTCTTATAGTCTTTCTTTTCCACCCATACTTTAAATATTACTGTTCCCCAAGATTCTCTGTTGTTTTTTTCCTTCCTCTGTTTGTTCTTCCTGAGTAATCTTAGTTGCTTTTATGGATTGAATTTATCAGTACAAAGATCCCAAATCCAAATCTCGACTTGCATTTCTCATTAGTATCACAACCTGGGTATGTCCCAAACTGAATTTACCTAACCCCAGAAAGCCTGCTCTTCGTATGACTATTATCTGAGGAGTCACCATCAGGCACTAACCTAAGAATCCTCTTTGACTCTTTTCTTCCCCATTTATTATAAATGAAGTCATTAACTCCTCCTACCTTGACCTCAAAAACGTTATTTGATCCTTTCTTACTTTCCAGCTGGACTATTGTAATAGCAAGGTCTCAGGTCTCCAAGCCTCCAGATGGAAGAAACCACACCATCCCTTCTCCACAAGGTCAAGATTCTGAGAACATAGTTTAGTTATATTACTGCATTGATTAAACCCTGTCAAAATGTCTCCTCCTCAAGTAAGAATAGCTTTAGTGTGGTTTTCTACAATCTACCTAAGAAAGATAGAAAGTAGTTATATGATTGAGAGAATACTGTTGCTGTGGATAGAAGGTATTGTTTTCTGTTTGAGGGGGTTCATATGATGTTGAACAATTAATTACTAAAGAAAAATAATGATAAAATGAAATAAAAACCCTAAAAATCTGACATTATAGAGTAGATGAGAAAAGTACACATGTATTAATTAAGATTATAAGGACAAATTTATTCCAATAATAAGCATAAAAATAAAAAGTTATATGAATAGGTTGCAGAGTAGTATTATGTTTATAAAATATAATCCAATAAATACTATTTTGAGCTCAATACAAACAGAAGAAGCTCTGAAAAGTAATTTTAAATACAAAAAGTAATTTTTGACACAAAATAATTAATGAAAAAAATTACTTCATATATTGGAGAACAATCTACAATGAAGTTATGAGGGACTATTTTGAAATAAGAAAATTTGTCAACCCCCAGAAGAATGTGTAATTTTTAGATTACAGCATTAGTAAATACTTATATCTGTCTAGAAATATATATGCTGAAAATGAACAGAAATATTGTGATAGGGTGGAATAATGGCCCTGCAAAGATATAATACCATGCCCTAATCCCTGGAATCTATGAGTGTGTTATGCTACATGGTGAAAGGGAATTAAGGTTGCAGATGGTTGAAGTTGGTAGTCAGCTGACTTTAAGATTGTCAGATTATACTGGGTTACCCAAGTGAGCCCAATATAATCATCCTGGTCCTGAAATGTGGAAGAGGAAGGCAAGAGTGTTGGTCAGAGAGATGTGGTAATGGAAAGGGCAGGAGAGATGGGCTGAGAGAAGGATTCTACTCTATTATTTGCTTTGAAGTGGAGAGAGCCATGAGCCAAGGAATGTGTGTGGCTTCTTTCTAGAAGAGAAATGAGTTCAGCCACAGAGGCAATGGAGACCTCATTGCTAACAACTGGAATGAACAAGGACATAGATTCTAACCAAGAGTCCCCAGAAAGAAACAGAGCCCTGCTGACATCTTGATTTTAACCCAGTGGGACCCATGTCAAACTGATGACTTAGAGATATGGTACTCACCTACTCTGAGTTCACCTCTATGTTAGCACGTATTACAGTATATTAAACTGCCTATTTACTTATGTTGCCCGAGTCTGGTGAATCTGAAACATCAGGCATGTAGCATACTTATGTTTATATCACCGTACATAGCACAATAGCTACCACATGGTAGGGCTCACCAAATATTCACTGACAAATAATACGAATGAATAATTGAACAAATGAATTCATACATATATATAGAACACCATAAAATTAATATTTTCCCTCTTCTTTGTTTTATAAATTTACATTAACAGGTTTAATACTTTCCTTATGACTTTTAAAAATTGGGTATTTATTTGTAAATTGCCTTTTCTTCCAAGTAGGTTTATTGGTTAAAGAAAAACGGTTATAAAGAAACATAGAAGGAAAGGTGATCTGTTATCATCATTTGTAATCTATAATGAATTATTTGCCCAACAAATTTCAACTGGAAACTTGAAATGTTATGATCACTAAAACTATTTGGTGAATATTAGCAAATTGGTAATCATGTATGAGTAGCACTTCCTGCCTGAATGTGATTTGTCCCAATAGGTGAATCAGTGATTCCTGTCAAAGAAAAAAAAATGCAGCCTAGGTATAGGCTATATTTTAGTAATATGATGGATATTTTATTTTTTTAATTTTAAAGATAATTTCCTGCTATACATACCTAGGATGTACGTATATATCCACTTACTATGAAGGGAGGTGAACGATAAATTGGATTACAAATTGGCCATAAGTTCTTGAGACTTGGCCCCTATAAATCATCACCTATATTCTTGTTTAGTGTGATGAGTTCACCTCTTTATTATTTCCCCAGTAAAATAACTACAAAACTTGAAGAAAAATCAACATTCATGTGATCAATTTCAAATGTGAATATTTTAATAATACAAATTCAAGTCTCTGTTTTAGAGAAAAAAGAAGTACTGCTAAT
This sequence comes from Mesoplodon bidens, assembly GCF_964165515.1. Classification (NCBI taxonomy): domain Eukaryota; kingdom Metazoa; phylum Chordata; class Mammalia; order Artiodactyla; family Ziphiidae; genus Mesoplodon; species Mesoplodon bidens. Next base: position 79,046,230 of record NC_138169.1, on the reverse strand, counting down.
TTTTCAAAGTCATCCAGCTCTTCCTCATCTATGTCCTCAATTGGCATCAGTTTTTTTCCCACCAATGGAGACAGCGCATCCTAGATGCAATCTCCATGATTTCACCCAGTTAAAATGCTTCCTAATTCAGCTTTAAAAAGAGAAGAGCTAGCTCACTCTGTTTGAATAAGCCCTGGTTTATTACAGGCAACAGAATGATCAAATAAAAGCCCAGCTGAATCTCAGTTATAGAAGAGATCTATTCATTTATTCTGTGCACTTAAGTGAAAGCTGTGTCAGCATATGATAGTTTAATAATACTAATCTTGATAACCCATTATATTTTTATAACAATTATCTCTCTTTCTTTCTGTTAAACATACAAGTAGACTTGTTAATCCACGTCAGATTAAAAAACAAACAATTTTCTTTTCAAGAAGATTAATAAATTTGCCCTTGTTGGTTTTGTAATTAAAAGAGAAAATAGCATGCAACACAAATCAGATAAAAGCAAACACTGCTCTAATTCAATTATATATAAACAGGATTCATCCCTCAATTTCATCTAAGGATGCTGACCAGCAATTTTACTTCTGAGACAGAGATCGTGGATGAGAAGGATTAGACTTTCTCCCCATTGTACTTTATTTCTATGAATAAAACAAACTCAGTAATGCTCTGCACAATATATAAAAATCAATGAGAACTCTTTCTTTTTAAATCTATTATTCACCTTCTTATCAAATGGTAGTCCAAGTATTCCTCATTTATCATAATTAATCGGCTCCTGAAAATGGACTAGATAATGAATTTTTAGATAGTGGGCCTCTATATACAATTCATTTAAATGGGAAAAACAGTAATTAATTTCCAATCTATACAAAACCCCAAATTTCTTCATATATATTAAAAACATTGTGAAATACCTATGTAAAAACCCACAGAGGAGCTGTAGAACACAAATTACCCAATTACTTATCAATGAATGGACTTTGGTGGTTGTTAATTTTTGCATAGCATGATACTGTACACAGCAACAAACACAAATCCATTTTTTTCTAAACTGCAACAAATAAATACCATATCTACAATGACTATGTCAATTAAGATACAAACTCTATCAGTTTTGAGTGTAAGTGGTATGATATTAAAATTACATAAGGACAACAGTCATAAACTGTGATGGATAGTCATTCAAGTCTAATGTTATTAAGAATCAAGATATCATGATAATAACAGAAAAGGAATTCAAATAACCCTGAGCAAAACTGCTGCTTATTAATGGAGATTTTGTTTAAATGAGGTTTGGTAATGAGAGGACAGAGATGAAGGAAGCAGTATGTATATGGGTGGCAGGTTAAAGTATTGATACATGCCAGTGAAGAAGGCAGGGCAACAGTGTAGGCTAGAGGTTCATCAATTACCGAATCCAAGAAACCCATGTACTCAAGACTATGATAACTCCAGGAATCCTAATAGCATAAGACCAACTTGTTATTACAGTGTATTTTTTTAATGTGATACATCTGCTCATATTATGATTATGCTCCCTAACAAGATCTTCTCCTTTTTTTTTTTGCATAACCTAAAATTTCAACTAAATTTTTGGCATCTGGTATTCATAGCTACTCATCTTCCTCTTCCTCTGATCAGTGATGAGTATCAAAATGAATACATTAGGAGTAAGTTCTTTATTATTTGATGCTGACACTTTTGCAAAATTTTCATTGTTCACTAAATCCTTGCCCTTCCAGAAGATATAAGATATATTTAATTCTTTGAGAGTGAGCTGGTCAGACAGTACCCGAACACCTTGAAAACAAGCAAGAAAATGGTAAAAACACTCTCTCCCATTCTCTGTTCTTTGTTGTGAAACTTTTCTTTCAAGCCTGGATATCTCCTTGATGCCAAAATTCTTTTGTGAATCCCTCACTGAATCCATATTATCTCAATCAGCACCCTGAATCAGATACTGCTTAGAATATGCTGGGAAGGTTGTAAAGACAATTTGGTCCAAAACATTTCAATAATCATGTATTAGGAGGCAAAAATCTCACTTCCTTATCACCTCCATAAATCGGTAACTCCTCCCTAAATCAATAAATTCTTGAGGAGTTGCCTATTATCAAAGACTGCTGCCTGGAAGATTTTTCCTTCTTGCGTTATAAATTTCTCCAGTGTTAACCTCCTTTCTCACTTACACTTTATGATTTGAATACTATATAACAGGCAGTACACTCTCAACGTTATTTTTAGGGCCCTGGAGTTTGGGGAGTTATACACCAACAAAGATTTTACTTCTATCTTTACAATTTCTACTCCAGAATAGGGTGAGCCTATCTTTGGGCCTTGAAGGAGCCAGTACTTTTAGTCATCTTCTGATATGTTCAGAAAAGTCATTTATTTCCAAAGAGCCCTCTCTTATCAAATGAGAATATTTGCTTTGCAATGTAGCTAACATGTTACCAGGAAAGCATGGTGTAGCCTTATATTCTACATAAGCTGTTTCATCTGCGACCTTCAAATTACTGTCATGAACTACTCTAAAATCTCCCAAACTATCAGAAAGTTGCTTTGAAACTCAGTCCTTCAATAATCTCTTTGTTTTATCTTTTTTTTTTCACTTCTTCAAAGACTCTACAACACTTTCTGCTATATCAAGATTCTAAATGGCAAACACCCTGCCTATGGCTTTTTAATCTTCTGCAACAATGTTTATCTAGTATTTCAAAAATATTACACAGTGCTCAAGTATCCTAGTGAGAACATCCAGAAGGAACAAAACTCTCATAAACCGTATGCACGGCACAGCTTATGATTTTTAGGCATATCCTTCTCTCAATAAGCGTCCATACCAAATTTTCTTCTATTGAATGAGTTTTTCTAGGCTTCTCTGGCTCATCTACTTTCTTCCCAGGATTTTACACTTTACATAAGATTTTCTCTTTTTTTTTAACTTAAAAATGAGGAGCCTGCGACTTCACTGGTGGTCCAGTGGGTAAGACTCTGCGCTCCCAACGCAGGGAACCCAGGTTCAATCCCTGGTCAGGGAACTAGATCCCATATGCATGCTGCGAATAAGAGTCCGCCTGCCACAACTAAAGATCCTGTATGCTGCAACGAAGATTCTGTGTGCTGCAACTAAGACCTGGCAGAGCAAAAATAATAAATAAACAAACAAATAAATAAATAAACAAACAAATGAATAAATATTTTTAAAAAGAGGAAGCTATAAGAATGATACTGCACAACCACAAATAGAAGATGCAATCCCATCAGAAGTACAGCTGAGATATGACGGTAGCTCACCATGCAACCTCTCATTTAGACTCACACAACTTAAATGTTTGCCCTTGCAAGAACGTCCGCTATTTGTTATAGCAGACATCAAGTTTTGGGAAAATTTCACAAGTTGTTATGGCAACTGGAAGAGTTAAGATAGTAAAGGATTCCTATGTGTTTTATTTCAGAGGTTTCTAAGTGAATTCTGAAACAAAGGTGAAAGGCATTTTGGATGAAGTTAATTTGACCTTCCCCAAATTCAAACAACTATTTGCAGCCCATATCCATATCAGAAGGAAAAATAAAACCCAAATGGTCCATTTTCAGTTCAGCCACTGAGAAGCTTGTCAGCAACTGGCTGGTGAGTAACTGGATGACCTGGATGATTTCTTCCAATCCTAAGAATTTTCAATACACTGACCTTTGATAATCCATATAATCTGATATCTTTCAAATGTAAGGATTATAGGACTATAAAAAGCTCTGACATTTTTCCATTTACTTCTTTAGTAGCCAAGACAGTATAAAAAAAGCATGCTGTCATATATTAACCCCAATGTCTTACCCTCCCCAAATTAGGAAAATAATATAGAAATAAAATTTAGGTTTATTCAATGAAAATTTTGCCCACATCTGCCATTCATGTTCTTTCAAATAGAATACATATTATTTAAGATGCCTTATTTATGGTAACTGCTCATTTTGCCATGATTATATTTGCTTATTTAATTTGTAACATACTTATATCTTCTTTTTTGCATAGACTATAAACTCTTAGAAATGATGAATTATATAAAATTCTCATTTCTATCTTTTAAGGCACCTATTCCATTACTGAACAGGGAGTCAACCTTAACAGTCCTTGGTTTCTTTGTTTGAAAAAAAACATGGTTTTTTGGACTGCATGATCTCTAATTCTCCATAAATCTAAAATTCAATGATTCCATCAATTATTTTAATCAATTTATTACTTTGTATGATTTTGAAAAGTTTTATAAGATAGAAGTTTTGAATCATGTATTACAGAAAATAATAAAATAAATTTATACTAAGGCTGATCATTTGCCTTATTTCTCAATGACAAAGGTAAACTACTGTTTTATATTCTGTTAACATTTGTTAGAGATGGTCTACATAAATCTGTTAAAGTGATTCACTCTTAGTAATTAAAATATGCCATAGCATCTTGTCTTCTATCAAGAGAAAGGGTAATTATTTAAAGGTATTAGGTATTTTTTAATGTTTTTAAGTACTTTATAAACAACATGCTATAATGCTGATCATTTAATAACTGATGACAAAGAATATCATTGAAAAATCTTCATAATTCAGCTCATATTATTTCTTTCAAAACCAATTCTCTGTAGGAAATAATGCCAAACAACAACACTATAAAATATGATGGTATTCTTTTCAAGCAAGCCTACTCAGGAATGATATTTTAGGTTGTTTTTTTTTTTCTTGCAATTGAATATAGCAGAAATTGATTGAATTTTTCTCAGTGCCTGTAGTGCAGCAGCTCAGCAATAATTTGCCAAAGGTCTGCAGTGGCTCTTAAGAAGGCATTTTATTTAACAACAAATGTGTAAACTTGATGTTATTCTATGCATTTCCTGTGGCTTTAAACCATGGCAATAGAGAAAATTGGAAGAGAGGGAAGTTATTAAGAAAAATAAAACTATATGATGTTCTTGTGAGTTAATTATTATGATATTTTAACTGGTGAGGCTTTTTCATCCTCAGACTATCCAAATAATTGGTCTTAATCTCTATGTTACACTTTTCATACATGTTATTATGCATTATGCCATTCTGCATGATTTAAGGGAAAGAATATATGAATTGAATTCTGTCTCCCCTCCCAAATTCACATGTTGAAGTATTAACCCTCAGTACCTCAGAACGTGAACTTTTTGAGACATAGGGTATTTAAAGAGGTAATTACGTTAAAATGAAGTCATTAGGATGGTTTCTAATCTTTATAAGAAAAGGAAATTTGGACACATACAGGTCTAGATGGAAGAAGATGTAAAGACATAGGGAGAATACAGCCATCTGCAAGCCAAGGAGAGGGCCAGGAACAGGTCCTTCCCTTCAGCCCTCAGAAGGAACCAGCGCTGCTGATAACTTTGATCTTGAAATTCTAGCCTCCAGCATTATGAGAAAATCAATTTCTGCTGTTTGAGCCACTCAGTTTGTCGTACTGTGTTACAGCAGCCTTAGCAAATTAATAGAGAAAGTAAAGCAATATTTGTATGATTAAAAAGGTTTTTAGAAACATCCAATAATGGATGAATGACAGAAATCCAGGTGGGACAACCTATCTCTAAAACATAACTGGATATAAAGTGTTGCAAGAAGGATCTCTGTGGTCAAAGTTGAACACCATTCATACAGAGAAACTGTAAGTGATCAAACAAACAGAACACAAAAAGAATGACATGGCTAAACTAGGGGAGCAAAAATAAAGATAGGACATAAGTGATTACATTTATTAAGCAAGAGGAGATTATGAAATTGAACTTAAAATAAATAGAAGTTTTACAAGTTCAAATGGGAAGATGATCGTACGTGGTTGTAAACATAGCAGGAATGAGGTTGTAGGCATGGCAGTGCAGAGTTCTGTGGGCAGTAATGAGCTGGAAAGTTTAGAGAAGAGAAACGTTGCAAAAGTTGGTAGAAGGTAGAAAAGTCGGGAGATTTGAAAAGTGCCAAATCATTTATACTTAATTTTGAAAGCAACAGGAAGAACACAACAATTTGGACCCAACGTTGAGCTTTCTAGACCTGACTCTAAGGAAGGTAATTCCACTGGCACTTTAGACAGAGCTGGTGTGAAGGGAGTACAGATTGAAAATGAGTCCCAGGCTTCCTGTCTTTGCAAATACTGAACTATGAAAACTTGCCAGTGGGAGAATTTTTCATTTCACTTATTTCACTTGCCTTTTTTTCTTAAAATTTGTTGAATGTCAAACATAACGAATACGCCTTAATTTTTTCATGTGTTCATTAATGTCTTGGACCGCTAGCTAAGGGGGTACATTACATTACTGCTGTGTTCCATTTCATTTAGCCTTGTATGGCGTTTGGATTTTTTGGATGGAAACTGATGAACATAAAGAGATTGAGGAAGACAGGATGATGGTCTGGATTAGAGTAGTGGTTTTTAGTGAACATGCAAATCTCCTGGAAAGTTTGCAAAGAAGAAACAAAAGAAAAAAGAAAGAAAGAAGAAGCAGATTGCTGGTCCGAGCTCCCAGAGTTTCTGATTTATTTGGTTTAGGACAGGGATCTTGAGAACTTGCAGGTAATGCAGATGCTGGTAGTTCCAGACAACTGAATTGGAGAATACTGAGTTGGAGAAACAGAACTAAGAATGGAAAGCAAAGTGGGTAGGAAGGAGCACTTTATAAGTAATCAGATTGCTTCAGTTTTGTTCGTTTGTTTGTATAATGGAGTGTACTGTGGGGTTTAATGGAATCTTCACTCACTATTCGTTCAGGAATATCGTCATTTTCTTCCTGCTTTTCTTCTTAATGACTCTATATCCTTTCATCTTTCTATCTTCCCTTTATTTTCTCCTTCCTCTTCCTCATGGAAGCTCTTACTTCTGTGCTTCTTTCATTTTACCTTCTTTTCCTAGATTTGTAATATTCAAAAGGAAGTGCCTCAAAAAATAATGTCTGTAAAATAAGAAATTCTATGTAAACTCACTTTTCTTACCCTGTGTTTTGGAAAAGAAATGTACTGTTATTCGTATCTAATTTGAAATTATTAACAATTGTATTAGTAAGCATGGATCAACTTCTTTTTTGATGATTACTTTTATTAGCTTAACAGATGCATACATCTAGATGTGTTTTTAAGAAATTGGTATGTAATCAGAAACACTTTATTTCAATCAAGGAAAATTATGCCATCATGTATCAGTATAATAATGCAGATTAAATAACATATTTAACAGTGATTATTATGTACTTCTGTGCCTTGTGGATACCTAGTTTGTACTTTTATGAACATATAAGAACATTAGCAGATAGTCCAGTGGTCTAGTAATGTGCATGGTATTTGATTCATGTGATTTTTTTTTTTAAGGAAAGCATTGCAATATTCAGAAGGGGTTTAAAGTAGTATAAATAGCTCTGTACTTCTGGTAAATTTCTGTCCTAAATCACAGAAAAATAAAGTAACATTGTAGATGTTGTCTATTTCATTCACGTTTAAAGTACTCTAATATTTTATAATTTTTCTCTACAATTCAAGATGAACTCTCTTCCAAAAAGTAAGCATTATCTGAAGTTCTGGCAGCATTTGGTGTTGTCAAAATAATTTTGTCACTCTCTTGCTTGTTATATATTACTACCTGACCAACAGATAATAACATTTCTGAGAAACAGTGAGTCCCTTGTAATTCAGTTAAGTTCAATTAGTCATAACAGCCCGTATGTTCTTGTAACAGGCAACTAGAAATAGAATCTACACAAAACTCTATAATTCATGTTTCTTCTGAAAAGAAATTCAAGGCAGCAAGAAATTATAGTCACAAGTATTAAATGCTTAATTCTCAGGCTATGTCTGTCTGTGATATTTATACCTAAGTGCGCTAAAATATTTATCGGTTTGAATTACCTGCATTGTCTGACATTAAACAGTGAGAAAGCTTACTTTATTTTTCTTGTATATATGTCATTATTAATTAAAGACTTCAGTGGGGACATGAGGAGTAGCCAGCTTTCAGTTATTATCTCTAAAAGCCAACAAAAAGCCTTAATTGGTAGTTGTGAAAAGATGTCTCATTAAATTGGGAACACCAGTAGTGAACTATTGGCTAACTGGATACATCAGTGTTGAAGCATTTTTCACAAAGGTTGTCTCTATTTCTTTATGGATGATTTGGGGTTATTCAAATTCAACACATAAAATAACAACTACAGTTTTGCTATTGATAGTATTTCAAGTCAATTCTATTTGACCTACTAATCAATTAATATCTTTGTCTAATATGGAAAAGATCCATGCTGAGATTTAACAGAAATTTATAATTACTATAAGACCTTTAGTAAAGTGTAATTGTGAACAAAAAATCTAACACCTTGGAGTCATTTGGAAGATTCAGTAATAACTCACTGCCAAATTAAAGTTGGGGCCTTTTAGATGCAACTATTAGCTTCTGGAAAACAAATGGAGGAGAAATAGTTAAGTGTGACCTTTGCCTAAATCAATTCAAACTCATAAGGAAAACATGGAGATGGTACTGGGGCTTGTCTTGCTCAGAGAACTCCAGTTGATAAACTACCTTCTATGAATTTTATTGTTCTTGCAGTTAAGGACCAGTACAAAGAGAATAGAAAATATTTCTAAATTATAGAGCCAGTATATCAAGATTCTAGGATATGTATCTTTTAACATGACCTCACCAAACTTTTTTCATCAGCTTTTTTTTTTTTTTTTTTTTTTTTTTTCTTTTTGTGGTATGCGGGCCTCTCACTGTTGTGGCCTCTTCCGTTGCGGAGCACAGGCTCCGGACGCGCAGGCCCAGCGGCCACGGCTCACGGGCCCAGCCGCTCCGCGGCATATGGGATCCTCCCAGACCGGGGCACGAACCCGTATCCCCTGCATCGGCAGGCGGACTCTCAACCACTGCGCCACCAGGGAGGCCCTCATCAGCTTTTTAGCAAGCTGTTTCATGGGGAATAACATTCTTTACTTAAAACTATTTGTGTTTGAATATCAATCACATCATTATCACCCATAAAGAGAAATGTGAAGACATTGCTTTTAAGCAACCTGCTATGCAAATGAGACAGAAACAGGACCATGTAACTCACCAGAATGTAAGAGTAATTGCTCAAATTTGGTAGGATATTTGCACTTTGTGGTAGAAAGAATAATGCCCCTTGAAAGATGTCCACATTCTATAATCCCCAGATCCTGTATTTGGTTACCTTAAATGGTATTCTAGTTTCCTAGGGTTTCCATAAACAATTATCACAAACTGGGGGACTCTGAACAACAGAAATTTGTTCTCTTACAGGTATGGGGGTCAGAGTCTGGAATCAAGGCGTTAGTGGGGTTGAATCCTTCTGGAGTCTGAGGGAGAGTCCTTCCCCATCCCCTCCCACTCTCTGTGTCTAATACTTTTCTGTTATTTATAAGGATACTCCTCATTGGAATTAGAGCCCACCCTAATCTATAATGATCTCATTTTGGGATATTTAATTACATCTACAAAGATCCTCATTCCAAATAAAGTCACATTCTGAAGTTCCAGGTAGACAAATCTCTTGGAGGCTACTGTCCAACCCACTGCACATGGCAAAGGAGACATTGCAGCCATGATTAAGTCTCTTGAGCTGGATAGATTATCCTGGATTATCTGGATGGGCCCAATGTAATCACAAAGACCCTTTTAAGGAAATGGGTAAGGCAGAAAAGGAGACGTGGCAGTGGAAGCAAAAGACAGAAAGGAGAGAGAGATTTGAAGATTTATACTGCTGGCTTTGAAGATGGAGGAATGGGCTAGGAGCCAAGGAATGCAGATGGCCTCTAGAAACTGGAAAAGACAGGAAACAGTTTCTCCTGCAGCCTCCAAAAGGAACACCGACCTACTGACATCTTGAATTGAGAACTTTTGAACTGCAGAACCCTAAAATAATGAATTTAAGCCTTAAAGTTTGTGGTAATTTGTTACAGAAGCAACAGGAAACAAATAACACCCTGTCTCTCAAATTCATATAATCAAGAAATATTTACACTCTACCTTCCTGTAGGAATTTTTATAAATTGTTAAGATTCAGATTTCTAAGCCACATGGATGATATACTTACAAATGATTACAAATTAGTTTGCTATTGAATTCCAAAATCATCTTTATAAGAATTTATTAGTAATGGAATTTTTTTCTAAATTCATCTTTCGTCGACACAAAATAAACACAGGATTATGAAAAATCTTAAATGCTCTCTAAGTATAATTTTCACGTGAAGAAATAAATCTGTTTGTATTTTATACTTATTAAAGATAGACCTGACAAATTCTTGTTGTCTGTGGATACCAATAACATGTTTCATCAAATTAGGGCACCTACATAATACTAACAGTTCTATTTAACTCCATGTTGCTCTCCAATGTAATGGTGTTTCATAATTAGAAAAAAATCCATTATACATCCACATCTGACACATTTTTACTCCACAAAAATTTCAATTTATTTGAGCACTAACATTGTAGCTGGCAACAATTTTGGAAAGTTTAGTGCTAATGCAAAAAAAGAAAATACCCTTGCAAAATTTACCACAATTGTTTACTTTCTGAAAATGAGCACTAAAACATTTGCATAACATCTGCACTGCTTGGAGGGTTGAAACACTAAAGCAATTAGCTCTGTATTCTATAATGCATGTTGCAACTCAAGCAATGGTGAAGTTGAGCCAACTTAATATTTAGGTAGAAAAGAAAGGCACTTTATTTCCCCTTTACTATTAGTTCTTCTTTAAACTGCCCGATCATGGTTAATGAGTTAAGAATCTTGTTTTCAAGATAATTCCAGGATACATCATTTTAAGAAAAAAATCTCTAAGGGACCTTCATTTAGTCTTTCTAATATGTGTGTGTTTACATCTATTTTATATACTTGAGTAGTACAAATTTTACACAGCAGTTATAGTGTAGTCTATAAAGCTGCATGTTTCCTATAAGAAATTATAAGGAATAATTTATAATAGCAATATGCCAGAATAACTATGTTATTCAAGATTAGATGCACTGACCAATACTTTTCAAATTCTAGATAAATATCAGTACCTACAATTTTATTTTTAGGAATATATGTTATCACTAAGTAATCATGTTTTATTTTGTTTTTGAATAATCATAAGATTCGACAATAGACTCCTGATTTGCAAATACATTTAAATTGGCAATTTAAAACTTATTATTAAGTCACATTAAATTCTGCATTAAAATCACCATGATTATATGTACTATACCTTAAATCATCACTATGTAGCTATGTACACTCCACAGGTGAACTTTAGTAATAAAAATAAAATATAAATGAGTGTTAAAAAAGGTCTGCTATATTGGAAAGACATGAGTCATCGCACAGCTGAACAGGGCAACGTTCAAACAATTCTGTAAAACACCTACAAATGCTAACTAAATATTAATTTGATAAAAGGTATTTTAATGCACGGCTATGCTTGCCAGAAAGGAAGGGAAGTGACAGGTATCAGCAATGCAGAGGTCAGTGAGAGCAAGAACGGTGGGTCTCAAGTTGATGAAAGAGGCAGGTAATCCTGTTTTGGTGGAGGAGGGCATGTAATGCAGAAGTGATTAGTTGGTTTTAAAACCCAAGCAGGGAAAAAGAAAAGGATGAGGGCTCTAGGTTGCCAAATGGGGAGTTAAAATTGAAACCTCTGCAAAAAGCTGGGTTCCTGAAAGGGCTATAAACCCTACACAGAAAAGACTCACACATCTGTCTACCATGGGCAAAGTAAGAAAGCTTGACTAAGCCATGTGTCAATGTTCAAAAGCAGTAAAATACAGTAACCTTCCCTCGAGACACTGATAACCACAGTCCTGGCTCTGTCAGGTTTGAAGTTTGAATTTTCACTCCCTACAAGGGCTTGTGGAGGAGGAAACCCAACATCCATAGGTTGGGTCACATTGTTTGGTGGATTATCAAGTGCTTCCTCTGTATCCAGGGACCTTTGGAGGGCATCCACACTGGACACACATAATAGCACATTTCTGAGTGCATCTACATTCCTCTTTCCCCAAATCCCTTGTTATTGGAACCTAATCTTGCTCCAAGTGCCTGAACATCCAGCATTTCACGCTCAGGTCATCTCCCTTTCCAGGCAAAGTGAGTAACTAAATGTGCTAATCAAGGCTGATACTGAGGGGGGAATCATTCTGTTACTGTCATCTTGAAGCTGGTACCTGCTATGAGACAGAGTTTTCTCTAAACCAGGTTCACATATGCCCCACTTCAGTAAACAGGTCACAGGGAAGTCCCCTGGAGATTCCAAGACTGATTGTGGAAGCAGTTGTCATCCAGCATTGTGGCAGAAGGAGGCAAGCTGAGAGTTCTACTACAACTTTGTTTAGCTTTAAGACTGACTTATCATGGATGCCGTTTAGACCATTTCTAAAGGACCATGGAGTGCTTCTCAGCACAGGCAAATCTGTTCTAAGTAGAGCAAATGAGAAGCAGGTGATGCTGAGCAGGTTTGCTTGCAAAGACACCTAGAGTTTTATGATTTGGCATTTAATCACTCGGGTGACTCAGTAGAAAAGGAAGAACGTTTCTCAAAAGTACAGTAGTTCAGGCCTTCCCTGGTGGCGCAGTGGTTGAGAGTCCGCCTGCCGATGCAGGGGATGTGGGTTCGTGGCCCGGTCAGGGAGGATCCCACATGCTGCCGAGCAGCTGGGCCTGTGAGCCATGGCCGCTGGGCCTGGGCGTCCGGAGCCTGAGCTCTGCAGCGGGAGAGGCCACAGCAGTGAGAGGCCCGCAAAGTACAGTAGTTCTTTGGAGAAGAAGGCATGGCATTGTGCCAAAACCCTACGTGCAGTTGATAGGGTTCAGATATAAGTGCCTGACCAAATGTGCATACAATACGCTGTCCATGGACACACACAGCAACCAATCCTATCGACTCAATGATAAGGCCCAAATGTTAAAGCTGCTGACGTTCCAGTGTGAATCAGATAGGAACTTTTGCTTTTTTCTTGTTCTGTGTTCAAATTAAAGCATGGCATTTTATTCTGCACATAAATATCATGTGTAATATCCTTAATTTTAGAGTTTGTTTCTTCTAAAATCCAAAAAGGTCTAACAAGAGGTGTGTGCCTTTTAAAGTGGTAGTGACATATAGTACATCTTTCTTTATTATGTAAAAATAATATCCAGATTATTCCAGACTATTGTAGCCCTCTTCTTTGCACAGAAACTATATTTTCATGAGATGAAAATATAGGCCCAATATTTTCATGGGATTCATTTGTCTCCTCTAATCTTATGACATTTTCTATTCTCCAGGATCCAGCAATAAATAGAATGATTTGGCTTCATGTTATTTTAGTGATGGGAACAATTCAGTTTCTTTTGACTAAACTGTGGACAGAGTCATAGATCGATGCAAGCCTGTGACAGCACAGTGAATGGAGGTGTACTGCTGGGCTTGCTAGGTATAAACCTCAACAACTTCTAGTGTGTTTTCAATACTTGTCAAGAGGCGCAAACAAACATTCACCAAATCACTGGCTGTATACCAGATGCCGAAGCCTGTTTATTTACTTTGGTGCAAACAGATGGCATCTAGAGCAACAGCTTCAGCTGGAGTCACCAGTGAATTAAGCTTAGAAAATCCACTGTTGTTCTCTCTCATTCCTCCATCTGCTGCACTTACAAATACTGACAATTAAATGGAAATGTGGTAAAAACTGTGACTACCTCTGAATTAGTTTAATCCTTATGGTAATAATGAGATCTCCACATAGCCAAGATATGGAAGAAACATAACTGCCCATCAACAGATGATTGGATAAAGAAGATGCGGTATATATATATATACGATGGAATACTATTCAGCCATAAAAAAGAAAGAAATTTTGCCATTTGCAACAACATGGATGGACCTGAAGGGTATTATGCTTAATGAAATACATCAGATAGAGAAAGACAAATACTGTATCTTTTCATTTATATGTGGAATCTAAAAAATAAAACAAATGAACAAATATAACAGGAGGAAACAGACTCACAGATACAGAAAACAAACTAGTGGTACCAGAGTGGTCAAGTCTGGTGGGGCACAGCAAGATAGGGCAAGTGGATTAAGAGGTACAAACTACTAGGTATAAAATAAATAAGATACAAGGATGTAATGTACAGCACAGGAAATATAGCCAATATTTTATAATAACTTTATATTGAGTATAATCTTTAAAAAGTATCAAATCACAGTGTTGTATACCTGAAGGTAATATAATAAGTCAACTATACTTTAATTTTAAAAAAGTTCAGGGCAATAGTTTTCCAAAGGTGATGCTATAGCTTATGCAAACTGAGTCAGAATTTAACAAAAAACTAGAATATATTTATAACCATTGAAAAAATTGGATAAGTAAGATAAATCACTTAAATTCTACTAACAAGCCAAACAGGTGGTTTGGACCTTAAAATAACATATAATCATCATCTTGCAAGCATTCATCCAATGATTATGAATACACACACACACAAATACACACAAGTATCTGCAACTTGCCTTATGAATCTTGTATAACTTTTATACCAAAGACAGTAGGAAAAAGAAAAATTATATTCCGAAGTCAAGAAAAATGTAAGTATAAAAACTGTAAATATTAGAATATTAACAAACGTAAGCCAGCAAATCACATTTGTAAAACCTAATCATATAGGATTTATCCCAGTTAAAATATGTAACAATTATTTGACATTAGGAAATACATATTTTGCTACATTAACAGAATATTATCTTAATCAATGCAAAAATGCATTTAATAAAACTGGACTCTATCCATGATAAATACTCGTAGAAGTATGGAATAGAAAGAAACATCTTTAACCTGATTAAAAAAATCTGTAGTAAAAATTCTATAATTAAAATATCTATAGTAAACATTGTATTTCATGCTGAAATATTAGAAGCACAGCAGCCACTGAACCAAGTTTCTGCCTCACTTCAGAACTCTCGCTTGCCCTGATACACAAACATTCACCATAGTGATAATCCCCATGTTATGTTATTTTAGAACTTGAGGAAATTTAAAGTATGTGTATTTCAGCCTCTTTATTTTACTGTGAGGAAACAGGTCTGAGTGGGCTTAAGTGACTTGTCTAAATTTATTCAACTAGTGATGAGTGGAACCTTGACTGGAAGCCAGTGTTCTGTGAAAGGAAAAAAAAAGCCAGCTAAAAACATGCTGGTTTGGGTCAGCACACACACACATACACACACACACAACACACACACACCAATTATAATGAATCTTGTTTATTAATTGTTCAATATTTATTTAACAATGAGTATTAAGCCCAGAATTAACCTTAGTCACTTTTGTCTCAAAATAATAAAAGAGAGATGGAAATGTATAAAAAAAGGGAATTTATTAATAAAATGATATAACACCAAATTATGCTAGTAAATGTATTTTATTATATGGGAAAAATGTAAAAAAAAGAAAAAAAAGGAAAATCACTTTTGTTAAAGTTCTATATAAAATTTGGGTGGTCTAAAAGGTTATCAGTTTTGTTGACATAAAGCTGAGAAAAATAAAGTGCAAATTTCCTGGAAATCAGAAACTCAAAATATTTCATCGGAAGCTATTTACTACTTTAACTATTTGGCAGAAATGAATATATTACATGCTCAAAACAGCTTGAAGAACGAATAAAAATAAGTTTGAGGTATATCTTTTGTAAGTTATCTCTAAATGAAGGCTGTTGTTATTCTATTTTCTCAGTTGATTCCACTGTCTTGATGGAATGAATAGCTAGGGTTGGGAGATTACACAATTTGTTTAAGATGCTAGAAACCTGAAAATGTATGTGAAATCTCCTGAATTTTAGTACACTGAGCAGGTCAAATAAAATCCATCCTCAGGCCTACTATCATACAATTTGTAACCTCTCCTTTAGACTATGAGAGAATTAAATTAGTACTCATGACTTAATGAGCTTCTTATTTATATACTGTATCCTTTGCAAAAATCATACTGGGAACCTGCCTCATTTCTCCTTTCCCTTTATTTTATTTTATATTTTATTCGTTCATTTATTTTGGTTTCAAGAGAGGCGACCTACAAATCATGGTTCTTATTGAAGTTTTTTGAGAAATATTGAGATAGACGAAAACACAAGGGATTGATGTATGTGTAAATGGTACAGAAACGGGAGAGAGAGGAAAACTAAATAATTGACGCAAAGCAAAATTGCACTGAACACTTGTTAAAAGTGTCAAGGAAGACTGTTTTCAAGACTATTGCAATAGGGTCAAGTCTCCTGCTCAAGACTCCTGTAGAAGAAGAGAGATTGAACTCAACTCGGCTGGAGAGGAGGAAGGACTTTTAATTGCCAGAGTTAGTTTATGGAAAAGCACTAGAGGACCTCAGCGGGGAGTTTGGTCAACGTAAGTAGGTCACCCTGGCTTGTTAATTGTCACTTACTAACAAACTTGGGCTGCTGCTCCCCCACGGAGACTGGGAAGGAGGTGTATTATCTTAGATGACTACATTTCAAAGGGGTAGCTCCCAGGTCTTTGAGCAAAATGTTTCTGGGTTGGAGAAGATTTCCATCTCAAAGGGGCAGAGAAAGAATTTACAATCACAATTGTTCTAAACGAAATTTTCTAAGGGAGGTCAGGGCCTATCCTCAGGAAGAAACCTGTCGAAAGTTAGTGAAGATAAAGGAACAGTTAAGCCCATCTTGGTCACTGATAACCACGATGGAAGTGGAGATTATGATTATCTTCGCGGAGTATATTAGGTGCTTTAAATTTCCAAGGCAACTAATTTGAACAATAGGGAGATATGAATGGATGAGAACATGTTCTGGTTTACTGAAAAAGAGCCTGACTAATTTCACCAATTAATACACCGGACTAATTATTATTTGTGGGATCTTTGCTAGGGAAGAAGGGTCTTAAAATGTAAACTGGGGGTTAGGTAGGGACTAGGGGGCCAACAGAGGAAAAGGAAGAAACAGATTTTTTTAGTTTAAGTTGTACTTACACTATTACTGAGATTCACATGGCTTCTAATCAGAGAATGTTTCAGATATATATACATATATATTTATTTTATGTATGTATTTATTTATTTTTTACTTGAGAGTTAATCATTTAACTAGGTTGAAGGTTTTCCATAGAAAGTTTCAACTGACTCCACTGAAACTGAATTGGGCCCCATCCTCCCAGGGGGCACAGCATGAAATGCGACACAGATCCAGTCCTCCACATGGTTTTTAACATTAGATGAGATACCATAAAGAACTGACCCCTATTTTCTAGGTTTTGTACTTATTAAACCCAAAAAGCATAGCTCAATGATATAACTAAAATCTTATTCACTTTCATTTCCCAAGTATAGGTTTCCCTACTATCCTATAGTAGAACATTTCTATGAAGCCTTTTAGAAGCCAAAATGGCATAAAGCAAAAGGCAATTACCTAAGGACACATCTTGCTAGGAGGCATAAAATAAATCAAGATACAGCACAGATGCTCACAGATGCAGTTCGAAGTTACGGTGGCTTGATGCTAAGATGCTAAGTGTAGTTCCCTGGGAAGGAGATTGGAGGTGCCACTCTCACGGTTTGGGGTGCATGCTGCCTCTACATCAGCTGCTACAAGACGAACCCTGAATGCTATTTTCACTTTTCACCATTTTTTGTAAAAACAAAAATCCTCTTCGGATTTCTTTTGATTATCAAAAACAGGTACTAATGTACTAATGTAGGTTTTTTGTGAAAGTGAAGTGGTGTATAGCGAACTTTTGAAAAGCAGAGAATACCCATACATAAATTCCTCCCATGAGAGTTGGGGACTTTTTTGTAAGAGCATTAACTTTTTACAACACCAGGGAATTATGCATTGCACAGCACAAATGATGTATTAAACCCTGGTGGATTAGGAGTACTGATGCACTTTTTTAAAGTGCCATATTGTTCTATTGGATAAGTTGGGCATTGGGAGGATGGAGATGTACAATTCAGCATTGATTTCAGCTTCTTTGTACAACTGGACAACCAGAAGGATATATTGTCAAAATTCAAACGGAACTCACTGTGGCATGCTAAATCATTTTAGTAACTGTATTTACTTTGTATAATATGCTGCCACATCTTTTGAATAGTGTTCCTTTTTTAAAGTTCACAGGGTCTTGGGCTTCCCTGGTGGCGCAGTGGTTGAGAGTCCGCCTGCCGATGCAGGGGACACGGGTTCGTGCCCCGGTCCGGGAAGATCCCACATGCCGCGGAGCGGCTGGGCCCGTGAGCCATGGCTGCTGAGCCTGCGCGTCCGGAGCCTGTGCTCCGCAACGGGAGAGGCCACAACAGTGAGAGGCCCATGTACCGAAAAAAAAAAAAAATTACGGAGATATAATGGAAAGCATAGTGACTATAGTTAATAACACCGAATTGCATGTTTGGAAATTGTTAGAAGAGTAGATTTTGCTTTTCCTGTGGGAGCCGCCGGATTGAAGGGAGCGTGGCCTTCTCCTCTCCCCGCCATGGCGTGTGCTCGTCCACTGATATCAGTATACTCTGAAAAGGGGGAGTCATCTGGCAAAAATGTCACTTTGCCTGCTGTGTTCAAGTCTCCCATTCGACCAGATATTGTGAACTTTGTTCACACCAACTTGCACAAAAACAACAGACAGCCCTATGCTGTCAGTGAATTAGCAGGTCATCAAACCAGTGCTGAGTCTTGGGGTACTGGCAGGCCTGCGGCTCGAATTCCCAGGGTTCAAGGTGGCGGCACTCACTGTCTGGCCAGGGTGCTTTGGGAAATATGTGTCGTGGGGGCCGCATATTTGTGCCAAGCAAGACCTGGCGACATTGGCACCGCAGACTGAATACAGTGCATCTGCTCTGCGCTGGCTGCCTCAGCTTTACCAGCGCTGGCCATGTCTAAAGGTCATCGTATAGAGGAAGTTCCTGAACTTCCTTTGGTAGTTGAAGATAAAGTTGAAGGCTACAAGAAGACCAAGGAGGCTGTTTTGCTTCGGAAGAACGTTAAGGCCAGGAATGATATCAAAAAGGTCTACAGCTGGCAGCGAATGAGAGCTGGCAAAGGCAAAGTGAGGAATCGTCGCCGTATCCAGCGCAGGGGACCCTGCATCATCTATAATGAGGACAGTGGTATCATCAAGGCCTTCAGAAACATCCCTGGAATTACTCTGCTTAATATAAGCCAACTGAACATTTTGAAACTTGCTCCTGGGGGGCATGTGGGACATTTCTGCATTTGGACTGAAAGTGCTTTCTGCAAGTTAGAGGAGCTGTATGGCACTTGGCGTAAAGCTGCTCCCCTCAAGAGTAACTACAAGTTCCCCATGCACGAGATGCTCAATACAGACCTTAGCAGAATCTTGAAAAGCCCAGAGATCCAAAGAGCCCTCCGAGCACCACGCAAGAAGATTCACTGCAGAGTCCTGAAGAATCCACTGAAAAACCTGAGAATCATGTTGAAGCTAAACCCATATGCAAAGACCATGCACCGGAACACCATTCTTCGCCAGGCCAAGAACCACAAAATCCAGATGGATAGGACAGCAGCAGCACTAGAAGCCAAATCAGATGAGAAGGGGATTCCAGGCAAGAAGACTGTGGTGGGAAAGAAAGGAAAGAAGGCTGTTTGCGTTAAGAAGCTGAAGAAGCGAAAGAAGGCTTTGGTGGGAAAAAAGTCCCCAGTGACCAAGAAACAAGCAGCTGAAAAGAAGCCCGCTAAAAAGAAGCCTGCAGAAAAGAAACCCACCACAGAGGAAAAGAAGGCTGCTGCATACAGTTAAATTTGTTTATTCGGTAAAGGTCAACTCACTTCGGACAGCTAATTTTGAATAAAGACCTGATCAAAGGGAAGTGAGAAACATGAAAAAAAAAAGAGTATTTAAAAGTTCTCATGCCAGAAAAACAAATTTTGTAACTACGTATGATGACAGATGTCAACTAGACATATTGTGGTGATCATTTCACCATGTATACAAATAGCAAATCATTATTTGTACACCTGAAACTAATATAATGTTATAGGTCAATTATACCTCAATTTAAAAAAAGTGAAAAAAAATTGGTTTAAAAATTAAAGAAAAATCTAACACAAAGCTGAAGTTATTTTAGATGATCTGTTTGTTAAATTTTTAACTGAAAACTTTAAATACATCTTAATTTCAATGTGTTCGTTAAATACTGAATCCTGACAGGCACTATTTTACTGTAAATATTTTTCCTTGGCCAAATATGTGTTTACCACCTTGTACATCAGGCTCAATTCTATAATAGAGTCTCTTTTCAAAGTAAAGAATGCAATGAGCTTTCTTAAGAGACTCAGCTTCTCTAGCCTTGCGGGTTTCACAGTTATAAACAGCTAGTGGTAGAGGGCACTGCTGTTTTAAATAATAGTGTTGTGGGTCACATTTTCAATTCTTTTGTTAGTTTGTTTTCTGACCAACAGCCTTGCTTCTATGTGGCCTGATCTAATTTCTTCCAGATTATAAATCAATACAGATTAACATGACTGATGCAAGAAACCAGAATGAAAAAAACTGAAGTTACCATATAAGTCTATAAACTGAGATTTAATTACAAATGTGCTGTCCTAATTCAATGCAGAAGGACTCGACGGAAAAGACAGAGCAACACACTCTGCCACTGGATATTAAGTAATCGAGTAAAATGTTATTTCATTAGTCCTTTTACCTATTCCTTAATTATGAATAAAGGTGACTTTTAAATTGTAAAAATTGGAAAATTATACATGATTTGTTAATTTAGGTTAACTTTTTTTTAACATCTTTATTGGAGTATAATTGCTTTACAATGGTGTGTTAGTTTCTGCTGTACAACAAAGTGAATCAGCTATACATATACATTTACCCCCATATCTCCTCCCTCTTGCGTCTCCCTTAACTTTTGACCATCCCTTTATTTAAATCTACAAAATTAACTCCCCTTTCATATCATTCCCACCTTTGGATGATCAAAATCATAATTTATGTTGTGGAGATAGTAAAACAACTTTTCTCTCTCATTACCTTCTATTCTTTTTATTATTTACATTGTATTTTTAATTTTTTTTCTCCCAGCTTTTATTGAGACTTAATACTTTATATTACCCGATTACCAGGCTTATTCAGGCTGGTTACCTGGAAGGATTTTGCCTAATCCCAAAGAACAAGGGTGAGAAGTAAGAGAAAATATTATGCATAGACATGTATGTAGAGCTCTTCCTGGAAGCAGAAAGGACTCATGCCTCCCCAGGGAAGTAGGAGAAATACCATCACTCAGCACGTGAACATCAAGACACACAAAGCACGTGTAGCGCAGAGCAAATGGAGCGACTTGAGGGATGGACCGCAATAAGGCTGCAGGAACTGAAGAGCATGCCACCCATTTTCCAAAAGAAATTTTCAGACTTCTTAATACATTTTTGCCTTAATCACCTTTAACTTCACAGTAAAATACCCTTGGAAAACATATCATTCATCTTTACATGTATTTATAGCTCAAATATGTATTCAGAATTTTCCATTAAGAATAATATACTATTCTTACTTTGCCTGAATTCACACAGGAGTAATTCTCTACAGAACTACACTTCATTTACTTTTTAAGTGTATAACTCTGGAAATGATTTGAATATAATGAAAATGCTATTAAATACACTTTTTTTGAACAGAGTAATAAACCTCACTCACTTTAATAATCAGAATGTAACCCAGTCATTCATCTTGGAGAACACAGCATGTCTAGTATAAAAGGTAACGGAGCTCTGACTATGCCATTTCTCCTATTTTAATGTCAAACCAAATCCAGGAAAGAATTATAAGTTATGACACGTACATTGTTTGCTAAAACCAAACTCACAGCACTATATTTATGCTCTGGGTGCAAAAATCCTAAATGGATAGAAGGATAAGAGTGGCTTTATTTTACAACTTTACTGGTAAGAATTACATAAAAGATATGTAAAAATGGAAATTCTAAGACATCTTGGGGAATTATAAAGAAAAGTACATAAAATTATAGTGTGAGGAAGTTTGAGGAACACGTTTTGTGTTACTGAACGCTGGCAGGACTCTGATTGAAGGGTGGAACTCATTCAGGCCTCCTCCATTACAAAATAATAGTTACTTTTCTTTTGCTTTTGTTTAAAGCTCCCATATGAATACGCTTGGGGGAAAGCATTATTCCTTTTAGAATACTACTGAGATTTGAAGATTCAATGGTTCAAAGAATGTGGGGGTTAATGCAAAAAAAAGAAAAAAAGATATCTTTTAAAAAAGACCATGACTTGTCTATTCCACAGTCTAATCTTAATCTCCCCCCAAATTAAGCCTATTCCTGTGTAATATTCTCTTAACTTGAATACCGTCATCTAGAAACATTCTCCATTAGAGTTAAGACTTCCTTAGCATCACATGGACTGATTGCTTTCATTTCAAAAATAATATAGTTAATCGCATTCTTATTTTAAAAAGAACCCCTAAATTTCTAAAACAACCTGGTTGCATTCATGTTAGATACTCCTGTGACCCTTAGTTATTACAAACATATTATGAATTATATGTAA
The DNA here is from genome assembly GCF_964165515.1 of Mesoplodon bidens. Classification (NCBI taxonomy): domain Eukaryota; kingdom Metazoa; phylum Chordata; class Mammalia; order Artiodactyla; family Ziphiidae; genus Mesoplodon; species Mesoplodon bidens. The sequence continues at coordinate 79,023,654 of NC_138169.1, read as the reverse complement.
TTAGCTGCACTTACATTCTGCACTGCTGCCCAGACCGGAAACTGCAGGATCAGCTTTGATTCCACTCAGTCTCAAACCTGCCCGATTCTCTGTCTTAATTTGCATTCAGAACACCACCGCGTTTGACCTGGATTGTTTGGGAGGATCCATGACTTTAAGCTCTTTATAGAGGTCGTGCTCGAGGCACAAGACCACAAGACATGGTTTGAATTAAGACCAGGTTTGGGTTTGCTGAACACTGTAAGGCAGTGGTTTTCAACCTTGCCAAAACATTGGAAGCACCTGGGGAACTGTAAAAAAACATGTTGATGCCTGAATCCCACCCGCAGAGATGATGATTTAATTGGCCAGAGAGCATTGCAAAAGTTCCCCAGGTGATTCTACTGTGCAGCCAGGTTTGGGAACTACTTCTCTTAGCTGAGCATTGTCTTGCAGAGAGGAATGTAAGCACGACTGGATTTTGAGAAGGTATGTGGATGAGAGAGGAGAGAATCTGAAATTTTTGAGAGGCAAAGTTGTGATGATTAGTACAGGAAGATGAAATTTTTAGGGAAAATTAAAACAGATGTTGGAAAGGAACATCAGGCAGTTGCGCTGTACTGATGTGTCATATGGTGCTCTCTTCTATGTTCTCATACTCAGTAAATGCTCTGCAGTGTTGGTTACTTGGGGGATGGCTATATGTTGACTGAGATAACGTTCTATCTCTACCAACCTACCACCCACAAGTCGGGGGGGGCCCTTGACAGTCCCTCCACATTCTATTTTAATTCCCTAGTTAACTGTCAGTCTCCTGCTTTAATTTGAATCACTTTGAGATGATTTTATCTTTTTCATCACTGTGAAACATGGTAGCGTGCCTGATAACTATCTAAAATTCAGCAAATGTTTGTTGAATGAATATTGAATGATGACCAAGTTGAATGAATAATTTAAGATTACTTTTGCGATTACTTCAGTCTTTTTAGGCAAATAAACAAAATATTCCCACACAAATACTGACTTTTCTTCTTTCTTGCCTTAGAGTTTTAAATATTAAGATTCCCCTTTAAAGTCTCAGACGAACTCTTTCGAGACCCAGGACTCAGCTGGGGGCTCCTTTATCCCTTTAAAGAAGCTTCTGAAAGAGGTAATATGAAAAGTGACATCAAGGATAATAAATATACTGTGAATTCTAGGAGAGAGTTGCCTTGATAAAGCCTCTCAGACTTAAGTAGTTCATCTTGGCTATCTAAGAGACGTTACCTAAGAGTACTTCTGCCCTTGGGAAGAACCATATGTATGATGTTAAAAGATTAGTGTGACAGTGCCAGCTTATCTGAGGAAAAATTCTCCTTCAGAGCCAGCCAGGAAATATCCTTACTGAGATATAATCGAATAGCCCCAAATTCTGATTTAACAACAGGTTTGCTTTGTTCTTCTACTTTGGGCTTACCCTGACCGTTCCAGCTGATTGTCTTCTATTTTATTCTAATATTCCCCCTATTTTTACACTCTATCCTCTTTCTCGTCACTCTCCCTCTGACATATTGATGAATTCTCCTAGTCATCTCTAGAACCCACATTAACCCTTCTAACAGATGACCGTTTCACCCTGTGCTAAAGTCTTCTCTTTTGGGTGTCATGAGTTCCAGTAGTTCACCTTCTGCACTCCACTGTTGTCATCTATTGACCTGAAAGCCGCTCACCTCCACCCACAAAGTGAAGACTTTGGCAACAACCTTACAGTTCACAACAACACCTCTCATTTTCCTGGACCACTGTTGCTACTCAATTGTACTTTTGGTCCATAACAGCTTTCATTTCCACCTCATGCTTTAGATAATCTCTGGTCACAAACTCCTATGCTTTAATCCCACTGAATTTATCCTTCACCATAATTTGGAACTCCTTTCATCATTCTCTTCTGTCCCACTATTTTCTCCTACTGATGTAACTGGCTTTCTGTTCTATCATTTCAACAACTGTCTTGTTTTTATACTCAGTTGCCTCCATATCGTATCTTTCAGTTAGAACCAATCATTCCAACTCTACATTTGTCCACTCTCAATTGTCTGATACAGCAACCAGTAGCCACATGGTCCATTTGGCACACGAACTATGACTAATCTGAATTGAAATATGCTGTATGTGTGATATACACACCAGAATTCACTGACCTAGTATAAAAAGAGAATGTAAAATCTCATTAATTACCTTGGTTGTGATAATCAATTCACAATGTGTATATATATATATACATACCTATATATAAAATCACTTTGTACTCCTTAAATATATACAATTTTTACTTGTCTATCATACCTCAATAAAGCTGGCAAGAATTTTTTTTAATTACAAATATGGCTTGCATGTGTGGTCTGCATTATATTTCTGTTGAGCAATGCTGATTAACATGTGTCAAAGAATTCATGTCCTTCACTGTCAACTCCTGAGCATTGAGCTTGGTGAGAGAAGTTATACAAATATGTGTATTTCTAACCTAAAGTGTCCACTTCTAGCCTAAAATGACCATCACTACTCCTCAGACAACCTTTAACTTGTCCCCAGAGAATGCGAGCCCTAAACTCTCTCTCACAATTCATACAACAAATGTGTACTGAGTGCCGACCATGCCAGTCACCAGTTTAGGACCCGAGGATGGAGCAGTGAACAAGCGATAAGAGTCCTTACCCTCGTGGTGGAGTCGGACAAAAAACAAGGCACGTTAGGAAAATATGTAGTTTGTTACACAGATCGAGTAGCTCTAGGCTAAACTGAAAATGTGATTCAGGCAATTGGGATAGAAGGTGTCAATGGAGGAACACTGCAGAACTTGTAGACAGTGTCCTGAAAAGGCCTCAGTGAGGATGTGGCATCTGGAGGAGTGAAGAAGCTGAGCTATGATTCTTGGGGGAGGAGCCTTCCAGGGGGAGGAGCCTTCCAGGGAGAGGGAACATCGAGGGCAAAGTCCCGGCTGAGAGTGAAGCACAGCTAGAGGCCTGGACAAAGGCCTCTGTGGCAGGAACCAGGGCGCCAAGGAGAGAGAAGCAGATGGCTCAGTGAGTTTCTGAGTGAGGAGGGCTGTGGGGGGCAGAACACAGGCAGATCAAATAGGTCACCATGTGGACTTTGGCTTTTCTGTCAAATACTTGGAGGGTCTTGTCCAGAGGGGTCATGCGATCAGGCTTAATTTTAACATGACTCTGGATGCAGCACTGAGAAAAGAGAGAAGAGAGGTGAGGTTACAAGCAGGTAGAATGGTTATGAGACAACTGCAATAATCCAGGTGAGAGGTGAGGGTGGTTTCCACCAGGCTGGTAGCAAAAGAAGTGAAGTGCCTTCTCGACAGAGGTAGTGAAAGCCTCTTGGCTGAAGTGCTTCTCTGTGTCCAGGTAATTTACCTACACCCCAACTCAGCTTTCCCTTTTTCCTTTTGTCAGAGGAAGCGTGACCTCATCCCCTCATTCGTTGTCTGGATCCAGTCCACTTCCTACCAACCACTGTTGTCTCTAACATCTTTCCCTATTGGTTCAATAACTAAACTTAAGAAAATGAGCTCTCCCTCAAGCATTCACTGTCTTCCCATCTCATTGTTAGCTCTATTCTTTTTCTTCCTTTATAATTCCTGTCTCCAGAATCTCACCTCACCATTCATCTCTCTACTGCAAAGTGGCTCTAGTTGCCATCACGACAGGAAAATCCTTTTGACCTTCTGATTTGGAACTTCTTAGATAATTTAAAGTCCTCATTTTATTGGACATCTTTGTGGCATTTGATAATATTGATCATTCTCTTTTGGAATTTGGACTTTCCTCTGTTTATGTTTCCACTGGTCTGTTAAACACCGGAATGCATAATCATATTTTACTTAACTTTGGTCTCTAATATCATGTATATAATTCAATTTTATGTACCTGGAACTCATAAACATATATATATACATATACATAAACAAATATATAAATAAACATTTATATATAAAATAATATACATACATATATACTATTTATATATATAATGGTTAATTTTATAAGAATATTTAATCTCAGTTTCTATAGAGACTACTCTTTTCCTTTGTTCTTTTATTTCTGTCATTGGAAGAATTCAGCCTTCTCAATGGGTCTGTGGTACCTGTCTCCCCAAAATTAATGGAATTGTTTCCCTTTGCTCATAAATAAGTTTCAAAGACAGAGACCTCCCTGCTTTCAAGGAAAGAGGATCCAGGGTTTTCGTTGCTAATGATTTTGGTCTCTAGGCTTCAAGGTCTATTGTAAAATAAAAGGAGTTAGCTTTCCCCCCTGCTCTGTGTATGGGTAAGGAGTTATAAGGAGTCATAAGGCAGATTGGCAAGGGGGTAGGTGAGGGAGAAGCTGCCTGGGAAACGCTGGGTTAGTGGATCAAGAGACCCCACTGGGCACTGAGTGAGGACCCAGAACAATGAATCTAAGTCCTGCAAACAGCCGACCGACACCAGCTTTGCAGTGTGTGAGAGCCTCCCAGTCGCCCCAAGACCTAAGCCTTTTTATCCTTAGGAGTATCTCACCAGTTGTCTGTGTAGTGGGATGTGGCCCTAGTCTGAATACCCCAGGGGGACCACACTTCAGTGCTCAGGATACGTGTCAGCGCTAAGTGTGGAAGGCAGCGGAGAGGCGGGACTGACATCAGGCACAGGGGTGCATGGGGCTGCAGGTGTGGAGGGGAGGAGGCCCCGCTCTGAGGCCCGAGGGGCCTGAAGGGGGAGCTCTCGCCGGTGCGCTGGTTACTGATGACAGTTCTGTCTGGATGGGCCTCTTCTCGTCATCGCTGTCCAGATTATGCCTACCTCACATTTCATGGATGTTTAGCTACAAATTCAAATGTATGGGTTCTCCAGGGCATACGGATAACAGAAACAATTTTAATAAAGGGGATGTTTGCACATAATGGATTACAACAGATATTCAAATCACTTTATAAAAGAAAAAGGTTACCATGTTTCTAGTACTTGATATGAACTTAATTGGTTTTACTAATTTATCTAAAGAAAAAATAATGTGTCAAGCATAAAGGGAGACTATTCAGGAAAGGCAGAATGAAAAGAAAAAAAAAAAACAGCTAACAAAGTCTGTGGTTTTTCATATACTCTGGGTGAGGAGACAACGTAAAGACTTATTTCTGTGCCACAGAGAAAAGCTTTCTATCTGATGAAGACAGAAGCATGAGTTTTTCTCTGGATTTCTCTTTTTCTGCCACATTTTTCCCTGATGGCCACTGATCATTGTGTATCCAGAGTGAAGAAGATGATAAAAGCCAATGTGACTACATGACTATCCTGATCCCTGTAAAATCCTCAGCAGTTTTACTCACTGCTACTCTAAGTAACTATAAACTTACTTAATATGACTCAACAGTTGGAAAAGAGAGACAGCTGTGGTATGCTGACACCGTAGAAGGCTTAAAACTATCATTCTTTCCGAGTCAAAAATCTAACCAATGGTTTTTGAAATTCCTACTGAGTTTATTTTTTTCTTTTTAATTTTAACCATGATTTTAAAATATAGATATTTCTTATGAAAACCAAATTTCTTACTTTTGAAAAATTGATCTCACAATCTGTATCTCCACATGGCCACAACTGGCTGGAGTTGACTAGAATGTGGTAACCTGGTAACTTGAAAATCCAGGTAGATGAGCCCGGAACCTTTCTGTCTCTTGATGACTCCTTACTTACCAACCACTGTCAGGGTCAAATTGTGGTTTTAAAAAGTATAAATGCCTGGGCCTCACCCCAAGGCTTTCTCACTTGGAATCAGGAATAGTTTAAAAACTCCCCCAGTGATTTTATTATGCAACCAGAGTTGAGACCCACTATTCTAGACCAGTGTTTCTCAGACTCAATGTGTATTTGAATCAACGACAGAACTTGCTAAAATAAAGATCCTGATTCATCTGAGATTCTACATTTATAAAAAGCTCCCAGTTGATGCTGGGCCCCCAGCAGCATTCTCAACCTTACTTACTACTCACAAAATAGAAACTTAAACATTTTCACGCTTAGTATTCAAATTCTGATAATTTCTCAGCATCAGCAGGACTTTCCTGTTGACCCTAACACCTTTACAGCTCTTTTCCTCCCCCAACTTAGATTCCACAGTCAGGCATCCTCATCGAGGCTTTGCATTTTCCTCCCACTGTCCCTTCTTGTTTACTCCTGGGAAAACTCCAGCCCTGATTACAGACAACACTTGCCCTGCAACTGAACAGCTGAACTCTCAATTGGAGGTAAACACTCAACCATGCAGATGATAGCCTTGAAAGTTGAGACTGCAAATCTCAAATGGACACTCAGAACAGCAAATCAATCCTGCTCCTAACAGAATCACGCTCCCACTGTGAGCGGGAACTTTCAGCAAAGAAATACATACATAATCATGATAATCCACCTTCCCTCCTGCTATTATGTTAACCAGAAAAGCAGTGAGAACCAACAGAATGAGGCTGCATTCATGCCTACAGATAAGATACTTGCCTGTTTTTTCCTTTTCTCTCCTGCCTTTCCTTTCAATGCCAGTGGAGCTGGAGCTTAGAAGAGGGAGGAGAGGGATCAGAGATCCAGACTCAACTCTCCACTCCCTTCCCACCACAGGAGCCCACACGCGCACACACACCAACACACACTCTTGAGTCCGGAAGCTGGCACTTTGGAGAGAAGCCCTTTGACTTAGCTCTGTGGCTCCCAGTTTAAAATGAACATGACTGTTCCTTAAACACAAAAAAATAGGACTATAATAACAGATGTGGCTAAAAAGTTAAGTAGTTTGGCAAAGGTACCACGAAGGAGTATGGGTTCACATAGCTCAGAAGAAGGGAAGCATAGTAATTGGGAAAATGTAGAGCTGCTTCCTACCGAGAGTCCTCAATTTACCAGTGACACTGATAACTTCCATCTCTGCTTTAGCCACTGATTAGTCTTTTGATGGCTCACTAGTTGTACTGTTCACTAATTAGCCCCAGCATTGAACCTCTTTTCTTGGAACAGCACAACTTTATGCATCATTATTCCTCCCTTAAATGAAAGAAAATTTTAAATGAAAATTAATATTACTGTGAATACATTATATTCCTCCATTACATTTTTTCTCAATCAGGAGAACATTTTTCCTTCTATTCATGTTGTCTGCTCATCCTGCCCACTAAATATTAGGTTGTTAGATTCTTAATTATTTCAAATGTTGTAGTTCATTTACTCATTAATGTGCTCAGTCACAAATATTTATTGAGTTCCATCTGCATGGTAGGCATTTAGAATCAGTAATAAATTAAGCAAACTTTATGAAGGGCTTATAGTCTAAAATTTTCTCAGCTTTTCTTGAACTTGGTTCCTAAAGCTGTATCCATTTTTTAAAAAAATATATCAACTTTTCAATGCAAATTTTAAGAAAATAGAATTTCTTTCAAAGAGCTACATAGAAGTTTTGTTACCTGAAAACTGGGTTCACCTCTTGGTGGTTGTTGAGCCAATAGACATAACCAAGCCAAAGAGTGGGAGGAGGAAAGATTTATTACTTGTAGCAAGTGATGGAACCGAGCAGGACCCTGTGGGGCTCCTGGGCACAAAAGCCTTCCTGCGTCCCCCATTTCTTGATTACAGGAAACAGGCTTCATTCAGCCTCCATGACCCTCCCTGAGTTCCAAGGAGCAGGTTCAAACAGTTGCTAATTAGGGAGGGGAGGGGATGTGGAGACCAGGGAGGAACAGTCAAAAGAAACAAAAGGGCAGCCTCGGGGCAGGGTCCAGGTTCCCCCTCATGGGATGCACACAACAATACCTTTGAGCTGTTTTGCAGATACTGAAACCCCAACCAAGGGGGAGAAGTTAACTGACTGCTGCTCACCAGCACGTAGACCCCAGACTGGCTGAAACCAGAAGGTTGATGATGCTGACACCCGATTACCTCACCACCAACCAATCAGAACAATGTCCACGAGCTGACCATGCCCTGCTCCTTGAACACTCTAAGATGCCTCACTACCCCCTCCAGGTCGGGACACACAGTTTTGTGGGCATTAGCCTGCTGTGGCCCCCTTTGCCTGGCAAAGCAATAAAGCTATTCTTTCCTACTTCACCCAAGACTCTGTCTGCGAGATTTAATTTGGTGTCAGGGTACAGAGGCCCGATTCGACTTCAGTAAGAACACTGGGGATCTTTCCCAAAGTTATGTTTTCCTGAACAGCAAAACTGGGGAAGTTTTAAGCTAAGGGTACATACATATTCATAAAGGGGCTTGAGCAGAGGAGAATTCATCATAGAATTGGGGCAAAGGTCGACAGAGTTCAAGCTTTAGTTGACTGAAGTCAGGATGGTCAACATCATCATTCTGCCCTCCAACTGAGTGGGGGCCTTAGTTCCTACAGAACTCAAAGGTATATTATGTATTTCCCTTGAGGAGCAACTAGGACTGTATCACTGCACTATTGTTTCACTGCCTTTCCTCTGTTCCTGAATTCCTTTGTTACCTTAAGATCATTAATTACCAAGGCCTGTTCAAGGGCAAGCATTGTGGCCAGGCTCAGGAACAAAATCGCTTAGCGCAAAACGGGTTCTCTTATGTCAAGAAAGCCATGCCTGGTTCTCTTTCTCCCGGGACCCCCTAACCTATCTGCTTACAGTTTCTCTCCAATTTGTTTATAAAATACAGATTAAAAAATAAATAAATAAAGTGTGTTTCTTATCTACCTTGGAGTTTAGCATTGAAAGCATACATCTATCTATCAAACACACTAAAGAAGATGATATTCTTAGTTTTACTTTTGTTAAAAAAACAAAATTCAACCGAGTAAATTTGAAGATCTAGCTGGTTTCATTAGGCAATTCATGAATCGGTCAGCGTCCAATCTGGTAACTAGCAGGGTGCTCTGAGGGGTTGTGCAAAATGGAAGGTTTTTATAGGAAGAAGGGTGGGGCAAGGGAGCTATTAGCAAAAAGAAAAGAAAGGGTTATTTTTAGGCCAAGACACAGGAGAAATGGGGGGAAGGAATTGCAAGCATTTAACTGTGTAGATTTCTCTTCTCCCTGGGTGAGGAAGGAGAGGGTCACATTGGCAGATTACCTCATTGGTGCTGACCGGAAAATTCCAGACTGGTTAATGAAGATTGCATTTCTGGTGAAGGCTGGAACTGCAATTAGGTTAGGCATTAAATCAGTTTTGGTATCATTGGCTTTAGTGCAAGTGACACAGTTTTGGGCCTGTGGTTTTTGTTCTTAATACTTTTGACCAGAGATGGACGTACCATGTAAATAAGGAAGCTTAAGTTGCAGGGCCCCTTACTTCCACTATCTCAGGATACTTATTGATGTATGCATGTGGTCATATATTTATTTTTTTAATTTCAAAAATTATATACTTTAACTAAAATTATTTAAGATTGGTGTCTCCTTCCATTACGATGTTCCTCCACAACACTTTTCCTATTTGGGATATCACTGGAATGGACCGAAGTAATATGGGAAGGAAAACAGGCTGGGAAATCTACGATTTGAAAAAACGTCGTTGGGAAAGTATCATTAAAATAAGAAACTGCAAACTCCTGAATTGAAAGTATATGTGAATATTACATTTATTTAGTAAAGACCTGAGAGAAAATGTACACTAAAATTAATGAAATGCAAAACAAAAGTAATAATAAATTAAAATAATTCTGACACTGAGATGCTAATTGTAATGAAAAATGATTTCAGATCACACCAATAACAGTAACTCATACAAAGGAAGCAATAAATTTTGAATACAAATAATTCATAGGCTTTTGAATTGTTTGATAATCCAATTAATGAAGTGGGTTGAATCATATAAACATGTTGGAAAAATATTTAAATTTCTTTCTAATGTGTCATGAAATACTGATATGGACACAGATGACATAAAAATCACAATATAGCATGAAAACCAGGACATTAGTGACAAATTATGACTAGTGACTTTTATCACTTCAAACAGTATTTAAGATGAGGTATTGCAGAAGGAAAATTGAGGTGCCCTGAAATCCTACATCTTAACATTTATTTCTCACAGTCTTGGAGGTTGGGGAGTCCATGTTCAAGGAGCTGGCAAATTCAGTGTCTGATGAGGGTCTGTTCCCTCTCCCCGGTCCATAGTAAAAAGAACGAGAGAGCTCCTTGGTGTCTCTTCTTCTAAGGGCACTAATCCTATCTATAAGGGCCCTGTCCTCATGATCAAATCACCTTCCAAAGTGATTAGATCCTCCTAATACGATCACAAAGTGATTGTACTGGGGGTTAGGATTTCAACACATAAATTTTAGGGGGACACAAATATTCCATCCCTAACAGTACCTAATGAATGAAATAAACAGAGTCTTGTGATAGAGAATAACAAGAGAAAGGAATGCTGTTTTAGGTGATAAGGTGATAAGAAAATCTCCCTAAGAATGAGAACTAAATGTTACACCTGAATGATGATAAGGAGACAGCTATGGAAAAAAATCCCAGGAAGAAATTCATGCAGAGGAAAGAGCAAATACAAAGTCTATAACAATATTTGGTGTTACACGTTTTATGCCTACTTCTTAATAAACTTGCCACCTCCTTTCTTATTTGGTTTTAATTAAACAGATTTTTATAATATTCCCTCTGTCTGATTGAGTATTTTTCATGAAAGATACTTAAATGTGTTGAGGAGTACCAGCTGCACAACCAGTTTTGCTCGCCATCTATGCTTCAATGAATAAGTCTCAAAAGACCCCTGGAATCCTGTTTAAAATGAGCTTCCATGCAACTTGATATTTGCCTTGAATTAATTATGAGGAAACAACGTGTGATGACACCGGACAACTAATTGCATCACTAGCGAAGGAAGAGTCCTTGTTAGGGCTGAGACAAGATGATTCGTGACCTCAGTGCTTATTGAAGAAATGTTATACTTGACAGCTTGCTGAAGCAGCTCTTTGAAAAGTAATGCAGCAATTCATCACCTTCATAATTGATAACATTATCCTATAAAATGATTTCATTTAAGGACAGAAAAACAAAGGATACCATTTGGAAGGATGTAATGAAATTGAACAACCAAAGAAATTTGAAATAGAAAAGCACACTGTGAGAATAATAGTCTGCATGAAGTCTATTAATATGCACTTTGTCTTGGTCATGGGGTCAGATTAAGATCACAGGAGTCAGTCTGTCTAAGTTAAAACTCCTGTTCTTTCACTTACTAACTCTTTACCCTTGCACATCCATTTAAACTTTTTGTACCTCAGTTTCTCAACAATGAAATGATAACAATAATATTTACCTCATATGTTCATTGTAATCATGTAACACAGAGCTTTGTAATAGCTACTATGATCATTATTATTTGGACTTATTTTTTAAAATATTAAATTTCCTAATTTTTTACCTAATTGTGTGGAGTTTCACACAACTCCAATAAGTGGAGATAAACAATCTACTGGTGATTTGGTAAAACATTATGCCTTCAGGCTATGGTGTTAATTATGGTCTCTTTCCTTTCCTTTGGTTACATATAAGTCTATATATAAAAATCTAAAGGTTTAGAGTATACTAAATGCAATGCTACTGATCTTAAATATAAAATAATGATAAATCCCATATCTTCCATTGAAAATGAACTTCAGTGAACTGAGATAGCTGAAATTGACCACCTTAATACAGCACTCCTCCTGTGGTAATTCTTGATAATGTAAAAAAATTCATATATGATCCTTCCAATATCTTGGGACCTCTCAAACATCTAAACTCCTCTCCTTCCATGATCTTCAACCTCAGATCATAGCTTACACTGTGTCATTATCAGTAACTGCAAGGGCATCCCACTCTCTAGTTACCCTCAACTCATGTTCCAGAGCTTTCTTGTTGTTCTTATGTTAATACATCCTTAGATCCCACTAGAATTTAGGATTTATAGACTTGCTTTTTACCTCTCTCTCACCCTCATTTTCTCATTTCTTTAAGGAGATTAAAGTCCAATTATTATAAGCATTTTCTTGTATCCAACCTGAGCTCTCTTGCCTCTCCCTACCTTTGTTCTTGTTTGGCTAAACCTCAACCCTGATTAAACCTAACTCTTCACCTACTCTGTATCTATGCTGGAAACTGTGCATGTGAATTTAACAAGGGGAAATACACAATTAACTGACTGGTCTTATTAAATTCAGGCTCCTCCTGCCTCAATTCAGTCTTGAATGTTCCTGGCAATCACACAATGTTTTCCTGGTTCCTTCAGACTCACGCATGCCTAGAAGATTACTCCCTGGAATGTCCTCTTTTAATTTTCAATACCTCCTTCCCCCATCATTTTTCTCGGCTGTGATTACTTAGCTTTCTATTTCACTGAGAAAATGGAACAGTGTACAACCTTCATAAGCCCCATGAAACAACATTATTTATTCATTTGCTTGCATTTGTGCTAATATAATCTATCTTTTCTCCTGACAATACGGATGTGCTCTGTGCTTCAAGCAAAGGCCAACCCACCTACCTGTGTATTTGCTTCTATGCTACGCTTTCAATTACCCAAGGACTTTACTTCAGCAATTTTTCCCTCTTTTAAGTAGATTATTTTTCTCCCCTCTACTGGATCTTTCCCATAAGAATATACTCAACTGGATTTATATCACTTTAAAAATCTAATAGCTTTATTATTATCTCCAGCTACCACACAGTTCTCTTCTGTCCTCATAGTAAAATACCACAAAATGTATCTTCAGTAGTTATATGCTTTTCACTCATTCTCTCTTGAAAAACTCCAACTGGGATTTCATACCTATCACACCTATCAGACAGCTCTTATCATAACCACTATGAAATTAATGGTCAGTTCTAATGCTTCTCTCCCTTGACATGTCAGTGTTTGATATTCCCTTTTCCAAAACCTTTCTTATATTGTTTTAGGACATGAAAATCTCTTGGTTTTCCTCTTACTTCTTTGGCCTTTACTACTCTGTCTCCTTTTTTCTATATTGTCTTTCCTTCTGTATCTCCTCACTTCCCTGATTCTTTCACATTGGACATGTGCAGGATTCTATCCTCCCAATCATATTTCAGTAGGAACACACCCCATTGTCAAACCAATCCAAGATAATGGCTTCATGGCTTTTCCTTGAAAACAAGAGCAGTGCTAGCGCAGGGAATGTTCATTTGCTCTTCCTTCTGCTTGGAAAACTCTTCCCTCATGTATTTACAAAGCTGATGCCCTTTCCTTCTTCAAATCTTCACTCAAAATGCCACCAACCCTTAATATCTCTTCTGAATTATCAACCTTTTAATCTCTGGGATTCAGTTTGAGCTTTTTTCCCTGACATATCTTCCATTTTATGATTCTCTCTTCAGTTGTGTTTAATCTTCTGCTAAAGCTATACACTGTGATCTTGGTTTTGGTTATTGTGTCTATAATTTTTTCCTTTTTATGGCTTATTATTATCTGCTACATTTCTCAATCTTGTCTTTTATTTTTTAAGTATAGGAAGGATAATTAGAGTCTGGGCTTCAGACACAGACACCGATATATGGAGTCCTGTAGGTCTATTTTATGTTGATCTCTCTCTCTCTCTCATTCTCTCTTCATGCAGTCTTATCCCCTCTCATGCCTAACTAACTTTGATTGGATGCTGGACATTACACAGGGAAAACTTGTGAAATAATTTGAGGCCTATGATTATGTTATCACCTCAAGACAGAATTTTCATTTTCATTTGGGAAGTAGCCGAGAGCTATAGAAATTTGGAATAAGTTTAATCCAGTTTCAGAGATTAAGATGATTTGAAGCTGATATTTAGTTTCTACAAGGACCAGCTTTCTTTCAGATCACTCTTACTTTTAAAGTGTATACCTTTGGGGTCTCAACCCAAGGCATAAATGGGAGTTAGACATTCCCCCTTGACGAACCTGGTCTCCAGTTTATGTACCCCTATCCCACAAGATTTTCAAATATTCTGCTAAGTTTCTCAGACTCATGCCACCTCTTCCAGAATAAGTAAATACATTTAGAGGAAAAACACCTCTGCATACTGAACTCACTTCTCTAGGTTCCCATGGGTTTTTTAAATCTAGATTTTGGACCCATAACTATTCACAATCTTGTTAATTCTCTAATGGCTTTGAGCAAATTTTAAAAAACATTTGAATCACAATTTTTATGTCTTCAGAAGGATGTTGGTTCAAATTATGCTGTATGTATGTTTCTCTGTTATTTTTTTATTTCTTATTTTCTCATTCTCTCCTCAATTTTGGCTGGTACTTGGTCTCCCCAAGTACCAGCCAGAAAAATTCATTATATACAATGGAAATGTAAATGAGGTTAAGTAAACACTTTAGAAATCATATTGTTTTGGAGAAAGTAACAATTACTATCTCTAATTAATATATTAAAGTATTAGGCATCAAATAACTGAAAAATGGAAATAAAATTGAAAATCTGAACTGCAAACTTTTTTAGGTCTACAATTAAAGTATGGGCTTTCTACTTTTTATCTTGGCTTTCTTCTACATGCTTTATTTTCAGGAAATAATTGCAAATTTCACATGCAAAAGATAATAATTGAAAGCATTATAGACTGCTCTAACTGGACTTCCGGCACAGGTAGAATGTTAAATCAGAAGTTCAACAGGCATTGACTGTGTGCCCAAATGTATTTCCAAAGACAATTAAAAACAATTAGTTACTATTTTTCTATTTTCTTCTTCCTTATTGAATATTCTAAGTTATCATTCCTCTAATCTGAGTACAGACCAAATGTCATCATTTATGGTCTATTTGCTTATATCCAAGTAGACAGTCACTCAGGTGATATTTGGTGTGTACAGGAACATATTTTGGGAAGTCAGCCAATGAATTTAGGACCAAAATCACAGACAAAATCTAACAAGATGAAGTTTGCTAAAGACAGTACTGTTGTTGACTATCATCCTCATTATTATGGAAAATAATTGAGTTCACATAAGGTAGACAATCTACTTTGAATACCTGTTTATTTTTCAGTTCATCATTTATGCAAGAAATGTATATTGATAGCATTTCTGACCTTCTATAAAGACGGATACGACTTCCACAAGCAAAAACAGAATTAAAAAGGAAAGAGGAGCAGTCTAAAAACCTTTGTTATGAATAAACATATCTATTTCCTGGAATCTCTCTTTGTAACACACTCTTTCTCAAAGTAAGGACAAGGTGAGGTTTAAGGCTGAACCTGCATCACTCTCAGTAGTGGGGAAAGAAGAGGCCTAGCTTTGTGATAATAACAACGAACACTGTCAAGTGGAGCTCATACACTTGAAAAATTAGCATCATAGACTAAAACTTTATGCATTTTGGTACTCCCTTGAGGAAAAAAAATTCACCATCTGCTCCTGCTTCCTCTTGCATGCTTCTTGTGAATATGGAAAATAGAGTAGACCTCCAAAATTCTCTAGGTCTTGTTGGGTTTTGTTTGATAGGGGAAATGGGAGAAGATGAAGGTAGGGGTATGGTAGAGGACTAAAAGATAACTCCACATATTTGATACACATGATGTGTGAGTATATATACATGTCTTTCATTCACATTGTGCCATAAAGGGTATCGCCTATTGTAACACTAAGCATCACAGCCTTCCTCTTTTGTATCCTCTGCCATGTGCACTCAGCAAAATCAATTTCTTAACAAAGTTGAAAAAAAGTTATCTGCCTTGAAGAGAAAATTATAGTTTCTGACATCCGTATGAAGTGCAGAACATATTAAGAAAGAAAACTTTCAGACAGAGCCATAACAATCTCTTCATGGCTCCTAAGTACTATGACATTATCACCAAATTTAAAATATTCTTGGGCTTCATGGCTCCTTTTGTTTGCATACCTGTTTTCCCAGCTGTGAATCTCTATAAGTTTTTTAAAATTTTCTCTGAAAAATTTTTCAACTTTGCCATTAATGCTGGTATTTAATTAAACATTTAGATAATGATAAAATTTATGAGTTTCAGATTTATCCTTAAATATATAAAGAAGCACATTACTTGTTCTTGGTTGTGTTTGATGTATAAAGGTCAATAGTTTGACCTACAGTCTCCAAAGTTTTAATCAAACACAAACGTAGGTGTTGCTGTAAAGGGATTTTGTAGATGTAATTAAAGTCTCTGAAAAGTAGACTTTAAATCAGAGAGATTATCTTGGATGGGATTCACTTAGTCAATTAGGAAGGCTTAAAAGAGAGTTGGGCTTTTCCTGGAGAAAGAGAGACAGAGACAGAGAGAGACAGAGATTGATTGATTGAATCCTGCCTCTGCACTATATCTCCAGCCCACGCCTGTGGGATCCCAGTCTTCTCGTGCCCTTCCCTCCTTGTCTGCTTTATGGACTACAGACTATGGACATGGGACTTGCCTAGTAAGACCCTACAATTGCGTTAGCCAATTCTTTATAATTTCTCTCCCCCATCCTGCTTCTCTCAGGTTTTGCTTCCTTGGTTGAACCCTGACTGCTAATTAGTATAAGCCTTTTCATAAAAATCACCTGCACTGAAAGTAAACACATTCTTGAGCTGTAACTTAAGAGACCTTCCCATATGCCCCCTGCCCCCACACATGCCTAGCCTCCACCATTATCAACATTCCCCACCAGAGTGGAACACTTGTACAATTGATGAACCTACATTTACACATCATTATCACCCAAAGTCCATAGTGTATATTAAGGTTCACTATTGATGTTGTACATCCTATGGGTTTGGACAAACGTATAATGATATGTATCCATCATTATCGTATCATGCAGAGTATTTTCACTGCCTTAAAAATCCTCTGTGTTCTGCCTATTCACCCTCCACCTCCCTCAGCCACCGATTTTTAATGTCTCTGTAGTTCTGCCTTTTCCAGAATGTCATATAGTTGTAATTATACAACATGTAGCCTCTTCAGATTGGCTTCTTTCACTTTGAAACATGCATTTAAAGTTTTTCCATGTCTTTTCCTGGCTTGATAGCTCATTTCTTTTTAGTACAGAATAATATTCTATTGTCTGCATGTACACTAGTTTATTTATCCATTCACCTATTGAAGGACATCTTGCTAGCTTCTAAGTTTTGGCAATTATGAATAAATCTGCTATCAACATCCATGTGCAGGTTTTTGTGTAGACATAATAATTTTCACTTTATTCGGGTAAACAGCAATGAGTGCAATTGCTGGATCATATGGTAAGAGTATGCTTATTTTGTAAGAAACTACCAGAATGTCTTCCAAAGTGGCTGTACTGTTTTTCATTCCCACTAGCAATAAATGAGAGCTCTTGTTGCTCCACATCGTCATCAGCATTTGACATTATCAGTATTCTGCATTTTGGCCATTCTAATAGGTGTGTAGTTGTATCTCATTGTTGTTTTAAATTGCATTTCCCTGATGACATATGATACGGAGCATCTTTTCATGTGTATATTTGCCATCTGCATATCTTCTTTGATAGATGTCTCTTAAGATCTTTGGCCCATTTTTTAATAGGGTTGTTTGTTTTCTTATGTCGAAGTTTAAGAGTCCTTATATGTTTTAGATAGCAGTCCTTCATCAGATGTGTCTTTTGCAAGTATTTTCTCCCAGTCTGTCTTGTCTTTTTATTTTCTTGGCAGTGTCTTTTGCAGAGCAAAGTTTTTAATGTTAATTAAGTCCAGTTTATAATTATTTCTTTCTTTGGTGTTGTATCTAAAAAGTCATTGCCAAAACCAAGGTCATCTAAGTTTTCTCATATGTTGTTTTCTAGGCTTTTTATAGTTTTACATTTTACATGTAGGTTTGTGATCCATCTTAAATTAATATTTTGAAGGTTGTAAGTTCCTTGTCTATTCCATTTTTTTTGCATATGGATATCCAGTTGTTCCAGCACCATTTGTTGAAAAGACCTATAGTTTTTTTTGTTTTTTTTTTTTTATGGATGTATCCATTGACTTTTATCAAGAGAAGGGCAAACCACTATCTTTAATTTTTAAATTGGTCCTGGTTAAGAACCATCACAATGGTTTCTTTAAAGGGTCTAGAGGAAGAAAATTCTTCCCCAAGAATTGCACTCAGGTCTGTCTCCTTATAATGCAGTCAACCTCATCTCTTTTCTAGGCATGTTAAATGGAATAAAACTTAAGAAACAAAGTAAAAGTTCTTCAAGAAATAATTTTTCTTCTGCTACAGAGACTATGATAGAAATCTTTTGTCACATTTCATAGTTGTATATGCATCTCATAGTTTGTGAATTAAGCATATTCCAGCAAATTTACTATAAATTACAGATAAATATTCATAAGCTTATTATTCCATGTAATATCAATGTGACTTTACCATGAAAATAAGATTAAGTAAAAAGTTTTGGCAAAAGAGAGTGATATGACAGTGGTTTTCTGGCATATGGCATAATGTTATACACAAGTTGATTTTAACTGCTGAGATTTGTCACCTACATAAAATCAAGTTTTTGGCCTCAGTGTCTTTGCTGTCATTCAATCTGGTACTCTTGTAGACCACAAGAGTATCTCATATACTTGATGAATATTTTAATGAGCCTTTGATTCCATTCTTAGAAAACTGATTTCCTCTTCCTGTTTCATAAAAGTATTTATATTACCTAAAGGAATTCAAGTCTGACTATTTTCACCTCAAAATTCTTTAAGAATGAGTGTTATGGTTTTGTAAAGTAAATTAGGTTACTACTTCATAACTTTATCAAGTTCAAATAGTTATATATTAAGTTTCTGAGACAGTGAGTATGTATAGCCTACAACACACAGGATACTTTGTCAATGTATGATTTTGAATGTAATATTTTACAAATTATTGAGAAGTAGTTTTATTTTGGCATACTCCATATGTGAAGAAAACATCCACAGCTTCTGTCTTTGAAGAAAAACTGATGGTCTTAATATTTGAAACCCATTTGCTAATTATTCATTTGAATGAGGCTCTCAAAGGTAATATACATTTTTAAAATGACCAACTGTAGAAGGTCATATATATATACATCTTGTTATTCTAGAAATTAGCTATATGAAAAGAGCAATGCAATAATATTTTAGAACAGTTCTAGCTCCATTTAGAAGAATATATCACAGTACATCTGTACTGTTCAGTAATGTATTTGCCTCTATATAACGGAAAATCTAAGCAAAGAGTGTCTTAAATATTATTTATTTGTCCCTTGTAATAAGTTGAAAGATAGGAGTCCAGGGCTGGCGTGATTATTTAGGCTCCTTCTACCTTTTATAGCTGCATTCCCTGGAAGGTAGACCTCTATCTCCATACTTGTCAAGAGTTCTGCTATTCATGTGCATGTTCCAGGAAGGAAGAATGAATGTTCTAGGAAAAAAGGTTCCCACATACCAAGACTTTTCTTCTCTCTCTCTCTCTTTTTTTTTTGGAGGATGCTCCATATTCAGGGACTTGTACCTATATTTCTCATTAGACATTTTTATGTTTTGTGAACCCCCCAGTTGGAAGGTTGTTATTAGATGGAGTACTTGGTTTACTAGCCCTTACAGTAAGAAAAAGCAAGTGAGAAGAATGTTGGTAATAGATGTTGAGTGAATTAACCTTGTCAACTCCTTTGTTTTTTTTTTGTTGGCTGTTTGTTTTTGTTTATTTTTTACTACTGTGTAACAAACTGTCTCAGAACCTAGTGGTTTAAAATAACAGTTTTATTGGATTTTCAAATTTCATTTTCAAAAATTTTTGAAGAGTTTAGGACATGACCAACTTCTTAGTTTATCTCTGACCCAAAAGGCATATGCTAGAGCTGTTGAAGACACATCAAGAACGTTACAGTCATTGGAATAGACAAGCCATCAGAGTTTCTGGCAAACTCACAATGTTGTAGAGACAAATTTTTGAGTTTGGGAAGGACAAGGAACCCCAAACTGGAAGGTTCAATCCCAGAGAGAATGGAGATATAGAGAAATGAATCTGATATTCCAGTTTTCCGCTGGATGCTTATGCCAATTTCCTAAGCTGCATAGGGCCAAGAAATAAAAAAGGTAAGTTCAAAGCCTCTAAAAAGCAAAGTTTTTTTATCAGTCTTTTAGTGCTAGGAGGACAAAAGTTGGAAATAGGATCTGCCAAAAAGGAAAGAATCTAGAATATGCCAGCTCTCAGTGGGGAACCTTGGTTCTCTAAACTGTAGATGTGGGATAAATCAGAAGGACAATCTTACAAAACTGTACTCAAACTTAAGTGAGATTAGTTTCTGCTCTACTCAAAAAATAAATAGACTAAACTCACTCTAGAGAAAAATAACATTATTAAATTCTCAAAAACATTCCATAAGTAGTATCCAGCTACAGTGGGTTGAATTGTGTACCCCAAAATTAAAATAATCAAGTCCTAACTCTGGTACCTGTGAACATGACCTTCTTTGGAAATAGGGTCTTTGCAGATGTAATCAGCTGCGATGACATCACACTAGATTCAACTGGGACCTACATCCAATGACGAGTGTCCTTATAAGAAGAGAAGAGGACACACAGAAAAACACACACACAGGAGAAAACAATGTGATGATGGAGTCAGAGATTGGAGTAAAGCGGCTAAAAGCCAAGGAATGCCAAGGATCACCAGTAGCCACCAGAAGCTGGAAGACACAAGGAATGACTCTGCCCTAGAGCCTTCAGAGAGGACATACCCCTGCAGACACCTTGATTTCAGACTCTTGGCTCTCAGAACTGTGAGAAAATAAATTTTTATTATTTTTGGCCATCTGCTTTGTGGTACTTTTTTATAGTAGCCTTAGGAAATAAATACATCAGCATTCAATTATACATTACCAGGAATTTTAAGAGACAGACCTAGAGAAAATCAACAGTGGATTCACAGCAACAAATGATGGTTATTACAATTACCACAATAACTATGAAACATATCTTCAAGAAAATATATAAGATTTTGGAAACTTTTTTCAGCTAATTAAAATTTATGAAAAGGGTAAGATGAAAAGTCTAGAAATTAAAATATATATATATGGAAAAAAGTACGATTCAGATAAATAATTTGAACAGCACATTGGAATCAACTGAAGAGAAAATTAGTAAACCATTAGAAAGACTGGTAGAAAATATTCAGTCTGAATAATGGAATGTCAAAGGAATAAAAATATAGAAAGTACAGAAAAATATATGAAATGGTGAAAAAGCCTAACAGTTGTATAACAGGAGTCCCAGGAAAGTAGGAAAGAAAAAATGAAGCAGATAAATATTTGAAAAGATAACAGTTAATAATTTTCTAAAACCAATGAGAAACATCTCTGTTTCTTCAGGAAACTCTTTGAACACCAATAGGGTACATAAAAAGGAAACCACCCTAGATTTTCATATCATAATGAAACAAAATCTGACAACAAAAATAGTATCTTAAAAGAAGTCAGATAATAAGGGTATATTCTTAAAAGGAGCAACAGTAAGAAAGAAGACTAAATTTTTTAAATGAAAACGATGGAGGAATACACGTATTGAAATTCAGAGTTCAATGCATACAAAAGGAATAGTTGAAGAGCAAAGATTTATGTATTTGTCCCAAGAACTTAGAAAAAGAACAGAACATCAAACTCAGAGAAAGTAAAAGAAAAGCATACTGATAAAACCAGATAATGATAAAAACAGAAATCAATGAAAGAGATAATAAGTACACAATGAAGAGAATCAGCCAAACCAAATATTTTTTGGTGAAAAGAACTAAAATTTATAAATTATTGCAAGATTAATCAAGAAAAAAGAAACAAAAATAGCAGGAATAAAAAAGAGACAATAGCAAAGATTCTATGGATTTTAAAAAGTTCAAAAGATGATATTATAAGCAACTATGGCCAATAAATATTAACTTTTTCAAGAAAATAAAATTGCAAACATTTTTTAACCTTGGAACAGGCAAAGATTTTTTTTAAAAAAATGATGTAAAATAAAGGAAAACATAGATCAATTGGGCTACATTGAAACTATGAATTTCTGTTCATTAAAAGACATACCATTACAATTATGAAAAAGAAGTGACAGAGTGGAGGAGGAGATTTACAATATTTATATCTGACAAAGAGCCTGTATCTGAAATACAAAAAGAACTTCTACAAATGAATAAAAACAGCAAAGAAATTCCAAGTTTTAAAAATAGGCAAAAATCTTGAGTACCTACTTTACAAAATAGAACATACATATTATTAATAAATATATGAAGATCTATTCAGACTTTTAAGTCATTAAAAAACACAAATCAAAACCACAACATGATCCCACTAATGTGATAACCACTACAGTAGCAAAAGGAAGAAGGCTGACAATCAAGATCGACAGAATGTGAATGAACAGCAATTGAGAAGCTCAAACAACAGTGTTTTACTCTTGCTCATATAACTTTGAAAAATGTTTTGTCCTGTACTCTGATGCAGCAATTTCCCTTACTAGGTAAATATCCATCAGAATTGTTTCCATAGTTTATCAAACACTGCTATTCATAACAACAATAATAATAATAAAAATAATAAAAACTTCAACCAAATGTTCACCATTAGAATAGAGAAGGATACACTACATTACAACAAAATACCATACAGCACTAAGAATGAATGAACAGTTGCTATACTCACATCAAATTTGAATCTCACAATGTTGAATGGATGAAGACAGACATATATATATATACTGAATTATTCAATTTATTAAAAAAAAACCCAAAGACAAGCAAAAATTCTATAGTGTTAGAATTCAAGATAATGGTTATTTTCATGTGTGGCTTACTTACTGGGAGAGGTTATGAGTTGGGGTTTCTGAGGCACAAATCATATTCTATTTCTTGATGTAACTGCCCATTACATTTTTTGCTTTCATTTTTTAAAATGTATTATTTTGTGTACTTTTCTGTATATATATTTCAAAAAAATTTGTTTAAAAAATAAAAATGTTAGTTAGAACCCATAATCAAGGGTGAGGTGGGCAGTGGAGGTCAAATCACTTGGGCTTTAGAGTCTGATAGGCTTGGGTTTGAATACTGGCAGTGCAATTTCTGGTCTCTGTGGCCTTGGAAAAATTACTTAACACCCCTGAGTACTCAATTTAATAATATTAAAAAATAAATAATAATACTTTTTAGACATAAATTGCCTTCCTTGGTAACAGAATGTACATTGTGTTGTGGATGACAATGTGCCTATCTTTTAAAAGAAACAAGCAAACGCGCAAAAAACAAACAAAACTATTTTTCATTGTGTATCACTGAAAATATTTTAAATTTATTCTCTATGGCCAGCGCCAGTAACTACAGTAAAATTATGAGATACTAAACTGAATAATTCACAGCTTTTTCTCATATGGAACTCACAAGTTCTTATGGAAAACAGAGAAAAACTATGTTTCATTTAAAAATGTAAGTTCCATGACAACAGGAATCAAGTTTTTGTCTTATTCACTCCCTTAGTCTCCTAGCCCAGCATGAAAATGTTTACTGCAGTAAGTAACCGTCACTAAGTATTTGTGAATTGAACGAATGAACATGAAAGTAAAGTGCTATCATAGAAGACCTCACATGTTACAGTGGGAGAATGAAGAACTGTGTGCACCTATATCTAGGAGTGTTGGAAGACTACACAGCAGGGGGAAAATTAATTTAGAGCTTAAAGATAAGTAGGCATACATCAGCCTGGCTTGCTGGGAGAGGAAACTGAGAGAAGTGTAGCAAAGCAGTAGAAGGCATTCTTAGCAAAGAAGACATAAAGTACTGAGTTCTTTTTTTCCTGTTAAACAGAACAGAAAATCAGAAGAAGTTAAAGGAAAAATAATGAAAGAAGCAGTGTTTCTACGGTAGTCTAAATTCTCTTTAAGTTCTCCCTAGAGCTGTGATGCACTGGGTTGCCAATTTGGGTGACTACCTTGGCCTCTTATTCTGGGTAACTTCCAAGACCAGTTGCTTTCCAGATATCTCCGCTAGATTACTTTGTTCCTTATTTTTCCTGGGTTCTGTAATGTCACTGAATAACTAATGTGATCAATGCATTTAAATCACGGTAATAACCACTTATTTCTAATTTCTGAGACAGTATTTCAATGCCATACAATATTTAAATAAGTGGATCTCTAAAGGAATGGATAATTTGAGGATTCTAACCTCTATGGGAGATATTTTGGGACATATATGACTTTTTCCAGTGGACTCAGGCTTTCTTTATTTTTTCTTTTACTTTATTGAGATATAATGGACATATAAAATTGTAATATATTTAAAGTGTACAACATGATGATTATATATACATACACACACACACATTGTGAAAAGATTCCCGTGATCAAGTTAACACATCCATTACCTCACATATTAACTTTAGTGTTTTGTTTTGTTTTGTTTTGTTGAAAAAGGTGAAGTTCTACTCTCTTAGCAAATTTCAGTCATACAAAACAGTATTTTCAATTAAAGTCACCATTTGATCTCAGGCCTTATTCATCTTATAACTGAAAGTTTGTATCCTTTTACCAACCTCTCCACATTTCCACTACCCCCAGGCCCTTGCAACCAAAGCTCTACTCTGTTCCTGTAAGTTCAACATTTATTGGGTTTTTTTTCAGATTCCACATAAAGTTACACCTTGCAGTATTCTATCTGGCATATTTTACTTTAAAAATGCTCGCCAAATTCATTCATGTTGTTGCAAATTGAAGGATTTCCTTCTTTTTTAAGGATGAATCCCACATTTTCTTTATCCGTTCATCCATGAATGGACACTTGTTTCCATACTTCAGTTACTGTGAATAATGCTGCAATGAACATAGGAGTAGGTATCTCTTTGAAATCCTGATTTTGTTCCTTTTGGATATATACCCAGAATTGGGATTGCTGGATCGTACAGTTTTTGTTTGTTTGTTTGTTTTGAGGAGCCTTCCTGCTGTTTTCCATAGTGGCTGCACCAGTTTACATTCTCACCAATAGTACACAGGGTTCCCTTTCTCCACATCTTCGCCAGCATTTATCTCTTGTCTTTTTGTTGATAGCCATCCTAGCAGGTGTGAAGTGATATCCCTTTGTGGTTTTGATTTGCATTTCCTTTTTTTTTTTTTTTTTTTTGACCGCTCTGTGCAGCTTGCGGGATCTTAGTTCCGACCAGGGATTGAACCCATGCCCTTGGCAGTGAAAGTGTGGAGTCCTAACCCCTGGACCGCCAGGGAATTCCCTGATTTGCATTTCTTGATGATTAGTGATGTTGAGCACCTTTTCATATAACTGTTGGCCATCTGTATGTCTTCTTTGAAAAAATGTTTACTCAGGACATTTGCCCATTTTTAAACTGGGTTATTTGTTATTTCGCTATTGCGTTGTGTGAGTTCCTTGTATATTTGGATATTGACCTTTTATCTGATATGTGGTTCTCAAATATTTTTTCCATTCTGTGGGCTGCCTTTACGTTTTGTTGACTGTTTCTTTTGCTGTGCAGAAGCTTTTTAGTGTGCTGTAGCCCCACCTGTTTACTTTTGTCAGGCTTCATTTCTTAGCTTTACTGTTACCTCCTATGTTACGTCTTGCCTGATACCTGGGCACAGATGCTACTCCTTGATACTGAGCTGCTCCTCTGTGTAACAGTTCCACAAATGATGTTTGCTTCTCTGTACTTCCTTTAGTCAGCAAGCTGACAGAGACCAATGTTTATTCCCTTTTTTGTATCCTTTGCGCTCAACAGCGTTCTCAGTAATCAGAAGTCACACAATAAATATTTGTTGAATGAATAAATGTATACAAAATAGGCAGTGTCTCTCTTAAGGGAGGTGACCTGGTAATAATCTAGAGTTTCTCCAAATAGGCAGTTTGCTTTAAATGTACATGAGCTTGTTCTGAAATTGAGTTTTCTGGCAGATTTAGGGATTCAATTTTCTGGTGTGAAATCACCTTCTAGGCAGAAGGTTTTAATTTTTCATTGTTAACTTCTGGTTGTGATTCTCTACTCCCCATAGAACTTGCCTATGACACCAGCTGAGCTGGTGGCTGGCTCAGGCCCCAGGCAGCAAGAGGGCTTTATGAGGATATGACCCAGGGCAGGAGGTCTGTGGTATCATGTCCTTGGCTAAGCCATTGATCAACAAACTCAAAGACTCTGGAAGGAGAGTATGACCCAAAGGAGACATTCATTTCTCAGCAGCATCTACAGGGCAATGGTGGAAAGAAAGAGTAAATATACCATTGCCGTGCCTAAATATTAATAACGAATACATTGCTGCATCAGGCACTGTTGTTTGGTTTCTAAAGCCCATTTCATCCCTCTATCTTTACAGCAATCTTATAGTTCGGGTGAGATTGACCCTTCCCTCTACTGCAAGTAAGGGCCTAACTGACATAAAACACATAATATAAGCTCACTCTTCTTATCCAGCAAATGGTTCTATTGGGCAGACCAAAGCCACTGATCACATCATGATAGTCCCCTGGCCACAGCCATGGGTTACTATCAAGGAAAAAAGAATCAGAAAGTTTAAAGCAGTATTGAGAGAACTATAACTTCACTTTTGACATCACCAAAATGATTTTTAAAGTACATGTATAATGCAATGGAAGCTTTTCTGTCATAAGGAGTGTGTAATTTACCGAAAGACTCCTGCTTTTTATCTGTTTGTTTTGATTGAGTTACCATTCTGTATATTATACAGTCTCAGTGGCAGTGATGTTTCCAGTGGGATAAAAATCAGTTCTTGTGGGAGTGAAAAACTTAGATATGACAATAGTGTGTGGACCCCAAAGCACACTACCTAAACAGATGTACAGTATATTGTGGTACCAAACTTCACGAGGTAAGGCCATTAGAGAAAAAAGTGTATCTTAGAAGGCTACAAAGAGGAGTGGTAGTAAGAAAAAAAAAGGTTGAGAAACACTTCTATGGATCATTTGTGGTAAAATACAAATTCTCTGCTAGATTATGTTTGCATCTTCTCAGAGCCTACTTCACACTCTTAGGTGGTATATGCAAGCTAATTTTATTAGTTCAAGCAGTCCTCTAACTGGGAGGTCAAATCTATAGAAAGTAAGTTGTAAGACTGTGATGTGTCTCCAAACTAATCAGACGTGCTCTGGGAATGTCCTCACCTCTGTGGTGGGCCTAGCAGCCAGGAGCAGAGTTCCCTGAGAAGGGAGATGGTATGTAGGTAACAAGTGCTAAATGAACTCAAGTGTCAGACTGGCTGGCTCTCCTAGGCAAAGAAGAAAGGGAAAGAGAGGAGAGAACAGAGGGAAGAGGAGAGGAGGGGAAGAAAGACCCAGTGAGAGAGAAGTCACAGTGTTTTGAACCTAACCTCAGAAGTGACGCGCTGTCACTTTTGCATATTCGATTCCTTATAAGCAATCGAAATAACTCAAGGGCTTGAACACCAGGCCCCCAGAATCGCAGGGCTCCCTCTAGAGGCTGCCTACCACAGGCCTGCCACTGACCTTCACAGTCAGAGCCCAGCTCCGCTTAGCAGGTCCTTCATCAAACCTGCCCTCTCACTCTCCACACCTGCCTGATT
Organism: Mesoplodon bidens; assembly: GCF_964165515.1. Lineage (NCBI taxonomy): Eukaryota > Metazoa > Chordata > Mammalia > Artiodactyla > Ziphiidae > Mesoplodon > Mesoplodon bidens. The sequence continues at coordinate 78,996,197 of NC_138169.1, read as the reverse complement.
CTCTCAGTGCCTTCTAGCCTCCGGGCCTCCTGCCGCAGTACCACGGTTCCTATCGCCTCCTGAAAGCCCCTCCTTTCCTCCTTTGTACACTGAACTCTTACTCATCTTTTGGATTTTGCATTTATTCCATTACTTCCTATTTTTCCTAATTGCACCTTAGGTCCTTGGATAGGGTTGCCAGATAAAATGTAAGGTGCCCAGTTAAATCTGAACTTCAGATAAAGAATGCATAATTTCTTTTTAGTATAAGAATATTCCAAATATTTCAAGAGACATACTTATGCTAAAATATTATATGTTCTTTATCTGGAATTCAGATTTAACTGGGCATCCTGTATATTTATGTGTTAAATGTGGCAACTCTACCTGGGAGGGACCTCACAATTTCCCCAGTGCCTAGGTCAGGTCGGGCCTGTAGAAGACACTCCATCAATATTTTTTGGGTCAATGAGTGATAATTTTTATATCTTTTCAGAATAGATAAATTATACAAATCAGGAGTACAATATTTATTAGTTAATAAATCATGATCATTTAGAAAGACTCATTTACTGTGCTTTTAGGCAGTTTTCCTTTTTGATGAGCTGATATCAACTCTTCATAGTGAAGTTGTAATTTGTGTCCAGTTTCTCTTCATCCAGCAAATCCTGGCTTTAACACTCATTGTCCACTAGAGAAAGTAAACTTTTTAAAAAGTCCTTTGAGACACAGAATTGTAAAATGGAAAACTTTGTAATTTTGACAAAGCAACATAAATGCTTTGAGCCTCAGGTTGTTTTTCTTTTTTAATTAAAATGACAGTAAAAGTAGGACTGCTGTGAGGATTAAAAGGGCCAATGAGAATAAAGTAGTAAGGAGAACGCATTGCACTTAAAGGCATTTAATGAATCTCCCTTCAGTCCTTCCTGACCTCCTCCTCATATACGTATCTCAAAGTAGCCAAGAGAAAATATATACACTGACAGTGAAAATAGGAAGCCTCTAAAATTCATGGAAGACCTCAAAAGCAAAGAACATATTTTCTTTACGTTTCCAATCCATTTAGGGAATTAGTCAAACCACTGTAATAAAGGTGGTTGAGACTTGAATAAGTGTGCTTTTTGTTTTGTTTTACTTTTTATTTTATCAGAGCCGAAGAATACAACAAATCTGCTTGGGAATAAAGTAGGTATATAGAATAAAAAGAGGTGTCCTATGCGATGATTTCGATCTTAAGCTCTGACAGGAAATAATCATGAGCTTAAATAATGCCAGATTAAGGAACTAGAATCAGAAGGATCACCAAGCAGGAGGAGGCAAGCTTGCAGTGCACGCCCTCCACCCAGACTGCATTGCTTAATTACTGGGTCCATGCCAGGTTAATAATCACTATCAAGTGTCACATGTATTTATGGCTTTCCTGACAAGATATTGACAGTGCACTGACACTGTAAAGCTTGGGATTTATGTCAAGTAAGTGTGCCAGGGCAGGACGCTTACGTGGGGGAGTGCATTATACACTATGCATTAAGTGCCGATTGTTTCTGAGGGACTTTTTTATAGAGGTCTAACTGACGTATAACATCATATTAGTTTCAGGTGTACAATGATGATTCAGTATTTGTATGTATTGCAAAATGATCACTAAAATGTCTAATTAACATCTGTCACCAGTTACAAAATGTTTTTCTTGTGATGAGTACTTTTAAAATCCACTCTGCTAGCAGATTTACTGCAGCAGTTTAATTAGTATAAATAATGTTTAAAATGTCATAGAAATCTGTAACTTCTCATACTTTATTTCTCCTAATGGAATCTGGTGTGGAATAATACACGTAGGAAGACTGTTAATCAAGATAGTCAAAATGCACCATACTTGGAGATTAGATTTTAGGTGAATAGTTTTCAAAAATAAAGATTTTTTGAATGAATATTTTAAATCATTATATTCAAACATATTAGTAGTGTTTATTAATATTCTAAAGAGAGAACAAACTATTGTTTCAGGTATATATCTTAATATGATCAATCCAAAATTATCTGTCTTGTTTGATAGGAGTATGTAATTTTAAATGTACAGATTTCAAGCTGGTTAAATAACTGGAGACATGACATCTATTAAGAAAATACCCTGGTTTTGATTGACTGGAAAAGATTTAGCCTTTTTCTTCACATACTAAAAATAATTTAAGTGGACTGACTCAAGAAGCTATTAGTGCCCAAATCTGCAATTCTGTTTATGAGGACATCGAAGGAATAAAAGCTCAAACTTGATTAGAAAATAAACATTTGGCTTAGAGGAGATGTGAATTCTATCATACAATATTTACTATATAATTTTTAATACGCCAACATTTAATTTTGTGAAAATAATACTACAGACTGTTAGACTTTTAATAGTAGTTCATTTAATTTTTCTTTCCAGTTAAAAAAATTTTTTTTGAACGTTTTACATTTCTTCTTTCTCTTAAAATATTTGAGTTCTAGAAAAGAAGTTAGAGTTGACTGCTTCTTACTCATATAAAAAAGTGAGTATATTAACCATGTATTCCTATAAGTTTATCTAGATAATCTCTTGGCATGATTTGTCTCCCCTGTTACCTATAACTCTTTGAACCACACCTCACTGCTCCTTCTTTTTCTCCCTGCCCCTCCTCTGACTGTTGGGAAGCCCTGGAGTCAATAACACCAAGTTCACGTACCAGTCATGAGTGCTCATTGATCACAGACACATAGATGGGACTTTCTACTAGACATCCCACGTGAATATCGAGCAGGCATCTCAGATCCATTATGTTCACAACAATACGCTTGATCCCCTACTCCCTCCAGAAAAAGCTGCTTTGTGTCCCAAATCTTTGGTCTCACGATTTATCCACTTCCTGAGTTAGAAGACTAAGCATTATTTTAGGTTCTTTTTTCATCTTCTCATCCAACATTGCCTTTTATCAAGTCTTGTTACATTTACCTTTAAACTATAGCTGAATCTAACTCCACATCTCCACATCCACTGCTAATATTCTGGCACAAGCCTCCATTATCTGGTACTTGCCTGGACCACTTCCTAAATGGTCTATATGCTTACATTCTTGACTTTCATTGAGTCCGTTCTCCACTTAGAATCCAGAATAATCTTTTACAGACAGATCAGAGCATGCAACTCCCTTAGTGAAAATGACTTCTCATCTCATAAAGGCAAGGTGTTAAATGTTTTAAATGGCCCAAGAGTGCCTCCACAACCAAGATGAATCTTTTGCATCTCACTTGCTATTCTTCTCCCCGTCTGTTTTAGCTACACTGAATTCATCCTGCTCCTAAAACATACCACGTCCATTTCTGCCCCAGAGAATATTTGCTTTCCCCTCCATCCAGAATATGTTTCCTGATATTTTATAACAGTCAGTCCTTCACATTATCCATGTCTCTGATCATATGTCACCTTCTCAGGAAAGATTTTCCTGATTCTTTCACCCCAAACAGTATGATCTCTTTCAAGGCAAAAAATTGCACTGGACAAAGCTAAGCAGGCAAAGATATTGAGAAAGAGGACAAAGGCCATGAATAAGTCTGACCTCGACTTGAGCGAAACAAAAGGAACATGGCTTTTAAGAGCTGGGGTAAGGGAGCAGAGACCTTAGAGCACCTGTGTTTACTAACTGGCTATACCCAAAGGAAAAGTAAACTCTCCATATGTTCATGACAGGAGGTATTTTTACACCTTGGAGCAAGGTATCCACTTAAGTGAGACTACACTATCTTCCTCATTGTTACCTTTCAAAGGGATGGTTCCCAGGCCCTTGACAAATACATCCCTGTGGTGTGAAACTGGAAAGAGGCTTTTAAAAGTTATACATGCCAAAGAGGCGGAGAAAGAGTTTATAATTACAGGCATTCTAAGATAAATGCTTCCAAAAAAGAGAGGTCAAACACTTTCTTATATACTAGCAACAGATAAGTGGAATTTGAAATTAAAAACACAATATCACTTACATTAGCACCCCCTAAAATTAGTTAGGTAAACCATAAAAGGGGAAATTGACAGTAACACAATAATAGTAGGGGACTTTAACACCCCACTTAAGCCAATGGACAGATCATCCAAAATGAAAAGAAATAAGGAAACACAAGCTTTAAATGATACATTAGACAAGATGAACTTAATTGATATTTATAGGACATTCCATCCAAAAACAACAGAATACACTTTCTTCTCAAGTGCACATGGACCATTCTCCAGGACAGATCACATCTTGGGTCACAAATCAAGCCTTGGTAAATTTAAGAAAATTGAAATTTTATCAAGCATCTTTTCTGACAATAGCACTATGAGACTAGATATCAATTACAGGAAAAAATCTGCAAAAAGTACAAACACATGGACGCTAAACAACACACTACTAAATAACCAAGAGATCACTGAAGAACTCAAGAGCAAATCAAAAAATATCAAAACAAATGGCAGTGAAAACACAATGACCCAAAACCTATGGGATGCAGCAAAAGAAGTTCTAAGAGGGAAGTTAATAGCAATACAATCCTACCTCAAGAAAGAAGAAACATCTCAAATAAACAACCTAACCTCACACCTAAAGCAATTAGAGAAAGAAGAAGAAGAACAACAAAAAAAACCCCAAAGTTAGCAGAAGGAAATAAATCATAAAGATCAGATCAGAAATAAATGAAAAAGAAATAAAGGAAACAATAGGAAGATCAGTAAAACTAAAAGCTGGTTCTTTGAAAAGATAAACAAAATTGATAAACCATAAGCCAGACGCATCAGGGCAGGGAAAAGTCAGAACTGAAAAAGGAGAAGTAACAACTGACACCACAGAAATACAAAGGACCCTGAGAGCCTACTACAAGCAACTCTATGCCAATAGGATGGACAACCTGGAAGAAATGGACAAATTCTTAGAAAAGTACAACCTTCCAAGACTGAGCCAGGAAGAAATAGAAAATATGAACAGACCAATCACAAGCACTGAAGTTGAAACTGTGATTAAAAATCTTCCAACAGGGCGTCCCTGTTGGCGCAGTGGTTGAGAGTCCGCCTGCCAATGCAGGGGACACGGGTTCGTGCCCTGGTCCAGGAAGAGCCCACATGCCACGGAGCGGCTGGGCCCGTGAGCCATGGCCACTGAGCCTGCGCATCCGGAGCCTGTGCTCTGCAACGGGAGAGGCCACAACAGTGAGAGGCCTGCATACCGCAAAAAAAAAAAAAAAAAAAAACTTCCAACAAACAAAAAACCCAGGGCCAGATGGCTTCACAAGTGAATTCTATCAAACATTTAGAGAAGAGCTAACACCTATCCTTCTCAAACTCTTCCAAAATAAAGCAGAGGGAGGAAGACTCCTAAACCCATTCTATGAGGCCACCGTCACCCTGATACCAAAACCAGACAAATGTCACAAAAAAAGAAAACTATAGGCCAGTATCACTGATGAACATAGATGCAAAAATCCTCAACAAAATACTAGCAAACAGAATCTGACAGCACATTAAAAGGATCATACATCATGATCAAGTGGGGTTTATCCCAGGAATGCAAGGATTCTTCAGTATATGCAAATCAATCAATGTGATACACCATATTAACAAATTGAAGATAAAAACCATATGATAATCTCAATAGATGCAGAAAAAGCTTTCAACAAAATTCAACACCCATTTATCACAAAAACTCTCCAGGAAGTTGGCACACAGGGAAACTACCTCAACATAAGAAAAGCCATATATGACAAACACACAGCCAACATCATTCTCAATGGTGAAAAACTGAAAGCATTTCCCCTAAGATCAGGAACAAGACAGGGTGCCCACTGTCACCACTACTATTCAACATACTTTTGGAAGTTTTAGCCACGGCAATCAGAGAAGAAAAAGAAATAAAAGGAATCCAAATTGGAAAAGAAGTAAAACTGTCCCTGTCTGCAGATGACATGATACTATACATAGAAAATCCTAAAGATGCCACCAGGAAACTACTAGAGCTAATCAATGAATTTGGTAAAGTAGCAGGATACAAAGTTAATGCACATAAATCTCTGGCATTCCTATACACTAACAATGAAAAATCAGAAAGAGAAATTAAGAAACACTCCCATTTATTACTGCAACAAAAAGAATAAAATACCTAGGAATAAACCTACCTAAGGAGCAAAAGACCTGTATGCAGAAAACTATAAGACACTGATGGAAGAAATCAAAGATGATACAAACAGAAGGAGAGATATATCATGTTCTTGGATTGCAAGAATCAATATTGTGAAAATGACTATACTACCCAAATCAATCTACAGATTCAATGCAATCCCTATCAAATTACCAATGGCATTTTTCACAGAACTAGAACAAAAAATTTTACAATTTGTATGGAAACACAAAAGACACCAAATAGCCAAAGCAATCTTGAGAAAGAAAAACAGAGCTGGAGGAATCAGGCTCCCTGACTTCAGAGTACACTACAAAGCTACAGTAATCAAGACAGCATGATACTGGCACAGAAACAGAAATATAGATCAATGGAACAGGATAGAAAGCCCAGAGATAAACCCATGCACATACGGTAACTTTACCTTTGACAAAGGAGGCAAGAATATACAATGGAGAAAAGACAGCCTCTTCAATAAGTGGTGCTGGGAAAACTGGACAGCTGCATGTAAAAGAATGAAATTAGAACACTCCTTAACACCATATACAAAAATAAACTCAAAATGGATTAAAGACATAAATATCAGGCCAGGCACTATAAAACTCTTAGAGGAAAACACAGGCAGAACACTCTGACATAAATCACAGCAAGATCCTTTTTGACCCACCTCCTAGAGAAATCTAAATAAAACAAAAATAAACAAATGTAACCTAATGAAACTTAAAAGCTTTTGCACAGCAAAGGAAACCATAAACAAGAAGAAAAGACAGTCCTCAGAATGGGAGAAAATATTTGCAAATGAAGAAATTGACAAAGGATTAATCTCCAAAACATACAAGCAGCTCATGCAGCTCAATATCAAAAAATACAAACAACCCAATCCAAAAATGGGTGGAAGACCTAAAAAGACATTTCTCCATAGAAGACATCCAGATTGCCAACAAACACATGAAAAGATGCTCAATGTCACTAATCATTAGAGAAATGCAAATCAAAACCACAATGAGGTATTACCTCACACTGGTCAGAATGGCCATCGTCAAAAATGCTGGAGAGGGTGTGGAGAAAAGGGAACCCTCCTGCACTGTTGGTGGGAATGTAAATTGATAGAGCCACTATGTAGAACAGTATGGAGGTTCCTTAAAAAACTAAAAATAGAACTACCATGTGATACAGCAATCCCACTACTGGGCATATACCCTGAGAGAACCATAATTCAAAAAGAGACATGTATCACAATGTTCATTGCAGAACTATTTACAGTAGCCAGGACATGGAAACAACCTACATGTCCAACAATAGATGAATGGATAAAGAAGATGTGGCACATATATACAATGGAATATTACTCAGCCATAAGAAGTAATGAAATTGAGTTATTTGTAGCGAGGTGGATGTACTTAGAGACTGTCATACAGAGTGAAGTAAGTTAGAAAGAGAAAAACAAATATCATATGCTAACACATATATGTGGAATCTAAAAAAATGGTACCGATGAACATAGTGACAGGGCAGGAATAAAGACGCAGATGTAGAGAATGGACCTGGGGACATGGGAGAAGGGGAAGCTGGGACGAAGTGAGAGTGGCATGGACATATATACACGACCAAATGTACAATAGATAGCCAGTGGGAAGCTGCTTCATAGTACAGGGAGATGCTTTGTGACGACCTAGAGGGGTGGGATTGGGAGGGTGGAAGGGAGGCTCAAGAGGGAGGGGATATGGGGATAAATATATGCATATAGCTGATTCACTCTGTTGTACAGCAGAAACTAAAAAAGAAAACATAAAATAAAATGGTTGATTCAAGTAAATAAATAAATAAATAAAATTAGGTATAAATCTATCAAAATACATACAGTATCTATATGAGGAAAACTACAAAATTCTGAGGAACAAAATCAAAGAAAAACTAAATAAATGAAGAGATTATTCCATGTTCATAAAAGGGAAGACTTAATATTGTTAAGATGTCAGTTCTTCCCAACTTGATCTATAGATTCAATGCAGTGCCAATCAAAATCCAGGAAAACTATTTTGTGAATATTGACAATTGACTCTAAAGTTTATATGAAGAGGCAAAAGTTTTGGAATAGGCAACACAAATTGGAGGACTGACACTGCTCACCTTAAAGACTTCTAATAAAGCTAAAGTAATGAAGACAGTGTGGTGTTGATGGGAGAATGGACAAATAAATCAATGAAACAGAATAGAGAACAAGGAAAAGACCCTCATAAGTACAGTCAACTAATATGTCATAAATATGTCGACTGATCTTTGACAAAGGAGCAAAGACAGTACAATGGAGCAAACAGTTTCTTCATAAAGTGGCGCTAGAACAATTGGACATCCACATGCAAAAAGATGAATCTAGACACAGACCTTATACCCTTCATTAACTCTAAATGGATCACAGACCTAAATAAAATGCAAAACTATAAAACTTCTAGAAGATAACATAGGAGAAAACCTAGATGGGTATGGCATCTTGGGTATGGCAATGACTTTTTAGACACAGCATCAAAGATACCATCCATGAAAGAAATAATTGATAAAGAAGATGTCATTAAAATTAAAAGCAATAACAGAAGAAGGGGAAAACAAGCTACACACTGGGGAACAATACTTGCAAGAGACACATCTGAAAATTAATTGACAATTTTGAGGCTAATAAAATTAGAAAAGGTGTTTTCCTGTTTCATTCCCATCATCTGTATTTACAAGGAAACTCATGAGCTAACACAAGTATTTGAAAATAAACTTCCCCTTTGCTTCAATATATCCAAAATCTCAAGGACAGAATCTCAAAAAGGAGATGACAGCCTGTCTTTGAACAAATTTGCAGAGGAGGGTGAGAATGAGGAGAATCACTTTCATGGCCAAAGGCTCTTAGAAAGCAGGACCTGGGCCAGAAGTTCAGGTGTTAAAACTGTTGTGGCGTGCACTCCCAAAGCAGAGGAGGGATATGTGAAGGAGCCGATGCTCAGTCTCGCTGGCTGTCTTCACTGAGGCTCTCTAAAGCTACTGCATTACTGAACCACATCTGCAGCGAGAGACACAGAGAGAATTTATCCATCAAGGGTTGCACAGCATGGCAGGACTTGAGGTCTTATTAGCACATGCCTGTGAGCCCCCTGAGGGACCAGCAGCGGCTGCCCACTGGGTTCAAGCCCCAGGAACCCCTGGCTTTCCGTAGCAGTAGTGGTGGCAGTGGAAGAATGGACATAGCACACACTCTTTCTAGGAAATCCCCAAACCCAAATCAAGGGAATTTCACAAATCTGTAAATTTGACACTGTCCACTCTGTGGGCCACTCACACCGGTTTGCACCATCTTGTAATAACTAGATTTTTCCCCGAATCAAAAATGACTTTTTTCCTGGGGTGGGATATGAAGGTGGAGAGTAGACTCCATCAGGTGCTAGCAAGTTGCCATCTCTTAAAAAGAGCTAAGAGGTGCTATATAGCTGCGCCTGAGTCTATCACGATAACCAGCATGTCCCTCTTCTACCACCAACACTCAATTTCCTTCACCCTGGACTTCAGCTGGTCTGGTTTGCTTGTCTGGTTGTATGATCCAAATCTGAACCCCTAAAGGGTTTGTGTCCTTAGGCAACTTACCCTTGTTAGGGCATAGTTGCTGAAATGAACTATTTAGAGCCGTCACTGGGCACCACAATACATCCCAGTGAATGCAATTGTTTCCAGACTTCCTCTTTACTCCTGTGTGGCAGCTTCCCTGGAAGCTTATGATAATCAGAGTTGATTATCCCTTCCAGTCTTGTAACTCCTTCACTTGCCTTCTGGTACTTTGGCAAAAGGATACTAAAGTGATCAGATGGCAGTCAGAGCTCTCAGTTCAATGGAACTTGACAGCAGCTTTCTGCCCTTGGGAACCAGAACTTCTAACTGGCAGAGTTTAAGATTGTGGACTGAAAAGCTTAAATTCTACAATTAAATCCCTGAACGTGGTGGTGATAGAAGCCAGGTCTGCTCTGACTCTTTGGTTCCTGTACCTATACATTGCAGATATTGGGGATATAGTACTTTATGTCAGCCACTGGGTCAGTGCACATACCTCATGAGGGAGGATAGTGTCCCAAATCCACAAATTATTTTCCTTGAGTTGGCACTTTTAGCTGAGATTCCAAATTGGCTATGTGTGGCTAATAATGCACGTAAGACCAGTCCCATTGTCCCATTGTCATCCGCTACAAAAAGGTTTCTTGTTCTGAGGCAATATGTGTAGAACTATTAAGTCCATAGAGCCGGCACTCTGAACAGAGAAGCAAATCTCTATCCAGAGCAAACACTGATTCTAGTAATGAAAAATAGCTGCCTCCTCCAGGGGCCAGGGGACCAATGTAATGGAACTTCCACCAGATAACTGATGGTCACTTGAAGAAATAATGCCATATTGAGGAATCAACTTTGTTCTCTGCTGCTGCCAAGGTAGTCATCCAGGACTACCAATAGCTGTATCAGCTCTGATAAAGTGAAAGCCATGTCATTGGACCCATGCAGAGTTGCCACCATGGCCACCCCTTATGGGCCAGGGGTCAAGCAGTCAATGGCCAAGGAATGAGGCTGGCTAACATCCAAGGTCAAGTCATCTTGTCCACCTACTAGTTGAGAGCCTCCTCTTGGTTGGATGTTCTTTGGTGGTCATTAACATAAACTCTATACACTTTGCGTCCATTTCCATAGGGACATCCACAGGGTTCTTCCCCAGACTACTTTGTTCTCCATCTTCCAGTCTTGCTTCTTCTCACCGCCCAAACACTGGCCAACCCATTTGCTAACGCCCAGGAGTCAATGTGCAGTCATTTCTTCATTGGTATCAAATGAAAAACCTGTGTACTACCTGCAGCTCTTCCCATTGGGAGGATCTCTCTCCACAATGTTAGCTGCTTCCTAGAGGCTGAAAATTGATAGGGGTCCAATGCTGACCACCACCAACATATCACACCAACCACCCTGTGAAACAGATCCAAGTTATTTCCTTTTCTGTCAGTTGGCCATAGGTGTGAGTTGAGGAAGAAGCATCAGTACAACAGATCTAATGATCGGCGTGGTGTGATAGGTACATGAGCCACCCACTCATGCAATTTACATATGCTTTCTCAATTTTTCCTGGTCCATTTCAAATAAACCATTTCTATTTGACAATGGAATACTGGTGTGTTTGCCTGATATTATGTTTGGTGGATCTAATGATATGATAATGCACAGCTCATAATGGATAATTACCTGGAGTCCCATGGTCAGGCACTCAGTTTTTATGAAAGCCCAATAGCCTAAGAGATGTATGTGTGTTAAAGGGGGAACAGTTCTTTGACACAGAATGACATGGGCACGCTTCACAGCCTTACCTGTCTGCTCTGCAATTTTCTTTCTTGTCAAAGATACACAGCAGCCTTAACAATGAGAGTATCTCCAGCATTATTTGGATTTGGTTATATGACCCTTGTTTCTCTAGGTCACATTCAAAATGATTTGCCTTCTATATTAGTCAAGGTTCTTCAGAGAAACAGAACCACATATATGGGGAATTTATTATGTGGAGATGAATCACATGATTAGGAAGGCTAAGACGTCCAGTCATCTGCCATATGCAGGCTGGAGATCCAGGAAAAGTTGATGGTGCGATTCAGCCTGAATCCAAAGGCCTGAGAACCACGGGAGCCTGTGGTGCTAATCCCAGTCTGATGGCTGAAAAGATGTGATAAGATGTCCCAACTCAAGCATAGAAGCAGGAAAGAAAGGGGTGAATTCCTCCTTCCTCTGCCTTTTGTTCTGTTCAGGCCCTTAATGGAATGGAGGTCCACCCACATGGGTGGGTTTACTTTACTGAGTCCATTGATTCAAATGCTAAACTCATCTGGAAACACCCTCACAGACACACCCAGAAATAATGATTAATCTGGGCACTTGTGAGAGTGAAGTTGACACATAAAATCAATCATCACATCTGCTAAGTGACTTAATAAATAGATTATGCAGTATCTCCACGCTACTTCTGAAATCAAGGAGTCCCAAATGCTGCAGTCTTTGTCGGGTAGGGGAGGCGAGGGGCAATATTTCACCTTCTATCACAGAGAAGATGCTCAAGAGTGCTTCAAAGTTCTGGATTCCTAAGAATGTACCGATGTTGCAGGCTCCTGAATCGTGCTGGTGTTTAGGAGGCAGAAGAGTTGCTCCTACATTTCTTGCTTCCCCTGGGGTAAGTTCACCGAGTGAGGACAGCAACAATCTAGGGCCTCAGTAGACACAGAAACCCCCCAGAGGGAGGTGAAGTGTGGATGTGTAGCAGTAACAGAGGAGCCAGAGTACTGCCCCAAAGACACTGGTGACAGAGCAAATCTTTGCAAGGGCTGCTCCAGCTAGAAAGCAAAGCAAATGCACTGAGCTACGACATGCAGAAGCTGGAACCCCTACGTGCCCATTTATGAAGTTTTTATATAAATTAAGATTGTGTTTGAAATATTTACATACATTGTGTAGCTAATTATTAGTCGTTAATTAAATACCAAATGATCATCAAAGATCGGAAGGCAACTTCAGTATGAGAAATAGAGGTGAGCAGAAGGACAATCATAAGCAAAGAAAGAAGGATTCTCTTGGATTAAAAAATTTATCGTAGAAAGCTAAATGAGTGGAAAGTCTACCTACATAGCTATGTAGCTATGCAGGCATGCTTACGTATGTAGGTAAAGGACCAAGGTAAAAAAAGTTAGTAAATTAATCTGTCCGCATTCCTACTAATACCCAGAAGTATCCATCATTTGTATATTTCACATCCTTCCTAAAGTAGTAGTTCAGCCATTAATTGAAGAGAATGTTCAACAGTTTTGATAACAGCTATTTCATGCAATACAATATGCAAAACAATAATATGAAATGTATGTAATAATAATTAAAATCAATTATCTGCAGGATATCACCTCTGTTCTCAGTCCTTAGAGATGTTAAAGAATAAAAAATAGCATGTATAGTCTCTATCAGGTTATACTTTCCTACTTCTTATGGCAATGGTATCTACTAAAGCAGAATATATAGATCAGGATAATATTTTAAGCCTAGATGAGCAATTAAATTATTAATTGATATTGTTTACTGAACACATCTTGTATGTGATTTTGTGTAAGACAGAGACCTTAAAAAAGATTAAGGTGGAGATTTGTAAGTAATACACATGTGGAGACCACTTGAAAGTTCATGTAATATGCCAGTGAATACAAACGATGTAGTATTTCTAATCTTAGCAACTGCAATCAGACTCCAATTAAACAAAATAAAAATGTTCATGGATGAAATACAAATGTACTTAAAAATTTTCAATTCAAAACCGGGACTTTGGCTTTAACATATGATTTTACATAGGCCTTAGCACAACTTATAGATGAAAGAAGCGTTTTACCTCCTTCTGGCCCTTAACATAATGAATATGCTTGAATTGGGTTTCGGGCATATGCACCCTATAGGACATTGAATTCTGTCCTTTTGAATGCTGGAGCAGTATGGCCTTGAGACTTCATTTGCTTCTTTCTGTGTGTATGTTTCAGATATGAAGAAAAAGATAAGAGTTAACATCTAAGTTTTTACCTGGAACTTGGCCACTTAGATTTAACACAATATCTATTAATCACATGCCAAAAGCACTTTATGAGGAGACCAAAGAAAGAAACTAGGTCCTGAATTATTTAGTCCCTGTCACTCTGTACCTGGCAGTATGGTTATATTCCCCCACATTGTACAAGTTGTATATATAGAAGTTACTTTTTCCTCAGATGTTAGAAGACGATAGGCCACAAGGAATATATGCTTCCCACACAACTTGTTAGGAATTTGAGCAAAAGAACAGAAGAACGTGCTCTCTTCTCATTCCTAGGGTATTACTTGGATGTGGTTTCACTCTGTCTTTGTCAGGGTGTTCAATCTCACCTTAAAACTTCAATGCTAATCCCACTACTGGACATATACCCTGAGAAAACCATAATTCAAAAAGAGTCATGTACGAAAATGTTCATTGCAGCACTATTTACAATAGCCAGGTCATGGAAGCAACCTAAATATCCATCAACAGATGAATGGATAAAGAAGATGTGGCACATATATACAATGGAGTATTACTCAGCCATAAAAAGAAATGAAATTGAGTTATTTGTAGTGAGGTGGATGGACCAAGCGACTGTCATACAGAGTGAAGTAGGTCAGAAAGAGAAAAACAAATACTGTATGCTAACACATATATATGGAATCTAAGAAAAAAAAAAGGTCATGAAGAACCTAGGGGCAAGAAGGGAATAAAGACACAGACCTCCTAGAGCATGGACTTGAGGATATGGGGAGGGGGAAGGGTAAGCTGGGACAAAGTGAGAGAGTGGCATGGACATATATACACTACCACATGTAAAATAGATAGCTAGTGGGAAGAAGCCACATAGCATAGGGAGATCAGCTCGGTGCTTTGTGACCAAGGGGTGGGATAGGGAGGGTGGGAGGGAGGGAGACGTAAGAGGGAAGGGATATGGGAACATATGTATACGTATAACTGATTCACTTTGTTATAAAGCAGAAACTAACACACCATAAAAAAAAAAAAGAAAAAGAAAACCCAAAAAACTTCAAAGCTTGTTCCAAGAGTAAACATTTGACAAAAAGTAGCCAGGCTGCTGTCCCTTGTGATCAGTTTCTATTAAGCTCTACTCAAGAGATTCAGGGGCAACATTACTCTAGGGCAAACAGCCTGTAGTAGGCAGCCTGACCTCCAGGGCCACCTGCTGCAGCCAGCCACCCATCAAACTATCCTGCTCCACAGGAAGCTCTCTGATGGATGGGGCCTTGGCTTTTCTGAATACTCTCCATAGGTAGCAAATTGCTGGCCTAGACATCAATACCCTAGTAAGCTGTGTAGGACCACTCAGAGAAGTGTAAATCAGTATGTCAGGTAATATTTTGCTGTACGCTTTCACTTATTATTAACTCTTCCAGTTCATTATGATAGAAAACAATATTTTTAAAAGGTCATTTGAAAGAAAGCGCTGTCGCTTTTACATCAATAAATACCTTGGGCCCCGTACGATTCAACCATCCTAAACACCTTGCCTTTTGATGGCAGGATATTAATCTAGAGCCCAAATACCTATCAACATCTCTGCCCTAGTTAGAAAACGTGCATTTATAGTTGAGTCAGATTATAAATCTTTTTAACACGTGTAGAACAAAACATCCATATGTATTAAGAACACATATGGGTGCCCTTCTTGTTCTCTTGAGTCTTTCCAGTATGGCTCAGCAATCAGAGAGCTATCTGCTCTTAAATTGCATTTTTCTATTGTTGAGCTCTTTCTCTTTCCAAGCTGCCTGAGGTTGTGAGGCTGCCAACAGATTCCTTTTCCACTTTGACATGGTTTATAGCCAATAATGACCTACAAAATTCTGTAACTCATCCGAATGATAAAAATGGAAGCATATAGAGAGGATCCCACGTTCTCTGTTAGGGAAGGCAGCCCAACATCCCAGCAGTCAGGCTCCCCTTTTAGTCCTTCCTGATTCTCTTGGACAACAGTCTCCTGATAAGAGACATTTGGAAACATTAACTAGAAAATTATGAAATCACTGAAATATTTAATACTGTTTTCTTTCTCTGAAGCTTTAATAAAGCTTCTGTCTTCTACGAGAGTAAGAGGTAGAGTTATTAATTTTATTTTTGGCACCCAAGGAAGATGTGCCACTTACACCAGAGAGGTGAAGAGGGAATAAGTAAGAAATAGAGCTAAGGTTTTTTTTAGGTCTAACAAATATGTGCTAGAGAGAAACCTGGAAAGATTTCTTTTACCTCTAAAATGGTTATGAAATAAGACAGACTACCATCTGCAGAAATAGAAACCATAAACTCTTATTAGTATGCAAAAAAAAAAAGACTTTTCTCAGTCTATGGTCATTTTCAGCTGGCAGTCTTGCTCCAAAGAACAAATGAAGCATGTGTTTTGCAGTCTTAACATTTTAAACTGCACACTTCCAAATCAGATTAAGGGTGTTACAAATGGAAAAAATAAATTTAGCACTTGGAAAATTGTTTGGTTTGAAATTTCTTGTAGCACTGAACATGTTGGTGAACAAAATGAAAATTAAAGCTTTGTATAATTCAGTCAACGAAGAGAAAACCAAATTAGCACTTGGTTATTTCTAATTAAGTAAAAAGAGATTACCTTAATTAGACAAAACTGCCATTTCAGCAAAACTTTATTCCTGATATTTTGAGATGATTTTGTCAATATACTTTTGGAAAGAATAATATACCAATCTCTTAGTCAATTTTCACCTTCTAATTTTTGCAATGCACCATTTTACAAAAAAAAAAATCCTAGTAAAGATTTACTTTACAGCATATGAAACAGTGCATAAGAATATGCAAACACATATTGTAGAGTAAAAATATGCATCTATCAATGTCTATGTTAGTGTGGCTCTTAAGAGGATGGAGACGGGGTAGTTTAATGGAACTAGTAATGCGGTATCAGATCTTGTTTTCCCATCTAGAAATATTTGTAATATTTCACAGTAACAACTAAATTATTACATAAAAAGACAGACAAATCTTTCAGAGTAAAACTATGGGTTCCCAGTAAATGTTTGTCAAATTGCATTTCAAAATGTGATTTCACAGTGCGTGTGGGCCAAGGGCTTACCTTAAGGATGGGCGACGCTCAGTGCTTTGGTGTCTGTGCCATCATGTTTCATGGCACACAGTGGTTCATGACAACCAACCTACGTGGATGCATGTAGTTTGCAAGTTTCTTGGCAAATTCATATGGTTATTTAGCTTAACTTGGTAGTGAGATGACCTTTCTAAGTTACATGGACAGAAGAAAAAAGGTTTGATATTCAAATTATTAGAATTAATATCATTAATATTATCAGACAAGACTATGGAAAATATTTATTGTGTGTGCTACATAGAGGCAAGGGGGCCACAGAGGCCTTTTGTTACGTATTTACCTCTTTCACCCAAAATTACGGTTGGTCCTTGAACAACATGGGTTTGAACTTCACAGGTCCACTTATATGTGCATATTTTTCAGTAGTTTTATTTTACAGATCATTAACTAAGTGTGGGGGAAAGTTTGCGCTTGACTAGAGATCACAATATGTGGAATTAAAAAAAACTAGAATTTGGTCCGATTCTATGCAAACTATTTCATCTTCCTGCCCTGGACGAGTCATTTCTTTTGTTTTGAGGCAGAGATAGCAGTATTCCGATTTTCAACTCTGTGACAGGCGAAGTGGCTCCAGGGTCAAGTGTACAAACATTTTTTGGGTAGGGGAATGTGACGCAGTATAGCTAATTAGAAGGTGATAAATGGCTTAGAGAGAAAAGCAGGGAGGGAGAAGATTATGAGGAGGATGAGGGATGTGGTCTAAATTTAAATTAAAATGTCAGAAAAAGCCTTACAGAGATTGTACAGTTTAGGAAAGACAAGCTTACGGTGGAAACAGGCTTCATGGGTATCTGGGGGAAGAATATTTGGGGCAGAAGAATCGGTTAGTTCAAAGGTTATAAGCTTTCGATTTTATCCCCCAGACTTTCTTTTCTGAAACGGGATCACCAAGCAATTACTCTGTGCAGTCATTCCTTTCTAGCCATTCTGAAATTTACAATAATATATATCAAAAATTTGGTGTAAGGCGGGTTAGTTAGTGAAGCACAAATAAGATCTCTTTATAAAATAGGCCTGGAACATAGATTTAGGTGCTGAAAACTTGCTGAGCTATCCGACTGCATTAGGGGATAGGAGGCAAATAGCCACGACTCACTTTTCTTTCTTCTACCTAATCCCAAACTCTAAGACTAAATTATATGACACTTCAGCATATCGTAAAAGGTTAGACAAGAGGTTTGTTGCCTTTGACCAAATGTCATTTATTATACAACTTCTTTAACACAAAGTAGTTTCGATTTGCTCTTTAATGTAAATGACAGAGATTGTAACAGAATCAAGTTTGAGTGCACTTCTTGTAAAGTTGCCAGTGGAAATCTATAACTCATCTATACGCCTTTTTCGAGCACCTTTTAAGAACTGTAGTGAGAATAAGGATATTATAAGGGAATTCAGAGTGATGAATAATAATATTTCAAATAAGAAAAGGTAAATTCTTCTGAACCCATAATTTATCATCTATATTGGAGGAACATTTAATCATGAGGATGCTCACATTTTACAACCAAATTAACAACTTGGTAATCCAAGAAAGCATGTAATAAACATTGTAGAATGAACATTAAGTAACTTCATGGAAAAGTCTTATTATTCTTAATCAGGTATTTGCAAACTTCCAATTTCTAGTGATAGCTTCAAATAAAAATTAACTAACAACCATTGTTCAGTGATGTTATTTATTTCAAAGTTATATTTTCTCTCTTTCATGGACAGAATTAGTAATTATTCACAGTACCATGTCTATAAAATTAAGTAAAAATTTAATATGATTTGATAAATAAATGGATGAACTCCTGAAAACTTTATTGATTCACTGGCCATTAAACAACATACAGCTTGTTAGATTATCATCTTTCAGGGACCACAGTCATACTCTTTGAGATTTATTTTTTTCCGTTTTAAGCATATAGGCTCTACCTATATTTTTTCTTAATTTGAAAAAATTAAACTTGGCTAGTGTCTAAAATCACAGATTTGCTGATCATAGATCATTTACTTTTCAAGATGATCTAGCTTCCTACCCCCCTAAAAAAGATATTCAATTACTCTATGGGGTTTGGCTTAACATTTCTTCAATATATGGATATCATTCTATTAGATCATAAGTATTAACCTTATATATTGGAAAAAATCAAGTCTGCATAGCTAATTATTAATTTTCTTAAATATAAAACTATGAAACCATTTCCATTTATGGGGAGATATAAATCTGACTTATGGTTAAGCAGGTATTTGATGCATTACTCACCTCTCTAGTTATCTCAAATGAAAATCTATCTATCTATCTATCATCTATCTATCTATTACATACAGTATAGGTAATATATAAATATAATATGTATGCATGCCTCATAAATATAACACTGTAGCACTGTATTAAACGCTGCATAAGAAAACAGTATAATGTATGCATTTTTCTAATTTTGATTGATATCTATATATTTTTTAAGGCTTATGATTACCTCTGTGAAAGGGACGGTGGCATGATACAGAATTCAATGAGCTGCTATTGGAGCCAGCTACAATGAAAGAGAAAAAAGAAGTTTGATCAAGGTCACACCAGGATTAACTCTATCTTTGTAAAAGAGTGCCAGGGGATGTTTAATATCCACACATGGCAGACAAGACCTTGGTTTTACACTCTCACCTGAAAGACCCTCACATACTCTACTCAATAATTAATTTACTTCTGAAAGGATGGAGGTTAAGACAGGTGGGATTTGAAAGGAAGTTTAAATTCTTCAGTTGTACACTTAGGAGAACTCAGTACTTTGCAGTTTATAGTGTGTACGAGACATAATTCCTAACCTAATGAAAGTATTTTAAGTGTAGTTTATGTGTTTCATTCTTTCACTTCTCCTATCTTTATGGCAGGATATAGTTTTGGAGCAAGACCCCAAATTAGACTCCTACCACCCCTCCCCCCATCCCTCCAAGAAACTGGGGTGTTAACTTCTTTGATGATGACATTTCAAAGAGGTGGTTCCCAGGTCTTTGAAAAAGATATTCCTGTGTTGCTAAGCTGGTGAGAGGCTTATTTAGCTTTTGAAAAGATTTACATACATTTCAAAGAGACTGAGAAAGAAGTTATAATTACAAGTTTTCTAAAGTACATGCTCTAAAAAAAAGAGACTGAGGAAGAATTTCTTTCCTTATTTTCAACAGGAAAAATTGAGCCTCTTATTTTTAATTTGTATTTGACCTTACAGTTTTTTTCTCTATTTTAATTGCTTTTCTGTTTTCTTTTTTTTTTTAAGTTATAAATCACATTGACTGATCTGTCTATTCTTACACAGTCTCCCAATTTTTGTAGCTTTTGAGAAACTTTTAAAATCAGGTAGTAAGTTCTACAAATTTGCTCATCTTTTTAAAAATTGTTTTGACTATCTAGGCCCTTTTCATTTCCCTATTAATTTTTGAATATGCTGCTGCAATTCTGATTTGAGCTTCATTGAAACTAAAGATGAATTTAGGGAGTATTGATAACCTGACAACATTAAGTCATCCAGTCATGAAGGTGACATATTTTCCATTTATTCGTCTTCATTAATTTTCAGCGATGTCTCAGTCTTCAGTGTATCTACCACACACTTTGTTACACATTTTATACTTTGTGAGGCCAATGTAAATATTTATGACATTTTCCATTCGCTTATTGTACAATTAATTTACTATTTTCTTGCCCTTGCAATCTTCAACCTTACCTAATTCATTTATTATTCCTAATAATTTCTTAGGAAATTTTACATGCACAATTAATCATTTGCAAATAAAAGCTTTACTCTTCCTCTCCAAAACTTGTGACCAAGTTGAATAAGAACATTAAGAGTGGGTGAGGTAGGCAAGGCACTTGAGGTTGCAAAATGTAAGGAAGCATCCCTGCTCTCAAAGTGCAGACCCTGTACTTCAACATCCTGATGGTGAGTGTCCGCTTAAGAGGGCACTTAACAGGGAGGCACCTGTACATAACTGTGAGAGGATCATTTTTAGGAGTTTACTACTCTGTACCAGAAGTGCAGCCATCCCTACAACTGAATTTTAATTTTTTCTCTTTAAAACAAAAGCACAAACAAAAACTTTAAAAACCTGCAGTTGTAAAACAATTATTACTGTAGTCAGTTTTGTCAGGTTTGAATAAATCTTATATCAAATTTTCTGAGGAGGTTCTCATAATTTTAACCTAAGTTTATTTATGGTAATAGTACATAGAGAGTTAGGGTCATGAGATTTCCCCATGTTCAATGCATAGCTCAGATTCTCATGTGTTAAATTTGGAAGAGAATTTAGGAATAATCTAAAAATAAATTAAAAAAATGAAAAACCACCATTTACTGATATCCTCTTATTCCAAGCACTACACCAGTTCCCTCCCTGTCCAATTTAGTCTTTCCAAGAACCATGCAAATTTGATATAATTAATCTCCACTTTACAAGTGAGAATACTGAAGATCAGAAAGAAAAAAATCACTCAACTACATGCTCACTGTGTGTCACTCATGGAGACAATCCTTCAGAGCAAGAATTTTTAATTTAAATTTTATTTTTGTGTGTGTGTTTTGTGCATTGATATATTGCAAAGCCTACAAGAATGCCAAAGCATCAGCACTCATTTAACATTTGTTGAATGGATAAAATAATTTTGATGCTTAGTTAAGTTGCATTTCCATTGTTAACTCTGTTTTTTGATAATGGTATACCTCTGACAATATATATGTAAAAATGACTGTCATATTTTGTACTTATATTTGAGGGGTATCTGTTTCTTTGTAGTAAGGCATTAGGGAAGGTTCAGGACTAACCTTTAGAATTGCTTACACCTTATAAGTTCACAAGGGGTGTTGATTTCAGTTTATGCTAAGATAAGGTAAAAAGTTCAAGTCATGAAGCTTGAACCATAAGAAGAGAAATGTTTTCCAATAGGTGAGTGTGTTGTCAGGGTCTGAGCCATACTCATGATCCAGGCCATTAGCCTACCAGAAGTGTTGTCCATAGGCAACAGAGCACAGACAAAGGCTTCAGGCACCAAAGAAGGAAACTACCCCAAATTAAGCCAGTTTCTGAAAATAGAGACAAGAAGAAAATCTAAAATAAAAATAATAAACCTAAAGAGAGAGTACATAAAAAGGGCTGTATCCTGTGGAACAAAAATGAAACAAATGAGTAATTGTTCATACGTCCTGGCTAAACCTAACAGACAGTAGCCACATTTTTCTGAGTGAAGTTATTGATAGTACTGAATGCTTTACGTCAAGATAAATCCTACAAGAGAGAGAAGACTGAATCTACAGAATTGGAACGTACTGAGTTTATTGAAAATAACTAAGCAGTAATTGTCAGAAATAATCTTAGTTAAGACAGCTATTCAAAGAATAGGTTTCATGTCTAGCCTGGGGAAATCCAAGTTGTTCCTAGAACTCGGTTTAGTGTTTTTGAGTCTTATTGGCATACACGGCATACAAAATATATAACTGATCTAGCTCTCAGGGAGCTTATAGTCTTATGTAGGAGACAGATATTAATAAAAATAGTATCATCATTATAAATGTATTACATAAGACTTACAATCTGAGATTAGTGCTGTGAAAGAAAGCAACAGGCTTAAAAGAGTGTGTAACAAAGACATATGACCTATACTGGGACTTTTGGGATCTTTCTGGAGAAGACAGCTTTTAAGTTAATATTGAAGTTATGGGTGACCAGATTTCCTAGGATACATATAAAATGAAAAGAGAAAAACAAAGGATTGAACCTTGAGGAACTGCAGGATATCATTTCTCTTAGAAAACGAAGAAGAAGTAGACAGACAGGTAGGTGGAGAATAAGAGAGAATCAGTCCATGGAAGTCAAGGGAAGAACTATTTTCTAGGAAGCCTCCTTCTGTGAGTTGTCCACTAGAGCAGTGGTTCTCAACATGGTGGGTGGGTGGGTGAGTTGGGGTCCTAAGGAAATTTGTCATTATCTGGAAACATTTTCGGTGGTCACAGCTGGGGAGGGAGCTACTGGCGTCTAGTGGGAAGAGGCCAGGGATGCTGCTAAACATCCTACAATACAAAGGAAAGGCTCTCACAGCAGGTTAATAATCCACTCCGAAGGGTTGTGATGCTAAGGGTGAGAAACTGACACTAGTGTAAGTACAAAGAAGATGAAGTAGCCACAGAATTGTCTCGGCACTCTAAAGAGTGATTGATGCCAAGAACTGCTAATGAGAGGTGTTTTGGTAAGGGAAGCAGAGTCAGAAGTTTGAATAAGAGCTGCTGAGGACAGCAATTGTAGAGAGCCACTGCCTTCAATAGAAGCTGAGACTGAATGCCTTAGGGCATTTCTCAGAAAACAAATGTACATAACTGTTAGGAAATTCAGGAAATGTGAGTCATATTTGGAAGCTGAATGAGAAGGGCCTGTTTGTTGGACTTAGCACCTACAGTTTTTTATTTCCTCATTTCCTTGTTGACTTTAGGAAATGATAGGAATCGTTGGATCTATACATTTAACTCTAATTGGGCTTATCAAATTAAAAACACATTAAAAAGATAAATTGAAGTTAAAGGCCTAGAACAAAACTTTAACTTGATTCTATAATGAGAAAATATTCACAATTATGTTCATGTATTTGGTTTATTCGTTAAATACTTACGGAGCTTATCCTATGACGAGATGTTCCAGGTGATGAGGCTTCAACGATCAGCGATATTGACAATGGCTTTCTTCTCCTGAAGCATAAATTCTAGTTGGCAGAAAGAGATGGGATAAAAATCAAACTAGTAAGTAAGATAATTTCAAGCAGTGACAAGTTCTATGAAACCAATGAAACTAAGAAGTGGTACAGAGGTAGCCTCTGATCACCTTAACATATGTAGCTCTTCACTCACTTTCTAAACATTTACCTGATTTCATTGGCATTTGCGCTAACATTGGAGTACTGAGAAATATCTGGTCATGGAAATCTCTATAGGCAGAGTGGTCCAAAGTATGGCTAGAACAAGGAACAGAAAGACAAGGCAGCTGGATTGTATTTGGGGGAGAGGGATAGTTGTAATAAGCAAAGACTAAGTCATGAAAGGCTCGTAAGTCATGCTAAAGATACTGGATTTAATTCTGAATGCCTAAGGGATCATGCAGACTTTTATACAGTAAAGTTACATGATCTACTGTACATTAGAAGGCCATTCTGGGAATGTTATATGGGAACCATGAAAGTAGAATGATAGGACTAGGGTAGTGACCGTGGAGATGCAGAAAAATAGGAAAAGTTCACATATATTTTGGAGACAAAGTTGGCAGACCTTGCTGTTGAGTGTAAGGAAAAGAGATGTGCATCAAGATTGTCTCAGTTTCATTATTGTTGTTGGTAATAATATTTTTTGTAAATTTTAATAAAATTTTATTATATACATTTTGAAATATTGTGTGTGTTTACATAAAATTTTTAGGAAATTTTAATGAAATAAAAGTAGAGAAAGATAGCACATTTATTAAGATTACTAATATGAGAAAGACTGAATAGAAAAATATCTGAGGGAAAAATGAGAGTCATGGTTTGGCATGCTAGGTTGCGGCTGCTTATAAAACATCCAGTAAAGCTATCAAGTAACTATTGCACTATACGCATTTGGATTCCAGGAAATTTCAGTGATCAAGCTATTGATTTAACAGTGAATGACCTTTAGATGGTGTATAATGTTTTGGGATTAAAGAAGATCTCCGTTGGAGATCTCCCCTAGAGAGAAGGTGTAGATAGTGCATGAGGCCAAAATCTGAGCCCTGGACTATTCCAGCTTTAGGAGACAAAGAATAAAGCATCTAGCATGCAGACCTAGAAGGGGCAGTGACTAAGGTATGAGGAAAATCATGAGAGGGCATCACACGGAAACCAAGAGAGGACAGTGTGTCCTGGAAGAAGGAGAGTTATCAGGGAGGAGAGCTGTTCCAGGCTTGACTCCCCAGGACATGGAGAGAGGATCTGGGAAGAGGCAGTTTACAAATTGTCTAGACAAGACTTGTCACTGTGAACTCATGGAGACTCCTCCAGACTAGAGGGGACTGAAAAGACTATGGAAGAAAGGAAGCAGAGTCAGCAAACACAGGCAGCTTGAGAGGAGTGTTGCTATGAAGGAGAATGAAGAAATGGAATGGAAGTGAAATCTAAAAATGAGAAACATTTTTATAATATTAAGATTATACACACACATATATTTGCAATATAATGCAGTGGTTACTTGATATCTTCATTTGGATAAAACCTAGGATGCCAGAACATGACTCATTTTCATTTTCCTCCCCAAACATGTTTCTCTCCAGTCCTTCACATATCATTAACCTTAGTAAATGAATTATCGTGCACTAGTTTTTAAAATCTTTTTGTGTATGTTAGACTATGCTTTATGATTTTTAATGTTCCCCTCCTTGTATATATGTTTTCTTTCTTTTTAAAAAAATGTTGATGCATTCAGTTGAAACTCCTCTGGAAAAACGGAAGTATCAGTAGGTTAGAAAAATTTTCTGGAGTGCTGGAGTGTTGACATGGGAATAATTGAGTTCATGAGTTAGGAAAATGGGGTGATATGTTCAATTTGGGGAAGAAGCTACCTGGTAATGTAAAGATTTAAGCCAATCCTACAGGAATAGGTAGTTGAAGGAGGTAGAGAAAATATATGTTAGAGGTGAGGAGGAAAAGGAGCTACACAACATGTTGAATGGATCAAAGAGTAAAACAACGGGCGCAAAGACCTTGTGCTACTTGTGATGCTGAAGTTATCAGGAATGACCGGAGGGAATTCAGAAATGGTGCAGGGAATTCAGTCATTCAGTAAATGAGGGGAGCTGAGGAGTTGATTGGTAGCTAAACATAACGAATGCAAGTTGCCAATGGTACTATCTAAGGTCACGAACTTAAAAAAAAAATAGTATTTGGAGATGCAAGAGAAATATTTGAGGTTATGTCAAATCATATTTAATACTTCTGATTATTGTTCAGTTTGTCAGTATTGGTGCAGAATTAAAAGTCTCACTCATATAGCCCATTTTAAATTGGTATTATAATAAATACTAAGAGGAATACTTAAAGAGATACATCACTGAAAGCAGCTTAGGTAGAACTTTTTGCAAACGGAGAAGAGGATATTTTAAATTTTGGGTTAAAATATCATTTGGAGTTCATACTGCCTCATAAAGCTGTAGAATCCTTCTACAATATAAATGGCTTTATCACTGTTGGAGCAAATGGATTGACAGCTTGCTGAGTTTTGAACTACCTGGAATTGTTCTGGAAATCTTTCTCTAAGGCTAAATAGTATGGCACCATAATTACTGAGTTTAGAGGAGGGAAAGGCAACAAGGACACCCTTGAATAAATGAAATGTCAAAGCAGGGTTGAAGGCAATAGTCATGCCTGGCATAGAGGAAATCCTTAATGACATTTTTTATGGAGTTCAAAAAAATCATCGCAATTCCCTTTAACTGACATGAGGAAGAGTGATCTGTCAGCTAGAACACTTAAGGCTAGCAAACTAAATTGGTTTGAGGCATCCTGAAGTAAACCAAATCTAATCTAATCAATAATACTGACACACCAAAGAGATGTACATAGCGATTCTTAAAACAAGGAATAATATGGATTTTTATCATGTATCATAATTTTTCCATTTTAAAATCCTGATAAGTAAAATTTAAAGTAATATTTATGTAGTTTCATGTTGTCTTCAGTTGTAGCAAGTAAATTATTTTGTTGTTCCCGTTTGAGGGATAAATGACTTAACATGTAATTTTGTATATTCCTCAAAACACACACACACAACATACAACTTCACTGTAAAAAACGAGAGTATTCCATTACTTTTTTTCCCCTTTAGTTATGTTTTAATCTCAGTTTAAAACATCGGCTAATCAGAACCCCAGCAAGTACTAAGCATGGAAAATTCTTATCTTTTACTGACTCAGCTGTCTTTCAGCTTCCTTTATCTCAAACTTAAAAATGTTTCTAGGGCTTCCCTGGTGGCGCAGTCGTTGAGAGTCCGCCTGCTGATGCAGGGGACACGGGTTCGTGCCCCGGTCCGGGAAGATCCCTCATGCCGCGGAGTGGCTGGGCCCGTGAGCCATGGCCGCTGAGCCTGCGCGTCCGGAGCCTGTGCTCCGCAATGGGGGAGGCCACAGCAGTGAGAGGCCCGCATACTGCAAAAAAAAAAAAAAAAAAAAAGTTTCTAATTGGGCTATTTGCC
Organism: Mesoplodon bidens; assembly: GCF_964165515.1. Taxonomy (NCBI): domain Eukaryota; kingdom Metazoa; phylum Chordata; class Mammalia; order Artiodactyla; family Ziphiidae; genus Mesoplodon; species Mesoplodon bidens. The sequence continues at coordinate 78,969,125 of NC_138169.1, read as the reverse complement.
CAACATTTGCACATTTCAATATTATGATTGACCTTGAAGAAATTGTTCTGGGATTCCACTGATACTAGTAATTATAGTTCCATTATGCCCCTCCTTAACGCAGGAGATATTTAGACTTTGATCAATATATTCATTGCACTTATTGATGGATAATCATAATGCATTATTTGCTGACTTTCCTGCCACCCTCATTGTCTTGTCACAGTCCAGAAATAATAGTTGCAAGACACTTGACATGCGTTTTGCCAGAACTTATCACTCTACGTTTACATTTACTTGGTGTTTAATTGTTCACTTCCACTATTAAAGTCTCGGTTTATTATTTATTGTAGCTTCCTTGTCCTACACCTATGGATATAAGCAGCCTTCACCATCCTTATCTCCTTCTGCCTGCTTCTTAGCTGTGCTCTTGTAAACTTAGAATTTCCAGAGTATTATAAAAGAGCCCAGAGAGACCTTGTTTTTCACTTACGCTAGGATTTAGGGACAATCTATTTTTAGATTTCATATTTTAATGTGCAAACTGAAACCCTATAAATATATTGAAGCTTGTGAATATTACTATTTTTCCTTGAATCAAGGACATTTAAATATACTATCCCATCTTAATCTAACAATCTAATTTGGGAAGGTGGTGGGATTCAAGCCTTCCATCAGGATACAAATATGTTTAATCTACGTATTTGGGCAAGGAAACTGGGAGGGTGACAAACCTTTTCTTTGGTCATTTTACTTCACCACTTAAACTACCCTAAATGATGGTCTGGGTCAAGACAGAGCAGCTCATATTTATTTTTGAGGAAAAATATTAATAACAATCTGTGTATTTCCTTGACCTGATAGATCATTCTCACAGTCTTCTGTGGATATTTCAAATCATACTTTCCCCAAGTGAAGCACATGTTTTATTTCTGATATTTTGCTGACCTATCCATTTACTTGGTCATATTAGTGAACACATTTATCACTGATACCCCCACACCATTCCAAGCAGTTAGGTGCTTCCTGTGAGCTTTCTAGTGTATTTCCTTCACCCTCTACACTTTACACCTCTTCTCATATTTATGTAATTGTTTATTTATTTGTTTGACTCCCTATTCCAACTTGGCCAGTAGATTTTTAGATCTCCCTGTTCCCAGCGCCTAGCAGATGGGAGGTTTTAGTGTATATTTATCTATCTACTTATGTATCTATCCATCTATAAAGATGAAAAAGAAAAGTAAAAATTTCATAAGAATGAGTAAAATATTCTCCTCTTATAAACTACATATATATCAAGGGAGAGATAGATCAAGAACTGAAGAAGAGCTATAGTCATATTGAGTGTAGACAAAGGCAATTGTAACTGTTACTTGGCAAAAATGTTTACTTAACCCATCTACACACTGTATTATTATTTTCTGTTTTATCTAATTACCTGATTTTAATTTTGCTTAATTATAGATGATCATTCCAATATTTAAGCACATTGCTGCCTAAGAAAGTAGTGATGTATTTTTTTTTTACTCTACATATGCTTTCCTCTTTTTTTCTAACAGTTTCTTCAAATGAGCTCTCAACAGCACCTTCTTAGCATGAGTGTTGGCTTTTCCTGTTGCCAACCTTCCAATTGGAGTTTTCAAATAAGAAAAGATTTAGTTGAGAGACAGAAACTGAGTAAAGATAATTTTACAGTTTTTAAAAAAAGAATACTGAATTATACAAAGTTGACATTTCTTTTTTTATGATTTTTATCTCTTATCAATTTTATAGTAAAATAGCATAAGGATAAAGAACATTTAATCAATAGAAACAAGAAATTATTTTATTTAGAAGAGGAAATGATTCACCTAGGAATGCTATTTTTACAATTAAAAATAAAAATAGTATTCTATAATATTTAAAATCATATTAAAAATGAAAATAGGAATTTCACACGATTTCTTCTATATTGTATAGAAATACATTTGTCTTAACCTTACTTGCAGAGTCAGAGAACTAGATTGCTATAAAATGGATAGGCTCTTTTGAGTGCCATTGAATTGATAGAAGCCATGTGTAAATAATGTATTAAAAAATCTCTTGATTATCTCTAGTTACATCACAAAGTATCAACCCTGTCAACTCCCACAATCACTTCACAGCTCTAAACAGCTTGGGGAATAAATCCCATCTATCATGATCCAATGCAGTCTTTTCATCCTTAGCCACCAGGAAGGAGTGTGCATTTTTTTTACACAAAACCACAAGTGTATTTGGATGTTGAGAGGGGAGAGGAAAAATGTAGAAAATCTTTAAATTTATTTAAAAAAATAAGTTATTTAAAAATATGTTCACACACCTACTGTCACACACATCCCAAAGGCTGTTTGCTTATTCATGTGTATTTTCAAAGTTTATTTACGATGTGGAAACAGCTCTGTTTTTATTGAGTGTAATCCAATTTAAATTAATATGTCTCAAAATAATTCATGATTTACCAGTGAAAATGAAAGCAGTCCTTCAAGTGTGCTTCTGTTTAGACAGTTGTTAATCTATACTACATTGAAAACAATTCAGTATTTCATACCATCTGTAAAGATATGTTTCATTTTGAAGATTCTCAGATAATTCTCTGGATTTGCATAATACCTTCTATTAGATATTAATAGCTAACAAGATTAAAATGTTAAAGAATTTAGAGTTAAAGGCTGATAAAAATAAATTAACACTTCTATTAATACACAATAGTTATTAAACATAACTTTCACCCTAATATGAGTACTTGATCAATTAAAACATTTGCTTCATAATCTTAAGATTAGAATGAAAGGCAACTGTTCTTACCCACAGACATCTTTGAACATATCACAGTATCACCCATTCTCTCTCCAGGGTACATATGCTGAGTTAATATATGACTGCATTTCTTCCGTTAGCACTGTAATAATGCCTTTTTTTTTTCTGCCTCAGCTACACAAATTAGATATTTGATTTATTGGGTAATTGTGACAAGACAGATTACTTATCATTATTTAACAAAATGAAAAATAACCCCATGAGCTTTTCTAAATCAAGGAAAAATTTCAACCTTATGTAATAAACTCAGAAATTTAAACCTTGCTACTAATAAATATTTAGATGCATTTTTAATCCTTTAAATTTTATGTTGGTATTTATATTTTTCTATGTTATTCTATAAATTATAAAAGATTAAGAATATTTTATACATAGAAAAAATTAATTTATATAAATCTTAATATTTTAGAATAATTTTCTGATTCTGCCTACCCATTTTTTTTACACATTTGTAATCATAAGGTAATACATTTTATACTCTGCTGTGTTTGACTAACATATGCCTTATGCATGCTGTGACTGGCAGAATCTTGGCCCACATGAACTTTGTTCCCTGGTGTTGTGTCTATGAAAATGTTATGTCACTTGAAAAAAGGACTCTACAAATATAATTACAGTTATTAATCAGTTGAATTTAAGGTAAGAAGATTATCCCAGATATTCTGGTAGGCCCAATGTAATCACATGAGCCCTTTAGAGCAGGAGAGAAAGTTGAAGAGATTTGAAGCAAGAGAAAGATTTGATGTGCTTGAAGAAGGAGGGCTTCACATGGAAAGCATGAGAAATGAACACGGTCTATCAAAAACCACTGTACTCAGAAGAGGATCCAGACCTCCAGATGAGAACAACAGCCTTGGCTGATGTCTTGATTTAACCCAGTGAGATCCTTAGCAGAGAATTCAGACAGATTCGCTAGACTTTTAACGAACAGGAAATATGGAATGATAAACAGTGTTTTAAGTGACTAAATTTGTGGCAATTTGTTACTCAGCAATAGAAAAAGGGTACATATGCCTTTTCCTAGTTATCATTATTATTCAATATTCAGATTGTTCCATTGATATGTAATGTGGTCACTAGTGTTATAAGTAGTGCAAAAAAAGAAAAAGGTAGAACATGGTTTAAACCTTCAAGAAATCCCACAATATAGCCAGAAAGGCAAGTAGTCACAAAACAAATATTGAAATATCTTTATTATTTGCCACAAATAGAGAAAAGTGTTCAGGAAGAGTCACAACCATCAGAGGAACTGTTTTGTCTGATGGAACTCGAGTTCTGTCATCTAACTCACTTCCAGCATCACATCATTAGCTCTATTTCCACTAACGCTGCCCTAGTTGAGTGGTTGGAAATAAATAGCACCTGTAAATAGGGGATTATATTAGGGACATTAAAAGATCAGACTGGCAGTATTACATGAGCAGTAAGGATGGACAGACCTAAAATACATTGCATGTCTAGGAGGTTTTCTGTAATCTCTATTTGAGCAGAAGATCAAATACGAAGTGACAGTCGGTAGTTTGGAATAGAATCATTTTAGGGATGTTTAAGGGGAAGCAACACTTGGTTGCCTTGTATAGTAGGATATGCAGGATGCAGGAAGAGAACTGGTCAAGATTTACTCCAAGATTTCTAGGCCTGGCTACTGGGGAAGAAGATAAAATGAAAAGAAACGAAGTGGCTTTAATAAAGCAATTGGACAGAAGAGGGAATAAAAGGAACTGATTTAAAATAATGTCTGAATTAAGATATCATCTGTTATAAGTAGCAGAAACCATGTCTCAGACTTCAAAATAACTAAGTCCATCATCTCACATAACAGCACACAGGGTTGGTAGGTTGAGCGTTTCAATAGTGTCATCTAGAAATCAAAATTGTTCTCTCTTTTATTCTGTCCACAACATTAGCCTCATTCTAAGACTACTTTCTCTTGGTGGTCTTAGGATAACTGTCTGCAAAAGCCAGGCCAAAACACCTCCCTGTTTACTCCCTGCCTAAGATAAAGAACATTTCTCCTACCCATGATAAAACCCTTCTCTTCAGTCTAAGTCAACTTAGTCACGTGTCTCCCTTATGACAAAAATAGTCACCAGCAAAATATGTATTGGTTTAAATTAGGTTTAGATTTGTCCAACACACTAAACATAATATACATACTCAGTTTATAAAGGTAGTAAAGGAACTGAATAACTATAATTTAACCCTGCATTTTATAAAAAAATTGAAGAGGAAACCACGTGGTCTATAACACAAATGCCATCCTGTTAGATAAGAGTTGAAGGCATCTGGCTTGTCAGAGGCTAATCCAATATGGCAACAAGAAGTTCTGTTCTCTAGATGGTGTCCCTTTTCATTGTCTTCCATGGTCCTAAATTCTTTCTTTGGAATAAACTAATACTTTGTCGGTCTTCCTCCATTTCCTCCATGTTTGCATCTAAAATGAGCATTTGGGAGTTTGCCCATTTGGGGATTGCCTTATGGATTCTTTTATACCTTACGATCATAAATCAAATTTCAGTCTAAGCCTGTTTACTAAAGGGGCACATAGTTTTCTTATAATAATGAACATTTTAATAGTTTTGAGGATATTTGTCTTTTTCTAAAAACTTTTTTTATTGGAGTATAGCTGATTTACAATGTTGTGTTAGTTTCTGCTGTACAGCAAAGTGAATCAGTTATACATATAGATATACCCACTCTTTTTTAGATTCTTTTCCCATATAGGTCATTACAGAGTATTGAGTAGAGTTCCCTGTGCTATACAGTAGGTCCTTATTAGTCATCTGTTTTACATATGGTAGTGTGTATGTATTAATCCCAATCTCCCAATTAATCCCTCTCCCTTTGCCCCCACTGGTAACCATAAATTTATTTTCTACATCTGTGACTCTATTTCTGTTTTGTAAATAAGTTCTTTTTTTTAGATTCCACATATAAAAGATATCATATGATATTTGTCTTTCTCTGTGTGACTTACTTCACTTAGTATGATAGAGGACATTTGTCTTATAACATTAGACTATGGATGTTATTTAAGGAAACCACATTTGTTAGACTATCAATGACTCAGTTAAGGTTGTAAACTATGGTTATCATAGAAATAGGAATTTACTCACCAGCTGTGCATTACTTAATCCACTATGACCTCATTGATCCACTTCTAATTAACAATCAAGTATGAATACTGAAGATTCTCTTAGAATAATATATACATATCTATTAGCATTCCACATTGTGAAAAAGTCATTTTACAAGTAAAATAAATGTTACTCTTAAAGAGTAACTTGAAACACAAGGCAGAAGTTTGATTCTCTACAACACTTTTAAGAAATGCTCTAAAATGCCCAATGCTACTCAAAAGCTAAGTAGGATGAAGATTGATACAAGCTAAGTGGATTTAAGGAATTAAAACCAGTCATGACATTACAAATAGTGTTTTGTAAAGAGTTGTTTGCCAACAAATTGTGGAAATATATGCCAGACCGAAAGGACAGAGTATTGAGGAAGTGCAAGCTACAGAGGCTGACCGCTCCTTCAGGACATTCAAAATCGATGGGAAAGAGGTTGTATGAGGGAGGAGTAGAACTTTTCTTGTTGTTGTTTTTGTTTGTTATATTGTGTTTATTTTCATTTAGGGAAGAATATATTATATATTTATGCTTTGGATAACAAATGGGGCAGTTTATTAAAAAGGCTGAAGGTTTACCAGTGGAAGGAAATAATTTATAGAGGAATAACCTGGATGGCAGAATCTAAATTTATAATTTGCACATTGTGGATCACTGATATATGTGAGCATGCTTTTCCCACAATATGACTCAGGCCACATATTTGTTTTAGCAATAACAGGAGAAACTACTTCATGCCTAAAAAAAGAGAGAAAGATGTTGAGTCAATATACGAAGTAGTTTATTATAGAAACTAGGGAAGATGAGTGAGTTCATATTGCCTGACAGCAACCTTTCCAGGAAAGTACAAGTTAATGTCATCAGCTGAGGTGAAGCCTCCAGTGAAGATTTTGATGTTTTTTATTTATTCCACTATGTACAAATGCTTTACAGATAATTATACTTCTTACTTGATTAGGTGTGGGAACTTAAAACCAATACCTAGTACCAGTTGTAATGCAGCCTAGTGTAATCATGTACCATATCTTTCTAGCTCTAATTGATCAGATTCTTTTGTTAAGTTTTTATTTATTTATTTATTTTGGTATAGCTTAATTGTGCCTGGTTATAAAATGTTTGACTTTCACAAAACCCAGGACAAATTTTGGTGATTTGCTGGACAGGGAAGAGTTTAGAGGAAAAGTGACTCTTTAAGAGATTAGTCTAGGTGATGATGACACAGACTTAAACAAAGGGATTGGCAATAGGTCTAGCTTCCAAATATTAGAAAGAACATGATTTTTTTACCAAGTTGGAAGTGATAAATACAGGAGCCAACCTCTGGGTTACAGCTTTGAAAATAAATAGTGCTATAAAACCATGAAGAGAGCTAGTGATTATTGGAAGAAAAGGAAGAGGTTAAGAGGTGATCTGATGTTGTCACTTTGGGATATGTTCAGTCCATTATGTCTACAGGACATACATGTAGAGATAGCAATTTCGTTAGTATTTTTAATGTAGATCTGGTGTTTAGGAAACAATCTCTGAAGCCAAGCATCATTATATATTCGATTCCTGAGACGAAAGACAAGCCAATATTAACTAGGAATGACAAATATTGTTTTTTAAGAACAAAGCAGGAAGAGAGAATCCTGCGGGAAGGAAGGAGAAAGATGCATCCGTAGAAGAGACAAAGAAGAAATGGTCTTAGACGGTGGATTATAATGAGCATTTTCTGAGTATTTTCTGCAAGAAACTATTTACATAAATTGTACTTTTATTTGTTCTTACCACACACTTTCAGGATGTTATTACTATCTACCTTTTACTAAACAAGAAGCTGGACTTCAGAGAGGTTAAGTAATTTGCACAAAGTTATCAATATAGGACCTGGCCACGGCAGAAACCCAGGTCGACCTGAATCCAAAGCCATTTCTTTTCCCATGCTACCAAGCTGCATCTAGGAGATAACTTTAGACCAAAACAATCTTTTGGGTCACTTATGTAACAGCAACTTGGGGATTCCAGGGCAAGTGGGTGTAAAACAATTTATGAGTGAGTTTTCTGCTGGTAGTTTTCCTTTTTTCAGTCTCCTAAGTCTATTAGGGAGATGCTTCTCCTTTTTGCTTTCCTGGGTTTCCTAATCATCCAGAAAGTCCCTGCTCTATTTCCCCTCACTCTTTGTTATATGACTTTCTCTGTTTCTCTCTCTCCAGGCAGAAGCAGAAAGAAAGACATCTCCATTATTATGTTACGTGTCTGCTCATCAGCAAAACAAATCCCCATGGCTCTCTGTTTCTAATCAGAAGGAAGTAATTTTCCTTTCTCACCTGACTGATTCTCCAGCCTGGCTCTCAGAGCTCACTGCTCTCCAATCCCTCCCTCCAGGTACCCAGTTGCAAGTTTCAGTTAGTGCTATAGTTCACTCATTAAACATTTCACCACTGACTTCCGAAGTCACTGCTACCCAGCGTCCATCTCATTTAAGGTCGTGCCACTAATTTAACCAATTCAGTTTAAAATCAAGCTAAAACTATATTAAACAACCTTTATGAGATTCTAAGATCAATCCTGTGCTTATTTGAGCAGATAGTAAAATGTCTGCTGACATAATCATAAAAATAACCACCATCACCTTTATCATCATCATCATCATCATCATCATCACTGCTGCCATACTGAGTACCCTCTAGGTGCCAGACAGTGTGCTATGTACTTCTCAGGCATTGTTGCCTTTAGTTGGTAATGTTTATACTAGATGTGCAATTTAGTTAGTAGGATTCAATACATACCCATATATGTGAGGTTCACATGTCAATCTAGTTTAACACATTAGGTGTTATCATCACTTTACAGATGAGGAAATAAAGTTTCAAAGTTATACAGCCTCTCCAGGGTAGAGCCAGTTTAAAATATGCTTTTCTTTTCTTTTTTTTAACTTCTAAAGACACATGAAAAGTCAGACACAAGAGAGCTTGAACTACCAAAAATATCCAGTATACTTGTATCTAGATTTGTTTATCCACTAGGAAAGTTCATGGCATGTATAAGTACAAAGTATGTATGAATGTGTAAAGTAATAGCAAGTTTCATTTCCTTAATAAAATGAAAGCAAAGATGAAATACTTAGGAGAAATTGCACTTCTATTTGAATGATTGTGGCTCAAATCACAGTATCTTCTACACTGTTATTAGTCCTTTAATTGTTTGGCCTTGAATCCCAAGTTATATGTTACACTAAAACGTAACCTCTCTGTCCAAACAAATGCTCAACTTGTAAAGCCAGGCACAAGAGAAGAAACAGAATCCAGGCTTCAACTCAGTGGCGGTGGAACGTATTTTGTTTAAACTAAGCATCTGATACTAAAAGTGTTCCTTTGAACAGTTGCTGAAACAGTCAGGGCCACAGATCACCTTGTCAGGGCTCTGACAGGAACACTGACGTTTAAAGGTGAATTCCCACTGTTTCCTTAATTTATAATGTAAGAATTCTGCAGCCACCTGTCTAAGGGAAGCAACCATGCAGGGTTTATTGGCACCAAGCACTTCTGACACCCATCTTGTTAGACCGCTTGTACCAATCAGCATTTTTGGTAGAATCTAAGCTGTTATCACCTATTTTTCCTTTTCTCAAACTTTGTGTCAGATAATTTTATCTAAATCTGAATGGGGAAACAAACAAAGGTCCTTAATAACTGAAAATCCAATATATCTTGACTTGGCTAATGTTCAAATTATTACTTTATGGCAAAAACTTGTCCTCTTAGGGTTTTAAAGACTTTCACCATAAATAAGCTTTGTAGGTCTTATATAACATTTCAGCCAACTTACCAACCTTTTTTCTTTTCTTTTTTTTTTTTTTTTTTTTTTTTTTTTTGTTGTTGTACGCGGGCCTCTCACTGATGTGGCCTCTCCCGTTGCGGAGCACAGGCTCTGGATGCGCAGGCTCAGCGGCCATGTCTCAAGGGCCCAGCCGCTCCGCGGCATGTGGGATCTTCCAGAACCGGGGCACGAACCCGTGTCCCCTGCATCAGCAGGCGGACTCTCAACCACTGTGCCACCAGGGAAGCACCCAACCGTATTTTGAATGCTGTTAATAAATCAGGCATCCCAGGCCCTGAGTATAACCTCATTTTCCTCCCATTGCATAGTATCCAGTATCCAGATATCTTTCTCTCGGCTCATCCATTGATGTGTTGTCACTTACGAGCTATGTCAACAAGGTCAAGACCTGACAAAGTCTAAAAAGACTCAACTGAGCCAAGCCTCATATTTAAGCATCAGGAAAATAGATCCAATTATACCCCCCAGGGTCATTTGAGAAAATTAAATCCAATAAAATATTATATAAAACCTCATAGCCAACTGCCTGGCCTTTGGTAAGTGCTAAAAAATGTTCTTTTCTTTTTTCTCTCCATATTTACTTCTCTCTTTCATTCACTGATATAGAAAATAACTCTCAGGTGGGACCTAATAGGAACTAAATAATTCATACTCATTCTTTAATTTACTTATGGGTCACAGGTTGATCAGTTGCCGCTTCACATTATCATCTTTTTGTTCTCTGGTACTTGGAGAGCATACTACTCTTTCTCAGTGTTAAGTCTTAGAGTTAGGTTCAGTATAGCAGAAATCCTTAAGAATATTTGCTATATTATCCTGAATGCATTTCCTTTTTAATTTTTTTCTATTTGTTTTGATGTTTGCTTGGTTTATCTTGTTTTGAAAAATAATTATTGCAAGGTGGAAAACATTACAGAAAAGAAATACTGAGTTTTGTGATCTGGGAAATATAGACAGAAATACGTGTGAATATTTCTGAGTTATCGAAGATAACCTTTTTTTCTCATATGAAACATCTTTAACTCATATGGCACACACTTTCATCTTCTGTTATTTAAAGTGTTCATGGTAAGATTGGATGGAAAAGGGGTGGAGAGAGTCATCAATCATACTTCTCTTTAAGATGGATTCCTTTACTCTATTTTACACTTTCAAAGAGTAGAAGGAAGAGCTTGTTATACAGCCAAGTGGGATACCTTTCCACAAATGCTTCAAATAGTAATATATATATATATATATATATAGATAGATAGATAGATAGATAGATAGATAGAAATATATATAAAAGTTAAATGTTTCCCATACATCTGAATCTCAATGCATTCTACATGAAAACACTTTTAGCAGTCCTTATGGAGAGGTTAACTGAAGTCAAAGATATTAGACACTCTGTTTAAGGCAGAGAGATAGAGTCCTCCCGTGAATATTTGATAACAGTGTTATATTATAAGGCTTGGGCTAGCACCTGCTGAGTATTAGAAAAGTGAACTAAGTGGGAAGAATAACATGAATGACTTTCATGTTGATTGACAGATTGATTGATTGAGTTTTGTACCTAGATAGCTCATGTAACCTTGATGTCTTCATCCATAAATGGAAACAAATTATGCCTATCTCTCAAAAGCAATCATTTCTAAAATCAAGTTTGTTTTTACTGATGTAGATTACTTGGAGATCTTTACATTAATTTTTTTTAAGTTATCTTCTCTTATTAATGATAAATCATAGCCTTCTAGCAGAGAAAAAGTTCAATTTGCCTCCTAAAATGTAACAGTGAATGAGTGACATTTGGACCAATACCGATTTGCTTCTTGAGGTGTATATATTATTCTTAACAGACTACTGCTAAAAGTTCAGGATCATTGCAGGCACTAAATACATGACATCATAACAGAATACTAACCAGTACGACAAAGTGTGCAATAAATATGCATTAAAAATAAACAAAAACAAAACTTGTTGTTTAAAGCCAGGGCAAGGAAATTGAAAACCTGAAAGAAAATAGAAAGGAGAAAGGATGAAAGAAAACTATATTTTAATTAATTATCAGTGCATTTTTAGGGGCTATGGTGGGCATTCCACATATTCCTATCTAATTTAGCTTTTTAACTATTTCACATATTTTACCTCACTTAGCCATTTTACTGTTTAAGAAAACTAAGGTTCATTTAATTTTATTAGCTGTTCAAGGATTCACAGTAACAAGATAGAGTGTAAGATACTCTTGTAAATTCTATGTAGGATTCTTTGTCCCACTTTGTGTTATATAAAACTCTCTCCTAGAAGGATGGTTGATAACCAGGGAAGGATTTGCTCTCTTTTTCTCCTGATAATACAGCTGAGTCAGTTCAATATGACAAACTTTAATTAAAGGGCTGGTTTGTGCTTGTGGGGGTTGAGTGACATCAGTGAATAAGACACATGGAGAGAGAGAAAAAAACAATAAACATGGTAAATGAGTAATTGTATAATGTAATATAAAAGAAGGTAATAAGTGCTAATAAAATACATAAAATAGAGTAGAATAAAAAGGATAAGACCTAGATAGACATTTCTCCAAAGAAGATATACAGATTGCCAACAAACACAGGAAAGAATGCTCAACATCATTAATCATTAGAGAAATGCAAATCAAAACTACAATGCAACATCATCTCACACCGGTCAGAATGGCCATCATCAAAAAATCTACAAACAATAAACGCTGGAGAGGGTGTGGAGAAAAGGGAACCCTCCTTCACTGTTGGTGGGAATGTAAATTGATACAGCCACTATGGAGAACAGTATGGAGGTTCCTTAGAAAATTACAAATAGAACTACCATACGACCCAGCAATCCCACTACTGGGCATATACCCTGAGAAAACCGTAATTCAAAAAGAGTCATGTACCACAATGTTCATTGCAGCTCTATTTACAATAGCCAGGACATGGAAGCAACCTAAGTGTCCATCGACAGATGAATGGATAAAGAAGATGTGGCACATATATACCATGGAATATTACTCAGCCATAAAAAGAAATGAAGTTAAGTTATTTGTAGTGAGGTGGATGGACCTAGAGTCTGTCATACAGAGTGAAGTAAGTCAGAAAGAGGAAAACAAATACCGTATGCTAACACATATATATGGAATCTAAAAAACAAACAAACAAAATTGTCATGAAGAACCTAGGGGCAAGACGGGAATAAAGACGCAGACCTACTAGAGAATGGACTTGAGGATATGGGGAGGGCGAAGGGTAAGCTGGGACAAAGTGAGAGAGTGGCATGGACATATATACACTACCAAATGTAAAATAGATAGCTAGTGGGAAGAAGCCGCATAGCGCAGGGATATCAGCTCAGTGCTTTGTGACCACCTAGAGGGGTGGGATAGGGAGGGTGGGAGGGAGGGAGACCCAAGATGGAATAGATATGGGGATATATGTGTATGTATAACTGGTTCACTTTGTTATAAAGCAGAAACTAACACACCATTGTAAAGCAGTTATACTCCAATAAAGATGTTAAAAAAAAAGACTCTATTGAACTATTAATTGTACAGAAAGTTCTATCTGTTATTTAATTTATTTTAGATTTTTTATTTTGGTTTTATTTTTCCTATTTTCAATTTTCTTCCCCAAACTACAACATAGTGGACAAGTTATAAGTATATTACAGAAATTTTATTAGAAAGGTATAAATCAATTCTTTACAAGTACACTCTGATTTTACAATGAAACTTATCCCAATTTAAACTTTTATAGATTAATGGAGGTGTAACTGATATGAAATAAACCACACATATTTAAAGTATATGATTTGATAAGCTCTGAACATGTATATATCCATGAAGCCACCAACAAAACTATGGTAATGAACATACTCATCACCTCCCCGAGGTCCTCATGACTCTTTTTGGCCTCTCCCTCCCATTCTCCCTTACACTTCCAGTTCATGCCAACCAACTACTGATCTACTTTCTGTAACTACCAATTATTTTGCGTTTTCTAGAATTTTAGATGTCCTTTTTTTTTTTTTTAAACGGAACTATACTATACACGTTTCTGCTTTTATTTTCATTCAGGATAATTACTTTGTGATCATCCATGTTGCTGCATGAATGAATAGTTTATTCCCTTTTATTACTGAGTGGAATTCCATCGTAGAGATACACCACAGTTTCCTGATGCATTCATGTGTTTATGGCCATTGGAATTGTTACCAGTTTTTGGTTATTACAAATAAAGTTGCTATGAACATTTATGTACAAGTCTTTCTATGGACATATGCTTTCATTTCGTTTGGGTAAAATCTCTAACTATAATTATGTGTTTTTCAATTTTTCCTTGCAGTTCTATCAGTTTTTGCCTAATGTATTTTGAAGCTCTGTTATTAAGATGTTAAATGGTTAGGATTTTTATGTGTTCTTGCTGAATTGACCACTTAATTATTATGAAATAAACTTCTTTGTCTCTGATAATATCTTTGCTCTGAAATATACTTTGTCTTATATTGTATTAGTTTTCTAATCATGCATAACAATTGACCACAATTTTAGTAACTTAATACAACATCCACTTATTATTCCACAGTTTCCTTGTGTCCGCAGTCCAGGCATAGCTTATCTGGCTGCTTTGTTCAGAGTCCAAGGTGTTGGCTAGAATGGGTTCCATCTGGAGGCTTAACTAGGAGACAATCCGCTCCCAAGGTCATTCAGGTTGTTGGCAGAATTTATTTCCCTGCAACAGTATCACTGTAGTTTCTGGCATTTTGCTTAGTGTAAGCTAGAGGCTACCTTCGTGTCCAGGAGGCTGCCAACGGTTTCTTGTCATGCAAACTTCTCCCGCATGGCCACTCATTTCATCAAGCCTTCACGGGGAGTCTCTCTCTGCAGGTAGGGCTTTGTACTTCCACTGATGAGTCAGACCCACCCAGGAAGGTCATCCTTTCACTTACCTCAGAGTCATAATGATTAATTACATCTGTAAAATTCCTTCATGTCTGACATTTTCTGTTTGCCAAGGCAAGTTACCGGTCCTGCCTACTCATGGGGAGGAAATTATACAGGATGCAAACATCATGGGGTGAGGATCACAGGGCAACTCAAAGGTTTGTCAACCACAGATACTAATGGAATTACTCCAATTTCATTTGATTAGTGTTACTTAACATATTGGGTTATTTAACCCAATATGTTATTTTATATTTATATTTAACCTATACACGTCCTTATAGTTAAAGTCTTTTGAAGGTTTTTTGTTTGTTTGCTTTTGTTTTTGGTGTTCAAGGCAGCATATAGTTGGATCTTGGTTTTTCGTGTGATCTTACTATCTCTCATTTTTAATTGATACATTTTGACCATTTACATTTAATATGATTATTGATAGGGATGGGTCTAAATTCACCATCTTGCTATTTATCTTCCATTTATTTACTTGTTCTTAGTTCTCTTTTCTTCCTTCTTTTTGATTAATTCATGATTTTATGGTATCCGCTGTTGGCTAATTATCTATTACTCCATACTTTTTTGAGCAATTGCTTTGGTATTTATAGTATATATTTCTAACTTATCGTTGTCTACCTTCAAGTAATATTATACCACATCACACATAGTATAAAACCTTACAACAGTATACCTCCATTTCCCCTCTCCCAGTCTTTTGCACTTTTGCATATGTTACTTCTACATATTTACAAACTGCATATTACCTCTGGTAACGTTTCCTTATACCTAAAGGTCTACCTTTAACATTTGTTGTAGAGCATGTCACTAATTCTGACTTTTTCAGCTTTTTAATATATGATAAAGTCTTCATTTCACCTTTTTTTTTTTTTCAAGGTAAGTTTGCTTGGTATACCTTTTATGTTGAAAGATGTGCTCTTTCAGTACATTAATGTTGCTCCTCTGTTTTCTTGCTTACATTGTGTCCATCAGGAAGTCTGCTGTCCCTTTTATTTTTGTTCTCCTGTGCATAATATCCACCCCACCCCACCTCTATCCAGTTACTTTCAAGATATTCTCTTTATCACTGATTTTAAGTTGATTATGTAACTTACTTTCCTTTTTTCTTTCTCTCTTTATTTCTTTCCCTTTCTCCCTTCCTTCCTTTCTTCTCTCCCCTTCATCTCTTTCTCCCTCCCTCCCTCCCTTCCTTCCTTCCTTTTGCTTATTGGGCATCTTAGATCTATTGGGTTATGTCAAGCAAGTAACTCCTGCTGCCTACCACCAGGAACAGCAGTGCCAGGATATCTACCCACTGCTTGGTTTGCAGGTAGCAGACTCACCATGAAAGACACAAATCATACAGGCACTGGATGGAACAACACCTCACTCACATAGAGAAGAGAGAGAGCAACATCAGCTTCTATAGTGAGTGTCGGTCCCCCACGTCCAACAGGTGTTGCCCCACAGCCAAGGCAAGGAGATGGTCTGCATGCACCTCTCTTGTGCTGTAGGCAAAGGATGCCATTCCTTCCCCACCAGGAGCAGATAAAGCAGCAGGGTTGGCCAGGTGCCATATGACACATTATTTTAGCAAAACAAAGAAGTATATGTCAAACCTGGAACAGGGAAAGATATTCCCAAACAAGGCAATATGCTTAGCACAGGCTATGAGGGCTCCTAACTTCCATGTTAGAAGATATTTCAGGCCCAAGGCACACTCTCATGCAGCCAAGCTAGGGCTGAGCAAGCTGCACATGTCTGCCTTTCCCAACAGCTTGTACCTCTAATCTGACTTAGAAAAATTTCATCCAGTATTCCTTTATTTTGCACCCCACTTTTCAGAGACTTCAATTACATACAAGTAGGCCTCCTGAAGTTTTCCTACAGCTTATTGATGTTTTATATCTTTTTATTTCTGTGGGGTTTTTTTCTGTTTTAATTTGGATATGTTCTTTGCAAGTTTAGTAATTTTTTTTCACCTTTTGGTAGTGTCTACTTAACCTTATTTAGTGTATTTTTTTATCTTAGACTTTGTATTTTTCACCTATAGAGGTTTTTTTTTCTTTTAAAATATATTTCATACCTCTACTTAACATGCTCTATCTTTTCTCTACCTTCCTGAACATATATGATAGTTATAATAAATGTTTTCAAAGCCTTGTTTACTATTTCTATCATCTGTGTAATTTCTCAGTGATTTCTAAATCATTGATTTTTCTGCCTATATATGTCATATTTCTGCCTCTCTTCTCTGCTAGGAAATTTTTTATTAGATGCTAAAGACTGCAAATTTTGCCTTTTTTAGTGTTGCATAATTTTATATTCCTATAAATGTTCTTGAATTTGTTCTGGGGCAAAACTAACTTGCTTGGAAACAGTTTGTTTTTAGGCTTTGCATGTGGGAACACAGCAACTTTTAGTCTAGGGCTATTTTGACTCCCTATAGAGGCAATATCTTTCTAAGAAATCTCTGTGAAACCCTATGGATATAAAATTTTCCACTTTGGCCAGTGGGGGCATGAACTTTTCCTGGAATTGTTTTCTCTGCTTCTTTCAGTTTTTTCTTTTCTGGCCTCAAGAGTTCTCATATACTCCTTTGTTGATCAGTAGTCAGCTGAAAACTAGAGGTGGATCCTCTGCCCTTTTCAAGAAGTTTCTTTCCATGCTTCTCTATTCCCTTTAGTACTCTACTCTGTGGATTACATCCTTCTGACCCCACTAGATTCTAAGGTACCTCTCCTCAACTCAGGAAAGTTGCCAGACTTGGCCTGAGTGCTCTCTTCCTGCACGTCAACCTCATACCTCTATCTGTGCAGCAGCCCTGGGCAATCATAAGGCAAAAGTCATTTGTTTCTTCTCTCTCAGGGACCACTTTTCTGCCTTGTCTGATGCCTAATGTATGAAAATCATTGATTTTTTTGGTGTTATTTTTAGTTGCTTTAGATAGGGATATAAATTGATTCTTATTATTCTATCATGGCTGAAAATACCCCGCCCCCCCATTTAAATTTAAAGGTTTATTTTTCTTTTCCTTGAAACCTGAAAATAAGTTAAAATACCAGTCTTGGGGCTTCCCTGGTGGCGAAGTGGTTGAGAATCTGCCTTCTAATGCTGGAGACACGGGTTCGAGCCCTGGTCTGGGAGGATCCCACATGCCGTGGAGCAACTAGGCCCGTGAGCCACAACTACTGAGCCTGCGTGTCTGGAGCCTGTGCTCTGCAACAGGAGAGGCCGCGATAGTGAGAGCCCCGCGCACCGCGATGAAGAGTGGCCCCCGCTTGCCACAACTAGAGAAAGCCCTCGCACAGAAACGAAGACCCAACACAGCAAAAATAAATAAATAAATACATAAATAAAATACCAGTCTTGCAATGTTTTAGAGTCACACAAATATCATGACATTTTAGGTATTATTTACAGAATTTTGCTAATTTTTTTGCTTCAAATCATGTTGTAAATTCTTATTGACTATAAAAACTTGATAGAAAACTTTAGGTTTTGATTTTATTTGATTGATCTATATTCAAATACATGATAATAATTAACGATAGTACTACTGCATATTCTGGTCAAAATTAGTTGACATTCTTGAACAGAAGGCATACTTAAACGTTCTATAGAGATAAAATTTTTAAAACTTAAATGCAACATTTTCTTATGGACAGTCATGACAAAGTGGAGCAAAAAACTCACTTTGGGGGTTGCACATTTTGAATAGATATGTAAGCATCATGGAGGTAAATATTTAATAACCTTGAGCTGCAGCAGTTAGTTATAGTGACTATCATGATATATACAATGGGCCTGTGTACTTTAAGCATAGTATTTTTTACAGCTCAACTGAATCCTCTCTGTCTCTCTCTTTGTGTTTTTTCTAATTTATTTTTATAATGTGTCCTAATTTGCTTCTTTTTACTATGTAGGGCATCATGACTTGGGCAAATTAAAAGTTTTCATGATGACATTGTGACAGATAAGAACAAGCAGGTCAGTTGCCTGGTGAAACACCAACTGAATGTCAACACCCTTATGATCCTAATAAAGAAGAACAAATGAAACAAAAGATCATCACACAGAGCATCAGAACCAAATTGTAATGGACGTCCTGTGATCAATGATGACCGTGGGGAACACTAAAACAAGGAAAAATTAACAACATGACTGATACCAGTGATGACAGGTATCAACAGATGTTTGCCCCTGGCAGAATGAGACTGAGACTCAGAAACAGAATTTCTGTAACTCTGACCATTTTTCAGCTCCAACATCTACCTATTAGCTAGATTATCAAGAAATGGTTTACCCTAAATCATGGTACACTATAAAGAAATTAGAATACTATGAGTTTTTAATACAAAGAGATAGGTATAGGAAAATAAATTATGTGACAGAATTTTTACAATAAGGAGAAGAATAATAACTTTATTTGATCATTATTAAAAACCTTTGTTGAATATAAAAGTTGATTTATAGACTAGGTTGCCTGAATTGAGTTTAGCATTCAATATTTAGTAATTTTAATAAGTTGGAAGGCAGCTAGACTAAGAAGATATTGACTCTGGAATTATACTATTTTGTTTCAAATTCTGGCTCCACTATTTTCTAGTTGTGTGAACTTGGGGAAATTATTTAACTGTTCTACGGCTGAATTTCTCTGTTTTTAAAGGAGGATCTAAACTATATCTATTTTAGAGAATTGTTATGTAGATTCAATTAGTTAATACAAGCAGATCTCTTAGAGAAATGTTTGGCATATTAGAATATTTATTCCTTAAAATAAAGCAATAAAAATTGTTGCTGGATAAAAAATTATCACTCAAAAAAAAAAACCCTCTGTGACAGTAAGAAAAATAGAATGTAGGTCAGATTATGTAATCTTAAATATACACACACACACACACAAACAAATCCAAATGGCATTTTTAGATGTAAACAGAAATGCTTAGAAAGATTTCTAGTACTATATAATAAATTAATTCATAATTAGAAGGGCTACCATTATCAGTACAAGATGACATAATTGCAAAAAATAAGATGATCTTTCATTCCTTCCTTTCTTTCTATTCATATTTGAAGAATAATTTCAAAAAAGATTTGAATAAATATATTTTTAATGATTTCCAATAGTATACTCAAAATACAAAGTGATCTTAATTGTTAAGGGGAAAAAAGTTATGATTGGTCCCATAACCAATGAAATGTTTTGTGAAAACATTAAACATACTCTTATTGTTGGTTATCAGTGTACAGGGAAATTAACAAAAATAATAAAAATAATATATATTTAGTACACCTTAAAGAAAAACATTAGAAACGTTGAGAATTAAAGTTTTATGTCCTTGTAAAAAACTTATTAAGAGTAGTTTGAACAGTGCTAGCCTTCTGATTATGTAACTTAGGATATGAAGTGAGGCAAATCTCCTCTAAGTTTGGATCAACTTCCAACATTTTATTCTTTGCATTTTCAGTGTCATGAAATATCTCTGAATTATTTTAATGGGAAATTTTCTCCTGTGTCACTTCCTCTGGGACATCTACATCCTTTTCTTCACAACCACTTTCCTCATTACGTCTAATCACTTCTGCATTTTATCATGCAATTCTTAAAGTATCTTCCTGTGTTAGGAACTATTAATACTCTGATTTTCTGGGTGAAAAAACTGAGGCACAGAGATATGAAGTAACTCCCAGTGTCACAATTAGCATGACAGAACCTGCTTCAGACTCCAGCAGTTTAACCCTCTAGCAGGGCTCCACCTGCTAACACTTTGGATAATCTGGGTGATTAAAATGTCAACACCTGGGCCTTGCCCCAGACCAATCAACTTGGACTTTTCAGAGATGAAGCTCAAGCATCGGAAGCTCAAAAGCTTCTCAGCTGAGTCTAAGGGGAAGACATGGTTGGTAGTTACTGCTTTGGGGTCTCCAAGCATACCCAATAAGCCTTAACAGCATTGAAAAACAAAAGATGAAAACAGACTATTCTGTAAATGGTGTTAAAACAATTGTAAACAAATAAATTTGATCTCCATTTCACACAATTCCCCTCAAAAATTCCCAATGGTTTAATGACTCAATGTAAGAACTGTCACTATATAGTTCAAATACAAAAAGAGAATAGGTATATATCCATGGTTAGGGTTAAGGTAGAGAGAAAAAGACCAGGTTAAAAAAAAAAATCGACCAAACCACAACATTGAAATGCTGTCTGCAAAATAAAACTCAAATCATTAAGCACACACTACTTTTTGTTATCACATCGTCACTACATGCACTATTTTCTCAATCTTTGTCTTCCAGTCTTTGTCATGAAAATATGCTCTAGGTAAAATAGCCTACTAAGGTATGTCCCCTGGGGATTGGTTTCAGCTGACCCACATCATGCTGCATTAAACTGTATCAACCAGTGTTTAAACACACTAGGAATACTGTGAATAGATTTTTGGTTATTTAAAAGTTCTGCAATTTGGCAGTCAATTTTTAGGTTTTCTTTATTCTAAGAAACCTCAAATGGCATCAATAAGGCTTTTAAAATATTTTTTGAGTAGAAAAGTATTTTGTTCTGTATTATTCTTTGATCAATTGTTGTGAACTTTCAGCTTTTAAAATTTTTTATAATATTTATTCTTGACAAAATGGTGCCCTTGTCAGCATCTCTAGAAGAAATCAGTATGAGTAATGGAGAAGAATATGTTCACTGCAGTTAGTATAGTAAATGATGGGTTGGGATCCTGTTTAATAATTTCTCAATAATTGATTAGTCATACATATTTGGTATAAATAATATGTGAGAATGCTCTTAGCAAATATCACAGAAAATATGGAATCTCTTGTCGTCACATCTTTACATTATACTATGGACTATGACTAGCCTATACATTTCAGTAACAAGGCTGAAAGACCTCCTTTATTTTTAGTTTTGTTTTTAATTCCAGTCAATCCTGTGAGAGGAAAACAATACTCCAGTAATCTCTATTCTATAACTAAAGCAAATCTTTGGACAAACGAAATTATATTGAGAATTACCAAGTTTAATATAAAGGCAGTATTTTACTTTGATTCAATAATATTTTGATTATCTAGTCTCTAAATGATACTGCATTATCTACTTTAGGCAGTGGTTCAAAATATTTTTGTCTATTTCAACAAATCTGCTAGATGATAATTACATGTATGGCTCACTCCAGTAGGCAGACCAAGATTTGTTTTTCAAGTCTGCAAAAAAGATAAACTTATGAGGTAGTTGTGGGAAATTCTTGCCAAACTAAAAGCCAATGCCCTCTTCTTCCTCTGAGATTAAGAACCAAATCTTTAGAACACATAAGAATGAGCAAGACAGATAATCTGTGCTCAAGGAACATGTAAAATATCTCACAGTGCCTCCCAGGTGACTGCTGGAAGTACTGATCCTTGGAAAATGTCTTACAGTCCAGTGATTTGCACTGGGAACCACGTAATGCTAAGGAGACTGCTCAACTGGGATGTTTATAAACCCGAGGCGATGAATGCACTGGGGATGCAAAATACCCATAAAGTCAATTCTCGTGGGATTATAGTCTTCCAAAACCCAAGGCAATTCAAAAGATCAATTCACCCTAACTTTTTGTTTTACAAATCAGGAACCACAATAAAGCGAGTTCAAATAATTTGTCTAAGGACACATAGCTAAATAAATGGCAATGACAGACTACAAAACAGTCGCTTCCATTCAAGCATTCTTGTCATTAAACTTTCTCAACTCACAGCTACCCTGTGGATGAGTCATCTACTACGTCAGTCATGCTATCTTAGAATCAGCAACCAAGAACAAAATGCAGCTGTGAAAACCAAAGCGCAGCTCTGCCCACCCCAGTCACTGCCAAAGGCTTCTACTGTTTTTGGCATATCAATCATAGCTCAATAAAGCTGTTTTTTTTTAATGTTTTCTATTTGGTAGGAAATCCTATATTATTAGTCTGTTACATTTTTATATCAGACTTATTACCATGTGCTTATTTTATGTGAGATAACAACTGATAATTTATTGATTGTTAACTATGATCCAGGCACCATTCTAATTACAAATAATGTCAAATTAAATAGTCACCAACAATAACTTGAAGAAGAAATATGTAAAACCTGTGAGAGGACTGATTATTGTAAAGAAAGGAAACCTTCCCAAATTAATTTATAGGCTTAATGAAATAAAATACTAATCAAAACCCAAAAAACCTAAAGTTCATCAAAAATAAACAGATTAGAATAGAAAAATATTTTAATTATTTTTATTTATTTTGGCTGTGCTGGGTATTAGTTTCGGCACGTGGGATCTTCATTGTGGCATGTTTAGTTGTGGCATGCGGACTTAGCTGTGGCATGAAAACTCTTAGTTGTGGTATGCATGTGGGATATAGCTCCCAGACCAGGGATGGAACCCAGGCTCACAGAATTGGGAGTGCAGAGTCTTACCCACTGAACCACCAAGGAAGTCCCATAGGATAGAAAAATATTTTTAAATTAAGCATTTTAGTTTGAGATAATTGTAGAGACACAGGAGTTGTAAGAAAAAAACAGAGTGAGATCCCCCGTATCATTTACCCAGTGTCTTCCAATGGTAAGTTCTTGAAAAACAATAGTACAATATCACAACCATGATACGGACACGGATACAGTCAAAATATAGAACATTTCTGTGATCACAGGGATCCCTATAAAAGTGCTGAACTTTGATAGCCACATCTACTTCTTTCCTGCCAGCCATTTTCAAACATGACAACCACTAATCTCTTCTCCATCTTTATAATTTTTGTCACTTCAAGAATGTTATATGAATGGAATCACACAGTGGGTATCCTTTTGGCATTGGTCTTTTTTTCACTCAGCGTGGCTCTCTGGAGATTCATTCACTTTTTTATGTGTACCAACAATTCATTCATTTTTATTGCAGAGCAGTATTACATGGTATGGACGTACCACAGTTTGTGTAATCACGTACCTGTTGAAGGACAACTGGATTGTTTTCAGTTTTGGGCTATTATGAATAAAGCTGCTCTAAATATTCATTTATAGGTATTTTTTTGTGAACATAAACCTTCAGTTCTTGGAATAAATGTCCAGGAGGGGACTGCCAGGTCATATGGTAGTAGTTACACGTTTAGTTACTTTTTTTAACTGTCAAATTATTTTTCAGGGTGGAGGTGTCATGTTAAGTAAAAAAGGCATGTTATTAATTATAAATACTCTATTGCATTCCCACTAGCAATGTATGAATGGCCAAGTTTCCCTGCATCTTCACTGGCAACTGATGTCACAATATTTTTTGCCGTTTTGTTAAGTGTGTGGTGACATCTCATTGTGCTTTTAATTTGCACTTCCCAAATGGCTAATGGTGTTGAACGTGTTTTCATGTGCTTATTTGCCATATGCATATCTGGTAAAATATCTCTTCATATATTTGGCTCATGTTCTAATTACATTGTGTTTTTACTGTTAAGTTTTGAGACTTTTCCATATATTCTAGATTCTAGTTCCTTGTCAGATATGTAATTTGTGAATAATTCCCTTCTAGTCTGTAGCTTGTCATTTCAATCTCCTCATGGAATATTTTTTTAAAGCAACCTTTTTAACTTTGGTGAAGTCTAATTTACCTAGTTTTCCCTCTAAAGGTAGTGTTTTTGGTGTCAAACCTAAATAATTTTTGGCCTACCCCTAAATTCTGAAGATTTTCTTAAGCTTTTTTTCCCTAAAAGTTTAATAGTTTATGGTTACATTTAAATCCATAATTTATTTTAAATTTCTTTTTGTATAAAATGTGAGACTTAGATCCTGCTTCTTTTTTTTCTGCCTATGGATGTCCAATTGTTCCAGTTTTGCTGGAAAAGTCTTATTCAATTGAACTGCTTTTGCACCTTTGTCAAAAATCAATTGAGCATATCTGCGTGGGTCTATTTCTGGATTTTCTATTCTACTTTTTATTATTGATTTTTGTGTCTACACCTGTGCCAAAACCACGTCTTGATTATGGTAGCTATGTAATAAATCTTGAAACTGAGTAGACTGATTCTGTCCACGTTATTATTCTTTTTTAAAATCGTTTAAACCATTATAGTTCTTCTGTCTTTCCACACTGTTTTAGAATAATTTTGTCTATATTGAAAAAAACACCTTGCTAAGACTTTGATAGAAATTACATTAAATAAGCATATCTATTAGGGGAAAACTGGCATCTTTACCATGCTGAGCCTTCCAATCCATGAACACAGTATTGCTTTCTATTCATTTATTCCTATATTTAAACTACCATTAAGAATCATGTTTCTGAAGAATCTTCAATGACATGGAAAATGATTAAGCTGTCATGTAAAGTTAAAAAGGCATGTTATTAAATTATAAATAATCTATAAACTAAATAGTGGAAAAGATAATATGTTTTGCATTGACAATTTTCAAAGAGAAAAGAACATTGCAAGTGTTAATAAGAAATTTTATATTTAGATTTTATTATGGTTATATGAATGGTCTCCATTATATTATCCTCTGTTCTTTAAGCTTTTTTGATATTTTTCCTTTTTAAGAATATTAACATTACTGTTTTTATAAACGTGTAGATCAAATACTTATCCAAAATGTGCTCATAATACAACTAATTATTTATAATTATATCCTCTATGCCTGTCATGATACCTGACAATTTTTCAATATCAAAGTATTGAGGAAAGTTTTATACAAATGAGTAAAAACATGAAGCTTTGTACTAGAATATTTTCTATTTCTACAGTATGATTATACCTAATTAAAATTATGTTTTCTTTCAGAACATACTTCTTATATGTCTACTACTGACCAGTGTTATTGCCATTCACAGTATTTTCCTTAAATTTTATTAAATATCTAAAACTTTATTTCATTATCTGAAGGTGTCAGGAAATTCCTGTGAAACTACTCAGATTTTAGTCGTAAAACATAGTTTTATCTCTAGGATATCTGATTCCAAAGTTAGGGACATTTTTTCCTAAAATAGAGGTCAAATTTTAAACATACCTGTAAAGAAAATATGGGCAAATTTTATGAGTGATTTAAATTTTCTCCATATTTCTAAGTTCGCTTGCACTGAATGGGGATGGGAAGGATGGAGAATTTTTTATGCTTATCTGTTTTACGATATTACTGAAATGGCAAGATACATATAGTTCACAGAATGAGGAATTTAGTTTATGGGAATATGAATTCTTCATGAATAATGCATAACCATGCCATCAGTATTTTTCCATGAAGTGAGCTCTTAAGTAATTCAACATAATTCTAGTAATTTTACAATGACAATAATATTGCTATAGATTTTTCTTCAAAGGTACAATTTTAAGATTATATCTGTTGTGTATTGAAAGATCTTCATGACACAAAATAATAAATACTAAGAGACATTTTAGCATTAGTTGTAATTGAAATCACTTGTAGTCTTACTATGAACATTACTATTAATAAGTGAGTAAAACTCAATTACTGGCAATATTAGCATTTCCCCGTTTAGAATAGTGAGATTTACCATTCGGTATCTGCTTAAATGATGATATAACAAGGTGATCAACATTCAGGGTATGCAGTTAATGAGTTAAATAGACATGTAGGCAATCAACCAACAGGCTGTCTATGTTGTGGGTAATTGTTCAGGCTCTGTAGCAGTACAGCCTGGCTGTGAAGTTCAGTTCCACTACTTTTTAACACTGAGACTATAGTTAAGTCAGGCAACCTTTCTGTATGCCAGTTCCCTCATCTATAAAACTGAGCTAATCATAATGCCTACCTCAGAAGACAGTTACATTAAATAGCAATAAAGGGGAAATGACTCCTGCATAGAAAATATTCAACAAATGTTTCATTGGATGTTATTATAATACACAAACAGTTGAAGAAATTATCCTATTTTATGAGTTTAAATTAGATGGCTGATAATCTAATCACTGTTTCATATTGAGTTTTGACAGTTTTCTGGGTATAGCATCCCCAGTTGGTCTGTGTATGGGAGGCATTATAAAGACTGCTTAACTTTTGAAGTATGCAACCTGACCCACCAAATGAAAGCTTTAGCAACTCATGTGTGCTATAGGAAAAATACTATATAATTAGAGACTTATGAGGTATTTTACCTCTGTAACTGAAACGATTATCTAAACTTGTAAAACACTCTTGGTAATGTCTGGCAGAAACTTTCCTTGAAGGACATTTTTTAAAAAGTGCACTGAATGATAGAATATTTTTACTTCATTTCAAAGTATTTATATTACGCGTGTTTTTTTGCTTTAGAAATTGTTCTTAAGAGGAAGAAAAGTCTACATTTAAATAAAAATGGCCTGTAAGGTATTTTTCAGAAATATGTTTAAACATGGGACATTCTTCAGAAGAAAGTGTTTTGTGATAATTATATTCTCCACGAGTGCTGGTTGAACTAATTAAAAATTGCAAGTCTTATCGAGATTATTTATTGACATCTATTTGGCAGCCTCATTTACTTAACATACCTCAGTAGTTTATTCTTTTATACTCAGTTAAGAATAGTAGCAGTAACGAATGAAAGTTGATAAATGTTTGATAAAGAGATAAGACCATATCTCATCCTTTGTATTTCAGAAAATGAATCAAAGGCTAAGTCCATACAGTATAAAATAACCTTTTAAATCACCTAGTAATTTAACTTGTGTTTTGCTTCTATTATCTGGAAATATGCATTAGGTAACAACTATTCAGCTTTCTATTCTAATTGTCTCATCAATTCAATCTGAAGAAAAGCTCCAAAGTTAATTTTTGATTTATTAGTGGTCGTCAGGAGAGATATATTAGGGAACTGCATATGGCAATTCTAGAAATAACTGTATTCAAACTAGGCCCTACACGGGTAAGCTATGAATACATACTTGGTATTGTCTTCCCAACAAGTGCCTTCTGTATTTCTCTTGTGCCACTCTTAGCTCAAGGCATAGAAATTCACCCAGGGAAATATGATCAGAGAACCAAGAAAGTGAAGAAAATATGAAGTGAAGCAGAGTGGGGTGGGAATTTTAGCTCTGCTGTTTACTAGTTCTGTGAGCTTGAAAAAGAAAATCAATATTTCTGAATTTTTGCATCTCATTTGCAAATAGAGTAATAAAACTCATCTTGCAAAATTGTGGGCACAGTGCATATCAAGGGTATGGAAGGGTTCCTGAGAGAGAAAAACTCAACTCATTACCAAAATAGAATAATTCTAACAAGCAGAACTATTAAAAAGTGCAATGTATATCCTCATGTATGTGACCACTTATTGTGATTATTGTAATGGGTTTCATGCTTTAAGAAGAGGGCTGCTTCAGTTAGCTCCAGGGATTTTGGAGTCTGATAAGTTTGGGTCAGTGTGAATCATGAAATTGACTTAACTATTTATACTTGTGATAAATGTGTAAGTGCCATATATTGTTGCTTTGAATACTTATTTCTCCAATTCTGCTAAAAAAAACTAACCAGAAAATTAGAAATTCTCCCTTTTTATTGATGTAAAAATGCCTTTTTTATTCGCACGGAAACATGTAAAAAATAGAATTCTAGAGCATGTAATTGAGAAATCAAGGCACAGATGGTGAACGGCTCAGGCAATGAGACACAACGTAAAATGGGAAGTAGATTGGCTTGAATTCGTTCCACAATATTTGTAAATAGCTTTCAAAAAGCATTGCAACTGCAGAAAATCAACTGGTTTCTTCAGTATTTTATTGACCTTACCTGAGTCATCAGTGTCACTACATCTATTAGTTAAAAATAACTACTCCTGGGCCTCCCTGGTGGCGCAGTGGTTGAAGAGTCCGCCTGCCGATGCAGGGGATACGGGTTCGTGCCCCGGTCTGGGAGGATCCCATATGCCGCGGAGCGGCTGGGCCCGTGAGCCATGGCCTCTGGGCCTGCGCGTCCGGAGCCTGTGCTCCGCAACGGGAGAGGCCACAACAGTGAGAGGCCCGCATACCGCAAAAAGAAAAAAAAAAAAAAAAACTACTCCTTCTTTCCCTGTCTGCCAACTGAAAAAAAAATCTGAATTATCAGTTGCAGACTCTCATGAAAATCAAATCAAACTGTCATAGAAGCAGGTTTGGTAATGTCTCAAACTCTGTTCGAGATCCACCTGTTCAAGAACCTTACCCTAGAAGTTTTTCAAACAACAGACATAATATGTAAACCCCGAGTGAATGAAACCGTTAGGAGCAAGAGGCTCATTTCCAGGAAGAAAACCAACAAACACTTGAGAATATGTTTCTGAATTTGAATAAAATAAACCTGTGGGAAATTGTGGAAACTACTATCATTAACTCATACTGCACTGAGAGAAAGGATATCTAGACCAAATTATCTCTTGGCCATGAAATTTCTGAAGAAAGTATCTCACTATTAAAAATGTTAAAATTCAAGATTTTTTCCTATAAAAGTAGATTTTTTTTCTTATAAAAATAGTTATTAAATATGGTGGGAGGAGCTTGGGAAAAGCCACCTGAGCTTGTGACCTCAGCAAGATGGCAGCACAGGTGGTTCCCGACATAACCCCTCCTCACAGAAAGGCCAGACAGCAATTAGCCACAAAGGAGGTGCCCTTGTGAAATGCCCAGAACCTGGGGGTGAGGCTGAAGCATCTCTTTGTACCACAAACACCAAGAAACACTGTTAGGGGGCTTTCCTGGTGGCGCAGTGGTTGAGAGTCCGCCTGCCGATGCAGGGGACACAGGTTCGTGTCCCGGTCCGGGAAGATCCCACATGCCGCGGAGCGGCTGGGCCCGTGAGCCATGGCCGCTGAGCCTGCGCGTCCGGAGCCTGTGCTCCGCAACGGGAGAGGCCACAACAGTGAGAGGTCCGCGTACCGCAAAAAAAGCCAACAACAACAACAAAAAATAAACACTGTTAGAAGCGTGAAAGGAGCGGTTGACGCCATTGCCCCTCCCAGAGGCCGGTCCGGCGCTGCCCTTAGAGGGTGCCCCTGCCTACCTGGTCTCCGGTGCAAAACAGAGTCCAAGGTGAATCCCCAGCTTCCTCAGCGTTTCTGGATGCTTCTCAGGAGACCCGCTAGGGTCTCACTTTCTGGGGACCAGATCACGGGCGGAAAAAGCGGGACCGGAACAGCGTGGAGATGGGGGAGGGGCGGGGCTTGCAGCCGCCGGTGCGGGGATTCCCGTGGACCCTGTTCCTGCGCTGCTGGCAGCGAGCACAGGTCCCAGCAGGTGCCTCTGCCCATTCGCAGAGCCAAGCCAGTGGCCGCATCTGGCTGGGGAGCTGGGTTGGCAGTTTTGCTGGCTTTGCACACCCAGCCAATGGGCCATACCTGCCACGGAGCCCAGTCTGCACTTCCACCCGGACAGGGATCACCCAACTGCTGAGCACAACCTCCAGCGCCATCTGACCAGGAAGCCTGGCCAGAGACCCTGGGCGGCCCTGGAGCCCATCCTACAGCCCCTAGAAGGCAGAGAGTCTAGCCAGTAGCCTCGCCCAACTGTAGAGTATAACTTCTGGCCTGACTTGAGCAGAGAGACTGAATAGTCACCCAGGCAGCCTCACAGCCCACCCTATGGTACCGCCTGGTTGCAGAAACCAGCCTTCAGCCCCGCCCTATTTCTGCTCACATTCTGCATCCCTTCTCAGGCAAAGGACGCAGCCAGTGACCTCACCCAACTGTGGAGCTTAGCCTGTGACCTCACCTGACCAAGGGACCTAGCCAGCAACCTCTTCCGACAGCAGACCACAGGCAGAGGACTGCATGGGGCCAAGCCTGCAGCCCCGCCCAACTTGGGACCACATCTGGAGCCCTGACTGATCACAAAGCACAGCCGGAGGCTGGTACAAAAGTGTAGCCTTGTCTGTGGCCCTGCCTAATGCTAAGTCAAACCCGCTACACCATCCAGCTAGGAAGTACGGTCTGGGGCCTCACGTGAAGGGGTGATTGCAGAACCCAGCCTCCAGCCTATAGATGTGGAGTCCAGACCACAGCACAGCCCTCCCAGGCTCTAGACCTGTGACTCCCCCTGACCAGACTTTGGTGCCATTACCTCCCCCATCCCTACACACAACCCCCTGTTACAGTTTTTTACTGTACTAGTAAGTATAGACCAAGAGGCTGAAATTCACTGTGTAAATGAAGGGGAGGGTGAATGCCACTAACAGAAATAATCACTTAACCTTGATTATCAAATTAGAGATTTCTCCTAAGTCCATAGTAAAAAGCTTTTTTGAATGGGGAAAAAGTGTAATTATGTACTCTAACATGCTAGAACTTAAAGAAAAAATGATTTCAAAAGAAAATGAAAAAAAAATTGTCTAAGCTCGTGAAGAGGTGGTCTGGAGCAGAACTTAGTTATTTGATAGAATTAACAACCTTTTTTAAGGAGAACGTTTGAGCAATTTCTAAAAGAATCCATGAGATCAAGTTCCCTTATGTTGAGTTGGATTTGCCCAGAAAGCTAACTTGCAGTCTTGTGAAGAGCCTAATTACCTTTAACCTGACATTTCCTTTCTTATACTTTATCAAAAAAATATTATCACGTCACCTTCTTTTTTTCTATAAAAACTTTCCAGCTGAAGGAAATGTTTGAATTAAAGTTATTAGAAGTCTTGCTTCCTGCAGCAAGCTTAAAATAAAGCGCTGTCACATGTACACAGTCAGTCGGGCGGTGGCAGGACACAGGATGAATCAAAGCAGCTTTCCTTCAACTCTCCTATGAAAACAATGTTTAACCAGGAGGTGGGGAGACCCAGGAGAGGTAAGATCCGGGTTATGGTACTGACTGGTTCTTAAGATGAAACTCAGTATCATGGAGTAAGAGATGCTAAGAATTTCAAACAGATTGAGGGGAAAGCAGAAGGAGCTAGATCCTTATTTTCAGTTTGGAGCTCTGAGGGGAATCCCCTGCATGACACAGGAGCACTAGTGCAATCTATGAGTTATTACAGAAATCTGCAAAGATGACCCAAAAGAGAACAGACAAGAGGAAACTTCCTTGCTCTAGCAAGAAAGTCAGCCACCATCACTTGCCTTTGGCAGAGACTCAAAGTTAGACAGGGGAATGAGAAAGCTTTACAGTGAAAAGAGGGAAGGCCCCAGGTATGCTCTGCTTTGAGGTTGTTGCCATAGGGAAGCTGGGAGCAATCTAACTCTTTTGCATGTCTGAGTTATAGTTTTTGAATTTCTACCTACTTCGTTCTACGTATATGTTCAAATGAGTAATAAGCTACACAATATCAAAACTTGACAGTTCTAACATAGCAGATTGAGTGGTCAAAGTTCATACGACTCTTAGCTTCTACTGGAACTATAAAGAGTAAACTTAGGGTAAAATTTTACCTATGTGGCTGGCAATCTGCACAGGAAACAAAAGCTCCATTCTTATTTACAATACATGTAATTCTAAATGATCAAGAGCAAGCATGGGGCGGAGCAAAGAAATTGGACAAATTCACTCCTTAATGTGCCACAAAGCTGAAGCGATGGAAGCCTTGTGAGTCAGAGGCTTCCTCTTACTTGAATGAGGAATTGATTACTTTCCAATGATCGGCATCTCCAACAGCTGCCTGCCCCACTTTTTTCTTTGATATGAGTAGGAAATACAATCATATTGTACTAGTGCACTAAGGTAATGGAATAGTGAAGAGTAAGTGCTTTATATTGTGAGGTGTTTAAGCCCAATAAAGTTTTATTAGCTAAGATGTGATTGTTACTTTTTACTTCAACATTTATGTTGGTATGGCTGGCCCAGTGTTGCCAGATACTTTCATTTTTAATAAGAAGTCTAAAATGTATATTTTTATATTACAGCTCTCTATTTTTATTTATCTATCTGTCTATCTATCTATCTATCTATCTATCTATCTATCTATCTATTTAGGCTGCGCTGCAGGGCATGTGGGATCTTAGTTCCCTGACCAGGGATTGAACCTGCGCCCCCTGCACTGCAAGCATGGAGTCTTAACCACTGGACCCCCGGGGAAGTCTCACAGCTCTCTATTTTTAAAAGTTGTCACTTTTCTTTAATTTTTTGGTGGCCAAAAATTAAAAACAAACAATAACAAGAACATGTCTGTGTGAGGTAACTAAGGTACTACTTTGTGACCTCAGATCTCATTTTAGGGTATAATAATATTTTTATTATTTTGTTATAATAAACAAAAATATTTAAACTTAATTTCTAAAAATGAGTTTTGCCTTATATTGAACTGAGTGCATTAAAAATAATGAACATATAAGTATATAAAAAATAGCATGAGATCTGCCACATTGATAATCAATATAGTAAGTGTTTCAATTCCGTACAGTACAATAAATTACAATTAAAATTTCAAAAATATATGTTTTAATTTATGTAACATCTAAGTTACTGTTTTCTTGATACAATTTGTCTGTTTAGAGCTTTTCATTGAAGACTGCAACAAAAGAGCTTTAATGTCTCTTAGTTTCTTTCCTTATCAGTCATTGTAAAAATTCAATAGAGTTTTTTAAATGAACCTTCACTAGCAGATTCTAAAGATCATCTGCAGAGTAATTGCGTGGGGAGAGATAAGAAGATTCTAAAAAAGAGGAATAAACTTTAAGGAACAGATTACTTAAAATACCATGTATTAAACACTACTCTAAAATTATAGGAATAAAAAATAAAGTAACACAAACACAGTAAAACAGTCTGGTGGTGGGCGTATATACAGAAATAGAATTCTACAGAAGAAAAGGTCCAGAAAGAGATTACTCTATGTATAGGTATTTGGAAATAATGAAATATGGAGCATAGACTATTCAATAAATGACTTACATATATTTAGAAAACAAAATATAAATAAACATAGAAAATAAGCAACAAGAAAACAAAAAGATCAGTATTCAATAATATACATGTTATTAATTCTGGAAGAAAATATAAAACCATAACACAATATTAGAGAAAGATTCATATTTAAAGGTAATTTTCAAAAAAAGCTGAAATAACTGTCCTACAGATATAAAAATGAGCATTTGTTAAATGATGTTATTTAACTCATTCAGTGAAGGAACTAGGAAAACATTATAAATAGTTCAAAAGAGAATTCAAAGAATAGACATAAAATTACTGAGTTGTAAAATAGCTCAAAAACCATGAAGAGTTCTAGAATTGAATAACCCAAAAATGTGTTGTACGTAAACAGTAGTGGTAAAATAGCTCAGACATGGATGGCCTTGTATGATCCAGAAAATGCAGTGCTTTTTGGAAACACATTTTTTCCCCTAATGTTTTCCCCTCATTCTATGATAAATAATTTCAAAGAAAGATTATTCTGAATCACAAATGAAGGCTCCTCTCATTAGATCTGTACTGATTATTTACCCAGCTATAGGAAGAATGTAAATTTACCACATGGCCCTTTTTTAGTTTGTTTTGCTGTAAGTTTCAAAAGGAATCTCAGATAAAGATTTTAAAATCATCTTAATAAGCTGTACTGAGGCTAGAATCCAAGCCAAGAACTCTCTCCACCAGGTTTTACCTGTAGTACCTATACATTTAGGTGAATTCTCAGTCCCCAAAATATCTTAAGTTTCCTAAGTCTGTCAGGAAGTGAACTTCCTAACTGACCTCTAAGGCTGGAATTCCTGTAAGCCAGGTACCAGTCCAGTTTTCCTATAGGGCTTTGTGAGCACTGCTCTGTAAATTCAACCTCAGTTTACTTAAAAGTCTTTGGTCATATCTGACTAAATGAGCATCATTCTTAAATATGACATTCCAAGCAAGTCCTTGATTGCAAAATAAATTTTTCCAATTACATCCTCATAAATAAGGGAACAATTTCTTACTGAATCTATGCAAGTAACTATATTGCCATGAAAAGTAAAAATTTTTCATAAGCGTTTCAAATTCTGGGATGGGAGGGTCAGACGGAGCATAAGATAATCATTTTAAAATGTTTTATTTTAGCTTACAAAATAATAATTCACTAAATTGTTTTGGGTTATAGATAGCTTAAAAAGAAAGAGGGCCTCCTAATACATCCAGAAAATGGAACACTAAAGCAACAACAAGAATATTCAAAAGAAAACAAAAACTATACTCAACCCCTATCAGTTTGCTCAGTCCTATGTAATTAATTTTTGTTTCATTGAATCTTGAGTTTGAAGTTTGACAAAATTGTAACATATCTTGTCACTTCTTTTCAGACTCATTTTTGCACCAACTATATCTCAAAGCAAAATAAATTCCTCTGTGCAAACTTACAACTTTCTACATCCATTCAGGTTTTGTCCTTCATGCTTCTCTTTCTCATTCTGGAATGGCCAGACACTTTACTCTAGGTCAAAACTTGATATTTTCCCTTAATAAACAAAAACCTACCTCATTATCATGTATATGAACAGCACTTCTCTGACATTATTGCTCCAACTTTCATTTATGTATACTAATTATAACTTTTAGTTATAAGTTTCAGAGTAACTTCTATTTACAAAAAAATCCAAAAAACAATAAAATGGACATTGAGAACCTTCTGGTGCACATCAGCATTTTAGTAGACTTAAAAGAACTCATGAATACACAAAAACACAAGCTTTTACAGCAAAAACTATTCCTTAAACAATTTCTAAGAGCATCAAAAATAAACATGTTCATTAACAGACTGGCCCTATTGCATAGCAAGTAAGTTCTGAAGATAGAACTTCTTTGTAATATAGAAAAGTTAAAAGCTAATGTACATAAACTTAAAATGTGAGTTAGTAATAAATACTTCAGTATTCTATCTTGCTTATGAATGACCTAGGTATTCAATTAATATCAATTAATTAATTTAATGTCAGTCCAAAATATTGTTAGCTAAAATCTTGGAATGTATGTCCCAGTTGACATTCTACAAACATAATTAATATTGAAATTGTTAGATTCAGAATAATGATTCAATTTGGTTCAACACAAACTTACATTTTTTTCATAATCCTAAATATAAAATAGCAACTGGAGAAGATCTGGTGTTCACCTCAGGGTTCTGTGAATAAAGGACAGTTCAACAATCATTGTTGCTTTTGTTATGGTCATCCATTTACAATGCTTGGTGTCAGTCTATTTATCTCTTGTAAAAATAAAATACAGTGTGTGTGTGTGAAAAAAAAAAAAAAGGATGAGACCAAATTAACAATTAGGCAAAGAGCTTTTCTTAAGAATGAATAAAATTTATTACGTCTAGCATTACTAACCTTGATGTCTGTCCCCTCAATGGCAATGTTCTCCAAATATGTTTGCCAACATATTTTAAATTAAAAACATGCGTATCTCCTTAAACAATTTAAAGTTGCTATCTAAAATTTTAAATAGTTTGACTGGATACATTTTCTGGCATATTGTATATTACATATGTGCTTTAAATATATTTCTATCAAAGCCTTGGGGGAAAAAAGAAAAAAAGAAACTAGTTAAGTGGAACTTTAAAGAGAAGCATATATTTGGTAAAATCTGTTTCTATCCAGTGTGTGTTTCTTGCATATCAACGGAGGAATTCACAATCCCACGCCCCGTTTGTTGAAGGGTGTTTGTGTTCTGGTACCACTAGATAAAATTCATTTATTTCTTACCACTCCTGGAAAACCTGACTATTTTTTTAAGATGTGAAATAAAGCCACCTTTATTGAGACTTCCAACCACAGCATAAGGGAAGTCATCCCTAAGGAAAATTCTTTAATTTCAAAAGAAGCCTACCATTGAAATGTCATCCTTTTGCAATAAACAATTGACAGCATCTGAAGTGATTTAAAATGGCATTCAAAGAATAATTCAGGAAAACAGACTTTGGGTTTAACATAGGTTCATTTTAGTAAGATTATCAGAAATCTTCAAGTAGCGATATTACAACTTAAAGCTTTAATTATGGGGGGATAGAAAATCAAAACCCTGGTCATCTGTTCAAATAACACTGGGAAATAGTAACAGTTCTCATGTGACACAGTGATGGATACTCTGAAAAAACTAGAAAAATAGGCAGAGTATTTGGTAGGTGAAAGAAAAGTGTTTCCTTGGGGGTTAACTAAGGATAACATTTGAAAGTTTTTCACTGCAAGCAATTCTTACCCTTCAAGGTGGGGCATTTTATAAGAAATAAGCTTAATTTTGCTTCTCCCAACCACTATTAAATCTCAACTCTGTGAACATGGGAAGCTTTCACCAATACAAAACCAAAATCAAAATCAAAATTTAAAAAATGTTTTGAATATTAAGCAAGTCTAAAACCTAATAAAAAGAAGCTCTCCAACTGAAACAGCCGAACGTGTTTCCTCTCTGGCTTGTTCTCTTTTTTGCTTTTACTCAGTTTGGAATCAATCCTCTTTACTTATCTTGGGTATTATACTTCTTGTGTGTACCGAAATCTCAGTTTTATTTTTCTTTGAGTAAGCAGGTCCGATCCAGAAACCAAAAGGTCAACATCTTGAACAAACCTTTCTCTTTTTTTCCCCAATACATTTTGACAATTTTATTATCCTTTTTCTTATCCAATATAAAAGGATGTCTCTCCTAACTGCTGTTGTGAAGTATGCAGCTGCTTGGTGAATCATGCCTGATGAAACTGATTTTCAAGGGTCAATCTAAATAAATTAATATAGTATTACTTACCCAGGGAGTCAAATAAAGGGACAAGTGTAGCTGTCAATAACAACCTTCTATGTGAACAGCTAATAGCTGTAACATAATGTATCCTTCTAGCATTCTGTTCTTATTTAGCAGATCAAACCAAGACACACACTTTCAGAAACAAACTCATAATCAATGTAGTATAAAGAAGGTAATAATTGAAAAGTAAATGGTAAAATTAACTACATTATTTTTGTCCTGTGTGTATTGAAATGTTTATACATGTGATTAGTTTTCAGATAATGGTAGCTAAATATAACTTGCATATTTTCCCTAAAATATTTCTGTAGCTAAATATAAATTGACTTTTCTGTATTCTCATGTCTCCCTTTAATTAATTTCACCTATCCCTTATTGGAAAAGATATGCACGACTTCCCCAAATTTCACAGCATCCTTTCAAGTAGTCAGGGGCATGTGACTTGTTCTGGCTATCGGCCTTGTGGATAAGTAATGTGGGTCCCTTTTTGATCTTTGCATTTTATATTTTTGAGTACCTCTACCATTCTCTCTTTTTCTGCATAGGTAACAGTGGAAGACGTTTTTCCAGAACATGTAGCTACAATATAGCAATGCCTTCATCAGCTTGGGTCTCTGATTGATGCATGGATCAGAAAGCCCGCCAACCTACATTATACATATAACATAAGTACAAAATAAAAACCCAGTTTGGGGATTGATTTTTACCACCAGCATTACTACATATTTGACTATAACCCCCTTAAGGCCACTAAATTAAGACTATATTGAAAGCTACACCTTAACCCAAGTCCATTTCTATGTTTCCTTCTGCCTCAGAAATTGTCTATTTTGAGGAATATTTTTATCCTCATATAAAAATCTTGCTTCTGCTACTTCTCCATACTATCTTTTATTTTATATTTTATTATGGTCTTCTAAGTACTGAATTCTTCTCATTCTTTGGGGACATTGTGTTCTCATTCATAATACTTTCTTCCATTCTACACATTAATTTAGAATCCAATAAGATCAGCTTTATTTCCTTAACTTCTTGATTTTTAGTGATTTTCATCTGCTTTCCACTTTAGCTGCCTATCTTGAATATTAACACTTGAGATACCTAAAACACCTCAACCTCTAAAATGTTACTATGCCCAGTCTCGTATTATGTCCTACAAATTTTCTACTTCTCTTACCTCTTTATAGTCTCTTAAGAATGGTTCTTAAGAATATCAAAACCCTCTGCCCTTAGACTTATGTCATTTCTCCTACTAGCAAGCACCTCCTCTTTTTACCTAATTTTTACTCAGCTAAAATCCCGTGCTCAATGTCTACAACTAATTGTTTGCCAAATGTTCTCAACATTTACCTAATCGGCCCGCCTACATGCCTGCACATGCACAAGTGCACACACACAGTAAATGCCCAAACTTGGATCAATTTGTTCACCTCTACACTTTAAAAACCAAACTGTGTATTGTTCCTGAAGTAAATCCATAAAATGCATATTACTCAAATTTACCTAGTAAGTTGCACTGCCTCTTTTCTATAGTGGTTATGGATTAACTTTACCACTTTCCCCAACACCACCATCCACATACCACATTTGGATAGAATACTGCACTTTCCTCTTCAATGAGAAAACAGAAGGTATGACATAGATTTTTTAAAAATCACTCCCTCAAGCGATTTTTAACTTCCCTCCAATCCTGAGTCATTTTCTTGATTCTTCTTCCCCATCACAATGAGCGTGGTGCCTTCTGCTAAGGGGAAATCAATCCTGTACATGTGTGCCTTTAAATACCATACCCTCATTCTCCTTTACAACTTTCCTCTGTCAAATGTTATCTTCTTTCACCTTTATTTTTATATTCTCCATTTCTATTGATTTTTTTCATTTCACTATTAAGCATACTGAACATTAAAATAATGAAAATATTTATATATCTGAGGATAATAATTAGCATTATTTCTGTTTCCTATTGGTCCTGTTCTTTTTAATTCTCTTTAGATTTTTCTTTTTCTTTTTTTTTTTTTTTTTTTTTTGCGGTACACGGGCCTCTCGCTGTTGTGGCCTCTCCCGTTGCGGAGCACAGGCTCTGGATGCGCAGGCTCAGCGGCCATGGCTCACAGGCCCAGCCACTCTATGGCATGTGGGATTTTCCCGGACCGGGGCATGAACCCGTGTCCCCTGCATCGGCAGGCGGACTCTCAACCACTGTGTCACCAGGTAAGCCCGATTTTTCTATTTTGAATTATGACATTTCTCCAGCTGTCTCAGGATTCTTGGTTGTTCATTTGTACGTGTGAATGAAAGACTAAACTGATGATGATAGTTGATGACTGGCTCTTCCTGAATAAGAGGACCAAATGTAAGTTAGATATACACAAACAAACATAAATTTAATACCAGCATAATACAGCTTTGTGCCTTTAGTCTGGGGCAGCACTGAAATAAAAAAGCAAATAAATAAATATATATTATACTGCCAAGTAGTAATACGAAGAAAAATAAGTAGGGAACTACAGAAGAGAATAATGGCTAGAGAGAAACATTCAAGTCAGGGTGATCTTGGGAATCTCTCTGGGAAGTAACACATAAGTACACATAAATGGAGTGATGGGTAAAGCAAAGCAAAGGTCTGAGAGAAGAATATCCCAGGTGGAAGAAGCAATAAGAGCAAAGGACCTGAAGTATCAATAAGTGTGACGTGTCAGAAGAACAGCAAGAAAGCCAGGCAGAGTTAGTAAAGAAAAGGGGAGTATACAATTAATTAAACAATCAGGGATTTGATTAATTTCCTAATCAAAAAAGTAAAATGTTTCAATATGGCCATGTCTTATCTTTTTCTCATGAAAAGTGTTCTTTAAATAATTTCTCTAATCATTCAGTGTTCTTGCTTGCTTACAAATCGGATCATCGTTTTTGGTCTCCACATGCATCCAGCGTATTTTGCCCTGCTTTGTACTTCTAACTCTCCTGGAACTGACCCAGAGGACCCTCTCTGCTGCCACTGTTTCAGGTGCCTTTGATGTTATCATGGTGTCTATGTAAAAAGTATGCAGGAGGCCAGACATTGCTCATTTTGTGCAGAAACAATGGCCCTCTTCTTGACATTCTGAGCAGCACTTTGGTGCTCAGGCTCTGAACCACATGGCTAAAACAGGAGACTTCAGGCTCTTCCTCGTCTTCGCTCCTCTAGCTAGTAACTCAACACACACACACACACCACACACACACAAACACACACGTCTTTATCCTTCAAGGCAGATAACTGTCTTTCTGCAGAGTACCATCTTTATATATACAAAGTCAGGAAAAACATAAAACTGCACCTTGGAAAACAACCCAACAGATTTTCTCAATTGTATACAAACAGCATAGACAACCAATCCAGAGATATAAAATCAAATTTTAATGAAAGGTTGATACCTTAAGATTTCTTTGAAGAACGTTTATAGTAGTCTGCCCAAAGGTGAATTGAAGTTCCACAGCTGGTACTAGAAAAATCCCTGCAGCAAAATTCAGATGATGACCCAGCTCCCTTTTATCATAATTTCAGACATTAAAATTAGAAAATGATTTATATTCCTAAATTGCTACATAATTTCAGTGGACTTATCCTGCTCTTTTATGTGTATGCGATGTGGTTTACGTGTATAGTATGTTTTACTTAACCCAGTGCCTAGCATACTGCAATATTCAGTAACTGAATATTAACTGTTTAATGGAGGAAGCAAAAAAATACGGACTATAATTTGTTTGTTCTACCATTGTGAATGGCATTATTGGAGGCAAAGTCCAAGTTCTTAATATTACCAAAGAAGCATCTTAGTATAATGTCTGCAGATAGCTCTTCACTTCATATCTCATAATGATGCTGTGATAGAGATTTGCTATTTAACAACATTTGCAGAATGATTTCAAGTGAAGGAGGATGTCAGCTTCCTTTTAGAAATAAGATTTTTCTGGTTAAAGCCACTTGTTTTGGAATCATTCCAACTGCAAAAGTACCATGAGAAAAATTTCAAGTACATTACATTGAATTTTTATAAGGGCCTAAACTTAAATTTTTTTTAATCTCCCATTTCAGAGCCTTTTTCCTGTGTTGCTTGTTGACAGTAGCTCAGCTAGCTTTAAAAGATCTCTTTTCCTAAATCTCAAGGATTTCTTCATTAATCTTTCCCACATACCCAAAACACTTTTTAATACCCCTCTCCTGCTTAGTTGAATGGAATCAGGTGTGATGTTTTGTTTCAATCATCCTGGCCTTCTTCCTCTGTATATATCTATCTCAGATGTGGAACTATATTTGTTTTAGTCCAAATCACCAAAGTGATCAAAGTCAACACCCAGTCCCTAGTCATCCTTAAACAAGTTGCAGAAGA
This sequence comes from Mesoplodon bidens, assembly GCF_964165515.1. NCBI lineage: Eukaryota > Metazoa > Chordata > Mammalia > Artiodactyla > Ziphiidae > Mesoplodon > Mesoplodon bidens. The sequence goes on along the minus strand of NC_138169.1, from coordinate 78,927,475 downwards.
GAAAACTTTATTTTGAAACATTGTATATGTGCTCTTTTTTCAAATGGCAAGTTTAAAACTTGATAAATTATCTTTGAAGTAGAACATATTTATACACACATACAGGAATGTGTTCATACAACTTATTTTCCCTCCTCTAGAAGCACTGTGCACAGAAAGTAATCTTGTCAGAGGGCCTGATTTATTTCTTTCAGTGTTGTGTGGATACACTGGTAAGGAGATATGCATGGGACCCGGCCACCTCTTTTAATTCCCAACTCCATTTGTAAAAAAAATTTGAAAATGTTTTTGATTGAAAACTTGGTTTGTTCTAGGGCTTTCTTGGTTACATTTTATACAGTATTTATCCTTTTTCCTCTCAGTTTACCACTACCTTCCATCTTACTTAGTGGATAGGGAACTAAATTTTCCCTATTCTTCAACTGCCTGAAAGGTACTGTGTGAGCGTAAAATCCTAGAGTGAAGATGCACCCACTTTCCCTCATCAGTGCTCCCCATTTATATTTCTACCTGCTGCTTCATATGAGATATTTCTTGACCTAGAGCTATTTTCAATCAGTATATGAACTCAAAATTGGAAATAGCAATTTATTTATCTTTGCTTTTCACCACAAGGTCAATCTTGTAAATGATTAGCACCCACAAAATATTGTCAAACTGAATTGAATCTTCGTTCTTCAGTCTCATGACTCCCAGTGACTGGTAAGCACCAGGAGCTGTCATTGGGGGATTCAGAAAGACAAAGGAGAGTGAACAGAAGTTTTCACTGTTTTGAGTGTCTAGATCTATAAACTTAAGTTAAAGGAATCTAAGCATCCTAGAAAATAAGAGTTGAAGGTGAACTCAGAAGGCATTTACTAATAACGGTTTTTAAAAGCAGCTAAAATACACCGAGCACTTACTTTGCACCAGTCACTGGTCTAAACCCTCGTCATTTGCTAGCTCATTTAAAAGCAAACTTATAAGGGGTGATAATATTATTACTTCCATTTTATAGGTGAGAAAACTGAGGCTAGGTAACTTGTCCCAAGGCAACAGCTCCCTAGCCAAGGTGTAAATCCAGGCAACCTGATCATACTCTTACCTTCTGCTGCTGAATCCTATTGTTCAGGAAAACTAGGTTCAGAGATTGAACTCATTATTGCAATAGTTTTAAATTGCAGATTTTAGTAATTTGTAAAGGTATAAAGTATCTTTGCTTATATACTTTAAATAACATTTCGCTTTTGAAAAAGTATACATCAGAATTGTTAGTTTGTGAGAAGCCCGAACATTGTGGTATGAATGGTGGAAACTGAGTGTGTAAGTAATTGGGTAAAATCTTCTAAAAATGTTGCCCTGAGTAACCTTGCTCTAAACACAGAGTATTCAAAGAGCACTTCACATGAAATTTATTGAAAGTGTGGGCTGACAGTTGTCATGTCACATGATTCTGCCACTTGCCACGCAGTCTTGTATTTTCTCGCTAAACAAACTGCCCTAATCCCTATCTTTAGATAAGATGTTCAAACCCTAAGATACTTTTTTACCCAAATTCAATGAACTCTTTTGAATTTCTGTATCTTGCCATGTATTTAATACACATGACTCTCATTTACTCAGCAGCAGCATTATTTGAATTTTACAAATGGAAACATCAAGGAACAGTAACCCTCCCACTGGTAGGGGTAGGAGATGGTGAGATCTGACTCAAGGATTTGAAGAAAGGGGCCAAGGGAGAGGATCAGTTTGGACAGAGCTAAAATTTGCATCCAGAGTTGCCATGAAAGCTCCAGCTAGTCTATACCAGATAGGTTTCCAAGCTGCTTGAACTTCTGCTGCCTGGTGAAGTGTGGATTTCTTTTTGTGTTTCCTTGTTGTTTAAATCAATATTGCTTTAGACGACAAGCAGAACTTAGAGTTCAAGGATTATAACTCTTTCCAGTGCTTTGCTTTCTCTAGTGCTCTGAATAGTGAGATTTATATTCAATCATATTCTCTGACTAAATTGACTAAGTTGATCGCTGAGGCCCAAGAGGATCACTTTTCTGAATCAAAATGTATCCTCTACCCTATGTCTTTCTTCCTACAAATTGAATAGGAAATAATACAAAACATATTGAATTGTGTTTTTTTTTTTTTTTTTTTTTTTGCTGTACGCGGGCCTCTCACTGCTGTGGCCTCTCCCGTTGCGGAGCACAGGCTCCGGACACACAGGCTCCGCGGCCATGGCTCGCGGGCCCAGCCGCTCCGCGGCATGTGGGATCTTCCGGGATAGGGGCACGAACCCGTGTCCCCTGCATCGGCAGGCGGACTCTCAACCACTGCGCCACCAGGGAAGCCCTTGAATTGTTTTTTAATGAATATCAGCTTATATGTTAAAAAGTATTCTCTAATAATGAATTTTAATAATTATACTGCATAATGATATATATTTACATAACTAATATTAGTGAATATTGACTTTTCAATACTGGAAATCAATATTTTTAAATTGTTATTTTTATAATATAGAGTGATGTATAGCATGAATCAACAAATATTTAGTTAGAGTCTTAGGAAAGACCCTGATTTACCAGCCATAATCGAAGAAATCTTTTTAAATGTATTTAATTTTTCTAATTTTTTAGTTCAGGCATGCACCTCTCCACTCCATGAATTTACCCTAATGTACTGCTTTCCTAGAGTTAAAATAAGTTATATTTTTATCTTCTGATACCACAGATATTAAACATTTAGAAAATTGCAAGATATTTAGGGGAAATAAATCACACGTGTCCTGTGGTGTGTTCCTAGGGAGATCATCCATCTCTAGAAGTCCTTGTGCTACATCTTGCATTCCTGGCTATAACATGATCCAAAGCCATTAAATAGTAAAGCTAAGTACCCTCTCTATATCTTTATGAAAATATGACAGAATTTACTTTGGGGTAGTTTGGTACTTAAGAGACTACTTTTCTTTATAATGATTAAAGGGACATTGGAACAAAATATTTATTTGTATTTCTGCCAATGTTATATAGGCAGCACTGTAATAAGCCTCATGACTGGATTTTTGCCAAAGACTATCAAATGCCAGGCTTAAAGCCTATAGGCACAACTGTTTGTGATAAATTACTTTTCATTTTAAGAAAGATACTGAGAGAGTAATTTTATGGTTTTCTGAGTTTAAACTTGGCATGACTGAATGAGGTGGTCCCACTGATCAAAGAACCATCATTCCACTCTATAGTGAAGGTGCTATATTAGTGAACCAACTTGAAAACCAAAGAAAGTCCTGAGTGTGCTTTGTGACATGACTTACATATCGTGGATTGCCTTTGTATTCTTTATAGTGATTCATTTTCATCTGCAAAGTAAAGAATGCTCTGAAATTTAATCTTAAAAACTGCCTTCTTCAAAGATGTAGTACACAGGAAAGAATATGGTTTTGGTTTTTTTTTTTTGCGGTACGTGGGCCTCTCACTGTTGTGGCCTCTCCCGTTGCGGAGCACAGGCTCCACACGCGCAGGCTCAGTGGCCGTGGCTCACAGGCCCAGCCGCTCCGCGGCATGTGGGGGATCTTCCCGGACCGGGGCACGAACCCATGTCCCCTGCATCGGCAGGTGGACTTTCAGCCACTGTGCCACCAGGGAAGCCCAAGAATATGGTTTTGGGAATCAAGATAAAACCCTGGGCCTGCCACTTAATAGTGATATGGCTTTGTTTTGTTTTTTTTTAACTTTTTATTTTATATTGGAGTATAGTTAATTAACAATATTGTGTTAGTTTCAGGTGTACAGCAAAGTGATTCAGTTATACATATACATGTATCTAAGAATTTTGAAAAATAATAGATACATGCATATGTATAAGTGATGTGGCTTTGTGTAATTCATTTAATTTTTTTATTGGTACAACTGGAAAAATATCAACTTACAAGGCATTATAGTAAAATACATAAAGCACATATAAGGCACCTAACGTAATGCTTCCACAATTTAGTTTCTCCTTAAACGGTACCTCTTTTGCATTTTCTTTTCATACTTAAATACTAGGTCACATCTGTTAATTTTCATTTCCCTTGCTCTTAATTTAATGTAGTATTTGTAGTTAAAATGAAGGTTAGATTCCTCTATTTTTTCTCCAAATTTTACTGTGAAAATATGGTTTTGTAATTTAATGATTCTGGATCTAAGTCTATTTATCTTTTCACTATACTGATGTCTCAGTAGTCTAATTTCTCAAGGTCAATATTATTATTCTTTTAGCAACAGAGACATCACCATAAGACATTAAAGGGTGAAATCAAGCCTTATAAAGTGGTCTTCTTGCTGGCAGTGTATAGGAGCAAAATTTGCCACCCCATGTCTGTTTGGTATGAGGATTAATTTAGCCTGGATTTTTAAGAAACAGAAGAGTTGAGAGGTTTGTTCTTATTACCTCCCCCTTAACTGCCTAAAACATTTTGGATAAAGGCCCTGTTACCGGAATAGAGCTATCACCAAAGACATCGGCAAACAATATAAGCTGGGTATGGTGGTGGGGAAACTCAGCTGGGCCTAGAGATCAGAATCCACTCTGCATCCCTTGTCTCTGCCTGGCCCAGCAAACACTTGTTTTCCAAACATGTGATTTTCCATCTCCTTGTGAATCACCTTCCTTCCCTTTGAAGTCCCAAACCACTATCCCCAACATCCTCTTTTGTTTTTAGCTGAAGACGGTATTCAAGATGAGGGCTTCAACAATTTTAGTAAGTTATTCAGTTTTCCTGGGTCTCTCCCATGTATACATGCTATTAAATCTGTCTCATGTTAATTTAATTCTTAGACCAGCCAGAAGAACCTAGAAGGGGAGAGGAAAATTTCTTCCTCTCTGACAGTAGATACAACATTAATACCTCTGAAATTGCCATCTACAGTCTCTACTTAAGGCCTTGATAAAATTTGAGCTTTATAAAATAGGGGAAAAAACAATAACTTTGTTTTATGATCAAAGATAGTATTTCTTATTTTGTTTTAGTTTTTGGATTTAACTTATAGCTCCATTCTCTTTGACCAGTATAGCTTAGCTTATGGAACTGTTCAACTATTTCCAAGGATTATCAAGAGTCAAATGTTATTTTTATTTTTTTCAAATGGTATTTTTAGATTGCATAAAGAGATAAATTCACTACAAATGTTGAAGTTCTGAGACAAATAATTCTTTATTCTTTGTTTTATCCGTTTTGCCTTTCAAAATACCTATGTGAGTTTCTGTGCTTGAGTTTTAGAATCCAAATTCTTTATATAGTGGTGGGCAGATCACATTTTCTAATGAGAATGTGTACAGTATAGTGTTTGATTTTAACCCAGAGGAAATAAAAAGTATAGGCTATATTTTCAAAGACTTTTTACTTTTAAGTATAGCTGTTTCACTGTTGGTTCAATAGCAAAAAAATCATCTGTAAATAAGTAGCTGCCTATAGAAAATAATGTATCTTAAATACTCTTCAAAAATTCCAGTGAGTTGTGCTGTAACCAAGAGAGACACAACTCATACTTTCTTTCAAAGGTTCTTCTTGAGTAGGAAAATGTAAGTTTTGAATATTTTGTTTTCTTCTTAAGATATAAATAGAGAAGAAAAAAATTGGCCCTTAGAATTTACTGCTAGATTCACTTTTCCTTGACCATAGAAATAAAATGTGCTGTTAGCAATGATATTAAAGTGTCAACATAGCTCTGCTTATTAAATGAGTGTTTGAGAAAAATCTTTACAGAAATACTGTTATTATTGAATTGTTGAGTGATTGCAACTCATGTCCTTGCCGAGGCTGATCTAGAGGGGGTATTTTTCAAAACTGTCAGCTTGCTACTCCAAAGGTCTAAAAGAACGAAGACAGAAGGTATCAGAGACACTCCATTAACATAGACAAGTGTTTAAGATAGCGGAGTCACTAGATGGTGCAGCCAAATTTAAACCGCTTACGGTCTTGACTGTTTCCATATGACCCATTCAATCTCTAAAATGACTGACACTATTTACACACATACACATATTAATAATAAACACATATTAGTATGCTATATATATTTTTGCCCTAGCAATTTATTTTTGCGGTTGAAAACATATAACTTTATTTTCTTTTATTGGAGTAAAATTGCTTTATAATATTGTGTTAGTTTCTGTGGTACAGTGAAATGAATCAGCTATATGTATACTTATACCCCTCCCACTTGGACCTCCCTCCCACCCCCCATCCCACCCATCCAGGTCATCACAGAGCACCGAGCTGCACTCCCGTGCTATAAGGCAGGTTCCCAGTAGCTATCTATTTTACATGTGGCAGTGTATTTATGTCAAATCTAATCTCCCAATTTGTCCCACCCTCCCTTTCCCCTCCATGTACACATGTCCGTCCTCTATGGCTATGTCTGTTTTCCTGCCCTACAAATAAGCTCATCTGTACCATTTTTCTAGATTCCACATATATGCGTTAATATACAATATTCGTTTCTTTTTTCTGACTTACTTCACTCTGTATGACAGACTCTAGGTCCATCTACACCTCTACAAATGACCCAATTTCATTCCTTTTTATAGCAGATTAATATTCCATTTTATATATGTGCCACACCTTCTTTATCCATTCATCTATCGTTGGACATTTAGGTTGTTTCCATGTCCTGGCTATTGCAAATAGTGCTGCAATGAACACTGGGGTGCATGTGTCCTTTTGAATTATGGTTTTCTCAGGGTATATGACCAGCAGTGGGATTACTGGGTCATATAGTAGTTCTATTTTTAGTTTTTTAAGGAACCTCCTTAGCGTTCTCCATAGTGGCTGTATCAATTTACATTCCCACCACCAGTGCAAAAGGGTTCCCTTTTCTCCACACCCTCTCCAGCATTTATTGTTTGTAGATTTTTTGATCCTGGCCATTCTGACCAGTGTGAGGAGATACCTCATTGTAGTTTTGATTTGCATATCTCTAATAATTAATGATGTTGAGGATCCTTTCATCTGTTTGTTGACAATCTGTATATATTCTTTGGAGAAATGTCTATTTAGGTCTTCTGTCCATATTTGGATTGGGTTGTTTGTTTTTTTGATATTGAGCTGCAGGAGCTGCTTGTATAGTTTGAAGATTAATACTTTGTCCATTGCTTCATTTGCAAATATTTTCTCCCTTTCTGAGGGTTGTCTTTTCATCTTGTTTAAGGTTTCCTTTGCTGTGCAAAAGGTTTTAAGTTTCATTAGGTCCCATTTGTTTATTTTTGTTTTTATTTTCATTACTCTAGGAGGGGGGTCAAAAAAGATCTTGATGTGGTTGATGTCAAAGACTGTTTTTCCTATGTTTTCCTCTAAAGTTTTATAGTGTCTGGTCTTACATTTAGGTCTTTAATCCATATGAGTTTATTTTTGTGTATGGTGTTAGGTAGTGTTCAAATTTCATTCTTTTACATGTAGCTGTCCAGTTTTCCCAGCACCACTTATTGAAGAGGCTGTCTTTTCTCCATCGTATGTTCTTTCCTCCTTTGTCATAAATTAGGTGACCATATGTGCATGGGTTTATCTCTGGGCTTTCTATACTATTCCATTGATCTATATTTCTGGTTTTGTGCCAGTACCCTACTGTCTTGATTACTGTAGCTTTGTAGTATAGTTTGAAGTCAGGGAGCCTGATTCCTCCAGCTCCATTTTTTTTTTTCTCAAGATTGCTTTGGCTATTCAGAGTCTTTTGTGTTTCCATACAAATTGTAAAATTTTTTGTTCTAATTCTGTGAAGAATGCCATTGGTAGTTTGATAGGGATTGCACTGAGTCTGTAGATTGCTTTGGGTAGTATAGTCATTTTCACAATATTGATTCTCCCAATCCAAGAACATGGTATATTTTCCCATCTGTTTATATCATCTTTGATTTCTTTCATCAGTGCCTTATAGTTTTCTGCATACAGGTCTTTTGCCTCCTTAGGTAGGTTTATACCTAGGTATTTTATTCTTTTTGTTGCAATGGAAAAAGGGATTGCTTCTTTAATTCCTCTTTCTGATTTTTCATTGTTGGTGTATAGGAATGCCAGAGACTTCTGTGCATTAATTTTGTATCCTGCAACTTTACCAAATTAATTGATTAGTTCTAGTAGTTTTCTGGTAGCATCTTTAGGATTTTCTATGTATAGTATCATGTCATCTGCAAACGGTGACAGTTTTACTTCTTCATTTCCAATTTGTATTTCTTTTATTTCTTTTTCTTCTCTGTTTGCCGTGGCTAGGACTTACAAAACTATGTTGAATAAGACTGGCGAGAATGGACATCCTTGTCTTGTTCCTGATCTTAGAGGAAATACTTTCAGTTTTTCACCACTGAGTATGATGTTTGCTGTGGGTTTGTCATATATGGCCTTTATTATATTGAGGTAGGTTCCGTTTATGCCCATTCTCTGGAGAGTTTTTATCATAAATGGGTGTTGAATTTTGTTGAAAGTTTATTCTGCATATATTGAGATGATCATATGGTTTTTATTCCTTAATTTGTTAATATGGTGTATCACGTTGATTGATTTGCATATATTGAAGAATCCTTGCATTCCTGGGATAAATCCCACTTGGTCATGGTGTGTGATCCTTTTAATGTGTTGGATTCTGTTTGCTTGTATTTTGTTCAGGATTTTTGCATCTATGTTCATCAGTGATACTGGTCTGTAATTTTCTTTTTTTGTGATATCTTTGTCTGGTTTTGGTGTCAGGGTGATGGTGGCTATGCAGAACAAATTTGGGAGCGTTCCTTCCTCTGCAATTTTCTGGAAGAGTTTGAGAAGGATAGGTGTTAGCTCTTCTCTAAATGTTTGATAGAATACACCTGTGAAGCCATCTGGTCCTGGGCTTTTGTTATTTGGGAGATTTTTAATTACAGTTTCAATTTCATTACTTGTGTTAGGTCTGTTTGTATTTTCTAATTCTTCCTGGTTCAGTCTTGGAAAATTGTACCTTTCTAAGAATTTGTCCATTTCTTCGAAGTTATCCATTTTGTTGGCATATAGTTGTTTGTAGTAGTCTCTTATAACCCTTGATATTTCTGTGGTATAGTATTTATGCACCCCACATAGGAGTACCTCAATACATAAGGTAAATGCTAATGACCATAAAAGGGGCAATCGACAGTAACACAATAATAGGGGACTTTAACACCCCATTTACACCAAAGGACAGATCACCCTAACAGAAAATAAATAAGGAATGTCACAGTAGACCAGATAGGTTTAACTGATATATATAGGATAGTCCACGCAAAATTGGCAGAATACACTTTCTTCTCAAGTACACATGGAATATTCTCCAGGATAGATCACAACTTGGGTCACAAATCAAGCCTCTGAAAATTTAAGAAAATTGAAACCGTATCAAGCATCTTTTCTCATCACAATGCTATGAGGCTGGAAATAAATTACAGGAAAAAAACTGTAAAAACCACAAATACATGGAGGCTAAACAATGCACTACTAAATAACCAAGAGATCACTGAAGAAATCAAAGAGGAAATTAAAAAATACATAGAAACAAATGACAATGAAAACATGACAACCCAAAACCTACAGGATGCAGCAAAAGCAGTTCTAAGAGGGAAGTTTATAGCAATTCAATCTCACCTCAAGAAACAAGAAAAATCTCAAATAAACAAGCTAAGTTTACACCTAAAGCAACTAGAGAAAGAAGAACAAAGATAACACGAAGTCAGTAGAAGGAAAGAAATCATAAAAATCAGAGCAGAAATAAATGAAACAAAAATGAAGAAACACTGGCAAAGATCAATAAAACTAAAAGTTGGTTCTTTGAGATGATAAACAAAATTGATAAACCTTTAACCAAACTCATCAAGAAAAGAAGGGAGAGGATGCAAATCAATAAAATTAGAAATGAAAAAGGAGAAATCACAACTGACACTGCCTTAGCAAATTGCAGGGTAATTCCAACAAAAATTTTGTATTACAAAGTGATTAATTACGGAAATGCTATCTTGTGCCACACAGGATCAAATCAGAAAATATTATTAACTAATTTAGCAAACTCATACTTGGTCGGTAGCTGAGTGTTTTTCTTTTTTTCTTTTTTTTTTTGGCCATGCCAGGATCTTAGTTCCCAGACTAGGGATCCAACTAATGTCCTGGGCAGTGAAAGAGCAGAGTCTTAACCCTGGACCTCTAGGCAACTCCCAATAAACTGAGTATTGAGTAAAGCAAATGATCACTACACTTATTGAATCAGGTTCTGTGCCAGTATCTGAGTGTATCAAAATGTAAAAGTATGCTATCCTTGAGTTCAATAGGAATGAACAAATTAATAGCAGTTCAATTAACTGAATAATAACTGATTTCATTTTCCCCCAGTGGGGCTGAGGATGAATAAGTAAAGCAAAATGTCTTTAGAGGTTGAATGTTTAGTTCAGATAGAATTTACATAAATCTAAGTAAAAGAGTCATACCAAAGCAACATCTAATTAATCTCATTTAACTCAGTTTGATATGCATTTGTGTCACATACCATTCCCTGCCTGTGTATAGGAAATGGGACAAAATCCACAGGTTGTTTCAGTTGGGGGGGTGGTGGTATATGCATTGTAGTGGTAGTGCTGGAAAGAGCAGTAAGTTCCAAGGAAGGAAAAGGGTCTCAGCTCACTAAGGTCTCCTTTCAGGAAATGGTATGAAAAGTCAAACTTCAAATGACTTTTGTGGGAAATGGAGGAGGCTGGATAATCCAGGAGGTTCTAAATCCCAAAATAAAACCAACAAATTGTGTAGCTAAATCATAGCAAGTTGTTGACCAATGCAAGCTTCAGGATACTGTGTGGAGGCAAAACTGGGTAGACCCCCAAGGCAGAACAGGAAACAGTCAATTTTTACATTCGTACCAATAAAAGTAACAGGGCTGTAGGGTCAATAGAGGTGACAAGTGTATTATTAAATGTCTGCTTTTTATTTTACAGACACAAAACATATTTTACACACACCTTTAAAGACAGATTAGTAATATCTATGAGAGAAAATATAAGCATTAATAGTAGAGGTTGAGAGGTTGTCTCAGGAGAGGAGGCTAGGTGACTGGGGGACAGCAAAGAGAGAGACTTCTCATTGTGCCTTTAGAAAACAATATCCGAAATTCCTACTGTGTTTTTATACCACAAGAATACATCTATTTTTTAAAGCATATTAATGAAAATGTGATTTATAAAAATACTCCTCCACATGTTTTATGTAATCACAAACAGAAAACATATATATGTTACATTATATTATATAATATATACATTAAATTATGCATATACATATATATAATCTACATATGAGAGCTTATGAAACAGCTGGAATGCATTCTCAGTTCTTGGCAATTATTGCTTTCCTTTGGCATTTTATATTACAATTACGTTGGGAAGAATTTTTGCTTGTTTATTTTGTTATTTATTTATTTATTTATGATTTTATCTCATCCAACCATTCAAGTACAGGATGGGAATAACACCTTATAACACCCTCAGGAAATAGTAATGCCGGTGGATCAGTTGGAATGTTTCACTAATGTCAGCTTTAGGAAATAGAAGTTGAATTTTCTCATGTAACAAGAAGCATGTGGGTCAATGAAGCTATTGGTTCTGTGACTCCTTGATGCCCTTCCAGCTTTATTTCTGTGACTCCCTTGGCTTTTCTTTCCTGGTGTGACCAGCTGCCATGGCTCTGGTCATCATGTTTATGTCTACATGGTGGTGCCAAGAGTCTCCTGCCTTCATCTCATTAGCCAGATCAGTGACATAAGTAAATCCCATCTGCAATAGGGGCTAAAAAGGGGAATATTTAGCTTTTACAATCTCTCTAGAAAAGGCAGGCAAGGGAGTTAGTGGTTGGGATTGAGTTTAGGGTGAGCTTGCAGGGTTCATGACAGCTGGTGGGTAAAGTTGGTCCCATTACAGATTTTCAAAAGTGAAAAGATAAAGTTAAATAATTGCTTTTATAACTCCTGAATGAGGTGAAGTTGTGAATAAAGATCGTTTGCGAGTGGGAAGAGGAATTAAGACAATGGCGATAACTCAAGAAAGGATTTTAAAATTAATATCTATAAACACATGCTTTGATTAATCATGAAGGATCCAAAATCTGCCTGTGAGGTGTTTAAACATCAACATCTTGCTATTATGACTTAGATGAAGTGCTATAAAAATACAGTATTAAATTCCCTGTTATTATTATTATATACTTTCAATTTATATATAAGAAAAGAGTATAAGTCAAATAGAAGTTTTAGTAGAAATAGAACTTTATTAGAAAATGGGTGATTGCTTTTTTAAAAATGATTTCTATATCCTGGGCATCATTTTATTTACTTTATATTTACTAATTCACTTAGCAATATTGTGTATTTAAAAAGAACAGTAACTGAAATTAAACCTGAATATTCACTATTTTTCTCCTATTTCCAGAAAAAGGAAAAAAATTCAGCCCAAAGCACAAGCTCTGAGACTCTGAGCTAACTATCTTGCTAGAGAGCTGGAGATTTGCCCAGATGTCCCACAGTGAGTCTGACCCCATGGAGCAACTGCTACATACTAGATTCCAGGCCATTCTCACAAATTTCATTAAAATGTGCAAAAGTTTTATTTATACAAAATAACTCCTTTTATCCTGTAGGGGAGGAACAATTTTCCCTCCACCCTTCTAGGTTCTTTGGCTAGTCTAATAATCAAATTGACATAAGACAGATAAATAGGAGAAAATTTAATTACATACATACAGGAGTCCTGTAAGACTATGAGGCCCATGTGCAGTCAGGCAATTGAGGCTTATATGAGATTTTGATTTAAGGAGAAGCAGGGTAGGAGTCTGGAACTTCAAGGGGGTTGAGGAAAATGTACAGGAACACAGGAAGAGCAAATGTTTGGTGAGCGAATGTTTGGTAAACAAATGTTTGCCGTGCTATGCAGAGACAATGGAGGAATTTGATCTCCAGACTCAGTCAGCTCCCTACCAGCTTACCACACTTCACTCATGTTCTTTGTAGTTATCTCTGCTGATAGTTCTTTTCCTGGACCAACCCCTCTATCTAAATTCTTTCAGGCAGTTAAGAGAGAGGTAAAAGTTTTTCTTGAATCTGCTGGGTCTTGATTGCCTTCAGCAAAATAGTCCACAACTCAAAATAGTGGCACATGTTGGAGATATTTGTTCTGAACCCCTTCAATCCCCTCCCACTTTAAAAAGTCCTAAGAGATCAAATGGCAATTTGGTAAAATGTTGAAATATTGGGGCTTCCCTCGTGGCACAGTGGTTGAGAGTCTGCCTGCCGATGCAGGGGATACGGGTTCGTGCCCCAGTCTGGGAAGATCCCACGTGCCGCGGAGCAGCTGGGCCCGTGAGCCATGGCCGCTGAGTCTGCGCATGTGGAGCCTGTGCTCCGCAACGGGAGAGGCCACAACAGTGAGAGGCCCGCGTACCACAAAAAAAAAACAAAAAAAAAATGTTGAAATATTTATAAAAACAGATGAATAAAAGAAAAACAGACATCTCAGACAAAGGCAAATATTTATAGCAAAATGTGCTGAATTTTAAGGTCAATATCTTTTGAAATTCTGACTCAACAAAGAGAGTCATAAATACAAAGCATTGCTTTATTTTAGCTCATCAAATTTATTTTAATTTTAGACAAAGTTCTCTGTGTTTATACAGATAGAAACACTATTGAACTGTAGGTTATAAATAAAAGTGGAAAAAATCTTCACAATTATACCTGATGAAAAAATACTTAAGAAGTTTAAACACTTTAATTATTTTTTGAAGGAAGCTAAAAACCTTTCTTGAGAGACATAAGTAATATTTCACTAAATGGAGAAATAATTATTAATAAGAAAATAATTTTTAAAATGTCATTTCTCTAAGATAGATTAAGCATTTAATAATTTTAATCAAAATTGCAGTGTTTTTGAATCTTAACTATGAATTTAAAGTTTTCTGAAAAATAAAAGAATACCACTGTCAAGATATCTTATAATGAAGAGTGAAGCCTTTTTCATGAGATATTATATTTATATTTGATATTTGAAAATATCACATATTGATATTGATTGTATTGATTGTAATAGGCAGACTTTGTGAAGTGAGGGGGGCTCAATCTTCAAATTTAACCCATTTGGTGGCAGGGGTTATTTTTTTTCTCCTTCATTTCCTGGCTTTGACTCAAAGTCAGGTCAAGTTATAGAACTGCATGATGGGATACTCAGTAAAACTTCTAGAGGAACCCTAAATTTCTAACCAGGGGATGGCAAAAAGGCTCTTATGACCTGGAACATGTGCAGAGAATCCTTGATTATTTTTCTTCTTCTTCTTCTTCTTCTTCTTCTCCTCCTCCTCCTTCTTCTTTCTTCATCTCTTTTTCTTTTTTTCTTTTTAAAGTTTCAGCCCTTCCCTGAGGACAGATTTCATTGAAGAACTACCCTGCAGTAGCAGAGCAGTAAACTGGAAATGTAGGAAAAAACAAAACAAAGCAAACCCTACCCCTTGGATAGAAGAATTGGGAAAAGGGCCCGTGTTGTTTGAAGAACGTGAAGGGAATGTCCAATATATTTCCTTCTTTTCTCACTGCCTTGTCCCAAGTTCAGACCCAATCCCACAGAACTACTCAACAGTGTGGGAGGATAAATCTCAGAGAGAACCCTGTATTTATGAACAGGTAAAGATATTCTGATGAGTATCAGGAAAATCCCTGAGAAGAGAGGCTGTCAAGGGAATCTGTAATTCTGATACTAATTGACATTATGTCTCTTGTTCATTTACAAAGTGCACATGTGAGGAACATATCAAAACATGGAATAGGCTTTTAGAAGTCAATTCTGATGCTTACCCCAGCCAAAGTTGCAGATAAATAACCCAAAATACACAGCAATATTTTGAAAATTGAACCAACAGTGGACACACCACCCACAGATGGCAAGTTTCTACAGAAAAATATACTTAGAATAATTTCATTCGAAATAATGGTCAGCCACATAGAGATCAATATAATTTAGCAAAAATACATCACAGGGCTTCCCTGGCGGCGCAGTGGTTGAGAGTCCACCTGCCGATGCAGGGGACACGGGTTCGTGCCCCGGTCCGGGAAGATCCCATGTGCTGCGGAGCGGCTGGGCCCATGAGCCATGGCCGCTGAGCCTGCGTGTCCGGAGCCTGTGCTCCGCAACGGGAGAGGCCACAACAGTGAGAGGCCCACATACCGCAAAAGAAAAAAAAAATCACAGATTTTTATTTTAGAGGCAAAATTACCATTTCTAAATATTGTATGCTTTATAAACAATACCTGTTTTATGTTTATGTTGAAATACATACATGAAAAAAAGAATATGCAATAGTTCTACATTAAAGTTAATATAAGAAGGAAATGGTTTTATTATTCCTAAAGTCTGAACCACAAATTAAATGAATTCCTTACTGAGCTCTTAATTTTAAAAATTTACTGATTTTAAGTCAACCTCCCCTTTCTGAAGGGTCTAAAGATAAAATTGTACAGAAGAAGATTCTGCTTTGAACATTTTAATGTATTAAAAGTCATAAAAACAGAACTTCATTTCTGGCACTACAGACTAGTTTATTCAGACTAATCATCCTTCTGACAATAACTAAGAAAATTCTTGAGAACAACAAAAATTTGAAAAAAATCAAAATGAACTAGGCCAAATTAAAAAGGGATAAGAAAGAAAATACGTCTTAATACAGTTAGATCTGTACCAGAAATGCAAATTATCAATTCATGTATTCTATCACATTAGTAGAATTAAATGAAAAATATCCAGCAATTCTCTCAACTGATGCAAAAAAAAAAAAAAAGCATTTTGGAAAAAGCCAAATCTAAAAGAAAATATCAAACTAGGAATATAAATAGATGTTCTTAAATAAATATTCAAAACATATAACAGAATAACAAGGCTATCCACGTGATAGACTTCTTTTCTTTTCTACCTTGTGCTAGAATGCTAGCCAGCTCAGTAAAGTGAGAGAGAGAGCAAGAGAGAATTAGAAAAACGAAAAGGAAACAAATCTGTTATTACTTGCAGATGATAGAATTGTGTACAGATTAATTAATGGAATTGGAAGGGTTGCTACATGCAAAAAAAAAAAAAAGAAAAGAAAAGAAGAAAAAGCAATATCAGTACATTCCCATATGCCAACGGTGGGCAAATATTTTCTATCGATGGCCAGATAGTATAATAATTACTTTAGGTTTCGCAATTCATAAGGTCTGTCTCAAAACTACTCAACTCAGTCATTGCAGCCCAAGAATAGTATTGACAATACATAAACAAATGTACTTGACTGTATTCTAATGAAGTTTATTTACAAAACCAGGAAAAGGGCCAGATCTGGCCACAGGCTACCGTCTGCCAACCCTGATATCTACTTACAACCAAGTGATAAATTTCAAATGAGAAAGATGCCAGTTAAAACAAATAGAAGTATTATTACATAGAAATATTTTTAAAGATGTAAATAATTCTATAGGGAAAATATAAAACTCTATTGAAATACAATAAAGAAGATAAGTAAATGGAGGAAGATACCATGTTGCTGTACGAAGCTATAAGATAGTACACATTCAACTCAAAATGATTAATAAATTTACAAACCAAAGTCCTTTTAGGTTTGCTTATATGGACTTTGTGGAACTTGACAAGCTAATTCTAAAATGTATATGATGTCAAAAGTTAAGGATAGGTAAGGCTCTTTTGAAGTAGAAGGAAGTGGTAAAAGGATTTCTCTCTACCAGAAAATAATTATTTTTAAAGTCATTGTGATAAATGTGGCTATGGACAAGTAGAAACAAATGGACCACTTGAAATAAAAAGGGAAACCTGAGATGTATTCACATATGGGCTCTTCATCCTACGACAGAGGTGACATTGTAGAGCAGTGCTGAAAATAATGTTATCTAAACTCCCTACCAGGTAAAAAAAAATGAACCTCTATCATACACTGTACAAAAACATCGACCGCAAGTAGATTAAAGAACTAAATGAAAAGTTCCAACTATAAATCTTTGAAAAAATTATATAGGCAAATATTCTCCTGATCCTAGGGTACAATAGGAAAAAATTATTTCAATGGATCAAAAAGTAAAGAAAATACTTTGCAAAGAAAACTATCGATAAATTTAATCACATTAAATTGAAAGCCTGATAAATAAGGGAAATAAAATTATATAGACAGTAGAAGGAGATATTTGTCACAAACATAGCTGACAAAAGAATTGGTATAAAAAATACATAAAGAACTCCTATAAATCAATAGAAAAAGACTTATAAAAATTGGACAATATGCTTGAACAGGGCCCAAGGAACAAATAAACATATGTGTTCAACCTCTCTATTAACTACATAAAATATTTTAATGTTGTACGATTAGACTTTTGCTGAATTGATGGGTATTAAATGATGTATTTGTTATACATTATATTTCACAATTAAAGGAGGAAGCTCTAATAAAGACAAAAAGCAAAAATAGCAAAACGGCTTTGAGTTTTCTGAAGTTCGAAATTAATAACATCGAAATTCATGATTCCATCTTTCTATTATAAAGATAAATGTACTAAATGTGAAGTATACACCTGGCTTATGCTTGAGGCATTTTGTAGGCGTTATCTTAATTACATTGATATACATTCTTATTACCCTCCTCAATTTTTAAAGAGGGGAACTGAGAAACTTGGAATAAGGAAGTTTTTGAAATCATACACCCAATCTGTGGCAGCCTCAGATCAAAACCGGTCCAAATTAGCAATGTGCTCCTGCTGCAGAATGAAGATTTCAAGTTTGAATGCCTGCTGAATGGTGAGGCCCCGGGTGCTGCCTCAAAATCTTTTAGCAGGAGTCAGCAATGCGAGGGGTTTTCGATTGAATGTTTGTCTTAGGTTGGATAGGGAGGTGGACCAGTCAGGAGACTCTGAGACCACATAAAGCTAGCAGAAGGGAAAGTATGGTATCTGTGCCCTGGCAAACCTCTTTGAACAGAATTTCATTCCATGTGAAAGGAGGTACTAGAAGTAAAGTGCTAAAGAAGTTGTCTTCTTGTGAGAAGGTTTTAGAATGTATAATATACCCAGGGTACTTGCTTCACATTTCAGATGGTGACAGTACAAACAATCATTGGGAAATGGACCCTTTGCTCTTCTGTAAAGCACTCAACACTGTCTGGAAGGAGAAGACTGGAAAGTCTGAAAGCCTTGGTACGTACCACCTCTAGTGTGGATGTTGGTCTTCTCATTGTGAGTTCCAAAAGCAACAGAGAACTGAGGCAGCTCTGGGCTTCCTCCACAGTGAACTGGAATAGAAGAAAGAACAGGGCAAAAATAGAGTGAGAACTCCAGTGTGTACTTAGGTCTGTGAACCTTCAAAATACCTCCTCAGATATTATTAGTGAGAATGTTCCAGAGTCCTGAAGATCCTTCCTTTGCTGGTGGGAACACAAACAGAAAACTTGGGATAGTGACTCTGATGTAACATCATTTGTGTCAACAGACTGTGAAGACCTTAGAAACGGTTCCCAATGCAGGTGCAGTGTGCATAAGTAAAGTGTTGATTTAAAGATGTGGGTAAACTATATTTGAACTGGCTTCCTTTCAGGAAGTGTTAAATAAAGTAAAATGATATGTTAATTAGTAATTTAGATTTTCAAGAGCAAAACATATCTATAACTACTTATAAATATTTATTTTAATAAGTATCCCAAGCAAAGGTTAATTTAAATATTCACATGTTTTCAAAGGCAAACTACCTCTTAATTGATGATGAATAATAAACAGGCACTGTGTAAAAGTGGAAATCCAAGAGACAAATAAACATATAAGAAGATTGGTTCAACCTCATTATTAATTACTTTAAAAGATTTTAATGTTACACCAGTATACTCTTTATTTTTTGCTGATTTGGTGAGTTTTAAAATATATGTTTTTTTATATGATCTATGTCACAATTAAAGGAGGAAAGTACCATGAAAACAAGCAAACAAAAATAACAAAAATTGTTCTTAATTTTCCAAAATGCAAAGAAAGGAATAGTGCAAATAAAAAATTAAAAGATTAAAGACAACACTGTTTATGTTTAATTTATGAACTCTTATAATATATAACCCTTATAACATTATATAACCCTTATAATATTCCACACTCAAGTGAAAAAAAAGGCAGCACTGGTTTTACCCAATTGACTTTATGTTCTATTAAAACTTTTACACAGAACAATCACTCCATCTCCTTACTGTATTCTAAACCTTTTTATTCCATAGCCTCTATGAAGATATTACATAAATTATTTATTATATTCATTCTTTATTAACTATATTTGCTGGAATGTAAAATCCTTATAATCAGGGATCTTTATTTAATTCACTGAGGTATCCCATGCACAGAGAATAAGTGCCCAATAAATATTTGTTGACTAAATGGTTGAAAAGTAAATTCATTAAGGTATAAGACTAAATGCAACTTAGTGTTAATGAAACTGATAGCAAGAGAAGTGATTATCCAGGAAAGGTTTATACATTTGGTGCTTTAATTATAGTAAAAAAAAAAAAAAAAACGAGAAATGTTATTTATTTGGGTAAAAGGGGATATATGGTTTGTATAGTATATGTGTTTGGTATTGGCATCTGACCATGATATGCGCACAGACTCCTGAATATTTTCCTAAAGGTGGAGAGGACAGGAGTCAGGCAACTCAAAATCATTGCCATCACTACCCCTCACACCACAACCTTGCAGAAAACAAACAACTGCTTTTTTAATAAATTGAGGTAAAATTCACATCACATAAAATCGACCATTTTAAAGTACATAATTCAGTGGCATTTAGTACATCACATATGCACAACCACCACCTCTAAGTTCCCAAATATTTTCATTACTCTAAAAGGAAACACCATGCCATTAAGAAGTCACTCCACATTCCCATCTTATCTCAACAACTGGCAACCACCAATCTTCCTTTTTGTCTCGATGTACCTATTATGGATGTCTCATATAAGTGGAGTCATAAATATGTGACCTTCTGTGTCTGGATTCTTTCAGTTAGCATACTGTTTTTGAGGTTCATCCATACTGTTGTATGCAACAGAACTTCAGTCCTTTTTAAGGCTGGATAATATTTCATTGCATGTACATGCCACATTTTGTTTTTTCCATTTATCTGTTGTTGGACACAGGTTGTGTACACCTTTTGGCTCTTGTGAATAATACTGCAATGAACACTGTACTATAAGTATCTGTCTTGAGTTCCATGTTCAGATCTTTGGGCATATACCTAGGAGTGGAATTGTTGAATCATATGGTAATTCTGTTTGCTTTCTGAGGTACCACCAAACTGTACCATTTTGCATTCCCACCAGCACTGTATGAGGATTCTAATTTTTTCCACATTCTCACCAACTCTTGTTATTTTCCATTTTATTAATGCTATCATCATCCTAGTGGGTGTGAAGTGGTATCTCATAGTGATTTGATTTGCATTTCCATAATGATTAATGCTTTTGAGCATTTTTTCATGCACTTATTGGCAATTTGTATATCTTCTTTGGAGAAAATCTATCAAGACAATTTTTAGATTTTGATTGTTTGTCATTATGTTGTTGAATTTCAAGCGTTCATTATATATTCTGGGATTAGATTTTTATCATACATATGATTTGCAAATATGTTCTCTCATTCTATAGATTATTTTTCCCTTTTTAGATAATGTCATTTGATGACAAAACACATCACACTATCTATATGAAGATATTTTGAAATCAACTAAAGATATCACAAGTGAAATTATAAATTTGAACCATATTGCAGATATAAATCAAAATAATTTATAATCAATATTAGGGTTATTTAAAAATCTATCAGAATCAGTTTGTTTCAGCTAAATCTAAGGTAATTATATACAAAGTCCAGAAAAATATCTCAAGCGAACACATAAGTGATTCTATAAAGTACACACTGAGAAGTTTTAAAAAGTAGACATACATTTAATGTAAGTAAAATTTCCTCTTCATTAAATTATAAATTTTAATTAATAAAATATAAGAATTTATCAATTATAGTCATGTTAAGTATAGAGCATCAAAAATAATTTATATTGTTTTAATGTAATTTACATTGTTAAAATAATATTGTAATTTATGCTGCTATAATGAATATCACCTATCCAAAGATAATAAACCATCCCAGTACCACTTAATAGGCTGTATCATCTATTCCTAATAATAAAGTTCGTGTAATTTCCTTCACCCTGAGTTAGGATTTTAATTTTCTTTTCATGCTATTTCTCTTTCAGTCAACAGACGTTCTCCACAACAATGAGAATAATGCACCTGGAGAATCCAGGCTCTAGCTTTTAAGTGAAATAGTTGCTGTAAAATGCTGTATCGTGAGTTTTGATCATAAAATTTCCAAATGTAGGTACCTCGATCAAGTACTAAAACAAGACAACTCTTTCTTTTATCATACTGAAATAGCTGGTTATTGCTTCTCTAGGGAATCAGTGTATTACCTGCAAAGACAGAACTTTAGTATCATCTGTTGCTGCAATAAATGTTCAGTATTGTCCCCAATGTTGAGTGAAATGTTGAGTGAACTTGAGTTTCCTTTTCCAATTCTGTAGTTGAAAATAATTGCTTTGCTTTTCCCATGTGATAGTTGTAGGAAAATAATTTTGAAAAGGGACTAGTTCCTAAGTATGGAATATTTAAAGTAATTAGTGTTCACATTGCACTGTGAGCTGCCATCCCTGGAGGACTGCAGTAATGAGCAGAGATTAACTACACACATTAGGGACACCTTGTACTATTATGCCTTAATGTTATATAAAAATACATATTCCTTTAATAGTTAAAAATATACTAAGGACTCAGTTACACCCACAAACCTAGGAGGACCAGAATATAGGGGATATGGTATCTTAACTATTCAGTGTACCGTACTATGCTGGTACATCATAATATTGTCTCAACCAGTATTTCCAAGTATCTGTTCTTAAAACTAGCGTGGCATAACAACACATTGTTATCAAATAATTATGTTTAGAATAACACGACTTTTGGTTTAACGACCCCCTTTCAATTAATTGCAAGGACTGTGTTTAGAAAACTGTTGATTTATCAAAACAAAGCCAAGTGATAGATAATGGCAAACACAATTTTAGTCAGTTTGTCTGTTTTACTTCTTTCCTATAATCTCACCAGGTGTTGGCTAAGTTTCAAATTTAGTTAAAACATTTGCTCCAAATAGGATTTTAAAAATTAACCTACTTTGGTTTATTCACAGCCTGATTAAACAGACAATTAAAACTTATAGATGCAGATCCCTATTAAATTACTGTAGCTTGAATGAATTTGTGGGGTAGATTATTAGTTGTACATAAGCTGGCACAAAATAAGCAGTGGCTGTGAAGAAGACATAAGAAGATTCAATGTGTCCTGTCTTCTACGTATTTTTTAAATGATTCCTTTTAATTAATTTGAAAAAAGTGAGAAACGTGGAAAAACTTTGGAGTCCACATGAGATTGAAGAACGTTTCTGCCTCAACTTTCTTCAGCTAGCACTATTGTTCATTGTACCCTTTCTGAATGGGATTGATCATCAAGGAAATTCTATCTGCATTGAAAACTTTTGTGACAAATAAAAGAATGAGGACATAAACATTTTCTTGAAAATGGTGAAATGGTCATTCATGATGACTCACCACCATGCAAATTAGATGTGTGGTCAAGTCTCCATTGTGAATCTATCCTGTTTGTAGGACTATCTGAATTTCAAACTAGCCTCAATTATTAGAAAAAAAATGGAGATTATATTTTAAGGATTGCAATCAGTGCTAAATGAGATGATATATGTGAAATTCCCCAGCACATCTCCAAGAAAAAACTCTTGCAAGTTTTGCTTCATTAATTATTTGCACACATAGAAGAGGTAAAAAATAAAATAAAATAAAATAAATTTTTAAAAAAAGCTTTGGACTTGATCTCTCCCATATGCTACTTAAAATCTGAATATGTTACATACTATCTCTGAGCCTGTACTTCAGGTAGCTTACCTTTAAAACCAAACAGATAATCTCTTTAAGTAACTGGGAAGACAAAGAGAAAGAAGATATAGCTTCCAGAAATAATATTGGCATTTTGTATTCACTCAGCAATTGTTATTTGCCTGAAAACTTTTAAATTATAACTTCATATATCTATTTTTGTTTGTTTTTGTTTTTGTTTTTGCGGTATGCGGGCCTCTTACCTTTGTGGCCTCTCCCATTGCGGAGCACAGGCTCCGGATACGCAGGCTCAGGGGCCATGGCTCACGGGCCTAGCCGCTCCACGGCATGTGGGATCTTCCCGGACCGGGGCACGAACCCATATCCCCTGCATCGGCAGGCGGACTCTCAACCACTGCGCCACCAGGGAAGCCCCTCATATATCTACTTTTATAATATATTTGCTCAGCTGTCTATATTATTCTAATTCAGGATTCTTGAAGACAGAATGAAACATTGTAAATAACTCAATTCTCCATTCTTTCCTAGTACAGTGTGTATCTACTGAGAATCTGCTACATGCTTGCATTGCTCTAGGATTTATAGATACTATGCTTTAACAGGATTTCCCTAATGAAACGTAATTGGTTATACCAATCATAGGCACTAAGCAATACAGTGTTGGGTGAGGAAGAATACCAAGAAGAAAGTTAAACAGGGCATAGGTTAAAGAATGGCATATTGAAGTGTAATGGTTGAGGTGATCAGTGAAATATAGGGTGATCAAGAAATGGTGGGAATTCTTCCCATGACAATTATAAATTTATGTAGTTCCAATAAAAAATTTAATGTGATATTTATCTAGACAAAGTGATTCTAAAAGAAATAGAAAGAAGAGTCAAAAATGAGGGGAAAAAAGGTACCTCTACTAGAATTTATGTATTGGGTGATATTACAAATCAATGGGGAAATAAAGGATTATTCAAAAAATGTTGTTAAGAAAATTATATAAACTTTTAGAAGATTACTGATCTTTACCTTACATCATATACCATAACCAGCTAAGACAAAATTAAAAGGCTTAGACAAAAAGTAAACTATAAATAAGAAAGCACAGCTGAATGTATAAACAGTACTTTGCTAGAAAGGCCGTTATAGGTATAAAAGCAACTGAATAAAAATGTAAAAGCAAACTACATAAAAATTTAAGACTTCTGAACATATAAAAATACATTAAAATGTAATAAAATAGGGCTTCCCTGGTGGCGTAGTGGTTGAGAGTCCGCCTGCCGATGCAGGGGACACGGGTTCATGCCCCGGTCCGGGAAGATCCCACATGCCGCGGAGCGGCTGAGCCTGTGAGCCATGGCCGCTGAGCCTGCGCGTCCAGAGCCTGTGCTCCGCAACGGGAGAGGCCACAACAATGAGAGGCCCGCATACCGCCAAAAAAATAAAAAATAAATAAATAAATAAAATAAAATAAAATGTAATAAAATAAACCCAAAATATTTATTAAAGGACTTTAACAAATGAATTCCTAATTTTACTGAGGTAAGCCTGACAACCTACAGGTTCTAGAATTAGGCCTATATGGTAACCACTAGCCACATGTGACTATTAAGCACTTGAGATATGGCTGGACCCTCTCCACCAGGTTGCCTCATCTTCGTCTTTTTCAGGAGTGTGTTTAGAGCCTTGGTTATGATGATGGTAAAGGTGGTGATAATGATGATGATGATTTTGGTATATTACCATCTTGACATTTTCTTCTGTCTTCATCCTTTCTTGTATTCTTGGTATTCACTTGCTGGAATTTGGGAAGTCAAATATCTTTGGTCCCATAACACCGCAGCTTTCTGATTTACATAATGTCTCTGAAATGTTAATTGGCCAAGGTCAAATAACTCAAGAATGCCATGTTCTATATACAACTCAAAAGAAAAACAAAAGTTGAACATTTGACTCCAAATAAAACCATCACCAAATTGGTTACAAAGAACCAGGCAGTGTAAAGAAAAAAAGGTCTAAGTTCTAAAATAAATTTTTAACAGTAAATTCCCCTTATCCATTTTAGTTCCATTTGGGGAAGGGCTTATGGAGCCATTTCTGAGATTTTCAACTGTCTGTTATTGGATGGGGACAGAGTCAGATAACATAAACTTTTATAAAGGCAGGTGGTACCTGGCAATTGACTGCATATGCCTGTGATGATGGCCAATATACATCCCTAGATTCTGAAAACCTGTGTCAGAATCTACTTGTACCAGAAGTAGCCTAATGACTAACAGAACATTCCAGTATTGATAACATTTCAGAGTTGGTAGAGTACATAAAAAACAGATAATGAACACTTAATTTACTTTGATTAAATAATTGCATCTATGAAAACATAGGCAGAACACTCTATGACATAAATCACAGCAAGATCCTTTTTGACCCACCTCCTAGAGAAATGGAAATAAAGACAAAAATAAACACATGGGAACTAATGAAACTTAAAAGCTTTTGCACAGCAAAGGAAACCATAAACGAGACCAAAAGACAACCCTCAGAATGGGAGAAAATATTTGCAAATGAAGCAACTGACAAAGGATTAATCTCCAAAATTTATAAGCAGCTCATGCAGCTCAATAACAAAAAAACAAACAACCCAATCCAAAAATGGGCAGAAGACCTAAATAGACATTTCTCCACAGAAGATATACAGACTGCCAACAAACACATGAAAGAATGCTCAACATCTTTACTCACTAGAGAAATGCAAATCAAAACTACAATGAGATATCATCTCACACCAGTCAGAATGGCCATCATCAAAAAATCTAGAAACAGGGTTTCCCTGGTGGCGCAGTAGTTGAGAGTCCGCCTGCTGATGCAGGGGACACGGGTTCGTGCCCCGGTCCGGGAAGATCCCACGTGCTGCGGAGCGGCTGGGCCCGTGAGCCATGGCCGCTGAGCCTGCGCGTCCGGAGCCTGTGCTCTGCAACGGGAGAGGCCACAACAGTGAGAGGCCCGTGTACCGCCAAAAAAAAAAACAAAAAAACCTAGAAACAATAAATGCTGGAGAGGGTGTGGAAAAAAGGGAACACTCTTGCACTGCTAGTGGGAATGTGAATTGGTACAGCCACTATGGAGAACGGTATGGAGGTTCCTTAAAAAACTACAAATAGAACTACCATATGACCCAGCAATCCCACTACTAGGCATATACCCTGAGAAAACCATAATTCAAAAAGAGTCATGTACCAAAATGTTCATAGCAGCCCTATTTACAGTGGCCCGGAGATGGAAGCAACCTAGGTGTCCATCGGATGAATGGATAAAGAAGATGTGGCACATATATACAATGGAACATTACTCAGCCATAAAAAGAAACGAAATTGAGCTATTTGTAATGAGGTGGATGGACCTAGAGTCTGTCATACAGAGTGAAGTAAGTCAGAAAGAGAAAGACAAATACTGTATGCTGACACATATATATGGAATTTAAGAAAAAAAATGTCATGAAGAACATAGGGGTAAGACAGGAATAAAGACACAGACCTACTAGAGAATGGACTTGAGGATATGGGGAGGGGGAAGGGTAAGCTGTGACAAAGCGAAAGAGCGGCATGGACATATATACACTACCAAACGTAAGGTAGATAGCTAGTGGGAAGCAGCCGCATAGCACAGGGAGATCAGCTCGGTGCTTTGTGACCACCTGGAGGGGTGGGATAGGGAGGGTGGGAGGGAGACGCAAAAGGGAGGGGATATGGGAACATATGTATATGTATAACTGATTAAATTTGTTATAAAGCAGAAAAAAAAATCCAGTGAGAGTGGACAGAAAATGTTAGAAGGCAATAAAACCTTGCTAAGATGTAGAGCTGCATATTTGTTTTGATTACATCTTTTATTCTAATTAGGTTAATTCAAAATAAAGATTGAATACAAGTAAAAAAGGTAATATAGAATCAGAGAAGAAGAAATGAGATATTTGTAATCCTTCAGTTTCTTTTCATACTGTCCAACATTATTTGATGTAAATTCCTTATTAAAAGCCACTGAACATCTGGAATAGTTTCCTAATAGGTCTCCATGGCTTCACATTTTACATCCTTCATGTGCCTTTCCCCCACATTTCCACTAAAGTTATTACTCTAATAATTTATTAGAGTAATAAGTTATTACTCTATAGTTATTACTCTTATGGTCAAAAAATCAGATTTTCCCTTAATTAATAGAGAAGAAGAGTCAAGCAACTTAATAATCAAGACCTTTCCCACTCTAGATTTAAAATACCTTACTGTTTGTGTGCTTGTTTTTCCCTATCTTTTCTTCCCTCTCTGATCTGAGCATGAGTGTGGAATGGCCCGATGGTTTTGCTCATGGTAATGCGTCCCACTTCAATCTAACTGACGTTTCATTCCACTCATTTTAGCCCATTGAATCATATTAAGGATCAGCTCTAATTTCACATATTTGTGAGTCCTTTTGGGCTTTCGTAGTCTCATTTAGTTACTCCCTCATTTGTGATCCCGCAGTACTACTTTGTGTTTACATTACAGAATTTGTTACAACTGTAACATTTTCTGGTTAGCTGTGAACTTCCTCCCACTTCTACTTGGTCAAAAGCTCTTCTCTTTTTGCATTGCCCAGTGCCTAATCTGAGGATGTGTACATAGTAGCCTCTCATAAATGTTTGTTGAAGTGAATTCATATCCATAAATATATGGCATGGAGACATTTAACTTTTTATACCATAGGGTTTTCCTTTTTTCAGTATCTCCTATTCTGAGATCAGTGCCCATGTGCCTTTGTGACATATTGGAGAGAATATTGATGAGCCTTTTCCCTCCAGGTTCGCCTTGCTGAATGTATTCTTCACTACCCCTGCATGCCTTCTGCTTGCATCATCTCTCTTCTCAAACAATTCTATCGTTTTCAGTTACAAAACCCTAGGTCGTATAGATTACATTGCATAGAATTTCTGCTTTCTTCCAGGAATGTCTTAGTAAAAACTAATAGGTCTTCTTTTAATTAATTGTTTTTATACCCATTTAGTGATCTCTCATTACAAGTCCATCTTGTCCTCGTTGAGTCTCTGTGCACTCAGAATAGAGGTGAATCTGCTAGCCTCATCAAGTTTTGTGGGACCCTCCCGGACCGGGGCACGAACCCGTGTCCCCTGCATCGGCAGGCAGACTCTCAACCACTGCGCCACCGGGGAAGCCCTCATCAAGTTTTTTTAAATAAGTTTTCAGTTGTAAAGATTGCAAGGAAAATGAAAACGTCCACTGTCAAAATTAGGTATTATTCATCCTGACATTTTTCTCTATGGTTATGTTTGGCCAAGTAGCCAAACATATGTGAATAGGAGAATAATATTAGATTAGAGTTCAAAAATCTGTTATTGAGGAAACTGGTGAAGTCATTTGATATCTCTGAACTTTAGTTTTTACATATGTAAATGTGAGAAATTTAGATAGTATTTATGTTCTTTTCTTCTTAAAATTCCTGTTTTTTTTTTAAATCTATTTTAACTGATTCAAGGTTAATACTAGTCATCATAAAAATTCATGTTTAGGAGGCCACATAGTTAAATCATTCTCAAAATCATTGAATCATACAATATCAGCATGGGGGGGGGGAGTTAAAAACCACTTAGTCTAGTCTTTCTCCTCACAGCAGAAACTTCACATTAATGTCCATACCAAGAGGTAATTTTCTATCAGCCAAATATGCTGTGAAATATCAAATTTATTACATCAAAACTTAACCTGTTTCACTGCTGGACAAGATGGCTTATGAGAAAATTCTTACAGCTTACATCTGTATGTCTAGCTCCTGCCTATCCCTTGTTAAATGTGTCTAGAGACCCCAAAGAATATACCCGTAGAACTATGAGACACTGTCCCTGATGATGACTTTGAGCAGATAAGGACTCAGAAAAAGAGCCATTATAGCCAACCATGGCATCATTTGTGTAAGGCAGAATCCTAAAAATCATGGCCCCATCCTCAAATTCCACACCCTAATTCCCAGTATTATGAATATGATGTGATACCACTCTGCAATTCAGTTATATATATGGCACAGTTGATGCTAAGTGAGGGAAATTTTCCAGGTGGTCCTGACCAAATGCTATGAACCCTTAAAAGCAGGGAGCTTTCTCAGACTGGTGGCAGAAGAAAAAGTGAGAGGGATTTAAGACATGAAAAGGACTTTCAACCTTCTGCCAGCTTTGAAGGGGACCACGTGAGAAAGAATGCAGGTGACTTCTAAGAGCAAAGAGTGACCCCAGCTTACAGACAGCAAGGAAATGGAGACCTTAGTCTCACAACTGCAAGGAACTGCCTTCTGCTGGCAGCCTGGATGAACCTGGAAGCAGATTTCTTGCAGACTCTTCAGGTGAGAACTCACCCCAGGAAACACCTTGATTACAGTTCTGTGATCCCCTAAACAGAAAACCAAGCCACATCCTGCCAGACTTCTGACCCTCAAAACTGTAAGCTAATAAATAGGTATTGTTTAAGCTGCTAAGTTTGTAGTAACTTGTTATGCTGTAACAGAAAAATAATAATATATCATCTAAGAAATAACATGGTACAGAGTTTATTTGTAAATGGGGTACTGCTATGACTAAAGTTTTCCCTAAAATTTCACCAATGGACCTAGAGTGTTTCCCTCAAAGGAAAATGTTCATTTAGGCTGTGATCATGAAAATTGTCATATTTTATCATAAAGACTGATATTTTTTGTGAAAGAAAGCATAACTCTACAATTCTTAGGATTTGTAGAGAGAAGCCTCATATGCTAATAACCAGCATTAGAAATTTAGGTAGAAATTAACTGAATAAACTAACTGATTAATATGCAATTAATCCAACTGTATAGTTTTTGTTTAATTAAGATTATCAGATACTTTGTAGTCAAATTTATGGTCACACAAATACTTCTGACTTGTAAAGAAATGTTCTTTTATAAAAATGCTTTGAAAACTGAAACACTTTACATGTATTAACTCAGCACAATAATTCTATGAGGAAATTACTATTACTATGTTATTGTTATTTTACGGATGAGGAAACTGAGGCACAGGGACATTGTGTTTATTTTCTTAAAGCCTCAGAGGTTGTGGCTGGTGAAGCTGGATACTGTAGCCAGGCTCCAGAGCCCATGGTCTAAACACCGTTTATCATTTGTGTATGTGTGTGTGTGTGTGTGTGTGTGTGTGCACGCATGTGACTTAAAGAGATTGCACAGGACAAATATTAAAAATCATTTTACTGGCATATGCTGATCACTCTCTCTCTCATGTTTTGAAAATAATCTATATCTACCCTCTTGTTTATTACCTCTGTATCCTCTCTCTAATTCTCTCTGACTCAGTAGTAAATGGCTCCTGGGTTAACATGGGCTTCAGTCTAAAAATCTCAGTAGATTCCCGGTCAGGGAACCAAAAAAATAAAAAAATAAAAATCCCAGGAGAATAAATACCCTTTATTTATTCTTCTTAAATAAATTTAAATACATGTTGAAGCTTTTTTTTTTGCTAGGCTGATGAGAAGTTCCATCCCAATCATTACTGGGACATTTTTTCACTATCAGTATTTCACTTAAGAAAGAAAAGTTTATATGGTATGTTTCTGCTTTATGCCCCACCAAAATGTATGTCAAGGAATTTCATAAAATATCTGGACAGTTGATTGACATGTGGAATGGTACAAGGTTGGGCAGAGAGAAGAGGTAAAACTACATGGAGAAAAATATCATATATACACGTCTCTATACATTATTCTTCTGGATTAGCTGTATCCTATACTTTCAAGAGTGTGAGAAAACACAAAGAACCAAATTATCAAGCCAGTCTGAACCATAATCATGCCTTACTAGTGGAAGTCCCCCAGTCCTTTCTTTGCATATCTAATGTGCTTTAGCCCAAGAAATAGATACAGTTTCTTGGTGGTAGTATGATCACGTCACTTACACACAACAAGAGTCAATTAGTTCATTAAACATCTTCATTTTATATTCAGGTAGTTATGTGGCTGATAGAATATTTTCCTGGGAGTCAGACCCTACAAACCATAAATTAGAAACTTGTTTACCATGAGCAATTCTAAAGAACAAGGCATATCCAAAGTTAATTAAAACAGGATATCAAAGAGATATCTGTACTCACTCCCATGTTTATTGCAGCATTATTCACAATAGTCAAGATATAGAAACAGCCTAATTGTCCATCAAGGGATGAGTGGATAAAGAAGATGTGATAAATATATACAATGAAATATTATTCAGCCATGAAAAAGAATTAAATCCTGCTATTTGCAATAGCATGGATGCATCCTGATGGCATTAAACTAAGTGAAATAAGTCTGACAGAGAAAGACAAATACTACATGGTATCCCTTATATGTAGAATTTTTTTAAAAAGTCCAACTCATAGAAACAAAATAGAAAAATGATTGCCAGGGGCTAAGGGGTGGGGAAAATAGGTTGGTAAAATGGTACGGACTTTCAGCTATCAGATGATAAGGTCTGAGGATCTAATATACATGGTGACTATAGTTGATAACATTGTAGTGTATAATTGAAATTTGCTAAAAGGATTGAACTTAAATGTTCTCACACACAAAAAATGTAAATATGCATGGGGATGGATGTGTTAATTCACTAGATGGGGATAATTAATCCTTTTACAATGTATACACAGATCACCATGATATACACTTTAAATATCTTACACTTGTGTATGTTAATTATAATATTTTAATAAAGCTGAAAAAAAAGAACCAGGCAAAGGGCTTCCCTGGTGACGCAGTGGTTGAGAGTCCGCCTGCCAATGCAGGGGACACAGGTTCATGCCCCGGTCTGGGAGGATCCCACGTGCCGCAGAGCGGCTGGGCCCGTGAGCCATGGCCGCTGAGCCTGCGCGTGTGGATCCTGTGCTCCGCAACGGGAGAGGCCACAACAGTGAGAGGCCCGCGTACTGCAAAAAAAAAAAAAAAAAGAGCCAGGCATATTCTGCTAATATTCTGCTAAAAGCATTCCATAGATAATGACTTTCCTGCTAGCAAACCTCTTTGTTTTTTTTTTTTTTCAGGAAGTCTGTCATTCTTATTTTCCCCATGAAAATAGACCAGTCCTCCTGGCTTTTTCTCTCCTGATAGGAGCACAGACATGTTGCTTAAATCCTTCTTAGAGTCGTGGCATCTTGGAAATGGTGATAATATTCAAAGGGATGGCGTCAGTGGTGAAAATTTCATTAGGGAAGTTATTTGGGTATAACTTGGATATTGCTAGCCCTTGGCTCACTACACATACACAGATGTCCAATCTACAAGATGTGGCCTTAGCAATCATTTGTCTTGTACAAAGATTAAGCTATACCAATATTTAGATTATATCATATTCATTTCTATAATCTCAGTGCCTGCCATGGAAATTAGCTCATATTTTCTGCTCAAAGAAATGTTTGAAAATATTTGTTGTTAAATTTCTCTAAGTTTTAAGAAATGATGGATCCTTCATCTTCTTGAAAAATAAAAAGGACTCTTGTTTTATCTTTCTGTGTTACCATCTCATCTGACCTTGAACATAGTGCCTCACCCTTCATACCCAATGAAGAGTCAGTTCAACTTCTATAGCTGGTTCAAAAAGAAAAAAGTAGTACCTCCTTGACATTTTCTCTCAATCACAAGAATGATACAATCTTACAAATAGGACTTTTTTAATGCTTTTACTTGTTTTGAAAACCTGTATATTTCATCACTAAAATATGTTTTCGTTTGGAAGTTGTCAATTCCTCAAACATTACAAGGCATTGTTCCAAAGATCTGGCAAAGATCTAGCCACGTAGCAAGTCAAAAGTAGCCAAAATATGCTTTGGAAAGGCCTCAGATTTTCATCTGTAATA
Organism: Mesoplodon bidens; assembly: GCF_964165515.1. Classification (NCBI taxonomy): domain Eukaryota; kingdom Metazoa; phylum Chordata; class Mammalia; order Artiodactyla; family Ziphiidae; genus Mesoplodon; species Mesoplodon bidens. The sequence continues at coordinate 78,894,606 of NC_138169.1, read as the reverse complement.
CTGCTTAACCAAAATCAATTTAACATTTTGAATATGCCATAACACTAGTAATAATAATAATCAGGATCCTAATATGAATTATATTTCTATATTACAAAAAGCTAAACTTCTTAGTTTCTTTAGTAAGTCTGATTAAAACTTACTTAACATGACAATGAAATTGTTATTTCACTGTTTGCTGTTTGAATGAGGAGAAAATTATGGTACTCTTAGTATGTCAAATGTTATGGCACACTTGTAATTTATTTTAAAATAAGCTGCTTTCTCACTTGTGGTGATGGATGGGTACAATTCATTTTTATTCTAAGGTACATTTTCTGGTTATAGGCAACACAAAGAATTAATCATGATTAAGATTTGGAAGAAGTGGTGAGGAAATTTAGCAAGATTTTTAAAAGCCTAAACTGTGGAGTTACACTCAGTTGGGTCAGAATTAACAGATACTAACTCTCTGACCTTGGGGAATTTGCTTTTCCTCCTTTAGCCTTAGCTTTCTCATCTATAAAAGTAAAGCATCTGATATAAAACAAGTACTCAAAATTGTGACCACTCATGGAATCAGTACAAGTATACAGAAAGAAATGTGTTAATTAGGTCCCTAAATTCCTTGGTACCACACTAATTTTGACAAAAAATGAAACTTTGTTCTCTAGCCTTAACTTAATAACTAATCTTCTTAATGAGGTTTTTTAATTTCATTTTTACAACCTGATTTTATTTGGTTGCCTTTGATCCTCTACACCAGAGATGGAAGAAGTTACAAAAAAAGCTACACCATTCTCAACAATTCCCACTGGTTTATTAAAATAAAAATTGTAGAAAAAGTGCATATTTTTGTAAACACTCAATTCAAATCACATATTATAGTGTTGTTTAAGAGAATAAAACATTCAAAATATTCCCTCTGGCAATGGATTAAGTAGAATCCTTGACCTAATATGTCATCCACTTTTTAAAAACAAAGCATTCAAATGATTTAATTCAGTAATTTTGTAAAGTTACTATACTTTCTACAGATGAACAATTTGCTAAGTTGATACTAGTGGATCACTGGTGGATCATTATTATTTTGAGTATTTTTGGAAGATTCTGACTTTATAAATAAACAAGAGAACAATAATCTGATAGTTTAATCAACTAACATATCTTTTCTGATGTAATCTAGTGTTTCCTGAATGGCCCTGAATTACCAAACTCCTGAATTTGTAGAGAATGAGAGATCTTCCTACAATTTACTAGGATTATGAGAACCAAATTTTCTTATATTTTCTTCCTACCCCCTTCCTCTCCTTCTTCCTCCTCTACCTTCTCTTATTTTTTTCTCTTGAAAATACGCTTGTTAAGAAAAATTTAGTAACTCAGATAATATGAATACCTATTTATTAAAAGGAAAATTAATCTCATTCAATTGCACTCAAGTTTCTTCAGATTTCAAGAGACAAAGGTAGAAGCCATTTGTCTAGCACTTGTTATGTAGTGGGGTCTAAGTGAACATTGAATGTGAATGAAGTGGTGGAAAAATCTGAAGACCCTATATAGCAGCTCATCTACATACCCATGTCACCAAGCCTTAAGATGTGATTTAGCGGGAAATATGCCAACGCTGACAGACAACTGAATTTCAAGGATCTGGATGTTAATTGTTACACAGTGAAGAAACACTGCACTAGGAACCGGGTAACTTAAGAAAAAGTCTTTTATACAAAACAAATTATTTGCTTGACCTTAAACAATTACTCTTTCCTCAGTTTTTTCAATTGTAATATAACAACAAAAACTCTGTATAGCTACTTAGAGAGTAATGGGGATGTATTTGGAGAAAGTTATTTTTTCAATCATGTATCGTTGTTTTACAACTGATACTATCAGACCTATTATGATCTTCATTATTTGTAAAGCAGAACGATTTTAGCCCTGATTCAAATATTCTAAGTACTTGTGGGTGAGTTTAGAGTTTTAGATCAGTATACAGTGAACATAATGTGAAACAAAATTCAGATACTAAGCCAGTTTTATCTCAACCTCTTTTGTAAGCCACAGAAAGTAAATTGCTACAAGAGATTTGATATAAGATCTGGGAGCTCAGGAAAAAAAAAAAATCTGTGCTTGAAAAGTTAATTCACTAACCAGTCAGCTAATTTTCCCCAAATGACCTATTTCTCCTTAATTAAAATATTTCCCAATTAAGACAATTTCTCTGTTTCTACTTTTAAAACACTAAAGAAGATAAGTAGATCAAAGAGGATAGTGCTATTTCCCAGGTAAAACAATTTCCACTTAATTTCTCATTAACACTTCTTAAGAGAGCATATGCTTCTACTTAACTTTTGACCACCTTTCTTTTATATTCTATAATTACAGATATGTATAAAAGGATTTATAAAAAACAAAACAACTTAAAAAAAATTCTCTCCCCTAAAAGCCAAGAGTAAAGCATAAGTATGGTCATTACAATCCTTAACTCACAAGTCAGGGGAGTAATGATAATGATATAGAAACAAAGCAACAGTGTTATGAACTGAATGCTCACACCCTCCTGACCCCAAATTCATACATTGAAAACACTCAGTGTGATGTTATCTGGAGGATGGGACCTCTGGGAGATAATTAGGGTTAGATGAAGTCATGAGGGTGGGGTCCTTATGATGGGATTAGTGTCCTTGTAAGAAGAGATATCAGAGAGCTTGCTCTCCCTCTCTCTCTCTCTGCCAAGTGAGGACATAAATAGGAGGTGGTTATCTGCAAGCCAGGAAGGGAGTCCTCATCAAAAACTGACCATATTGACACTTTAATCTTGGACTTACCAGCCTCCAGTACTGTGAGAAGTAAGTTTCTGTTGCTTAAACCACGCAGCCTATGGTATTTTGTTATGGCAACCCGAGCTAAGACTGTTTCCCTTTCTTCCCTGGTCTCTCCATCTCCACCCTGATAAATACTCTGTTTTTCAATGATGTTCAACACTGAGTTAAGATTTTATTCATTAGAGCTGCACTATTCAGTTAGGTAGCCACCAAACACAGGTAGCTAAGGAGCATTTGAGATGTGGCTGAATTGAGATGTGCTTTAAGTGTAAAATATGTATCAGATTTTGGAGACTTAGTATAAAAAATATTAAATATTCCATTAGTAATTTTTAATTTTAATTACATGTTGAAATGTATACTGGTTAAAATAAAATATATTATTAATTCTCAATTTTTTTTTTTTTACTTTTTTTTAATGTGTCTACTAAAAACTTTTAAAGCATGTCTCTGGCTTGCATCTGTAGACGACATGTTTCTAGTGGACAGCACTGATTTAGAATCTCTTCTTGTTTCTATTAAAAGCCAACCCTGATTAAAGAAGTAATGTTAATGAATCAGTTATACCTTGATGCTCATGAATTGTCAAAACCAGAAGGTGCTTTCTAAGGAGAAATTTTTATAAAGATAGAATTACGATATCATGTTGGAAATAATTAGGGACATTATCAAGAGCAAGATAAGAAATTTGCAAGGGACCTAGGGAGACTCACTTTGTTCTAGTTCATAGCAGATCAAATGTTATCCAGTAGGGAATCATGAACTGATTGCATGTTAGAGCTGGAGACGCCTAGACAGAATATTTTCATATAAGGAAAATACGGCTTTGGATATAATAATTTATTGCTCCTTTTTCAACTTTATCTCTTGTCAAGTCCTCCAACATTTATTACACAATATTTCCAGACATTTGAACTTACCTTCCTTTTAAATGGAAACTCAATACTGTACCCTTTTCTGACTCATTTATTCTCGATACTGAGAATGTTCCAAATAATATTTAAACTCATGAATTCCTAGCAAAGGAAAACCAATTGTAATGGCATGATTTTGTTACTCATCTCTCTTGCTGTAGAAAAGCTAGCAAAAATATAAATGCCATCCATGAAAAGCAACGCTGAATGCTCAGAATTGTATAATGATTGGGTAGATTACACCTTAGCATTAAAAAATAAATCAATAAAAGATGCTCCATTATAGGGTAAGTAAAAATTGAGTATATTATTTTACCACATAAAATGGCATTTTAAAACTTAAGTTAGATCAGTATAAATGAGATTCCATATTTTGTATATTAAGGTAGATAGGCTAATAAATGGCTTAGGGAAGGAGAGCAATTAGACTATGACCCTGGATTCCTCACCTTCCACTGCACCAAATTCATAAGGGTTATCTGTTCACCATCATAAAGGCAATTGCACCTTTACTGTTAGTTATGGATGATGATCCAAATTTCATGTAGTGTCTTATTCTATCAATATGTTTTGGATAACATATGAGATGCATGTTCTCCTTGCACCCACATAGAAAACAGGCTAATTTTTCTGCTTTCTAGCAAGTGTCTTTCAGGGTGTAGTCTGGTTTTGTTTCTCTAGATCTTACTGCTATGCCTGCTGGAGACAGCAAGGAAAGAGAAGACACTTATTTCATGGTCTAGAAAACAGATAGAGTATTTATATGTCTGCTTTTACCACATCCAGATCCTTCTAGGCCTTTCAGTGGCAGGAAAACTCTCCAAAACAGAAAGCAATAGGACTTATTACAGTGCCACATGTAATAAAGGATGGGCCAAATCACACAGAGGAGGACATTTTATTTATTCTGCCTTCCCCAATGCTCAATGAAAAATCTATATCCTAATGATGGTGTTTTGTTAAGCCACGTCAGAAATCCTCATTTTTAAGGCAGGTAGGTATGAGGGGACTTTTACATTGTGTTAAATATTCCCATATCCATTCTGGGTGAACTCTAATTATTTAATGTCTATTATGGAAATGTCCTGATCGTCACCACTGATTAGGAATCAGACTTAGACCCAATCAGTGTGTGGTGTTCCCCACACCAAGAGCATCTAACATAATTTGGGCCAATGAGATGTGAGAGGTTTTCTGCTGGGTTTCTGCAATATTTCTTTACTTAGAGTTGAGATTAACAGGAACGGACAGTGTCATTCAGATGTGCCACCTGGAATTTCTGTAGCCATTTTGACGATCTGAGGTTAAGGCCAGGCACACAAAGGTTAAGACCAGGGCTGAGATGAGAGAAATGTGATAAAATGGAGCTTGAAACCTTCAATAATTAAGTCAACTGTAAACATGACTCTCCCTCTAGACTTTCACTTATAAGAATCAATATTGTACTTCCTTCTGTTTTAAAAGCAATTTGGGGGCCTCCCTGGTGGCGCAGTGGTTGAGAGTCCGCCTGCCGATGCAGGGGATACGGGTTCGTGCCCCGGTCTGGGAGGATCCCATATGCCGCGGAGCGGCTGGGCCCGTGAGCCATGGCCGCTGGGCCTGCGCATCCGGAGCCTGTGCTCCGCAACGGGAGAGGCCACAACAGTGAGAGGCCCGCATACCGCAAAAAGAAAAAAAAAAAAAAAAGCAATTTGAGTTGGATTTTTCATTTTACTACAGCCAAAAGCAACCTAATGTCTCCATGGTGTGAGGGAACTGTTAGAATATGCTGACATGCAGACTGACCTATGTAGCTGACCTTAAATAATCAAGTAATTTCTTTTATTGCCAGAAGCTACATAGGTAGCCATATTGCCTGGTCAAGCACAAATACCATATAAGGAGTTCAGGGTCACTGACACTCATCCCAACAAGTAGAAAGACAATGAGAATAAGACATGATACTGTGTTTGCATTTATCATGGTCTTTTTATTGCTGTAGATATAGTCATGCTACCAGAGTCTCCTTTTATTGAGAGAAGAAAGGTAATGTTGTTTTAGTAAATGAGACGCAGATATGCTTGAGTCCATTATTCTGTCCCCTGGGGCCCAAGAAGCTACTCAAGCTGTACATTTTTGGTCTATCCCACCATTTGCTGTTCAAATGTTTCCTATAAACTATGACCACCAGTAGTTTAACCTTTCGGCATCTTTCAAATGTTTCTTTGACAGTAAAAAAAACAACAAAAACAAAAAACCTGTAACTAGGATGGATACACAAAATCCATTTTGAGGCTTGTATTGTGCAGCTAATAGATCTGTCATCAATTAAATGAGGGCATATGTTAAGTGAGTTGCATGTCCAGACATATTTCTCTGTTCTGAATCCATCTATTTACACATTGCTGAATTGCCATGAAATAGCTTCCTTGATATTTTATTACCATCGAGCTGTAAAATTTAACAGCAAAGCCAACATTGTCTGAAATCTACCTCTTAGGGAAGAAAGGGACCATGTGGAATATTTAAAGCTTAACCAACAAGATACCCAGAAGTAGAAAATGAACGCTTGGAGTGAGCTTTTGTTAGTTAGAACTAATATCACAGCTGAACGGAACGACTTTCCTTTTATAAAAATAGGGTTCGACATATTTCAAATCCAAATGCTTATTTCTTCCTTCATAAGAGCACACATTTAATGCAAATGTGTTCCATGCTCTCTACTTCAGCTGAGGAAAAGCAGCTATTGTGTTACAAATCAAATCCCTCACACAATATCTTCCTTTCACGCACTTGTAGAAAATGCAAAGGATATCAGGGCTGTCAGAATAAAAGATTCTTTTCCTTTAACAACAGCACTCAGGAGTAGACTTTAGGGCTATAAAAGGAAGTTCAGAGATTGAGAGAGGAAGCCCTAAATTGTTTATCATTACTATGTTGGAAAGATAAGACAAGTCAAGTCTGAACCAGGATTACATTATTTATGTAGTACATTATACTTGTAAAGCAATGGTAACTATTACATATATTTAAAACTCAATGCAATTCTCTGGCCCTGTTTGACATTCATTCTGCAGAAAATAGCATATTTTAAAGAATAATCTACTAGAGAGCATGACTTTCGATTCCCCACCAATAGTTTTGTCCAGGCTTAATTCTATGGAAGTCAGGCATTTAGGGAGAAGCACAGATAACCAACACTTTGTATGCTGTGTTACTGTGGTTACCAAATCCTCTGAGATAAAAGCTTAATTTAACAAATTTGGACCCAATGGCTAAGGATTTGGGGGAATAAGTATGACTCTCTGAGGGACAGGCTACAAGGATGGACATGTCTGGTTTCAACTGAGGGAAGAAACACGTAACTGAAATTGTGAGAATTAACTTGCTCATTTCCTGCTTTACTTGGGATCCTTCTCTTGTCCATTCTCCATTCAGAAGCCAGGATGTTTCTGTATAAATGGAGGTCACAACATACCATTTCCCCAACTTAAAATCATTCAAAAATGTATCACTATATTTAACAATCTAAATTCCTTATGTTTGCCTACAAGTACTGTTATGATCTGACTCTTACCCTCAGAATCAGCTCCAGCAATTCATTCTTACTTTCCTCCCTCTTTTCTTCCCTCCCACCCTGGAATCCAGAACTTTTAAAAACTTCCTTATAAAATGCTGAGCCACACATGGTTTTCAAAGCTTTGGTTCCCATTAACCCTCTCTCCAGTACTCATGCATTGATCCTTCTCTGCATGGTTGAATTTTTATTACAAATTACCCCTTGTTGAAGTGACAGATCTGCAGGCCTTCTCTGCACCTTCTGCCTAAAATACCCCATCTTATGTTGCTCTGCCTCCTTGGGCCTTTTGTAGCAGTTATCAAAATTTGTAATTGTTTCATTTTTGTGTTTGTGATCAGTTTGTACCCTCGTATCTGACAACTGCAAGCAAATGTTTTTGAAAGCATAAGAACTTATATAATGATCGGTTTTTCCAACTTAGAATACAAGGGTTATGACTTTTGATTTGTTTTCATCAACTACGAAGTCATTGTTTTGTAAATTTCATTATCATTTGTTGAACATTAAAGGGTGTAAGCTATTGAGTTGGCATTTCATAGCTTACATGCTTTGTAAGTACTCTTAAATTTAAAAAACCTAAAAAATCTGATGAAAATGAATTATTGTGTTAGATATGTTGATGGAAGTTTTAAACCAGAGATTAGGGTCATTGGATATAAGAGAGTTTTCCAGGCTGGAAGATCAATATAGATACTTGGCTACATTGGATTTTAATTAGTTTTGAAAATTTAGAAGAATATTAAATGAAAGTTTCACCTAAACTCTTTTCTGGAATAAAATATGTGCATGGGGGTGAGTGGAAAATTGAGAAGGTATTGGATAAAGTTAGTTAGTTAATTAAATTATTAATGGAGAGGATATTTTGATCTTATAAATAACTAGAACAATGATAGACCAAAGGCCATGTAATTGCAAGGAAAGCTGTTAGAAAGGAGATTTATTACTGATATAACTCCTTATAAGAGTTATTAGAGCCAGAAAAAAATATGTAATTTTAAGCCCGTGGTGATGGAGAACTTCTGGAAAGAGCTAAATCACCTGAATGAGTAAACATGCAACTGACGAGGAACATATACAGTAGGTTATTAGGAGTTAAATTAATTGGATAGAAGGAAAGCAGGGAATGGCTAAAACTTATTAGAAAGTTTTAAAAACATCTGCCCTGTGGAGTTAACAAAGCTTTAGTAGTATCAAATCCAAGTCAGCTAGTAGAAAAAGATTTCATTATGGGCTAAAAATACCAAAACAGAATTGGTATTCAACTTCCAGTAACAGAGGGATAGTTCTTACCAACCCAATCCTCCCAAGGATTACAATTGTAACTCTGGAAAAATGTTTAGAAACCAACTACATAAAGTCATAAGACAGTGAGAAAAAAAAACAACCCCCCCCCAAAAAAAACAAGTAGAAATGAGTAGAATTGATACTAAAATGAACAAGGAAGGAGGTCATTTTCCAATTTTTATGGCTTCCTGTCTGCGGGAAGACCCAAATCTTAAGATTTCGGTCTTAAGAAATCAGAATGAAGATTTTAGGGTGAATTCAGTAGCTGGTATGTGCCACTAAAAATCGGGCAAAGGAGAAAGATAGAGAGAGATGTCCTCAATTTCTGAAAATAAACTATCTAAATCTTGGAATGACTTCAAAATTTGGACTCTGCATGGAGCAGAGTCCAAAACAAAACAAAGCAAAATAAACAAAACAAAACAAAAACCTAACTAAGGCTAAAAGAAGAGAACAGCAATTTTAGCTGCTTCACTACATAAGAGAAAGAGCTTGAAGTTTTTCAGCCAAGGTAATAGCCTTCTGGACTTTTCTTTGTTTTTTTCCCCTAGAGGTGATTGGAAGACATACCCTGAAGTATGTTCCTCTCTGTGTGTATCTTAAAGGGAGAGGTTGGGTTTACCAAAGATAGATTTGGAATGTTAGAAAGACTGTCATTCAAGACACTGAAAAATAACAGGAAGAAGAAAACAGCTAAAAGCAAAGTCTATGAAGACTTTGATAAATAGCTCCCTGCTGTCACATGCTTTAGATTTGCTTTACAGCAATCTGTACTTGATTCTTTCATTTGAATTCATCTATGTTTCTGATTATGGATGGCACTATGCACCCAACAGTAAAGGAAATTAAGATAATAAGTGATTATTCTTTTGGAAACTGAGTATTTGCATATTTCATATTTATTTGTCCTTCTATAAAAATAGGATATCTACATTTAAAATAGATTTAAGAGAATGGACAAAACTCTTCTGGAAAAGAAAAATGTAGATTCTTGTTCCATCACTAATTAGTATTTGCCTTTGAGTACCCTGTAAATTTCAATTTTCTGGTTTTTAGTTTCTTCACATAAAAAATAAATTGTATTTAATAATTACTGATGTGTTTCCAGCTATAGAGTCCTCTGGCATTTCTATAAAACTGCGACAAAGGAACATCCCTAGATTCCACTTAAAGTAATATTTGCATAAGGCAATGCATATATATATATATATATATATAAATGAGATTTTATATGCACTGGGAAACTAAATATTTGTGTGACTCCATTTATTGTGATATTCATTTTATTGTGGTTGTCTGGAACTAAACCCACAATATCTCTGAGGTATACCTATACTTTAAAAATAATATATATCATATGTCAAATACCATAGAAAAAGATTTCAATAACTTCACAAAATAAGAAATGTATCATATACCATTTTTTCATGGAACACCGATACCCTACTTAGAGGCATAAATGGTTTCGTATTTGTAATTTCATATTTAGTCAGTTGTAAAAAGAGTTTAAAATTTTCTCATGCTTTAGATTCTTTTCCCAATTAAATATTTTAAGTACAATAATTCATCCCTCTAAAACAAAAGCTAATCTGGAGGAATTTGAAGACTAACAGAAGTGGTGAATTGAAATGGCATATGTTATAACATGTTTGCTTTGAGGATAATTATAGGACATATGGAGAAAGAGACTGCTTTATTTAAAGTTAAATTTTTAAAAAATGGACATTGTCAAATTTATTCCTTTCTCAAATGAGTATCCATTATGCAATAAGTCACGGGAGGTCTGCTCTGAAATACCTTACTAGGAAGCTTTCACTGAAAAAAGTAGAACATTATGCCCCTAAGCAGATACAGTAAATCAAAATCAGGTTGAGTCTTTTTAATATTATGAAATGACAATAGTGAGAATGGCAATACATTTCACAGACTAAAAGAGACAGAAGCAACCTTAGAGACCATTTAATCCAGCTATTTTCACCAGCTTGTACCTTTTTAAATCTCAGAAACCTTTGGGCAAACTCCAATATAAAAATCAGATCAAAACACAGTCTGTCCTCCCCAGGTGGGGGTCCTCAGATTGCTACTCTGAATCCATTAAAACTCTACAGAGCACAGACTGAAAACCACTGATCTGATCTTGCTATCATTTTCCAGATGGCAAAACAGAGTATCATGAGGATTAATGTGTTTGCCAAAGCTGTGGCTTGATGTGTTGGGGAGCCTGGCCTAGAAGCTGGGTCTGGTGCAGCCAGCTCTTGCCTGCACTGAACACCTCTTGCCTCCTTCCAGAAGTGGGCCTCTTTGCTGCAGGCTGCGGGTAAATACAATCCACGTCAAGTAGATGTGAAAGTACTATGCAAACAAATTCAAGTTGTCCTTTAATCTACTTTCCTTTATTAAAAGGGGGTCCTCTTGCAGAACGCTGTCTGGACGGTACTGGATGTCTCAGTGATAGGCCATGCATATGCCATAGAAATCAAATAGATCCACCCTATTTTAACAAGGCAAATAGGTTTCCCAAGTGCTTTCAAATGATATTCACATTGTGTAAAATTTTTCTAGAAAGTCCTAGAAATGCTTTCCACAAAGCCTAATCATTTTTTTTTTTTTTTTTTTTTGCTTTTTTCCTCAAACCTTCCTAACCCAGAGTGGAATGACTCACCTATAATAGCATAACCATCATTTAGAGGATTATTCTTAAATGTTACAATTATTAGATAACAAAATAAAAGTCACATTAAAAGCAAAAGATTTCCTTTCAACACTTTTTAAATCCTGTGGCATCCTTTAAGAGAGAAGGCACATATTAGTGCTTTCATCACTATTATTTTGTTAGTAATATTTTAAGTGTTATAAAACATGAAGGGCTGTATGGACTTTCCTCCTGGAAAACAGTCTCAAATGTGTATAAAATGATTATAAGATGTTCATGTCAAAGAACTGACTAAATCCAACAGACTGAATACTCAGTGTTATACAATGTATTTACTTAAATGTTAGTCATGCAATTTTGCTCTTAATTCTTAAAAAAAATGCAGGAGAGCTTTATTAAAAAGAACTTAGTTCAGAATTTAACTTCTAAAACCAAAAAGTTATATTTTTTCAAAACAGCTGTAATTTGGCTAGAAATCTTATTCTCTCTGCACCACCATTAATATCACCAGTGAAAATCTGTTTATTAGATATCATCATCAATGTTGTAAGGTTATTTCATCCCATCTCAAAACAGTTTATATGATACAATCTTTCATAAGGTAAAATAAAAACTAAAACAAAAGCAAAAGACATGAAATACTGGCTGTTTGGGAATTCCCTTTTGGTCCAGTGGTTAGGATTCTGCCATTTCACTGCCAGGGCCCTGGGTCTGATCCCTGCTTGGGGAACTAAGATCCTGCAAGCCACACAAAATGGCCCAAAACACTGGCTCTTCATATAATGATATTATAAACCTGTTCCTAGGGTTGCTAAGTTATAGTAAAATTGTACATTATTAAGCAGATTGTTTAATCCAAGGCACTTTTTGTGCAATTAATTCTTGTTACAGAACTGTTTAAACAGTATTCCTCTAAAAATTTAAATACAAGTAACAAGCAATAAAGCAAAAAAAGAAAAAAATTATATTTAACATTTAAATCTCCTGGATGTGTAAATATTGGTTAAATTGTATTCAATAAGATTTTTCTTAATGTTAATTTAAATAATTTAATTAATTGTTAAACCTTTAACTTTACTAAAATTATAAATTTACCATATTTAGATGCACTTAAAAGTAGTCTAGCTTTGCGAAATTTTTTAATGATTACTTGGCAAAGATGAACTAGTTACAAAAGTATTAATATCACAAATTTAATATTTACTTTTCTATACCTGCATTTTTCCAAATCACTACTATAATTATCAATATGTAATCCATTTATTATTATTATTACTGTTATTATTTTATAGCTTCCTAGATTTAACTTTCCATTTATTTTTGATACTTTCCTATGGCTAGGGGCATATTTATTCAGGTACCTTTAGGGAGTTACAATCTTATTGCTGAATCAAAAAGAAAAACAGGAATACAGTCTCATTCCCAGTTGGCCAACATAACCTGTACTATCTCTCATCTGTGTGTTTTGCTCTCATCTGTGTATATCTCCTGACAGATGAGGAGTAAGATCTATGTAGTTTTATTTGTGAATTCCCACAAGAGCTAATCAATTATTGGAAAACTTTCTACGTGGTTATCGTTTGGGGCTCCTGGTACAGGTCTGTCCTCTTTTCTATCTTCTATTTTAGGACAATTTGATTTAATCAGAGTTTCTGCTCTCCTCTCTTTTCCATTTTCTAAGACAGAGAATAAACAATAGTAAAAACAATCACATCTGCTTACAGGTAACCTTTTTCATTTTGTTATGAAATTATGGTTTCAAAAATCAGCTTATTTCTCTTTACCGCAATTATTATTATGATTCTGATTTCTTTTTGGCCAGTGGAAATCCTGGCTCCTTCATTTTTTTAGGGTTGTTCCTGAAACTGCTGAAAGTATTCACTTTATCAACATTTTCCAAACCAATGATGATTTTATTTTTTGTTCAAAGACATGAAACAGGCTGCTACATAAACATCCCTTACTTCTTGTCATATCAGGGAACCATACCTGTATACTAAAGATTCAGGGTGGAAAATGTGTAACAAATGTTACTTTGCCACATTTACTGAAGGAGTGGTAAAAATGTTAATTTTAAAGTCAAATATTACTTTAATAATTGATTCTTAATTTAATCATACAATGCCCAAATATTATTAACATAGAAATATTTCTAGCTTATTTTCTTTATAACTTACATAGGTATAATTTTGCACTCACCCAAATTTTAAGTGTACTACCTTTTCTTATAATCTTCATATGCCTAATCATCCACAGATATATAGTCAATTTATTGACGGCCATCTATTTCATCTTTGTCCTAATGATATAATAGACAATAAAATCAGAGACTTATATGGTGTAAATATATAGGAGTCACTGTTCTAAGCACTTTCATATCTTTATTAACTGACCTAACAAATGTATGTCCACAGTTTGCATTTTGGGAAACTAAGACACCAAGAGATTTATTAATATGTTACCGAAAATCACACATATTAGGAATACTGGTTAGAACAAGGATTTGGATTCAGGGATGATGCCCTTAACTACTATCCTCCAGTAATTTCAGCTACTGAACTTAAAGCTTAATTAAACATCTGCTAAAAGTCATATAATGTTTAAGCCTCTGTCAATTTATTTGGTTACATAATATCAAATTGATGGGCAAAAAAACTAAGATAAAATCATCAATTGTAGTTTTGTTATATTTTTGTCCTTTAATGATTTTTACATTTTGTTTGCATCTCAGATTGATCAAGTTTTCTAACATATACAAATATAACATGAGGTAGACAAAAGCTCTCAAACATATGGCAATCCTCATGAATTTATATATTCTGTAATTTTAAAAGTTTTCCCGGGCTTCCCTGCTGGCGCAGTGGTTGAGAGTCCGCCTGCTGATGCAGGGGACACGGGTTCGTGCCCCGTTCCGGGAAGATCCCACATGCCGCGGAGCGGCTGGGCCTGTGAGCCATGGCTGCTGAGCCTGCGCGTCCGGAGCCTGTGCTCCGCAACGTGAGAGGCCACAACAGTGAGAGGCCCGTGTACCGCAAAAAAAAAAAAAAAAAAAAAAAAAGTTTTCCCATATTTTTGTCATATTTGATATTCTTCTTAACCATATTTTAAAATGATGATGAGTGTAACTCTGAACTCTTTTTATATTTATATATTGAATTTCTTTTGCACACATATTTGTTTAATTTCTGCCTCAAAAATATAGCCTATTTTTAACTGTTGTTGTCAATATTCAATATATTATAAAATAAATCAAGGGCAAAGTGTAAATCTGATGCGAACATGGGTCGAGAACAGCCTTATCTTTTCTAAATATTAGTAGATAATTTGGCTATTAGCAAAACTGTCACCTCTGCTTCTAGAGCATATTTTTTTCTATTGATTTTTAATAAACTGCACATCTATTTGAGGGGTTTACATTTTTCAGCAATTCTTCTTATGGTAATAGTTACATTGTATTATAAAATATTATTTTACTAATTTCAAAATATACAAAGTAAATATACCCAAAGAAGCATAACATGCCATGATGAGGTATATTGAAACTATTATATATTTTCAGTTTTGACTTTTGAATATGCTCTTGCATTCTAGACCTGCATTGAAAATACAGGTAGCATCTCAAGAATTGGGTATTTCAAATTAGACTGCAGGGCATGTGTCTGAATGTAATGTCCAAAACTTCACCTGTTGTCACTTCAGTAATTATATGTATTCTTCATATTTCACTGGCCACGTTATGTTTACTTCTGTGAACTCCTCAACATTTATTTAAATCTTCAGAAAAAAAACCTATAAACTTCCAAGCATCTTGACTTCTTTCAAGTTGCTTTGGTTTTTATCGTAGAAATGCAAATTTAATTTAAGCTAAAGATGAAAAATCTCGTGTTAAATTTAAAAACTCTCTAAAGAATTTCAATTTTTTCTTACATCAATAATGTTGTTGGAAAAAAATTGATATGTCCAACATAGTGCTTTTACCTCAAAATTGTTATACTATAAATGCAAATGATCTTCCTTTGTAATATCAAATTACTTCTGTGAAATCTAGTAAGGTGGAATTTAATCACAATAAATAGGGTAGGTTTAAAAAGGATCCTTTTGATAACAAAAGTTGTTTAAGTTAATTTTTATAAATCAGGCATTAATCAGATACACCTTCTTTGCCCTCTAAAATATTTTGGATTCATTCAAGACATAGTGACTCAAAGTCATTTACCTAAATTAATGACCCAAAACATAACTGATTAAAGGAGTCAAGAAGTCCCTTTATATGAATGATGTGGTTTTGCTAGAGGAAGAGCTTTCATGGAAGTCTGGACCCTGTACACTTAATGACCTTGGGCTCATCATTTCCCCGCTGTAGCTCTTGCTTCACCACCGATAGCTGATGGGGAACACTGCAGGGTTAACCGTGCCTGCAAATGTTTGTTTATAAATGCTCTGCACACCATGCTGCCTTGAATAGGTGCCTACAGAACTCTCCCCACATACTACTGTATTTTCAAATTACGGGTCACAACCTTCTAGTGACTTGTGAAATCAATTTACAAGACGGACACAGGATAGAACATAAAGGTGAAATCTTAGAATTCATCACATAAAGTAAGAATAGGTATCCTTTATGTATGTTTTTTCCACTTTGTGTATGTGTGTGTGTCTGTGTATATTTGAATACTGAGTTTTCACACATAATATATTTCTTAATATAAGTTCTGGAAACGTGCTTGAAATACACCACTCTGAATGAATTGAAAATATATCTGATGAAGTTATTTTCTTAAGTGTTTTACTAAAGTAAAAAAAAATAAATGGAAGTTTGCGAAACAATTAATGTGACTTTTTAAACTCTGTCTTATTCTCCCTATTGCTTTTTCGGTGGTATTCTGTATTACTTCCTTTGTCCTTCCTTCAGAGTAGCATTCTATTTTCACTTCCTAAGTTTTATCAGGACACCACATTCCCTTTTTATTGGTTAGGGAGGAAAATGGCAGTTCTCTACAGTGTGGCAGGAAACCTGTTAAGCACTGGAGATACAAGAATATGTATAAAACAATATTCACTCTTAAGAACCTAACAAATTTGTTGAAGAAAACAGAAAAGTGAATAGAAAATTATTTCTCAACTAGACATATTATTAGAACTCATGGAAGCTGAGGACAGGTGAAAAAGTATTGTCTGAAGCCCACTTTTTAAAGGAATTTAGGAGTAAAGAAATTTTATAAAGCGATGAGAAAAATGATTCCCTGACAGAAAGAGATAAAAACATTACGAGGTTACTTTAAACTGGATAAATAGGAAAAGGTGAAATAACAGCATTGGCCCATCAGTGTTTAAAGTTTAAATGGCATCTGAATGGCCTGTCTCCTTCTGTGTTACCTGTCTCAGAGGAACTTCTTTCAGCTATATTGATGATACAGAAAACAGAAAATCTTATTCATTCTTGCTACATGATTTACACTGTGTAAGAAACAGTCTTTTGTGCTATTTTGCTATGTCTCTCTGTTGGTGACTAAACTATAAAGTCTCTTGACTACTTCTGTGCTGTGAATTCAGAGGAGTGCTAAATGTAGTGCTTCCTCTGGGAAAAAGCCTGTACACTTCCTCAAGACTCTTAAAATGAGCCCCCAAATCTACAAGATGTATTTCTTTGTACAAATATATATTTTTTGCTTTTAACAATCCCTACCGCACTCTGATTCATCTCTATAAATGTTCAAACTTAAGAAAATATATTCTTACATGTTGCTTGCCATATGCACTTCAGAATTCCATTTGCTTTTATAAATTTGTCAAAAATATTTCCAAAATAAAGCCAAAATCAGGGGCAATTTTTTTCATTCAGCAAAACATATGCCAGGCACAGGGGATGCAACAAAAAAAATGGCATAATCAGGGTTTACATTGGAGGAGACAAATAAATATAGTATGGAGATTGAGGGAGACAGGATTGTCAAAGTCCTAGTTTTGGCTTGTGCAATTCCATGGGAACTACAATAAAGAGTGTTGGAAAGAGAACAGGTTTGGGGGCAAGCAACATGAATTTGTTTGGGAATATTGAACTTGAGGTGTTTTTAATGCAATTGGATATATTGTCTGCAGGTAAGATGGGGTGGCAGAGCTGGGGATAAAAATTTGTCATTTTTTTTTTACCTTTGTTTAAAAAATTAATTATTTTTGGCTGTGTTGGGTCTTTGATGCTGAGCACGGGCTTTCTCTAGTTGCAGCGAGCAGGGGCAACTCTTCCTTGTGCTGTGCAAGTTTCTCATTGCATTGGCTTCTCCTGTTGTGGAGCACAGGCTCTAGGAGCACGGGCTCCAGTAGTTGTGGCTCGCGGGCTCTAGAGCACAGGCTCAGTAGTTGTGGCACACAGGCTTAGTTGCTCCGTGGCATGTGGGATCTTCCTGAACCAGGGCTCGAACCCGTGTCCCCTGCATTAGCAGGCGGATTCTTAACCACTGTGCCACCAAAGAAGCCCTGTCATTGGTTTTTGAAGTGGCATGATGAATGAGATTTTCAAATTAAAAAAAAAAGTGAGAAGAAAAAGGTCTTCAATGTATGTTTTGAGGAGCTCCAACGTGCCAACAAAAACTATAAAAATATTTATAGCATGTGTTCCATTTGAAAATACAAATATATAACACCCCTGAGCACGTAATGCAACTGAATTTAGTGCTTTTTCCCCCCAGGCTTGTATTATGGCTATTTTCATGTGTCATTCCCTGTATTGTCATCTCCTTGAGGTCAGCTGTCTTTTTGACTATGTGTGTCATAAAACCTATGGCCAGGTTTCAATGTATATTTTAAATTGAATTGAGCAAATGTATTTTTAATTTATTTCTGAAATATTCTAGAACACAATTTAATATGTTAATTGTTTTTGAACCATGGATTCATTGGGAGAACTAGATAAAGAAAATTAATCATTTATGGTCCAGTTTCTACCATTTATAAAGAAAATGTAAACAAAACACTAAATTTATTATTGCTCAATTATATCACAAGAATACCATAATTAATAATGGATAATATTGTCAGGTAGCTGATAAAAAATAATTCTTTTAGCCCCTGAGTTGAGAACTGTGGTATATTAAAGAGGGTGGCAAGGGCTTCCCTGGTGGCGCAGCAGTTGAGAGTCCGCCTGTTGATTCAGGGGACATGGGTTCATGCCCCGGTCCGGGAGGATCCCACATGCTGCGGAGCAGCTGGGCCCATGAGCCATGGCCGCTGAGCCTGCGCGTCCGGAGCCTGTGCTCCGCAACGGGAGAGGCCATGACAGTGAGAGGCCCGCGTACCGCAAAAAAAATCAACAAAACAAAACAAAAAAAAGAGGGCGGCAAATGTTGTGCCTTCTTATAGAGAGTGGTGGGGTCTATGTCCCCTCTCAGGGTATCTGGATGGGCTTCTGGAACTACTTGACCAACAGAATGTGGTGGAAGTTATACTTTGCCATTTTCTGGGTCCAGCCCTTAAGAAACAGGTAGCTTCCTGTTATGGTTAATTTCATGTGTCAACTTGACTGGATCACAGGATGCCCAGATACTTGGTTAAACATTATTTCTACTTTTTAATGATTTTGTTTAATCAAAAATCACAAACATGTTAAGCCAATGGAGGTTGGAAATAAAGAATCAGTGTAAAAGAAAAATATGTGTGTGTTTCATATATATGTGGTAAAATATTTGAAGACGAATTCTTTAAGAAGAGCATACATTTGAAATTAAACTTTTTTAGTTAATGGTTTGTGTTGAGGTTTCTTCACTGGGTGTTTTTCAAACTTCTTTAAGGACCTAAACTAAAATTTATCTCTACATAATGCTTCTGCAGTTAGATATATCTTCTAACATGTATAAATAAGTATGCATATACATTTTTTCACTTGTCTTCTATTTCCAGTGAGACTAATCTGTAGCCATGCCTAATCCCTTTGCTTGCATATAAGGCAAGGTAGAAAATTATTTTGCATATTTTAATTTATTATTTGCATATTATTATGTAACAATATGCACTTCAGATATGTTTTACCTCCAAAAAGAGATTTATCAAAAATATGGTTTCTTTCACCACAATTACAGTAAGAAATATTTTTCGAGGCACATTAAAGTAGTAATATTTTAACTGAGGCTGACACATCCTTCATAATTACCTTTGTTCTATTACAGCACCTTACAAATTGAATTAATTCACACTATTATAAAACCAAAATACAGGATATAAAATCACTGAGCGCCAAAGAATTTAAGCTGATGTCAGTTCTCTTACCCAAATAAATCAAGTCATACTCCCTTCTTTTTTTTTTGAATTGAAGTACACTCCTTTTTTCAAACACATAAACATTATCACCTGTATAAAACATAAATTAAAATAGAATAAGAGAAGACATTAGCTCACCCCAATGACCTCTCTTGAGCCATTCACCTCTTTGAAACATAAATATGACTTAGTAAATCATACCTGTCAAGAGAAACAATTCATCCTTAATTAGAATTTGAATGATTTAAAATGAAAGAAATGAATAAAGGCCAGTGATTGGCAGTACTACATTTTTAGTGAAAGGCTACCACTTTTTCTTTCATCACAGAATCTGAGAGGCGAATGCATTGAAAGTATTCTTTCTGGTATCTTTCATAGAAATTATCTATGTCCAACTATTTAAACCTTGTATACCATCTCAGCTATGAAAAAAATGTAAATATTGGACTATTTTGTTTAATTTCTTTTCTAACTTAAAATTAACATTTCATTAGCATATAAGCTAATATCAGAATATATTTGCATCACAAATTTAACAGGCCCCAAACAAATCATTGATTTCCCTCCCAGTATCTACTCAGTTGTTTAGCCTGGAAACATTAGTCATCCTAACTTCTTTTCCTCAGAAACATCTCAAACTAATACATTAAGTCAATTTTTACCAGCCATACCTTCTAAATATATATGTTGAATCGAACCACTTCTTACTACCACCAACCACAATTACGTTCACAACACCATGGTTTCTTTCACAGAAGTCAGCATGACACACGTAAAAGGGAAATCATGTGTGGCCACTTTCCTCTTTAAGAGATGCAATTCACATTCATAAAATCCAAAATCTTCTAATGGACAACAAGAACGTACACAATCAGGTCCATTCCTATTTCAGACCCTGTATCGTGTCATTCTCCATTCACTTGTTTCTCCTCTGGGCTACTGGTTATTATCCATGACAAGCACCCTCTTATCTCAAGGCATGTAGAGTTATTGTTCCCTCAGCCTTAAATATTCTTCTCACCTCTCTTTGTGGATTTCTCCAACACTGCATTCAAGTATTGCCTTTTTAGATAGCACTTCCCTGACAATCCTGGTTAAAATGGTATCTCTCAGCCTGAACTATATGTATTTTTACTGTAATCCCAACCAAAAAATAAGCTCCAAGAGAATAGGACCTTTGTTTTATTAACTGCTAAATTATCATTGTTGGAACACAGTCGGTGCTTAAAAATATTAACTAAATAGATCTAACACCAATTTGGTAGGATTCTATTACCTTTGCTCTACCTAACCACCATATTCATTTTTCCTGCCATGAAAATACATTTTGAAACATTAGTTACTTCTCTTATTTGCCCTAAAGAGGTGATCTATACAACTGACAGAGAGGTAACTGGAATGGAGACTCAGCCAACTTTAGCAAGGTAAGGATTGTGCAAGAGATCCCTCTAGGGCTTCCCTAGTGGCGCAGTGGTTAGGAGTCCGCCTGCCAATGCAGGGGACACTGGCTCGTGCCCCTGTCCGGGAGAATCCCACATGCCACGGAGTGGCTGGGCCCATGAGCCATGGCTGCTGAGCCTGCGCGTCCGGAGCCTGTGCTTCGCAACGGGAGAGGCCACAGCAGTGAGAGGCCCACGTACCACAAAAAAAAAAAAAAAAAAAGAGATCCCTCTATAACCTCTGTCAAATGCATAGTTCTGGACACAAAGTAGACAGTAAGTGAACATGTGTTAAATGATTGATAATCACATTCCATTTATATCATTTTACTTTATTTTGCCACTAATACCACTATTAACAATAATTATTATTGATATTTCCTGACAATCTACTATGACAGAATTCACTAAATTTCCCTCAATTATCATTTTATTCTTTATTTTAGTTATAAAACCCCCAAGTTTTGGCTGTACATATGACCACTCAGCTTGAATTTATATTTCTTAGTCTTTCTTGCTGATATTGTGGACATGTGCCTGAATTTTGACCAAAGAGATACAAGAGGAATCTAAGTGCTCACATTCTGGGTCATTTTTTAAAAGCCATTGCTTATCTTCTGGTACTCCTTCTCCTCTTCTCATGGACTGGATCCTGGAATTAATTGTAGGGCTGGATATTTTCTGTTTGCCCCTCTAGAGCCACCACTCATTTTTTTCTGTGCCCTGGGAAATTGGTTCTTATGGATTCCCAGGTGCTCTGATTCCCAGTTGGGTTTGGTCAACGGAAGGCTAGTTGGTGGGAGGAGAAATTTTTTTTTTTTTTTTTTTTTTACGGTACACGGGCCTCTCACTGTTGTGGCCTCTCCCGTTGTGGAGCACAGGCTCCGGACATGCAGGCTCAGTGGCCATGGCTCACGGGCCCAGCAGCTCCGTGGCATGTGGGATCTTCCCGGACCAGGGCACGAACCTGCATCCCCTGCATCGGCAGGCGGACTCCCAACCACTGCGCCACCAGGGAAGCCTGGGAGGAGAAATTTATTCTTTTGTCTCTCTCTCTGTCCAGATGTTGTGTGCTTTTCCTCAAGACCACTCCTATGAGGCGGTCCATAGGACCACCTTCACCTGTGGTTATCCTTTCTGCATTTTAGAAGTAGTTCTCTCATTTCCTCTTCAGGTCTAGGCATGATGATAGCTCCTTTATCTTTGAGTTCATTTAAACCTACTTATACCTTTGTAACTAGTCCCTTTATTAAACTCTTCTCATTTTTAGCTTGAGTGTAATGTCTTCCCCCACCCCCACCTGCAACATTACTTTTTGAGACCTGGATTGATATAGTAAACAGTACAAAGAGTTGTATCAGGAAACAAACCCTTAAGTAAGTATGTTTATTGGCAAGGTTTGGTCATATATATGGCATCTTCCTTGCTGGGAAAAAAAGGATACAGATAAAAGCATCTACGGATAAGGTAGCTATGGCGCTTTAGTCGCTCAGGAGATCCCAGTAAATATAAGAATTGTTGGGTAAGCTGGTTCCTTCTGTTGTCTCTTAAAATGATACGTAGGAAAAAAACACCAAAATGATGACATTGGATGTTTAACTCATACTATGGATGCAAAGTTAGCAAATCTTTGTGGGGAAGATAAGACTGAGAGTCAGACCCAGAGGCTGATTTCATAGGCTGCAGAATTGTAGCACCAATTAAATGTTCATTCCTACCAGGTAAGGTGATGCTAAGGTAAGGGGAGTGATGGGGAAAGATTGAAACCCTGATATTGGGTATTTGACACTTGAAGCTAAGAAGCTGAACTCTCAATTATTTAGAATCTCCTTTTCTGTTGCAAGTAGTCTCCTCTTTGTCTGAGGGAACTAGATTTTTCCTACCTGAAAAATATTTAAATTGCTGTATATTGGGCAGTTGCCTTCTAAGAGGATTCTCTCCAGCACCCACCCTGATAACTCCTCATTTTCCTCCAAGCTCATAATAAGTTATTTTCTAGCCTATTGTCAATATAAAAGCATAAGACTTGGCAGAAAATAGCCTATATACTGGAAGAGTTACATGACATTGTCAAAGCTGATCAACAAGAACCTGCCAATCATAATGAAATTGTGTTCTGAAGGTGTTAGAAAAGGCATACAAAATATAAGACCTATCAACCTGAATTTATTGACACGGGCACATTTACTCAGTGTTCTGGATTTAAGATGTTGGCTTGAGCCCTGGGGAGTGGCACTTATATTCTGTGAGGGGGCTAATTGCTTCACCTAAAGTCAATGAGGATGAAATACCAGCCCTGTTCTGACATATTCTAGAGGAAGGAGGACACAGGCTCAAGCATGAGAATATTGAAGTGGATCTATTATGTATAAGGTCTTAAGTTAGTCTTAAGCCAAATCCACTGGAATGGTTTAATCCAGGAGGGCATTCTCTTTGTCACAGCAGTAAAATATGCCTTAGTGATAGAGGCACCAGTATCTTTGAGAGATTTAGGGTAGCTCTTCTCTCTAGGCTAGAAATGAAAAAGAGGAATACCACAACTAATTTAGGTTCTTGATCCAAATGAGAAGAATGAGATCATAGTAGGTAGAGGTCATCTTATGTCACTTAAAATCAGAGAAAAGCTGGTCACAGGTATAGAATAGTAGCAATTAGTAACAAGGGTGGCATAAAATTTAATGTGTTGATTGACTAGGTCTTTTTAATAGCTAAACCATCCCGAATTTCCTATGAATAAAATTGATAAGCAAATCAATAAAGGCAAGACCAGTGGATACTGAAGAAATTAAAGCTTTGTGTTATTCAGTCTTATAAAGAATCCAGTCCAGCCACGGTACTGCCAGAAGGCAACCAGAAGGTGGAAAGAGGAGAGGGGCCAGTAGCAGTTACAATTTATGTTAGTTCACTGTTCATGTTCCCTTCTTTTTCTCATATGATAAGTGCAGATAGTAACTGAAGTTAGTTGTCAGATCAGAGTGTGATTAAATGGATATCGCTCTGTGCTTATACAATAGCTGATGGGACTTAGTATGTTGTCTGTTTGGGGAACATATATTTTTTCTTCAGGATAAATGACGAAAAATGGTTTCTGATGGAAAAAAGTAATGAACTGTGCATGCTATTTTTTTCTTCTTGCCCCTTTGTTACACTGTGTGCTCTGGGAGGCTGATGTTATGAACAGCATCCATAGGCTCACTTGTCCTCAGGATCAGGGTTTGGAATGTGTCTTCCAGGGCTGATCAGAGGGTGAGAAGAGAACAGGGTCAGGTATTTATTCCCCTGCTTCTGCCCATTCCAGGACTGCTGTATGTTGCTGCTACATTCCACTGAAAATCACAGGTCTTGTTGGATGGCTCTCTCCCACAGATTCTGGTAATTTCTCCCTCTTCTTGTCCCTTCAAGCAAGATGACAGAGGCGGTGCTGTGGTCTTCTCTTATCTGTTACACCAAACCTTTTTGGTTCCTTTCCCCCTGTCCTGCTGTTGTAAATCGTCCCTTTATTACACTCACTTCAAATAGGCCAATGGACTGTGTCACGTGTTTCTTGCTGGGACTCTGGTTGACATACTGTGAGAGTCAGCTTTGAACATGCAGTCAACACAACAACTGAGAGGGCAGCAAAGCATCAAGATCAAAGGAACCTGGGTCTGTCCTTGAATTTCCTGCTGAGCTGAGCTGCCTACTCTCCCTGGACCCCTGCTCTCTAGACTGTCATGAAATAGAAATATGTTGTCTTAGATTCCATATATATGTGTTAGCATATGGTATTTGTTTTTCTCTTTCTGACTTACTTCACTCTGTATGACAGACTCTAGGTCCATCCACCTCACTACAAATAACTCAATTTCGTTTCTTTTTATGGCTGAATAAAAATTGGCACATTGTATATATGTGCCACATCTTCTTTATCTATTCATCCGATGATGGACACTTAGGTTGCTTCCATGTCCTGGCTATTGTAAATAGAGCTGCAATGAACATTTTGGTACATGACTCTTTTTGAATTCTGGTTTGCTCAGGGTATATGCCCAGTAGTGGGATTGCTGGGTTGTATGGTAGTTCTATTTGTAGTTTTTTAAGGAACCTCCATACTCTTCTCCATAGTGGCTCTATCAATTTACATTCCCACCAACAGTGCAAGAGTGTTCCCTTTTCTCCACACCCTCTCCAGCATTTATTGTTTCTAGATTTTTTGATGATGGCCATTCTGACCAGTGTGAGATGATATCTCATTGTAGTTTTGATTTGCATTTCTCTAATGATTAATGATGTTGAGCATTCTTTCACGTGTTTGTTGGCAATCTGTATATCTTGTTTAGAGAAATGTCTATTTAGGTCTTCTGCCCATTTTTGGATTGGGTTGTTTGTTTTTTTGTTATTGAGCTGCATGAGCGGCTTGTAAATTTTGGAGATTAATTCTTTGTCCGTTGCTTCATTTGCAAATATTTTCTCCCATTCTGAGGGTTGTCTTTTGGTCTCATTTATGGTTTCCTTTGCTGTGCAAAAGCTTTTTAAGTTTCATTAGGTCTCATTTGTTTATTTTTGTTTTTATTTCCATTTCTCTAGGAGGTGGGTCAAAAAGGATCTTGCTGTGATTTACGTCAGAGTGTTCTGCCTATGTTTTCCTCTAAGAGTTTGATAGTTTCTGGCCTTACATTTAGGTCTTTAATCCATTTTGAGCTTATTTTTGTGTATGGTGTTAGGGAGTGTTCTAACCTCATACTTCTACATGTACCTGTCCAGTTTTCCCAGTACCACTTATTGAAGAGGCTGTCTTTTCTCCACTGTATATTCTTGCCTCCTTTATCAAAGATAAGGTGACCATATGTGCGTGGGTTTATCTCCGGGCTTTCTATCCTGTTCCATTGATCTATATTTCTGTTTTTGTGCCAGTACCATACTGTCTTGATTACTGTAGCTTTCTGAAGTCAGGGAGCCTGATTCCTCCAGCTCCATTTTTTGTTCTCAAGATGGCTTTGGCTATTCGGGGTCTTTTGTGTTTCCATACAAATTGTGAAATTTTTTGTTCTAGTTCTGTGAAAAATGACAGTGGTAGTTTGATAGGGATTGCACTGAATCTGTAGATCGCTTTGGGTAGTAGAGTCTATGCTAACACATACATATGGAATCTAAGGGGAAAAAAGGTCCTGAAGAACCTAGGGGTAAGACGGGAATAAAGACACAGACCTACTAGAGAATGGACTTGAGGATATGGGGAGGGGGAGGGGTAAGTTCTGACAAAGTGAGAGAGTGGCATGGTCATATACACACTACCAAACATAAAATAGATAGCTAGTGGGAAGCAGCCGCATAGCACAGGGAGATCAGCTCGGTGGTTTGTGACCACCTAGAGGGGTGGGATAGGGAGGGTGGGAGGAAGGGAGACTCAAGAGGGAGGAGATATGGGAACATATGTATATGTATAACTGATTCACTTTGTTATAAAGCAGAAACTAACACACCATTGTAAAGCAATTATACTCCAATAAAGATGTGAAAAAAAAAAGAAATACGTTGTCATCTGTTTGAAGCACTGCATTTTTTATATCTTTGTCATGACGGCATAGCCTGTGCTCTAATTAATAGACCTACTGCATGCTCAGCACTGAACCAAGGGATTAACACAGAATTGCTCATGTAATTTTTCTGAAACTCCTAAGAGGTTACCATTATTAATCACATTTTATAAAGGAGAAAATTGAGCTTCACAAGCACTGAGTAATTTGTCCAAGTTCACAGAGCTAAGGGACAGATTTGGGAATTGACCTGAAATCTATCTTATTCCAAATGTGTAATCTTCCTACTGTAGTTCACCATCTCCTTAAATATGTTTGCTTTGCCCCCTCCAGTTTCCAGGCCCTGTAGCTTCTTTAGAACTTACCTAATCTACAGTGTTCTCTCATCTTCCCCCAATCTGGGGAATGCTGTGCTCAGACAGAACGTTCTGCAAGCATAGGATCTAAGAAATAATCATTAAGCTTGCCCCCCACCCCACGATTAATCTATCAATGTTTTGTGTAATACTGATCAAAAATAAAAGGATGGGCTTCCCTGGTGGCACAGTGGTTGAGAGTCCGCCTGCCAATGCAGGGGACACGGGTTCGAGCCCTGGTCCGGGAAGATCCCACATGCCGCGGAGCATCTGGGCCCGTGAGCCACAACTACTGAGCCTGCGTGTCTGGAGCCTGTGCTCTGCAACAGGAGAGGCGGCGATAGTGCGAGGCCCGCGCACCGCGATGAAGAGTGGCCCCCGCTTGCCACAACTAGAGAAAGCCCTCGCACGGAAACGAAGACCCAACACAGCCATAAATAAATTAATTTTTTAAAAAAATAGAAAGGGTATTTGAGGTCCTCATGAAATGTATTTGGTCGTCTATAAAGCAGAGTCCATAGTGATAACACAAGCTGCAACTAGATAAAGACACTTATCAAGGATCCACATCTTTTACCTGAACAAATGTGGAAGAATAAAAAAAATGAGATTCTTTGACAAAGGCTTTTAAGCTGCCAGAAAGACCCTAATCCTTGAAATATTTGACAGGAAAAAGATGGATGCTGGTAAAATTACTTGCTTTACATTACAAGGGCAACATTATCACATGCTTTTCAATAAGCACAGGCTCAGGTCACTGAAAAGTCTCATAAACGCAAAATTATAAAGCTTCAATTCAACTTTTCATGTTCTCTCGCCTCTTATTCTCTGTCCTTTTCTTTTCCACATCCTGTTATCAAGTGTATTTCAAAAGTATCTCCAGATACTGCACATGGTCCTGGAACCACTGAGAATATTGATATAGTGACACCTTTAGGATCTGTGGAGCTGTCATGTCAAATCTGGTGAGTGGAGATGCAAGCATGAACGCAGCTACACTTTTTAGCAATTATATAAAAATAGTTAAGCTAGACTTAGAAATAATTAACCAGGTTCTACCCTTATGCTTTCTATGGCATCCCACTGGAAGTGTTTGAGAGATGTTTGAAGACAGGAATGTGGCTTATAGAATAGAAGCCTCAGGGGTTTCAAAATTCAGGGAACTACCAGGAGACCATAGATCTGTTGAATGTAAGACATTATTCTTATACCTCAATTTATACTTTATTTATTGAAATAATACATTTTAGAAACTCCACCTGTCTGTAGACTACATTATGAGAATGGGCACTGGATTTTATTAGAAAGGCTAGATTCTAACCCCAGCTCGATCGCACATGGATTTTGTGACTTCTACTGATAGCATTCTTCATAGCCAAAAAGGGAAATAGTTCTTGTTCAATAATCACTGCAACAGACTATTCTGCTTATTGACACGTGATTTGTAAGGGAAAAGTTGAAGGAAAGTGCATAAACTTCAAATGTATGCTACTAAAGTTTCTTTTCTAAATTTGTGTTAAGTTTCCACCCTTGTGATTTAGTTTTTGTGATTCGGAAGTATCTTTGATTTTCTTTGATCGGGATTTATTTTCAGCTTTGTGGAGGTATGACTGACACATAAAAATTGTATGTATTTAGGTTGTATGACATGATTTTTTAAGGTATACAATGTGATGATTTAACATACATATACATTGTGAAACTGCTCACCACAGTCAAGTCCATTAACACATTCATCACCTCACACAGTTACCATTTGTGTGTGTGTGCATGTGTGCATGTGTGTGTGTCTGTGTGTGAGATAAGAACCAATTTTAAAGTATCAAAACTGCTACCTCTCTTCACTCTCAGTTTTCCTCCTGTTCCCTTCCTCAGGTGGCAAGAATTATGTGGGACAGTGGAGTTTATATGACTCTAAGTTTTCCATTAAACAGTTAGTGATTTTCTTTTACCACAATTTAGGAAGCAAGATGATTCTCCTTTTGGATTTTCTGCTTTTCAGGAAGTTTCATTCTTCCCTCAGGGCTTACAGAGCCATCTTTTAAACTTCAGAAGTCTTAACTTCAGTGCAAAGATTAAAAAGAAGGATGGAATGTCAGAGCTTCTCAAAATAAACAACATTCTTCCAACTGTGAAGACTGTCTTAATCCAAGATAAAACAGCCAAAGATGGAATAAATAACTTTACATTTATTAAAACTATAGAAACATATTGGTTATAAACTACAGCCTATAATGTAGCCCCTTTTAAGGTAAAACTATATACTTAGATAGTCTTTATTTAGTATTTCACCAGCATTGTATTATGTATTCAAAGGCTATACTCAGAGGGATGCTTGTTATTCCCATTTTAAAATAAATCTGAAATTTCTTCAGCATTTTCATCGTATATGTTCTTATCCCTAAAATGAATACCTCAAAAAGATCAAACAGAAGCAGTGAAGGACCACTGATAGTCTTGAATTAATTCTCTTATGAGGGAAATAAAAAGATACTATTTTAGTTTCCCAAGACATTGGATATTTCTTTTTTGTTTAAAATTATGTATCTGTTAGACTTGGTGTTACCCCTGAAGTAATTCCAAGTAATGACTTTTCTGTTGCTTTTGTTTTGGAGATAACCTGTATTTGAAGGGCTCTGTTGCCAGGGGGACCCCTTCCAGGGCCTGAGAATGAGCTCTTGTTAACACTCCCTTTGGGGAAATCAGGAGAACGTCGACGGGGTCTTCCATCCCAGCCTCTGCCAAAAGGACACTGAAGAGGCATTTATCAGGGTCTCTGAGCTTATATTTTCTCCTTTTCTTGGGGTCTTGGTAGAGGGCCATGAAGGCTTGAACATAGGGAATCTCATCTTCCTTGCCCTCATGTTTACAATATAAACCAAGCTGCAAAATGGTGCTAAGTCCTAATGACCCCGAGGGGGGCCATTTTTCCCCATCCCCCCAAGGGGTACAAAGGCCAGTCCTGAGTGCAATATCTGATAAGTTCCTTCCTTTTCAATCTGTCCAGCTGGCACCCCTTCCAGTGAATCAAAAGACAACCCAGTGGTGTGTCCAAAGGGAAACTAGGCTTGTTTCCCATTGGAACCGGCGGTATAGTCTGTGTCCTATTATCAGGGGACCAGTGCCGGGGTGGATGCTCCTACTTGTGATTCTGGAGAGGTTGTAAGCTCTCTGCCGGTCCCAGAGTGCCTGATTGTATATGCGCCAAAGAAAAAGCTCAGTATAAGCACAATCAGAGGGGCCGTAGGGCTGGTTCCAACAGGTGAGTTCACTCCTAGACAGACGTCTAAGGTTTTAATTTTCACCCAAGACCAGGTCCACCTGTATCGAACCCCGCCAGCCACTTCCACCCGGACGCACTGGGTCAAATGGAAAACTCAATGGCTGAATTCACAGAAACAGGGAGCTTGACTGAGGTTTTCTATCGCCGGATTATGCCCCCAGGAACAGAATGCACAATGAACGGGGAGGAAAGATTTCAGTCTCTCAGGAAACCTCCTACGAAGACTCAGAACTTCAGATCCAAGTACTGACAGGCAGAGTAAATGGAACACCCTCGGGTTTTCAAAGATTTCAAAGGGAGAAAAGGGGGCCAGGTTGAAAGGAGAGGGGAAGGAGAAAGGACAAAAGGGGTGGCCTTATAGGCAGCCCCCGCCACCTGCAGACACCCAGGCGTTACAGGACTCTTCTCTAGGGTTACTGGCAGGGAGGATGGGAACTCGGTCCCCACAGAAATCAGCTGTCCCCAGTTCTCCGCCAACGGGAGGTGATCAGGCTTCAGGCCCCAGATAACAGACCCTTCAACCAGACTCCTGTGTCTGGGAACAGGATGGAAGGAAGGAGGGAGGGTAGGAAAGAGGTTGGGGGTGAAAAGAGGAAAGGGAGAAGGAGGGGACAAGAGGTCAGCAAAGTCTCTTGTTCCTTACCCGGTCAGGGCGCTCGGGTCGGTTGTCCGTGTCAGGAGGAGACCGGGGACAAAAGGGCCCGGGTAGCGGCCGCTGGGTCTGGTCCGCCGGCAAGTGAGCAGGTCCCTGAGCACCCAGAGGTCGGGATGTCAGTCGTGGAGTAGGGGTCCTCCCTGGGGTGTCAAAAATGTTGGCGGACAACCCCTTCCAGAGCCCGAGAGTACGCTCATGTCTTACGTGGGAAATGAACTGTCCGAGCAGACATACGTGACGAGAAAGCAAAAGACTTGATTGGAAGGGGCACCGGAGCCGAGAGCAGCCGGGTAAGGGACTCCAGGAGAAACGCTCTGCCTCGTAGCTCCGTCTCAGGTGCTATGGAGGCGGGGTTAGTTTCCCGGCTGTCTCTGGCCGGTCATCTTCCTCGTCCCACGTTTCGTTCCGCTCAGGGCTCTTCCTGGTGGCGTGCGCATCTCTCAGCCAAGATGGATTCCACAGCAAGGGTTTCTGGGAGATTGTCTGGCTTCTCCTCCTTCTTTCTGGCCCCTCCTCCCTCTTTCTCGCCCCTCCCGAATTTTCGGTCGGTTTTGTGGCAGCTTGTTAGTTCCGTGTTCCTTATCGGGAGCTCCTGATGTGAGACAACTTAGGTAAGTGGTTAATTTTCATGCCTGTCCGGGACGGGCTGTTTCTGTCAATGGTCCCCTAACGGCACTGACCTGAGAATCAAGAGACTAGTTATTGGTATTTTACAAACTGTTATGAGTATTCATAGTGCCTCCAAAAAATAAGCAAGTAACTTTTTAAAAAAAATTTCTCCACCACAGGTAATATCATAAATGAAATGAAAATATAATTCTAACAGCAGGTATGGTTAAGAAACCCATGGCAGATCATCTCAAAATATAAATACAAAATTAAATTGTTTTAGTGTGTTTCATCTAAATGAAGGACATTTTCAGAATTAATAACTTTTTGTTTTAAAATGTGAAAGGTTTTTACCCATTTCGACTGAACAAAGACATGAACAAATCATCCAACATTATATCCATAAGTTATATATTATATTGAATATTAGTACACTTCTAACACACTCATTATAAATTTTCTTGGCATTCTAGCATCAATCACGAGATATACCTTAAAATAAATGCAGTTTAATAATTTTTGCCAAGCTTGTTGAGAACACGTAGATGTGGTATTAATTATATATTAATAACTAGATGAAATTCATGGCTTAAACAACAGTATTTATTCCCTCGTAATTTCTGTGGGTCAGGAATTTGTGCTTAACTGGGTGCTCTGGTTCTCTTTTGTGACTGCAGTCAAAATGTCAGCTCGTGTTGTAGGCAAGTCAAGTCTTGACTAGGAAAGGACCTGCGTCCAAGCTTACTCAGGTAGACAGGATTCTGTTCCTTGTGTGCTGGTGAGTTCAGGACTTCAGTTCCTTGCTGGCTGTGGGCTGGAGTCCTTCCTCAGTTCATTGCCACATGGGCCTCTCCACAGGGGCAGCTCAAAACATGACAGCTGGCTTCATCAAATCAGGCAAACAAGAAGCACCAGAGAGCATATGCAAGTGAGATGGAAGTCCCAATCTATTGTTACCTAATCTCAAAAGTGGCATCCCATCACTTTTGCCATATTCTGTTTGTTAGAAACAGGTCACTAGGTCCAGCTCACATTCAAGAGGAGGAAGTTACACAAAGATGTGAGTACCAGGCAGAGAATTCAGTAGCTGCTGACGACACAGAAGTTATGATGCTTGAGCAGGTTTTTCATGGGTTGTAAATTTAAAATCACAACACACTTTGGGCCTACATTATACCAATCTTTTTGACAGAAATAAAACTTAGTTAAATAATTGAGATGTTGCCAAATTAGCTGAACCATAACCCGGTGAAAACTTTTAACAAATTGACTGTTTCTCCTTTTACTATGGGATAGTTTGTAATTACCTTCAAACATAGTGACGGGTGAACAGTAAGGTAGGGCAGGATTACTAAATTCCTGTCTGAAATAAAAGCTATACAATTGCAAGTGCCTCAGGTTGGAGGCACCTGATTGAGGAAGACATTCACCCAGCCAATGCCTGTATTCTTTTTTTTTTTTTAATTAATCAATTCATTTACTTATTTATTTTTGCCTGCGTTGGGTTTTCGTTGCTGTGTGTGGGCTTTCTCTAGTTGCAACGAGCGGGGGCTACTCTTTTGCAGTGCGCAGACTTCTCATTGCAGTGGCTTCTCTTGTTGCGGAGCATGGGCTCTAGGCACGCAGGCTTCAGTGGTTGTGGCACGGGCTCAGTAGTTGTGTCTTGCGAGCTCTAGAGTGCAGGCTCAGTAGTTGTGGCGCACGGGCTTAGTTGCTCCACAGCATGTGGGATCTTCCTAGACCAGGGCTCGAACCCATGTCCCCTGCATTGGCAGGCAGATTCTTAACCACTGTGCCACCAGGGAAGTCCCCTGTATTCTTTGATAATACTCACTTGATATATCTAGGACGAGTCTTTTTTGTTGTTCCTAGGTTATATATTGAGAGGATAATTTTCTTATTTGCCTCCTTTATGTAAATGTATAAGGAATTGAACTTGTCATTCAACTCCTAGGTAGGAATCATTGCTGTAATAAATTTGAACTGATCATTCAACTAAGATTTATTGGTTCCTTTATAATTGCTATATATCACACGAGATGTTAAATTTTACATACTCTATGTTAACATCATACAATATCATATATCATTATATATATAATGACCTATACATTTGTAGTCCATTGTCATCAATAATATTTTTGTGGTAATTCATTCATTTTTGGCCTATAAGTGGGATAATTAACATATTAAATAGTAAATCCCTTTATTTACCTATCTTGATCTTATTTCTTTTGCTACTAGTTTCCTTTAAATGAATTCCAAATCTATTTTACCCAAATTTGCTCAATGATTTATGTGTTGATGCTAAGTAAGTTTACTTTTTTTCCTACTCTGAATTATTTAATTAGTTAAAAAATTAATTGTGGAGAAGTCAGTGAGGCTAACATTAAACATTAACATTAAACATTAGTAACATTTAGGGTTACTGACTATAAAAGGAAAAGTTAGCTGGTGAACGATGATTTAAATTGCTTGCTTACGCAGCGCTCGTACACTTCCTGTCGGAATAACATGTGATGTTAGAAGACTGCACAAAAACTCTAATGTATGGCTTGGTGACTTTAGTTAATAATACTGTATTGCATACTTGCAGTTTGCTAAGAGAATAGATCTTGTGTTCTCACCACCCGCCGCAAGTACACATACAAAGGTAACTATGTGAGGTGATGAATGTGTAAATCAGCTTGATTGTGGCAAGCATTTCTCAGTGTATACGTATATAAAATCAAATTGTACACCTTAAATATATACATTTTTTGTCAATTATACCTTAATAAAGCTAGTGGAAGAAAAAACTCAGACTCTCAAGTAAGTGCCTACATACTTATGAATCAGTAATGTTTTTATTATATTTTAAGTTATTTTGCTAACATTGTCCTGAAAAATAAAAGGAACCATATTAGTTTCTTATTTCCCATTTTTTTAGACCTTACATTTACTTAAAATGACATGATTTTTAACAAATTCTGTAATAACATTATAAATTAATTAAATAATTTTGGTCAAATAAAAAATAAAATCAGGATATTGCCAGAACAGAAAAGATTTCAGTAGAATAATAATTTCTCACTGGAAAAATTTCCCCAACCCTGACACATTTCTCAAGGCTTCTTAGGTTCTGATTTTGTACTTAATGTTCTAGTACTGTCACTTTTTTGTCTGTACACATGTAAGGTGGAAAATGACAGCCTTGGTTTTCAGTACGCCAGGTATATTCCACTTGTAGTCAAGTGTATTAAGTTCCCACTGAGAGAAGAACACTATTTTAGGTAGTCAGTCTTCTTATTCATAAAGTTAAAGAAAAATTTTTTTCTAAGAAGCTCATGTAGATCTTAAAAATAGAAATAAAATTTTGTATATATATTCAGGTCTGAAAATATTATTTCCATTTTATAAAAAAGTCTGTAATTCTGAGGTTGAACGATTGTATAGTTAACAAAAAATTAAGGTACTAACTTTAACTATATATATATATATAAACTGTTTAAATGTGCTTAAGTTACAAAAACATGAGAACTTTGAGCAATGATGCAATAGCTTACTGTAAGATTTATATTTAACAATCTATAGAAGTGAATTGAGAGTGAAGTTTGAATAAACTTTTGGTAATGTCGACAGAGGGATGTTCACAGACAGACTCCTTTGCAAATAATAATTATTAAAAATGGCTAAGTATTGTTTAATGCATCAAAAAGCAGAAATAAGAAAGTAGAAAGTTTGTTTAAGAAAAAAAAAACCTGCATTGGAAGGGACAAGAATCTAGATTTGAAATTTTCTGACCTAAGTGTGCTATTTAGTACCCACGGCTTTAGAGGTGAAAAACTGAAGCAGAAACCTATAGCCTTGTAGTTTAATTTGAAAAAAAAGAAAAACAAAAACTGAGCTCAAGGCTGGTAGATCAGCTGAAAATAGAGAGGGATTTTTTCTTTTCCTGGTAGCCAGAGGACTACAGAAGTAAGACTCAGAGTGTAAATATGAAATTCTGCCCATATCATTGGCTGAAGCTAATCTATGCATGTGCAGGAAAAATGATAGGGAGTCTGGTGAAGTAGACAGAAACTGGAATATAATCGATTATTGAAAAATGGAGCTGCACCCGGCAAGATTTGTAAATTTTCTGCTTAATAGAGTGCAGCTTAGCAGAGAGTTAAAGTCTTATATGCTTGAATTGTCAGAGGATATAGTGCAAGGCCAGCAAAGCAGCTGGAAATTAATTGGACATTCCTAGAAGGAGAGAAAACAAAGAGAGAGCAGTCTCACATGTCTGAATATAATCTCTGCTCCAACCCTTGGCTGACCACCAAATTAAACAAGGCCCAGGCTAAAAATACAAGAGCAGGAAGACATTAGAAGTAAGAGGAGGTATTAGATACTGAATCCCACTGGAGAGACAGAGGTTTTAGATAGCATCTAGGTGAGTTAACTGCTACTAGAATAAGAAAGCATCAATGAATAATACAAGAATAATGTAGAATAATACACGAAATTTACAGTCACAACAAATTATTATCAACAGTGTCCATTGTTCTTCCAAGAACTCCTAGACATGCAAATAAAGAGGAACATGTAGAACCAGTTTCGGGTTGGTTAGACAAGCTGCTTGATTTACAAGGCTACCGTTACATGCTTTTATATTCCCTATGTACTGAAACTGGAGCGGTGGGTCCAGAACTAGGTCTTGGGTGAGGTTAACTTAACATTTATGAATGTAAAAAACAAAAAATAATTTTGACAGGTGATGCCCCAGCGGAAGCTGCTCAAGGGAATATTCTTATTCCAGTCAGGCAAATCAGACTTGAGGGTTGTATTAAGAAGGAAGAAAAATAGGGAAGAAATTGGAATTGAGATTCTACTCTAAGCAAAGTTAAAAGCTTTCATTTATCTGTGGGATTGAAAATGGGGAGTGGTGATAGCAATGGTAAATAATATTAGAGAATTTATATAAATAGCATTTAATGGTGCATATGATAATATTTTAGAAAGCTTTGGATGATCAGTATGGTTTGGAAGACAAGAGATTTTTAACTTTGGCTATATTACAAGTGTTCTTTCTGTAAAATAATGAGATGTATAAAATGTCACTGCGTTTTTCCTTGGAGCATGGACAGTAGCTAGGCCTTAGACACAAACTGCTTACTCTTCAGTGCTTTGATTAAAGAAAATTATAACTGGATGTCCTCACTGCCAAACGTTTCTGCCTGAGACCAGGATGAAGAGTGATGGGGTCAGGTCAGTTGCCCCTCAGAAGCAGTTATCAGATCTTGCCAGTGGAGCTCTTTGGCTGCCCCTTCCAAAACTGCAGGATCTCAGATGCACAAACAATCAAAACAACAGAGAAAACCTCACCCACAGGGAAATTAGAAATCAATACAGGTTGATTAAGTTATCCTGTGGAAACCTTCTTTTACCATGGAGAAAACACCTGGACACAGTTCAGCACTGATGTGCTTCCCACCCTTAGCCATTCTGTCTAGAAGTTGGGGTAAACTTCCATGGCCATTTAACTTTGGTTAACCTGTGTGTCCTGCTTTGTCCAATGGGATGTGAGTGATGGTGATGTATATATATGTCTTAGCAGAAGCTTGATATTTTCCCAAGGTTTAGAAGCTCTGTGGGTCTTGTTTCCTCCTCCTTCTAATCCCTATCTCAGCTTTTTTTCTACCATGAGAATGACCACAGCTGCCCACAGCCCCATATAAATGGAGCAAGACTTAAATGTTTGTTGAGGCAAGCCTTAAGATTTGAGGACTCTTTGTTGCCGCCATAAAGGTTCAGGACAGCATGGTTCTTGCTGGATCTCCTTCACATTGTGTCATATTTTCATTTCACTGTTCTTGCAAAGTTCGATTATTTGGATCTTGAGAAAGAGAAAAGAAAGCATAGAAAAATTTTGAAAACATACTCCAAGTTCTAAGGGAAATAAGGAGAAATAGACTTGGAAGCATTAAATCACTCACAGCAAAATTGTATTCGGGTAGAAATTGGCAGACATCTTTGCAATTACTCTGCTACATCAGGTAAGGTCACATGTAAGGCAACCTGCTTTCTCTGTCCCTCTGATCCTCCCTGACCAGCACAGGTCCCAAATTAGTCCATCCCTGGCATCAATCAAAACTCCCACAAAGGGCTTCTGTCCTGAAGATCTGTTTCTAGGATCACTCTTTTTTTGTCTCAGTCTCTCTGTCTCCATCTCTCTTTCTCTTTCTATCTCTCTCTTCCCCTCCTTCCAACATTAAGACCTCAGAAAGCCCTCTTGCTGGTATGTCCTTCTCATTCCCTTACCGTATGTCTGAGCGACTCATAAAAGTGTGAATTACCTGTGATCACGGGCTCAAGTGCAATGCATTTTGACACTATTCTTTCAAAGGGGAGGGAGCAGCAACCGGCCTGACATAACAGGATGCTAGACTTCTTTTTCTCTCTTTCCCTTCACATCCTCCACCAGAACCTATTCCTATATCATGGGCCAAGGTATCATAGAGACCACCAGGAACATATGAGTGAAACAACCGGCTACCGCAATGGGAAGCCTGTGCACCACAACAAAGAGCAACCCACGTTCGCCACAACTAGAGAAAACTCATGCACAGCAACAAAGACCCAATGCAGCCAAAATTAAAGTAGATAAATTTATATATATATAAAGAGAAACCAGTGTCTTCTATTCTGAATGTGTTTGTGAGTGTGTGTATGTGTCTGTGTCTGTACAGGAGGTACTAAGGTGGTTATGGCACTAGAGTCAGACGACCTGAATTCAATTCTGGGCTCCATGATTCCCACCTGTCGGAGTGAGCATGTGTTATCCAATGTCCCTCTTTCATTCTCCTCATCTGAAACAAACTGAAAATAGTAATGTTATATAGACTGTTCAGATTTTGGGGGATTAAATAATTATCAATTCATGGAAAGCAGTTAAACAGAAACAAGTACAAGATAAACATTATATAGGTAGTATTATTTTAATAACTATGTTGAGAACTTTTTTTGTCTCTTGGAAAAGTTATCTGGGGTCATAGAATCACCATGCAGCTGGTACCAGCACAGTTAATACAGTCACATAATAGAGCCACCACTTATCAATATTTTGGGAGGACACAAAGTCACCCATAGAAAACCATGGAATGGGTACCATACTGTATTGCAGGGAAACATTGATCAGGTTGTTTAGGCTACATCTTTTCTAGCCAAAAATTATATTTATAGCATCCCCTTCAATTCAATTTACCAAGACAAAAATCTACCTGGAGTATTCAGTCAGTATCCTACTCAGTGTAAAGAAGATACATTTGGCTAGAGTATCCTCTGTTTGCAAAATATTTCTCAGGAACCTGCAGTAGTTGACCCTGATTCAAGACTTCAAGATCATAGCTATGTCATCATTAAAGACACAAGAAACAGTTATGAATCTTCCTGTCTACGTTATCATCCAGCCCACATTCCATATGGGGCTTATTAAAGACTGCGTCAAGTGCATTACTGATTTGGAAATATATCATTCTAAATGCTAATGTGGGTGCAGTAAGAAAGACATTTTCATATATTACTGGTGTAAATGAATATGGCTACAAACTTTGGAAAGTAATTTGGCAACATGAATCAAGGGTCTTAAATTATTCAGACTGCATAAATTCCATTTCTATAAATATATTCTAAGGAAATAACTGGAGCAATTAACAACTATGTTAATAACAATATTATTTACAAAAGCAAAAACAGGAAAATTCAATGGTCAATAGTAGGAGCTTGCGTGAATATGTTATGGTGTAATCATAGATAAAATATTTGCAGAAATAACAACTATAATAAAATAATGACATGGAAAATGTGTACGAAATAACGGTGCTTGAAAGAAACAGTCACAACCAGACAAGTATAAGGAGTCATTTTATATTTAAAATTATATATATATAGTTCACATTATACATTATCCAATACATAGAGAGGAAAAAATCTTGGGAAGGTATATAATAACATATTAAAAGTGGTTATGGGGGCTTCCCTGGTGGCGCAGTGGTTGAGAGTCTGCCTGCTAATGCAGGGGACACGGGTTCAAACTCTCGTCTGGGAGGATCCCACATGCCACGGAGCGGCTAGGCCCGTGAGCCACAACTACTGAGCCTGTGCGTCTAGGAGCCTGTGCTCCGCAACAAGAGAGGCCGCGGTAGTGAGAGGCCCACGCACTGCAATGAAGAGTGGCCCCTGCTTGCCACAACTAGAGAAAGCCCTCGCACCAGAAACGAAGACCCAACACAGCCAAAAATAAAAAAATAAAAAAATAAAAACTATACCAAAAAACAAAAAAGTGGTTATGTCCAAGTTTCTGAATTCTGAGTTATTTTCTTTTTTATATTTCTTTTCATTTTCTAAATTGTGGGGCATATAGTTCATTTCTTTTCAGAAAAATGTAAGATTTTAGAACTTTGCTGAAGTTTAAATATAAAAACTATTATAGTCAGTTGGACTGTCCGTTTACCAATAATATTAACTTGAAATTAGGTTAATCTTCAATACCTCATTCTAATTAAATTCCTTTTGATTCCTAGTAACCCTTTCATCTGTCTCTCAGTGCTTAACAACAATTCACTTGAAATAGATCACCCATTATTTTACATTAAGCTCATTGGTCTATGATTTGCAGCATCCCTCTCCAATAAAGACATATTTTCATGTCTTCTAACACCTTAATTTTCTCTTAAACAAGATCACTTCTTTTTTTTTAACATATCTCTTTTCTATTTTCTATAAATTATTGTTAGAAGCTCTATTACTATCGAAATAAATATCATGTGAAAGCTTCCAAAATTAGGAGAAAATATTTGCCTATTTTGCATTTTATTAGAGAATTTCTCAAGATTTCTGCATCAATCATTAGTTCTTATTCAAAATATAGTCCATCTGATATAATAAGACTTAAGAAGTCAGGCCACAAAACATTCCAAAAACATATATTATTGGATGATGCTAGGATTCTCATCACCACCACCACCATCCCCGCCAGAGTAAATTGGTCAAATCTGAGCAAATTGGTCATAGATAGACATAGATATAGATATATAGGTATAGGTGAATAGATATAGACATAAATATAGCTATAGATAACCTATAGATATAGATGCTCTAGTACATAGTACAAACAGCTGATGAAGAAAGTCAGGTGATGCTTAAGCACAGGCATTACTATAAGTTACTGGAATGTATTAGTTTGTCCAGAACATCCCCACTTCTTTTCAGGAAAATTCCCATCCCCTCTTCTATTTGAAATTGCAAAATCCATCCTCAGAGTTACCATGGGAATCTCAACAATATAGGGGCACTCAAGCTTTTGGACATAGTTGTCAAGGTTTTGAACATAGTTCAGGAGTGGGAAATTGACATGGGCTAACCCAATAACTGTCCTTCTCTGGGAAGGGCTAAGAAACAGGCTGAAAATACCATTCCATTAAAGTTCTCTGAGGACATGTATTAAAGGAGCTGTTTATGATGGCCATTTTTCTTCTTTCTGTGAACTTCAGACCACAGCAAGCAATAAATTTTTTTAAGTGTGAAATAAACAATAAAAAATATAAATTATAAAGATTGATAAAGAATAGTATGGAGAGACAGTACACCGGAAGAAAACAAAACAAAACAGAAAACTCTTAACAGAGTTTTGTTTCTAATTTCTGATCCCGGTGGAATTTCTGTCCATATCATCTGTGAGATATACCAATACACTTATAATAAACTCATGGTTAATTGACTCTTTTATTTTACTTAATTCAAGTTGGTTTTGGTTTCTATCACCTAAAAGTCTGCACTTAAAGATCAGTTCTGAAAAGTAGTAATACTGCAGCTGATTATAGAATACATTTTCTTTGAATAAAATTCTCTGTATCATTTCACAGAAGCTTGAGAAATGCCTCCACTTTTCATTAGTTCAAATTTTAAATGTTAAATTTAGTTTAAAGAAAAAATATGTTAATATACAAACAAGACATAACATTTGTGTGATACATACGTGCCAATTTATCATGAGTAAAGCAGTGTTCACAGCAACATTCTATATAACATCAAAAACTGGAAACAATCCAAATATCCATAAATAGCAAAGACAATGTTACGTGGACACAATGGAATATTATATAGCAATCCATACACAACCACAGCTATACACAACAATATGGGTGAATCTTTGCAAAATAAAATTAATTCAAAGAGTCTGAAAAGATTATATAGGACATGATGCACTTTTGAAAATTTTAAGAACAGCTAAAACATAAACTTACATGTTAGTAATAAATATGATAAAATGAAGCCCTATAAAGTAGTGGGATAAAGGATAATCATGAGATCTAGAAGAATGCTTAACTCTGGTTTAGGAAGGCAGAGTAGAAGGCATTTCTACTTTTGCTTGTCTATCTAGTTCCATTATTCATGACTGTGTGTCTGAAAAGGGTTTTTCAGTTTAGATGACCATAAAAGCCAACATTTTATTTAGCATAGATTGGATGATATTGAACATGAGCTGTGAATTGGTAATTTATGCACCAGAGACATGCTTGAGAATTACAAGCAAGGTGACCTGATGGTATTTCTGAATAATTGGCTCTCTCACTTCCTAGGAAATTTCACCTTTACTAGCGTGACACTTTCCACATTATAACTCGTCTAAAAGGGTCCACCAACAGTTTGCTAGTAGTTTGTCTCACATATTCTGAAAAATCATGTTATTAAAGAAAAAAAAGAAATGTATTTTTCATATATTCAAATTCTATTAAGAATGATCCTGACTAAACTACTTTCCTTTTGATTGTGATTATGACTATAAATAATATAATTTTATTCCATCCTTGGATTTGCTTTCTAGGTAGAAACTAAGGTTCTCTTTTAGACCACCAATTACCCCACACTGACAGTAAAACTTGATTAGAATGGCTGTGCATTACCAGGATGGATTCTGTTTCATGAGCGCTTTAAAAACAGGAAAATGTCCCATCTGACAAGTACAATTAAGCTCAGGTCTGTTATGTAACACATTTTTGTATTTTAGGAGCTTTCTAGTTCCCTTTTAACCCAGTAACTATATATTATCTTCGTTGTCAGTATCTTTGTGCAAATTAAAAATACTAACAATTTGAACATGACATTCATCTTGACAGCTGTATGTGTTCAATTTCCCTTTTCAAGTCATCAGTGATAATGCCATTAATTGCAAACATAGCCAAAATGAATACTCTCTAACTGCTTCCATACACAGATATTTTTGCAGGAGAAAACAATTACTGAAATTATGAGAATTTCATCCATTAGGACATTTAGACTGAAAATTCTATTAACTCTTAAAGGAACTTCTGACATAAGAAGTTTATGGTTGCATATTGTTAATCCAAAATATTGAACTCAAATACTGCAATTACTTAGAAAATGCCAAGGCTTAACCCTCTGAAATGAATCAATAAAAATGTGCCTTGGGTAGCATCAGAAGCAGTTTTCTGTCATCTCTCTTCACTGAAAAGTAACATTCTTTGGACAAGGAACTTGCAAGCACTTAGAATTGTGTATACACAATAAACTTATCTAGGTATATTTTTAAAGAAGCACTAAGTGGTAACATTTCCTCTACTACTTAAGTTCTAGACAAAACCATTTCTATAATATCAATTTCTCTGGCCTACCTTGAGAATTCATTAAAATCCTTCATTATTTTCCTATCTCTGCTTTCATACCTCATCAATCATCAGTCCTTTGATCCTACCCTCAGAATTTCACTCACGTGATTAACGATTTATTTTGCATTTTTGTAAAAATATTAATAGGAGGCCTCAGACACCTGGGTTCCCCAGGTGTGTCTCATGCCCAAACTCCCCTGGCAACCCCATAGAACTCCAGAGAACGCACAAGATCAAGCATCCTCTGGGAAGAGTTGTCAAGGCAGCTGCGCCTGGGTCTTAATTCTGCCATTTTCTGAGTAGTACCTGATGCTCCGTGCATCTCAGCCCATCCTTGCCCTGTCCCTCTATCAGGACCTGCACTTTACTACCTCATATACCCAGAGCCACCTACTACATCCTGTGGGGTCCAACTGCACCCTGTTTGTAATAATAAATGAATAAATAAATAAATAAAGATAAAATTTTATTTATCTTATGCCAACATGATTGAGTCTGTTTCCTAACTGGTTTCTGTGCTCCTAGATCTCCCCTCTGATTCAGAGAATATATATTTACTAGACAAATCTTTTAAAATTACTTTTTACTATGTCATCCATCAATGAAATTGTTTAGTAACCTCTAAACCTTTATAATGGTGCCCAAACTCCTCAACCTACCATTCAGGCTTCTTGATAGCTATCCAGAAAGCACTACACATCCATATTCCCAATAATTGTTCTTCGAGGAGACATCTCCTTCCTGTTAATTATCATTGTCTTTGTTAATCCAACCATTCCCCCGTGCCTTTGAATCATCTCTCTTTTGTAAACATTATCTAAATATTATCATTCCTTTTCTTTTCGCATTCACTTAAATATTTTCATTCCTTAAAATCAAACTGAAATCTCATACTTTCTACAGAGAATGACTAGATAATACTGTTCCAAAATGATCTCTCCTCAGATGAACTCATGAAAATCTTAGCACCTCAGCTACCCATGTGTACCCTATCATAAACAAACTTTGGTTTTAGTTGTTTAAACATTTACCTCAACACTCTTATTAGCCTGGAAATACTTGGAGAGATGAGGCTGAAATAATTTTCAATTCTTTATAATATTTTGCTTCCCTAATAAATATTAAAAGTAATAGTCTCTACTGGTATCAAGACAGTCTTCTAGGAGTTGCATTTACAATGAGGAACAAACTGATGTGGCTTCTTATCTCATTGAGCTTCTAGCAATATCTTGTTATATTAGGTATTTTTTGGTCTATGAAACAGATTTATTTGATTCTTACATGAATCTCAGGTCCTCTAAGTTCAAGGGCAGTGCTCAGACTTGAATTATTTTATAATAATATTCCAGTTGAGAATATCACATTCTGGTCCAATAACCTCAAATTCAAAAAAAATATATAATAAAGAAGTACATGTGTGAAATAATGGATATTTTTTACACATATTTCCTTTCATGTAGGAAATGTTTTCATTTGACACAAACTATGTACCTTTAAGGTATAAGCAAGCTAGTTTCTAGCTTGAGTTTTTCATTATTTTTAAATAATTAATGATAGAACAGTAAAGCAATAAAAGCTGTCAGATTTATGACAAGTTTCGGCTACTCATTGGTCACACAAAGCTATTCTGCTTTTCATATAATCAGAATTATGTGGAGGAGGGAATTTTTTGCAAGGTAAATTAAAGATAGTTATTGGCTATAGGTAGGCTTTCTTAAAAATAATAAATACAATCAATACCTGAGTGTAGCTAGGGACACATAAAACTCTAATCGAAGTCAGGAATCAGTTGTTACTTTTCCAATGGAAATGAACTCAATAATCTGGGAGGTTTCTTCCTTCTTTGGTTTCGATGATTGTGCTGCTAAGTCCCCAAAGCAACTGAATGTCAGAAACTGGTCAAGCAAATAAATGTAACA
The DNA here is from genome assembly GCF_964165515.1 of Mesoplodon bidens. Lineage (NCBI taxonomy): Eukaryota > Metazoa > Chordata > Mammalia > Artiodactyla > Ziphiidae > Mesoplodon > Mesoplodon bidens. Next base: position 78,849,717 of record NC_138169.1, on the reverse strand, counting down.
AAAGGAAACTAAGAGAAGAAAAAAAATGAGGGGTAGAAACGATTCTTAAATGATATGAATGAAAGAGAGAACATTTGAAGTATGTGTGTATTCTGTCACATGCTTCTTAACAATGGAATATAGTTTGAGATTCATAGCTTTTGCATTATGTAGTTTCTTTTTGAGATTACCAATATCAGTTAGATAGAAATTTATAAATGATTCAAATAAACATAATTTTAATTTTCAAGAACTAAAGGGGATTTTTCTAATTAAGAAGAAGCACAAGATGAGATCAGGATGATGCTTAACTTGAAGCACAATTTCAACTTTTGATTGACATTTGATTACGAACTGACGGAGAGATTTGTCCTCTCTGGTTTCAAAAATCAGGTCATGTCTTTTGTCCTTTTAAAAATTCTCCATTTTTTAAAATTATCATATTCTCAAAAGTCATGTAAAGTTTGTATTGTGTGAAGTATATGCATAATCAAATAGTACTCAATGTAAAATTTCTGATAGAAGTACTGCCAATAAAATGATGGATTGACAGCTATCACTGATATGACATGCTGCTAGATGAATATACATAATGTGTATGAATAAACATACATATGTAAAAGAGAATGTATATAGGTACATGTGAAGTATGTGAATGTAATCTATAGCTTAGAAAATAAATACCATTTGAAGGATTGTCAAATTTTAGATATCAAAGGCTTATATTCACTTAGATTGTCTAAAACAAAACAGAAGCATTACATCAATCATGTGAAACTTTATCCCTTAACTAGAGAAATAAAGATATTTACTCTACAAAAAGTTTTTATTAAATCATTGCTTGCAAATATTTTTGCTATTATTTTCTTGTCTAAAGCCTCATATATGGCCATCTGCTGCATCTCCAACCAGACTTTATTTTTAAGGTTCCCCATATATCTTGATAGATAAAACCTTCACATCTGTCAGAATACAAATTCCTACCTATAACTGTTGTTAAGACATAGTCTTTAATATTATACATATTATAGTATATCATTACTTTCTACTCTAAGTAATGAATCAGAGCAAGCATCAGAAGAACCTCCCTCTTGTGGCCCCAAAAAGTGGCCAGAAAAATTTTCCTTTCTGTATTTATAAATGATTGTTTGACAACTACAAGAATATTTACAACACATTACCTGCAAGATCACCTTCTGCCGCTAATTGTGGATGTTTCCACAAATTTCTATATAGAAAATCCCAAATATAAATCTCCAGTCACTAGGACTTCACCCAAGCATCTGGAAGCACAATTGTTGATATCCATTAAACACAGTACAAACAAATAATTCCTGAAGCTTCTGTAAGTACTTAAAATATGCAGGTAGATCCTCAATAATGGTTTATTGATTGGATGCACTAATAATGAGCAAGGGAATAAATGAATATTCTAGAACTAGTTGGCAAGTTAGATATAAATAATTTGATAAAACTACATTGTAAATAACATTAAAGCAACTTAAGATAGCTTTAGAGCTTCCCAATAAGAAGCAGAAAATTATCCATTCAAAGAAGTTTTGATTACTATGTCTGATGGCACCGAGGATCAGTGTAGGAGTCCTGACTGATGAAAATCAGAGTACTGGCAGTAAAGGGGACTTTGTGAGAACCCTGCAAGGGCCGGGACAGGAAGGACCATGAGCACTCGGCAAACTTTCACGTGTGCAAATGAGCATTTTAGAGCTGTGGCACTCCAGAGGATCAGAGGCCATACAATGACTATAGGTAGTAAAAATACAGATGACACACAGTGGTTTAAAAAAGCAAAAAGAAGAGCATGGCTGTAAAGGGTAGCTTTCACAGAGGCCAGATGTAAAAGACTCAGAAAAAAAGGAGAGCACAATGAAGCTTCAACTAACCCCGGAAGAGTGTGGCACCAAGCTACCTGGCAGAAATGTCAGTAGCTATGGACGTAGATTATTGACAGTAAGATAACTGAGCAGTTTAAGTCAGAGAGGAGGATTCAAACAGCAAACTTATGAACAAGAAGGAAAACCAAAGTGAGGATATACAACCTGAATGTAGCCAACATCTTTGAATGTGAGTAAGGAAAAAGAAGTGTAACGAGAACAGAGAACAGTACTGCAGAGGCAGAAGAAAAACACACTTTTGAGAAGAATATGTTGAGGGAAATAGAAGGAAAATATGGAAAATGTCTGGTTTTTTATTTCAATAAAATTTCAGAATTATGTTAGAAAATAAGAGATATGAGATAAGGTGATAGATTCAGATCAAAAGGAAACTAAAAATGATGCAAACAAATATGAATAATTTAAAAATATCTGTATGAAGGAGGAAATGTATAGGAAAATAAGAATGCAACTGATAGATGAAATTTTCATTAGAAGAAACAAAGAACAGAGAGCTTAGGCAAGATGGCGGACGTACTGGACCTTCATGAGGCCGGGGGCGAGGATTTCACCATGGATGAGGATGGGACAAGAGCATCCACAAACTGAAAGAAAAGGTGAAGAAACGGAAAGGCCGTGGCTTTGGCTCCGAAGAGGGGTCTCGAGCGCGGATGTGTGAGGATTATGACAGCGTGGAGCAGGATGGCGATGAACCCGGACCACAGCGCTCTGTTGAAGGTTGGATTCTCTTTGTTACTGGAGTCCATGAGGAAGCCACGGAAGAAGACATCCATGATAAATTTGCAGAGTATGGAGAAATAAACATCCACCTCAACCTGGACAAACGTACAGGATATCTAAAGGGGTATACTCTAGTTGAGTATGAAACATAAAAGGAGGCCCAAGCTGCTATGGAAGGACTCAATGGCCAGGATTTGATGGGACAGCCGATCAGCGTAGACTGGTGTTTTGTTCGGGGTCCACCCAAGGGCAAGAGGAGAGGTGGCCGCAGACGCAGCAGGAGTCCAGACCGGAGGCGTCGCTGACCCATCCTCTGTTGTCCAGGTGTTCTCTCCAGATATTCCATTTGACTATGCAGCCTTGGAGAAATAGGGCTGGGGTGGAACTCACTGTGTCTACACGTAATCTCTTACCCTACCTGCTTAGTGTTTCTTTTGAGTTATGAATAAATGTCCAATTTTTGTTTTCTAAAATTTAAAAAAAAAAAAAAGAAGAAGAAACAAAGAACAGAATCAAGTTTACAGAACATGCAATCAATATATAGGACAAAATGCTCTAACATGAAGGAAAGAACGTTATGAAAAGGTTGAACAAAAGGTCAGTAATTTAAAGCCGATTTTTAGATAAAGAATCCTGCTATAAGTAGCCGAACAAATGTAATAAAAATATATAATTATATAATATATAAAATATATTTTTTAAATATATATTTTAAAAAATATTATAAAATATATATTTTTAAAAATATATTAAAATATATAATTGAACACAACTTTAACTAGAGAAAGACCAGGAGTCTTGAAATTAAAATGGCTAATTGGATGTTAATAATATTAATGAAAAGATGCCAATTCCTGGACATATCCTGTGATGATTTTTTTTAATTCAGTAATAAAGGAGAGGAATTAGTTTCAGTCTTTTTCTTGGGAATTAAGATTATCTATGGGGAAACATTGATAAGGAACCTTTTTTCTTAATTCTTTTTTCTATTCAATAAAATTAATCACTTGTTTTGGCTGTTACCAGGTCAGTTTCTACTTTATTCTTTACATTTGGAATTCAGGTTTTGATGTTCAATTTAAACTCGCTATTTGATTTAAAACATTTTAATTATAGGTTTCTAGTTTCTAAATACATTAATAGTCACTTCTTTAACTTAGTTTAATTTCTTTTGCTATATGTGATTATTATTTTTAGGAGGGCTGCCCATTTACCAGAAACTTTATGCTACTATGGAAATTTTTCTATGATTCCTTTGTATTGCTATAGTCCTACAATTGGAATTATATATTATCAAAACACACTGAAAAGTTATGTACAAAACAGAGAAGCAATACATATTTCTTTCATTCACAAAGAGAAAAATTATACTAACTTTATAGAAAAAAGAGCTTGTTTTAGATTTTATTAACACTTTTCTCACTTTCTTGATAAAAGTTAATTATTTTACATGATGGAACTAGCCTGCTCATAGGTTTTGGTACAACTTTTTTCTCTATTTAGGTAACGATGGGCATATTTACTATATGACATAAAATATATTTACAATTTGTATGAACTTATACCTTAATGTAAACAGATTTTATAAAATATAAAGATGTATTCTTTTTATTATCTTTTAGATAAGATGCTATATTTCTTTCTCTCTCTTAGTCCATAAATAGTCATGCTCTTTGAGATGATTTTCAATTTCTCTTTAATCAAATCTCTTTATCTTCACTTTAGCAAATGATTTTTTTTTTTTTAGGTAATTTTTTCTGGGGTTTACTCTCAATCTCAATTTTAGTTGAACGTGAGACAAACTTTAACTTTTCCAAAGTGTCACTTCAGTCAGATAACTGTGCTGTTAATCATTCTATACTCCAACTCCAATTTCACAGTTTAGTTGAGTATTATGTGCCAAGGCTTCAAAACACTCTTCCCAACTATGCCTGTGTGAAGAGAGCAAATTTAAACTACCTGAGCCCTGCAGAGGCAGTCATGTCGGCTCCTCTCCCTGACTATATGTTTGCAACTCTACATAGAGACGTGCTTCACTGAGTCCAAGCAGCGTGGGACACGGCAGGTAGCAACAGTATCTTCATTCCACATCCAATCTGCAAGGACTATTAAGCCTGGATGTTTATTGTTTCCTTATTTTTTGGTAGAGTGAAGGCTCAGATGAATGTGTACAGAGGCATCTGGGGCAATGGTGCAGACTGGGAATGGGATGATGGGAAGGAGGCTGAGAGGTCATGCTCTCACTTCTACAGAAAGAGTGAAAGGGGTGGGGATCGTCTTTTGAGAAGCTGGTGACGTACCAAGCAGGAGCTATGGTTCCTAGGGGCCAACCTGACAAAGGTTGGCAAACATCAAAGATGGATTCTACAACCAAACATCAAAGAGAGGCTGCCTGAGTGCCTGTTCATGGCAGCGGTCTGGTGACCCCTTCCAACGTCTTGTTCATAGATTCCTAAGAAAAGGCTGGAGCTGATTTCATGTCTGTCTCATTCCCAAGCATGGGCAGACAATTTCTGTGTAATTTTGAAATGACTCAGAAAGACATTGAGTCTATGACTAAGGGGATTATAGTTAGAAGCTCCACAACTACAGTGGAGGAAGACTCCAGCCCTTGTAATATATGCATTTTAAATCTAACAACCAAATGGAATTTGGATATTAATATTAATATAGGCATGGAAGGATAGCAAACCCAGAGAATGATGAGGACTGTGAAAGTCTAGTTTTACATTCCTAAAAATAAAAACAACAAGCAGTTTCTAGAGCTACTGTTTGTTGTTATCTTGAGTATTAAATGCATTTTCAGACGGAAAGAAACAATTGTATGAATCGAATGTTATTCCCTTACAGTTTGGAAGGAGTTGGCTAAGTATTTACCCTCTTGAGTCTAACAAACATTTGGAGGAAACAATATTTAGCACCCTTGAGAATCTCCATTCCAGGCTTGCTCACATACTCACTCAATGCTTTAGTTGACAAGTAATCTAATTCCCAACAGTTATAACTTGTGACATTTATATTCTTCCTAGTTATTAAAGGTTTCCTTCATTTTATTTATTCCCCCCCCCTTTGGCTTTTCTAAGTAGAAGAATGGAAAGCGCACATGGCAGCCAAAAATCTATGGGGATATTCAAAGTGCTTGAATAACATACGGTGTCTTTGGACATACAAAATAAATCTAAATGTTTGCAAGGAGAATTGTGCTTTCAAAATTTCGAATGATACCACAGTTCATTCAAATTCTTCTCATATATATTATCACAGATAAGATATTACATAGTTCAAAAGTTTGCAGAATATGCCTTACAAAAAAAATTAGAAAAAGTATTCCAGTTTTAGAGGAGAACTGCAAGTGGATAACAAATCAACCATAAAATTCCAAGTTCTCCAGCCAGGTAGGAAAATTTCCAGTGTTGCAATGCATCATGCAATGCATGACGACATTTGTGATTTTTTTTGTAATAGAGAATAATTTTTCTGTTCAGACAAATGCTAAAAGTTCTATTTAAGGACTTCCCTGGTGGTCCAGTGGTTAATACTCCACACTTCCACTGCAGGGGGCACGGGTGCGATCCCTGGTTGGGGAATTTCCACATGCCACACGGTGAGCCCAAAAAGAAAAAAAAAAGGAAAGTTCTATTTTGTGCCAGAATTTCCTGAACTCACTGCAGTATGGCAGAGACTCACCAACGTACAGTGAAATGCACCCACAGAGAAGCAATGCAGAGTGGTAGCACTATGGGAAGATATGCCAATGCTGGGGGGGGTGGGTAACTGGGCAGACAATGTGCAGAATTCAGTGGATGAGACAAATCTCAGTTAGTCTCTCTCTAAGGGACTTGTTAATCTTATTAAGTCTTCCTAAAAGACTAAAATTCTCTTTAATTTTTATCAAAAGGCACAAGATACAAAAGAGTATTCTGAAGAAGACAATGAAGTAAGTCATGGAGGAAGGTAACTATTCAAGATCTTACCTTATTTCAGTCCTTAGTAAGGGGTCTATGAATTCTGAAGTATACATGGATTAGGTTTAAATTAAATTTAACTTCAGAATCTAATAAGTGGTATAATGTATAATTTAGATCTTATATGGATATATTGTATACATACACCTTCTTGGATATATGCTGACACTGCAAAAATCATTGCAACCTATATTGAGTATAGCAAGGAAACGGCAATCTATTTTATTCTTTTTGCAGAATTCTGATTCTGTAAATGTTAGAGAATACTGATTTAAAAACCTCTAAATAAGAAATACTTGCTAAAGACTGATACAAATATGCTAATAACACTATGTAAATAACTCCTTTTTTTCTTTTATGTTTAATTTCAATATGTATGTTCTTGAACATACTTGACATTAAATTAAGTAAGTTCTGCCTTCAATTTTCAACAGCCTAGAGGAAAAATAAATTGGGGGGTTTTCATATGTCTTTATTCTCTATATAACCCAGTTATTATCACCAACACAAGCTGCTATTATGTGGCATGTTAAACTCTTTTATTCCTCAAAATTCTTTCCAAAATAAATGTGCCACCTACACTATAAAATATTTTTGAATACATTAAAAAGAGTGTTTATAGCAAAGCATCTCAGCTCTTCTATTTTGTATCAGCCTTACATAATGTCATTCTGGTTCTTTCTAGTCCTTTTTCTCACTTGGCACAGTGCTCCATAATATCTAAGGAAATAACGTCCTTTTTAAAATAAAAATAAGAGTTTCAAAAGTTTTTCTATCTTTAGATAAACATAAAAGCCAATATTTTGAAAGATTGCTGACATATTGAGAAAAATAATAGTGTAGTCGCTGTAGAGAACGGAAAATTGTTTACATTTGCCCCAATACGCTAAGAAATTTTTTCTTAATTAAATTCACTGGTTCTCATGGGAAGTACCATCATGCATTTAACACACCTCGAAATACTATTTGGAGAAAGGCAAAGAATATTAGAAAGAGTGTCAACAATTTGAATTGTTATTAATACATCATAGCATGGTCAATTACATACAATTCAATTAAATACTTACTTTTCATGTTACAAGTATTTATCTCAGGATATGTCCATAAAATACTTAGGTTACAAATCAAAAGCAGGTGCATTTGTTTCTTTGTTGGCTGCACAATACATAGCATATTGATATTTTAAACACCTGATGATTACATTTTAATGTCACCCATTTTATGGGAGTCCTATAAGCCGATTTTCAAAAAGGGGCTGAGTGAAGGAAAAATATAACCAGTGGTAGAAAGGGCTGGTAACAATGAATGACATGTCACTTTTATGTAACAATCTATTTAGGTTAAGCAAGTCTATTTCATACATATTATTTGCTGTCTCATGTCTTACCAAAAAAAAAAAAAAAAAAACCCAAAAAACAAAAAACGGACTGATTCCCTAGGAGAATAATATAAATGTACACAGAGCATGCAATTTTCTCCAAAAGAAGCAAACTATTTTTATTTTTATTTATTTATTTATATTTTTTTAACATCTTTATTGGAGTATAATTGCTTTACAATGTTGTGTTAGTTTCTGCTGTATAACAAAGTGAATCAGCTATATGTATACATATATCCCCATATCCCCTCCCTCTTGCATCTCTCTCCCACTGTCCCTATCCCACCCTTCTAGGTGGTCACAAAGCACTGAGCTGATCTCCCCATGAAATGCAGCTGTTTCCCACTAGCTATCTGTTTTACATTTGGTAGTGTATATATGTCAGTGCTACTCTCTCACTTCATCCCAGCTTACCCTTCCCCCTCCCTGTGTCCTCAAGTCCATTCTCTACATCTGCATCTTTATTCCTGTCCTCAAACCTTAAGGCGGTGTGGTATGAGCAATACCTTTGGGCGTGCCAGTTGTAAGAGACCCATGACAATCTGCAGAGATAATTTAGCAGTAGGAGCATCTGACTCCTTGGCAAGGTCTTTAGGCATTTTTTCTGGCACCCATTGGTTACCTCTAGGTCGATCATTTGATGATACATTTTAAAAGGTCTATGGATTATTTGGCTGACATTTAACCTGTGCTGATCTGTTTTTTCCTTTTTAATCGATATTGCCTTTATTAGATAAAATGCAGTGTGTGTGTGTGTGTAAGTGAATTTAAACTTTATTAATAATCTGAAATGTGAAAACTATTTGGAGATCATATTACTATAGAAAACTCTTCCCCAGTTCTGTAACTCTGAAACACCATTCCAGGTAATGATATAACAGATACCTTAAAAAAGGTTTGATTAAATAATATAATGTTGAACATATGTTAAGTAAAAAACACAATGTTGAAGTCTCTCACTACCACATATAAACAGGAAAAAACTAAACAAAATAGAAGACCACAATCTGGATTCCTGAATGAAATATGGTTTCTATCTATTATAATTGATTGAATCAGGTTAAATTAGGTTAGTTGTGAGTCTGTCCAAATGGAGTAAAGTAACTTTTGGAACAGATTGAATTTTTTCAGTTACACAGGCATGGTTAATTTTCTTGCAAAGCTTTTCCAAAGATCCATGCTTTACATGATATGAAATTCTACATTTTTGCACGAAAGTGCTAATTTCAGTCTTTGCAGAAAGAGTTTGCTGTTTGGAGTTATCTTTAAAAATTATGATTAAGCATTTGGCGCTTAACAAACTCTGCCACAGTTTATATTTATATTCATATGTACTTATGCTCATAAATATATGTATATGTGAATGTGTGTGTATTTAACTACGTGTATATGAATTAGATTAAATTTTAGGCCTTTGTTTACTCCACCCTGTCCCCATGCACATTGCCTTGAAGTCTCCCCACTAAAGGTGAAACTTCCTTCTTTCAAACTTTAACGTGGTTATCAGCCCCTGACTTGCTTTGGCCAAAGTGATGTTTGCAAACCTAGTGCATATAGGGATTTGAAATACACTTGTGCAGTGAAATCTCCCTCTTGCTCTGTGATCATTGCCATACAAAGAGCTTCTCCCTGACCACAAGTGAAACGCACTGTCAGTCCATAACCACACAGCCAACAGAGCATAGACTCCCCAGCCAACACAAACATCCATGAGAAGAAAATGCTTACTGTTGTGTGACACTGAACGCCTTTGTTTGTAACTGCTGACCCATGCAATGAACTTTACATTTTCAACACATTTTCTAAATGCTTAGAAGCACTGTTGAATACTCTTAAACTTAACCAATATAGTTAATACCCCTGATAGACTTTATTCATAGAATTTACATGTAACAACTTTATACAATATTTGTGTATACTTGGGGATGGGAAGACCTTCTTTAACAGGAAAGGGAAAATGTAAGCCATACAGGGAAAGATAAACATTAAGCCATAAGAGAAAAAAAAATGAGTAAATGTCTTCATAACATTTTCTTATAAGGATTTTTCTTATAAGAAAAACAAGTGGATTAAAATAAGTGTAATATATATAAAAAGCTCACATAAAGAGAAAATAATATGTGTGAAATGGTAAAACAATATTCCATTAACTTTTCTAATAATTGAGAACAAATCAATGAAAATTAGGAAAGACTCTGAAAAAGCAGTTTATGAAAAAGACAATGCAAATTGTCAAAAAAGAGTGAAATTACAATTGGACTTCACTAAAAGAGATATATGGCTTGTTTCACCTTAAAAAGCAAATATCTTTGATAACATTTTTGGTGGCAAACACATGGGGGAGTGGACTGGTCACAGTGTGAAAAGTTGCAAACTTTCTGAAATGGTATGACATGATTAAATAAAGAAAAAAAAGACACAACTTTCCTTCATAATACCATTCTATCTTGCTGAAATTTTATACATGTATATATAGAAAAAGAAAAGATGAAATATAGGATAAATTTCTACTCATGTAAAGTGAATAGTCTCAAGAATTATTGCACCAGTATCAATTGTTCTTGCCCTTGTGAATTTCATTACTCAAATCCCATTCATTTTGCAAATCCTAGTGTCAATGGAGGTGCTTCAATCCCATTTCCATCTTCCGTTCTTCGTTTACTTCAGCTTCTTCTCTGTTTTTCAAAATTTTTTGCTCATATTGTCAGAAACACCGAGTTCAACACTGAATAGTTCTCTCATCAATATTATCACCATCTCAACTTTTAAGTGGCTAAAATCTTGAGGGTTCTGGTTGACTTTTACATCATTTCCCTGATCAATCACAGAACAAAGAATATTGACAGGAATAGAAAAGGCACTTGGAAATATTTTCTGATGATTATATGTGATTTACTTGTATTGTTACTCAAATTATTCAAGAACTCTTTAAAAAACTGCTATTAATGAATTTCTCTATTTTTCCTTCAACGTCATGTTAAACATTCTTGAAACATTGTTAGAACTAATAATAAAATAAGAATATAAAATTTAAAAATCTAGCTGTCTCCAATGGATTATCAAGTTAAGTTCTAGGACTACAGACAAGAAATATATAAACTCTAAGACAATGTCATTTTTATTACGGTAATTTTTTCCCCATTTTCCACGTCAAAGGAGCCACTTTGACTGTCAATTCTTTAACATTTAAAAATACTACATGAAAATTTCCTCTGAGCTCTATTTATCCCAACAACGATGAGACTTTAAAAGAGATCCTGAAGAAGGAAATAAGACCGTCCTCCTTACACTAGAAAAGAGTGTCGTATTATCTGCATTAATAGTAGACAATAACAACCCATATTACAACTATAAGCACCTGTATGTTTTTATGCAGCTTGTATGTTTCTATCAATTCTTCTTCTACTGAATTAGAAGGGAATGAATCAAGGTGCGCATTCTGTACTGCCCTTCCCACATTGCTCAAGAAATTCTCCCACATTTCCCATCTCACTCTCCCTTGCCTAATAACGGCACAAAGTCCTAATAATTAATACTGAACATTTATAGAATACATTCTTTGAGTCCAAAAGAGAAAACACATACATTAATTCACTTAATTATCATAACAAACTTATGAGGTTGGTTCTATTTATTATACTGTTCTACAAGTGAAAAAGTTGGGATATGATGAGGTTAAATGTGTATTTAACTTTCATTTCTTCTTGTAGACCAGATAGAACTTCCTCGTCTAAACTCACTCTGCATTTGTACCTACCTCCTTCCAGATACTATTACATTCAACCAGGCATTGTTGTTGAATCTGTTTCAAATATTCCCACTTAAACCATGAGCACTTTGAGACCAGGAATGAAGTCATTACCCATTTGTGAAAGGCAACAGTGCATAGCCTAATGCCAGGTTCAGAGGTACTTAATACATAATTAGAATATGAATAGAGCTTCAACAATATCACTTGGCTACTGTCAAGAGCCAATCTTTTTTTTTTTTTTTTTGCTTGTTTCATAAAAAATACCTAAAATGTTTGAACTATTGGATTGTAGTTCAGGCCATTGCATACTTAATTGCTCTATTTTCTACAAGTGGCCTTGCATAGAATTATATTAAACACCAACTGTGAAAGATAGTGAGAGATTAATAATAAACCAAAGGGGCAATTGGACAAACAAAATTAAGGCAGTATTAAGGCATTTGGTTAAGTAAGTTGTAAGATATTAGTCTATTTATTCATTCCATTTGTGAACTCATTATATTAAACTTTAAGAAGAATATTGGCTTATTTTGCAATATAAAATGAAATATTTCACAGTTTTAATTATGCATCACCAGCTTCAGGGTTCTTTAGGTCCTTTATCAGAGAGATAATACATTTATGAGAAATGAATTACTTTGGTCAAATTTTCATGAAGTTACTTGAGGTCTCCCTCTCCTCAAATCTAATTCTTATAGTGGGTAATCTATATATTTTATGCTGTCCTGAACACTAGGAGTGCATTTTATGCAAAATAGAACAGAGAGGTGAAAGATAGGAAAATAAGGATTTGTTATCAAAATATTGACTTTATATTGAAATATATCAGTGACTTAAGTATCAATATTGATCTAGGCATGGGAAATCTTGGGTATTATAGTATTGTATTACTGCAGTGTTCCCTGAGGACCATAACTGTTTCACAAAGGAAATGACATACTAGTTGGGACTTCTTGTTTTAATTCTTATTTTTATTCAACTCTGAACTTCCTTTCCAAGTTAGTCATGTTTTCTTCCTTGCTTTCACAACCAGTAGTCAGTCTCTCTCTCTTTCTCCTCTATATTAATGTATTATATATGGAATTAGATATATAATATATAATGTATGCAGAATCATATATGAAATCAACAAATACATATACTGGATATATTTATATAAATATGGAATAAATGTTGATTGAATGTCTTCAGTTAATATCCTATACCTTTGAAGAAACTCCATTATAAGTTGCCCAAGGATTTGTCAACTGATTTTTGTCAATTATATTGTATAAAAAGATTTTTGTGTATATACATATATGTATACACCTATACATATACACGTATACCTATACATACATTGACATAAATGTATATGTAAATACCTATATATTCAAATGTTATATTTTAATATGTACTTAACTAAAAATTTGATCTCTGTGTCTGTTTTCTTCTCAATTTACTTGTACTTACTATCCAAGATAAAAGGAGCCATTTGTCTATAATTAAGCAATGGGTCAATGGATCTTTGTTTAACAAAGAGCTGTTAAACACCATGCCTTTTGGGTTGAAAATGTTTACAGTAAGCAGCCCTTCGGTTTAAGATATAAGAAGAGGATTTTAACTGACAACTGAGTGAGCACTAAGGAAAGCAAGAAATATCTACAAACCAACTATTATTAAAATCTCCATATCTAGAAACAATTCCTGAAGAAGAACAAAAATAAATAAATAAACATCTCGACATGAACCCATTAAAAATTCTGAAAGAAACAAAACAAATACAGAGAGAGATGGTGATTGTGATAGCAGTACACAAACAACGTAATTGTTAGAAAACATCTGTTTTGCATTCAATTAAAATTGTTGAAATGTGTTCTAGGAAACAAAAGATGAAAATGAGAGGATTAATGTTTATTTTGTACTCTGTATTTAAATATGATAAAATGCAAGGAAAATAAAGATATAAATATAGAATTAAAATGTGTGTTTGAAGCAGTAAAATGTAACATTGATACCAAAGAGAAAATTAAATTAGTGATGTGAAGAACAAACTTGAGAAATCTCTTTCCAGAATTCATTTTTCCAAAAAATGAAAGGAATGGTGGAAAAAATAGAGATGCATATTAACGAAGAGACAACATCAGGGTAATAATTATATTCATGAAGATAAGTCTAGAAAAAAGAAATAAAAATAGAAATTTTGGCAATAAAAAACAAAACTTTTTTTGGAAAATGGAAAAGAAAAAAGTAATAAAATTTCTCCACTTTTTGATTCTTACATTTTTGATGTTATTGAAAAATAGGTTTGAATACATTTTTAAAAACCACTGAATTAGAAGTAAAAATAATATATATGTCAGTTCCTTTTAGAAAAAAATAAATAAAATATAGTTCTCATAAAAATAATAGGAAACAAAGTAGAAAGAAGTACAAGTCAGAGGCCATTAAAAGATTTATTAAAAAATTATGTGTGTATCTGAGTTTGGTGGGTGCATGTGTTTGTGTGTGTGTGTGTGTGTGTGCACATGTGTATTTAATAAAAGAAAAAATATATCTTTATGGCCAAGAAAAGGGGCAAAATCTATGAGACAGAATTGGTTCCAACTCAATAGATATACCAGTAGGCAAGATGCTCGGGCTATGGTATGTTTTATTTCATCCATTCATTCAATAAATATTTATAAAATGTCTAATATTTCCCTGATACTTTGCTCTGGTACTAAACATGAGAAGATGAAATGCACAGATCATGACCCTAAAACACTACCAATCTAATGTGAAAGCTAAGTGAATAAATTAATAATTCTCACATGGAATGACCATTGCTATGAAGAGCTTTTAAAGAGCTGGAAGACAAAGGAAATGTATCTCATTCATACCGAAGCAGACTGAGTAGGCAAATAGTGCAGGTGTTCCTTTAGAAGAGACAAGATTACTATTTGGGGGCTACCTTTATTTCTGTAAAGGCACAGTTTTCTGAGTCTAATATCTGATATCTCTAAATAATTATAATATTAAATTATAAAAATTAAAAAATAAATTATAATTTGCTGAGAAAAAGACTGAAAACTTAGCAAAGGATAAATATGGTAGAATTCTACTATATATTACTTATGCATAGTCATAGAATTACTGAAACAAATGGAATTCAGTTCTGGAAAATATACTCCCATTGCTCTTGTTTTTATAACATATTGGAAGGATGTAGAGTTTGTGGTTATCATATGGATAAAAAGCAAATGAAATTCTTTATAGGAACTTTCACTAATTTCTGCCTTCTTCAAGTGGTGGGTTCACAGACCATGAGATAATTCGAAAGGCAACAAAGAAATGTCTGATGTAATATGATTATTTTAAAATAATAATAGCATTTAACCAACTTTGAAGTTAGGGGGAACAGCCCACAAAAGACCAACTTCACTTTTGACAATTGCTACTTCAGAAGGTTCCCCAAACCACTCTCAGGTTTGATAATTCCCTAGAAGAGCTCATAGATGTCACTGAAAGTGGTTTTGCTCATGGTTGTGGTTTATTACAGAAAAAAAAAAGTAAAGATTAAAATAATCCTAGGGGAGAGACATACAGGGCAAAGCCCAGGAGGGTACCAACCACAGAGCTTCTAGCCATCCTTGTGTGTCAATATGCACAGGGTATTGTCAACCAGAGAAGCTCATTTAAGCCCCGTAGTCCAGAGTATTTATGGTGCTCCATCACTTAGGCATGAGTGGTTGCCCACATGCCTCCTGTTCATCTCCAGCCCTGCTAGATTTCCACTTACACCATGTGGCTCAAAGCCCCAGTCTACATCCCGTTGGTGGTATGGCTCAGAGCCCTCTCTCTAGAGCACACTGTTACTGGCTTGCCTGAGGCACCCAGGCAAACAAAGACCCTCCAGTTAGGCAAGGCATTCCAAGGGTTTAGAGATTGCCTCTCAGAAACCAAGGGCAAAGGCCAAGGCTCTTTTGTTCAAGGTTAAATTCTTGACTACATAATGTCTACTTTCACTTAAGTTATCAAAATAAAGTTTATGTGTAAAATTGACATTAGGAATCTTGCTGTCCACATGTAACTTCTAGAGATTAGATTTTAAATGATTCTCACAGTTTGTTTTACATTTAGAAGATTCTTAGCAGAGATTAAATCATCATTACCAGCACATGACACAGAAACTATCTTTGAAATAAGACTTTAAACTTCAATTATCATAGAAATTAAAGTATATTAACATTGGAAATAAACACCAGTTTCAAGTAATTATTCCATAGCTAAGGCTCAATGCATATTAAACCAATCCCTTTTTGAAAATTCTGGAGTTGAAAATGTCCTTAAAACATTCCTTTAAAGATGCTCTAAAATTAAAATAGCCAGCCTTAAAAAAAATCAGTTTTTAAAAATAGTTCTCCTGGGACTTGATAATCCAAGTTTTTTTTCTTTTTTTCTTTTTTCTTTTTTCTTTTCCTCAGAGGGAAAGGACATTTTATAACTAAGTTGTAAACCATTAACAGTATAGCATTATAATTGAAAGGCTGACATAGTCCCAACTATAATGGGGAAATCTGCATCACTTTATCTCTCAGTTGCTACAGAGAGATACAATCAAGTACTAAAGACATTATCTGATCCTTTGGCAGGTGAGGAGGGGCAGTAATCTTGTTCACATCAGTACAATTTGATTCTCTCAGAGATACCTCTAGCTATACAACATTCTGTGCATCCACATATGAATATTCTATCCCCTTAAAAGAAAATAGAAATCCCCCATTCTTTCTTCAGACTTCAAAATTGGCCACAGAGATAACTCAAATGTGCTTCCCCCTCATATATTCAGAAATAACCAACTCACTCTTTGAAAAGAACTGTGAATACCAAGATATAAAACAAGCAACCAAACATTACAGAATAATCCCAACGTTTCTGTTTCAAACGGTACTCACACTGTATACCATACTCCTACTAGGTACAGGGGGCATTTTATTTATACTTATCCTACATACAGGTGGCATTTTATTTCCATCTCATTTTTTTTCCTTCCAACTTGCATTTTATTATTTCTATTCCCTCTATTCCCTCTTTGGGAATTTCTATTCCCAATGTAGTTGTTACTACACTGTAAGTTCTTTTGAGGTTAGAGGTCATGAATTAAACATCCCATGCATTTCCACAGGGGAGAATAGGTCTTTATAAGCTTCCTTAAATAATGTTGCTAAAATATTATTATTCATTTAACCTACCTACAATATGGCTATTAAGCAGTGTTTTCTTCCAATTTCTTCCTCAGTGAAATGCTTGGTGCAGTTTGACACCCTGTTCTGATTGTGTATCCGGGGATACCATTCCTTGTTGTATCTTAGACTCTGACGCCTTTTCTGATCATCAACTCAATGCCTAATGAGATTAGCAGAAAATATCCATATATTATGCTTCTTCTGCAAGAATTGCCTTTTAAGAGCATAGCTCTCAAAAGAGCAGAAAGTGTAATGCGGACGAAATTATTTTAAAAACCCTGTCCTCTATTCTACAAAGAAAATAAATTTCAAAAATGTGACTTCCCCAACATCTGTTCCATAACCATCTAAGGCCGGCCAGCTTGCTGACGAAGCCTCGAGCTGCCAAAAGTGCCCTATGTGTGGGAGGAATGGCTGGCTTCCAAACAGGAGTGGATCAAAAAGGAGGGCAGAGGACAGCAGGGTGAGGAAAGGGTGCCAAGCTCTCTCAGGAATCGCTTGCATATGAACATTTGCTTTGTAACTGCAGGATGGTTTATTCCATTTCAGAGGGTGAATTAAAACGCAAGAGATGGTGAGAGATGATACTTCATCTCAATGGAAAATAAAATGAGGTACAGATGGTGAGGATCTGCTTGTCTTCTATTACCTGGAGTTATAAAGGTGGTAGTTTGTCACTGAATCACCCTACTTGGCTGAATTCATACAAATCACTGTAGGCGATTTTAATATTTTGGGTAATTACTCTTCTCATCCTCTAATCTCTCAAATGATTTCCAGAGTAAAAAATACCATTCTTATAGCCAGAAAATAGAATTGTGCTGACTCAGGTTTAGGAGATTAAAAGTAAAATGGAAACATTCACTCAACATAACATTCAAGATCTAAAAAAATATAGTATAGAAAGGGAAAAATACTCCACACTTTTATTGAATCTAGAAAAGTTCAGTAAATGTTTTCATTACACAAATAGGCAATTAGTAGTGCACTACATGGTGAGGACTGAAGAATAAAAACAGTTATGTTAAGTGTGACATAACACATTTGCCTGCAGAAGAATCACTGTGGAAGGCTGGAATATTTTATTTTCTATGACTTTATTCTTATTTCATTTATCCTTAAATATGAAATAAAATATTTAATTATGAAATAATTCAAATACACAGAACAAGACAACAAATAATATCAGACAGACATATAATCACTATTTATAAAATGTTAATAATTGCCATAATGGGTGTATGCATGTGCTGTGTGTATACATTTATATATATATAAAACTGTTGTGTATAGGTCCTATTAATATGTTGCTATATCCATTAAATATAAATATGTTGGTATTTTTTACATAAAATATATTGCAATATATCATAAAACAATATTTTTTACAAACAGTTAACTTGTCCATCTTTTGCCCATTGATTTTCATTGCCATCTTCATCATACTCCAAGTGCCAATATACATATGGCTCTTTTTCTTTCATTTTTATAAATTTTCTTCTATCTGCCTCTCTATCCTTAGGCCATTACCATACTGAATAACTGACTTTATAATAAACTTTATTATCTAACCTGGCAAGTTTTGGCATTTATTTTTCTTAATGAAAATTATTTCATCTTGAACCAGTTCATCTTCTATATGAACATTTGGATCAGCTGGCCTGATTGCATTGTAATTATGAGACAATTTGGGGGCAAAAATGATAGCTTTGTGACAGAGGTTTATGAATATTTTTATTTTTATTTAGATATTCTTTATGGGCTTTAATAAAATATGATACTTTTTTACAAAATTTGAGTAATTTTGTAAAATTTATCCTAAAAGACTTTAGCTTTGTTGCTATTAAAATTAGTTTTTTTCAAAGTAACCTTTTATAATTTTTTTTCTAGTTTATATCCAACAAACTTGCTGATCACGTTTTATAGTTTTTAGGGTTTCTCTGATGCGGTACACTGAAAAAGATCACATCATCAAAGTTATATGACAATTTTGTTTCCTTTATTACATTTTATATCATTTTCATATTTTTTCAGCTGAATTGGATTTCCAGTATAATGCAGAAAGGTAGCAGTGATAGTAGACATTGACTTTGAACGGAAGAAATATTTTATGATTTCACTATGTTCTAATATGCACACTGTAAGATTTTGCTAAGTTTTATCTGGCAAAACTTTGAATGGATCAGGTTTCATGTATTTTTTTTTTCCTTTTGATCCTTGTAGTTTGGAAGTCATACATTCTGTTTACCACTAGGTCTTTAACAATCAATCTTGACCTAATAAGGTGTAATGTTTTCAAGAGCTCAAAGTTTCCCTTTATTCAGTGCTTTAAATCTGATCTCTGAGCATTTCAGCTCCCCTTTTATAACTACCCAAATTACCATTATTTTTATATTGATTTTGGTGGTTATTATTTATTTAAATTTGTTTGCTCAGTATCATGTTCTTATCTTTTTTGAGACTTTGGTTTCCTTCTTACTTAACTATACATTTCTTATAATGCATTAGAATTTGTAAATGGGTGATGCCAATGTTTGTTTTAATTAAAATGTTATCTCTACATTTAATTAAAATGTAATCCACCCCTCTTCTTGAATACTGGTTTACTTGAGTATAGAAATATAATAAGTGTTTTATTTTATTCATTATAATTTGAAACACTAGAATTTCAGTTTGGTCACATTTCAAACATGCTTTCTTTATTTTTCATGGTATTAAATTATACATTTTGATTTTTATTACCTTTTGTATTACTTTCATCATTTTATGCATACTGATTTTATACTTACCAGATTGGTAATTAGCCCAGATCCTTCTATACTAATTACTGTGATTCTACCTCTTGATGACTTGTTTTCTCATGTGGCTTTTAAATTTTAAAATTTCACTTATTTTTAACAAAGATTATTATTCTCAGGGTCTTATATAAGTTGAGTCTGCCTCTGCAGCATGGCTTCATTCTGCTTCTCCCAGAGCCCTACAGATTCCATGGACACGGATATAGTTACTGTGTTATTTTCTTAGCTTGAAGTGTCTTTATCAAGTGAGCAGAGTAGGTTGCAACCTCACAATCACAGATAGCACAGGGTTGAGATATCTATTTTTTACAAAAAAAAATTTATATTTTTATTTATAATCTTTTTTAGAAGAAAAGCTTTTTTGCCATTTCCCTGGGCAAAGGTTGCAGGTTGGAATAGATAGTTTGCTAACCCAAGTTTTTTATTGCTATTTATAATAGAAAATTCTGACGCTATGATTCATCTGCTTTCTTGACAATAGCTCTGTGTTCCCATCTCTAACAACAACTAACTATTGAAATTGATGGACTTCTCCCTGACTAACATAAACCTTACATTGAAAAAGTCACTATAAAAGAAAATCCAAAGACTCTTCTTTGGTTTTTATATCTAATATTTTAATCTTACTAAGATTTATGTGATGATGTAGTTGGAAAAATTGTGGGAATAAATGACTAGGTGAGAAAATAGAAACAGGAATGTTTAATATAAATAATAAATAAGAGTTTAAAATGAATTTAAAAAATAGTGAAAGAAAATGTTCTTTCTTTCTGAAGCTTAAGATATCAGACTGATCTGCTATAAAGATGTCCTAAATGGAGCTGGATAATAGGAATATAATTAAGAAACTAACATTTGGGAAGATAGTTTATATGAATATGCATACTTGAATATTCCTTGAATATTATTAAAAATCTATGCTAATAATTAATTTTAAAGGAGAAATAAAATAAATGTCTTCAAATCTGGATTAATCAACTAAAGCCTTCCCAGCCACATCTGATATACTTTTAGCTCTACAGGGTTTCATTTCCCAGAACCTTGTGACTACAGACGTGCTATAAATGGATGGGTATACAATATTATTTAATATATGTCTGGTAAAATCGGGTATATTAATGCTAAAGTTTACAAAATGCATTAAACTGTGAGGTACAATGTGAATGTGCTCTTATGAGGGAGATTAAATAATGTTCTTTCAGAAGACTTAATATAAATTGGGCCCAGAAATAGAAAGCGGCAATCATATACCCTCTTTTCCCTACCCCTTTAACTACATAAATTACTGATGACAAAGTGTGCTGACACCTGCAATTGAATACAACTGTGCCAAGTACAGCAGTTTTCCCTCTCTAGCAACTTCATCTTCTTCCTCTTCTCCTTCTCCTTCTTCTGATTCTCCTTCTTCTAATTGTTGTATATTTTCAGATGTATCCAATCACAAAAATTATACTTCTGAAGGATAATTATTTTGGGGTTTTTTGTTATTTAATATTTTTATTGAAGTATAGTTGATTTACAATACTGTATTAGTTTCAGATGTACAGCATAGTGATTCAATATTTTTACAGATTATACTCCATTAAAAGTTATTACAAGATAATGGCTATAATTCCTTGTGCTATACAATATATCATCACTGCTTATCAATTACATATATAGTAGTTTGTATTTCTTAATCCCATATCCCTAATCTGCCCCTCCTCCATTTTCTCTCCCTTTGGTTACCATTAGTTTGTTTTCTGTATTTTGTTAAGTCTGTTTATATTTTGCATATACGTTCATTTGTATTATTTTTTAGACTCCACATCTAAGTGATATCATACAGTATTTGTCTCTCTGTCTGACTTATTTCACTAAAAGCATAATATTTTCTAGGCCCATCCATATTGCTGCAAATGGCAGAATTTCATTCTTTTTTATAGCTGAGTAATTTTCCAGTGTATATATATACTACATCTTCTTTATCCATTGTCTGTTGATGAGCACTTGGCCATATCTTGGCTATTTGAAAATAGTGCTGCTATGAACATTAGGCTGCATATATTTTTTTGCATTAGTGTTCTTGTCTTTTCTGGATATATACCCAGGAGTGGAATTGCTAGATCATATGGTAGTTTTATTTTTAGGGGTTTTTTTTTAGGAACCTCTGTATTGTTTTGCATAGTGGCTGCACAAATTTACATTCTCACTAACAGTGAACAGGGTTCCCTTTTCTCCACATCCTGTCCAATATTTGTTATTTTTGACTTTTTGATGGTAACCATTCTGACTGGTGTGAGATGATATCTCATTGTTGTTTTGATTTGCATTTCTCTAGTAATTAGTGATGTTGAGCACCTTTTCATGTGACTGTTAGCAATCTGTAGGTTTTCTTTGGAAAAATGTCTATATAGGTCTTCTGCCCGTTTTTTGATTGGGTTGTGTATTTTTTGATATTGAATTGTATGAGTTGTTTGTATATTTTGGATAGTAACCCCTTGTTGCATTATCATTTGCAAATATTTTCTCTTATTTGTTATGTTGCCTTTTTGTTTTGTCAATGGTTTCCTTTCCTGCACAAAAGCTTTTAAGTTTATTAGGTCCAATTTTTAAATGTTTGCTTTTATTTCTTTTGCCTTGGGAGACAGATCCAAAAAAATATTGCTATGATTTATGTCAAAGAGTGTTCTCTTCTAAGAGTTCTATGGTCTTACATTTAGGTCTTTAATCCATTTTGAGTTTACTTTTGTATATGGTGTGAGGAAATGTTCTAATCTCATTGTGTTACATGTAGCTGTCCAGATTTTCCAGCACCACTTTTTGAAGAGACTTCTCCATTGTATTGTATATTCTTGCCTCCTTTGTTGTAGATTAATTGACCATATGTGTGTGCGCTTATTTCTGGACTCTATATTCTGTTCCACTGATCTATGTGTCTGTTTTTGTGCCAGTACCATGCTGTTTTGATTACTATAGCTTTGTAATAGAGTTTGAAATTGAGGAGTGTGATGCCTCCAGCTTGACATGGGCCAAGTCTCACAGTAAGGTAGTCACAGAAACCCAATAGCCGCCAGAGCAGACCTTTCTCTGCCCTGCCTCTGGGGCTAGTCAGCATGCATGCTCTCCTCATGAGAAGAATCCAGGCTTCCCCAGCCTTTCTATTTGTCTCAGATGTACTCCAACCAGTCAAGGGGACTTGTCTCCTCCTTAGAACCTATTTCTCTGAATTCATCCTACATCCACATATCCTAAGGGACAATTTAAAATAATGATACTAGACATCAAAAATAATGATCATCAGTGGTGCAGAAAATTGGCAATTGTAGAAGAATCCGAACTCTCAAATGCTAAATGACTTAGGAAACAAAAACTTTTTCTAAAGTTCAGCATAGAATGCTTGAAAATGTGATTTTCTTAGAAAAAGCATGGTAGTTTCCTATTAGAGTGACTTACTATGACATTGTGAAATGTCCTAATGTGTCTGAATTTGCATATGCAGTGGTTCTACTCTACCAACATGTCCCATTTTATTGCACTTTCCCATGCAGAGGGAAAATCCTGAATTCTCATTTACTTGAGGCTAAAAATTAATGATTTTGGCTCAGTTGCAAAG
Organism: Mesoplodon bidens; assembly: GCF_964165515.1. Taxonomy (NCBI): domain Eukaryota; kingdom Metazoa; phylum Chordata; class Mammalia; order Artiodactyla; family Ziphiidae; genus Mesoplodon; species Mesoplodon bidens. The sequence continues at coordinate 78,826,411 of NC_138169.1, read as the reverse complement.
TAGGCTAGTGAGGTGAGGAATTGAAATCTTTATTTAAGATACTGATTTTTTTCCCCCCTCCAAGTTTCAAAAAGCAATAAAGTGCCTTTATCATTTCCCTCTGTAGGTTAACAATGACAATTCAACAGCAATAAAGACACTACAGAGCTACATTGCAAAGCTGGGCCTCTCCTAAAATTTCTCTCCTAACTTTATTCATCACCAACAAACCTTTCTTTTTGCTTCCTTTTCGTTGTTTCCTAACTAAAGTAAGTGCTTGAAGTGCCTTACTTTCTCCCTAGAACTGTGATATATTCAGTAATTTCTGTAGCCGTTGTAAATGATGAAGGAAAAACATTGGTGGGATATTTGAAATGCAAATTATAAATACGTAGTCCTTACAGAAACACAGTACCAAGCAAATGCACGAATGATGAAAGCAAAGCATACAGTGACTTTTAAAATATGAATTTTGCTACCTTATAAGCTGAAAAAACGTATTTTATTTCTCAAAGTATTTTTATATGTCTGCTAAGAATACTGTTATGAATGTGTCTATGGCCTTGAAGGTTATAAAGGTCGTTGTGTGGAGTCTGTCAAGGTGACAGTGTCTAATTCCACATTCTGAATATAGAAGGCTCTAAATGAGGAAGTTCTTTGCAGGATAAGGACCTCCAAATCTTTAAATCTTGTCCCGCTACCTTGAGGCTGCTCTTAACTGGAAGGAAATATTAAAATGATCCATACTATTAAAAAATCTCACTCTAGTACTAGTTTGAGCCTTCACTCTGGTCCTTATTCAGTCTATCTAGATGCTCTTGATGGGATTATTTTTAAGTTACCTGGAGCCTTTTCACTTAGACTTGAGGAAAACCTCTGCTGCCTACTTAAGACTCCTTCACAATGTCCACTCTGGTTTCAACTTTTGACCTTCAAAGAGTTAATCTTTTAAATGATAATTCCAAATAGGAGAAGTTACAAAATAATTATTTGAATGTAAAAGCTTTTAACGTCTGCGTCTTCTACCAAAACCAAAGAACACACTAGCTCCTTGGCAGAAGTTTCTAGTCAATAACCAATATCGAGGCTGCAAAGAACAAAGTGCTTTATCTGCAGGGTGTCAGGAATTGCAATTCAGGAAACACAAACTCTGGTAAAACCAAAAGTGTTCTAAGGAAGAGAAAGAGTCAGGGTCTTATAAAAAACAACCGGCTGTTAAAGTTGTCTGGCAGGAATTATGATTGACTCTGATACAGGAATGGAAATATTTTGCCTTAAAGGAAAGGCTGTCATGAGTGATTTTAGGGTAAGTGTCTCATAGATATCTTGAGTTTCTGGAACATTGGGAAGATGTTCTAGACGTCTGCATTGGGACAATCAGCTGTCGAAGTTCACATTCCATCCAGGCTGAGCCATAAGTCACACATCCTTGATGGCCTCCTGGCTTCATTTTAGAGAGGTCTCTTAGCCAAAGTGACTCCATTTTGATTTTCCTTTTACATCCTTAGCAGTACCTTGTAAGAGCCCTTTAAGTTGGAAGTTGAGGAACTTAATAGGTGGCAAGGGGAATGGTCATGCTTCCTCTGATGTTAGAGCCTGTGGTCAATAGTCAGCAAAGCCTGAACATGTTCTTGATGTTAGTATACAGCCTTATAAGGACTGACTGTGTGCAGCATACTAAAATACAAGTATCAATAATACTTGAAAATAATCTCTAATAAAACATTAATACATTTTAAATTTTGCATTATAAACCTTTACTTCCCAGATTAGGGAGTCCAATAATCACACTCTGGAGAGAAGCAAATTTTCTTTAACTTAATATAAGTTTTAGAATTTAAAAGCAGATTTTGTCAAAAGTTTGATTTATGGATCCTGTTTGAAAAGGCTGAAGATATAAAAAGTATCCTCTTTTGAATATAAAGTTTATAGGAAATAACTATGTGTCAATCATTTTCCTAAATATTTGTTAGAAATATTTGCCAATGTAATACATGAGGATATCTTATAAGAAAACTATTGAGTGTTTTGTGTTTCAGGAAGCCTAAAGTAGCAACAGATTAATTAATATTAAGGATGAGAAAAACTATTCAGAATCTAGACTTATTATAATATGCAAAGTGGTAAACCTTTTTCTGTTTGTTTTACTATCTTCTTGCACATGAATAAAAGTGTATTGATTAAACTTTGTCATCAGCCCTACAGTGTTTTGCTCTTCCTTTCCTTTCCCAAATTAATTTCTTTTTCCTGTAGCCCCATTTCATCTTCATCATTGCAGATTTATTTTTGCATAATTGTTAATTTGATCCATCCTCCAACATTTCTTTGACATTTTGACTTTTTGCCCATGGCTCAGCTCAAACCTTATGTAAATATTTCTAAGTACATAAACCCTCAGAAACATATAACACTTAGAATTTTATAATATTATTATGACACATAATAATTAAATTCAAATCGTTATGTTTAACATTACACATTTTAGAAACTCTAAGCTTACATTCAGAAAGTCTGTGAAAACAAAGCCCAGAATAGCCTGTGTTGGCATTTATCCCCATCGATTTTTAAATTAGCAGGTGTCATTTTGACTTGAGTTTTGAATACTGAATACTTGAATGTTCCTTGACTGAAATCACATGAAAATCTGGTTTGATACTCTAGAAATACAGCTCCGTATTAAGTGTGTGTGTATGCCAGAAAGAGGGACAGAGGCAGAAAGAGAGAGAGAAAGACTGACTTTCATATTCACCTTTCCAAGGCAAGAATTCTACCCGGATTTCTTTACTGCATGGAAGGCAGAGTGGACATCCTGAGGACGAGCTCACCTGAAAAGGAGTGGTCAGAAGGACTGAGCTACACACTCAGATGTGCTTTTTATTCCTGTCTCACTGACCACATTATTACTCCTCCCTCACGGGGACTAGACGAGGGCCTTAGAGACCAACTTCCCAAGTATTCAAAAGTTCTTACTCTAGGAATAAAAACAGGAAGGTAAGAAGAGGGCAAAAGTAGTTCCTCCTACGCTGGGTATATGCTGTTGACATAGCTTCTATAAAATTTATTATAATACCTGAGCCTGATTTATAACCAAACCTCTGTGCTTCTCAGGCTGCTATAACTGTCTTACTAGCAACATCCAGGGGCTGTTATAAGACTCAAATGAACAGTTTAAGATTTGTCTTCCCCAGAGCAAACAGCATAATGATGCTACATAAACTACATATATTGGAATCTATAATCCCTCAGATACATCTTTTCACCTTAAACACAGAGTATGTTGACTTTAAAGATAAGAAAAAGAAATATCCTATAAAGTCATTCATCTTCTTTCCCCCTTGATTCTCAGATTTCTATTAAGAGATGCAGAGATTTCTAGATGATAGAAAGCAGTGTATATGATGTGTTCAACTTCAGAGTTACAGTTCAGTTTTCATGATGAAACCTTATAGATGGAAAATGGTTACATAAAAATCATATGGAAAATGTATTCAGTGAAAGGAGACAATATACTGGAAAGTAAAATTCATCATAATCAAAAACTTTTATCTGCAATGAGCAAACATCAGTAGGTAGGATAGAACTGAAGATTATATTTGATTATATTTTTTCACACACGGAGCCAATTAATATGTACAAAAGTTGTTCTTCATTTTATACAAGTGGTTTCTTTGTCACTTCTCTTCCTTCTTGTCCTTGATTCATTTCAATAATGTCCATTATGAGGAAAGGAAATTAAAAGACTTATGCTATTGCAAAGGTTTGACATAAATTATATTTTTGAAAAAATGCCATGTTTTATTCATTAATACAAGCATTAACATGACAAACTTGGAAGTCTCCTCAGTAGAATTTTTGAACTTAACAGCTTGTAAAGAATAACCACATTGGTATTTGTTCAAACATTTGTATATAATTACTAGATTTCCTAATTGAGTGTCTAGCTTTTTTAAATAACTGTGAAAATAATTCAGATGCATAAGGTTAAAGTGGAAAATTTTTTTAAAAACAGATTGAGAAAGATTTACAAATAATGTTTACTTACTGGTTGATTATTAGGAAGGGGATTATATGATTTCTGACCATAATTTATGTGATGAAAATAAAGGATCAAAATTCACTTAACTAGAAACTTTGTAGATGATTAAGGGAACATTACAATTAAGCTAGATACAAAAATATCATATTGTTTTGTGTGATATTTTTCCTTGGCAAGACCCATGACACAGTCAACTCATTTCAAGATTGGCGAGTAAGTTTCAGCAAGTTTGATAATAAGAAACTTAGGTCTCATCAAGGGCAAGAATTCCCCCTTCAAGCTAGGAAAACTGAAGTCAAAAATGTTTAAGTGACTTACTCAAAGTCCAGGAACTACTTAGTAGCAGAGTCAAGAGTACAGCACAGTTCTCCCGATGCCAGTGCTAGTCAGTAATGTTCCCACCACAGGCTGTTATCTTAAGCCTGAAAGAGTACAAATATCTTTAAGCTGATGGCTAAGAAGGATCCTTCAGAATAGATTGTTATACTTAAACTAAGCACTTCTTAATTATAGGTAAAGCATGTAACTTCCTGTGTTGCCAGCAGAAATCTCCGTTTTCTATCCTGAGACTCTCTTGGTGAATTATTCAGTTGTTAATTACAAGTACATTGATGCAACAGAACTCGTGTGTGGAGGGAGAGTTTTAGGAACCATAATCCGTTTGTAAGTGAGGCTTGAGGTTCTTTTCACATGGCAATTTACACAATAGTGGGAAAGATGGCAATTTTCCTTGTTAAACAGTGTGTATAGAGAGGTGTTGATGGAGATTTTTAAGGGAATTGAGCGATTCCAACCAGCTTCTTGTTGCTGAGCTCTTAGTCGAGGTGAGTAGACTGTGGAAGTTCTATTAGAATAGGTAGCTTCCCTGACCTTCCTGTCTCCTCTTTACCTAACCCCTGCTATCTCTCTCTTGCCTCTAAATCTTCTGATACACACCCCCCCCCCACACACACACACACAACTCTCTCTTTTGCAGAGCTTTCTGCTCTTCTTTTCTGAGGTCAAAAGGCTATCATTCTCTCGCTCTGAACCAAATTGTCTATGTGAAGAGTGTGCAATTTTTACACTAGTTGCATTTCAAGGATGTGTGAAATCTTCCACAGAGTCTGGCCCAAGATCAGCAAGACTACTTTGTTGTCAGCTTGTTCACCATGATTGATCTTAAGGAGAATTTTCTTCTATCAGCCAGAGAGGAGGATCATTTGGCTGATTTATTATTATGGCTCATCACCTTGAAAGTTTCCTTAAAAGACCTTTCTGTGTGACATGTAATCTCCAACAGTGAATGTATTTTACATGACATCTGCAGTTTGATACATACCTGGAATATAAACTGTTTTAAGATTTTAGTTAATGTTCTACATTGCACAAATTGCTGTTTTAGCATTTATTGCTGGTCATATTTTTCTCTTTAGTTGCTTTGGGCCTAGCTAGGTGATGTGGCATGATCAGCTTACCTTTCTAACACAATTCAGATGAAATCTGTTGCACATTGTTTAATTTAAGGTCTTTCACATGGATAGAATGTATCTAAAATTATGTAGAAAATATGCAACTCTACAGAACTCAGACAAATTGAGTAGATGATCTGATCTTAAGAATAAATATTTCATCTCCCTCATAGACCAGCCATTATAACAATTCTCTTCAAGGCATTATATCAATTAAAATGCCTTAATATTTTTTATATTCTGTTATATAGTTTCATGTAAAGGGATGGTTGATAATACATTTATATTAATCTGTTTTCACTTATTGCTATCAAAATACAGAAATTCTTTAAAAATAGTAAGACCTTATAAAAATTGTTACCAAAAGGCTGGTACATAAAAAAATTAACATAGATAATTAGAGCTTTTCAGCAGAAAGAAATTTTAGGAGGCTAACCTTCCTGTCACATGGATGGAGAAACTGAAGACCTAAATAAGTTCACACAGTGAGATATAGGACCACAGGTGCAATGCATATCTCTTCACTTATAACATTTAAATAATTTAATAAATTATACTATGAATAATATATATGCAGGTATAATATACACATATACATAAATATGTATATTTTTCATAGTATACAATATATATTGTATATAATATACTTAATGTATTTTGGTATATATAAAATAAAATGTATATAGTATATAATTTAAAGTAATATATATATATATATAACTATAGGAACACAATTCACATTTCATGTATCATTCTCTTTTAATATATTCACATTGTACTAATATGCTATACAAAATGAATGTGTTTGGAAAGGGAACCCAAGTCCATTGGATAAGCATTATGTGAATATGGATACCTATTAGAAACAGCTTACCTCACTCTTTATTGTTTATTTCTAGTAAACATGTAACTCTTTACTAAATTGCTCAGACCATTTGTTAATGATTAATTAACAAAATAAGTGATACATTACAGGAAGGCAGACATTAACTAATAGTTTGAGCTCTTCAAGTTTTAATTATGCATTTTAAGTCATTTAAATCTAATTCTGGTATTCTACTGTATTTTAGTTGCAAAGTCAGTCTCAATTTCATTTCTAGCTATGTTTGCTTTGGTAAAAGAGTTTCAGGACTTAGAGTGTATCTATATTGAATATTAGTTGTTTAAACTTAATTTTAAAAATTTGATCTAAAATACCAGTGTGACTCAAACTGCAATTCAATTAAAGTGAGTGCAAAAAAAAAAAGATACACTTTGACCATTGATGGACCACTTTTTTCAAAAATGAAAGAAGAGAAAATTCAGTCACTCTTCCAAAAATCAAGAAAACACTGTACTTGTTATCCACATTTTCAAGATCATTCTATTATCTAATTATTTTTTGTCAGTTCTTAGACACCCAGAATATGTAGTCCATAAAAGACCTTTGTGGAAAGTTAAACCAAATCCATTTGGATTTGAAAGAACAAACCCATATCATTAAAAGGGAGAATTTGATAACATGGAGAGACATTCAAGAAGAAGGGTCAGGATACTTTGGTGCTACTCCTGACCTTGAAACTACAGAAATTTAATTAGCTACCTTCACACATATTTTTCTTATGTTAAACTTCCATGAAAAAATTATTAATCATATATACAATGGAATATTACTCAGTCATAAAAAGAAATGAAATTGGGTCATTTGTAGAGACATGGATGGACCTAGAGACTGTCATACAGAGTGAAGTAAGTCAGAAAGAGAAAAACAAATATCATATATTAATGCATATATGTGGAATCTAGAAAAATGATACAGATGAATTGGTTTGCAAGGCAGAAATACAGACACAGATGTAGAGAACAAATGTATGGACACCAGGGGGAAAAGTGGGGGGGGGGTGGTTGTGGGATGAATTGGGAGATTGGGATTGACATGTATACACTAATATGTATAAAAGAGATAACTAATAAGGACCTGCTATATAAAAAATAAATAAAATAAAATTCAAAAACATGAGTTGATCAAACAGAACTAAGATTTATTCTATATTTCTTTTTTCATGTGATTTTAAAGCATAGTCTCAAAACCATAAAAATATTGGAAATAAGAAAATGTTTCACAACTAGGAGTTTTATTGTATACTCTTGCACAATAAGTATTTCATGAAATTTTATTAGACTACAGTCCCTCTATTCTTTGGAAATTGTAGTTAAAACCAAGTTCAACATCATTTTAAAAATACACCAGATTACTGTACTGACAATGTACAATCATAAATTTCAGCATTTATTGAAAAATCACTATACATTTCCAAAACCAAGAAATTGTGTTCTATGAACATGAAAAAAATTATCAGTAAATAGAGACAGAGGCTGAGAAAGACAGAAGGATGTAGTTGGGAGACAGGGACATTTAAGCACCTATTACAAATATGCTCAATTTTCTCAACATGTCAAAAAAATGAACATAATCAGAAAAAGGTGAAATGAAGTTGGCAAAGATTTCTCAATAGAAAAAGAAAAGAAAAAGTAGGTAAATTGGACTTCATCACCTTTCAAAATGCCCTTCTCTGAAAAACAATGTTAACAAAATGGTATTTATATTATTTAATTACAGTTTCAATTTAAAAATACTGTAGAGTATGTTAATAATTGACATTTTTTAATTTATTTTTTCTATAACAAATTTTTGCTAATATACATATATATTTTGATCTTCATAAAACTCAGGAACAGTTTACTTAGTATGAGCTTAATATTTTGCTTCTATATAGCATCTTCTCTGTGTATTTTCATCTGTGAGTGGTGTGCAGAGTTGATACATTTTGGTCCACAAGGCAAGTTTGCTCTTATCTATACCACTGTGTGAACCAGAAGTTCTTCAGTGTAAGATCTTATACCCTGAAAAATAGAGTACGTGAAGAATTTTAATATCCAAAATGATGGCTTCCAAATTATCCCTTGTTTCTGCCCTGCCTACAAAACTTAATTTGGAAGAGTTTCCCCCCAAAGTAATGCATCACACTACCAATTCACTCTTATTCCTTGCTTAATATTTTTTCAGACAGTTTCATCTGCCAAAAGATGAAAGGTGAAGATGCAATGATCATCTGGCATCAGCATTTTTTGCTGATTGTAAAATGCATGGGCATGAAGTAGAGAAACACATGTCCAAAGTTCTGTTTGGTTCAGGTAGTGTTATTATAAATGTCTGGTAAAAGTGGGGCAGGAAATTTGAAAGTATAAGTACATTTGACCGAATTTCAGGCAGTACTGTTCTTGGATTTTGAGCAACCAATTTAGGTAATCTCTGATTTATTTAATTCCTCCCTGATTCTAATGGTAGGAAAATTCTAAGTCTTAGTCTCTGATACTCCTTCTTGAGTTTATCTCTTATTGTATGTTGTCAGTGGGAAGTGTGTGAAAAAAAGCTGAAAAGATCTTTGGATGGATTTGCTGGCCAGACATGATTTTATGCTAGATATTGCATCACTTTTTACTGTTAAAAGCAAGACATTTATTTAAAATATTTATGCATCTTTGAGTTTAGTATATCATTATCAGTGAAAAATCTGTATTCTTTCAAGCTATTCTTGAAATCAAACTTTTCTCTATTTGTTTAAAATGCATCCTATACTATTCTGGTCCATGACTTTTCAATTTTATTTTATTTTATTTATTTATTTATAACTTTTCAGCTTTCTGATGCAATTGTAGAAGGAACCCTCATATGGAAAAGAATCACTATTTGGTTTAATAATATTAAAATTACATTATGAAAAGTTTCATACATATGTATTTCTTCTATTAAATTAAATGGGCTTGCAATGGCTAAAACATTCTGAATATATTACTTTAAAGAAATGTCTTGTCTTGCAGGTTTGAGTTAAATATGTACAAAATTTCTTTGGAATAAATTTGCAAAATAAGTGTCTTTGGCACAGAATTTTGGGTATTGGACCTAATCATAAATTAGTGAATAATGACTATTTTGCTGAAACATTGGTAATACTATTTAGCACTAATATGTCATGAACATTTTGGCAGGAGACAAGAATGACTGGTTTTGTTGAATCTAGTTTGAATTGATTTTTTACAAAATCTCATCTTGATTTTCTTTTCCTATAATTATTTGTTTAGGTGATTTCACTCAAGTTTATTACAACAAAAAAATTGCACTAACAAAAATAAAATGACTTATACTTATACAAATCTTGTTTCTTTGAGGAACCAAATGATATTGAAAATGCTTTCAATACTCTTGTTTCACATGATGTTCCATTTTGAATCATTCCTAACAAAGATTAAGTTTATTCAAAATAGACAAAAAGTGAAAACTGTGGTCATGATCTTTTCTGAATCCTAACATTGAGATAAACTGTCTACAAAACTTTACAGTTTTTTACATCAACATAATTTTCCAAATTGAAAACCCGTTCTGAGAATTGCTGGGAATTTCTCAGGTTGACAAATGATGGAGAACAATTAATGTATAACTGGCCATGAGATTCATATGCACGGGCTCCATTTGGGGAAAGAAGGGCTTTAGCTGAAAAGGCCAACTGCTGCTTGCAATGCTGCATCTATGCCTTTTTTTTTTTTTTTTTTGCGGTACGCGGACCTCTCACTGTTGTGGCCTCTCCCATTACGGAGCACAGGCTCCGGACGGGCAGGCTTAGCGGCCATGGTTCACGGGCCCAGCTGTTCCGCGGCATGTGGGATCTTTCCCGGACCGGGGCACGAACCCGTGTCCCCTGCATCGGCAGGCGGATTCTCAACCACTGCGCCACCAGGGAAGCCCCATCTACGCCCTTTTGAAAGAATAACTACAGGGACAATTTCAAGTCTTCAGTTTTTATTAGGCTTGGATTCTGACGCTCCTCTTCATTCCCAGTCTGGTAGTTTGAAATTATGTTTTATCTTGTGTGTGTGTGTGTGTGTGTGTGTACATACATATATACATATACCTTCTATATGTATATCTGAGTATAATCATGAGGCACTAGAATGGCTAATGATACAATTTGCTTAGGGGATGATTGTGATCACTTTCAAGTCTCACACACACAGAACAGACTGCAAGCCACACTTCAGTTTACAAACCTTTAGCCTTGAGTTTGTGCTTCATTTATCACACTGCTACTCCACCAAATGGTACAATGGCTCTGACCCAGATAACTAACTGTGGTGAAACCACATAGAGCAGGGATGTCTGGATTATGCAAAATCGGCATCCAAGGCATTCAGAAGGGAAATAACAACAGCAACAGTACGACGCCAGGCTCTTTTGGTACTAATCAAGTGTCTTGTTCATTGTTGCATTCAGTCTGCACAGCAGTTCTTTCTGGAGACATCATAGCTATCTGGCTACTCTATTTTATTTAAAGGACTAGATACTACAGACATCTTCTCATTCAGAAATGTTGAGTATTCTCCAGTTAATATTACCAGGTTAATAACTGCTTTTTCATTCTTTCTGATCAAGCAAGAAGAGAAACATTTCATCCCTATGTTGCCAAGGTTCTCCCAAGTTCTGATAAGCAACTTGAATTTAAAATAGGTCTCCAAAGCCATGGATGAGGTTATATCATTTTTACAAACAGTTGCACTTCCAGCCAGTCGGGGAATATTTTCTTTTTTTTTTTTTGACTCCTACATTTTTAATAAATGAAAAGGTACAAAGCTCAATATTTATTCATATTTACTAGAGCTATGAGTATAATCACTATCAGAAAATTCTAAAATTAAAATTTGTATTCACCTCTCCCCTTACTAATCTTATATTTATCAGTATTCTAACTAAGCAGAGCATGTAATCCCACTTTTGTCTCAGGAGTTACTCCAAGCACTAGATATGATTGGATTTTCTGATAATGAAATCTTCACACTTCATGAGGAGCAAAGAAGTTCACCATGAGGCCTATCTTCTCTTCTAAGGACTTTCATTTCTCATGGTTGCCTCCATACTGGGTAATGGTGGCACCATGTGAGACACAATAATCCATGTATTCTTGTAATACATACAGAGTTTTATTAAGAATCCCTGGAAAGGGGGACATTATGTTATGTACTGTCAGAATACTTTAAAAAAATACCAGTCATTTACTTTTTAAACAAGAGAATCTGATTGAATTCGATGTGGGTTAAACTCAATGGACTCTTCAAATTGAACTTTAGTGATTTTCTCATTTGTACAAGAGTATAAAAATCCAAGGTCTTAACATCATGATAAATTGTCTAGAAACTCATCTTACTAAGAATGCATAAGACCCTGAAATAGTTGTCCTGTGACGCCTGAAACATGTTCACAGCTGATTTATGCCAGAACAGAAGCTATGAAGAACTCTGAAGGATAGTCATCAGCTGTTAAGGGTTCTCATTTCCAGGTAAGTACACTTTTCCATTATGTGCTGCACTTACCAGGTAACATCAGTCTTGTTTGGACAGTCTTTTCTTCATCTTCCTTATTTCTTTATGTTAAGCTGATCAACAAATTTATATAAGCACCCACAGATAACTGTTCTTTATTAGAACACTCATCATATTTAGGCCACTTCCTGAAGACATGTAGAGCAAATCTTAATGCTTTCATTGAGATATATACAATATAAATTGTAAAGGAGATCATTTTTTTTTCCTACACAGGAAATTACTTAGTATCATCAACAGTATGTATAGATGATATTATACATGAACTATACCTCAATTTAAAAATGTGAAACAAAACAAAACAGTATGTAGGTTCTCAGATTTTCATAAGAGATGAGTAAAGTCCCTTTACTCACCTGCTTCCTAACAATGACCCTGGACATTTCAGCTTAGGTCTTGAGGTACATATTCTTTTGGGTCTCCTCAATCTTATTCTCATATTTTGAATCTGGTAACAGAAAGTAAAACAGGAAATTTATTTTATTTTATTATTATTATTTTTGGCCACGCCGCATGGCTTGCAGGATCTTAGTACCCTGATCAGGGATCAAACCCAGGCCTGCCGCAGTGAAAACATGGAGTGCTAACCACTGGACTGCCAGGGAATTCCCAGGACATTTTTTTTAACTGATTTAATCTTTGGTTTAATAACTCCAATGTTCTAGTAATGAAATGGAGAATACCCACTTATATACTAACTCACACATTCCTTCTCAACAGGGAAAATGTACTTGTCTAAAAAGGAACATACTAGTTCATTATTTGTGTTAATAATGGAAACAGTAGAACATGTCTGAGAGTATCTTTTCAAGAGCTGCACTAGGGATGGAAATCCGATTTAAGCTTTAGAATCTCAAACATCTGAACTGACACTATTGAAAAGCAGAAAAGCAAACAATGCTGACAGAAAATATTCTACATTCTCTCCTGTGGCTTTTATAACCTTTGAAAGGAAACTGGTGCCCACTGAAACTACCGATTTATACTAAAGGAGTATTGGTGCCTTGTGTCTTCTCCCCTGTTGAAAAAGTTCTCAGTAAATGCTTTGACTCCCTCACAACGCTGATGGGACTTTTTCTCCAGCATGGTTTTTCCTATGTCTGAAAAGATTCAAGCTCTGACTAAAGGCTTTCCCACATTCATGACATTTGAAGGGTTTCTCCCCAGTGTGGATTCTTCAATGCTGATCAGGATTGCACTTCGGCTGAAAGCCTTTGCACACACATCATATGTATAAGGTTTCTCTCCACTGTGGATTCTCTGATGTCGATTAAGGGCTGAGCTCTGACTAAAGGCTTTCCCACATTCATCACAATTTTTTTTTTCAAGGACGGTTTCCCTGTCTTCTTTCAAACTTTCTATCTTGTTCACAGGTTCCTCTAAATGTGGAACTCTGGGAAGCATTCATTCGAAGAGTGTTAGAAACTTTGTAATGCAGTTCTTTGCCTGAAGAAGTCTTTTGCCTTGAAGCTGATTTCACATTTATAGTTCTGGTGTCTCTAACATTTTGTCTTAAGGTGTGAAGCTCCTTCGATGCCCACTGCAGTTGCTTTTTTGTGGGTTTAAACTGGCTACGTGGTGTCTCCTAAGTGATTTCACAAGTTGGTAGCTTCTTTGCAAGCATGTCCTCATTTCGTCCAAAAAAGACCTGTTCAGCTGCCCTGTCATGCTCTTTCTCCAGCTCCTCCAGCATCACCACGGCTTCCTCTCCACTCTCTGGTTGGTTCTCTTGAAGCCAGGCCTGCAGTTCCTCAGGCAACATGGCCAGGAACTGCTCTAGCACCAGCGGCTCCAGGATCTGCTCTTTGCTGTGCACCTCTGGCCTCAGCCACTGACAGCAAAGCTCGCGGAGCCGGCTCAGGGCCGCCTGGGGCCCAGGTGACTCCTTGTAGTGAAACTGCCTGAACCGCTGACAGTAGGTCTCTGAGCTGTAGTAGCTGCTCCAGTGGCGGCTGGAGACCATATTTGGGGCCTGCCCTCCCTCTTCCACCTTCATTACCAGAATGTAGTCAGGGTCCCCTGAAGTTTGTGGAAGGAGTTTTGATGTCTCTCTCAATTTTGCAGACATTTGGACTGGGAATAGCTCAGGACTGCTAGGCTTTAATCTTCAAGAAGGTGAAACTTTCCTTATGGACATTCCTCCAGCCTAGGAAGGATGATCCCACATTTTGGGGGAGAAGCCGGGGAAGCCAGGGAATATTTTCTTAATGTTACCTCCTATTCACAGCTTAAAACATGAATCAAAAAATCTTACTGTCCTAAAACTATCCAGAGCTATTCAAAATTATTATGAAAGTGAAGTTTATTTTAAATTAATTTTCCTTACCTTTTTATAGCGGCAGAATTTCAAAGACTATTTGCATTACACATTTAAAAATCAAGGCATTTTAAGATGTCTACTTACTTAGGATGTTTTACATATGAAATTTTGGCAAAGAGATGGTGGTTAAATGTGTTCAACTCATTTATCCTATGATTTCTTGGGAAGAAGTGATCACAACACTCACAAATTAGTGAGAATTGGACAGTTTGGCCTAAATCTATACCTGGTACAAAACTGAAAAACATATACATCTGTGTTTATTTAGGATAAGAAAATTATTATTTTAGATGTTCAATTAAATAAAAATTTTATAACTTAACTGTGAATACTTCACAAGAATTAAATTTCCACACTTAATAATTTAAAATATTACACTTGCAATTCTACTTTTGTAACTTCTATTAATCATTAATAATCCATTTAATAAAAGATTCTTAATGTTCAGCTCAGAAAATTTAAATAGGGCTCATAAACAAGTAGGATAATAGATAGGAAAATGCATATTAGTTCCCAAGGATAGAATTAAGAACTGTAGTACTTTTCATTAGCATTTGCCTTTTTAGAAATAAGAGAAACATACTAATGTGTTTCTCACAGGCCTGATCTTTCTCGGTCTATGAAAATCTATCACACTTATAATTCAGTAAAACATTTGTCTGTGTACATTTATATCTTCCCATTAGCTAAAGGAATGACAGGTGAAGATGTCAGTTAAAAGACTTTTATTACTGTAATTAGAATTAATTTTCAGCAATGAAACATTGTACACTCACTAATGTAATTCTATATTGATGTTAGCTATTAGACTTGTTTCTTCTATTACAAGGATTATTTTAACTGTGTTTGGATGAATATACCTAATACAGGGTAACTAGGGTCTCCCAAAATAAATACCAGCAGATTACAAGGCAAAGGTAATATTTTAAGTTGAATTTATGTAATGGCACTTAACATTTTCTTTATATAATACTTTACCCATGTGCATTCATTTAAAATTCCTACCATAAATTCTAAAATTACAAATTAGCTTTAAGATTAAAAGGCAGAGATAGAAAATATTTTGCCTAATACAAATTATGGGACAGGAATAAAGTGACCATATTTATGTGCCTTAAATCAAATTTTCAACCACTGGTAGAAAAATCCTCAAGATTATTTTCACCTTCCAATATACACATTGTTATTTCTAATCACCCAATCTAACTAGTTAGTGGTTCCTCTAACTCAATCATCCCATTTTGTCTACACTCTCCTGCCATATGTTAAACCTGGCCCTCACTGTTTATACAAATACTCAACATTTTTTACTTGCTTAAAATCCTAGACAGTTGTATTATGCATGGGTCTCTTTCCTTCCTCAATGTAAAATATTTACATTCCATATAGGCAAGAACCAGACCTTGTATACTGACTGGTTTTTCAGTGAAACTGCACATAAATTTCATTTCTAAAAGCAATATATAAGTGCATTTTTTTGGCTGTGCCACACAACGTGGGGGACCTCAGTTCCCTGACCAGGGATTGAACCCGCGCCCCCTGCAGTGGACGCACAGACCACTGTACAAACAGGGAAGTCCCTAAGTGCACTTTTAAACATCCTCATATCTGCAATAGCAATCAAAATGATGATAACATTATCCAAGTATAATCATTACATCAATAACCTTCTTAATTCTACTTTTTTTTAATAAAGTTGAAAATTTCTTTTTTTTTTAATTAGTTTCTGCTTTATAACAAAGTGAATCAGTCATACATATACATCTGTTCCCACATCCCTTCCCTCATGCATCTCCCTCCCTCCCACCCTCCCCATCCCACCCCTCCAGGCGGTCACAAAGCACCGAGCTGATCTCCCTGTGCTATGCGGCTGCTTCCCACTATCTATCTACCTTACATTTGGTAGTGTATATATATATATACTATATATAGTCCCATTGCCTGATATACTTTAGTTTTAGCTTAGTTCATTCTAAGCGTTGATCCTGAGAGTCAGTGTTATTTTTAGATGACTTGTCGACATTTTTCCTGAATACAAGCACTGCTTTGCAACAAGAGGCTAAGCTTGTAAGTGCCAGTTTTTTGCTTTAAGAGAGTTCTTTTCTCTAAAATGGACCTGAGCCTTGTATCAAATCTATGCAAGTGGCTATTTTATATTGAGAAACAACTCATACCATTGTCTAATTTTGCTAGCATTTCTCCTTTTCCAAACTCTTAGTTATATTCAATGGACTATCACATTACTCCCAAAGAATAAAATAACAGCATAATGAATATAATGTATTTTTTCTTCAAAGTCAGCAGGATGCTAACATAATAAACTGATCATCTAATTCTGTAAACACATGCTTATATGGTGAGTTAAACCACCAATATGTAAACCTGTGTTGTTTGCAGAATTAAATATTTTGTGTTTTAGACTGGATGAGATTAAACTTTTCTGGCTGAAGATTCCATTTGCACTTATGCAAACAACAGCATATCATTACCTAATATAACTAGCTTCAACATATTACACTAAAGTGAAGTAAAATTGTAGATTTTATGTAGTTTTTTTGATAAATGTTACTTATAAGAAGAAGTTACAGATGAGTATTTCTTAATTTTTTAGATGAATTACAATTTATATAAAATAACTTACCAACTGAAGGATAGGAAATACATAATGGTCAGAGAAAATAAACTTCAACTAAGAAAAACGATTGCATGTTTAATTAAGGCACTTTCAGCTTAAAATGTACTGAATAATATTTAATCTTATTTTTCATTGTTTATAATCTTTTATGTAAGGATTATGTTTTGTTAATCTTTTATTCTCAACTTTTATCACCTATAACAGTCAGTTGTACTTATTTGCAGATACATGGATATTGTTTAAACTGAACAAAAGTAAAATAGAAATGTCTCTAAAAGTTTCAGAATAGAAAAATAATTTAAAAGTTTACTTATTATCTAAGTTAATTTGTTGAAGTATTTTAAAAATTAAAAAAGATTGTTTTAATTTATATAAAAGGCACATTAACTTTTCTCAGGACCCAGAATTATCCAAAATATTACTGATAAAAGTTAAATACATTTGAGCTAAATGGTAAATAATATTCTGATATCAATTATTATGAGACACATCCCAAACCTTTCTTAAAGAGGAACAAATTTAAATCATTGGCTGAAGGAATAAAGAGATGACTATTCTTGAACATAACAAAGAAGTTGCTTATTTGGGCTGTCAACCTCTTAAAGTTAAGAATCTATAATAATTCAGAGCACTGTAACTCCAAAACATGTGAAAAGACAGGTTTTTAAGTGAAAGAGCTATCAGATATAACCTAGATGTTTTCTGGCAGATCCCAATTTACTAGCTGATCAAATGAATATACTCTATTGTCTCTTGACTAATTTAACTTGCAGCCACCTCTGCCAGGCGTTGAGGTGGTCAATCAGGACAATGAGCCAAACTGAGAATAACAATCTAAGCTTTATTCTCTCACAAGAGGCCAAAATAGGCACAGCTCCACGGTCTTTTATTTTTACCCAGGAACCAGCACCTGGAGAGTCAGGTGCATTAGTGCAGATCGGGGGAGTCATCTTCCCCTCGGTAGGCCCTAAAGGAAAGGCTCCTGACGTTTTATGGATCCAGGATGTGTAGAGAAGGAGAGCAGGGAAGAACTAGGAGTAGAAAACTACCAAGTCCAAGTGGAGAAAAGTGTCAAGTCCCTCCCCCATCCCAATAAGGAGGTCTCCATGGAGACACCTTAAAAGTGCCTCAGTCAAGGTCCCCTGATGAAAAGATTTTCATGGGAGGTATCTGGACTAGAAATGCAAAGATGTCCGTGAGCATGGCTGGCCTCTGATTCCTTGACCGTGACTCTCTGCAGAGACTGCAGTGCAAGGGCCGGGCACCCAGTCTGGTGTGGGGAGGGCAGCGTCCCTGGGATACCAGCCAGGGAGAGTCCTGCCCTTGTCTGTGGTTGGCCTGAAAGATCACACAATGGGTTTTGATCTGTAGCTGGACTCCTTACGTATAATAGGGTGTTCATATATGTCTGACTAACTGAAGAGCCTCAAATCAAAGTAAGACTCTTACCAGCATGAGAGGCACATATAAAATAGTGTATAACAATGTGGGTAATCTCTAAATCAGGAATGACTATTTAATGCTATAGAGTCATAAAGAGTTCTATTTTTAGTAAGGTTCCTAATGAAGTGATCAGAAAATGTGTTAAGATACATGTGAACAAATGTTTTTTACAGTTTTGTTTAAAATAAAAAGAAATTTAGAAAAATATAATCAGAAATATGGAATATATTTAATATATTTTTATATCATACAGACTATTCATTTTAAAGATAATGATGTAGATGAATATATAAAATGGAAATACATTATATTAAATATGGTATAGATATAGAGTTGATTGGAAAAATATTACAGTGAATGACAATATTCTTCCAATTTTATAAATATTTGACTCTGTGTGTGTGTGTGTGTGTGTGTGTGTGTGTGCCTTTGCAGGAAGGCATAGGAAATATTTAAAGACTTGTAGATCAAAATGTCCTCATTAACTTCTTGAATGAAGATTAGAAGCGATTATTACAGTCTTTTATTATTTTTTTAATTTTGCTTTAATGTATTTTCTGAGAGGAACATGAACCAATTGTCTAATTAGATAAAAATTAAAAAGAATAATTGAGATCAGTTCAGAAATCAGTTTGTCATAACACACTACAATGATCTTGTTAACAATTAGTTTTTGGCTATAGTAAAAGGTAATGACATTGTTAAAATGTTATAATAATGTAATTCGATTATTTTCATCTGTTACTTTATATTCAGTTATTGATTTATAGAGGCTTATTAAAATTTTCTTTCAGGTAGAATTTGAAGGGAGAAATTTTCCTTACAATATTGTTGTTTCTAGAAGAACTTGTGAGTATTTTTGTGTTTGTTTTCTATTGTTATGTAACAAAATACCACACATTTAGCAACTTTAAACGGCACACATTTATTATCTCTGTTTCTGTGGATCAGGAGTGTGTCTGTGTGATAACTGGGTCTTCAAGCTCACAAGGTTTCATCATGGAGTTGGCCAGGGATGTGATATTATCTGATCTTGATATTTGCTTCTAAAAACTCACTTGTTGTTGGCAGAGTCACTTCAGTTCCTTGAAGTGATAGGGCTTAGCTCCTTGAGGTCACCCAACATTCAGTGCCAGGTAACCATCATCACATAGCCCTTTGTTCTTTGCGGCCAGGAGGACAGTGTCTCTGCTGCTTTGAGTCTCTGACCTCAAGACCCTCTTAGCTGATCAGGTCAGGTCCACTCAAGCTAACCTTTTGCTTAACTTAAAGAAAATTACTTAGGGATTTTAATAACATCTTGCAAAATCCCTTCACTTTTGCCATATAACATTACCTAATCAAGGGAATACCACATTCTATTGGTTCAAAGCAAGTTATAGCTACTGCCCACACTCCAAAGGAAGAACTCAATACAAAGGCATGACTCAATGGAGGTCACTCTAAGGTATGTCCATCACAATCAGAAAATGTATATGGTACTTAATGGAGATTCATACAATTCTCAATGAGTATCTATACTGTCCACATCTGAAATCAACTACATGATATATTTTATCCATTAGTTTTTGTTAGATTTCTATAAAAGCTCTCTGATATTTTAATAGAATCACAATATTCTATGGAGTATTCTTGATATAAACTTTTAAGCAGCTTTAAAGAAGTCTCATTGCAATTTCATGCATTATCTATTTTTATCCATGTATACAAAAGACTTAACTGACTTCAGTGCCAAAAATTAAATGCTTCCTTTAAGTATTTGAAAAATATTTAAGGAAATTGACATTGAGCTCCAATATGTTTTCATCAAATTGATGTTTAAACATCAATTGTTTTTTTCATTTATAAATAATAAGCTCTGTTAAGTGTTACTTTACCAAATCTAAATTTCAGCTGGTGTGCATTAGCAAGAATCATGAAAGTTGGTTTTAGAAAGCTTCATACTGCGAAATTTTACCCATGGAAAATTGCTTCAAAAGTTAACAGAAGGCTTTTAGTTTAAAGTTTCACCTGAGGCAGAGATGCTTATTTTCTAAAAGTTATTCATTTTCAGAACTTTAGAAGTAACATTTCAAATTCATTCAACTATGAAACACGTAATTTGTGACTAAGGCTCAAAAATGATTGATAAAAGCACTCCTCAACAATTCATTTTTTCATTATGAAGTGTTTAATTTGTGTCAAGTACTCTATAAAGTACTAGAGATTCAGAGATGAGGGCTTCTGTTTCTAATAACTTGGATCAAGTTCTTTATTAGGACCGACTTTTACAAGGAAAACAATAAAACTGCTGGGTAAATATTCTTGATGATTGAATGCATTCAGAAGAGCTTTCAGGCTAATAGGATAGGGCCAAGCCAGATTCTCAGGGAAACTAAAGAAAGAAATGCAGGCATTATATTTGAGCATACAAATATTTTTGTCCTATCAGTCCTGACAAGCCAGGAAATGCAGGCTGTAGTTCGAAGTCTTATGGAGTAAGTAAAAAAATAGGGATATAATTTAAATCTAGGGTGGGAATTGTATAAGAACCCTTGCCATGTTAAGCTGGGGACTCAAAGGGCTACACTCTTGAGGTAAGGAAAAAGTAGATTTAAATTCACTTCCATAATCCCTGATCTCCACAAATCCCAAAGGACTTTTCGTGATTTTTACCTGGCCTTGAGTTAAACAGGATAAAAAAACCAAAATAATAAAATAATAATACATTAAGTCCCCTACATACGAACCTACAAGTTGAGAACTTTCAAAGATGCGAATGTGCGTTCCATCATCCGGCATGAGTGAAATTGCACCTTGCCTTCTGTCTCCTATTGCTGACTATCCTTCAGCTCTACCATCTCCCACCTCCTCTCCCTCCTCCAGTCAGTAACTCTTCTTGTCTATTCACTCGATGCCAGCCACTATATGCCAGCTGTTGTACTGTACTACTGTACTTTTCAAGGTACTTTACTGTAAGATTAAAAATGTTTTCTTTATTTTATGCGTTTGTTTTTTATATATTATTTGTGTGAAAATTATTATAAACCTATTACAGTACAGTACTATATAGCCGATTGTGTTAGTTGGGTACCTAGGCTAATTTTGTTGGACTTAATGAACAAATTGGACTTATGAACACACTCTCAGAACAGAACTCATTCATAAGTAGGGGACTTACTGTAGTAATACCAACTAAAAAAAATATTCAGGATAGCCAACACAGTATTAAATGGGAATAAAGTTGGAAGACTGACACTACTTGACTTCAGTTCTTACTGTAAAGCTACAAGAAGTCAAGACAGAGTGGTACTGGTGAAAGAGTAGACAAACAGATCAATGGAAGAGAATAGAGAGCCCAGAAATAGACCCACATAAATATGGTCATGTGATCCTTGACAAAAAAGCAAAGGCAACACACTGGGCCAAGATTCTCTTTTCAACAAAGTGTGTCTGAGCAACTGGACATCCACATGCAAAAAAAGAATTTAGTCACACATTACACTCCACAAAAATTAATTCAAAATGGATCACAGACTTAAATGTAAAATGCAAAGCTACAAAACTTCTAGAAGATAATATAAGAATAAACTCAATTGGGTATGGTGATGACTTTTAAAATACAACACCAAAGATAAAATCTATAAAACAAATAGTTGATAAGCTGAACTTCATTAAAACATAAAAACTTCTGCTCTGTGAAAGGTAATATCAAGAGAATGAAAAGACAAACCACATACTGGGAGTAAATATTTGCAAAAGATACATCGGATAAAGGATGGTTGTCCAAAATATACAAAGAACTCTTAAAAAACTCAACAATGAAAAAAACAAACAACCTGATTTAAAAAGAGTCCCAAGACCTAAACAAACACCTCAACAACAAAGATATACAGATGATAAATAAGCATATGAGAAGTTGCCCCATATGATATGTCATCAGGGAAATGAAAATTAAAACAAAAGTAAGATGCCACTGCACACTTATCAGAATGGTCAAAATCCAGAACACTGATGACAACAAATGCTGGCAAGGATGTGGAGCGACAGGAACTCTCATTTACTGCTGGTGGGAATACACAATGGTCTTGGCACTCAGAAAAACAGTTTGGCAGTTTCTTACACAGCTAAACATACTCTAACCATATGATCCAGTAATCACACTCTTTGGTATTTACCCAAAGCAGTTGCAAACTTATTTTACACAAAAACCTGCACACAGATGTTGATAGGAGCTTTGTTAATAATTGCCAAAACGTGTAAGCAAACAAGATGTCCTTCAGTAGGTGAATGGATAAACTATGGTACATCCAGACAATGGAATATTAGTCAGTACTAAAAAGAAATGAGCTCTCAAGCCGTGAAACGACATGGAGAAACATTAAATGCGTGTTACTAAGTGAAAGAAGCCGATCTGAAAAGGCTACATACTGTTATAATTCCAACTACATGACATTCTGGAAAAGGCAAAACTATGAAAAAAATTAAAAGATTAGTGGTTGCTGGGGTGAGAGTGGGGGAGAGATGAATAGGCAGAACACAATGGGGTTTTAGGGAAGTGAAAATACTTTGTATGATATTGTGATGGTGGATATATGTCATTACACATTTGTCAAAACCCACAGAATGTACAACACCAAGAATGAACCTTAATGTAAACTATGGACTCTGGGTGTTAATGATGTGTCAATGTATGTTTATTTGTTGCAACAAATGTACCATCTGGTGGAGGATGCTATGCATGTGTGGAGGCAGGGGGTATATGGAAAATCTCTGTACCTTTCTTTCAATTTTGATGTGAACCTAAAACTGGATTAAAAAATAAAGTCTTAACAAGTGAAGTTTTAGAAGTCAAAAACCAAATAGAAAAATATCTTCAAATTTTACTCAAAGTGATGGCAAAAAAAGCAAGTCAAACAAAGCTTTCATTTTAGGCTATGAAGTACCTGTAAAGAACATAAAACATGGGGAGTATGATGAACATAAAACAAAAATGTCTGAATAAAATCACACCAAAATAAATACCTATCAATTGTAGAAGAGCTATTTATCAATTGATACCAAGGTCAAAAAAATGGACAAAGAGGTCTGTAAAAAGTAGACAAAGAATGTAGGATATTTTCAGGACTTTAAAAAATGAGAAACAAAATTTCATTTTCTAAAGTCCAAATGTGATCTTCTACCCCAAATTAATATTCTTCAAAATCTTCTCTTCTCGTCATGTAAAACAAAATGTGAGCTTCTAGCCATGAAGTAGTGAATCTGTGCTGCCTTATATTTATTCTTCTTTTCCTGATAAGACATGCTAACATATTTGCTGATACAAACATACAATTCTGCTTTTGATTGTTTTTCTCCTTCTGCCTGGACTGTCCTTTCCATGTATCATTTAACAGATGGGCATTTAATCATCCTTCACCACTCAGCTCCATGTATAAATCTACTATATTTCTGCTTCATTTATTCATTTATGCATCTTCCTTCTTTAATGGACTATAAACTACCTGATGGCAGGAATTATTTGATTTTATCCATCTCTACATACCCAGAAATTAGCACAAGTGCCTGGCAAAAAGCAGTCATTCAATAAACTTTTGATGATGGCTGCATGGGTAAAAATGCATAGGTAGAAAGAAAGAAAGAAAGAAAGAAAGAAAGAAAGAAGAAAGAAAAGAAGGATGTGATTTTAAAATATGGTCAAGTGTCTGTAGCTTAATTATTGAGGTTTTTTAAAACAACCTGTCTATATACATAGAAGAGAAATAAAATTATTTGCAATTTAATAGCTTTTAAATAATTATACTAAAAGAAGTTAAGGAAGAGCTCAGAAATCAGAGAATCCTGACACGTGCCAAATACTATTTTATAAAATTTTAGCAGCCATATTGCTGAAAATTTATAGTATGGTATAAGGAAAGATACAAAGGTATGCCAAATTCATTAGAAGACAGCAGGGTGTAGCAGATTAGAGAAGAGAAGGTAAATATCAACAATTCATTCAACAGATGAGTCAGGAAAGAAAGAAAATGACCAGGAGACCAAGACATGATGAACACCTAGTATGCCAGTTAAAAATGAACAAAAGAACATGAATTTACTGATACTGTCTATTTATGGCATATTCATATGCCATCATTTTTATAGTAACAAAGAATAAAAGAAGACCATTTAAAAAATTAAGCTATACTAGAAAAGCTGGAACATAAAATTAACAAGAAGTTCAATAAAGAGGAAAATAAAAGGGAGTGGTGCTATTACTGTAGATATTAGTGTGGAGATTGGGAAGGTGAATATTCTTGGCATGCACTCTCATGGGAAGGGCTAGCAAAAAATAAATTCCAAGTGCACGTGATGGGTACTTGACCTTTCTCGTTAGACTTAGAAAGAATAAGGCTGAACAAGCAGTTTCTGTTGTGAGTTGTTCATTATTTATGTAGGGTTTCCACCACCAGTACATTGTTGTACTGATGGGCACCATTTCTGTTCTTAGTGGACAATAGGTTAACTACTCAGGTGATAAATCATCTACCTGGCAAGAAAGAAGGCAGGCCACAGATGACTGAGGTGTTCAATCATTGGGGGCAAAGTTAGAATCTTCACTTAAAAAGTGATGGAAATAAAATCATAATTTCCTACAAGTCTTCTTTAGAAATAAAAAGGAATCTTAAAATTTTGTGTTAAAGAAGAAAGCTTAGTATACTACAAAACTTGTGGTCATAAAAAATGTATTATTCAAAGACACATGGAAGAAATGTTTTATTAATAGATAGACAATAAATAACAAATACTTTATCTTTAAGAGGTTTTATGAGATATAAGACTTGAAGAAATCTGGGCATTCATAGGAAATGCTTTAGAGAATAAACACATAGATTTTCTTCCATGCTTTTCTTCTGCTTGGGGCACAGTCTGAATTTCCACTCCCATCCCCCTACCCAGCCCCTTACCTGAATGACACCAGGTTATTTTCCAGGCCTTGGGTTAAATGCTATTTACTCATGGAGGACTTACCTGAGTCCTCAGACTTGGTTAACTTGTACATATTCACTGCAACCTGTAGTTTTTCTTCCTGTCACTTAATCATGATTTATAGAATTATGTGTATGGTTTATTTAGTGATGGTCTCCTCATTGATCTATCATGACCATTAGGCCTGAGATGGTGTCTGTATCCGTCCCTCATATGTATCATGACAGACACATATTAAATAATTAACAAATAAGTGTTAAATAAATGAATATGTGAGTGTACATTTTGAGATTTTGCAATTGTAAAATAAAATTATGGAATTTGATCATGTAACATGTCTTGAAATGGAAGAAAGTAAAGGTATAGGAAGAATGAAAATTGTTATCTAGAAAATTTTCAAACTTTCATGACCTTTCATACTACCCTAATTAGTAGTTTGTTCTCTAATTACTGAGGCAGTAAGAATAGTGATGAAAATTAACTTAATTCTATGTAGGAAACAATATAAGATAAACAATCTAACTAGAGCAGAAGGTCAGTAAATGCAAGGAGTTATTCAAATTTAGATATAGAGCTTTCCTGTAAACAGATTTGATTTTTTTAAATCAGGAAGCCTCTGTCGTATCTATTCCTGTAATATTTCTGCTACATATACAAGAAATAGTGAAATGTTGCTTAAAGATGAATGTATTAATCTCTGCATTAATTGCCTTTTAGCAAATGTTTTCTCTTTTTCACATCCTGTGGATTTAAGAAGTACATGGATTGAATCACCCAGCATTTTAAAGTTGGATATATAAACATAATATACTAATATTTCAATGGAGTTTTGAGGGGAAAATGCTATTGGGCTATACATATCTTTTATATGAAGTCATTATTTGTGTACATGTTGATTAGATTTGATCAGTTCCTTGACTGATACATTTATTCATTCACTATTTATAGAGTACCATTATTTACTAAGTATGTGTTACTCGCTTTCTGGACACTCGGAATGGATGAAAAATACTGGGTTTTTTTTGCAGATGGATTGATGGTGGTAAGGACCTCCCTGGGAGAACTTTTAAACACAGACCTGAAGGATAAAAAGGAGAAATCATGCACTATCTTTCAAATGATGGTTAAGAATTTTGATATTTGTTTAAATTAAATGTTCCTAGCATAGATTTAATGATTATGTTTTGGTCTATGAGTATGTCCTTGAGGAAAATCAATTTTAAGGTAAAAGTTTGAAAAAAGAAGAAAATATCTGTCAGGTAGCTTTGGAATTTTCCCAAGCAAGACATAATGGTGGTTTGAAGCAAGACATTGTAAAAGTAAAGACACTCATTAAAAAACTACTAAAGTATTCTGTGGATGAAGGAGATGATGACAGTGGAAGTTCCTTTATTCATCTATTCAGTGTTTTCTTATAAAGCATCTACAAAAGTACAAGCTATTCTTCTTGGCTTAAGGATAATATAAATAAATAAGAACAAGAAAATGCTTGCCCTTGGAAAACTTATATTTCATTAGGCAGATAATGAACATAGAGATAAGTAAATACTTAGATAATGTAAATTCAGATAGTTATAACTGCTTTGAAGAGATAAAATAGGGGATTGAGATAAAGTATGGTTGAGAGAGAATAAAGAAGAACGAATATTTTCAGCATTGAAGTTAAAGAAACCCTCTTTGAGAGGAAGAAATGGTAATGGATTTGTGATATATTTTAGAGTGAAAGGATTGAATATTGTGGGAGAGGGAAATTGGAAACTCAGCAGAGCTCAGCTAGGTGATTCATTATTTCCACGTGTCAGTGACTGAGGTTATGTGATGTTATTCAGACGATGGAAGGGCTGTCTTCACTTGCTCACCATGCCCTTTAGTAGAGATAGGGGACATTTGGGCTCAGATGTTTTGATCAGAGTACATGCGTGCAATCTCTCCAGCCTCGTGTCTCTAAGTGTTCAAAATCCTTACATGTAGTTAAAGCTCCAAGAGAAAGTAATCCAGGGGCAAGAAGGAAGCCACATGATTTTGTGTGATCTAACTTTGAAAGTAGTTCTACTATACTCTGTAGGTTGAAACTGACACAAGACCACTCAGATTCAAGGGCAGGGAACATGAACTACACATCTTGTTAGGCGGTCTGTCAAAAATATGTCAATGTATACATCTGGCTATAAATTTCACATACTCCCAAATGCAAAATGAAGTAATTCCTGCCAAAAACACTCTCAAAAGTCACATCACGGGCCTCCCTGGTGGCGCAGTGGTTGAGAGTCCGCCTGCCGATGCAGGGGATACGGGTTCGTGCCCCGGTCCGGGAGGATCCCATATGCCGCGGAGCAGCTGGGCCCGTGAGCCATGGCCGCTGAGCCTGTGCATCCGGAGCCTGTGCTCCGCAACGGGAGAGGCCACAACAGTGAGAGGCCCACGTACCGCAAAAAAAAAAAAAAAAAAAAAAAAAAAAAAAAAGTCACATCACATGATGGCGTAAGATTGGACTCAAAGATTAGAATATTCATTCACATCAAATCTAGGTGCAGATGAGGGTCCTCAAATCCAGTTTCTCAGATCTAAAGAGCTATGAACTAGAAACGAATTATCTAACCTGTATGAATGACACATGGTCACCTTAGTAGAAACCCCTCTCCAAAAATAGGACCATGCATGCACACAGCAGTCACTCATTCAGAGCAATTCTGAAAACCAGCTGGGCACATGTTGCCAAATCTTTGTACAGGGTTCAAAACTGCTTCCTGGAAATGAATTTTTATGATTCTTAATTTTGCCCTCTGGGCTCTTGATTCAATATTCTGAGTCCTTCTTCCAAAAAAAGAAAAAAAAGAAAGAAAAAGAAAGAAAGAAAGAAAGAAAGAAAGAAAGAAAGAAAGAGGCTGTGTTTTCAGTTCAATAGTTTTCTTAACCTGCTTTCTTCCCATCGAAATTTAGGAGTCTAATTATTTTCTCCATGCTATTCAGACCAAATTGATATACTCCTATAAAATTCATGAGTGTACTATATGTATCCACCTGTAACCCATTCCACCCATCAAAGGACATATCCACAAATCTCTCTGAGATATGTTTTTCTCTACTTTGGGCATTTTATAAGGCTGCAGTTGGAAAGTGCCCAGAAGGTTCTTAGAAGCCCTTTCATTTAACAAATAAGACCTGTGGGGCCTATCTTAAGATCCATAGAAGGCCTTTGTCTATCTGAAAGTGTCTTTGAAGCATCAGCTTGAATCTTTCTAAGGTTTTAAAAAGGTTTTTATAGTTACCACTTTGGCTCCATCTTCACACTGAGATGACAATTTGACAGTGAGTTGCATTTAATTTTTTCCTCGAGACTTTCACTCTTTGGGGAACCCTTTTCTGGTTGAAAAAACTGTGCTGGGCCCTTAACATTTCATCCAAATTCTACTCAAAAACTAAAGTTATATCTTTCATTCTCCTATCCTTCTCTTTAAGCAAAGATAAGCAAAATGGAAGAAGGCAAGTGACAACTTTAATATTCGGCCCAGAAATTTCTTTACGAGATCACTGAGGTCCTTTGGAAGATTTCCTATTTTTCATATTACTGCAGGCAACACTGTTGCCAAAATTCCACTACTATATAATAAGAGCCCTCTTTTCTCTACCTTCCTATACATGTTTCTCACTTTATCACAAACTCTCACCAATAGAGTCCCTTCAGGTCCTTGACTGCCACCCTATCCCATAACAAGTTTAAGTTTTGTTATAGCATCATCCCACTTCCAGATGCAAAACTTATTTTCCATTTATTTTTTGCAGAGAAACTAACTATCCCTAAACTTAGTGGCTTAAAACAACAGTCATTTTGTTGATCTCATGATTTGGGATCAGAGATTTTAACAGAACTTGGCTAGATGATCTTTTTGTTCCATGCATCATTGACAGAGGTTACTTGGTAGTATTCAACTGGTAGGTGGGCTGCTCTGCAGGGTCCTAGATCACTTCACTCATGTGTTTCATTCCTTGATGGGGATTACTGGAAGGCTGGTATCAGTTGAAACTGTTGACCAGAGTGTCTATATGTTTAGTTTCCACCATGGTAACCTCAGGGTAGTTGGGCTACTAAAATTGCACCTTAGAGTAATAAGCACAATTGCTCCAAGTGAACAAGATGCAAGTTCCATGGTCACATATTACCTACAATTGGAAGGAAAGCTTCCTTTCTGTCATAATCTATTTGCCATAGCAGATAAAACCTGCCCAGAATAGAGAGGAGAGAACATAGATCTTAGCTGGGCTGGGTGGGGTATCAAAGAATTTGAAGTTTTAAAAATTGCCTCTTCCATCAACAGTATCAATGGATACATAAACTGCTATGTTCACACAGAGATTGTGTTGTAGTCATACAACAGTGAAAGTAAATAAACTACAGCTAAAGATATCATCATGGATGAATCGGATAACATAATATAACATAATGTTAATTGATAGACACACACCATAGAAGATTACATGTCATATGATTCTGTTCATATGAGTGTAAAAAGCAAGAAAACTAAACCATATATCATTTAATTACATACAGATTGAAATAAAGTTTGGGATAGTGATTACCTCTAGAGGCAAGAGAAGAAATGCAATGGTAAAACACACACAGGTACTTCTAAGACCTGGTAGCTAACTCTTTCAGCTAGCTGTTGGGAACACTAATTTTTGTGTTCTTTTAACTGATCATAGAATTGTAGACTCTTCAGAAGGTATTCTATGTTTCAAATATTTTTTTAAAAAAGAAATGATGGGGATTTGAAAAAATGAAGAGCTCTAATGAAAACTCTTGAGAAATGTAACGTGAAAGAAGGAAGAGAGAAAAAGTAGTGTTGCTTGGAGAGGTAAAGAGTAACTGGAGATTCTCATGTTTCTTAGTTGAGAAATAATATAGTGAGGGAATGATCTGGGGGAGAGAGGAAAGAAAAGATGTAAGAAGAGAGGAATTGCCAAAAGAAGTATCTTTGTAGTGATAAATGGGGATAGAAATCACAGAACAAGGAGAGGGTCTAGTATCTGATAGGAGAGACACACCCCACAGCATGCTGGTTGAAAAGGAAGGTGGATTCAGATGCAAGTAGATATCTAATGACAATATAAAGACAATATGGATAACTGCTTCTTTAAAAATAGGCATATTAGGCTAAAATATTAATTTAAACTTAGTCAGAATGCCATGTATGGATCCTCAAATAAAAACATAATTGCAAAAAAACCTGGACAATAACATGCCACCCAGACATTCTTCCCTCTTCCTGTAGGAAAATCTAGATGGGAATCTAAGTATCAGTCAAAACAACACTTGTTGCTCCCCAGAAATTGGAACATGAGAATTTGAGTGGATAATTTTAACTGCTGATGACATTAGGCTAAAATATCCATCCAATTATTTCCATCTTTAGTGATAATTCTGCCAAAGGGACTGGATGGCTTCATTCAACTGAATATTGCTGAATGAATACTGCCCTGTTCTATGAATCTCATTGACATAAGTTTTAGGAAAAAATGGGTTTCTAACTCTACCTCAGACTATAACTATCTGAATTTGATTTAGAATATCTGCTACCTCTACAGTCTAGTAAGGATTTTAAAATGTGGTTATGACTTGAAACAGATAATATTATTCTCAGTACACTTATACTGACACACTCATAACTCATGCTAAAATACCCTGAGTCAAATATATGAATACAGAAAGAGCTCACTAATGCAACCATCTCCTGTCATAATGCTTCTCACTTCACTCCTCAGTTTGTGTATTTTATACTCTCCATTTTCATCAAATGGAAGTGAACTAGATTAAACAGATTTATCAGTCTAACGGATACCTACTAGTAGTCGATGGCTATGTTTTTTATTTTCTAGCTTACATTTAAAATGCAATTGGTGTAAATTATGGGATAAACATATAAAATGTGCTCTATAGTTGTGTTATGGCTTTAAAAGCTTTTTGAAAATAAATATTAATATTGGGTAAGCACCTCCACACTGTTTTAAGTACAATTTACATTTAGCAACTTTAGGGAATCAATTCATAGAAATGGCAGCGCAGCAAGTAAAGTGGAAAGCTAAATAAATTATACGCAAATTGTGGGAAGCCACTGAAGAAGTGAAATAGCATTGCTGGGCAGATTTAGTGCTTTCTTTATTGGGGTGTATAAATTGTACCTCTAATAGGTTGACTGTACACCAGAGTCACTTCAGGCTGTCTGTGCTCTGGAGCTAGGAAAGTTGTTTAAGACGTAAGGTGCATAAAGAACATCTAAAATCAAGGAGATTTTCAAGTAAATTGATCAAATAGGTAGTTTTCCCAGCCTATGAGTCTAGGTGCTGGCCACTAGATGGTTATAGGTGTAAATCAAAACGCTTACAAGCTAGATGTCCACCGCTGTAGGTACTCACACAGTATTTCCATCAAGTCTCATTTCACCCTTCCTCTGAATGAAATGATTGATTGATTGTTCACAGCTTGCATGATTCCGTGCTGCCCCAGATCCATCTCCACTCTCCACGCTCCACACTGAGTCTGCATCATTGACTTTCTGCCAGCCATTTGGCTGCCAGGGCAGAGTGACATTTAATGATCTTTCAACATGGCAATGTCACATTCATCACTCTTTATCACTTGTGACAGACCTAAATTCAAATGCAAACATGAAATGGAGACTGACTTCAATCCAAACTCATATACTTTTGCATTGACATCAACAAAGATTGACAAGATACATGGGAGAGAGAATAACCTGTTGCTTGTACAATAATTAAAAATACTAGTTCTAAAACTGTCCTGAGAAATCAAGGACATTTTAATTTCATGAGGCAATAGTTCTTATAAAAAGATTTGAGGTGGAGATTGTATTATCTCAGCTGTCATATCAGCTAACATCAAATGTCTCCACACACTTGGAAAAGATAATTTACTTCTAAGGCAATAGTCTGCTTTAAAAAACAAATATCATAATACCCATGCATGCTCTTTATAGAGTTCTTAAAGGGAGAAGAGCCTCCAAAGTTATAACAATCATTTAGAAGAAAATAAAAGTCAGTATAATTATACAAATTTGTCTAAGCATCTTCTTCCTCTGAGTTGTCTTACCCTGCTCTAGGACTATTATATTCTACATTAACATTTTTTTCCAAGTCAAATACCCAAGTCAAATACCTTTGCACTTTCCTAATATCACTACATAAAACTATATTTCACTAAAGTTTGGGGGTACTGGAATATTGGTATTTCGTTTCAATACTGTTTAACAAGTAATTGTTAGAATATACAAAGAAAGATAAGAAACATATACAAGGAATTCAAGGTTTGGAGTCCCTCAGCCATTCTTACTAGCTTAAACTCCAAGTAAACTTCACTTCCTTTCTAGAAACTAAGAGATCCTTTGTTTAAAGAAAAACAAAAAAAAAACTTTAATTAGGAAAATTTTGTTAATTATAACCACTTTATTTTCACTTTTCAGTTAAATTTAAAAAAATCCTTCAAAATGTAATGCTGACATTAATCTAAACTTCATAAAATCAGAGACAGTCTTACCCTTTATACTTTTATATCCACAGAGCCTGATGTCTAATAATTATAGAACTAAATTGCATAGAGGCATCATATTAACTTCACAATGAAGGACAGCAAGTTTTCTTATATGTCACAATATCAGGAAAACCCCTAGCTATTATACTCATGAAAGCATTTCTCTAAAATAATGCTTCTTTGATCTATTCTCCCTTTACTTTAGAACTAAGGCAATTTCCACATTCCGCCCTACATTTTGCTAACTGGAGTACCTATCTACGCTTTTGTTCTAGATGTCTAATGCTTTAAGAATAGAGAACTCTGCCTATCACAAAATTTATCATATTGTAAGTGCTCAGTAAACATTTCTTGAGTGTAACTGATGTCTTGAAAGCATCAGCCTCAAGAAACGCACAGAATTTTCATGGCGTTAAACTTCCTGCCGTGGATTCTGGTGGGGTCCCTTGTACTATTAGGGCACCTATCAGCCTGTTAGTATTGCCTGTTAGCAATTCAAAGCTGCCTCCTTTTCCAAAAAATTGCCTTAAGCCAAAGGGAACCACCTCACTCAGAGGGCCTTCCCCACTCCAGTCCCCACCTGGGGGAGACCTTGCTGTAAGATGGCAGCTTCTTGCTTCAAGGCAGACTGACTATGGAGCAAGTCCCTTTGTCCTGAGAGCAATCCTCCAATAAGCCACTTAAACAGGCATTCCCATCTTTTGCTCTGTTTCTAGGGAAAATGATCTAAGGCACTTGGTGCTGTGAATGGCCCTAGAAAGCAGACTCAGAGCAGGAGGTTCTGGATTTGCATCACGTGCCAGCTGATTGCAAGGAGTACCCCATTCCTGTGGTAGGTGAAGTAATAAAAGTTCCTGGCGACCATAACAGTGTGATTCCAAAGACTTTTACTTGTTTGAATTGGGATGGGATACAGGCACCCTCTCAGGAATTTGAAAGGTATGGAAGTAATAACAACTATAGAACTGGATGGCTATTTCTCAGCATGACCAATTCATTTAAAACTGGAAAAACAAGCCTAGATAATTCCTCAGTAATTTAAAGCCAAGTGTGAGAGAGAGACTTCACAGTATTTAAATAGATCCTCATGTCTTACAGCCCCTAATCAGACACAGCTGAGTACCAGGTGTAACACAATTCTGAGAGTGGCAGACATTCAGGAAAGTCTCACATTAAAGTCACTTGACAGGGAAGGAATGGGGCTCTTTGATGTGGTATGAGAATAACTTGATAGACGCATTTGAGAACATTGAATCCTCAGTTTGTCCTGTACCGGCTGAATCTTCAAATATGGCCCACCCTCCCTTGTTAGAAGAGAGAGACCCTCTTGCTGGAAGAAAAGGCAGAACAGTCAAATTCAGCAGATACCTTACAAGATAAATGCTTTCCCACTACAGGTATTGTCTCCCCTGCCCCACGGTATAATAATTAGGCTCAAATCTCAGCCCAAGAATGGATCCTGTATGCTAGAACAAGAAAGGTGGAATGTAAATTTGGACAGAAGTGATTGTAAACACAATACAAGATCCAAAACACGGGCAAAGACCCTGGGGACAGCTCTGTTATGCTTTTCTGATGGCTCTTGGAAGCTTGGTTAAAGTGACAAAAGTAATAAATAGTTCACAAGTAATAAATAGTTCACATTAAACAGAGTAGAGGTGCCAGAACTGTCATAACAAACTGTGGCAAAATGGATCAGAAGTCTCAAAGAAATAGGTGTGTCAATCAGGAATATGATCAGCAGGTACCTGTGGAGATGACTCATAGTACCTGGAGTCTCTAGGAACTAAACTGATGGACAGCCAAAATAGTATGTCTTAGTATATAATCAGAAGAGATTAAGAATGGAGGTGCTGGGACTTCCCTGGTGGTCCAGTGCTTGAGAATCCATCTTACAATGCAGGGGACGCCAGTTCGATCCCTGGTAGGGGAACTAAGATCCCACATGCCACAGGGCAATTAAGCCCATGTGCCACAACTACAGAGCCCATGTGCCGCAACTACAGAGCTCATGTGCTCTGGAGCCCATGAGCCACAACTAGAGAGAAGCCCACACACCGCAATGAACAGCCTGTGCACCACAAGGAAAGATCCCCGCATGCCATAACTAAGACCCAATGCAGCCAAATATATATATAAATAAATAAATAATTTTTTTTTAAAATGGAGGTGCTGAAGCCAACGCGTTGCCCATTTTTTCATACCTATGTCAGTTCTGTCTGATGGGGAGGGCCAGTCCCCATTGGAAGGAACTTGCAAGACCAGAAAAAGAGTAAATAGCTGTGATCTTCCCAGTCTTCCAAGAAACCTATGGCCATTTCCCAAGGCAACCATACATTGGGGAAAGTGGACTTCCAAGTTTTTTGAGAGCTCTTGGATACACAGCACACACGGGAATTAGATAATAACTGGAGTTTTAACCCAGATCTGTGTCAAAATGTGTCCATGGTGTACATGGATTTGCCTTCTAGTCATTTCTTCAGGTTCCACATGTATAATTTCAATGGACATGCTTGGTTGTTAACAACATACCTTCAATGGGACAAGCACTACTATAGTAGGAAAATTCATGTGGAAGCCTCTGAAACTGCCCCTTCCATGTGTCCAGGTAATAAATAAAAAGCAATGTTGTATCTCAAAGGAATGACACATGTTGGTGTCACACTTAAAGATTTAAAGGATGTATTTAACATATATCTGGCCCTTGCAAAGCTGGATAGTTCATGTCACATAATAGGGGACTACTGCTAATTATACCAAGCAGTAGCTAAGGTATACATAGTACCTTGTGTGACTCTTGATAGAGCTATCTTTAAACAATGAAAGCAAAATTAAGATGTTTAAAGAACAAAAGCTAGACGAATTCATCACCAGTAGACTCACACTCCAAGAAAAATGAAAGAAAGTGCTTTAGGCAGTAAGAAAATAATATCAGATGGAAATAGGGTATGAAAAGCATCAGAAATAGTAACTTGGATAAATATATGAGATATTTTTCTTTGTTTATGTCTCTTTAAAAGATAATTTATTGTTTTAAAAAACTGTAATAACACTGATTATTTTGAGTAGGTAGAGTTGCTACTGGACAAAGAGGAATATGTTTGACACTTCAGTGACCACTTGGGTATCTCTTGGTACACAATATCTACTTACAGATTTTAACTGTGATTTACAGCAACAAATGACCAGTGTCTGTGCTTAGTTTTTCAATAGTAGCAACGTATAAGGACTGATACCTAATTTAATACCTCTAAACCAGCTACAAAGAAGCCCATTCAACTGACATTGAAAAATAATCCCCAAAGGGCTTCCCTGGTGGCGCAGTGGTTAAGAATATGTCTGCCAATGCAGCGGACATGGGTTCGAGCCCTGGTCTGGGAAGCTGCCACATGCCATGGAGAACAAAGCCCGTGCACCACAACTACTGAGCCTGCACTCTAGAGACGGTGAGCCACAACTACTGAGCCCACGCACCACAACTACTGAACCCTGTGTGCCTAGAGCCCATGCTCCGCAACAAGAGAAGCCACTGCAATAAGAAGGCTGCGCACCGCAACGAAGAGTAGTCCCCACTCTCAACTAGAGAAAAGCCCGCGCGCATCAATTAAGACCCAACGCAGCCAAAAATGAAATAAATGAAATAAATAAATAAATAAATAATAATCCCCAAACCAGAATACTTCATATCAGTCTAAGTAAGTAGTTAGCTCTTAGAATCATGGAAATTATCAGAATTACTTGAGTATAAAACTTACATGTGAACAGAAATACATAACTGGTTTTATTTCTGTATAAAAATTTAAGAACTCTTTCTTGAATTCATTGTTAAGGGATATCTATCAAAAATTTTACCTAGTTAATTATATTGTTGCTATGATTTTGTATGAAAATGTGATGGTGGTAATAGTTTCTGAATAAGTTAATGTATCATTAATGAATATTACACTATGATACTAGTAAATAGTCTCAAGGAATGAGTACACATCTCTGTAAATCTGCTCTTAGGGCACACATCCTAAAGTTTTCTGAAGCAGTGTCTTGTTTTGCAATAGAAACATCTGACTTAGCGTATGAACCCAATGATATAGATTTGCCCAAGGACTCTTGCTGTGAAAAGTAATTGAAAATATTGTCAATTCTCTCACTTTCACAAGACATGTAATTTCAGACCAACCTCCAGTATTTTCACAGTTGCTGATTCATTCTTTATTCCATTCATTTAATGTGAGAATTTGACAAATACAGTTTTTTTCCCTATACCAATTCATTATTTATTTGAATCAGCCACTTCATTCGATTCTTATACATGCAAAAGAAAAATATTAATTTGTATGTTATCACATGCTAAAATACCATTGAGTAGAAAATAGTAGAATTAATATGAAGATATTTTTATACATTATAAATATTTCAAGAATTGAATCAACTGAGTTCAAATACTGGCTCCACCACTCACTGTAGGCCAAAGTACAAATTATTTGAATCAATTTCGTGCTCATCAAGACACGCTTGGCTTTTCTGAAACCTAACCATTATGGTTTTATAAAAAGCTTTATAACCCCCCAAAAAATCTAACAATATTTACCTTCCTACTTTATCATATATGGACAGTACATGTAAAATATCAGCTTTTACCTAGTCAATTGAATTACTTTGGATTAGCAAGGATGGAATTTTGTTATAATATTATTTGCCCTAAGCACCATTTGACTCTGTCTGGCTCAGTCATGATTACAGGTAATTTAAGAATTTTCACCAGCATTCCTTATTTAAAATTAAAAATATATATTCTGAAATACTTCTACTTTTGCTTGGTTTGGGGACAAAAGTGTAGAAAATATACTGATGCTTAAATAAACAATCCTATCCATAAGAAGCCCTATCCATAAGAATTATATATGATAAGACATTTATATGAAAAGTAATGGAAACTTGTGTAAAAGAGCAAATTTTGCTTGGAAGATTCATGACATAATTTAGAAAGGAGGTATTAATTAATCTGGTCTTGTTTGCATTTATCCCCAGAGCTAGAATAATGTCATTACATGCTTAATCTCTAGAATGGATAATTTTCCTTGTTTTTAGTTATGTCTTACCTGATTTACTACAATAGTTTTTTTTTTCATCTTATTCTCCTTTATTACATAGTCCTTAGAAGAACTGTATTATTTTTTCCAAACCTAAATGATGTTATATCATCCCTTTAATTATACATCAGTGGCTTCTGATTAAATTTGGACAGAACTACAAACACTTTTTCACGGCCCACAAGGCTTTCCATGATCTGGAGCTCACCTACACAGTTCTCCAATCTCAACTTGTGCTGTTATCTATAAAACGCTCCACCTTGTGCTGTTATCTATAACGCTCCACTATACCCCAGCCATTCTGGACTTTTCTGAGGTACTTGAACACACAGTATCAAGTCTTTGATATTTTCTTTCCTTTTTCCCTGACCTAATTTTCTTCCAAATGTGTGTATGGCTGACTCCTTCCTGATTATCAACTGTCACCTGATCACCTAATTTATTTTATTTATTTATTTATTTATTTATTTATTTATTTATTTTGCGGTACGCGGGCCTCTCACTGTTGTGGCCTCTCTCTTTGCAGAGCATAGGCTCTGGACGTGCAGGCTCAGTGGCCATGGCTCACAGGCCCAGCCTCCCCACAGCATGTGGGATCTTTCCCGGACTGGGGCACGAACCCATGTCCCCTGCATTGGCAGGTGGACTCTCAACCACTGCGCCACCAAGAAGCCCTGATCACCTAATTTAAAATGCCTCTTCTGCTGCCTCTGGTCACTCTCCCTTATCCTACTTTATAACACTTATAACTAATTGAAACAATGTTATTTATTTATTTATGTTATTTATTATAGATACTGCTTTATGTTTTGTTTTCTACCATCTCTTTAGCACTTAGAACTATGGATGGCCTGTAATAGGAACTCAATAAATATTTTTGAATGGCTATGTCCATCTTTGAAGTATGAATAGTTATTGAGAACAATAATCATGTAGGTGCATGAAATATATGAGAAATGCATGTATTCATAATAATAAATGACTTATTTTGGTCAATAAATCACACACTGAAATTTAGAGGGTTGTAGGGATTTAAAAAAAACTAATTACATGACAAGGGTTAAGAAGAAAAGATAACAGAAAAGATTTAGGACCCTCCAGAAGAAGTACTTAGGTCTTTTCTAAGGCTGGCTCTTTTCAACTGGCTCTCAGTCTCTGTACACACCATTCTGAATTTGAAGGTGGGGCTTCCTCTGCTATTCTAATTAACTCTGATTAAGCCTTTGACAGGCACTGTGTACCTGAGTCTCCGATCTGTGGCTTTACAGGTTCTCCTGCCTCTTGCTCCCAGATAGAAATGTTTTTATCTTGTTCCCTTCTGCTATCCACAGTTTCCAGCAGTCCTAAGTTTTCTTGTTCTTTCCCCTAAATAATAAGGCTTTCATTCCATGAGGTGGATAGAGCTGATGGGAATGAGTAGAGTTTCACTGGTGGCTACTCTTCCTTCTCTCAGAAGATTTGTCTCCAATCTTCCCTGTAAATGCCTGGTGGGTTTAGAGAAGAAAAGACTGCAAGAGTGGGCAAACCTTCTTCTGCTGGAGGCCCCCAGAACTTCACCTTCTCACACCACCCATGCTTGATCATTAGCAATTCATTAAAAATATTTAGCTGCATCTTCTTTCTGGCTTAGAGGATGTCCGGTATCGTCTGCCCAGGTACACAAGAGTTCAGGTCTTTTTTTTCCCTTTTTTGTCCCTGTAGAAACCTATCTCTCCCCAGATACTGGATTGTTTGCCCTGAATCTTTAGTTGTCTGATTGTTTCAAGAAAAGTCACTAGTTTGCAATTTGTCCAGTGTTTTGCTTTTCTTTTATTTCTTATTTTTCTTATTTCTTTTTATTGTTTCTTTTTACTGTTTCTTTTTGTTTTATTTAGTGATGCTCTTTCCAGTTTTACATTTCCAAGATGAAACTTGATGTCTCAAGTAACATTTGGCCTTTTACATGAATCGTTGCAAATTTCTTATTGTTAATTCTTCAAAAAACAGAGTGACAATATTAGAATATATTATAGTTTAAGACCTGAAGGTTTGTTCCAATGATTAGTTCTTTATTTCCAGATATTCTCAATAAGTGAGTGTTTATTGTAGATGTCATGTGTAGTCTACCCAGATGATAAACTACAGAAAGCACTTTGTAAGGTATATTGATATATTTCCTACCCACTGAGCAGAATAATTTTGGCAGCAATGCTAATATGTGAAATATCCAAATATCATTTCTATTTGTACATATATAATTTATATTTGAGTGCACTCCAACATATGTTTAGTAAAAGAAGGAGTTATTTAACTCAAGACAAAGAAAAGAAAAAACACAACAAAATTTATTGAAAGTAGTTAAACCCACTCAATAATGAGAACAGAATATTACTTTCTAAAAGTTACCAAAGAGAAGAAGAGAGAGAGATACAGATGGACAGGACACTATAATTAACCTGCATCAAGGCTCTGTGTTAACAGCTCTCTCCTCCTCACTAGGGAAGTAGGGAGACACTTCAGCATGTGGTTAAGAAAGAATTTCCTGTCCACCTTCTAAAATTCTCCCCTAGATTGCTGGTTAGGTGTTCTCTAGTTCTCTTCGGCAACCCCATGCAATTCTGCCCAGGGAAGGTTTCTCTCCTCTAATGGCATGTGATATTGCACTCAGGTGCATCTGTAAGTCGCTACCACTCATGCAAATCCATGTATATCATGTATATATACAGGTATATGTGTAACTGTACATGTGTAGATATAAATAACCAATAAATATTGCATATATGAATAATTGTAGTGTAACCAAGTATAGATATACTACAAATCCTTTTTGTTTCAGTTTCCTGGTTTCAGAATGGAAATGATCATGCTCTGGTTTTATGGCAAGCATAAACTAAGGATGGAGTGATACAGGGTAGCAATGTATAAATTCTATCATATTTTTTAAAACTTCATTTCAGAGAATTTCTAACACATACAAAAGTGATATAATAGTGTGTTGAACCCTTATATACCCATCACCTAGATTCAACAATTGTTTAAGTCATGGCCAAACTTATTTCATATCTGTCGCTATTCACTTCTGCCCTCACTGAATACTATGAGACAAGTCTCAGAAATCTTGTCATCCATAAAAATTGCAAGTATAAATCTGAAAAGAAAATGACTCTTTTTTTTTATTAATACCATTATCATAGCATGGTGTTTTAAATAATTATTGCATCTCAGAAAATGAAGGTGAAATTTCTAGACAGCAAAATGTGTCATTTAAAATTAGCAAATATCATGAAAATTGTTGAAAATATTTGCTTTGAAGTGATATAGATATTAATAATCTATGACTATTGGAATTAAACAAATTTAAGAAGGTTAAAGGATTTACAAGTTTAAAAGAAATGAAATTTTCCTTAAAAATGTATTAAGTGTTTGCTTTATACTTTGAAGTACTACTCTATGCTTCGTGGACATATTAGGTATTAAAAGAGAAAAAAATTTTAATAGAATAAAACTATGAATTTTAAATGCTTGTTTCATTTAGTTTTTTAAAAATTACTGTAACGTATTTTAAATATACAGTTCAGAAAACTATTTATGGCATAAATGAATAACCTGTTAAATGAAACTTAAAATACTCAAAAAGAGGATGGATTATATAGAAGGAATGAAGAAAAATGTGTTATATTTTTAAATGTCTGATCGTCAAATCAATATTCTGGCATGGTCTTCCCAGGTTTCCATGTGTGTGTGTGTGTGTGTGTGTGTGTGTGTGTTTTCAAAAACATGTGAAAGCTAATTGTTGGATGCCATAGTCTAATACTATCAATTTTCACTAAAAAAAAATTCAATACAATAAAATATGTATCTTGTTTTTACTATATGAAACATAGTTAAACTTTGCAGGAGACGAAAACCAAAATGACACATTTTCCAACATAAACACTCTTGCAGGATTGTACAATCAAGAAACACCTAAAGACACTTCAACGTCTGTATTTTATGTAATACAGACTTTTATTTTTACTTACTAATTCTGAAGTAAGTTCTTTGCTTCTATAATTAGAAAGCCAAGACTCTATAAAACTAAGCTAGCAATAATAAAGTCGTCATAAGTCTCTCCAAATTTATATTCAGACTTTACATGTTAACTTTTATTTAATTCTGCTTTGTGCATAGTTAAGTTCTA
This sequence comes from Mesoplodon bidens, assembly GCF_964165515.1. Classification (NCBI taxonomy): domain Eukaryota; kingdom Metazoa; phylum Chordata; class Mammalia; order Artiodactyla; family Ziphiidae; genus Mesoplodon; species Mesoplodon bidens. Next base: position 78,784,399 of record NC_138169.1, on the reverse strand, counting down.
GTTATGAAGAAAAAGCCATTAAAATTGAAATATTTTCAAAAGGCAAAAAGGCCAAAAACACTTTTTAAAAATTTAAGCCAATGCGACTCTAAGGGGATCAAACATAATCCACTTTAAAACACAGAAAATTCTTCCTAAAACTGAGGTTTAGTTTTAATTCCTATGATATTTAAACATGTGTATTCAATAAAATTATTAACTAGAAAGACTAAGAATGGGCTTTTATTAGACCAGGAGAAGCCTAAGCAATTGAGTTTAAAGGTACATAGTTAAAATCTGAGAACAAGCCCAAAGATGTGTGATGAAGCAACAACAATTCTTGTGATGTTAAATTCAAGTTTCCAAATCAAATGTTCACAATTTAAATTTTTAAATAATTTCTTCACCTCCACCAGAAATCAGAACAAAGACTAAAGAAGAGCATTTATAAATTTTTAAAAATTTTATGTTCTTGTTTATATTATTCCAATAATTATATGTAATATCAGCATGTGTTTTATGATGGATCTGGGAAAACCATACAAGATAACTGATTTGAAGATTTTATTGTGAGTATAAGGACATGTGATATTATGTACAATGATGGTATTGGAGAGCAACTAGCACTTTCTCCATAATGAGAGAGGAACAAATCTGAGGAACACAGAAACTTTCTGAAACTAAGAGGTATTACTAGATTCCATTTTGCACTTTTGCTTTAAACTAAAATTTGTACATTTTGGAAATTGACATCACATACCCAATTACCTGTTTTCTAATTTTCTTTCCTATCTCTTGTCATCAGTTCTCTTGGTCATCTATCCATCTACATCATATCTATTATGTATGTATTTTTTAGACATCTTAGTGTCTATTACTATAATGTCCCGATTATTTTCTTTATATCTATTTCATAATGTCTGTCTTAGATTATAAGAAATTCTCTGATAAGAATAAATGCATGGGGCTTCCCTGGTGGCGCAGTGGTTGAGAGGCCGCCTGCCGATGCAGGGGACGCGGGTTCGTGCCCCGGTCCGGGAAGATCCCACATGCCACGGAGCAGCTGGGCCCGTGAGCCGTGGCTGCTGAGCCTGCGCGTCCAGAGACTGTGCTCCGCAACGGGAGATGTCACAACAGTGAGAGGCCCGCGTACCGCAAAAAAAAAAAATTTAGGTTCAGATTTTTAATCAAAGTCAAGTCACAAAAAATAATATACAATTTCAGATAGATATTAAATAGTTATTAAGACTGCTTCTGGGAAATTCCCTGGCAGTCCAGTGGCCAGGACTCTGCACTTTCACTGCTGGGGGCCCGGGCTCAATCCCTGTGGGGCAACGAAGACCCAGTGATGTTGATAATTCAGCTGTATTCCTTTCTTCAAAAATTCCAGCTTTTTTCATTTGATCTTCATTTGCTGTATCATAAGATTTTACACAAACATTTATACGTGTTTCTGTCTTGTTAAAAGAAAACTCATAAGGAGATGATGTTATTTGTTCTCCAGATAGTACTTGTCCAAGATTTTCAGAAGGGCTTTTCTTTCCAGAGTCTTGACAGAAGTCAAAGGTATTATTTTCATAAGATAGCACAGATTCCACTGAGTCCAATCTATTTACCAGTAGTGCTGCTGACGATAGGTGCCAGGTGTTTTTTTCAGTGCTTTTCATACGTTCTCTCGTTTTATTCTCACAAGTCTGAAAGGTAAATAATATTATCCTGCTGTTTGTGGAGAGGGCCCAGGGGAAACCAAAGTGAATTAACTAGAATTAAGGAGGTAAAAGTATGAGACCACAGGAGTGAGAAGTGACAAAAACATGGCGGGAATATATCTGAGAAAGACCTAGTGAGTGTTTCAGTCTCGAAAGGCAGATTGTATAATGGGGACAATAGGGAGGGGAAGAAGGGGGAACAGATTCTTCTTTATATCTTAACATAATTCCTCTGCATACTTAATCTTGAAGGGTTCTCAGGTTTCTGCTCTATTTAAATATTCTATTCTTGAGAAATAACTTTGGTTATCTCTAAGATTTCCACTTAGAGATAAATGGTTCAATCAGTGACAAGGCTATGCAATCATAGAAACTCAACCCACAACAGTTCACAGAAAATTTCTCCTCCTACATAGTCCCTATATATTTCTTCTTCTAGTATTACTTTTAGTAAACACCTTATTCCAGCAGCTAGTGAAAAAATAAGCACAACTTAAATCATTCATTCCTTAAAATATTTTCAGTATGACAAAGTTAGGAATATAATTGAGGAAAAAACAAGTGAGAATTTAATATATTGCCTTAAGAAATGGACACATCATAAACTCTTCAGATCATATACAAAAATTAAATAAGCAATTTATATTATGAAATAACTTGATAAAGAAACAGCACAGGCCATCATTTCTCCATGGCCTTTTTTGAGGAACACTATTATCATCAGATAATCTTCAAAACACTGGTATATTATATTGTCAAGCAATTTGGGGGAGCCCTGTATATTGTACCTTCTTGGGGGTTGATTTATCATATAATCATGTTAAATATTACTAAGAAAATTTTCAGCACAGAGACCCATTAACTTTACCTTGCACAGCACTTACCAAAGTTATTTGTTCATCAGCTATTTTTTTCTTTAAAACCTTTTGACATCCCATGAAATACATCTCTTGAGAATAAACTTTGAGACATAATATCATTGACTAAATTTACATATGAGTCAAATGGGTAACTATATATATATGTATATATATATATATATATATATATATATATATATATATATCTTATCCCTGATTATTCCTCTTTTTTTAGGATCGTGTTTTAGGTTCATGGATGCAGCATCTTATCTCCCAAAGTATGTTACAATTATTTTGGATGTTTCCTTCCAGATCTTGCATTGTTTCTTTCTTATGAGTTTTGTGCCTTTCTGATTTTTTTGTCCTTTTCTTTCATTGCAGAATTTTTTCTCAGATATTCAGTGCTCCATGAATATCTATTCTTATTTAAGAGAACAGCATGACAATTTGATCAGATGTTTTGTGTGTGTAGACAAGGCTGGAACTTTGGCTGTGTTATTAGGCAGTAAATAAGAGTCTTTTCAAGAGTCATTCTGTTTTTCCAGAGACACATCCTCCAGTCTCTGCCTGAGAGGACAGGACAGCCATTAGATTGCTTGCCAGCATGGAAGGAGCAAGTGGGACAAAGAACATGAGACTTGTCCACTCCTGTGTATGAAAATTCAACTGATCCTCTACACATAGCCCTGTACCTCAACCCTTCTTTCTACCATGTCTGATAATTATTCCAAGGCTTCTCTTTTTAAGTTTCTCTTGAGAAAAAATCTTGTAGTTTATAGTTACAGTTTCATGCTGGGTGGAAAGTCAGGGTGAGCAAAAGTTTACTGACTTCACATAATGTTGGGAGAGGAAACTGGAAAGAGGAGCCCAATGGTTCAGTCAAAAATTTTTGGTTTATTTCCTATTAGCCCTCTCATTTTTTTTTTTAGTGTAACATTTTATCAATTAAAAACAAAAGCAGTAACAAGCAAGCAACTATAAATGCTGATTGAAAAACCCAAAATATCATGAGATCTCGAATATTTTAAAAAATGTTATTAGCTCATTAGACTAAAATGATTAATTGAATATTGTTCAACATCATCTATTCAATCATCAGGTTCTTAAATGATAAAGCATTCATTGATTTTAGGTATCTTTGTTATCTTATATACTTCACTCTAAACATTTCATTACAAGGAAAAAATGAGTCTGCGGCCACCTTAGTTACATGTGAACCACCAATGATATCAAACATTCTTTTACTCTTCTATAATCTGAGTATTATTTTCTTCCATGCAAAAGAATTTTCACATGAAGCTTTTATCATTTTTTTCCATTTTGTCCTACTTTTAACAAAGTAACTTTGGAGATAAAAGCTCTCTTTTTCTTGAAAATCTGCTGTAAGAGAAGATCCAATAGAATATTCATTTTTTGAAATGATCCCATAATTGTTTGAAGTCTGTTTCCTGACTATTCTGTTTGGGACTCCAGCTGTATAAGAGCACACGGAAGACATTAGTTTTGATGTTTTCTTTCAAATGAAGAAGAATCCATTCACTCAATTCTCATTAACAAACCATAATATTACAACATAATACCTGTAATAAAAATAGCTATTCATAAAACTCTTATCTATTCACAGTCACAAATGTTTTAACACTGAAAATGGCTATACTTTGTCCATGCTCTGTTATCAATGGGCTACACCAGGTGTCATTTGATGTGTAGTTAACCATGCTCCTGACAGAATTGGCTGGTATTAGAAAATCCAAGCAGATTCCCAAACCACATCATGTTGGCAAGAGTGATCCAACCTTCTTTTATATTAGGTGTTTTTCAGCAGCTTATGCTCAGCACCGTTTCCTTACTTGTAGGGTCCCTCATTCAACATGTAAGATGTTTTGAGGAGAGATCAGGATAGTATGAAAGATCAAGCGTAGACAAACAAGTGAAGATGATTGATTTTAATACATGTTTTGTCTCATTCTCTGAGAATTAGACAGAGATATGGACATAAATAATTGAATGGGTTTAAAGCAATGAACAAAGTACATTTATTTTTAAAGGTAGACTGTTTCTTAAAAATAAGAATATCAAAATATGTAGCAGTGATACAAAAACATGAAAATATGTCTTGAAAGAATGATGTGGCCAGACATTTTTTTCAGGTGTAGGATACATGTAAAAACTCTTCTGCAGTTTATAATTATAATAATATTTTTAAAGTCTGTTGCTATTGAATTTTTGGCTCTTAGAAATATTTTCCTTAACTGAAATAGTAACCACTCTGTCTCAGCAAGAGTGAGAATAGCAATGTCTTACAATTCTGGAACTATAAGTTTTGCCTATTTACCTCAAGAATCTTATCTTATGTTTTCCAAATAACTTTTTTTTTTTTTTTTTTTTTTTTTTTTTGCGGTACGTGGGCCTCTCACCGCTGTGGCCTCTCCCGTTGCGGAGCACAGGCTCCAGACGCGCAGGCTCAGCGGCCACGGCTCACGGGCCCAGCCACTCCGCGGCATGTGGGATCTTCCCAGACCGGGGCACGAACCCGTGTCCCCTGCATTGGCAGGAGGACTCTCAACCACTGTGTCACCAGGGAAGCCCTGTGATAATTTTAAAAGCTATAACCGTATTTCATTTCAATTTTCTGGAGGGAATAGAATAAGATTGCTTTTTTGAATATACACTTCAATTAGTTTGACAAATGCTCACTATTTCATATATATTAGGTTCACCATTCCTTCTTGCACAAATGCTTGTAATATAATAGTGACTCGGTGCAGTGCCAAAGTATCAATAATGTTTAACCACTACAGAATATTTATGTAAGCAATATTATAATAAAACTATATATTTTAAATGATGTTATATGTGATTACATAATATAGTAGTTACGTAATACGTAATGTATTTGTCAATGTCAAGTAGTTTCTTCAGCTCTATACTTCAGAAGCATTTCTGTTCTTCGTGTTTCAGTTACAAAATCTCTGTAGGTTTCACTGCTCTGTAGATATTTTACTAAAGGACTTCATTAAAGGACAGTTGGTCAAGGTGATGGTATATACCTTCTAACACACAACTGACTTGCAGTCCAGGTCATCAATCAGGAGGGGCAAGTAAACAAAACACTATCTTTTACTGAGTCTAGGCTATGTGCAAGAAAATGCCACATGTGTAAACTTTACTGTCTTTGCAGAGCCTGGGAAGAGGTTGCATTCTTCCGTTCAGATGAGGGGAAAAGGAATTTGTAAGTAATTGTGCTCCTTTGTTGACACAAGGGACACGAGGACAGAGAAAAAAGGCTGATATTGACATATGTGAATGACAACAATGAGAAAAGCTCTGTTGAGTCACAGATTGTTATTAAAGCTGCCCATCGCGTTGTCAGTGATATATACATACTAGTGAAATTACCAACAGAGAAAAGCCCAAATATTGCATTGCCCATTTTGTTGCTTTAAAAAGAGGAGGAAATTATGAAATCAGTTAAATCATAACCACTGTGTTTAATGGCTACTTTTTAAAAAATATTTCATGATAAATCTCTGTGTCTGATAGCAAATATATCTATCTACTCCTACAATTCTTTCTTTTCAAAATAATTTACTCTTTCATTACAGAAATACCATACATAAGGGAATAATTTAAGCAGTTACCACTAGTAAAATGAGACTTCAATATATACTGAGAGTGCCTCACTAAAAACTTCCACTTATTTATTTATGAGTATTACATTTAAATTTGGAATTGTTAAATGAAAAAAAATGTAATATATGAGCAATATTCTGCCACTTGTTACTATATAGGTGACTGTTCATATGTAAGATATTAAAAATGCTTGAGAAGCTTTTTTGCTGTTTACATTTTTACTATATTAAAAATGTATTCTGGGCCTCCCTGGTGGCGCAGTGGTTGAGAGTCCGCCTGCCGATGCAGGGGATACGGGTTCGTGCCCCAGTCTGGGAGGATCCCACATGCCGCGGAGCGGCTGGGCCCGTGAGCCATGGCCGCTGGGCCTGCGCGTCCAGAGCCTGTGCTCCGCAACGGGAGAGGCCACAGCAGTGAGAGGCCCACATACCGCAAAAAGAAAAAAAAAAAAAAAAAAAAAATGTATTCTTTTTATGACTTGTCTACTAATATGGGCTTTCTGGATTTTAGTATTTTAAATATCATAAATATGATGTAGGGAAATGCATTCAATGCAAAACCCTTCAATTATAAAGCATAATCCTCTTGCTTTGTGTGATTTTATTCTGGGTGTACATATACAGTTTAAATTTATGCATGCATGCACATAACTTAAAACTGTTCTCCATTTTTAAGGGAAGATGATTTTCGAGCCCTTCAAGAAATAATTATGAATGTTCCTTTACCCAACCCACTGTTGCAAGATATCAAATCCTAGGAGAATTAAGGACAGCAAATTATGTATTAGCTTGTAGCTGTGGCATTTTAGAGCCAGCAAATTCAACTTGCAAATTGGAGCTCAGATGCTGGTTTAAATCAGCTGAAAATGAAATGGGAACATCTTATTGAAATGTTCATTTGATATAGGTGAATATCTTTCCAAGACGAATAATGTGAACTCAATTTATAGGGATGACTAAGATGATAAGTCAGGAACAGTGTCTAGATAACAAGAACACATCCAAAAGGACAAAATATAGATCATAAAACATTGAAGTATCTAAGAGACTGTGCTCTGATAGACTGCCAAACGATCTAAAAGGTACTTGCTTTTTGTGTCCCCTCATCACTCATGAATTAAGTGAGGGATGACTAAAGCTGAGATTCATTTATTTACCTATTGGCAATGAAGCCTGACTTGCGTCAAATGATCCTCCCTACACTCACCTGGAGGCATTCTGATCTGTGTTTCTCATGACAATATAATGGCATGTTCTGTTTCAAAGATCTCCTATTTGTCAGAATTACCATGCAGCTCAAATTTTAAAGAATCTTATGTTAACATAGATGCACTCAGGCTTTAGAAGTCACAGCTTAGTCGAGGGTCCTGGGCCAGTGGTCCAAAGGAAGGAAGTCACAAGACATCTCTTAGAAGTTATCTCCATGGTTAAAAAAAACTGATTATGAGTCATATACTAAGTATGTTCACTTGTTCATCCATATCTGTATGCATTGACTGAATCCCTTTTATGTGCAAGGCAAGGTTATGACAGGTAGACACTTGTCAGGCTCAGAAGTAGCAGTGAATTAGGTAGATATAAGCCATAGCCATTTGAACCTTACTACTCCATGACATCTACCAGATTGTTGAGGCCACACAGAATATGTTCATGTATGCCAGACTGCTTTTAATGAAGGAATGAATTGACCTTTACCACTGAGATTCTGACATCCATTCCACACAGTTCCCTAGAGTGTTTCCAGGGGAAATGAGCCCCAGTTGTCTGCACTGGAAACCAGCTCATTGATGCACTTTATTAACTTTTCCTGTTTCCTAGTGTCACTGTTCCTGTGCCCTCCCTGTAGCTTTCTGGATCAACTTCCCAATAAATTACCTGCTCGCTTTCTCAGAGTCCACTTCCCAGGATACACAGCTAAGAAAAGTACAGTATTCCATCAAGATTATATCTCAATGTATTAGTTCCTTCGCAGTCAAGTGACATTTATGACATTTCCACTGTTTTATTGCTTTGAACAGTGCTGCTGTGAGCAGTCTTCTATATGTCTCCTGAAATACAGCATATGTATACAAATAGGGTTTTACAGACTATACACTCAGCTATTAGCAGTGGTTATTTCTCCTCTGTAGGATTAAAAAGCATTGAACTTTTGATGAAAACATTTCTTATTTTGAATTTTTTACAACGTACATGTATGTGTAATTAAGATTTCACATACGAATATATAGAGACGTATGAATATGTATATGAATGAATCAATATGAATGAATATTCATATACATGAATAAAGAAGAACATTAAATACAGAATTGAAAGCCATGTAAATTCCTGAATAGTAGGTTTCTTTTGTCAAACAACTGACAGTAAAGCATAGTGTTTACAGTGTGGACTCTAGGAAAAGATTACCTAGTTTCAAATCCTACCTTGGCCCCCTACTGACGGTATGATCAGGAGCAACTCACGTATCACTGCCTAAGTTTCTCCATATGTAACTCACAGGTTTACTATAGGGAATAAATTATATATTCATATCACTAAAAATTTTGTCCGTCCCTTAGTTAGCATTACATGAGCTTGTTATTAGTATCCAATGCAATTTAACTCAAACATATTGAAAACTTAATTGACAGTCATATAAATAAACAAGATATGGCTTGTTACTTTCAAGATGCTTAGTACTGAATAGGAAAGATAAGGCACAGACCCAAATTCCTTTAACACACACAAGGACATATTTGATTAATGCAATGATAGTGATATAAAGGAATATGCTATAAGATATCTTTGTAGAGAAATATCAATCAGTACCCATTGAAAAAGAATATTTTGAAGACAGATACATATCTAAATAAAATCCCTGCTAACTCATAAATTATTTAAGACTGACCTTGTCTAAGCAATAATTCGTGTACTTGAAGATTGTATCCTTGTCATTGCTAGGGTACAGTCTTCAAAAGTAGTCTTAATTTTTAGTATTTTTAAAATGAAGTTATATTTTTCTAGGTGATGTGATAATGAATTATTTAAATATTTGCATATATATATATTTTGTGTATAATACCTATATTGTATAACAGCATTGCTGTTTTCAACTTAGGAAACACAGTGTTATATAAATATGAGCTGAATAGGAAAAGCCTGTGCAATTTGTCAGTTTCTAACATACATATTATAGTCTATTTTTTCATTATATTCTAGAAGTACAGATTGAAAATCCACAGAAATTACTAAACTCCCCCAAAGTCTTCTCCTCCAGCACCATTCTCTTGAATGCATAATTGTATCATACCTTTGATGAACAAGCTTTATCCCTAATGTGGTATAGTGCCATTTTTCCTTTTAACACCTTAGTGTTAAAGCTAATGTTAGTTTATCACCTGTGACTTGACTAGAAATGAACTTGGAAAGTGCTATAGACTGAATGTTTGTGTTTCCTCACAATTAATATGTTGAAACCTAACCCCTATGCAGTGGTACATGGAGGTGGGGCCTTTGGGAGGTAATAGGGTCATGAGGACTCTGCCCCCATGAATGCAATTAGTGTCCTTATAAGAGAGACCCCAGAGAGCTCCCCCTTCCACTTATGTGAGGACACAGGAAAAGAGCCATCCATAGACCAGGAAGAGGGTGCTCACCAAAAACCAAATGTGCCAGTGCCTTGATCTTAAGCTTTTCAGACTCCAGAACTGTGAGAAATACATTTCTGTCATCTATAAGCTACCCAGTGTATGGTCTTCTATTATAGCAGCCCAAGCAGACTGTGACAGGTTAGAACTGATAGCACTTAGGCACCAAGTACAGTAGGGCAGCACTGGGTCAGTGGGAGACAGGCATATACTGAAACGAGAGAAGAATTTTTCTATCCACTTCACATTTTGTATTGTTGTTGCCATATTCTGGTACAGATTTAATGCCTTTATTTGTATGATCATTTGACATAAATGTTATGTGCTTGGGGCCATGCCAGGTGCATAAGACAAAAAGGTAAACCAGACAGAAATAGTCCTAACCCTCCCTTGCTTGATTGTTTTAATTATTTTGATCCAAAATCCCTAGTGTAGACAGAGTTCTACTGATGTATCATGAAGACATGGAATTAAGTCTCAAGATAATTGCTATTATCTTTAATTGCCCTTCTTGATAAGTAAGGGTGAGAGAGTTAGCAGTGGCTCCTTTTATTCGAATGATGAACAATGCCTCCCAGAAGCCATGCATCTTTTCTAGTGCTTAGAGACTAAACATTTATCTAAAGTTTACCTTTGTGTTATGACTAGCATGGCACCATGTACAATCAAGACTTTTTTCTGTCAATGCAGTAGAATCAAACACTCTACTAGGAATTTTCAGACTAGAAATTGATTGTGATTGCCTTTACTGTTCTATTCACAGACATACATACAAATTCTGGTATATTCCTTTTTCACATAGCTTCAGAAAAATCGGGGTTCTGTACCATTTTGTGAGAGTAATATTAAAATGCAGATTTTGACACGCTTCTGCTCAAAAAAAGCATATTGCTTTTGCTCTGCCCTGTCTCCTACCTCAGCAATTCTTGAAAAAATGATCACCAAATTAGTGGCCTTGGCCTATTAAAGAAGGTATATGACACTGCAAAATAAAATGGAAAACTTTGAACTGGCTTTTATTATTTTTTTGGAAAGTAAATTATTTCTAAATTTCAATTAATGCCATCACATATTAATTTTGTCACATATATCAGTTGATCAAGACATCCCAAAGTGTTGGCATAGTTTAGTGAGAAACTATTGGTCTAAAAGTAATCTAAGCTTTAAGGTCCTTGTCATTAAGAGCTTACCTTAGCTTTCCAATGTTCTGTAACTGTTTTCAGACAATTTACATTTTTGCCAAAATATGCCATCAGCCATTTTTTAAACATCCTACATGTTTTCTTCTTTCATGCCTTTGCTCATGCTATTCTCCAGGTGTTCATCACCACCACAACCTGTCTATGAGACAAAGCTGAGTTGTTTTCCACATCTAAGTATTGTCTCAGAATGGAGAAGGGAAAGTCAGCATTCATTACGATTTGGATGTTTGGTTTAAAGTGCATCTTTCAAAGCAGGATCTTGACTAGGATTGAGGAAGAAACACGATAAAACAGCCCAGGATTTGTTAAAACAGTAATCCTAACCTTGGATTCTGGTCAGGGGTTCTGTTTTCCGCTGAGGAGTTGCTAGGGCTTTCAGAAAGTTCCAGTAATGAAAAACCAAGCCAGTTGTCTGGGAAGGACAGTCCTGGAAGAGTGAATAAATGCTAATGAAGATGGAAATAGCAAAGTCAGGTTGAAGTAAATTAAGGTTTGATTTAAGTTATTGGGGTCCAGGCCAAGTGTAGAGGTCCATGTTTCTGGTTCTCAGTTCATTCGCCAAAGTACCTCAGGGAATTTTGTAAAGATATAAAAAGCTAAGTTTTACCTTCAGATATTTATCAAGTCATAAGTCATTGGGAGCTCTTTACATATGGCCCAAAGAAGTAAGTTTAAAATTAAGATAAAATAATATAGAGGTTAAAGACTTTCTGGAAGTGACAGGAATTCTGTTTCTTCATTTCCTAGCCAGTGAGTGAAATAATGATTATAATTACTATTTGTAAAATATTAGCAAGTGCCTCTACATGATTTTGCCATTGTAAAACTGTGATACAGTCTAGGTGGAACTCTGAGCACTAATTTAATATAATGAAGTCGTACCGTCCTGCCTAGATATCTACAGAGGAATGGTTCCAGAATCCCTGTGGATACCAAAGTCCAAAATACTCAAATCACTTATACAAAATGATGTAGTACAACCAGTTCTGTATCAACGGATGTGGACCCAGAGGGTGTGTAGGGCTAACTGTACTTAAGCATGAAAAAAGTTGTTTGGGCAAATGTGCCTTAAACACCAATTAAATTAATAATTCACTTGTTTATACAATCACAGCTAAAGTAAGGTGTTTTTCATTTTTCATTTGTTTGTTTTAGATCCTGAATCAAGAGTTCACATTCCAAAGCCCTGCAAAGATAGGATAAAACTTTGGATACAGAGAAATATCTATTAAATGTCCATGATTCTAAATGTTTTACTTTTTGAGCCGGATAGAGGGAAAAGGAAGAATTAAGCAGACTCTTAAGCATCTCTGTCTTCTTTTCTCCCATCTGTTGTCAGGAAAATAATCCTTCAGCTGCTAGGCAGAAACTGTAATAGACATTAAATAGGAGAATGGAGAGTGAGAATATGGTCCTTTCATTAGCACGTTCCCTCCTCAGCTTCAAAGAACACTAAATCTTACTTCTTCAGGATGCTTAAGCAAGCAGTGCTTCTATCAAGGTGACCTTAGGCAAAATGTTGAACTGGGAACAATGCCCTTGAGACATCTACTTTCTCTTGCTTAACAACTTTACCTCCCTCAGGGGCAGTCACTTTTGTTCCTTTCCAGAATTGTAATTCCCTCATAACAAAACCTCCTTGCAGAAGAGGATTTGATCTCAGTCATTTGCAGCATAGAATAAATATAAACCAATGAGCTACCTCTCTGAAGTACTTGTATTTTTAGCTTTCAGTGGCATTGTGGAATAAAATGCTACCTGTCCTCATTAACGGAATGGCAGGCATCAGCTTTACAGATGAGGGAATATTTTGCAGGAGAGAGTTGCCTTGCATGTATGAAATAAGGCCACCTAGATTGGATTTCACTGCTGTCATTGTGTTCCCAACATAACCTTTGGTGTGTAAATCTAGAAATAGTAGCCTTTGAATTTTACCTTAGTAAAAACAAGTATCAGAAACACTTGAAATTAAATCCATCTTTAAATAGATGATTGCAAACAGTTTGGTCTGTGTATTACATATTATATAATATGGGATGCTGGGGCAGCCTGGGTAGTATGTGGGGGGGGTCATTTAACTGTACAATATGTAGGTAGAATAGTGACTATGATAATGCTAATAATAATCACAGCGAGAATGCAGTGGAGATAAAAGGGTAGTAATATCTTCCAAAGAGGATTTTGCGTACTGAGTTCATTAGCAGCAGATTGTGCTGCTACATAAACAAGTGAAAACTAAACCAAAACAAAGAAAAGGCTGACTCCTATTGTGTGACATTTTACATCACTTCTGAATGAGAAGCCAATCTCAGATACTTTGGCCTCTAAGGGAAGTACAGAGAAGAGTTATTCTGAATGATAAATAGCATCTAGTAGCTTACGGCTTAAATCAGTGTAAAGGTTGCACAGAATAATGTAGAACAACAGACTGCTTTTTTTTTTTTTTTCCTGCTGTGAAATTTAACCTTCTTTGTAGACATCCCAAATTAGTTTCTGGTATCAAATCAGTAGTTGGAGAACAATATATATATTTTTTGACCTACCAAACAGACAGAAGGCATAACATGGAGAACAAATCATGCACATTTGGACAAATAACACATTTCAGTAAAGGAAAAGGATGAGTGGAGATAACAAGTTGGCAGAATTTTTAAGCAAATACTCTACTTGGCAAATCAAAATGCTCCCTGTAAGAAAGAAAGCAGATTTGCTTTCAATACCTGGGTATTCCTTTGTGCTCTCCATGTACTGAACCCATTTAGTCTTTCTATTCTATGACTTATCAGATCTATTTGTGATGCATTCACTTCCATTCAGATCTGTTGAAATAAATTTCTTGGCCCAAGATGGAGCCGCTCTTGCCTTGGGTGACAAGTCAGCAAACTTAGATAACGTTCATGTCCCTGTAAATATTTCGCTTGACCAGGAATACCATATATATCCAGTCAGCCAATCCCCAAACCCCAAGCCAGTTCTGGGCTTCATTCTGGGCTTCCTTGTTTCTTATTCATTTTCTATTTTTCTCTTCCTTGTTCTTTATTCTTTATCCTATAAAGCCTCCTGCTTTCAGCCCTATTTTGCAGTTTTCTAACCTTTGGGAATGGAGACTGCTTGCTTCATAAAGTGTTCAATTTAAATTTGTCTGTATCACCTAAATTGTCTTCTTTAATCCTTTTTTAACAGATCAAAACCTTTTACCCACATTCTGAATTACTCTTAAGTGTTATGTATATGGGTATGAATACTTACATAATGATATGCATCTGTATCGCAGATACATAACACACATGTGCAGACACACGTACACACATGAAGAAAGAAAGACAAAAAATTCAAAAACAAAAGTGTAAGGAGACATGTTGTTTGTCTAACACTGGGTTAATTCCCTCAATTTTTCTCTTACTTTGGCCAGTGTGTCTGTATGACCTAATTTTGTCTGTAGACAACTTCAGAAAGAGCTATTTTAAAATTCACTGTAACTGTCAATGTGAAGAATATAGCTTATGAGAAGACCCCATGAGAATTGTACTATATATTATTGGGAAAAAAGGAAAAGAATATATTATAAGATAATATAGACATGAATACCTTATTATATTTCATAATTATGCTAAAATGATACTGGATACTTTCTTCAAGTGCCAGCCTTTTCATGAAACTTGGTCTAAAAAGATCTCTCCCTCTTCCAAACTTCATCTTTCCTAGAGCTATTCTACACTGACAATATTAAACATTCGTACTTATCCTTTAATTGGTTCATAAACATTAATTTTGTCTCTTTAATAAAAACCATAAAATCTTCAGAGGCACAACTTTGTCTACACTTCAAAAAATTTAATTAAAGTACTTATCATGGTTTGGAGCACATACTGAACTCTTAATAACTATGTTACTTTTAATATCCTAAATGATGAAAATAGGGATGGAGGAAGGAAAAAAGGGAAAAAGGAAAGAAGGAAGGGGAAGAGAGAGAAAGAGAAAGAAGAAAGAAAGATAGAAAGAAAGAGACAAAGAAAGAAAAAAAGGAAAGAAGAAAGAAAACCATTTCCTCTAAAATAAAAGCACAAACACATTTTGCAGTCTGATTGTCACTAAAAAGCATTCCAAAGCATCTTAGTAAAAAGCAACTGATAATTCATAATGAACTAAAATGTATATGAGATATGCAATATATTGCATATCCAATATATCATATATATATATGTACATCTGTGTAATATCGCATAAGTGCTAAATTTTATGTCTAAGTTTGTAGCTGATAGTGTATTAGCACATGAGTATTTTGTTTTAACTCTTGTTATTGAACTAGGATTAGTTAATAAGTGGTAATTTAAAATAAATCTTTGTCCAAAGCAACTTTTATATTCTATTTTATGTCCTTAGTCTATTAGAGTTGATTGCCCTAATCAGTTGTCTAGAAAAAGAATGTCTAGACAAAATAAATAAATTTCTTTTCTAAAGATTCTGTGGATTCACAGCTATACTAGCCACTTGAATTCTGCTGTGTTTACCTTCCAAATGTATCTGGAATGCCATAATTTTTCACCATCTTCACTACACTGGCACTATGTCATCAACATGTTCTGCCTCCATTCACTACCTTCCTGATCTATCTATACTCCTAACAGGATCCCTGAAGCACTGTACCTCATTCCCTCACATCTACTTAGGGATATTACCCCAGCTAACCTCACTGTCATATCCTGCATTTTGACATCTATTTCCTTTCTATATAGGATTGTTCACATGAACCTATGAAGATGCTGTTATTTCTACCATAGTGAAAAACTCCTTGATTTCACTCTGTACATCAGCTACTGTCTTTTCTTTATCTTCTCTATTAGTCAAGGTTTTCCAGAGTAGGATTTGGATATGTATATAGAAAGAGATTTATAGAATTGTCTTATGGGATTGTGGAGGCTTGGTGAGTTCAAAATATGGCAGTGGAGGTGGGCAGGCTGGAAACTCAGGAAAGAGTAGCACTTAGAATATAAAGGCAGTCTGCTGGAATACCAGGAAGAGCCTATGTCATGGATGAAGTCTGAAGGCACTCTGCTGGAGGATGCCCTCTTGCTGGGAAGAGGCAGTCTTTTGACCTATTCAGGCCTTCCACTGATTGGATGTGACCCACCCACATTATGGAGGGCAATCTATATATTCAAAGACCACCAATTTAAATGTAACTATTATCCAAAACCAACCATCACAGCATCACAGAATAATCTCTGAACAAATATCTGGATGCCACAGCCCAGCCAAGTTGACTTATCAAATCAACAATTACAATTCCACTTCTTGTCAACTTGGTACCCATAAACCATCTCCTTAAACTATACTAAATCTCCAAACAAACACGAGTTACTTCCATCTGACATGATTCAACTATCCTGTATAGAACCAAAAATGCACTAACCCCTTTCCCATAAGGGGAGATAAAGTCCTTGAGAAATGTTTACTTTCTCCTTGGTATTCTATAACTTAAATGCTATGATGTTAAGTTGACAACACTTAAATACGATCATATAAAGTCAATACATCTATGTTACATGATAAGGGGATAAAAAAGGAAAGAAACAAAGATATTATATATATTATATATTTTATATATGACCATATATATATATATATATATATATACATACATATATGTACATACGCATATGTAATTCCCTTTGCCCTTAGCAAGCACTTCATCTAGTTGTGTTTTTGTTTGTTTGTTTGTTTGTTTGTTTGTTTAATCTAGCGGGGTGACCCAAACCTTCATTCCTGAAAGGTCTGGGCCATTAGTAGTCCTGCCTGGATTGGATTGTTGTGGTTTCCCATTGACTTTAATCACAGGCCATGGTAATACTAAGAGATGCCCTAAGGGATCTTCCGTATTTCAGACATACCCTTCCTTACCTCCATTATGGGGTAGCAGTACAATTTCCCCACAATCGTCTGAATCAATCTACCCCAGCCAGCGCAGGAATTACTTTCTTTACAAGCATGAGGAGTGCAACGTGGCAGGATGGCAGTCTCAACTTCCTGTTCAATGGAATTATTTCCTGGTGGAAGCATTCTTCCCTCTGGAACTAAGAAGCCTAGGCCAGCAAAGCATATGGTTGCAGGGACAGGAAGCCTAACTTACCCTCCCTAATTAATACTGCTCACACACACCCCAGCAGTTTCCTTCTCTCTTACACACTGTGATTTGTCTTTTTTCAATAACACAAAATCTCATAGTATAATATATAGTCAACTTATTTATCATGTTTCTTCTTCAAATTCTGTAAGGTTCGACTTCATTTTTTTTTCTGTTTTATTTCCAGTGTCCCATATAGTCCCTTCCTGCACACGGCAGACACTCGATACATGTTTTTGAATGAAAAAAATGAGTCAACATTCAAATAAATTTATAAGGTTTTACTTTTGCCACTCTGCTTCCATCAACCATCAAATCTCACCTGGATTTTTGCAATTCCTTCCTAACCAGACTCCCCGTGTACAATCTTGCCCCCTTGACTGAATTCCCCACTTACACACTTCTCCTGCTATCACTACCACTACACTCTCCACTGGATTAGAAACTCCATAAGGCCAGAGACTTTGGATATTACTTTCAGTCCAGATATAACCCCCACTTTCTGGACCTTGCTTGATGCATGAGAAACAGTCAATTTTTTGTTAAATTTTTAAAAATGCAAAAATGTCCTTCTTTCTTTAAGTAAACTTCAATTTTTTTGGCTCCGTCTCCAAAAAAATAATTCTGAATTGCAGCAAGCCTTCCATCTTCTGCCTAGAGTAATGAGAATGTATGGAGCTCAACATATCAGGCAGAATACGTGATTGGTGAGTGAAAAGTTTTAACAGAAGGAAGTAGAGGCTGACATGACCATTGGTAAAGTTGAGAGGACAGAGGTCAGAGAAGTTGTCACCAATGATATCAGCCTGCCGCTCCAAAGCAGGAAGTTCTGAAAATCTCAGCCAGCAATTGCTGAAAATCCAAGATCATCTCACCCTGAAGCCCCTGTCAATCTCACCAGCCTCTGGAAAGCTCTACCTTCTATTTCAGTCTCCATCATTAACATCAGTGATGCTCAAGTAAATCTCTCCGCAGGTATTTTGGACCTTATCTCTGCTCATGTGCATTTAAAACTGCATCTGGAAAATAATGACCTCCCTTTCTCTTTTGCCCCCAAATCTTTTGTAATTGCCTATTTTTGGCAGATTCTATCCTGTTGTGTACACGAGGAAGGAGATCCTGGGAGATTTGACTTTTCTGCAATGCAAGAGAAATCTCAGAAGTGGGTGGCACAAAGATACTTAATTGAAAACAATAACCAAGCACACATACTTATCCAGGAAGTTACGACTCTTGGAAAAAAGATACTGTTTCCCCCACTCATTTTTTTTCCTTCATAGAATATTGTTGTTGTTATTCTTTGTTTAGTTTTGTTTTATGATTGTCTTTCTACCTTATTCTGCACATAAATCTTGGATGAATCTAACTTAGATTTATCACCCACCAGACATCTAACTCAATTATCTGGTCCCAGCTGCTGTATTAGGTATACAGTATTTCTGTAACACTTCACGTCTTCAAGGGAACTGTTTGATTTATCTAAAGTACTAACTAGGCTGTGTATTGTAACCTGCACTAAGCTTATGTTGCTGTTAAAATTTCGTAGCATCACTTTAGAAGAAAAAAAAAGTCATCTTTCTTATGACTCCACATATATTATCTTACAGAAAGACTAGGTATTCTTATTAACATGTTAATAAATATGCTAAAGTTATCAGAGAAATGTTAATTATAAGCAAAACAACAAAAATGTTTAATAATAACTCTTCTTTAACATAATTAATTTTGTTAAATAAATACCTGCTGAAGTATTTTTTACTTTCTTTATTCTGAACACAATATTTACTTCATTTTAGCTTTATTTCACTTTTCCCTACTACCCTCTATGTGTTAATTATTTAATAGTTAGATGCTAAAAAACCTAGAGAGAAATGAAAAGGTTATCAAATGTGTTAACAGGCAATTAAGAATCTCTATAAATGGCTTATTGTCCCTAGCAATTCATACCCATATTTTACAGTTGCCACGAACTATTGTCATGAGATCAAAAATCACTATGACCCTCAATGTCCACAGGAATCCAAACACTTACAAAATACATTACACATTTCTCTAAAGGTGAACATTTATCACCATGTATGTGTGCCCTTGCAGTGTCTTTTAGTTGCCTGCATAAAAAAACAGAAGTATTTCTGATTAGAAACTTCTCCAGTGGTATTAACCAATTAAGTATACATGGCTGGATTGAGACAGAATTGTTACTGGGTCTTTGTCCTTGCTCCATTTTAAGGCAATCTCTCTGTATGCCATTGGTAATAGCAATCGAATACATTTTTGCTTCCCCATTGTCAATAAAAACGATTCTATTCTGTGAAGAATACAATAGGCTACTTATCAAATACCTCTAGGTCTTTTGTAGATGACATGCAGGGAATTAGCACCTGTAGAGACAAATGAAGTTTTCTCTCTCCTAATCTTTACATGCATTAATTACAAACCTCAACATTCCATTTTTATTTTTATTTTTCCATGAAATAGAAACTTCCATGAATTAATGCATTTCTGCTAAGTACTACATCAGCATGAACCAACAGCAAGACCCATTGCCACTTTGCATCTCTTCAGGGTGAAGCCACCATACAACATATGCATGACTTGTTATCTTATGATGTTTTCAGTCTTTATACTCTGCTTGGAGTATTTATTAGCACCTCCAATTTTATTTTTATTAAATACTGTTTGCTTTCTCCTATTTACACAGACAGTTGAAGTATATGCACATTTTGGTTGTATGAATCACAATATGATTCCCTCTGTGTGTCCCAATGTGATTGTTATACATGCTCACACATCAAAGTGCACATATGTACACAACGCAAAAACACCCACATGAACACAGTGGTGAAATATAACCACCAAACATCTTTGTTAAACAAGGTCCTGGCATGACATTCGTTTAACACTTAATTTGATTCATTTTGTCAAAATTCTCAATTTCCCTTGGTGATTAATAGTGCATGTTCGATCTCAAATGGAAAAATGATTGATGTTTAACGTCAAAAATAGTTGCACACAGACCTTTCCGCATGTCACTGGCTGTGACTGTGATGTGAAACTATAGTGCTCTAACAGGGAGGAAAATATGTCTCTTTGATTAAAGCCCCCCCCCTCCCAGTTTAAATGCAGGACACTGAGCACTAGTAAGGGAAGACAAGTTGTCACCATCAAACAGGTTCTGATAATAAACTTTCAGGCATGAAGGGTGAAAGTGTCCTGTAACCTTAATTCATGTCATTGTTTTAAGAGCTCATGTTCACAGCATTCATGGAAAATGACTAAGGGTGCTAATATACAAACTACATAAATTAAACAACGGCAAGTGGTACTTGCCTTCCTGACAGTGCTGAAAGGATATTAGGTAAAGGTGTGATGCTTTGGAACTAACTCAAGTGACCTTTTCAGGTGTGTAAATTCCAAACCCGCCTATTGTAATTATACTTGATGGGTGAACAGATATTACACATGCAGGAACTGAATGCAAATAAAGTCGATGTAGATTTTATACAAAAATGTTCTAGTCTCGGCAGCCTATAATTTGCAGAAACAACAGTTAAACTTCCAGAATAAGACCCTTTAAAGAGGAACAAATTGTTGGGAGAAGCAGGACAAGAAATGACATGATAAGAGAATCATGCTTGTTGGTTTGTTGGAAAACAAAATCATTATAGGTAGCACAATACATACCAAACAGAAAATGTTCACCAAAGGCACAGTGGTAATGCCATTATCTTATATCACCATAACGCATTGCAATTTAAGCATTCACTTGCTTTGTTTCAGGTAAATTATACTTTTTCCTATGTGGAGCTTTTGACCCAGTGGGGTTAGCACACTCTTTACTATCTGGGTAGATGTTCTGAAGTCCCCCTTGCTGGTAGGTCTCACTTTAATTTCTGATTTTTCTAAGGAGCTAGAGATCGAAGATGTTTTCTTAGCACATTATCCATATAAGAGGAAGAGAAATAACAAAGATGACACTATATCAGTTGACTTTAAAATAATCCTAGTTGGCAGCTATTACTAGCTCTGTTTAACAGGGGAGAACGAACAGCAAACACAAACATAGTAAAATAAAATCCTAAGGCTCCTTTCACCTCCTAACAAGATTTGCAGGCCTATGAATGCCCAGCTAAACTGAAATAGCAGATCATTCCAGTTCTTAAGTTTTAGGGAAGATTACTGAGGATAATGATAATTATAACTAACATTATTTCTAGGTTTGTGAAAGCATAGTCAGAGTAAAGCATGTTGTGAAGAATACATTCCAACACAGAAGTGATGGTGTCCTCATTTTTCGTGTGAGATCTGGAGGCTTAGAGAGGCTGTCCCGGCAATAACACTGCACGATTGCAACACTGAGAAGCCTGCTCCAGAACCTGCACTCTGTTAGAAGATAAATTGATGAATATTATAAAAATTAAGAGTTTATCTGAGCACTTACTGATTTGAATTGAGCAACACCAAACTGGAAGTGGTTAGGAGCATGACACAGACAGGAGCCACAAGGCCTATATAAAGAAAGTGTAGAAGCAAAGCAAAGAAATTATTTTGATCTGTTATAGCTCAAAGCCTAGTTGGCTGTTTGTAATTGGTGTCCGTAGGTTTCAATTTTATAACCTTGACGTTTTGACTGAATAAATGGTAACCCTGAAATAGAAATCTTCTTATGTATTCAAACACATCATTATTGCATATGAAAGGGTCCCATTGATTAGAAACTCCAGGGATCAGACATCTAGACATTTTGAAAATCAGGAAATAGAGTTTACTTTTGTTATAGGCATCTTAAGACATCTGAAAAATAACTAAAACAAATAACATCACATTTCTGTGATACTACCATTGTGAACATACATTCCACCATTAATACATAGAATATGATTATCTCAAAGATGGGAAAAACAGGATAGAAATTTTAAAACTCACCACATTTTAGGACTTCAAGGAAACTCACAATTAATCTTTTAACTTCTCATAAAATATAAGCCTTTTCTGGTTTAAAGAAATTATCAGCCTTTTGTGCAATGTAATCCAATGGAATGTCCTTTCATTCTGAAATATGCAGGTATGTCTCACTGGGGGATATGCTTGTTCTCCATTTTTGTACACTCTACACAAACACAATTTGCGTGTATCATTTCTATTTGAACACGGTAATAAGGAATATTATTCCTTATTACCGTATGGTAATGGTGTGTGTAAAACAGAACTCGTGTATACATATATAATAACAATCCCTTAAAAAGTACTCTTCTTTAAAGATTCCTAAAAAATGTCAGATTATATAAAACTATAATTCACTCAATATTATTCTAGGAAACATAGCAAAAATGATAAATATTTAAAATTGTGCCTTAGTAAAACTTTTGGGGGATCAACTATCCACTTCATGGTAAACTCTTATGCAGTTGACTAATTACACATTTAATTTTATATCTCAGGAAAAATTCAAAATTCTTTATATTTTGATTCTGTTAACCTGCTGTTTGCTTTTACTAGGAAAAATTAAAACTAGCAGTAGACTATAGCTTTATGAGGATTGGCAAGCTGATCTCAATTTGTGTAGCAAGCAGTTGATAAACATGGTATCTAATATAAAGATAAGCAAAAGATGGACATTCATTGTATGCCTTACTGATTAACAGGTTCTTGAATCAGTTGACATTACATCCTGGTTATTCATAAGGCAAAATATAATTTCAAAAGTTATGCTACCACATTTTTTGACATCACCAACCTGAAGCTACTGACAAAATGAATTATTTCAAACAGGAATATGACACTTGTAGAATAAAATAACCCAAAGCCTGACAAGGAGAGGCAGCAAATACACTGGACCAGCCAATTCACTCAGCTCCAGTGCCAGTTTATCAGAAAGAGTGCAAGTCATTAGCTCTCAGAATGAGCATTTTGTGGTTGTAAATAATCCTACCATTTTAGATTTGATCACTCAAACACTTCAACTTCTTAGAAGGAGTATAGCATGTGGTAAATTACAAATGTGTGTGTGTGTAAATATATGCTGACCTTACTTAGAGTTATTTCACTTCTCACATGCTCTGAACTTTAATACATTAATCTCCTCAGTTCGTATTAACTTTTATATTATTAAAATGCCCCACATAATTTACACGAAGTCTAACTGGGATGATTTTCTAGTATTTAGCTGACAACTTCCTATAGAAGGGACCACTTGATATTATATACTCAGCACAGGATCTTACCATATAAATCTTCAGAAATTGTAGTTGAGAATAATAATGTCATCAACATGAGTCACATTATATTTTTTAAACTTCCAAACATTTTGGTATGATACATGCTTTAAAGGGTGAGTATTCAGAGTGAGATTACATTTTGGCTGACAGAGAAGGTGTAAATAGAGAAGATAGAGGTGGACAAGTAGAAAGTAAAGAGAATAAAAAGCCAAGTGCATATATATAAACAGAATAATAAAGACATTAAAGATATCTCACTGAGACTGTAGAGCCAGACTAGATTATCCTAGTTTTAGACAAATACAGAAAGAACAGAAGGAAGAGAGGTAGAGAAGGAGGGAAAGAAGGAGGGAGGTGATGAATGTTATAGAGAATATCCAACCGTTATCTCTTACAATCTTTTCCATCTGAATTTAATTTTGTTAAATAGATCAATTTTCTGCCTTTGTCTCCTCTGGTGAAGACCTTCCAGTTTCTGTCTCAGCTTTCCCCAGTGTTTGCCCAGGTTCTTGCATGGGGAGTCTGAGATCAGAGGGATTATTACCTATAAACTGAGCACAGCCCTCAGGTAATGGGTCCTTGATGCCAAGCCAGGGTGGAGGAAAAAGGAATCACAATCTGGGGGGAATACAAAAGTCAGGAGAGGATTACCAAGTCTGTGTAAAGCATAACAAAGTTAGAAGCTGAATTTGTATTGCTCTGCAACTGAATGGCTTCTTCCCTGGGCATCCTGCAGTAGCCACCAAATGCCAGCAACATTTTTGTTCTCCATGCAATCAGAGTAATCTTTTCAAAATGCAAATTTGAAGATGCCTCCCACATTAAAACAAAATATATTGAATGCATTTTCATTGCTCTTATGGTATGGACCAAATTCTTATTGGTGTCTAGGAGACGTTGTATGTGTATTACTTTTTTTTCTGCTACTCTTTTAACCTTGGTCTCTATTAAAAACAAGCTTCTCTCTAGCACTAGCTCCTTCTTTCAATAGGAACTTTGCATATACTAGTCCAGCTCTTTGGAAAGCTTTTTCCTTTCTTTACCGTAGTAACTCCTACAGCGGTTGTATGTTTTGTCTTAGTGTCTGGGGTGGTTAATTTTATGGTCAGCTTGACTGGACTGGTAAAACATTCTGGTTGTGTCTGTAAAGGTGTTTCTGGAAGAGATTAGCATTTGAGGAGACTGTCTTAATTACTACAGCTTTATAATGTCTTGAATTCTGGTAGTTTGAATCTCAATTTTGTTCTTTTTTCCAAAATTGTGTTGCATATTCTACTTCATTTGCTTTTCAAGGTTAATTATAGAATCACTTTTTCGACATCTTAATAAAATGGGAGATTGACTGAGAATTTTTAAATTTATAAATCAGTTTGGAGAAAATGTGCATTTCACAATATTGGCCGTCTAATCCATTAACAAAGTTATCTCTTCTTATATGCTATTGGATTTCTTTCATCAATGTTTTATAATGTTCAGCATACAAATTTTATATATACTTTGCTATATTTATACCTGAGTATTTTATATTTTTGATGCTATTGTAAATTGAATTTTAAAAATTAAACATGTAAATGTTCATGAAATCCAATTAATATTTTTTTGACATCTGTCCTGAAACCTTGTTAAATTCATTTATTAGATCTAGAAGCCATTTTGTAGTCTCTTTGATATTTTGTACATAGATGCTTATGTTATCTTCAAATATAAACACATTTATTTCTTCTTTTTCAATCTGTATGTACTCCCCTCTCTTTCTTTTCCCTGCCTTATTTCCCTGGTTAGGGTCTCTGGGAAAATATTGAATAGGAGTGATAAGAACAATCATTCTTGACTTGTTCCTGAACTTAGGAACAAAAAAGAAAATATAAAGTATTATGCCAACTGTAGATGGTAGATTTTAACTGCTTGTTCTTAGAGTTTTAATATTAATAGATATTGAATTTTGTCCAGTGGTATTCCAGTATCCATTGAGATAATTATATGATTTTTTAATTTAACATTTTATGGATAAATCTCACTGACGGATTTTTGAATGTTGAACAAACCCTGCCTACCTGGAAAAATTCCCACTTAGTTACGATCTGCTATCTTTTCTATATAATACCCGGCACAATTTGCTCATAGTTCACTGAGGATGCTTACATCTGTGTTCACAACAGTTTCCTTTTGTGCAGTATCTCTGTCTGGTTTTGGTATAAGGTCAATGATGATCACTTAGAATAATATTCCCAATATATTTATGTTCAGGAACAGTTTGTGTAGAATTTCTTCCAACGTTAATAAATTCACCAGTGAAACTATGTGGGCTTGGAGTTTTCGTTTTTTTTTTTTCCTTGAAAATGGGTTTTATATTTAACTGCGTATTTAACTATTTTAATAGCCACAGAAATATTCAAGTTACCTGTTTCTCTTTGAGTAAGCCTTTGTAGTTTACGTCATTCAAGGAGTTTGATCTAAGTCATTACATTTATTGGTATAAAGTCATTCATGATATATCCTTACTATTATGTTAATGTCAGTAGGATCTGTAGTGAGGTTTCCTCTTTCGTTCTTCATATTGATGATTTGTTTCTTCTTTCTCTTTTTCTTGATCAATCTTGCTAAAATTGTATACATTTTCTCTTTTCAAAGAAATAGATTTTGTTTTCATTGATTTTATTTTTTATGTTTTAAATTTTATTTTCTAATATCTTTATTATTTTTGGTCATTCTTTCCATCTGTCTTTTTTTTTAATTTGCTTCTTTTTAGTTTCTTAAGTTGCAGGCTTAGATAATAAATCCTATACATTTTTTCTAATATAAACATTTAATTCAATAAGATCCATTATATTACATTATAGCATTTAATACTATGATAAAAACTGCTTTAGCTGTTTATAAGAAATTGCAGAATATTGTTTTCCAATTTATTTAATTCAAAATACTATTTTTTCAAATTTCCTGTTTGACATATGAGTTATTTTTAAGTTGCTTAATTTTCACATATTTGAGAACTTTTCCTAGCTATCTGTTATTCATTTCTAGTAAAATTTCATTGTAGTCAAATAAAACACTTTGAATGTTTTTAATTTTTAAAAAATTTTCACGGTTTTCTTGATGGAATAGAATATGTTCCATCTTGTTAAATGCTTCATGTGGATGTGAAAAGAATGTGTATGTATCATCTATTGGTCTTTGACAAAGGAACAAAGGCAGTATGATGGAGAAATATATTTTCTCTTTTCAACAAATGTTGCTGGAACAACTGAAAATCCACATGAAATAAATAAATTTAGACATATACTTTACACCCTTCACAAAACTTGTCTCAAAATGAATCATAGACCTAACTGTAAAATGTAAACTACAAAAACATTAGAAGATAAAATAAGGGAAAATCTAGGAGAATTTTGATATGTCAATTACTTTTTAGTTGCAACACCAGAGGCACGACCCATGAAAGAAATAATTGACACACTGGAAATCATTAAAATTAAAAGCTTCTGCTCTGAAAAAGACAACATAAAGAGAATGGGAAGATAGGAACAGACTAGGAGAAAATCTTTGCAAAACATATATCTGATAAAGACCTGTTATCCAACATATACAAAAACTCTTCAAACTTAAAAAAACAAACAGCTTGATTAAAAATGGGCAAAAGAACTGAATAGAAAGATAACTTACCAAAGAATATACAGAGATGGTAAACAAACATATGAAAAGATGCTCAATATCATATGACATTAGGGAGTTGCAAATTAAAACAAAAATGAGATACTACTGTGTACCTAATAGAACGGCCTAATCCAAATCACTGTCAATAGAAAATGATGGGGAGAATGCAGGGCAACAGAAACTCTCACTCATTGCTGGTGGGAAAGCAAAATAGTATAGCTACTTTGGAAGTCAGTTTGGCAGTTTTTTACCAAACTGAAGATACTCTTCTGATATGAGGCAGCGATCCTGCTCCTTGGTATTTGCTCAAATAAATTGAATATTTATGTCTACAAAAAACCTGCACATGGATGTTTATAGTAGCTTTATTCATAAATGCCAAAATTTGGAAGCAATCAAGATGTCCTTGAGCAAGTGAATAGATAAATTAACTGTGGTACATCCAGATAATGAAATATTATACAGAGCTAAAAATAAAAGAGCTATCAAGCCATGAAAAGACATGGGGGAATCTTCAATGAGTATTACTAAGTGAAGGAAGCTAATCTGAGAAGGCTACATTCTGTATGATTCCAACTGTATGACATTCTGGAAAAGACAAAACTAAGGAGACAGTAAAAAGATCAGTGGTTGCCAGGGGCTGGGAGGAGAGAGGGGAGCACAGAAGATTTTAAGGGCAGTGAAATTATTCTGTATGATAATATAATGGTGGACATGTTTTATGCATTTTTCAGAATCCATAGCATGTACAACCCCAAGAGTGAACCCAAAGGTAAGCTATGGACCTTGAGTGATAAAGATGTGTCAATGTAGGTTGATCAGTTGTAACAAATGGACCACTTTAGTGTGAGATATTGCTAGTAGGGAAGGCTGTGTATGTGTGGGAACAGGGACTATATGGAAATTCTGTATTTTATACTCAACTGTGCTGTGAATCTAAAACTAGTCTATTCAAAAAAGTGTTGCTTCTGCTGTTGTTGGAATTTTCTATACATAGTGTCTGTTTAGCTTTTCCAGTGTTTCTGCCTCTGCTTACATGGGCTAAATTTTGCCATGTAAATATGGCGTGCTTTGTGCAGTAGGTTTCTGCCCCTCTGTCTGCACTAGGATATCTCATAAAATTAATCTGGGATTCTAGGCTCAAGAGTTTCCTTTCCCTGTGTTTTTGTTTTTTCTCTCAGATCCTTTGTCCAGCAACCTACCTGTCCCTCCTTGTTAGCTTAAGGCTTTTTTTTTTTTTTGCGGTACGCAGGCCTCTCCCGTTGCGGAGCACAGGCTCCGGACGCGCAGGCTCAGAGGCCATGGCTCACGGGCCTAGCCGCTCCATGGCATGTGGGATCTTCCCGAACCGGGGCACGAACCTGTGTCCCCTGCATCGGCAGGCGGACTCTCAACCACTGCGCCACCAGGGAAGCCCAGCTTAAGACTTTTGAGAGAATCATTTGAACAGGAGAGGAGGATGGGGCTTTCCTCTTTTCCTGTGAAGGCAGATAATCCCTGCCCACACTTACGATTCTGAGAGATAATCACAATGATCTCTCTGGTCTTGTTTAATCCAGTCTTTCTCATTTGCATCCAGTAAGATGTCTGTAGTATAGAGTGTGCAGGAAGATGCACTCCCCTTTTCTTTAATACTTTCAAATCACTTTCTTTATATATATTTTATTTTTTTGATTTTTCTCATCTGCATCTTTTATGTTCCTTATTATACTTTTAGTCAAATCAATTATCCTTTGGGTAACTTGAATTTAGTATTCATTTCTGGGAAAATTAGATTTTTTCTTCTATTTATTTCCTGGGTTTTCTCATTTAATATTTGAAATGTTTCTTAGTTTATGTTACATTTTCTGAGATCTTGCATTTTTGGTGTGTTTTTTTTTTTATCACATCTGCAATTACCTTTGTAATTATTTCTAATGAATAATGAAATTTCATGTTACATTTTCTGTTTGCTGCTGATTTCTCCAGTTGGCTCTTGTCTGATGTAAAGTTTTCCCAGGTTTCGTTGTTGCTTTTGTTTTTATTTTCTTTTATTATATATATCTAAATATTATTTATATTACATTAAATTTATTATCTGTATGTGTATGTTATTTTTCTTATTACGTTTTAATGTCTTGAAATTCTTTAGACTAGTGATTACCAGGAGGGAGAGTCTTGTGAGCAACATGAGAGAGGGGAAAGAAGATTGGATTTCTGGTTTTCTTTTTTTTTCTTGATTCAGTGGTTCATTGTTCTGTTGCTAGGGTATAGAGCAGTTTCTTTATTATATGATCCCTTTGGGTTATATGTGTGAAGGTCTGTTTTTTAATTATTATTCATATACCTATATATACCCACATATATATGTGTATGTTTATAAATTCTATATTATATATTCTTAGATTTCATATTATTAAATTGAGCCTATCAATCACTTTGCTTTTTATGTCCTTCACTACTGGATACTGCTTTTAATAGATATTGCTTTCCAAAATGCTTTGCCTGCCTTCCCCAAATGTGGAACCTTTGCAAAACTGCTATTGCTTATGCTCTGCACATTCTAAGATTCCACTTTTTTTTCATTTGCTTGCTCTGATTAGCCAATTTTCCATCTACTTCTAAATGGTTCTATTTTGGGGTGAGCTCTATCCTTGTCGTTATCTGGGTTTTTCTACTACTAGGATCCTCTTGTCCTCTTGACTCTGCATTCTACCCAAAACCCAGCAGTGGTGTATGGTCAGGTTCAATTCTTCTGGTCTTGCTTATATCATTACCCACTTGACTGTATAAATCTTCTCCTTATTCTAAATTTCAGGTGATTTCTATTTGTTCTCATTATTTTTCTATATAGATAAGGAATAGAGTGCTTTTAATACAGGCAGCTGTCATTAACACAGAAAACTGGAAACCTTCAATGTACCATCTATAACTTATTTGGGCTCTTTAAAGTTTCTTATATATGTTTGTATAAATAGTTAAAAGATGTTTACTCTAAATTAAGACTTCCCCCAAATTTATGAATATCGGTAACCTTCATGATTCTGTCTTTGTTGCTGTTATTTGTTCGTGTGGAATGCTTTAAATTCTGTCACTATTATGAAAATATTTTGAATCAATTTTAAGGTTATGTTCAAGTTCTACCTTCATTACAAAAATTTCCCTAATCCCTCTAATGTTATTAAGCAGAATATGTGTAATTGGTTTTCTTGTCAGTTTTATTTATCACACTAGATTATAGGCTCTTCTGGAGCATGTTTTAAATTTTTCTACAACTAGCTTTTATTGCACACAGAATAGATGCCCAAAATTTAATAAGTGAATGAATGAACGCTATAGGTTTTGTAAAAACTCTTCAAAATTGAATCATAGATTTGTTTTTAAAGATATTAAAAACATTAAAAACAGAAGAATTATAAATAGGATAAAAATTCGTTAAAATGCCTCAAAAATTGCTTATTTATGGCACTCCTGATTCATATCACCATTTCATTTTCCTTTGTTTAATTGAAACTAAACTTCCTTTAAAGGAAATATTATCCCAAAAGGCCATGGACTAGTCAATCTGGACACAACCCAGTGGAATCAGTATTAGCATGGAAAGCTCAAGGCAAATGCCATTTCCTATCAAATGCAGCATCAAAATGAAAAGTGCTGCCAAAGACTTCAAAAGACACCCAGAAATGTGAGGTCATTGCCAAACTTTCCCTTAGGTTCTAACAAGTTTGGGAATAAGCTTTCTTGTTAGTCTGTCTTGGTGCATTGTGAAGATGATGTTTTGCCAGATAGAAAATGAGCAGACAATGCAAGTTATCATTGAAATAAGGTGCCACTTATTCCCACCTAATTTTCCAAGAAAATAATTGTCATATTCTCCAAATATCTTAACTCAAGGAAAAAAACATTTTTTAAGAAACAAACAAATGAATGAGTGAATATACTGTGTCCAATGATCTATTATTGTCAATAATTCTGTTTCTTAAGTTTTGTCAGAACTAGGATGTACTTTAAGTATTTGAAAGAGTTTAGATTACTTCATCCCAGCATGATGCATTTGCTCTGTTAATTTCTAGCCATTTTAATTGAGGCTAATAACTTCAAGATGTGTTCCAATGTGTCCTTTACTAGCTTACCATTTTCCTAGCTAATCCATATTGTTATTGTTTTTGCATTCCAATGCAATCCATTTTTATCACTTGGCTAAGCAAACATAGCTGGGTGAAAATAATGAAGTTTCTACATTTATGGATAAACTTAGCTGTAATGCTGTTCTGTAGTTCACACTCGGGGACAGAGAGAAGCCATATAACAATTCTACCCACCAATCCAGTGTCACAAAAGATATGAACGTTATACTGAAATAGCAGGGACTATTCCATATTGCTAAATTTCTTTGCTTTTATTATTAAATGGAAACTAATGTTAGATGAGGAGATAAGAAAGTGTAATACAGTCATTCCATCTTTCCTAAATTTAATTTATTCTATCTTTAAAAAATAATAAATTGGCTTTGTTATCAATTTAGAAGATATAGTTTGAATGGTTACAGGGAATTATCATATTGGAATGCATGGTAC
The DNA here is from genome assembly GCF_964165515.1 of Mesoplodon bidens. Classification (NCBI taxonomy): domain Eukaryota; kingdom Metazoa; phylum Chordata; class Mammalia; order Artiodactyla; family Ziphiidae; genus Mesoplodon; species Mesoplodon bidens. The sequence goes on along the minus strand of NC_138169.1, from coordinate 78,752,839 downwards.
CTGTTAATTGTTGTCTGAATTTAGTTTCCCACTAGTAAAAATTTTTAGTGTAACAAACCATTACATATAAAGTCTAAATTTTACTTTCAATATCTAGAGTTCTGATTCAGTTTAATCCCATAATCATGGGGAGATTTTTTGTTTTTGTTTTAAATGTTATTGTACTTTGACTACTGAAAAACATTTGAATGCAAAACCTCAAATCCTCTGAGTCTATGATTATAATATCCTGGCCTCTTTATTCTAGACTTTGCATACCAAAAGGCCCAAGGTAAAATTTCAAAACTTTTTTTTGCCAGTTAAATATTGCCAGCCATTACACATAGCATAAACAAGGTACAGGTGTCGTGATTTTTACCCTTTGCTATAAATTAAATGCTCTTTCACCCCATGGAGTTCCCAGCCTGAAGTTTCTAGCACTGTAAGCAATTAAGTTTGCATGCTCATTTAATACTGGCACCTGGGAACTTGATAATTTGCATGTACACAAAGCTTAGGCTTCCATTCACAATCTCCTTGAACAAATAATTCTGCAATAACCAAAAGATCAGAATTGATTTGATATCCTTACAAAAACTCAGGCCTACAATGTCCCTGCTTGCTTGTCAATTTGCAGTTGTTAGAACCGTTATCTATTATGTAAAAACACTACAAAAGTCTCCTGCTAGGGAAATTCTTTGGGGGAGCACCCAAAAAGATTCAGGAACAGCAATTGTTTCACTTTGCATAATTCCTGAGCTTTTTTTCATTTTCTTCTTTTGAACTATGTGGACCTGGGCAGCCAAATTGCCATACTTTTGGAAAAAGCATTCTTTGCTTTCAAATGTTTTAATACATAGAAAAATAAAACTCACAAATAGCCAAGCTAGCAAAAATAATGAACACTGATCCAGTACTTTTTAAACCTCTAATCAGTTAAAATAACTTAATGCTTCCTTGATGCTTTTACCCCCCTTTTCCAATACTTTTTAAAATACTGTTTTACAGACTTTAACAAATCTCTTCCTAACCAACATTTGTATGTTGTCAAATTTGGTAGCTATAACAAGAATTATGATGTCATACTTTAAAAATAAAAGTGTGTCTCTTTTAGTCATATGCATTTTGCTAACTTGCATGACTTTAAATTTTGTACTCTAGTCTCCTTTTTATATAAGTCCTTCATTAAATTTTGCCTTTTTCAGTCCTCACCTTTTTTTGGACAGCTTCATTTTGAACCATTAAAAGTAAATCTTAAAGGTTACCTCCAAATAATGTCTCCTGTCATTCATATCTTTAATAATTGTCGAGAAAGAAAAAGTAAAGCGATTGTCAAGAGAAAAAAAATGATGGTGAATTCAGTGAAGAATGAATTTAATTAAACTTCCAGTTTAAATGTATTGGCTCTGAAAGCAATAAATGTCTTTTAAATCTTTGAAAGTAAATAAATAGAAGCTTCAGGTAAGAGATAATAATAAAGCACTGTAAAAATATATATTTATAAGACAAGTATGCTTTTTATTAATAATATCAATTCAGTCTGCTTATGAAATTAAACTTTATTTTAAAAATGACATTAACCTACAGTCTTGTTCAATGTTGTAAAACACTGAATGGACAGATAACCAAAAGGAGTATTAAAGCAAAGTTGCACTGGACAAAGTGAAACAGGTAAGGAAGACTTTATTCAAAGCTACTGTAATAGGGGAGAGAGAATTTCCCAGACAGAACTCCATTTCAGCTCAACTCAGCTGAAACACAGGCTGGATAGTTTTTAGGAGATAGAGTGGAGGTGAGGGGATCATAGGCTATCTGTGTTTGCTAATTGGTGTCCATCAGAGTTAGCTCTTACCCTCCCACAGAGACTAGGAGATAGAGGTGCTGTCTTTCTGGCTCCTAGGTACTTGAGAGAGACAGTTTGAATTGTAAAACAGGAGAGAGGCTTTAAAAAACATTTACATTTCAGGAGAAAATATGATGCAACTGACAAGGGATTAATTTCCAAAATATACAAACAGCTCATACAACTCAATAGCAAAACAAAACAAAACAAAACAAAACAAACAAACAAAAAGCAATGAGCAGAAGACCTAAACAGACATTTCTCCAAAGAAGACATACAAATGGCCAACTGGCACATGAAAAGATGCTCAACATCACTAATCATTAGAGAAATGCAAATCAAAACTACAATGAGCTATCACCTCACAGCAGTCAGAATGGCCATCATTAAAAAGTCTACGGGGCATCCCTGGTGGCGCAGTGGTTGAGAGTTCGCCTGCCGATGCAGGGGACATGGGTTTGTGCCCCGGTCCGGGAAGATCCCACATGCCGTGGAGCAGCTGGGCCCATGAGCCATGGCCGCTGAGCCTGCGCGTCCGGAGCCTGTGCTCTGCAATGGGGGAGGCCACAACAGTGAGAGGCCGGTGTACTGCAAAAAAAAAAAAAAAATTAATGGGGATTTATTTTTATTTTTAGTATTATAATATCTACTGCAGACTGAGAAATTGGTAAGCTGTCACATGCCTACAATAGCTTAATTTTTTGTTTCAAAAAACCAAGGAAAAACTTAGTAGAACAATGGCGGGGAACTGGGCTTCTCGGGCAAAATTCACAACACAAACGATTTAGCAAAAGTTTCAGGCTTCCACAAAGTTGTTTGCTGGAGTCAGATAGTCAGTGACAGATTGGTTGAGTCTCAGACTAGCTGCACACAAAAAGATCTAATCAAGATGAGAAAAGCAGTGGGACAGAGACTCAAGCCACTGCATTTCCTCAAATCACTGGAAATATAATTATTCCCAGCTGTATCTCAGTAGATATCTCAGTGAAAGATAAAACATGTTTCTCCTTAAATAAATGACACCTCCTATGATTGTCTAGACCATTTTAAACCATTGAAGGGTCTCAAAAAACAAAAATAAGTTAGGGTTAACCTTCAAAATAGTCAAGTTTTATGCTTCTGACTCAAACTATATAAGACATTGTGAACATCTGCTGTACATAGTATACTGAGAGATTAAGCTAAGTTGTGTACCTCACCATTCATGTCTTACATATCATGTGTATAGTATATAGTATAGCATCATGTATACATGTATGTTTGTGTTGCATACATAATGTAGAACTACACTTCCAAATTTTGCATACATATTCTATGTTTGGAAGCCGTCTAATTTTTATTTGAACATAGTAAAATTTTGGTCTTCATTGAGAGTGATATAACTTGTTTTTGTTGACTAGTGTGTCTGCTTTGTGTTTTACACCGACTAAAAGTCAAGGAGAAGAAAGGCTGCTAGATGGAACCTGAATGCTTTCAGCCTCACAGGCACCAGAGAAACATGATTTAAATCTCTCCAGATACTGCTATTGTGCACTCCTGCTCTTATGTTTATTATTTAACAAGCAAGGTGTACTTATTACCTAAGAGATACTTTATACCTGGTCATAACTAGTGAGAGCTAATTCAGTTATCTCCATCCTAAGAATTAATATCTTCATTTTTTAGGTTGAAAATTACCAAAATTATTTTGCTAAAATTAGTTCAAATTTTGTTGTTGTTTGTTTGTTTTTAAATTGGCAGACTAATTTAGACTTTTTATCATTTTTAGGGACATTCTTCTTTCTTTTGAAAATAGTCAAATATTTTCATTATTTTGATTATCAGATAGTTTATTTCTTTTGAAAATAATCAGATGTTTTAGCAAATAAATAGCTCTAAGGTACTTTGCTATATCAGGGGTGGTAGGGTGGAGTGTGATATAGATGAGGGTAAGACTTTTTAATGTTACGAGGGTAACAGTGCACGATTCCTTCTCCTTGTTCCAGAAAATTCTAGTTTACTAAATTTGTCTTATATGTCCACAATATCCTGTGTTTGCATATTAGATTGAGTTAAAGATGTAGTGTTGAGGGCTTCCCTGGTGGTGCAGTGGTTGAGAATCTGCCTGCCAGTGCAGGGGACATGGGTTCGAGCCCTGGTCTGGGAGGATCCCGCATGCTGCAGAGCAGCTGGGCCCGTGAGCCACAACTACTGAGCCTGCGCGTCTGGAGCCTGTGCTCTGCAACAAGAGAGGCCGCGATGGTGAGAGGCCCGCGCACCGCGATGAAGAGTGGCCCCCGCTTGCCACAACTAGAGAAAGCCCTCGCACAGAAACAAAGACCCAACACAGCAAAAATAAATAAATTAATTAATAATTAAAAAAAAAAAAAAAAAAAAGATGTAGTGTTGATAACCGAGCCCTTACATCAGTGTAACAAAATCTGAAGTAATCATATTAGACTAAGAAAATTAGGAGTTAGGTTAACTACTTTTTAATGTTCTATCCAAATATAATAGCCATACATTGCATTTGATATATAAAATTTTTATTTTAAAGATGGGTTAATATAAAACCGTGATTAACTCAAGATAACAAAAATGAGGTATTCTCCAAAAAATATGGGTATAAAAAATGACACAGAAACATATCAAATTTAATGGAAATTTAGCAGTAATATACATAAACAGTAAATTTTTTGTTGCATATCAAAGAATCTCCTTCTAGTTTAAAAAATATTAACCAATTGTTTGAAATACTTTAAAGCCCAGAATTTTGATGAGTATTTTTACTTAACAGAATTGTGATGAAAACCAGTTTTGGTGCTCACCAACTCAGTAACATTTTAACAGAATCTGATTAATATAGCTGTTTACTGAGCTCTGTTTTCAAAATACTGGGGAAAAAATCACGTCCATTTTAGATTTTTGTTTGTTTCTCTGAAGGCTAGAAATGACACACATGCAGACAATGTAACTGAGAAAGATGTTAGAATGGGAAAGACAGGAAACAGTAATAGGAAAATGGCTTTTACACCCATGATAGATCAACTAATGAAATATGGTACTTGAAAATCTTGCTGAGAACTGATACAACTTTTTGTGTGTGTGTGATTTTTGAGAGCAGTTTTCTTTGACAGAACATCTTCCATTGTTATGATTCAGCATCCTTTTCTAATGAATGCATTGCTGTGCTGGCCTTGTACGGCACTCTGAGACATTCAAATAATTCATTATTTAGAAGATACTCTATGGAATTAAAACCATTTTGCCTAAAAAATAAACCTCTGAAACAAACTAGCATCTACAAACAACCCCATTTAATACACAAAAAAGTGGTGAGAGAAATTGGGAAATTTGCAGGACATAAGATCACAGTATTTCTCAGCTATTAAAAAGAATGAAATAATGCCATTTGCAGCAACATGGACGGACCTAGAGACTGTCATACTGAATGAAGTAAGTCAGGCAGAGAAAGACAAATATTGTATGATACCACTTATATGCAGAGTCTATTTTAAAAATGATACAAATGAACTTCTTTACAAAACAGAAACAGACTCACAGACTTAGAGAACAAACTTATGGTTACCAGGAGGGAGGGGTGAGGGACAGATTAAAAAAAAAGAGTTATTGTGACTCATAACTAAACACTATACCCCGAATCCTGAGTGATAACTTTCCACATACTTTTAAGCAATGGTCAGTCAGATATGGCCACAAAAGAGAGGGCGGAAAGGCTCAGGAGAACCAATTTTATTATATTCCCAGATCCTAGAGATGGAAGACATGCACCTGCAGGGCCGTATAGGAAAGATACCAGGGTAGTCAAGTAGCAGAAGACAGTAGGAGGGGGAGCCCTTATTGGGGTTTCCTAGGGGAAAGTGGGGCACCGTAAATGGTGAGGATTAGCTAGCTGGAATAATTTTGGTGACTCTAAGCTAGTTGCCTGGTACCTGACCCAGGCTGATAAAGGCAGAGGAGTATTGTCTCTGGGGTGTGGGTGTGGAGGTGATCTGGCTCTGGACTGGTTAGTTTGCATATTAAAGACGTGCTCTGGCTGGGCTTTTTAAGAATCTCTAAGAATTGGCTAATACCAAGAGATGGAGGGAGCCTCTTTCCAGCAAGAAAATTTCTTTTCTTAAGATGTAGAAATTGTATAATATACAGAGAATTAAAAAATATATAGACAGTACAAATAATAATAATAACAAGGCCTACATATTTAGGTTCATCTGTCTTATATTTCAGTCTTCCAACACCGAGAGCCCAGCTTTGTAAAGGCATTCTGTTTTTGATCTAGACTCTGTCTTCCTGTACCAGATAATGTGGAGATAAGTACTTTTGTTATAGGTGTTTTACTTGCAATCTGTATAGGTAAGAATTATATGTGAGCACCCTCACGAGGCAAATCATGAATATTCATGCATGATTATTCCTATTGTATACCAGATGCTCAATAAATACTTATTAAAGTGAAGAGAAGCAGAAGGGGGGATAAAATTAACATTTCAGGAAGCTATACATTGTATCGGTAATAGTCAAACTCCTGAGAAGGAAACAGGAAGGTATAATGAATTATTTTTTTAAAACCTTTGATCAATTGTTCTAAATGTACATTTAGCCTCAAATATCTGAAAGACAGGGCATATTCCTATCCATACTGACAGTCTTGTACCTTCAAGTGACAGAAGTGACAGCACCTGAGAGTGAGCAGCAGATGTTCACACTTGTCAGAGGGTTAAGTAAGGATAAGTGTGGCTTGGGGAGAACATTTTGAAACCTCCTTCCCCAGAAAGAATTGTGAGAAAACTTTTGTTCACTCTTGAGAATCATCATCATTGCCTTTTATTTTGGATCGATGAGGCTCTTATCAGACTTGACTCTCACCCATAATGAAGGGCAGATTATTAAGCTCAGTACACATAGTGTGCTGAAGTTAGGAACTTGGGTGTTACTTCTGATGCCTCACTTTCCTTCACCCGCTCTATGGCCAGGTGCTAATCAAGCCCAGTTCAGTACTGCAGCCTAAATACCTCTGTCCATTCGCACTCCTCTATCTCCCCTGAAACCATCCTAGAGGCCGCCATTAGCTCTTGCCGGAGCACTAGAACAGCCTACTCAACTATCACCATATTTCCAACCTTGGCCCCTCCATTTGCTGCTGCCCAAATGATCCTCCAGTCATATCACTTCCTACTTAAGACATTTAAAGAAGCCCCATATTGCCCTCAGAATAAGGTCCAACACCTTTAAAAAGATTTATGTTTCTCTTCCTAATCTTATACCTCAGTTTCTCTCTGCCCATTTCTATTTCTCACATGTCATGTTGACCATACACAGTGTCTTCTATTTGCATGAAAACACGTTCTCCCTTCAGACTGTTTTCTCTCTTCAACTCTTCTCACTTTTTCCTTCACCAGGTTATTGTCCACTCATCCTTTAGTTCTGAACTGGAGGTCATGTGCTCTGAGAACTGTCAGAATCTGTAGTTCTGGATTGGGTTTCCCTTATACATGCATTTCTCATGTATAGCATTAATCATCCTATATTTTGATTGCCTTTTTATGTTTCATCTTTCACTAGATTTTAATCTCAATGACCATGTTGACAATGCCGTATCATTCATTTTTCCATCCCTCATTTCTCACACATCTCAAAATCATCCCTTCTGGACATCGTCTCATCATCAAAGTAAATTTAATTAACACACTCAAAGACTTACTACAAGAAAAGAGAGTGGACAATTTTACAATCTTATGTGGGGAGGAAATATTTAAAGCCTTCACACCATGGTCTATTCTGAACTTGATCATTGAACATGATATCATTGGTAAAAAAGCAGAGGAGTCAAATTCTGAATCTAGACAGTTGAAGCCCCGCACTTCTGTACTGGGCAGGTGGGTTCGGAACCTGTTTTTTGTGACTCTGGCTACTACATTCTTATACTAGATAATATCAGTAATGGAGGAAAGACATTAAGGAATTATGTTACATTTAACTTGGCCATCAGCATCTGTTTTGCAACCCACTCTCCCAATGAAGCCTCTAAACAAGTAATCTGCCAGTCAAAGACTGAAATGAGGCAACATTGATTTCCTCATTTAGTAACTGGTACCTGGTACCTGTGACTAAAACGTTTGAACAGACTAAATGTACATTATTGCCTAGAATTTTTCTGGAGTTTCCAGTTGTCTTTTGTTCAGAATGACTCTCTGTATCTTATATATATTCCATACACCCATCTGTGAGACCAACACAATTCATGTTTTTCCTAGCCTTTTCACTTAATTTTTCAGTATTTATAATTGAATCCTGGGTGCCGACAGTGTGCTATTTAGCTAGTAGAGGGCAAAACTGATGTCTAATTCAGTCTAAAGTACTAAGAAGCACGTGATATTGACACCTAAGGAGACTTGTGATGAAGATATTAGAGCTGTGAATGAGCAAAGTACTAATTCATAGTTGGGAACTTTACATTCTTTGTATTGGCTTTGAAAAGATTAATGCAAACTTTATTCTTTAACTTTACAGAAAGCCAAATAATAATAATAAAACTCATTACCCAGACTAACTGACAAAGAAATACATTCATGTTAAATGTAAATTTTACATTCTATAAATAATTTTTTTGCCTACTCGCAGTGACCAGGACAATGTATTGCCAGATAAACCCTTTATATTGTGAAAGGTAATAATTGTAAAAGAGTTTTTTGACCTCTGTTTCCATTAATACACTTCTAACTATTCCCCAGTGCACTGAAATCACACTAGTAAGTGAAAGGAACATTTAGGTGCTGTCATTAATTCTCTGTCTCATAAAAGCTGGCTGTCTACCTTCTAAATTATCTGTGCTTCTTGTGTAGTGAATGGAAGAAAATTGCTAACCTGGAGTCCTTATGAAGAGAATTTTCCATTGCACAACAGCTCCTAGGGTTTAAAATGGTACCAAGTAAAACTGAATGGTCTAAAACCTTTTAGGCTTCCAGAATCAGGCACAGGTCAGCAGATTGCCTCATTAAGAACATTTAGTCATCCCAGTAATTTGTCTACTGGCATGTGCTCTATAATTAATGTTTTGCATCTTAGGAAAAATATGTGTTCTCCCAAATAAATACAAATATAGGAGGCTTTGGATATATAAAATCATTATGATAACATTGTTAATGGTTTGGAGCAAGGAAGTAGCTGGCATTCAATATGTCACTAGAAACAACATGATATAATAATTCCACAGAGCTGAGTGATATCTTTCTCAGTATTATCAATGTCCATTTTGGTCATTCCCTACTTACTTAAGTCATAACCAAAGTAAGTTATAATTTTCTTTGTGATTAGTAATGAAAAAGCTTTGCTTGTGGGTACAATAATAATGAATCAAAATGCCAAAATTGAAAGTTTATAACCTAACCTATTCTACAATTATACATGTAACTGTTGTATGAAGATTGTGGGGAAAAAAAAGGTAAAGAGATACAGAGAAAGTTTGGGTCTTCCAGTAAGGGTGAAACTATATTCAGTTGGGGAGCAAAGGGATTATAAGACGGTTCTTATTGAGCTGATTTGTGAAAATCTAAAGAATTGTATAATTTTCAGAAGTAGAAATGAGTAAAACAATGGGATAAATGCAAAGTAAAGAAACGAAGCAACTTGACAAAAGAGTGTGGAAAAATGTTGGGTGCAGGAAAGAGCATGTTATCAGATTTGTCAATATCAAGAAGATGCTGGGAAATAATAGGACAAAGAGTATAAAAGTAGAGGTAAATTTCCCTGATTTGGTTCACCAATCTGATGGGAAGTTTGAGCATAGGGGTGACACCAGAGGCATTGCATAGTTTTCTTACTAAAAATGTTCACATTAGTTTTGGAATTTTTTAGTTTTGGTTTTTGGTTTTTTTAAATAAATTGTCAGCCTCATAGTGGCAATCACTGGGAAGTACACTTCATGATTAGAGAAATTTAACATAAAAATATTTTAATACTCATATTCACAAAACTAAGGATATTTATATTTACATATATGTATATATGCTTGCATGTATTTTTGGATGACAGGGGAAAATAAATTTCGTTTTTGTTGGTCAAATTGAAATGAGAAATGCCTAAATCTCAAATATTTAAATGTTTTCAGGCATAAAGTAAACTAACAGTAATTGGTATATTTTGAGTATGAAAAGGCTAATTAAACAAATAAGTGATATTTGTTCACTGTGATTATTCAGCTTCGGGGGAAGGTGTATGTATATGCATATGCTATAAACAATACCTACATGCTGTTGAGTTCAATCTGGTAGGTACAGATCAGAATTTTACAAATAGAACATATCAAACAGATGTATTGTCTTCTAGGTGTAAGGTTTATAGAAGAAAATATTATTTCCAATCCTATTTCACTATGAATTGGACAATTCCCTGTGAAGATAAATTTTCACCAAATTGCATCAGGACACTTTCATGGCTTCAGTTCCTTTAATGCTGTATCAAGTAAGTGCATGAAATATTCTGTTTTATATCTCTCTGGGAAGCTGAAAATTTATGTCAAATTTTAAGTGTTTGGAAATATTAAGGATGAAATTAACCTCAGATTAAACAAAATCTAGTGGTACATCGCTTGTTCCAAGCAGTAAAGAGAACAGCATTTAACACAAATGCTAGAAACCACACACCGTCTATGTATACTTCTCTGATACGGTGGAATATGGTGAAAGCAAGTTCACAGCAGCAGACACATTTCAGGAACTTCATTGTCCCGTGTTTCATGTAAAGACCAATCTTCAAATTTCCTCTGATGTCATCTTAAATCTATTAGTACACTGTAAGTTTCATCAGCACTTTCATTTTCTGTCAAAACTAACGTAATCATTCTCTTTTGAGGTTGTCCGTGAGAATATGAAATGGACAAAGGTTCTCATGGTTGTTTTCCCTATTATACTGGGGATTGAATATTTTATTGAAAAAGAAGAATGTTTGTTTTGTTTGGATGGCTGGCTGTGCATACGTCTGTCTTTTTTTGGCGTTTCAGGAAAATCATAAAGGTCGAAAATTTCTACTTTATTTTCCAAGAATAATAATTCAAGAATTAGTATCCAAAATCTGCCATTCTGTAAGGCACTAAATAATAGTTGATTGATGTTAACTCAATTTCCCTCCTCTGCTTTGCTCTACCAGTTTTACTGTCCAACCCTCCTTTATTTTACCAAGCTATTCAATGTCTTCCAATTCCAAAATATTTTCCTCCAAAACATCTCTGAAATTTTTCTTTAGGTTAATGAAGTCTTTTCAAGGTCCCACACTCTACTGCCACATAAAAATCAATTTCCTTTCTTTCATGTATAATGATTATTTTATGCTTCACAAGATTTTTTTTTAATCTTTTCATTTAAGTCACGTCACTCACAAGATTGACTTTTTGTAGATTGCAGGGGTCAGATCTCTTTAACTCACTTTGTACAGCAGCTAACATTGCTAGAAGCAGATCTGTGTTTCATCAATGTGTGATGGCAGCAACTGTTAGCAGAGGCTGTTGTTATTAATAATTCAGAAAATCAGAAAAATCTGGGAAACCTAGGAGTCAATGGAAAAGAAAACTCATATTTTTTTGGATCCCAAGTGAAGGAACCATTAACATACTAACGTCTTAAAAGTCAGAGCCTATACACATCACAAAGTAATAACATAACAGCATAAATATAGAAAGAGTTTCCTCAGGTTAATTTTACAAGTTCTAAGAGACAATTTTCTCTGCGACATCAGCTTTTTCTTATCCTACCAGCACATTATGGTGGTTAGGATAACAAAGACCTGAAGAACGACAACAGATCACTTAAACCTTTTCTTATAAATTTACTGCTGAAATCATGAAACTTCTGTTAAATTTCCAAGATTTTTTTTTAAAGTTTAAGCCAGGCTTATTTTAGTATTTCCCCTAGGATTGTATTTGAAAAATTCAATTAGCTGTTTGTTTATTTTTTGTATTTAATGTAAGTATTAAAAAACTGTCCCATTTTACTCATTTATTCTACTGCCCCTCCCTTCCCCCAGTTTTTCTTCCCTTTCTTCCTTCTTTCCTACCTTCCTACCTTTCTGTCTTCCTTCCTTCCTTTCTACAACTTTTTAAAAAATGTTTGAAAGTTATTTGATCTATTGTCGTACTTTTCAAACCCTGTCCAAGTGCTTTTTTAAATTTAATATAATTTTTATTTTATATTGGATTATAGTTGATTTACAATGTTGTGTAAGTTTCAGGTGTACAGCAAAGTGATTCAGTTATACATATACATATATCCATTCTTTTACAGATGCTTTTCCCATATAAGTTATTACAGAATATTGAGTAGAGTTTCCTGTGTTATACAGTAGGTCCTTGTTGATTATCTATTATATATATCATAGTGTGTACGTGTTAATCCCAAACTCCTAATTTATCCCTCCCACTGCCTTTCCCCTTTGTCTGTCCAAGTATTTATACTGAGATTTTGACACAGACTTGCTAAGTAATAAAGCAAAGCTCAGTGGCGTACAAGAGTACGTTTTTTTTGTTTTGTTTTCCAAGTGTGTGCATGAGTGTGGGGTCACTGGAATGGTTCTACTCCAGGTATGGAGTCTGTAGGTCATCAGAGATGGCTCTAGCTGTGAGTTGGGTGCAGGTCTGTATCACCTATTTTCATTCTGGGACTCAGGTGGGAAAGGTAGTCTCTATCCCAGAGAAGTTCTCCTGTTTAATTGTCAGCATTTCATAGCTGAGTCAGATATCTTGGGTACATTTAAGCCTCTGCTTATATCCTATTCACTAAAATTTTATGGGCCAAAGCAAGTTTATATGGTCCGGCCAACATCAAAGTGTGGGGAACTGTATTTGGTCCACAGTGAGAGAGGGAAGGGAGTGACTACTTAATTCAAAAACTCCAGACTCTCTCAAAGCAGAATGTTTTTCTTCCCCACAAAGTCTGCCATGGCATGCATTATAATAACCAGGTCATGAAGATACTTTATTGGAATGTATTAATAAGTTCAATGTTCACATCTATTTATTGTGATGAATCAATGCATAGACTGAAATTGTTTTAGTGGTGTTATGACTTTGTTATGACTTAGTTAAATTAACGTTTGTTAAGTGGAGCACAAAATGCTGGAAGGTGAGTCTCAGTTCAACAACAGACCGCAAGAGAGATTGAAATAGAGTTTAGTCCTCACAGTTCCTGGAGCAAGGACCTGGCAGCTCTCCAGGTGCCACATGGGGACATCAAGGCAGGGTTCAGAGAGCAAAGGACCTGGGCACATGCCTTTATTAGGGTTCCTGGGCAAGGGCCAGACTTGTCAATTCAAACCCAAAGAGCAGGGTTTTGGTACCCTCCCATGGGGGTTTTATCTAAGGGGCATATAAAGCACAATGGTGCTGAGAGGCAGTGGTGACTACCATCACAAGGGCTGCTGGGCAAGTCACAGCAGGAACTTCCACTTGCTTGTGCTTCTGCAGCGGGTGCTGTCTAGGGCATGATCTCGTATGGGGGCACTCATGTTATGTCAAAGTCCCCGCAGGCTGTTTCCCCAGACAAAATGGACACCGAGGCAGCAATACCTTGGAGGAGCTTAACTAAACTCTACGCAGATGGACACAACAATTTAAAATTGGGGAATGTGGATCATAGTTACACACTACTGAGAAAAATTCAGACTCAGAATTTGTGTTCTAAAGCACTATCACGTATCAGGTCAGAATTAAGGCAGAAAAAGAGAAAGAAGACCTAAGCTACTGCAATATTAACATTTTCATAATTAATAAAGCATTTAAAAGAAGTCTATATGTATTGTCCTCAATGATAGGAGAGATGAACTTTTATTCTGATATCTGAAAAATAAATAAATAAACACAGTCTACTGGTTTAAAATATTTTAAATGGACAGAACAATTTTTGAAAATGAAATCTAAATCACAACTATCTGGCATGCCTGACTTTCAAGAAAACCTCAGCCTCTGTGTAACAAAATGAGAGGATTTCACTTTGGCTTGATTTCAAAGTGTTCTTCAGGAGCAGTAATTTTAGCCCAACATTTTAATTTCTTAGGTAAATTTCTAGCTTGAAAATAACTATTATTTTCAGAAGGAGAGAGAAGGGGGGAGAGAGGGAGAGAGAGAATAAATTTGAGTTCTCTGGTGATATTCCAAAGTGGATACCACTGGAATATTGGAGTTAGGATTATTTGGCTTCTTTAGATTAAACATTTTATCATATTGTCTCACCCCATGTTGAACTATCAGTCTAATAAGAAAATGCTTGTTTGTAATGATGATAGGACAAAATATTTAAAGTTATGACTGTCCCCAAAAGAGTGGTGATGTGACAGCCATAATTATATGTCATTAAAAAGAGAATCTCTCTCTTCTTTAGCCATAGAATATTACATACAACTTAAGAGTTGCCTGATATTAGTGTCTAGTGGTTAAAATAAGTAAATGTAAGACATTATTGTCATTTGATAAGATTCCAATAAATTATGTAAAACTATGAGGGGAATAAAGGGTATCTCTCCTTTTCAAAATAATAAAACATCTAGAATAAAATAACGAGTAGATTTTATTTTTTTAATGTCCATTTATAAGATTTCTAGGAAATTTTTTTCTTTGAGAAAATGTCTGTTTTACAGATATTTTGCTGCTTGAATATATGAATGGATGTTATTTTGTCTTAACCTGTTTCTTTAAAAATCATCATTTGTTAGGTTGTTTTTCAAACATATGCATAATTTACTAGAGTTGGCAGAAATTCTGTTAACCTGGTTGTAAAAAAAACATTAAACCACATAAAAAAACTTACAACATAATTTCAAATTATATCTTAGAAGAGAAACAATCACCTGTAATATATTTTTTGCAGATTTACCTCATTAGTTTCCATTAAATTATGTCTAAATTTTGGAAATCAAAATGACACCAAGCCAAATTTTAAAAAGACCATATGTCTTCAACTGCCTCCTTTCATTTCAATGAACTCCTTCCTCAGATCCATCAAGTATTATAATTATGATATGGTTTCCATACAGCATCATTCATTAAACAAATAGTATTGAGTGGATACTTGGAGCCCTACACTGCATCAATTATAGGAAAACAATGATGACTAACAGCCGCTATATAAACAAATAACATAGAATGGGTGGCTTATAAACAGGAATTTATTTCTTAGCGTTCTGGAGGCTGGAAAGTCCAAGATCAGGGTGCCAGCCTGGTTGGTTTTGGTGAGAAACTCTCTTTTGGCTTGCAAATGGCCAGCTTCTTGCTGTATCCTCACATGGTGAAGAGAGACGAGTTCTGGTCCCTTCCCCTCCTTATAAGGGCACTAATCCCATCATGAGGGTTCTACTCTCATGGTTACATCTAAATCTAATTGCTTCCCAAAGGCCTTACCTCTAAATATTACCACATTGGGACCTAGGGCTTCAACATATGAATGTTGGAGAACACGTGTATTCAGTCCGTAGCACTAGTTACCATTAATGCTTTCAAGGTGCTTACCCTTGAATGAGGAAATCATGTAAATTGTTGCACAAAGCAGTTAGTGTTATATTATAGAAAAAATCCAATAAGTGTAAGAGCATAAAAGAGAAGGAGAATGTTAGATAAATGATGCAACCTTAAGGAATACAGAAAATGATTAGTGTGAATAATGAAAGATTTGTGATGTCTTTCAGAGATAAGATTTATTCTTGATGGCTCCATAAAAATAAAAATGCCAGAAAGTCTTCTGAGTTTCCATCGTATTCATTTTCTCTATGTCGGTTTCTTATCTCTGCTGATACGAAGTCCTATCCATTTCCCAAGGGAGACTGAAAGTGTAATTGGAAAGATATGTTAGTGTGGAAAGATCACTGCATTCACTCCAGTCCTAACAAGGTGTGGTAGCCAAGTTACTTAACTTATTCTGATATCATCTTCTTATATGTAAAAGAAGAATATTGTCATGGATTTATATTAAATAAATAAAGCACAGCTCATAAACTAGATGCTTTATTAAAAAAGGGGGAGAAATATTTTAGGGCAATCATATTGACCATAAAGTCAGTGAGACCTCCAGCTGGAAACAACTAGAAATTTATGTGAAATATAATGAAAAGCATAGCAGTGAAAAAAACCCCAAAACCCTACAGGACATTTCTACCTAGCCCTGATAACTCTCTCCTCTACCTCCCCCTATTACTTTTCTCTGATCTCATCTCTCATTGCTGTCCGTTTTACTCATTCGGCTTGGCCACCAGCCATGCTGGCTTCCTTCATGTTCTTTGAACATTCCAGGCATGCTCCTGACTGAGGGCCTTTGCAAGGACTCTTTGCTTTGCTGGATACACTCTTCTTCTAGATATGGGATGGCAACTCCCTTGCCTGTTTTTGGTCTCTGTTCAAATGTTACCTTCCTAATGAGCTCTATCAGAGACAGCTCAAATGACTAAAATCACAACATGCCCAGTCTAATTTTTTATAACACTTAACACCTTCTAGCATGTTCGAAAGTTCACTTTTTACTAAGGATATTCTATATTGCCTGTCTCTCCAAACTATAATATAAAACTAGGGCATAACCAAAAGATGGGGAGCATCTTTGTTGGGGGGGTATTAGAAGTTACACTCCCACAGCAAAGAAGTTTAGATGTGTAAATATTTGTTAAAATGATGATTGTATAATGAACTATTGAACTTTTAAGAAAGTAAAGGAAACCTTTAGGTCCTGAAATACAGAGGTTATTCGAAACCACAGGTAGGGGTACTGTGCTGAAGATCTGGCTACACAATGGGAGTGACAAATGGGGGGCCTTATTAATGCTGAGGGTTTGTTACCTTAACGGCTGTACAGAAGTCAGAAGATAAGGCCTGTGAGTCTCAAAATATGGGGAATTAGGCCTATAGTTTTCACATAAAGCAAACAAGGAGCAGAAAATAAGAAAGAAAGTTAAAAAAAGCTGTCAAGGAATATGGTTGAAGTAAACACAAATCCTCTTTGGAAGGAACAGTCTTTGCAGTTGTATTAGTCTGCTCAAGCTGTGTAACGAAATACATGCTGCATGGTTTAAACAACAAACATTTATTTCTCACAGTTATGGAGGCTGGAAGTCCAAGATCAAAGTGCCATCATGGTTGAGTTCTGGTGGGGGCCCTCCTACTGGTTTGCTGACAGCCTCTTTCTCTGTGTCCTCACACGGTAGAGAGAGAGACAAAAAAAGCTCTCTGCTGTTTCTTTTTATAAGGGCCCTAATCTGATCAGATCAAGGTCCTGCCCCCATGAACTCATTTAACCACAATTTCCTCCCAAGGGTTATATCTCCAAATGTCATCACATTAGAGGCTAAGGTTTCAACATGTGAATTTGGGGGAAACACAAAAATTCAGTTCATAGGAGCAGTATTCCCCCAAATGTTTACTATTCTCTGGTTACTCTCTCAAAAATTAATTCCTTAAGTATTTAAAAGTACTTGTGTTTATTATTAATTAAAAGTGTTGCAAAGTGTTTCTT
Organism: Mesoplodon bidens; assembly: GCF_964165515.1. Classification (NCBI taxonomy): domain Eukaryota; kingdom Metazoa; phylum Chordata; class Mammalia; order Artiodactyla; family Ziphiidae; genus Mesoplodon; species Mesoplodon bidens. The sequence continues at coordinate 78,735,538 of NC_138169.1, read as the reverse complement.
GCATGTTTGATTCTGCTTTCATCGATTCCACTGACACAGCAAATGGTTTGTTTGCTCATGTATTTTGTGTTCTGAGCTCATATCCCTTGAAATTTCATCTGGGGGAATTCTTTGCATCTTTGCTTTAAGAATAGTTGAGAACACTTTTCTAGAAAATGCATGTATTTGTTCTACCCAAGTGCCAGTGTCACCACCATGCTGTGACTACTTCCATTTAGTACTTGCTCTGGGATTTTTTCAGTTCCACAGCGATTATGGGTTCCATACATTCACGAGGTTGGCTGCTTATGACTAAAATCTCATATGGCAGATATTTTCTCTCTACCTAGAGTTCGGATGGAAATAAGCAAGTTTCCACACTATCCCCATTGTGTGTGTGTGTTTCTTTTCCAGTGCACACCTTGTAGAATTTTGTTTCAGGGAAAAGCCCACTTTATGTGGTGCCTCTAATACAGTTCCCCACATTGAATGGACCAGAGACTTTGTCAACTGTCCTATCCTTCATCCTATTAAATTAAAAGCTCTAGGACCCTGGAAATCTGTAGGTGACCCCACAGAGCCATCAACCTCAGCATCTGCTTATTTATCTGGGGTTAGCCCAATGGTTTTTGTCCTTTGATGATATTTCTCTTAACTGTTGCTAATTCAGCTATGCTGAATTTATATATATATATATATATATTTACATATTTTATTATATATATTTATATATTTATATTGAAAACTAGGAACTTTTTTCAGGACATTCAGTTAGTCATATTTCCAGAAGTGGAAGCTTCAGTAACTTTTCAAACTTACTTCCCTAGTTTCTGAGAAACCGAAAAACTAACTAATCCTCCCCCATTTCCTTCCTCAAGAAAATAAGTATTTCACATATCCATCATGTTGAATGACTGTATTTTTCAATGTCTTTGGCCATACATGGCACTTATATCTTATGATGTTAAAAATCACACTTAATTGAAAGCAAACAACCAAACTCTGTGTTATATGCTTATCTGTCATTCTCTTTGAGTTTGGAGAACGAATTATCCCGATTTTAGGCAAGAAATTGAAGCCAGATTTTACAGCTCCACCACAGTGTTTCCACTGGGAATTGTGGATTATTGGAGGAAAACAATCTAGCAGTTCCTGAATTTCTATGACTTTAGAAAAAAGAAGGGATGAAAAGGAAATTAAACTCTTAGAAAACTTCCTGCTACCCCTACCCAATTCACACTCTAGAGCAGAATTTATTTGAAACTTTCATCAGTCCTGGCAATACTAAACCCAAAATGCAGTACTAAATACAAAAGACATTTTCCTTAGAAAAGCCTGTTTTTATTATCAACAGCAATTGCTGTCTTAAAATAGCAGAAAATAAGAGTGGAGAGAGGAATGTAGAAACGCAAGTATGGGGAATAGGAAATGATATAGAGAAAGCATCTTTTATTTCTTTCTCAAAATATAGAGAAGAGATAATACAAGGGCCATATGTTTATGGCTTATATTTAAGTTATGTTATATTAAAAATTCCTCTCCTTAGGAGGCAAGTATACGTACACAGGGACACTAATATAAAATACTAATAAAAAATGAAATGAACACATTTTAATGTTTTAAGAATGGCACGATGTACAAAAATTCTTGAACTCTATATAAGCAGATTTGATTCAAAGAAGTAATTGTAGAGATGAGCTTTTACTGCTAAAGGCTTACTCTCCTAATTAAGCAATATGTCATATTAACATCCCTAGACAGTAGCTTTATGCAAATTCCTACAGCATCTATTTACCTACATATCTGCCCATCTCTCTTCAAAAGAGCCAACACTTATGCTTGTATTACAGAGAACAAAGGAAAGCAAACTGAAGAAAACTTTCTCTACTAGAAAATGTTGTCTTAGATAAGTCTCCAAGGTATCTAAGGTCTAACGTGTGGGGAGAAGAAGAGAAACTGGGTTTCAGATCTACCAGAGTCAGAGATGTGAAAGCCAGGGGACCCAGTGGGTGAGAAGCTACCAGATCAGCAGTCAGGAGGAGAAGCTGGGTACAGAGTCACTTTTAGTTCAGAGAGAAAGTCCAGCTAATGACAATGTCCCTGGAAAAGTACTCTGTAAATGCTGAGATGCCCTCAGCTCAGAAAAGCAAGTCTTAAATTAAGTGCTCTGGGTGCTGAAAACCCGGAATTCCGTAAAGAATTCACCCAACACAGATAGAAAAAGAGGTTTAAGGAGGGGAGAGGGATTAATTAGGAGTTTAGGATTAGCAGATACAAACTACTATATATAAAATAGATAAATAACAAGGTCTTACTATATAGCACAGGGAATTATAGTCAATATCTTGTAATAAACTATAATGGAGAAGAATATATATAACTGAATCACTTTGCTGTACACCAGAAAGTAACACAACATTGTAAATCAAGTATACTTCAGTTATAAAAAGAAAGGGGAATAAAAAGGAAAAGGAGGTTTAAGTACCGTCTGGCTTGTCAAGACCAGTAATATTCACAAATATTCCCAATGGTAATTCATTCATCCATTTGTCAAATTTCTATTGAGTCTATTATACATCAGATGCTGTGTCAGATGCTGAGATAAATCCCAGTAAAGACACAGACAATCCAGCCTTCCCAGAGCTTAAAGTCAGTTTTTTAAAAAAGTGTAGATATAACCAAAGAAATAATAAGTAGCTTTCTGTATGCTTATTATCTGAGAAAAGTGGAGAGAGGGCTCTTCCTGAAGTGGAAAGCCAGAAGCAGGAATGCATAAAGGAAAAGAGAGGTCTGGCCCAGAACTGGTGCAGGACATCAGAGCTTTAACAAGAGCACACTTGCTGTTACTCCCTGTGTGCTGCCCTAGTGTCAGGTCTGAGGGAGTGCGTACAGTGTAGCAGGTGAATTCTGTATTGAAAGAGTGCTGTTAAAAACTGGTGAGACTGAGACTGCTCCTTGAGAAGTGGGGCTTGGAAAAACTCCCATTAGATACATTACATAAATGGAAGGGTGCTTTTTACTGATACCTGACTCTGTGGAAGAAGTAGGAGTTATTATTGCCACACAGCTCTTTTTTTAAAACTTTTTATTTTATATTATAGTATAGTTGATTATAGTTGAGTATAGTTGATTAGCAATGTTGTTAGTTTCAGGTGTACCACAAAGTGATTCAGTTATACATATACATGTATCTATTCATTTTCAAATTCTTTTCCCAATTAGGTTGTTACAGAATACTAAGCAGAGTTCCCTGTGCTATACAGTAGGTCCTTGTTGGTTATCCACTTTAAATATAGCAGTGTGTACATGTAAGTCCCAAACTCCATGACTATCCCTCTTCTGGGTGCTCTTTAATGTGTAAGTTTGATTTATCTATAAGTGTGTGTGCAGGAGATAATCAACCAAGCTCTGGTGATTCTATAAACACATTTTGGCCACAGGTAATGTAGTCAGAGCAGGAGCTAAGTAGAAGAGATCTCTAATAGGACATTTTATTCCAATATTATTTGTATAATTTTTACTTTTCTATTTGAATTAATTTTATAATAGGACATTGAAAAGTATGCTAGTATAAGGAACTTCTGGGTAATCAAGACATTTCTTTAAGACATAACTCAGCTGAGAAGTCACTAAAAACAAACAAAAAAAGATATTTTAAATTCTTCATCCACAGCCATGAAATTAATCCACTGGTATTTTTATACAGGCTTGTTCTTTGGAAGCTCATTTCATGTACTTCATCTGCAGATGTAGTACTTTTTCTTCATTTGGTAGTACAAATTTTCATTTTTTTACATTTGAAATATTTTTCTTTAGAAGTGAAGAAAAATATTCTTACTCTAAAAATTTAGTTTTTAGTAATTAAACAGGGAGTTATAAGATCAGTTTGCAACAAACAAGTAGCTGGTCCTGTGTAGAACCTCAAAGATTAATAGAAAAGGTAAAAATGGATCAGCAACATTTAATTATCTGAGAGAGAAGAGAATCCAGAATAAACCTCAATGGACAGAAAGCATCTCAGGGAAGCCATGTGGTGCCCAGACCCTAGAGCCAGAGAGTGAAAAGTTCAAATATATGCAAAACAATGAACATTTGGGAAATCTGTGTGTTGTACCTCTGTCTCAATTTCCTCACAATAATAACAAATATAAAATAATGATTTATGAAATAATAAGTAGTTTACAATTAATAAAATTGCTTACAATAATAAAACTGTTGTTGTGATAATTAATTAAACTAACAGAGGTAGAACATGAAGAGATGCCTGGTATATAGCTAACATTTTCTGACTGCTTTCATTAATGTTGTTAAACGGTATCCCAAGTGCCTATCAAAGATCCCAAAGCATAGCATGTGCTTGATATTGTTTATTTAACCACAGGTTTCCAGGGCAGATCAGGCAGACGTTTCCCCAGGTGTTTCTGACCAAAGAATTTACATGACTTTCCCGAAACACATCTTGAAGCCTCTGGATATACCTGTAGGCTACAGGGATAATGCGGCTCTGAAATTACTCTCTTTGCAGCTAGGGGTATTTCAGCTTGTTTATCTGGCCAACCCAAGATCTCCTTTCTATTTTACTGCTCCATGTGAATCTGCAAGGAACTTTATTTTGTCAATAAGTAAAATAATAATTGGAGCATTCGAACACACCTGCCAATTTGCTTAGCATACTGATTAGTAATCACTATGTGTTTAGGACATATGAATACATTTTATATAGTTCCTTTCATGAATTCCAGAATGTGGGACTCAGAAAATACAATATTTGCCATTTCCCAGATTAGGAATCCCAGGTAAGCCACTTGTAGATGCCCTAAAAAACCACACTTGGGGAGTGAGCTACATGTTGGAGGTTCTCACTTGAAACAAAACCACCCAAGGGCAAGCAGGAGAGTGCAGGCATTGCCCTAAGTTGTGAAAGTTAATGACAGTTGAAGATTTAGACTCCATTGTCCTACATGGAGTAGGACACCCAAACCCCCAAAAAAGCCCACCTTATTATATTCGCCACTACTATGTGTCAGTCCAGTGTTTCCATGTTGTTTCTGCAGTTGAGCCATTCATGGCTAGACTCCAACATTTGAACATATGCTTTAGTCTGCTTTGGGCTACTTTGGAGGCATTTCTTTAGGCCTCACTGGTTGTATTCCAACTCTTCAGTAGTGGACGTGACAGCTGCACCCCCCTTCCTGTCAGCTGGGCTCCGCACACATCCTGTCCAGCAAAGTCGTGTTATGACAAACACTGTGTTACTGCTAGGGCTTGGCCAGGTGCCAAGACCATATTGTCTTGTCAGTAGTTGTTAAGTGTGGCTTGAGTGGGACACTAAAGGCACTTTTCAGTAAGTGGCAGCTGCACGTAGGTCCACATTTTGCAGTCGTATGGAGATGGCCTGGCGCTGCTTCTCGTTCAGAGGCCTTTCGTTGACATTGGAACTTAAAGTGCATTGGTCTGGGAGTTAGCTTGTCAGGCTCCCCAAAGACTGGCTTGCTGGCTTCATTCCATCCTTCTCCTCAACCTACCCGACAGGACACACGACTACGTCTCGTGGGCAGCTGTGACTCAGCATCACTCACTAGCACAACTCAAGTGGTCTTCCCACCGACTTCAGCTAGAGAGAATGCACAGAAACACTCAGGCAATCCCACAGAATTAAGTCAGGATGATAACTGAGCATTTAAACAAACAAAAAAAAAGGGCTGTCTTTATGCAAAAGCAGCTGGAGAAGGCTTTCGCAACAAGAATTCCTTTTAGGCAGCATTTTAAAGTTGATGCCTTAAAAGAATCTAAAAAGGAGTGGAAATATGTATATGTATAGCTGATTCACTTTGCTGTACACCTGAAACTAACACAATAGTGTAGATCAACTGTATTCCAATAAAATAAAATAAAATCGACACTTTTAGTTTGGAATCCAGCAAAAAGACAGCAAGAGATTCCTTTCTTGTCAGGACAAATGGCTGGTCATCCAGCTGCTTTATGTCTCTGTTTTCTATAGTCACACATCCATGTAGGGGCATTTGGGAGATATGGTGGTCTGAGAAGAATCTTGGTAATATGTACTCATATCAGCTTAAACCCTTAGGTTTTAGGCTTTCAGGAGTATTCAGAAAGTGATCACAGTAGAGTTTACCTCCTTCTTTGATGTTTCCATTAGGAAAAGGAGGGAGAAAAACCTTTCTGGAAAAGAATCAATAGGAAAGTTAGGTAACGCCGATAAAGATTATTGTCAGGGAGGACCTGGTGATGATATAAGTTAACAACCCTTATTAGGATAAATAAAGCAACAACTAGGACTCTGTGCCTTGCTCAATGTTATTGAGGTGTTTTGTCTTGTAACTGTTTAGTTTTTCTTGTCCCTTAATTACACTATGTCCTTAAGTCTTATTTCACTCTACCATTGGTTCTATCTCTTTCAACCTCATTGTGTGTGTGTGTGTGTGTGTGTGTGTGTGTGTGTGTATAGACACATTTACAGTCTGTATTTCTGGATAAAACTGAACCACAATCACTGACCAGGGTACAGACTGACCAAGTGAGTTGACCCATGACACTTAATGAGGACTCAGCCCTGACTTCTGTGAATGAGGACATCAGTTTAGGATGTCTGAAGGAAGGGTAGGATAGACATTTATCCCCAAGTGGAGAAGGCATCAGGAAGGGACTGCAGAAAGTTAAAATGACTAAGTATCAACAAAGCAGTAGGTTAATAGCAACAGTTACATGGAAATTTGCTTAATAAAAAGAACTAGTGTTCACTTGTTAACCACAGTATTGATACCAGGTTCAAGAGCTAGAATTCCTTGCGAGGACACATCCCTATAGCAAAGTCAATCATCTTCCCTTCCTTTGGATAAGCTACATCACTACCTATAAAATGAGAAAGTAGTAACTAACACAGATTTTACAAGGATTACTTAGTGATAATAAAACATGAAAAGTCATAGATTAGTAGACACTAATCAGACCCTCAGTAAACGGTAGTTGGTATTATTATTCTTGTGGTTATTTTAATTGTTTTTGCATATCTGTTTGACGACATTTTATTGGCATTGTTTGCTACTAGAGACTGACATCTCTTTCGAGTTTGAAAAATAAGAATTATTTAATTGACAAAACCGCATAAACACTAAGATTAAGAATAATTATTGCCTGTCATAGTGTGTTATTCACAGATCATATTCCTGGTAAGCTTTCTAGATTGTGTAATACGTTTTCCCACCATTAATAGCTCCTATACCTGCTCTGTATGAGTAACGTAAGCGTTAGGACAAGATGATAATCCATCTTTTCATCTTGTAATACACTCTACTCTCTCCTGCATAGACTTTGAGACTTAGCCCCTTAGTCTTTGAGATAATCCACATACTATCAATATTAATGAGTAAAAGTACTCATTAATGGGAAAATTTGGTTCTAGCTTCTATCAACACCAACCATCACTACAGTCATCCATCACTGTTTCTGGCCCGACTATTTGAAAATTAAGGAGACTTAAAGAAATACCTTTAAACTCTATATTTACAATTATTTCCATAAGGTAATCAAGAATTTGATCATTTTTATCCTAGGCATGATGGAAGAGTAGAGACAAGTTTATTGTCTAACTACTAAGCGGTAGCTAGAGCCCTGAAAGACAGTTTTTGCTGACCCAGAAAGTTCAACTTAGAAAAAAAAAAATCTGTGGTTTCCCTTTGTCAGAAATGATGAAGGTTTTAGATTTCCTCTCAGGCTAATATCACCTTTTGGGAAGAAAAAGGAATTATGAGGCACATTTAGCAAGAGAGAATTTTACCATCTATGAAAAGATTAAGCTTAATTATGAATTCAATTTATAAAGTCTAGTGTCACCAAGAGATATTTCAGCTCTAGACTTTGAGTGTAGCAATATGCTTTAGTTCTAATTTAAAGTGACCGGAGACTCAGCTGACAGAGGAAGGACACTCGTGCTGTAGCAAATCAGATACAACTTGGATGCTATTCTAATTTTCTTTTTCACTTTTTTTTCCTTGTAAAATCTTTATGGCTATCATTGTTTAAAAAAAAAAAAAAGACTTTCATGCCCATCCTTATATGACAAGAAGCCTCTCTGTAATTTCCAACAACCACAAACAGATAACTATCGAAAAAGACGAAAATGCTCACTTTCAGAGCATTCTATGCCCATCTGGTCTACTTTCTTTCTCCCTCCACCCCCTAAAGTCACATGAAATGTGAAAGTCGTTCCACAGGTATTTAGGATAAAATATGTTCAATGTGTAAGGCCCCTCAGTGTTCAAGCCCACCAAGTCCCAGGGGGATATATCTTAAAAGATGCTTCAGAGCCCCAATACCTGGAGTTTTTCAGAATCTTCCTTGTAGAAATAAAATCACCAGGGGAATGATGATGTTGTTACATTCTGCTTCTTTTCTAGTTCTGCTCTGAATCATTTTCCATTTCTATTCTTAAATCCTTTACAACTGAAATGCTTTCCTTGGATGAAGACTGAAATGTTGCTGCATCAAGAATGAAGACAACATCTGTTCCAAGAGCAATTGCTATGAGGCTGGAATCGAAGCACAAAACAGGATCTCTCTAGCACACGCTCCTTTTTTTTTTTTTTAAATGTCGGTTTCTTTCAGTTTTTGGAACACGGTCCGAAAGCAAAATGGGTAGAGAAGTAATCTCTTTTCATCTTAGGATGTATTTTTATTAGAATGAACTTAGAAAAGAAATAACATGTTGCAGAAGGTTATTTAGTCCACTTATGTAGTGACAGCTAAAGAAAGTAAACAGTCTACCTCTTTCTCATTAACTGAATGCTTTCTTGTTTCCCTTTTGGGTAGGTGACCCTACATTATATTACCCAGTTACCGCCCGCCCCCCCAACTCACCCCCACTAAAGTCTTTCTGAGAGTGACAATGGGTGCTACTAATAATTATTCCAGAACAATGGACATTAGCCACGACCACCCTGGGCCAACTGGGGTGTGTTGGGAGGGAGACTGGTCATCCTGATTTTTTTTTTTTTTTTTGCGGTACGCGGGCCTCTCACTGTTGTGGCCTCTCCCGTTGCAGAGCACAGGCTCCGGACGCGCAGGCTCAGCGGCCATGGCTCACGGGCCCAGCCGCTCCGCGGCATGTGGGATCTTCCTGGACCGGGGTACGAACCCGTGTCCCCTGCATCGGCAGGCGGACTCTCAACCACTGCGCCACCAGGGAAGCCCTGGTCATCCTGATTTTGAGAAACAAAATTACTTTATGGTAAGATTCATATGACATCCTTTATTTTTCTCTATTTAATAATTTCTTCAATGACAAAATCAAGATAAACTCAGCCTGTTGCTTGTAGGTAATGACCCAGATAGAAAAGATCATGTAACAGCCAAAGGCACTCTTGACTGAGCCTTAAAAGACTGTAGCCATGAAATTCCTTTGAGCAAGATGTATGATCTTCAAGAAGACAATTGGGGAGTCTTTATTTGTCTGCATAAACTATTTTCAATCAAGGTAATATATAAAGAAAAGGAGCCTTCTTGCCTAAAGAGAGGTCAGCTCTTTTCAGTTTTACATTTCTAATATGGACTATAATCTTCAAGGAGAACAAGACAAGATACCATCTCAGTAATAACTCTCAAGAACAGCTTGCCTTTCCTGGTGGAGTTAAAAAAAATATAAGTACTTCCCATGAGCATAGTATTTGAAGTAATGATTCTCCAAGCATACATCTTCTACTTCCTTACAAGTATTTCTCTCCAGATTAAGCAGTAAAACTTTGGCAAGAAAGCAAGTCTTTACCTGTAACTGCATTGGCTGGGGTTAATGCCTGGTATTATAAATCAAGAGTTAACCATTAAGTAAAGGGTTGACTTGGACTAAAGGAATATTTTAGGAAAACACTGAGCCTGGAAGTGATACTTGTCTCAACAAAAACAGCAAAATATATAAAAGACGACCAGTACTACCACAGGACAGAAAAGTTATAGCAAGCATTGTTCAGAATATCCCATTGAAGTTCACATTTTTATCATTTGCATGGCTCTATGTGAAGCAAATTGAAAGTGGTGTTATTAAAGTGTATATTTATATGTATATATGTATGTATCACAATATATGTATATATAAATAACATATTTATATGTATATATACATATGTGTATGTGTCATACATATGTGTATGTGTCACACATACACTCTTGTTTGGAGAGACTGTAGGTAGAGTGTCTAAAAATTACCTTAGAAGCAAAAGCGAAAGACAATAATAGGAAGTTGTTCTTGTCTAAGATATAACATTATCCACATATTTACTGTACCTAGTTGAGTAGTCAGGTTGAATATAGTGATTCCATTATTAACAGATAGTTTATTTCATACCAAAGGGTCATTTTTTTCTTCAGATATTTTTCTATAAACCTTATGAAATCCTGAATTGAAAAGCCCCTTCAGATATTGCCTTGGACTTTCTTTTAAGGTGATGTTTCTATCAGCTGATATTCTAGTTTCCAGAGCAGCAGGCAAGGTGAGCTGCATCCTTTAGGAAGATGCTTGAACAGATCCCGTTCCTCTGGCTGAAAGACTCTGTATTCGTGGTACGGCCATCTTGAAATCTCAATTACATTGTTTCATGACTTTCACTTTTTCCACTTGCTGAGTTGAACATATTAATGATGAAGCAGAGTGGCACGTGGCTATTTTCAGGACGTGGCTATTTTCTTTCTAATTCCACAGGGAATCAAAAGGAGCAGTAGCAGCTTCTGACAGCTTCAGCTATTTGGTGGCAAAAACCACGTGTAATATTTAATCGTTAATGCGTACAAGGAAGGGGGTGAGTAAGAATGCCTTAACCGCATGCAACAAAAACCATTTGCTTTCCAGAGAAAAACATTCTCTACCCACCATAGGCTTCATTAGAAAAGACGTATTAGGCCTATCTATGTCCCCGTTTTTTTTTTTTTTGATAACAATAAAATTCAAATGGCAAAATAAAATAAATCAGGACTCCGATTTTTTAAGTACTAGGAAATCTGATAGCTTGAAACATCAAGCCCCTTACTTCTCTATGAGAACATTTCCAATCTTAGATAATGTATATATGTCCTTTCACATCCCTTGACTGAGATTCCTGACATATTTTGGGTTTTTGAAGACTGAAGACAAAAACAGAACATTTGATAAATTTAGCATCCAGTAACCATGACTGGCATATTAAGAAAAATACTAAATAACTGCTTTCTTAATTGAGAAACATATGAAGTTGCTATGGATCATGGACAGAGAAAGAAATGCTCTGGTCTACTGATTATGGAAACTTTGATATTTAGACATAGAAGGAGCTTTAGACAACATGCTTTTCAACCCCTCAATTATACAGAGATGAATCTGAAAGATAAAGGGTTATATAAGGCAAAGTTTTCTCCCCCTTGGTTTCAATATAAAACAACTGAAACACCACTGAGAAGCTAAATCTACAAGGACTCCAAAAGATATTAATGTCTGTAAGGTTAATGACCCAAATCCCGGAGTAAAATGATGTAGCACATTGTAATTTTCTGGACTTAGAAGACAGTTCACAACTTGCAACTGATAATCTTCACTTCAGGCCAGGTTCTGGGAAATATGCCTAGGTGGTAAATTTCAAAGTACTACAACAGAAGATACCAAATGAGATTTAAAAAGGAAAATTTTGCAAGGTAATAAAAATGTTGTATGATAGATAACTGGTATTAAATGTAAGAAACTCAGCATTCAGGAAACTACGCTACAGAGACCTGGTCTAATTTTTCAAAATAATTTTGTATGAGATGCTTTTTTGAGATGGGAAAAGCCCAGCTATTGGAACCTTTGATATCTCTGCTATATAGGAAAGGTAGGATGCGAATGTACAAAGGCTTACGTTGATTTTACCAAGAGCAATGAGAGGGCTGAGCAACTTAACAATAATATTACCCTTAGGCTTGAAATTATCTCTGATAGCTCTATATGCTGCTAATAAATTAATGGGCTTTGAATTTGCGTGAGTACAATGCATCAGGGGAAATGTGGAATGTCAGAGTTAAGAAATCTGTCAGTACTTTGAAGAGATTCTGAACCACCTGCAATACGGCATATGATAAAAACTAGTCAGATTTGAGTTCCTAACCTAAAAAAGTAACAACATTGACACAGCTGATGACACTTTAAACCTGCATTCCAATCCCCAGCCCTAACTGCCTCTCCTGCCACTTAATTGGTCTACAAACAGATTTCTATTATGTCAGTACGCTTATAAGACAATACTGGTGGCAACTATTTTCAGGATTGAATTAAGTGCGGTGATAGTGTAGTTAAGATTTTTGCAGAAACTATTAATCTGCATGTTCTTTTAAGTCACAAATATACTAGAAGAGAGAACTGTTGTCCAGGGAAAATTTTAACTGAAATTTTCCTTGATCTTCTGTTTCTTAGGATGCATAGGGTTTGTGTTTCATAGGCACTGTGGGATATCGTGTTTGTTTGTTGCTTTTTGACTGCGATGAGTTTCAATTAGATAAAGAAGAATAGACAAGTGGAACAGTCACAAAAAGTTTTAAAAATGACTGAAGCAATTCTCAGTATAATGCATATGAAAATAAGTTTAAGCATTTGGATGACATTGTTTGAGATTCAATCCTGTGGATAAGAGAACAGATGAGAGTACATCCAAGCAAGAGATTTGAGGAATGTCAGAAAGTACTTATTATTCTCAAGAACTTTTAGAGGCAAAATGCAATGTTATTAATACCTAAATATGTTTAAAACCTAAACTGGTAATACATCATATGTGTATAGATCTTTTACTACCATAAAGACCAAATCCAGTTACAAATTAAATCAATGTAAAATTATAACCAATAAAATTCTAATTAGCACTATTAAAATTATGTGATAGATGATATTTTATAAACTAAATTTGTGATACTGGCTTTAGTAGCAATAGATGTAATAGCTTGTTTTGTATCTACTTGATTTTTTTTTGAAGTTGAACATGAATCATCATTTGAATTATCATTTCTAGAATTATTACTGTATTTTTCTCTTTTAAAAATTATCTTGTTCTTTAAATATTCTTTTATATGTATAAAATAAGCTACAAGGATATATTGTACTGCACAGGGAATATAGGCACTATTTTACAACAATTTTAAATGGAGTAGAGTCTATGAAAATTTTGAATTGCTAGGTTGTAGCCCTGAAACTAATATAAGACAGTAAATTAACTACACCTCAATAAAAAAATAAAATTTAAAAATAAACAGATATTCTTTTATTATTTTGATAGACCAAAAAAGTAAATAAGCCATCCTTGAAATGATATTAAAATACTTTTAGGATGCAAAGATAAGTTATTCATTGTAGATTTTAGGTATTACTTATGATCCGGTACAATATATACATGTAGGATCCCTGAACCACATCTATGTGTCGTGGTGGACTTCTATCACAGTCATATATATTCTGTTGTGGGTCCTGTCATGGCTAAATTCTGCCCTCACTTCTTCTGTTTGCACCATGGAGAAAATTTTGTACATTGTCACTGTAACATCCTGTGACCAACTTGGGACAAATATTAAACAAAAATGAAAACAGTGACATTAAATTTGGGAATTTGACATATTTCCAAATATCAATTTATAAATTTTTATATACTAGTGTGAAGATGAAAACACAAAACATTAACCAAGCTCACTGACACTGTAGACTCTATCACTGTGGTAGGCAGAATAAAGACTCCCCCTCAAATGTCCCTGCCCTAATTACCAGACCTGTAAATATATTACCTTACGTGGCAAAAGAGACTCTGTAGATGAGATGGAGACATTATCCTGGATTATCCCAGTGGGTCTAATCTAATCACAGGTGTCCTTAGAAGTGGACAATCTTTGCCTTCAGAGATCAGGGTGAGATGCAGCAAAGGAAGAAGAACTTGACCCAACATTTCTGGCTTTGAATATAGAGGAAGAGGTCATGTGCTAAGAAATGTGGTTGCCCACTAGACACTGAGAAAGGCAAGGAAACTGATTCCTGCCTGGAACCTCCAGAAAGGAATGTATTACAGTCAGCACCTTGATTTCAACCTAGTGGATCTCTTGTCAGACTTCTGGCCTACAGAATTGTAAAATAATACATTTATATTGTTTAAGCAACTGAGTTTGTGATAATGTATTAGAGCAGAGAAAAAAAATCTCATACAGTTGTGGTACAAGATAAATCAAATTTCTATCATCTATGGTCTAGTGGTGGATGTGTTCAAACCTCTCAATTAGAAGCAGTGTGATTATCACTAAAATCTGGAAAGCAAGTGTCACAATGGACTTACACAGAAGAAGCATGAAAGTAAGCTAGGTTGAAGTAGAGGATGAATCTGGGAAAATATGGGGAAAGTGAAAATTGAGTAGGAGTTAGCCAGGGGTGGAGCTAGGGGGAAAGCTGTAGTCAGTATGTGTCATGGGCAGGCAACCAGAGAGCACAGCATGACTTAGGATGCAAATTAAGTAGATCAGGGCTGGACTGCAGTGTAGAATCACATCAGAGGGTAGAGGACAGGGCCAGAGGAGGGAGTTGGTGTCAGAGAGGTAGTCAGGGACTAGACCATGTAAGAACATCTAAACCATCTTACGTTGTTTAGGACTTATACTGTGGGAAATGTTTTCAGAAAGGGGGTGACATTATCTTCTACAGCTCATCAGTTTATGTTAGGGTCCTGGGGTATCTTACAACTCAGTGATGCCAGTGAACATTTGATTTACTTGGTGAAAACTGGAAAGCTCCATTTTGTATAATAATGTCATAATAAGATATTTCGTTTCTTGTAAGACCAGAAGAGATTTAACTATGCATTAGGTAAGAGCTTTGAACTATCAATTTTTTGTTTCTATCTCACAAACCTACTTTGTAACATTATTAAAATTTGTTTAAAATGTTTAATAACTTAGAATAACAAGTTATTTTTAATCTTTGGCTCAAATAGATGTTGTAAGAGCTGTGAGAAAATTATAATATTGTTAAGTTCATAACACACAATTTATATCCAGCTTAGTAAGGCTAAAGAACTCTTCTATAAAGAGGTCTCAAATCAAATGTTACAAAGTTTGAGCTATGTGCATTATCTCTCATTTAGGTCACAATGGGGCAGAGAGCAGGAAAGAAAGTTTGTATGACTGAGCACATGAGGGTCAGGCACTGTGCCCCTTGGGGTGCATACAAAGATGGAAAAGTCTAAATCCGTCTCAAAGAGCTTTGTACTTTCAGAACAGAGACTTGGATAAGTGAATAAATAATAGATGATGAGTGCTATGATAGGCTATACAGAGAGTGGAGTAACAAAGGAGGGCTTTTCCATTCTCCCTGGAGGTTTCCTGGTGATGGAAATGGAAAGGCCCAAACAACCAAGTCTTCCCATAGGGCCTGGTGGACCAGTGGAAAAAGCACAAAATAATAAGTGGGAAAATCCAGATGCTGGGTCTTGTTGGACCATCATACTACTTTTGCATCTTGCATCTTGAGAAAGGTTTTTAAGCTCTCTGTGCTTTGGCTTCTTCGTCAATACAATTAAAGCATGTGTGTCCTCACCTTTGTTCTATGAAGTCTCAGGGTTTTGTAAAGGAGTATTAGAGGCTACCATGGGGGAGGGGTTGAGGAAACGAGGCTCTAGACATTGCTTCAACCACAGAAGTTTCACCAATGTCTTTTTCACTGATTGGCATTTATACACCTTAAAAAAAAAAAAGATTTCTGCTTTTAAAAACCTAAAAATTTGATAATCACTGGACAACATTGATCTGTTATTGTCTCCAGGTCTAAGATCTGTGATTCAGAGTTTTTGTTTTGTTTGGCATTCCTTTTGTAGTTTCTCCTTTTCTTCTAATGCCATTATTGGCAACAGGGCCTTCCAGTAAGATCTGCTTTCCATTTTCCTTGCATGAAAAGCCAGAAATAGCTATAAGGCATAAATTCACCAGGAGCTTAGCATGCTTTCAATCACCAAGGAGAAATTCTTAAACTTAAATTCTAACCATTCCAGGTAGAAAGAATATAGGCAGAAATGAAATATACTACCTTGCATAGTATATAATCAATTATCTGAGAGTACAATATTTTAGATTTCATGACAGTCTGCTCTTCTTCCTTCTCTCTACCTGTATGTGATTACCCACCTTCTGATCATTTCACTGCTTTTTAACATTTCCATACAAATATAGGCCAGGAAATGAGGCAGTTGTATAACAAATACACTTAAACATCATTTATTATTAGCAACTTTTCCTGAAAGTTAGAGTGGAGAAAAGGTTAAAACTAGGAACTAATAGAACTTTGGGGTTATTTATCTTTTTCATTTGTTGATGCCTTGCTACTATTCAGTGAGCTGAACATGGATAATTGAGAGTCTGCCATCAAATAAGTGTCCTTGAAATTACAGTTTTAAATATAAATGATTGTAAAGTCAAATCATATACACACTACTAACTCTTAGTTATAACAGATGGATTCAGAGATATTTTTACTTATTCAGGAATATGTCATTTCCTTCTAGTCAGCCACCATTTATTTAGTTGCTAAGCGATTGGGGATATGAAGACATATAAAGTGGAGAAATAGTATCTTGCTTTCAAGAATATTAAGAATAAGTGAAGAAGAAAGTGAGAAAGAGGGAGACTGAGAAAGAGACAGAGAGAGAGATATCAGATATATTCATATGATCCATAGTCTATAATTATGAAAATTCTTAACTTATAATAATTGTAAGATTGATTTGTAGAATAACTGGAAGTAGGCTCCTTAAGGAATAAACTATTAAAAAATAGAATATTATTACTCAGAATTAAATTATTATTGCAATTAAACATTTTTTGCTTTACTTAGAAACTTTCCAGCTTTGTTTCCATTTTAATGTTTGTTCATAATTTCATGAAATGTGCACTTGAAAATCTTTCCTTCCTTCCCCCTTTTTTCCTTCCCGTGGATGATTATGTGTTATGTGTTTGTCCAGTTAGTTAGTTAGTTTGTTTCCAGAAACAGTGTTAGGTGGCTATATCTCTCCGATAACCCCATCTGCTTCCTTTGGGTCTTTTTAAGATAGCTATCAGCCAATTATTATATTGCAACATTGAAGTTTTATAACCTCACTTCTCTCAGCAGAATACCAAGATGATCTTCATTTACATAAGTTTTAAAAAGCACAGACCCATTACTCAATGATGGGATCAAAGATAAGATCACGAAGCAGTTACATCTCTGTTGTTTACTTTTGCTTATTCAAATTACTGTCTGTAAAACTTTAAGCATTCACAGGACAGTATGGGGTGAGGGTTCTGGTCTCTTTGGCTATTGTTTACAAGTAAAAAAATTTTGAGACAATATGTCCTAAGTAGGGAAATAAAGGAAATCTGCAGACATGAGAGTGGTTGGGCATCCCTCAGACAAAATCTAGAGGTCCATTTCCTCCCATTAATTGCCTCTGCTTTTGCCTGGAAGAGGAACACACAGCTTTCTTGTTTTCCCATCCTCCGCTGGTCCTTCTGTTCCTGTGATCTATGAGAATTATGCCAATAGGTATTGTACATCCTGGATCAAGGCTCCCTTTGGCGCTATTCTGAATCATTTCTGGAGTCTTTTACTTTCCTATTGTGGAAACTTAAGCCCGCTATTTGGAAACTCCGATTGTATTCTCTGTCATCTCTGTTTCTTAAGTACTTTTTATTACAATGGAACTGGAAGTTGTTATACAATTTGAACAGTACTTTGTAGGAATTTCCAGTCTTCTATTTTCACCTTTGCTTTTATAAAAACTTCAGTCAACACTTTATTGTGCTGTTGCCTACAAAAGTAAAATAATAGCCCATTAAAGGATATCTGTTTTTGAAAAATAGGTTCTGTGCTGATGAGAAATACCATATAACATTACAGTAATTTTTTAATACTCTTTGACTAGTACTTCTCATCAAAATAAAGGAGCATCAATACTTATTTTCAAAAGTGAGCATGTAGGGCTGTGAAAACCATCTTCTTTTTAGAAGAAGGGGCTTTGCCTTCATTATATCATAAGGTATATTTATTATATATTCTGTTACCTAAAACATTGTTACAAGTTAGCACTTCTATTGCTAGAGAAAAAGTAGTTGGGGAAAAAAACTATTGCCTTTGATGAAAGGTGGGAAAGTTGGATAATTGAAGAGAAATATGCAAGCATCATATGCTCATCATAATGTGAAATGATCTTCCAATGTGTTTCATTATTGTTTTATTTTCCTAAATGGTTGCCAGTAGATTTTCAGTTCTCAAAGGGCATGAGACCATGAATATTATATTTACTCACTTATTTTGTCATTGTTTCCTTTACCAAATAATGCCTAACTTTTGTTGAACATGCATTCAGTCATTGTTAAGGAACTTGCATGTGAATTACAAGATACATGATTTGGGGCAGGACACTAATCTCTCTGTGCCTGCTTCTTTATCATTAAATCTGGGTGGAATCATAGTCCTTTTCTCATAGCTTATAGGATTCTTGCAATGATTAAATCTAAGACTTTGATCAAAATATATAGAACAGGGCTGGCACTTAGGAAGTGCAAGTAAATATTACCTTATAAAGAAATTCTTTTAACTTGCCCAAAACCCTCAAAGTAATTATCATCCTTATCAATGAGTATCATTTCCAGATGCAGATATTGAGATTCAGAGAAGTTACTTCCCTACCTAGACTCTTCCAGCAGAAAGGCAGTCAGGCTAGGATTTATTTAACTCATAGACCCCACTGATATTTTCTCTCATTTCCTGAGCAGCTACTATGCAGAAGTGCTTTCTAGGCTTTAAAGACACAGTACAAAATAAAGTTTTAGTGGGATGAGTCCAAGCTTGACAGGCAGCCGAAATGGTCAAATGGTGGCTTGGTCACTTATAGTGGGACCTTGTTAATTAATCTCTCTGAACTTCACTGTCTTTCTTTATTAAAACAGTGAAGATTATAATAACTACCTTCCAATCCTGATATTGTTGTGTATATTGCATGGGACAAAATATGTTGTGTGGGGTGCCTAAAAAGTGTGCTAAAATTAACTTTTAGAAAATAGTTATTGGTCATCAACATATAGTACTCTGCTAGGTACAGAAAATACAATGTGGGCAAGACTGGCAGTTTGTGCCCTTATGAAGCTTGTATTCTATGTGTGAAGACCAATTTTAAACTAATTACAGAATAAACTATATAAACACAATTTTGATAAATATCATGAAGAAGTACAGATTAATGAGCTTGTGTAATGGGGGGACCAGGTCTAGTGTGTTGGTCCAATGATTGGGAAAACAAAAGTAATAAGGTGAGCTAGACACAGGAAAATCAGGTTTTCGTTAAGGTACAGAACAACAACTATGACTAATTGTAGGTTTAAAATTAAGTGTAACTTTGTCCTGTCTCCTGAGATACTCAACCATTAATTGAAGAATCATCTGTGAAAGGGAGATTTACCCACTACAGATATATTTTTGTCCATTTCCTGGACTCTTAGAGATATTGATTTACTATTGGAGTTGCAGAAATGAGGAACTTCCTAATTGGGACTACATTTGATTGGGTCACAAAAAACATTCAACCTATTACCTGTGGAAATGATAGACATTGATGCTTCCATTTTCCATGAGAAGGGTACTTCAAGGTGTCCTTTCTGCTTTCCTCATCATTCAAGCAGTAACGTGAACTCCTTTTTAGATAAAGAAAAGTATTTTTCTTTACACTACGACAGCTAACTCAATTTCAAAATCCTAGAGTGGATGCAAGAATATTGAATTTTAAAAATGTATTAGTTAACTGTTTAATATTAATACCTACTAAAACAAAATAAGTGCTGGAAATGTTATAGCAATCTTATTCTGAATATTGAGCATGAGTGTTCTCTAAAACTGAATACATATAATTTTTTCTAGTAGCTCCATGAATTATATCTGTTCTACTCTGTGATGGGATTATGGCATAAGCTCTTAAGAAAGGAGCTATATTATTTGTCACTTTTAAAATTTTAATAAGTGTAATTTAATCAAACCATGGAATGAAGTAAAAAAAAAACTTTGTTTCCTTTGCACATGATTACAGTTGAATGAAAGAGAATATAAATGATCTATAAGGGTTTATAACTTCAGTAACTGGATTTCTACATTACTATAGTAATGAATGACAAAAGATAAAAATAACCACATTTATTGGACTGGAGGATCTTTTCTTGAGATATTTGATTTCTTTATTACATTTTTAAAGGAATTTTCCTTTTGAAATTTTGATTGATAATTTAATTTTTTTAATAATTAAAATTATTTATAATGCATGAAATTTATTAAAAATAAAATCAATGCATATTGCTACCCAGAAAGAGCCACTGTTAAAATTGGAGTAAGTTCAGAAAGTTCCTAGGATCATTCAAATAAACTGTGATAACATTGTACAAACTATTCATTTATGATTTATAAAATTTCCACTCGGGGTTATATCTCCCCTTTCATTCTTAATGTTACTGTTTAATCCTTTCTCCTTTCTTTTCTAATAATCCTTGCTTCAATGGAGACTCTTTTATTGGTATTTTTTCCCAAAAGTAGTATTTGGTTTTTTGGGGTCAGATCATTTTCGTGTTTCACTACTTTCTGTCTTAAAACATTCCTTTTTTCATACTTTATACTTTACTACACCTTTTCAACCAACTTACATTGAACTTCTAACATTTATTTCCAGTCTTTCTTATGCATTTAAATAAATGTATGCATATATATATATATATATATATATATATATATATATATATATATCAATATAAGATTTTAATTGCATTCCACAATTTTTTGTTATTTAGTACTTACTAATTTTTTGTTTAAAAAATTGTGATTACTTTATTTCACCCAAGAGTTTTAGAAGAGCGTTTACATTTTTAGAGATTTTTGAAAATTTTTATTTCAAAATTAAGTTGTTATGAGAGGAAATGTTCTGTGTCACAGTAATGTTTTGAAATTTGTTGAGACCTTTCTGAGAGCTTATATTGCCATTTAGTAAAGGTATGTTAATTAAAAATTAAAATGTATATTAATATAAGTTGATTTTTAAAAATATATATTCTCTATTCATTAGGCTCAGTAATAACTATCATTTATATTTGGATAGTTTTATTGTAGCATTGAACATTACTTTGTTCTGAAAGGTCTGTTTCTTATAAAACTGTTTTTATTAAAATCCACAATAATTATAAATTTGTCAATTTATTTTGTATACATAAGATTTTACTTTGCATATGTGCTTTTGTGTTATTGTTTTAAAAGCGTCAAATTGGATAAAGAAGGACTCATTCTAACAATAAAAAGAGCTATTCAACAAGAAATAGTAGTATTTGTAAATTAAATGGAAAATACAATATGTTCTGATTGTGCTAATACTTCATGGCTTTTTTAGATAGTATTTTCATGCCATTTAATTACATATATTTTTCATTTCTCTTTTTTTGTTATAGGGCATAGTGTATTATAGCATAGTTTATAAGGTGTTCATATGCAGAGTACATACCCTGCGAATTTTTTATCCAGTTTGAAAATATTGTCTTAAACTTATCATTTACAGATATATTAAACTAATTTCTGTCATATCTTTTCTGCTTCACATTTTCATTTTTTTGTTTTAATTTTTTCATTTATTCTCCTATTTTTAATGTCTATTATTTATCCACTACTTCTAGATTTATGTAAATGCCTAATAATATTTTCCAATGATTTCTTAATATTGCCTATTATTTGCCTTTTTCTTTTTTAAGATCTCTAGAATTTTAAAAAATATAAAGGCCTAGTGATATATTTTTCTATTCAGTGTTTTTCTCCTACAAAATAATTCTACCCAAATTTAACATTCTCCCTTTACTTCTTTTAGCTAGGCATCTTATTATTGTGGTCCAGAATTTTGTTTTACTTTTCCTAACCATAAAAAATACATTATTTTTAAGTAGAGTTAATCTAGCTTATCAACCCATATCATTTCTTGTACAATTCTTTCTTTTGTCTTGGACTTTCTCTACTCACTTTTATCTAGTTTTGTTTCATTGTTTCTGATTCTTTCACAGGACTTATATTTATATTTAAGGGATACTCTTCCTTCATATATCTCTTTGAGCTTCCTAAACTTAGTTGTTTTAATATTTTGTCAGACTGATTCAGAGAATGAACTTTTTCTGGAGTGAATTCTTATTTCAATTGTTGAATTTTCTTTTTTTGGCTAATTTTCAGCATATGATTTCTTATTTAGTTTTGGATTTTGAGTTAGGTTATTAAGTATATAAGTGTATTAAAACCTGAAATCATACAAATATAAATAAAAATGTTAAGTTGATGAATTTCTCTAAAAGAAAGCAATGAGGTTGAAGTCCCAAAGATGAATCAACTCTCCAGAAGTCCACGAAGCCTGCAGGGTGATTAGAGAGAGAAGATGGTCTGTATTAAGGATACACAACTGTGGAGAAATCTGAGGATAATACCAAATATATATAAGAGCACACAGTTATCCAAATGCCAATTGAAGATATTTATTCAATCACTATACCTTCCATACTCACAAATGGGGTATTGAATCTAAAATAGGGTTTACGTTCATTTGTCTAAACTACCAGCTTTAAGAAGTACTCCCCTTCTCCAAATTTCAACACTGTAATGCCATGAAAGCAATGTTTTGTACATATAAAGACCCAAAGCAGGTGTTCTTTGTAGGCAGACAGCTTTCTTCCATATAACAGTTTGAGCCATACAGGTTCTTTCACAAGGGGTCTCACCTTCCCTGGGAAACAGTCTCTACACTGCAGGCAGATGGGAATGGGAGAGTGGAGAAAACCCAGATGTTTCTTACACTTCCCAGTCTGATCTCTGTCTAAGTCACCTGTGAACTATCCAGATGCCAAGAACTTTATGAAATATAATCCCTGATTGGACATCTGGACAGCCTTGTAGAAACAAGTGCCCACTGTGAAAAAGGGGGCATTATTTCATATTTGACAGCTTGCTGACTGTGTCACAAGGCCCTCAAAACTAAGAAAATTTTGTCTGTGGACATGGCTTTTGTAGCAACACCTTTTTAAACAGAAAAACTTTTAATTTATCCCATTTCACACTACCGATACTGGTGAAGAGGGAAAAGGTGCTCATATAACTTCTATTTTCTAGGAATTTGTTATCTTCCTAAACAGTTCTCATAGGAATGCATTTTTAAGAACATGTCTCAAATGAACTTACCATACATTGTAAATCATCGATAACGAAAAAGAGTTAAACAAAATATCAAATTTTCACTTTGGGGAAAACTCCGTTAATTTAAACAAAAAATTTGATTCTCCTACCATGAGGGTAATTAGGTAAGTGTGAACACCTGAGAAGAAAGTTTCTGTTTCCAGAGATTCTGTCATTACACAGGCAATGATGATGCCACCTGACTACCACTATTATTTTATTTCCCTTTGGGGAATCAATCTTTTTCCTATGGTTAATGACAAGATCATATGCAAACTTTGTAGATAGTAGAGATTTTTAGAAGATGGGTTTTTTTGTGCTTTACTTAAATTTATTTCTGGCAAAGGCATTTGAGGTAAGAAAGGTCTAACAAAAATTCTTGAAATTTATTCTCAAAGCTGTCTTTAAAAAAATGTAGCACAAATACACAAAAAGTTTGTTGCCTAAATACATTTTGTCATCTATCCCCTCAACACAAAAGTATGTACTCAGTAGAGTATGAATTATTTTATAATATGCTGATTTTCCCTAGTATTATCTTCCAAGCCTCAAAATTTCACTTCCAACCAATCTATTTCTCATTTTGAACAGTTATTCTCATCCTTTAGTTGTTCAATGGCAATTTAATGGTAATTTAAAATTTAAGAAATAATTATAAAGAAAAATTGAAATAGTGGTCTTCACATTACTCACCGTATAAGTTAATTTTCAAAGTAAAAAAATATTTTTCACAGTAACAGTTTATCTGGCAGAATTTCCCAATATAAAATGCATATGAAATATAAATGCTAAAAGCTAAAGAAATGGTAATGGGAAATTTTGAGAATTTAAAGCTAATTATCATGATTAATTTAGCTTCACCTCTAAGCAATACTAAAATGTACCAAATGTGGACACCATTATCACTCATATTTTGTCTTTGTTAAAGGTTAGTATTTTTTAGTACTAATGCCCTGAGTAGCCTATATTTCTATTGTGTTATTTTCAAAGTGGTACATTTGGGGGTGATTCTGTCTAAATGGAACCGCTTTATTTGTGTAATTTATTTTTATATCCTGACTTTGTGCTAATACTGGGGAGATACAAAGTTGACTTGCTGTCTGGATAACATTCCTATGTACCGCTACAGGTATCTGACTTTTTCACTCGTAGTTAAGATGAAACGTGAAAGTATAGGAAATTAGGAAGATCTGAATTCTAACTGCATTTCCCTGAATTAGTTACACCATTAGGCAGCCAACTCAGTTCTCTGCATCTCCTTCCCTCACAAGTTTGTCAGGATGATTAAAACTAATATATATATATATATATATATATATATATATATATATATATATATATATATATATATATATATGCATATATGTATATATATACACATATACTGCTTACAATTGTATTTTTATTACAAATTTGGTTCCTCATTGACACTAATTTGTAATTGTCCAACTTTCTCATTAGCATACATGATCAAGAATTAAGTGCCCATTCTCCAACAATACCCTCTCCCACTTTTTCCTAAGAAAAATAAACACTAAGTTGTTATAAATCATATCTAGTCATTTTGTCAAATCAGAATACAGCATTTATGTGGAAGGTTTGTGACTGCACAATTTGAATTATATTAATGTGGTAATTTCATCCACTTGTATGTATAATTGTATGCTGACTAATGCATATCTTACACATTTCTTTCAAGACTGTAGAGAATGAAAGAGTGTAAAGAACACTTACTCCAAAGCAAATAATTTCTATTTGGAAACTTGCACAGTTAAGAGATCACAAAAATGTTAACAAAACACATAAAAAATATTAAGCACTCACTCTTTGCTACTTCCTTCCACATGTAATCACTTTTAATCATCACAATAGTCTTATTAACTGTTATCATTAGTTTTTATTTTATGTGAAAATAATA
This sequence comes from Mesoplodon bidens, assembly GCF_964165515.1. NCBI lineage: Eukaryota > Metazoa > Chordata > Mammalia > Artiodactyla > Ziphiidae > Mesoplodon > Mesoplodon bidens. Next base: position 78,710,405 of record NC_138169.1, on the reverse strand, counting down.
TTTCATGTGTGTAAAATTTGATTAATCAGAATCATTAAATCATGGTGCACTTCCAACACTGATCCAAGAATGACCATTTAAAAAAATTTACTTGATATTTATTCACTGTAAATATAATAAGTACCTACAAACTCACCACTGCAAATAAGAGATAGGACTTGCAGTAGTCACATGTCTCTGCCCCTCACCCTATCTACCTCCTTATAGAAATAAACATCTCCGGAATTCCATGTCAATAATACAATTTGCTTTTTAAAAAAATAATTATTGTTTCAAAATGTATCTCCACAAATGAAAAATACCCCCAAATATTATATTCTTTATTTTATTTGTTTTTATATTCAATAATATGTAGCATGCTGTCATTTGTTAAAATTATTTTTTTCCCATTTTAACATTAGACTAAGATTCATCCATACTGTTGCATATTACTATGTAGTGAATGATTTTGTATAATGGCCCCATATTTGAATATGCAGCAGTTTTTTTCATCAGTTCTCCTTTTGGTGGACATTCTGGTTGTTTCTAGGTTATTGCTATTGTGAATAATTGTTGTTATTACTTTTCTTTTCTATATAAAGTGTTGTATGCATTGTATTTGTACTTGGCAGGGAATTCCTGGTAATATGCTATTTGAATGTCCAAATTTTAAAAAATAAAACCAAATGATTTTCCAATGTGGTTGCGCCTAATGCTTCCACTGACAATAAAATCAAGTGACTGCACGTGTGCTCTCCCATTTGATATTCAGACTTTAATTGCTATCCATCAAATGGATGAATATTGTATCTCAGTATGGTTCATATATGCATTTCCCTGATCATTCATAATCTTCAGGATCTTGTCACATGTTTAGAAGTCAAGTATGTTTCCTTCTTGTGAGATATTTATTCATACATTTCCTTTTTTCCATTGAATCTGAGCTTTTTAAAATTCACTTCTAGGAATTATTTTTTGTTTATTTGTTGTTTCTATGTCACAGACATTTTTTCCATTTATAATTTGCTTTTTTATTTTCTTTAAAATGTCTTTCATTAAGCAAAACTTTCAATTGTATGTAGTCATATATATCATTTTATTTTTTATTTATGGTCAACACTTTTCTTACCTTTATTGTGTACTAAATGTTTTCATTTTTTAACACGTCTGGAGTTTAATTTTGTACATGGTGTGAATTAGGAATTTGGTTACATAATTTATCTATGAATAACTATCTTTTCCATCTTTAGTTACTGAATAGATTCTCTTTTTTTCTAAAAAAATTACATATCACTTATCATATACCAAAATCCCATAAATTGGAATAATTTTTTGACTCTTGATCCTATTCCATTTTTCCACATTGCCCAACCCTGCCTAAATAATATGATTTTCATTATAATAAGTCCTTAATACATCCTCGTGTATGGCAAGGGAAATACCCTCCCCTTGATCCTTCAGTCCAGACATTTTAGTTTCTGAAGAAGTTCAGAATCCAGTATTTTGACTTCCTTTTGAAATAACTTGCTCCTTGACTGTCTAATTTTTTTTCAGCTTTACCATATACCCACCCCTGTGTCAGCTACTCTTTCATCAATGTTTATTGGGAATGAAATCGCTCAGAAGTTCAGTCTCAGTGAGCTCTGGGGAAGCTCAGCTCTCCATGCTGGCAGAGGGAGCCAACGATCATACCAGCGACACATCATAGAAGAAGCAGGCCTCTGGTTTAGACTTCTAGGGCCATTTTATAGATGATGAAATCAAGGTTCCGGGAGGTGAAGTTTGTTCATGGTCACATATCTATTAAGTAGAACAGACAGAATAGCTGACTTCCTGACTAGTTTGACCCCCAGCTTGCATTTCAAATACCTCTCTATATTTTATTTCTAAGAAAATACTATTCTGTAAATAGGAATGGTAATTTTCTCTGATATCAAAGTACAACATCCAAGAAAATTGCTGAATATGATGATTAGATTTTCAATAAGTAAGCAATTGAATGCCATAGCCATCAAGACAACAGTGCTTCTACATTTTTAGATTATTCTCATGTCTAGTTGGTTTCTGCCAAAACTGAAATCTGACTTTCAATCATAAGGCAGCAAAATGTCAGGGTGGGGTGGTGATTTGTTTGTTCATTTTTTTTTACTGTTCTTTCCTAGGTTTTTTTTTTTTTTAATAATTTGAGGCCATGAGTAAGGGTAAAATAAACCAATGACATGGGGGCTAAATAGTCAATCCAATTTCTGAAGATGAAGAGGTTGTACTTTTGAAATTCATGTAGAGGGATAGCTAGGGAGTTCAAAATCATAAAATTTCTCTCTGCAGTTCTCAGCTTTAGAGACTGAGATGGTATTAATCTTTGAGAAATGTGCTTTTTCATCTTGGCTAGTTTTTCTTCCCAAGTACAAAATGGTAAAATAAAACAAGACAAAAAAAGGAGAAGAGAAGTATCTTTGTTTCTTAGGAAATAATGTTCTTACCACTTTACCAAGGCTCAAATTGCTTTTTATTTTGTAGACCAGAATCTGGAAAAAGAGCGTAATGTTGCAGGCTGCTAGTGAAGTGTCTGATAAGGCAGAATTTTATAAGTGTGCTAGGCTGATATAGTCCAGCTTGTCAACATAGCAGGACACAAGTGTTGCTATCTATGAAGGGACTGAATCTGTGCCTGGGGATTGTCCCTCTTACCTGTATAATCTGAGAGGTTTTTTAGGATGAATGTGGAAAATAAATATGAAAAATACGCAACTGTGAAAGTTGTGGCCGAGTGCACAAAAAGTTTTCTTAAGGAACTAGGAAAAAAACCCAATTAACTCTTTTTAATTAGGAGGATTTTAATCAACACTGCCTGCCTTAACAGATCTGTAGCTCTAGGTTGGACAGGAGCCTAAGCATCGTGCCACCTTGAGGCTTAGATGTGCATAGCTGTGACGGGTGCACTTGAGACTAACATCTGACTAAAACAAACATTTTGTAGGAAGGATAGAGAAACCTTGTTGAAGAGAACACAACATAAAGAGAGGCAGCCAGACCAGATAAAGTTAACCTAGGACCAAGTATTTTACTTGAATTTATCCCAGGTCTTAATATTAGACATGTTTTGGGTGAGGAAAATAGAAAGGGATATGGCAGACAAAATGTCATTGTTGGTATAAATATTACTATTTCACATATCATATTTGAGTCTGGAATAATAGAAGATCCCCTCCTCTTTAACTCAGACCACTGTGCAGCCACAGCCCTCAGGGGATCTGGAGACAGAGGCCCCCAGTAGAAGCCCTCCTAGCAGAGTCCTGGACCACTCAGCAGAAATGGTGGTCCCGGGCAGAGACAGCAATGTGCCCAGGGTCTGCAGGAGGTGACAGCAACCACCAGAGGGAGCTCTGACGCCTTGTGATCCCAGTTGGTGCCCTTGAGAGCTAAGGTCCAAGCGCATTTGAAATCCACCCAGGGAGACTTCTCAGAACTCAAGAGAAGTTTTTCTTCAGGAGTTGAGCTAAGCTGGGGTGGGCAGGGGCCAGAGCCAGTGCCTTTGGCTTCTTTCAAGACTCAGGGACACTTGACACCTGGAGAAAATGGAAGACTAAAAAGCATTCCCCTTCTTTTCTTCTCCTCTTTCCCTAGCCCTTCAAACTAGATCTTTTGCCTAACTTGTCTAGAAACTTGTCATCGCTGCCTTCTTTCATTATTTTATGATGGCGGTTCAGTAATGCGAGAAATATCACAGCCACGTGTGCAAATAGGAGGCTTACTTCAATACATTGACAGAATCCATTGTGAACTCAGCATTTTCATTGTATATTGATTCAACGCAGAGTATTTTAAAAGGTTGATTTTTATCTTGATTTTCATAAGTAATAAAATATAAAGTGGGTTTTTTTCAACAAAAGAAGCCTAAAAATGCCCAACATTCCTAAACAACATACAAGAACTAATAACTAAACTGTAAAACTCTATCAGAAATAATCCCCAGAGTAAACACATTAGATTGGGAGAAGATAAATAGAAACAAACAAACACCTTAGAAATTCCATAAAACCATTTAATCATCACAAATAAGCTGTGGAGATAATTCTCAGAGGAGTATTTCAGAAACAAATATGCTCCACATGTGGATCCACTGATCATCAACAGGACTAAAATATTTGATGTAAAACTGACCAGAGGAGACACAACTCCATTGAAACACAGTAGGGAGATCGTTCAGACAATTTTCATTTGTCCTTTAAGCCATGGTTTCTTAAATAAAATTATACCTCTATTCAAATCCAGTAGAATTTTTATTTCATCCTTATTTTAACAAAACAGGATTGTTGTAATTTAGAAAATTTCTTCCTTACAAATATATCTTATTACCAATAACACACATAGGAGCATTGGTAAATTGAGTAAATATTAGTCACCTGAAGTGTGGTAATAGTCTGCCATCACATTTTCCAGAAAACAATTTCAGGAGGAGAGGGGTTAAATTAATCAGTAAACATGTGAACTGGGGACTCTTTTATAAGCTTTAAAATCTGCTATGTTGTTAGCACTATAATAGCTTCTGGGATGTTAATAACACAAGAAGAGATGTCATCTAAGCCTATGATGAGCTTGACACTTATTTAAGAAGACAACACAACATGAAGAAAAACAGCATATAAAAGCTGATAATAAGTGTAAAATATGTGGCATAGTTTGATGTTAAAGGGAAACAGAGAAAAGAATTGCTAAGAGTCATATGAGCTTGGTCTTAAAAAGGTTTGAAGAAATAAATAAAATGCCTGGGGAATGACACCAGTTTCTTTAATCTGGGTCTATCTGCATAAAGTGGAGGAGAGCTATACTGAGAAGGTAGGTAGGTGTCAAAATCTTCATTCAGGCACTTGCTTTCTGAGGCAATGGATACAGAATATCCTTATAAACTTATAATCGTTTTACAAATCTGTGCTGCTATTATTATTATTGGACTCTAATACTAGTAATAACAATTACTAAAGATAATATTATTCTAAGACCTCATCCTTGCTTTAGCTTAATTTTTGATCTGATCTTTTTTTTTTTTTTTGGCGGTACACGGGCCTCTCACTGTTGTGGCCTCGCCCGTTGCGGAGCACAGGCTCCGGACGCGCAGGCTCAGCAGCCATGGCTCACGGGCCCAGTCGCTCCGCGGCATGTGGGATCTTCCCGGACCGGGGCACGAACCCGCGTCCCCTGCATCGGCAGGCGGACTCTCAACCACTGCGCCACCAGAGAAGCCCTGATCTGATCTTTTATTATGAACCTGCAATATTTTCTTTGTAAACATTTTTTACTTTTGTAATTTAGCATTATGTTCTTTCTACTAAGTTACATGTCTGGGTGTGTGTGTATGTATTAGTTAGGGTTCTCCAGAGAAACAGAACCAATATCTCTGTCTATATTTCCTGTATATGTGTATATATGCACACACTTATGTATACCTATATGTGTGTGTGTGTGTGTGTGTGTGTGTATATATATATATATATATATATATATATATATATATATATGGAGAGAGAGAGAGCGAAAGAGGAGAGAGAGAGAGAGAGGGAGTTATTATGAGGAATTGACTTATGCAGTTCTGGAGGTTGATAAGTTACATGATCTGCAATCTGTAAGCTGGAGACCCAGGAAAACCAGTGGTGTAAATCAAAGACCAATGGTATAAATCCAAGTCCAAGGGCAGAAGAAGTTGAGAGTAGATGCTCTACATCAATCAGTGAGGCAGGAAAAAAGGTGCAAACTCCCCCTTCCTCTGTCTTTTGCTCAGTTCAGGTCTCAGAGGATAGAAGGATGGCTACCCACACTGGGCGGGGGTGGGGTTACTTTATGGAGTCCACAGATTCAAATGCTGATCTCATCTGGAGTCATGCTTGCAGACACCCAGGTACAATGTTTAATCTGGGCATCCTCTGGCCCACTCCAGTTGACACATAAAATTAACCATCATGGTTCACTCTAATACAGCTTTTCTTCACTGAAGGTAATAATTAAAATTTTAGTCCAATATCTGCCTATTTAATACAGACTATCATTGGAACTGACAAATCTGAGAAGTGACCCTGGACCTAAATTTTGCCAGGAGCCCAGCCTCCTGTTCCCTTATCAGTCGGGTCCTGACTTGCCACTGGATAGTAACTTAAGGAAGAATCCTAGTAAAGGCAGCAGAAAATAGCTTTCTTGGGCAGGCATAATTTGTGCCATGTTCCTTCTCTAACACACATTCCTCTTCGTATTGTCATCTTAAATTCATTTTAAAAATCTATATAGACTGCTCTTCATTTAACCTAGAATCACTTTATCTAAAATGTTTGGGCATGAGACCAGGACAGCATAAAATGAAGTTTACTTAATTCCCAGTTCTTGCTAAATCTATAGTTTATGGCTATGTGATTATAAAATTGAAGATAATTAGATAAAATATTTCTCATGTCCAAAACCCTAGTTAGCTATAAAAAATAAATAATGAAATTTTAAACAAAACATAATCTGCAAACTACAACCTGAATACAGCATCTCATAAATACACTTTACTCTGAAGAAGTGATCCACCCATTTCTATTTCTTCCCCTCTTAAAATGAAAAAAAAATGAGAGGAAACAGATGCCTTAAAAATAAATTAATTGTTATTGGAGAAATAATCACTGAGGTTCTTTTGTACTGAGCAAATTTGTCCAACTTTAAAAAAAGAGAGGATTTGTTTTTCATCACCAATGCTTTAACTGATTAAGAAATGATAAATGCTTTTACTGAGTTGGTCAGATTTGTTGCAGTGTGAAGGAATAATGAGGAAGTTATCACTGCATGAAGAATTGTGACCTTTAGTTCAAGAAAAATTGCATTTTCTTGGCCAAATTTTCCACCTGTATTATTACCCATGTAGTCATCTAACTTCGCTAGGAAAGCCGTTTGCAGCTCTATGCTAAAAGTATTTTTTATCTGCACAGCATGGTTATTACAACATAACCTAACAGATGATGAATCCCTATATAACTAAGAGATTTTTAGGATCGAGATATGAAAAACAAACTGATAATACAGGCTATCAATCTATCAATCAATCCCTGAATGCCATTTTTAAATGTTTCTTTTCTAGGCAAGGAGAAATAATAAAAATATATTTTGTTGTTTAAACTCTTCTTTTTATTTACCAGTGTGTTTATTATTTTGTTGTGTGCATACATATCTCTCTGTGTCTGAATATTTGGGTGAAAAATAGTGTCCAAAGTAAAAAATTGCCTTTTAGTAATAGCACAGCTAATGTATTTGTTCTTTGAATATAATTGTCATCACATAATGTAGCCTGGTTTTGAAGTCAGTAAATAAAACAGCAAACATAATTGTCATGATTGAACTCCAAAGCTTAGGATAACAAAATAATAGAGTCAAAAAGAATTCCTTCTTACGACTGCACTTAATTACACTGTTATATGGATTTCCCTGAACATAAAGTACCAAAGAGAAAGCAGCTCTAACTAGAATTCTGTTAAATGCAGGCAGAAATAGACACTGTTATATTCCAAAAGTCCCTTGAGAGCAGAGATCTGGTCTTCATCTGGTCTGGTCTTCATCACCATTGGTCCTTCTGAATTGAATGATGTGCCAGCCTAGAAATAGAACTTTAATAAATATTTCTAGAAAAGTGAATAAATATTTTAATTTGCTTTTGGTCCTCTAAACCAGATCAAATGGGGTAAGATCGTTTTTAAAGTGTCAGGGTATCTGACATCTATTTACTAACATGACAAGCAGGCTGTCAGAACCGATGCTGTGCTTTACCAGTAAGTAAGCACAAATAGTGTGTGAAAATACTGTGTTGTCATGATCCAGCTATATCTGGTTAACATGTCAAAGGACTAGAGGTTTTGTGTTCTTATCTTTTTACTCCTTTGCCAGTAGGTAATGTCTTCTTGCCACCTGAGAGACTCTGCCTAGCATCATGTCACTTCCCAGTCCATTATAAGTGCTCTCTAAGTATCTTATCAGTTGAGGACACTTCTGAACTTCCTTTAAGGACAACAAATTAATATGTTAAGTGATTTATGCTACTATAATAATGGCACTAAATATTAGTGTAAATATTAATAATAGCTACAATGAATTACATAAAAATTATAATTTAAAAAGATAATGTAAATAACAGATACACAATGAACATGATATAATTAAATGGTAGTATTTGTTGACCTAAACAAATAGACTGCCCGATGTATCTCCAGCAAAAATGGGTTTATTTGGGATCAGCAGAGAATTGCAATTCAGGGTCTGCAACCAGGGTGAGTCATGTGCAGGTTCCCCCAGGGCAAGGGAAGGATATTTTTATAACGGAGAAAAGGAAGTTGAGAGGGTTATGGTCAACAGAGTCCATGGCTTTTCCTGGCTGAGTCCTTGCCAGGCAAGAAGAGGAGTCTTTCTTCTTTCTGTTCGGTTCTGCTATTATTTCAAGGGCATGACAGCTCTCCCCTCTGGTCTTCCAATTCTATGTAATTGAGGTTTCTGTTTATTAATTGTTTATGCATTCCACGTAGTTCCAAACTGAAGTTCTTCCCCCTGAGAAATCCAAGCGCTCACTCATCACCAACCTCCCCCCACTCAAACAGTGTTGATTCCACAGGGAGAAACCACGTTAGCTGCCAGAAAGAATACACACAATGCAGCTTTATTAGCATGTTACAGGATAAATGACTTTCTCTTCATAAATTTCCCCTCTGAAGCCACATGTGAATTTTTAACAGTACAGCTTTAAAAATATCATCCTTTTCTTGGTTGTTGAACTCTTGCACCCCCAAACATTGAGGGGTATGCTAATATAGGCCCCTTCAATTAACCTTCTTATCATCTTCTTCCTCTGCTTCCTTGTAGCTTCAGACTTGGATATGCAGAAGGCAATGGTGATTTTGCACAATCAGGTTAGGACGGTGGAGGTGCTGGCTCCAGGCTCCTTCTGTTACAAAGAGTGAGATCATCCTGGGAGAAAGATTCAGATACTCAGAGAAAACTGATTTGTTTTAAAACCTAATACAAAGAAAGATCTGAGGTCCTGCATTTACAAAAAAAAATTGTGCCTACCTTCCAGCTTATTTACTTAAAACACGATTTCATTTTCACCTGTACAAATGCTGTCACAGGTAAGAGCAAGAGGTGAGAGAGAAAGCAGATGTCAGTTGCAGTCACTTGGAGGACGATGTATGTTGCAATGGAATCAGTATTGATGAACTCCTCCCTGTGGGTGACTGAAAAATGCAATCCCTATAATTGAGGAAGACAGAATATTTATTTTTTCTCTATCCTTTGTATTCTTCCAACTTTTGGATCTAATGAAAGAAGGTGAACAGTTGCAAACATTAACGTATACTGATGTCTCTAAATATCTCATACGTAGAATATCTCATATAGATTTTCACTGGATTTCTGTGCTTCATCCTATCATGTCAGGACAAACAACCCATTTTCCTATTGAAACTCTAACCCTGGTATGATGTGGCATCTTCATTCTTGGTTTCAAGCATCTGATCCCTGCAAATTTAATCCCTGGCATCCAGCATCATTGAGACCTTTTTTCTTGTAAGGGCATTATCTTTAGACTAGTTTCCCACATACAGTTCTACCCCTGTATTTTCAAATATAAGAATAAATCTGCACGTGTTCATGCATAAAGCACATACCAATGTAATCAACTTCCTCAACAACAATAAAGAAAATCTGTAGGGTAGGCATTATTGACATCATCATTTTAACAATGAAGGTATTATTGACATCTTTCATTTTTATGGAGGCTCAGAGTAAGCAGTTTACCTTTGACTCGCAGATAACAGTAATGGATCTGGAATTTAAATATATCACCCTGGGAAGTCTCTTCTCTTTCCACAAACCATGTGCCCTTTACCTCCCAAGCCCTCAGCTTTCTTATATATGGTTATGTGAATTATATACATAAACATGAAATTAAATTTTATTTTTTGACTCATTTTATTTTTTCTTCCTGCTTTATTGATCTATAATTGACATACAGTACTGTATAAGTTTAAGTTGTACAGGATAATGATTTTACTTACATCATGAAATCATTACCACAGTAAGTTTCAATATAATTTAAATAAATTAAATAATTACAATTAAAGTTAAATAAACTCATACAAATCTAAAAGTTAGAAAGCTAGACATTTAGGCTAATTTGCTCTTCTTGCATTTTTGGAATGGATGATAATCTCAAGAAGATATTGTTGAACTATCAATTTGTTATTAATGGTACTCTTGAATGGTTGCTGCTTCTCTTTCTCATAACTCTCTTATTAATAATATTATCACTAATTGTGTCTGTCTTTTAGGTTCTACAAGAAAAACCAAAGTGAGCTTTGGTCTTATAAGTGCTTAAAAGATCATTGTTTCCCACAATTTGCAAATATTGCTTTTTGAATTTTACATCTCCTTGATTTTCTCTTGCACTCTCTTCTCTATGAAAAATCCAAGTAATTTCTATATAGAAGAATCACTAGCCTTACTCAGAAACTGAGAAGGAGAAAGAATTAAAAACTCTTAAATTTCTAAACTTAAATTTCTCCTTTTTCTCATGTGGAAACTTAGGTATGAAATATTAGAGCTGTAGAAACATATTTCAGAAATGAAGTGAATGGAGAGAAGAATTGCAAAGGGAAAAAATGTTTAGATTAAAGTACACAAAAACATTGCAAAATATCCATAGAAATTAAAGTGTACATGACAAATCTTCAAAAATGTTTTCAAAAATGCATAACTGACAATCATATGTCTTTAACATATAGATAATTCTAAAAAACAAAAAGTAAATATTCAATGAGATGTAACCAGCTACTGTGAAGAAATAATTTGTCAAATAAAAATAAACAAATCCCCATCAATTAAACATTAAAACATTCATCTTCACTAGTAGTCAAATAAATGCTTATTAAAATTAATAATATTTTCATCCATCAAATTAGTAAAGACAAAAATAAAAAAAAAACGCTACTAAAACAAAGTTCAATAGAATGAGCAGAATAAGTCATAAATAGTTGGTGTAAAATTTCATAGAAACTTCCTTGGATGGGAATTTTGCAATATTATTCTTTTGTTCATTCAACAGATATTTATTAAACACCTACTCTCTGTTTAATAAACACAACTGTGTTTAATAAACATGACTTTCTCCTATGTGCTGAGTTACAGCAGGAAAGAACAGTTTGATATTAATATTGCAGTTTGAGAAGACAGAAAATAGACAATTATGTGTCAGGGGAAGGTAGGTACTAAAAAGAGGAAGCAGGCTTATAGTGATAAAAGAAGTGCTAAGAGTTCCAGATCATGTAGCTGCTAAAAAAGACTTTGAATTTTGCTATGGGTTAAATGGGGTAAACCATTGTTGGTTTTGAGCAGAGAGGTACAAAGACATGACTTGAATTTTAGAAGGATTACTCTGGGTTCTGCATTGGAAAATTTTTGTAGGTTAGGAAAGATGGAAACTATGAAACCAATTAGGAAATTGTGCTTAATCCTCTGTAGGAGAATAAATACTTAAACCCCTCACTGTGTGTTGAATGATGGCCCCCATAAACATACATCCCTCAGATTCTGTGAGTACAACCTTAAGTGGAAAAATAATCTTTGCAGATGTAATTAAGTTAGGGATTTTGAGATGAGATCATCCTGGGTTACCCCAATGGACCCTAAATCCAATGACATGTGTCCTCATAAAAGCCACATAAAGGGACACACACAGGGAAACCATGTGACCATGGAGGCAGAGATAGGAGTTATGCAATCATAAGCCAAGGAATGCAGGCAGCCACTAGATGCTGGAAGAATCAAAGAAAAATTCCCTAAGAGCCCCGAGAGGGAGCATGGCCCTGCCAACACCTTGATTTAAGACTGAGATACACACAAAACACTATAGATAGATCAAAAAAGAACTCTACCCAGCTAAGGAACAAATTATTGAGACACAGAATAACGTGGATAGATCTCAAGGACATTTTGCTAAGTAAAAAAGTCAATATCAAAAGGTCATATACTGTAGGATTCCATTTATATAACATTTTTGAAATGGCAAAATTATAGATGAAAACAGATTAGTCAATGTCAGGGGTTAGTGATGGTGAGGCAAGTGTGATGGATCTAACTATAAAGGGATAGAACAAGGGTGATCTTTGTGGTAAAACAATGTTTTTTTAAATCTTGATTTCATTGGGAGTTATGCAAATTTACACATGTAACAAAATGGCATTGAACTATATGCACATATTGTACCAATATGAATTCCCTGGTTTTGATACTATACTGTAATCACATATAATGTGAGCATTGGGGGAAACTGGGTGAAGAACACTATTCAATACTTTTTTTGTTGCTTCCTGTGAATCTCTAATCATTTTCTAATAAAATATTTTAAATGTCATTATCGAGATGATGTCAACCGTTTTGGCTTATATGCCCCAACTTTTTAAAAAAGTACAGGTTAAGAACAAATGATTTAGTATTTTGAAAAGAATTCCTAGAGAAATATTTGTATTCATGCACAAAGATGTAGCTAGAAGATGAGTCATTACACTTTTAGCAATATTAGGAACAATTTGACTGCAACATAGAAAGTTACTTCAGTGGCATTCTATGCACCTTTTAAAATTATACTAAAAGAAAATTCTGCCTGGTTACATATAAAAATGCAAATAAGTTGCTTATTTGTGTTGGAATTATTATGCTTTAAAATTTTTCACTTTGATACTTTTCTCATATTGTTCTATTTTTTCATTATATAACTAACATGAGATAAATATCAGTTTATTGTATATAGGGCATATATTAGTTCAACTTTCATAATGAAAAAACAGCCCTGAGTTCCTCCTTGCTCACACTTTCTAAAAGGATGGTTAATAGTGTTTCCAGGAAGTGTCACGATCCTATACAAATGAGGGATCCATTCCCAGTTCTCACTGATTCTTCCTATACATATAGAATGCAGCATCAGAAAAAGAAAGCACTGCATCCAACTAAATTTTTTAAAAAGCTGATATCCTCAAACAGCAGATATTCATTGGGTCAGCATACCCAGCTTAAAGAAGACCAGTGCTGGTGTCCAACTTCTGTGCCCGAGTTATTGGGCAAAAGTGAAGACTCTACTTTTGAGCAAGAGCAGGAACTAGACCAATATCTAGTTAATACAGGCCCTCACAAAAACCACTGATGTCCTACTGTGTCTCGGATGACGTGAACAAGAGTGTGGTGTGACTCTCCAAGGTCATTTGCTTCTAAGGGCGTTCCTTAGAAATAAGGAACTAGAGATTTATCATGACCTACTATGTACTAGTGATGGTTCCTCATATGTAATTAGATATTGTAAATGTTTTACAGTGTTCATTACAGTTTCTGGGTTTAATCATTTTGGTCAGGTTCACAGAACACTTGCAGGTATAATTATTTATAAAAACTGGACTAAGAAGGTGCTCCTTAACTATTTGGTTTGAGATTCCAGTGTCCAAAGTCAAATGAAGCAGACAAGAAGCAGTCTTATATTATTCTCTCTGGATGAGGTACACAGAAATGAGAGATACTTTTTCAGTATCCTCACCATGTGCTGGAGCCTTAATGGGAAGCAACAGGATTTGGGAAACAAAAGCATCTTCTTTTTCTTCTCTCTATTGTATAACGAACTCTTTTTCCTGAGACAGCAGAGAATGTATGCAACTCACAATAAGCTGTTTTTAATACTTCCTCTCAGTCAGAATTAGGAAGAAGCCTACCAGTGAAATTGTGTCAAGCATATTTCAAAGGTTCAGATATTAAAAAAGATAATGGAGTTCTTCATTTAAACTAGAGACAATAGGATGAGGATGTGATTGTTTATGTATAATAATGAGAGCAGTTAGAAGAACACAGTTCCTTGAGAGCAAGTTTAGTTTATACCTTAATCAGATGTGACTTCCCTTAAAATTTTTCTACTTTACAGCATAGGCAAGAAAAGCAATTACAATTTTTAGATTAAAATTACTACTTTCTTAATGTCAACATAAAGATATATGAAGAAACATGCATATGAATAGAATTCTAATCCTTGAATTTTGCATGAAATTACCTTAATACATAAAGAAAAAGAAAGTGTATCTGTTGTATACAAAGCACTGATTCATAAACAATAACACCTTTTATTTCCAGGGTATAAAATATATTTCACAGTCTGTTTTTCATGAACAGAAACCAAAGCATTAAAATAGCAAACAAAACTCTACAGTGTATGTTGTATCTATAAATTTAACAATAAACTTGGGCTAAAACCAGGAAATGAGGAAAATCTACTAGCAAATATATCAATAAGAGCCATGTTTCTTTAGTTCTATTGCAAATAAGAGTTAACTATTAAGTAACTTAAGTGTGTGTGAAAAGATTTTAAATTGTATTTCTATGATAATATTAGCTTAATGAATGACCATTTTAAGAAGTTAAGTATATATATACAGGTCAAATATAATGAGAATTTCAAGCACTTGCAACCAATTTTCTTTTTCATTATGTGAGCATCAAAATAGAGGAAAATACTCCTCCTAATAAATTAGATTACTGTTTACAAGCGTCTTAAAATTTTAGGAGGCAAATGCAGTTTTAAAAAGACACCCTTGAGTCATTATATATTTTTCATTCTTGACTAATTGAAAGTCAGGATGACCTTTTCAAAGGTGGTGACATTTCTAATGTTCAGAGAAAGAGTGAAGAAGTAAAATTTATCTAATGCAAAAACTTAGCACATCTGGCTGAAAATCTTTAAATTTACATTTTTTGGGGGGGAAGCAACCCGCCACATGTAGCTATTCTGTCACTGAGGTAACTAAATGATGCTCTGATGTGGGAGTACCTCGAACAATAGGTGTCCTGAATGTTCATGAACTGTGGGTTCAGGTTTGTGCTCATTCACGTCCATCCTTTTTAATGGGTGTACGGTATTAATTCTTTGTGCAGCCATAGAACCAGCAAAAGGAGTAGCCACTGGAATGGGTAAAAACAGACTCTACACAAGGGGGACAATTTGGGGAGAGGGACTTTTTTGTACTAAGACAGGTAAAAAACCATTTAAGCCTTCAGAGTGGGCAACTTCTGTGTGAGAACTTCCCTTGAAGTAAGTGATAGAGAGTAGTATTTATATATATACCCAGGAGTCACCCTCAATCAAGCATTTCAGCTTTGTCCTGTAAAACACCATATACTGCACCATCAATCCCTGGAGGCCACCAGGACCCTCTCCTGGGTAAGTAATACTCTCTTCTTTCTGCTACATTGTGCTGATGTATCAGCAGCCTGCTGCACACACACATACACACACTCGCACACACATACTCACGCATACACACTTGTTCTTTATCTTTGCCTGGGGGAATCTCATAGGTACTTTTAAATCTAAAAAAAATCTTTAATGTAATTGTAAATCTATAAAGTCTTACCCAAAATGCTCCAGCCTACCTTGGACTTTGGTTCTCTGAATGCCTACGCTTTCTGTTATACCATTACATTCCCCACGCCAAGAGGGAAAGGAGCTAGCAGTGCTTGAGCATGTGACAGAATGTGTCCCTCATTGACGTGTGATGACTTAATATTCTCCAAACCCTGGGAGGTATTTTAGTTCTATCTTATGATGATGAGGAAATTATGTCCTGATACATTTACGTACAATGACTGAAACTTTACACCTGGTATGGGTGATACTCAGGGTAAATATCCCTGTGCTAATATAATGATTTAGATTTATCTATATGAATTGTAAAGCTGAAACAATACCATATCATTAGTTTGTCTCTTTGACTGCTTGCTCCTGTATAAATTGTTTATTATCTGAAAGCTATTTTCAAAAACCTTGATAATATACATAGTACATATAACAGAGCTAGTCTCATGTCTGAAACTAACAGAAGCTTTGATAAAAAAACATGGGACTCTAAAATCCTTCAGACATTGGATTAACTTCTCAAAGGTAGCACTCCAAGCATTGCTGAGTGCAGACTAATTTCCAAGCTGTGTACTATGCCTTGTTCGTCACCCCAGATGGGTTATCTCTTACATCTTGAGCTTAACGCATATGGGACACTTTGTATTTCTGAACTTGTGCCCTAATTATGCTTTTCTCTTTGGTTGAAAGTACATGTACCCTTCACAGCACTCATTTCTAGTTTATGAAACTCTAACTATGGTTGATGGCCCCTTCATTTCAGCTTATTCAAGAAAATTTTTCTAGTGTCCTCAGACTACTCTCGCTGTCCTTGGGGGGTGGACTTTACTCTTAGTTTAATTGTGCACTTATCTGAAACCTTTCTTGTATTGGTTACTTGAGACACTAAGGTATAGCCGGAAAAACAAAGACAAAAATAAAAACGCTCTGGGATTTGGCACACTGGGGTTCTATTCTGGATTCTGCCAATTAGTGGCTGGTCAAATGAACTGATCTCGGTTTTCTCATCTGTTACATACAGGATGTGTGTGTGTGTGTGTGTGTGTGTGTGTGTGTGTATTAAATAAACACCCAGTGTATGCCACTCATTTATGGGCCTGGGGTGTCTGAACAGTACAGTCCCCTGGCTGACGGTGTAACCCAGCATGTGCTACGGCACAGACAGCAGGGACTTTAATTGAACCGAAGTGCTCTAAACAGTAGAGACCTAATTATGACTAAATTCTATCAGAGAAAAATATGTTAAGTATGTTATATGAAAGCTTTTGAACAGAATAATCTTGATCTGCTGAAAATCATGGTATTAGGTAAATAGTGTGTATAAGTAATATGGACATCGCCAGAGCCAGAAATGCTGCACATTTAGTTTGCAGTACTCCAGATTACAAAAGAATGAATTAAATACGTGTACTCTAGAGAATGATTTGTGTCAGGGAATACAGCAGAGTGAGGTTAGAGACATCAACAAAGCTAGTGAGTGGGGATGTAATGCAGTATCCACTGTGACATTTTCACACTTGGGAAATGGCCGAGGATGACAAAGGGTAGATAGAGCTCTCAGGGGTGAAGGTCCTGCGGGGTGATAAACACAAACTTCGGGTTAGAAAGTCAGGTAAACAGCCAGCATTTTGCAAAACCTTGGCAAAAGTGTTCCTAATGTCAAATTGGAGTATTTTCAGATACTGAAATAATTAATATCTGAAAATAATTATATCTGAAAAGAATTACTTTAATTAATAAAATGTTATTTTACCCCTGAGTGGAGTGGGGGAGATTGGGGAATTAGTTAATTTGGGCATGCTGGGAGTAGAATAATATGGAGAAGCATACACTGAAAAAGTATCAGAACTGGAATGTCAAGAAACAAGAGCTTGGCCTAGGTCAGCCACACTATTTAGAAGTTATCATCAGAAGCTCAGTGAGGAAGAAATGGAGATTTCTGTCTTACATGTATGAGGATAGCAATATTTACAGTAAATATTTTTGTCTGAATCAGCTGTATACTTACACATTTTAACTCTCACTCCAAAATGTGTACTAAATAACTTGCAACAAATTCTTTCTGATATTCATACAGCTCCAAATTAAACGACCTTTCCGGAGTAATATATCAACATATATGGGTAGCAAGTATCTTTTCCAAATATAAGAAGTATTGTGTTATTTAGAATGGAACATTTTAGCTAATCAGTACACCTCAAAGAATATTTTTATTAAAAATATAATTCTGAGTGTACCACATTTTAACACTTGCCTGACAAACATAAGTGCCTATTACTAAACAATCATTTTCTGTTTAATATATGTTAATTGTGGCATTTGGAGATATATACAAAAAATTTAGTTTTTCAAAGGATTCTTCCCTTCCTTAAAAATCAATATGGACCTAATTACAGTGTTAGAATTCTAGTAGCTTCACTGCAATTCTTTATTAATTAACTTGCCTTATTTTTCACCCTCTAACTGGTACTGTCTAAGCTGAAGACATGGCCAAGATTTCATAGGGTAAGTGATAGTAGAGGATGGCACATGGAAGTTCGTGGAATATTCACTCATTCTCCCAAGTACATTGATTCATTTATTTATTTACAAATATTTGTTGAGTTCCTAGTAAGGGTCTTGTACAGTGCAGGGTAGGGGTGATACAAGGATGAATATATAAGGGGGTTTGGGAGGAAGATGAACAATGGAAATCAGTGGTTTCAATTATAGGAGGTAAAGTGCTCCAACCAGGGGTTCATAGGTGCTACTCTTGGGATGTCAAGAAGAGACTAATAAAGATAGGGGACACGTTCTTGAGCTTCTTGTTTGGGAGGAGTGAATCTGGAGGGCAGGGGTGAGGTAATTTCTGGCAAGGTGAATATCACATGCCAAGGAATAGATGCATGAGAGAAATATTTGAGAACAAAATAATTCAGAATAGATGGTGTCAAGGAGAATGACTGCAAAGGAAAGAAGAGAAAAGAATCACCTAAGGGAAGGAAATATGTGGTAAGGTGATTGATAAAAGGATGATTTATAAAAGGAGAGAGACAAGAACACATTTGTGAATAGAGTGAAAAGAACCCAGTGAAAAGACGGGCGATAGTCTGTGGAAAGAGGGTGAGGGGGAGAAAAGGGAGCACACATTTAATGGAGCAAAGTGCTAGAGAAGAGCCTGCACAGTCTGTTTCAGAGAACCTTGCTTTTCTCTGTGGAGTAAGAGGTGGACCAGGACGGCTGTAGCCTATTCAGGATGGGATAGGTGGGCAGAGACTTGAGAAAGACAGAATAACCACAGGGATGGAGAGAAAGAAACAGATATAAATGCCCTCACTGGGGAAGAATTGACAGTTTTTGTTACCAGTAAGAAGTACGATGAAGATTAGTGTGGACATGTGGGAGTTGTCAAGAATGACTATGGATTAATAAAAATTAAGAAATGAAAAATTTGCAATAAAAGCAGTGTTTTAATTTGCATATATCAGTACCTAGGCATCAATTGATATAAACCAAAAAAGGTATTTGCTTCAGAAAATCAGTCATTTTGTCATAATTTTTTCAAATCAAGTTGAATATCTGTACAACTATGGCGCCAATGTTCCTGATTATTCTATAGTGACACAAATTAGACCTAAAATTGAAGTGAAAAAAGGTAGAAACTGTAGATGTAGTTAGGACCAGTGGGAGATGGTTCTAATTTGAGATGGTTGTGTCACCTATCCATTACTTCCACACTCCTCAGTCAGAGGAATTTAGCTAAAATTTATACTCCAGAGGAGTTTAGCTAAAATTAAAATACTCTAACAGGCAATCACACTCCAGGTGTGGTTATTTAGCAATTGAAACACCCTCCAGAGATAGCACAAACAACTTCAAATTGTTCTATCTAAATCTTATCCAATTAGCATAAAGAAGAACTTGTTTTCATCGATGAAGTGGGAAATGATGAAAACATGTAGTTGTTCAGAAAGGTTGTATAGACGTTGCTCTCCTCGCATGAGCAGAGTGTTCAGAATCCTGCAAGCCCACCAGCCTAATACTGACTGAGAGAGCGCACAGAGGGGAAAGGACATACAGGACGTATAACTCCCATCTTCCTCTGATCCAAAAGAGTTATGCATACTTTCAAAAGATCTTTCCATTTTGAATGGGGCAAGTTTTGAGCAGAAACAATATTTTCATAAGTTCAAAGTATCTCCCCATAACCATTTAGTAATCACAAAGGGACTATTGTATCATTAAAATCCTGGCAGACACCACCGTAACCAAGTAATCGCTCTGAGATTTACAGTAAGACATGCTGACATCATGCAGCCTTTGATAGGATGAGCACATCACGTCTGTGATGGATGGCCCTTATAGGGGAGATAATATTTCATCTCTAGCTTCCTAAGGTTTTCCAGCTGAGCCTGGGATTTAAACTGACATAAGATAGATCAACAGTAGAAAAATGTACACATTTATATTAATGGTTACATGCCATGGAGCCCTCATAAGGAATGACAACCCAAAGAATTGGGGAAGCCAACAGGTTTTCATAGTAGTTTGGACAAAGAGAAGCAATTGTGGAAAAGCGACTAAAAACTTCGTGGGGATAAGGATCATGTAAATAAATTCTGTTTATAGAATTCTCATGGTCTCAATTTCTTGTCCTTGATGATAAGAATGTTTCTTTCCTTCTGGTACAGCAGGGCATCTTTTAAGTCAGAGTTTTTAGCTCTTGTTTTCAGGAAGAAAAGGGGGAGATTAGAATGTCCTCCTTGCATCTTTTTTTTTTTTTTAAGTGTCTTTAGGTTAAAATAATCCTTTTGCCAAAGTGGGATTTTGGGGGTGGTATATTCTGCCACCTTCCACTGTAATATAGTCATGACAAAACATCAGAGAAACCTAAATATATGGATAGTCTACAAAATAAGTGATACTTTTCAAAAGTATCAAGGTCATGAAAGACAAAGAAAGACTAAGGATTTCTCATAGACTGAAAGACTAAGGATTTCTCATAGATTGGAGGAAATTAAGAAGATATGATGGGGGCTTCCCTGGTGGCGCAGTGGTTGAGGGTCCGCCTGCCGATGCAGGGGACGCGGGTTCGTGCCTGGGTCCGGGAAGATCCCACATGCCGCGGAGCGGCTGGGTCCGTGGGCCCGTGGGCCGTGGCCGCTGGGCCTGCGCTTCCAGAGCCTGTGCTCCGCAACGGGAGAGGCCACAACAGTGAGAGGCCTGCGTACCGCAAAAAAAAAAAAAAAAAAAAAGAAGATATGATGACTACATGCATAGTGGGGTCCTACAACAGAAAATATATAGATTAGTGGAAAAACAGGTGATATATGAATAAACTTTGTAGTTTAGTTAAAATAATATTACACCAAGTTTAATTTCTTACTTTTGATAATTTTTCCATGGTTTTGTTAGATGTTAACATAAGAACAAGCTGGTTAAAAGGCATATGGAAGCTCCCAGGACTACTTTTGCAACTCTTCTCCAAGTCCAAAATTATCTCAAAATAAAATCTAATAGAGAAAGCGAAAAGGGAAATTATATCTGAAAAATGCAACCTTAAAGATCATTCAAATCAAACTCCTAATGTAATAATCTACATTATATAGCTCACCGATGTGATGTAAATATAAAAATAAAATAAGATCAAAACTATGATATTCTTCATGTTTCGATGGATGAAAATTTGTTATTTTTGGAGAAGTTCTCCATGTTTTCACTACATTATACTGAAACTAAAATACAGATAAAGTACTAAGAGAAGGATTCATTATACTAAAAAGTAAATGGAATCACAAGAAATATGGAATATAATCAAAGATTGTGCAGAACTTAAATACACTAATTAAAATGCAATTCAAAAATAAGAGAAAACAATAATTTTTACACTGCTTCAAGAGATCCTAATGCTTGAAAGTAAAGAGGAAGAGAATAGGATGAAAATATATATTATGCTTCCTGTATGCTTGATGAAGCCATTTCTGTGTCACAAATAACAATGGTGATATTGTTCCAATGGAATAAAGTGGAAAAGCCATTGTTGGACTGTCAGTGGATGAAAGACTACAGTACTAAGTGTACTAAGTATAACTATTAATAATCAAAAGATGTGAAATCTAATGGTACCCCACAAACATTTGAGAAGATATTAAAAGTTCTTTACCATAATGAAGTGAAAATGCAATTAATTAGTCTACAATGTACTGAACAATGTCATAGTATAAATAATTTTAGTCAGATGTCAAAGTAAAGAATTTTCATTCAAGTTGTTATTCAAATCATTCTGTTCACGTTGAAACTCAGGCTCAGGAAAGGTTAGAATGAGAAAGAGAAAAATCCATTAAACCATGCAAGGATATTTATTTTTCCTTTAAAAAGACCATTTAGAAATGCCTGAAAATGAATACATCTAGATTGCAGTGTTTAACTAACTGTGATTTTAAAGTCTACAAACTCAGCCTTCTCTTGCATGAAATCTATTTTTCTAAAAATTCATTCATTCCCGAAATAGCTATTGAGTATCTATTACTGGGTTGGCCAAAAGGTTTATTCGGTTTTTTCCGCAAGATGACTCTAGTAGCACTTAGTTGTCTTTAACTTCATTCGAAGCAATTTTGTTATATTGTATGTGACAGCTGTCATATCGGCATGCATTTAAAAAAAGACTTATCAAAACTGGTGAATTTTTGTGTAACCATTTTAATATTGAAGATGGAAGAATAAAAGCAACATTTTCGGCATATTATGCTTTATTATTTCAAAAAAGGTAAAAACTCAACCAAAATGCAAAAAAAGATTTGTGCAGTATGTGGAGAAGGTGCTGTGACTGATCAAATGTATCAAAAGTGGTTTGTGAAGTTTCGTGCTGGAGATTTCTCACTGGAGGGTGCTCCACAGTTGGGTAGACCAGTTGAAGTTGATAGTGATAAAATCGAGACATTAATTGAAAACAATTAATGCTATACCACACGGGAGATACTTGACATACTCAAAATATCCAAGTCAAGCATTGAAAATCATTTGCACCAGCTTGATGTGAATTGCTTTGATGTGTTTCTCCGTTTAACAGAGAAAACCTTCTTGACCATATTTCCATAAGCGATTCTCTACTTAAACATAATGAAAACGTTCCTTTTTTAAAACAAATTGTGATGGGCGATGAAAAGTGGATACTGTGCAATAATGTGGAATGGAAGAGATCATGGGGCAAGCGAAATGAACCACCACCAACCACACCAAAAGCCGGTCTTCATCCAAAGAGGGTGGTGATGTGTATACGGTGGAACTGGAAGGGAGTCCTCTATTATGAGCTCCTTCCAGAAAACCAAACAATTAATTCCAACAAGTACTGCTCCCAGTTAGACCAACTGAAAGCAGCACTCAATGAAAAGCATCCACAATCAGTCAACAGGAAACGCATAATCTTCCATCAGGATAAGCAAGACCACTTGTTTCTTTGATGCCCAAGCAAAAACTGTTACAGCCTGGCTGGGAAGTTCTGATTCATCCACCGTATTCATCAGACATTGCACCTTCAGGTTTCCATTTATTTTGGTCTTTACAAAATTCTCTTAATGGAAAAAATTTCAGTTCCCTGGAAGACTGTAAAAGGAACCTGGAACAGTTCTTTGCTCAAAAAGATAAAAAGTTTTGGGAAAATGGAATTATGAAGTTGCCTGAAAAATGGCAGAAGGTAGTGGCACAAAAGGGTGAATATGTTGTTCAATAAAGTCCTTGGTGAAAATGAAAAATGTCTTTTATTTTTACTTAAAAACCAAAGGCACTTTTTGACCAACCCAATATATATCAGAAACTGTTCTCGGTGTATGGGTATATCAGTGAATAAATGTGTAAAAACAGCATCCCTCCTGGAGCCTGTATTCTATTCAATTAGTTAGGGCTTTTTCAGTCACAAATAACTAAAAACTCAACCCAAATTAGCTTAAGCTAAAAGAGCATTTGTTGAGTGAAATAACCTGAAAATTCAAGGGGTGGAACAGGCATCATCCAAGCCTGGACTCCCTGTTGATCCCTGAGCTTGATTGCTGGACTCAGTCTCAGGTACAATATAGTATTAAGTAGGGCACACAAAGGCTTCAGTCTCTAAACCATCTCAGATCTCCTGTGTGGTGATAAAAAGGGCAAGTTTTTTTGTGAGAACACAGATTCAAAAACGCATTGCATATTTTTGCTTTGATTAGATCATATGCCAATCCTTGAACTTACTTGGCCAGGTGAATGTGAAGAGTGAATTACCTTATGCCTGGATTTTGTGCTACACCTAGGAGTGGGGGATGAAGTCACTTTACAAGAACCACATGGACTGGGTTGTGATGGCAGCAAAAAGAACATTTCTAAAGAAGAAAGTTGTAGTATAATTAGCAGATGAATATCAAGCATTAATGTTTACTATGTAAATCAATTATTTTCTCTAAAAATAGAATAAGAAATTCATCAAATTCTTTTCACCAAATTTTAAATAATTGAAATGATTATGCATTATTACTCATGTACATTTGCAATTAAACTTTTGTCTTTTTATGTACAGATTCAAGAAAACTGAATATTTGTAAAACTCAAGACCTAGAGATTGTCAAACTGAGTGAAGTAAGTCAGACAGAGAAAGATGAATATCATATGATATCGCGTATATGTGGAATCTAAAAAAATGGTACAAGTGAACTTATTTACAAAACAGAAATAGAGTTACAGATGTAGAAAATAAACTTTGGTCACCAAGAGGAAAAGGGAGGGAGGGATAAATTGGGAGATTGGGATTGACTTATACACACTAATATATATAAAATAAATAACTAATAAGAACCTACTGTATAGCACAGGAAACTCTACTCAATACTCTGTAACGACTTACATAGGAAAAGAATCTAAAAAAGAGTGGATATATCTATATGTACAACTGATTCACTTTGCTGTACAGCAGAAACTAATACAACATTATAAAGCAACTATACTCCAATAAAAATTAATCTAAAAAAAGACTCAATTATTTATTTATAAGTATGCTTTCCTTCACTTTGAGAACTTAAATAATTATTTTAAAAGTTTCCTAAAATTAGGGGCTTCCCTGGTGGCACAGTGGTTGAGAGTCCGCCTGCCGATGCAGGGGACACGGTTTCGTGCCCCGGTCCGGGAAGATCCCACATGCCACAGAGCGGCTGGGCCCGTGAGCCATGGCCACTGAGCTTGCGCGTCCAGAGTCTGTGCTCCGCAACGGGAGAGGCCACAACAGTGAGAGGCCCACGAACCGCAAAAAAAAAAAAAAAAAGGTTTCTTAAAGTGAAAATTTTTCTTAATGAAAATGACCCTAGACTTAATGAGTCAAGTTTGGGAATGGGCCTTAACATAAGACTTTTCACAAGGGAATTTGTAAATATGTATTGGCCAGAGATACCCCAACTTCTGTTGATGTTGGAAGTAGTCATTTGTTTCAACCTCCTTCTGCGTCCTCAGATCAAATTTCAGAGATACCAGGTGCAGATGGTGCATTTCCTCTTTGAGGTTCTGCGTGTTAGCTCTGTGCAGGGTCTCCTTTCTATTCTGAGGTTTATAGTACCCTATATTTTCCCTTTTTTTCTTATCCCAAAGGTTGTAGCAGTTTCCTGTAGTCACCATCTCTGGGTTACCAAAGTAATCCCTTTTCGCTCTTTCAACAGTCAGTTCATATACAATTAATTATCTGTATTAATTCTCATTTATCTGAAAAGCTTAGTAGTTTCTTGTTACCTGAATGGATTCTGAGCGATTCATAAGTATTGTGAATGGAACAGTATGTACCAAGAATAATAAATTCCAAACAATCATGGAAGGATT
The DNA here is from genome assembly GCF_964165515.1 of Mesoplodon bidens. Taxonomy (NCBI): domain Eukaryota; kingdom Metazoa; phylum Chordata; class Mammalia; order Artiodactyla; family Ziphiidae; genus Mesoplodon; species Mesoplodon bidens. The sequence goes on along the minus strand of NC_138169.1, from coordinate 78,685,165 downwards.
TCTAGGTAGTTATAGGAGATATTCTGAAATGCTAATCGGTCAGGTCTATAGATCACAAGGTGATGTGGAAATAAGATGATAGTAAAGTAAAATACTGTTAAAACATTTCATTATCTTTTGGGTTAATCAACTTTTTAAAAATTTAATTTACTCAATCAATACTGGTTAATAAATTAAAAAAACACATTTTTATTATTTTTTTCCTAAAAGATTAATTGAAACAATTACAATTTAACACAATGGTGTATGCATGTTTTGTTATCTTTAAACCCCAAATTCAATTCAAATGTAATTCATTTTTACTACATTTAAGTTGAAGGAAAATAAAATAAATCCCAAAGATAAGGAAAACAAAGACTTTTGATAAATATATATCTTTAGCATAAAAAAGCATAGCCTATTCAAAATAGTAGGCTTTACCTCATTTTAAATATAAGCTTGAATGTTGAAAAGTTATGATGATACTTTTGGAAATTTCAAAGCATAAGAAGTTTAAATAACACACAGGATCATAAAGACTCATGTATCTCCAAAGATCCTAAGAAAATCAGAGTTAATAGATATTTGATTAATAAAGTTTTGCAGACTAGTACATGAAATCAGATTTTTTAAAAAACAACATTTTTAAATTTATTTCTTTTTAAGAAATATCTTGATTGTAAACCTCCTTTCATTTTCGAAGGAATTTGAGAAACCAGCATTTGCAATTTTTTAAAATGGACTATTTATTATAAGTTCTCACACATGAAATATTTTCTACTTTGAAACTCCTTACATTAATGATAATTTATACTCCCCCACCCAATATTAATGGTGTTGCACAGAATCCAAAAAATAATTCAAATATTTTACTAATGATTTCTTTTCTAAAAATTTAAAGGAATTAAATTGTACAGGTTCTTTCCCCAGAACATTTGCTATTTGCTTTTCAGCATGATCCTTACACAAGTTTCCTTACATTTATCTTTTTCACTTTTAAGTTGAATAAAGGAAAATTTTTTTCACATAACTGGAGATCACATTAATTGTGTTCCGTTAATCAAAGTTTTACAAAGCTTCGGAATTTGAGCGTGTAACATGCACAAGAGATAAAAGGATGAGATAATTTCCACCTGTTTTATGAACAGTAACAATTGTCTAGGAAAAAAACTGTGCCATCCCCACTTCTGCCTATTCATCCCCAATATGAAATAGATGAAATAGATTCTATGCATTTGGGTGAACAAAGAGTGAAGTTAATATAGAATACTATCTGTATTAGTTTTCTATTGCTGCCATAAATTATCACAGACTCGTGGCTTAAAACACCAATATACTATCTTACAGTTCTGTTGGGCAGAATTCCAACAAGGGTCTCACAGGGCTGAAATCAAGGTGTCAGGAGGGATGCATTCCTTTCTGGAGACTCTAGGGGAGAATCCGTTTTCCTGCCTTTTCCAGTTGTTAGAGGACACCTGCCTTCCTTAGCTCATGTCTTCCTTCCTCCATCTTCAAAGCCAACAAAGACAAGGCAAGTCCTCATCATATGCCACCACTAGGATCAAAAGTCCTAAAGAAATACCACATTATAGAATTTATAATATCAACCTGTAGATTGGAGAGATGGCGGGGAGATGCAGAGGTGCAATTTTGGTGATTTTGAAATCATCTCATCTTTGAGGTAAACTTCATAAAATAGTCAAACCTGATTCTAGTAATATACTGTTATAAAATCATGTTTGTCTACCATATAAGCACAAAATAGGAACATTATTATTTGTTTGGTAAATAAACTATTAAATGTAGCAGAAGGTCATACAAGAAGTTGTTATTACAGGGTCATAATATGATCATAAATTACCCCATTGTTAAAATTTATTGTGGGCATATTCATTTAAAATACAGAAACACACTTATTTCTTTCACTTGCAGACATATGGTTATTAAACTTTTAAAAGGTTATGATAGAACAATCTATAAATAAAATTAAAAGTCAAAATAAATATTTTCCATATGGTTGACATTCTGTCTAATAGTTATTTAGCAGTTACTTAAAACTAGACCAGTGCTGTACAATAGAAATATAAAGCAAGCCACATATGTAAAGTAAAATGTTTTAGTATATTATATGGAAGAATAAAATGAAATAAGTGAAAGTAATTTAGTAATATATATTTCATTTAATACCATATACCTTAAATATTAAGATTTAAGCCTGTAATCAATGTAATATATATATAATGAAATTAAAACTTTGATATTGAGAGCACCTCTCAATTCAGACTGGCTACAATTCAAGTATTTAATAGTAATACGTAGCTTATGGCTATCATATGAACATCTAAGGCTTAAACATATGAAGGATTCAATGATGGAAATTAAAATTCTCTAACTTCAGGTACCTTGCAATTTCATGGAGTAAACCATCTATGTATATAATTAGACACATAAAATATAATATTTTAAGATAAAAATAAAACCAGATATTTGTAAAAATAGAAATGAAGAAGTCAATTCCAGTTAAAGGTATTAAAGGGATCTAATGGATAGAGGACAGAGATAATGCTAAACGTCTCATGATGTACACTCTCCCCAACACTGTCCCGAGCACACAAAGAATTATTTGGAGCCAAATGCCAATAGGACCGAGACTGAGAACCTCTGCTATAACTGAAAAGCAAATAGAACTTTTGGAAAATGGTATCTATCATCCATAACCTTTAGCAAATTTTCAATTATTTTTTAAATTAAACAAATCAACACCTAATTACAAAATCTATATTTGCCAAAATTGCAATTTCAAACTACTCTGCTTCTGCTCTTCATTCAAATGCATCTTAATTTACATAGTCCAATTCTAACTCTCATGCTTTTCTTTATATTTATATACATATATACATATATATATATATTTTTTTGTTTGTTTTGTTTTGTTTTGTTTTGTTTTTTGCGGTACGCGGGCCTCTCACTGCCGTGGCCTCTCCCGTTGCAGAGCACAGGCTCCGGTCGCGCAGGCTCAGAGGCCATGGCTCACGGGCCCAGCCGCTCCACGGCACGTGGGATCCTCCTGGACCAGGGCACGAATGCGTGTCCCCTGCATTGGCACGTGGACTCTCAACCACTGAGCCACCAGGGAAGCCCCTTCATATATTTTAAATCTTTCTCTTCTAGTCTTGGGGCAACATAGTTTTCCTCCATAACCCTGATGTAAAAGAGTTATTAAGAACTTTTATTATTTTACTTAAAAATCTCACACACAAAAACAATTATTTTAACTTTAGTCATAAGCATTTTATAAACTGTTTCTTAAACTTTGCCAAGAGATAGAAGGACAAATTCAGAAATGAAAATATTAAATTCTGAGACATCTCTCACGACTAAATGAAGGAAGATTGTGTGCATCGAGGTTTAATGATCCACTTCAGTTTTAGCAGCAGCATTACTTATGTTCAGGGTTTTAAATATTTCCCCTGATAAAGTTTTATTTCTCCTTTTCATCAAGGAATTTCCATTAATAGTAACTGAGGAAGATGTCGAATTGATGCTTCTAGAGATTTACTTTTCCAGTAAGATTTAGATTGAAACTGAAGTTACCTCCCTACTAAGTAAATACTATGCACTTACTAAATGTTTAACACACTTAAAAGTTTACTCAATTGCTAAATAGCACATTGTCCCTTATTTAAATTACTTATATGATTAATTTTAAAGCGTTATTATTATTAAAATTGTTTCTACTTCTATCAATTTAATTTTACAGCTCTACAGAGACGATAGAGAACAGGACCAGGCTTCTTCTGCAAAACCCAAATTCAGTTTAGCTTTATTATGGTCATGAAGGTAAACCTGATTATATTAAACTCTTCAGAAGCAGAATTCCAAATTTTTCTCTTTGATTGTGTCAAAGGAAAATTGCACTGAACAAAGTTAAACAGTTAAGGAAGAATTTGCTCAAAACTATTGCAATAAGGAAGAGAAAATTTTTTTCTCTCCTACCAAACCACAGGCTTACATTTAGGAGAAACATATTTTAGAATAACTATTAACCCAGGAATGCCAAGAACACAAAAATTATCTAATCAGAAAATATTTTAGAAAATGTCATTCCAAACTGATTATGTAGAAAGAACACATATGTTTATTTTATTAAGTTATTTTGTATAACTTTTAAATCTGAATATTAAATTGCACTTTCTACATGCTTAGCTTTCCAAAGTCTCCCTATACCCTTTTCTTCCAATCTAGAGTCTAAAGAAACATAAAATATTAAGATATAATCAACAATGTAGGGTGCCCTAAGTCTGTTTCTCTTTTTCTATGACCATAAATAATGAAAGAAAAGTAAGCGGGGACGAAGTGAGAGAGTGGCATTGACATATACCCACTACCAAATGTAAAATAGATAGCTAGTGGGAAGCAGCTGCATAGCACAGGGAGATCAGCTTGGTGCTTTGTGACCACCTAGAGGGGTAGTATAGGGAAGGTGGGAGGGAGACACTAGAGGGAGGGGATATGGGGATATAAGTATACGTATAGCTGATTCACTTTTTTATACAGCAGGAACTAACACAACAATGTAAAGCAATTATACTCCAATAAAGATGATTAAAAAAAAAAGAAGAAGAAGGGCTTCCCTGGCGGCGCAGTGGTTGACAGTCCGACTGCCGATGCAGGGGACACGGGTTCGTGCCCCGGTCCGGGAAGATCCCACATGCCGCGGAGCGGCTGGGCCCGTGAGCCATGGCCGCTGAGCCTGCGCGTCCGCAGCCTGTGCTCCGCAACGGGAGAGGCCACAACAGTGAGAGGCCCGCGTACCGCAAAAAAAAAAAAAAAAAAGAAAAGAAAAAGAAAATCTAAGAAGACATTTATAATTTTAGAAAAAGAGTTGATTAAAATTGTTCTATTTCATAGGCATTAGGAAAAGACTAGATGTACAATACAATAATATATATCCTTTAAGAAAAAAAAGAGAAGGTTAATTTTAAAGATTCACTTGACAACTAGAAGAAAAGTCTGGATTGCGGTCCAAGCTCTTCCCGTATGTGTGTGACCTTGAGCTGCTTCCACTTTTTAGATCATCTCTTAAATCATTTTTAATTGCAAATATTATTATTATCCAGGGGCTCAATATAAAAATTCTAACAATTTCATGCCCATATCCATTCATTCTGAGTGGGTTATTCACTATTCTCTAATCATGTAATTGACTTTCATATGCTCTTAAACAGACATAAAATAATGGTTTACTAAAACAAATGGTCACATGCATTCACTCTATCTGGAGTCAGAATCTGCAAAAACTCCTTTTTATTCTTTACTTGCAGAAATGCAAGCTTGCTTTCAAGCGTGAAGAAATAGGAAAATCTTCTATTGGAAAAATGAAAACATGACATCAGAAATCAAAATATCACTTTAAGTATGAAATTATTTTAAATAAAATGACATTAAAGTGGGTTAGTTGAACTTAAATTCTTGACCATTCATCTATTATGCCATGTGAATCACCTTTTCTTTACTAATAACAGAAACTAGAGGATATGCAATTTTTTTATCAGGATCCTAAAACACTTATTTTTCCTCCACTTCCTCCTTCTTCTTTTGCTACTTAATTAGGTTAAGAAAACTCTCAACTGAGACTAAAAATTTGATCCTGCACCATCATAAGTGGCAGATTCCTTGTATTAAATTTTCTTGTCATGCATTATATATTAAAAAGAGCAGTTATTTGCTATTACATTATGTTGTTACCTATCCATGCATTGTATATTAAAATGAGCAATTATTTGCTATTACATTATGTTGTTACCTATCTAAACATAAGCTTTTATGACAGTCAAAAATTGTGAAACATTTATATAGTTAGGAGAAGTCATTAAGGAATGACTCCCGTGGGAAATAACAATGGTTAAAGATTGTAATTATTGTTAATTCTTTGAGATACATTTACATTTCTTAAGACCTTTCTGAAGTCTCCTGCGGACGTTTAGCTTGTGTCCCAAACTATAAACAAAATGAAGGAAAAAAAAGAAAGCAAAAAATGATTTTTGAGATGAACATCATGATTTACTACCTCAATTTTAAAAACAAAAATTTAAAAATAAGCTTGAAATTAATCAGTTGAAAAGTGTTTCTGGCAGTTTTTAAAGTTATCGAAATCGCATAACTGATCAGTTATGTAGTCTCCTACAGTTTCCGATAAAAATTTTTTCTTATTATCATTATTATGAACCAAAGGTTCACACCTACTATTTTCTTGGTACTTTGTAAATATTCATCTTTTCTAATGAATAATACCCACAGTTAAATTTCAACACAGGAAGTATAATAATGGTACATATTGTATGATCCAAGGAACAAATAATGTGTTCAGCATTTAGTATTTGGTGTTTAGTATAATTATTTGGATATGTGTTTTATATATGTTCCTATTTATATGTTCCCTTGAGAGCAAGGATCACATCATTTATAGCTGTGTGATATGGAGAATGTTTTCAATCTCTGCTTATTGTTTTGCAATTGCAAAACTGGAATAATAAAACATTTACCTCATTGGGCTGTTGTGTGAATTAAATGATTACTTAGAATCCAGACCAGACAGAGAAGGAGCAAGCTGGAGTTGTAGTATTCTTCTGTCCATAAATTCACAGTCATAAATCATGCCTTGTACCTTACAGGTCCTCTAAAAACTTGGTTGGATAAATAATGACTAATAATTTTAATGTGGAGGGCTATTAAGTCATGGTGTACAGTGGGTTGAGTTAGACTTATCTGGTTCTGAGCCAAAGTTCTACAAGCTCAAACTTTGTAACCCATAAACAAGTTTTGTTCTTAGCTGCATTTTCCTTATGTTTAAAATGAGAGATATAAAAAAAACCTGCCTCACAGTTTTGGTGTAAGAATTAGACAATTTTACTAGAGCAAAAATTAAGCATAATTCTTAATACAAAATACTGTGCTCAGTATATGGTCGTAAATATTATAATGATTTTATCAAATCTCACAAGAGTTTTCATACCATCTACCTTGCTGAATTTGATGCCATTTATAAATAATGTGGAAGAACCAATATGGCACTGTTCATTTTTCATGTCCTTGTTTTTCTTATGATTTGTATTTTTCACTTTCTGTTTTTCAATAATGTAGTCTGTCAATCGTGCTTTATTCTTGTTGCCAGTAGAGATATAAGTGACACCTAAGCAAAACTGGGAAAGCAAAGGAGGCTTCTGCTGCCAGGCAGATACTGTTAAGCAAACTCTCCTGATGGATCTTCTAATTGTTCCCTTTCCTTCATCTTTAGTGGCTCACTTAACCATAGTTAGGCTATACCTAACTATGCCAGATGGAAAACAAACAATATTTTTTCTGAGAATTTCAGAAAAAATTCATCCCAAGATTTAGCAAACCTTGCTGTCAAGGCATTTCTCATTATATCTCACTTAAGTCCCTGACAGTGTGATATATACATATTTCTATTTTTAATTCCCACTGATGAATTAATGAGGCTGTTACTTTGTTAGATTAGCACCGCATATATTTGAAGACATCTATGAAATCAGTCTACAGATTTATTTTCTCAAGACAATTGTTTTCCATACATGACTGGTAATCAGGATCTCCTAGAGCTCTGATTATAAATACAGATGCCCACATCACAGACTACAGCAAATGAATCTCAATTTTCAGGAGAGAGGCTTAGAAGTCTGAATTTTTAGAAAGCACCCCAAGTCTATCTAATAACTAACATGTTTGTAAACCTCTGCTAAGAAATCTTTTTGGTCAATGAAGTAATCTCTAATAATAGGGTAGGAAAATATATTTGCTTGAAAATATTGAACAGAATAAAATTGTAAAAAAAAAAAAAAATCCAGATGGACTAGAGTCAAATGCCTTAAGGAAAATAATTGCCAAGAATAGCTTTTATCATGAAATATTCTCAAGAAACCTATGAAGCTATATTTAAGGACTGACACTTCTGTTTTTATTTATTTTTTGTTAATATTTTTATTATTATACAATGCATATTTATTATAAAATTTTCAGAATTTTTTTAAAAAAGGACAAAGTGAAGAAATAAGAACCACCTATAATTAAACTCTCAGTTATGATAATTACTGACATTTTTGGTGTCTAGTTTCTACTTAATGCATGTGGATTTTTTTTTACAAAAATTAAATATTTATATATAACTGTGAAAATTCCTTTTCCACTTAATGAAATATGTTGAAACATTTCTTCATATTTTCATATCATCAAATTTTCCTTCAACTGAAACTTTGTTAGCTGTATGCTTTTGCTTACTTAGATGGTAAAAATTCAATTAACAAATGTCAAATTATTCCATATTTTATTGCTTATATTATTTTGTTCTTATAGATAACATTTGGTGATTATAGTTAGCTGTTTTAATATATCCATGACCACTTCTGTGCTATATTTCCTTTGAAATCTCTAATTTGCCCTCCAAAAATCTTATCCTAATTTATTCTCCACAGTCTTTTATCAAAGCACCCATTTTCCTACATACCAATACTCAGTGTTAAGGTTTGTTCGTATATTTTTCTCCTTCTATATTTTACACTTTGGAATATCAGGCAAATGCTGGAATATATAAATAAATTTGAAACGTTTATCATCTTCTGTGCTTCGATCAGCCTAAAAAGCAGGGTGATTATCTATTTCTATAAGATTTAAGAGGCATTCTAGCATTAAATTATGAAAGATTGATACATAAAAGAGCATAATATATAAGAATATTGTTATATTCTGATTTATACTGGGTAAGTGAACTTTAGTCATTTATATATTCATGGAATTTATTTTCATTTTTCCAGGTTTAAAATTTATTAGTATAAACTTCAACATAATAACGACTTTTAACTTTTTTTGCCTTTTTAATCTGAGTATATCACTTTTTAAATTGCTTAAGTGTGAAGTTCTTTTATTTTCTTTTTTATTGAATTATACTTTGCAGAGTTTTTCCCGTTATATTAACCTTAAAATAGTGCTTGTATTTACCTATCAATTCTTCTGGATTTGTTATTGTCTTTGTACTTAAAATTATGAATTTTGTTTGTTTTTATTTGTTTCAAACATAGCAAGACTTATACACACACATTATTTGTCTAACAGACTGAGTACTTCTGTGGTAGCCAGACCTCATACATGTAAATATAAGGTAGACTATCGCAAACAGCTTTCAGTATAATAGGCATATCCAAATAGGCAATCACAGGTTGCAGTCGTTTTAGCTAAGTGGTCTCTTTTTTTCCCAGCATCTTATTCTGATTTAATGGATTCTGATTGATTACTTAAAAAATATCAATTCTCATTATGCACTGACACTGGAGTTCTTTCTGTCAGTTCCATATCATGCTTTATGGGAGAGTTCTTTTTGTCCAGGACCTCAATACACTTTCTGTGTTCCTGCCATCTGTTTCGTAAGGTTTTCATTCTCTTCATGTATTTGGAAACATGGTTTGGGATGATATGAAACATAGGAAGAAGGGATGCATCGCTGGATGCATCAAAAAACAACCCCTAGGTAGTACTGATACTTAGATCCTAACCTGGGAGATCCATTCTCAACTAGTGCTGCTAGAGAATAAATTTCTGATGACCTAAGGCATCCATTGACGATAAGGAGGTTAGTTCTCTCCTGTGAATGTAGACTGTCAATAGCTCTGTACTATTGTTGGTACAACTGAGGAAACAGTCACTCCCATAGCTTGCTGCATTCAGTGGTTCAGACAAGAAACCTTATTTGAGAACAACTGTTTGCAAGACATTCTCACTTTTGTGCAGTTACGGTGGGAAAATCATGGTTTTGGAAGAACAGCAGCCCAGTTCCTTTGTTCTAGAAATTCTGGGTCTCTGAAACATAAGTCAGACTTTGGGAGAAGTAGAAAATATTAGTTCACCTTTTTAAGATAAACTCATTTTCATAAAATGAAATCAGCTTATGCCATGAAAGCTATGCCTACATAGGTTTACTTCAATTGAACTATTTTTAAAAAATTTATCAGTGTCTATTCTTTCTAGATTCTTGTTTTTAGCTTAATTACTTTCTTTTTCTGTGGGGCTGTGATTTTCTTCTTTGATACCTCTTACATATTTTAAAAGGAAATTGAGAAAAGCTTTATCCAAAATTACTACACAGATGGGATTTTTGGGTAGCATTTTGCAGACCTTTAAAAGGATGAGATTCCAGTACTCTTTTAATTTTCATCATTAATCCATATTGCCCATACATAAGTGAGAGTTTATTGCTTTAGATATCTGATTATTTTGCCATTTCAATTTAATTGACAAGAAGAAATTAGTACCACCAATCTGTTGGTAGTTTAGGCTTTATCATCATCAACAGAGTAGTATTTTTGAAGAACTGTTAATAAATTATCTAATTTTTTACAGTTTTTAATAAAAGCAGCTTTTGACCTCTCCATCTTTTTCTGACATATTTCTATAAGCAATAGCTTTCCATCTTGTGACTGAATTATTTTTCCCTTCATATCAAGTTTCATTCCATTTGTTTCTGACCACTTCATCTCTGTGAAGTCATTTTCAATCTATGTGGAGACATGTTGAGGACACTATTCTCATGTTCTGATGCCAAGATACCGACTTTTGATTGAAGGTCCAAATCATAACAAGTCAAGAAACATTATGCACTGTAATTTTCTTGGCTCAGAATCAAGTATGTTTTGCATAACAGCTCTATTCTTGTTACAAATATGTTAAAACACTTTCTACTTAACTTTTCTTCATTTAGCCTAATCAATTAGATGTTTTGGTATCTTTTGTAATGTATCAAAATGGAAGAAATTTAAGATACATGCAGAAGTCATACAGGCAGTTCTGGAGCCAAAGGGGATCCACAAAAAGTGAGATATATAATTCAAAGATGATTCCTTTGCTACAATTACCTGATTACTGGAAATAGAGAAACTGTGGTCATCAAATCATACTGAATAATCAATAACATTTCATTCAGCTGATGGAGCCATTACCAAATAGCAATGTTATGATTCATACTTTTGATTGGAAAAACTATCACTTTTAATGTTTGTCAAGGCAATCATATCAAAGGCTACAGCTCCAAGAAATGTTCTATCTATATATTAGTTGTGCGTCAGTGTGCTTTGTAATTCTCCTTCAACCAAAAAGAATTTAACAAATCCAGCATCTGCTATGTGATAGCCATTTTGCATATTACTGGCCACTAGGGATACAAAGAAAAGATACAGTCCTTGTCTTGAAAAAAGTCAAAGGGTAATGTCATAAGATATAATGTAGAAGTCAGTACATCTGCTCTGGAATCAGCCTTAGTTAGTTCTTCACCCAAAATGGATGTATCATGTTGCCTGTGACACTTAACCCTGGCCAATAGAATTAGAAAAGCCTCTAGAGAATGTCTTAACTTCTGTTAAGGAAGATAAATCAGTTTTCAGAGATTATAAATGATTAGCTACCCAAATAACATATGTAATATAATCATTTAAGTTGTAAAAAATTTGACTTTTGGAACAGAAAATACTAACAATGATGTAGTCTAAAGATTGAACTCCAGAAGTTAGGTTGTACAGGAAAAAAGACAACAATGACCTTTTTGATCTTTAGTCTCATTACACACTGTATATACATCAGGAAGTGATAAATTAAGTCTGTATTACAGGGTGTGCTTAGGAATCTAAGATAAGGCAAACACACACTTAGGGTTGTCATTTGTACATTTCCAACACCAGTTTTCACAGGTAAGTCTGAATCCAGCAAACTGAAATTTCCAGAGTGGTCAAAAAATTTAGAAAGAACATGAGATTTGCTAATAACTTTCAGTTTATTTGAAATACATAAGAATTGAAGAACTAGAATATATCTAAGACAGAAGGGGTAATATTAGCTGTTCTTGAAATAAAAATATAGATGTTTACTTGGAATTTTAAAGCTTTTTGGACACATATACTATATTATATGTATTATATATATATTATATAATTTACAATCTCATGTATGATTGTGTTTGTAATTATGTATGGAGAAAGAGAGAGAGAGAGGGAAATTGTTAAGAAGAAAAATAATAAACAAAAGCTAGGTCAACTGGTAGTAAACGAAAACAGTGTAATTATTTTCAGCAATTGTGAACAATTTTAAACTCTTTATTGCATTTGATTGACCTGACATTTTGTCTAACTAAAATGTCCGTCCATCAACTTATGTAATATAAATTAAAATTCTTAACTGGTAGTTAATCCAAAAACTTAGTGGTTCCCTGTTTGTTTTTTCCTTCAACTTGTGGGGTTGTTTTAGTTGTTACTGTAATCGGGGGCTGGGCTCCTCACTGATGGATGCAAATTAGGACAGTTAAGCATAACAAAATATTTTTCAGTGTCTCATACAGATTTCGATTGGCCTCTCAACCATTCATGGAAATGACAAACTTGTTTTATTTAGATCTTAATTCTATTCTACAAATGAACACCAAGTTCTGTACTGTTTTATAGCATTTTACTATACACTGGCTATTCCAGAAATACAGTGTGGAATTGTTCAGTTTTTGAGGAAGCTCCATCATCAGTGTAGCTGATGTCACTGTCGGCATTTGCATCCCTGTAGGACACCCCTGTGTGCATCCATTTGTAGTTGTTTCTACACCATGATTCTACAAAAAAAAATCTTGGTATTTTTTTGTCTTCTAGTCTGGCATGTGTGAGAATTTACATGGTGGAAGATATTATTTTATTATAATTTTTCTTCCTCACTTTACAGCTAAATCTTGATAGTTACTTCTTTTAATATTATGGTGTAACTTTGTTGTTTGTTTCCTATGGATATTTTTTCAGTGTGGGTATATTAAAAACTTTGTTATAAATGGTACGTTAGGTTTCTTAGGTTAAGGTCCATGGCTATAATTATACAAGTAGAAAAAATATTAGTTTGCTTTAAAAAATAATTGGTTTCTTAATATTAAGTTTACTATATAGCTAACTTATTCCATTGATTTAAAGAAATGATTCCCAATGTTTCCTTTAATAAATATGCCACCATAAAACTGTTTAAGAACATTTTGTAAATAATTGGTCCTCTGTGATAAACTTAATCTCACTGCTTTAAAGAAGAATATGTTAAAATCTCTCTCAGAAATAAGATTTCAGAGAAAAATCATTGATTTTAATAGCTCAGACTTTTTCCTTTATTGAAATAGAATAATAAGATACATTTCATATAGTTTTGTCATTAACGTATATTTTGATTTGATTTTGTTGGATGGAGTTGTGGGAGGGAAAAAATAAGAGATTATTTCCAATTGTCTCGTCCTGTCAATCTATGAACTTGTAAGCATTTCTTAGATAACCAGATTAATAGATTAAAAGTTGACTATATATAGAAAAACTATGATTCAAAACAGAAAAATTATATTATTCTATTTACATTATTTTATATTATTTAAATGTGTTCTTCAAGTGAAACAGTGTAATACAATAAAACAACGCTTTATATAATTTGTAAATAATTCTTTTAAAGCATTCTTTTCTTTAACACTTGCTTCTAACTCACAATTCCTGTGTGATGAAGTGAAATTCAAATGTAGATTATTCAATCTTGGATTCTTTTCCTGGGGATGGGAAGGGTTGATTTAGAAATTTTATTATTTTTGGTTACAAATATTAATCACCAGAGATAGTGGGGAAAAGAACCACAGTAAGTCTTGTATATCTGTAATTTTAAAGTTTTATTTACTAAGATACTATTGCTATCAAAATGTCTCAAAGCTGTTTTTTTAGAACTGATATGAATGATTTTATAAATAGAATACTTAATTTTGTTTGTTTAGATGCTAAATTGTAATTGAATTTTATCATGCTTCTCATTGACAATAAATTCAATAGGTATTATATAAAATTTATAAATCACATGATATAAAAGTGAAACAGAATTTCTTAAAGATGTTATGTTTCTGTTGTATTGATAGAGAAAATGTATAAGTTTGTAAATGTGAGAATCTGCTATTTGAAAATAATCTTTTGGGGAGATATACAGTGCATTAAATAAGTATAAATATTATTAATATGGAGAAACTGATTGCAAGTAAAATTCAAAATACCTTTCCTTAACTTCTTGAATTATTGTTAACATGCTTATTAATAAGCTCAGTTTCTCTTAATTTTAATAAATATTTTAAAAAGTGTATTGTTTAAAATCATTCAGATGTCATGGATCTTCATCACTGTGTTAAAATGAAAAGCAATGCAGAAATTTATACCTGTTTTTCAAATGTACTTATGCTATATAAATGGAAACAAATAAATGGAATCAAACAATAAATTTCTTTCCTATTTTCTATCTTTATTTCAAAATGGAGAAATAATGATTATTGGGTTTCTGGCATTATAAATAATATATAATCATCATTACCCTTGTTTCCTACTGAAATTTCCTAAGATTTTAATTAAGTTTCTCATCAGGGGATCTGCTTTGGAGCATTGTATATGTTTTGTTTCTATCAGCTCACTCCACTGAGTTTAAACTTCAGGATATTATGATCCAAATATCAATTGCCTCACAGTACAATATAAATATTATATTATTGAATACATAGTACAAGTGAATACTGTATATAGTACAACATAAAAATAGTCCAAAGTATTAACAACATGGGAGTTTTACGTCTCATTTTGTGTAACTTTTTATTTTCTAATATGTAATGTAATTGTAATGAACATAAGAAATATCATTATTAGAGAATTAAAATATTAACTAGTAGCATTTGAATCAAGTACTTCCTAAATGTAATAAAATTTCGATTTCACTTCTGCCCAAACTTTTAAACATGAATTTGATATTATACTATGGCTCTTAGGTAACGTAAAAGAAACAGAGTTCTTTTTAAAATAACTTTTAAATGTTGCTTATTTATTCCTTTTTCAACATCCACATTAAAACTGCCACTTCCGGGAGTTGAGAAAGATGGCGGAATAGTTAGACGCGGAGATCACCTTCCTCCCCACAGATACATCAGAAATGCATCTACACGTGGAACTGCTCCTACAGAACACCTACTGAACGCTGGCAGAAGACCTCAGACCTCCCAAAAGGCAAGAAACTCCCCACGTACCTGGGTAAGGCAAAAGAAAAAAGAATAAACAGAGACAAAAGAATAGGGCCGGGACCCGCACCAGTGGGAGGGAGCCGTGAAGGAGGAAAGGTTTCCACACACTAGAAGCCCCTTCGCGGGCGGAGACGGTGGGTGGTGGAGGGGGGAAGCTTCGGAGCCGCGGAGGAGAGCGCAGCCACAGGGGTGCGGAGGGCAAAGCGGAGAGATTCCTGCACAGAGGGTCGGTGCCGACCGGCACTCACCAGCCCGAGAGGCTTGTCTGCTCGCCCGCCGGGGCAGGCGGGGCTGGGAGCTGAGGCTCGGGTATCGGGTTTCAGTCGGAGCGCAGGGAGAGGCCTGGGGTTGGCAGCGTGAACACAGCCTGAAGGGGTTAGTGCGCCACGGCTAGCCGGGAGGGCGTCCGGGGAAAAGTCTGGAGCTGCCGAAGAGGTAAGAGACTTTTTCTTGCCTCTTTGTTTCCTGGTGCGCGGGGAGAGGGGATTCAGAGCGCTGCTTAAAGGAGCTGCAGAGACGGGCACGAGCCGCGGCTAAAAGCGCGGATCCCAGAGACGGGCATGAGACGCTAAGGCTGCTGCTGCCGCCACCAAGAAGCCTGTGTGCGAGCACAGGTCACTCTCCACACCTCCCCTCCTGGGAGCCTGTACAGCCCACCACTGCCAGGGTCCCGTGATCCGGGGACAGCTTCCCCGGGAGAACGCACGGTGCGCCTCAGGCTGGTGCAACGTCACGGCCTCCGCCGCCGCAGGCTCGCCCCGCATCCGTGCCCCTCCCTTCCCCCAGGCCTGAGTGAGCCGGAGCCCCCGAATTAGCGGCTCCTTTAACCCCGTCCTGTCTGAGCGAAGAACAGACGCCCTCAGGCGACCTACACGCAGAGGCGGGGCCAAATCCAAATCCGGGAGCTGTGCGAACAAAGAAGAGAAAGGGAGATCTCTCCCAGCAGCCTCAGAAGCAGCGGATTAAATCTCCACAATCAACTTGATGTACCTGCATCTGTGCAATACCTGAATAGATAACGAATCATCCCAAATTGAGGAGGTGGACTTTGGGAGCAAGATATATTATTTTTTCCCCTTTTCCTCTTTTTGTGAGGGTGTATGTGTATGCTTCTGTGTGAGATTTTGTCTGTATAGCTTTGCTTTCACCATTTGTCCTAGGGTTCTCTCCGTCCTTTTTTTTTTAACTTAAAAAAATTTTTTTTCTTAATAATATTTTTTATTTTAATAACTTTATTTTATTTTATCTTATTTTATCCTCTTTCTTTCTTTCTATTTTTTCTCCTTTTTATTCTGAGCCGTGTGGATGAAAGGCTTTTCGTGCTCAAGCCAGGAGTCAGTGCTGTGCCTCTGAAGTGGGAGAGCCAACTTCAGGACACTGGCCAACAAAAGACCTCCCAGCTCCACATAATATCAAACGGTGAAAGTCTCCCAGAGATCTCCATCTCAACACCAAGATCCAGCTTCACTCAATGACCAGCAAACTACAGTGCTGGGCACCTTATGCCAAACAACTAGCAAGACAGGAACACAACCCCACCCATTAGCAGAGAGGCTGCCTAAAATCATAATAAGGCCACAGACACCCCAAAACACTCCACCAGACGTGGACCTGCCCACCTGAAAGACAAGATCCAGCCTCAGCCACCAGATTACAGGCACTAGTCCCCTCCACCAGGAAGCCTACAAATCCACTGAACCAACTTTAGCCACTGGGGACAGACACCAAAAACAACAGGAACTAAGAACCTGCAGCCTGCGAAAAGGAGATCCCATACACAGTAAGATAAGCAAAATGAGAAGACAGAAAAACACAAAGCAGATGAACGAGCAAGATAAAAACCCACCAGACCTAACAAATGAAGAGTAAATAGGCAGTCTACATGAAAAAGAATTCAGAATAATGATAGTAAAGATGATCCAAAAACTTGGAAATAGAATAGAGAAAATGCAAGAAACATTTAACAAGGACCTAGAAGAACTAAAGAGCAAATGAACAATGATGAGCAACACAATAAATGAAATTTAAAAAACTCTAGAAGGGATCAATAGCAGAATAACTGAGGCAGAAGAACGGATAAGTGACCTGGAAGATAAAATAGTGGAAATAACTACTGCAGAGCAGAATAAAGAAAAAAGAATGAAAAGAACTGAGGACAGTCTCAGAGACCTCTGGAACAACATTAAATGCACCAACATTCAAATTATAGGGGTCCCAGAAGAAGAAGAGAAAAAGAAAGGGACTGGGAAAATATTTGAAGAGATTATAGTGGAAAACTTCTCCAGTATGGGAAAGGAAGTAGTTAAGCAAGTCCAGGAAGCACAGACAGTCCCATACAGGATAAATCCAAAGAGGAACACTCCAAGACATATATTAATCAAACTATCAAAAATTAAATACAAAGAAAACATATTAAAAGCAGCAAGGGAAAAACAACAAATAACACACAAGGGAATCCCCATAAGGTTAACAGCTAATCTTTCAGCAGAAACTCTGCAAGCCAGAAGGGACTAGCAGGACATATTTAAAGTGATGAAGGAGAAAAACCTACAACCAAGATTACTCTACCCAGCAAGGATCTCATTCAGATTTGATGGAGAAATTAAAACCTTTACAGACAAGCAAAAGCTGAGAGAGTTCAGCACCACCAAACCAGCTTTACAACAAATGCTAAAGGAACTTCTCTAGGCAAGAAACACAACAGAAGGAAAAGACCTACATTAACGAACCCAAAACAATTAAGAAAATGGGAATAGGAATATACATATCGATAAGTACCTTAAATGTATATGGATTAAATGCTCCCACCAAAAGGCACAGACTGGCTGAATGGATACAAAAACAAGACCCATATATATGCTGTCTACAAGAGACCCACTTCAGACCTAGGGACACATACAAACTGAAAGTGAGGGGATGGAAAAAGATATTCCATGCAAATGGAAATCAAAAGAAAGCTGGAGTAACAATTCTCATATCAGACAAAATAGACTTTAAAATGAAGACTATTCCAAGAGACAAAGAAGGACACTACATAACAATCAAGGGATCGATCCAAGAAGAAGATATAACAATTGTAAATATTTATGCACCCAACATAGGAGTGCCTCAATACATAAGGCAAATACTAACAGCCATAAAAGGGGAAATCGACAGTAACACAATCATAGGAGGGGACTTTAACACCCCACTTTCACCAATGGACAGATCATCCAAAATGAAAATAAATAAGGAAACACAAGCTTTAAATGATATATTAAATAAGATGGACTTAATTGATATTTATAGGACATTCCATCCAAAAACAACAGAATACACATTTTTCTCAAGTGCTCATGGAACATTCTCCAGGATAGATCATATCTTGGGTCACAAATCAAGCCTTGGTAAGTTTAAGAAAATTGAAATCGTATCAAGTATCTTTTCTGACCACAATGCTCTGAGACTAGGTATCAATTACAGGAAAAGATCTGTAAAAAAATACAAACACATGGAGGCTATACAATACACTACTTCATAACCAAGTGATCACTGAAGAAATCAAAGAGGAAATAAAAAAATACCTAGAAACAAATGACAATGGAGACACGACGACCCAAAACTTTTGGGATGCAGCAAAAGCAGCTCTAAGAGGGAAGTTTATAGCAATACAATCCTACCTTAAGAAACAGGAAACATCTCAAACAACCTAACCTTGCACCTAAAGCAATTAAAGAAAGAAGAACACAAAAACCCCAAGTTAGCAGAAGGAAAGAAATCATAAAGATCAGATCAGAAATAAATGAAAAAGAAATGAAGGAAACGATAGCAAAGATCAATAAAACTAAAAGCTGGTTCTTTGAGAAGATAAACAAAATTGATAAACCATTAGCCAGACTCATCAAGAAAAAAAGGGATAAGACTCAAATCAATAGAATTAGAAATGAAAAAGGAGAAGTAACAACTGACACTGCAGAAATACAAAGGATCATGAGAGATTACTACAAGCAACTCTATGCCAATAAAATGGACAACCTGGAAGAAATGGACAAATTCTTAGTAAAGCACAACTTTCTGAGACTGGACCAGGAAAAAATAGAAAATATAAACAAACCAATCACAAGCACTGAAATTGAAACTGTGATTAAAAATCTTCCAACAAACAAAAGCCCAGGACCAGGTGGCTTCACAGACGAATTCTATCAAACATTTATAGAAGAGCTAACACCTATCCTTCTCAAACTCTTCCAAAATATCACAGAGGGAGGAACACTCCCAAACTCATTCCCAAATTCATTCATTGAGTCTGGAATGTATCTGGTGTGTTCTAGGGTCTAGGGTGTGGCCTGTGTCCTTGCACTGAGGAAGGAGGAGGGTAAGGCATTTGGTCAAGGGGATGTAGGGGCCATATGTAGAATCCTGCACCCAGGCCCTTGTGATGACTTTGGTTTCACTCCAAGAGAATGGTGAGGCACTGTTGGGTTTTGAGCAGATTAATGCTGTGAGCTGAATGTTTTTGACAAATTCCTTCTTGCTGATTTCTTTACAATAGACAGTGGGCAAGAGTGACTGTAGATAGATCTATTAAGGAGCTATGGCATAATCCAGAAGGAGGTGATGGTGGCTTGTTGCAACAAGCAGGCTGTGAGAAGTGGTGGTAGTTATACATTTTGTACGCATTTCTGTTACTATTATTTTTATTTATCAATTTCCCCTGTCGTACCTAGAGAATCTTGAAAGACTATGTTTATTCATCTTCGAATCACATTCTTTACCACAGTGACTGGCTCAATCAATGTATGTGCTCTACCAATAGTTACTAAGTTAAAGTGAAGTGATTATTTCTAAATAAATACTGATACAGAAATTTGCATAAGTATTCAAATATTGTGCCTAGTTGTGAAATATTTTTTTCTATTTTACGCACACTAAGTAAATACCTATAGAGTAGGATATTAAACGAAGCTTTTCAATCTGTGACTACCAGAAATAAAATCCAAATATTGAAGTTCCTGCATTCTTAGAAATTTGCTATAAAACTTGCTGAAATCTAAAGAACATATTATTTTAATTTTAAGTTATAGAATTTATGTAGCTTTTAATCGAAAGCTATTGTACAGATAATCTGGTCCCTGTTACAGGAGCAAACAAGTAGGACCAGTTATGCATAGTAAGTTTTTCCAGGTCCCACAACTAGTTAGTTATGTTTCTAGAAGCAGAACCTGGGGCCCTGTCTCATTTCTTTGCAGCATACCTTTCCGTACACTATAGATCTTCCTTACCCACTTGTAAAACAGATTCGTATATCCATGTATATATATTAATATATATATATATGGTTTTGCAGTGGTTAGGAAAAATATAAAATTTAACAGTAAAAACCAAGTCAGTTAGAGCAATAATTTACCCACTCGAGTATGCTAATTATGGGTTCATTAGCATGCACCCAGATTTTGCAAATTAAAAGTTTATCGGGGAGAAATGTACTATGAAAACTGTTAAATTGAGAATTGTAATTGTCTTTAAATATTTTTCAGCAGAAGACCTAATAATTAATAATACTATTTCAACCAAAAAGATATTTTAGAAAATACAGCTTTCTCGCTTAATCTAATTTTTCGTTAGTTGTATAAATAGCATTCCATTTTGCACTCATGTTATATATGAGTTTTTTTTAATCCTGTGACATTTTTCATTCTTTAGTCAAGAGAAAATGAAATCCATATTATATCTAAATCTCAGAAGTAACATTAGAAATTGATAACTTTGTTAAAAAATTTTAGATTGAGAAATCACCAGGTGTTCTATAATCCGGACCATGATACATTTGAGAGTAAATCTGATGTTACCTATTTCAATCCCGAGGCTTTTCTTTGTTCTTGTCTTTCAAACTGCTACTTCTCTGCTGATGGCAGGACTACACAAATCACAGAAGTTGAAACTACAAACTGAGGATAAAACCTTGACAGTGCCCCAGTGAGAAAGCACATTACCGGACCCCTAATGATGCTAATATAAGCTGTCAAGAGCTCTCACTCCAGATGCCGTGGCAGGCCCAAAGCAGACAGCAGGGAATAATGACACATTCTGAAAGCTCACAAAGGAAAACAAATGCATTATATATATGGATATAAGAAAACGAACAGTGGCATCTTCAAAGGAAGATGCCTTTAAACTTTAGTCTCAAGCAGGCTTGTCTCTGATGCTTTGAAGCTAATGTGGACAAGCCCTGTGTCCTCAGCAGCTCCAGCCTACCTTAGCATGACCATTCAATAAAACCCGAAGTGATCACAGCATGCGTTCAGTAAAAACATTTCATCAAACTCAAATGTGAAGTGACGGGTCCTGGGAGAATGGGACTTGGTTTCCCTTCAGAATAGGATTTCTAACACTTCTCAGCCTTTCCCTTGATCAATGCAATTCTATGTGGAATTTGAAGGAATTGACAAAAGCAATTGTGCCTTTTATGTAGCAAATGCTCTCATTTTCTCCTCTGTTAATGCCACATTGAGTATGGGCATGGGTTGTTCTTGGGGGATTTCATTTGCAGCATTATCTTTTAAACACCTGGGATAAAAACTCAGTAATAACTTAAAACAAGTGCTACTTAAAACAAATGCTGCTTAAATGGCTTTTTTTTTTTTTTGACTGTGTCGGTGTGTGATTCTTGAACAAGATATTATAGGTAGAGTCAGAATGTTGCTTCAACTTCTGTTACACATGATTGAAACTGGGGCAGAAAAGTTAATTGATTTACTCAGGGTCATAAAGGAGCAACCCTAAACACTAGTGTTTTAACCTCAAGAGAGTAAGTCTTTGATCTGTTGCTCAGTCAGCTGAGTGATTCTGAGATGGAAACTAATATACTGTCTGTTGGAATTAGTACAAAAGGTCAGTACAGTGTGGTAGTTCAGGCATCCCATGCTTTTATTTACATTTGAGACCACTGTATGTGGAACACCGATGTGGTCCTTGTCTAGTAAGAATTTGCATTGCTAAGTGCACTTTATTTTCAGAAAAAGTGCCAGATTCACATTATCAGAAATCAACACTCCGGGTTCCCCGATGGATCAAAGCTTAAGTTATAAAAGTGGACATTTTGTACATTGATCTGGTAGTATGACTAACCTGACTAAAAGAAATCACCTCTGAGTATAAAGGAATTATTTATTTTTGACGCAGTCTTTAACTTCTCTCTTGGAACTTAGGGCTCTGGTGAAACAGACTTCCATGCTTTCCCAGCTCAACCGAGGCACCCCGTCATTTCACAGAGCCCGACATGTGTCATTAGAAAGTAAAAACTTCCACCATCCCAGTGTGAGCTAGATTCACGCTAGCAGTTTTGAAATTAATGAAAATCCTCCAGGCTACCTATTCCCCTGGGGGAGGAAATTTGGGAGGAAAGCAGAAGATGGCAATTGGCATTTATCTGTCTTAGCTTCCTATTTACTGCTTGATCTGTGTGATCTTCGGAATACCAATTGCAGGATTCATTTTAGTGATGTTTTTCATTGACCAGAACAGAAGAATGGCAACCTGATAAACAATAAAAATTAGGGCAAGTTCTTAGATGTTAATGCCATGATCAATATCGTAAGTATAGGAGATTCTTAACCTACAAACCAAATAAAAACAAGTTGCAGAACATTATACCAATGCACCAAAGATATCACAACTTTATTCAAAGATTTATTGGTTCATAAACTTATTATGATTTTTTATATAAGTTCTTGTGGCAAATTCAGTTAATGTCATCAGATCAACAACTTTAAAAATAGAAGCAGCACTTGGAGATCCAGACTTGATTATTCTCTTCCAAATGATGTTTTTCTGCAGTTCATTTACAAACACTATCAAGTTTTAGACTGTAGAAGTGCACAATAGTTTTATAATAATGTATCTTGGTTTCATATTTTGGTTAATACTAGTTTAAGGAGTTGTTATATAAAATTTTACAAAATTATTAAGCAGTGACCGTGAAGCAACTTGTTATCTGGAAAATACAGTCAAAATTGAAAGCTGGTGACTCAAATATTTAGTTTTATAAAGAATAAAATCTATACATAACACTATAATATCACATGTTTATCATGGAATAAGAGGAAAATAAACAGAATCATCAAAAGAGTCTAAATCCCCAATGATTTCCAAAGTTATTTTTTTGATGTATTTCTACCCAAGACATTTTTTTTACATGCACATGTTGAGTTTTTTCATGGTTTTGATCTTAAGATATATAACTTTCCCTTGCTATTTTGCACTCATTAATGTCAAACTTTTCAGAACTAACAGATGACATCCCATATGTTATTTTGAGTATAAGGCATAAACTATATAGAAACAGTTTAGGATATGTCACAAAGGAATTATTCACATTAAAAATAAGAACCTAAATTTAGGTTCAAAAACAAGGCTCTAAACTCTTGCAAAATTGCAGCATAAGAAATGATATCAACCTCTTCTTTCCCAAATGTTGCTGATATTACAAACAGCATAAATGGATGATTTCTCTCTTTCTTTGTGGGGTGGGTGTGGTCACTGAGAGCTGTTTTTTGCAGAACACATGCTAGTGCCTTCTGGAAGAGGAAAATATCCTGAACATGGGACTTTGTCCTGGAACTCCCACACCAACAAATCCTGAGCTGGGCTGAGGTGTGAAATGGCTTGGGTATCATCTGACTGTTCTCAGTTCTGCATCTTCACTCTCAATGCAGCTTTAACATTAGAGATTCACACAGAGCAATACAATGCCCTACATCTCTTAGATATGTCTTATCTGCCGTATTAATCAGAGAGAGACACGGCCGTTTGCAGGCCCAGAGATGTGCCTTTTTCAGTAGAGGTCTAAAGAGGGAAAATTTCATGGTGACCTTCTTTCTCTGGGCATGTGAACCATAATTGAGATAAGGGGGTCACAGTTGTGACCCCCTTCACTCTGGATCCATACTACTATTGGTATCAAATTACCTTCGTCAGCTCCTCTCCCCCAGCATCACCACAACTCCAGGCTTATTCCCCTTTTCTTTTCTTCCATTCCTTCCTTCCTTCACCACTACATGTCCCACTGAGCCAGCACTAAGCTTTGCCCTCATAGTTGTTCACCACTCTTCTCATATAGAGTTCTGGATGACAGAAAGGCTGAGCCCTGACTCTTTGTCAGCTGGTTTTTGGCTAAAAATAGGTATTGAAGAGAGATTAGAGGGTAGAAAGAAGGGAGAAGCCAGGATATTTTTCTCCTTTTTCTGAGTGGTGTTTCCAGCAATGGCTACATACGTATGGCTCAAACACCAATGGAACAGGTCTGCCATACTTTCACGTACTGCCTGGTGAGCCTTTGACAAAGCTCTTTGTCTCTGGTGTCATTGCCTCCTTGATTTGTCTATTTCTCCAGGCCACTTGTAGTTCTAATAACCGACTGTAGCTAATCTATGTTGCCTCACTGTCCTGTAATCATCTTCTCAGCTACTTCTATAGCTTTTGTTACTAATTTCCTGCATTAAATTTTTTTGATCTAAAATATTCAGAAAGGTATGTATTTCCTGGTTTCATACGGATTATTATAGTTTTTTTAATCAGCAGTGATCCCAGAAACATACCTCTCATGATGGGATTTTCACACTGAGCTTATCACCTATTAGAATATGAGCACAGTCATGATGCTCTTGCAGATGGCAAATAGGATAATGGTAATTTGTGGCACGCAGTGACATCATTTCTACTTAAATCGTCATCTGTAGATGCTGGAAATGAAGGGCTGGTCAATGTCAAGGCTTTAGAAAATCAAGTTGCTCTTATATGCAACTCTTATGGTAACAAGGATAATGCCAAACACAGAAGGGGGTGATGCCCACTTCTAAAGGCAGAAGAAGAGTTGACAAAAAAATACTACACTCATGTCAACAAACTCTCAGGTAAAAGCAGCCTTGGGGTGTTAAAGAACTTCTAGGATAACCTTAAAAAATGTATCATATTCCATAGCTGCAGGGAAAACATGGCTTAGAATTAGAACACAATTTAAGTGTGCAGGAACATAAATAAAGCACAAGCTGAATGCACAGCATCATCATTCCCTTAGTTAAGGTTGAGACATTACTGCTTAAGTTTAAGGCATTTGTGCAGAAGTAGTGGGACCCTGAGATTTGGGAAGGGGACATTTGTGTGCACTTGGACAATGCTGAGAACCTTGAACCACTACATTTCCCTCATCGTTCTTGCCAACAGAATCAGCTCCAATTTTACTGACAAAAAAGTGGCCTTCCCTTAAATAGATAATACTTAATTTTGTCACCTGACCCAGTTTGTGCACGCGTGGTCTTTTTAAGCCTACCCCGTAAGCTCTAACTGCCCCCAGGCCAATAACAGTAGTTATTTCCCAAGATGTTCCAGGAAGTGTATAGGTTTCCTCCAGGAGGATATGGCACACACAGCAAAGGAATCTTGAGATATTGTAAATTTTTATCTATACATACCTGGAGAAAATCATAGTAATGGATTCAAAGAGCCTCCCAAGGACTTTCCTGATGGCACAGTGGTTGAGAATCCTCCTGCCAACGCAGGGGACACGGTTTCGAGCCCTGGTCCGGGAAGATCCCACATGGTGCAGAGCAACGAAGCCCGTGCGCCACAACTAATGAGCCTGCACTCTAGAGCCTGCGAGCCACAACTACTGAGCCTGCGTGCCGCAACTACTGAAGCCCACACGCCTAGAGCACATGCTCGGCCACAAGAGAAGCCACTGTAATGAGAAGCCCGCGCACCGCAACGTAGAGTAGCCCCCGCTCGCCGCAACTAGAGAGAGCCTGCGCGCGGCAACAAAGACCCAACACAGCCAAAAATAAATAAAAAATAAAATAAATTTAAACAAAGAGTCTCTCAAAAGGGACAAAATTTAATTTTGGTTGAAGCTAAATACACTATAACGTTGCACTAAATTTCATTCTGAATTTAAGTGCTGGTTAGAGAACTTGGAATTTGATCTGTTTGTTCAGTTGGAGCTTGAAATCTGCACTCAGTAGCTTACATTAATGAGGTCAGAAATGCTGGACCTTCTTTGGCATAATACAGAGGAAGTCATTCAAGTCTTAGGGAGAGAATAATGCTGACATGGCTTTGAGAAGAGCAGCTCCCTCACTCTCCCTCAGCAATGCATCCTGAGAGTGCTTAGAAGACGTTCATTTACAAAAGAATTGATAAATGCACTTGTGAGGAGAATACCAGTATTTTTGAAAAACTCTGTGGTGACCGTCATCCCTAAACGAGGGATCAAAGTGGATTTGGGTTGTAGAATTGAGGTCCTTGATTTCAGTGGTCATAATGGGATCCTGGAGAGTGGAACACTGGGGTTTCAGTGCTGGAGACACGTAAGTTCAATGGCCATAACAGGCAGCAGGGCCACAGTGGTAATCAAAAGGTTTTGACCCACACATAATTTTATGGTGATAGTTAACTGAACTCGAAGTCCCTAAGAATAAAATGGATGTGCAGCCTATGGATGTATTACTAAATCTATACACTAGGTTAAGACCTAGGTTTGGCGAACAGAAATCCAATTTGCGTCATCACAAAAGTATGTTACAATCTCCCAGTTCCCAAACCAAAGCCAATTCACACAAGGACGACTGACCATCCCGGGTCATGGCTTTAGCACTGAATGTTGCATATCCTGGGAAAACCCCAAACTAGACCATTAGTCACTCCATCACATATCGAAAGCTCCTTGATTAGAAAACAGGCTGAGTCCCTTGAGGAGGGACCTTTCTTTTTTATTTTTTTATTTTTATTTTTTTATTAGTCTCTGCTTTACAACAAAGTGAATCAGTCATACATATACATCTGTTCCCACATCCCCTCCCTCCTGCATCTCCCTCCCTCCCACCCTCCCCATCCCACCCCTCCAGGCGGCCACAAAGCACCGAGCCGATCCCCCCGCGCCATGCGGCCACACCCCACCATCCATCCACCCCACGCCCGGCAGTGTATACACGCCCATGCCTCTCCCCCGCCCCGTCACAGCCCACCCCCCCATATCCCCAAGCCCACCCCCAGTAGGTCTGTGTCTCTATTCCTGTTTTACCCCTAAGTTCTTCATGACATTTTTTTTTCTTAAATTCCATATATATGTGTTAGCATACGGTATTTGTCTTTCTCTTTCTGACTTACTTCACTCTGTATGACAGACTCTAGGTCTATCCACCTCATTACAAATAGCTCAGTTTCATTTCTTTTTATGGCTGAGTAATATTCCATTGTATATATGTGCCACATCTTCTTTATCCATTCATCCGATGATGGACACTTAGGTTGTTTCCATCTCTGGGCTATTGTGAATAGAGCTGCAATGAACATTTTGGTACATGTCTCTTTTTGAATTATGGTTTTCTCAGGGTATATGCCTAGTAGTGGGATTGCTGGGTCATGTGGTAGTTCTATTTTTAGTTTTTAAAGGAACCTCCGTAATGTTCTCCATAGCGGCTGTACCAATTCGCATTCCCACCAGCAGTGCAAGAGGGTTCCCTTTTCTCCACACCCTCTCCAGCATTTATTGTTTCTAGATTTCTTGATGATGGCCATTCTGACTGGTGTGAGATGATATCTCATTGTAGTTTTGATTTGCATTTCTCTAATGATTAATGATGTTGAGCATTCTTTCATGTGTTTGTTGGCAGTCTGTATATCTTCTTTGGAGAAATGTCTATTTAAGTCTTCTGCCCATTTTTGGATTGGGTTGTTTGTTTTTTTGTTATTGAGCTGCATGAGCTGCTTATAAATTTTGGAGATTAATCCTTTGTCAGTTGCTTCATTTGCAAATATTTTCTCCCATTCTGAGGGTTGTCTTTTGGTCTTGTTTATGGTTTCCTTTGCTGTGCAAAAGTTTTGAAGTTTCATTAGGTCCCATTTGTTTATCTTTGTTTTTATTTCCATTTCTCTAGGAGGTGGGTCCAAAAGGATCTTGCTGTGATGTATGTCATAGAGTGTTCTGCCTATGTTTTCCTCTAAGAGTTTGATAGTGTCTGGCCTTACATTTAGGTCTTTAATACATTTTGAGCTTATTTTTGTGTATGGTGTTAGGGAGTGATCTAATCTCATACTTTTACATGTCCCTGTCCAGTTTTCCCAGCACCACTTATTGAAGAGGCTGTCCTTTCTCCACTGTACATTCCTGCCGAGGAGGGACCTTTCTTGAGAATATACTTAAATCTTTCTCCAGGCTTTCTCCAAAAAGACCAGAGGCAATCTAATATGACAAGCAGACACCGAGACAGAAGACATACTCAGAATTTAAAGATTTTATATTGGCTCTGAGTTGATGCAGTTCCTAACATGCCACTTTGATTCAAGTGTCAGAAAAAGAGAAAAGAATTATGAAACTCAGGTAATCCATGCAGATTTGATCCGAATCCATCTCCAGCTGGGACCAGCTGCAATGTACATAATCAGAAATTGGCAGAAATTCCACTCACAGTGGCTCTCTTACCCAAGGTGTGAGGGTCAGCAAAGTAGGAAAGGCCAAGCGAAAACCCATGAAACTGAATTTCTTTATCACTGCAGTAAGAAATAAAGAATGTCACACACCTCAGAGAATCGTGGTTTGTTAATGCTGCCATCAAAGACTTGAAGACAGATACTATTCCTATCACAACTACTTTAATTTTCCCATTTGGCTGTCAGAAAAATCAGATGCATCTTGAAAATCTGTGTGGATTTTTGTAAATATAATTAGAGTCACTCCAATTGCAGCTGCTGTAAGAGACATGGTATCTTTGTTACAAAAATTAACATGTTTTGCTTTAATACACCCCTATTGACCTGCAAAATGCATTTTTTCCCCATACCAATCATCAAGGATGATCAGAGCAGTTTGCTTTCAGCTTGGAGAGATAATATTATGATTTCACCATCCTCCCTCAGGAATATGTCAACTTCCCTGTTACTGTTAAAGTCCCCCAAACTTTGGTCCTGTAGAGATCCCACAGAGCATAATTCGCTCCTCCTTATGGATTGTCCTTGGTGAGCAGAAAGGGCAAACACCCCAGATGTACTGGTTAAACATATGTTCGCCCAGAGGGAGAATAAAACTACAAAATTCAAGGCCCTGCCATTTTAAGAAAGGATTTAGGGAGCAGATGGTCTTTGGCGTGTCAGTGTATCACCCCTAAAATGAGACGAGGTATCTCATCCTACACTAATGCTGACCAAATATGGGGCTGTGGGGCTCCCCAGATTGTAGAGGCAACACCTATAAATTTGCGTGCATTCCCGGGAACCTTTTACCCAATAGTCCATAAAGCTCCTAGTTTTCAGTGGGACCTAGAGAAAGAGAAGGCTCTGCCTTAGGTCTAGGCAACGTGAAAAGCCCCATGTCAATTAGGCCTTAAGACACAGTAGATTTGATGAAACTCAAATGATAAAGGAAGTAAATGAAAACATATTTATCAAGCTTCTGAAAAGACACACTAGGAGAATTGTAAGTTGTGTCTTGGTTTTTTAATCAATTAGTTCAAAATTTTTTTCTAATTTTCATAGTTAATTTTTGTTAACTTGTGGATTATTTGGAAGTACAGTTGACCCTTGAACAATGTGGATTTGAACTGCGTGGGTCCACTTATATGTGGATTTTTTTCAGTAGTAAATACCACAGTACTGCATGATCCATGGTTGGTTGAATCCATGAATGTGGAGGAACCACGAATATGAAGAGTCGCCTTATAGTCAAGGATTAACCCCCGCGTTGTTCAAAGGTCAACTGTATATTGCTTAATTCAGAAACACTTGAAGATTTTCCAGTTGTATATTTCTTATTGATTTTTTTGTTTAATTCTACTGGGATCAAAATATATTTTATGATTTTAATTCTGTGTGATTTCTTTGTTTTACTTAAAAATACTTTATTGAGATATAATTCACATACCATTCAATTCACAAAGGGATAGGGAGGATGGGAGGGAGACACAAGAGGAAGGAGATATGGGGATATATGTATATGTATAGCTGATTCACTTTGTTATACAGCAGAAACTAACACACCATTGTAAAGCAATTATACTCCAATAAAGATGTTAAAATAAATAAAGCATACAAGTCATTTAAAGCATATGTATGTTTACAGGGTTGTAAAACCATCATCACAGTCTAATTTTAGAACATTTATGTGTGTGTGTGTCCCCTGATAAAAACAAGAAACATTGTACCAATTGGCAGTCACTCCTCATTACTTCCTCCTCCTTCCTTCCTCCTCCAACCCTAACTACTTATCCACTTTCTGTCTCTATAAATTTGCCTATTCTGGACATTTCATATAAATGGAATCATACGATATGTGGTCTTTTGTGACTGGTTTCTTTCACTTAACATGATGTTTCCAAGGATCATCCATGTTGTAGCATGTCACTACTTCATTCTTTTTTTATGACTGAATAATATTGTATTGTATGCGTATTCCACATTTTATTTATCCACTCATCAGTTGATGGACATTTGGGTTGTTTCTACTTTTTAGCTACTGAATGAATAATGCTACTGTGAACATTTGTGTATAAGTTTTATTGTGGACTTATGTTTTCAATTCTCTTAGGTCATCTAAGAATCTTACGGTTTTATGGTCTATCATCCATTTTGAGTTAATTTTTGTGTGTGATTTGAGATATGGTTCCAAATGCATTCTTTTGCATGTGGATATCCAGTTGTCCCAGCACCATTTGTTGAAAAGGCTCTTCTCTCATTGTAATTCTTTGCAATTTCTTGTTGTGTGTTTATGGCCCAGCATATTATCCAAATTTGTAAAGAGTCTATGTATATTTGAAGAAAATGTGCATTTTGTGATTATTGGGTACAGCCTTCTATACAGGTTATTTGAGATAAGTTTGTAAGTCTTGTTTCAAATGTTTCAAACCTTCCTGCCAGTTTGACTTTTTAATCATTGTAATATGTCTGTCATTATTTCTAGAAATAATTGTTGCCTTGAATTTAATTAGTCCAACATCAGTGTAGAACGCCAGGTTTTCTTTGGTTACTATGCTATATATGCTATATATTTTTACACCCTTTTACTGACAATATTCTGTATCTTTACATTCAAGTATTTATATCTGCTTTAAAAAAAAGCCTATATATGGTTGTTTTTTCCCAATCCAACAAGCACTATTTTTTAATGGGTGTATTTAGTCTATTTATATTTAATATAATTATTGATCTATTTGGGTTTAAATATATTATCTTACTCTTTGTTTTTTATTTATCCACCTATTCCATGTTCTGTCTTATATGCTTTTTGTCTTTTTTTGAATTAAAAAAATATTCCATTTTTATCCTCTATTAGCTTGTTAGTGAACACTCTTATTATTCTTTTAGTGGTGACCTTAGGGATTGTAATATAAATCCTTTACTTACTTAGTGTCATAATAACCCATAGTTTCATCACTATCTAGACAATATAAAGTCTTAGAATACTCTAAATCCACCTACCCCTCTGGTTTGTTTTGCTATGGTTGTCATACATTTTAATTCTTTATACATTATATATATATATATTTTAACTTCAAAGAAATTATATTAAACAACAATATCATTTAGATTTTGTCAGATATTTAACTGTTCTTTGGCTTTTCATTCCTTACTCTGCCTCTATGTTTCAATCTGGGACTCTAAGTACACTTATATTCAAACTTTTCAACTTGTCTTACAGGTCTCTTATACTATTAGCTTACAATCTTTATCTTTTTTTTCCTCCATGTATAAGACTTAATATTTTTTCCTTACCTTCCAGTTCACTAAAACTTTCTTCTGTTAAATCTAAAATGCTGTTGAACTTATTTACTTTAACCTTAATTACATTGTAACTTTTTTCATTTCCCATTTTCCCAATTATTTTTTCCATTAGATATTCTTTTATTATTTATTAGATATCTAATCTTTATAGTCTATTTATACATTTAATTAAAACTTATATCTATTAACTCCAATATCTGGATCTCCTAAGGGTATGTTTCTATTTCCCTTTCTCTCTCTCTCTCTCATCATTTAATTTTCTCTCATGGCATATTGGTAATTTTGATTGGCTGCTAGACATTGTGGATGAAATATTTTAGAGACAATTTATAGCTCTGCACTTCACTACTTTTCTCCAGAGGCCTTTTTTTTCTGTTTCTGGCAGGCAGTTAAGGGGTGTCAGATAACCTAATCCACACAGAGATTCCTCTATTATGGTTATTTTTGAGGACTGACTATTGTTTTTTCCTGCTATTTCCTTTAGAAAAACCAATTGAAACTTTAGGTATTATGTAGCATTTTTACTACTCGGTGGAGTTATTGACCCTCCAGCCTCATGAGATGGCTGGAAGCTCTTCTCACATATTCAGCCCCTCAGTTCTCTTGAGAATTACCAAATGCCTTGAGAGGGAAAGTAGTGCTGACTTCAGGTTCTCATTTTTCCATCTCCCTTTTATCTGATGCCTAGACCCCTTTAGTTTGTGCTGCCCTGTTTGAAGGCAAAAATATTTGCCTTAAAGCAAATATTTTTAATATTTGGTTTAGTTTTTAGAGTTGTCCATGATTGAATATTTAGAACTCTAAAAGTATTTTGTCATTACCAGGGTAAAAAACTCATAATTGTTGAGACTTTGAGACTCTTCTTGTTATAAAGAGAATGAAAGTGTCTTCATTTTAAAGACAGAAATTTGCCTCTGATTAAGTGGGAGCATAAAGCTTTGTATGATAAATTGAAGTTCAGAGATGAATGAGAATGTTGCTGACTAGCAACATAGGTGGATAACACCTATTTGGTTCTGTTTACTCTCTATCTTTTCTTCTCCTTTTCTCTGCTCTTCTTCTTTATAAAAGGAAAGACAAATCTTTCAGTCTGCTTTTCTTAGGCTCTTGTGTCACTTACTTTCACTTGTTTTGGCTGAAAAGAAGCATAGAAAGAGGATGGGGAGCAGGAGGAAAGGAGAACTGGAGCATCTCTCTCCCCCCTTTCAAGTGGCATTTCTATCAGGGTCATGTCTTTTCTGTGGCTTCAGCGGTGCTCCAGGACCTGTGA
The DNA here is from genome assembly GCF_964165515.1 of Mesoplodon bidens. Taxonomy (NCBI): domain Eukaryota; kingdom Metazoa; phylum Chordata; class Mammalia; order Artiodactyla; family Ziphiidae; genus Mesoplodon; species Mesoplodon bidens. The sequence continues at coordinate 78,652,070 of NC_138169.1, read as the reverse complement.
CACCTGCTCACTCCTTTCAATGCTGGATGATAGTGCTTTCTGCTACTGTTTTTTTCTGGGTTGTCTTCCTAAACACTGGATATTTTCTCATCTCTTTCATATATGTAACCAGTTTAGTGTGTTAAATTCTCTTTGTATCACCTAATAAAATAAAAAGGGCAAAAAATAGAGAAATATGAAGGAATTCTTCAGTGCAAAGCAAGGTGAGTGTCCAATTCCTTCAAATTTTGAGACAATGACTTTTCTGTAATAGACTTACTGCAAGAAGGGAAACACAATTTTTGAAAAATGACTTTGTGTTTTCAAGAACTTTTAAGAGGATGCTTGCTGCTCCTATGAAACCAAAGCAACATGTCATGAAGAGGGACAATCTGATTTTGAAAGTATTCAATGGGGAGGAAAAATAAGATTTCTGAATTAAAATCTTGATGGATGTAGCAACTAACAGATTAAATTTTGAAGGAATTTAAATTAATGATGTAGAGTATAAATGAAATCTCCACTTAGGAGAAAAACTTGCTAAAATGACTCCCAGATTGGATTAAACATAAACATTAAGTGACTTCATGTTTATGAGACATTTTTTAAAATTGATCCATCAAGTATAAATATAAAATGAAGATAAAAATTAAATTAGATAAGCACAAATGAAAGAAAATAGTGAAGGCAGTATTGATAGCAAGGCATAATCAAATAAAAATATTACATAGGAAAATAATTTCATATAGATAATATAAACACCAAGCAAATTTCATGGCTTCAAAATATATTAAGTAAATATGATAATATCAGAAACATATAACTGAGAGAGTGAGCACAAGAGAGGGAATGGGTCATGTAGTGGTCATATGCCGTTTGGTTTACCCAAAACTTTGAACACATTTTCTACATTTTGATAATTTATGACACCATGAAACTTACCTTTTCAAGGTTAAATACACAGAAATTATATATCTGAGCTTCGTAGGATGTTAGATTAAAAATATATGGCTGGTTCTGCCAGTTAGGCATGAGATTCTGATTCAGAATTGAGCCATATGAAGGAATAGATTCATTTTGTTGATTCGAGTTATGGCTGAAATAACATGGCTCCAAGGTCAGCATCTACTTTGTCATGACTGTTCTGCATGTGGTTCATGAAGTTAATCCTGAAAGTTCAGCCTAAAGCCTTTGCCCCAGGATTTTCAATGATTTCATGGGTCATGCAATATCTACTCTTACTACAGTAAGAGTAAGATCTTCCCCCAAAATGCTGACAAATATGAAAATTTAGACCAAAGGTATTTACAGACAACCCTCAAAGAAATGGAAACCAACTGGGAGTTTGATTATCAAACTTGTTTATGTTTATATGAAGTAAGAACTTGTTCGGTATTAGAGAAAGGAGCACTGATAATCCTGTAGCTGTTAATAACAGTGTTAATGTAGTCATTGAACTATCACCTGTCACCTGGTATGCAGTGTCTATTAACCGCAAGACTTTGGCAGATCAATGTGTGCTACTATTCCCTACAATGTAGGGCAAAATGAATACGGTCGTTTGGGGAAAAGTCTTCTTCTAACTCTGCTGGAGAGCTTAAATAACAAAATATGGCAAGTAGAAGTATAATGCAAGGCATTGTTTAGAACAGAGAACAACTAAGACTACCTCAAAATAGTTTTCTATCTCTTGAAGCCAAAGTGTTGATGTAGCAGAGGGTCTGATAAAAAGATGGATACTTCAGATGGTTGAATTATAACACAGTAAATTCACGATGTTTCTAGATTTCATATGAAAATGAGGACAGGAAATGGATGAGTGTGGGATTGTCAAAGCTGTAATTAGATATTTAGGAGGACCAGATTTTTCTAAGAACCATAAACCTGCATATTCCACTGAGCTTCCCTTACAATCCAATCCAATGAGTCAGGCTATTTTGCTTGAGGAATCTGTAATGACTTTGTCTGAGGTAGTTTTTTGTTTGTTTGTTTGTTTGTTCATTTTTAAGAAATGCCAAATCTGATCATGTTTAACAAATATCAGTATTTTTATTTTGTCCCCAGGTCAAGTCTTGGTTAAACCCAAGAGGAGAAGGCTTAGATACAAAGTGAATTTGTATATTTATATCAGCATAAATGTGAGGAATATTGTGAAATCTATTTGAAAAATGTTATACAAAGAAGGTGGGAAGATAAATTTAGTTTGGGATGATTTTAACATTATGAAGATTTTATTACTATGAAAGAATTTATTGGAAGTTTTGGATTCTATAGGATACATAGAATTACTAGGAGAAATTCTACTTTCTTGCCTGGTTAACCTACTGAATCTTGGACTTGTGGTGTTCTATGCTAAATAAGTTGAAATACCACAGGTTTTTTTGTACTATATAGAACAAGGGACTATTTTTATGAAAAGATAGATAGTAAATATTTTAAACTTTGTAGACTGTATCAAGTCTCTGACACATACTCTTCTTATTTTTCCTTTTTTAAAAAAATTCTCTAAAATATAAAATTCATTCCTAGTTCAGAGTTCATACAAAAATATGAGTTGGGCTGTAGTTTTTCACCTTTGATATAGAAGAAGAAATAGAACAGGGATATAAGAATACTGTAGTGTTTTATTAATCATAAGAGGTTACTTACTCACTGAATGATTGTACCCCTTAAGTTAGAACAGAAGATAATTTATTCATCATTGCTTTGAGAAGTACATTGGTTAATGATCACTAGCATTCTTAAAATTACTAGAGCCTCTGTCTTCTGTAGTCAGGTATGGCAGCCAGACTCCAGAATGACCCTCCGTGATTCTCATTTCCTAATATTCCTGACACCCTGCAGTTTTGTCACACACTGAATTGGGCTGACCTTTTAATTCAATTGGATGTTGCAGAAATGATAGGGTTTGATTTATAAGGATAGATTATAAAAGACACTGCAACTTTCCCCTGTGATCCTGGCAAATTAGCTGGTAGAGGCCATGAAGACGTTCAATCAGCTTATGGAGATATCAACTTGGTGATGAACTTAAACCTCCTGCCAATAATCATCACTAACTCGATAGGGATGTAAGTTAGCCAACTTGGAAGTAGATCCTCCAGCCCTATTCAAATCTTCAGAAGACAACAACCTCAGTTGAAAACCTGAGCGTAATATCCTGGGGTTCCCCAAACTAGAACCACCCAACTAAGCTGCTCCTGAATTCTTGATCCACAAAAACTGTGTGAAATAATACATGTTTTTTTAAACCACTAAGTTTTAGGATAAGTTGTTATGCAGCAATAGCTAACTAACATGTCAGGGGAGGAGTTTAGTAATATGTCCATAGATTTCACTGAATATAATGTGACCCTAGAATGACAAAGGCCAAGTAGCAGAACTTAATTGACAGAGGCCGGTGATTATAAAGGTATTAAGCAACAAAGACTGAGGGTTAATCAAAATAGATTGGCCCATAAGGATATTAAAGTAGTTAATTGATCATAAACAGACTAGAAGTGAAATATATGGGCAATGGACAAAAGTCCTACAATTCCCACCACAAAAACAGAAGACTTATTCAAGACATTCTGAGTGGATTAAAATAAAAGTATCTTGAATCTGAAACCCCTTTTTGTATTCCAAATACAAAAACCCATTTTTGTATTTGGAATTTACTCTATGAATCGTTGTGATAGATAGAGCCTATGGGAGACAAATAGCAGCTGTGACACAGGTGTGCATACGAGGCATGCCTAACTTCATACACCTGTGCCAGTGGCAACAGCAATACCCCATGGGCATCCAGATATTAATGACAGTGGCTATATGTTCTTACCAAACTGTTTTTGTGCTGATGTTTTGCCTTGAGTCATGACTAATTCCTAGCAGATCCTGCTCCTGTTATCTCAGCCCAGTTCACCAACATCCCAGAAAATCCTGTGAATCACCCATATCATTTCAATGAATCCTTTTTATTCTTAAATCAGTCAGGGTTGGTATCGCTCTCTCTCTCTCTCTCTCTTTTTTACAACTAATGCAATCTCCTCATCACAATAGCAACTCTGTATAAACTTGAAGAATATTCTTAAACACAAATATGGGACCAGTGTAGTAAACCAAAAAAACTACTATATGATTTAAAGGTAGAATTGAATACATTGAGGGATATACACTGTTCTTGGATAAAAATATGGGTCACCATAATGGTTTTAATTCTTGGTAAATTATATTTTAGGTTTAGTAAATTTTCCATTAAAATGAGAATGAGTAGAAGTACCCTGGTAGATTTTATAAAATATGATTAATCTAACGATAACATGAACCATAAGTAACAGCTCTGGAAAAGAATGGATAAGCCAGAAATATATATAAATTCCATGAAAATTCAGCTGTTGGGAAAAATTTCTTTTCAACTCACATCGTTGACCTAAATAATATATGAATGAATAAAGTTTAAGTGTAAAAATAAAGCCATTCAAGACTGGAAGAAATCATAGGTCAATACTTTTCTTATTTCTGAGTGGAGCTTGGAACTCAGAAAATATTTTTAAAAGCAGTAAACTCAAAGCATATAAGTAAAGATATTTCGCAAAGTGGGAAATGCAAATAGCTTACCAGCATTTCAAAATGCTCTACTTTGCAAGCAATAAAAAATGTTCACTTAATCAGTAATAAAGGATCAGTTTTCAAAACATAAATAAACAAAGATGGAAAAAGAAACTAAAAAAGAAAAAGAAAAAATTTTGCTCCGAGTAGCTGAGTGTCAACCCGAAGTTATTCTTATAAATGGAAAGAAATAGGTATAATATACAGTGTTTAGAAAAATACTTTTTCAATATGTCTGTAGAATTTTAAACATTTTAGGTTACATTGATCCAGTAATTCCATGGCAAAGGTCAATTTTAGATAAACTTTCAGGTAAGAATTCATATACAGTATAACAATGATCATTCAGTATTATTTATAAAATAAAAACATTCTCAAGTGCACTAAATAAATTATAGTGTATTATTTAGAATTATACAACACTAAATGATAATTTAGTAATTTTCAATAGTGTATGAAAATGAAAACATAATATGAAAATGTGTATACATTTGATATAAATTATTTAATGTGTCTATAATTCAAAGAAAAAGATCAACATAACAGTAGCAAAGAGAATGGATAAAATATTTGAAAGAAAATATTTCCAGCATTTTGGGGTGGTAGGTTTATATGAGAATTTTATTCTAAGTTTCTACAGTTCATTTTATCTTCATTATTTTATAATATATTTATATAAATACATGTGCATATACATCTGTGTATATATTTACATATATTGTGTATGTATATATACTTTATGTTTTAATGTATTTTTCTATAGACTGCTAACTGGATTATTTAAACAAAAAAAAGTGGATAAAAATAAAATCTTTTTTGTCTAAATGTAAATACAGTCACAGTTTAAATGTGAACACCTTCATATTTGAAAATGTGAAAGCTCTGTTTAGCCCTAATTCCTGTAAACTCAACCCAATTTGTCATATTTGAATGTATTTAGTTATGTTTTCTTTAAATATAATCTTCACTACATTAAAGACAGTCAACAGGGACCAGGTCTGGATGTCCAAGTGTACATAATACTACTCTTTTCAGCCAGAGCTGGGCATGGACATTTTCTTTTTTTAGGCTCACTAAAGGACAGGAGTAAGGACTTTTTAAAAATGTATGGCAGAGGAATAATGCACACAGCTGAAACAACCTGGGAGATAAATAGCAAGTCAAACACAATAGCCATTAAAAATTGGTGACTACAGCTTGCTTAAGTGTCCATCTCTTTAGAAAGTACCCTAGAGCATCTGATAATCACAAACAACTACAACTTGAGACTGATGCCAGATTTGGAGAGGAGTACTGTATTCTTACTGAAAATACCATGTTAGGACCTTACTCTATCAGTAATACTTAGGTATACATGTCATCTGCTGACCTTACAAAACCACTTTTGGTCAATTTGGCATATTTCTTGGAGGTCTCTAAATCAGTAACAGGTCCTATGTGACAAAATCTTTTGCTCAATGGAAGTGATTTCAAACACAAGCTGCCAGAGCTACAGGCAACTTTTAATTATCCATCAAGGGAGAAAAAAAGGAGCATATCATAGCAAAATGTTAATCCTTCCTTAAGTTTGTAAAAAGCATGCAGGGAATAAAATTGTGCAAGGATAAAACAGAGAATATGGGAAAAAACTGTTGGATAATTTTGAATGAAGAGTTTTGGTTTACAATCACCTACGTGAAATTTCTTTTCCTGATGCACTGAAAGGGTATACAATTCCTTCTGGAAGCAAGTGTGGCTATAATGTAGTACTGAAGATTGAAATGTAAGGAAGATTAAGATATATTGCTTGAAGTTACTGAGTCTGATTTTCCCTGTGCATTAGTGTGCATGCATGTGCGTATGTGTAAACTGACTAATTTTATAGGAAATGTTATTGACCTATTTAAAAGACTTATAGGTCTGGTGAGATATACTTCCTTGATGTACTAATGATTTCCAAAATGCATCCAAATATTCAGAGGATGAGAGAAAATAATTTTAGCTGGGCAGGCATTCATTGAGGGTCCACTCTTTGCAAGGCCCTTGCCACTCAGTGGGATTATCTAGCAATTAGGTTCAAGAGACTGCTATTGGGAGCCCACAGCCTTGCCAGGGAGATAAAAGATAAGCAAATATTTTCAATAAAATGTGAAACATGTAATAATAGATCTATGTACCAAGTGTTTTTGAGAATGGAAATGGAAGACCAAATAAAGCATTTGAAAAATAAAGAGGGATGGACAGAGAGTTAAAATGCTGATAGGGAAATTGCCTTTGTGAAAAATGAGAGGTTGTTCTTCAGGGATCTTATATAATTACAGTTTTTCTTTGTCTAGAATGTGATGGGGATCAGGATGTAAAGGGGAGTTAAAACTATAAGGGAAGGTAAGGTACAGATCAAAGCGTATTTATTCTATGAAAGATGTTGACATTTTAAATAAAGTCTCTGAAAACAGAACTGCATAATCAGATTTGTCTTTGAGACAAAATATTTGTGTTTAGTTGTGAAGAATGAATTGAAGTAGTCCAGGATGAAGGCAAGGTGACAATTAGGAGTTATTACAACACTCTAGGTGAAAAATATAAGAATCAGAACAAAGGAGGAAAGGAGAAGAGGAAGAGAGATAAAAAGAAGTAAAATAAATAGCAAATGAGATTTTATCAGGTAGGTGATAATGTTGAAAATTTTCTGCCATCAATGACAGGCTCGGTGATGGTATACAATTGTGACATGGTAATAGAGGAAAGTAGCTTGTTTTGGAGAGAGGATAGGCACTTTAATTTTGAACATGTTGAATTTGTGGGAACTGGGGGACATCCAGGTGGAAATGGCCACTGGTAAGTCAAATATAAAGCTTAGAACTTAGGAAAGAGGTTTGGGATAGAGAACAGATGTAGACACTAGTTTATATCTTAATATCTTTATTTAAAATTTTTCAAGTATTTAGAAATGAATTAAATATGACAGAAAATATGACCCAGTACAAATTTATTAGAAAAAAAGCAATATAAGAGAACGCATGATTAAATTTTAAATAAAGCATTTTTAACCATTGGTGAGCTATAAATTTTTAGTTTTAAATAAGGAATTTGAGTGCCTAAAAGAACAAGGTGTTAACCAAACCCTTACTGTTTACTGTTTTTCTTTTTTTTTAAATTTTTTATAGATTTTTTTTATGTGGACCTTTTTTTAAAATTAATTAATTTATTTATATTTATTTTTGGCTGTGTTGGGTCTTCGTTTCTGTGCAAGGGCTTTCTCCAGTTGCGGCGAGCAGGGGCCACTCTTCATTGCGGTACGCGGACCTCTCACTGTCGCGGCCTCTCCTGTTGCAGAGCACAGGCTCCAGACGCGCAGGCTCAGTAGTTGTGGCTCACGGGCTTATTGCTCCGTGGCATGTGGGATCTTCCCAGACCAGGCCTTGAAACCGTGTCCCCTGCATTGGCAGGCAGATTCCTAACCACTGCACCACCAGGGAAGCCCTTTACTGTTTTTCTATTGTAAAAGGGAGCCAAATAATCAGACTTTTTCTTTCCATTCCAACCTGAGACCTGTCTGTATAGGATACAATCCAACATTAGGAGTTGTTAGCTGTCAACTAACTGACTTGTCAAATTTTGTCAAATATTGACTTGATAGTTGCTGAATCCTAGAAATTTGTCATTGGATAATGCACTTTAATCTTCCCTATCTTCTCTGAAAAAATAAAGATATTCTTTTTAGATCTACCATTTAATCAGTTCATTTTTTTCCTGCCAATTAGATAACATAAAAGTAAGACTGTTGTTTCTGCTAATTAAAATGTATCCACAGAAGCACTATTAAAGTTGTCTGATTTTTGGAAAACAGAATGGGAGATAAAATATGCTTACCTCTATTATAGTTAATTGTAAATATGAACTGCCAAAGTGAGCACTACTGACCTCCTGGTATAGACTAACCAAATTGCAGAATGTAAGCAAGGTGGAAATACCAGTCTCAGGCATGTATCTTCTGATAGCCCTACATGCACTTAATGGATTTTCTTTGTTTCTCTTTCTAGATAATTGCATTAGGATAATCTCTGTAAAAGAACTTGGCCTCTACATTTTCAAGCGGTAGAGCAATGAGTGAATATATCTGAAAGGGGAGAAGGTGAAAAAATATTTTCTCTATTGTTTTAAAATGAAGTATAGGTAATATAGGGTGTCTAGATGTTTTAATTAAGATACCAAAGAGCTTAAATAGGGCTTATTTGAAATATCAAAAGGATCAAGATCAGTCTGTATACATACATATAAAGGTTATATATTCTAAGACTGAAAAATCTATTCCCTCGCCAATCCATCCTTCTTTTCAGAAGCATCTAGTAAATCATAGCAGTACCAAAAACAGACACAGAAGTTAAAAACAGGCAAAGTAGATGAATTCACCCAATAATACCAGTAAGAATGACATCACAAGAATGTCATGATCCTAGAACAAAGTAATAGCTGATGGCTTCTGAATGACTTAGAAAAGAAATTCATGCTCACTAGAAGCCAAAATATGTTTATGAGCAGGCCTTATGATAGGCAGATGATGAAATTAACATAGATGTAGAATTCAGACTTCAGTAAGATATTTGATAGCTTTCATCATGTCCGTTTGAGCAAAACAAAGATATATTAAATAAATATTGAAACAAATAGATGGATTAGTGATTGAGAACATTTTTTGATGTATTCAGTATTTGAAGTGAGCAAAAGCAAAAAGTTATGTGAACTAGGAGTTGTCGTTTTTAGAAATATGTGTTTCTATGTGTTAGGATTATCTGCCTCTGATATATTTAACCAATATATCAGTGATGTAGAGGCCTTAAATGAAAAATTGAAAGTATGCATATGCAAATGGAAGACTTTAATACAATTTTTTTCCTCAATTGCATACAACAGTCCCCAATTTTAGGATGAACTCAGCAACTTCCGAATATTTCTAATATGGAGCCTCACTCTTTTCATACAAGCATAAATATTAGCTTTTTAAAAGTAGATATATGAAAGGATAATGTGTCAAATAGTTGCAAAGTTTATTTACTACTTGGTCAAATACAGGGACCTCTTCAATCTTTCAAATAGCATCTGGTCAAGCCTTGAGGATTATTTTGAAACAATTGCTATTTTCTTTTATTTCCCTAGAGAATCTTTCTGACCAGATGCATTATGTTGAAATTTGCAATTTCTATATAGAATAAATGCCGGAATCAATGCACTATCTTCCCGCTTGAAATTACTCAAAAGAGAGTGCTCAGGTGACAAAATATATTTGGTAAGTACATAATGAATTTTGATAGCAAGAGCATTCAAAAGAGAAAATATTTGATGCTGCAAAGTCAAATATTTGCTTGCCTATGGAGAATAAAATGGGAAATTACAAAATTAAGGATAAGTATTGATTTATAAACAGAGCACTGCATTGACTGTCAAAAGCATTTTATCTAGTGAAATGATCCATTAACTAGATATAACTCTAAGAATTTAAGTCTATTTTTTTGTCTTCTGTTCATCTAAGGAACAACTCCTTATTGGAAAACGGTAGTTTATCATGTGTGTTTTTTTTAAAGGTGATTTCTATTTTTCACCATGTTCTTTATCATTTGGTCTTTGAAAGTGAAGGATTCGTATTACTGTTGTCCTAAAACGCACAACCATATTTTTAATAACTGCTCATATGATTGGGATCTAAAATAAAATAGGAAACTGACCTTTCATATTTATATAATTTATGTGGATATTGCTTATCATTTTTTGATCTTGGAGCAATCTATTTCTGAATCTATTTCTGACTAACTCTGTGTATCCATTTTATTTATTATTTATTTTTAACATCTTTATTGGAGTATAATTACTTTACAATGTTGTGTTAGTTTCTGCTGTATAACAAAGTGAATCAGCTATACATATACATATATCCCCATATCCCCTCCCTCTTGTACCTCCCTCCCACCCTCCCTATCCCACCCCTCTAGGTGGTCACAAAGCACCGAGCTGATTTCCCTGTGCTATGCGGCTGCTTCCCACTAGCTATCTATTTTACATTTGGTAGTGTATATATGTCCATACCACTCTCTCACTTCATCGCAGCTTATCCTTCCCCCTCCCCATGTCCGACAAGTCCATTCTCTCTGTCTGTGTCTTTATTCCTGTCCTGCCCCTAGGTTCATCAGAACCATCTTTTTTTTTAGATTCCAAATATACGTGTTAGCATACGGTATTTGTTTTTCTCTTTCTGACTTACTTCACTCTGTATGACAGACTCTAGGTCCATCCACCTCACTACAAATAACTCAATTTCATTTCTTTTTATGGCTGAGTAATATTCCATTGTATATATGTGCCACATCTTCTTTATCCATTCATCTGTCGGTGGACACTTAGGTTTAAAGTTACTGAATTGAGACTGTGTTCTGTGATGTAAAATGGCTGTAGAATATTTTATTACAAGAGTTTGCCAAGGGGACTCGTGGAACATGCCTAAATTTTCATTCAAATACAGGGGAAAATCTAACTGCACTGAATAAATGAGTAGGATTAGAGGGAGACAGGAATAGGGCTGCTTCAGAATCTCTTCCACAAGTCTGCTCTTTTTTCTGTAATTTTTTGCAATTTTCTGTAATTTTGCTAAACACTAGGAGGAGATACAGTGTTGTAACAGATGCTGCTTCTGCTCTATAAATATAAACTAACATATTTAAAGATGTTTAGACCATTGTGCATAAGAAATTATAGGTAATACTTGCTGTAATGATAGTATCTGGAAGGTATACGAAAAATACATCCATCCTAAGCGGTATTAACTCTAAGGGACCTCCCAATACAATGGTCATGTTTGAACAGGGTTTTGCACGGTTGATAAAAGAGCTCTGAATCCTCAAGATAGGGCAAGCAATCCAAGCATCATGTGCAAAGTCATAAAACACAAAAGAGGAAGACACATTTGCAGAAATGTTACTAGATTCTGTCTTGTTTGTGTACTTCTCTCTCTTAATAGAATAAATAACACTCCATAGGAGAGGCATCACTTAAAGTAATAATATGCAACCAGAGTAAAGTTTTAATGGAAAGAACAGGATGCCCTGGATTTTCTAGTACCTATCTCTGTGACTTTGAGCAATTTATTAAATATCACTGGGGTCTGCTCTTTGTTGCAGTGCATGGGCTTCTCACTGCAGTGGCTTCTCTTGTTTCAGGGCACAGGCTCTAGGCGCACAGGCTTCAGTAGTTGTGGGTCAAAGGCTCTAGAGTGCAGGCCCAGTAGTTGTGACGCACAAGCTTAGTTGCTCCGCGGTATGTGGGATATTCCCGGACCAGGGCTCGAACGTGTGTCTCCTGCATTGGCAGGCTGATTCTTAACCACTGTGCCACCAGGGAAGCCTCCCTCCAATTTTTTTTTTAATGTCATTGTCTGGTTCCAGACAATAAAACAATTTTGAACACAGCAACAATATTCAGTTTTGTAAATGTCCCCAAGTCATTTTAAATGTGTAGAGCCAGTGATATATGATTTACTTAGAGCCAGCCTACTAAGGATAAATACACTATCACCATAGCAGCAATAACGTCAATCCAGTTGTTTAGGGTTAATGTTCTTTAAATGTTTGTTATTTATTCATTTATCCATTTAGCAGTATTTTTTGAACAATCACTGTATGCCCAGCCCCTTGCTAGGTCTTGGGAATATAGTTGTGATCAAAACAAAAAGGATTCCTTCTCTTATACTGATACAAAGAACTTGCATTATATTGTGGAAAGACTAAAACAATAATTTAAATAAATAGATTATGATAAATTATGTAAAGAGAATGAACAATGTGAAATACTAGGGGCTGGTGATTTGCCTAAGGACTTTTAAAAAGAACATCAGGAAAGCCATGCTTGAGGAGATAGCATGTGAAATAAGAAGGTAAGGATAAGGATGGGTCAGTCATGAGAAGATCTTAATTAAAACAAAGTCACAACAAATAAATATAAAGTAGAAACAGATCATAATCGAGATGGGGTCATAGGGGACTCTATCTTATCAGCAAAGTCAGTAACTTAACATTGTCGAGCACTTTGAAATTGGCAACTGTAGATGATTAAGATGATAGAAAAAAAAGTCACCATCTCTTTAGTGTCCCATTCTATCCTGACCAACCACAACTATAAGCAAATTCATTCTTAAAACCAAATATTTACTATATCATATCACTGAAATAAATAGTACCAACATATTTCACAGCTGCAAAAGAACTGTCCCTGTATGTGGAAAGAAAAATAGGAATACATTTTGATGAGTCTTGTCACTAAGCAGGTAAAGTCACTAAGCGCATTTTTCTTTCTCAACCCAGCATTGGGATTCAGTTCTCCTATGCTATTGAATCTGCCAATTTAGCTGTGACTGTTCCCAAACAACTTTTAGCAGTGTCATCTGTGTTCTGTATGACAATATGGCTGAGCAATATTTACACTGGGTCCAGAGTCATCCTGACTTGAATAAAAGACTGCGTTATTTCTAGCTATAATGAGTCTAGGGTGTAATTATGTACAAGAGTCACAAACATATTTTGTAGTGTTCTGACAATAATACCCGAGGTACTGTACATATGCTTGTAATTCTCATCCCAGTCAAGCTGGCATTCGTGGGTGATCATTTTGTATTTAGATTAGAGGGCCAATTATGAAAATATAAGATGGGTACGCAAAGAGTCACACGTACAATAGATAACACAGATGGTCAAAGAGATATCCAGCTCATATAACTTTATAACTACTAATATTTTCCCTGCTGTTTTTAGAAAATATTTTTGATAAGAAACAGCATCTTTAAAATAGCTTAAATATATGCACAGCCATGACAAATCTGGCCAAAATCAGGCAGTGGATAAAGGTCGCCTTATTTTTCCCCCAAGACTCTGTTGGATTTATCTACAGAGCCCACAGACTTTACCTCTTTGTAGGTTTCTTTCCTTTTGCCTACTAGAGATCAAATGACTTAAAATCTATGTTAAATATAATGTATGTTCTTGATCATTATGTATGACAATATTTTTCAGAGAAATAATCCCATTTTAGGCCTCATGACTAATGTTGCAATGGACAGTTTGTAAAAGGAGTAAAAACATTAACAATCAACCTGAATATGTATTTTGGGGTCCTTCTTAGGTCTATGAATAATACTTTCTTGTTGATTTGGATAAAAAGCACATAAAAATATTTTCAAACAGTATAACTATGATTAGAAAATTCAAACATTATAAGCAAAAGCATAACACCATATAAATAAAGAAAGAGTAACTGGAATCTTTCTGTGTGCTCTGTACCTCTCCAGGGAAACATTTATTCCTATTGGTATTCCTCATACACGAATTTTTCAGAGCTATTATATTTATCACATATCTTTCATGGAGGAAAAATAAAAAAGGGAAAGTCATTTGATGCAAGAAAAACACTGGAAATATACAAATATACTGAGGAATGTGGGCATGTTTCTTTCTGTTCTCTCTGGGGTTTATTGCCTTTTGAACACAAGTGTCATTTCAAATTCTTGCCAATGTAGACACAAGATATAGCTCAACTTCATCATCAATATATCGTCTAGTAAAACACTTTGAAACTCTTGATGGGCAGGAACATAACATTTTATAAAACACTGGTTCATAATCACTGTCATCATTACTGACCATTTATTGGAAGATATTTTAATATTTGAGTTACCATAGCATAGATTATATTCCTATATAATCATTTTTTTCCCATAGTACAACTAAACGTATGTGTTGAAAGCTGGATCTAATGGTATTGTGAAGCCTTCATTTTATCAATCTGTTATTTATGTTTCACACTTGTTAGGTCATGTTTCAGGGGAAGCAATAAGCATCATTTTGTTAATTCTTGAGGTGCCACAGTTTTTCATTTTAAGGAATTTAAGATTTGTAAAACCTTAAGGAAAAATACCTTAATGAAACTATTCCAGAGTAGTCAGATGACTCATTAAAACTGGGAACAAAAGAGAGTGCCACAAGTTGATATTTGTTTAGTTCCATTCTGATCACAGACACTCGAAACCTTTGCCCTTTTTAAAACTTTTTGAAATAAATGAAAAGATAGTAAACTATTTTTATCACGCCAGAGATAAAAACTTTTCTACAAATCTCTATCAAGCCAAGACAATTTGTTAATATTATGCGAGTGTTTTCTAAAGATGCCATACCTAACCCAGGAGAGGCCCAAGAATTCTCATGGTTATCTGCCATTGTTAAAGCATTTAGGACTCAATTATTGTGAAATATATGTGTGGGTTCCCACTGATGACTACAGGACACTCTTAGACCTGCAAAATATTGCCTATTTAAATATTGTTTCCAGAATGTAGTAATAAGTAAGTAGAAGACAAACTCTTCTATTTAGATGTTGGGCTATGTATTTACCTCAGTTGTAATACACTTATGACTTCAATTATTTTATCACTTAAGACTTTGTCTTTCTTTTATGGTGTTTCTTAATAAGTTGAAAATATTCTATGCAGGCGAATTGATATCTTAAGCCATTATAAGCTCATAATTACTACTAAGATACCTTTTAATTTTATCAGCATTAAAAGAATGTCAAAAAGGACAAACATAAAGTGCATCATATAGAAAATATTTCCTTGATGGCCAAAAAAAAAAAAAGAGCAATTAGTCATTGCTATCTTAAAAGAAAAAGTATCTCTAATTCACAATTTATCTGAAGTTAGAACCTATTTTTGAATATTTCGTTCTTGAGTATGTGAGTCATTCAATAGGGTCTCTTCAGTTAACTAAAATGACACATAATTATATTCCAATTTAAACATTCATCCATAGTTTAAATTAAGAATTCTATGTATACATTATGAATAAGAAGAAATTGAAGGTTAAATTTAGAAATAACTTGATGACCTACATTTATTTACCAATCAACAGTTATGTCTTAAGAACCCATTATATTTTAGGCAAATGTTTTGCTTTGGGGATGTAGAGAGCTTAGAGTTTATTGAAGAAATCAGGTCTTGACCTCCTGGACATGGAAGGGTTTCAGTTCTTCTCAGGGCATCATTATCCTGTAATTAGTTTTCTCTAATTTTCTGAAGACTCTAATAGACATAATATCCAGACTGAGAGATTATTTCTCAGGAGAGAGAACATTTAATAGAAGAATTTAAGCTCTGGCTTTAGGCAGAAAAAATATTCTGAAGGCCTCTTCCCCTGAAAGGAAGCACCAGTTTTTAAGGATCAGCAACATCTGTAACTGTCTATTACACAATAAACTATAACGGTCTGTATATTTGCTGACTCTAGTCTCCAATTGCGTATTCTCACATCCTATTGTTACTGCAATCCCCAATAAGTGTATTGTATGTGTAAGAAATTCTTGTTCATTGACCATGAGATATTTAATAGTTTCTACCTCTCCCTCTTGCCATACCCTCTTGCCCCCAATGGTGAGTACTCATATCTATTTCCAGAAGTCTCGAACTGCCCATCCAGTCATCACCACAGCTGAGTGATATCCTCCGAGTAGCTGCATTCTCTCTGTTGAATACTAGTGCCTCTCACTTGCATTTCCCTCTGTTCAAAATCTCGCCGTGTTCTATCTAAAAGTGACTCCAAAAAGTTGGTCATCTTCCCTTAGTATTTTGGCAATCAGACACTAACACATACCTGTTTGTCTTGGAAAGTTTACAAAGATTTTAGTCAAAATCTCTTTCATTTTTACTTATTTCAACAATTTTTCCCACAGAGCTCAGCCAGGTGTCTGTGAGAGGGCTGGCTCAGAGACAAATTTGAAAAGCCAACATTTTATTTCTCTAGGTACAGAATCATCTCTCTCCTAAAATATTGTATGTTCTGCTATGGAGTGTGTTTTTTTATGTAAATTAACTCGTAAGTGATTGGATACAGGACAGATCCCTATAATGAGAGAGTTGTCATGTTGGTCGACAGCTGATGTTTCTCAGAATATTGTTTTGAAGCAATCAAGGGAGAGCCTTTCCACAACTAAAGGGAAAGCCTCTGTAATAAATGAAGGTCATGATAAGAAACGTGAGAAACTTGATATTCTGACAGAGGTGTTGTTCTTTTTCTTTCTTTTTTTTTTTTGTGGACATCTTTATTTCTCTTGAGTAAATACCAAAAAATGGAACTGTTGGGTCATTTATTAAGTGCATTATTTTATAATAAGAAACTGACAAGACTTTTCTAAAGTGGTTCTACCAGTTTACATTCCAATAGTTTATGAGAATATCAGTTCTTCATTTTCTCTCCAACACTTGGTATGGTCGATCTTTTTAATTTGACCATTCTAATAGGTGTGTAGTGGTATCTCATGGTGGTTTTAATTTATATTTACCCCCTGACAAATGATTATAAATAAAGTCCAAGGAGTAACTGGTTTAATGTATTCAAGAGGTTCTTCACTGTGTTAACTTAAATGGGGAAATCGTGGTTGCAGATCAAGAGATTGCAAATACATTCTCTTTCTCACTGTTGGTACATACTGAGAAATTAAATCAAAAGTAAGGCAGATTGGAGGCCCAGGTATCAACCTATTTATTAAAAACTGTTAAATGTGAATATGTAACCTAATGTGAAGTCCATATCAATGTAGAATCTCAACTCCAGAATTAGTAGACTATTTACCTAGTCATGGACACGATGGGCTGCATTTGCCTCCCCTTGTGTGTATGTGCATGCATGGGCAAGGGGGTTGTAGAGACAGAGATGGGGACTACTAGAATGTTAAAAACAGAGAACTCTAGTTCTTGAAGCTTAGGCTTTCTCCTCAAGAGGAGAATCAGAACTAAGACAAGCACATCCAATTTATTTTTCCCACATTTACCAGAAAGCCAATGGAGGCTGAAGCAATGGAGTCTAGAATTCTGTAAAATTTGCAGAAACAAGATGTTTTAGCTGCCAGCATGCTGGCCGGGTGAGAGGCAATTTGGACCTCTCTCCCTGAGGAGGCATCGGGAATGGAAAGGAAGCATCTTCTTCCTGAAATCCCTGTTTTTCTTCTAACCCACTGATTTTATTCATGAAACCTATGGAAACAAGAGGTATGGCCTCCCTAGGAAAAAAAATCTGGGCAATCCTGCTGGCACCTTAAGGAGACTGTAGGTATCTCCCTGGCACTCCTGGTAGCCAGTCGACTTGCTGGCCCTGACCATCTATAACAATGCACAGATCATGTGCACAGCAGGTCATTCCATACTATGGTTGAAAATTTAGTCTGTGTAATATTTTCCACCCACATTATGTACAGCTGCACTCTATGCCATAGTATGTCTCCACAGGGCCAAGGTCAATATCTTTGATCACACACTCCCCCTGTTCCCAAGCTCTAAGAAAAGCTTCTCGTTGTGTGTTTGAGGCCTAATTTTTACTTCTTGTCTTATTTCCCAACTTTCCTGGTCCATTCCTGGCTCCAAATATCAGTGTCTGACAATGCTCCAATTTCCTCCACCTGAGTTCTGACTAAACTGAGAACTAAAATACAATAAGCCTGCTAGAAGCCCAGTAAATAAACATGATAATTATAATAATAACATATGTATATGGAACGTTTTTATTTTTTGTGTCAAGCATTGTTCCAAGCCCTGTATGAGCTAATTTAATCTTCACAACACCCCGATATTAGGTACTGCTGTTATTTAGGTCATATAAATGAAGAAACTGATAGATGTATGTCTAAGCAACTTAGGGTCACAGAAGCGATGATTACTGAACACAGGCTGTCTGCCACCGGAGTACAAACTCTTCAACAAATGGTCTTTTTTATGGGCCAGACTTATGGCGTTAGGGAGATGTTGTTGAACCTATTGCTAGGAGGAGAGGAGAGGACCGGTGGTTTGGAAGGGCTGGGATGAGTTGGCATGGTGTTTCAGAGCAAGGGCTTTGCTATTGCCTACATAGGAAACTAATCTGTTCCCTCCCAGCTAGTATGTTACTGTAGAATAGATGTAATGAACAAACAAAATAACCCTTAGGTTGTGGTGTATTAGAAACTTTATGCCGGTTTAAAATGCAGGAATTGTTTTTGTAGAAATGCAAATGTTCTTTTATGTTTCTACATTTCTGTGCTATGGTCACGTTTTTGGATATCTGCGCTAACTTCTTCTTGAGTAGAACATCCACACCCTCCAGCCGATATTGAGGTATAACTTTAGACAGTAAATGCATCAACTCAAGACTGTTCCCAGATGCTAAGCTCATTTAGGGAATATTTTCTCTGTTGTAGTACAGTTTGTAATATCTTCTTTTGTCTTAAATTGCCTTTTCATCATTTACTCCTTTTTTTGGGCTATGTGGGAAAAAAAAGCCTTCGTAGTATTTTCGTTCAACCAGTGAACATAATATATAGTAAAGCTTACCCTTCTTTGAACGCCAAGTCTGCTCAGGAAGTTGATAAAAATAGGATAGGGAGAACATGAAAACATGCATTTAGTGAGCTGATTACATATATTCTTTAATAGCTCTTTCTTGAATACATAAGACATAAAAAGTATTATACTAAGCACAGTGAAGACCAACCCAACACAAAAGATGAAACTAAAAAAAGAAAAAAAGGAAGAAAAAGCATGTCATGTGACCCCTACATTATAAAACCATTTGTCCTCTCCCCTATCACAGAGTAATTCTTGGGTCATTTGCCCTCTTTTACTTTTTTATATAATTGTCATCACTTACCAATTTTATTTCATGTATGTGCTTGCTTAGTTATTCTTTGTTGTCTGTCTATCCATATAATATAAGTAGCATAATGTCAGAGACCTTGTGTGTGTGCTTTTTTTTTAGTAGTTATATCCTTCGCATCTAGAACTATGCTGTGATAGTCAACTAATATTTATGAGTAAGGTGTACTTGTAAGAGGAGAGTCAGCAAGAAAGGCATCAGGGGATAAAACCAGGTCATGAGAGCAGAGAAAAGGTCTTGAAAAGAGAAAAGAGCTGGGCACCATATCTTCTGTTTGGAAGATTATCTACTTATTTATCTCTCTCTCTCTCTCTCTCTCTTTAGCTATCTATGTTTCTAAATTTGATGTCAGTGATGATTTATCTTTTGTTTCTTTGTTCAAGGCCTGACCCTGTTTAAATAATCAGTGTCTCAAACAAAAATGGTCTAGGCTCAGCAAAATTTGAAATAAGTTTATTAGTCAACGTTCACTATTATGCAATATTTTATATATGAAAATGCTTAAGTGAAATGCTATCAGACAAGATTCAAGCAGTCAGCTAATGGGTTAAACACTTCAGCTTCACAAAAGCCCTCTCCAACAATCTCAAATGGAATATTACAGTGTGGTTTTAAATCTGGGAGATATATTCATATACTCCCTGTTCTGAAATATCCTGGTTACTTCCTGACCCTACAACCTCTATAAAAACTCAAGGAAATTAATGTTCTTAAGACCTGAGTTTGAACTACTGGGACACATCATATATCCCAAAGGGAATATTTTAATGTCAGCAAAAGCTGTACTGATTTGGAACCGTCATAATCACCTTTTAAGTTTCCAAGTTAACTACGGTAGTTAATATTGTACAATTTACTCCTGAAGTTCGAAGTTTGTGCATGTCCTTTTAATGGCCAGCTTTTCCTCCACCTCAGTCATAACCCACCTTAAGAAGTGATGTGAATTTTTGGTTGAATTCAATGTCTGGGATGTGGGATCTTGATCCCAGATAAGTAGTAGCTGGCCCAGTTACTCCAAAAGAGACCTGCTGACTAGCCATTGCTAATCCCCGGGAAACCGAGCTACCCAGTACAAGGAAAAAAGTACAGGGGAAGTTCACTTTTAAGACCCAAGAGCTCAATTTTGAAAATATCTTTCTAATTTATTAATCTTGAGATTCGTCAGCCTTCTAGAAAACTGAGCAAGAGTAGATATAGTGATCTACCACCTTTCATTTCTTTGGTGTGAAAATTATCCAGATGCATCCATAGAAGTTAGGTTGCATTTAATGCTGTAGGTAAAAAGTCATAATAATTACAGGAATTTCCTTAGTATGTCTCACTTAGACAGTTTCTACACAGTAAATGCTCATGTAGAAATGATTAAATATGTTTAAGAGCATAAGCAATAAGGGAAAAAAGCAAAAGAAATGCTTAGGTTTCTAAGAAATGACATCACCCATTAACTGAGTAGTTTCCTTCCAATGGTAAAAGCCACACATAATAACTGGCCACCTGTCCACCGAAACTAGTCATATTCATTCCTAATACCAATCTTCTCTCTGGTGCTTCTTTCTGTTCCAACTGAAAAGTATCTGAAGGATGATTCTGCTACACAAGAAGAGCTGAAGAGTATTCTCTAATGGGATGAAGAAGAATCCAAAACTATGATTCTTAAGTACCATATTTCCATATATCAATTGTGGCTATCAGGTTTGAGACCAATATTTTTTCTTTCCATCCTTCCTTCTTTCTTTTCTCCCTCCTTCCCTCCTTCTTTCCCTCCCTTCCTTCCTTTCCTCCTTTTTTATTTTTAATTTTTACGTCTACACAACTCATTACTGCTGTAACCCAGAAGATACATTTTAGAATCCATCCAAATGTATCATGTCTGCAATGGTCTCCTACTATTTATACCTAATGCAATACAGTCATACAACTATAAACAGAACAAATTACTTTTTTGAAACGTTTAGATGATTACAATACAAATTTACTTTCATAGATACCAAACCTTTATTGTTTGCGTATCATATAGCATAGATTGTTCCCTGTAACATTAAAAAAATAGTTGAGCCGGGAGCGGTGGCACGCGCCTGTAGTCCCAGCTACTCGGGAGGCTGAGGCAGGAGGATCGCTTGAGCCCAGGAGTTCTGGGCTGTAGTGCGCTATGCCGATCGGGTGTCCGCACCAAGTTCAGCATCAATATGGTGACCTCCCAGGAGCGGGGGACCACCAGGTTGCCTAAGGAGGGGTGAACCGGCCCAGGTCGGAAACGGAGCAGGTCAAAACTCCCGTGCTGATCAGTAGTGGGATCGCGCCTGTGAATAGCCACTGCACTCCAGCCTGGGCAACATAGCGAGACCCCGTCTCTAAAAAAAAAAAAAAAAAAAAAAAAAATAGTTGAATAAAACTTATCCAAATATAGCTGCACTTCCATCATCTTTGCCTTGAGAGTTACAGGGACAGTTGAAATAAATTATTTCAATCAAAGCACATTTTGACATGGGAGGTCTTCAGTTGTTTATGTTAGTATCCCACTGTGTCTGACACATAGTATATCCTCAACAAATGATTACTTTAAAATAGTCAAATAGTTATAAAAATATATTTTTAAATGGGATGGCTTTTTTCTCCCCCTGACAGCTTTGTCCAGTGACAAATCTATAGCCTTCCATTCATTCTCCTGCCTAGGGCTAGAGTGAGTTGGAAAAAAAAAATGCACATATGGTCATGTCAGTCCTCTGATTAACTCCCTGCAACAGCTCAACTTTGCCCTTTGGATAAGTCTCAGCTCCACAGTGAGCAGACAAAACTCTCCAGCTAGATTCTAGTCAGTTTCCCAGCTTTGTCCTATTTTCACTATCAGACACTCTGCCCCAGATATAAGAAACTTCTTCAGTTTGTAAATTATTTATTCTGTTCTGTATTTATTTAAGCTAAATCCTAATTTGGGATATGCTTATATATAATGTCTGCTATCATAAAAATAAGTTATATTATCATATTTGTATATATCTTTGGACAGTAGTAAATTATTTCCTTAGGAAAAATTTTAGAAGTCAAATCAATGAACAAAAAAATACATTTCTTAGTATTTTTGACACCACTTTTCAATTTGTTCTGTGGAAGGTTAGTGCCAATTTATGTCCCAGACTGCTGTGTAATGTGATGCTTAGTGTCTATATCACAGTCAAATATACGTATTTTGGGACAATTTAAAAAGCTACTCCAAACCATCATTATTTTAATAAGCATTTCTATGGTAATTATCTCTTCATGACTTTACCCCTTTTGTTGGTTTTTGGTCAGGTTATTAAATTAGCTAAAATAAAAGCTTAATTTTATACTTCTATGTCATTATTATGTCTACTAAATTCACTAAAAAGTCATTCAAGCAAAAATGTCAACATGACTGTTTGATACATTACACTACTTGTGTGATTAGTGGAATTTTTGATCTGCAAGCTGTCATTGCATATATATAGAATTTGTGGAGATATAAATTAATGTCATTTAATCATTAATTACTCAAAATTTATTGAGTTTACACATGAATAAAAGCATTAAAAAATTAGTATTTGAATGCATGGGTTAGCACACTTTCAGTTGCAAGTAACAAAAGACCCAACTCAGGAAAAGCAGGTTTATTGGCCCATCAAACTGAAATATGGAGAGATATATATCAGGCTTCAGGTAAAGTTTGATCAGGGCTTCTGCTGTGTTTCTCTAACTTTGTTGCTGCTCATTTCTGCTTGCCTCCAGGCTGACTTGCCTATGTTCCCAGGGTTTTACAATGAAACCTAATAATGTTTTCTATTATACTGCATTATTTTAAGATATGAGAAACCTCATGAAATTTACCATTTGTACTTATCATGTGAGGGCTAAGGTTCCTAGATATGCCTCATAGCAACAGATCTCTCATGGGAAAAGTGAACAGCATTATTGACGCTGAGTTTGTACAGAAACAGAAATCAAAAGACTTTTCAAGAAGTTTATTGACAGGTTGCTTCAGTGTGCACACTGTATTTCCATAGCAGCATGTGCAATTCCTCAAACTATTAAGGGGCACTTTGCATTAATGCAGACAGGAAAACAATCACTGGTGGGGAGGGGGCACAACAAGTAAGAAGAACTCAAGGTTTTAGGCAGAGCTAAAGGGTGTTTTCCTCCACTGAGATATCTTCAACTTGAATATAAAGATGGATCCAAAATCTCTTTAGCTCCTAAGAGAATAAATTTAATTTAGTAGGAGATGAGAAAAAATTATTTTGAACAATTTGGAGAATCAAACACTTGGAACTATTTAATTGAAAAGATTTTATTTAAAGTATTAATAAATTATAATAAAATGATTAAACTACATGTTGTTCAACTAGATCATTTTTTTAAGCAGAATTATATGATGAACTAAAAAGGTTTTGATTACATATTTGTAATGGCTCATAGAAAGCTCTGTTAAGCTGTGCTAATTCATGATTATTTTATTTTGCCTCTCATCTCTTCTGAAACACGCAGTGTATAGAAGCTTTCAAAGACTGAGGCAAACTTCTGAAATTTCAAGTCGACAGTGCTATATTATTATTTTGGGAGGCTCAAATTTGAGGCACATTTCAGCTGAATCCATTTACATCGTTCTACTCTTATTTCATGAATTGTTTTTTGTAATTAAGTATTTAAACTTGCATTATTATGTTGTCATCAAGGTGACCAAAATACATCAAACATACCCCTATCTTTACCAGAGAAGATTCAAAACCCTATGAATAATGTTATGGTTTCTGGCATGATCATAGCTACAAGAAGAAGAAAGGGGTATAAGCATACACATTAGAGCAGAAGTATGTGAGGCAGTCATTGAAATTAGGACCTATTAACCAGGCTTTCCCAGATAACCCAGTCCCCTGGAGAGATAAACACATTATTAGTCAATATGTGCAATTCTTACATGCTGAAATTAAGGCACATCTGGCCCTATGTAAAGTCCACTCTAATATTTTTAGGAGCCTTAAAAGGGATGTCTCCCATGTTCCTACCTTTGCTGGGATTCCCCTATCTGTTCCTGCCCCCCTCGCCCCCGCCCTCCCAGTGATGCCGCCCCTGGTGCTTCTGTTCTCAAAGCCTCCGCAGGGATCAGCAAAGGGTTTTTTCACACAGATCTCTCAAAGCCTTTTTCTGATACAGTGACTCCAAGATTATGCTCACTCACAAGGCTCATCCAGCGCTTCCCAGCAAGGTGACTGGTGCACGTGTTCACCATGGAGCTGAGAGTCTTCCTCTAACATATGCCTCCACAGTGGCTGAGGTGTGATGGGGAATTGTGGCAAATTGTATACTGGCTTTTAAACGCCACCCCCCCAACCCGCTGCCCCAGTGACCAACAGACATTGCTTCCACTCGCATATCACTGGCAAAGCAAGTCACAAACATGCGATCCTATCATGTCACTAGAAAGAGAAGAGTGGGCTGAGATCTCTGTAATCACTCTAATTACAGGGATTTCAAGGACCTCTTTTCTTAGGACGCATTGTTCACAGAAGAGTCCTAGATCTTTCATACTAATAGATTTCTGGTCTGTTTGCAACATCTGTCATCCAGACATTTTCAGATGTGGCAGAATCCTTGGTCAAGCACTACTGGGAATCAAACATAGATCTGCTATACTATGGCTTTTTGTTTATTGTTTCTTTATATCTTTGTTTTTCTCTCCAGAAAACATCATTTCTCTGCCTGTCCTAGTACAGAGATCCTTCCTCTCACTGAAGTCTCTAAAAATCTTTTTTGACCAGATACTTAAATTTTTTCTGGCTAGTAACCTAGTTCTAGACAACCAAAAATAATTTTTACCCTTTTCAGAATCACCTAGTCATACACACAAGACCATAACATGGATATTATAGAGTTTAGGTATTCATTCACTTATTTGCTCAAATTACTGATTGCTTCTACAATAAACTCTTCAGAGAAATTTTTATGGATGCTGGCTCTTATATGAATGCTGATGAAGTGAACTGCCATGCTGATCAATGAGCAATGCTCTTTCTCTTCCAAAGGACTTGCTGCTTTCTGAACAATTATCCATGATTGAATCAATGCAAAAAAAGCTTTCCTTCTTACCCTGTGTTATTGAAAGATAGCTCATGGTTAAATCCTTTAAAAAACTAGGTGGGAAAGAGTAGTGAATACATTTGAAAGAAGAAAAGGCAACTGGCATTTCCCTGAGGAGATCTGGGCCCAATTTTCTAAACAGGTTGCTATAAACTGCTTTTCTCTTGGCTGTAGGTCCTTTTTTTGTTGGATTTCCCCTATATCACCAATGTTTTCTGTCCTTCTTTTCATCTGTAGGGACTTTTTTCCAGTAGATTTCAGCCGGAAGGGCAGGAGAGCAGCTGTCTCCACTAGAGAAACCTCATATTTGCCAAATGGATGGGCTTCTGCCTGGGTTCATTGGCTATTTTCCCCAGCACCCCAGGGTACCATGTAGTCTTTGCAATAACCTAAGCCTTGTCCAGATCTGGATCAGACCTAGTCTACCTTTTAAAAGATTTAAAATCATGTTGTGAATCTTTTCAGGTTGTGATATTTGGGAACAGTGTGTTTCTGAGTAAACCAAGGAATAACGGATTTACTCTGCAGTTAATCAAGATTAGAAATACCAAAAATTATATAAACTTCAGGACACACACAATCTGGATCTCTCCTTGCTAATGCAAATTCAAATTCTTATAATCTCAGTGGAATGTAAAACCTTCATAGTCAATTACTACTGCAACTTGACTTTTAGGTTTTGTTTTTATATCTTATTTGAGAGACTCCTAAAAGGAAATCAGGATAGTACTCATATATCACAATCAAACAATTAAGAATTAGAAAAACAAAATATTGAGTCAGTTATCTACATCAGGAAGAAGGATTTGCCTTAAAGGACTGGTGTATAAACTTAATTTAATAATGGATGTAAAAATCATCTTGTATATTCCTTGGCACAAAGAACACATTTAATAAATGTTGAATAAATAAATGGGTGGCAAATTTACTAAATTAGTTTTGTCAGTTGTCTATAGTCTCTGTACTATTTCTCAGTTTGTATACCTATGTTCCACCAATCAGTCTACCAAATAATACATAAGCATCTTTGATAGAGATAAAATCCTTACTTTCTCTAAAGGCAGTCACATTTATAGGCATATATTTAAAACTTCAATAATTGTTATAAGTAAATTCATCTCACGCCAGAAAATAGATTTTCAATGAAAAGCACTGGGTGAGATAATTCCTCAACCTTTCCTGCTGGCATAAGATTCAGTGGAAATGTATTTTTTGGACAAAAGCTTCTGTAATATTGATACTTTTGAAAAAAAAACCTTTTCATCATGCTTCTAGAACTGATGGCAATCATAGTCAATGAATTAGTTTTTGTTTAAAGTATGTCATTTATTGTATAAGCAGAAATCTTAGCTCATTTAAGTTGAAAAAAAGGAAATGCATATTCTATATCTCTAATACTTCTATGAAAATGTACGTACTTATTTTTTTTAATGTCTCAGTAAGATATGGAGACAAGTGACCAGGCAGATATGTACACAAATGCAGGTACTTTATTAGGGAATTAACATAAAAAATTTGATTAGATAAGAAAAAAAATGCCTTTATCCTCAGATGTTACATAATTGCAGACAGGAAAATGTCCAGGCATTGTTTTGAAACACATAGGGAGTTACAGTGAAATTGATACTTGGAAGAGTCTGAAAACCATGACAATAGTTCTGTAAGGGGATGGTAATTTGCCTATATAATTAAATTGGAATGTGTTCAGTAAGCAGATGTGTGCAAATAAAGAAACATCTAAGCTCTGGGTTTGCACTTCTTGATCTTTCTTTTGTTTGCTTCTTTATGAGGACACCCCATGGCTTTCTGTTGTTGCTGTGCTGTTGCTGTTTTTCTCCTCACTACATTAGCTTCTGGCACTAATACACTCCTTAGGTTTATTCAGGAGCCTTCCAGGCTGCAGAGTTTCATTTTGTCAACAGATGGCATAAGACATGATTCTCCATGCTCGACTTCAAAACATTTTGCTATCGCTGTCCCAAAGTTGATTTGAAATTATTTCCATGCTACTGCTGAATGCAAACAAACTTCTTCGAATTTCGAAAGTCATTGAGAAATGTGACATTATTTGCGAATGACATAAAAACCAAAGTTTAAAAAAAATTTTTCCCTGAAACAAAATCCAAAAATCAAAAAAGTGACTTAACAAGAGAAAACGTTTATATGGATTTCACCTACCTACCACAATATACAATCTACCCCAGCTTCCACTCCTTATACCCCACAATGCAGGGCTCCAATTGCCATGAAAATATGGATGGCAATCTGTACTCAAACAATTCTTAGCAAATTCTTAGTGACTATTATTTTGCTTGTATAAACTGATACAGTTTCACTAAATTGCATTGTAGTGCCACTATAATAGCACATGGAAACTTGAGTCAATACACATTTGGAAATAAACAGAAAACAGAAATCTTTCTAATATAATAACAGAGAAGAGAGAAGGTAGATTCAAAAAAATCTTAGGGCTATAAGTGCTTTATCATTGAGCTTAAACTGTCATTTATTAATAAGCAAACTAAAAACCAGAGATAAACGCTGACTTGTCCAAATCGCTCAAGAGTACCACAATTTCCAGGCTCTTGTGAGTCATAGTTCTGGTCAGAGAGATTGATTAAGTCTTTAATTCTAAGACTTGCCCTGCCTCAGCCTTTCTTGGGGAGACTGAGAAAGGCATACACAACAGTACTAGGCCGACCAGAGTGACTTTTTATTAATACCTGGAGATTTGATACCAAAAGTGCTTTTCCGGATAAACTCTTTATTTGCAGAAATTGGTTGGTGATTCTAGACTGACAGGGCTCTTTTTACATAGATTAGAAGATTTAGAGGCCTCCTCCTTCAAATATCTAGCATATGGATGGCACTTTGTTGGTGGTATTGTTGTGGGGGAATGAAGAGCTTTCCTCTTTCCAGAAGGGACAAACAAGCAGTGAGAGAGGGAGACAGTGAAAGAGAAAATGAGCAAAGAGACATTGCCATAGTGCTGTAGGGAGACTCTATAACCTGATAACCTTCCTCTAAAACGCCTAACTATCCCTGTGTTCATCTCTGAGCTATGTCATGCAGAGTTATAATTAAAGTTGGTATTTATTTTTGTTAATACATGTGACTTTTATATCCTTTTGAAAGCTGTTTGATATTATTTTGCAATTGTATTGACCTCTTACTGGCGGAAGTTGATTTTCTAGGAAAGAATAGATAATATTGAATTTTGGAAACTTTCAACAATGTCAAGAAGAATTTTATTTGTGATACTTAAAGTGATTTTACATTATTTTCTTTCATATGATACACTTCTACACTGTATATACTATTTGCATAACAATGTTGAACGTTTATGAATAACTTAACAAATTCATATTCTCCAACAACCCTAAGGACAGCATTATTAGCTCAGCTTTTTAATGTATAATCACAGCAGGAGGCTTTTGAAACATTAAGTCTATAAAAGAGAAGTGTAAAAATTGGCCAGAAAATCAGACAGTTCTTTTCGTATACAAAGGGCTGGGATACCTTGGACTCTCTGTCCTTATGGTCTGAGTTCCCACCTTTTATTCTAGCACTTCTGTTCAATGTCTGTTATACTGACCTTCAAGTCAAATTCATTTTATAAGTAATCAGAATAAGGATTGTCTATTTATAAAAGAATATACAGTTTTTCAGAAAACGGAAGATTATAAGATCCTCCAGTGTCAGGAGAGGAGAGATGAATTGCTGAATATGCCAGAGTCAATCTTGCATATAAAACCATTGAAAATAAATAATACAATTTAAAATATAGTTTCTTAAAATGAAACTGGTAATTTATAGTGTTTTGAATGAATTGTGAAGAATTAAATCACATAATGAATACCAGGAACGGATGAATGAACATTGAAATTTTTGTCACCAGTAATAGCTAGAATCATCCTACGATATTAGGAATGCACCACTGAAGCCCAAATGTGTGACAAATGCTTCTCTTACAACCATGGGACAGAAGAGAGTCCAGCAGTTTCTAGATTGTTGTGTAGGAATTGGGGACATTTGTAGTATTGGGGGCATTTATAAAAGAAAAAAGAAAAATTATAAATGCTTGAAATAGAAGAACTGTTTTGTTAAATAGTGAGAAATAAAGGTTAATATAATAAAGCCCATGTATGAGGATCCTGGGATCCGTTGTATTCTGATTACTGTGGTTTTTCTTTTTAGGATACAGGTGTGAGGTTTGAGAATTTAACTACTCCTAACTCCAAAACATAAAAGTAGTACCAACTCCAAATTTCATGAAGAATCAGCTTTTAGCTCTGAATCTCATGGGAAAATCTGCAAACCAAGATTACTTTTGTGTAAGCATTCTTACAGAGAGTAGATTAACTTGATAAAATTTATATTAGGAGAAAAATTAAGAAAGCAATACAATAACCTGATTATGGATATTTTGTTATTATTTCTTAAAATTATAGATTTAGAAATTTAAAAATTTACAATAAAATGTGATTAAATGCTCTCACACAGGGCCAATCATTACTTAAATCTACTAGGTCCTCCACTGATATTTTTTGAATTAATTTTTTAATGAAGTGCACTGATAAATGACTACACAATATGCTGTGGACACATCAAAAGAAGGACAAATACCTCCTTCCCCAAACTATTAGATTGTAATTGTAAAATATGAAAATTAACAAGTAATTTTACAAGTTGGAGATAGAGTTTAGAAACTACATTTTCCCCAAAAGAGGCTGGATTCTTTTATACAGAGCACAATGGGATGGCTCAAAAATTGGTATTTTTATTTAATTTGGATTTTATATTTTTCTCTTTGAGGTTCTAAATTAGTAAGATTAGTATTTTTCCTGTGGTTCATTTTAGGGTCAAAGCTTTGGGATAGAAAGAAAATGATGTTTCTATCATTGGAAAGTGATCGAGCCTGAATGCAGCCTTTTTTATGATAATCCCACTAATTTTTCATAAAGATAAGTTATTATAAAGTAAATTAAATAAAGTTTTATATCACTGTAAAATTTTCATGTAAGCTAATTCACAATTATGAAAAGAAAATTCACATACAGATGGTCCCCAATTACCATGGTTTGACTTAATGATTTTTCAACTTTACAGTGGTGCAAAAATGATAGACATTCAGTAGAAACTGAACTTCAAATTTTAAATTTTAATCTTTTCCCTGGGCTAGGGATGTATGGCATGATCCTCTCTTATGATGCTGGGCAGCGCAGTTCTCTATCAGCCAGATCACAAGGGTACACAATCAATACACTTACTACTGTTCTGTACCAAGAAAACCATTCTGTTTTTCACCAACAGTACTCAATTTTGGTATTCAACGAATTACACGAGATATTCAATACTTTATTATAAATTAGGCTTTGTGTTAGATGATTTTACTCAACTATAGGCTAATGGAAGTGTTCTGATTATATTTAAGGTAAGCTAGGCTAAGCAATGATGTTTGGTGGGTCAGGTGTATCAAATGCATTTTCAACTTAAGGTGTTTTCAACTTACAATGGGTTTATTGGGACATAACACCATTGTAAGACAAGAAAGGGTCTGTATATCCCAATTATTTATTCAAAAATATTACTGGAAAAAATCCAAAGAGAATACTTAGTAATTTAATGAGGATATAAAATACTTCTAATCTACCTAGTTGAAAGCAAAAACTGTCCTAATTTTTAACTTATTCTTATATTTCTTGGTCTCCATTTAAATATAAAAACGTGTTGTAGACAATACTTAATTTTGCCTGTCCAACATCAATGTTTTCTTTCTTTTGGTAACAGAACTAATGTATCTTGTAATTTTCTGCTTAAAACCCATTTCAAATGGTCTAAATGGCCCGACCCTTTCCACTGTTACAAGCCAGCCTGACTGGTTCAGGAATAGGCTCATTATTCAAGATCTCCCAATTCGAGAACTATTTGAATATTTTCTACAAGAATTATAAGGTAAGACTATTGGTAAGACTTTTGATTTCCAGACAACTTCCTTTAAATGGAGAAATAAGTGACTGGGGCTGATGGATGACGTTGTGCTGTGGGGTTGAAACGACCTCAGTGGAAGCTAAGTGGAGGCTAGTAGTACTGAGACATGGAGACAGGAAAAGGACTGACTATTGAATTAACAACCAGACTTAGTTTTGCTCACATTATACTTTGATTTGTCAGATAAATTATTCCCCTTTATATTTATTATTGTTGTAATTGTTACTATTATTTGCTTAAGCTAGCTTAAGTTAGAATTCAATTATTTGCAACACTGTTTTGACTAATGCAAAAGTCAAAGGGAGAATTACTAAAACAATCTAAAATGAAAAAATAATGTTGATAAAGTGGTAAGATAAATATTACTTTTATCACAAAGTATGAGAAAATATTCTCACATCCAGAGATACATAGGTTCAGGTGCCTAAATTGAGATCACCTTCCTATAAAATGTATTATTATTATTATTATTATTAGAATCCATAATGATGTACCAGTTGTATAACCCGTTGTGATCTAAATTCAAGCTAACTCAGAGATGACGATCCTTTGGGAACTCAGGTGATTACCAAGTTGTCTTCTTCTTTTCAAATTTAAAGCAGCCAGTGATTTGGGGGAAATTGTTAAATAGTCCACACCTGTTTGTCTACAAAATGACAGTAATAATATTTGCATCTTAGCATTGTTTTTGGGACTCGATGAGATAATAAATGCAAAAATCTCTTGGCACAATTTCTGACAGCATAAACAAAACAAAGCAAACTATTTTTCTTTTTTTCCTTAACTAAGGAATCAGTGTTCTATGAAATAAGCTAGAAAAAATAGAAAGATTTCAGTTCCAGTAGAGAGAGTGGAAAATTCTCAATAAACATGGTAGGAGTTCAATCGTAAGGACTGGCTTTGCACACTGTGGATGACCAAAATGAAGCAGCCCAGGTGGCATCTAGAACAGAACCCTACAGAACCTCCCTGAGCATAAAGCTGAGGGCAATGAGTTGATTCTGGATCTGACTTGCCTGTGTGTGAGGGTTCATTGGTATATTCATCCGCTGTGCTAAGGAAGATCTAGGCACTCTATTGAATAGAAGTCAGGGATTTTCCTGTAGAGTGACTCCTCAGTTAGACGTAGGGATTGAGAAAGATCAGAAATGCTTATCAGACAGACTTTCTGCCCATCACCCACAAACACACACACAGAAAGCCTGCTCTATTGCTAAGGAAATGGACCTATTGATTTGATGTACTGTATGAAGAGAAGACTGTCAACTACCTCTCCTGCCTCTACTCCCAGGAAAGCATTTATCCCCTAGAAATGATGTGGCTCAAGACAAACAACAGTTTATATCTCTAACTGGACTCTAGTTCCTATGCCTGGAAACAAAGTGAAGAAATGAAGTTGGTTCTCACAGCTTCATCCCCAAAAAAGATCCAAATTACAACCTTCCAAAATCCTTGATCAATCACTTGGACTCAGACTATTTAGGATATCTGACCCTCTAATGTCTTCTTTCTATCAGAAGGAGGCTCTCCTGAGACCAGTTTATCTATCTCCAAAGCTATTATACCAGAAGCTAAAAATTATATTTCATTGGCTTCTTTGTTTTTACCTATTGAAAGAAGTAGTATGCTTTATCATTATTAACTCAACAGATTTATATTGATTACAAATCAAAAATTTAACCCAGCTTAGGAATGAAAAGAATTGTTTTGCTTTGCTCATTGACCATTGCAAAGCTGTCTCTAATTCACACACTAAAAAGAGTATATCCTAAAAGTAGGCATTCAAAATTATTTGTACTTTCCCCTTTCCAAATGTGATCATAGAATTCACACTTATAAAAAATCCGTAAACACAAGCTGTGACTTTTCTAGCATCCAAGGTTGAGGTCCTCAGCCACGAGATAACATGTCAGGACTCTTTTTAACACTTCACAATACAACCCCTGATGGGCACAAATCATTCCTCTGGGAACACAAACTAACCAGAGTTAGAATATTCGCAGTAAGCACAAGTTAGAGACTCACCTTGTATTTATCCATTGTTCTTTCTGTTTGAATTTTAAAAGTCCTTATGTGGAGGAAGTTCCAATTGTTTTACTAGAAAAGATTTTTAGATACGGCCATCTTAGCTTATTCCAAATATTGTGTAAGGGGAAAGTCAGTGTCATTTTCTCTTTGATAGATGACCTCTATATTCGGGAAGAAATGCCATTAAAATATATAACCCTACTATTAGAATTGATTAAAATTAAAAGAAAAGTAGACATCAAACATAGAAACATTCTGGTATATTTTTGAAATGGAAATGTCAGGGAGCTTTGAAAAGCCATCCCAATTATTGTTGAATCCAGGATGGCCTGCCTTTATTTCGCCATCAGTGGCCAAGGTAAAGTGGCCAGATGTCTCAACTTGATGGCTGAAACCTTGCTCCTTAATGGGCTGGCTCTGGGTCTACTGACTTTTGTCATATTACAGTACATTTGGATGCTGTTTCCCAACAATTCTCTTTCTCAGTGGCTTTGCCTGCTTCCAGGCCCTGCCTCTCCATCTATCCATGATGTACATACATACAAATTCATCAAATCCCCAACAACTCCAGGGCAGCCCAATCTGGCACCTGAAGAGGATGTTCAGATGCTAAACCCTGAAGGTTGAAAACCTTTTAGTTAGTGCCAGAGCTCTTATTAAGCCAACCAAATTGTTCCAAAATATACCTACTGGGGGCACAAAAAGCTAGTGGTGAGGAATCCACATGATATTTTTGTATGATGTTAAATTTTCTGCAATTTTGTTTTGCCTTTCATAATCAATCCTTTTTCATATGCCTACAATTGCTAACCTTCTGGTTATAGATTTCACCTTGTCACCAATTGGAAAAATTTGTATGGACAAAAAGCAGCAACAGACAGGAGTAAGACAGTATGAAAAAGTAAATGACAAAGCGTTTTCAAAAAGGAACTGCTTCCTTGAATGTAAAACAAGGGGACTATCCCAGGTTTAATGGAAATTATTCCATTTTGATAATTTTTATTTTGACATTGTATTCTACATTGGAATGTTCATATGTAGGGAAAATTAATAAGCACTATCTGCTGTGTATTTAAAACTTTGGTTGATGCTGTGAGTGACATAAGGTATTCATGAAATAAACACTCTGTGATAGCTCATGGTCTAGTTTGGCACAGTTTTAAAATGTGCCAAAACTTGAGAACAAGAAAAAGTATTAATACTATCCAATTTTGCATAATACAAACTATGTATTATGTATTTGCTTAGAAGAAAGATACCAGAGACAATGAGAAAAGCTGCCAAAATTTCATGGTGGTACTTGAAAGCACCCTGAAATATTGGTAGAATTTGAAGAGAAGGGATGGAAGAACTTTTTTTTTAATGATTTTGGCCTCGTAAGATTCTAATCAGAGAGCCCAGCTGAAACTGACCAGGTTTCTGACCTACAGAACTTTGAGATAACAAATAAATGTTGTTTCCAGCTCTTACATTTGAGGTAATTTGTTACACAGCCATGGAAAACTAATATACAAACAACAGTGTCATTATGAGTATAGTAGACACATGATATATTACCTAGAATTTGTAATCCTTTTTTTTTTTTTTTTTTTTTTGCATTACGCGGGCCTCTCACTGTTGTGGCCTCTCCCGTTGCAGAGCACAGGCTCCGGACGCGCAGGCTCAGCGGCCATGGCTCACGGGCCCAGCCGCGGAGCGGCATGTGGGATCCTCCCGGACCGGGGCACGAACCCATGTCCCCCACATCGGCAGGCGGACTAGCAACCACTGCGCCACCAGGGAAGCCCTGTAATCCTTTTTTAAATTAACATATTCATTGTCATTTGAGGAAATACCTTCCTATAAATTTTTTATCTCACACATGAAGATTAGTAAGATGTTTTTCATTTTCCTAACCAAAGAGTGAACTGTGGCACACTCAAAAAAATCCCATCTGTTACTTTTTTTTCCAGGGCTTTGTATCTCAAGTAGAGTAATAACTTTAGGAACAGAGTCATCTTGGTGTGGGCACGTTTATAATCTATCACCTTGACTCTCTGAACTTTATATCATTTAAATATTATTTTTATCTTTTAAACCAGGTTATTTTCTATTGATTATATGAGAAGAACCATAATATCATATTGAGTTTCTCATAGGAAATGAATATTTTGAAATTTAGTCATGGTCATTTAAAACACATAAAGCAAGGTGCCATAGAAGTCATCTAATTCAATCCCTGTAGTTTATGGTTTGGAAATCATTAAAATAAGTAAGTAGTGATTAAAAGAAATCTGCAGCATGCAACATAGGAGAAAACCTAAATGAACTTGGATATGGTGATGCCTTTTTATTTTATTTTAACATCTTTATTGGAGTATAATTGCTTTACAATGGTGTGTTCGTTTCTGCTTTATAACAAAGTGAATCAGTTATACATATACATATATCCCCATATCTCTTCCCTCTTGCATCTCCCTCCCTCCCACACTCCCTGTCCCACCCCTCTAGGTGGTCACAAAGCACTGAGCTGATGTCCCTGTGCTATGCGGCTGCTTCCCACTAGCTATCTATTTTACATTTGGTAGTGTATATATCTCCATGCTACTCTCTCACTTTGTCACAGCTTACCCTTCCCCCTCCCCATGTCCTCAAGTCCATTCTCTAGCAGGTCTGTGTCTTTATTCCTGTCCTGCCCCTAGGTTCTTCATGACCTTTTTTTGTTTTGTTTTAGATTCCATACATATGTGTTAGCATACGGTATTTGTTTTTCTCTTTCTGACTTACTTCACTCTGTATGACAGACTCTAGGTCCATCCACCTCACTACAAATAACCAATTTCGTTTCTTTTTATGGCTGAGTAATATTCCATTGTATATATGTGCCACATCTTCTTTATACATTCAGGTGATACCTTTTTAGATACAATGCCAAAGACATGATTCATGAAGGAAATGATAAGCTGGACTTTATTAAAATTAGAAATTCTGCTCTTCAAATGGTAATATCAAGAGAATTAGAAGATATTTTCTGGTAGAAAATATTTGCAAAAGACACATTTGATAAAGGATTGTTACCCAAAATATACAAAGAACACTTAAAACTCTATAGTAAGAAAACAAACAACCTGAATAAAAAATGGGCCAAGGACACTTCACCAAAGATGATACATGGATGGCAAATAAGCATGCTCCACATCATATGTCATCAGGGAAATGCAAATTAAAACAATGAATTATTTCTACACACCTATTAGGAGGGCTAAAATCTGGAAAACTGACAACACCAAATGCTGACAAGAATGGGGAGCAACAGGAACTTTCATTCATTACTGGTGGGAGGGCAAATTGTTCAGCCATTTAGGAAAATAGTTTGGGAGTTTCTTACAAAACTAAACCTACTCTTATCATATTATCCAGCAATCATGCTCCTTGGTATTTACCCAAAGGAGTTGAAAACTTATGTCCACACAAAAACATGTACATAGATGTTTACAGCAGTTTAATTCATAACTGCCAAAAGTTGGAAACAACCAGATGTCCTTTGGTAGGTGAATGGAGAAATAAATTGTGGTACATCCAGACCATGAAATATTATTCAGTATTAAAAAGAAGTCAGCTTACCCTTCCCCCTCCCCATATCCTCAAGTCCATTCTCTAGTAGGTCTGTGTCTTTATTCCTGTCTTACCCCTAGGTTCTTCATGACATTTTTTTTTTCTTAGATTCCATATATATGTGTTAGCACAGGGAGATCAGCTCGGTGCTTTGTGACCACCTAGAGGGGTGGGATAGGGAGGGTGGGAGGGAAGGAGACGCAAGAGGGAAGAGATATGGGAACACATGTATATGTATAACTGATTCACTTTGTTATAAAGCAGAAACTAACACACCATTGTAAAGCAATTACACTCCAATTAAGATGTAAAAAAAAAAAAGAAAAAAAAGTCAGCTATCAAGCCATGAAAACATATGGAAAAAATTTAGGTGCACATTACTGTGTGAAAAAAGTCAATTTGCAAGGTCTACATGCTGTGTGATTTCAACTTTATGAAATTCTGGAAAAGGCAAAACTATGGAGACATTAAAATGATCTGTGGTTGCCAAGGGTGGGGAGAAGAGAAAAACAGGCAAAGCACACTGGATTTTTAAGGTAGTAAGATGCTCTGTGTGATATTATAATGATGGATATATATCATTATACTTTTGTCAACCTATAGAATATACACCCCAAAGAGTGAATCCTAAGATAAACTATGAACTTTGGGTGATTAAGATGTGTCAATGTAGGGCTTCCCTGGTGGCGCAGTGGTTGAGAGTCTGCCTGCCGATGCAGGGGACACGGGTTCATGCCCCGGTCCGGGAAGATCCCACATGCCGCGGAGTGGCTGGGCCCGTGAGCCATGGCTGCTGAGCCTGTGCGTCCAGAGCCTGTGCTCTGCAAGGGGAGAGGCCACAACAGTGAGAGGCCCACGTAAAAAAAATAAAAATAAAAATAAAAAGATGTGTCAATGTAGGTTCATCCTTCATAAAAAATATGCCATTCTGGTGACTGATGTTGATAATGGCGGAGGCTATGCATGTGCGGAGGTAGAAGATATAGGGAAAATCTTCGTACTTTCTTTTCAATTTTGTTGCAAACCTAACACTGCTCTAAAAAATAGTCTTAAAAAGAAAATGCATTTTTGAATGTGAGAAATAAAATGTTCTGCCCATTTTCATATCATGTTAGGTGCCAGTGGCTCAGTGAATACTACAATACGCTCTCAGACTTTCTAATTGGTTAAAGTTTGTGCCTTCCATGTAATTTCCAGTTACCCAGATAATTCACGGCAAGTGTTTTCATTAAAGATGAAGAAACTGAGACTAAGTAGGTTAGAGATCTCCGAATTCTTAGGCAGATACTATCATGGTTTAAAATGAAATTCTAATCAATCATAAAAAATATTTGAGAAAGTCATTTTCTTCCCTGGATCTTAGTTAGTCATAGGAATTGTTTGGTACAGCTGTATTCTTGTCATTTTCAATTAATATTGATAAATTCCCATTCTCTGATATGAAATGAAGGAGTTCCTGTGTTTCTAACCTTTGATGTGTGTGCCAGATGTGAATGTTCCAGAGTCAAACTCCCTTTAATTATTGAGGATTTGCAAAAAGATCCACTAGAAATGTCACTGTGTCTCAAAGAACAACTCCAGAGTTCCTAAGTATTTAGTAAAATTAACTTTAGAAACTTGTGTAGATTTCCTTGTCTAGGGAATCTGCAAACCCAATGCCCGCATAATTTATCTTTCTTACAGTTCTTAAAAGAGGAGGTAAGATTGCTCATGATTTTGGTAACATTTTTGCTCATGCTTGCTGCTTATGCATTCTAAATATCTTCATTTAAACTGTAGCTAATTTAACTTAATTTCTTTGGTGACTAAGTTTATTATACAAGTAGACTTCTGCTACCTGTCTATGAATATCTAGCATTACGATCCTTAACATAAAATGAGAATCTCTTTCTCCCACTCCTCTAAAATCTTTCACGGAACTACAGTGATTCCATTTGTCCAATACTTATCAAGAATAGAGCCAGGAAGAAGATGTAAATTTCTACTGAGTCTAGTTGTTTTTCCTTTTTCAGATCTTTCAGTCTGAGCTGAACATGTAATCTAAGGGATTCTATGCTTAAATGCCATTCTTAAGTGAAAATGAAAAGTTATAAACATTTTAAAAAGGAACATCTGTCCTATGTATATGGGGTAATAAGTCCCCCACTTTTGGGTATAATGAGAACTCTGTTGAATTCATAATCAGAAAATCCTGGATTTGAATTCCAACTTCCTCATTTAACTGTGTGATCTTGAACTAGATTCTTAAACTTTCTGATTCTCAGTTTTCCAGTGCACAGATGTAACTACTTCTAATTTATGCTTTTTAAAAAAATAAACATTACTTCTCTGCATTTGCTTTAGAATTTGCAGGTAGAACTTGCCTCTGTCCTAGACTCAACGGAGTCATATGCTCTAGATCTTCATCCCTCTTGTGTTATTCTGTCATAGAGAAGAACCTTACAATGCTCAAGGTATAGAAGGGTGACTAATAATTTTAGGAAAAAAGGTTAACTGAATTCCTTTTGAGAGAGACATTAGGAAAGTAGTAACAATTGCACTGGAATCTTATAGTTCAAGTACTGATCTGTATCTTAGAAGCCAAATGATCTTGGATTCGTTGTTAATCTTTCTGGAAATCATCTTCCTTGTTTTAAAGAAGATGGAAAGTGGTGAAGAATGGAAAATCTATTTGAAAAGCAAAAGCCCAATACAAATCTAAGACCTAATTTTAGTTGTTGATAATATTATCTGTTAATTTTATGTTATTCAGCAGTAATTCTATCACATGCAACTTCTTTTAAGTTTTACTCTCCTTGGTCATTGGTAAACTGCTGTCCAGTGTTCCTGTCCTCCAATAATTCACTGTTGTTTCCATAAGAGAACAGTGGGTGAGAAGGGGCTGCCCAAATAGGAGCTACAGCTCATAGTCTTTGCTCCCTTGCATCTGCCTGGGTCTAGGCTCACAATTCCTGCTCACTGGAATGTGAGCAGAAGTGATGGGGGTGGTCCTGGGCCAAGATAGTTAAGAGACATTTCCTTAATGAATAATATATCCAGTTAACAAATATGTATTCCCTGCATTAACAAAAAAGTGTAACTTTTTTGAATATGTAACTATTCCTGTGAAAAGATCTAAGAAAACTAGCCTGTGTGTTGGGCCATAGGGGAGGGTCTTGTAAAAGGGGACCTGTGAAATCTTCTCTAATGAAGGATGAATAACTTATACAAGGGAGAGACAGATGGGGCTTGGGAAAGTGCGGGCTGATGAGAGGAAACCTTTGTAAGAAAGCTCTGAGGCATGAAGAGGCTGGTGAGACGGATTAGCTACGGGAAGACCAATATGCCTAGAACAGAAAGAGTGAAGTGGGGAAGAGTGAGGCAATAGCAATGTAGTAACAACCATTATGTTGACTGCTTAATTATTATTGCTATTTGCAAAGTAAAGCTAATATGCACGGCGGTAACATTCCTTTGCTTTTTATCTTCTTTCTCTGCTGCCAGAAAAGCACAAGAATAAAGGCAAAAAAGAAACTTGGTAGCAAATATATGAGTTTGCATAAATACCCAAATATATATACACACATATATACACATATGTGTGTGTGTGTGTGTACCAACCTTCAAATTTAACTAGTTTAAAGATTTTGAATCGAAACACACCACTTTTGAAAAAAGCTCATGATGAGTAAATGTTAAATTTGTAATAAGGGAGAAACACAGAGACAATGATTGACAAATGGAGAAGCCCATAATTTTCTCCCAGTAAGACTTTGTTAGTGTTTTTATTACATGTAAACAAAGTTACTTAGAAAAAAACATAATTAGGCATTTTCATAGAAACCTCTGAAATTATTTTAGAATATTAGTGGCAGTTTTAGTTTTCAAGTCAACAGTCACTTTATTTCAAATTAACATTGCTCCCAGTGGTGTTGAGCTTGTTGTAAACACAAAAGGAACACTATTTCTCTACTAAGAGAAGTATTTATTCTTTCTTAGGACAGAATAAACATAATGGGGATGACTTTCTTTCCCTGGGAGCATCCAAGTCTCTCCAACCACTTTCCAAAATCCTAAATTAAATTGTGAGGGTGCTGTTTGTTCACACATGACTGTTTGCTCTACAGTGAGCCAGCTGAAGTTCACATCAAACATATATGTCATTGTTCAACATAATTGTTTAAAAGCAAGTGTATTTTTTTCCTATTATGGAAATAAAGTAATCAAAACTTAGGAGATCCAAGTAAAGTAATCAAAACTTAGGAGATCCAAAACTTAGGAGAGCAAGTGTATTTTTCCTATTATGGAAATAAAGTAATCAAAACTTAGGAGATCCAAGAACACACAGATCTTAAGTGTAAGAACAGGAAGAACAACACCACCAATGAAAATAATAGTTGAAGTTGAATGCTGAGTGCCAGACACTGAATGAGGACATCACGGGTTAACTCATGTCATCTTTATGACAAGCAAAGAATGAAGGACGTCCTCTCATCCACTTAGAGATAGTAAATGGAGGCACAGAGAGGGGAAGGTCCCGTCCAAAGTCACACCTCTTCTGAGCCCAGGCAGCCTGCTTCTAGAGCCTGCAAATGGTTCGGCCCACACTTTGACTTATGAAGAAGCAGCCTCCCCTTCTGTAGAACAACATGTGGAGAAGGGAGTTGATTTTCATTGGAAAGGGTATCGGATCCTTCAATATCATTATCCTGCATTATACTGCAGTGTTGGCACTAAAGTGCTGGTCTGTTTTTTTTTTTTTTTAACATCTTTATTGGAGTATAATTTTTTTTACAATGGTGTGTTAGTTTCTCCTTTATAACAAAGTGAATCAGCTATACATGTATATATATCCCCATATCTCCTCCTCTTGCATCTCCCCCCCACCCTCATTTTCCCACCCCTCTAGGTGGTCACAAAGCACCAAGAAGATCTCCCAGTGCTATGCAGCTGCTTCCCAGTAACTATTTTTTTTAAACCAATATGAATACATTTTATTAACTAATGTTTATACTTTATTCTATTGACTTATTTATTTATTTTATTTTATTTTATTTATTTATTTATTTTTATTTATTTTTTTAAAATTTTTTGCTTTATAACAAATTTAATCAGTTATACATATACATATGTTTCCATATCCCCTCCCTTTTGCGTCTCCCTCCCACCCTCCCTATCCCACCCCTCCAGGCGGTCACAAAGCACCGAGCTGATCTCCCTGTGCTCTGCGGCTGCTTCCCACTAGCTATCTACCTTACGTTTGGTAGTGTATATATGTCCATGCTGCTCTTTCACTTTGTCACAGCTTACCCTTCCCCCTCCCCATATCCTCAAGTCCATTCTCTAGTAGGTCTGTGTCTTTATTCCTGTCTTACCCCTATGTTCTTCATGACATTTTTTTTTCTTAAATTCCATATATATGTGTCAGCATACAGTATTTGTCTTTCTCTTTCTGACTTACTTCACTCTGTATGACAGACTCTAGGTCTATCCACCTCATTACAAATAGCTCAATTTCATTTCTTTTTATGGCTGAGTAATATTCCATTGTATATATGTGCCACATCTTCTTTATCCATTCATCCGATGATGGACACTTAGGTTGTTTCCATCTCCGGGCTATTGTAAATAGGGCTGCTATGAACATTTTGGTACAT
Source organism: Mesoplodon bidens (assembly GCF_964165515.1). Classification (NCBI taxonomy): domain Eukaryota; kingdom Metazoa; phylum Chordata; class Mammalia; order Artiodactyla; family Ziphiidae; genus Mesoplodon; species Mesoplodon bidens. Next base: position 78,609,472 of record NC_138169.1, on the reverse strand, counting down.
GTCTCTTTTTGAATTATGGTTTTCTCAGGGTATATGCCCAGTAGTGGGATTGCTGGGTCATATGGTAGTTCTATTTGTAGTTTTTTAAGGAACCTCCATACCGTTCTCCATAGCGGCTGTACCAATTCACATTCCCACCAGCAGTGCAAGAGGGTTCCCTTTTTTCCACACCCTCTCCAGCATTTATTGTTTCTAGATTTTTTGATGATGGCCATTCTGACTGGTGTGAGATGATATCTCATTGTAGTTTTGATTTGCATTTCTCTAATGAGTAAAGATGTTGAGCATCCTTTCATGTGTTTGTTGGCAGTCTGTATATCTTCTGTGGAGAAATGTCTATTTAGGTCTTCTGCCCATTTTTGGATTGGGTTGTTTGTTTTTTTGTTATTGAGCTGCATGAGCTGCTTATAAATTTTGGAGATTAATCCTTTGTCAGTTGCTTCATTTGCAAATATTTTCTCCCATTCTGAGGGTTGTCTTTTGGTCTTGTTTATGGTTTCCTTTTCTGTGCAAAAGCTTTTAAGTTTCATTAGGTCCCATGTGTTTATTTTTGTCTTTATTTCCATTTCTCTAGGAGGTGGGTCAAAAAGGATCTTGCTGTGATTTATGTCATAGAGTGTTCTGCCTATGTTTTCCTCTAAGAGTTTTATAGTGTCTGGCCTTACATTTAGGTCTTTAATCCATTTTGAGCTTATTTTTGTGTACGGTGTTAGGGAGTGATCTAATCTCATACTTTTACATGTCCCTATCCAGTTTTCCCAGCACCACTTATTGAAGAGACTGTCCTTTCTCCACTGTACATTCCTGCCTCCTTTATCAAAGATAAGGTGACCATATGTCCGTGGGTTTAACTCTGGGCTTTCTATCCTGTTCCATTGATCTATCTTTCTGTTTTTGTGCCAGTACCATACTGTCTTGATTACTGTAGCTTTGTAGTATAGTCTGAAGTCAGGGAGCCTGATTCCTCCAGCTCCATTTTTCGTTCTCAAGATTGCTTTGGCTATTCGGGGTCTTTTGTGTTTCCATACAAATTGTGAAATTTTTTGTTCTAGTTCTGTGAAAAATGCCAGTGGTAGTTTGATAGGGATTGCATTGAATCTGTAGATTGCTTTGGGTAGTAGAGGCTGGTCTGTTTTTAAATCCCAAAGGCAAATGGTTATTTTTAATACACTGACCTAATTGCATATGGTGATCCAAGATCAGCATAAAACTCCAAAGAGAGCCTGAAGTATCAACTAAGTTTATATTGAGCAGAGGGAGAACAGTATTCTTCTTAAAGAGCGTTTCTTGATTTTAGGTTTAATGTCTCACTCACAGTCATCACATCCTACTGAGTAAACTGATAATCTTTGGTAAGGGGTGGAAGAGGATTGCGGTGCTGAAGAAAGAATATACAACCACATTAGTATAAAAATATACCACTTGACTTTTCAGAAGGATGCTGGCATTTACAGTTAGTATTCCAAAGCAGCAGTAGCAGAAATCTCACAGCAGTATTCTGGATTATTTCTAGAGTGTTAATCTCTGATGGTAACAGGTTATTTGGATTGTGTCAATGAGGTCATGTCATAAATTACTATATCTTATTGTAGTGGGAATTGGGAATGCAGAACAACTTGCACGACTTTAAGAGGAAACTGCTGGCAATCTTTCTAAGCACAGTTCAGAGCAGCTAAAGAGGGGGCTTCCATGTACCTCTCACTGCCCAAGGCAGAGAGTTACTGACTTAGTTGCAACAGAGACAGAATATCTCACGTACAAAACAGGTAAACTACTAGAACAATGTTTGACATATATATTTTGTAAAATGTATTTTGTATCAATACATTTTTGTCTCATTAAGTACTCATAGTGACCTTATAAGATAGTTTCATTAAGACACTGAAACAGGTTTGTTAAAATACATCTGGTTATGGACACACACACATTTTGAAAAATATATTACTAGGACTTTCCTGGTGGCACAGTGGTTAAGAATCCACCTGCCAATGAAGGGGACACGGGTTTGAGCCCTGGTCTGGGAGGATCCCACATGGTGCGGAGCAACTAAGCCCATGAGCCACAACTATTGAGCCTGCCCTCTAGAGCCCATGAGCCACAACTACTGAGCCTGCACTCTAGAGCCCACGAGCCACAACTACTGAGCCCTCGTGCCACAACTACTGAAGCCTGTGCGCCTAGAGCCCATGCTCTGCAACAAGAGAAGCCACCGCAATGAGAAGCCCACGCACCGCATTGATGAGTAGCCCCTGCTCGCCACAACTAGAGAAAGCCCGCACGCAGCAACAAAGACCCAACACAGCCAAAAATAAAATAAATAAAACAAATTTATAAAAAAAATATTACTAAAGGCTTTGTTAGATTCTAAAGTAAGATTTACTACAGAAGTGTACCAATATATACCTAAGAGTTTAATGTGGGAATTTTGCCTGTTATTAAATTATGCAAATAACACTGTAGAATTGAACTGACACTTGTAATTATGAAAATATTGGAAAATGCACTGGGCTCTACTACTTAGACTAACAAATTCATCTTCATACATGAGATCTACCCTCCAATGAACCTCAGGGCGATGGGAATCCAGCTGCATTCAAGTTCTTACTGCTTATTTTACGATGTGGGTTGGAAGGAAAGAGAGGGACAATAAATACAATGATGGACAAAGGTGATAAGTCGCATTTATCTACATTCCTTATTTCACAATATCAACAAAAGTTTCCTGGGCATTTCGAAGCATTAGCAATGGATGACAGTCTGGAGTGAGAAATAGAAAAGAATTTCTGGACCGTGCAGTGAGATGTGGTTTACAGCATGTTCTGTAAATTGCCAGGTAGAAAATGGGTCACATTGTGGGGCACACTGTCTCTGTTGTTAACTAGTCAACTCTGCCATAGACAACACACAGACAAACAGAAATAGTTGTCTTCCCATAAAACATTATTTATAGAAACAGGCAGCAGGCTGGATTTGGCTCTCAGGATGTAATATACCAACTGTGATTTAGAGCATAAAGACAGGCCTGATGGAACCAAAGCTGGAGTTACACAAAAATCAATTGGGAGGAAGCTTCAGGGACCCATCCCATTCTGGGATTAAGTCGGAGGCTGGGTTGCATGAGAGTAACACCACAAACTGACTAAGAGAGAAATATCCAAATATGTAGAAACCAGCCACATGGGATGGTCATCCCAGTGATATGGGCAAGTCATGGGTAAAAATGTGAGATTGCCTATATAACTATACACAGCTTAAAATTATGAGACATTGGAGTTGAATTTTATATTCAGGTAATTAAGGCTAAGTCCCAAATGAGAAAACTAGACGAATCCCTGCTCCAAAACCTCTGCTGTTGACTCTTTATGCTCTGTGCATATTACAGCTGCAGACATTACTTTATGAGATTCTACTTACCATTGATTCACAACTCTAACTATTAATAATTGATTGACGCTATTGAACCCAAACTTGTTTCCATTCGACTGCTAACTAATCAACATATTCCACATTGATAGTCCTTCAGATGTTTAAATGATACTGCCATGTACATCCTTTCTCAGTTTCTCTCCTTTGGCAAACTTGTCCCCCTTCCCTTTCTCTGGGATAATTAGAATGGAATGGAGATCATACATACCCATGATGCTCAGGATGCCTACAACATGCATGCATGTATATACACAGCTCTGCAAGACAGTAAAGTCCTGTGGGCAGGGATCTCTGTCTACTTTGTTCATAATAGTTAATATACAACAAAATGTGATATGAGTTAATAAATTCTACCATAATAACTAACATGTGTTCCTTCTGCGATGTATCTTGGCCTCTTTCTCAACCAAATATGATACTTTGTCAGAACTAAGAAACATATAGGCAAACATATGTATGGCAGAAGGAGAAATCTGGGTTTAGAGGTGTGTGTGCAAATATAAGTGAAAAAGAGAAAGGATGAGAAGTCAGAGGATGTCATGTGGAGCGATATTTTTTCTAAAATTAAGATTTGTGGACTAACAGATACACACTATTATATATAAAATAAACAACAAACACCCACTGTATAGCACAGGGAGCTATATTTAATAACTTGTAATAACCTATAATGGAAATGAATCTGGAAAAGTATATATATATATGTGTGTGTGTGTGTGTGTGTGTGTGTATATATATATATACACACAAAAAAAAAAACTGACTCACTTTGCCATACACCTGAAACTAACACAACATTGTAAATCAACTATACTTCAATTTAAAAAATAAAAAATAACATAAATAGCTCCTGATATGATGCCATACATATGGCAGATGCTCAGGACACATTTTTAAAGATTAATATAATAATAATATGCTTAATAACATCAACATATACTGATACCACCACTTACTAACACAGGCCTCAAGAAATCATGCCCACATTTCAGAACATCTACAATCAAGTTGAATTTTGGCTAAAGATAAGTGGTGGAAGGAAGAAATATATTTGATTGTGAATTATTGTATGCAGGGTTTATATTCATTTTAAAAGATAAAATTTTTTTATGTTTTCCAACTAATCTTTGTTTATTTATTTATTTTTTACATCTTTATTGGAGTATAATTGCTTTACAATGGTGTGTTAGTTTCTGCTTTATAACAAAGTGAATCAGTTATACATATACATATGTCCCCATATCTCTTCCCTCTTGTGTCTCCCTCCCTCCCACCCTCCCTATCCCACCCCTCTAGGTGGTCACAAAGCACCGAGCTGTTCTCCCTGTGCTATGCAGTTGCTTCCCACTAGCTATCTATTTTACGTTTGGTAGTGTATATATGTCCATGCCACTCTCTCGCTTTGTCACAGCTTACCCTTCCCCCTCCCCATATCCTCAACTCCATTCTCTAGTAGGTCTGTGTCTTTATTCCTGTCTAACCCCTAGGTTCTTCATGACATTTTTTTTCTTAAATTCCATATATATGTGTTAGCATACCGTATTTGTCTTTCTCTTTCTGACTTACTTCATTCTGTATGACAGACTCTAGCTCCATCCACCTCATTACAAATAGCTCAAATTTGTTTCTTTTTATGTCTGAGTAATATTCCATTGTATATATGTGCCACATCTTCTTTATCCATTCATCTGATGATGGACACGTAGGTTGTTTCCATCTCCGGGCTATTGTAAATAGAGCTGCAATGAACATTTTGGTACATGACTGTTTTTGAATTATGGTTTTCTCAGGGTATATGCCTAGTAGTGGGATTGTTGGGTCATATGGTAGTTCTATTTGTAGTTTTTGAACGAACCTCCATAGTGTTCTCCATAGTGAGAACAGTATTATTTAAGGTAGGATTAAGGTAGGATTGTATTGCTATAAACTTCCCTCTTAGAACTGCTTTTGCTGCATCCCATAGGTTTTGGGTCTTTGTGGATTCATTGTCATTTGTTTCTAGGTATTTTTTGATTTCCTCTTTGATTTCTTCAGTGATCAATTCGTTATTAAGTAGTGTATTGTTTAGCCTCCATGTGTTTGTATTTTTTACAGATCTTTTCCTGTAATTGATATCTAGTCTCACAGCGTTGTGGTTGGAAAAGATAGTTGATACGATTTCAATTTTCTTAAATTTACCAAGGCTTGATTTGTGACCCAAGATATGATCTATCCTGGAGAATGTTCCATGAGCACTTGAGAAAAATGTGTATTCTGTTGTTTTTGGATGGAATGTCCTATAAATATCAATTAAGTCCATCTTGTTTAATGTATCATTTAAAGCTTGTGTTTCCTTATTTATTTTCATTTTGGATGATCTGTCCATTGGTGAAAGTGGGGTGTTAAAGTCCCCTACTATGATTGTGTTACTGTCGATTTCCCCTTTTATGGCTGTTAGTATTTGCCTTATGTATTGAGGCACTCCTATGTTGGGTGCATAAATATTTACAATTGTTATATCTTCTTCTTGGATCGATCCCTTGATCATTATGTAGTGTCTTTCTTTGTCTCTTGTAATAGTCTTTATTTTAAAGTCTATTTTGTCTGATATGAGAACTGCTACTCCAGCTTTCTTTTGGTTTCCATTTGCATGGAATATCTTTTTCCATCCCCTTACTTTCAGTCTGTATGTGCCTCTAGGTCTGAAGTGGGTCTCTTGTAGACAGCATATATATGGGTCTTGTTTTTGTATCCATTCAGCCAATCTGTATCTTTTGGTGGGAGCATTTAGTCCATTTACATTTAAGGTAATTATCGATATGTGTATTCCTATTCCCATTTTCTTGTTTTGGGTTTGTTATTGTAGGTCTTTTTCTTCTCTTGTGTTTCTTGCCTAGAGAAGTTCCTTTAGCATTTGTTGTAAAGCTGGTTTGGTGGTGCTGAACTCTCTCAGCTTTTGCTTGTCTGTAAAGGTTTTAATTTCTCCATCAAATCTGAATGAGATCCTTGCTGGGTAGAGTAATCCTTGTTGTAGGTTTTTCTCCTTCATTACTTTAAATATGTCCTGCCAGTCCCTTCTGGCTTTCAGAGTTTCTGCTGAAAGATCAGCTGTTAACCTTATGGGGATTCCCTTGTGTGTTATTTGTTGTTTTTCCCTTGCTGCTTTTAATATGTTTTCTTTGCATTTAATTTTTGACAGTTTGATTAATATGTGTCTTGGCGTATTTCTACTTGGATTTATTCTGTATGGGACTCTGTGCTTCCTGGACTTGATTAACTATTTCCTTTCCCATATTAGGGAAGTTTTCAACTATAATCTCTTCAAATATTTTCTCAGTCCCTTTCTTTTTCTCTTCTTCTTCTGGAACCCCTATAATTCGCATGTTGGTTTGTTTAATGTTGTCCCAGAGGTCTCTGAGACTGTCCTTAGTTCTTTTCATTCTTTTTTCTTTATTCTGCTCTGCAGTAGTTATTTCCACTATTTTATCTTCCAGGTCACTTATCCATTCTTCTGCCTCAGTTATTCTGCTATTGATCCCATCTAGAGTATTTTTAATTTCATTTATTGTGTTTTTCATCATTGCATGTTTCATCTTTAGTTCTTCTAGGTCCTTGTTAAATGTTTCTTGCATTTTCTCTAATCTATTTCCAAGATTTTGGATCAACTTTACTATCATTATTCTGAATTCTTTTTCAGGTAGACTGCCTATTTACTCTTCATTTGTTAGGTCTGGTGGGGTTTTATCTTGCCCCTTCATCTGTTGTGTGTTTTTCTGTCTTCTCATTTTGCTTATCTTACTGTTTGGGGTCTCCTTTTTGCAAGCTGCAGGTTCGTAGTTCCCGTTGTTTTTGGTGTCTGTTCCCAGTGGCTAAGGTTTTTTCAGTGGGTTGTTTAGGCTTCCTGGTGGAGGGGACTAGTGCCTGTGTTCTGGTGGATGAGGCTGGATCTTGTCTTTCAGGTGGGCAGGTCCACGTCTGGTGGAGTGTTTTGGGGTGTCTGTGGCCTTATTATGATTTTAGGCAGCCTCTCTGCTAATGGGTGGGGTTGTGTTCCTGTCTTGCTAGTTGTTTGGCATAGGGTGTCCAGCACTGTAGCTTGCTGGTCGTTGAGTGAAGCTGGGTGTTGGTGTTGAGATGGAGATCTCTCGGAGATTTTCACCATTTGATATTACGTGGAGCTGGGAGGTCTCTTGTGGACCCGTGTCCTGAAGTTGGCTCTCCCACCTCAGAGGCACAGCACTGACTACTGGCTGCAGCACCAAGAGCGTTTCATCCACACGGCTCAGAATAAAATTGAGAAAAAGTATAAAGCAAGAAAGCAAGCAAGAAAGAAAGGAGGGTGGGAGGGAGGCAGGAAGGAAAGAAGGAAGGAGGGAAGCAAGGAAAGAAAGAAAGAAGAAAATATAAAATAAAGTAAGATCAAATAAAATAGTTATTAAAATAAGAAATAATTATTTAGAAAAAAAATTTTAAAAACAAAAAAATGGATGGGTAGAACCCTAGGACAAATGGTGAAAGCAAAGCCATACAGACAGAATCTCACACAGAAGCATACACATACACACTCACAAAAAGAGGAAAAGGGGAAAAAATCATAAATCTTGCTCTCAAAGTCCACCTTCTCAATTTGGGATGATTCGTTGTCTATTCATGTATTCCAGAGATGCGGGGTACATCAAGTTGATTGTGGAGCTTTAATCCGCTGCTTCTGAGGCTGCAAAGGGAGAGATTTCCCTTTCTCTTCTTTGTTTGCACAGTTCCCGGGGCTCAGCTTTGGATTTGGCCCCGCCTCTGCGTGTAGGTCACCTGAGGGCGTCTGTTCTTCACTCAGACAGGACGGGGTTAAAGGAGCAGCCGCTTCGGGAACTCTGGCTCACTCAGGCCGGGGGAGAGGGAGGGGCACGGAGGCGGGGCGAGCCTGCCGCGTCAGAGGCGGCGTGACGTTGCACGCACCAGCGTGAGACGCGCCATGCGCTCTCCCGGGGAAGCCGTCTCTGGATCCCGGGACGCTGGCAGTGGCGGGCTGCACAGGCTCCCCGGAAGGGGGGCGTGGACAGTGACCTGCGCTCGCACGCAGGTCTCTTGGTGGCGGCAGCAGCAGCCTTAGCGTCTCATACCCGTTTCTGGGGTCCGCGCTTTTAGCCGCGGCTCGCGCCCGTCTCTGCAGCTTCTTTAAGCAGCGCTCTTAGTCCCCTCTCCTCACGCACCAGGAAACAAAGAGGGAAGAAAAAGTCTCTTGACTCTTTGGCAGCTCCAGAGTTTTCCCGGACTCCCTCCCGGCCAGCCGTGGCGCACTAACCCCTTCAGGCTGTGTTCACGCCGCCAACCCCAGGCCTCTCCCTGCGCTCCGACCGAAGCCCGAGCCTCAGCTCCCAGCCTCGCCCGCCCTGGCAGGTGAGCAGACAAGTCTCTCGGGCTGGTGAGTGCCGGTCGGCACCGACCCTCTGTGCGGGAATCTCTCTGCTTTGCCCTCCGCACCCCTGTGGCTGCGCTCTCCTCCGCGGCTCCGGAGCTTCCCCTCTCCACCACCCGCCGTCTCCGCCCGCGAAGGGGCTTCTAGTGTGTGGAAACCTTTCCTCCTTCACGGCTCCCTCCCACTGGTGCAGGTCCCGTCCCTATCCTTTTGTCTCTGTTTATTGTTTTTCCTTTTGCCCTACCCAGGTACGTGGGGAGTTTCTTGCCTTTCGGGAGGTCTGAGGTCTTCTGCCAGCGTTCAGTAGGTGTTCTGTAGGAGTTGTTCCACGTGTAGATGTATTTCTGATGTATCTGAGGGAGCCCGGCCGCCTTTGTCCAGTCGTCCGGCAGTGGCGTCTGGTCTGCTCCTCCTGCCAGCGGCGGGTGAGGGAGCGGGAGGTGGTCACATTTGGTGCTTCCCCAGCCTAGAGGACGGGGCCCCGGGCAGCCCTCGCATCGTCGCTCTCGCCTCCTCACCTCAGGGCACACACCCCAAAGCCCGGCCAGCTGGCCCTCTTCGGGGCCCAAGAAGAGCGGCAGGGAAGCCTTCGCTTCTCACGCTCCTTCTCGTCTTACTCCCGCCATCTAAGATGGCGGCCCCAGCGCCCGCACTGAAGAAGCTTTCGGGCGGCCCCGGCAAGCGAGCCCTCAACACACCTATTTTTAAATGATTCAAAATCATTATATTCTCACATGATTCTCCCTCATACCTCCTCCTCTCTGGGTCTTTGCTTTTGCTCATTTAGGAGCAAAAGACGCTCTTTCCACAGTATCTCCCCTCCATTATCAACTCACTAGCGTCGTGTTTACTTTTCAAAGCCTTGATGCTATTTGACTTCCTCCTCAAGGTCTTATTTGACATATTCCATCAAAATTAATTGTTCCTTCCTCAGCACTCCCATAGCAAAACTTTGTATTTAGCAAATTAAATTTCTCGTGGTTTACCTTGTTATTTATATGCTTCTGTCCCCATAAGAGGTTAAGTTCTCAATAGCGGTGACTATTTGTAATGCATCTTCAAAAATTCACTGAGGCTGACTCAGGACATTGCACAGAGTAGGTGCTCAAACCATGTTCATGGAGTGAAATTGCATCCCAGGGATATGATATCAGCAATATGATAACCCGTGTTTGAATGTGGACATTTCGGCCATGGAAAATGTTGTACAGGGTGTATTTTTCAAAATTAAAGCTAATTAAATTTAATTTTCTTCTGAGAGTCACTTTAGAATTTCACAAGAGCCCGTGTGATAATTAAGGACACTCAGGGGTGTCACCAAGCCTGGAGTGGGAGTTACTGTTCCATCAAAAAAGACGCACTGAAGTTGCTCTTGTGTGGCTATTAATTAATATCACCGACTGCAAAATGTGTCAAGGTTTATTAAGTGAAAATCTCATAAAGGTTTGCAAATAAAGTAGTGCTTATGCAGTATGGATGACATATGGTTTAGCTCCCTTCAGAAGAAGGGAATTAATAAACAAAGTAAAGCACCGGTGTGTTTATTCTCAGGAGTGTCCTTCAAGGATGTTGATGGGAAGTGCAGAGTGCTTAATTTTTGCATTTAAGAGAAATACAGCATGAAGTGTATGTGAAGAAGAGAGTCAACGTGAATCTTTTGGACTTGTAATGAAATAAAAAGATGGATCTGTGCTCACACATAAATTAGACAGCAATCAATATTTTAATTTTAGCTCTACTGAAATATAGTTTTTCTTATTGTTCTTCATTTCCAGTACAGCTGGAGGGTTAGACGCAAGCCAACTGGACTATGAAAGAGTGAATAACCAAAGGACCAAAGTCCTCTGCCTGAATCCAGGAGCTCTTGGAGGTAAGCCCCAGTGTGAAGTGAAGAGCGCTTGAAATACCCAAGGCTGTAGCTACTATGGTATGGAGAGAGGTGATGGGTAACATTTCATTAAAGCTAAAAGGTGAAAAGCAATAGGTTTAATTGAATTAGATGACAGCACACATAGAGTGAGAAAGATTTCCCATAGAATCAGTGCTCTCTGGAGGAAGGTAGTTTAATTCTTACTGTCATCAGGCTGAGAGAAAGAGTGGCCCTAGTTAATTTCATTTCTCTGAGGAGGGAAAAGTATCTGGGCAGAAATAGACATACCATTTACCAAAAGGGAGCTTGTGGCTTTCTGAGATGCCTCTGCACCTGGGAAACAGGCTGCCCTGGCACCAGCTCACAAGTCTGACCTTTCTGGACAAATCCTGAAATAGCCTGAAGAATGTATCAAAATAATGAGAATCACTGCTTTGTTATTTAAATGTTTAAACTTTTGATTATCCAGTGTGTCATGATATAGTCCATAGATTGGCAGCACAAATGGTCCAGTAGCTGTCACCCTAGGGAGGTTGAACAAGGAAGATTTTATTCCCCAGTTATTCTAATGGTTGCTTTTAGGAGCAGAGATATTATATAGGAAAGAACAAAGGGAAAATTAAGCTTGTCCATACTGTGAGCTTTATCACAAAACTTAATATCAGAAGCTTACTTTTAGCTTGAAATAGAGCTAAGAGTAGAGAATAGCAAAAGAAACTCTTGAAATGAGAATGGTTTAAGCTAAGTCAAGGAGTCAATAGTATTTTAATAGCTATTAAATTATTCATTATCATTCTGTCTTCTGAAAAGAAAAACAAAACACATAACAAAACAATTCTTCCCATGATGAGAGGACCTCTATTATTTGGCCAAACATTTTCCAATTTGGTAGCAGATTTCCTAATTTCAAATATGCACAATATAATATTATCAACTATCTCAATGGTATTCAAGTCCCAATATGCTAAGAATGCCTAATATATTCTAAACTAATTAATTTGGTATAAATGAAAAAAATGGTAGCATCAAGAAAATTTAAAATATGCTAATTAATTTCTACTATGTTTGGAGAGAGGAAAATGGGAATCTTGAAATATAATAAACTTATTGATACAAGTGAAAGTTTTACCATGTCTCTTTGACTGGACAGAATCCCAAATTGAAGCAAAACAAGAAATTAGTTATTCCTTCAAATTATAGCTATGCTTTCTTAAGTGTTTTATTCACTATATTATTTATTCCTTTGATAAACATAGTTGAAAGAGAGAACATTTGAAAATCTGCCAAGATCATAAAGCTATGCAAGTCTTTCAACCAATCATAATAATAACAGTAATAAAGTATCAGTTCTCATGTCTTGAAAATTATAAAATATCATTCTTATAAGTAATATTGTACCAACATAGCATATACATTAAATGCATATATAAACATGGAATTTTTAAGAAAAGGAGAATAAGATTCTAGAAAAGTAATTTAAATTATTTTATTTCATATATTAATGATCCAATTTTATCAGTAATATTTTCCAAAATGGACAGTGTGATTAAATATTGTTCACTAATTTTGAAAAACAAATTTTAATGCTTTGATATGAACAAGGTAAGGTCTGAATCTGAGTTAATATTGATAATTAGTTTTATTATTTACTTATTTTTATTATTTCATTATCACGATAATAATTGCTTAATTTTTTTGACTAGTATACTTCCTTTTTTCTTCCCTGATGTCTATTGTTTTTGTGGATTTTGTGAATATATAATTTTAAAGTAACAGCTCTGAACCTAGTGAAATTATCTACTTCGTAGATTTTCTAACAGTTTAGATAAGAATGTCTCCAGAGTTTAAAAATATGCAGGTATGACATGCTTTGCCATATGATGATCAGTGAACATCTGGAAATTAATAAAAAATTTTCACAGCCATTTCCCTCTCAGTGCAGAGTATTGAAATATTCTAAATAATGTTATAGCTCTTGTTTTCATAGCATCACTTTGATTATACCTGGCATAGATTTGTTCATAATTGGCTTCAACTTTGACTTATTTACTTCAAAACCAAGCTTGTGAATCATCCCTTGATTGAATTTCAGGAGCGATGCTGTGTTTGTAATGTTAAAAAGTAAACTGAGGAACATGAAAATTTTCAAGATTTTATTTGAGCATACATGGATTCGAATCAGGCAGCACCAACCAAAGGTGGTTAGGAGCACTCTGAGAGGAGCTAGGGGCAAAGTTTTTATAGGAATGATGCTGAAGCAAAGCAGAGTAATTATCTGATTGGCTACAGCTTAAGAGGTTGCCTTATTTGGGAAAGCCTGGTTTATCATTTTTGATTGGTTGTTCTTAAGTTTTACTTTCTCTTATTACAGCATGTTGACTCTGGCTTAGGGTCTTTTTTTTTTTCTTAATTGAAGTATAGTTGATGTACAGTATTATATAAGTTACAGGTGTACAATATAGTGATTCACAAGTTTTAAAGTTTATACTCCATTTATAGTTATTATAAAATATTGACTATATTCCCCATGTTGTACAATATATCCCTGTGGATTATTCTATACATTATAGTTTGTACCTCTTAATCCCCTAGCCTTTATTGCTTCTGCCACATTCCCTCTCCCCAGTGGTAACCACTAGTTTGTTCTCTGTATCTGTGAGTCTGCTTCTTTTTTGTTTTATTCACTAGGTTGTTGTATTTTTAGATTCCACATATAAGTGATATCATATGGTATTTATCTTTTGCTATCTGACTTATGTCACTTACCATAATACTCCCCAAGTCCATCCATATTGCTGCAAATTGTAAAATTTCATTCTTTTTTATGGCTGAGTAGTATGTCATTGTAATATATACCACAACTTCTTTATCCATTCATCTGTTGATGGACACTTAGGTTGCTTCCATGTCTTGGCTATTGTAAATAGTGCTGCTGTGAACATTGGGGTGCATGTAACTTTTTGAATGAGTGTTGGGTTTTGGAGGATATATACTCAGGAGTCATATGGTAGCTCTATTTTTAGTTTTTTGAGAAACCTCCATACTATTTTCCACAGAGGCTGCACCAATTTACATTCCCACCAACAGTGTAGGAGGGTTCCCTTTTCTCCACATCCTAGCCATCACTTGTCATTTGTGTTCTTTTTGATGATAGCCATTCTGACAGGTGTGAGGTGATATCTCATGGTGGTTTTGATTTGCATTTCCCTGATGATTAGTGATGTGGAGCGTATTTTCACATGGCTGTTGGCCATCTGCGTGTCCTCTTTGGGAAAATGTCCATTCATGGCTTAGGTTTTGATTTACTTAACATGAGCTCAGGAGGTATAAGAACCACACCAGTCTGATGACCTCATTTAATTACGTTAACAGTAAGTTTACACAAGATGCCTATTTTTTTCAAAGTAGCTTTTCTATTAGGTATTTAAATGTGATCAGAGTATCAATTTTTTGGAGTAACATTAATGTAGCAGCAAAAAGAGAGTATTAGGAGAGAGAAATGGTCAGCACTTCCATCTCAAGACTTGCTTGTGCTGGCATGGTCAGGACTGTCTTCAATCTGCAGGTTTTTTTCAGGACCTAATTTTTCTTAAGACATTGCATATATATTTTAAAAATTGAAGTAAAATGTACAGAGTGGAATTCACATATCATAAATATGTCATAAGTGATGTGTTTTCACAAATGTATACAACAGTATAACTGCTCCCTAATCAAGATACAGAACCATTGTTAATCCCTCAAAATAACCTTTAACCCATTCTAAGTAATATCTACCCTCCATAGGCAATCATTTTTTCCAATTTCTAGCACCACAGATTAAATCCATCTGTTCTTGAGCTGTATATGAAATAATGCTGTATGTCTAGTTTTTGTCTAGCTTTTTTCTGTACATAATTATGTTTCTGAGATTCATCCATATTGTTGGATGTATCAGAGTTCTTTTCTTCTCCTCCTCCTCCTTCCTTTACTGTAAGTAGTATTGCACTGTATCAACATACAAGTTGTTTTATCCATTCTTCTGCTGGTGGACAATTTGTATTGTTTCCAGTTTTTCTTACTGTGGGTACAAAAGCTATAAATGTTCCTTTACAATTCTTGTTGTGCTTTTATGCTTTCATTTCACTTGGGTAAATACCTAGGAAAGGAATGTGCCAGTAGATGTATGTTTAAATTTACAAGAAACTGCTAAAGGATTTTCCAAAGTGGTTGGACCATTTTACATTCTCACCAGTAAGGTAGTAGAGTCCAGTTGATACACGACTGCTCCGTTAAATAAGAGTTGTTGTCATTGTTGTTTTAAATAACAATTCTGTACAAGTAGGAAACATTCAGTGAGTGCTCCTTTTACTGGGAAATTGCCAAGCTCCTAATTTTTATGGTTTAAAGTAATAAAATCTGACATTCATTTTTACAGTATAAAATGTGTCCTGGAAGAGGGATAAGGACCTGATGGGAACTTGGATGCTCTTAATCCTTACTCTGTGATTAAGATAAAGAAAAACATTTTTCTCTAGCTTTTTCTCTTTCCAGGTGGCTAAGCCATGTTTTCCTGTATATGTCTAATTTTAGAAACATATCTATATAGAGAGAGTAAACAAAAAAACTGTAGAAATAATTTTTAAACGCTTTAGTAATAAAAATGATGAGTTGGTGTGAGTTCATTCCAGAAACCTAATGAATCTCCTAACTTGGATTTTGTAAAACCTTCTGATATTTTACTGATAAATTATTTTACTCATCCCAAAGCTTCCTCTCAGTTTGATTCATTTTACTTATAAACAAAAGAATTCGAATTAAGTATTCACTTTATTCTGTGGGTTTAAGTTTTTATACGTTAAAATTACCAATGTGTTGAGAACTCACTGCCACTCTGTCTCAACTTCTGTTAGATATAAAAAAAGTCACCCAATACTATTAATGAGATTATATCTTCTTGAAATGCTATATACAGAAGAAAAAGCTTTATTGATTTAGGTATTCAATCATGTATTATACTAATGAAAAAATAATACTCAATTTTGAATCAATTAATTCTTTTTTACTTCAAGACTTTTTAAAGTCACATTCTCAATAATTTTTGACTTTCTGCTTATATGCACAGAATATGTCTTCAGTTTTTCTCAAAACTAGAAAATTAATTGCATTGTTACTTTATTAAGTCAATTTAAAATTAATTGACACTTTTAATTTCTATTATATTCTAATTAGAGAAATATATGTGAATACAGTTTCCTTGTCCTTGATTAAAACATGAATAATAAAGATAACTAACCTAAATTCTGACATGTTTCATTCCCAGAGGTTTCACCTATATCAATATGATGTATAACGTTCCTGTCCTTTAGCTGTGTTTAATATATATTTATTGAATATAGATATATGAAATATACATTATTGGTTTGCATTTGGTTTGCATTATTTCTCTAGTATACTTATAACTCTATAACTTGCTTAAAAGCATGGATTCTGGAGCCAGTGTGCTTGGGTCTAAATTTCAGTTCTTCCATTTAATAGCTATGTTACCTTGTTGCTTATGTAACAGATATGTTACATATGTTTTCTGTATTTCCATTTCCTTATTTATATAATGGGGATAACTGGATGGCTGATTTTTTTGAGAATTAAATTAGCCAATATGTGCACTATATAAACATAATACTAACTTTTTAGTTTAAATACCATTGAAAGAAACTTTTATTATTACATTATTTTAGTTAAATTTAAATATTTTTAGATTTCTTATGTTAGGTTATAGAGTATCCCATTATTCTTAATTAATGCATGTTATGTCATAGTTATAGGTATGCCATAAAGTTTTAGCCATTCCTCTATTAATAAACTTTTAAAGTATTTCTAGTATTGTATTATTATAAACAATGAATTATTGATGCTATTTTATATGTCTTATTTTGTGTATTTTTTTTCTCTAGTGTAGATACAAAAAGAGTAGAGATAGTATGCACATTCTAAATTTCACTGGATTACAACCAAATTGTTCTTATAATCATAATATAAAAGACTATTCCGGGCTTCCCTGGTGGCGCAGTGGTTGAGAGTCCGCCTGCCGATGCAGGGGACACGGGTTCGTGCCCCGGTCTGGGAGGATCCCACGTGCCGCGGAGCGGCTGGGCCCGTGAGCCATGGCTGTTGGGCCTGTGCGTCCGGAGCCTGTGCTCCGCAACGGGAGAGGCCACAACAGTGAGAGGCCCATGTAACGCAAAAAAAAAAAAAAAAAAAAAGACTATTCCTTTTTGCCACACTCATCTACACTTGATATTTAATTTAGTTTTTGGTAATCTCATGAGTTTTAATTAGCATTTTCAATTAATAATGAATTTCATTTTTAATTTTAATTTATGACTTGTGTATGTTTTGTGTCCCTGGTCTTGCCAGTTTAACAACAGGTTGTTTAATTCATCTAATTATATATTTTGGACAATAATCCCATATCTGCTATGTATGTTGCAAATACTTGTTCCACAGTCTATTCCTTAATTTTTAAACTAGTGGAATTTTAAAAGAAGAAGTTTACAGTATTGGTACAGGTACACTTATTAATTTTATTATGTGTGTATTTGTGGGTACATGTGTGTATATTTGCATGGGTACACATCCACATGAACATACATAAACATATTTTTTTCTAATTTCCGAGTTTTTGATGAAGAAAGATCAAGTGAGCTGTTGCTAAATTCAGTATCTTCAAATATAAGACATGACAATCTTCATGTTTATTATTGAGACTATAGTGATCTAGAAATATGAGAAAATTAAAGTCTGTGCTATTGAAATCTAAACAGGTTTCCAAAAAATGTAGTCATGGATTCATCTTAAGACCTGCTTACATCTAATTCTTTATATTTTAAGTTGTTTACCTCTTTATTAAAAAATGGATGGCATATATTCTACATGCGGAATGACATATTTGGAAATCATGCCCAAATACTGGGTTTGTCTGAATGGGACATACATTTAGAACATTACCTGTCTTCAACTCCATGAAATTATGTCATATTCTGTCTCAAACAGAAATTATCAGTGAGGATATGTCTCATACCTTATGAAAACTATGAAAGACATTTTGTGCATTAAACCATATAAGGAATGCTCTCCTTTATTTCTGAGTAACCAATCATGCCAAAACTTGGTGGCTACCAATCAATCATTTAGTCTTGCTTATGTACCTGAGAGTCAGCTGGAGGTCAACAGACTTAAACATCCCATTGACCAAAGAGAATCACATGGTCATATCAGTAGGGAAATGCACTCGTTCCATAGTAGCATGTGAAGCAAATATTTGTTGAATAACATTCCAAACTATCACAGATAGATAAAGTGGGAAATTCTGGTCCTTTGAAACTCTGGGTTGAAATATGAGCATGAAATTGTTAGTCAAAGCTGCATTCCTTGTTAAGAGTAAACAAGTTGTAATTATAGAAAATCAGTAACAGTAAATGAGAAACCTTTAGCCAGAAACAAAATTATGGTTCATTTTTTCTTTTCTTGCATGTTATATAACATGTTTTTATACATATGGTAAAATAAAGTGAATTTTAACAAATCATTTAATGATTGAAACACTAGAGAAATGTCTATTTTATTACATATAAAAACCACTACTTATGTAACATGTCTCATGACAAAGAAAGAATGTTTCTTATCATGCTTAATAGATTAAATGCACTTTGAAATAACTCAGTTGAAAAATACATGTTATGCCTATATCTATTTCCCAAATTGTAATCTAATATTTTAGGTATAAGAGATACATAAGCAATTGTTTATGGTGTTGCTGTGAAGAGTTCTCAAATAATCTTCATTTTAGGCAGTGATCATCTTTTCTTTAAAAAGTCCAAAATAAAATACATATTCAAGCTAAAGATTTTTTTGAATCTTTTGAAAAGTAACAGAAGGAAAATGTTAACATTTGCCTTAGGAAGTAAAAAATATACCATATAAATGACAAATGTTGTAACCTTCACCTCTATTATGCTGGTCTTTCTTTTTTTCCTCCAGTCCTGCTAACTAAAGCACTAATTCAAATAGTTCTTTTCAGAATTATTAGAATACAATATGTGTAACAGCAGACATAAAAAATGCAAGCCTGCAACTGTTCCTTAATTTTCTTAAAATAGTTGCTAACTGGTTTTGCATAAAATGTATTTGGAATAAATGTATTAAATCATTGAAAATAAGGATTCCAGGCTTTGCAGTAGAAGCAGGGTATACTAAGCATATATGTGCTAAGGAGCTTGTTTTATAACCCTAAGCTAGTTACAGCATCTTTCTGGCTCATTGTAATTGTATTTGTAAAAAGAGCCATTTGAGATAAAATTTTCCTTACTTAGAAATTCTTTGGAAGACAACTAAAATACTACTTCATAATAGTGATTAAATAAAGTTTGGAAGAATTGACATTTTTGCAGATACTAGGTTAGCACTGAAAGAGTCATTTCTTCATTAATTCATTAGTTAATTTATTTATTCTTACTCTCCTGTGTTCATTCATTTATGTATTTAAAAAATACATAACTATTCTTTAATCAGAGGGATGCTTTATAACATACGCTGGGACTTCGCAGTAAACAAGGCAGGCATGGTCTCTAATGTCAAAAAACTTAGTTTGGAAGGAGTGAACAACATAAAACTAATAATTAAACAGATCAACTTTTCTAAATACCAATAAAGAATAACTATAAAGATTATGTCACCTTGTAGTAGAAGGTACCTATATCTTTCTGGGGGTCAGACACCTAAATAATTCTCATACGTTTTAAGTTGAGTTAAGAAAGCAAAGGGGAACTTTTTCCTAGCACAGGAAACAACATGTGCCTCAGCCCTGAGATGGGAAACGTCTTAGTACCTCAATGGGGTTCAAGAAAACCCACATTGCTTGAGGACAGTGGGGGAGGGGGGCTAGTGAGAGACGCTGGGGAGTCAGCAGGAGCCTGTGGTACAGGCTATATTATGGACTGCTGTTATGCTGGGAGAGATTGCAAACCATTGAAATATTTTAAGAAAGGATATGAAAGGATCATATATTCTTTTAAAGAATCGACCATGGTAGATTGGTGAGAAAGCTGTAGCAATGGTTTATAAATGACTCAGGCAAGTTAAAAGTAATTGCTCACTGTCTTTGAGCATGAAATTTTTATGTGCCAGGTAGTGTCTTTGGCATATTTCCACATGGGAACATTAAAAGACAACTGCTCTTATCACTGCTTCACCTGTGGGGAAACTGAAGTTCAGGAGAGTATAAATAATTTGCTCAAGATAGTAAAGCAGATAAGTGGATGACCTGGGAGAGAAGAATAAACAGTCTGTCTCCAGAATTTTTACTCTCAATCAGATTTTCTGTGGACTAGGGTTTAGGCACAGAGATAATGTGGAGTAGATACACTGAGATATTTTGCAGGTTGAGGTAATTGAGAAGTTTCAAGTTTCATGAGTGGGTACATGGCACAATGGAGATAAGAAACACTAATGTACACATAGATTTTAAAGAAATTTATGAATTATAAATTATGAATTAAGTTGTCAGTGAGATACCAAAGGAAAGATGTGAACTTGGTGGTTGGCTACAACATTCAATGAAAAATGAAATAAAAATGGGCAGAACTAGATTAATTTATATTTATTAATATAGTATTAAACTGTTATTAATATCTTAATGCTACTTATTAGTATCATTATGTATTAATATATTTTAATGTGTATATAATTTTTCCCACAAAAATTAGACTAGTAGTCAATTTCTCACAGAGGACATACCTATTATAATTTAACTTATTATACTTATTATAATATAACCCTTTGTTTTGAAAAGACAAAGTGCATTTGGGAGAATACATCAGATCCTAATTAATGCCTGTTTAAACATACACAATTTTTTTTATGTTCAGAGTCAACAGTAAAATGTATTTTTTAAAAAAACAAATGTTACAGAGTTTGAGTAAGTATTCTTGGGATATGGCTGCAGGACAACAAGTGCTGGCCATCACTGTGAACAAGCCTTGTAACCAACCACTTAAAATGCAACATACTGAGTAGTTATCAGGTTGTGTGGTGATCCATACAAACATCTCCACGATGCTTAAGAGAGAAAAACTGATTTCATTTTGATTTTATGTGATAGGATACCTGTGACCTGGGGAAATATTTCCAGGGACAAAAAAATACACAACTCCAAAAATACTGTATCTCAAGCAATTTAAATGCAAGTAAAGCTGATGTGGGAGTCTTGATTAGATGACTCAGAAAGTGGGTTTGGTGATGAAAAAACACTGATGTTAAGCGTACCTATGGATAATTTCATAAAACCTGAGTGGAAAGGCAATATTTCTAAACTGATTTTATTTTATGTCATTGTGATCATATGTGTAAGTAAATTAATAAAACTCAATATTTGATATTTACTTAGTGCCCATTGTTTGGTAGGCACGGTTCTAGGAGCTGCAGAAACATTGGCAAGCAACATAAATTAACTTTCCTCTTTGAGCATTCATTTTAGAGGACCCCAAATTACTTACTACATGAATATCATATTAGGTCTGTAATTCTTTCACCCCTATTCCTACACAATTTTAAAATTAAGTTTGGCCCCAAGTTTACCTTTTATATGCTGTATATAATTTCTAACTGTAAAATAGAAAATATTTTAAGGAGCATGTTTTCTATAGGATACAGTGCTAACTCAGCCTTAATTTAGGGATTGAGTGTGCTCCATCCCAACTACATTTTTCCCCCTTGACGTAATAAAGGGAATTGATTTTGAGTCACTCATAGCCTATAAATGCTAGAGTTTCAGTTTTTCCCTCCAAATTTTCAAGAACACATGGCTTAAAACTGACTCTTCCTTTTTTAGTTCAGAAGCAAAACTGTGCTATCTGATGGAAAATATATTATTAAGTAACTGAAGGAAAATTTGAAATATTAGTGGATTAGACTACAAGGATTGCCATAACAAAATGCCCCAGACTGGGTGACTTAAACAACAGAAATGGATTTCCTTACATTTCTTCATTCTAAGTACACAAGGTCAAGGTGCTGGAGGTTTGCTGTCTGGGGAAGCATCTCTCCTTGAGTTGCAGAAGACGCTTTCTCACTGAGTCCTCACCTGGCCTTGTCTCTGTGCTCACCATGGAGAGCGAGAGATCTCTGGAGTTTCCTCCTTTTCTTATGAGGACAACAGCTCTATGGGACTAGAAGTCCACCCTTCTGACCTCATTTAACCGTAATTACCTCCCTAAAGGCGTATGTCTAAATACAATCACATTGGGAGTTAAGTTTTCAACCAATGAATTTTAAGGGAACACAATTCAGCCCATAACAATTAGTAATCAATTGTGGGTGATTTTGCTAACTGGTGAAATATTTTAATAGTATTATTCCAAGTTCGATTTGAAATGAAAATATGCCTTGATACATGTGTGTGAAGCTATTTCTGTTCATTGGGAAACAAATTCAAATTATCAAGTGTAGTACGTTTTCAATCTTAAGTATTTCAAAAAAATAAAGAAAATCTTTTAAGAGAATGGCTATTTGAACTTTTCTCCCCAAATATAAAAATAGATGAGCAAATAATGCAGTACAAAAAGAAAAATAATCTCAGAAGTAGTTTCAAGAAGGAGGCTAAGAATCAGGAAACCTAATTTAAAGAGTTACTAAAATCCTGTATTTTAATTATAGAGAAGGTAAAATATGATAGGAATGTTTTACATCAGTAAAAATAAGTTTAGAAAGTTAACTAAACAGCTAACAGACAACTAATTGCAACTAAGGACACATGTTCCAGAAATGTTTACTTGGAAGTAGGAAAAGGCAAATAGTTCTTCAAAGAGTTTGACCTGTCTGCTACATCCTCTGTATTCATCTTATTGACACATAAAATATGAGTACTTTTAAATTCATAAGAGTGTGGTTTATTTACCTTTTGTTTTAGAACGACTCAGTTATTATTTTCTATATCATCAGCTAGTAGGATCATCTTGTAATCACCTTTAGGAACATTCATTTCTGATTATCTTCTCTTCAACTATCTCTTGTTCTTTTATTTCCAGTGGAACTAGTTCTAGCTTAACAGCTTTGAGGAGGGTGGTAGCATCTCACTGGAGAGCCATCAGGAAACCCTTAACAGCAGATCAGCTGTCAGGACTCTGGTAGATGTAAGAAAGTGCAACCTATTCTCTTTAGAAACTTCAAGACCATCATTTCTGCAGAACCGCTGGTCACTGTCAGTCTTTGATTTTGGAAGTGGAATCTATTAGCTAAACCTGGTTTCCTTCTTTCTAGCACATTTTATACACTATGAAGGATGGGAAATATTTCAACCAAATATAACTAAACCACATAACATTTTAAATTTATGAATATGTTAGGATAATGCTTACATTATTTCTCTATATTTACATGAGATGAACAGCATTTACAAAGATTTTGGACTTCTAGGGAAATTGATAATTAAAAAGGTCATTGTGCATGTAATTGTTGTTAAGGTTATCTTTATCTTGAATAATTTTATTATGTATTTAATTAGCATTTTGCATACCAAATTAGTGTCGGTGTCAGTATTAATACAATGTCTTTTCTCCTGCAAAAGTAACCTATGTCAAAAATTTGTAAGTTTTCAGAAAATGTATACAAAGTTAAGAATATTATAAGCTTGAAAAGAATATAATATATATAGTATAATATAATAGAAGTGATGAAATTTATAGCCTTAGAATTTGGTTGAGAACCTGAACTTCAAGTGAGGCTGTGACTTTGACATTCATAAAAACAGCTAGTCTGGTTATTTGATAGTACATCAATCAATTTGGTAGAAGAATAAAGCAAAAATATATTTGTAAGTATTTCATATAAGGAATAATTAATCCAAATAGAAAATCCTATTTCCAAAAGACTGTGAAATTCATTTGCTTTAATTACTTCTGAAATAAGGGCATATGTAAATATATTGAAAATTTTTCTGTAATGAGCATTTACATCTCTTCTTTCTCACTCTTACTGTTTATAAATAATAATAACAATACAGATACTACAGCAGATGGTTAAGTGATGCGACTGTCCTTACTTCTGAAGCTTATGACATCCTATTTGGGAGCTCAACTATAGCTGTATGCTGCTCAGCCAGACAGCACATTCCAGTGGATGTTACTTGATGTCCCTCAATGGGCTCCAATATCTTGATTGGGCAATCCTATTACTTAAGTATAAAGCTACTTAGAAGTATTCTGTAATTCAGAACTAAAAAAAAGTAACAGTTTGATTGAGAATATTTTTCACAGTCTATTTAGGCATAATTACCTTTGAAAACATAAATGATATGCCAATTCTACTTTTAGTCAGATGAGACTAACGGAATTAATTACAATGACTTCAATCTGGGCCGATTTTTTTCTTTTCTATTCTTTCCTTCTCTTTTCTCCTTATTTTTTTCCCCATCTCGTGTGTGTGTGTGTGTGTGTGTGTGTGTGTCTGTTTTCTAGGTTTATTGAATCTTTATCACTCTGTCCCATGATAAAGTTGTCACATAATGCACTTCACTGGGACAGTCTGCTCTTCACTCTGTTTGTTGTGTGCTTATTTATTCATTCATTTATTCATTTTTGGTCAGGTTCCTTTTGAGTGATTTCAGAGAATTCTAAGTCTCTACATTAGTAATACAGATTTTTATTGACTATACTTAAAGGAGAGCTTTCTAACAAAGATCCCCATCAAGCGCCTAATGACAGTTACTGATTACCGTGACTGTAATGGCAAATTGCTAATAGAATGGAAATGGCCGCTTCCAATCTTTCTCTGAGTGCTGCTGTCTTTATTGTGTTTCCATTTAGGCAGGTTTTGTCAATGACTCTTTTATCAGGAAATCCAACATGCACAGGGAAGATAGCTTTCACTCCCACAAGATCAAACTTCACTATTAATCTTTCACTGTTAACAGCTACAGCAGGAGTGGAGTCATTTACCATGTCACTCCAACTCTTATTCTGGTTTCATGAAATCATACTACATAACAGTGAGGTAAATGTGAGTTTTGCTAAACTAATTTTAAAAAGGTAGCAAAGACACTAATTTTTCTCTCATTCTGAAAACAAAATATACTTCCTATCTTAAAATATTAGATATTGAAAGAATATATGGTTAGCGAAAATCCCATTATATACAAATATCACAGAGAGTCACTGGAAATAATGGTGCATCTTTCCCAGTCTGAATAGTATGATTTTGTGTGTGTACCTTCCATAGTATCACAATTACATATACATACGTATATACATATATTTTACAACTAGGTCATCGTATTCAACATATGTGATATGTGATTTTTTAACAGTCTAAGAGGATGTCTTTTCCCATAAATAATTACAGATCTATTTTTTTTTTTTTTTTTGCTGTACGTGGGCCTCTCACTGTTGTGGCCTCTCCCGTTGCGGAGCACAGGCTCCGGACGCGCAGGCTTAGGGGCCATGGCTCATGGGCCCAGCCGCTCCGTGGCACGTGGGATCTTCCCGGACCAGGGCACGAACCCATGTCCCCTGCATCGGCAGGCAGACTCTCAACCACTGTGCCACCAGGGAAGCCCTCTATCATATATTTTAAGATCTGCATTAGGTTCCAGTTTCTGTACTGCAACATAATCAATTATACCATCTTGTTTTATATTTAAGTCATTTCTAATTTCATATTATTGTAAATGATATTTCAATCCATATGCTTTATATTTGTGATATTTTGTTTTATGCAACCTAAGAGTACAGTTTTCAAAATCAGTTGGTAAAAGGAATTCCCACTTAAATTTCAGACGAGTTAATTTTAAAAAGTTTCATTGCTTACACATCCAGGAACAGTATGTGAAAATGTGCATGTCTTAGCCCCCTCATTAAAGATGTGTATTCAAACTTTGGCTTTCAAATTTTTTAGGAAAACCTATAGTTCATGGTATTAATGCCTGTACAAGATTATGTAACTATTCTCATATTTATCTGTCATTGAGTTTATTTTTCTCTGTTTTACCCCTTTACATGTCTTGCATATTTTCCTTATAGATTTATGAGAGGTCTTCACAGCATAGGAATACTAACTCTTTGTGTATTACATATCTCACAAATGTTTTTCCTAATCTGTTTTCTTGGTGCCTTATTTGTCCTCTTCAACAGAAATTTTAAATTTTTATATAGTCAAGCTCATGCACTTTATCTTCATGAGTTTTTCTACACAAATTTCCTAATGAAATTTAGCTGTATTTTATTAATTTCTTTTGTTTCCCATTTTAAATTTAAAGAAACATTGATATTTTGGGGGGGATGTAAGGGTGTGTGGTGGAGTGTGGGGTGATTAAGGAGGTTGTAGAAATACAGTTTAGTAAAGAGATCACTTTTAGGGCTTCCCTGGTGGCACAGTGGTTGAGAGTCTGCCTGCTGATGCAGGGGACACGGGTTCGTGCCCCGGTCCGGGAAGATCCCACATGCCGCAGAGCGGCTGGGCCCGTGAGCCATGGCCGCTGAGCCTGCGCGTCCGGAGCCTGTGCTCCGCAATAGGAGAGGCCACAACAGTGAGAGGCCCGCTTACCGCAAAAAAAAAAAAAAAAAAAAAAAAATCACTTTTTTTTTTTACATCTTTATTGGAGTATAATTGCTTAACAATGGTGTGTTAGTTTCTGCTTTATAGCAAAATGAATCAGTTATACATATACATATGTTCCCATATCCCCTCCCTCTTGCGTCTCCCTCCCACCCTCCCTATCCCACCCCTCCAGGCAGTCACAAAGCACTGAGCTGATCTCCCTGTGCTATGCGGCTGCTTCCCACTAGCTATCTACCTTACGTTTGGTAGTGTATATATGTCCATGCCTCTCTTTCGCTTTGTCACAGCTTACCCTTCCCCCTCCCCATATCCTCAAGTGCATTCTCTAGTAGGTCTGTGTCTTTATTCCTGTCTTACCCCTAGGTTCTTCATGACATTTTTTTCTTCTTAAATTCCATATAAATGTGTTAGCATACGGTATTTGTCTTTCTCTTTCTGACTTACTTCACTCTGTATGACGACTCTAGGTCTATCCACCTCATTACAAATAGCTCAATTTCGTTTCTTTTTATGTCTGAGTAATATTCCATTGTATATATGTGCCACATCTTCTTTATCGATTCATCCGATGATGGACACTTAGGTTGTTTCCAAAGAGATTTAAACTGTAATTGTCAGGAAGGAAGGAAGTTATAGCCACACCTTGGGGGGGAAGAATATCAACAAAAGTGCAGGGATGGGAATATTTGAAGTGCTTTGGACTGTGAGTTAGCAAGTTTTGTCCGACTAGAAGATTGACTTAGGAGAATAGTGGTGGAAAGATTTCCAAAAACATTACAACAGTTGTTGTGGAACTACAGAATTTCATTCTTTGCTTTTGCCAAGCATGTGACATAATAAAAGTAGTGTTTTAGCATTGACTTAACATGAATAATCTGATTGTCCACTCAAACAAATCAGACTTACAGAAATCACACAAATAAGATCAAGATTCAATAATAATTTCAAAGTTATGAGTTCTAAAGACTTCAGGAAAAGCAGGTTGCAATCTAGACATTGAGGACAGCTCCCTTGGTCCTTTCCTCCAGCATCTAATACATGTTCTCTGGCCCAGAGTAGATGAAGTCTCCCAATGAGTTAAGTGGGTTCTTATCACACACCAGAAATATTTAGTCTATTAAATACCTCCATTTCATACCCCAGCTCATACACTCTTTTCCCAGGGAATCATATCTCTCAACTTCATAGATTCTGAATTTAAGCCATCTTTTATTAGGGACATCCTATTAAGAACATTCTGTAATAAGGACCATTTTTCTACCAAATATCATTAGTCTGTTTGCCTAGAGTTCCATATATCATGTTAGCAAGGAAATTTAGACCAGTGCCTGCTTTACTTTCTTTCCCTTGATAGTATTGCCTGGTAAGGATGTGAATGGATCATAAGACAGTCAATTTAACTTCATCAGCCCCAGTGATGATTATTAGAAGAGATTATACATAGTAAGCTGTGTCAGGATGGAAGATCAACTAATTCGTTTGTAGGTGTAGAGAACAAAGAAATGTGTTTATTCATTAAAGAGGGATTCTATAAACCTTTTTAAAACAAAACAAAAAAATTCAAAACTACCTACAATAAATAAGCATTGGCAATGAAATTCAGTCCTCATCCACTTTAAATAGGGGTTTTAGATATTGTCCCTAATCAATTGTCAGGAAAGAAAAATATATAAATATAATTATATTAGTTGTATAACAATGTGAATTAGAATATGAAAGAATTACCAAATACATACAAGTTAGAATTGCCTATTTTTAAATCAAATTCAGAAGTTTTCATCAACAAATTCATTTGGTTCAGAGATACTTATCTAACTACAAATGAGATATACAGACTGCATTGATTACAAAATACTGACTTTAAAGCTAAACTAAGGTGTAAACAAAGGGTTGTGGAATGGAGCAGAATTCCAAATATCTGTTTGAAACAGAAAAAAGTATATCTCCCAGGAGAAAAGTCAATTCTGCCTGTTGCTAACAGCAGTCAAGTAGACTTTTAGTTTTGGGGTTTCTTTATTTTTTTTTTCAACAAGAGCTTAATAACATCATTTTGGACTATGGCTATTATTGCTGCAGGTGCCTTGATTTCTCCTCTGCATTATAATTACCACTAAAGGCAATAGGAGGTGGTAAAGCACTCTTCTGTCTAATTTCCTTTGATTTTCTTCTTCAGAACTTATTCTTTTTCCCTTTAAACCTTTGCTCCACATATTTTATTTGTGTTACTGCACAAGCTGTGGGACATAATAAGCAGCATTTTAGCACCATTCTGTTCTTTACTCATGGTGTGTAAATCACAGCAGAGTTGCTAACAGCTTGTGACTGACAATCTTCCTTGACAGACAATCTGTGATCCTTTCAGCCTTTTACTAATAAGCTCATTAGGTGAGAATGGCTAGAAATCCTTTCTGGGATATAGCAATGAACCACAGCAAATTCAGTGCATGTCTTACCACTCAAACTTTAGAGAATCAATCTTTCCTCAATCAAAACTTTGTCAAGTCCTGCTGAATGTCTACTGAAGGTTACTGATTTTTCTTTTAAATAAAAGTTTGTCAGAAAAATCAAGGAAGTTCTCTTGTCTAATGTAAATCAAAGGGACATTTTTCTAAACAATGTCTTTTTTTAAATTTTAGTGAATCAACATGTAAAAAATGTTTATCAAATGTTTAAAGTTGTCATGACTTTCAAATTGAAAGTGAAAGATAGTTGTCTGCTCAGTAATTCAGTGACCAAAAGAGATAAGAAAATGGGTTTGATGAAATATTCAGATTTTTATCATTTGTTATGTTCATTTGTATCTTGTGATGAATGGTAAAAAGTTTGCTGAAAATTACAATAATTACAATCAGAAGAACTCAGTGCTATATGCATATTAGTTAATGATGATTAATATTCTCTTAATGAAAATATATCAGTGTAAATTTTATGCACTGATATGTGTATTTAACACAATTATATTCTAGTTCTCTTTTAAACTAAATTTTGTTCTCAGATTTATACTACAAAATAAATACATAGTCCCAGCTTTTTCACTGGACCAAATTAGTTGAAATCTATACCTTACATGAGTGACTAGCTATGGTACTTTTTCATGTGACATTCTAGAAACAGGACTGATGGAAGGTGTCAGAAAATGTGCAAAGGCTTTTATTCCCCTATTCATGGAATTACTCAAATCAGTAGAAATTTGGGAAAATATAGAACAAATAATCAAAGCAGCTACAATGAAGGGCATTTAATCTTAGAGAGGAATCAAAGAAAGGGCTAGCAATTCATTGTTTAGAGCTGAAATTAGATGAGCCCTGTATGTCTTTTTCATACTTAATTTGATTTAAATAGTTTTTTAATATAACACTAGTGATCATGCTACATGATGATCTATGGTGTTCTAAAGTAATTGATATTAATAATTAACACATGCCATATATATGTGTGTATATGTGTATATATATGTATAGAGAGAGAGAGAGAGAAGGTAAGTGTAAGAAGAAGATAATACCATTACATGTTCAAGTATTTTAAAAAGTCAGTCAAAAAACAAAACAAAAACCAAAAATAAAAATGTCCATTTGAAGTAAAAATAATAAATTCAAATATATACCAGGGCAGCAAGAAGTGAGCATTGTTCAATCTTTTAGACATTTGAGAAGTTAGAAATATTTTAGAAATGAAAGTCAATCCATTATTAAGACCAGAGGTGGTAAGTCATATTTGTACT
Source organism: Mesoplodon bidens (assembly GCF_964165515.1). Classification (NCBI taxonomy): domain Eukaryota; kingdom Metazoa; phylum Chordata; class Mammalia; order Artiodactyla; family Ziphiidae; genus Mesoplodon; species Mesoplodon bidens. Next base: position 78,579,475 of record NC_138169.1, on the reverse strand, counting down.
ATTTCAAAAGTAAATATCAGGTAAACTCTGTGTTTGAAATTCTAATTCTTATCAATTTCCCAAGCAGAAATATGTCCAGTTTAGTAGTCAGCCAACAGGACTTATCAATAGGAAAGCATTATTCCTAACTTCAGAAGTATATTGTCAAGTGAACCTGAGTTTAGGAGATTGCATCAATCTCCTAAATGATGCCTGCCTGCTCTAATTCATATTCGACTTGCCTATATCATCAGGCTTGGACATGATATTTAAATATCCCACCATCACCCCCGGGATTTGCATGGTTTTGACAAGAGTCTCTGCAAATAACTGGAAACATAATGTTAATTTGTAATCTTACCAAACTCCAATAAATTATTGGGTTACAAATCACTAAGGTGATCACTCCTTTCCTCTCATTTTTATTTTTTCTACAGGCTATATAAGAGCAGTTAATTACTAAGTCACTGTTATTTACAATGATGTCAAAACCTTTTATGGCATAATAAATAGTCTACTCCATTTAGAAAAAAATGCTGCTTCTAAACACATAAATGTTTTATTTTTCATCATTTTATTATAATTCTAATTAAGTAAATACTACCTAATATTGAGGTAATTGGTTGTATAAAGTACAAGAATGATAGTTCTAAAGTCGTTGGAGTTCACATAAAACCAATCTTCTGAAAAGTGATGAAAGCTGACAAATTACTACCAGAAGAAATAAACTTAATTTGTTCAACAAACCAGGAATGAGGACAAAAGGAAAATCAACAAAATTATAATTTTTGTGAATTACTGCTGTATAGAATTTTTCCAAGCCTATTGCTGGATATGAATTAAACACTTAGTGTCCCATAAAAAATGATATGCTGTTATCTTTAGACTCAAAGCCTTTGCATTTCTCCTGGTAGCAACAAAAATACTATAAAAAGCAGAGAACACTCATAAAAGAGATAACTCAATAGGCACTTTGCTGTGTACAAACTAGCTTCATAAAATGGAAAAATATTTCTCTCTCATCAGGAAAGCATTGTTTCATAAATTTTGCAGGGAAAATCAAGAAAGAACATTTTTAAGGTACTACTCATTTCCTCAAAATTCCAGTAACAAAAATAAAAATAAAAATCTATTTCAACAAATAAGTACATACACAGCTACTATTACCATACTTTGGAGTTCCATGAAACTTGGAATCTATACTTGAGTGAGAAAATATCCTGTGGACAAGTTAAGACATTAGTCTTTAAGCAGAAAGCACAGACCCTAAATTTTAATGTCATGACCCCAAAAGTCTTAGACCAAAGATATCAACGCAGCCATGTAAGTGTGAAAGAACCGGTATAATAACCAAAGGAACTCAAGTGGACACTAAAAACTGTAGGGTATATGTGACTAAGGGTGTTGCAGGCTAGAAATACTATCCCTAACTCCTTACTTACTCTCCAGGTAATGGGTGGTGTGGGAAGTGAAGCAACATGAGGGAAACACATCAGTCAGTGGATGGCACAGCCATATTGGTATATTGTATGATGCATGGGTGTTGGGTAAGGTATATGGCAGTGAGAAATAAACTCTAACTGAAACAACACTCCTATTTCACAAAATGAACCTGAGAATCAAGATCTGAAAGGATCAAACAATTCCCAAATAATTCAAATGTGTCCCAAGAAAAATCTAAAGATTATTTATGGGAATATGAAAATACACAGCATCCAAGGTAAAATTCACAATATCTAGCTTATAATAAAAAATAAAAAATTACTAGGCCTGCAAAGATGTAGGGGAAAATGACCCATAATGAGGAATTAGATCAATCAAAACTGACTCAGATTGAATTTCCAGAGATGAACATTATTATGAGTGAGATGAAAAACAATGGAATTTTGAGATAACACATTACATTTAGTAGAATAAAGATTAATGAACCTGAAGACATAGCCATAGAAACTATTCAAAATTAAGAGGGAAGAGAGAATAGACAACAAGAACCAAAAGAAACAGAATAATCTGTGGGACAACTTCAGGTAGGCTGATAGATATACAATTTGAGTCCCTGAAAGAGAGGGTAAGGGTAGAAAAAATATTGGAAGAAAAAAATGGCTGAAAATTTTCTAAATTTGCTGAAAACTATACACTCACAGATCCAGGAAGTTCAACAAACATGAAGAACAAGAAACATGAAGAAAATTACAACAAAACATACGATAATTAACTTGTTCAAAACTAATCATAAACAGAGAATCTTAATAGCAGTCAGATTAAAAAGGACGTTACTAGGAGAGACAAAATTAAGGAGAACAGAAGTTTCCCACTGGAAATAATTTGAATGAAAAGACAGTGGAGCAATATCTTTAATAAACTGAATAAAATAAAAAAATAGAAAAAAACAAAAATCTTTCCAACCTAAAATTCTATGTCCAAGGAAAAAAATGAAGTTTAAAAAAAAATTTTTTAGAGATCTAAAGGCTAATGATACATATCAAGAGTAGGATCCCACTGAAATGAATGTGAAAGAAGTCCTTCAGAGAAGAGAAAAATGACACAATATAGAAACATGGATCTACACAAAAGGATGACTAGAAATGGTAGTTACATAGATGAAGGTATAAGAAATTTTCTTATTATCCAAATCTATTTAAAAAATAACTGTTCAAGCAAGAATAAAAAATAATGAAATATTACATTTATAACATACATAAAACAAAAATATAACAGCATAAATGTTTGCAGGGGAGCAATGGAAGTATACTATTTTGAAGTTTTATCTTATACTATTTAAGAAATGGTATGATATGACTTGAGAGTAGAGTAAGTTAAATATGTATGTTATAAATCCTAAAGCAAGTACTAAAATAAACAAAAATGAAGTTATAGCTAATTAACTAAAAAAGAGATAAAAATAGAATGATTAAGAATTCTTAACCAAATAACATATAGGTTAAAGAAGAAAACAATAGAAATTAGAAAGTATTTTTAAATAAAGAAAATGGAATTACAACCTATTAAACCTTGGGGGATGCTGATAAAGCAGTACTTAGGGGGAAAGTTATGGCACCAAACACCTGTATTAGAAAGCAATAAAGGCCACTGTCCTCAGCTTCTAGATAATGTAACTACAAAAGGTAGAATAAATTAAACCCAAAGTAAATAAAATAAAGGGAATAATAAAAATTGGTATAAAATCAATAGACTTTAGAACAGAAAAAAAAATAGAGAAAAATTGGTGAAACCAAAAGCTTGTGCTATGAGAAAAATCAATAAAATGGATAAACTTCTTTCAGGAAAAAACACACAATTTACAAATATATAAACAAGAGAAATGATATTCCTACAGATTCTACAAATTCTACAAATATTAAAAGAGTAATGAATATTGTAAACTTTATGACAAGTTAGATGAAATAGACAAATTACTTGAAAGATACGATCTATCAAATTCCAATCAAGAATTGATTACCTAAATAGTCCTGTATATTAAAAAAATTAAATCTGTAGTTACAAATCATTCCTCAACAAGATGCTTTCATTGATGAATTCTCCCAAACTGTTTACAAAGTAAAAATACCAATACTACACAGTCTATCCCAGAAAACTGAAGAGATGGAAATACTTTCAAATTCATTAAATGGGAGCGATATTTCTTTGATACAAGAACCAGGCAAAGGCATTACAAGAATATAAAACTGGACCAATATTCATCATGAATATAGGTTTAAATTCTCAAGAAAAGAAAGTAAGCAACATAAAAACGTTCCTATTTCAAGTATAAGCATTATGAAAATGAAAGAAAAAGCCAGAACGTACGAGAATATATTTGCAAATCACATATCTGAATAAGGATTTGTATTCAAAATACAAAAAGAACTCTTTCTGCTCATAATTAGAAGACATCCAACCCAAATGTAATTTAAGAGTGCTTTTAAAGATGTTCATCATCATTAGTCATTAGGAAAATAAATATCGAAACCACATTGATGAATCAGTGAATGCCTAGCTCCTCTCCCCATTGGGTAGGGACAGGTCGGATCACAAGAGTCACCTCTGGACCAAAGGCCCAGCCAGGCTCTTTCCACTCCAGGACAGCTTAGAGAGCAACTCTTTTAGTACGCTCCGAACTTCTTTGATCACATATCACTAGCATTAAAAAAAACTTTTTTTGAGCACACAACTTTGAGTACATAAATACTATCTACGGATACATTAGATACATTATAAAACACGTACACACACACCGTGCACAGATCTTTAATCTCCCCGGGCCTCAGTTGACTGCTCTGCAGCATCAGTCTGAGGGTGAGTCTTCTCAGAGGAGTGGAGATGCTCCGAGCCCAGACTCAGGCATCACCCTTCCAGACTCTTCTACTGACCAGCCATGTACGCTTGAGATGTGTAGTGTCTGAGCGCGTAACTTTCTCCCTCTCCGCTCATGTCATTTAACCCTCCCATCAACGTAGCATTTTTCCCATACGGGATCTTGAGGCTCAGAGAGATGAAATGCTTGTGGAGGGTCACACAGCTAGTTGGGGACTGAGGCCGGCGGGAACACAGGGCTGACTTCCAAGTCTGAGCTCAGCTTTTCACCGCGGACTGTGTGCTTTTCTTACTTAGAATTCTCTTGCACTTGAGAAAGAGGTTCTGTTTTCTTTAATGTTACTTTAATGCTTTTTGGAATCCATTTCCTTTGTTTATTTTACAGCAGTATAATTTGCAATAAAATAGTTTTACATTAAAAAAACACATTGATATACCATTTCATATCTACTAGAGTCATTGTAATAAAAATGAAAGAAAATAATAAATATTGACAAGAATATAAATAAAAGGGGACCCTCCTATATTGCTGGGAATGGAAAAAGGGTACAGCCATTTTGGAAAGCAGTTTGGAATTTTTTAAGTTGAACATATATTTACCATAAAGCCCAGCAATTCCACTCCTAGGTATCTACCCAAGAGAAATGAAAATATATGTCCCCACAAAGATTTGTATGTATAAATATTCATGAAAGCATTATTCATAATAGTTCAAAGTGGAAATAGCACAAATGCCCATAAACTGATAAGTGGATAGACCCAATGTGATATATCTTGGCACTGGAATAATATTGAACAATAAAAAGAGTGAACTGTGGGTATATCCTCCAACATGGATGAACTTAAATACAGTATGCTGTCACGGGTAGGACAACTTTTTCTGTAAATATTTCAGGCTTGCCAGCCACATACAAGCTCTATAACATATTTTTTTCTTTTCTTTTCTACAACCCTTTACCAATGTAAAAGCTATTCTTTGCTTACAGGCCTTGGGGTTTAATTGGCCCACAGGCTGTAGTTTGTCGTTCCCTATGCTACGTGAAAGAAGCCAGATACAAAAAAATCACAAAATTCAAAGGAATATCTACAGTGTGCTGCCTTTTGTGTAAGAAAAATGTTGGGATAAGAAATATACCTGTATATGCTTGTTTGTGTAAAAAGAAAAATTACAGGAAGATGAATCAGTAACCAGTGAGATCTGTTCTCTGCAGGGAGTCCATGGGAATGGCCAGAAAAGGGTGAGGGAGTGTCAATTCTTTGAGTTTACCATAGAATTCCAGCTTTTAGAATCATGCCAACTTTTCATACACAAAAATAAAATACAATCGGCAGTGAAGGTAGGAAAAAGGTGGAATAAAAACACAAACAAATAAATCTTACTGCATTGAAAGTGAATAACATAACTATGCTAAGTGAGAAGAAGAACTAGACCAGTTATGTTCTGGAAACAGTCTGTTGGCTGTATACTCTTAGGTTAAAGACAAAGTAAACCATACACAAATATGCAGTTTTTCTGTGAAACAAAATAATTTCTAAAAAGAGGTTTAAAAGATAAATTATTTATAAACCATTTTAAGATTATTTTCAAAGAAACTATTATCTTTTTTCTATCTTAAACATAAGGAAGTGGAGGTAGATATCATAGCGATGTAATCAGCAAACTACATTATCTGAACCCCCTTACAATTTCTCAGTTTGTGGTACAGGCAGCTCTTAATTTTCTGTGATAGTCTGAGAAAGAAAGAAATAATAAGTTTAATAAATTACACAAAATCATTTTAATTTATAATTTCTTTTCTTTCTACTAAACAACTTTTCTGTCAGGTATTTTGGAGTCAAACAAGATGGCAGGGTAGTAATAACTTGAAGTTTTGGATAAGTCATGCCTGAAAATTCCTGTTCTGCTTATGATTTGAACCCTAAAAAATTTACAATGACTTTAAGATCCTCAGTTTCTCTCTACAAGTTAAGATGAACAATATTCTTGGTTAGAAGCTGAAAGCATTAACTTAAATAATTAATTTCAAGCACCAAAAATAAAGCACATGATGGGCCTTTGGGAAATGGACATTATTTTTATTGTTTATATTTGAAAGGAAGTGAGCAGTTGCCTCATTTCCTTTTGTAGGTCCTAATATATTTTGGTAAAAAATATGGACAGTGAATGGAAAGACTAAGGAATTCTGTGGAATTAGTTCCAAGGTTCAGAAGAAGAAATGAAGAAACTATCTCTTTCTTTGTATAAGTACTCTCTTGGATCTGCCTCAAGGAAAAAAGAAAAAGTTTGGGGTGAAAGAAGATCTGGGCAATAATGGAGAGTAGTATGTAAAAGAGAAAGTGTCTTTAAGTGAAAAATCTGCTTTGAAACTTGCAAGGAAAGCAATGTCTTGAGATGAAGTAATGAAAATTTCTTTAAGCCAACACATGATAAATTGCCATAAGAGCTTTTTAGCTACAACACCAGGTTTAATCATGTTGGGAACTAAAAGGATCCCAAATGCATAAAATTTTCCTCTAACCAAAATGAAATTACACCATCAAATGTGAATGCTCTGTACCTGAGAAAGTGCAAACTGGAATATTTATGAGACTCCATTTGTAAATGACACAAAGTGATTGCTAGAAAAATGGCTAAATATGCAATTCAAAAGAAGAGGCCAAATATACATTTTACTTTTGGGAGGTTGCAAAAGTTTTGAGGCATCTGTGTGCTTTTTATAGCCCAGGGAATGGGAAATGGCATTTTGGAATGAGAGGAATGTTGGTATAGTACAGGATCTGTCTGACTCATTTTTTTTAACCTCTGAAATGGTGAATTTAGAATAGAGGTCTCAGTCTCTCTTTTTCTAAAGGTCTATTCTATGTAAGGATAAGTAAATAATTCTAAACACTTTATGAAAATATATTTAACATTTCACATAAACTTACCATAGGAAGTAGATGATGAATAAACTGCTCAACCAATCATCCTCAACACATAGTATGATCACATTAAAATATAGAAAAGTATTCTGGAAAGAGACATTCCTGGGTGGTAACACTTATCTCTATGAAGTAGAATTATTTATTCTTTTTCATATTTTGCTCTTCTGTGTTTTGTCAGATTTATTGGGTAATGAAATATGCAGATTCATCCTTCACTAAAATCTATCATCATTTAACATAAACAATGTTGATGACAATGATACTTTTAGGGTGTCGTAACAATGACACAAAGCAATGTGTATGGAAAACCTAACATAGTTCAATATTAAGTGTACACAATTGGTAATAATAACAATTAGTTCCTTTTCTCTTACTTGAAGCTGATTCTACTTTGTGAAACATTATCAACCCTCTCAAGGTTATCATTCAGTCATATACACCATCAGTTTCCATAACTTTACCCTTACAAATAGCCTGGCTGAGCTACAGAATGTACACTCTTGAGGATTCTCTGATCCTATATCTGTTGCTCTTCCTATAATAGAATCTGATCTTTCTCTGTCCTGACAAAATAAAGTATGCTCTGATGCATTACACCACTTTTAAGAGGTACCAGAGTGACAAGAAAATGACCCATCTAACCCTCTTTTATTGTTTCATAGTGTGCAGGAAGTTAAACTAATACCCTAAGCTCAGAAATAAGTTCCACACGTAGTAAAAATTAGAAAAAAGAGGAGTCCATTTGTCAGTATGTGTTTAACCATCTTCACTGAAATAATAGCTTAAGGGATTGATGTTTGGTTCTGTAGCTATAGTAATATAAATACTCCAAATCCCTGCAGTGGCTCTCTGATGACTTCTCACACCTCTTCAGAATTACCAGACAATTCTACCCCTGGGACCAAGGATGCTAGAGAAACAGGAAACATATTCCTCCCATCTCTCATTTCCCTTCCACCTTTGCTACTCTCCAGTGACTTTTACAAAGTTATAATAGGATGATCTAGTGAATAAATTATTTACAGTTTTAAAAATAATTTTTCATTTCTGAAGTTAACTTTCTATATCCTTAGTGACTTGTATATAGAAAACATTTTTTTTTTTGCTAGAAGCTTAAAATACTACCCCTGTAAAACACTTATTTTTAGTAAACACTTCTCAGATCAGTCTGCAATTTATTGAGCTACAGAAAAATGATTGTTTCTCTCCATTAACCACACACCTTCAGGAACAAATCATATTACACATTAGCTCTTTACTCATTTACTAGGCATTGTTTGATGCAGACCCCAATAAGCTGTCCAGCAATTTCCATGTTTGCTCTCGGCAAACTGCTGACACATTTTCCAATCCCCTTTAATGCCTGGCCATGTGACTAAGATCTATGCAATGAAAAGAGCTGAAGTGATGGGTGTCCCTTGAAGGCGCCCCTACACCTCTTATTTAAGTCTTCTGTGCAATCCCTCTTAATTCATTTGTCCCCAGAGGCAAAAGGATCCATTGAGTGGCTGGGAGACCCAAGGGAGGGTTAGAGCCTGAGGAGTGGAGGACCCTCCCTGCATCCTGCCAACCTACATCACTCCACTGAGATGCGGTGGGAAACTTGTTGAGTAAGCCAATGAGATTTGGAAGTTATTTGTTACAGCAGTTAGCATGTTCTACAAATATCATGCCTTTTGTCAGTTTCAGTGTAAAAGCAAACGGGCTGTTAGTGCCTTAACTAATGTGCTTACGACACACAGTCCCATAAACTAGAAGTTCATGTGTCAACTTGCACATTTAATGATACCACGGGCAACAGGCCGCTATAATCAAATTTGAGCTCTTACATTTCTGACTCCATTTACATAATATGAACCACATCCGGTGGAGAGGTTATATCTGGAACAGGAGAGGATGATTAGATTTTTTAAAACAAATTGCACATAGAAAGTAGAATCAGGATTGGATTGGTTCACAGAACAGGAACGTTTTTTTCCTGCTAGATTTTGTCTTTAGAGATGTGAAGACAGCAGAGGTTCACTCTCTGTGGCCCTTTCACCCCTCCTATTGCAGTGTACCCTTTATTTCCTAATATGCTCATAAGATTTCATACTGTAGTATGATTTTCATTTAAAATGCATGCCTATTTTAGAAAATACATTAGTTGTGGTAATTTGCACTGCACTCTAAAGAGCAATAAAAATAAACTATTTTAAATAAATATATAATCCGGAATGTATCTCATTTTAAAAGCTAACAGGTGTTTGCTTGTTTTGTAAATAGGTACTGAGTCTTTCATAAGGGCACTCTGTCCCTAACACAATGCATGTTCACACATGTTCACACATACATACACATGGATGATCACTAAATAACAATTCAACCTCTCAGGCTGCTATTTAACACTGAGGATGTATGTCTCTGGAAATCTTTGCACCGCTTTCTCCTATTCCAATAAAACCCACAAACAACAGAGTAAAAGATCCAGAGATGGCACAGTATCATCTGTGAAAGCTGTTTTCTTTTCCTCATAAAAGCCCTCGGCATTACCAATAGAGAAAGGAGTGATTAAGTTTTGCGAGGTAAATCTCCAGGTTGTCTTTGACAACACTGATTTCCAATATTTTACCATTCCCAATATTTATCAGTAAAGACTCGTCTTTTTTTTTTTTTTTTTAAATTTATTTTTGGCTGCTTTGGGTCTTCCTTGCTGCGCGCGGGCTTTCTCTAGTTGCGGCGATCAGGGGCTACTCTTCCTTGCGGTGTGCGGGCTTCTCATTGCGGTGGCTTCTCTTGTTGCAGAGCACGAGCTCTAGGTGCGCGGGCTTCAGTAGTTGTGGCTCACGGGCGCTAGAGCGCAGGCTCAGTAGTTGTGGCGCGCGGGCTTAGTTGCTTCGCGGCATGTGGGATCTTCCTGGACCAGGGTTTGAACCCGTGTCCCCTGCATTGGCAGGCAGATTCTTAACCACTGCACCACCAGGGAAGCCCCAAGACTCGTCTTTTGTTATTTGTTGTTTTGAAGATTTTAATCTGTCGAAATGTATTTACCCATAGCTGCAGGAGGGAGCAGTGGGCATCCTGGGAGGAGGACAGGGGCGTGTGGGAGCATGGACCTGACCCAGTCAGGCTCTGGCTTGGAACTGCAGTGCCGGAAACATGTCTGACAGTTTTACAGCCCCAAGGTTTTATAGTTCTGCTGAGTACTTAGGCTATAGGAAACCCACAAGAGAAGGTCTCTACCACCCTAAACGTTAAAAAGCATTTTCCAGATTCCATCAGAGCTAAGTTAGCAAGGTAAACTTAGGTGAACTTAGTGATAAGTCCCTCTGAAGAGAGACAAGTCACATACAATTGTTTCACCTTTGGCAGAGCATTGGTGGTAGAGCTGGCAACCATAAAACCTGGTTTGAAAAAATCAAATGAAATTTTAATGAATTCTTAAAGGACAAGTGCAGGTGAGCATGAAATTTATGATCCCTGGAAACCTCTGGCTGTGGGCGTGGGAGTCCTGCCTCCACCTGCCTCTCTTTCCCATGTGCCTCCACTGGGCTTTCATCAGAAACATTAAGGGGTATGTAAAACGTCTGAGAGACAAAGATCAGTAATAATATAAAAGATTTGGACACTATCCTCAAACCACTGGATTCGATTAAGATTTTTAGAGAATTCCACACAACCATAACAGAATATACATTACTTTCAAGTGCACACAGAGTATTCACCATCACTGAACATACTGTGGGCCAAAAACCAATTCTCAATAAAATTAAAATGGTTAGTATATCACAGAAGGTGCTATTTGACCAAAATAGCATAAACGTATAAACTAAGAACACAAATATCTCTAAGGCCCCACATATGATACTAAGAAAGACATTTTTTAAAACCATGATTCAAGAAAAAAATGCACACAAAAAATTAGAAAATAATTTACACTGGGTGACAATGAAAGCACAGTATATTAAAATATGTGAAGTGATGCTGAAGTAGTGCTTAGATGCCTAAAACTTTAAATGCCTGTATCAGAAGAGAAAGAAATTCTCAATCAATGGTGTAAGCTTAAACTTCAAGAAGTTAATAATAAAAAGCAACTTAAATTCCAGAGTGATGGTATGTTAGCTATAATGCTAAAGTGACCCCCAATGACTTGTGCCATTGTATAATACACTTCCCATGAGAGTAACTTGCTTCTAACTAATAGAATATGGCAAAGGTGATGAGATAGCATGCCTGCAATTATGCTGTCATATGGCAAAGGTGAAAATTTTTGTGGATATAATTAAGTTCCCTAAGTACTTAGCTTTAATTCGATCAAAGGAAGATTATCCTGGTGGGCTTGACTGAATCAGGAAACCCCCTGAAGAGAGCCCAGAATTCAGAGGCTACCTCACCTGCTCATCTTGAAAAACCAAGCAGCCATGTTGTGAACTGGCTGAGGGGAGGGGTGGCTTCTAGTTGCTAAGGAACTCAGTCCTGCTATCAAAAGGAACTGAATTCTTCCGACAACTTGAATAAAGTTGGAAAAGTATGCTGAACTTCAGTTAAGAGGAGCCTGGCTGATATTATGATTGTAGTGTTGTAATACACTGAACAAAGGACTCAGCTGCGCTTTAATCCTAAACCCAGCAATGTATGTATTGCCCTGCTTTACTATATCCTTGGGGACACTTACAATTGCCTGAACATGCATACATTGCTTCTGCAAATGAAAAATGGTGCAGTTATGCAAAACCGCTATAGAGTTTCTTAAAGTGTTAAACATTAATTTACCATACAACTTAAGCCAACAGTTCCACCCAAGAGAAATGAAAGACACAGCTTCACACAAAGACTTACATGTAACACTTAATAGTGTTGACTCACAGCAACACTATTCATAATAATCAGGAAGTGGAAACAATTCAAATGTCCATAAGCTAGTGAATGGATAAACAAAATTTGGTATATTTATAAAGTGGAATACAATTCGGCAATGAAAGGAATGAGTTATTGATACAAACAGCAACATGGATGAGACTCAAGATAATAACTCTAAAAGAAAGAAGTCAGACAAAAATAAAGTACATACAATTTTATTCCATTTATATAAGTTATAGAAAATGAATCTATAGTGGCAGAATGTGGATCACTTGGTGTCTGCAGATGAGGTGGTAGGGAGGTTTATTTTATTAGTTGTGAAGCTGTTTTCACAGGTGTATACATATATCAAAATATACCAAATTGAATACTTTAGGTATATGCAATTTAATCTTTATCAGTTATACCCCAATGCAACTGTAAAAATGTGAATTAATTTCAAAAACTTACTCAATAGATGGCTAGTCATATGTGAATAAGCAAATAATAAAGTGTTGAAGGATGAAAAAAATCCTGAACCATAGAAACAGTGACATAATAAACATACATTGTTTTATGCTGCTAAATTAATTACAGAGAAGGTATAAAAATAGTAGAGAAAATAAATGACACCAAAAGGTAGTTGGAAAATACGAATAAATTTGATAAACTTCTGCTGAGGTTAATTATTAACAAAAGGAGAAGAGATACAAATTAAAAATAGCTGACATACATGGGACTGCAATGTAGATCCTGTAGTAGATGGAAAATAAATATACATTAAGAATTTTATGCCCATAAATTTGATATCTTAGAGAAAGATAAATTTGTGAGTTAAAATCTACCAAATTTCAGTCATGAAGAAATAAATAAACTGAGTAGTTTTCTATCTTCTAAATATATTGAATTTGTAGTTTAATTTCTTCCACAAAGAAAACTTCAGGTTCAACTGGTTTGAACCTGAAATCAACAAAATACCTAAAGAAAAATAGGAGAAAGCAACAAAATACCTAAAGAAAAATAATGGCAATTCTACAACAATCATCCGGAAAACTGAGGAGGAGAAAACGTTTCCCATCTCATTTTACAGAATAACCCTGATACCAATACATGACAAAGCTATAAAAAAATAGAAAACTGCAGGCAAATTTTCTTCAAGGAACTAAATGCAAATATTCTTAAGAGAATATTAATGAAGTAAATCCATGTATATGTATATGTGTGTATATGTGTGTGTACATGTGTATATGTACACATATCACATGATGAGCAAGATTACACCATGATTATGTTATGAGCAAGAAGAGTTTATTAGAGATATGGTTTGATATGTGAAAATTAATGCAATTCACTTTATGAACAGACGAAGAAGGAAAAACTGTTTGATCTTCTCAATAGGTACAGAAAAAGCACTTGAAAAAATTCATTAGTTATAAAAGGGAAAAAAAAGAACTTAAAAAATTTTAAAAACTAGGAACAGAAGGGAATTTCTTTAACTCAGTAGGAAGCCATCTTTTTAAACCAATAAAGCTAGCATCATACTAAATCATGAAGGAATGAAGCTGTCTAACTAAGATAAGAAAGAGAAAGAATACTCACTCTTACCAATTTTATTCTACCTGCTAGTGGAGGTCCTAGTCAGGGAAACAAATAAAAGGGAAAAAAATAAAGAAAAATAAATAAAAGCTATAAAAATTGGAAAGGAAATAGTAAAGATCTGTTTGCAAACATGATAGCCTACAGAAAAGCCAAAGTCGTCTATAAAAATGCTGCTGGAAGTTTTTAAGGAAATTTGTAAGCTACTAGGGCAACATACAAAAATAAGATATATTTCTATATACTAACAACAAACCATAGGACATTTTAATTATAAAGCAATCAATTTACAATAACATTAATCAATTGGAAATACTTAGCAATAAATTTAACAACAACAACAAAATGCCCAGTGACAACTAAAAAAAAAATTGCTCAGAGAAATTATACAAATGGAGAGCTATATACCATATTCATGGATTGTAAGATTCAATACTTTGAAAATATCATATCCCTCCAAATAGACCTATAGATGCCATATAATCCCAATTAAAATTTCAGCATGTTTTATAAAATATAACAAGATGATTCTAAAATTTTTATGGAAATGTAAAGGATCTAGAAGTGCCAAAACACTTCTGGAAAGAGAGAAGAAATGAACCACCTGATTTCAAGATTTAATATAAAATTACTGTATTCAAAACAGTGAAGTATTGAAGTAGCAATAGACATAAATAGAATAGAGTCTAGAAATAGAACTACACGTATATATTCAGTTTGTTTTAATGGGTAAAGTTAATTCAATGGGAAAGGGTAGTATTTTCATCAAATGGTGCTGGAAAGGTTGTATATCCACATCCACTAGAAGAAAATGAACAGGATTCCTTACCTTGGACCTTCTACAATAATTAACTCAAAATGGATCATAGTCCTAAAGGTAAAAGGCAGAACTATAAAACTTGAGAATAACATATAAGATAAATTCTTAGGAAATGTGATAGGCAGAACCTAAAATGATTCCACAAGATATCCACCCCCTGGTATACTTAGCCCTTTTCCCAAGTATTTATCAAACACTAATCTAGGGGGGACTGGGCTCTTCCTGGAGAAATATCTTTTAAGCAGGGGAGAGATTTGATGTGAGGAAGATTCTCTAATGCTGACTTTGGAAATATAGGGGGGCAGAGGCAAGGAATTTGGGCAGCCTCTAGGAACTGAGAGTGGTCCCCAACTGACAGCTAGCAAGGAGATAGGGTACTCAGTCCTACAACCATAAGAAATTAAACTCTGCTATAAACATGACCTTAAAAGAGAACCACTGATTACAGATGAGAACATAGCCTTGCTAGCACCTTGATTTTGACCTTGTGAGGTTCTGAGCTGAGAAGTAGGACACAATGTGTCTATACTTCTAACTTACCTAACTAATAAATGGCTGTTGATTTAAAATGCTAAGTTTGTGGTAATTTGTCATGAAACAATAGAAAACTAATATGACTTTTGGCTAAACAAGTATTTCTTAGAACACAAAATGCATAAATTCCCCCAGAATGCTGTTGCAGTTCATCAAAATCAAATACTTCTGCCCCTTCAAAGATGCTTATGAGAAGCAGAAGGCAAACCACAGCCTGGAATATAATACTGGCAAGTGTATATCTAATAAATAATTGTTATATTAATAAACTTTTAAAATCCAATAAGTTGATATACAACCCATTAAAAATGAACAGAGGTTTTGAAAGAATATTTTACCAAAGAGGACATGACAATAACCAATAAGTACATGAAAAAGTGCTCAATATCTTTAAACATCTGATAAATACAAATTAAAACCACCATTAGATACACATCCAGTAGGGTGGCTAATCTCTTTTTATAAAAAGAATACAATTTAAAAATACTCAATACTATTATTAAATTTTACTTAAGTATCAAATGTTCCTCCAAGACATATGAGACTGAAAAACAATTAGTTTGTGTGGCTATTTTTTTCTTTCTGAAAAGCCCACATTCTTTTCTAAGATGCCCAAAGAGTCCTGTGTTGGGGTGCTTCTGTTCTGAAGGTCAGTAACGGATCTGGGCTTCTAGTTGTGTGTTGTCTCTGTTCCATACCACACAAGTCAAATTTGAAAGTCAGAACTTCCTTGATTATCAAAATAAATATGTACAGACATTCAAACACATATATATCCACACAAACATGCTCACATAAAACACTTGCGAGTGTCATAGATGATTGGTAGATTGGACATGATTAGTTTTTGGGGTCCTGAGTTTCTGACTAGGCCAAATATTGTCTTATCCTTATTCCCCTCTTTAGTATGCTAAGTCTTTGAGGGCCTGGTAGAGGAGTTAATTAAATTTGCTATAAGGTTTGTCTGAATAGTGAGGAGTGTATCAGGGAGGGTTTCCAAAGAAGTGATTTGAAGATCCTTTTTAGTAGGATTTAAAAGTTAAAAGAATGAATTTAAAGACATTCTTGCAATGGAAGAGAGCACAGTAAAAAGGCTTTTGAAATGCAAACTTGCCTGGCATGTGCATGTAGGTGGAATACTGAATTGTCTGGGACGAGTGGGTGTATTAATGGTAGATGATGAGGCTGGGAAATCTGAAGCAGATTGTGAAGGGTCCAGATCTGTAAGTAAATCAAGAATGTTGAATTTTATCTTGAACACAATGGGGGACTATTTAAGATACTATAAGTTAGTGGGTAATTTTGCCACTTCAGTATTGTAAAGTAAAATCATTTCGTAATGCTAGTACTGAATTGTGGTCTCATGTGACATAGTCATTGCCCTGTAAATATCCATTTGTGGTCTCTTGGGCCACAAAAGTACTTTTCTAATCTAAGGATGTATGTTCATCTCCATCTTCACCTATAATTTAAGTGCATTTGCATTTTAATGTGTGCTGAAAACATACAGAGGATTTCAGTAATGAAATGATTCTAAAGAAGACAAATAGAAGTAGTGTATAAATCTCTGAGGAGTGTACAGCTTAATAGTTTTAAGTGTATTCATGCTGTTGTGAAACAGATCCCCAGAACTTTTTCATTTTGTAAAACTGAAACTATAGCTGTTAAATAACAACTTCCCTTTTCCTCCTTCCCCCCAGCCCCAGCTAACCACATTCTACTTTCTGGTTCTATGAATTTGACTAGTTTAGTAACTCTTATAAGTGGAATCATACCATAAATGTCTTTTTCTTACTGACTTATTTCTCTGAATAATTTTTAAACATCTACTAATTTTTAGTAATGTAGGAAACCCAATTTGATTTGATTTGATTAAGAGTGGGTGACCCCTGATTATAAGATATATTTACCCTCTATATTTGGAAGTGATGTATTTTTTTAAGAAAAGTTTTGTTATAGCAGATAAAGCCCTATTTTAAAACAAAATGTTTCAGTAACATTTTTTATTCAATTATACATTTAATAGCTGTGTAATTAAATCAACAAATATTTGTTGACTTCCTGCTTTATACTCTGGAAATAAAGCAGTGAACTGTAGAAAGAAATCTTTGATTTCATTGATTTTATGTTACAGAGGAGTGAGGTAATAATTAATTAAGGTAGATAGTTGATAGATACAAGATAATCAGGTAATAATAAGTGATATGAAGTACTATGAACACAGGGTGTAAAGCTGTATACATAACAAACAAAAGTCCAGGACCACATGGCTTCACAGGTGAATTCTATGAAACGTTTAGAGAAGAGCTAACACCTATTCTTCTCAAAGTGTTCCAAAATATAGCAGAGGGAGGAACACTCCTAAACTCATTCTATGAGACCACCATCACCCTGATCCCAAAACCAGACAAAGACGTCACAAAGAAAGAAAACTACAGGTCAATATCACTGATGAACATAGATGCAAAAATCCTCAACAAAATACTAGCAAACAGAATCCAACAGCACATTAAAAGGACCATACACCATGATCAAGTGCTGTTTATCCCAGCAATGCAAGAATTCTTCAATATACGCAAATCAATCAACATGATACACCATGTTAACAAACTGAAGGAGAAAAACCATATGATCATCTCAATAGATGCAGAAAAAGCTTTTGACAAAATTCAACACCCATTTATGATAAAAACCCTCCAGAAAGTAGGCATAGGGGGAACTCACCTCAACATAATAAAGGCCATATATGACAAACCCACAGCCAACATCATTCTCAATGGTGAAAAACTGAAACCATTTCCTCTAAGATCAGGAACAAGACAAGGTTATCCACTCTCACCATTATTATTTATCACAGTTTTGGAAGTTTTAGCCACAGCAATCAGAGAAGAAAAAGAAATAAAAGGAATCCAAATCGGAAAAGAAGAAGTAAAGCTGTCACTGTTTGCAGATGACATGATACTATACATAGAGAATCCTAAAGATGCTACCAGAAAACTACTAGAGCTAATCAATGAATTTGGTAAAGTAGCAGAATACAAAATTAATGTACAGAAATCTCTTGCAGGCCTATACACTAATGATGAAAAATCTGAAAGTGAAATTAAGGAAACACTCCCATTTACCACTGCAACAAAAAGAATAAAATACCTACAAATAAACCTACTAAGGAGAAAAAAGACCTGTATGCAGAAAACTATAAGACACTGATGAAAGAAATTAAAGACGATACAAACAGATGGAGAGATATACCATGTTCTTGGATTGGAAGAATCAACATTGTGAAAATGACTATACTACCCAAAGCAATCTACAGATTCAATGCAATCCTTATCAAACTACCAAGGGCATTTTTCACAGAACTAGAACAAAAAATTTCACAATTTGTATGGAAACACAGAAGACCCCGAATAGTGAAAGCAATCTTGAGAAAGAAAAATGGAGCTGGAGGAATCAGGCTCCCAGACTTCAGACTACACTACAAAACTACAGTAATCAAGACAGTATAGTATTGGCACAAAAACAGAAATATAGATAAATGGAGCAGGATAGAAAGCCAAGAGATAAACCCACACACTTATGGTCACCTTATTTTTGATAAAGGAGGCAAGAATATACAATGGAGGAAGACAGCCTCTTCATAAATGGTGCTGGGAAAACTGGACAGCTACTTGTAAAAGAATGAAATTAGAACACTCCCTACACCATACACAAAAATAAACTCAAAATGGATTAAAGGCCTAAATGTATGGCCAGATACTATAAAACTCTTAGAGGAAAACATAGGCAGAACACTCTATGACACAAATCACAGCAAGATCTTTTTTGACCCACTTCCTAGAGAAATGGAAATAAAAACAAAAATAAGCAAATGGGACCTAATGAAACTTAAAAGCTTTTGCACAGCAAAGGAAACCATAAAGAAGACAAAAAGCAACCCTCAGGATGGGAGAAAATATTTGCAAATGAAGCAACTGGCAAAGGATTAGGATTAATCTCCAAATTTACAAGCAGCTCATGCAGCTCAATATCAAAAACACAAACAACCCAATCCAAAAATGGGCAGAAGACCTAAATAGACATTTCTCCAAAGAACATATATGGATCACCAACAAACACATGAAAGGATGCTCAACATCACTAATCATTAGAGAAATGCAAATCAAAACTACAATGAAGTATTACCTCACACCAGTCAGAATGGTCATCATCAAAAAATCTGCAAACAAGAAATGCTGGAGAGTGTGTGGAGAATAGGGAACCCTCTTGCACTGTTGGTGGGAATGTAAATTGATATAGCCACTATGAGAACAGTATGGAGGTTCCTTAAAAAACTAAAAATAGCATTACCATATGACCCAGGAATCCCACTACTGGGCATATACCCTAAGAAAACCATAATTCAAAAAGAGTCATGTACCACAATGTTCACTGCAGCACTATTTACAATTGCCAGACATGGAACCTAAGTGTCCATCGACAGATGAATGGATAAAGAAGATGTGGCACATATATACAATGTAATATTACTGAGCCATATAAAAAATGAAGTTGAGCTATTTGTAGTGAGGTGGATGGACCTAGAGTCTGTGATACAGAGTGAAGTAAGTCAGAAAGAGAAAAACAAATACCGTATGCTAACACATATATATGGAATCTAAAAAAAAAAAAAGTTCTAAAGAACCTAGGGGCAGGACAGGACTAAAGATGCAGACGTAGAGAATGGACTTGAGGACACAGGGAGGGGGAAGGGTAAGCTGGGACGAAGTGAGAGAGTGGCACGGACATATATACACTACCAAATGTAAAGTAGATAGCTAGTGGGAAGCAGCCGCATAGCACAGGGAGATCAGCTTGTTGCTTTGTGACCACCTAGAGGGGTGGGATAGGGAGGTTGGGAGGGAGACACAAAAGGGAGGAGAAATGGGGATGTTTGTATATGTATAGCTGATTCACTTTGTTATACAGCAGAAACTAACACACCATTGTAAACAATTATACTCCAATAAAGATGTTTTAAAAAAAAAGCTGTATACATTAAAAGTGGGAGGCGCCAAGATAAACTAGAATAGGAGTGGGACATTCAAGGGAGAGCAAAGAGCTAACATGAGGCCTATGGCCTATGAGTGTAAACGAGAATTTATTTTGATAAGTCAATAATAATATATTCATATTATTTTTAAAATATCTCCATATTAGACTAAATGTTCCTGTCTTCATTCATTATTCTGGTAAATGATTTTCCCTTGTATCAGTATTACAGAGATGTTTCTTTTTCATTTCATACAAGTGAGGTTCAAGACATTTCATCAGCTCATTCCCTTTGTCCTTAGACTCACCCCTCTATTTCTAGTTTTGCTGAGCTACAGTATTGTTGGAAGAATAAAATTAGATGATATTGGTGAAAGTGATGTGTATACTGCAAATTATGATTTAAAGATGAGATTACTTCATTATTGTATTTATTAGTAGTGGTGGTAATAAAAGTAGTATTTATACATTATTATTTATTAGAGACCACTTAAAAGCACATTTCAGCCTAGTATCACAGGCTTTCAAAGCTGAAAGGAACCCTTATGATGATCTAATCATATTTCTTATGAAACAGACTAGATCAGGCCAATCAAGTGAGTGATTACATGTTACAGGGATGCTGTGTTCAGGAGAACAAGCCTGGCATGAAGTCAAGAGATGCAATGTCTGTGAATGAGAGGCTGGTTGCCTGTCTAGCTGTCACCTGGACAGGAAAACCAAAATAAAAATTTAAATAGAAACTCTTGTTCTCCCCATCCTTCTTACACATCACTAGGGAATAGAATCTGACTCTCCATAGCCAAGTGTTTCCTGGGAATAACTGGCAGATTTGCTATGCAATTCAACAAAGATACCAGCCTCTGGAGAATGGCAGGCAGATGAACTTGGATGCCGCTTTAATTAAATCCCTGGAGGATCCCCTTTACTAGGAGGAACCACTGCTCACTCCTTTTGGGTATTTGCATATGTAGTCAAGATGAAAGGCATTTGTAGATGCAAATACCTGTATACAAACATTACTTGTCTTTAGGGTCTCATAATCTCCCCAAAGAGTATCCCAAGAATAAAGCTGGGAAAAGTACATGTGATCTTTCTGATACATATTAATGGAGTCTCAAGTACACCTTGTCTCTCTATCTTGAATGTGATTCTGTGTCAATGAGGCTGAATAGTTGTCTAGTCTAGTTATCTGGACATTGTGTTACTTGGTGGTGTTAACCAGAAGAAAAAGGAAGAATGAAAGATAATGTAGTTGAAAGGTTAAGAAGCTTTAATCCAGGCACTATTGTTAATTAGCCAAATGAACTCAGGCAAGATATTTAACATATTTGAATCTCAGGTTTTTTACCCTCATTCATAAAACGTAAATAATTATACCAAATTTCGAAGTCATAAATGTAAAATTTACCGCTTCACCAATTTGGTTTCCAAATATAGGTCAACACTTTTCACTTTTTTGGATCAAGTAAAAACAGCCTTAAGGCTCTGGGCAGGTTGTTGGGCTTATTTGTCCTCATATTCATTCCTTAATTTTCCTCCTCTCTGTTCTCTAAGGCAGGAAGCAAACCAGTGAAGGCTCTAGGCCCAAGCTGCTGGGCCGACCTACTTCTGGCTGGTTTAGGGCAATGAGTGGAACTGTTAGAAAACTGGAGATAGGAAGAATTTAGGTTGTTTTCTTTTTCTCTGTCTGCTTTGGATCACTGGCAGCAGCTGGTGTCTTGGTGTCTCCAACTCTTCCTGGACAGGACCACTGTGATTCCAGATGCCATAGCTGACTTTGGCCACTGGGCTTTAGTAACACCGTCCCTTCCCTTTGTTCCTCCAACATTTGGGTGGAAGTGACTTTCTGATTTTGCTAATCTTGGGTAACTTAAAATAATTTATTGATAAACTGTTGGCAAAGTTTTGTGGAAGTCAGAAAACTCTAATTCTAATCCAGAGGAATAATAAAACACAGTTTTTTTTAGGATAGAGATATCTGCTAATCACTGGTATGTTAGAGCATATATATATATATATATATATATATATATATATATGTATATGGTTTTTTAATTAATTAATTAATTTTTTGTGGTACGCGGGCCTCTCACTGTTGTGGCCTCTCCCGTTGCGGAGCACAGGCTCCGGACGTGCAGGCCAGTGGCCATGGCTCACGGGCTGAGCTGCTCCACGGCATGTGGGATCTTCCCGGACTGGGACACGAACCCGTGTCTCCTGCATCGGCAGGTGGACTCTCAACTACTGCACCACCAGGGAAGCCCTAGAGCATATATTTGAATGCACTTATCAGACTGGGTTCAAAAGGAAAGTCAGTAGCCTGAGCAGGCTGAGAGGTCAAAGAAGATGGTGTGCATTAATCTAGAATCCCTAAAGAACAGCACCCTCAGTGGGTAAGTTAGGAATAAGAAAATAAGATGTGGTGCAAATATATGTCTGTTTTAGCCTTGAATCTTTATAAAGTGAAAAAAAAAAGAGAAAAAAAATCTACTATTAAAATTCCAGACATTCAAATCCTGAATTCTTATTACTTCTATGGCCCAAACCATAATGCTAAAATGCAAAACAATCCAAGCGTCACAAAAGCCCCCAAGACAAAACACCAAGAACCAATGGTATATAAACAAAAACCACTAAACACAAGTAAACAAGTCTCTGTGAATAAAAGTGTATGTAACTCTGTTGGCTTTGTAAACATGCCAACTTGGGTAAGAAGAAATCGGGGCCCATGATTTCCTTCCCTATACTTTTGGTTAGTGTTGGACACAGAAGAATTTTGCATGAGATTTGAAAGTGGAGCAGTAGATGCTTACGCTTAAAAGCAGTAGGAAAGGCTTACTCATGTTTTGGTGTATCTTCCACTCATTTTGTTGGCAGCAGCCCATGCCACAGTTCCTGCTCCCATGGGATCTCTTGTTTTAGTTTTTTGGTTTTTGGTTTCGTTTTTACAAATCCTGGCAATGAGCCAGCAAGGTTCTATGGAAAGAGTGCCAGTTCCTTCTGCCATGGGTCATCCAGAGCAACAAGTATTAGAGCCTGGGAGACAGGAGAGGCCAGTGAGGATTCCAGTTTTCTGTACGCTTCCTCATTTCCTGTTCATCTGTTTTTCCTCCTAACCACCTGTTCTGTGACATCAAGTTCATCACTAGATGCAGAAGAAAGAGATGAACTAAGCCTACTTTATCAGTTCCCACAATTTCAGAGATCAGATTAGTATAATGAATCTCCTGCTCTGCATAATTTCTAGTGGTTCTCTGAGTGAACCCTCAATAATGAAGTAACAAACCATATAATTAGACCTACAAAGACAAGATGTAATCATCAGCAATTATAAAATAATTGTGAGGTTAATAAGT
Source organism: Mesoplodon bidens (assembly GCF_964165515.1). NCBI lineage: Eukaryota > Metazoa > Chordata > Mammalia > Artiodactyla > Ziphiidae > Mesoplodon > Mesoplodon bidens. The sequence goes on along the minus strand of NC_138169.1, from coordinate 78,556,099 downwards.
TAAAAGTAGTAAGAGTGGCCATTGTAATTATGAAAAGAAATTTGATCAGTTGGAGGTAAGAGCTAAATAAGACTTCCAGAAATGAAAACTGTAAAACCTAAAATTAGAAACTGTCTACATATTAAACTGCAGATGAAGAGGGTGTAGACACTGAAAGAAAATATATACAATAGAGTACAGAGTACAGAGAGTCAAAGAGAAGAATATTAATATGGAAATTAAGGGAAAGTAAAATCAGAATGAGAAAGAGTTAAATCTATAAATATATAAATTTTTCCAGAAAATAGAGTACACACTCAAAAAACCAGATATAAGTTACAGATAAGAAAAGATAGGTGCATGCTGTTATCACAGAAGTAATACATAAGTATAAAAAAAGCTATAACAAAAAACAACAAAAAGACAGGTAAACCAAAGCCTAGAGATCATTTTCTTTGTATATATATCTATATATATCTGTGTGTGTGTATATATTGAGTTTCTTGTTTCTGTGAGATGTTGTCTTTCATTAGATATAGAAAGCTGACTATTATTTCCTCAACACTGTGAAGACTGAAACATCATTTGAACTCTCAGATTCTTAGAAGCTCAAGGAGGGTTCTTGAGTCCTGCCTTGAATATGTTCATGACACAGCAACAATTTTTACAGGACAGAACAAAAAAGTTGATAAAAAAAAGAAACAAAGCACACTAAAATCGAATATCAATTAGCCCTTATCCACTCAAAATTTAAAAGATAGAATAAATATAGGCTTAAATTATATAATTAATAAAATAGGCCTGTTCTACATTTATAGAAAATTCTGAACATGCTTTTAAAATATTAAAGAAATATTCATAAAAGTTATCATAAATTAGACCACAAAGAAAATTTCAATATTTTCAAAAAATATAATACAAAGAATATTTTCTGACCAAAGTGAAATAACATTAGAAATAAAATTTTTCTACCTAGAAGATTCTGGGGATAGTTTTATTTTATTTTATTATTTTTTTAAACTTTTGTTTTTGTTTTTTTAATAGAGCTTCTTTTTCTTAAATTATTTTATTTATTTTATTTTTGGCTGTGTACGGTCTTCATTGTTGTGCGCGGGCTTTTCTCTGGTTGCAGTGAGCAGGGGCTACTCTTCGTTGTGGTGCACATGCTTCTAATTGTGGTGGCTTCTCTTATTGTGGAGCATGGACTCCAGCTGTGCGGGCTTCAGTATTTGGGGCATGCGGGCTCAGTAGTTGTAGCAAATGGGCTTAGTTGTTCTGTGGCATGTGGGATCTTCCCAGACCAGGGCTCGAACCTGTGTCCCCTGCATTGGCAGGTGGATTCTTAACCACTGTGCCACCAGGGAAGCCCCTGGAGATAGTTTATATGTTTGTTTGCTTTGCTTGTTTTTCATAGCAACCACCAAGAAACACCAGTATTCTGGTCTCAAATTGCCGGCAAAGGCATTCATCCCCTCACTGGAGCTGAATCAAATCATCTGATCAGCTCCTGAATCAGCCTCTGAAACAGGGACAGTTGGTTAAAACAAACAAAGACTGTAATTTAAAGAACTGAGAAACAATTACAAGTTGTGAGTTTTGGAGACACATGTAAAAGAGAACCAAAGCATATGAAACAAATAGCTTCAGATTTTACACATAGAAACAGTTACTGTAGAACCAAATAAAATGGAATGAAAGATAGGAATTCAAGGTATTGTCATTTGAACCTGTATTCTCTGATTTTGGGGGGCCCTAAGCTTATGACAAATTTATACAAGCAGTATATTTTCACCAGATTTAAAATTTTTTTTTGAAATTTCTAAAAAGTGCATTTTGGGGGGGACCTTCAAGATGGCAGAGGAGTAAGATGTGGAGATCACTTTCCTCCCCACAAATACATCAGAAATACATCTACATGTGGAACAACTACTACAGAACACTTACTGAGTGTTGGCAGAAAACCTCAGACTTCCCCAAAGGCAAGAGTCTGTCATACAGAGTGAAGTAAGTCAGAAAGAGAAAGACAAATACCGTATGCTAACACATATATACGGAATTAAAAAAAAAAATGTCATGAAGAACCTAGGGGTAAAACGGGAATAAAGACACAGACCTACTTGAGAATGGACTTGAGGATATGGGGAGGGGGAAGGGTAAGCTGTGACAAAGCGAAAGAGAGGCATGGACATATATACACTACCAAACGTAAGGTAGATAGATAGTGGGAAGCAGCCGCAGAGCACAGGGAGATCAGCTCGGTGCTTTGTGACCGCCTGGAGGGGTGGGATGGGGAGGGTGGGAGGGAGGGAGATGCATGAGGGAAGGGATGTGGGAACAGATGTATATGTATGACTGATTCACTTTGTTATAAAGCAGAAACTAATAAAAAAAATAAAAAATAAAATAAAAAATAATAAAAAAAAAGAAATTCCCCACGTACCTGGGTAGGGCAAAAGAAAAAAGAAAAAACAGAGACAAAAGAATAGGGATGGGACCCGCACCTCTGGGAGGGAGCTGTGAAGGAGGAAAAGTTTCCAGACACTAAGAAGCCCCTTCACTGGCAGAGACGTCGGGTGGGTGGGTGGGTGGGGGAGCTTTGGAGCCATGGAGGAGAGCGCAGCAACAGGGGTGCAGAGGGCAAAGCAGACAGATTCTTGCACAGAGGATCGGTGCCAACCAGCACTAACCAGCCTGAGAGGCTTGTCTATGGGTGGGTGTAGTCAGTGAGTCCCATACAGGATAAATCCAAGGAGAAAGACACCAAGACACATGTTAATCAAACTATCAAAAACTAAATACAAAGAAAAAATATTAAAAGCAACAAGGGAAAAGCAACAAATAACATACAAGGGAATCTCCCTAAAGTTAACAGCTGATCTCTCAGCAGAAACTCTGCAAGCCAGAAGGGAGTGGCAGGACATATTTAAAGTGATGAAAGGGAAAAACCTACAACCAAGGTTACTCTACCCAGCAAGGATCTCATTCAGGTTCAAGGAAGAAATTGAAACCTTTACAGACAAGCAAATTTAAGAGAATTCAGCACCACCAAACCAGTTTACAACAAATGCTAAAGGAACTTCTCTAGGCAGCAAACACAAGAGAAGGAAAAGACCTACAAAAACAAGCCCCAAACAATTAAGAAAATGGTAATAGGAACATACATATTGATAATTACCTTAAATATCAATGGCGTACATGTTTCAACCAGAAGATATAGACTGGCTGAATGGATACAAAAACAAGGCCCATATATATGGTGTCTACAAGAGACCTACTTCAGACCTAGGGGCACATACAGACTGAAAGTGAGGAGATGGAAAAAGATATTCCATGCAAATGGAAATCAAAGGAAAGCTGGAGTAACAATTCTCATATGAGACAAAATAAACTTTAAAATAAAGACTATTACAAGAGACAAAGAAGGACACTACATAATGATCAAAGGATCAATCCAGGAAGAAGATATAACAATTATAAATAAAATGCACCCAACACAGGAGCACCTCAATACTTAAGGCAAATACTAACAGCCATAAAAGGGGAAGTCAACATTAACAAACTAATAGTAGGGGACTTTACCACCCCATTTTCACCAATAGACAGATCATCCAAAATGAAAATAAATAAGGAAACACAAGCTTTAAATGATACATTAGACAAGATGGACTTATTTGATATTTATAGGACATACCATCCAAAACCACAGAATACACTTTCTTCTCAAGTGCTCATGGAACATTCTCCAGGATAGATCATATCTTGGGTCACAAATTAAGCCTTGGTAAATATAAGAAAATTGAAATCATATCAAGCATCTTTTCTGACCACAACACTATGAGACTAGATATCAATTACAGAAAAAAATCTGCAAACCAAACACATGGAGGCTAAACAATACTCTACTAAATGACCAAGAGATCACTTAAAAAATCAAAGACGAAATAAAAAAATACCCCTAGAAACAAAGGACAATGAAAACGTGACAACCCAAAATCTATGGGCTGCAGAAAAGCAGTTCTAAGAGGGAAGTTTATAGCAATACAATCCTACCTCAGGAAACAAGAAACATCTCAAATAAACGACCTAGCCTTATACCCAAAGCAATTAGAGAAAGAAGAACAAAAAACTCCCAAAGTTAGCAAAAGTAAAGAAATCTTAAAGATCAGATCAGAAATAAATGAAAAAGAAATGAAGAAAACAATAGCAAAGATCAATAAAACTAAAAGCTGGTTCTTTGAGAAGCTAAACAATATTAATAAACCACTAGCCAGACTCATCAAGAAAAAAAGGGAGAACACTCAAATCAATAGAATTAGAAATGAAAAAGGAGAAGTAACAACAGACATGCAGAAATAAAAAGGATCATGAGAGATTACTACAAGCAACTATATGCCAATAAAATGGGCAACCTGGAAGAAAAGGACAAATGCTTAGAAAAGCACAACCTTCCAATACTGAACCAGGAAGTAATAGAAAATATAAACAGACCAATCACAAGCACTGAAATTAAAACTGATTAAAATCTTCCAACAAACAAAAGCCCAGGACCAGATGGCTTCACAGTGGAATTCTATCGAACGTTTAGAGAAGAACACCTATCCTTCTTAAACTCTGCCAAAATATAGCAGAGGGAGGAACACTCTGAAATTCATTCTTCAAGGCCACCATCACCCTGATACCAAAACCATACAAAGATGTCACAAAAAAAGAAAACTACAGACCAATATCACTGATGAACATGCAAACATCCTCAACAAAATACTAACAAACGGAATCCAAGAGCACATTGAAAGGATCATACAGCATGATCAAGTGGGGTTTATTCCAGGAATGCAAGGATTCTTCAATATACACATATCAATCAATGCAATAAACCATAATAATAATTTGCAGGATAAAAAACATCACCTCAATAGATGCAGGTTTTATTTAAAAGTCTTTAAATACTTCTTAGTACTATAAACCACAAAGGAACACTACTCATCTTTTTCCCAAACAATAGCCCCTATCAAGTAAGCAAGTAATCATTAAACGGCATAATTGGAAACAATAATCTGTGAAAATACATAAAACTCAATCTCAAAAGGCTAAGAGTTAAAAAAGTTATATAGGTACAACATAGAAATACTATATTTAATTGATTCATTCTTTCCATTAAAAAGTACTTATGCCTCTAAGAACCAGGAATTACACTCTGATTTGAGAATCTGCAAATGAATAAGTGTTGTGTTTTCTCTTAAAGCATTCATGATTGTTTCAGAGATAGGAATGTAAAGACCTAATTACAATACTAGATATGATATGATATAATTGAGAGATATAAATGTTACAGGATTATAAAAGATACAGTAAAGAATACTGCCATTAGCAGTATTAAATTTGACCATATGAAATTGCAGAGATTTGATGGGCTTTGACCTACAGAAATTTCAGTTTTATGTAGCTCAGTCTAATATTATTAGTTCTCATAGTGTTAAAATTGAGCTTGATCTTGAAAAATGATATATGGTTAGAATTAGGTTCTGCAGCAAGTGACCTGAATATTACAATGACTGAAACAAGACAGGATGACATTTTTCTCTCTATTAAAATGATATTGGAAGTAAGTGATCCAGGGCTAGTCTATATTCTGCATTACATATTCCTGGTGACCTTGGCTCTTCCAAATGAACACTTTGATCCTGGTGTGACCCTCGGTCACCCCATTTCAGAAAGCAGGAAGGAGGCAATGAAGAAACAGAGGGCCAAAAGATACATGCCCACTGCCACTTCAGGAGAGTTTCAGAAGGAGACCATAAAACAACTGCATACATCCTATTGGTCAGAACCTAACCACAAGGCTACATTTAGCCTCAAGGGATGTTGGGAAATGTATTTTGTAGACAGCCATTCACCAGCCAATAATTCTAGTACCATGAGGGTAAAGGAGTGCGGGAATTGAGGATGAACCAGCCACTAAGGAATAGTTTACTAATTGTATGAGAAAAATGGGTAAGGCCTGGAAGGAAAAGCAAAAACATCTAAAAAGGTGTAAAACATTAAAAATATATGAAGCATTCTGATGACTGTTTTATCATCGAAGGGCCAAATATTACATCCGTGTCAATGGAAGGGGTTGCACTTGAAACAAGAGATCAGACAGTAAAGGTCCTTAGGTGTCCTTAGGACACTGGAATTTATACCATCTTCGATATGTAGCTATTGAAGGATTTTGAACTGGTGACTGAATGAATAGATTTGCATTTTAGGAAGATCATTCTGGCTACAGTACAGAAAGACTGGTCAAGGACAAGAGCGAAAGAAGGATAATTATTTCAGGATAATGGGCTAATTTCCCAAACCCATTGCCTTTTAACAATATGAGTAAAAAGAGTAAAGTAACAAAAATATGAAAGACACAATAATACTAAAATGCTCAGTTTATTCCTTAATTGAATTTAAAAAAGAATAAATTTAACTATAAGCAAGCTTAACAGAGAAAGAGCAAAGTAAATGGAGTGCCTATGGGTGTAGAATTGCTGTCTAACTTAGATTCTAATAATGGTAGATAAAAATATATTTTAAATTTTTACAATTAAATTTTAAAAACATCTAAAAATTGAAGCTTTCAAAGACATTATTATGTGAAATATTGATATTTAAAGTTCCATTTATTTTTTAAACACAGTGATCTTTGTAACTATTTTGTTAAAAATTGTATTTTGCAAGTAGGTAATTCTTTGGAAGTCAAAAACTTAAGAAGTATTATAGTCTAGCTGCTTTATAGTGTAAAATTAAAAAAAATTTTACATTTCTTTTTAATCCCCTCATAACTAGCTGAGGGTCAGAAGAAAGTGTTGAAGGGTAAATTATATAAAATTTGAAGTTATGTTGCTGATAGCTGTTTGGACATTTGGCTTTGTTGTTGTATCTAAAAGCCAAGAGTGGTTCATAAAACTGATTGCAGAGCACATTTCAGACTAATAAAACAAATTGACTATTGATGATGTTCACAGGGCAAATCCAGTTATATCTCACAAAGCTATAAATTGCTCTATTTCTTCTTTAATGTTTTCTATTTATTTATTTCCATTTAAAGTTTGGGTAACAAGTTCAAAAAAGATGCAATGTGGGTAGGCAGAGAGTGGCCTTGGACTTTAGAATCAGAAGTCGCAAGTGAAATTCTGGGTCTACTCTTTGTGCCTCTTGGTCTTTGGGCACATCATTTACTCTTTTAGTTTCAAATTCATGAAATTAAATGTATAGCCTTCATTAAGTATTAAATAAAATGACATATGTCCACATGTTTTGTAAACTATATAATGAAATACAAGAAAATTCTTATTATTAATTTAAACAATGAAGAAATCTTGCGTGTGATAAAAAGGACCAGTTTTCAAAAGCACAGATTTTGGCACATGCAAACACACACACACACATTTAGAGATTGCCCTTGTCAGACTTGACTGTCTGACTCACCTGGCTTTCTCCTAATGACATTTTGGACAAAAAGGATGGATTTTCTTATCATACCTTTCCCAGAATTCCGGCACCACTCCACATGATCATGAAGACAATATTTTATCTTTCATTGTACCCTTGCTACCTGCTGCAGAAGTGACAAATGCTACAGGGATGACAATGCTGCTGTTTGGAACTGAGAAATATAATTAGCAGATACATACAAAATATTTTAATGACAGTCCCCTTCTGAATGCCTACACCTGCTGGACACCGTAATAATGAGGTTTGTCTGCCACTTGAACATTGATCAAATGTCCCACTGGGGCTCGAAAAATGTGTGCTTCGGTTGTCATCATAGACCTGGCACAACCTTACAACAGGGATCAGGGCTGCTGTGAAATATTCAACAGCTGCTGCTTCACCAAGCAACATTTTGCTTTATTTAATTCCATAGACTTATTTGCATCCTCTTAATTTTCTTATGCTAGGGATTAATCATTCATGAAAATAATAATTACAGAACTCATTTGAAAGCTTGAAAAAAAGCAGGCTCCTTTTGATGGGCATTGCTTCTGAAAGAGGAGAAAAAAAATTCATGCTTAAAGGAACTTCAAAGCTAGATCTTCAAAAATTGGGATGGCCTCAATTTTTTCTCCCACAAAATTGGTCATGCTGCTTATCGAGTATACAAAGGCAGGTGAAGAGAAGACATTGTATTGCCTTAAGTAGCTATCTCCAACACTGCGTATTTGTAAGAAAATGGAAACAATTGGTTTACATTTTTAGATTAAACTGAGAAGTAAAGTTCAATAAAAAGAGCAAAATAATATAACAAAATATAAAAATTGAATTTTAGAGCTCATTTTGCCAATGAGGATTCGTTTCAGAGAGTAACACTCTGACATCTAAAGAGTTGATCATTCAGCATGTGCTTTTAAATTCTCACCTCCCTATGAAGAAATGGATTCCTATTTTGAATAAATCAAATTTTTAGAAAATACTTTCTTATATTGAGCTCATATGAGCCGTCCACTCTGTAGTCTGAAACTGTCATTTGGGGTTTGGGGGGTGTCAAAATGCGTCAGTATCTCTTCAACATAATCATTTCAATATTTGGAGAGAACTATCATGTGCATGACAAGTATGTTCTTTACCCAAGTCAACATACCCAGGCCTTTCTGTGTTTCTAATTTTGTCCCTGATTCCTTTCCCTGTCTTAGTTCTGACTCTCTCTCACATGAGTCTTCCTTCCTGGGTACACTCTATTGCTTGATCCTGCCTACCCTTGGGAGACTATTAAATTTATGACTCTCATGATAACACTAACAGTTTTGCTTACAAATTTCATTTCACTTATTTTATTTATAAAATAACAGTTAGTTAAATAGTCATTTCAAAATAATTTACTCATTTTATCTTCACAATAAATTCTCTGAGGTAGGCATTGTTATCCTTAACTTATGCAAATAAGAAAACCCTCTCAGACCAAGTCGGTGATTTTCCAACAAAATAATAATATACAGTATTGTTGAGCTCTTGCTTCATATCAGGTACTAAGCACTGTCTTTTTTAATCTTTAAAAAACTCTTTGGATTAGGTGTTATTAATATTCTTATAATTGAGTTGGCAGAGTAAGTCACAAAGTGGTTAAGAAACTTCCCCTATGTCACAGTTAGTAATCAGGAGAGTCATAGGCACCTAAATAGTGGTAGTGGAATTTTCATAAAGCATCTTACAAGTGCTCAGCTTCATCTGTGTCAAGTACTCTATTAGACACTGGAGGTGTAAAAATTAACCAAGTATATGTTTCTTCATTAAAGGTGCTTTAGCATGAAAAGTAAAGACATATGCACACAGATAAATGCGATACAAATTTGCAAGGTCTATAACAGATGAATGCACATCTTAATGGTGTAGGTTAATAGCATAATAGAAGCTGGTACTCAGTTTACTACTGTGGGTCAGATGAGGGTATAGAAGAAAAATGAAACCCTGATGTTGAAAGGTGGGTTGATATTATCTTTCTAGGCAGTCAACTTAAAAGCAAGTATAGAATTTCCTGTACAAAACTGAGGAACTGTGAAATAGGAAATGAGGGTGAAATTACAAATACTTCTATGTCTTGTATGTATTTTATGAGTTGACCATACATGGAAAAACAAGGTGAGCTATATTAAAATTAGATAGAAGTCTGAGAGGTAGGAACCAGATCATAATTGGTTCTCTACTAGGACCAATTGTTAGAGATTATTCATTTGGGAATCATTTGAAATCTTCAAGCAAAAGAAACAGCATGATTCACTCAATATCATTTATTCATATTTATTCAGTTAAAATTATTGAGTATTCCCATGCTAAATGCTAGGGAATCAGTAATGACAAAAAACAGATAAAACCTTGAATTCATGGAGCTTATTTCTGATCAGCATGTTAGTAAGGTAGTTTTGCAAATAGTGTGGAGCTCATAATGTGAGGGGCAACACTAGAGGCAGGAATGTTAATTTGAAGCTATTGAAATTCTTCAAATAAAAAATACAGACCTGAATTTAAGCGTTATTAGTAGGAATGAAAAAAAGGTTATATGTAGTTGAAATTTGCAGGATTGGTGACCCATAAGATCTGAGGCTAAGCGAGAATGAAAAGTATTTTAATTGGGTTTGAGTCTACACCTAGGTTTATTTGTGTTCCTTTTATTGTTCTAATTTGATTAAAAATCACATCGAAATGGATAGGTACAAACATGGAATCTCCTGACAAATTAATAAAGTATTCTTTCTCCATGTAGACATTGATACATTAATCTACAACATACGTTGTCTTTGTTCCCACGGCTTCTAAAAGCCGTATTTCACCATAAAGGGTCTGCTGAGTTAAACTGAGATTCTATACATCTCACTTGTACTCAAGGGAAGAAGATCACAAAGGGACAAAAACGCTTGAAGGTGTGGATCCTTGGCCACCCTAATAGTGTCCGCCACAGTTATCTTTCATGTAAGGGAGGGCACTAGGAAGGTAGTGAGAATATCCTGCGTATATTCATTTACTTTCACATTTCTATACATTTACTTTGATTAGTTTCATCCATTTGTATGACTTTAACCATTGCCTTCTTCATATTATCCAGTATATTCCATCTCAAAATCATTCCCAAAATTCAAGTCAACTTTTCACATTGCCTGTTAATTATTTGGATATTCTACCAAGCCTTAATTATATCATGCCAAATCATTATTCCTGTACATCTGCTTTTGCTTCTCCTGAAATTCCCATCCTGTTTCTTCTGCCGTCGTCCTCAGTGATCTGGGATAATCTTCCCTATTGTCCACTGGCATTCAAATGTTAAGTTCTGTACATTCTTCTACCACGATCTGTCTCTAGTCTTTCCTCCTCTTCATTCCTTTCAATACTTTCACATCCTTACTCTGTCCAAGTTAAACCATACGAAAATAATTGTATCAGATCTTTTAAACTCCTTTTTATAATCCTCTTTAAATTTATCTTATCCAGTGGTGGGGATTAATATTCCTAAATGCTGATAGAATTACATTACACTACTCAAGACCAGTTAATGCATTCCTGTTGCCCGCAGGACATTGTTCATATCTTTAGTCTCCAAAACAGTCCTTCATAATGCCTTCTTGTCCTGCCTTTTCAGGTTTGTCTCTTGCTACTTCCTTTCACACACTCAGAGAGTAAAATGTTACCTAATGAGTTACTTTTTATTCTGCAGAAGTATTACATGTTTTCAGGTTTTCATGACTTTGCTCTTGTAACATTATCTTCAAATACCGTTTTTTTTTTTTTTTTTGCAAGAAGGAACCTTTCTCTCCCCCAAAATATATAGCTCTTCCTGACTTTTCTTATAGTTTTTGTATGTCTTTTTTCCCTTTCATTTACTGAGAAGAGATGTTGTTCATATAGTCTGGCATCATCCATGACTCCTCGCACGTGCCTGGCACGTAATATACACTGGATATATATTTTTTGAATTAATAATATGTTAACTAATGAATTTCTCATAGTAATGTCAGAAACAAACCTATTACAAATTTATGAAACTCGCACTGTGTTCAAAATGTATGAAAAACACATCTAGATAATGCATTTTATTTACTATGTCATTTATTCATATGCATTAACATATTCTATATATATTAACAAAAACATATAGTCAAGTCTTCAATTGCATCAGTATTGTCACAGTTACTTCTTTGGTTTTCATTAGAACAGCTTTCAAAATACAATAAAAATGCCCCTTTTCTTAGATTCCCCAAGAACAGTGAAGACTAACTGCGTGTACAAAATCTAAGCCAAGATCATAAACTATCTCAAAAGAGAACATTGAGCTCACCTGCCATTCAAAATCTGGTTTAGAATAACAATTCTTAATCATAAAATGAAATATTAAAGTTTACTTTTCTCAAGGGCTAGAAGTTTAAATTGTGTCATAATGGGGAAAACAAACAAACAAACAAAAAACCCCACAACTTTCCCTCACTGCCACAGAGCTCTGAGATGGACCACCAAACTGGTATACCTTCAATAATGTAACATGCAGTGAATTTCCACATATGGAAACTTTATGTCATTTACTGCCTTATAAAACTGTAAGTGCCCTCTTAAAGTCAGTATATTCTGACACTTTGCTACCCACAGATCTCATGCTGAAATCCACAGGAGTTGGGCATTAAAAATTGAAAGCAAAATGCAGTTCCCTCAGATTGGATAATTGGAAGCTAGTGAAACATCTCAAATATGGGTGTAATAACAAGTACGCTGCTGGCAAAACATGAGTAATCCGGGTGCTGTGTTTAAATTTTTAACTGACCCTTTGGCAGACAGAATCATGAAAAAGTAAACTTCAAAGAAATGAGCTTTCTTTTTCCAATCTTGTGTGGCTGAAAGACTATCAACAATCTGCTGTATTAGCGTTACCTTATTAAAACAACAACAAAAAATTTAAAGGTTCATAAGAACAATATCTTTACATACTCTTTACAGTAATTGGTATTTTTAGGGTGCCTATAAAAGGCATCAAGTGTCATCAAAATGTCATAAATTATAGCATAACAGTATCACAGTTTGTGCGCATAGTGACATCAATAGAACAAATGATGCTTCCATAAAATGTCATTTATTCTTTTCCATTAAGGGACTACTTCTAGAACTCATTTTCCAAAATAAGACAGTTTATGGACAAACAGCTCTGTTTCAAAATCAGGGATTACTCTACTGTGCTATCCAGGTAACTTGCTTGATTCCTGGCTAGTGCCTAAATGTTCTCTGTTAGAGCATCATTTCTTTAGTGTTGTTTGTGTTCAAACATTAATAGCCCTGGGAGAACTATGCATAGCCAGTAGAAGAAGGTGCTTGGCATAAACATGAGAATACTTGATAGGCTTCAGGATAGAACAATGAGGATGCTCTGTTTGATCCAATACATAATTTTACTAATGTATATGCTGAACAACATAAAATCACCAATCAAAAGTGACCTCTCACAATTAAGACCCTGCAAGTCTAGATGGCGCTTTGATTCGAGCAAGCATAGTTATGGAAAATAAATTATCTTAAAAACATATAAACCAGGTAACCTTAACCGAGACTACACTTGTGCTGCAACACTTTAAAAATAATTGCATTATGTGACAATGATGGAGGGACTGAAAATATACTATTAAGCAACTGGTTGTGTTCAGACTGGTTTTTACAAGAGTTTGAAATTTCCTTTTGAAAGTTTTTTAAAATACAGAAAATGTTTTCTTTCAGAAAGCTTTAGTTGTGATCTATCTAGAATTGATTGTCTTTCTAGGTTCCTACAAGTGGAGTGGGGAGATTGTTCATTTAAACAAATGAGAGTTTCAGGAATGTAGCTTGGAACTCAACAGTTGATGCATTAGCATTTTGTCTAGACTACAGGAAAACTGAAACACAGGGGCCTCGGGAAAAAACTGAATATGGTAGCATTTTAAATAGATACTTACAAATTTGTTAATAATTCATATATAGTGTCCTATTTTTCAGTACCTCCAAAAAAGGAGTGATATTAAATACTGTCAATAAATGATTATTTCTCAACAGTAGATCTATGTTGCTAAATTTGTTGAGAAGTGAAAATAATGATATTTGTGGAGGAAGTGGAAACCCTAAAACTCTGAAATTTTTTGTCTCATGGGATATAATCCAAGGGTTAACTAAAATATCTCTGCACAAAACTTATCCCATTATCTGGGGAACAAATACCCCCTCGATCCTGCACGCTGCTCCAGCTATGAACTTATTTTTCTCCTTTCCTTTACAGAGCAATTTTCTTGAAAACATGTTTTATACATTTTAATTCATTCAATGCACATGCTCCGTGAAGCTCACTCCAATTCAACTTCCATCCTATGGTTCTAGTGAAACTGATTTAATATATGTTCCCAGTTGCTCCACGTGGTAAAATTCAGTGACCACGCATTTGTCTTCACCATAACTCAGCTCTCAGCAGCAGTCGATGCAGTTCCCTAGTTCTGCCTCCTTGAGACAGTGGTCTCTTTCATTCTGTGATGCTGCCCTCTGGGGGAGGTTTCTCCCCTTTACGGTCTATACTTTTTATTCTCTTTTTTTCACGTCTGATTCTTGCCTTGACCTCAACCACTTTAAAAGCCATCTACATGACACCTGTTTCTCAGATATCTATCTAAGCACGATTTCCCTAAACTACAACTGCCCACTTGACATCATCCCTTCAATATCTAATAGGCAAATATCTTAGAAGCATCTACTTGTCCACATCAGAACTCTTGAGTTGACCTTGAACTATCTGAAAACTTTTCTTCTTCTACTCTAGCTCATCCTCTTTCAAACCATTCTCCACCCAACAAGCAGAGTACTTCTTTAGAAACCAAATTCAGATAAATACTCTGATTTATGTCATAGAGTGTTCTGCCTATGTTTTCCTCTTAAGAGTTTTATAGTGCCTGGCCTTACATTTAGGTCTTTAATCCATTTTGAGTTTATTTTTGTGTATGGTATTAGGGAGTGTTCTAATTTCATTCTTTTACATGTAGCAGTCCAGTTCTCCCAGTACCACTTATTGAAGAGGCTGTCTTTTCTTCATTGTATATTCTTGACTCCTTTATCAAAGATAAGGTGACCAGGGCTTCCCTGGTGCGCAGTGGTTGAGAGTCCGCCTGCCGGTGCAGGGGACGCGGGTTCGTGCCCTGGTCTGGGAGGATCCCACGTGCCGCGGAGCAGCTGGGCCCATGAACCATGGCCGTTGAGCCTGCGCGTCCGGAGCATGTGCTCCACGGTGGGAGAGGCCACAGCAGTGAGAGGCCTGCATACCGCAAAAAAAAAAAAAAAAAAAAAAAAAGATAAGGTGACCATATGTGCATGGGTTTATCTCTGGGCTTTCTATCCTGTTCCATTGATCTATATTTCTGTTCTTGTGCCAGTACCCTACTGTCTTGGTTACTGTAGCTTTGTAGTATAGTCTGAAGTCCGGGAGCCTGATTCCTCCAGCTCCGTTTTTCTTTCTCAAGATTGCTTTCACTATTCGGGGTCTTTTGTGTTTCCATACAAATTGTGAAATTTTTTGTTCTAGTTCTGTGAAAAATGCCCCTAGTAGTTTGATAGGGATTGCATTAAATCTGTAGATTGCTTTGGGTAGTATAGTCATTTTCACAATGTTGATTCTTCCAATCGAAGAACATGGTATATCTCTCCATCTGTTTATATCATCTTTAATTTCTTTCATCAGTGCCTTATAGTTTTCTGCATACAAGTCTTTTGTCTCCCTAGGTAGGTTTATTCCTAGGTGTTTTATTCTTTTTGTAGCAGTGGTAAATGGGAGTGTTTCCTTAATTTCTCTTTCAGATTTTTCATCATTAGTGTATAGGCCTGCAAGAGATTTCTGTGCATTAATTTTGTATCCTGCTACTTTACCAAATTCATTGATTAGCTCTAGTAGTTTTCTGGTAGCATCTTTAGGATTCTCTATGTATAGTATTATGTCATCTGCAAACAGTGACAGTTTTACTTTTTCTTTTCCAATTTGGATTCCTTTTACTTCTTTTTCTTCTCTGATTGCTGTGGTTAAAACTTCCAAAACTATGTTGAATAATAGGGGTGAGAGTGGGAAACCTTGTCTTGTTCCTGATCTTAGAGGAAATCGTTTCAGTTTTTCACCATTGAGAACCATGTTGGCTGTGGGTTTGTCATATATGGCCTTTATTATGTTGAGGTAAGTTCCCTCTATGCCTACTTTCTGGAGGGTTTTTATTATATATGGGTGTTGAATTTTGTTGAAACCTTTTTTGCATCTGTTGAGATGATCATATGGTTACTATCCTTCAATTTGTTAATATGCTGTATCACTGATTAATTTGCATATATTGAAGGATTCTTGAATTCAAGAACTCAAGTGAGGAATAAACCCCACTTGATCGTGGTATATGATCCTTTTAATGTGCTCTTGGATTCTGTTTGCTAGTATTTTATTGAGGATGTTTGCATGTTCATCAGTGATATTGGCCTGTAGTTTTCTTTTTTTTGTGACATCTTTGTCTGGTTTTGGTATCAGGGTGATGGTGGCCTTGAAGAATGAATTTCAGAGTGTTCCTCCCTCTGCTATATTTTGGCAGAGTTTGAGACGGATAGGTGTTAGTTCTTCTCTAAACGTTCAATAGAATTCCACTGTGAAGCCATCTGGTCCTGGGCTTTTGTTTGTTGGAAGATTTTAATCACAGTCTTAATTTCAGTGCTTGTGATTGGTCTGTTTATATTTTCTATTACTTCCTGGTTCAGTATTGGAAGGTTGTGCTTTTCTAAGCATTTGTCCTTTTCTTCCAGGTTGCCCATTTTATTGGCATATAGTTGCTTGTAGTAATCTCTCATGATCCTTTGTATTTCTGCATGTCAGTTGTTACTTCTCTTTTTTCATTTCTAATTCTGTTGATTTGAATGTTCTCCCTTTTTTTCTTGATGAGTCTGGCTAGTGGTTTATTAATATTGTTTAG
Organism: Mesoplodon bidens; assembly: GCF_964165515.1. Lineage (NCBI taxonomy): Eukaryota > Metazoa > Chordata > Mammalia > Artiodactyla > Ziphiidae > Mesoplodon > Mesoplodon bidens. The sequence continues at coordinate 78,539,675 of NC_138169.1, read as the reverse complement.
CTTCTCAAAGAACCAGCTTTTAGTTTTATTGATCTTTGCTATTGTTTTCTTCATTTCTTTTTCATTTATTTCTGATCTGATCTTTAAGATATCTTTACTTTTGCTAACTTTGGGGGTTTTTTCTTCTTTCTCTAATTGCTTTAGGTGTAAGGCTAGGTTGTTTATTTGAGATGTTTCTTGTTTCCTGAGGTAGGATTGTATTGCTATAAACTTCCCTCTTAGAACTGCTTTTGCTGCATGCCATATGTTTTGGGTCGTTGTGTTTTCATTGCCATTTGTTTCCAGGTATTTTTTGATTTCCTCTTTGATTTCTTCAGTGATCTCTTGGTTATTTAGTAACGTACTGTTTGACATCCACGTGTTTGTATATTTTAGAGATCTTTTTCTTGTAACTGATATCTAGTCTCATAGCGTTGTGCTCAGAAAAGATGCTTGATATGATTTCAATTTACTTAAATGTACCAAGGCTTGATTTGTGACCCAAGATATGATCTATCCTGGAGAATGTTCCATGAGCACTTGAGAAGAAAGTGTATTCTATTGTTTTTGGATGGAATGTACTATAAATAGCAGTTAAGTCCAGCTTGTCTAATGTGTCACCTAAAGCTTGTGTTTCCTTATTTATTTTCAGTTTGGATGATCTGTCCATTGGTGAAAGTGGGGTGTTAAAGTCCCCTACTATGAATGTGTTACTGTTGATTTCCCCTTTTATGGCTGTTAGTATTTGCCTTATGTATTGAGGTGCTCCTATGTTGGGTGCATAAATATTTGCAATTGTTATATCTTCTTCTTGGATTGATTCCTTGATCATTATATAGTGTCCTACTTTGTCTCTGGTAATAGTCTTTATTTTTAAGTCTATTTTGTCTTATATGAGAATTGCTACTCCAGCTTTCTATTGATTTCTATTTGCATGGAATATCTTTTTCCATCCCCTCACTTTCAGTCTGTATGTCTCTGTAGGTCTGAAGTGAGTCTCTTGTAGACAGCATATATACGGGTCTTGTTTTGTATCCATTCAGCCAGTCTATGTCTTTTGGTTGGAGCATTTAATCCATTTACATTTAAGGTAGCTATCGTTATGTATGTTCCTATTACCATTTTCTCAATTGTTTTGGGTTTGTTATTGTATGTCTTTTCCTTCTCTGGTGTTTCCTGCCTAGAGAAGTCCTTTAGCATTTGTTGTAGAGCTGGTTTGGTGGTGCTGAATTCTCTTACCTTCTGCTTGTCTGTAAAGGTTTTAATTTTTCCATCAAATCTGAATGAGATCCTTGCTGGGTAGAGTCATCTTTGTTGTAGGTTTTTCCCTTTCATCACTTTAAATATGTCCTGCTACTCCCTTCTGGTGTGCAGAGTTTCTGCTGAAAGGTCAGTTGTTAACCTTATGGGGTTTCCCTTGTATGTTAATTGTTGCTTTTCCCTTACTGCTTTTAATATTTTTTCTTTGTATTTAATTTTTGGTAGTTTGATTAATATTTGTCTTGGCATGTTTCTCCTTGGATTTATCCTGACTGGGACTCTTTGCACTTCATGGACTTGATTGACTATTTCGTCTCCCATATTAGGGAAGTTTTCAACTATAATCTCTTCAAATATTTTCTCAGTCCCTTTTTTTCCCCTCTTCTTCTCTGGGACCCCTATAATTCGAATTTTGGTGCATTTTATGTTGTCCCAGAGGTCTCTGAGATGGTCCTCAATCATTTTAGTTCCTTTTTCTTTATTCTGCTCTGTGGTAGTGATTTCCACTATTTTGTCTTCCAGGTCACTTATCCGTTCTTCTGCCTCAGTTATTCTACTATTGATTCCTTCTAGAGAATTTTTAATTTCATGTATTGTGCTGTTCATCATTGTTTGTTTACTCTTTAGTTCCTCTAGACCCTTGTTAAATGTTTCTTGTATTTTCTCCATTCTATTTCCAAGATTTTGGATGTTTACTATCATTACTCTGAATTCCTTTTCAGGTAGACTGCCTATTTCCTCCTCATTTGTTTGTTCTGGTGGGTTTTTACATTGTTCCTTCATCTGCTGTGTATTTCTCTGTCTTCTCATTTTGCTTAACTTACTCTGTTTGGGATCTCCATTTCACAGGCTGCAGGATCCTATTTCCCGTTGTTTTTGGTGTCTGCCCCCATTGGCTAAGTTTGGTTCAGTGGTTTGTGTAGGCTTTCTGGTGGAGGGGACTCTTGCCCATGTCCTGGTGGATAAGGCTGGATCCTGTCTTTCTGGTGGGCAGGACCACGTCCAGTGGTGTGTTTTGTGGGTGTTTGTGACCTTATTATGATTTTAGGCAGCCCCTCTGCTAATGGGTGGGTTTGTGTTCCTGTCTTGCTAGTTGTTTGGCATAGGGTGTCCAGCACTGTAGCTTTCTGGTCCCTGAGTGGAGCTGAGCCTTAGCATTGAGATGGAGATCTCTGGGAGAGCTTTTGCAGTTTTATATTACATGGGGCTGGGAGGTCTCTGGTGGACCAATGTCCTGAACTTGGCTCTCCCACCTCAGAGGCTCAGGCCTGATACATGGCACCAAGACCCTGTTAGCCACTCGGCTCAGAAGAAAAGGGAGAAAAAAAAAAGGAAGGAAGGAAGATTAAAAAAATAAAATAAAGTTATTAAAATAGAAAAAAAATTATTAAAAATAAAAGAATAAAAAAGAAAAAGAGAGAATGAAAGAAGATAGCAACCAAACCAAAAAACAAAACCACCAATGATAACAAACGCTAAAAACTATACTAAAAAACAAAAAATGGACAGTCAGAACCCTAGGACAAATGGCAAACGCAAAGCTATACTGACAAAATCACACAAAGAAGCCTATACATTCACACTCACAAAAAGAGAAAAAAGAAAAAATATATATATTAAAAAAATTTTTTAAAGGAGAGCAACCAAATCAATAAATCTACCAGTGATAATAAGCTCTAAATACTAAACTAAGATAAACATAAAACCAGAAACAAATTAGATGTAGAAAGGAAACTCCAAGTCTACAGTTGCTCCCAAAGTCCACTGCCTCAATTTTGGGATGATTCATTGTCTATTCAGGTATTCCACTGATGTAGAGTACATCAGGTTGATTGTGGAGATTTAATCCGCTGCTCCTGAGGCTGCACAGAGAGATTTCCCTTTCTCTTCTTTGTTCGCACAGCTCCCAGGGTTCAGCTTTGGATTTGGCCCCGCTTCTGCATGTAGGTCGCCTGAGGGCGTCTTTTGGGAAGTCTGAGGTCTTCTGCCAGCGTTCAGTAGGAGTTCTGTAGGAGTTGTTCCACATGTAGATGTAGTTTTGATGTGTTTTTGGGGAGGAAGGTGATCTCCACTTCTTACTCCTCGACTATCTTGATGGCGCCCCCTCAGTAATTTAATTAAATTTTAAATGTTTTTCTACTAATTGACGCTTATTTTTTGTGGTTCATTTCCAATGTCAGTTTGTAGACAATCTGTTCATTCACTGGAGTCATTCAGAAATCCAGTCAAATGGAAGCTTCCTCTACATGCCTTCTCTCTCAACTTTGAAAATGTAAAGTCAACTGGAAGAAGACAAGGTGGCTCCAAGCTGTAGGAGTGGAGATGGGCAGGAGGAGAAATCTTGCTGCCCTTAAGGCTAATTTTAGTACCTACCCTGTAAAGTTGTTATGAGGGCTAAGTAAGGCAGCATAAATAAGGCATAAGGCATTCAGTCACTGTGTCTGGCAAAGAGTAAGCACAGTGTAAAGATAGGTAACATTATGATGACCTCCAGGAAAGCCTGCCTCCTCGTTCTTTGTGACCAAGAACATTTTGAGTGAAATGTCCTCTAATTAACTCTCCCATGTCCACTTGAATTAGGTATATTTCCTTCATATACCTTTCATACCTTTCAAATCTAAATTAGTCTCATTATTATTGACTTAGGAAACTACCTCATTCATTATAATTTTAAATTCAGTCAGGGCAGTAATTCATCTGGGTGGTAAAAAATATATGCCAAAGGCATTATGTAAAAAGTGAATAAAATATAGAATAATGAAAATATTAGTGATTGTTTCAGAAACTGCTAGTTGCCTTGGATATACATTCTTACCGTTGTCTTTCCTAAAGATCACAGCCTTGTTTAGAGCAGCAATGTGCTTACCTCCAAGCATATGTTTCCTGGCTTCGGGTTTGTCATAGTGACACAGTTCTGGCCAGTGAGTTTATTTTTCACAGAAGCCGATCACCTTCATTTTTCTCATGTTTTCTTTCCTGCCTTCGGTGCAGACCAAAGATTGCACCCATGTCATGACTAGGAGAAAGCTGTGGAGATGTGAGTCTCATGTCAAAGATAGTTGACCAGAAAGAAAGACCTGGAAATACTCATGATACTGTAGAATCACATGGCCAGTTCTGGACTGCCAACATGTGGATTTCCTGGAAGGTAAGGAGGAAACATTTTTTCATTAAGCCACTATATATAGGATCCTGAATGCAACCAAGCACAAGCCAACAAACTGTGGTTAATTAATGACCTCTCCAAAGTATATTTTAAATACTTAAGGTATTTTATAGAAAAAGAGATTATTAAGGAAAAATTTTCATTATCATATATATACATATATAATTAAATATATTATATACACATATATACTATCTGAAGTACTTTAAAGTTTCTGAAAAAGTGTTTGTTTTCTGAATTTCTCTGTATTTATACATTTTAGAATAAAAACTTGAATATACTGCTAGTTATGTGCTTAGTTAGATACAAGGAAAAAGTTCTGTTCCCTAAGAATGTTTTATTTACTAGAAGAAGCCAAAAAGGTAGTTCTTCAGTCACTTTCACGTTTAGATCTTTTTTTTTTTAACCAAAGTACATCTTTCCTTTTATTTACTTTATACTTTTAGGGAGGGAAGGCTACTTAACATATCAATTATTAAATAGAATTAATCCATAATACCCTAAAATTATATGCAAGATTTGGTGTGCTTGTTTGTTTTTTTGTGGAGTGTTTCTACAGCTTTTGTTGCCTTTTCAACGCCATGTAAGAATAGCCCCACTTAAAGGAAGAGGTATTACTTTATATATAGTATTACTTCCATTTCTCAGTGTTACTTTCACTTCTCAGATATAAAATGACTAAATAAACTACATCGGGGAGCAAAACATAATTTATGTAGTTTTAGAATTTATTCGTTAATCTCCATCTTCTAAAATATTTGTAATATAATAAGAAGTCAGAAAATGGGCAAATGTAGATTCCGATGCAAACTCTTAATTTATACATATATAACATCAAAAAGTTACTTTGCTGATTTTGCTCTCATTCATCTAAATTTAGACAGCAGTAATGAAAGCTGCAATTTTCCTTTGAAAATTACAAATCTGTAGCAATAATTGTATCTGCACCTACTCTCTGCCTATTTTTGCAGGGTTCAAAAATATTCATATGGCTAGACAGCAGGTGTTTGCTATGGCATGTGCTCCATGCCTGCCTTCCTGCACAAAACAAGAACTCAGCAGCATACTAAACCTACACCCAGGTGCACAGGGAGAAGGGCTTCTCCAAAGCTCAGCTCTGTGAAGCAAGCAACATTCATATGAATCCTCAGCTCTGCCGGAAGAGGCTCTAACTCCATGATTTTGATAGACTGGAAAGGCCATAATATATCTTGTTTCTTTCAAGATGATAACAATTACAATAAATATACATTGCTTATTTCACTGTAAGATTTTCTTTTTGATTTCAGTTGTGAAATAGGCTCTGTTTCTGTGGTCTCCTGGGGAAGACTCAGGAGTATGTCAGTCAATAATGCCATAAAGCCATGCAGAAGTTACAGCAACATCTTTCACTAGACTGCAAGATCCTGGAAGACAAAGCCCGTAACTCACTGAGATCGGCTGTCCATTTAGTGTGTTGTACTAAACTCAGCAATATAATATACTGAGAAACTGTTTGTGACATTAAATATTAAATCAATGGGAGCATGAGAAGACTAGAGATGGTGAACACTAGGATTCCACATACCGGGACAACATAACATGGCAGAAAAGCAGTCAGATAGTTTGCTCTCAGAGCAAGTAACAGAGAATCATATTTAAAACATCTTTAAAAATATGAAAATTAAATAATTTACATGAGAGAATATACAGCTATAAATGGGAGATCAGCTTTCGTTGATCCACTGGCTTAATGGCGTCATCAGGGATCCCAACTCCTTGGGTCATTTTGCTCTGCATCCACAAGGTTGGCCTCATCTTAACCTAATTCCCAGGCTTGTTGTGGGGTGACCAACAGAAGCAGCCAGGAATGGACACCCTCTTGTTTGTGGACACAAGGAGAGATAAAGAGGCCCTCTCATAGGAATCAAGAAAACCTTTCCCAAAATAGAACATTTCTAGATATTTCTTTGACCAAACTGGGTCACAGTTTTTTCCCTAATAAAACCTAAATAAGGGAAATTAGCTTTGAGTTTTTATTAGTTTGTTTGTTGCTTCTCCAGTGGCATCCACCCCTCCCATCTCTGAAGTAGATTATGGAGGTACTTGAGCTGCTGCCAAAGTGGAATTGGAAGGATGGGGTGTAGATACATGAATAGAAACATGATTTGGGGAAAAATAGTTTTCAAAATAGTAGACAAAATAAAGGATATGCAGAGTGGAAAGAACTTTTTTCTTAATGAAGTATTGGATTAAAGAAAGCAAAATGATGTGGGTAGGAAAGAAAATTCACAAGTAGCAGACGACCTTGCCAAAGCAAAACTGTAAATTTTATAGTTAACCTGACCCAAACAGTTTGTCTAAAAATGGCAAAAAATCAACAAAGACATCTGTCTTCATGTAAAGCCCTAGAAAGAAAAGAGCTGTTGCTGAATGGATTATGTACCAGCAGTTATTCTACCCATGTGGAGGAGTAAGTCAATGTTAATTCATCCAGGACAGTCCTACCTGCCTATTTGGTGTCATGCACTTTCAAAACCTGGTCTTGTGTTCTACCAGTGCAAAGACAGAAAATCAACACAATGTTCATTCCACCCCAAATTCAAGTGGTAAAGAAGGGAACCTAGTGGATCAGGATCCAACTGAAAAATCTGGGATTTGAGACTTCTCATTGGCCAAGCAGAGCTCACCCTGCCTAATCTGGCATGTGGTGCGCCTTGCTTGTAGATGCTTCTATGTTCAGTCCATTTCTGTTTATGTCACCCCAGCAGCATATTTGGTGAATTCATTTTTTTATCTTTTCTTTTTGTGTCTTCATTTAATCACAGCTCTGCACTCCACCGTATATCCAAAATATAGCAAGCGGTATTTTATAATTTTGACTCATTATGTTTTGATGATGAAACCTAATTTTTAGAGATGCATCTTAAGGAAACAGGCTTTTTAAATATCAGCTTCATTTGTACCACAGAACATGCCCCAAACTTTTCCCCCAAAGCATTCACTTGTTTATAACCCAGTTATATTTAAGCAACACTTTTTGCACTCTTACCCACTATCAAATAGATAGGGGTTATAAATTTTATAGTAGTGCTCCTAAACCTGACATTGCAATATGTGAGACACCCTCATAGTTCTCTACTTTATATATTATTTTTATGGTGAGAATTAAAACTTTTATGAGGCTGTAATTTTTTACATTACCATTGCTTCCTGGGAACTCAGTGTTATCCTATTCTACAAAGAGCTAGACAGGGGAAAGAACACATTTCGAAGGTCAAGTGAATCTTTCAAATCTGGAAGTGATAGACTCTAAGCAAAAAATATCTATGCATTTAGCCGAAAATGTATTTACTACATTAAAAAGAGAAACACATGCCTAATTTTTGATAACACGATTTACTTTTACTTACAAAAAGTTCTGGAAATTAAAATGCTGATGTTTGAAATACCATAACATGTTTGATAATTGTAAATAAAGCCAAAATATTTTAACATCAGTTATATAAACCTTATAAAAGCAAATGACTTAAGGGGATCATTAAACCCTTAAAATAAAATAATACATATCAAGAAAAAGTAGCATTATTTTATATAAGAAATATGTAGTGTTCCTTGAATATGCACTTTGAGTAATTTTAAAAGGGATGTACAGGATGCCTGCCCTGTAGGAATTTGAAACTCAGTAAGAGAAAACATGATGGAATTCAACTTGAAGGAACTCTGGCAATTTCAGATAAATATGGATTATGAAATATATTGATGAACGATATGGTAAGGAAATATTTAAAGGTACCTTTATTATGTAATATTGACTCTGACCCAATTCACTAGGAAGTTACTTAAGATTCATCTCATGAAACATTGTGGTATAAAGGGGATAAAATAGATTGTAATGAGTTCTTCTATTTCCTAGTATAGTGTTCAAGAACAAATTTTTTATCTTTCTCATTTTAAAACAGTTACATTTAAATGCTTACCTCACAGCATTATATTGAATATTGGATTAGATAATATTTTACCAATATTTTTTGAAATAAAATTCACATGACTTAAAATTTAGCAGTTTAAACATTTTAAAGTATACAATCCAGTGGTTTTTAGTCTATTTACAACATTGTGCAATCATCACCATTCTCTAATTCCAGAACATATCCATAGCCTCCCCCAAAAAAACCCCTGCACTTCCAAATTCCTCCCACCCCCATCCCCAGGCAACTGCTAATCTGGTCTCTATGGATTTTTGTATTCTGGAGATTTCATATAATGGAATTATACAATCTGTAGCCTTTGGGGTCTGGCTTCTTTCATTTAGCATAATGTGTTCAAAGGTCAGCTCTGTTTTAGCATCCATCAGTACTTCCTTTACATGGCTGAATAATATTTCATTCAGTATCCTACATTTGGTTTATCCATTCATCAGTAGATGGACATAGAGGTTGTTTCACCTTTTTAGTTATCATGAATAATGCCACTATGAACATTCATGGACAAATTTTTGTGACAATACATGTGGAGTAGATAGTATTTAAAGCCTAATCAAATTAGGCTTTAATCAAACCTCCACAGTGAGCTACATAACACTCAATTCCTGTGTAACAAATGTCAGAAGCTGCCATCTCCCTCCCATTCACCACCTTCTCTGCCTAGAGGACAAAGCAAGTCAACCTGTATGTTTCCATACGTTAGAACCTCTGAGCTCTGAAAGCACTCATATGTAAAAGCAGTTGTAATTGCTTTTCTGAATTTTACTTTCCTTTAAATTTCTGATTATTTCCTTAAGAATGATGATTTTAAATGTGTGTATAGTGTAGAATTTAGTAAAGAACTCTTCTAAGTTTCGTGCAGGAAGGCAAAGGAGAGGCCAGCCCGCAGCAGCAGCAGTTTCCTTAGAAGTAAACTGTACTTAGTGGAATGACACCTCCTGAGAAGCACAGGTGCCAGAGGAGGCGGTGTTCTGAAGCAGATGAAGAGGCTCACACTGAGATTCACCTACAGTGTCTTCCAGCTTTCCTGCTTTCTCCTGCACACAGTTCTGTTCATACTCTAGGAAACAAGGGTAAATGTATCTCCTACAGAACAAAAAGGTATCAAAAATATTTCTTGAGGGGATGCTTTTGGTCCTGTCCTCACACACTGTCTACTCCATACTAATTTTTTTTCCTTGGGCCAGTATCTAGGGCATTTTCAGAACCATTCTTGCTCCTAAATACTGAAATACACTGGATGATTTATTTTAGTTTTCTTACCTCTGCTTGTGTCCTCTTTCTATTTATATGTTCCTTTCTATTTATATGTATCTGTACACAACCAAGGACACTTTTTTTTTTTTTAATGAAGGTGTGCTTTTTCAAACGCCAGTAGAAGGCTGATATTTTTTTTTATTGAGTGCAGTGACTTTATGAGGTAGGCACTATTGTCCCTGGTTTACAGCTGAGGAGACTATTTTTATTTTTTTAGAAGATATTGGGGGTAGGAGTTTATTACTTTATTTATTTTTGCTGTGTTGGGTCTTCGTTTCTGTGTGAGGGCTTTCTCTAGTTGTGGCAAGCGCGGGCCTCTCACTATCGCGGCCTCTCTTGTTGCGGAGCACAGGCTCCAGACGCACAGGCTCAGTAGTTGTGGCTCACGGGCCTAGTTGCTCCACGGCATGTGGGATCCTCCCAGACCAGGGCTCGAACCCGTATCCCCTGCATTAGCAGGCAGATTCTCAACCACTGCGCCACCAGGGGAGCCCCCAAGGACCCTTTTTTGACTGTTTATTACACTTGAACTTGGGCTTTAGTTGCAAGTAACATTTTCTTTTTGAGAAAAACGTTTGTAAGACTTTTATCCAATGGTCTAAATATAGTTACAAGGAAACTGAAAGCAGAATCATGTTTCCTCTGCCACTGACTCTAAAATAAGTAATAAATTAACCTCCCTTCGTCTGTTCATACCTTTGACATCTTGCATTAAACCAGTGTCACCTGTGTAAACTTCAGTGTAGCTGTAAAAATGATCCTTGTGAGCTGAGTATTTGTGAACTTCACCTAGGAATAATACCGTTTTGTCAATTTCAGTTACATGCATTGTTGATTGTCCTTAGGCTCTAGACACCTTTTTCTTTAGACATGAGGTTATCACGCCCTCTGCATTACTTGCTACCCAGATGCCACCCTACATTTGGCTCAGGATCCTGGAGCTCCAGTTCTAGGTATTTTCACCATAAGCTTCTTTTTCGTAGACATCTTTGCTGAAAGAAAGAACTTTTGTCACATATATTTTTGCCGTATAACTAACTGGCCATAAGGCAATTTTGCCATAAAAAATAAAATAATGAAAAATAAAAGGGGCATTAAAAGGAACATAATGAAATATGAGAAGTGTGTAATAATTAAAGGCTTTATGGTGAAATACAAAATATTTAAATACATTTAAAATGTGTGTAGATTCATGGCAATACTGGGCAAATAACTGATTTTATTTTGTGGGTTGTACCTAAGTCCTTGTCTTCCGAGTCTCTCCTTCGTAGTATTATAAACTTATTTTTGTTTGCTTGTTGGTGTGTCTCCTCATTGGGCATCTCACTTTTTTGTTGCTAAAATTTCTTCCTCCATTAGGAAAGGTATCAGTTTCCAAACACTGGAATGCCTGTTTGTAACTGAGCTTCGTGCTGAGTTGGGAAAGCCTCTACACTTCTGTTTGTTATTCGCATATTGTCACATGTTCCTTGACAGATGTTCCAAAGTTCTGTGGAAACTGTGGGTTCAACTCTGCTCAAGGCCCTCAGCCACTTTCTCCTCCAATATAGTGTGTTTCAAAATAAACCAACTCCTGGGGCAAATCATAATCACCTGTCAGCTCCATGAAGTCAATAACGTTGCTAGCTGGAAAAAATGCCAACGCATTTCAACCAGTTGAAACCAAACTTTCAAACCCAAACCTGTCAACCAGTTATTTTCTTATTCATGACAAAATTGTCTTATGGCCAATTATGCAGTTATGTGGCGAAAATTCTTGTAACAAAGATACTTTCGGTGAAAATTTTGGACACTCATGGTCGCTCCATCCCCTAACATGTCTGGCTTAATTGCCTATAGTTTTCTATTACCAACACTGCTCTCTTGCACAGGTATCAACAAATTTGGTTTTTTTAATGTGATTTAAGAAATAGGAAATATGCAATAGTTACATGAGAAGTATTTCCAATGAAATCTCTTATTTTTATAGCCCTCCCCCATTTTAATTTGAGAAACAGGTGGCCTGTAGTTTACTTGGTTTGTTTTTAGTCTGTTTGGTCTCTTGCTTCAGCATAATATACATAATCAAGATATATTCAGTGCACTTCTTAGTTCTTTATCAATATTGTTTTGTGTAGAAACTGTAAAATATTTGCATGTAAGTTATTCCTTGTCTGCATGAAGCATGGATTTTCAGATAAAATGCAATGAGCAATAAAGTCAAAAACATTTTATATACATTTACATATAATCACACTCATAGGAAAATATATATGTTTAATTGTGTGCTTCAGAGCAGAATATACTGATATAAAATGTTTTACCAGGCTGCTCTGTACTCAAAACTTATGGAAAATGCTAACATTTCTTAAATTCCCATAATTTTTGAGAGAAGTCACACACTAACTGTTTTGGCAATAAGAGATATTAGTTTGTTCATTTTTACTTGATTCATTCATTTAACAAACATCACCTACTTTATTCAGTAATTCTGACAAAACTGGGGATAAGGTGGGATATGATGACATAAGATAAAGACTCCTATCTCAAGAGTCTTAAAATCTGGTGGATAAAAAAAGAAAATGAAAAACAATATAGTGCAAAATTATAATTCACTGTGGTGTCATAAGAGATTTGTACATAACGACATGGAATCTTACAGTGGAATAGTGATTATGAGTTACTCAGCTTCAAGCTGGAGCATAACAAGAGGGAAGGTTTCCAAAATTGGTGACGCTTGGACTGAATGGCCCTTGAAGGACAAATATGAATTGGTCAGGCTACAAAAATTAGCCAAATGAGTGCACATAATGAGAGGGAAGAGGTCACAGTGGATACTTAGGGACACTGACATTTAAAAAGAAAGATCTGATGAAAGTAATGAAAACAAGAAGAATATAGTGTTATCCAAGCAGAGTGAGAAGAATTTCAAAAAGGGAGAAGTGGTTAAAGGGGTCAAATGATGCTGAGGGTTCAAATGAAATAACATTGAAAAGTGTCCAGTGATCAATTTTAATGCCATTAGAGATTTTTCAGTACAGTGGTTGCTGTATAATCAAACTGAGGTGGTTTGTAAGGAATTGAGGTTATAAAAGCATAAATGAGACCCTGGAGCAGCATTCCTTGATATGAAGAAGAATAAAAATATTCCAAACTAGTTCAGAATCTGTCTTCCTCCCAGGCTCTGCTGAATGCTCTAGTTTTCCATTTCGAAGCTGATAAAATGGATGTTGCTATCACCCTCATCCAGAGAGAACACCGGCCTGAACACGTCCTACTCCACGAAGGTAACATGTTTAGAAAAGGAATTTCTATGAAAACTAGTATAGTATTTGGAAAAAAGGCAGAGAAGACCAAAAGAAAGCTTATTCTACTTGAATTTCTGGGTTCTCTGAAACATAATTCCAATTAAGTGTATTTTGTGCCACCCTATTTTTATGGTGATTTTTTTTTCCTTTTGTGGTTATTCTCAGTCTATTCTAGACCTCTGGGTACTTTCTGTGTCTCAACTTGTATTAGTTAAGCTTACTCACATACTTAAATTAGGCTGATACAATTACTTTTGTAAACCAAGTTCTTTTCCCCTTAACTTTGACTGCTTTCTTAAAATCGACCTTAGTTTCTGTCCTCAGTCAAGAGAAAGGCAACAACTTCATTTCTTAGTCTGGATTCCTCCAAGACAAAGTCTTTGGGTCCCAAAAGCAAATTTATAGGAAGAAACTTTTTCTTATTCATTGCTTCCCACCCAAGTGAAATATCCCTCTCTGTTTTCCAGCTCTACATTGATAGTCCCTAGTCAGTGCAGGAATCTCAAGGCGAGGTCTCCTAAGAACAAAAGAGTTTATATTTTGGAAAAAAACCAAAAAGCAATGTAGCCACTTGCACATAATTAGTCCCTGCCACTAGAAAAATTATTTGGGGACCGTGGAATGTTAGGCTGTTTTCATTTGTGTTGTTTAAAATATTTATGGCATGTTAAATAGGAGAGTTTAAAAACCATCTTTAATTTTGGTATGGCCACGGTACCTAGATCTACCAATCATTAAAATCTTCTGGTGGATAAGTAAAACCTACAAGTAAAATTGCTCATCATCACCTCCATTTTTGTCCGCCGATGTTGGCTTATTTTAAGTTCTTTATGACCATAAGTTTCTTTACTACAAAGACAGGTCCTTATCAACTTTATGCACCAAGTGCCTAATTCAGTACCTGGCATAGAGTAGACATTCAATAAATGTTTGAATAAATTAATATATAAGCTAAGGAAGTTTTGCCAATAATTTTTTGAACTAATAGTAAGTTTTAGAAGCCTGAAGAGTATGATTCTACCCACAAGTTGCTTTAATCATGAGTCAGGGCATTCATTTTTGAAACATATAAAAACGTTGATCCTGATATGTTCTTCCCAAGATATAGACAACTGTTCAGCATTGAAGGTCAAATTCTTAACCATATCTGATGAAGGTGAAACAGTGGTTTGCAAGGATTTGATTTCCATTTTCAGTTTGGTGTGCATATTTCCTTGAGTCAAGATTACAAAAAGTTTCACTCATCCCCAAACTCAAATTGGAATTGTATAACCTGTTAATGCTTCATTTAGTTTATGGGTTCAATGTCTGTGCCGTTGCTTGAATGTCGACTTGTCCTTAGAATTTTTTTCTCCTGCATCAGTGTTGTCTCTCTTGATTGTCACTGAGGATTGCATCTGTTTAACTTTCTGTTCAGCAGAGATCACTTCTGTTCTGAGCTGTAGCCTAAAGCCAGAGTCTGATTCTTGGAGCAAAAGTTAGCTTTGCTTTTTTTCATTCAGCTCAAAGGTGTGTGGTCTTGAACTTGCCAGTGAGGGTGCAGAGTGGAAAGAAAAAGCTCCTGCCCTTATGAGGGCTTTCGGCTCCTTTGAAGATTAGGGCTGAGCTGCAGTTTCTTTGAAATCATGTAGTTCTTCTTTAGTGTCAGGTTGTCAAGGGAAAATCATGTAAGGGATAGCACATGTAAGGCATTTTGCAATTTTTCGTGGTTTTGAAAGTTATGTTAACCTCCTTAAAAATGAATTCCTTGGTTCATTCTAACTGATCAATTCCTGTCATTTTCATAAGACCCTCTGCTTGCCTGTGATTAGGAGGAAGCCAGAACATTCTGGACAAACCCATGTCCTCTTAAGGATTAAGAGCCCAATCAATATCAAAACAAAACAAAAAAATTGCGTCTCATTCAGATTTTTAAATTTTCTAGCCAATTTATGAAAATTAGAACAATAAAAAACAAAAAAAGACCAAAACACAACACAAATATATTTCTAATATTTTCTGTGGTGATGCACAGAATATTGAAGACAGATCTAGTTTTGATGTAACACCCTATTTGACGATATGCCTGGATAAATCCCCCGCCAAACACTAGCACATATTGAGACACTGGGTGTGCTTGCTCTTCTTCCATTAGACTCAAATGATTCCACACATATCCTTTAGAGCAGTGCTTTCTGCTTTAATCCACATCTGCAAACACATTATCTCTTTCATCATCACATCCTCCAACTGTTATTTTTACATGCTTTGCCTTGTATGCTTTCACCAAATGCCTTCATGTATATGAAGGTACTTAATGTTTCAGCATGATAATGATTTATGGTGTTGTGTTCATTATTTTTTTCAGGCCTTAATGACCACTAGCAGGTGAAACCGGATCAATAAGTACTTAGCATGTGTGGAAACAGAAGGTCTTTGTCTGCTAATCAGTGTGGTTTTGAGGTGCTTTATATTTCAGTAAGCTGCATGATAACAAAGGTTACTGTTACTTTGGGTTGATTTATGTTATGTCAAAAAATGCTAATTCTAGAAAGTCTCTCTGATGTCCTAAAGGCCATCATCTGTAAGGTTTGAGAAGTTTGAATAGCATATTTCCCTCTTCCTTCCTCTGTAAGCTATTCATTTTGGGTTTGCTCTGTGACTGCTCTAGATCACACCCTGACCACTAGTGGTGATAGCTCTTTTCACTATGTCAGCTGTCCCTGTTAACGTTCCATTATAGCAAGGCAGTCAAGAGTTCAACCTGTAGGACGTCAATCCAACAAGAAATTGGCTCTGTGTTAAAGGTGAGAACCACTCTTCAGTTAAATTGGTTTTCATAGAGAAAGATACAAATTTTGATAGTAATTGTTTCTTATTCTCTCTATGTTATTATATAGAAAGTATTTTTCCAGTTGGTTAAAATTTCTTCAACAGGTATAAAACATTTTGTGCTTGCCAGTTAGAATTTCATACATCCACATGCCCTTGGAAGACATAAACTAAGGGCTTTATTTTTTAAAATGGTTACTTCTTCAGTGTATATATATTTGTCATCGGTAATTATATGTGAATGCCAGAGACAGCAACTGCATACAATTATACCTATAATTGACCAATTATGGGTCAATTAGCCAACCTTGTGTGGAATTTAAATTTACAAGGCAAAGTATTATACTTTCTAAAATGATTTACTTTTTAAAATTTAATTAGATAATTTAGATGATAATTTTAGATACTACAATTAGATATATTTTTATTTAACAAAAGTATTTATCAGTTTATTGAAGTTATGTATCAAGGTCATTTCAGAAGAAACAATATTACATAGCCCTAGAGGACTGAAACAAAATGAATAATTGTTGTGTTTAAGATTAGAATTTGAAAATCTATAAGAATGAAATCAAATATAGTAAATATGGCAAAATGGAAATTAAAAATATACTTTTATTCTACTTATGTTTCTCTGTGTATGAATATATACACATAAAGAAACTGATCAGTGCTAAATATTTAATAAACATAATCTAGAGAATTAAAAATATGTCTATGTATTTCTATTCCTTTTCTCTGACCAAATAAGGTCTATATAGTGGCTTTGGATGCTTTTCCCATATAAAATTTTCTTTTAAGATCATTCAAGAAGAGGGACAGGGTAGATTTATTTCATAGGACAGGCTTGTCTCTTTTGGAAAGATGTATTAAGTGGTTCTGTGAGTCTTACACTGATCATGGCTGCCATTTCTTCTCTATAACTTAACTTGCATGTGAGTTTCGTGTGTTATAATACTTACTGTTATCAATGTTGATTTTATTAGTGGTATAAGTTGTCTTTTATTGTCTAGAATTGTGTGTAATTGAGGTAAAATTATATGAATTTGTTTTGTGTAAATAGTATTATCAAAGACTCAGTAGATTTGCCATCTGCATTTTTAAGAGTTAGTATTTTAGAGGACTCACTTTTCCTATAAACATTACGGTCTATTAGCATTTAAGTTACCTGACAATATTATCAGTAAGATGAATCAGAATCTTTTGTTTTCTTGGAAATTCTCTCCATTGACAGGCATTCATTTTGAAAAAATATATTTTGATGTTTAAAAGCTAAGCATATTCTCAATGTTTATACCTAATATAATATGAACAATGAAAATCATCTGTTTTTCTTTGTCTCAATGTCTTTATCATCTATATTATACAGTATCAGTGAGCAAGTTAGTAAATACTATGGACAATATATGCAAAGTCCAGCCCACATATACATAGAAATCTGACTTCAAAAGCAAAATTTTCACCTGTGACTAATAAAACTTTGGATTTAGAGTTATAGAAGAGAGCATAATACAACAAGGCCAAACTCCTGCTGAATTTTCACATAATGAAATGTTAAAGGTGAGATTTAAGATATCAGTAGTTGCCATTGAACTTGTGAAGATGATTTTTTGTCACAGTGTTTATTTTTTATTTTTATTGTTTTGTATACTACTCAGCAGTCCATTTTAAAGTCACAGATGCCATAGGTCAATGTGCTGCTGGCATTCTCACAATGGCCTTGCACGTCTGTATCTAGCTAGGTCAGCAAGAGCCCTGTTTGACTGTTTAGAGCCATCTGTAGGGAATGATACATTGACTGGAAGAACAATATCACCTGCTTACACACAGGAATCTATTTCCTGGATCAAGTTCATTGTCTCTAGTCCCAGATAGGTCAGCATGTGATCTGACCTTGGCCAAGATCACACCACTCTCAGCCCCTCACAGGTGCAACTAAAGGTTTAGATAGATAGCTATTAAGTTCTCTTTCAGTAAACAGGCTCGGGTGTCTCTGTGCTGGAGGAACTAGAAATGGATAGTAAGTCAGCAAGCAGGTGGGGAAGGTTGATGGGGTCTGGGTCAGGACTTATCACCCTTGAATGTGCACACAAATAACCTGGGAAATGGTTAAAATGCAGATTGTGATTTAGTAGGTCTGGGCTGGGACCTGGGATTCTGCACTAACAAGCTCCCAGGTGATGCTGCTGGTGTTGCTCCAAGGGTCAAACTGAGTAACACAAGAGATGGCTGCCATGGATGACAGTGACCAGACACAGTTAATCTCCTAAAGGTAACTCATGATCCAGCAAATAAAAATGATCCTTATATTAAGAACTTAAAGTATTCATTTACCTCTCCTGATGCACACACTGTTTCAGCTGAGTAATAATATCTCTTCTATAATGTTGCCATCTATCTAAGAGCCTCTAGATGCTTTCTTCTTAGACAAATGGTTATTATTGCTGGAGTTATGCACTTTTAATTTATGTTTACCTTTCCTTATTCTGTAAGTGTAGACAACTTAAAAGAAATAAAGGTAACTGTAAGTAAAATAGAAAATTAGGATATTAAATCTAGAGGGTGGCAATAAAAAGAGATTTGCTATTTATTTTATTTAATTTTCTAGGCCATATGTTAACAAATAGATTTTTTTTTTTTTTAGATGTTGGGGGTAGGAGTTTATTAATTTATTTATTTTTGCTGTGTTGGGTCTTCGTTTCTGTGCAAGGGCTTTCTCTAGCTGTGGCAAGCAGGGGCCACTCTTCATCGCAGTGCGCGGGCCTTTCACTATCGCGGCCTCTCGTTGCGGAGCACAGGCTCCGGACGCGCAGGCTCAGCAGTTGGGGCTCACGGGCCTAGTTGCTCCGCGGCATGTGGGATCCTCCCAGCCCAGGGCTCGAACCCGTGTCCCCTGCATTAGCAGGCAGATTCTCAACCACTGCGCCACCAGGGAAGCCCAACAAATAGATTTTTCATTCTTACCATCTCACACATACTTTAGACAGAATGATAATATGGCACTTAATCTATTTCTAGGTATTATTAGAAATGAAAGTGCATAACCTAATGCAATTACATGTCACCTCAATTCTGTGGTGAGACAGGGAGACAGAGGCTAGCGTATCACATCATGCTCTGTATTAAAATGGCTGGGAAAAAATCAGTATCTCCAGGCCTCAGTTTCTTTTCTGCAAAATCGGTACTTGGACTAACAAGTTATAATGTCCCTTTTAGCTGTACGATTTTATATTATAGTTTTTTTTTAAGTATCCATTTTTGAAAATGACCTATGCTAAATATTTCACTTACAAGAAGTTATTCTTGGCACTAATAGTTGAATGCACCTATTTGAGACATACTAGGCTATTTTAAAATGCTCTCTACTCCTTGCTTCATCATTATTCATATCCCCTCTATAGTTGGAGGGTCAAAGATAATGTCTAAAGCTGTTATTTTCCCTTAACCTGAGAGGAAATATGCCATATTCTCATTTAACATGGAGTAAATGGTTATAAAATAAAAGGTCATAATACCAGTTTCAAGGACAAATCCCCTACTTTCATTTTCCTTTGAAAGTTAGAGCTGTCATATTTGTCACAAATACCCTTTGCTTTATTTTCTTGTGTCATTTTCCTCAAATACGTTCTGTCACACCGTTTTCTTTGAATGTATTGTCATAACAGTTATGAACAGATGAATCAAAATACATAAGATAAATTCCATATGTTTACATATTAATCTCTTTGAAATTACTCAAGAAGGAAGATGAAAAACTGTTCATAACAGTTATGAACAGATGAATCAAAATACATAAGATAAATTCCATATATGTTTACATATTAATCACTTTGAAATTACTCAAGAAGGAAGTAAAGATGAAAAAGCAGTGAGAGTTTTTTCTTTCTACAGTGTTTTAACATTAAAAGTATGGGATGCTATATGAAATATGTATCTAATATTAGCCCAGTAGTGCTATGCAAAATAAAATAGTCAACAAAGAATCTAGATAATCTAAAAGCCACTATAATAAAAAATTAAACCAATATTTTAAAGTGTCCCTTAGAATGAAAACAATAATCTGTAATATCACAATATACATTATGTTGAGTGTAATATTACACTCATAAGTGTAAATTAACCACACAAAGGGGCCTCAGAAAACATGGCCATAGCTAGACGAGCCCTATCTTCCATGAGCAGCAAAATTCATCTCTGTTTTACTTCAACCAGGTAGAAAAATTTTATCATGATCCCAAGAATAGAAAAACTTTGATATTCATCTAATTTTGCCTGTTGTTTTCAATTATGAATGAAATTTTGAACATTTATTTGAACAACTGAAAATGCATGGTATTTCTGTTTTTGAAGAGCCCCAAAATGTTCATTCTAAAACTACACTGAATAATATGTATTATCATTTTATCATATTCATTCATAGTTACGTTCAAAAATTATTTTAAAACTATTAATTTTCTACAAGGGTCAGGATTAATAATTCATGTAGTTTTTCAACTTTGTGATTTTCATGCAGTTTTACTTATATAACGATTATGTTTCTTTTCCATTGTAAAGTTTCTATATTGTGGAATGGAAAAATAGTTAAAAATTAAAATAATACATATGTCAACAACATTTTACTTAAACAAAATGTATTATTTTTTCCTTTGGTAAATCATTAAACCATATATATAAAATAAACCAAACAAATAATCTTTAATTCATAGTGTGCCTGGTTCTTTAGGATATTTTCTCCCCTACCATTCAGGGTGCCATGTTTTTGTTAAGAGTTCTTAGTGATGAGATGTCCAGTGACAACACTTGACTTATTGTGGAATCCAGAGGAAAAAAATTGCTTCTTCAATTTTGAGGAGGTTATGGTTAAAAGTTGCTGCTAAAAGACAACTGAAGTAACAGGGAGCAACATGTGTTGATGATTGTATTATTATCTGATTGCTCTAGAATGAACATATCCCAAGACGATCAACATGGGGATGTCATATATAACTATGGGAATTTTGGCCTCTAAGATATTTAGCTTATAACCTCAAATATGTTACCAAAAATCCATTTGACTCAGCAGTATATTAAAGAAAGAAAATACTCTCATTCATCTCTCAATTACCAAGTGCTAGATACCAAGAAAACACAGATGAATAATACAGTGTTTATTCTAAAAGCATACAGTCTAGTGGGAGGCTGAGCCTATCAAACACTCTTATTCTGTGTAATGAGCTTGTCCAAGAGTAGAGGGAATTAGAGAGACCCTTGAGGAATGGGGCAGGTGGGCAGTCAAGAGTGTGTGACACCTATATATTTTGGTAAAGAAGAGTTAAATGGAGCAGACCAATGCTTCCACCATAAACAACTAAAAATTTGGATAAAATATAAAGATAATGTCCAAGGTATCAGAGAAGTACTGAAACCAGGATAATTAGAGATGGCAATATTCCAGAGAAGAGACCTTCTGAAAACTGAGCTTTCACAGAAGTGTTTTCCCTGAGGGGTTTGCTGATATAGGCTGAAAATGTTAGCTGTGCCCCCAGAGTGGTCTGCTACAGAGAGGAGAAAAATTAACAGAGCTTTTGGTGGTCCCATGGGACTGGGAAGAGAAAATGGAAACATCATGGTTCCTAAATATATAGATTCCCTCTCTAAAGTTGCATGGAGGATGAGGAGGCTAAAAAGACTCAACAGAAAGCCTCTGTAAAGCAGAACAGAGCAAGTCTAGCCTTGTTGAGATAATGACTTACTTGGTTCAACATCCAGTAAACCGTCTTGGAGACAATGCCAAGTGCTCATCAGAAAACACCGAGAGGACTGGGGCCAATGGGAGGGCAAACCAGAGGTAGAACTATACATTGCCCAAACTGCAAGCCAGCAGTCCATAAAATCTAAAACCAAGGGAACAAAAGAGATGATTGAAACAGAGCCAGAGATAGTACTACAGATATTTAGTTAGCAGAAGAGAACATTAAAAGAACTATGATCAAACTGTTAAAACAAAATAAATGAGAAGGTTGAGAAGGTAAAGTGGTGATGAATTATACCAGAATATGGAAATACATAAAAGGAATATAATGAAAATCTAGAAGTGAAAAAATAAAAGTTTTAAAATTAAGAAAGATGGATTTAGCAACAGATTAGACACAGCAGAACACAGGATTAGTGGTCTGAATACATGTCAATAGAAGATAAACACACTGAAGAAAAGAAAGTAAAGGGCATGGAAAATACAGAAAAGAGAAATGTCAGACACACAGGAAATGTGTAGCATACCTACAATTTCTGTTCCAGGTGGAAATTTGCAATAGAAAGGGGAAGAAATGATATCTAAAGAGATTAATGGCAGAGAAATTACAAAAAATAAGAAAGATATTGTGAAAGGGGTCTCCAGAGTTGGTCTCCAAAAGAACTATACATCATTATATTCATGCCCTGTGTTGCCCTCCTTTATTAAATGTGGACCAGAACTGTGCCTTTCCTTAAGCAAGAGAATGTGACAATAGGGTCACTGTGCCAGCATCAGGCTTGAGCCTTAAAATGGTGTCTTCTATTTAGTTCTTAGGATCCCTGACCCACCATATAGGAATTCCAGCTACCCTTCTGGAAAGAGGCCCTGGAGGCCAGGACACCATAGGCAAATGATGATTTTACAGAGAAGCACAAGTCACCTTATATATGAGGGAAGAAATCATTTTGGACAGTCCAACTGGACTGGAGTATTCTAGCATCCAAATGACTCCATACCCAGCCACCATCTGAAGGTAATGACATAATAAGAAAATCTGGGCAAGACTCACAAAAGAAATCCCCAGCTATAATCAACCCACACAAACATGAGCTAATAGTATAGTCATTAATTTAAGCCACTACATTTTAGAGTGGTTTGTGAAGTAGCAACAGACAGAACAAATATCAACCTATAGATCAAGAAGCTCATTGAGCCCAAAACAGCACAAAGAAAGTCACATTTAGGACTGTCTTAGTAAAACTGCTTAAAAACAAAGAAAAGGAGTTAAAATCATCCAGAGAGGGGTCTCAAATTAGTTATGAGAAGCAACAACAGTAGCAAAAAACAATAATAAAAACAAAACCTAGAAGCCAGAAGTCAATACATTATCATTTTTGAAGTGCTGAAGAAAATAATCTCTAACCTAAATTTATATACAGTTGACTCTTGAACAATGCGGGGGTTAGGCGTCCCGACCCCCTACACACACAAAAATCCACACATAATTTTACAGTCAGATCTCCACACCTGTGGTTCCGCATCTATGGATTCAACTGACTGTGGCTCATGTAGTACTGCAGTATGTATTTCTTGAAAAACATCCAGGTATAAGTGAACCCATACCATTCAAACTCATGTTGTTCAAGGGTCAACTGTATTCAACGAACATATACTTCAAAAATAAAAGTAAAATAAAACGTTTACAGAGAAATTCAAAGAGAATTTCTAGCCAGCATACCTGAATTACAAGAAAGTGAATATTGTGTGTTTAAAACAATAATCCTCTTCTATGAAGACCCAAATATATGTAGAGCAAAAGTGGCTGAAACAGCAAGAATGGAGGAAAGGGAGCAAATGGAGTTAAATGTTCTACAGTTCTTACTTTACTGGGAAAATTATAAAAGGGATATTATTGTTCAAGGGTAGTTAATCAAGTATTCATAAAGTATTTATATTTTAATCTGCATGAAAAACAGTAAGAACTCATAAAATAATGTGCAATTAATAGTAGAAAATATAGACTATAAAATGTCTAATATGAAAAGAATAGGAAAGGAGAGAAGTAAACATGAACTACAGGGTCAAAGAGAAAATGAATAATAGTAATATAAACCTGAATATATCAGGAATTACTTTAAATATAACTAGGCTAAAAATAATCATAAGACTAGCATTGTCAAACTGAATCAAACAACAGCAAAAAAAAAAATCTATATATGGCTCACAAGAAGCACAGTAAAGTTAAAAAGAAACAGCATGAAATAAGTTCTGTCATGAAAACACTAACCAAAAGAAAGCTGTTATTGTTGTATCTTTATCAGCCAACTTAGGTGCTAAGGAAGAAATATTACTCTGTTTCCTTATAATTTATCTTAAAAATATATAAAGCAAAATTGAGAACTGAATGAAAGACAAATCCATAAATATAGTGGGATTTTAACATTCCCCTCAAAGAGCTGAGAAATAGCCACACACATACAAACACACACAAGAAGAACACAGAAGCAATAAACAGCACAATTAACACACATGAACTAATTGACATATATAGAACACTGCACACAACAAAGCCAGAATATATTTTAAGTGCACCTGTAACATTACAAAATTTGACCATTTATTTGCTAAGCTATAGAGGAAGTCTCAATAAATCTCAAAACATTGATATAGTTCAGAGTACTTTTCCTAGGTCCATAATAAAAGATATCTAGGAAATTCCCAATTATTTGGAAAGTACACTGCATACTACTGAAAAACTCATGGATAAAAGAAGAAATCACCACAGAAATCAGAATTATAGTGTGGTTATGACATATCAAAGTTCATGAAATTCTAAATTGTTTAGAGAGAAATATAAAGCATGTAATACATATAAACACATATCTGTATATATGAAGACCTGAAAATGCCTGATAAATTTTGAGGCTTTTATAATGATTCATGATTGAATCTTTATCTCAAGAAGCTGGATTTTTAAAAAGCATATCAAGTTAACAGAAATTAGAAAAGAGGAATAAATAAAAAGAAGAACAGATATTAGTGAAATAGAAAAAACACACACAACAGAGAACATCGACCTAGGCCAAACTTGATTGTTTGAAAATATTAATAAAATTGATAACCCCCTAGCAAGACTGATCACTAAAAGAAGAAAGAAAACACATATTACTAATAACAAGAAAAACATCATTACTTAGATACCCTAGTGTGATAAGGCAATAAATAAACAAATAAACCAAATAAATAATCATATACCAGACAACAATGAGAATAAACTGTACGCCAAGATAATAAATAAATTTCACAGGTACAGTTTAGAGTAAAAGCAGACACAGCATGAATACTGTATGATTCATTTATATCAAGTATGAAAGCAGGCGAAACTAATTTATGCTGTCAGAAGGGAATGAATAGTCTTTACCCCCTGTGGCTTAATTAGTAGGAGGCATCTTTGGTTAGTGTAGTGGGGAGAGAGTTCCTGGGCACTTGTATTTTTTGTGATTTGATCTGAATACTGGGTACATGAATGTGCTCACTCTGTAAAAATTAATTGAGATGTACCTATGATTTTTGCACTTTTTTTTGTACGCATGCTAAACTTTAAATATCTACACTAAAAACAATGAAAAGTCTTTGAGAAGGCATATATCCTGTAGGTAGATATTCGATACCTAAAAGCATGTCAATGCAAGAAATTTCAGAGTTCTGAAGTATTTAACTTCCTTTTCTCTAGCTAAGGTACATAAGAGTATTTCTTTGTAAGATTTCATACTGTATTTGAGAGGTTAACCAATTTTTTTCTTCTGAGAGATGAACCTTTCTCTTTTCCCATTTCAGGGTGTTTATTGACTCAGAATCTGTATGTCTACCTGTAGGGATGAAGGATGGGGGGAGCGTTACCTGCAGCTCTTTGGGTCATTGGTTTCTCAAGAATGATTCATGATTGCAATTACGCTAGGAACCTAAAGAAAGACTGAAGAATTTCTCTCAATGATTAACATAAATAAATAAATACATACCTACTATAGAAATAAACCAACAGATGAAGAGAGCAATAACTAACTAAGCCTTCTTTAAGGATGAATGGGAAGAGAAATGAGAGTGATGCGGTAGTTTCCTGTTAGGGCCAGACATGAAGGGTCCACAATGGAAAAGAGTGATGATATTCCCATTACATAAATAAAACTTCTATCACTTGGTTGGATGTCCTGTTTCTGAGAACCACCACAGGATTTCAGTGATGGAATTTTCAACTGGGTTTAATATCACATCAATAAAAGTGTTCTCATTATCGCATGGATTATCTAGGATACAAGAATAGAAGCAAATTGAATACTGACAGGTCTTTGGATCAAGTGATGGCTAAGTGATATCACAGTATATGACATATAGGTAGCAATGGAGAAAGGCAATGGCAAAATGGTGGCATACAAATAGTATGGATGTCCAGGTTTAGATGAATCATTATCTCACCTTGGTCACGGCTGGCAGAATCACCTTGTATTGTACATTGTAGCTGCATTATAGCCCCACCCAAAAAGACATCTATCAGATCACATTAACACTGCCAACTTTATTTTGATTGGTTTGGTATTTTTATTTTGCTTATACTTAATGTACCTGTGGATTGGTTTTAAAGTTGCATAAGCACTATAAGCATAGAGACTTCACTACAATTTTGTTTGTAAATGTATTAATATAAAATTTTAATTTAAACTGTACTTTATTAAAAATAAAATCTTCTTTAAACCTTTCAATGGGAAACCATATTTTAAACTGTACTCATATGATCTGCTCAGTTTAATCTCGGTAATTTTCATGGCAATATCTCATAGTTGGAAGTAAATACCCTGTTTCAGCATATTAAGAAAACTAACGTAGGATAATCTTTTAGTTCTATGAATGGTGAGTGTCAAGACACTTAGTAAATTTACCACTAGATTACAAAAAATTAATTACATGACAAGAGCTTGTCTTATAATACTATAATTTAAGAAGCACATTGTAACTATTAATAAAAATAAAGTCCCAAACTTATTAAGAGAGAAAAAAAATTGTTTTAACCTAATTGTACAATTACTAGCAGGTGATCCAAATTTATGTGACTATTAGGTGCACAATATATCTTTATTAAATCTACTTAAATAAGCAATCAAGTTGCATAACATTTTCACCAGTAAAATAGAAATTATGTTTGAGATCACTCAGGATATATATACCAATCCAATATCCTATAGATATATCTCATACAAGGCTTTGAAGATTTTTTTTTTAAATAAATCTCTGGGCTTCAATTTTACATTGCTTTTCAAAAATTTATTTATTTTATTTATTTATTATTTTTGGCTGCATTGGGTCTTCACTGCTGCGCATGGGCTTTCTCTAGTTGCAGTGACCAGGAGCTACTCTTCGTCGCGGTGCGCGGGCTTCTTATTGTGGTGGCTTCTCTTGTTGCAGAGCACGGGCTCTAGGCGTGTGGGCTCAGTAGTTGTGGCTCACAGGCTTAGTTGCTCCGCGGCATGTGGGATCTACCAGGACCAGGGCTTGAATCCATGTCCCCTGCATTGGCAGGCTGATTCTTAACCACTGCACTAACAGGGAAGCCTGGCTTTGAAGATTTAATCTTGGAAAAATACATTCCATGCTTTACTCTATGTTTGTGTGTGTGTGTGTGTTTTAATTGTTGACAGTAAGCCAAAAACTCACATAAATGAATGTGAATAATGAACAGCAATTAGTAGTTAAAGGGCATCCAGTGGATGAGTTTGTGTGCATTGAAACTAGAAAGCCCTATAGGGCCATATTTCATTGCGCCAAAGTAGATTTAAATTGTGAGAAGCAAATGTTCAAGGACAGTCTTAAAATTTGCCATTCTACACTTACCATCTAATTTGTGTAAGCTTAATAAGATAAAACTGCATGCTTCAGAAGGATACATCAATAAATTAAGCAAATCTGTGTTAACAATTAATTTCTAGTCCATAAGCATTTTGTGATAACCTGTTATACGTCAGAGATACAGAGTTGATTAGGTCATATAGCCCCTTCTCTCAAGAAGGTAACTTCTAGTAGGGAGACACACACATTCACTAACAATTTTTATTGAATAAGCTAAACTAAAATTTCTTCCCTCTATTCTTAAATATTAAGCACAAGTACTAAGTTGGTCAATTTAAGATCACTTGGGAAATACAATTCATGCTTTTCCAATGTCCCTGTTTTGGTCTGCTTGGTAACTTCAGTAAGCAACAAAATGAAGAATTCAGAATATATTACAAATTATTACTATTTTGAGAGTCACCATTTATCATGTGAATGATAATATAAAAATGATATTTATTAAAATAACTTTGACTTGTCTTCATGATTTATTGAAGAGCAAGTATCTTTTGTCTGATGACTGAATATTTTTCTCAAGATGTATCTGTTATGGCCGTCTAAAACAATACATCAATCATACATATTGATCTTACATTAATAGATAAGTTAGGGCTTCCCTGGTGGCGCAGTGGTTGAGAGTCTGCCTGCCCATGCAGGGGACACGGGTTCGTGCCCTGGTCTGGGAAGATCCCACATGCCGCGGAGCAGCTGGGCCCGTGAGCCATGGCCACTGAGCCGGCGCATCCAGAGCCTGTGCTCCGCAACGGGAGAGGCCACAACAGTGAGAGGCCCGCGTGCCACAAAACAAAACAAAACAGATAAGTTAATCCCCAACAGGAAAAGAGAAGGAATAATTAACAGCTCCTGGAGAGCATAGCTGAACCTTAGGATGTTAGTACTACATGTAGTCTGAAAAACACATTCAATTATTATTTTTATTTTTGGAAAACACAAAGTTATTCATTTTTGTAATATATACTACACAAAATTACTCAAGTCGTTATGCCTAATAGAGAGATATGGAATATAGATTGAATACCTTCCTATTCTCTAGGTTGGTGTAAAAAAATTATAGGTTTCTGGGATTCCCTGGTGGCGCAGTGGTTGAGAGTCCGCCTGCCGATGCAGGGGACACGGGTTCATGCCCCAGTCCGGGAAGATACCACATGCCGCGGAGCAGCTGGGCCCGTGAGCCATAGCCACTGAGCCTGCGCGTCCGGAGCCTGTGCTCCGCAACGGGAGAGGCCACAACAGTGAGAGGCCCGCGAACCGCAAAAAAAAAAAAAAAAAAATATATATATATATATATATATAGGTTTCTAAAAAAAGTGCATTGGGACAAAAAAAGGAAGAAAAGTGTGTTTAATTTTAGTATTGTGGAACTCAAGCAAGTAACACCTGTTTCCACCTCCAGGGGAGGAGTCCCACCTCATGGAGGATAGCAAAGAACATAACAATGCCTGCCACCAGGAACAGTTGATCCAAGATGTCAACCCACTGCATGGTTTGGGATGACCAGGAAAGGCAAGACTTACACAAGCTTTGGATGAAAAAATGCTTTACTCACACAGAGAAGAGACAGAGCAGGATCACCTTCAATAGTGAGGGTCAGTCCCCCAAGGCCAGTGGGTCTCCCCCATGTTGTCAGGGTGATTGTCTGCCTGCACCACTCTTATGCTGCAGGCAAAGAACGTAGTTCTTGCCATGCACAGAATAGATGTAGTACTGGGACTGGCCAGGTGCCATATGAAGCAAGCACTGAAGACAAATATGAGAGCACAGCTTGGGTCCAGAACAGAGAAAGCTATTTCTACACTAGGCGAAAAGCCCAGCTCAGACTACAAGGGCTCTTTATCTCTAGGTAGGGAAGTGTTCCAGGCCCAAAGCCACCCAGGGTGTCAAAAGACTGCCTTTCCCAATAAGGATAGATGATTGTTCTCAAAAGTAATAAATAAAATAAGATAAAATTTTCTCAGGGCCATGTTCAGTCATGCTACAGCAGAGTTAGCTTTCTGAGGGCAAACCACTTTAAAGATGGCATTGATTTCCAAAGATTTCTTCTCTTAGATTTTGCATATGCTATTATGTTGAATTCTTTCTTGTACATTCATAATTTTTATTTATTCCCTAATAAATTTCCCTAATTCACGTCCTAATGCAGTTTGGAGTATGTGCCTTGAAATACTCCTAAAATTTTCCTTTTTTAAAAAAATCACTGTTTAGCCCCACTAAACATTACCCCAAAAATGAAGATGTTACGATGATGAGAGACATCTTCCTTTCATTTAATATCAAAGAGAATGGAAACAAAGTTACCACATGTGGGCATTTTACAACATAGATGTGGAATATTGTCAATACACTTGCTTTTCTTGCAGAGAAGGAAACTCTCCACAGCACTCCCAACTCTAGATATGATTACATTGCAGTGATATTTACATTCAAATGGAGATAAGATCATAAAGGGTTTAGGTAGAGCTATTTGCTCATCAGGACGATAGGCCCATCAGGACTCATCCTTTAAAGTATTCCATTTCTTTAGAACAGAATCTAATTGTTCCTTGAATGATCCTTGAGTTTTGCCTCAGCAATTGTGCCTGATAGGCCATTCCATATGTTTATTATGTTCTAAGTAGGGGAAAAAATCTTGCAAACATCTGTTATGGGTTCTCATCTACATCCCTTGCAGTTGTTACATTTCTGCAAGTGGGCATTCAATTGACATCATATATTAATAAAATAGTATGTGGTTTAACCAATGCAATGTCTATAGTTTTATTTGTGTGATTTTCATGATATTAAATCCTAAGCTATTAGAAATTAGAATGATTTTGAGTTTATCTTCTACTAAAAAAATAAAATAACTGTCCTTCATCAACATAAAGGAAAAATGGAAAAAAAATAATGCTGTTACTTGATGCATTAACCAACCTTTGTTACAGACTGCACACCGCTAGGGGTGTACAAAATAGAGCTATAACAAAATAAGGCAAGTAAAATGCTGTTAAAATTGAAGAACTCAAATTACCCCTCATTTATTTCTTTCTATGCTTTTATTAATAGTAATAATGCATTCATCTTGGCTTTATCCTCCTGACTTTTATCATTCTTTGTTTTGAATGTCTAAATATGATTTACATTTCTATGTGCTATTAGTATATTTTCATAAGCCACTTCAAACTTTTAAAGAAAGAGGCAAAGTATAAATAAAAATAATATTAACAATAAGGAAAATGTTATAATATTTTTAGCACATTTGCTTACATAAACTCGTATGACTCTTAACGACAACCTGTGGAAATGAGTATTACTATTTTGCTTTTCACATCACACTGAAAAGAAGAGTGAAACTCAGAAAAATAAAATGGCTTATCTCTAATGGCAACATTGGATAGAATTTAAATCTTTGGGTTACAGGATTATTTCAGTGCATTGGTTTTCCATATAAATGTCCAATTTTACATATTTTTATTATGTTAATAATTGACTTATAACTAGCTTCAAATCTGGCTGATAGTAGGGTTATCAAATTTTTAAATAAATTTTAGTGTGTGTATGTGTTCAATCACTCCAAGACATCAAGAATATAGAATTTATAAGAACTTTAAGGAAATACATGTGACATAACCCCAAAGAAAGAAGACATTCAGAGAGAAAGGGAATGAATTTTGAAGTTCAGCCCGTATCTTATCTAACTGGCATCCTCCATTGGCTGAAGACATCAGGGATCTACAGGTGATTAAAAACAGGTTGATGACAACTGATCAGGAAACTTTAGGAAATGTTCTTGCATTTTGGTGAGGAAGGTAAATGCCAATTCTAGGTTTCACTGATTCTCATAGTAGATCATGCATAAGCCTAAGTCTTACTTAGCAATTTAGGCCTTAGGTTCTCTAGATCCATGAACAATTCTCATGACCCTAACTATCATGCAGTACCTAAAGACCATGCTTTGTAGGAATACCAATGGTAAGTTAGTGACTGTACTTCTTGAAAATCAGACATGATAATCCTACCATCTGAGCAAACACTGATACCATGTGATTCAAGAAGCTAAAAGCAAGAGAGAAAAGTTGGAACCCAGGGATTATCGTGATTCAATTCTCATTCCATGTCAGAAAACTTACATTAAATCTTGCATTCTTCATGTTCTTATTTTCTACATCATTCTGCTTGTCAAAGATGATCCATAGTTTCCTAAGATCACAGAAATTAGTAATTTGGTTTGATGAAAACTGGCAGGATTTATATACATAGTCTCTTACAGATTTGGTGATGGCAATAAAAGGATTAATTGTTCCTTAAATTCTTCAAAGTGGACAATGCTATATTTTGGGAGGAGAGAGTTATGTTATTGGATCAAGGTAAAACACATCACAATGTTTTTTTTTTTTTTTTTTTTTTGTCAAAGGTCTACTACACATAGTGATATGTGAAATCGCCTTAATTTTTAGACTTAGACATAATAATGATTAATGGCATCATATCACGTAGCTACAGTTATATGCTGTACACAGTGGAATTTTCTAATTCCTGCTGTCATCTCTGTATTATCACTGTCTCATCAAAATACACACCCCCAATTCCTACATCACCCACTTTGCTTAAAATTGCCACCATCATCCCTGGTAAACAAATTTGAGATTTTTTATTCATTTTACATTTGTTTTCTCCAATATTTCTTTTCTTTTTTTTTTTTATTAGTTTCTTCTTTATAACAAAGTGAATCAGTCATACATATACATCTGTTCCCACATCCCTTCCCTCTTGCGTCTCCATCCCTCCCACCCTCCCTATCCCACCCCTCCAGGCGGTCACAAAGCACTGAGCTGATCTCCCTGTGCTATGCGGCTGCTTCCCACTATCTACCTTACGTTTGGTAGTGTATGTATGTCCATGCCTCTCTTTCGCTTTGTCACAGCTTACCCTTCCCCCTCCCCATGTCCTCAAGTACATTCTCAGTAGGTCTGTGTCTTTATTCCTGTTTTACCCCTAGGTTCTTCATGACATTTTTTTTTCTTAAATTCCATATATATGTGTTAGCATGCGGTATTTGTCTTTCTCTTTCTGACTTACTTCACTCTGTATGACAGACTCTAGGTCTATCCACCTCATTACAAATAGCTCAGTTTCGTTTCTTTTTATGGCTGAGTAATATTCCATTGTATATATGTGCCACATCTTCTTTATCCATTCATCCGATGATGGACACTTAGGTTGTTTCCATCTCTGGGCTATTGTGAATAGAGCTGCAATGAACATTTTGGTACATGTCTCTTTTTGAATTATGGTTTTCTCAGGGTATATGCCTAGTAGTGGGATTGCTGGGTCATATGGTAGTTCTATTTGTAGTTTTTTAAGGAACCTCCATACTGTTCTCCATAG
The DNA here is from genome assembly GCF_964165515.1 of Mesoplodon bidens. Taxonomy (NCBI): domain Eukaryota; kingdom Metazoa; phylum Chordata; class Mammalia; order Artiodactyla; family Ziphiidae; genus Mesoplodon; species Mesoplodon bidens. The sequence goes on along the minus strand of NC_138169.1, from coordinate 78,506,972 downwards.
TGGCTGTACCAATTCACATTCCCACCAGCAGTGCAAGAGTGTTCCCTTTTCTCCACACCCTCTCCAGCATTTATTGTTTCTAGATTTCTTGAGGATGGCCATTCTGACTGGTGTGAGATGATATCTCATTGTAGTTTTGATTTGCATTTCTCTAATGATTAATGATGTTGAGCATTCTTTCATGTGTTTGTTGGCAGTCTGTATATCTTCTTTGGAGAAATGCCTATTTAAGTCTTCTGCCCATTTTTGGATTGGGTTGTTTGTTTTTTTGCTATTGAGCTGCATGAGCTGTTTATAAATTTTGGAGATGAATCCTTTGTCAGTTGCTTCATTTGCAAATATTTTCTCCCATTCTGAGGGTTGCCTTTTGGTCTTGTTTATGGTTTCCTTTGCTGTGCAAAAGCTTTTCAGTTTCATTAGGTCCCATTTGTTTATCTTTGTTTTTATTTCCATTTCTCTAGGAGGTGGGTCCAAAAGGATCTTGCTGTGATTTATGTCATAGAGTGTTCTGCCTATGTTTTCCTCTAAGAGTTTGATAGTTTCTGGCCTTACATTTAGGTCTTTAATCCATTTTGAGCTTATTTTTGTGTATGGTGTTAGGGAATGATCTAATCTCATACTTTTACATGTCCCTGTCCAGTTTTCCCAGCACCACTTATTGAAGAGGCTGTCCTTTCTCCACTGTACATTCCTGCCTCCTTTATCAAAGATAAGTTGACCACATGTGCGTGGGTTTATCTCTGGGCTTTCTGTCCTGTTCCATTGATCTATCTTTCTGTTTTTGTGCCAGTACCACACTGTCTTGATTACTGTAGCTTTGTAGTATAGTCTGAAGTCAGGGAGCCTGATTCCTCCAGCTCCTTGTTTCATTCTCAAGATTGCTTTGGCTATTCGAGGTCTTTTGTTTTTCCAAACAAATTTTGAAATTTTTTGTTCTAGTTCTGTGAAAAATGCCAGTGGTAGTTTGATAGGGATTGCATTGAATCTGTAGATTGCTTTGGGTAGTAGAGTCATTTTCACAATATTGATTCTTCCAATCCAGGAACATGGTATATCTCTCCATCTGTTTGTATCATCTTTAATTTCTTTCATCAGTGTCTTACAATTTTCTGCATACAGGTCTTTTGTCTCCTTAGGTAGGTTTATTCCTAGATATTTTATTCTTTTTGTTGCAATGGTAAATGGGAGTGTTTTCTTGATTTTACTTTCAGATTTTTCGTCATTATTGTACAGGAATGCCAGAGATTTCTGTGCATTAATTTTGTATCCTGCTACTTTACCAAATTCATTGATTAGCTCTAGTAATTTTCTGGTAGCATCTTTAGGATTCTCTATGTATAGTATCATGTCATCTGCAAACAGTGACAGCTTTACTTCTTCTTTTCCAATTTGGATTCCTTTTATTTCCTTTTCTGATTGCTGTGGCTAAAACTTCCAAAACTAAGTTGAATAAGAATGGTGAGAGTGGGCAGCCTTGTCTTGTTCCTGATCTTAGTGGAAATGGTTTCAGTTTTTCACCATTGAGGACGATGCTGGCTGTGGGTTTGTCATATATGGCCTTTATTATGTTGAGGAAAGTTCCCTCTATGCCTACTTTCTGCAGGGTTTTTATCATAAATTGGTGTTGAATTTTGTCAAAAGCTTTTTCTGCATCTATTGAGATGATCATATGGTTTTTCTTCTTCAATTTGTTAATATGGTGTATCACATTGATTGATTTGCGTATATTGAAGAATCCTTGCATTCCTGGAATAAATCCCACTTGATCATGGTGTATGATCCTTTTAATGTGCTGTTGGATTCTGTTTGCTAGTATTTTGTTGAGGATTTTTGCATCTATGTTCATCAGTGATATTGGCCTGTAGTTTTCTTTCTTTGTGACATCCTTGCCTGGTTTTGGTATCAGGGTGATGGTGGCCTCGTAGAATGAGTTTGGGAGTGCTCCTCCCTCTGCTATATTTTGGAAGAGTTTGAGAAGAATAGGTGTTAGCTCTTCTCTAAATGTTTGATAGAATTCGCCTGTGAAGCCATCTGGTCCTGGGCTTTTGTTTGTTGGAAGATTTTAAATCACAGTTTCAATTTCAGTGCTTGTGATTGGTCTATTCATATTTTCTATTTCTTCCTGAGTCAGTCTTGGCAGGTTGTGCATTTCTAAGAATTTGTCCATTTCTTCCAGGTTGTCCATTTTATTAGCATAGAGTTTCTTGTAGTAATCTCTCATGATCTTTTGTATTTCTGCAGTGTCAGTTGTTACTTCTCCTTTTTCATTTCTAGTTCTATTGATTTGAGTCTTCTCCCTTTTTTTCTTGATGAGTCTGGCTAATGGTTTATCAATTTTGTTTATCTTCTCAAAGAACCAGCTTTTAGTTTTATTGATCTTTGCTATCGTTTCCTTCATTTCTTTTTCATTTATTTCTGATCTGATCTTTATGGTTTCTTTCCTTCTGCTAACTTTGGGGGTTTTTTGTTCTTCTTTCTCTAATTGCTTTAGGTGCAGGGTCAGGTTGTTTACTCGAGATGTTTCCTGTTTCTTAAGGTGGGATTGTATTGCTATAAACTTCCCCCTTAGAACTGCTTTTGCTGCGTCCCATAGGTTTTGGGTCGTCGTGTCTCCATTGTCATTAGTTTCTAGGTATTTTTTAATTTCCTCTTTGATTTCTTCAGTGATCACTTCGTTATTAAGTAGTGTATTGTGTAGCCTCCATGTGTTTGTATTTTTTACAGCTCTTTTCCTGTAATTGATATCTAGTTTCATAGCATTGTGGTCGGAAAAGATACTTGATACAATTTCAATTTTCTTAAATTTACCAAGGCTTGATTTGTGACCCAAGATATGATCTATCCTGGAGAATGTTCCATGAGCACTTGAGAAAAATGTGTATTCTGTTGTTTTTGGATGGAATGTCCTATAAATATCAATTAAGTCCATCTTGTTTAATGAATCATTTAAAGCTTGTGTTTCCTTATTTATTTTCATTTTGGATGATCTGTCCATTGGTGAAAGTGGGGTGTTAAAGTCCCCTACTATGAGTGTGTTACTGTCGATTTCCCCTTTTATGGCTGTTAGTATTTGCCTTATATATTGAGGTGCTCCTATGTTGGGTGCAGAAATATTTACAATTGTTATATCTTCTTCTTGGATCGATCCCTATATCATTATGTAGTGTCCTTCTTTGTCTCTTCTAATAGTCTTTATTTTAAAGTCTATTTTGTCTGATATAAGAATTGCTACTCCAGCTTTCTTTTGATTTCCATTTGCATGGAATATCTTTTTCCATCCCCTTACTTTCAATCTGTATGTGCCTCTAGGTCTGAAGTGGGTCTCTTGTAGACAGCATATATATGGGTCTTGTTTTTGTATCCATTCAGCCAATCTGTGTCTTTTGGTGGGAGCATTTAGTCCATTTACATTTAAGGTAATTATTGATATGTATGTTCCTATTCCCATTTCCTTAATTGTTTTGGGTTTGTTATTGTAGGTATTTTCCTTCTCTTGTGTTTCTTGCCTAGAGAAGTTCCTTTAGCATTTGTTGTAAAGCTGGTTTGGTGGTGCTGAACTCTCTCAGCTTTTTCTTGTCTGTAAAGGTTTTAATTTCTCCATCAAATCTGAATGAGATCTTTGCTGGGTAGAGTAATCTTGGTTGCAGGTTTTTCTCCTTCATCACTTTAATTATGTCCTGCCACTCCCTTCTGGCTTGTAGAGTTTCTGCTGAGAGATCAGCTGTTAACCTGATGGGGATTCCCTTGTGTGTTATTTGTTGTTTTTCCCTTGCTGCTTTTAATATGATTTGTGTTTAATTTTTGACAGTTTGATTAATATGTGTCTTGGCGTATTTCTCCTTGGATTTATTCTGTATGGGACTCTCTGTGCCTCCTGGACTTGATTAACTATTTCCTTTCCTATATTAGGAAAGTTTTCAACTATAATCTCTTCAAATATTTTCTCAGTCCCTTTCTTTTTCTCTTCTTCTTCTGGAACCCCTATAATTCACATGTTGGTGCGTTTAATGTTGTCCCAGAGGTCTCTGAGACTCTCCTCTGTTCTTTTCATTCTTTTTTCTTTATTTTGCTCTGCATCAGTTATTTCCACTATTTTACCTTCCACCTCACTTATCCGTTCTTCTGCCTCAGTTATTCTGCTATTGATCCCATCTAGAGTATTTTTCATTTCATTTATTGTGTTTTTAATCGATGCTTGATTCATCTTTAGTTCTTCTAGATCCTTGTTAACTGTTTCTTGCATTTTGTCTATTCTATTTCCAAGATTTTGGATCTTGGAAATAGAATCTTGGATCAGCTTTACTATCATTATTCTGAATTCTTTTTCAGGTAGACTACCTATTACCTCTTCATTTGTTAGGTCTGGTAGGTTTTTATCTTGCTCCTTCACCTGCTGTGTGTTTTTCTGTCTTCTCATTTTGCTTATCTTACTGTGTTTGGGGTCTCCTTTTTGCAGGCTGCAGATTCGTAGTTCCCGTTGTTTTTGGTGTCTGTCCCCAGTGGCTAAGGTTGTTTCAGTAGCCTGTGTAGGCTTCTTGGTGGGGGGGACTAGTGCCTGTGTTCTGGTGGTTGAGGCTCGATCTTGTCTTTCTGGTGGACAGGTCCACGTCTGGTGGTGTGTTTTGGGGTGCCTGTGGCCTTATTATGTTTTTAGGCAGCCTCTCTGCTAATGGGTGGGGTTGTGTTCCTGTCTTGCTAGTTGCTTGGCATAGGGTGACCAGCACTGTAGCTTGCTGGTCATTGACTGAAGCTGGGTGCTGGTGTTGAGATGGAGATCTCTGGGAGATTTTCGCCACTTGATATTATGTGGAGCTGGGAGGTCTCTTGTGGACCCGTGTCCTGAAGTTGGCTCTCCCACTTCAGAGGCACAGCACTGACTCCTGGCTGCAGCACCAAGAGCTTTTCATCTACCTTTTGGGGGGTCTGAGGTCTTCTGTCAGCGTTCAGTAGGTGTTCTGTAGGAGCTGTTCCACGTGTAGATGAATTTCTGATGTATCTGTGGGGAGGAAGGTGATCTCCGCGTCTTACTCTTCCGCCATCTTCCTCCGGACGCCCTGTTTTCTCCAATATTGTATGATGGGGTACTTGGGGTGATAGGAGTAACTCAAGTTTTGGAGACAAACATCTACATGTCACTCCTATTTCTGCTTTGTATTTGTTGCATGATGTAGGCCTGCTTAACTTTTTGAGAGTTTGTTTTCTCAACTGTACAATGGGAAGTAAATGAATCTCATAAATATATCCTAAACTCTGGTATGACTTGACAGAATGTAGAATTTCTAGCAAAATCTGGAATAGAAAAGGCACTCAATTAATTTTAACCCTGCTTCTATATTCTTGATTCATTATACATTGTTCCATTCATATACACTTTTATTCATCCTCTGTTTATCACTTCCACTGCCACTAACCATGTAAACACACCCTGCTTCAACTAGTGTCAATACAATGGCAAAGTAATGGGCTACCCTGCCACCTCCTCCTGCCTACCCTCCCCAACCATGCTGTATCTTGTTTCTACAACTTTCCTTTTTTTTAAATAAAAGTATAGTTGATTTACAACATTATATTAGTTTCAGGTATACAGAATAATGATTCAGTATTTTTACAGTTTATACTCCATTTAAAGTTAGTATAAAATGATAGTTATAATTCCCTGTTCTGTACCATATATCCTTGTTGCTTATCTATTTTATACCTCTTAATCCCATACCCCCATCTTGTCTCTCCCCCTTCCCTCTCTCCATTGGTATCCACTAGTTTGTTTTCCATATCTGTGAGCCTGTTTCTGCTATATACATTCGATGGTTTTATTTTTTAGATTCCACATATAAGTGATAGCATACAGTATCTGACTTTCTCCGTCTGACCTATTTTACTAAGCATACTCTCTAGGTCCATTCACAGTTGCAAATGGCAGAATTTCATTCTTTTTTATGGGAGGGTAATACCACTTCGTCTTTCATCCATTAATCTGTTGATGGACACTTGGGTTGCTTCCACATCTTAACTATTGTTAATAATGCAGCTATGAACATTGGGGTTCATGTATCTTTTTGGATTAGTGTTTTTGTTTTGTTTTGTTTTAGATATATACCCAGGAGTGGAATTGCTGGATCATATGGTAGTTCTATTTTTAGTTTCTTTCTTAAAGTATAGAACTCATCATGTTGCATCTTAACAAAATATGTTAGATATTCCTCTAGGTTGCATTTAAAAAGTAAAAGCTACTAAACTTGGCAGTTAAAAGCCTCACTATCTGGCCCAATGGCATTTTCAACTTTAACTTACTACCTTTAACATCCTCTTATGCATCTTGTGTCCCCTGGTTAGGCCAATCTTTTTGCTGTATTCCTTAAACATTTCCTTCTAGCATGTCAGGAGTTATTTTTAATGTAACTGTAATGATATAAAATTTATTATCAATTATTTACTTTAAAAAATATGTAACACTATTTTATAGACATTGTCTCACTTAATCTTCACAAAAAATCTGCAACTTTAGCATCATATCATGGTAAAGGGAATGGGCATTGGAATTCTACTGCCTCAATTGGAAACAGAGCTCTGCCACTTCCTAGTTGTGTGACTTTAACCGATTTACTTAATCTTCCATTTTACAGATGTTCTGTGGGCATTTAATCTCAGAGATATGTTTAAAGACCATAAAATTTTCCAGAATCTAAATTCACTGTCCCTTTTATCAAGGGAGGCAGAATTTTCTTTCATTCGCTCATCACAAAGATTTAAGTATTTAATTGTCAACACTAGTGATAAAAAAAATCAAATTAAATAAATATATGAATAAATATTAATATTTTCGTTTTTTCACTTTAAGGAGCACACACACACACACACACACACACACAGACAATAGTCTATAGGCACACAGAGAAATCTGTTGAATTTCTGGAGTATAAGAGAGACTCATGAAAGGCAGTGGCGAAATGTTTGACCTTGATATTCTTTAATAATGGGAGAGGGACCAGTCATCCGGAGAAGATAATGAAAAGTAATGTTACAAAACACCCCTAGAAGTTTACAAAGGCAGAAGATGTTTCATTATATTTGACCTTGTGTTGTTGAGTAACTTTTAAAATCTTTTCAGGATAAACCTCCCACTCCTCATCAATGGCCTAGAGTGAAACGTCTTAAAATGCACACTTTTCGATGTTTTCATAATGATGCCTAAATTCTTCTTGTAAGGAACAAGAACTGTAACCGAGGATGTTTCTCCTCATAACGAAGTGTTTTCCTTCTTACGGTTCTTTCCATCCCCTTCCTTTTCATGCTTCTGTTAGAAAAGGGAAGGCCTCCTTCCTGCCACGTCTCTGGTATGGAATGCTAATGAGGAGATTTGGGCTTGAAACTTAGCTAACTGAACTACCAAGCGCCACAGCTTTAGTGGGTTTGAAACTTTGGGGAATAAATGTGCGTAATCTCTTCAGTGACATTCACCCTACACCCTCACTTCTCTAAGCAAACTGACTCTTTAAAATAAAGAGTATTATTACTATATAAAAATCATAGAAGCTTGGGGGTAAAAACTTTGCAAAGCAGAGAAAAGTAAAGCAAAATATATCTGCTCATAGCCACACGATTCAGAAATTCCTTTGTTTGTCAGCTACTCATTCATTCCTTTTGGAAAGATGGAAAAATATTATCTCCTGTGCCAAGTCCTGTGCAGAAAATGGACAACCCAGTCTGCCAGGTCACCAGGGTGTAGGTGTCATTGCAATGTAAGATGTAAATATAATAGCGAAATGCATCTCATTAACACCTAAGTACCGCCTACATTGGAGGATGTGACACACTACCAAACATACCATAGTGGATGGCATTTGCTCTCAGTTTCTTTTTGGAGTTGTCCATTTTGGAAAACCTCATGAGCTTTAATGTGTGTCACAGACATGAGTGATTTCAGTTACTTTGTATTTTCATACCTTTTCTTGAAAAATTGAACTAGTCCTTTAAACTTTATTTTGAAACCCAACCCCTATTCCACATTAAGCATAAAGTTTTTAAGGTCAAGATATTAAAAGATTGGTGATAAATTCAGTGAATCCAGAATGTTTACTGCATTTATGTTATTAAGAGATTGGAAGTAAAGTAAGCTATATATTTGTAACCGAAACACTTGCTCAACCACAACTGCAGGAGAAAAATGAGATCTTGTGAAATAATACTTTCACAGATAGCAAACTCATTAAAGTTGGCTACACAGGCTTCTGTGGTTTTCTGTTCAATAGCAATGCAGGCTACTCAACAGAAATATTATTAGCGTAATTAGAATTAGCAGTAGTTAATGTGAGTCCAAAGCTTAGGTTCGAGTTCTGACCACGGGACCTTGAACAACTTCTGAAACCTCCAGTTTCTTCTGTGAAAAATGAATTCAGTAATATTTCTCATAGAGCTGATGTATAAATGAATGCCTGGTGCTCAGTAAGCACCACACGTCAGCTGTCCTGCATCTTTCCTCGCCCTATATTTCTTCTCAAGCTGCAAGTCAAGTGGAATTCTTAAAGAAAGCCTGTCTGGTTTTGTTATTGTTGTTTCTTCGTGATGATGCTTCATTCTTGTTCTTTGGAAACTGAAATTAAGGTTAATTTAATCAGGAAAATCTTGTAAAGAAGACTGTTACACAAATGAGAGTACAGTGGGAGAAAGCAAACAGAATGAAAATTTAAGCCACCATCCTGGGTCTTTTAAAATAAATACTGACCCTAGACTAATTGAATATATGGGGCCATTAAGAGTTCCATATGTTTAACATGGAATTTTAAACACTTACTCTTAAATCTAGTTACTTGGCAGCCTGGAGGACAAGCTGCATGTTTTCATATTATTTTCCTGTTTGAGAGCAAGGTGTTAAATTTAGTGACTGCACTTATTTAAGGCATTTTTTAAGCTTACACTTCAGCTTAATATAACTATTAAGCCTAATATTAATAACATGACTAATATTTACTGAGCTTTTATAACTACTAGACAATGCCATAAATGCTTTGCATGTATTATTTCATTCAAGGCTCCAAAACTCTACTCGTTTGACATGATTTGTATTTCCCTTTTATAGAAATAGAAATGGAGGCATGGCTTGTTAGGGAACTTGTCCAGTAACCCCCTGCTAGTAAGCAGTGGAGATACATTTCAAATCTAGGGTTCCTGTTAGAAGAATCAGCTGATTCAAAGCGCAGCAAGAAGCGTAAATGCTTAAGATCATGAGAAGCCTTTCCCAGATCTCAGCCAGAAGTCAGTGATTTAGGAGGAGGCTGCAGAACCCCTAAGTACACAACAGGCCTTTAGTGCTCCAAAGCCAGTCTCTCACTTTTAATGCATCTTGCCTTTCATGTTTCGTTGGATCGTTTTGGGTAGCTATCAAGCAGGAGTGAAAAGCCATGCTCAATGATGCATTCTTAAATTAGATTTGCTCTTATTGCTTTATTTACCCTGTCATGATAAATCATAACATTTCCATCCTCTGGTTAACTGTGTATTAAAATGGCATGCGACGGCAACACTTTAGTGGGCAGAAAATTAAAAGAATGACTTTTCCCATGAGAAACATTTAACTTTCAACTCTATTTCTTTCTGAATGTATATGAGTGGGCTTTTAAAAATCCCATCCTTTAACCTTGATATCAATAGTCATCGTCAGGTAAAGAACTCAGTGAAAGTTATGACAGTCCAGTCAAAAAAAATACCAATCAACTTAGAGGAAACGCTGTTTACTGATGAATTTACTTCATCATGACAGGATTTCAAATATGTAAAGAGTTATTTTAATTTCATAAACCCATGTCTTTCTACTTTTCCTAAGATGCCATTGTTACAGACATTCCTCTGTCTGTTAATGATGCCCAGTTGTATACACTACCTCTTCCATTCATAATTCCCAACTCAATGGGTCATATAGATATTTGGGGGAACTTATATATCACCTTTTGCTAAAATTTTCAAGTGATTTTGTCTTCTAAATTTTTCAAAGAATTTATGTATATTGGCACCTTATGCAACAAGTAATTCTCTGGAAACTTTGCTTGTCATTCCTTTTTTTTTTTCAAAAAACTTTTAATTTCCATTTTTCCCAAAATGGTAAACTAGATGTTAAGTAAAATTCCACCTGTGTAATATATGAGCAATGAGAGCTTAAAAGGCATGGCTAAACATTTGGAAATTAAAAAAAAAAAGAGGTAAGAAATGACAACAGAAACGTTTGTAAGGGTAAACAACAATGGAATCAGCATCTGCCTGGGTTTATTTGTCAATATCTAGGACTCTAGAAGTTCGGTCTCAGTGAACCAAGAAGAAAGTATTAAATGTATGAAATAATGGTAAATAACGTAAATGTTAAACATAGCATGAATGCAAATGACAAAGATAACATCTAGGTTTTATGAGTAAAGGATCCAAGGCAGAAAGAACTAAAATCCAGGATTAAAAGGGAACAGCTCTGTGTTATTGGGGTGGGGAAGGGGAGAGAAGGGGGTTTGGAGTAGAATAATTCTCAGGTCCTTGTATTGTCCAGGAAAAAGGAAAAGATATCATTTATGCTTTAAGTTAAATATGAGTATTAAAATTCCAAAGGCAACTACAAAATAATAAAAAAGAGTATGTGTAACTCTCATGTTAGTTAAGGAAAAATAATGAAATATTGAGTGGGAACTCAATCCAAATAAACAGCCAAAAATGAGGAAAGAAAGAAATAGGGAAAAAATAGGAAAATGGAAACAAATATTATAGTAGAAATCAAATCATATATAACAATTCTTTTAATACAGTTTAAATGAATTGACATTTTCAATTCACATAACAACTAAAATAATTTGGGAAATTTAAATTTAAAAGATAAAAGAAATGTTTCTAGATTGAAATAGAAGATATTTCTACAATAAGGTTTAAAAGGATGTTTTAAAGAAGATGAAGTAAAAAAGGTGAAATAATAAATTTAACAATCTTAAATTAAAAACTTATATTAACAAATACCATAAAAGAAAAAAAATTAAAACATAATCCATAAACAAAGTAAAATACTATCATCCCATTTTACCAACAAATTATTTACATCCAGAATATATATATATTAAAAAAAAAACTTTCTACAAAACAGAAAAAAAGGGCAAACAAATCAGCTGAAAAGTGAATAAAAGGTATAAATATAATTTCATAGAATTGGAAACAAATAATCATTATATATGAGTACACTCTCAACTATCTTGTTAAACAAGAAATGCAAAATAAGATTTACACTCACCGTATGAACAAAATATTAAAATCTGATAATAACAAGTGTTTTCAAGAATAAGTACTTGTGGGATCACTATCCACATATGATAGGAGGATAAAATGATACAGCCACATTAAAAATCAATTAGGCATTGCCCAGTAAATTTGGCCATGCACATATACTACAAGAAAACAGTTAAATATAGGCACATATATATACACACACATACAAATATATATACACATATATAAAACATGTATACATGCAAAAGGTCACACACGTAAACACATGCCACAGAATATGCACATGTTCATCAGATGACATGTAAAATAATGTACCTTTGGAAGAACTGTCAATAACTAAAAACACACATGCACATGCACCTGCACACAGCAAAAATCCCTGAACCCTGTTTCAGTATAGTAGGTCCATATATTTCGGGTTATTCATACAATGAAATATTATTTACTAATAAGATTTATGGAATAATACTCTGCATCACATTATAACATTAGTTAGTGAGCACAACTATTTTAAATCTCACACTGTGTCATTTCAGAGAAATAGGATATATCTTATTCTTCCACTGAATTATTCATAAGTTAAAAACATAAGAGGTGATTACATATATACCCACATATAGCAAGCACTGTATATTAGAATAACTTTTTGAATCAACGGTAAGAAATTTGGTTGGCCGGGGAACCTGCCAGTTAAAGTTGAATGACATTTCAAGCAGAACTTTGACGAAGAAAGGAAACCTTTTTCTCTGTACATTGAATCAAGGGGTGGATTCTCACATTGCAGGGACCAAGGAGCAACAGGAGACGGTGGGTAATTTTTACTTAGAATCTGATACAGTTTTCCACTTTATACCATGAACAACATTTTAACTGTTAAATAAACTAGTATGAAGCAAAACCAATATACCAGATATAGATAGTCATGAAATTTATGATTTCCACAGAAAATAACAGAAAATTATTTGATTATTTTTCACAAATTTTGGTGCTAGGCAAATTGTTTCCATTATTACAGTAAATAAATTTGATGACTTAGAAGTGATAATTTAAGCAAGTTTTAAGTAATGCTCAGCAAGAACATTTGCTTTATTATTGGTGAGGCAGAGGAAGTGGGTGTACAATTTTAATTTGTATTCAAAACATGTGCTCTTTTACTGGTTATACTGTAGTTTTCTCCTCCAAATGCTGTCTGGAGATTTTACTAGCATTTTATCTACTTCAGCCTGTCCGCAGCTAGTGTCACTTGAAATATCTCATAATTTAAACTTTTGCTTTTTCATTCAGTCAAGAGCAAATGCTGCTTTTGATTTTGTGTAATACACTATTAAGAATGAAACAAAGCACAGTGTCATATAGGGTCATTTTGGATTGTACTGAATTCTAATATTACCTTTCCAGGTTTATTTTTAATTACACTGTACTTCTTGGAGTAGAATAATTCACACTACAAATCATTTTGAATAAACATTTTGATAGCAGTGTTTGACTAGCAAGTAAACATGCTGGATTCTTGAATGATTTTCTTTGGTAACAACATCAGAGTGAAATCTCTTTCCTGTAGGGGAGGTAAAAGAAACTCCCAATGTTTAGATGCAAAAATTGCCTTCAAAGGTTGGCAGTGAGGAGAGAGGGTGTCACTAAGTGGCTCACTGGCTCCTGGCCATGCGGTGGATGGCAGCAGGTTGCTCAGCTTCTTGTAGCTCGAGCTCTGATACACATTACAGAGTGAGGATCCGAGTGGAACTACTGATCAGAGATGGTTTTCTCTCATAGAGAGACAGGCTTTAGCTACCTTTTGGTCTTGTTAGTGAAACTAGTCAGTAAGAAAAATGTGCGTTTAGTTTCAGGGTTACAGCAGAAAAGGAAAGTAGTCTTCAAATGGCATCATTAGATTCTGGAAGGATGTGCTCAGAGCTACCATTTGAAATTAATTAATGGACCAGCTTGTGGGGTTTAATTTGTCCCCACTTAACATAGAGCTCTATAATCAGTTTCAAACTGAAGCCCTGACTTCAGCTGGTAATTTTCTATATTTGAGGACAAACATTACAGAGAAAAACATATGCTTAGGCTAGGCTTAGGGTTGCGGTATAAACGTAGTCTAGATTGAATGCTGTCTTATTCTCTAAGATCAGAGCCAAATCTTGCCTTTTTCAATATAACCACCCTGTGATAGTGAGAAAAATCTGGTCCAGAAAGTGAACTTGGAAATGAACTTCCATAATGAACTATGGAACGATCATGCACACAGGATGTTCCCCAGTGCCCTTCACAAAGTACAAAGTCCCATGTTTCACGTGCCTTCCAACTAGGGCAGATTTTTGAAGCTAGACCTGGTTCCCTGACTAACTGACTTCAAAACTCATGAGGAGGAGAGCCTTGGAATGGAGTCCCAGGGAACTGCAAACCAAAAGCATCTCTTCCCGTTGAATCAGTTCAATCCACTCTGTAGAACTCTGGCCAGATAAAATGCTGGATCTTTCTTGGAGACAGAAAGCAAGGAAGAGCATGAAGCTCTATTAGGAGACAAACATATGGTCATTTCTACGGGAAAATCTTATCTAAATGCAGAAAACGAGACACAAAACATTTTTTTATGTCTTGTTGTTTTGTGTTTACCACTTCACCTTCCACAAAGTACACACACAAAATGTTAATTAGGTGAACGTACAAATTAACATTTATGTTCGTTCTAGAAAAACCGCTGGAGGTTATGTGGGAAATTACCTGTCCAACACTGTTAACTCTAAAGTAACTCACTGGACACCTTTCCTTCGGTTTAGTCCTCGCACTACACATTTCACAGTGTCCTATCATCAGTAAAGATTTCCTTCATTAAGGCACCAAAATAGATACAGTTGAAACAAGTTAAGATGGTTAGAAATTACCTAATGACCTTTCTCGGCTTATATTTATTTTCTTGTTTGAGTCCTCAGAACGTGCTTGAATTATTTGTCTTTAACATTTTCAGAAATTTTGTTAAGACTGCTCTATTTGGAACAGAGGTAGCACTTATTTCTATTCTATCTATGCCGCTAACCTAATCATTTCAGAAAACACAATTTTCCTTATTAACCTCTTTGCATAAGGTCTTATGAAGAAATGACAACAGGGAGATACCAAAGAATTAATTGTAAGCTTTGTGGAAATAAAAGAAATTTGAAGTTACCTATATATTCAAGCAAGCCAGGGTATTCAACACCTCCACTCTTACCCTAAAAATCCCCGACCTGACCCTGCACTGGAATCGTTTCTACTGCTCCGTAAAAGCAAGTAAAGTGAATCAGTTCCCAAACAGAATGCTAGTCTCCAGTGCAAACACTGCCAAGGGAACACTTGCAAAGTTATTGCTCCTCTATTTTTATAAAATGCCACCAATTTATTGATTATTATCAATGATGATGTTGTAATTATGATTTGTCCACTAGAAAAAAAAAACATTGAGTTAGAGGCAATTACTGTTTTTTAAAAAATATATGTCAATTCTAAACAGTAAGTTAAAAGAACACAGCTTTCAGTTGTGAATATAAATATTTTACCTACTACTTTACTTGTATCTGAGACCAATCATTGGATCTTTAAATTTTTATTGTTGAAGTTGAAGCAAGTAAAAAAAAATTAAGTGATACGAAGTGAAATGCAAAAAGCCTCAGATTAAAACAAAAATAATGTGAACTAAGTTTGTTGTCAGTTATAATCAAAGATACACATGTTATTGACTATGAACATTTCCCCACATTTTCTTGTGCATATTTATTTTTTTTCTATTTCTGTCTTGTTTCTGTCTATTCCTTTTACTTTATGTTTCTGCTCTTCACTTTTGATTTTGGTCCTGGCTCTCCTAATATGCATGCAATAAGGAAGAATTTTTTGAACACTTTTATACAAGACTGCTGGAATTGCAGATGTTCTGGAAAATATAAAAGAAGTCAACATTCTTGATTTCAGAAACATTATATTACAGTTTGGGGGATAAGATTAGCAAATCCAGTGCAGAAAATCAAACTAGTGTTTTTTCAAAGGACTTGGATTAGTTAACTATTGCAGAGTAATAAATTACTTCACATTTAGCAGTTTAAACATTTATTATCTCACAGGTTCAGAGGTCAGAAATTCAGGAGCAGCTTAACTGGGTACTTTCTACTCAGGGTCTCATAAGATTGTGTTTAAAATGTCGCCCCAAACTGCAGCCATCTGGAGACCTGATGAGGATGGAGGAGCTAAGATCGCTCACCCACATGGCTGCTGGCTGGAGACATTATTTCCTCACTGGTTATTGTCAGGAAGCCTTGCTTTCCTTTCCACGTGGGGCTCTGAGAGCTGCATTTGCCCAAAATGACTGATCCAAGAGAGAAACAAGAGAACAAGCCAGAAACCGTACAGCGTTTTTATGATCTAGTCTTTGAGGTTGTACACCATCACTTCTGCTTTATCCTATTGCCCAGAAGTCCTTAAGTCCAGCGCCCTATTGAAGGAAGAAATATCCAAGAACCTGTGGACATGTCTTACACCACCACATGGGAGCCTCAGCCCAATGTCTAACGTGTGTGTTTTTGTCTCCTTCTTTCTGTTCTCTTTGTTCCACTTAAAATTTTTTCTCTCTGTCTTGATTGCACATCATTTGGCCAGTCCCATAAAGGCCATGTGAGGCATGACAATGATGAATTCTGTCTGAGCCCTGTGATTCTGGGAAACAACAGTGGTTAAAGAACACCCCCCACACACCACACACACACCCTTGTGTCCCAGGAAATGGCTTACTACAAAGAACCACCCTTGCCCACATAACTTAGACTCACAGATATCCTCATGCTTTTCTATGACAAAGCCAGACACAGACCCTCCAAATTTCCATTTTTTGCCTCATAAATGATTCACTGAACTAGTTGGTCCTCACTGATCAATTGGAACAAATGCTTGCTAAGTAACTTTGTTTAAGAGTCTCTCCTCAGGACTTAGGTCCCTGAACCTTACACACCCTCAGCCTGAGCTGGCGTACAGCCCCTCCTTAAGAGTCCACTCCAGGAATAGGCTGACCACAGGGTAAAACAACCTCTGATCTACAGACAGCCCATGCTGCCTTTTTTTCATCTTGTTCACCCCTTTTCCTCACTGTACCCAAAACTTTGAATTTGAGGTGATTCCAGGCATTTGTCTTATGGATGTCTCTTATTCTATGTTTATTAATGGTTTCCACATTGTATTTAACTTGTGTCTAAATGTTCTGTATCTTCTGTAAATTGGAAACTAAATCTAAATCTCTGATTAGGTCTTAAACATTTTTGCAAGAATATGTCATAAGCTATAGTGTATCCTTATATTGTATAACAACAGAAACACAATGACTGTTTTTTCTATTATCTTTTTAGGACTGTTTGGATATTGAGTCTATAATATGTTTCCGAAACTGTTCTAGGTATGGAGAAAAGCAATGAATACGGAAGCAAAACTGTCAATCAGGTGAGAGGATATAGAAAATAGACAAACAAGATAACTTTAAATATTAATAAAGGATTAAAAATAGGATACTATTATGATAAATATGGTAGTTTTATAGCAAGTATTTTTCTATGAAGATTATAATTTTAATTAAGACTACGAACAATATATAAGCTTATATAAAATTTGTCATGCAAACTTATCATAGAAACATTATATAAGCAATATAATGACATTTTCTAGTTTCCTAATGATAAAAGAAACAAACATTTAAAATAAAATTTCTTGATTTTTCAAGTATCATATTAGGAAAGGATGTAAAAATAATGAGTGTCTATTGCCTCACTATTTATATTAATTTTTTCAGTCAGGCTGTCTCATAATTACATGATTTATATAAAAAGTATATTTGCTTTGAAATGTAGGTACTAAGCTATGAGAAATTATTTATATGACATAGTTATTCCCTCCTTCTGTTCTTCTTAGTTTTAATTTTATTTCCCCTTTGATTTAAGTACAGCTAATAGTTTATTTTAATTTGGAGAATAACTGCTCTAGCTCGTGAATTACTTGCATCTCTGCATTTTTGAAAGATGCACTTTTAGACTGTTCCCATGTAGAGGAAGTTGGCCCGAGGGGTTTTTTTGTGTGTTTTTTTGTGGTTTTTTTTTTTATTGTGAGTAACTTTCTGATTAAGTGTGAATAACGAGGCAGGACAGACGGGGATTAAATGAGAAATCCAGGGTCTCACTTTCCCCAAGTCTGGATGTGTAGCTGGGTCTCAGAAAAGGAAGAAAGTAAGTACGGATGAGAATCATAAATGAAAAGAGCTTTTTTCTCTCCTTCTCAAGCGTTATGGTCTCTCCTCCCTGTGCATCTGCTTTACTGTATCCTCTCACCCTAGGCATATTGTCCTCAGTGGGTCAGGGTCAGGTAAAACAAATTTATCATATTATGAGAGTCTGCCACATCGGCTGCCCCAATGCCCGGCCTCTTATGTCCTGCTCCAGCTTACTAAGACACATGCACTCCTTGCAAATTTGACAACTTGTAGAGCTTTCCTTGTGTTTATTCAAAACGGAGGGGGATAGAAGAGTCTGAAGAAGACTTGAGAAACTAGAATATTTTACATATGAATGGTATTGGAGAGGAAAGTTTTAATAATCAAGTGGCACTCATATGGCACAGAATCATTTTGGAAAATGATGAGGGGAGAAAGAGGAGGACTGATTTTTGCTATGGATGTGGTGGTCAGTGTCCCTTTGGGGAGAGAATGTGGAAGTGTGGTTACCAGGAAGTCCCTAGTTTTTTGATGCAGTAAAATCTTTCCTTTGTCAGGCCCCCAAAGGCACCTGTATTAAAATGTTACATTGCCTTTCTATGCTTTTTGGATTGGATTTGTAATTTTTTAAATTTTAGAGTGACACCATGCTGAATCTAGTCTCAATTTGGCCTGTTTTATCCAGGTAATATTTGCTTCCCTCTGCAAATGACTATGTTTTTTCCCAGTTTAACCATCCAAAACTTAATAACAAAAGTCATTCTTTTTTTGTAGTCCAGATTCCTAAGAGAGAATACTGTTTGGCTCATTTTTGTCAGTTGACTTTTCTTAGCATCTTTGCCTCTTATTGGTATTGTGGGGGGTAGATTTAGGGGACAGAGAAAAGAGGTAGAAAGATTTATTAATATAATATTACTAAAGGGGCTTACTTGAGTGGGCAGGAGCCCAGTTCTTGAAGAAGATCCTCTGTGATACCCTACAGCTCATGATTTTCTAAACTGTGTCATGCTGTTTGCTTAGGTAGTATTCCCCATCATTTACTCAAAATTCTTTATTATTTGCAAAATAAATGCTATAAATCATTGTATATTAACCTTATGAGTGTTTTTACAGATAATACTTGATAACCTTACTGCTCTATTTGTTACTACTTGCTTCTCATTTGATTGCACCACACTTCCCAAATATTAAAGTATCATTTTCATTTTCTGTTGGTCAGTACTCAGTTCAAAACCCTGAATGATTCTCTGCCCATTATACTAAAATTATCTGGATTTATCACTGAAGTCTCTACCTAATTGCACCAGACTAAACCCTCATTCCAGCTTGGGTTCATCATCTGCCCCAGAAACATGGTATTTTATATTTTACATTTTTCAGCTAAACTCAGTTTTCAAAGATTTCCACACACCAAAAAATAGAACTAAAGGTTTTTTATTTTTGTTTGTTTGGTTTTTTTTAACTAGAAGGGACCTCTGAGTAATCTAAGCCAGCCTCTTTCATTTTTTTCTATAAAGAAATATTATACCAGAGTGTTTAATTGACTAAGATTCCAGTTAGTCAGAAAGTGAGGATGAAAATGGAAGTGTTCCATTTGCCAGACAGCCACATCGCAAAGACACTGCATCAACAACTCCTGTCTCCTCTTTTTATTCTCAGCTCATAGTAAGCAGCTCATGTATTTATTACTCTTGGGAAAAAGGATAAGGTAAAATTAACTCAAAACAACTCTACAGATTGTTGATTTTGTATTTCGATGTTTAGATGACAAATATCAATAAAAGCAGGCCAAGTTTCAAATCTCATCTGCCCTCTCGCCAGGGAAAAACATCTCATTGAAAAATCAAGATTTTGATATAGAAGAAGACCAAAGTTAGAAAAGAATGAGATGAAAAAGTTTATAGAATAAGAGACAAAATATCCAGACCAGCAAAGACGCCAAGGAATGGTACAAATCATAAAAATATCAAAAGAGGACAATAATTTAACAAATTAAATTATTTTAACCAAATCTTTAAAAGCTCCAAAAATGACAATAAACTTGGACAAAAGAGACACAATAATTGGGAATTCTACCAAGTCCCTTCTATCCTTACTAGACATAATAATTGTCTGAACAATTATTACATAAATACCCTGCTCATTAAAAGCAGTGTAAAAAGTTCCAAGGAATGAACAAGGTAGCCTATATCGAGTAGATGGACAAATTAAGCTGAACATTCTGATTATGTAAAAGAAAAAGGCTTTTGGCTGTGTTATTAAAATTATAGGACATTCAGCAGAAGAGAAAATACTAGCTACTAGTTATAAGTGTAGATTAGGTGCTATGTAAAGGCAAGTAACTGTTTTTATTCACTGTATCAAGAGTGGATAATGCACGTGAAAGAGTAAAAACTTCCTCTTTGAGTTGCAGAATGTTGATTGTGGGGTTAAAACTGCCTGCCTCGAGCGACTGGATAAGTGCCTCATCAGGCAAGGCAATTTTGACAGTGTGATATTTTTCCTCCCGTGATTATGATAAGGTTCCATAAAGGATACAACTGTAAAATGCCCTTGGAATTAAAATCCAGAATCCATATTTAGGAATAATTTCAATAAAGTAGTAGTATTTTTCTGTGAGTTCTGGTATTAAGACTGTCCTCACCACATGTCTTTAAAATATTAGATTATCCCACTTTTATGGAATTCTGGCAAATCTCACATTATTGTTAGTCCAATTCAGACTCACATCTTATCTTCCTGGTTCGGTACTTTTTATCCAAAGAGAAGGGAGAATATTCTTTGGCTACAATTCAAAATGACAGCTTAATTCTTTAAAAATTTTTTTTCTCCTAACTCGGGACGCCAAAACTGATCTTGTTGCTTGTGTACCATGAAAGAGACCATTTATTTTATTTTACTTTGTATTTATATACAATTCAAATTACTTCCTTCCTTTCTCTTTCTCTTGTATCTGTCAAGGCTGGAAGGCTATTTTTTTCAACTCTCTAGCATTATGATGACCTTAGACTCTTAGCCGTGCAACTGTACTAGAAAACTAACCTTTAAATAATTTTTAGATTGGTGACAAGTGCATAATAGGCATACAGACATTTGAGTTTTAGCATAATCTTCCTTTAAAGTTTTATTTTAAAACTGTACCTGTACTTTATCATCACACATAATTTAATGAAGTATGGTGTGGAATATATAAAATAGTTTTCCAGGGGAGAAAATTAACATATTTTTTAAGATGTATGCATCTGGTGCATCCATACAGAAGATATATCTCACACACTTTACATTACTAACTGTATACAGTCACACGGCCTGCTATTATTTCGACTTTAGAAACAAACTTTGAGCTGGGAGGTTTGAGTAAATGCCAACAGTACATATGTTCCATAACTAGTTTCCAAGCCCTAAAAATCAACCTATTAAATACGTCATGAAGGGACTGTGATTTCACAATATAACTTGATTATAGGTCGTCATTCATCCCACAGAAATGACATTTCATTAAAAAGTGACTTGAGAAGTGATAGTACACAACCAAACTAAGCGGGACATCATGTTTTACTTTCTAGGTAAGAAATCAGGGAATGCAAGTTTATTTTGCTCCTTATGAGAGAGAGAGAGAATGTGTAATGTTCCTTAAGGAAGGATCATAATAAAATCCTATAAAACAGTGCACAGGTAGGTATTTCATTTCTCGAACTTGAAAGGAATTTCAGATAAGACATTTCAATAACATTATGATGTAAAATGACATTGAACAGATAAAACTTCCACAACTATAATGGGTCACATGGGTCAAGAACTAATAAGGAATGAGCTAAAATAGAGCAATAAGGAGAAAGGAAGCAATACAAACGAAATTTAACCAAGGAACTGTCCAATGAGAACAAGAAATGAACAAAGAGACAGATACCTGGACAGAGTGGGAAGAGTCACTTATTTAAAACTTCCAGAAAACATTCCCTGCCTTTTTAAAAATGTCATCTTGCTTTAGTCAGTGACAAGCTCCTTCTGATAAGGACAGATAACTAGCTGTTTGTTCTTGATTTTTACAGTCTACGTTTAAGACTTTTCGCTCTGAACTACTATGGAGTCATAAATAACATTGGCTGAGCCTTGGCCATGTTCATATTCAAATATCAGCTCTCCAGTATATAAAAATAAAACTTTATGGTCTTTCATGTCTTAAGCCTACAAACTAAAATTTTTAAATTTTGGTAAAAGTTGTTTAACTGTGTAATTTTGAATAATAGTCTCCACATAAGGCAGAAACAACTTTGTGACCTAACATGGCTTTGCTTTTGTTGAAATTTCTGTCCTTACAAGTACACTGCTTTCCATGGAAGAATCTCATCATTGTTAACATAAAAATCTTGTAAAATGGATCAGAATGAAAAAAAATATTACAATTCAGGCAAAATGGGCTGCCACCCAAACATGGAGGTGATGTGACTTTTTTTTTTTTTTTTTTTTTTGCGGTTCGCGGGCCTCTCACTGTTGTGGCCTCTCCCATTACGGAGCACAGGCTCCGGACGCGCAGCCTCAGCAGCCATGGCTCACGGGCCCAGCCGCTCCGCGGCACGTGGGATCCTCCCGGACCGGGGCACGAACCCGTGTCCCCTGCATCGGCAGGCGGACTCTCAACCACTGCGCCACCAGGGAAGCCCTGATGTGACTTTTTTAAGGGTAATTTCCATTAATCTCTCCTTTTACTGAAATTTATGATGTAAAAGTGTTAGAATACTTTCATAGATATGGAATCAAAATTTAAAAATTTATATAAGCAAAATGAGTGATATTTATTGTTTACTTACCTACATGGCAATACATATTGACAGAAATATTTCTGAGTGATTATCATTTAAGTCATTGAATTGTGAAGACAATTCAACAATTTTATCTCTGCTACAGCCAAATGGAATAAACCTCATGAGAGGGCCTATTACGTTCTAGGACTTCTTAAACATTGTCACTTATTTCCTAAAATTATCCTAAAAGACTGATATTTCTTTCTTAGTTATAAACAAGAACACATGGTCCAGATAGGTTAAATAACATGCACTATATCCCAGCTACTGAGAATGGAAACTCCAGGATTTGGACCAGGTCTATCTGAACAAATAGCTTGTGTTATGTCCACCCTAAAACATTTGGAAGATGAGTATAATTGAGCAATGCGTAGAAAATATAAGCCTCTGAAACATACTGAATGAAAGAAGCCAGACACCAAATGGTCACATATTGTATGACTGCATTTACATGAAATATCCAGAGTAGATAAATCCATAGGGACAGAACTTAGATTGGTGGCTGCCAGGGTTTGTGGTGGGGGGGGGATAGGGCAATGAGGAGAAACTTCT
This sequence comes from Mesoplodon bidens, assembly GCF_964165515.1. Taxonomy (NCBI): domain Eukaryota; kingdom Metazoa; phylum Chordata; class Mammalia; order Artiodactyla; family Ziphiidae; genus Mesoplodon; species Mesoplodon bidens. Next base: position 78,484,145 of record NC_138169.1, on the reverse strand, counting down.
TAATGGGTTTAGAAATGTTTTGGAACTAGATGGAGATAGTGGTTGCACAACATTGTGGAGGCACTAAATGCTCCGTAACGTCATATTAAAAGGGTTAATTTTATGTTATGTGAATTTCACCTCAATAAATTATTTTTAAAAAGAAAATATAACTGTGATGACAAAGGACATTAGATGTCTTTTCTGCCATTAGGACAGTCAGTTCAGTCAAATAGAGATGACATTCACCCGCCTTCATAAATCCATATCCCCAAAGTTAATACCCAACATTAACTCTTCATAAAAGAGCAAATACTAATGGAGGATAAACACAGCCCCTAGGCTACGTTCCTGAGGACAGAAGCTCCATGTGTGAGCCGCTGTGATTTATATCTGTGTCTTCCTAAGTACCTAGCACAATACCTGGCAGAATACACCAGCAAGGTTTGGAGAATTCACTTTTGAAACCCAGAATCAGTATAAATAACTAGTTACGAATTTTTTACAAAGACACCACATACGTATTTCAGTTTTGTCAAATATTTTAGCAATCATGGTTCAACAGCACATTTCCAAGCTTAGCTAAATATATATTCTCCATTCTTCAAAGATAGAAGAAGAAAGAGGGCCAATTGGATTAAAATTTTTAGAAAATATAGCTCTTTGATGAAAGTTGAATACTTTGGCACCATCCATCATGTAATTGGCCACTTTATGGCTATGCAGGGGTTACTTACACTATAGTTCATCTCAGCCAATGATGCCTTTTTATTTTAAACAGCTCAATAAACAAAATCAAACTATTTTGTTACATATAATCAGCTACACTTTGCTGCTTGATTAAAATGAGATTTCATTTTTCACTGGATGACACTTTAAAGAAGGAAAAGAGAATGTTGTTGCCCATTAGAAAATGCAGGTAACAAATAGTTTCTTGAAGATGCCAAGGCCTTGGTGAAATATGAGCAGTCAGGAAAAATTCCAAATGGAGAAGAGCTTTCCTCTGCTATCTTATGGGATTCAGCAGAACACAATCAGGCATGGCTATGCTTTTACTGGCCACAAGCAATTAAAGAATTATAATCCTTCTGACCTCATTCATGTAAGACAGCTTCTATTGTTTAAGCCATTTTGTAACTACTGACAAAAGAACTCTAAGTATAAACCAAGCATAAGACATAAACCAATCAGTGACTGCATCCCTAAAACCTGAAGATCCCTCAGATTTTAACCTGGATCAAAGATGACCTACTTTATGAAATTAACTAAATGAAAACAGGGTGATCCATTCAAGGTAGAATAAACAAATGGAAAAATAAAATGCCCACTCTCCATGTATACCCAGATGTGTTCAGAAGTCACTTTCCAACAAATACAATTTATTTACACATGGTGTGCTTCCTGCTTTCCGAAGTCAGTAAGGAATTATAAAAGAAATAGTCATAGGGAATATATGTATAGGTATAGCTGATTCACTTTGTTATACGGCAGAAACTAACACAACATTGTAAAGCAATTATACTCCAATAAAGATGTTAAAAAAAAAAAAGTCATGACAAATATGCTGAAGATCTCACTGTGTCCTGACATATCTTGGCTCCTTTCTCTGTTCTCAGTTCTCTCTTCTGCCTGGTTTCCTTCACTTTCAGCCATCAGCTGGCCAATCTGTTTTGAACTTTTGGGATTGTCTGATGTTTCAGCAGGGTGGTTTTTAAGCAGAACTTTCAAATCATAGCTACATACCAACTTTAAAGGTCAATGTAAAAATAATTTAAAGTATGAAGTTTTAAAAAAGGGCAAAAAAAATTTCCCAATTCTGTTCAGTCATCTCTGCAATAGTGCAAAAACACCTAATAAATAGCAAAACCTGGGAAAGGTCAAAATGGAAATTATTAATAAATACTAAATAACCCAGAGCCAGTGCCATATTTCAAATGATGAAATACCAGTTTAAAACCACCATGCGAAGCAAAAAAATTCTTTATATTTAATTGAAAATGTTCATAAGAGGGAAAAGTAAAACAAATTTTCCAAGTCCCAGCTTTGCAAAGCTTGATTACTAGATAGCTGTCAGGAATACCATTTCTACTTAGGATCGCACAATGCTTACAGGGTTTTTATCTTTCATAGATTGCTGTATATATATCATTAAAATAAATGAACTAATTCATCAGGTGACCTAGAATTTTTACAAAATTCCGCTAATAAATGAGAAATGGAAGAGTAATTTATTTTTTTTAAAGGCCTGGGAATTCTTGCCTTTAACTGACAAACTGGTGGACGTTGGTTGCTCTCCTGCCCAAGGTTATTAACATCATAACACCGCATATTCCAGCTGTAGTTTATATGTTTCTTCAAAGTCAAGCAAAAATTTAACATTTTATATTTTATGCAATTCTAAACTTTCAGGTGGTTTTGTGGAGCTTAAACATAGTGTCTTTAAATCTAATAACATTAGAAAGTGCTTACTTTGCAACTAAAAGTATCTGCTTTTTGTGTGCTTATTTATCATTAGTATTTAGTAAACTGGATACACTAAATTACTGTTTATCATTTCTGTTTGTGTTTGAAAGTAGCTTGATAAGAAAAACTAGAATTTTACTGCGGATTATTGTTGTTACTTAAAAAGATAAATAAAAGATGCATGGCTCATGATTTTATATATATATTCTTAAAGTTGCTTTACCAGAACTATATTCCTATTTTCTGATTTTTCAGACTCCCTTTATTTCTCTACTTCATTCTCCCTTCTTCCTAAAATGTTTTTAGTTTGTTGGGTGACTCATAAAAATCTCACCAAGATAGTTAAAGCTCAGATACCTAGAGAATAAGTGAACTTCCCTATATTATAAACAATAAATTAGATAACTTTAAAATCATAAAAAATGTCCTTGGCTTGCAGAGACAATGGTAAGTGGCAGACTATGAAAATGTCTTCATAACTTTTAACTAAAATGTTTTTGGACCCGTTTTATTATTGTTCTCTTCATGCATGACTTTTCTGAAATGAGATCTGGAAGGAATAGTACTTCAGGAAAACCCAAAGTTTGAATGATGGATGTTTAAAATAATAAGGATAAAAAGATTTATTATGATTACATTTAAACATTTTCCACAGTGGGTGCCCTTGGGGGAAATCTGCATTCTTTGTGGTAATTAAAATTCTGCACATGCTATAATGAATAGAACAATGTAGAAATAACTCTTGGCTCTAGAGTTGTATTTAGTGGTACAAAAAAATCTCCTGTGAAAAAATAGAGCAACATCACTGAACTGCTGATTCACAATTTAGAAAAGTGGTATATGGGGTGATGAATAAATAAAAAATAAAATCAACTGATGTAACAATATGACATCCTACTTTCCCCATCCCTAAGAACTATGAGAATAATGTAAGCATTTTTACATTATAAAAGTAAAATAGCAACATGACTACAAGTTTGGAAAATAGTTGTAAAGAAAAAAATCAGAACCTAGAACAGCACCTAGTAGGCATTCAATACCAATTTTTGTTGTTGTTGACCCATGTGAATGATTTGAACAAAACTATATTTCAGATAAAAATTTTTCAGTATTGAAATCAGGTCATAGAAAAGTTATAACATATTACTACTATTTATGGAATGAAAAAGGAAATGTAGTTGAGATAAAAGCAATTCTTAGAGACCAAATGCAATTTTGGTACACATAAGTAGAGTTTTTAGAACTACTAGTACATTGTAATACCTTCATGGAAAAATATATAAAGAATGACTGAAAGCTCGTTTATGTTGAGAATCATTTAAGCATGTATAAATATCCATTAATTTTTGTGGCTGTCTTAATAATTGGTTTAATAAACCAATTATGAATGTGACAACACTTAGAAAATATGTTAGAAAAAATATCAGAAATTTACCCATCATGTTTTATAGCATAATTCTTAAACATGCTTGCTTATAACAAGCCAGTGAATATAAAGTTATATAAGTGATTTGAAATATCTTTAAAATTATATATAATTTTAAAGTAAGTAAAAACTAATGAAACAATGAATGTATTTATGCCAATTCATGGTTGATGAGGATATAGTTAGGTGGCTCTAGCAGGAGATGGCTGTTGTCAGGTCCAATGACTGAAGAATAGAGCTTGTTTATTGAGAAAACTTTCCTTTCTCTTGACCTCATGTGTGCACATGAAGCAATGAAGGGAGAAGGAGACAGCCACCTTTACACTTGATCAGCCAGCCAAATCAATCTTGGAAATCAGTGGAGTGTTAGCCATATTGTCTTTAATCCAAAGTTAAGAAGATGTTGAAAAAATGCTGTGTTTTTTATGGAGGTCAAGTCGTATTTTATTTAGGATGTGAGATCACACAAGTTTAGTGTGGAAGGTGAGAATTTAGCTACCCTCAGGTCAAGTTTACTTGTTGGGAAGGGCATTATACATAGAAGGGCCCTATACACATAGGAAAACTCAGAATACAGTAAATTTGATAAAGCTGCCTGAAATAGAAGGGGATAATTGTGAAGTGTCTAATGGTGGTATTCATGATGAAGTATAAGAAATTCATCCTGAGATTCTGGGAAATGTAGAAGCTTCCTAGGCTTTTCTTGGCAGTATTCCATGGAAAGAATTAAAGAGGCAATATAGACGGAACTGTAGAAGACAGAGGCAGAATAAGACAAAGTGGTATATGAGGGAAAATAAAAGCATAGTTGAGAAAAAAATGTTAATATATTGTATTTCAAAGAAGGGTTATTTTTTAATTTTTGACCGAATCAGTGATATAACTACATAATGCAATTTTTGCTACAACTGCTATAATTTAGACAAAATTACTTAATGGAATCTTCATACTGATCGATATATTTTGCATTCAATATCTGATATCCACTAGGATGTAATGTGATTCTGTGTGTACACAGCTCTATCAAAATAACGCTTTTGAGAGTTATTATAAAGACTATTATTAAAAATAATAATATAAAACCAACTTACATATGGAAAACATTTGAGAAGAAAAATGAAAACTTCATCTTAATGGCCAAGCAAACCATGCCAGAACCCTCTCTACCTCCCTATAGGTGGTGAGTAGCACTGCAGGTGGCGGTGGCTCTTTGAACTCAAAATTGAAACTGCAGACACCCATTCTCCATCCTCTGCATATAAGAGGCAGTTGTGTTCTCTGGAACAGTTCTGCTGGAATTGCACTGGTAATATCACTGACTAAAGGAATTGGCCCAGAAGCCATCTGTCACGTTGATGAAAGTGGGCTAATATTCAAGCTTATATATTTTGATATATTGGCTCTTCAATCCACAGGCTTCATTTCTAGCCCTGTCACTTTAAAAAAATATACGATATACATAATCCATTGAGATAATTACACAGAAATATAAAGCTGGCTTCTCACCACGTCCATAGTATGTTTGTATTGAAAACCCTAACCACTATCTGTCCTATCAACATCTGTGAACTATATTTAAATAAAATTAAATTGAATTCAAAATTTCACCCTTTTATTTAGCAACACACTGATATAATGATGTTTTAAATATTTAATATATGGCACCGTGCAGGGAAAAAATGACTATCCTATTTGCCAACTGAAACAACATCAACCTTGCCTTTTTTCTCTTAAATGCTATATCATTTTGCTCCAGAACAAAATGACTTACAATTACACAGAAATGAAAATTCTGTGTAAATGAAAATTCATTTTGCACTTTTGTCTTATCTATGATAATTCCTTCAGTGCTGTAGTGCCTCATGTGACTTATCTGATTTAGTGTTTGTCTCAAACGCCACTCTCCAGAATCTCACATGCAAAAATAAATAAATAAATTTATATATTATATATTAAAATAAATATATATTTACTGGTATGTATTAATACAAAAGGTGTGTATCTGTGTTGGCTTCTATCTTTCTTTCTCTTTTGTCACTGGATTCTGATCAAGCATACAATTACATTTAAGGTCAAATTTAATTTTTTCTCTATGTTAAACTTCAATAGATTTTCCCATGAATATTTGTTGGATTTACAAAGCAGAGTCTGTTGTTTGTAGATTGAAAACGTTGATATGATAAGTATCACTTCATTGGTCCTCAAATTTCGAAGTGATACGGCAGTGTGTTTGTGAATATCCTGCCAGAAAAATGAGATATGCAATGTTTTATATTCTTTGGAATTACCCAAATCTGATAATATAGACATATTTTAATAAAGAGTCTTTTATTCATCCAAGATTTTGTCTACTCTTCAAATGTTTTTGTATATTAAGGAAAGATATTTGATTTACAGTTGTGTGTTTCTTGAAATAGATGACTGGATAAATGTGAATTAAATAACTTTTCAAGATGTCTTAAAAATATTAGTGTATTAGTCTTGCTATGATTTATTTCAACCAAAATTTCCTTACTAACCACGATGTATGAAGTATTGGATGAGGACATCTAGGAGATACACGTTAAATAAGAAATGACCCCTTAATGGCTTACACACTAAAAGAGAGTTTGATAATGTTTCCAACATGAAAAACACCTTTAAGGGAAACACCAAATGCACTGTCATGAGAATTCAAAAGAAGGAGAAATCATTTCTGGACGTGGCTGCATTTTCAATGAATCAAGGAAGAAAACCCAGTAGAGGTGGATTTTGATCTGCTCTTTACACATTGGTAAAGTAGGAGGAGTCCAGGGGACTGTCTCCTGAAGGGAATAGAAGAGAAGGGGTGCATGATTTGTAAACACTGAGAAGAGCAAATGCCTTAAAAGTAATCCATGAATGGTAAATTTAAAGCACCTCTATGAATGCATAGTAAAGAATATACTCACATTTGATCACAAAATATTAATATCTAGGGGAAGAGTCAAAACTTACTGTGGATTATCAAAATTTCCCACATTAAATTAAATATATTTTTAATCATTGCCAGAAAAGTTGTTTGACATGAAAAGTAAACCTGTACCAATCATGGATTTTAAATAATAGTTTCAAATAAATGACAGGGAATATATAGAAAAGCCTAAGATAAAGAACTGACCCCAGTTTCATACCAAGAAAGTGTTTGATATCACTTCAGAAAATTCTGTTTATTTTTCTTCACATTCTTTCACTAAAAATTGGAATATTTTCCAATAATTTTTATTTCTTTTCTTGAAAATTAGGCCTGTTTATTTGGAACTTACAGCTCTTGAGAAATTAAATGCACAATTTAAATTATATGACACAGCTAAAGATATTGTTAAAGATAAATCAAGAGTTTTGTAGGTAGAGCTATGGTCTTTTTGTTGTTAGCAGAATTGAAATAGTGGGATCTATACAGACATGCAATATGGAGGTTAAATTTGGATGAGAAAAAGATAATATATTGTCTTCTAGAACACAAAAATGTTAAGTACCCAATATATTATTTTAAATTGTATGGAAAAGTTTAAGAGAAATTATTTTTAAAAAAGACAAAACTAAGTTGTCTGTCAAACTTATCAAAGATACCAACACCTAAATCAACATATATTTCAACAAAAAATAAGCAAACAGGCACACACCTAGAATAAATACCTAGAATAAACACTATACCTAGAAAGGTATAGTGATTTAGACATAATATTACCAGAGTCTTAGAAGTCAGAAGGACGGAAAAGAAGGGAAATATTGTGCTATTTTGTAGCCCTTTAGTCCTTACAGAAATTAATAACCAATGAAAGCAGTGAGATTTCCTATCCAATGGCTCCTTGCTACCGTAACTCTCAAACAGGAAACTTCTGCTCTTTTTTGCCTACAAGCCACTTCAAATGGGAAAAGAAAAAGAGAGATCTATTACATCAGATGATGATGAATTAAAAAGTAAAGCAAACAAAAAAAGAGACCATAAAAATCTAGAAACTAGTGATCTGAAGCATAGAATCTAGAGGGGCATTTTGTATCAGCTATGTGTCTATCTAGATCTCAGTTGTCATACTTACATAATTCTTAGAATGATACTTAATTCTTAATAGAATAATACAAGTAGACAATATTAAACAAATTCTAAATATGAAAAAAATAGGAGTAAAGAATCAAACCCAGATCCGTTTATATTAAAACCTGATATATCCATCCCATTACACTACATTTCTATTAGACAAAACCCCCAAATATCCAAAATGTCAAAGTGATTTTTTTCTTACTTTTCATCTAGTTATGTTGGCATGGGGAGCCATGACCACAGATAACTTTACAAAATATATTTACCTATTTTCCTTCTCTAAGTTGGGGCTCTGGTATTTTAGCCTCTGAAATCAGGAAGCATGTCAGTTTTGTTTAGTTTTGTTTGTTGTTTTGACTTTTTCCTGAAGCTGTTATTCTCTGATTTTATAAAAAGTATTTTTGAGCCAGAATTGTAGATAGCTTAGAAGTGTCCAAATAATATTCTCTGAGTGTGCAAAGGGCTTTTGAACAGAAAATGATGATACGTTTTCTCCAGATCAATTGTAGAGAGACTAGAGAAATTCAGCCTGAGATAATTCGGTTAATTACAAGGAGCCTCATGAAGGCTACTCACCACTGAAGTGGGAGAAATCCTTGACTGGAGAATTTTAAAAGTAAAAGATATTTTTCAGCCTTTTACAAACAATATTTTAGGTATGGTCTTTTTGAAAAATGGCTTATGAAAATGAATCTCTTAAACGTCCTCTAATTTCTGAAGTTCTTAGTTTTATAATATAGAATATTTCTTATCTAGAAGAGAAGAAGGCACCAATGTATTATCCAGGCCTCTTGCATTAGCACCTCATTAGAGTTTCAACAATTTCCTGCACTGAGTATTTTTACCCATTTTTTTCCAGATGAGAAAATCGAACATTAAGGACTAATTAATTTTCCAAACTCACACTGAGGTGGTATTTGAACTCAGGTATATATTTTTCCTGAAGCCCATTTTTCTTGCAATTTTTGCCACGTTCTTTGTGGTTATTTTCCTTTCCCACAAATACTTCTTTGTGGAAGTATTTTATTGGGTGTGTGGATTAGAAAAGGAAGACAGGATTATTCGATTGTGCCCACAAGTGAGTGCACTGAACAGGATTAATTAGATTAAATCCATAATGGAATTTTCAGTTGTGTGTATGTGTGTTTTAATTTAGCGCTTTGTCTCACTCAATAACCTATTCTGCTTATACCTAATTGCCTTATGACCAAGAGTTCCCTCTGGTATATAAAAACACTACTAAAATATGATATTTCACATGCTTAAGGACAGAACAAAATAATAGCATCATAAGGTAAGAACTGATGCATTTATAGGCTTTAATTTCATACATTATTCCTTTCTTGTTACTTTTTGGAAGTGAAGGAAGGAAATCAGGGGCTCAGAGGAAGTGATGGCTATGATTCCTGGGTCTCATGATATATGACTTCCAATGAAACATCATAATTCTGTATTAACAAACTATATAAACAATGATAAGAGTATTCAGTTGAACAACTGTCTTAATCTAGTTTTAAGCCAAAACATTTTATTTTTGCAATGGAGGCAAAGTATTTTAAGTTAAAAAAAGGAGAATTATTTAAAATGATAAAAATTTAACACAAAAAAGTTTTTAAAAATTCTTCAAAGTTAAAATACAAATTAATCTTATAATCAAAATTTGCACTCCAGGAAATCTGCTGTTTTTATTTCAAATGTATTAGCTCATGAGGTTTTGTGACCTGCTTTTTGCAAAGTATTTTAGAAAATATCTTAGGAATTTCAAGTGTAGTAAGCGAAATTTACACAATTTCCTGACTAAAACTCTGCTTTAAAGAAGAGTATACAATGCTCCTCAGGGTTAAATTAATTTGTTTTTAGCTTTCTCTATTATTTAAATTTTTGGTGCATTCTATCTGAGCATGTGTTTATAAGCTGGATTTAGCACATCATGGCTTAGAATCAATTGAATATTGAAACCATGAAAACATGTAAATCTAATCTTTGAAGTAACACTTGAGTTGTGATTTTTACTTTTTAAAATTGTCTCAATATTCAATAAATATAAATTTCTACCAATTGCACACTTGAATGGTATTTCAATGATTTCAAAATATTTCAATTTATCTGTAAATTGACAATTATCTTTTAATGTTGGGTGAGAGTCTGAGCTCATAAAATTGAAAACAAATGCCAACAATGTTTGCCTGGTTATAATCATAGAACATGTCTCCAAAGTAAATCTATATTAGCACAACTCAATGTGGTAATTAAGATAGAAGAAAGCAGTACTAAGCTGCATGTCCTATCAGGTTCCTTGGGGAGCAAAATTAACTGATGTGACTTGAAATATGTCCAAGGAGTTTAGTTAGCCTCCAATTAGCTGCAAACTTCTGCTATTAAAATGTATAACAAATACCAGCCTCCGTGTCCCTGAACCCTTCATTATTTAAGTCCTAATTTCAGATGGCTCCTTCATCAGAGTATATATTGCCAAAGCTAGCTCTGACTTTTACTTACACTGTACAATCAGTGCTGTCAGGTGATAAGTTGGAAGGACAACAGACTCTAGGGCATATCTTTGTGCACCTCAAGGGCCCAGCTCTTAACCAAAATCAAACAACAGAACAAAGGCAAACATTTTAGGAACAATCTACCATGAAATTCTGGCTGAACTGTCCCCCCTGTTTAACCTTGCCATTTACACCTGTCATGAAATCCATGCAGTAAATTCAACAGGCCAGGCAGAGATATGAACACAGGGGATGCTTTAAGAATGGGAAATTGGCATCTGTCTTTTCTCGAGTTCAGAAAGCACATGCTCTGTTCTTATATCCCTGTTTATTTTCTATATCGCTATTTCCCTTCATAAACATAAATGACACCTTGATAATATTCCAAGTTGAATGACAAAAAAGTAGGCTTGCTAAATATTTGATGAATACTTTTGAGATCATAATTAATGTTTGGACACATTTATTTCTATATTAAAAAGTCTACTTGTTAAATCAGTTCTCTGGAAGTCATGGCATATTTTCCTTTATAGGAGGTGTTTTAAAATGTCCAGTTCTCAGGACAGGTCAGTAGTCTACTTAACCCATGGTATAACTTGAACTTCCTTTGCAATTTGATTTTACTCATTTGTAACAAATTTAATACATGAACACTTTTCTTTTGATTTCTACTTCACGTCCTAATAATACTCTTTGCCTCAGAATAAGTCTATTTTAGAAAATAGCTGATGCTTTGGCCATAAGGGCTTCTCTGACAGTGTCAGCAGATGCACTAGAGTGGGTGATGGGATAGATTTCCTATATAGAAGCAACTTTCAAAATCAATATGATTTCATAGGTAAAGGAATCTTTAAAAATTTTAAGAGAAAAACTACTAAGAGTAATAACCTCTCACTTGCTCTAAACTAGAGAAACTGTGTGTGTATTTATCAGAGTGGGAGTGTGTGTTTGTGTATGAGAGTATTGGAGTGTATAAGCACCTGAGTTTGTGCTTGAGTGTGTGTATATGGGAACATATGTGTGTGAGTTCATGAGCAGGTGTGAATGAATGTATGTGTGTCACATGTGGAAGAAGAATGCAGTGTTTGTAGGCTGAGGTTGGCGAGTGAATCACATGGATGCAAGTGGAATAGTTATAACCTAAGAGCAATTCACAGCAATTCAACAACATATGAAGGCATTGCTAGCAAAAGCTGGTGAAGGAATATGTTGAACTTGATTGTTCAGATAGTTTTTATTCAAGTTGTAAAATTTCCATATGATCTCTGTATTAGAGGTAAATCAAGAGTTTCTAAATAACCATATGGAAAGAAAGTGATGAATCAGATTGCATTAAGAAGACACACCGTTACGAGAGTAAAAAGGAAAGCCACAAGTCGGAGAAGGTATTTGTAATAACAGGATTATAGCAAGAATACACACACACACACACACACACACACACATATACATATTCTCATATAATTAAATTTCTTAAAAATCAGGCATTCTCTTAGGAAGAAAAACACACAAAAATTGAATAGCTACATCTCAAAAGAGAATATCCAAAAGACCAATAAACCTGAAAAATTTCTCAATCTCATCAGGGGAATGCCATACCAAACCATGGTGTGATATCACTACACACTGGAAGAATGGCTAAAATAACCCCAATGGCAGTAGCACTTGCTCTGGGCACCTCGCTTTACAGCACCCCACTCTAGCCCTTGTCTGGGCCTGCATCCTTCACAGGGAAAGGAGTCTGTAGGCCAAAGGTGTGTACCCATCCAGAGTCTGCCACCCAAGCCCTTTTAGACCATGTGTTAGCTACCTGAGCCCCAGATTCCCTGTCCAAGTAGCCTGGAGCCTGCTTCGAGAATATGCTTGGGGCTTCTCTGTGGGGTTTTCATCCAAAGGAGAGATGATACTACCTATGTGTGTAGCACTAGTCCCAAGGGAGGGTCAGTGCTCCAGAAGTGTGAACAGAACTTCAGTGTGTAGACTGGGTTTCCACCAGCTTAGTTCCCCCTTTGCATGTACACCACTTTTTCTCACTCATTAATTCCTATCAATTTTATAGTTCCATATTTCTGGTATGTTTCTACTCCTGTCTAGCTACACCTAAAATATCCTTTCTGTTTTCATTCTTAAGATTCTTCTTTTTTTCCTGCCTAAAACAATCCAGTGGCTCAGTATTGCTCATGAGATAAAGAAAAAAGAAATCCTTAACATTACAGGAGGCTACATTTCCCCTGCCTTGAAAAATCACCAGCCTCTTATACAACTCTAATCTTCACTCTGCTTCCCAGTTCCATTAGCCTTCGTGAAATTTCTCAATCTTGCTCTTCTCTTTGCTACCTCAAGATATTGGTTCATTTTGTACCTCTGCCTAGAAAGTCTCCCTCCAACACACTTACATTTTCACCTGATTAATGTCTACAAATTATTCTTAGCTCAATTCAGATATATTTTCTTCAAAGAAGCCTTATCTACCCCGCCCCGAATTATGTCAGATCCTTCATTATAAACTTCTCATAACATCCTGCATTACTTTCTTAATATTTACTACAATTTTAATAAAATATTTCATGCTTTGTTGTTCAATATCTGCTTCCCAAGCAAAAATGGAAGTCACTTAGGAATTTCACGCACAAAACTTTTCGTAGATAAGTGCTTAATAAATAATTGTTAAATGAACGAATACAAACATTTACCTATGTAGCTTAGTAAAACCTGCCATATTTGGACTTCATGTAGGAGGATTAAATAATGAATGTCTTAAATAATACCCTAAAATCTTCAATCATCTGTTCATGAGTTATTTAAAGATAGTGCTGCTATATATAATATATTAATTAAAAAATCTCTAAGAGTCTAATTTTAGGAAGGGTTAGGGTATAAACAAAATAAATGAAGATATATTTTCATATACTAAAGTAAGGATTATATTTAAATCAAATATACATAGGCATACATTCATAATTATCATTTAAAAAATATACATAGGCATAAATTCACAAGTCATAACTTTTCATATTTGGGTAGCAATTGTAATGTTTAAATACACATGGTAGCAATTTAATATGTGTTATTTATTATCCTTTATTGAGAATCTACCAAGTATCAGGCACTTTATATTATCTCTAATTCTCACAAAAACTCCATAAAGCTGATATTATTATCCTTACTTCACTTTTGAGGAAATTAAGATTAGAGTTGTACAAACTTGCCAAGGTTATGTTTATCCTTAGGCTCTAGAGAGCTGGAGTTTGTAACTTTGTCTGACTGATTCAAAAGCCTGCATTCTTCCCATTTAGTAAAAAAAATCACTTTCATTTTTGCCAGAATTATATTTTTCAATCTCCAGATGAGTATTTTAATCAGACCTTAATATTTCCAAGGAAAACTCACTTCATCAAATCTATTAAATAGGCTAGTATTTAACATACACTGTGACTACTTCACAAAATAGAAGGAAAAAAGGCAACAGAAAAACAACAAACCAGTGAACCATCTAGCAAACAATAAACTAACTTGTTAAACAACCATTTGAGAGGAATTTCAAATAAATCCTTTCCTTCTAAAGTGGGAACCTCTAGTAGGTCATTCTGCATTTGTTGCATTCTGCGTTGGAGAATAGATACAAAATCAGTTATAAACCAGGAAGATATTAACAATGCAATACTAATGTACAAGAGAATAACCAATAACACTAAAAATGACTACAGTCTCTTAATTATTGAGGCTTCTTACATTAATTTACATATTTATTTCTTTCCATGACAAGTGAACTAGAAACTACCGAGGATCTAGTCCAAGATAAAAATCAGTCTTGAATACTGCAGTTCATTTTATGCTAGAATCTCAGTGTGAAATCTATTTCAGTTCTGGTCCTTCATCTATGGAAGAAATTATCATGCACATTACACGTGCATGATAATTTGCCAGATTGTTTCTTACATTTTCTTAGGAACATAGCCATATTGAAGAGACAATTAACCACATGATGTTAATTACTGAAGAAATTAACATTACTAAAATGAGAACTATCATATATAGGTATATAGAATTTTGAAATTGCAGGTAATGTGCCATATATATTCTTGTGTGAATATATGGAATATATATATATTCCAAACAAATTAATTCAAACTAATGAGCTATATTTCATTAGAGTTAATGTAAGATGTCAAATATGTCAATGATCTGGCATGGGTTAATATCCAAACTGTAAAATCAAAGAAGCTTCCACATTGAAATCAATAAGACTTCCATATAATCCTACTTTTTTTAAACATAAAGTTCTGGCTAATATATAGCTGAACTTGGAAAGTGAGCCCTTAAAACATGCCATTAGTTCAGACAAAGCAGATTTAAGAAAATAAGTTAGGTGTGCATGAGGAACTGAAAATACAATGAATACTTTTATATAAGTGGAAGCAAGAAGAAAAAAATGTAACTCAAGTAATGTTTGTTATAGATGACTTACTTCTAGAAAGAAATATATTTTTCAGTTCATGCAATAGATTTTCCCTATGATTCTCAAGAACAATACCACCTGAGGAGCTATTTGCAGAAGTATGGGGGTATTTCTGCTTTTCTCCATGATTGAGGATATAATCGTGGCAACTAGGTTAAGGAACAGCTTAGTATGTTCCTCTTCAATTTTCTGATATCCTTTTCAGCATTATGGTGACATATGTGTGTCTAATCATGTGATAATGGAACAAATTAATTTTACATATAAATATCCAGACTTCATTGCAGAGTTTAATATGAATATTTTTTTAAAAAATCAAAGGAATATTATGCATTGTTTTATTAGAAATACCTTTAAGAGATGTTCATAATTTCAGCTAATCACATCAGTGATGCAACATAGCTTGTCCCATTGGAGTCATCAATATATACCAGCAGATTCATCACTGTCACCGTCAAAGGAATTCTACATGTATTTTATACCAATCAGCTCAACACTGGCTATATATCAGAATCTTCTGGAAAGTCCTTAACAAATTCTAACTCCCAGGCTGCACCACAGATTATGAAGACTGTCTGGACATGTGGAGCCAAGGTCCTATACCATTTTCATCCACATTTGCTCTGGTCACAATTATTTACATATTAAGGCATATTATTTTATTAGATATTACATTCCTTTCTTCATCATGACATGAAAATGAAGACATCATATGTTGTTTTGAAGTTATGGGTAAAGGTACATCACAGACTATTTGTTATAAAATGGCAGCACAGCCTCTGATAGTGCTGGAAACCTTTGACCTCTGGGTCCTCCCCACTCCAGCATGTAAACAATCAAATGCAGCTGAATATCCAAGGTGACCTTTAGCATCTGTGGCAAAAACTTTTCAGCACAACAATGAGTTCATCAGCGTGTTTCATTTATTTCCCTCCCACACTTTCAGAGTATGAGAAGCTATTCTCAATCTCTGAAGGGAAGGTATCTATCAAGAACTCTCGTTCTCCTTTGTAAATGCCTCAGTCTCCCACTTTGAAGATAATAAGGCATTGTTGTTTTAGAATTCTAAAATGTCATTAAAATTACATAATAGGGTAAGCAATAATTTTCTAGAATATCCTGGAGGCTTATTTACATATAAATTAGCATTACATAAAACATTATGTTTTTCATAAGACATAATGAAGAATATGATTAGAAATAAATGTGGAAAATTAAATTTAGGAAACCTGGTCTTAGCAAAAGTCATTTCCCTTCATTAAATTTCTTTTAGCCAATTCTACACAGTGTCTCGACTCAAACATTCAGAAAACTCTACTTTGGGAACGACTGGAGTAGGGATAGTTGCTTTTTTTTAGTTAACGTGAAAAAAATGAGAGAAGATAGAGATGGCAGGGGGTGAAGAGGGAGGGGGGGAAGACAAGACAATTCTAACTGTTATACAATGTCATGTTTTATACCAACTGAATGGAGAGGACTCTGGGTAAATCTCTGACACTGAAATTCTTTCTAAGTCAGAGTTTAACCGTTGTACCCATCCTGTGAGTCAGAGGACTATTTACCTTTGCTGTGTGATGGCAATTCAAGAGAAGAACATGTATTTACCTCTTTGGAGGAGAATTAAACAACATCTAGAACTATACAAACTGTGATACTAAATTTGGAATAAGTGCACAAAATATCCATTTTACTTACACTATCACTGTAGATGCACCTCTTTCATAGATAAATGATTTGCACTGATTACAGTATTTCTCCGTGACTTAAAGTTATTATTTTGATACCAGTTGCCTGGAAACATCAATAGGCCTAAAAATCTCCTGCTGACTATGGATACATGTTTCAGTGCTGTTAGCCATCTGGGAATGTGGAGTTCTTCATGGGAATTTTATTTCCCAAACTCTGCCAGTGTCTTACTGTTTTTTCACCTAGCCTAAGTACACCAAGCTCCAAGAAATTATTAACTATTTCATGTCCTGCAGGGAACAATTGACCTCAATCATTTTAAGCTGACAAATGACCTTCAATCATTTTAAACTTTAGTAGATTAAAGGAGGACAGAAGAAAATGGATAGCATGAGACAAAAAGTATGAAGACTGGTGGAAAGAATAGATAGTTTAATAGAACGTTCTACACATTTTTCTCAGCTTTCTGGCACCAAACAGAAAGCTAGGTGCAAAACTGTCATTTATCTGCAAAGGATCACCTTTGTTTTCTTATAACCATTTATGAAAGAAAATTATTGTCATTTTTATCATGTCTCAAAATTTTTAACATCGACCTAGAGGTATGAAAGGATGAATTCATTTTTCATGCATTTAAATGACAAAGTAAAAAATATTCTGTTTAAATCACCTAATAAATTCTATGATATGAAAACAAATATCACTCCCCCCAAAATAATACATTTATGTTCTGGTCCTGTAAGAGGGCTACAGGGGATACCGCTTTTCTGAAAATCAGTATAACTCAGTATTATTTTCTTGTCTTTAATAGTATGCCAAAAAACACATTTAAGGTTGAGCCCCACGTAGCCTCTTTCCTAGTGCACTTATCCTTGCTGGGACTGCCCTAGTTGGCTAGTTGAGTTGTCCATTCTCCCACACCCTTTTAGAGACTATCCTGATATATATATATATCCTTAAACATATGCATATATATACTCATACATATATCCAAACACATACACATATACACACCATATCCATGCACACATGCACACATTCCTTATCTTGGAGGGAGTTATGTGGTATTACAGGGATTTTTATATTTTAAAATATCCCGTAACTATGTATATAAAGAAAGTTAAAAATATGTCTTTTCTTTATAGTACTTGGCTATTTTAAAATTAATTACAACACTTTTGGTTTTAGTCCAATACAGCAGATGTGGACGATAAATTACTTACTCTTTGCTCTGAGGTTAAAAGCATCACAATAAAGCAGAAAAAAAGAGGTCATTTGTGAGTGAGTGAGTGTGTGTATTGGGGAGAGAAGGGGAGAAAAAAAGTGTGCTTAACTGTAAATGAACAAAATCACAGGAAGGGGGGTGGTGAACAGAACTGGTGTAGTGTTATCTCTGCATGAGCTCGAGGGCCTCTGTTTCCTTCCTTTCCACCTGTCTTCAATACGCAGCCTCAAAACTTTCTTCCTCATTAAAATGTCATTCATAAAATCCAGGTAACTTTAATTACTCATTCTTTTTCTAGGTATGCTAAGAATTTGCTTACATAGTATATGTTAATTGATGGGCTTCAGGACCCACTACCTCAAAATATGGCAACTTAGCTTACTATTTTAAGCTGAAGAAGTCTGAGAAAATGGCAGAAGCAAGAAGGTTACTCTGACCTTCATAAAGCCTTTATGTGGCAGGTGCTCTCTATACCCTGCCGAAAGGAGCATCCTTATCTCTGAAGGCAAAGGGACACTGAGAAGACTCTAAACAAGCAAGCCTTGCTATGTTTCCCCCAGTTTGCTACAATTACCTCACGCTTTTTGACCGGCCATATTTCTCCACTTGTCATCAAATCTAGCATAAACATACAAAGGTTCGACCATTTTTTTGAGTCTTCATTTCCTTATGACAGTGCCTGTGTCACATAAAATTTATATGGATTAAATAAATATATATGCTTTTCTCCTGTTAATCTGTCTTTGTCAGTTTAATTTTCAGACCTAACCAGGGACCCTAAAGACTGCTGAAGAAAATTGTTCCCTTCCTAAATAGTGCACAAATATATATAAATGTTTTATGGTTTTTATCTCTTATCCTGGACTTTCTCTGATGTCCTCAGTGAGGTCAACTTTATGATATGCAACAGGAAGATAAAACAGAATTCAACTGATGCATCAAAATATGAAAAATGGGGCTTCCCTGGTGGCGCAGTGGTTGACAGTCCGCTTGCCGATGCAGGGGACACGGGTTCGTGCCCCGGTCTGGGAGGATCCCACATGCCGCGGAGCGGCTGGGCCCGTGGGCCGTGGTCGCTGAGCCTGCGCCTCCAGAGCCTGTGCTCCACAACGGGAGAGGCCACAGCAGTGAGAAGCCCGCAAACCGTAAAAAAAAAAAAAAAAAAAAAAAAAAAAGAAAGATGATAGATAGTAAAGAAAATTGTGAGATAGAAACCTAAAGCTTGCACATCACCATAGTGTGGCTACAAATGAGTTTGTCAGGACTACAACTGAAAACAAGACTGTAAAAGAATCAGTAGAAACTATTTTGAGGAGGATTTCCTTTAAGAGAGCTGCTACTGTGTTGTAAGTTACAGGTATACTCCTCTGCCCATTTGTTTTGTCTTAGACTTAGAAGAATTTTGGGGGTTTTTTTGGGGGGGGTGGGCAAAGTGCATGGTATTTTAACTTCCATCTAAGAAATAAAAAGATTAGCTTCTAATCTCATCCTATTTACTACTTACTTAGAATAACAGTTATATGCATCCACATGTAAAGTTATAGATGTTCAGAAATAAGTAAAATACATCAAGAAATCAGCATGCCTGGTTTGATACAAAGCGCCTGTAAAGACTGAAAAACTAATGATAGTGACCATCATTTAAAAATCTCTAACACCTTCCAGGAGGTTTTAATATTTCATGTCAGTCTTCATGTTAGATATTTATAAATAATAACACCTGCCATGAAATAAAGTATAAATTGAAAGGAAGTGAAGATAATAGTAGAAGCTTGAAATCATTGTGTTCTCATTCCCTAGATTTCAACCCCTTGCTTATGTCAGCTATACTGATAGAATATGAAAATTCTATGACCACATACATTTGCTCCTTTCTGCCCTTTGCCAAGTAACTTTTACCTTTCCTCTGAGAAACAACTATGTTTCAGGAATAATTTATTCACACTATTTCAGAGTCAAATGAATACCTTTCTTTGCTCTATTCATTTAACTTTTGAACTTTCTATTGTCTTTTGAAGGGGTGACATCATCCTGGTATACTTATATTGATTTTTAATTATGGAATTTAGTTTGCTTTCTTTAGAGTAGCTGTAGTTTATGAGTTAAGGATGAAAAGGAAGCAGAAACATTGTTCATAATTTCTCAGGGTTAAAAAGAAAAAATGTATTTTCTAAAATATTTTATATTCTAAATATTTTATATTTTAAATTCTAATATATATTTTATATTCTAAATAAATGTTTTATTTATAAAACAATAACATCTTTAAAAAGATAAACTATAACACTGTCAACGTATATTGATATTTCTTTAAATGGGTGTCACTATAAAGGCTGAAGTCGTCTTGGGAGGTGAAGATAGAGAAAGCTGAATATATTCACAGAGAAGCGAGAAAACTTCAGCTGTGTTGTTGCCATGGAATAGTTGGCACTAATTAAATGACTATTCATTGGTAATGAATGCCAAACAGCATTAAACAGTTAGTAGAATATTTATCACATACTTAAGGACTAATTGTACCATATTAACGACCAATGGCACTATAAGAAACTAGATATGTGATAATGCATAATTGGTGTTAATTGAAAGCTCTTCTAGGAATGTGATTTTCTATTTCCTAATGGGACAGTAGCACAATATACACATAATTACTGAGTTTTTCTTTCCTGAACATCATGGTATATATTTGGGTACAAATGATCTATCTAATTATAATTCTATTACCATCAAAAAGTGAATGGTACAAATTGTACCATTCCATTCTTGCCTCTCTCTGGTAAAAGGAAACCTCATTTCATGACTAAAATTGCTTTCTATTTACAATAACATGATTATTCAATTCATATGAAACTTTATGAGACAACCAGTTTGAAGAAGGCTCTCTCCTTCCATGTATCTCTCAATTTTCTCTTTGGACAGAGTCGGAGTATATGGTAAATACAACAGCAGAACAGGACCCATATTCAGTGAAAATTAGGACACTTCTCCCTCTCTGGAACCTGGTCCAGACACTTCCCCATTCCACATAGATAGATGAAATGCCTGTTACACCTGCTGCCTTAATACCATGAAAGGATTTTTTGATATGAAGGTAGAGGAAAGGAAGTAGACTATGTTTTGACACTAGGAGCTCTTAAGGTAGACTGACATATTGACCACAAATACGCATCCTCTCTGCCGTTTACAGTGTAACTTTGCAGTTTTTCTCACTGGTGGGGGAGTTCACTTTTCAGTCCCCTGACTTTGGGCTTGATCAAAGGGATGTTGGCAGAAGTGATATAATGTAACCAAGACTCAAAATGTGCTCAACAGTAGGGCTTTCCCTCTCCTGTTTTATCATTACCACATATGCAAAAATAAAGATGGCCACATGTTCTTTGATATTCTTCCAATCCGAGGAGGTCTGTATCCTCTCTCCTCCATCTTGAGAGTGTTCACTTAAATTTAAATATACTTACCTAGCAGTTCATACAACTCAATAACAAAAAACAACAACCCAATCAAAAAATGGACAGAAGACCTAAATAGGCATTTCTCCAAAGAAGACATACAGATGGCCTATAGGCACATGAAAAGATTCTCAATGCTGCTAATTATTAGAGAAATGCAAATCAAAACTACAATGAGGTATCATCTTATACCGGTCAGAATGGCCACCATTAAAAAACCTGCAAATAACAAATGCTCAAGAGGGTGTGGAGAAAAGGGAACCCTCCTATGTTGTTGATGGGAAAGTAAAGTAGTGCACCCACTATGGAAAACAGTATGGAAGTTCCTTGAAAAACTAAAAATAGAGTTGCCATATGATCCAGCAATCCCACCCCTGAGCATATATCCAGATCAAACTCTAATTCAAAAATATATATGCACCACAATGTTCATAGCAGCATTATTTACAATAGCCAAGACATGGAAGAAACTAAATGTCCATTGACAGATGAATGGATAAAGAAAAAGAAGATGTGGTATACATATATATATACATATACACACACACAGTGGGATACTACTCAGCCATAAAAAAGAATGAAATAATGCCATTTGCAGCAACATGGGTAGACCTAGAGACTATCATACTAAGTGAAGTAAGTCAGGAAGAGAAAGACAAAAATCATATGATATTACTTATATGTGGAAGCTAAAATATGACACAAATGAACTTATTTACAAAACAGAAACAGACTCACAGAAAACAAATTTATGGTTACCAAAGGGGAAAGGGGGTGGGGGAGGGATAAATTAGGAGTTTTGGATTAGCAGATACAAACTACTATATATAAAATAGGTAAAGAACAAAGGTTCTACTATATAGCACAGGGAACTATATTCAATATCTTATGAACCATAATGGAAAATAATATGAAAAAGAATATATATATATATATATATATATATATATATATATATATATAAAACTGAACCACATTGCTGTACACCAGAAACTAACACAACATTGTAAATCAACTATACTTCAATAAAAAAAAAATTGCCTAGCATAAAGAGTACATGAAGTTAATCTTTACTAGGAGTATACAACAACTGAAGTGCTTAAGTTTGTATAGCAGATGTGATCTAGATGTTTATCCCCCATTAATATCCATTCTCCCCTTCTTCTAAAGTAAGAGAAACCTAGATTTTCAGTTACACATATGTATTCTCTGAAAACAACTACAATTCCCAGGCTCCCTTGAATACGAATAGCTGTGGCCAGATGGCTAAGTACTAAAATATAGGATACGAAAGAAGTGGAATGTGCAAATTCCCAGGAATGTGCTTTTAGGGAAGGGCTGGCCTTTCTGATTCCATTTTCTCCTTCCTACTGATTTGGATGTGATCATCAAAGCTTGCTTTCTATCCATCTAGAACCATGGGTTGATTTGGGGTATGAAAATACAGCAAAAGAGTCTGGGTTGAGACACCATGGAGCAAGAGACAGTTCTAGACTGCCTGCCCTTGAACGGTAGGTCAGAGGAAATACAAAGGAGCAGACAAGAAAACCACCACCTTCCAAAACTCTCTCTTCTTTAAACCACTGTTAAAAACTAGTCCCGAGACTAATTTTAACCAATACAAGGACTATCTAAATTGAAATATCTAAGTGAATACTTTTTTTTCCATTGTGATCCAAGATTATAGTTGTTTACTCATATATACTATGTATAGGGCCAGGCACCTTATAGGCATTATCTTATTCAGTCCTCACAATAATCTACAAGGAACATAATATTATCATCTACCTTTTATAGTAGATAAACTCGAGGCTAAGAGAATATAAGTAGCTCATCCTAAATCATACTGTGAAACCCAGATTATCTAATGACAAAGCCTGTGCTTCCAACTTCTATGTCACCGAGCTCACCTAATTGCCATCATGTGCTGAGCCTTGCAATAACTGCTTGGGATCCTGGGATTAATTAAAACAAAAACAAAACAAAAAAGCAAACAAGTCATTACCTACTCTCCAGCATTACATATTCCTCCATATATTTAAGAAATGTGGTACTTTAGAACATTATTTACTGGGTTCTTCCTTAGGGACTATGGTTATAAATTTCTTCCTAGGTGCTGAAATCAAAGTTAAGTTGAGTAATCTTTATGACTATCGACCACTCATTGAAGCAGAGGTTCTGCTTTCCAAATCTACTAATACTTGTTACACTATATACAATACTACAACATACGAAATGCTGATTTTGAGGAGTTATAAAAGCTGTGACTCTGTATCACAAGTTTTAATACATAGCACAATTAAATTCTTCTAAAACCTGATCAGTGATTTTGATAACTTGATAGATACTTACTTCCCTGTGATAGTGGCATAGTCAGAAATCTTTGAAATGTGTTGATTATCTAAATCAAATTCTTACCATGTTTGATATGTTCTTTGATCATTTTGATGGAATTTCTCACTTGAATGAAAGAAACTGAAGAGATGGAAAGGAAAACTGCTGCGAGAGCTTCAGAAGCAACTGTCTGAAAAGAAAAAAAAATGACATGACTTTAAAAATGACCATCACAGAACAAGAAGGTAACTACATTATTGAGATTGTAGGAAATAAGTGCACATCAGGGACGCACCTCTTTTTCTTATTTGTCATGTTTATGTTTATAAAAGAGTAGTAAAAAGAAAATAATAATAACTAGCATTTTATGGAAGGTTACAATTTAGAAAATATCTTCATGCACATCAACAATAATTACCAAGGATACTTTCATTTTAAAGTTAGGGAAATTCAGGTCCCAAGAGAAGTTAGGTGACTTTCAAAGTCAAATATAAAGTGACAACAGAACTTAGATGTAAGCCTGGGCCTTTGACCTCAAAGTCCAGACAACAGGTAGGTGGTTTGCACCACCATCGCCAAGTTGTGTCCAAGTTAAGATCTAGAAAGTCTAGGTTTCTAGTCCACGAACCCTTTTCCCCAAATAATTAACTCACAAGTGTCTATTATGGTTATGGTGAATATTTCAAAATAATTTTCATGAAATAATTTATGTTGAGAAAATGTGATTTCAGTCTCAAAGACTACACATATCAAAACGTAAAACAGTGGAATTCATACATGTTTACTGAGTGATAAAATGTTTGTCTTCCAAATCTTTAGAATAATTAGATTGTTTATTTTGGCTTGGAAATTATGAGGTTTAACAAATTTCTCAAAGCTTAAGGATGGTCAGGCACTCTTATATATGAAAAACATTATAGAATTACAGATCTTATAGATCCTGCATGGTTTTAATCCTTTATTTTTCAAAATAGTAAATTAACAATATTGATAACTAATCACTGAGTTTTACTATGCACAAGTTATTCTGCATGCATTGTTTGACAAGTTATAAGAAGCTGATTTACAAATTTTACAGTTGTATTCTTTTTCTATTGTTTAACAAATTGTCACAAACCTAGCAGCTTAATACAACACATACTTGTCATCTCATAGTTTCTGTTGGGTCAGGAGTTGGGATGAGGCTTGGTTGAATCCTCTAGGGTCTCCCCGGGCTGCAATCAAGATGCCATCCAGCTATGTTTCTTCCCAGGGTAGGGGTCCTCTTCCAAGCTCACGTGATTGTTGGCAGAATTCACTCCCTTGCAGCCCTATGACTGAGGTCCTGTTTTCTTGCTGGCGAGCAGGCACGGACGACTCAGCTTCTAAAGCTGCCCTTCTCCCGCAGTTCTGCACCACGTGACTCACTCACAGGTCCTCTCACAACATGGCACCTAAGGTCTTCAAGGCCAGCAAGAGAATCTGTCTGGTCTGCTGAGATGGAGTCTCACATAATGTAACATAATGTGGGAGTGACACCCCATAATCACCTTTGCAATATTCTATTGAGTAGAAGCAAATCACAGATTCCACCCACACTCAAGGGGAAGGTATTGTACTCAGGTGTGACTCATTAGGGTGCACCCTAGTGTGTATCTGCCACCATACATGAGAAAGAAAAGTAAAAAATGGTGAACTTGGATTCCCTTCCAGATTTTCAGCCCCCAAATTCTATGTTCTACCTATTAAACCATACTTTTGATTTAATCTCCTGTTCTCCTTCCCAGGGCAGTTTTTGAATGGGTCCATAAAATAAAATGAGCAGACAGCTTCACATTTGCATTCTTGTAAATAGCTTGACCTTTATTCTATTCAAATTATTGCTCCCTGGAGATTTCCCAGTCTTGATTAGAATTTGGCTTCTAACACCAGACAGGAGTGCCCTGTACATAGATGGGGATGGTGCTGGGGGAGCAGATGTGAGAATAAGAGCTTGGGACATCTCACCTGCTTTCATTTATCTTCTCCAGACCTGCTAAAGATTGTTCATGACAGCATGGCCGGCAAAAATTTACTGTTAGGTACCCTCAGTATAATCCTGGGAATGATTATGTGCAAACCTAGCACTGTATCTGCCTTAAATAATAGCTTTATTTTAAGAGTGTTACAAGATATAGAGAGAAAAAAATTAGCAATGAAGGTTGTAAGTTGGAACTAAATTCCACCAGGAGCAGCCTGTTATTGAGGAAGTTATGTACAGATATCCTGGACAAACCATCTTCAAAGCTATGAGGAAATGCCAAAAATCCTGCCAACGTCTATTTTTCTTCTCTCCAGGGCACAGGTTAGATAACCTATTACATAGCTCCTATTTCTAATGAATTTAACAACAGAAACACAGGATAATCATAAAAAGATACTACACTTTTCAGTGAAACTTTTCCTTGAGAGTTCCAGGTAAGGACATTGATTAATTTCAATATTTTTCTGATTAGATGATACCTTTCTTAATGAACATATCTATTGTTATTGTATTGATTTTCTATTGCTACTGTAACACATTACCATAAACTTAGTGGCTTAAAACATTAGACATTTATTCTCTTACAGTCCTAGAGGCCAGGTGACTGAAAAGAGTCTTTGGGGGCTAAAATCGCAGTGGTGACAGGGCTGGCTCCTTCTGGAGGCTCCAGGGCAATATCTATTCTCTCTCAGCTTCTGGTGGCTACCCATTCCTTGGCTCAAAGCCACATCAAGTTTTACTTCCATGGTCAAATTGACTCCTCTTCTGTAGTCAATTTCCTTCTTCTTGACTCTTATAAGGACTCTTATGATCATATATGGACCCACACACATAATCAAGAAGAATCTGTCCATCTCAACACTGTTAAGTTAATTGCATCTCCAAATTTCCTTTTTCCAAACAAGGTAGCATTCACAGGTTCCAGGGATTAGGATGTGGATTTTTTAGGGGGGTGGGGAGTGGGAGATGTTATTAAAGCCTACTGTAGTTATGTATCCAGGAACCTACAGGATTCAAGATACATGTATATCAGAATAAAATTTAAATAAACTCCATATTTCCCTATTGGATGGATTTTCAGTCAGGTGAAGAGAATTTGACATCTCGGTGAAAGCCAAATATTTGTAATTATACAAGCACCTGTTTTTGCTTTTTTATTCATTTTTAGATTTTTGGGATGTGATCCCTAAAAATAGGAACTAAAATATACAACGTCCTTGATCACAATAATCCATACGAATAATTGTAACTGTGTTGGTTTTTGCCTCCGTCTATGAAAAAAATATATTATTATTTATATATTAATTTTTTTACTTAATTTTAATGATTGGACATATGTAGTTGGCTTATTTCAGGATCCATGATTTTGTTCTAATATTTTATTGCACTTCCAAGCATTACTGGATTTTTATAATTTCATCTTATGTTTATTTTTCTTCTTTAGAAGTTTGTATCAGCTTATTTATATATATATATTCCTTACTGAATATACAGAAAAACAGCACAGAGCACGTTTGTTCATAGAGTTTCAACTCTGTCTCTGAAACTCAGAAGGGGACGTTTATTTACAACAGATATTTTTGAAAGACGTCAAATGAGTTTTTCACCACTTGTTCTGGACCTATCACTATAGGAAAATATAAAAATGTATTACCACCATAGTTTATTCTTTCAGCCTAGTGCATGTGACATGTTTATAGAGCAATGAGTTCTTGTTTGGAAGCATTAGTACAGGACTATTTCTGTGGAAAAGAGGGAGACAGATAATGCAAATTGGGAACTTCACTGATACAAGAGTCAAAAAACGGGTTCACATCCTGATTTCAACATTAATTAGTTTTGTGACCTTGTAAGTCATTTAGTTTTTCTAGATCTCATTTTTCTGATCTACAAATTAAAAGGGCATAAATAAATTATCTTCAACATTTTCATGATACTGAAGTATGTGACTTTGGCCACTGCTAGTTACTGTCGCAATTGCTTTTTATTGTAACTTTGCTATATACCGCAAAGCTATAAATTGTTTAGTGACATCGGGTGATTGCTTAAAGATGTGGTAAACCATTGAGAGTTGCGAAGTATAAAGCCATCCAAAATCAAACCACTCCTTCTTTCCTTGCTTTTGCTTAGGATCAACTAAAAGTGAACAAGGAAATAAAACTAGCCTTGCTTTGATTTGTTATGGGCTGAGGTGGGTTCTTATTTTTCCCAAGCCAAATCCTTGCTCCTAATTCTATATTTGTTACAAGAAGAAACACTGGAGCAACTGGATTCATTTTTTATTTTAAATCACTATGGGTCCCAAATTTCAGATGAACTACAGTATTTAAATTCAGCCTTCACTGACGGTACCACAGAAATGTTTTCAAAATGCCAACCGAGCCTCGAAACACATTGCATCTGTAATTAAGCAGTTGGGTGCTGAGATTCTTTTATCTCCTCTTTTTGTATAAGTATTCTTTAAGAATACTGTCACTATCCAAAGTGTAATGGACACTTTGAAGTAGAATGGAGGAGACACACTGCTGAAAATACTAGATACACATTCTGCTTGGAATCTAGACATGCAACAAGGAGAAAGATTCCTTATATATAAAACCCTTGATCCCACCCTCCGCCGAGGATCTCTGACAGGGAGAATGCAATGGGATTAATTGCTGCAAAAAAGCAGAGGCAGGTTTCTGACCTCCCTGCTCAGAGCCTGAGGTGGACAGCTTCCTTTTGCCTCCTCCTTAAGTAAGCAGTGATTTAACTCTCAAGGTGCCAGGCTTAGACATTATTATATCAAGACTTCCATTCTGGGTGGCAGTGTCTTTTTGCCTTTCCTCTTGTTCCTTGTTCTTTTTTCTTTTTTTCACTCTCCAGAGAAAGTGATCAAGAGGCAGCTTTCCCTTGAACTACACTCTCTGTAGTTCCCTGATCTTTAGTAGGGTTTCAGACCTGTACTTGCAGTCCCTTATGCTCTGCTTTGACTTTGCAGACTCTGGGGATAAGCTGCTTCAGTTAGCACTGAATACAAAGGTGAAGCCCACATTAGAATCTGACTTAAAAGACAAAAGACACAGCTTTGGTAAAGAAGTTCCACTGTACACGGTAGAGTGCTTTATGATGATGATTATAACAAAACTGATTATTTAAAGATAACTATGAATTTCATAAAGTTGTTTCACAGATATTATCAACCCTGGTCCCCCCAAAGCCTCAGAGAGGTAGACACAGTAGTTTTAATCCTTATTTTACACAGGTGAAAACCAAACCTAAGGAGATTAAGTGAATTCCCCAGGGCATCACTGTTAGGAAGCATCAGAATTGAGATGAAAATCCAGAAGATCTTGTTCCAATTATTTATCCATTACACTCATCGCTTTATCTTCTATATGCCGTCTCAACTAGCATGTGTTTCCAGGTTGCTATTAGTTTTAATTTCATCTACAAAGGAAGAGAGTTCAGGCAGACCTCAGAGATACTGCAGGTTCAGTTACAGACCACAGCAATAGAGCAAATATTGCAATGAGTCACATGATATTTTTGGTTTCACAGTGCATTTAAAATTTATATTTATACTCGACTGTAGTCTATTAAGTGAGCAATAGAGTTATATCTAAAAAAATATGCACACCTTAATTAAAAATTAATTGCTAAAAATTACTAACTATCATCTGAGCCTTCAGCGGGTCATAGTCTTTTTTTTGGTGGAGCGTCTTGCCTCAATGTTGATGGATGTTTACTGCTCAGGTTATCGGACGCTGAAGGTTGGGATGGCCAGGGCAATTTCTTAAAATAAGACAACAGAGAAGTTTGCAGCATTGACTGACTCTTCCTTTCACAAATGAATTATCTGTAACATGCAAAGCTGTTTGACTGTTTGATAGCATTTTACCCACAGTAGAACTTCTTTCAAAATTGGAGTCAGTCCTCTCAAACCCTGCCACTGCTTTATTAATTAAGTTGATGTAGTATTCTAAATCCTTTGTTGTCATTTCAACAATCTTCACAGCATCTTCAACAGGAGTAGTTTCCATTTCAAGAAACCACTTTCTTTCCTCATCCATAAGAAGCAACTCCTCAACCATTAAAGTTTTATCATGAGATCACAGCAATTCAGTCACATCTTCAGGCTCCACTTCTAATTCTAGCTCTCTTGCTGCCTCCACCACATATGCAGTTCCTTTCTCCACTGAAGATTCAAACCCTTCAAAGTCATCCATGAGGGTTGGAATCAACTTCTTTCAAACTCCTGTTAATGTTGATGTTTTGACCTCTTCCCATGAGTCATGAACATTCTTAATGGCATCTAGAATAATTTGCACAAGGTTTTCAATCTACTTTGTCCAGATCCATCAGAGTAATCACTATGTATGTAAGCTATAGCCTTACAAAATGTATTTTTTTTTTTTTTTTTTTTTGCGGTACGCAGGTCTCTCACTGTTGTGGCCTCTCCCGTTGCGGAGCACAGGCTCTGGACGCGCAGGCTCAGCGGCCATGGCTCACGGGCCCAGCCGCTCTGCGGCATGTGGGATCTTCCCGGACCGGGGCACGAACCCGTGTCCCCTGCATCGGCAGGTGGACTCTCAACCACTGCGCCACCAGGGAAGCCCCAAAATGTATTACTTAAATAATTACTTGAAAGTGGAAATTACTCGTTGGCTGCAGAGTGTATCAACATGTCGTGTTAGCAGGTATGCAAACAACGTTGATCTTGTTGTACATCTGTTAAAGCTCTTGGGTGACCAGGTGCATTGTCAATGAGCAGTAACATTGTAAAGGGAATCATTTTTTTCTGAGTAGTAGGCCTCAACAGTGGGCTTAAAATATCCAGTAAACCATGTTGTAAACATCTGGGTTTTGTTGTTCCATTTATAGAGCACAGGCAGAGTAGATTTAGCAGGATTCTTAAGGACCCTAGGATTTTCAGAATGGTAAATGAGCATTGGCTTAAAGCCACCAGCTGCATTAGCCCCTAATGAGAGAGTCAGTCTTACCTTTAAATATTTGAAGCCAGGCATTGACTTCTCTCTAGCTATGAAAGTCCTAGATGGCAACTTCCAAACTAAGGCTGTTTTGTCTGCACTGAAAATCTGTTGTTTAGTGTAGCCATTTTTATTACTTTAGCTAGATCTTATGGAGAATTTGCTGCAGCTTCTACATCAGCACTTGCTATTTCACCTTGCATTTGTGGAGATGACTTCTTTCCTTAAACCTCATGAACTAACCTCTGCTAGCTACAAACTTTTCTTCTGCAGCTTCCTCATCTCTGTTGGCTTTCATAGATTGAAAAACAGTTTGGAACTTCCTCTGGATTAGGCTTTGGCTTAAGGGAATCTTGGCTGCTTTTATCTTCTATCCAGACCAATAAAACATTCTCTGTATCAGCAATCGGGCTGTTTCACTTCTTATTATTCATGTGTTTACCGGAGTAGCACTTATAATTTCCTTCAAGAACTTTTCCTTTGTGTTCACAACTTGGCAAACTGGCACAAGAGGCCTAGTTTTTAGCCTGCCTCAGCTTTTGACATGCCTTCCTCACTAAACTTAATCATTTCTGGCCTTTGACTTAAAGTGAAAGATGTGTGACCCTTCCTTTCACTTGAACACTTAGAGGTCTTTGTAAGGCTATTAATTGGCCTAATTTCAATATTGTTGTGATTCATGAGAGAGATGAGGAACACCCAGCTGGTCAAACAGTCAGAACACACACAATATTTATGGATTAAGTTTGCCATCTTATATGGGCATGGCTTGTGGTACCCCCCAAACAACTATAAGAGTAATGTCAAAGATCACTGATCACAGATCACCATAACAAATATAATAATCCTGAAAAGTTTGGAAAGTGAGAATTACCAAATGTGACACATACACAAAGTAGCAAATGACGTTGGAAAAATGATGCCAATAGACTTGCTGGATACAGGGTTGCCACAAACCTGCAATTTGTAAAAAATACAATTTCTATGAAGTGCAATAAAATGAAGCACAATGAAACTAGGTGTTGTTTCAGCAGTGTTGTTTCTTTCATTCTACTTCAGACACTTATTTAGTGTACTTTGCTACCAACCTACAAGATCTGACAACTGTTAATTGGGCATTTTGGTCACTAAGTATGTGGCTGTTTACCAAAGAGATGCAGCAAATTCAGAACAGGTGCTCGTGGGACTCCACAAACATGTGGTTCTATTAGGTAAGGACACAAAAAGACAATACTAGTTGGAAGACTTCCTGGGTCTTTTCTAATGCCAATCAGGTAATAGGATTCAACTATATTCCACATTTGTTTCTTTATTTCTCACTAAATTTTCTGGCTTTTTTTCATAGTGTGTGCTTCACATTACTTTGGTTAGACCATAATTGGAAATTAACAACCTCTCTTGATCTTTCTACATAATGACTTCTCATTTTAAATACCTCCTGTCGACTGATGAGTTCTTTCTGCAATTTTGGTCAAAAATTCTCAAAAAAGAATCTGGCACAAGTTCCAGATTCATTCATTCATTGGAGACTCTGAACACAGAGAAAGGTTGCTGTGCTCCAGGTACTGTTTCACGTGTTAGGGTTAGAGCAGTAGACACAACATATTCTCTGTGGTCGCAGGCTTGTATTTTTGTATTTTAGTGGTGTAAGTTGCTTTCTAACTCAAGCCTAATGAGAAGGTGCAGACAAAGAAGAAGAAGAGGAGGAAGGAGAAAGAGGGGAAGAAGAAGGGGAGGAGGAGGGGAGGGGGGAGAAGTAGAAAAGAAGAAGAAAGACGAAAGAAGAAGAAGAAGAAAAAGGAAAAAAGAAAACACTAGAGTGTTGAGCTACAGAAGCTAAGGGAAGAGTCTGTTTCTTTTTTTAGCTCCCAACACTTTTCAAGCTGCTAGGTTTGGAACTGGCCAAACATATGGAAGAAAATATGTAGGGATCAAGGGTGGTATTCTATTAGAATTAGTATGTATAATGGAAGTGAATGGATCAATTTTTGAAGGTTCTGTGTTTTTATTGATTGGAACTGTGTACAGCTGTAATCTTTCCATCATATATATGATATGCATCAATCAAATAATATATATATATATATATAATGGAAATGCAAATGAGTGACCCACTATTGATCAGGCATACTCTGGTAGCTATAGAGTATTATTTTATTCTTTCCTTGATAATTTTAAGTTTGGCAGGACTTCAGTCCTTTATTTAAGCTGGTGCATATCTAACTATTCCAATGAAATTAATCTAGTAAATGGAAAAAATATTTATACAAACTTGAAGGAACATGCTAGGTTTATTAGAAGAGTGACAAGCACAGAATTCATAAGTACATTTTAAAATGTTAATCTGGCTGGATTTTGTGGGTTAGATTGATAAGGGGCAATGCTTACATCAGGAATGTGCTAAGGGCGCTGGCACAGAAATGCGAGCAATTAATAACTGTTGCCTAGATAGTTTGCTGGCAAGAAAACTGAAGGAAGAAAAGCAAAATACATGCTTATTTAGGAAGCAGATTCTATAGGGCTGGGACCACATGGAGAGGGAGAATTCAGCATAACTCGCAAATTTTGCTCTGGATCTCCTTTTGGCTGGGTCACAGTGTTTTCAGACTTGCACTGCAATCTGAGATGCTTCCGATTCATGCCTCTTTCCTTCCTTCTCTCCCTACACACATGTAAGAGCTACATCATCAGTACACGATGGCAGTGATTCTCATGCAAAGGCTCACAAATCACATTTGGAAAAGATGAACTGTTCTACAATAAAGGTCTGTACATGGGTTGAAGGTCTCCTATATATCCCATTGTTTTTTTCTACCTCTGCCATTCTGGCTTGTCTTTTAGCATATACATAACAGATTTACCTAAGTGAATTGCATCTGTTATCCTGTTTATCTGAAAGATAATAGGACCCAACAGGGAACACTTCCTCACTCCCATTCCAACACCAATTAAGCAATTCTGGACTGAATCAGGTTTATTTTCCAGATATAGACTTGTAAATTTAGGGTGAATCCTAATAGCATAAATATGTTCAACCTCAAATATGAGTTTAAAAAATATTGTAGAAATATTGGAGGAATGTTATATTTGACAACTACGACAGACGTTTCTCATATATAGTTGCTGGAAAGATGCATATGTTGGTATATAAATAAATATGAATATATACATCTAGCTATACAACTTCACACACACACCATATTGCTAAGGAATAAACTATTTTACATAGAGAACTTTATAAATAACTAAAGGTTACCCCAAGTAAAATTTTATTAATTTTAAATCTTTATTCATAAACTTAGGTAAATTATAAGACTCATATTGCTTCAGTTTTTCACCTGCAAAATGAGGATTTATAGTCTCAGATAATCTCTCACCTCCTTCCCTGGTTTAATTTTCTGTGGTTTTATGATGTCTTTTAAAAAATGGATTATAAACTTTATGTAATCAGAAGACATCAAAGATGGTTTCATTTTTCTGGTTTGTTGTAGATTCAGGGTCAACAGTAGGAAAACTCACCATATTGCTTCAATTTTTTATAACTTTTCTGTCATATTTTTTTGATACCTGACTGTCAAATTGACATTTCTGATCTATCCCTGGGCTGAGCTTTACCAGGTGTCATCATTCCCAAGGTATTTGTACTCAACTGTTTCTTACTTGCTGTGGATTGTGAAAAAAAAAATAGCCCAAACTGCAAACAATATGTTAAATTATCTATAGTCAATAAGATTCTGCGTGAAGACAGAAAACAATAGCATAGCTCTATAGGTGGGCCTAACAAGAGCTATTTTAGGTGACTGACATCTTTTCTCACATTTGACTCTGTTACAGAGAAATGAAGTTTCTGGAAAACAAGCCACTGGATAAGTGGCATAGCACTGGATACTGACCTTTTCAGAGAATGTATAGCATGTAAATTAGCGCCTTGACATTTTATGCATGTTGCAGCATCTGATAGGAAAGATGGACAGAACTTAAATTATCTTGGTTTTACACTTCATACAAATAATGTACTAGATTCTTATTTTTCAGTTAAGTGTGCTTATTAATAGTACTATTTCTTCCATTTAGGCAGTATTTCTGCCTTCAAAGTGACTACACTAAAATCTAGAACTATGTGAAATAGAGAAATATTTTACCTTTTAAAAAGTATAAAGTAGAGGCAAAATGAAGAAAGTGATTTGCCCCAAATCATAGAAAGGATGATGGATCCAAAATTATAAACTGAGGACTTTTGATTCTCAGCTACTGCTACCTACGCTGATTAACAGTAGTTTCCTATTGTCAACCTGAGTTTGTGAACTTTAGAATATATGAATTTCCACCATTTAACCTCATTTATATAGATTACAAATAGCATTTGAAAAACATACTCAAAAAAGTCTAGTTTGCATAATTTGAGAACATTAAACAGATTTTTTTTTCTTAATGGTGTGTTAAAAGATGCTAATCATACTGGACACAGCTAGTTAACAAGACAAGTGGTAGAAACGAACTTTTATGTAGTATTTTAGCCCTAATGTCTATCAATCACTAATCAATACTTAAACTTAATTCTACTGTGCATCCATTACGCACAGTAATTCAATGAATTTTCAAAGCTAAATGGGAATCCATTTTCATGATGCCTAGTCATGTATCCATGTAAATCCATTTGTAAGCAAAAAGCTTTCATTAACACATTTAGATTGCTATGTTACTGCTTCAGCTGCCAATACAATAAAACAAAAAGTACAGAGCTACTCGCAATATCTAATTATGTTATGGAAAATTAAAACATCAGGAAATCGTTGCCACCTAAAACAAACAGTTATTTACTTTGTTTGAGAATGGCAGTGTGAGCATAAATATGAAATAGATGTGGAGGCTTTTCAGTAAGTAAAGGCATGCGCGTGTTAGCATGCACAAAATTCTTTATCCCTTTAAGCTGTAGATGAGGCATATAAAACATGTTAAATGAGTATTTTCCTATTAATGAACTGTTACAGAGTTTTTTAAAAAACTCTCATGGGCAATTCATAATCAGTGAACAGTTATAACCTTTCCTTTTTCTTGGCTTCTTACATATATCACTAAGTATGCAAAGTGCCACATAAAAGAAAATCAATAAATGCAATGCTTAGATGATGAATGTTTACCATTTACCCTTTCAGTGCTACTGTGTGATAATAAAAACAGCACCTAAAAAAGAAAACTGAGGACACAAACAGAATAGCTACCTGCCCCCAACTAAATATTTTCCCTGTAGTAAAATCAGAACACTTTCATTGTTAGCATTTTACCTCATTGCACATAAACTGAAGATTTTATATAACTCATCTATCCCATTCAAAAGGAAAATGCAGAGAGTTTAGGGAAAACTTGGACTAAACTTCATTACACAGTTGGGCAAGTCATTTTTGCATTCAACAAAAGCAACAGTAAATATGAATGAATACAGTTGGGTTATCTATAACTCTGTCTCCAAAAACATTTTTTTAAGGATGAAATATCTCAAAAGTTAAATTACTCAGTGTCACAATACTTTATGTGAAACAGCTGCAGAAAGTTTCACATCTTTTTGAAAGGTAGGACAATATCACAGGCATTTGCAATGTGTCAAGGAGTTTTCATTACATATGAGTGCTTTGTAGGAGTGCTTTTTAAGTCTCTGAAGTCAATTCTTTTCTGCATTGGGAAAACTGTCTTGTAATTAAAGTAATGAAAGCAATCCTATTTCTCTCCTGCTGAAAATATAGTTTTCTACAGTAACAAGACAGTCAGAAATCATTTCCCTTGTTAATACTTAAAAAGAGAGAAGAACATTTTCATTTTGAACAAGCCTAAAGAATGCCCCAATAGATGCAATTTTTCTATTTTGAAAACAATGCTATGCATAATGATTCTCTTCTCTATGCATTTTTAGTGCAAAAAAATCCAATGTGTACTTCACAGTATAAAGCCTGATTTCTTTCCTTTGAGGTTGTGTTTATTATTCACTAAACCTGACATGAATGGAAGTGCCTTACAGAGTAGCCAAGCAGAGACCAAGGGCTCATAAATTCCTACAGCTTAAGGTCACAAAATGCTGTGAGAGCTTTCCCCAGGGCCCATGTCACTTATTTTGATATATTGCCATTTACTCCCCTTGCCCCAGTGAATTTACATTAAAAAAAAAAAGTCATTTAACATAGATTTCTACCCACTATCAAGGGAAGACCAAACAAAATGTTTGGAGAATCAGACCTTTAGAAAAGGGAGCTTAGAACTGATATATGTAATAGTGTACCATGCAATCCAGAGTTAAGTCAGATATATTAACATAAGGAAAGTTATGCAACATGATTATTGTTACTAAAATAATCTTCAAATATGTCTTGTACTTTTACTACCATTTCCTTTTCATTCTTAGGTTTTCAACAAAGAGTAAATGTTCTATGTATCCATCTATCTACCTTTCTATGCTTAAATCGGTGAACCTGAAATTCTTTATTTCTTCATCTATGTCTGGCTTGATTAATTTTTTATAATTTTTTTCAGTGAATAAACGTACTGGTTCAATTAAAAAACTGTATTGCACTGAGCAATATCTGAAAAGGATCCTGAGTGTTTACTGTGGAATGACTAAACAACCAGCTTTTTGGATCCAAGTATACATATTTATCTAGATGTTGGAGCAGCACCCAAGCTCTGCCCTCTACGTGGATGGGGGTGGCGATATTCTACAGTTGCCAAGGTCTCCCAGATAATTCCTGTAAATATCTGGCACCCCAGTCATGCCTTTTCTAGTGACTGGATGTCAGCAGTTCCAGTAAGGGTATGGCGTCAGGTGAGGGGGTTCTCTACAATTTCTGCAATCCCCAATCCCCACAGCTGCTGAGAGCTGAAAGCTGATACCACTCCCTGCACTGGGGGAAGGAGTCCTCCCCTGAAAGCAGGTATCATTGGGGCCTTACACTGACATCACAGCAGAACCAAAGCTTCTCATCTCTTCTTGCTGAGCCCAGTCTTGTAAGATTCCCTTTACCACAGCAGAGAGTATTCTTTCATACATTTTATGTGATATTATGAATTTTCCAGGATCATGGCATTGTGATTAGGATCCAACATCAAGGATCCTACCTGACTTGACATCTTGATTGGGTAGTTTTTCTAAATTGGCTAGTCTATTTTTCAAAATGGTTAAGTTAGATATGTTCTGATACAAGATCTGGTTGAGTTCATAAGGAACCATAGGAACCTATGATAATTGCCTTAATGTTGACATGAAAAGATTTTAAAAGAACATCCTTTGTAACATGAAAATTAGTGCTTGTAAGCACTGATAGCTTTTCCTTGATTATAAAACCTGCAACTAATGTACTAAAAATAGCTAAATTATGCTATGCTAGGTATGTAGCAATTATCATGAAAGCATTTGATTATATTCATTCATATTAATGGTGCAGTCTTCAATTATAGTTTTATAAACATTTCAGATACTATTACCTAGTAGTATTATTTCACTCTGTTGACAGAATAAATTATCTTTTGTATTATGGCTGAAATAGAGTACAGCAGGTAAAGAACCAATAAAATGTACATAGTCAAAATACTTGGAATACTGACTGTAAAATTATACTAAACACTGGCTGCATGATAACAGGGTTTGCTTGCTTCTTTGTGCATTATTTGTATTATTTTGTAAAGATAGGGTCAATGTGAGAGTGTCTAAATAAACGAATCATCCCTTTTACCAGCTAATATTCAGGATAATGACAATGAAAGGGATTGTCAATGCAGCTAAAGTTAATTTTCTATTTAGATAACAGAGGTATCAATGATAGTTTGAAGATGTTTTTAATATTTATTAACATAGAAAGTAGTTACACTGTGACTTACTTTTATAACTGTCTTGCTGATTTGAGTAAATCAATTTTCATTTTTTCTCACTTAAAATATTAAAAAAATATTTTAAATCTTTCTCCATCAATAAAGCTCAGTGCCTTGCTGAAAAATATTAACAAAGTAAAAACTGCTAAAAATTTTAATGATTACAAAATTTTAAAGCACATTTCTGTAATTAGTTTGCCAAAACAATGTTAAACTGTGGATCTGTTTCTTGAAACATGGATGATTACAATTTAGGATATTACCATTAAATTAAAACTCTCTAAATTCTTTTTTTTTTAGTTTTTTAATTTAATTTTTTTATACAGCAGGTCCTTATTGGTTATCAATTTTTACACATCAGTGTATACATGTCAATCCAAATCTCCCAATTCAACCCACCCCCACCCCCACCCCAGAGCTGCTTTCCCCCCCTTGGTGTCCATACGTTCATTCTCTACATCTGTCTCTCAATTTCTGCCCTGCAAACCGGTTCATCTGTACCATTTTTCTAGGTTCCACATACATGCGTTAATATACGATATTTGTTTTTCTCTTTCTGACTTACTTCACTGTGTATGACAGTCTTTAGATCCATCCATGGCTCAACAAATGACCCAATTTAGTTCCTTTTTATGGCTGAGTAATATTCCATTGTATATATGTACCACATCTTCTTCATCCATTCATCTGTCGATGTACATTTAGGTTGCTTCCATGACCTGGCTATTGTAAATAGTGCTGCAATGAACATTGGGGTGCATGTGTCTTTTTGAATTATGGTTTTCTCTGGGTATATGCACAGTAGTGGGACTGCTGGATCATATGGTAATTCTATTTTTAGTTTTTTAAGGAACCTCCATACTGTTCTCCAGAGTGGCTGTATCAATTTACATTCCCACCAACAGTGCAAGAGGGTTCCCTTTTCTCCACACCCTCTCCAGCATTTGTTGTTTCTAGATTTTCTGATGATGCCCATTCTAACTGGTGTGAGGTGATACCTCATTGTAGTTTTGATTTACATTTCTCTAATAATTAGTGACGTTGAGCAGCTTTTCATGTGCTTCTTGCCCACCTGTATGTCTTCTTTGGAGAAATGTTTATTTAGGTCTTCTGCCCATTTTTGGATTGGGTTGTTTGTTTTTTTAATATTGAGCTGCATGAGCTGTTTATATATTTTGGAGATTAATCCTTTGTCCGTTGATTCCTTTGCAAATATTTTTTTTCCCATTCTGAGGGTTGTCTTTTCAGCTTGTTTGTGGTTTCCTTTGCCGTACAAAAGCTTTGAAGTTTCATTAGGTCCCATTTGTTTATTTTTATTTCCATTACTCTAGGCGGTGGATCAAAAAAGATCTTGCTGTGATTTATGTCAAAGAGTGTTCTTACTATGTTTTCCTCTAAGAGTTTTATAGTGTCTGGTCTTACATTTAGGTATCTAATCTATTTTGAGTTTACTTTTGTGTATGGTGTTAAGGAGTGTTCTAATTTCATTCTTTTACATGTAGCTGTCCAGTTTCCCCAGCACCACTTATTGAAGAGAATGTCTTTTCTCCACTGTATATCCTTGTCTCCTTTGTCATAGATTAGTTGACCATAGGTGTGTGAGTTTATCTCTGGGCTTTCTATCTTGTTCCATTGATCTATGTTTAAGTTTCTGTGCCAACCATATTGTCTTGATTACTGTAGCTTTGTAGTATAGTCTGAAGTCAGGGAGTCTGATTCCTCCAACTCCGTTTTTTTCCCTCAAGACTGCTTTGGCTATTCTGGGTCTTTTGTGTCTCCAGACAAATTTTAAGATTTTTTTTTGTTCTAGTTCCATAAAAAATGCCATTGGGGGCTTCCCTGGTGGCGCAGTGGTTGAGAATCTGCCTGCTAATGCAGGGGACACGGGTTCGAGCCCTGGTCTGGGAAGATCCCACATGCCGCAGAGCAACTAGGCCCGTGAGCCACAAGTACTGAGCCTGCGCGTCTGGAGCCTGCGCTCCGCAAAAAGAGAGGCCGCG
The DNA here is from genome assembly GCF_964165515.1 of Mesoplodon bidens. Classification (NCBI taxonomy): domain Eukaryota; kingdom Metazoa; phylum Chordata; class Mammalia; order Artiodactyla; family Ziphiidae; genus Mesoplodon; species Mesoplodon bidens. The sequence continues at coordinate 78,443,743 of NC_138169.1, read as the reverse complement.
ATAGTGAGAAGCCTGCGCACCGCGATGAAGAGTGGCCCCCGCTTGCCACAACTAGAGAAAGCCCTCGCACAGAAACGAAGACCCAACACAGCAAAAATAAATAAATAAATCAATAAACTCCTACCCCCAACATCTTCTTTAAAAAAAAAAAAAAAAAAAAAAAATGCCATTGGTAATTTGACAGGGATTGCATTGAATCTGTAGATTACTTTGGGTAGTATAGTCATTTTCACAATATTGATTCTTCCAATCCAAGAACATGGTATATCTCTCCATCTGTTGGTATCATCTTTAATTTCTTTCATCAGTGTCTTATACTTTTCTGCATACAGGTCTTTTGTCCCCCTAGGTAGGTTTATTCCTAGGCGTTTTATTCTTTTTGTTGCAGGGGTAAATGGGAGAGTTTCCTTAATTTCTCTTTCAGACTTTTCATCATTAGTGTATAGGAATGCAAGAGTTTCTGTGCATTAATTTTGTATCTTGCAAATTTACCAAATTCATTGATTAGCTCTAGTAGTTTTCTGGTAGCATCTTTAGGATTCTCTATGTATAGTATCACGTCATCTGCAAACAGTGACAGTTTTACTTCTTCTTTTACAATTTGTTTTCCTTTTCTTTTTCTTCTCTGATTGCCGTGTCTAGGACTTCCAAAACTATGTTAAATAATAGTGGTGAGAGTGGACATCCTTGTCTTTTTCCTGATCTTAAAAGAAATGCTTTCAGTTTTTCACCATTGAAAATGATGTTTGCTGTGGGTTTGTCATATATTGCCTTTATTATGTTGAGGTAGGTTCCCTCTATGCCCACTTTTTAGAGAGCTTTTATCATAAATGGGTGTTGAATTTTGTCAAGAGCTTTTTCTGCATCTATTGAGATGATCATATAGCTTTTCTTCTTCAATTTGTTAATATGGTGTATCACATTGATTGATTTGCATATACTGAAGAATCCTTGCATCCCTGAGATAAATCCCACTTGATCATGGTGTATGATCTTTTTAATGTGTTGTTGGATTCTGTTGCTAGTATTTTGTTGAGGATTTTTGCATCTATATTCATCAGTGATATTGGTCTGTAATTTTCTTTTTTTGTAGTATCTTTGTCTGATTTTGGTATCAGGGTGATGGTGGCCTCAGAGAATGAGTTTGGGAGTGTTCCTTTCTCTGCAATTTTTTACAAGAGTTTGAGAAGGATGGGTGTTAGCTCTTCTCTAAATGTTTGATAGAATTCACCTGTGAAGCCATCAGGTCCTGAACTATTTTTTGTTGGAAGATTTTTAATCACAGTTTCAATTTCATTGCTTGTGATTGGTCTGTTCATATTTTCTATTTCTTCCTGTTTCAGTCTTGGAAGGTTATACCTTTCTAAGAATTTGTCCATTGCTTCCAGGTTGTCCATTTTATTGGCATAGAGTTGCTTGTAGTAGTGTCTTAGGATGCTTTGTATTTCTGCAGTGTCTGTTGTAACTTCTCCTTTTTCATTCCTGATTTTATTGAGTCCTCTTCCTCTTTTTCTTGATGAGTCTGGTTAATGGTTTATCAATTTTGTTTATCTTCTCAAAGAACCAGCTTTTAGTTTTATTGATCATTGCTATTGTTTTGTTTCTATTGCATTTATTTCTGCTCTGATCTTTATGATTTCTTTCCTTCTGCTAACCTTGGGTTTTGTTTCTTCTTCTTTCTCTAGATCCTTTAGGTGTAAGGTTAGATTGTTTATTTGAGATTTTTCTTGTTCCTTGAGGTAGGCTTATATAGCTATAAACTTCCCTCTTAGAAGTGCTTTTGCTGCATCCCATAGGTTTTGGATCGTCGTGTTTTCATTGTCATTTGTGTCTAGGTATTTTTTGATTTCCTCCTTGATTTCTTCAGTGGTCTCTTGGTTATTTAGTAACATATTGTTTAGCCTCCATGTGTTTGTGTTTTTTACTTTTTTTACCTGTAATTCATTTCTAATCTCATAGCATTGTGGTCAGAAAAGATGCTTGATATGATTTCAATTTTCTTAAATTTACTGAGGCTTGATTTGTGACCCAAGATATGATCTATACTGGAGAATGTTCCATGCGCACTTGAGAAAAAAGTGTAATTGCTGTTTTTGGATGGAATGTCCTATAAATATCAATTAAATCTATCTGGTCTATTGTGTCATTTAAAGCTTCTGTTTCCTTATTTATTTTCATTTTGAATGATCTGTCCATTGGTGTAAGTAAGGTGTTAAAGTCCCCCACTATTATTGTGTTACTGTCAATTTCCTCTTTCATAGTTGTTAGCAGTTGCCTTATGTATTGAGGTGCTCCTATGTTGGGGGCATATATATTTATAATTGTTATATCTTCTTCATGGATTGATCCCTTGATCATTATGTTGTGTCCTTCCTTGTCTCTTGTAACATTATGTTAAAGTCTATTTTATCTGATATGAGTATTGCTACTCCAGCTTTTGATTTTCATTTGCATGGAATATCTTTTTCCAGCCCCTCACATTCAGTCTGTATGTGGCCCTAGATCTGAAGTGGGTCTCTTGTAGACAGCATATAGATGGGTCTTGTTTTTGTATCAATGCAACAAGCCTGTGTCTTTTGGCTGGAGCATTTAATCCATTCACGTTTAAGGTAATTATCGATATGTATGTTCCTGTGACCATTTTCTTAATTGTTTTGGGTTTGTTTTTGTAGGTGCTTTTCTTCTCTTGTGTTTCCCACTTAGAGAAGTTCCTTTAGCATTTGTTGTAAAGCTGGTTTGGTGGTGCTGAATTCTTTTAGCTTTTGCTTGTCTGTAAAGCTTTTGATTTCTCCATCGAATCTGAATGAGATCCTTCCTGGGTAGAGTAATCTTGGTTGCAGATTCTTCCCTTTCATCACTTGAAGTATATCATGCCACTCCCTTCTGGCTTGTAGAGTTTCTGCTGAGAAATCAGCTGTTAACCTTACGGGAGTTCCCTTGTATGTTATTTGTTGCTTTTCCCTTGATGCTTTCAATAATTTTTCTTTGTCTTTAATTTTTGCCAATTTGATTACTATGTGTCTCAGTGTGTTTCTCCTTGGGTTTATCCTATATGGAACTCTCTGTGCTTCCTGGACTTGGGTGGCTATTTCCTTTCCCATGTTAGGGAAGTTTTCGACTATAATCTCTTCAAATATTTTCTCTGGTCCTTTCTCTCTCTCTTCTCCTTCTGGGACCCCTATACTGTGAATGTTGTTGCGTTTAATGTTGTCCCAGAGGTTTCTTAGGCTGTCTTCATTTCTTTTCATTCTTTTTTCTTTATTCTGTTCCACAGCAGTGAATTCCACCATTCTGCCTTCCAGGTCACTTATCCGTTCTTCTGCCTCAGTTATTTTGCTATTGATTCCTTCTAGTGTATTTTTCATTTCAGTTATTGTATTGTTCATCTCTGTTTGTTTGTTCTTTAATTCTTCTAGGTGTTTGCAAAACATTTTTTGCCTCTTCTCGAACTTTGCCTCCATTCTTTTTCCGAGGTCCTGGATCATCTTCACTATCATTATTCTGAATTCTTTTTCTGGAAGGTTGCCTATCTCCACTTCATTTAGTTGTTTTACTGGGGTTTTATCTTGTTCCTTCATTTGGTACATGGCCCTCTGCCTTTTCATCTTGTCTGTCTCTCTGTGAATGTGATTTTTGCTCCACAGGCTGCAGGATTGTAGTTCTTCTTGCTTCTGCTGTCTGCCCTCTGGTGGATGAGTCTATCTATGAGGCTTGTGCAAGTTTCCTGATGGGAGGGACTGGTGGTGGGTAGAGCTGGGTGTTGCTTTGGTGGGCAGAGCTCAGTAAAACTTTAATCAGCTTGACTGCTGATGGGTGGGGCTGGGTTCCCTCCCTGTTGGTTGGTTGTTTGGCCTGAGGCAACCCAACACTGGAGCCTACCTGGGCTCTTTGGTGGGGCTAATGGTAGACTCTGGGAGAGCTTACGCCACGGAGTACTTCCCAGAACTTCTGCTGCCAGTGTTTTTGTCCCCACAGTGAGCCACAGCCACCGCCTGCCTCTGCAGGAGAACCTCCAACACTAGCAGGCAGGTCTAGTTCAGTCTCCTGAGGTCACTGCTCCTTCCCTTGGGTCCCAATGCACACACTACTTTGTGTGTGCCCTACAAGAGTGGAGTCTCTGTTTCCCCCAGTCCTGTCAACGTCGTGCAAGCAAATCTCACTAGCCTTCAAAGTCTGATTCTCTAGGAATTCCTCCTTCCATTGCTGGACCTGCAGGTTGGGAAGTCTGACGTGGGGCTCAGAACCTTCACTCCAGTGGGTGGACTTCTGTGGTATAAGTGTTCTCCAGTCTGTGAGTCACCCACCCAGCAGTTATGGCATTTGATTTTACTGTGATTGCGCCCCTCTACCGTCTCACTGTGGCTTCTCCTTTGTCTTTGGATATGGGGTATCTTTTTTGGTGAGTTCCAGTGTCTTCCTGTTGATTATTGTCCAGCAGCTAGTTGTGACTCTGGTGTTCTCACTGGAGGGAGTAAGAGCACATCTTTCTACTCTGCCATGTTGGTTCCACTCCTAAAACTCTCTAAATTCTGCAAGCATATTGTACATGGTTGCATCTACAGCATACAGATCTGTGGCCTACCTATAACCATGGCTAAACCTAAATGCAATATTGGAGTTGACCTTTCAGTGCCAAGCTACTTGTCTCCACCCTCAAATATGTGACCGATCTAGTTTTTCAAGTTATAACAGTTTAAAATTCCCAAGCAGAAACAGTATTACCTGACAGGAAAATATACTGACACCAAAGTTAATAGAGGATCAAAAGAACATTTAATTTTTAATCATTGTAGAGGCTATTAAAGCCAAAGCAGAGAATGCCAAATATCTAGACTGATAGGTCTATCAGAGAGGTTAATCTGCTCCCTTCTACAACTCCCTTTAAAATAATCTGCCTCTGGGCTTCCCTGGTGGCGCAGTGGTTGAGAGTCCGCCTGCCGATGCAGGGGTCACGGGTTCGTGCCCCGGTCTGGGAAGATCCCACATGCCGCGGAGCTGCTGGGCCCGTGAGCCATGGCCACTGAGCCTGTGCGTCCGGAGCCTGTGCTCTGCAATGGGAGAGGCCACAACAGTGAGAGGCCCGCGTACCGGGAAAGAAAAAAAAAACAGAAAAAAAATAAATAAAATAATCTGCCTCTGCTCTCAGCCCTGAAGGCCCTTTTACACTATGTGAATCTTTCCCTTTTGCACAGGTAACTGAACAAATCAAAGACAACTGAACTAAGGTGGACTAATCGACTTCTTAAATCAGCAAATCTAATTTTTTTTCATTGAAAATCTAAGTAAATAAACAAGTGGAACTTCATTGAACTAAAGACCTTCTGCACAGCAAAAGAAACAATCAGTACATAGAAAAGGCAACCTACAGAATGGGAGAAAATATCACACCACAAATTGTATCTGATAAGGGGTTAATGTCCAATGTACATAAAGAACTCTCTGCTTGATGGCAATGAAACCAAATAACCCAACTAACAATGAGCAAAGGACATGAATAGACATTTTTCCAAGGAAGACATACAAATGATCGATAGGTTATATGTAATTGTGCTTAATGTAACCAATCATCAGGGAAAAACCACAGTGAGGTATCACCTCACACCTGTTGGGATGGCTATTAAAAAGAAAACCACAAGTGTTGGCAAGGATGTGGTTGGTTGAATCTGTGGATGGGGGACCCACAGATATAGATGGCCAACTGTACTATGCCATTCTGTATAAGGGACTTGAGCATACAAGGATTTGGGTACCTGCAGAGGGTCCTGGAACCAATACCCCCATGGAAGTTGCAGGATGACTGTACTCAGTTTGTTTCCTTCTGCCCAATCCTGCAGCCCTTACACCTTCACAAATGTCTTTCCTACAGTCACTCACCAATAAACTTGCTGCACACAAACCTCAGTCCAGAATCTGCTTCCTGGGACACACAACTTCCAAAACTAAGATCTATGTTATTTCTTAGTGTTGAAGACATGGCCTCTTAAATAGGACTTGAATTCTAGTCCTAATACACCACTTTTTACCTGTGTAACTTTAGAGAAGTATTTCATTTCTTCATGCTCACTTATATAAAAGTAATTATTATAATACCTTACCTGAGGGTTGTTTGTAAAATTAAATTAGTAAATGTGTATAAAGCACTCAGAATTAAGGTGCTTAGATAAAGGAAAAGATAAAGAATAGTTACAATTATTCAATTGATTAATTATATAATCTTAATCATAATAATGCAACTGATAAGATTAAAAGGGTCTCTGCTTATTATCATGTCCAGTGACAAATTTAGGGTATACACACGTGCACATGCATACACACATATTAAATCAAATTTATCAAGAGTTCAATCATTTGTCAATCATGTCAGTCATTATTATGACACAAAGAGAGCCTGTCTTGTGAATTAGGACTTGTGCAAGTCCCAAGTACATCCTGCTCTTAATCCCATCTTCCTGAAAGCTGCAGTAGAAAGCATATAAATGGTGTTGGACCTATCTGTGGAACCAATGAACAGCAGGTAAATATTTACTATGTGGTTGAGAATAGTAAGTTTGATTTACACTGCAATTGGAGAGTGGTAGAAGAATAATACAGTCAATGTTAGCCTTTGCCATTGTTCAGAACATCTACTTAGTATGATGGTGAGGACACAAGGGCCACACTTTCTCTGATTAAACTAAAACTATCACTGCTAATGATGGGGCAGATAGTGACAAAACATTACCAATCTTCTAGGATTGAAAAACAAGTGAGACCCCCCTCTCCCCAGTATAGCTTAGGCAGCCTTATGCAGACTGTCACTTAGACAAAAATTTTACTGTTGAATATACTTTGAGTGATCATTTTTTTCTTATTTATTTTTTCTCTGATGTTAATATGCATGTGAATCGCCTGAGCATATTTTTAAACTGGGTTCTGGTTGATGAGATTATGCCTTTCCACCAAACTTCCAGGTGAATGTTAATGTTGCTGCTGACCCACAGGCCATAATTTGAGTAGCAAAGTCTTAAGCAGAATCTTGACTTGTGTTTAGGATCTAGGAAGACTCATGTCTTGTTGGACTTCCTAATGTTATATTTTAAAGTCAAATAACTCTTATATCATCTTCTTCTACACACAAGCACTCCATCCTTAGTTATACTACGGTGCGTTTTTAGAGCCCTGAACCTTAACATTGACTTGTCCTAATACCAAATTATAAGATATGATTGGTATCCTAGAGCAATTCATGTAAATTAGCCTATCTGACATGTACACACCTACACACTCAAGCTACTGTCAATTGTGCCCAAATGTCAGAGCTGTTGTTTTCTGGATCATGTCATTTTACATTCAGAATAAAGGGCATGAGATGATTAAAGATTCCTGAAAAGGGGAGACCAAACCTTTCTAGGTTGTGGCATCAGTGAGATCATACCATATCGTGTCTTGGGTCTTTTGGGCAAGGCTAAGATTAGAACCTATTTCTTCATATTAGCTTAACCATCCTATAAGGAGAGCAAGAGACAATATCCAACGTTCCAAAGCTTGTAAGTTGAACTCTGCTCCTAACAGGTTGGCACCTTGTTCTGGTGCTAGAGAGCTCCTTCAGCCTTCTTCCTTTAAGAGGAACAACACCTAGCAGCATCACAGCCCCTGGGTACCAGATCAGTCATGGACTTCAATGCCCTTGCTTCTTCATTGTCAAAGGGGTAAAGGAATTTGACCAAGATCTTTGTAGCAATATCCTACTAGGAATGATGGGCATAAAACAGCTCTTGGCTCTAGAGATCTGAGGGTTAGTATTAAGCCACATTTGGGACTATGAATTGTCACCTTCAGTGATGGGAATATCTTCATGTTTTTTAACTTCATAGAAAATTTACTAGTGCTAAAAATTCACTCTGAAGGTAACCAGAATGCATGTCTCAATAATAACTTCCAGGAATATAGACAAGTGCCTGGCATTGTTTGAAAGGTGAGTCTACTATCCTGAAGGATAACAGAATACATCCATTCACATATTCCTGCTGGCGATTTTTTCATGGTTTTCACATGTATCTCAACTGAAGCTAAATAGGAGTCTCTCAGACATAAAGATTTTTGGTCACCTTTCTTTGTAACGTCTTCCTCTCTAAAAGGAATATCTTTTATTCCTTTATATTTGATTATTATTAAATTGTTGGTGGTCTTAAGACAAATTATGATTAGGAATTTTATTAGCTAATTTGTACAAAAGAAATTTAAAAAGAAACTTGTGAAAGAATGTGACCTGTATTATTTATTTTACATGTCTGAACTTAATGATAATTTAAAAAATATTTCCCTTGAAAACAAAGGATCCATTCTTTGTCACCAACTGAATTATAAATTATTAGCTGCTGTCTTTCATAAATAGTTTAGATTATGGTCTAATTTATCTCAGTTAGTGTGTTGGTTACTTTAATAGATGAATGCATTAATTTTAATTGGGTAATGACTAATTGGATAGGTATTAGCCTACAAAACTGTTTTGCTTACTTGATAAAAAAAGCTCAGAAGTAATACTAAACCTAAGTGATACCAGTACAACCTAATGCATTTAAAAATATAATTCCACATCAGATTATATTTTTATACAGATATTGAAATTCAAATGCCAAAATTCACAAATATCTAAAATAATTTTCAAAGGGAACTGAAAGGGGAAAATTTTCAATTAAAAATCTATTCCTTGTTTCAATAATAATGAGCAGCTGTATGTTCAGACTCTGGACTCACTTGAGCCTGAGTTAGATTGTTATCATCACTTTAAGTAAGAAGGAACTGTGTCATCAAGAAATTAGGTGCTTTATACAATTTTTCCTTGGAAGTACTTTAGGGGAATATATGATGTTCACATTCTGGCTGCAGTTCCATAACCTTCTTAAGAACTAGGGACACAAAAAACAGAAATAATAAAAGGAATTATCATTTCACGTTCAAATCCAGAAGACATCATACATGTTTCTAATTCATTTTTTTAATTTACTAATTAAAATGAGGTATGAATTTATGAAGAAATAACATAATTCAATGATCTAAAGAATTTCCCTTGTTACTCAATCAGAACTTGATTCAATTTAGTAATAACTGTAAAACAAGCTATAAAAAACAAAGGTGTAAAATAATTTTTATAATATAAATTAAACTGTGTAATGATGTCAAATTTGAAGTTATTTCATACCTTCCTTTTCTGTGTGTGTTCACATTTTTATCTTAATTTTAAATGATGCTAAGTATAACTAGGCACTTACATATTTTTTCATTTACTGAAATTGTTTTCTTACCAGTCTCATACATCTCCAAAACTTATGATACATTATACTCACATATTTCAATTTTTTAACTTAATTGTTTGCCCCCAATTGCCCTATTAGCATAAAGCCTATTACCTAAATTTAAGGGGTCCCTAAGTTTTCTACAAATATCAGGGCCTTTATTAATTCCCTTACAAAAGGTCCCAGCGATACTTATGTAAATTAACTTAGTTTTCTCCAGTGACCAGCTTTGTATAAACAGCTCAAAAACGAATCACGAACTTCCTGTTTCATCTTTGGTAGCTTAAGGTGCTTGGGGGTCATCACTCCCATTCTCACAACAATAAAAGGTTAAAGAAACTGAAAATCAGTGACTTCTTGGATACATCAGAGGACTGAGGTCATAGGGCAAACCACCATCTTGAAATGTGGAGATATGAGCAAATCCAGAGTCACAGCAATGATGTTTACCTGAGAAGATGCCCTCGGAGCCATGTACGGATAGAAACAGTTAAATAGTAATTTTTACAAATTACTGGAATCTGAGAAAATCTTGGGACTTCCAACTCAGAGGGTCCCTACACTTTCAAGGAGTTTACTACCTGTGGCCATATTAGGTGCTCACAGTGAAGAACCAGAAAAGATCTACTCATAGCTCTGGCTGGGAGGGTAAGAAAGAATGATCACAGTAAAATATAGCCATAGAATTCTCCACAGTGATAATCAATTTTGCAAGGAAAAAGACTACACCAGAGCTATATCAGGCTATACCAGAACTTTCTCTCTCCTGGAGGAAGGGTATCCTCTCTCTCTAGGCCCTTCTAGCCTTCCTGTATCTTAAGGATAAAAAAAAAAAAAGTTATACTAATGAGGAACACATGTGAAGGTCACAGTCCAGGAACAGACACTCACTGAAAGTCTGATATTTAATCATAAGAATATAGAATAGTTCTCCCCCACATCCTGCCACCACAACAAGTCACTAGTATAACTACAGTGAGCTGCAGCTAAAAGGCCTTCATGACACAGTATCTGAGGAGTCCTTAGGAAAGCCCAAAGTCAAGAAGGGAGACAAAAAAAGTAGAAGATACTTGAGGAATTTAAAGCCTCTGTTACCTACACTATAGAAAACATAACATAGAGACAACACCTAACCAGATTAATATAAATTTTCTCATTAAAAGGACATATTTCTTTCAGTTTCTGTGATTGAATTCAAGTCTGGCTGTGAACAAAAAATAAAATGGTATTCCGAAAGTAAAAAAGAAAAGTCTCAGAACTCACTCTGAAGAAGTACAATAATAATGAGAAACAGATTAATTCCAGACATAGATGTTAGAATTATCAAGCAGAGAATTTAAAGTAACTAATATTAATATATTTAATATTAAGGGATGTAATGGAAAAATACATGGCATGCAAGATCAGCTCTAAGCAAGGAGATGGAAATTCTTAGAAGAAAGCCCCAAAAAATGCTGAAAAAAAGAAAAAGAAAACAGAGCAAAACATCCAAGAACTATGGGGCAATTTCAAAAGATGTAGCATACACATATATACAACGATAAGAATTACAATGGACCTCTTGTCAGAAATCACAAAAGCAACAAGAAGAGAGAGGAGTGAAATATTAAGGAAAAGAAAACCTGCACCACTTAGAATGCTGAATCTAATAAAATTATAATTCAAAATTTAAGAGAAATAATGAAATTACCTGACAAACAGGAACAAGGGGAATTAATTCATCACTACCAACTTTCCTTGCAAAAAATGTTAAAAGAAGTTCTTCAGGAAGAATAAAAATTATATAAATCAGAAATTCAGATCTATATAAAGAAAGGAAGTGCATAGGACTTTAAGACTTACTATAAAGCTATAATATTTAAAACACTGATATTGGAAAAATAATAGATCAATGGAATAGAATAGAGTTCAGCAATAGATACAAACATAATCAAATGATATAAGGGAATTCAACAGATAAAAGATGATCTTTCAACAAATGAAGCTAGATCAATTTGAAGCCCACAGGCAAAAAAAAAAAAAAAGTGAACTTAGGCATATACCTTATACCTTCCACAAAAATTAACTCAAAGTGGATCATAGGCCTATATGTAAAATACAAACTAACATTTCTAGAACAGAACATAGGAGAAAATCTAGATAACTTTGGATTTGGTAAGAAAGTTCTTAGAATTAACACCAAAAGCACAGCCCATGAAAAGAAAATTGTAGTTTGACATTATAATTATTTTTTAACATACTTATTGGAGTATAACTGCTTTACAATATTGTGTTAGATTCTGCTGTATAACAAAGTGAATCAGCTATACATATACATACATCCCCATATCTCCTCCCTCTTGCGTCTCCCTCCCACCCCTCTAGATGGTCACAAAGCACTGAGCTGATCTCCCTGTGCTATCTGGCTGCTTCCCACTAGCTATCTATTTTACATTTGGTAGTGTATATATGCCCATGCCACTCTTTCACTTCGTCCCAGCTTACCCTTCTGCTTCCCCGTGTCCTCAAGTCCATTCTCTACGTCTGCATCTTTATTCCTGCTTTATTCTGTGCTGCCCATAGGTTCTTCAGAACCTTTTTTTTTTTTTTAGATTCCATATATATGTGTTAGCATATGGTATTTGTCTTTCTCTTTCTGACTTACTTCACTCTGTATGACAGACTCTAGGTCTATCCACCTCATTACAAATAGCTCAGTTTCATTTCTTTTTATGGCTGAGTAATATTCCATTGTATATATGTGCCACATCTTCTTTATCCATTCATCCAATGATGGACACTTAGGTTGTTTCAATCTCTGGGCTATTGTAAAAACAGCTGCAATGAACATTGTGGTACATGACTCTTTTTGAATTATGGTTTCCTCAGAGTATATGCCCAGTAGTGGGACTGCTGGATCGTATGGTAGTTATATTTTTAGATTTTGAGGAACCTCCATACTGTTCTCCAAAGTGGCTGTATCAATTTACATTCCCACTAACAGTGCAAGAGGGTTCCCTTTTCTCCACACCCTCTCCAGCATTTCTTGTTTGTAGATTTTTTGATGATGGCCATTCTGACTGGTATGAGGTGATATCTCATTGTAGTTTTGATTTGCATTTCTCTAATTATTAGTGATGTTGAGCATCCTTTAATGTGTTTGTTGGCAACTTCTTTGGAGAAATGTCTATTTAGGTCTTCTGCCCATTTTTGGATTGGTTATTTGTCCTTTTGATATTGAGCTGAATGAGCTGCTTGTAAATTTTGGAGATTAAACCTTTGTCAGTTGCTTCATTTGCAAATATTTTCTCCCATTCTGAGGGCTGTCTTTTTGTCTTGTTTATGGTTTCCTTTGCTGTGCAAAAGCTTTTAAGTTTCATTAGGTCCCATTTGTTTATTTTTGTTTTTATTTCCATTTCTCTAGGAGGTAGGTCAAAAAGGATCTTGCTGTGATTTCTGTCATGGAGTGTTCTGTCTATGTTTTCCTCTAGGAGTTTTATAGTGTCTGGCCTTACATTTAGGTCTTTAATCCATTTTGAGTTTATTTTTGTGTATGGTGTTAAGGGGTGTTCTAATTTCATTCTTTTACATATAGCTGTCCAGTTTTCCCAGCACCACTTATTGAAGAGGCTCTCTTCTCCATTGTCTATTCTTTCCTCCTTTATCAAAGATAAGGTGACTATATGTGCATGGGTTTTTCTCTGGGCTTTCTATCCTGTTCCACTGATCTATATTTCTGTTTTTGTGCCCGTACCATACTGTCTTGATTACTGTAACTTTGTAGTACAGTCTGAAGTCTAGGAGCCTGATTCCTCCAGCTCCATTTTGCTTTCTCAAGATTGCTTTGGTTATTCGGGGTCTTTTATGTTTCCAAACAAATTTTGAAATTTTTTTGTTCTAGTTCTGTTAAAAATTCCATTGGTAGTTTGATAGGGATTGCATTAAATCTGCAGATTGCTTTTGGTAGTAGAGTCATTTTCACAATATTGATTCTTCCAATCCAAGGACATGGTATATCTCTCCATCTGTTGGTATCATCTTTAATTTCTTTCATCAGTGTCTTATACTTTTCTGCATACAGGTCTTTTGTCTCCTTAGGTAGGTTTATTCCTAGGTATTTTATTCTTTTTGTTGCAATGGTAAATGGGAGTGTTTCCTTCATTTCTCTTTCAGATTTTTCATCAGTAGTGTATAGGAATGCAAGAGACTTCTGTGCATTAATTTTGTATCCTGCTACTTTACCAAATTCATTGATTAGCTCTAGTAGTTTTCTGGTAGCATCTTTAGGATTCTCTATGTATAGTATCATGTCATCTGAAAACACTGACAGTTTTACTTCTTCTTTTCTGATTTGGATTCCTTTTATTTCTTTTCTTCTCTGATAGCTGTGGCTAAAACTTCCAAAACTATGTTGAATAATAGTGGTGAGAGTGGATAACCTTGTCTTGTTCCTGATATTAGAGGAAATTTTTTCAGTTTTTCACCATTGAGAACGATGTATAGCTGATTCACTCTGTTATAAAGCAGAAACTAACACACCACTGTAAAGCAATTATACTCCAATAAAGACGTTAACAAAAAAAAGCACATAAACAAATCTATTTGTATCCTTCAATAATTGCATGTCAGAAGTCATATAAAATATCAGTAAGCATTGCCAGAAACCAGTTTGGGCTTACACTCATTTATACACGTTAGATAAAAATTGGAAATGTTCTGTGGGTTGTAAATTTTGTTTGTTGGACAAAAACAATTAGCTGACTCTCCAGAATATTCACAGGTTTGGAAGCATTTGTTCAATAGCAGAGGCCTGATCTGCTTTTACTTAACTCTGGCATTAAATATACACACTGCTGTTTTTGCTGTCATGTGTCCTGTACATTTTCATTAACAAAGTTTGGTTATCCCTAAACTAAAAGCTTCACAGATTAAAGGCTTTGTCTTCTTAACTACCTTCATTGCTTAGAAATGACCGCTCATAATTAGGTACTTCATAAATGGAGTCTTAAGATGGTATAAATATATGCCAGAATACTCATGTGATATTTTAATTCAGAAGTTTAAGTACTTGTGACTCATTAATACCTGTTCTGCATAATGAAAGCATATGGTTTATGTTTGCATATCATTTTTGCTATTGATAATATATTTAGTTCAGTACAACTAAAAGTTATACCAACTATAATGTTGAGGAAGAAATACTCCATCATTATCAAGATTTGCCCCCAATTAGTTGATTCCTGAGATAGTCAATTAAGGATATGCTTCAATTTGCTTGCATTAAAAGTGAGGTTTTAGGGCTTCCCTGGTGGCACAGTGGTTGAGAGTCCGCCTGCCGACGCAGGGGCCACGGGTTTGTGCCCGGTCCAGGAAGATCCCACATGCTGTGGAGCGGCTGGGCCCGTGAGCCATGGCCGCTGAGCCTGCGCGTCCGGAGCCTGTGCTCCGCAACGGGAGAGGCCACAACAGTGAGAGGCCCGCGTACCACAGGAAAAAAAAAAAGTGAGGTTTTAATAACTATATTGTATTCCCTCTAGATTGGCTTTAAGTACTAAATAAGACAAAGCACATAAAAGCAGTTATCTTTGTGATATAAAATATCCTGCACTTACCAGTATTAGTTGGACAGCTGGTGAATCACTCACTCAGACTACCCATGAGCTCCCAGTTCCTAATCATGTTTAGCAAATATGCTCACTAATTGAGCTCTGAACCAAAAAAACTCTCGTCCTAAGTGTCACCTTTGAAAATGTATTCTCAGCACCAATGTCTTTTTGGATTTCTTACTCATTTGAATAGGGTATAAAATATAACAATAATAAATGTTATATTTTTTCCCTCAATATGATTCCACATTAGTCCTAAAGGAAACACATTCAAAATGACGCATGGTGACAGATTACAATAGAATCTGAAGGAGGCACAAAGTTATGCGAAGTCCAAACTTTGACAGGTCTTTTGGTTTTACTGCCAGTTCCTTGTCAAAGACCTACGTGATAGATGAGAACAATTTGTCTTTTTGGACATTCATGAATGAGACACTGCAGACATTGAATTATACATACAGAGGTGAAATCCACTTTTCATATCTGAATTTAGTAGGTGAATATGCACGTAGAATTAAACGTCCCAGATGTCTTGCCACCTTAAACTACAATAAATCTAAATGTTCAGACTAGTTCACCTAAATCACAGTATCTGGTACACAGAAGCATTCCATAGAGGTTTATACTTGATACTAATAGCTTCTTTGAAAGTATGCAAATAGAACACCTTACTCATTATTGGACACTTTTATTCTGAGGGACAGAGTTTATATTTCTCACCACAAACGAGCTCATCTGATGTGCACATTTTGAGGTGTCTCTGAGATATGAAACACTGGCAAAAAGCAGGTTGCAATCTCAGGGCAGATCAGGAGTAACATATTCCAGATTTTGTATAAAGGATAATGGAAGGCAATAGCACTTCAAAGGTATTGTTCATGAAGCAAAGGTGTAAAGGATTAGGCAGGCCAACATATGTGTAAGAATAAACAAACATTTAAACAGATGTTCACAGTACAAAGTGTAAATGCTTGACAGAAGTACTGTCAGCTCTCCATACCCATGATTCCATATCCATGGATTCAACCAACTGCTGACTGAAAACATTTTTTAAAAAATCCGTAAAGTCCCCAAAAGCAAAACTGGAATTTGCTGAGTGCTGGCAACTATTTACATAGCATTTACATTGTGTGAGGTATTACAAGTAATCTAGAGATGATTTAAAGTATTGGAGGATATGCATAGGTTAGATCACATGCAAATACTACACCTTTTTGTATAAGGGACTTGAGCATCCATGGATTTTAGTATCTACAGGCAATCCTGGAACCAATTCCCTGTGGATAGTGAGGCATCACAGTAGGTACAAAAATTGGGACATCCTTCTAAGAGAAAATTATATTTGAGGTCATTTTTGAAAAGGAAGTTTCCAGGTGGAGAAATGACTGATCATTCTAAGTAGAGGAGACACATAGTAAAGTCTACTAAATCTCATTGTGGCTTATATTTGAAAAGTGTCCATGAAATGAAATATAGAACATTATTTTGTGGACAGAGAGCAAAATGCCTTGAGTATCTGACTTTGGGTTTGATTTTTATTCTGTCTACCATGAAGATTATTCAAAGGATTTTAATTAGAATAATGACAAGATTGAATTTGTGTTTCAGAAATGTAACTCTAGTCACAATATTGTGAATCAACTAGAAGAAGTAGAGAAGAGAGACTTAAAATTCTTGAAGTGAAAATTATAAGATATTAAACTAACCTAATAACAATGAAATGACTCAAGAAAATGATTTGAGATATATTTCAAAAGAAAAAAATGGCAGAAATTTGTGAATTATTAAATGTGGGAGATAAAGGAATATATGAAAAGGTATGAAGAGGCATATTCATTATTACATGCACTTTCAATAAATGTCTATAGAACTGTTTTTGACATTTCAGTCTTATCTATATAATACCATTGCAAGAGAGACAGCACATAGGATAATTGAATATTTAACAGAAAAAATAAAAGTTCAGTCTCTTACATGGGATTATTGATGTACCAATGCAACATCTGGTGGTTTTCCACTGCACATTGTAAATAAAGACTTACAAGTTGAAAAACACCAAAATTACTTCAGTCTCGATAAAAGTGAAGTTGAAAACATGAGCATTTATAAAATGTTGTCCATGGAGCATGGTCATGCAGAAATAAGGAGAGAATAATTAGTAAGGGGGAGTTTTCAAGTTCTCACAGAAAGATGTTATACAAGATTATCTGATTTGTTTTTCTCTTTCTGACTTGCTTCACTCTGTGTGACAGACTCTAGGTCCATCCACCTCACTACAAATAACTCAATTTCGTTTCTTTTTATGGCTGAGTAATATTCCATTGTATATATGTGCCACATCTTCTTTATCCATTCATCTGTCGATGGACACGTAGGTTGCTTCCATGTCCTGGCTACTGTAAATAGAGCTGCAATGAACATTGTGGTACATGACTCTTTTTGAATTATGGTTTTCTCAGCATATACACCCAGTAGTGGAATTGCTGGGTTGTATGGTAGTTCTATTTTAATACCATATGCTAACACATATATATGGAATCTAAAAAAAAAAAAAGGTTCTGAAGAACCTAGGGGCAGGACAGGAATAAAGATGCAGACACAGAGAATGGACTTGAGGACACGGGGAGGGGGAAGTTGGGATGAAGTGAGAGAGTGGCATGGACTGCCAAATGTAAAATAGATAGCTAGTGGGAAGCAGCCACATAGCACAGGGAGATCAGCTCGGTACTTTGTGACCACCTAGAGTGGTGGGATAGGGAGGGTGGGAGGGAGATGCAAGAGGGAAGAGATGTGGGGATATATGTGTATGTATAGCTGATTCCCTTTGTTATACAGCAGAAACTAACACACCATTGTAAAGCAAATATACTCCAATAAAGATGTTAAAAAAAAAACGATTTTCTGAGTATATCAGTTTCTACATGGAGTTACAAAATGAAATAGAGAAAAAAATGAAAGCCAAGCTAGAGAAGTTATCTTTAATAAAGTTAGGTTTCACAGTCCCCTGGGCTTTTTTTTGTTGGACCTGAGTCTGATAGTGAGGCTTGGGAATATTTGGAGGGTTTAAACAATGATTAACTCAGGTAAAGGATAGCCTTTCCTCCTCTAATCTCCCCTAAAATCTGAATTTAACAAAATACAGGTTAAATACCATTCTATAGCCTTTTCTTTTGTAAGAGCTTTTATACAGAGATAAGCCCAATATTTTAAAATGAGTGAATTTAAACAACTTGTGAGTATTTTGTAATGTTCTAACTAGTGAAAAATATATGTTCTTCAAATTACACTTTAAAATTTGCAATGATTTAAGGCAATTTACCGATGGAATACATGAATACAAAATGCTGGTACTATAAATATTTTTAAGTCTTCAGTTTAGGGTAGCAAATGACATAATGAAACTCAAATTCTCCTAATAATCTAGGAAAATATTTTCTTTCAATATCTTCATACCACAAATATGCACATTATATATATGGGAGCTGTATATATATATATATATATATATATATATATATATATATGAAAAAAATGTAAAAAATATATAGATATGCACATGTATATATGTTATATATATACATTTTTGTGTGAGTATATTTATAGATACATACACACACGTATCAGTTGAGCTAGATTTAAGAAACTATTATTTAGAAGACATAAAAAATACAAAAATACAAATAAATATCTGGGGCTAATATTTTATACTTTTAAAGATAAAGGCCAAATTTTGACAAAGTTTTAGGAATAGCATAATGCAATATACATATATACCAATTTTCCTGCCAAATATTGACTTAAGAGGCAAAACTTATTCTCATTTTGCTGCAATAGCTCAAAATCTCATGTGGGATCCTCTTTTGGAAACACTTTCAGAGACATTTTACTGGTAATTTAAGAAAATCAATCTCAATTACTTTAAATTCATACCTAATTTTAAACTCCAAATGGATTTTCTCAATGTGATTGCTCACCTTGTTTGCCAGATTTAGATCCAAAAGGGTATTAAAAAGAATTAAATTCTCCCCCAAAATATGAAATGTTGCTTCAACAATGAATATTCAAAAGCATGCTCTAAAATATCTGAAGGAAATTCTAGAAGAGTTCTAGTGTTTTTAAGATTAATATGCATTAACTTTATACCTACAGATGACCATGAATTCTAGAATTTTTAATGTATATATTAAGATCCTATTATTACTAAATTCCAGGCTGTACTATGTTACCATCGTATAAATATCAATGTTTAAATACATAAAGTCATTGCTCAGATGTCAAGCTGTCAATTTAGTGTTGAAAATATTCTGGCCACCATCACTGAATTATACATTATCCTGTCTTAATTGTAAGATATAGAGGCAACACATAAAAAAATAAACATATTAAAAGGTAGCATGGTTATTTGTTGGGTTTTTTTTTTTTTGCTCTTTTTTTCTATTGAGGTGTAGGAGTTCCTTATGTTTTTAATATTAACCCCTTATCAGATATAGGATTTGAAAATATTTTCTCCCATTCTGTACATTGCCTTTTTAATTTTTTGATTGTTTCTTTTGCTGTGCAGAAGTGCTTTAGTTTGATATAGTCTCGATTGTCTATTTTTGCTTCTGCTGCTTGTACTTTCGGGGGGCATATCCAAAAAATTATTGCCAAGACCAATGTCAAGAATATTTTTCCCTATGATTTCTTCTAGGAATTTTAGAGTTTCAGGTCTTATATTTAAATCTGCAATCTTTTTTGAGTTAATTTTTGTGTATGGAATAAGATAAGCATTCAACTTCATTCTTTTGCACATTGACATCCAGTTTTCCTAACACCATTTGTTGAAAATAATTTTTTCTCCATTGTATATCTTTGACATGTTTGTTGAAGGTCAATTGATTATATATGCGTGGGTTAATTTCTAGTCTCTCTCTTCTGTTCCATTGGTCTGTATGTCTGTCTTTATGCCAGTACTGTACCGTTTTAATTCCTATACCTTTGTAATATATTTTGAAATTAGGAACTGTGATGCTTCCACCTTCTCAAGGTTGCTATGGCTATTCAGTGTCTTTTTTGCTTCCATGTGAATTTAGGATTTTTTTTTTCTTTTCTGTAAAAAATGCCATTGGGACTTTGATGGAGATATAGATGAATATGTAGATTGCTTTGGGTAGTATGGACATTTTAACTGTAGCAAGTCTTCTAATCTAAGAACATGGGTTGTCTTTCCATTTATTTATGTCTTCTTTAATTTATTTCATCAATGTTTTGTAGTTTTCAGAATGTACAAGTCTTTCATTTCCTTGGTTAAGTTCATTACTAAGTATCTTTTGATGCGATCATAAATGAGGTTGTTTTCTTAATTTTCTTTTTGGATAGATCATTGTTAGTATATAGAGACACATCTAAATTTTGTTATGTCTATTTTGTATCCTGAAATTTTACTGAATTTGATTAAAAATGAGGAAAGTACTTGAATAGACATTTTTTCCAAAGGAGACGTACAAATGGCCAGATATATGAAAGGGTGCCCAACACCACTAATCATCAGGGAAATGCCAATCACAATGAGATATCACCCCACACCTGTTAGAACGGCTGTTAAAAAAATATCATAAGGGGGCTTCCCTGGTGGCGCAGTGGTTGAGAGTCCGCCTGCCGATGCAGGGGCCACGGGCTCGTGCCCCGGTCCGGGAAGATCCCACATGCCGCGGAGCAGCTGGGCCCGTGAGCCATGGCCGCTGAGCCTGCGCGTCCGGAGCCTGTGCTCCGCAACGGGAGAGGGCACAACAGTGAGAGGCCCGCGTACCGTAAAAAAAATATATATATATATCATAAGGAAATCACATTTTCTGTGGGTCAGAAGTCTAGGCATGGCTTTGATGTGTCTCTGATTTAGGATGTATCATAGGCTGCAGTCAAGGCGTTGGCCAGGGCTGCAGCCTCATGTCAAGGCTCTACTGAAAATGGATCTTTTCTAAGCTCAGATGCCTCTTGGCAGAGTTAGTTTTTTACATGATATTGGATGTACAAGCCTCAGTTCCTTGCTGCGTCTCAGCAGGAAGCTGCCCTCAGTTACTCATGATGTGGGCCTCCCCACAGAGCAGTTCCCAGTGTAGTAGCTTGTTCCATCAAAGTCAGCAAGAGAGAGAATTACAAAATAGAGGGGATAATTTTATGTATTCTACCCTTCAGAAACAAGTCATAAGGTCCACCCACTATGACCTTGAGAAATGCATAATACTTAAAGATTTTTCTGAGGTGGACAGTGGTAAATTACATAATGTGGTTATTCTATGCTGTATTGTAAAATGTGTCAACATCTGAGAGATCTTCATAACTAAGTGAACCAGTATTTTCCAAATGACCAATGTGGACCCAGAAAACTTCTTATATGTCATCCATCACCCTAGCAGAAACTCTAACAGTTAGAGGTTCTGAAGCTTAATATGTGTGTGTGTGTGTGTGTGTGTGTGTGTAGAGAGAGAGAGAGAGAGAGAGAGAGAGCTGAGAACAGTGCCAACAAAATTGGAATGTGGCCACTAAAGTATAGGTAAGTAGGGTTATCTACCAAGACACTTTATTATGCTTCTTAGAGTCTTGCTTAGGAGGGTATCATGCAGTTATAAATTTTCATTCTGATCTCAAATCTGTGAGTCAAAGGTTGGATGACATGGTCAATCACTTACATGATGCAGCAACATTAATTTAGGCACAAGAGATCAATAGATTCAAAATATTGCCTCTATCTCAACTTTCAAAAGGTGAGGTATTTTTTAATGCTATGTTAGCTGTAATAGTTTGAATGCCTGTTAAGCAGACATTATGTCCAAGCACATTGATTTAATTCTTACAGCAACCTGTGAGATGAATATTTATTCTTTTTAACAGATGACTAACCTGATAATTCAGAAAAATGTATCTGTCTATACCAATGGGACTGAATTTCTTATTTAATATTATTAAATAGAGTCATTTAATCAAGTTTCTTCTAACATTTACCTAAAGTTGTAGAACTTTATAAGTGTTGCCAATGTCAACCAAATTTTTTGAATAACTCTGAATATAAAGTCCATAACAAATTTTAAGAAACCTTTTCTCAGTGTACAAGAATTTAAGTTTTTCTGTAAGGCCTGTGCTGTATTTAGTGTTTGTGTGTGTGTTACATGTGTGCATATGTGTGGTTGTATAAAAGAAGAAAGAGTAGAACAATTTTATGATGTTCCCTGTGAGCTCCTTTGTGTTACAGTACTTAATGTGTGCTGATCCATCTCTTTCAGTCCTTTAGTTCTAATCAAGATATTTTTCACAATGGATAATTAGCAGCCTATACAATATTGGCTAATGAAATTCTTTAGAGTTCCTGTTATTATATTGAAAGTAGAATTCATTTTAAAAGATTATGCAAATAACTTTTATTTCATAGGATATTTTCTTTGATTTTTAGTAATTTCTATTGTTTCCATCAATATTGACCAAAGTGAGACCCAAGACCTTTTGGAGTCAAAAAAGCCTTTGATTTCTTCCAATAGAAAATACACAGTGAAGATGGTTCTGGAAGTTGTTCCCAGGTACCATATACAAAAACTAATTTCTTTTTCTGGGAGTTGCAGTCTACAGTGAAATATCTTCAATAGTGAAAACCCTGATGGGGAAGGAGTGGATATATTAATGTGGCCTCTTAAATAGAGTATGTACTAAAGACTTGGTGATATCAAACTATGAGCAATTTGGCTGAATTATTTTGTGAAGGGTTTAGTACTGAATTTAGCAAATTAGGAGCTGGGAAAAAAATCCTGAATTACATATCTCAAATATGTAATGCAACCTTAGGAATTAACTTACTGTTTATGAAGTCACAGCAGTACCTGGCTGAAGAGATGTTCCTTTGTTCTGAAATATAATAAAAGACAAATAGTTTTTTTTTCTTTATTTTAATCAATTTAGTTAAATGACTGAAAAAACTATTGTTCTAAAAGCACAGTTCAGTTGAAAGAAACACCAGATTGTCTCTAGATTATATTCTTCCCCAATGCTCAAATTGTCACTACTCTATTCATCTGGTATTTTACATGCCATATTGAAAGAATATGGAAGTAGTATAGGATTGCTGCAAGAACTATCCTAGAAAAACATAAAAGGTATCTTGATCATTGCAGGGGTCTTTACTCTTAATTTTAGATTTGGCAGGCATTCAAGGCCTTTGTGGAAGCTAGACAGGTTTTCCTACCTGAGTCATTAAAACATTATGCCTATATTTGTCTAGGTTTATGTACATTTTAGGAACTTTTCTGCAACCCATCTGGTAGCAAGGAATAGTATAGCAGATTTATTCCATTAATACTTAGAAGCTGGTTCAAATTTTGCTTAAAGAAGTAACACTATTTTGAGATGCAACACAAGGTAAAAACCGTGGGCTCTAGTGTGGTAGGAAATAATTGTTTTTTAATCTCATATTTGCTAAACACTCTTACACTATATAACCATTCAGAGTCTTACTTTCCTTATCTTCATAATGGGCACTACTAATCCAGTTGTCCTAAGGCTGTTATGAAAATGGCAAAAAATAGATGATCGATAATGCTAATGTTTTGTGATATTTTCAAAATATTGATAAAGAAAAATCTTTTATGTTTGTTTGTGTGCTGTTTTACCAACTAGTCAATAGAGATAGTCATTGGACAATTCAGCATTACTTAAGAAGCATTTAAAAATGCACTTTAATACTTGAAATGAAGAACATAAATGTAACATATTAACATTATTAGAACAATAATTTCTATTTAAATGTATTAGGCAATTTTTCTTTGTGGAACTCTATACAGAGGGTTATAAAGTGAAAATCACCTGTTTTGTTTCAATTAGCCATTTGGAGAAAGCAAGGCAAGAAGGAAAGAATTCTCACCTTGCAACCAGACAACCAATGTTTTCAATTCTGTTTCTACTAGATATAAGTTTTTGTGCATGTGGGAATATTAGTTTATCTTTTAAACCTTAAAGTTAGTTTGGCCATCTGCAAAATGAAGCTATTGGTACATCAGTGTTCCTGTAAGGATTAATACAGAGTTTAAGAAACACCTAACACAGTAACTTGGCTCTTAGCAGAATCTAAACAAATATTAGTTTTCATTCTTCAAATTAAGGGAAACAAGACAAATTGGTATATTCTCCTATCTATATATAATTTTCATGCCTGAGGCTTTTTGTTCTTATTTTGATTAATACTTATGGAAGGATTCTTGAAGAATAAAATAAATCACATACCTACAGCAGTTATCAGACCAATGAAGCCCCAAATTCTTATTTAATGAAGGTACCCAGACCACAGTAGACAATGGTTTTCATTCTATTTCAAAAACTAGATTATTACACATTTCTAAATATGAAAAAATTTGAAAGAATACTACATAAACAC
Organism: Mesoplodon bidens; assembly: GCF_964165515.1. Lineage (NCBI taxonomy): Eukaryota > Metazoa > Chordata > Mammalia > Artiodactyla > Ziphiidae > Mesoplodon > Mesoplodon bidens. The sequence continues at coordinate 78,419,489 of NC_138169.1, read as the reverse complement.
AATTACAACATAATCACAACTAAAATCTTACCACGTCTATACAAGCATTCATGACTAACATCAATTACTCACTTTTTTCTATTGAGTAGATCCACTGACTCCCTTGGCTAACTCTCAGAGACTGACAATGTAAAATTCACCTATGTTCTGGTCATGGTGGTCTTTCTTAGAATTATCTTAATGTTATCATTTATTTGAAGAAGGGAGCATATCATTATAGGTTAAAACCATGATGTGTTCATTTAAAGATCCTGCCTTAATACTGTTTATAGTCAACTGTTACAGAACTAAGTTTTATGTATTGATGAAAGTTCACTGTAACATTTGGAGAGAGCATGTGGCACTCAATGTGCTAAAACTGAAAACTACAAGTTAAGAAAATAAATAGAGATTCAATAATTCTTTTATCATACGTGTTCTTGTAAAAATATGGTAAAACATTTTAATTTGTATTCAATAAATATTTAAGAAGTAACTACAATGTATGATTTTTCATTGTTGTTCATAGGGAAAAACCAATGAATATGATCTTTTCCATTATGGAAAAGAGGTAATGGAGGAGACAGACGTTACACAAACAAATATATAAGCCTTCAATGCAAGTTATGGTAAGTACGACGAAGAATGGATTGTTTTGAGAGAATAGGAGAAAAATAATTGAAATTAGTGGGCTTGAGGAAAATCTCTCTGAGAAAGTGACATTGAGCTTTGAACATCCCTGAGCATACTGGAAGACCAAAGTGGCTGAAGCAGAGTGATGATGAGTGGGGAGATAAGAGCACATGTGAGATTATATCATGCAAGCAGTGTTCAGGAACTAATCTTTTATTCTAAGGGTAATGGACAGATGAAAGTTTCTAAGCAGGTGAGTGACATTTATCAATTTAAAATTTATTCATAACAAATGTACCTCTCACATAATAGGATAGGTGCATTTCATCCAGTTCGAAATAAAGAAACTTTCTGAAAGTTAATATACACTTTTCACTGCTTTCCTTTATAAAACCAAATAGTTTCCTAAGGAGAGTTAATACGGTGAAAAGGTCTACTTGGTGCCAGGCATTTTAACACAGACTTAACTCCATTGTAATTTATTTTTCTTTCTCCATTATATACAAAATTTTGAAATAATCTGATCCTTCACTTTTGGTCTTTCTAACATCAACCAAACTAAATATTGCATTGAGATTCCACAACTCTAAATTTGCAATACATGGAACATTATTATGTTTTCAATATCACAATATCTAACAGCATCTGCTTGTGGATACTCACTTCTGGAAACTGTCCTCCTCCAATCAAAAATCCTCCGACTTCAGTATAAAGTGAATGATGCCTCATTTGACATTATACTGAAAAAAAAATCCTTTCAAATTGCTAACTAAAATTGTATATATTAAATGTACTCAGAATGAAGAATAACTATTTGAATATGCCTTGTCAGTAGCTGATTATATAAATGGGGTAAATATTTATTGCAGTATAAATGATATACAGTTTCCTTAAAATTCAGAATTGCATTAGCCAAATGAATTCACAATAAAAATTCCTATATGTTTTTGCTTTGTCGATACCTCAAAACTAAATAAATAAATCGCAATGTATGCTGAGCAAATAAAATATGATCACCTTTTGGGGAATAATCTAGGAGTAGACAAATTTTTAAACAATGCAAACATTTCTAGAATCTGGTATGTCTATGTTTGACTCAACTGTCCTTCTGAGAAGAAGAGATCAGCCCTCACTGTTACAATTTCCTTACACAGGATGAGTTACTATCTGAGCCAAAAATTAATTTGCACCTTAAGAAATGTAAGTGAAGACAGAGTTACCCATCTGCCAGGTAAGAAATTGCTTCAAAATAGAATAAAAGTGTTAGCTTTCCTTAAAATTGAATTTACACCTTGCTTCAGTGGGGTGGACGATAGGTAATGAGTTCACTCTATTATGTGGTTTATAGTGTCTGCACAATTTTTCTGTACTTTCCCAAAGGATTCCATCTCCTATTTTTATGGACATACAGACAGATACCTGTAGGTGGAGTCAAATTCAGCACAAAAATAGCTCTTCAGGAGGCCAAAGGGTAATTTAATCACTTTATCTGTTTTATATTGGATGTTTTTCAACAGATTGCCAAAACTGAAACGATTAGAGAATGATCTTTAAGTACCACCTTATAAGTGCTACCAAAGGTCACACTTTATCGCTGTTTTAGTATGCTGCTGATTTTGAACTGGCATGTCAGATCCAAAACAGTCTACTGCCCCTTTTCTATAATTATTACTTTTCCTTGAGGTTTTGAGGTGGGGCTTAAATATGTGCTGGATTAAAGTTTAAAAATGTTCATCTAACTCAGTAGTTTGTATGGAGATCACTAGCTGTGCAGCACAGAATATGCTGGACTGTCATAAAAACAATGAATTTTAATTATGGGGGCATTGAGTTCATTAGGGTGTTGAGCAGAGTAAGTAATGGAATCACCAGGGAAGCTACTAGGCGCTAATTAAAATACTCAGGCCAGGAGCCTACTTAGCCTACAAACCAAGCAGTATCCCCTGAACCTGAGTGCTAACAGTATCTGTACCCATTTTATTCCCTTGTCTGGAAATTTCTTAGATTATACTCGCCTTGTCCTATCTGAGGGTGTAATCACTCATTTATTCAAGGTATACTGGCATCTACTATGTGTTCAGAACACTGATAAAGGTGCCAGGGAAATAGTGACAATTTTTTAAAAATTCAATTCCAAGTTTAGAGCAAAGAAAAAGTTAAAAATGCGGGTCTAAATAGTGTTGCTAACATTTTTTATTCTGTTATATTTGGGATTTGGAAGGCAGAGAAGAAGGAAGGAGGAAGGAAGGAAGAAAAGAAGAGAGGGAGGGAGGAAGGGGAAAAAATTCATCTATCACAATCATCATCATTTTATAAAGTATTGGACATTTTAATGACCGAAACATATTTAGGAGGACTTAAGATGAGAATGAATGATGGTGCATTTTATCTCCTAGTACTGCTTTATGGAAAATTCCTTAGGTTGTCTTTATTTGTTCATTTATTTGTAAAAGAATAATAACTTCAACATAGATTCTGAGCAGTGTGTGGACCTATATTTGTGAAATACCCGTCAAGAACAGAAACAGAAAATAGTGACAAATGATAGATGTAAGAAGTTGGTTTGGGATCACACTGGCCAAACAATGACATGGTCCAGAAAGTGAAAGATTTCCAGCAGAAAGTGGTAGAAGCTGTGACTTGAAGTTTGAGTAGGAGTTATGGTAGCTTGCATCATCTAAATAGGTTATAAAAAGTAATGTGTACACAAGAGGCACAAGCAGCCAGGTGACCTCAGCTGAAGAAGACTTTAATCATCAAGTTAGCAGGATGACCTGTACTGTCGATACCAACCAGCCTCTTTCCCTAGCCACCCCTGTCATTGCTCAGTAGGCTCATGAACAAAGAGGCCAGGGTAGCAGGAATGGAGGTTATCCATGGGTGCAGCAACATGGACTTCCACTCTCTAAGGCCAATGTGCTACAGCCACCATTGAGTGCCCTATCTGCCAGCAAGAGAGAGCAACACTGAGGTCCCCAATACTGCACCACTCCCCAGGGTGTTCAGCCAGTTACATGGTGGCAGACTGATTACATTGGACCGTTTCTATTATGGAAGAGACAACATTTTATTCTTACTGGAATATATTGATATTTATTCTGGATATAGATTTGCCTTCCCTACATACAATGCTTTGGATAAAATTTCCATCCATGGACTTTCAGAATGCTTTATCCACAGTCATGGTATTATACACAGTATTGCTTCTGATTGAGAAACTTATTTTCCAGCAAAAGAAGTGTGGCAGTAGGCCCTCGCTTATGGAATTCACAGGTCTTACCATGCTCCTTACCAACCTGAAGCAGCTGTTTTGATAAAATAATAGAGTGACCTTTTGAAGACTCAGTCATAGTGTCAGCTAGGTTGCAACAACTTGCAGAGCTGGAGCATCATTCTCCAAACGTCTTTATATGCTCTGAATCAGCTTCCAATATACACTGCTATTTCTCCAATAGCCAGGATTCACAGGTCCAGAAATCAAAAGGTGAAATGGGAGTAGTACTACTCAATATTAACCCTAGTGACCCACTAACAAAATTTTTGTTCTCACGACTCACTGCTCTGCTGGCCTAGATGTCTTAGTTCCAGAGGGGATAACGTTTCTATCAGGAGACACAACAATGATTCCATTGAACTGAAATGTAAGGGAATTATGATGTGGGTTGGGGTAATTCATTCTGACTACCAAGGAGATATTAGACTACTACCCCACAGCAGAGGTAAGAGAGAGTATGTCTGGAATACAGGAGATTCCTTAGGATGTCCTTTTGTATTACCATGTCCTGTGATTAAGGTCAATGGAAAACTACAACAGTGCAATCCAGGCAGGACTATTAATGGCCCAGACCCTTCAGGAATACAAGTTTGGGTCACCCTACCAGGTAAAGAACAATGACCAGCGGAGGTGCTTGCTAAAGGCAAAGAGAATCAGAATGGGTAGTGGAGGAAGGTAACTGTAAATGTCAGCTATGACCACATGTCAGTTAAAGAAACAAAAACTATAATTGTCATGAGTATTTCTTCCTTATTCTGCTATGAATACGTTTGTGTATGTATCTATCTGTATCTTTGTTTTCCTTCCTCTCTTATTTCTTTATCATATAACATAAGATGAACTGTTTTTATATCATAGTATTTAAGTTTTGTTAATTTTACATCAGAGCATTTAAGTTATGAGGTATCCAGGAGAAGAGTAAACATCACTCAAGAACTTTGTCTCATCTTCTGGGGAAGGGATTAGTACATTTTCAGTTGTACACAAAAAAGTTGTATCATGTTAGGTGGAATTATGACCTTGTCATTTTTATTCTTTGGAAATTAAGTAAGGTTAAGGAGATGCATATGTATATACATGTATCAACTAATAGGGGCTTAAGTGGACATTAGTTTAAATTTAATATTATTTTAAAGACAAGATGTAGAAAAACAGGAGCAAAATAAATGCCTCAGTGAACATTATTAAAACAAGAATTTACCACATAGTTTTGAAAAGCTAAATAAGATACAAACAGTAGTTAACTGTAATAATACTAGGGTATAATTTTTTTTGCAAATGGAAGATATCAAGCATTTAATTCTAGGGGTATAATATGTAATGTTCTCAAAAATGGAAGTAGAATTTAAATATTATATGCTCATTTTCTTTGCCCTAATCTAAAATAAACATCAGGGAAACAATCTTTCCTTGAAACAAAAACTTTCTGATAGAATTACAAAGGCATTGTCTCGTGTTTGTTTAAAAAAAAAAAGAGAGAGAGAGACAGAAAAGAAACATGTCCAGGTACATGAAGAGACTACAAAGCCAGAGACTTAACATCAAAGAAGAATGATAAATAATATTACATCATGTCGAAGGGACATGCCGAGCAGAACAGCAGGTCTGGATGTGAGTCAATGGACAACAGATTATGGAAACACATTAGAGGCAGCCTTAGACCTCAAAACGAGGTTGCCCACATCCAACAGCAAAGTATTTTAGATACAAAGGTCTTTAAAAATACAATATGTGCACAAAGTTTAATTGCTTGAGAGTATTACTGTAAACCAAAGATTTTGAAAATTCCAACAGGTGTCCAAGGACTATACTGAATAAATCAGAAATACAGGGGGGTTACAAGATGATTACGGTTATTTAAACACAGGAACAAAATAAATAACAGGTACCATTATGTTTCTACTTCTGCTTCTATGATTTAGAGAATTCTCTCATTAAGATTCTGTAACTCATAAAATCATAAACATACTGATCTTGAAGTTAGGTTAACTTGTTTGATTTCTCCTTTACATCATATAACTTGGGAAGATCTTCCGGGCTCCGGACGCGCAGGCTCAGCAGCCATGGCTCACGGACCCAGCTGCTCCGCGGCATGTGGGATCTTCCCGGACCGGGGCACGAACCCATGTCCCCTGCATCAGCAGGCGGACTCTCAACCACTGCGCCACCAGGGAAGCCCCAAATCCATTAATTCTTATACTACTTCTGAAATCACACAAATTCGGGTTTACAAGGGTTAACTGTAAAGGGTTAATTGCATCTTTTCTTTAAAACTGGGACTCCCTCTAGGCTGTAAAGTGCAATTTTGAAGCATAGGGCAGGCATACTTCCTATTTTTAGATGTGTTGAATGAATTATATAAATTAACCATGAAATGAGCTGAGAAGGGTGTTTGACCCATCTGAAGTAGCTATTGAGTACTACTTTTTTGCTCAGTCCTTCATATACTTCATTCCATTTGATTCTCACTACAGAAATGTGATTTGTCAGCATTTGCAGATAAGGAAACAAAGCTTCAGTAGTTTTCACTAGTATTATAGGGGTTAAATGGTTAGATCTGGGTTATGAGCCCAGATCTGTCTAATATCAAGACCAGTTTCCTTTAACTCCTCTACTATTCCTCCAGCTATCACTCGGTTTTGGGGTATTGCTTCTAGAAAACACTTTCTAATGTGTCTGCTTGACTTCTGAAACCTTTGCCCATAGCCCTATTATTGGACTGCAGCATTACAAACTGAACTATAATTATCTGATTATGTAACTATCTCTTTGAATGATATTTTGGAACATTAAGAGTAAGAAAAACATGCATTTTCCTTTTTTGCACTCCTACCACATAACAGAATGACTTTCATGTAGTAAGCAATCAATCTATCTTTTAACTTAATCCATGAGTGGCTGGCTTGGATGAAGTTCTCAGAAATTAGCCTTCAGGATAAGTGAGGAGTTTACGTGTGTGTGTGTATGATTTAAATTTCTTAACATTTATCTTTCTGTAACAAAATGCTATTTTTTCAAGTTGATTATGAAATGTTAGTTATCATAGCAAATTTTTTTTCACTAGTTTGTATTTAGTCTCATTATAACCATGAAGAAATTACCCCTAACATTCCCTAGAGGTGCACACTGGAAAACTATTTTCCATTATATCAAATAATAATTTCCTGAACAAGTTCACATATTAAAAAAAAAAGACTAATTAAGCCTCATTTTTTTTACCTATTTCAGATAATCCAAATAATAATCTTTTTATAACCTTGACAAATCTGTGAATGTTTAAGAGGGGGAAACGGAAATGGAAACCTTTCTTCAATAATGGAAAAACCTAACGATTTTATAAATAAGAAACACACTTCTTAGCATAGCTCCTTTAATTAGCTCAATCCCTCCTATGAATTGAGAAGCTCCAAAAATATCACCAGTTACATATTATAAAAATGCCCTGTATTTTGCTTATAGACACTATGTCTATAATCAGCTCAACTTGTTTATATGCCTAGTTGTGTCTGTGCACAACTCTCTACCCACCCCCTGTACACATTGCTTATAATGAAATTTAATTTCTCATATTCCATCAAGAATGAAAACTAAGGTGACATAATTCAGTAATGTTAGTTTTCTTCATTTCTGACCTTCATAATGTAGAAATGAAGGCATAATTTCCCGTGTTAGTCAGTTACAGATGTATTTTTGCTTAATATAATCATTCAAAAACACCATAGAATAATGAAGTCCACAGAAATATCATATTATTAACTTACATAAGAAGTAAAGCATCTTTTCTAGTCAGTATTTCATGTAAGATGAAGAGCATTTGGCATAGACGTATCACCCTAAGTGGGTTGTCATCGTCAAGAGTGTCAGGTTAATCTGAGACTTCCCTAAGTAGTGTACATAAGTTATGGCATGTGCTCTGATTCCTTTCAGATATTGCTTCCCATGCTACTAACGTTATGATACTAATCAGGACAATAATATCGAAGAACTGGTGGTACCTAATCCAATACAAATATATTTTTAAGATTAACATAGACAAAGTGTATTATTTACAATATTATCATGAATAATAGAGACACACGAGTGAGTCAATTTACTGACAAATACTTTATGTTATTTTATTGAGCAAATTGACATGCCAGTTATAACGTTAAGTTTATCTCTGTAGGCGAATTGTCACTAAAAATATGCACCATAATATTAGAATATTTATATAGCAAAAAGTTGGAAATAAGAAAATGCCTCCCAGCAGTAGACAGTAGCATATTACACAGTAATGGGAATTAATGATCTAGCATTAAACACAGCAACATAGATCCATCTCAAACCGTAAGCAAGAGAATCCAGGCACAATGGTTAACAACTGCATGGTTCCATTTATATATAATTTTAAAACAGGAGAACCTAATCTTTAGTGTTGGAAGTAAGCATAGTGTTTACCTTTCAATGGGTAGTGACTCCAGTGGAGTAGGAGGCATTATGGGTCAGTGGAATATCGTTTTCCTTGACTAGAATACTAGTTACACAGCTGTGCTCAACATTTCAAGAATTTATACAACTGGACATTTCTGATCTTTGAACTTTTATGCATATATGCTATATTTCAAAAATGTATTCCAAAGCATATAACTAACACTGGGTGAAAGCATCCGAAGTTTCAATAATATTCACAAGATACAGAAAATAACTTATTACAAGTTAAGAAAAATAATTTACATTTATCTAATAATTAAGCTCCTATGTCTTTTTGCCTTTTAGAAACTCTTGGTTTGTTAAAAAATAAAGAATAAACCTAAGAAAAGTAATGTTAACTCAACACTATTATTTAGACCAGGAGAAATTATCACTTAATATAGGATACAATACATTGAATCAAATGGGTAGAAATTAAGGACTTGTTTTAATCTTTTGTTTCATTGATTCTGAATAAGAAAACAGAAATTATATGCTCTTGTATAAATGTGTGTTGAACTGCAGAGATATGTTTTTCTCATGTTCCACTCAATTGAATTCCAGGAGAGTATACTGACCTCATTTTAATTAGTAAACAAATATTTTCATGGTGCATTGATTTTAATATTTTGTGAATTTGTACGTTACTTTTAATTAATTACTCATAACCTTGCTATCTCCTTTTTCTTGACGTGATGTATGTTTTATTATTTTCATGAGTGTTATTTTTATAAACTATAATTAAAAAACTGATTATTTTATTGAGTGTACTTAAGGTTTTTGTAAGTATTCTTGAATCCTATTGAAATAATGCTTCTCTGGGTATCTTACAGAGTTTCAATTATATTTAATTTCTATTTAAATATTGAGTTCATTAAAAAATGCCAGACTAATGCCTCTGCTCTGGTAGAACGAAGAAAATATATATAAAACACATACATGTATATGTATATTTTGCATATATATATACACATACATAAACTGGGTAAAAAATAAAAGCATCAGGATGGTATTATCAAAGATATGATGTTTGTGGTTCCATTTCCAGAACGCTCCAGACCTTATCTTTGCAAGAATTTGGAAGGATGGTGCAGTCTCAAAAGAGCAATTTCCACTTTAAGTAGGCACTCAATTGAGTTAATATTGACAAAAACATTTTTCCCAATTCTATAATTTTATTATCTTAAAAGAAATAGTTTCATTTAATATAGTTGTATTGGATTGGCCCTAAGGTTCATTTGGCTTTTTCCATAAGATGTTACGGAAAAACCCGAACGAACTCTTTGACCAACCCAATACTTGCACTGTGTAGTCTCAGTCTCTTCTTATTGTCAGCGTTCCACCCTCTTGTTTACAATAATGACATATTATCTAAAATATCTTGGACTGGTAATAACAGATAGTTTATCAAAATTCAGTTAAAGATGAGAATCATGAAAAATATCCAGAGACCTCAAATATTTTCACTTAAAACATTTGTGCATTTATTCAACAAAATAACAGTGTTTTACGCAATACGGGAGACTTTTTCTTTGTAATACTACTGCTGATTACAGTTCTGACTCATCTTTCTAGCATAAATCACCTATAATTCAACATCTACAGTTTCCAATTCAGCATCCTTTAAAGTACTGTGTAAGTGTGTGCATTTTTATCCTTTAATAGTTGTATGGCACAACTGGTTTAAAGATTTTAAATTCAGTGCCATGACTTTTCAAGAATTCCAAGATTTGGTGTTTTTTATGGAAACATTTATTCTCTTTCTTTTTTTTTTTGGTTCATGTAAGATTTAATTAAGTTATGTAACTGCAATAACAAGAACAGCAGGCATTAATCAGTTTGGGAACAAATATGACTAACTCTCAAACATACAGCTCAACTGATGACAGCGGAGGCCACCAACATATTAGAGAGTGGAGCACGAGGAGTGAGAACACAGCCCACCAAGAGCATCATTCCACATGCTTTACAGAAGAAATGGAGTTCACTTGTTGATTCAGTGAATCCATTGCATTGAGGTCGATTAAGGCAAGTTCCAACTGTACATGACTCTCATTTTTATTAAAATCTGAACATATATTTTCTATATTTTGGGGTCAGAAAATGTGAATATTTTCCATAAAATATAACTCAAAGTCCTAAAAGGATAACTAAGACTCTAAAGGTTTTATTTAAACTGCTGTGGCTGAAAAGCCTGGGGGTGTGAAGTGACCATGGAAAATTTAGAATCACTGTGAGATTCAAGGTCATTATCACCCAAAGGACAAATCATCTGAGGGTTTGGTTGATTCTGTCTTCACACTTAGCAGCACAAATACTATGGCAATGTCAGCACAGCTCCAAATAGGCAACACAAAGAGGTCAACATGATCTGAAATATTCACTTCTCATAAAGAAATACCTCTGCTATCTGGCTTCCTTTGCCTTTTATCCTTTTGTCAATAATAATTTAGAAAAAGATTCAGAGACGCAGTGAGTTAATGTTATAGGAAAAACATTACTAGGCAACACTGCCTGGTAATTTTTAAAATACCAAAACAAAACAAAACTTTAAAATATTTGAATCTTGGAGATATTCTGATTTGCCTGAGACCAGAAGGATTGAAATAACTGACAATATAGCTGCATACTGATGATCTAGAGATGGAACCTTATTAGGTCTTAGATAGTACACCCAGTGGAAGAACAGAAGCAAAATCCAGAGAACTTCCCTTGTAGAATAAGAGCTCCAACAAGATTCTGTGCATAACCATGCCATTAAAGGATAATGATTCCTTTCATCTTGTAGTAAAATTGATGACCAACTTAACAGCAACTTTTGATTTACTTTTTAAAAATTTAAGTATAGTTGATTTGCAATATTATATTAATTTCAGGTGTATAACATAGTGATTCAATATTTTTATAGTTATATTCCATTTAAAGTTATTACAAAATAATGTCTATATTTCCCTGTGCTGTACAATGTATCCTTGTAGTTTATCTATTTTATACATAGTAGTTTGGATCCCTTAGTCACATACCCCTGTTTGTCCCTCCTCAATTCCCTCTCCCCACTGGTAACCAGTTTGTTTTTTATATCTGTGGGTCTTTTTCTGTTTTGTTATGTACATTCAATTCTTTTATTTTTTTGATTCCACATATGTGATAACATACACTGTTTTCCTCTGTCTGACTTACTTCACTAAGAATGATACTCTTTAGGTCCATCCACATTGTTGCAAATAGCAGAATTTCATTCTTTTTAAGGCTGAGCAATTAATATTCCATTGTAAATATATACATCGATGGACACAAGCTGTTTCCATATCATGGCTATTGTAAATAATGCTGCTATGAACATTCGGGTTCAGGTATTCTTCTGAATTAGTATTTTCATGTTTTGGATATATAACCAGGAGTGGAATTGCTGTATCATATGGTAATTCTATTTTCAGTTTGTTGAGGAAGCTCCATAATGTTTTCCATAGTGACTGCACCAATTTACATTCCCACCAACAGTGTACAGGGGTTCCCTTTTTTTCACAACCTCACCTCACCAACATTTGTACTTTTTAGACTTCTTGATGACAGCATTTCTGTCAAGTGTGAAGTGATATCTCATTGTGATTTTGATGTGCATTTTCCTAATGATTAGCAATGTTGAGCATCTTTTCATGTAGCTGTTAGCCATCTGTATGTCTTCTTTGGAAAATTTTCTATTCAGGTCTTCTGCCTGGTTTTTAACCAGATTGTTTGTTTTATAGATATTGAGTTGTTTGAGATGTTTTTATATTTTGGACATTAACCCCTTTCTGGTCATATCATTTGCAAATATTTTCTCCCTTTCAGTAGGTTGTCTTTCCATTTTGTCAATGGTTTCCTTTGCTGTGCAAAAGCTTTTAGGTTTAATCAGATACGGTGTTTATTTTTACTTTTATTTTTTGTCTTAGGAGAGAGAGCCAAAAAATATAGCTATGATTTATGTCAAAGAGTGCTCTGTCTATGTTCTCTTCTAGGAGTTTCATGGTTTCAGGACTTACATTTAGGTCTTTAATCCATTTTGAGTTTATTTTTGTATATGGTGTGAGGAAATGTTCTAATTTCACCCTTTTACATGTATATGTCCAGTTTTCCCAGCACCACTTATTGAGCTGTCTTTTCTCCATAGTATATTCTTGCCTCTTTTGTTGTAAAGTAATTGACCATAAATGTGTGAGTTTATTTCTGGGCTCTCTATTCTTTTCCATTGATCTATGCATCTGCTTTTGTGCCAGTACTATATTGTTTTGATTACTGTAGCTTTATAGTCTGAAGACAGGGAATGTGATACCTCCAGCTCTTCTTTCTCAAGATTACTTTGGCTATTTAGGGATCTTTTGTCTTTCCATACAAATGTTAAAATTATTTGTTCTATTACTATGAGAAATTCTATCGGTGTTTTGACAGGCATTGCTTTGAATCTGTAGATTGCCTTGATTAATATGATCAATTTAACAATATTAATTCTCCTAATCCATGAACATAGTACATCTTTTCATCTGTTAGTGTCATCTTCAATTTATTTCATCATAGCTTATACTTTTCTGAGTACAGATGCTTTACCTCCTTAGGTAGGTTTATTCATCAGTATTTTGTCCTTTTTGATGCAATGGTAAATGGGATTGTTTCCTTAATTTCTCTTTCTGATAGTTCATTGTTAGTGTATAGAAATGCAACAGATTTCTGTATATTAATTTTATACCCTGAAACTTTACCAAATTCATTGATAAGTTTTGATAATTTTTGGTGGTGTATTTAGGATTTTTTATGTATAGTATCATGTCATCTGCAAACACTGACAGTTTTACTTCTTCTTTTTCAATTTGGATTCCTTTTATTTTTTTCTTGTCTAATTCTTGTGTCCATGACTTCCAATACTATGTTGAATAAAAGTGGTGAGAAGTGGCAGCTGTCTTGTTCCTGATTGTTTAAGAAATGCTTTCAGCTTTTCACCATTGAGCATGATTTTAGCTGTGGGTTTGTTATAAATGTCCTTTATTATACTGAGACATATTCCCTCTAAACCAACTGTGATGAGAGTTTTAATCATGAATGGATGTTGAATTTTGTCAAATGCTTCTCCTGTATCTATTGAGAAAATCATATGCTTTTTGTCTTCTTTTCGTTAATGTGCTATGCCACATTAACTGATTTGAAAATATTGAATCATCCTTGCATCCCTGGAATAAATCCTACTTTATCATAATGTATGATCCTTTTTATATATTGTTGGATTTGGTTTGCTAATATATTGTTGAGGTTTTTGCACCTATATTTATCAAAGATACCGGCCTGTAATATTCTTTTTTCATAGTGTCTATCTGGTTTTGGTATCAGGGTAATGATGGCCTCATAGAATGAATTTGGGAGTGTTCTGGCCTCTTCAGTTTTTTGGAATAGTTTGAGAAGGATGAGTATTAAGTCTTCTTATGTTTCGTAGAATTTCCCTGTGAAGCCATCCAGTCCTGGACTTTTGTTTTCTGAGAGAAAAAGTAACTTCTTGAGACAAGAAACTCTACCCTTTTCTCTGTGTCTCCAATATCGAGTTATATACAAAATAGATACTGGTTTTGAGAATGAATAAAGAAATTTGTGGATAATTTTCAAGCAATTTCTTTAGGCAGAGACCAGAGAACACTACTCATAAGCTAGAAGACCATATCTTTGCCTTGATACATAACAATAAACTAAAGATGTATCTACAGATAGAGGATTGGCAACTGTATTATAATATTCTAGAACTCTCTTAAAATAAGACAATTTGATGGAAAACTTCATTGTAGACTTGAAAATTTTTTTAATTATGATGTTATTTAAAATATTCATATATAAAAGCTGGCACAGGATGCTCATTGTTTCAGCTGTTTCACAGTAATGAAAGCAAAATATTTCAAAAGTAAACATAACTAAAAGAAAAAATCAATTTTCATATAGTTACTAATATAATATTATGACAAAGTAATGAAAGCTATTTAATAAAATCATTCAAGTCATTAATTCAATTACACATGACTGTCGTCATTGTTTTACTATAATTAAACCACAAAAAACTAGTTGTATATTACATATATGCATTCAAATTTTTAAATTTAATTTGCTTTTGACTTTTTTTTTTTTCTTTTGCGGTATGTGGGCCTCTCACTGTTGTGGCCTCTCCCGTTGCGGGGCACAGGCTCCGGATGCGCAGGCTCAGCAGCCATGGCTCACGGGCCCAGCCACTCCGCGGCATGTGGGATCTTCGCGGACTGGGGCATTAAGCTGTGTCCCCTGCATTGGGAGGCAGACTCTCAACCACTGCATCACCAGGGAAGCCCTGCTTTTGACTTTTTAAAAACATCTTTACTGGAGTGTAATTACTTTACAATGGTGTGTTAGTTTCTGCTTTATAACAAAGTGAATCAGCTATACATATACATATATCCCCATATCACCTCCCTTTTGAGTCTCCCTCCCACGCTCCTTATCCCACCTCTGTAGGTGGTCACAAAGCTCTGAGCTAATCTCCCTGTGCTATGTGGCTGCTTCACACTAGCTATCTGTTTTACATTTGGTAGTATATATAAATCCATGGCACTCTCTCACTTCATCCAAGCTGAACCTTCCTCCTCCCCGTGTCTTCAAGTCCATTCTCTACATCTCCGTCTTTATTCCAGTCCTGCCCCCAGGTTCTTCAGAAACTTTTTTTTTTATTCCATATATATGTAGTAGCATATGGTATTTGTTTTTCTCTTTCTGACTTACTTCACTCTGTATGACAGACTCTACGTCCATCCACCTCATTACAAATAACTCAATTTTGTTTCTTTTTATGGCTGAGTAATATTCCATTGTATATATGTGCCACATCTTCTTTACCCATTCATCTGTCAATGGACACTTAGGTTGCTTCCATATTCTGGCTATTGTAAATAGAGCTGCATGAAAACTGTGGTACATGACTCTTTTTGAATTATGGTTTTCTCAGGGTATATGCCCAATAGTGGGATTGCTGGGTCGTACAGTAGTTCTATTTTTAGTTTTTTAAGGAACCTACATACTGTTCTCCATAGTGGCTGTATCAATTTACATTCCCACTAACAGTGCAAGAGGGTTCCCTTTTTTCCACACCCTCTCCAGCATTTATCGTTTGTAGATTTTTTGATGATGGCCATTCTGACTGGTGTGAGGTGATACCTCATTGTAGTTTTGATTTCCATTTCTCTAATGATTAGTGATGTTGAGCATTCTTTCATGTGTTTGTTGGCAATATGTACATCTTCTTTGGAGAAATGTCTGTTGAGCTCTTCTGCCCATTTTTGAATTGGGTTTTTTGTTTTTTGGATATTGAGTTGCTTGTAAACTTTGGAGATTAATCCTTTGTCAGTTGCTTCATTTGCAAATATTTTCTCCCATTCTGAGGGTTGCCTTTTCGTCTTGTTTATGGTTTCCTTTTTTGTACAAAAGCTTTGAAGTTTCATTAGGTCCCATTTGTTTATTTTTGTTTTTATTTCCATTTCTCTAGGTGGTGGGTTAAAAAGGATCTTGCTGTGATTTATATCACAGAGTGTTCTGCCTATGTTTTCCTCTAAGAGTTTTATACTGTCTGGTCTTACATTTAGGTCTTTAATTCATTTTGAGTTTGTTTTTGTGTACGGTGTTAGGCGGTGTTCTAATTTCATTCTTTTACATGTAGCTGTCCAGTTTTCCCAGCACCACTAACTGAAGAGGCTGTCTTTTCTCCATTGTATATTCTTGCCTCCTTTATCAAAAATAAGCTGGCCATAAGTGCGTGTGTTTATTTCTGGGCTTTCTATCCTGTTCCATTGATCTATATTTCTGGTTTTGTGCCAGTACTATACTGTTTTGATTACTGTCGCTTAGTAGTATAGTCTGAAGTCGGGGAGTCGGATTCCTCCAGCTCCCTTTTTCTTTCTCAAGATTGCTTTGGCTATTCTGGGTCTTTTCTGTTTCCAAACAAATTGTGAAATATTCTGTTCTAGTTCTGTGAAAAAGGTCATTGGTAGTTTGATACGTACTGCATTGAATCTGTAGATTGATTTGGGTAGTATAGTCATTTTCACACTGTTGATTCTTCCAATCCAAGGACGTGGTATATCTCTCCATCTGTTTGTATCATCTTTAATTTTTTTCATCAGTGTCTTATAGTTTTCTGCATACAGGCCTTTTGTCTCCTTCAGTAGGTTTATTC
The DNA here is from genome assembly GCF_964165515.1 of Mesoplodon bidens. Classification (NCBI taxonomy): domain Eukaryota; kingdom Metazoa; phylum Chordata; class Mammalia; order Artiodactyla; family Ziphiidae; genus Mesoplodon; species Mesoplodon bidens. Next base: position 78,402,945 of record NC_138169.1, on the reverse strand, counting down.
CTAGGTATTTTATTCTTTTTGTTGCAATAGTAAATGGGAGTGTTTCCTTCATTTCTCTTTCAGATTTTTGATCATTAGGAAAAATGTATAGGAATGCAAGAGATTTCTGTGCATTAATTTTGTATCCTTCTACTTTACCAAATTCATTGATTAGTTCTAGTACCTTTCTGGTATCATATTTAGGATTCTCTATGTATAGTGTCGTGTAATCTGTAAACACTGACAGTTTTACTTCTTTTCCGATTTGGATTCCTTTTATTTCTTTTTCTTCTCTGATTGCTGTGGCTAAAATTTCCAAAACTATGTTGAATAATAGTGGTGAGAGTGGGAAACCTTGCCTTGTTCCTGATCTTAGTGGAAATGGTTTAGGTTTTTCACCATTGAGAACAATGTTGCCTGTGGGTTTGTCATATATGGCCTTTATGTTGAGTAAGTTCCCTCTATGCCTACTTTCTGGAGGGCTTTTATCATAAATTGGTGTTAAATTTTGTTGAAAGCTTTTTCTGCATCTATTGAAATGATCATATGGTTTTTATCCTTCAGTTTGTTAATATGGTGTATCACATTGATTCATTTGCGTATACTGAAGAATCCTTGCATTCTGGGATAAACCCCACTTGATCATGGTGTATGATCCTTTTAATGTGCTGTTGGATTCTGTTTGCTAGTATTTTGTTGAAGATTTTTTCATCTATGTTCATCAGTGATATTGGCCTATAGTTTTCTTTCTTTGTGACATCTTTGGTTTTGGCATCAGGGTGATGGTGGTCACGTAGAATGAGTTTGGGAACGTTCCTCCCTCTGTTATATTGTGGAAGAGTTTGAGAAGGATAGATGTTAGCTCTTCTCTGAATGTTCCATAGAATTTACCTGTGAAGCCATCTGGTCCTGGGCTTTTGTTTGTTGGAAGATTTTTAATCACAGTCTCCATTTCAGTGCTTGTATTTGTTTGTTTATATTTTCTCCTTCTTCCTGGTTCAGTCACAGAAGGTTGTGCTTTTCTAAAAATTTGTCCATTTTTTCCAGGTTTTTCATTTCATTGGCAAGTAGTTGCTTGTAGTAATCTCTCATGATCCTTTGTATTTCTACAGTGTCAGTCATTACTTCTTTTTCATTTCTAATTGTATTGATTTCAGTCTTCTCCCTTTTCTTCTTGATGATTCTGGCTAATGGTTTATCAATTTTGTTTATCTTTTCAAAGAACCAGCTTTTAGTTTTATTGATCTTTGCTATTGTTTCCTTCATTTCTTTTTCATTTATTTCTGATCTGATCTTTATTATTTCTTTCCTTCTGCTACCTTTGGGGTTTTTTCTTCTTCTTTCTCTAATTGCTTTAGGTGTAAAGTTAGGTTGTTTACTTGAGAACTACTAATTCTACCCAGCTTCCAATCTCCTTGGAAAGGTTTAAAACTACTTCCTGTTTTGTGTGTTACACAGGTATTCCATTAATATGACAGACTCTATTCTGTTTTATAATTATTCTGTAGAAATCATCTCTATTCAGAAACTAGAAAGTAAAGAGAGACCTTATGTTGCAGTAACCTATTAAGTCCACTCAATAATCTTGCTTTGGGTGATATGATAAAAGCAGGATTAAGGAGGTTTAACTGAGCATGCCACTTGGTATGCTGGATTAGACATCACAGTCCAATATGAAAGCTATAAAGCATAACTAATATTTTCCTTTTAAGAGAAGCAACCGGAATTGTACTAAGGGTGCTGATATTGATATCAAGAAAACCCAGACACAATCTCTGATTCAACATCTCAATTGTCAACACAGTGATTATTTTAACTGAAATAATATAAACAGGTAAAATTGTAAACAGATGAGTGATTGTTTTAACTGAAATAATATAAACAGATAAAATTGTAAACAGATGAGTGATTGTTTTAACTGAAATAATATAAACAGATAAAATTATAAGCAGATGAACTTAATCGCATCACTGACAGAAGTGTATTTTAGTAGAAATGAAACACAGGAGTCACAGTATAAGCAGTGGAAGAAAATGACTTGATATTTTACTGACAGAGATGCTTTTACTAATACATGATAAATGTAGGTGCAATATTCATTTATACATGAGAGAACAGCTTTCCCCTCTGACTTCTCTTAAGGGAGAGTCTGTTGTATTTCCATGAGTAAGCTCAATGAAGTAGCCAGAGATCACAAAGTAGAGCTGCCTTTCTAAGAAAGAGCTCAAACAGGTACCTAAATAAAAGACTGGGTTCTTTCTAGTCTCATGATTCAAATATTTGTTTTCCACTTGACTTATTCAAATTGATAATCATAGTTAATACAGTTATATATAATAGTGCCTGTCACATGTCTTTTGTTTTCTATTTGATGTTATCTTCTCAAATAGATATTATTAATTATAATTTTCAAGATGATGTCATATTCATTTAACACTGTTATGGAATGGTGGTTCTCACTTAATGTAAAAGAACATACTTCATGAAACAACAAGGAGAAGGCTGAACTTTGTGTTCTGCGTAAATGGTATCAATGGTTCTGTCAACTTAGCTGTTTATGAGGAAGAGTTTATCTAGCCATTCAACAGATATTTATTGGGAACCAACTAATTGCTGCACTCTCCTGTAAAAGATGCAACTTCAATTAGGCCACAATATGTCTTTGAAAGGAGCTACAGAAATTGTTGAAAATGTGCTTTCAAAAATCACAATGGAACCTCTAGAAGCTATATCTCTACTACCTTAAAATCATAAATGCACTGATCATCTCCATGTGCTGGTAATCCAGTTCATCAGTGATGATGGATTTACAGACTTTATAGATTTATAGAGTTACAGACTTGGGGTAACTCAAGAGAAATGCAGGGGAGTGCAGCTAAGCTTTGAGATTCTAGCCCAGAAGTAAAGACAAGATGTTAATCATCTTACACCTTTTTCTTGCTAAAAGCTTATAGTATAAAAATGTTTACATCATAGCCATACACCCTTTCTAGGAACAGAAGCTAGGCAGATGACAATATTTTTCAACATGGATTTCTGGCAAACTGCTACCATGAGAAAGCCAGGAAGCAGAGTTTTTAATGCATTCCATGTCAATTGAATCTTGTTATTCTTTTGCAGGGAAGTTAACTTTACCCCACTGTTATTTAAACCTATCTTTAAAATACTTTCTTGGGCCGGCATATAACTCTTCTTGTAGCTCAAATTAGAAATGAATCTAAGCTTATTATTGATAATTTAGGGAAGGAAATAATGTGTTTTGTAATTAGTGGGCTCTAGGCCACAACAGTAAATCAAAAATACCCTTGTTGCTGTTGTTGTTTTATTACTGACCTATCTAAAGTTATATACTCCAAAGAAAAATGGTTCTTAATCAGAGAAAACATATTATGCAACACGTCTGATGCCAGTGTTTGCCAGGCTCTTCTTTTATGGGGGTGGGTAGATAGCTAGGTGGGTAGATAGGAAAGTAGTAGGTAAGGTCAGCATTATTTAAATTAGGTGCTTTAGGGAAGAGAATACCATCATCTAGGTCTCTTTGCACTTATACTTTGGGCTGAAGTAGCACAATAAATACTAAGTATAATTCCCCTTTCTCTTTCTCAGCTAATATGATTCTTTTTCTCTGACCTGTGCCTTGCATATACATTGTTACTTCATAAAGGAAGAGTCCCATTGATTTATGAAAAATTTTAAATTAAATTAATTAATTGTTTTACACAGCAGGTTCTTATTAGTTATCTACTTTATACATATTCGTGTATATATGTCAATCCCAATCTCCCAATTCATCCCACCACCACCATCCTCCCCCCAATTTATGAAAATTATTTTTAAACAACACAGGGTCTCAGTATCAGAGACTTAATAGACAAAAACATTATAAAATATAGACATAAAAGAATAGAAAAAAGAAATGATAAACATCTAACCAAAATGCCAATGTTTTCACTAAAGCAAGTAACTCAACAAACTAGAATTTAACTTATTAGAGATGAAAAAAGTCAAGAATATGAATTCTACATAGAAATTATTCCTAATTTTTCTTCTCTTCTAGATCTGTAACTAAGATCTACTTCTTAAAAGTACTATGACAAACCTGACTTTGAACTGTAGGAAACAAATGACTGCAAAGTATATAGAGTTGTGCTAATTAGCGAAATTCAAAAGGAACTATTTTGTGGTTGGTTCTCCAATTATTTAGTTTTCTTTCTATTCTAATCTTCAGTCTATTTCATCATTCATCAAATCAGCAAATAGCATAATTAATAAGCAAAATAAGCCCTGGCAGGCTATTGCTATAAAATACAAAGCAAAAGTGACAGGAAACATGTTAATAATGAGGCTACATCAAGGTTTAATGGTGGCCTGCAACATAATGTTGTTATTTAATCATTTTTAGTTGCATTCAATATTCCCATTACACATAGGCCATAATGACCTATCTAGGTGTTGGATGGTGGCCAAATGCATCACATCTGAAAAACCCAGGAAGACCATGTTATCAGGGTTAATCTGGAGATGGGAGCACTTGTATAGGAAGTCATCCTTCCTGGGAGCGCAGAAGAGCATTAATCCATTACACCAGAATGTACATAAATGACCTCCTCTGTGCAAATTTAGAGACTCTTGCAGAACAACCACCGGATTATGTCATCCTTGCACACAGGAAACAAGGCTATGAGCTTCTCAAGCACTATGACCAGGTTCTATGTAACTGATTTACAGCCTACGGCACAGTGTGTATCATAAGCTATGGATTAGCAAATGTGAAATCAATCTACATACTAATAAGGGAAATAAAGTGACTCAAAAATAGGAAATTGGAGTGGGGGAAAGAATAGGAGATAAATGATAGGGAGCAATTACCTGATTCTTAGATGGAGAGGTAGCTGGCACTTAGGAGCTCTAGATTCGAAAGGGAAGGACGTAGGACGGCGAAGTAGACGTCAGGCCTTTCATATAAGGATCTAGCTCCTAGCAAGCTTATTTCTAAATGTCCAACTTCAGGGAAATGTTATTATTAAAATTTAAGCATCCAATGGAATTTATGTCGATGTGACCAGATGAGGTACTTCAAGACAGAATGCAGGAACAAAGCTGCTGTCACTGGGTATCAATTCATGCCATAATAATAATAATGTAAAGGGTTTGGCATTCAGCCACCATCAGAGTTGTGTGTTCTTTAAGGTGTCTTCTTTTATCCATGAATAATGCAGAAATGTTACCGATTTTTTTTTGGAACTCTTAGTAGATGACTTATATTTACAAGATGGCTTGTCAGCGTTGTTGTAATGACCTGGGGCTGTGCAGTGTAACAGAGCTGAGGTAGGCTCTGTTAGCCAACTTCACAGCTGAGGACAAAACAGATGAGATCATTCTGTGAGCAGAGTCTTCTGTAAATGTGAGACCCAAGATCCCGCTTTGTTCAGCAAAAAGACGTCCCTGGCTAACACTAAGGAAGTTTCATGGGGCATTTTGGTTAAATTTCTGAAAAACATCAGAGAGCCACAATTCAAGGTTTCAGAAATTCATGAGTCTGAGACCTGTGAACACAGCATCATGTTTCACCAATAATGGAATTCAAAATGTCCACTGTATATAAAGAAGTGTCTGTGTCTCTAACAGCAGGGTAGCTGAAAGTATCCATAAGCCAATTAGTCTCCCTGCATTTTAGATTTGCTCTGCATTGCTATTTCAACAGCTCATTACTACGTTAATGAATACAGCTTCAGAGGCAGGCATTTCTACAATCGGTGATGGTTCGACCTCTCCGAAAGTGAGCACCTAATTACTTCTTCATGTGGAGCACTGATTTAAAGGTTACTGCTCTTTCTCTAAGCAGGATGTAAAACTTCTTATTGATTCACCTGGTTTTAGAATAACAATAGGGGTTGTCAGTGCTTAATGACTAGATTCTTTTGTTGGCAAAATCTGTCTGTAATTTTAAGTTCTAACTGAGCTCTCTACAGGAATATTTTATATGCACAGAATCTAATATTTGGTCATTTGGCCTCAGAGGCTAAAATGTAATATTTCAGTGTCTGATGCACACCAGGCATAAAATAAACATTTTTAATGAAATGATAAAAGCTAAGTTAAAGACAGAAAAAATGAAGCAATAAAAATAAGTAATTGTGTATATTATGTGATTTAAAATATCAGAGGTATCTATAAAAACAATGAAAAATTTAACAGATGATTCAAGTAATAAATAGTTTTGATATTTCTGTTATTTAGATTTTTCAAACTTAAACATTGCTTTCATATATATTTTTTGTTGTTTCTTTTTCTTTTGTTCATTTCATTTTGAATTTTGTTGTTCTTTAGTCTTGGCTTAATTTGGCTCTAAACACAAGCCTAGGACAATGTAAATAGTTGTTTTCTGACATTGTTCATAGAAATGATACAGAATTCAGTGTAGTAAACTATCTGTCAAGATCAAATACAATGTTCTTCTTGGAAATGCTGTGTAATAAACTCTTTCCACAATCATGAAATTATCTCGAAGCAATATATGTACTCCCATGTTCACTGCAGCATTATTCACAATAGCCAAGATATAAAGATATAGAAACAACCCAAGTGTCCCCCTGCAGATGAATGAAGATATGATTATATATATATATATATATATATATATATATATATATATATATAGAGAGAGAGAGAGAGAGAGAGAGAGAGAGAGAGCGCAATCCTAAAATATTATTCAGCCTTGAGAAATGAGAAAATCCTGCCACTTGCAATAATATGGATGAACACAGGGGACATTTTGCTAAGTGAAATAAGCCAGACAGAGAAAGATAAATACTGTATGATCTCATTTATATCTGTAATCTTAAAAAAAAAAAACACCTCATAGACGCAGAGAGTAGAATGGTCGTTATCAGGAGCTGGGGCTGCGGGGGGTGGGGGGGCAGGGAGGGTGGGATGGGGAGATGCTGGTCAAACTTGAAGTCATGTAAGGTGAATAAGTCTAGAGATCCCATAGACAGGCATGATAACTGTGTGAGTTATCAACACATGCATAATACTGTGCTGAATACTGGAAATATGCTGAGAGTAGATTTCAGATGCATTCATCACAAAAAGAAATGGTAACCATGTCAGAAGATGATCTGTTAGTCAGCTTGATCTGTTAGTTAGCTTGACAGTGATCACTTCACTATCTAGTATATCATATCATCATGTTTTATGCCTTAAACATATATTTTTTTAATTTAAAGTATATATTTAAAAAGATTACTAGACTACTTGACAATTTGGGCTATGTTTTTCAAGGAATTTGTTGATTTTATGGAAGTTGCCAATTTATCATTATAAAAGTATTTGAGAAAAGTAATGAACACAGCTAAAATGCTGTCATCAAATGAAATTTAATTTTTTCATTATCAGAATTATTGAAATCATTAATAACCTGAAAGTGCTTTCCAAATCAATATTCGATCTTCTTAACTTGATATTCTAGTGTTTCAAATGATCAGTGCACAAGAGGACACTTTTGCTGACCCTTGGTTTACCCCAAAGCCATAGGCTTTAAAGAAATTGAGTCAGATTGCAGATTCCGAGTCAGTGGCCTTGAAACAGCTATAGCTACGTTTATCGCCTGACACATCCATCAGGCACTACATGTGATTGATTGCACTGTTTCTAAGGTTTTGGAACTGATCACCAGAGTGAAGGACTTTTCTGTCTGCATTAAAGCACAAAGTCATTTTAAAGACCAATTTTAGGAAGGTGAGCAATAACTGTCATCAACAAGGAAAATTTCACAACCACTTGAAAAGTGGCACAGGAGCCTAAAGTATGAGAAGAAGAACAGCCTTCAGGTGACTGCCCGGCACCTTTTCTTTCTTGGGAGCTCATGGTGCATTTATTAATATACTTGAAATTAAAGTCTCTGTTGACAATGACAGCTTTTCTTCCTTGTGATTTTGTCTGATATTTTGTTTCCCTGTGGAAGTACTGCATAGTTCCTTGAGTAAGGAAGCTTTAATAAAGGCTCAAGTTTTGCACTGTTGTACAGGATTTAATAGGATTTTTCTTCTTTCATTGTCTGTGTTCAAAAGTCAGATCTCTTTATATTTATCCAGTTCAAACAAGGAGGTTTGCACAGTTGACGTAACCTGACACAAAGTGCTCAGATTTGCAGAGCCCTCTCAGAAAAAGCAACTGTATGGATGAAGGAGAGTAGCGTGCAGCCCCATGCTTCCAGACCCTTCTACAAGAGCCACCTGTAAATAAACACTGTTGCTTTTACTTTTCTCTTTGCCTTGATACTTGCTTTTTCCCTATTCTCAATTATCTTGCTCCTCTTGTTTTTCTCTATTTCTATTCATATTCATTCATTTTGGAATTCACTTATATTATATATCTAATCCTTTTGCTCACCAAACCAAAACAGTATACCTAATCTTCTTAATGCTTCAGGTTTTGTGAAGTTTTAAGGTGTTTACAGAAACGAAACAATCATTGCAACATAGAAACATTTTTTAAGAAGAGTAAAGGAAATAGCTTCTCCCCACTGAACCATTAAGTGTCAGAATATACAATCAGTTAAATAAAGTGGAATGACAGTTGATCTATTATTCAGCATGGCCTTGGATCCTAGGTTTCATCACTCATTTTGGCATCACAAAGCAAGTTAGTTGGTCTATTTGCCTAATTCTCAGTTCCTCCTCCTTAAAGTGTGGAAATAAAGCCAACTAAATACAGTTGTAAAGATTAAATGATATAATATATGCACAATATCTGGTAAGGAGATTGGAACATAGTAGGTGCTCAGTGATTCCTTCAACTTTAATTCCTCCTGTAAGTGTTTGAACAAAGGAAATTTTGTTCTGATTGGTTCCTTAACACCAAGTCAATCTATTCCACAGCCCCCCACTTTTAGTATACCATCATAAAAACATTTTAAATAGGTAAAATTAGCTGTAAATTAAAGTAAATGTTGTGTCAGAATCATTTTTATATCTTGGATAGTCTATTTTATACAAACGGGGGTAGGTACCTATGAAAATTCTCTCTCTCTCTCTCTCCATCTCTCATGCGCACACAAACACACACACATGCACATACACTCCTTAAAATCAAATGAAATACATATATAAAGAAAAATGGATGTGCAATTATTCAGAGGCTATCATAACGTGATATTTAATTTATGGCCTTATTTGATGTAAACTCTACAAAGAAACAATCGATGGAGAAACTATATATTTACAAAATGAAAATTCATAAAGATAACTATGTGAACTCAAAAACTGGGTTTCACAATCCCCCAATTTTAGTAGTTTAAATACAGCTTTGGACAACTTTCTAGTGATCAATACCAGTTTGTATGTGGAAACAGTCAGAAGTTCCTGATATAGTCAGAATCTGTAAAGCGATTCAATAATCATATTTCAGATTAATAAACAAATGGGTAGTATTTTTTTTTGTTTTTTTGCAGTACGCGGGCCTCTCACTGTTGTGGCCTCTCCCGTTGTGGAGCACAGGCTCCGGACGCGCAGGCTCAGCAGCCATGGCTCACGGGCCCAGCCACTCCGCGGCACGTGGGATCTTCCCGGACCGGGGCACGAACCCGTGTCCCCTGCATCGGCAGGCGGACTCTCAACCACTGCGCCACCAGGGAAGCCCAGTAGTATTGTTTTAATTCTCTAGTGAGATATTCATCACAATGATTTGATATTCTGTATATACCACAGTCAACATTTCAAGTGAAAAATTTCTTCATTCTTATATTTATACAAAAAAGAAACATATAAACAAAACTACTGCAGAATAACCCCACTTTACGTTACATTATGCAATCAAGGTCATAAATATAGAACTGTGCATTCAGAAAGACTGACTCTAAATGGACTATTCCCTTTATTGGTATTAATTGCAAACTTGCCCACATATATAGCTAAAAAAATTACCATATATCTTGCAAAGTCAATTTGAAGGAACTATAATGAGAGGAATGTTCGTACAGTTGTACCTGAATCAGACCACTTCTACTATTAACAATCTAGTTGCATCTCCTTGGTTTTTTCCATTTGAACTGAAAGTTGCAGAGAGGGATAATCTAATTCAAAGAGCTCAAAGGAGACTAAAGTATTCATTGAGGTTGTTCATTTATTTCTGACAGGATTCAAATGTAGTTCCAGAATTTTGAAAAGATACTCTAATCATGTATGAAAACCAGTCAAGAAAAAAAAATCACCATGCTTTGCATGTTATTATGCATTCTGAAAAAATTTTGTTTCAGATATGGGAATATCAAAATCAGCACAAATAAACAAGTCAATTCACAAAAATAGAACATAATGATTTTCCTTCATGTGTAATGTATGTTGCTTCCAAAAAATTATAGAAAATAATAATTTAATATTATATGCTAAAGAAAAACAATTACACCCATTAAAACACCTGAAGCTTGCTTCAGTAAAACACACTGCACTGGAAGTCAGGGTATTGGATCCAATTCTGAATTTGCCAAAAATTCTTTCAAAATGAATAAACTAGAGGAAGCCACTCAATGTTTTAAGACTTCACTTTTTGTTCTATAATAGGGGTTGTGTGAAATGCTTACTTAGAGTCCTTTTCAATCTTGCAATGATTAAAATTACTAAGTTATAAAGTCTAGTAATTCAGTAATGAGATGATGGAAAGTTTTTCTACACTTTGAGCAATCCTAGCATGCAAAATTCAAAATTTTACTTAGAAGTTTTTGAATATAAATTTAATATTTTCTTACATTTTGATTTATTTCTTATGTATATATGTACTTACCTTTTAAATATCTTGATTTTTACTTTTCTAGTAGCTATGAGAATGATGGAGCAAAATGTCTCTATGTTACCTTTCAAAACATAGAGACATTTTTCTCCATCATTCTCATAGCTACTAGAAAAGTAAAAATCAGGATATTCTGTCATCAGTTAGATGAAATTTATATCACTCTCCTCTTATCTTGGTCCTAGGAGTCCAACTGTTCCCTGTGAAATTCCCAGTATATTATAAAAACCTACCAGAACAGTATTCACATAAACCTGATTTTGAAGCCCATGTTATTTCCAAGCACTGCAACGCTTCCAATTAAAAATGCTTCTTTCCAAATTCAACTGGACTTTCATTGCTATCTAGGAATTCTTAGAATGTCAACTTGATTTCATTCCATCTTGCTTTTTTAGTAGCTGGTTTCATCAGCCGTTTTCATGCATGTTTTTTCTTTTAACATTTCTATTTAGCAAACAGCACAGTGCTAAGTGCATACTAGAAGCTCAATAATTAATAGAATTTATTAGAAAAATTCATATTATTTCTCATTGCCTGCTCTGTCTTTTTAAAGGCAATAACGATTTTAAAATATTATCCCATTGGGCTTCCCTGGTGGCGCAGTGGTTGAGAGTCCGCCTGTCGATGCAGGGGACACGGGTTCGTGCCCTGGTCCGGGAAGATCCCACATGCCGCGGAGCGGCTGGATCCGTGAGCCATGGCCACTGGGCCTGCGTGTCCAGAGCCTGTGCTCCGCAACGGGAAAGGCCCGCGTACCGCAAAAAAAAAAAAAAAAAAAAAAAAAAAAAAAAATATTATCCCATTAAGCCCAAAAAACCTCCCCACAAGTGGTCTCTGCTTGATAAAATTCCTTCTTTTCCCAGAATCCTAACTGCTTAATCTCTAACCATCTATGTACATACTCTGTTGTTCTAATACGTCTCTTAAAATACTACTGACTTCTAAATGCTCAAATGACTGATATTTTCTTCAGATCTCATTTTCTTGACTTCTACAAAAACTGTCTTGTGAGCATGCTTTCCTTAAGTGCTCTCCCCTCTTGCTTTCACAGCATAGCACTGCTATAACATATATGAATCTCTTCCACAACTTACAGAACAGATATAGACAAAATTCTCTCATTTCTCCAAGTCATTGCTTAATTCTCATGTGTGTGTAATTGAGAATCTCTCTCCGAAGTCCTGCTGTCCTCCCCAAAGATTTCTCCTGCACCCTAGGGGTTTGGGTATAGTCTTGCTTTCAAACGTCAGCCATCATGCTGCAGGCTCGGTGCTCATTCTATCCTAATCCTTTTACTGCCAGTTTGAGCCTCCTTAGAACACCCACACTGCTCATCCATCGTTCCCAAAGTACAGACACAAAGCTGAGTCTGGGAGAACCCCATCAATCTCTAGGTCCTTAGATCAAATTTAAATCTGGATCCCCTTATGGTGGGCTCCCTTGGAAAACACAAGATCCCTCTTTTTTTCCAGCTGTCCTCTGTCAGAAACATACCAAGCTCTAAATTATTGAATCACAAAAGGAAAGGGGCAACCTCAATCCTATATCCTTCTGGAGGCTCCTTGGCTTCTGTGCAGATTTCAGCCTCTCCTTCCTTCACCAATTTGCCCCAAGGGATGTTGGTGTGAGGAAGGGAAAGCTTTGTTAGACCAGCAAAGATCCAGTGTCATGACTGATTGCTGAATTTGGATTTGCAAAAATAAAAGGAGCCAAACCCTGAGAGCTCACTTGGTTTTTCTGGATTTAGTCCTACTTCCAATCACTAAGCAGAAAAAAGTGTCTCCTCATCCCACTCAACTAGTTATGTTCTCCTTAGTCCAATCTGATGTTCTAAGGTGACATTCTGTATTATCCCAGACCTAAAGGAAGTTGGTGAGAAAGGAGCGGGGGGGGGGGGCAAGGAGGGGGGAATAGATAGATATTATAGATGATAGATAGATAGGGACAGATACACAGATATAAATGTATAAATACAGATATAGATATACATCCTTAACAAGTACTGTGCTACATGATTATGGCTCTCCATATTCCATCTTCTATTTCTGGCTACCCCACTTACTAAATGTAAGTATTTTCCAATATTCTATTCTTTGTGCATTTTTTTGTTTATCCTAAACAAACAGACAATCCCATCCATATCTACACAAAAGACTCCGAAATATACGTTTCTAAATTCTATCTAGCTCTTGAGTCTCATCTCTCCATGTTCTTCCTGGAAAATCAGAATCAGACTTTCCAGTACCACTGACTCAATGTATTCTAAAACTAACTTACTGTATCTTCATTTATCAGAGCATATGTAGACAGAATCACATTAAAGGGACAAAGTAAATGAATAAGTTCACAAGTCAACAAGACTAGAAAGTTATCTAATCAAATAGATTAACTAAAGTAGCTAATCACAGAATGCTCCATTGAAAGGGAGGAAAGTTGTTATCCATAAAGGAGAAAGGTTAGTGACTAATAAAAGTTTGGCAATGTAATTAGAACAGTGTCCGCAGGGAAGTACCCCAAGGACCAAGGACGTAACTTGTACGGTGTTAATGACGGGCATATCCTTTTAAGGGTGATGACAACATTAGGTTACTTTAGTGCAAGGATGTTACACATTTGAAACCTACATCTTCTTAACTTGTTGTGTTTTGTTTTCATGTTCACCAACCAGTCTCCTAATTATAACTTATTTTCCCATGCTGTGTTCCTATGGGGGAGAAAACATTACTCAGAAGATGGTATTTGGTTTCTCTGGCAGTTATACTTCTCATTCTTAATTAAATTGTTGGCATTCTGATTTCATAGATCAGTCTTAGGAGATTGGTTAATGCATATCTATTACTAAAAGATGGTTCTAGTTTCTGCTTAATGATGAAATTCAGTGCCTAAGCATCAAGATTGAGTGCCAACATGAACCATGGGAAATTCACTAAGTGCATTTTTTAAATGAATTCTGTGGAATATCAGGTGAAAACAAAGGTTTAAAAAGTACTATGCCTACTACTATAGACAATGTCTACTTTTCAAATATCCCAATGTACATGAGCCTACTTTGAAAAAGAAAAGTCTTGCTAAAGACACGTAACATTATTTAAGCCAGTGTTTCCCAAACTTATTCTTACTGAAGATGCTTTATTTCTCTTGCAGCCTCTGGTTTTTAAGGTAATTACACCCTGTGAGTCCAAGAGAGATAGCCAGCTGTCAGACTTAAAAGGCACATGCCTTGTTCCTTTGACACATATACAAACCTGTGCAATAACAACCTGATCTCATATCACTCTGTTCTTACTTAACTGTTTTGTAGCATTTAGCATATCCAACTGTTTATCGACTGTTTCATATATGTCTCATTTCCTCACTTAGAGAATAAAATCATTATGATCAAGGATTAGATTAAACATATTTCTTATAGAATTTATAGCTTCTGGAAACAGACTAAGTGCATATGTTCTCCATAAAGAACACTACTTTTTAACGGTAAACTATAGTCATTATACTTAGAGTAAGCATTTACACACACCATGCTGATGGTGTAGGTCAGGAAGAAATATGTAGAAGTATCAATATCAAATTATGGATTCAACATTGTTAGCATATACTAATATCAGGTATTAACTCATAATCCTACCTCCTTAAATTTTCTTTCTCTCAAATGCAAAGAAATAGTTTTATGAAACATTGTTTCACTCTCTAGTGACTAAAAAAGTGGAGTAATTTCACTTACATATATTTTAAACTATTGTTGATACTTTCACCCCAACAGTTTCCAAAGCACGGTTCCTCAATATCTAGAACCCAAATTACATCATAATATGGATGCAAATGAAAAACACAGAAAGCCACAGTAGTCCAGAAAATTCATCTTGTTCCTCTAAAGTTTAAAATTTTAGGAAAAAGATAAATCATTAATTCTTTTTTTTAAGATTTTTTTATGTAGACCATTTAAAAAACATCTTTACTGAATTTGTTACAATATTGTTTCCACTTTATGTTTTCTTTTTTTGGCCACGAGGCATGTGGGATCTTCTCTCTCCAACCAGGGATCGAACCCGCACTCCTGCATTGGAACGCGAAGTCTCAACCACTGGACTGCCAGGGAAGTCCCTAAATCATTAAATTCTTGAATTAGTTGCTTAGTGATTCTCAGTGCTCTCTGGCATGAATTATACTTGTAACAACTGAATTATGGTTTTCTCTAAATTAGTGAAGGAGATTATAGAGCTTTTCATGTCTAGGTCATGCGATGGGGCAGGGGAGAGTATCAAAAAATTGAGAAAAATGTACTCCTAGTTTGAACATAATTACATGAAAAAAAAAACTACAAACACAATGTCTACTTTTTCCTTAATTCTTTAAAATGTAAATGTAGCCAGAAGGCCAGTTATATAACTCTCCTCTGAGCCTCATTTTATTAATTTTGATAGTAATACAGAAATGATAATAATAGTGCCTATTCCATAGGTTTGCTGTGAAGAGTTCAGATAGTCCATGTAAAATCTACAGCACAATTTATGGCTCATAATAGGCTCTCCATACATTTAGATATCATTTTATTCTGAAAAAGCACATTTAGCTTCTATTTTTCAATATTCATGTTCAATCTTTCATCTTTGCTATGAATTGCCACTAAGTTCTAATTGAAGTGCAAGTGCTTCAGCTCCATTGCCACAGGGACGCTGGGTGAGAGGTAATCAATGAGAGTGTATTTACTTTTGAAAGTCCAGGATCATACTACTTGATTCTTAGCTCAGTTAAGTGGTATTGCATATGTGGGTGTCTTCAATAGAGCTACTACACACCTTTGCGGGCAACTTTCCTCAAGCCACAGTCAAAATGAGATTCTAGCATGCTGACAACTGTCTTATTATGAGAGTGCAACTGCTAAGCTCCACTTTCTATCAGTTCAATAGATCCTGGGACACTGAGTTTAGCTACTAGGCATTGTCAGACTACAAAGTGATTTTTAAAACAGATAAAACATCTCCTGTGGGCTTTCATTTCTTATACTTTCTCTAATTTATCAGTATGCATTGCACTGTCTAGCTAACAACACCTCTCAAAGTCATTTCTATGAGACAAAAATAATTGTTCAAATATTACAATGTTGTGAATATTCTGGACAAGTTTAGCCTTATCAGTAAAGGCATCTATTACTGAAAATAGTAATAGAGAAGCATAACAATGTTATGCTTTCACAATGTTAGAGAAGCATAACTGTGAAAACATTCATTTCTCTCTATTTATGAATCACCTTTTAAAAATTTAACTCCAGTGTAATCGAATTGGTTTATAGCTCACTTATATAAAATGGCATATGACCTGAC
The DNA here is from genome assembly GCF_964165515.1 of Mesoplodon bidens. NCBI lineage: Eukaryota > Metazoa > Chordata > Mammalia > Artiodactyla > Ziphiidae > Mesoplodon > Mesoplodon bidens. The sequence goes on along the minus strand of NC_138169.1, from coordinate 78,386,857 downwards.
TACACATAGACCCTTACGTTCGCATAAGTTCTTACGATATGGCACTCAGGCAACAAATAATCAGAAACATATTATCAAGAATTAAGGTTCACTGTGACAGGATGATGGTTTAAGCAATTAAGTGCTGTCAGTACTTACTGCTTCCATGTATCAGTTAACATACAATGAGGCACATGAATATAATTCTTTAAAATGTGCAGAAAGTTATATGGTCTAATTTGCATATCAACTCACATTAACTACGGAATATGAAAAATCAAATGATAAGTTCTCCACGTATTCATGTACACAAATACTGTAGGGAGGTATGGAAAATGTGTGAAATTCATGAAGACTTAAACATGATCATTAGAGTTCATCACTTTGGAAATACCTTTTTAAGCAACTGACCTAGAAATTACACCATTTAGAATTTTTACATATGGGAAATAAAAAGAAGAACACATGATTAAGGTAACTGCAGGAAAGCAGCATTTCTCTGTTAGGAAAGCATCTTGTCATTCAGTCAACAATTATTTAATTAGGATTTACTATGTACTAAAATTCTGTGAAGGATGCTGTGGGGTGTATGAATGTAACTATGCACTCAAATGACGAGCTCCAAGATAGTAAATCAAAGCATGTATTCATTCAACAAATCTGTACTGCACATGTACTAAGTACCAAACTCCATCCTGGGTGCTACAAATAATACAATGAAAATTAACCATCATTTCCCTGCACTCTGAGTGTACACACACAAAAAAATAAATATTAATAAAATGTTGACTCAAATTTATAATTATAAGCTGTGATAAATATCATGACATAAAAGTAGAGGGCAATTATGAACATATGAATAAGTAAAACCCAATTTTGTCAGAATGGTCAGGAAAGACTTAACAAGAAAACAGTGTTTAAGCTGAGATGGGAAGTAAGATAGAAGGTAATTGAGAGAAAGGGCTGGTGGAAGCAGGCTGGGAAATTATGATGGGGACAGTTCCTTCCCCCCCAAAATATGCAAGACCCTGAGATGAGAGGAAGCATAGTTTGCTAAAGGAATTGAAATGAAGTAACATATTCTCGAGCCACATGTCCAGAAAAAAAAGCAATGCAAACCTAGTCTAGAGATTTCAGAATTGACATACCCCTCAAGTATTATAGGTCACATTCCTTAGATTTGGTCTTCGTTCAAGAGCCAAGGGAAACCCAAACTGTCATAAAACAGAAGAGCAGGGCATGATCAGGTTTATATTTTTAGAGATTTCCAGCATCCTGCTCACACTGATAAACCTCTGGGACAACAGCTTTTTCAGATCTCCTGTGTCTTTAAGGGTCTGTTAAAATATTTAAGCAGACACCCAGGAACATGCACATTTGCACAGTCATTCAGAAATGCATGTAATATTAGAGTTCACAGAGCCATGGAGTTTCATGCTCAAGCTTCTTACACCATAGGGAAGTGGTATTTGAAGTTTTAAAGCTATTGGTCAGACTCCTGGACATAGAAAATAGACCTTACAGAAACAATTTAATGAAGGGGACTCTCAAAACCAAATAATTATATTGGAATAAGAATAAGTCTAAGGATATTAATTCAACTTTAGCATCTAAGGACAAAGCTTTAAGGACTGGATAGCTTAAACTGGGTTCACTAGTTCACTGATAATAAATCCAATTTAGGTCCCAGGAAACATAATATTAATCTAGTACATCAATTAAAAACACAAAGGGTAGAAAAACCCAGGGCCAACTTTTATCTTTCTTCCCCTGAGCAGCTCTCAGCCAACTTACCTCCTAGTCCCATATCTAGATGAGCATTTTTGCATTTTTACTTGTCCTGACTCCTCAATATTTTCCCTTTATGCAGACACCCACTTATTTTTCAAGCTCGTTCAAATCCCTTCAAATTCTGACTTCTTCCAGTGTCCGTGGATTTGCACTTTCTCCTTGAATCTGAGACCCTAAACTGTTCTTCTCTCTCTGACTTTGGCCTCTCTCCCCACAATGCCATGTCCTCATCCCTCAGACCTTGTTTGTGCAAGCTATTCCACACACAGCCTGGCCGGAGCCAATACAGTAACTTGGGGGTGTGGGTGGAGTCCATGTCAAGTTTTCTCTGGTTGCACTGACGGAGAATTGGTGGTAAATTAAGAAGCGTGTGTCAAGGGCGCAAAGATGAGCACAGAAGCTGAAGCAAGTTAGAGATAGGACTGAAGTCGAACAACATGTTCAGAGTCATCACACTTAGACATTCTGTGCTTTTTGTACGTTTCTTTTATTTTCAACGAAAAGCAATAACATAAATTCCTATGCTGTGCATCTCAATAAAGACCTTGAAACTCTGATGGCAAATACAAGCCACCATCCAAATAAGGGCAGCAAGTGCTCTTAACTAGGGTTAGAGCTAAATTCTCCTAAGTTTACCACGTGCTTACAAACAGATCAATCTACCAATAATGGGTGACCACCAGAGTCTATAAGAGGTGAGTGTTGGAAAGCGTTAGTGGAAGTGAAAACATAAAGGGCAGCAAAAAATTGGTAAAGTTGACAGATCTTAAATATAGAACTGTTTAAAGCAAGCTGAAGATAAGGACTGAAACTATAGAAAGGAGTACGTTGGTATCACTGACACTGATAAATACATGGGAGAGGATCGGTTTGAGGAATGAAGAGAATGAGTTTAATTTTGGAAATGAGTTTGAAATATTTTTGGAAGATCCTGGTAAAACTATATAGAAGTAAGCTCAGTAAGGTAAGACTGCTGCTCAGGGGCAAAATCAAGGAAGGAAGTAGATTTCAGAGTCATTACGTACGGGTGATTAGTAAAGCCAAAGTGCATAGTTATAAAGACAAGGAAAAGAGTATAGGCAAGGAGTAATAAGAATGTCAAAGTCAGAACCCATTAAAAAGTTGGTTGAAAGGGTGGAACTAGAGGAGATAAAAAGGACAGTTGAGGAAGTCAGAATAGTCCCAGGTTAGAATGTTATGGAAGTAAGTGGAGAAGGGTTTCTAGGAAGCTGGGGTTCCATAGTGTCCAATTGTCCAGAGACATCAATGAACAGGAGCACTAAGGAATTTGGTTGCTAATAAGTAAATGGAACTTTTTAAAGAGTAGCTTCAGTAGAATAATGGTGTTATAAATGCTAGAGAATTAAAGACTCAGTAGTTGCTAAAGAGTACAAGATAGTGCATAGAAACTGCTGTAGAGATTTTTTTTTTCCATTTGAGGTAGAAAACACAGATAGGACAATGTGTCTTTCTCACAATCTGTGAGATCTGAGCACTTTTAAAGATCTGAATGAGAAGACTGAAAAAAGAATTTTTTTTAAAAAAGATGAGACCAGAGAAAAATAATTGAAGGTTTAAGATAGCAAGGGAATCAGGAAAGTGAGTGAATGGATCAAGAACACACAGAAATGTTTGGAGTCAGAAAGCAAAAGGACTGAACTTCAGTAATCTAAGGAGCGTATGTATGCAGATAAACTTGCACATCAAGCATGCAAAATAGCATTCACCTAGATGATAAAAAATATTGGAAAACTATGGGAAAATGCAGGGAGCATTTCAAAAGGACTTAAAGTCTTATTGCATCCAAAAGGCTCTTCTACTTTCTCTAGTCAATGACCTAATTTATCCTATTTTGATCTGTACTGATATGTACTAACTTAAAAGAATGATTACTTTTTTTATCATTTCTCGTCAAAGATGAGATAGTAAAATAAAATCCATGTAGGGGCAGATAACTAGTAAAGTTCAAAGAATCCATTATGACAGCTGAAGGGGGGAGACGGGTGAGTGCAGTACGTATTTTTTAAACCATCATGGGTATCTTTCCTGAAGAGAACCTAAAAGCACACAATGTGGCAGGTCAGGGGCAATTCAAACTTAAGTGAGTCAAAAGAAAATTTTAGGAGCACCTTTCAAGGCAATACAAATCCCAATAATAAAATGTTCTTTAAATACATCAAAAGGACTGATTCATTCAGAAAGCATTTATCCGGTGCCTATTCTGTGAGCATCAAGAGGACCAGTGGGCAATCATTGATTTAAAGGGTCGTCAAGGAAAAAAAAAAAAATGGAGTGGAGGACAGCTGTGAAAATTTGCTCCTATTCTTTCGAAGAAAATTATCAGAAATTTCCTAACTAAATTTTCATTAGTGTTACGTGATACGTTTTTAAGGCTTTCTATTTTGAAGTAATTTTAGATTTTCAGAAGGAGTTTCAAGGATAGTATAGCAAGTTCCCATATGCCGTTACCAATTCTCCTAAGGTTAACATCTTATATAACTATGCACATTTGTCAAAATTAAGAAATTAACTTTTATTTAATGCTATAACTGAGCTAGAAATTTTAAATGGATTTCACCAATTTTTACATTAAGGTTTACTGCTTCTATATAGCAAGTGGGTGAGGTACATTCCATGGAACAGAACCTATAAGAACCCGTAAGAAATCCATAACCATTAAGGATGACAGCAGATATCATAAAAATGAATGTAAACCCTAAGAAATTACCATTTTTACCACACTTTGGACTTATGCTACTTCCATATAGTCCATATATTCACTTCCATATATTGTAATCAAAATTTATTTTTAAAAAAGCATTGTTATCTTTAAATAAAGAGAGAAGAGACAACAAAAATTCTATATGAAATTCTATATAAAAATTACACCTTCTTAATTTCCTTAAAAAACTCATGTCTTCCACTGAATTTTAGTCAGGATGTCACAAAGGGTCAAAAGTGCTCCATACAAAAGATAATACTTAAACCTGTTTTCCTGAATTCAAGCCTCTACATCTAGGCATATTGAACCAATGTCTAGCTAGTGAGTACTGCACAAAGTGACCAACATGATAAAGCCTCAGGGTATATTAGGTAAGAATATGCTCTGTAGTCCTAGCTATCACTTATACCCAAATCAGATTCCCATCTACTCTTCTCCTAGTGGGCTGAAGAATATGGAGCTTGTAGAGCTCTTTTCACCCTAATGTGGCCACCTAAGTCAGTCTTCAGAGCTTTGTCTAGCTTTCTTTTTTTAAAAATAATTTAATTAATTAATTAATTTTTATTTTCGGCTGTGTTGGGTCTTCATTGTTGCACACAGGCTTTCTCTAGTTGTGGCAAGTGGGGGCTACTCTTCATTGTGGTGTGCGGGCTTCTCATTTCTGTGGCTTCTCTTGTTGCAGACCACGGGCTCTAGGCACACAGGCTTTAGTAGTTACAGCACGTGGGTTCAGTAGTTGTGGCTCGTGGGCTTTGTTGCTCTGCAGCATGTGGGATCTTCCCGGACCAGGGCTCAAACTCATGTCCCCTGCACTGGCAGGTGGATTCTTAACCACTGCACCACCAGCAAAACCCTAGCTTTCTTTTAATCTGTGCCACATGCCAGGTTCTCCTTGCTGTACTAAGTTTACTTTGAATACTTTTATTATATTGTTTATACTATATTATATGGTTTTCATTTCTCATCATTTCTTGTTTGGGCAGGTAACTAAAATATTGTTGGCTATGTTGCTTATCTTGACCTCTCAGCCAGTGTAGTCATTTTGTGTTGTATTCATGAAGAACAACATTTAATGTAAAGCAAGACACTCTTATTTTTGCCCTGCTTTTTAAGCCATTTTTATTAGCTCCACAGGAGCCAACTGTTTTTAATTCATATTTATAAGGTTGGCTCATGTGCTATTATTTCCATATTTTATAAATAAGATATGAGAAATTTTAGAAGCTCCTTGAGAAAGGAAGTAATTTGAAAATTAATCAGAATTTTGTCACTAATCTGGATAATCTATTATTAAACCAGTTGTTTTCAAATTTTGTATAGGAGGATCACCTGAAGAACTTATAAATTCAAAATCCTAGACTCTACATATTTGCATTTTTAACCAGCTCTCACAATTAGACTATATTTTGAGAACTACCAAACTACTTGCTGTTGATATTAGACTGTGAAAGGGTAGTTGTAAAAGATAAAATGACATTTTTTCCAATTTCTGCTAACAAAAACTTAAAATGAACCTGATTTTTTAAATGTAGATAAGTATCTATTTTTAATAAAATTCTCTTTCAAGGATGTGACTAAAATCTTCAATTATATTTTTTCATCATAATAATTACACTTGCAAAATGAATTCACCCAACAGTTTATTTGCAATAGCCCTAAATGTTTGTATAAATCCCTTGTGACTTTTTATAAGACTTGCATAAGCCATTATGTGAAAATGATATTGTGATTGGATGAGGAGAAAATCATTATCTTGTCTTTTCTACACACAGCATTCCAAAATTTAGAAAAGACATGATTAAAATAAAATTCCTTGCCCAGTTCTCACACTTCTAAAACAATTCATCGATTGATCAAATGTGAAAACTTTACCCAACAGGATAACAAACTGCTAGTAATTCAATGAGAACGATACAAGCTTAAACACATATAATGTGTCTCCTTATTTCAAACATGTACATTATATTCTTCCTGCTGGTAATGATTGAGTAGTTTGTAGCAGACTATTATTCTAACTAATACAATTAAAAAGTCTAAAAAAAATCAACTGTCTGAAAGTACTAGAGAGCATACCGGTAGAAACTGAAGGCCCTTGAAGGATAGAATTCACAGTGTTTAAATAGTCAATTTTAATCTAACTTCCCCCTGGAAATACTCACTGGTCAGCATAGTTCTCAAGTAATATAGTTTATGCAGAAAGTGAGAATATTATTAGATTGAAAAATAGAAATAAAGATTTAGGTGAAGCAGAGTGGCTACAAATTTAGGGAAGAAATCCCAAAATAGAAGATGCCACAGTGGGGAGGCCCAAAGATCCTATGTACAAGATTGACTCAAAGTCTTGGCTGATGCCTAAATTGCACATATGAAGGACATGAATCCAAGAAGTTCTGAGAAAAATAATAGATAGAGGCTAAAAAGATTGAGCAGAGATTTCAACAGCTTCTCCATTCTATAAAAGTTACAATTTGAAGTTCAAGTCTAAATAATTGAGGGGCTGGATAAATACCTTGGGATTTCTATCAAAATCATCAAAGAGTCATGCCTTAGGATCACTTCACAGCACTGATAATTTGAAAAAACCGAAATATGCCAGCTGAACCAAGCATAAAACTAAGCTTCTACATTATCAAGGTGATCTGTCAGTAAGGGAATTCCTGATAGAAGAGAAATCAATGCTCTACAGAGGAAGACAAAATATCCAGGTTCTTTGCCAGGTAACATCTACAATCTCCATTATGTGATAAAAAGATAATCAGATGTGAAACAAACAATGCAAATAGAGAACCAGAGATGATTTTTATATCAGAAGACAAAGATTTTAAATAACCATCAAAAATATATCCTAAAAACTGTAGGAAATGATGGACATAATAAAAGAAGAAATGGGGAATATCAAGAGAACTATGGAAAATAGAAGTAGTTGCAAATATTAGATATAAAAATAAAATATCTGTAATCAAAAATTACATTGCATGGAACAGTCAACTGATTAGTCAATGCAGAATAGAAGTTCAGAAAACTAGAGAGCAATTCTTCAAGCAAACAACCCTCCCCAAGGAAAAAAACAACTGAGAAAAAATAAAACTTCAATAATCTGTAAGTGTATAAGATAGTCTAACTTACATATGCATTAGAGAAAATGAGCTGAAAGTGGCGAAGGGACAAACAAATATTTGAAGAAATATTGGCTAAAATTATTTCAAAGTTGTTTAAAAGCAACATATAGTTCCAAGAGTTTAACAAAACCATATAAGATAAATAAATAGAAAAATAAACTTAAGGACAGCACATTCAAAAATTCTAATTAAAGTAAATATAAATATCTGGAAAGCATCTCAGCAGTGGGAGCTATTATATGAAAAGGACTAATAATAAAAGTGTCAGCTAACATATTATCAGAAATAATGGAAACCAGAAAAAAATGGAACAGCTTTAACGTACTGAAAATGAGATGAAATAAGCACACATTCAGAAAAGCAATAGCCAAACAGGTTCATTGCCAAGAGATCAAGAAATGTAGTTATTGGCCATTCAGGCTAAAGTAAAACTATATAAAGTCAGCCATAAAAAGAAACAAAATTGAGTTATTTGTAGTAAGGTGGATGGACCTAGAGGCTGTCATACAGAGTGAAGTAAGTCAGAAAGAGAAAAACAAATACTGTATGCTAACACGTATATATGGAATCTAAAAAAAAAAAAAAAAAAAGGTTCTGAAAACCTAGGGGCAGGACAGAAATAAAGACGCAGACGTAGAGAATGGACTTGAGGACACGGAGAGGGGGAAGGGTAAGCTGGGACTAAGTGACAGAGGGGCATGGACTTATATACACTACCAAACGTAAAATAGCTAGCTAGTGGGAAGCAGCTGCATAGCTCAGGGAGATCAGCTGGGTGCTTTGTGATCACCTAGAGGGGTGGGATAGGGAGGGTGGGAGGGAGATGCAACAGGGAGGAGATATGGGGATATATGTTTATGTATAGCTGATTCACTTTGTTATAAAGCAAAAACTAACACACCATTGTAAAGCAATTATACTCCAATAAAGATGTTAAAAAAAACTATATAAAAGGTCTCAGAAAGAAATGAAGGTATTGTAAAGTTAAATATATTGATAAATTTAGAAGATTATTTTCTATTGGTTACTATATTTTCAAAAGACAATAGAAGCACAAAAATAAGTGGCTTGGGATTGCTATAAGCGTAGAAGTAAAATATATGAAAATAACACAAAAGACAGAGGGAGATAAATAAAATTACACTGTAGTAAGGTACTTCATTATATTTTACATGAAGTACCTTAAAATTAATCAAGATGGAGATGAGTTGATGATTAATATTTTAATCTTTAGTACAACCTTTAAAACATACAAATAGGTGTAGCTTATAAACCAGTGGAACATGTAGAGTACTAAATTAAAAAGTTTATATATATAATTAACCCAAAAGAAAGAGAAAATGGAAGGACTATGGGACAGTGGAGAGAAAGAAAACAAATAGCCAAATGATAGCTATAAACCTACAATATTAACTAATACATCAAATGTGAATCGACAAAATATCTAATTAAAGATAAAGGTTTTCAGACAACATAAAGAAGCAAAAACCAACTACATTTTGTTCATAAGAGACTCATTTTAAATATAATGACACAGATGGGTTGAAAATAAAAGAATGGGAAAATGCATAATAAACACTAAGTACAAGAAAACTGGTATGGTAGAAAACTACTACTGGAGCTCATCAATGAATTTGGTAAAGGTGCAGAAATACAAAATGAATAAACAGAAATCTGTTGCATTCCTATACCCTAACAACAAAAGATCAGAAAGAGAAATTAAGAAAACAATCCCATTTACCATCACATCGAAAAGAATAAAATACCTAGGAATAAACCTACATAAGGAGGCAAAAGACCTGTACTCGGAAAACTATAAGATATTGATGAAAGAAATCAAAGATGACACAAACAGAAGGAGAGATATACCAGATCTTGAATTGGAAGAATCAATACTATCAAAATGACTATACTACCCAAAGCAATCTACAGATTCAATGCAATCCCTACCAAATTACCAATGCCATTTTTCACAGAATTGGAACAAAAAAATTTTACAATTTGCATGGAAACACAAAAGACTGCAAATAGCCAAAGCAATCTTGAGAAAAAGAACAGAGCTGGAGGAACCAGGCTCCCTGACTTCAGACTATACTACAAAGTTACAGTCATCAAAACAGTATGGTATGGGCACAAAAACAGAAATATAGATCAATGGAACAGGACAGAAAGTCCAGAGATAAGACCAATGGTTTATGGTCACCTAATCTATAACAAAGGAGGCAAGAATATACAATGGAGAAAAGACAGTCTCTCCAATAAGTGGTGTTGGAGAAAAACGGAAAGTTAGATGTTAAAGAAAGAAATTAGAACACTCCCTAACACCATACCCAAAATAAACTTAAAATGGATTAAAGACCTAAATGTAAGGCTGGATACTACAAAATTCTTAGCAGAAAACATAGGCAGGACACTCTCTGACATAAATCGAAGCAAGATGTTTTTTGATCCCCCTCCTAGAGCAATGAAAATAAAAACAAAAATAAACAAATGGGGCCTAATGAAACTTAAAAACTTTTGCACAGCAAAGGAAACCACAAATAAAACAAAAAGACAACCCACAGAATGGGAGAAAATATTTGCAAACAAAGCTACTGACAATGGATTAATCTCCAAAATATATAAATAGCTCATGCATCTCAATAACAAAAAAAAACAACCCAATCAAAAAATGGGTAGAAGATCTAAATAAATATTTCTCCAAAGAAGACAGACAGATGACCAAAAAGCACATGAAAAGATGCTCAACATCACTAATTATTAGAGAAATGCAAATTAAAACTACAATGAGGTATCACCTCACACTGGTCAGAATGGCCATCCTCAAAATATCTACAAACAGTAAATGTTGGAGAGGGTGTGGAAAAAAGGGAACCCTTCTACACTGTTGGCGGGAATGTAAATTGGTACAGCCACTATGGAGAACAGTATGAATGTTCCTTAAAAAACTAAAAATAGGCTACCACATGATCCAGCGATCCCATTTCTGGGCATATACCTGAAGAAAACCATAATTCAAAAAGATATCAATACATGCACCCCAATGTTCATTGCAGCACTATTTACAACAGCTAAGACATGGAAGCAACCTAAATTTCCATCAACAGGGGAATGGATAAAGTTGTGGTACATATATACAATGTAATATTACTCAGCCATAAAAAAGAATGAAGTAATGCTATTTGCAGCAACATGGAAGGACCTAGAGATTGTCATACTGAGTGAAGTAAGTCAGACAGAGACAGATATCATATGATATTGCGTATATGAGGAATCTAAAAAAATGGTACAAGTGAACTTATTTACAAAACTTATTTACAAAATTTATTTACAAAAGAAATAGAGTCACAGAGGTAGAAAACAATCTTATGGTTACCAGGGGGAAGATGGGGGAAGGATAAATTGAGAGATTGGGATTGACATATACACACAACTATATATAAAATAGGTAACTAATAAGGACCTACTGTATAGCACAGGGAACTCTACTTAATACTCTGTAATAATCTATATGGGAAAAGAATCTAAAAAAGAGTGGATATAGTATATGTATAACTGATTCACTTTGCTGTGCAGCCGAAACTAACACAACATTGTAAATCAACTATACTCCAGTAAATTTTTTTTTTAGAAATGGTATGGTTATATTAATGTAAGACAGAGACTTCAAGGCAAGGAGCATTAAAAGAGAAAAAAATCTTAATTCTAATCACAAAAGTGTCAAGAAAATTCATCAAGAAAACATAAAAATCTTAAATGTGTATGCCCATAATAACAAAGCTTCAATATACATGAAATGAAAATTGACAAAACTATAGGCAGACATAGGCAAATCTTTAATCCTACTTTCAGATTTAACAGCCACCTATTAGTAATTGAGGGAACACATGGATAAAAATGTCAGTAAGGAAGTAGAAGAATAACACTTCCATTTGATTTGACCAAACTGACATTTTTAAAGCACTACACCACACAGAGAATGCATGACTATGCAAGAACCCACAGAGCATTCACTAAGACATGCCATATACTAAGCTATTAAACAAATCTCAACACACTTAAAAAGGCTGCATTCATTTAGAGTATGTTGTCTCATCACAACAAAATTAAAAGAGAAATCAAATTATCTTTGGGATGCAACTAAAACAATCCTTAAAAGGGAAATGTTTTCCTTTAAATGCTTATATCAAGTAAATGAAGAATTATTTACAAACAAACATCAATTAAGCACAAATAAATTAGATGAAAGGAAATAATAAACATAAGAGTGAAAGAGAGTAGAGACAATCTGTGCAGAAAGTTGACAAATTCTAAATCTGGACTTTATTTCATTCATTTATTCAAAAATGTTAATGAAGTTTTCATAGTGTGTCAGGAAGAGCAGTGTAACATGACCAAAGATGAGCTGGCTACATGATCTCTAACCCTCATTCATTTGGTCTGAAACTTACTTACATGAGTGCTTTACAGATTATGTTTTCAAAAATAAAGTACACGCCACAGACGCCGTGTCCTGTGTTTATGCATACAACACCTACAGCCATCGAGATTGCTTTTGACATCTGTTATGGTTAAGTCTGGCATTGCTCCTGGCTAGAAGGATACAATATTTTATAGGATAAAATCCAAATCCTCTTTTCTTGAATTTTCTTATTGCTGATGAGTTAGTTAACAAAAATTCAATGATTATTCCCTGTCTTTAAAGATATGAAAACTAATCATTTATTAACAAAGGCTTGATTTATCCACTCATAGTCATCAAGGCCTGTTCCTAACTCATGGTTTTTGAACTAGCTCTTGCTTTTACACTTTTCCTGCATATTCTTGTAGCCCATTCCTTTACTTACTTAGGGTCTTTTAACTAAATGAAAGTTCACCTACTAAAGGGATCTGAACACCCAATTCCAATGTGTGTGTGTGTGGGGGGTCAGGGGTTCCCTCACAAGTCCAGCAATTCTCTGGACACCTGCTGGGTGTCTACAATTCAACTCAGTTCCGACGTCATCTGCCAGCTATAGCATCAGATTCCACAGGTTACAGGTTTAGTCTCACAGGATTGACTCCTCACTTCAGACACCAGTCACCAAATCAAGGTTGTCACCCGTGCTTCTTACCAACTGGCTACAGACGGGAGGTTCCAATGACCCCCTCCTTAGGTTCAATTAATTTGCTAGAGCAGCTCACAGAACACACAGAAACATTTTACTTACTAGATCACTGGTTTATTGTAAAAGGATATAACTCCGGAACAGGGAGATGGAAGAGGTACCTAGGGCAAGGTACGGAGAAAGGGCACAGGGCTTTCATACTCTCTCTTAGCATGCCAGTCTCCCCAGTTTCCACATTTTCACCAACCGGGAAGCTCTCTGAATCTATCCTTTTGGGTATTTATGAAGGCTTCATTACATAGGCATGAGTGATTAATTCACTAGCCATTGTTTATTGAATTCCATCTCTAGCCCCTTTCCCTTCCTTGGAGGCCAGGGGTTGAGACTGAAAATTCCATCCCTCTAATCACATGATTGGCTCACTGGCAACCAGCCCCCATCCTTAGAGGAGTTCCAAAAGTCAATTCATTAACATTACGAAGAACACCTTTATGACTCTCAGCCCTTAGGAAATGCTAAGTATTTTAGGAGCTCTGTGTCAGAAATGGGGAGGAAGACCAACTATATACTTCTTATTATAAACCACAATATCATACTTCCTCAGTGATACCTACCTTGACAAACTAAAAATAGAGCTACCATATGATCCAGCAATTCCACTCCTGAGTGTATAGCTGAAGAAAATGAAAACACTAATTTGAAAAGATTCATGGACCCAATGTTCCAATATTCACAGCAGCATTATTTATAACAGCCAAGATATGGAAGCAGCCCAAGTGTTAATCAACAGATAAATGAATAAAGAATATTATTCAGCCATAAAAGAAAGAAATTCTGCTATTTGCAACAACATGGATGGATCTAGAGGGTATTATGCTTAGTGAAATAAGTCAGACAGAGAAGGACAAATACTGTATGTTATCACTTATAAGTACAATTTTTAAAGACATAAATGAATATAACAAAACAGAAAGAGACTCACAGATGTAGAGAACAAACTAGTGGTCACCAGTGGGGAGGTGGAAAGGTGGAAGGGGTAAAAGAGAAGTAGGGGATTAATAGGTACAAACGACTATGCATAAAATAAATAAGCTACTAGGATATATTGTACAGGACAGGGAAATATAGCCATTAGTTTATAATAAATTTAAATGGGGTATAATCTATAAAAATATTAATCATTATGTTGTATACCTGAAACTAATATAGTATTATAAATCAACTCTACTTCAATTAAAAGACAAATTTAAAAATTAATAAAGTTCATTTCAGATTAAAATGAATAATTAAATATATAAATAAAATTACAACTATCTAATCTGCATCCCTAATATTTCCCCACTTTTGTTTCCTCTTTTTATACTTAGGACCATCTGATATACTATTTAATTACTAGTTTATTGGTATATGATATGTCTCCATGCACTGGAATGTAGTTTCTAAGGAGCTTTGGTCTTTTATGTTCTCAGCCTAGAACAATGCCTGGCACATAGCTCGCATTACATAAGTAAATATTTGTTAAGTGAATGAACATATTGTGGAACTTCAGGAAGTATTCAAAGATAGTGTGAGGTCAAGACTTTCACTTAACTTTAATACACAAATTAATTTAAATTCCCTCTTCATTCATGCATAATTGTATTTTTTGAAGTAATAAAGCATATGACAATTGGAGGAAATGAAATTTTCACTTATAAAAACTGATTTCATCTGAGGATAAAAAGTAATTTACCACATAACTATTTTCTTTGAAATGTTATACACAGATGAATTCTAGACAAGTGAAGCATACACAGTTACACTAAATGAGTTTCAGCAGGATATAGACTGTATTACATTGATAAGGAAAAATGTAGCTGACATATATATAGGATGGGAAATGAGCTAATTTTTAAATTTTAGATGATTAGCAGAAAGCAAATCAACATAATTAAAGATTTATAATATAAGAAAATAAAAGCAAAGAATTTTTCATCTAAATAAACAAGATATTATTTAATAGGTCCTATCAATGTATTTACATTATACCTTAGGGTTTTGGGGGGATTTTTTTTGCAGTACGCGGGTCTCCCACTGTTGTGGCCTCTCCCGTTGCGGAGTACAGGCTCCGGACGCGCAGGCTCAGCAGCCATGGCTCATGGGCCTAGCCGCTCCGGGGCATGTGGGATCTTCCCGGACCGGGGCACGAACCCATGTCCCCTGCATTGGCAGGCGGACTCTCAACCACTGTGCCACCAGGGAAGCCCCTACCTTAGGGTTTTTGATCAAGACTATTAACATATTTTTCTTGTTTTATGCCTTAAGGGCAAATGTATTATTCCCTGAGAAATGAACTAGACAACATTTTAGAAAAACACAATAACAACTGTTGAGAATTCTGTTGAACCTATTCAAAATTCTATTTTTTTTGTTTATAGCAAATGCTTCGAATTATGAATTGAAGCATTTTACAATATAAATATTAGAGAGAAATCTATTTGTAGAAAAATTATGAGAAACTTGGAATAGACAAAAAGATTACTGGAGGTTCTTTAGGTGCTGTTCTGGGCTGTGCCTCTGATTCACTTACTGTTGACTAGGCTACTTCATAGCTCTGTAAAGGCTAATGCGAATTTACAGATTTTTGTCTAGTGGAAATGCAAATATTTTTTGTCTCTAAATATCCACATTTTACTGTTATGACTGTGCAGAACATTAACCAGTTATGAATCTGACTCAGCAAACTTAACATTTATTAATTGTTTATAAATATTCAGCTCCTCAAATGCATTTTGAATCCATTTTAACAGCTTAATAATTTCCTCATTAATTAATGAGTTGAATAAAATCTTTGACACATATTCAGTTTATATTTTCATGAGAATCTTGTTTTTATTTTTCCTCTTGTGTAATAAATATTTGTTGATTATTATGTGCCAATAATGACATACAAATATATATATGCTTACACACATATTTGTATAACTGACATACAATAAATAACACTTATTTAACATGTACAGTTTGATATATTTTGACACCTTCAGTTACACTATATGATTAAGTTCTAGAAATGTGCTGTACAACACTATGCCTATAATTAATAATACTGTATTGTACACTTAAAAATGTGTTGTTGGATCTCATGTTAACTGTTCTTACCATAGTTTTTTTTTTAAAGCTATGTGATATGTGAGGTTTTGTAGTAGATTCTTTCAAGTGGCATGGTGCTTTCATAATATTTTCAGTGTTTCATCTATGTTGTGGCATATATCAGTATTTCATTCCTCTTTAAGGAAGAATAATATTCCATTGTATGTACATCCTACAATTGGTTTATACATTCAATCACTGATGAACATTTAGGTTGTTTCCACCTTTTAGTTGCTGTAAGAAGTGCTGCTATGAACATGTCTATGCAAGTATTTGCTTGACTATCTGTTTTCAATATATAGTAGGAGTGGAATTACTGAGTCATATGGTGATTCTATATTTAACTTTTGGAGGAACCACCAAAGTGCTATACGAAATATTCATAATTGGTAAATCCATAGAGACAGAAGACAGATTGGTAGTTGTCAGTCTGCTATGGGGAGGGAGGAATGGGGTAAAACTTCTTAATGGGTGTAGGATTTCCTTTGGGGATAATAAAATGTTTTGAAATCAGATAGAGGAGGTAGTTGCACAGTATTGTGAAAATAACAAATGCCATTGAATTGTACACATTAGAATGTTAAATTTTATGTTATATGTATTTCACCTCAATAAAAACATGTTAAAAACCTAGTAACTGCTGACAGCATTACAGAAATAAATTTAATCTCTCATTAATATGCTTGAATTAATGAAAACGTTTTTCCTTTTTCTTTAATGACAATGAAAACATTCTCTATCAATGTATATTACTGAAAATGTCAATTTTCTGATTTCTGTTTTGTATATTATCTAAATCCTAGCTATAATTTATTACATTAAAATATATACTATTGCTATTAAAGAAATATTAAAATGATCAGAAAGATTAATTTATTAATAAGTTAGAGTACCATACATTTAAAAGTTTCCAAATTGTAATAAACATACTGAAATATCTTTATTAAAGGAAATTAATTAATTTATTCATATAGTTTTAGGGGGACATTCACGTATTTAAAAGAGGTAATACTGGTTTCTTGGTTAAAATCAATCAAAAGAGTTAAATAATTATTTTTTAAAGATGTCTACATGTGTAAGTGAAACTACTGTAAAATATTTTACATGTTATGCTAAGAGCCAATATTCCTTTATATATCTTAGATTCTGTATACCCAATCTGCATACATAAAACACATTAGAAATGAGAATATTATGATTTTTACCTTATTGGCTTTATTATCTTATTTTTTGTGTATACACCTTATAATATTTCTCCATTATAGTAATTATTTGAAGAAGACAAACTAAAGAGCAGTTAAAACAAAACCCTCTCTGTCAAATTATATCAAAATGATGACAATTTTTCAAATTTAAAAGGGAAACTAGGGGTTTCCCTGATGGCGCATTGGTTGGGAGTCCGCCTGCCAATGCAGGGGACATGCGTTCGAGCCCTGGTCCGGGGGGGGATCCCACATGCCACGGAGCAACTAAGCCCGTGCTCACAACTCTAGAGCCCATGAGCCACAATTACTGAAGCCCGCGCCCCTAGAGCCCGTGCACCCAACAAGAGAAGACACTGCAGTGAGAAGCCGGCACACCGCAACGAAGAGTAGCCCCAGCTCGATGCAGTGAAAGAAAGCCTGCGTGCAGCAACGAAGACCCAACACAACAAAAATAAATAAAGTGATTAATTAATAAATTAATTAATTTAAAAAGGGAAACTAAATGCACTATTTCTAAGTATTATGTTTTTATCTTATTTTTTCTAGCACTATATATGCAAACATGTACATTATCACCTTTTAAATCAACATGCTAACACAGAGTGATTCTCTTAGTATGTATTTAGTTTCCAGACTGTTATTTTTTTTACTCTTATATTCACATCACAATAACATTACCTGGTTATAATTACATACCCCATTTCAGTATCTTCTTAATAATACCTTGTCTCTTTCCAATCATGAGTTTCATTACTACTTATTTTTCAAGGCTAAATTGCAACAACATGCTGATAAGGTATCATGAAGAAGATACATCAGAGATATTAAAATATTGCATTTGCTGCTAATTCAAGTAATTACCTGTTATGTCCTCCAAAGAAGAAAAAACTATTTTATGCTTTTTTGTTTTCCTGGGAGGAACAGCTCAGTTCAAAGTCCGGTCTAATATAAAATGCCAACACATACCGTATTTACGTATTGTGGTCACTGTATTGCTAGTTCTCATATGATTCTCCCTTTGATAAAGCTATAATTATCCTAACTTACACATGGAAGAAAAAATGAAAAAACACAGAACCTCAGCATGCTTACAGGGATGACTGCAGAGTACACATACATACATACATATAATAAACACACACTATATATATACATATATACGTATAATAAACACACAAGGGTAAATGATAATAGGTTAACTTATGGCCACTTGGCAGGAGTGAGAATTATTTTTGGAAAGAAATATGCAAGCATATTTAAGTCTGACTGTGTAGCATTAACAGAAACCAGAATATGTAAATTGGCTCCTTAAGGAAACCTATGGCATTAAATTTCATTCCAAATAACATATAGTTTCCTTTAAAGAGTAGTCTTTTTAAATTTTGAATAAGAATTTGGTATTAAAATCAGAAAGAAGTTACTTAAAATAGCACTGAATTCTGAAAAAGGCCAATTGTGCAATTAATTCAATTTTTCAAAAACTAGGAAATAAGTTACTGCATATTAAGTATAAATTAGTCAAAGGACTATGGGGACAATAGAAAATTTATCATCTGTGCTTCACTACCAACAAGGACACTAACTTCATATATGAAGTCAAACACAAGAATTATGACAAAGTTATATGATGATGCTGAGAGATTACATGAATAATGGAACTCTAAAATTAACCTCAGTTACCAGCAAGCAGATGCTCCTCCATCCTGTCAGTCAATCTTAAGTCAATTAAGATATTTTGAATAAACTACCACCTTGGAGAGAATTCATTCATTTTAATATGTCAATCTCATTGGATGTTTTTCACTGTGCCCTAAAAATGCATTTACATTGACACATGTTTTATTAGGGCCAAGTAAAGTTTTTTTCTCTTCCCTATACTTAAAAATTAAGACTACAGAAAAATTATAAAATAAATTTTATTCCTTAAATATGTGAAGTTTTGAGCAAAGCAGGAAGTGACAGGATTGAAAACAGAGAAGAGAATTCATGATTAGAAATGGGGAAGGTTTGGATTTAATTGGTATCTAATTTTAATGTGAAAATTGCATACTTATTATCTTAAATCAGGTACCACCCAAGCCAGCTAAAAGCAAGGCAGAGATAGTTGGGGTCGAAATTTTCAGAAACAAAGAGTTATAATTTTAGCTATTTTCAGTTATTGAAAAATACCCATCTTGTACTGCAAGTTATCAAAAGAAGTAATGAGAATTTTCGTCAGTTTATGTGATTGGCTTAATTGATCTCTACACGGATAATCTTCTAAGGTGATTGATATAGGCAAAGACAAATCGGTGGTATAGCTATGCCAGTTCAGCCTGATTTCTTGCACCTGTCATGCAAATATAACCAAGATGTCTTTTGAGCTTTCTTTATTTGCCTTTAACACTCAAGTAAGTTCAGTTCCAGTCTATTAACCTCAACCATCATGAACCATTCAAATCCTACACCAAATAGAAGATCAGTGCCTACCCTAAGATTTCTGCAGACAGGCTTACATTCTCATGACGAATTCTGGAGCTTTTCTTCTACTGCTACGTAATCAGTTTAGCTTATGGATTGTCTGTTCTCTCGTATGTAAAGTTCTTCACCTTAGACCCAGATATGAATCCTAGCCACGTTCCTCCATTTCCAAACACACACAACCCTTCAGCTTTCTCTGTAGAAAATGGCATTTCCTGGTGATCACTGAGGTAGCTGAGATGGAGAGTGGCTTAAGGGAGGGGAGGAAGAATGGAGCCTGGGGAAGGAAGAGTGAACACTGATGGGGAGAGGGATGTTCTGCAGAAGCATAACCAACTTTTTAGTAGACACTTCTGTTGTTAAATGTCTTTAAGGCACAAAGTGCCTTAAAGTGCACAAGTGCACAAGTGTCCTGTCAATCTCTCTTTTCTCTTTCCTCTCTCTGCCTCCTACCTGAAATTTCTCTTAAATTTCAAATGCAGAGAATTTAACTGTGTTCTTCTTTTTTGAAACTCTTCACATTTTAGCACTTTCTTTCTTACCTCAGTCACTAAAATAATTTTAATGAATTGTAAAGAGGTTATCTCAAGAGTGATCTTTTACAACGATTTTGGTTTTGGTTGTATGTATAAAGTGATACATGATTCGACCCTCCCCACAAGTCTGGAGTTAGTACTAAGTTCAGAGGGAAAACAGATAAATGTTAGCACTAAACAGGGGGAAAGGAGAATGTTACATCTCTAAAATTCAAGTGGGAGTGGAAAAATATTCAAGCAACTCTCAGTAGGGCTGCAGCTTTAGGGGACAACTAAGTCTAGTTCAACTTTTTAAACAAAGATACCCCTCGACAAATATATTTTTATTATAAATATGTCAACTAGGCATGTACTTGTAAATTTCATTTTCTATCATTCATCTCTTCATTAAGAGTATTTTAGCTGTGATAGAGTTAGCAGCATGTTTTGTAGTTATCAGGTAGAGTGCATTGAATTGGGGAGTTTGGGCCGTATGTTTTATATGTATTGGGCCACTATGAAAATAGGTATATCATCTATAGAGGAACATCTCCTGATTTCTAAATGTTCACATTAAGGGAAAAAAATGGTTCATCTCTATTTCATGTTGTAAAGTAACAGCACAATCAATTATTGACAAAATATACCCACAATCATATTTCATGTATATGTACACACACAGCGGGTGTGTGTGTGTTACTGAACAAACTACATTTCAAAAAGAATAGTTTGATTTCTCTGTGGGGAAAAAGAGTTATTTAGTCTGAGTAAATGTTGATTTTCCTATATTTTTTCTAATCAGAGAAAGTATAGCCCAAATTATGTCCTGGACTGAAGACTTGCAGTATTAGGAACATAATTTCAGAATTATAGATGAGATTTTACCATTTATCCTTGCATGTTTTCATTCAATCTTTTAGCACACATTCCTTCACCTTTGATTTTAATAAACCATCAATTATAAGATATGCCATTACTTTATGAATCACTAATTAAGAAAAAAACCTTGTGAATTCAAATCTGGCATACGTTAACAATAAGCCCATGTAATAAATTAATTGGTTACACAATCCTTTCACTACATTAAGGTTTCTTTCATCTAGTCGAAGGGATTTTGTAATTTTTAACTGTATTCAGTTTGCATTCCCTGGCATGGGACTGGAGATCATTTCCCATGTGTATTGATAGTTAAACATTATCTGCTTGTGGATATTTTCCTTTCTCAGTTGCCATAAAGCAACTGGAGGTAGCTTTGCAGGACAATATGGAATAGCTGTCATTTCCCCCCGTGAAGACTATTTGTTTCGTTATTACCAATGTGATGCCCCACTGCTCTCTTTCTTTCCCTTTCTTTGAACACAATAACTTCTTGTTTCAGTGCTAAAGCAATTTGTAATCTTTGGAAGATTTAAATGGCAATTAAAATCAACACTTAAAGTGACAACAATGCATACAACTTGATTGAAGTGATGAAAACATGACCAGTTTTGATGGAGTTCTCACATGCATAAGCAAGGACAGCTGGCTCACACTTATTCCTTAGCCACTGTGACTGCAAGATGTCATTGATTGAAAAATAACGATCCATATTTCAGAGACAGCATAATTTGAAAAAAGAAGATCTTATACAATATACTGTGATATTTGTTGAATTCCACAACATGCAAGAAACTATGCTGTTAGAAATTAATGGAAGGAATGTGCTTGTGGTCAAGACTTGTATAACCAAATCTTCTATGAGAACACAGAAAGTATGGTGGGGTGGAAAAAAATATGCTCAACAAATTGAAAGAAGATAATCTTTGAAGCTGGGGAGACAAACACACACTTGAACAGGAAGATGTCAGTTCCTCTGAAGTTGAAAGAGACATAGAATTTGGATAAGTGAAGATGGTGAGGGAAAGATACTTAAAGCCAAAATCAGATTAGAGCAAAGATTTGGAGATGCAGAAACAGAAAGGATCCTCAAGAGATGGCGAGAGGGTTTATCTGGCTGGAGCTTAGCATGAGAGAAGGAATAACTGCAGGTGAGATTGAAATGCACTTTAAAGAGGGAGTATTCTTGAAAGCAGTCTGAGAAATCGAGATAAATCTTGAAGTTTTCTGAGGTCGCTAACATGTTCAGAACTGTTTTTCAGGAAGCCAGACCTGTGCTGCTGACTCACATGAGCCAATATGATAGTTTGACAGGGTCAGGATGGTGCATATAGATAGTCTCAACTATTTGTAAGCAAGTGGGGAATGGGGGGACAAAGAGAGGGTGCTGTTTGCCTCCATCCCTGTCCTCAATCGTCACAGGTGGTCTCTCAGTAACAAAAGCAAGTTAGAATGAATCCCTTTCTACTACTCCTGAAAAAATACTCCTCCTTGTATGAAATAATTGCTCCTAAACAGAGAAGAAGTCATACTTCTGGCAGAAGTGGCAAAACTCATAGTCAGATTGGGCAGCAGGAGTTTGTGTGAAGGAAAATTAGTCAAAACCAATGGGGTTGATTCTGGTGATTTTTATACTTTCTATAAAAAAGCAAGCCCCACAAATGCCAGCATCCCCAAACGACTTCTAATAAAGCAGCCACAAAGTGTGCATGGAAAGTAGGATTAGCTTGTTCACGCACATAAACTTGTTCATGCACATACTTATGACACATCTCTCAGACTCAAATGGCGCAAACTAAATCAGCAAAACACTACAACCATTTGAAAGCAAAGCAGCAAACAGATTAGTAGCTGGAGAAACTGGAAAGAAGGTTTGAGGTAGTAAAGTGTTCTATTAAAACAATATGAAAATTAATGAGGAACTGAGATAAGATAATGGTTGTAGAAATATGAATGAAGGAAGAGGTATTTTAAAAGCCACTCTAAGTAGCCCTGCTATATTCAGTAACTTAGCTCTCAGTGCATGTTTCTTTTGTTATGGGTCGAGGTGAAATTGTATGTTATGATAAAACTCATCCAGAATATAGTTGGGCTCTATCTCCCATGAATGCAAAAAAAGTAATTTGGAAATTAAGAAATAGAAGAAAAAGACGCAATGGTTTTCCTTTCCCAGGGGCTTAACATAATGAAAAACTGGTGGGTTATTTGTTGTCCTCAACAAACACAAACTAGAAGCAGAAAACGCCAGAATGAAACAAATATAATCACTATGAAATTAATGGACTACTCATACCATTTCTCCATTCTGAAGCATCCAAATAACTTAAGATTTTTTAAAAATAGATCTTGATTGGAGTATAATCGCTTCACAACACTGTTTTACTTTCTGTTGCACAACAAAGTGAACCAGCCACATGCATGTATGTGTCCCCATATCCCCTCCCACTTGAGCCTCCCTTTCCTCCTTCCTATCTGACACTAGTTGTGGGGAGATGCTATATTATTATATTATTCTCTCCCCACCCACAGAGAAGACTCTCTGTGCTTCCTGGACTTGGGTGACTATTTCATTTCCCATGTTAGGGAAGTTTTCAACTATAATCTCTTCAAGTATTTTCTCAGACCCTTTCGTTTTCTCTTCTTCTTCTGGGACCCCTATAATTTGAATGTTGGTGTGTTTAGTGTTGTCCCAGAGGTCTCTAAGATTGTCTTCAATTCTTTTCATTCTTTTTTCTTTATTCTGCTCCTCGGCAGTTATTTCCACCGTTTTGTCTTCCAGCTCACTTATTTGTTCTTCTGCCTCAGTTATTCTGTTATTCATTCCTTCTAGTGTATTTTTCATTTCAGTTATTGTGTTGTTCATCTCTGTTGGTTCTTTAGTTCTTCTAAATCTTTGATAAACATTTCTTGTATTTTCTCAATCCGTGCCTCCATTTTATTTCCAAAATTCTGTATCATCTTTACTATCATTACTCTGAATTCTTTTTCCTGTAGATTGCCTATTTCCTCTTCATTTATTTGGTTTTGTAGGTTTTTGCCTTGCTCCTTCATCTGTGACATATTTTTTTGCCGTCACATTTTTTTTTATTGTTTTTATGAATGGCATTGTGTTCCTGTTTTACTGGTAGTTGTTTGGCCTGAGGTTTCCAACACTGGAGTTTGTAGGCTATTGGGTAGAGCTGGGTCTTTGTGCTGAGATGACGAACTCTGTGAGACTTCACACTGATGAATATTCTCTGGGGTCTGAGGTTCTCTGTTTGTCTGATTGTTTGGACTCAGAGCTCCCACCTCTGGAGCTTTGGCCTGACCCCGGGCTCATGAACCAAGATCCCACAAGCTGCCTGGGGTGGCAAAAAGTTTTAAAAAGCAGAACAAAGTAAAAATAAAATTAGACTAGGAAACTAACAGATATGTTAGGAAGAATATAAAAATTGAAATATAGATGAATCAACAACTGGAACATACATCAGTACCACAATAGTAAAAATGAGGAGAACGGAAAAGAAAAAAAAAAAGTGGGGAAAAGGCCTTGGCTGTGAAGGGCAGGGACTAAGCAAGGGTGAGGTTTGAGCAGTGGGCGGGGCCAATTCTTAGGACCCCCAGGGCTGGAAAAGGCCCTGGGAGCTATGGGGGGTGGGGCTTAGGCTCAAGGAACAGAAGGGACCCAGGTGTGCCCCCCACCCCTGGTCTCAGAGGGCAGGGGACCTCACCTGGGAGCCCAGCAGGCTTCCTGGGCTCGAGTGGGCAGGGTAAATGCCCTTCTCTCCTCTCCTGCTCCTCCAGTCTGGGAGGACCTCTCCCACCTGCCTCTCCTGATCTCCCCAGCCTCCCTCCTATGCCCCCAAGGACCTACAGGGCCTGGATGGGGCTTTGGAGGACAAGGGATCAGTTTGGGAACTCAGCAGGTTCCCTGGGCCTGAGTGGGCGGGGCAATCGCCCTCCACTCCTCTCCTGCTCCTCCCAAAGGGCCCCTCCAACCTGCCTCTCCTGATCTCCCAGCCTCCCTCCTATGCACTGAGGACCCACGTGGCCTGGATGGGGCTTTGGAGGGGGGCTACTGGCTTGGGAGCTCAGCAGGCTCCCCGGACTGAGTGGGCCAGGCAATCACCCTCTGCTCCTCTCCCGCTTTTCCTGGAGAGTCCCTCCCGCCTGCCTCTCCTGATCTCCCTGGCCTCAGGGGCACCGATCTTGTCTGGCCTCCACTTCTCCTCCCCCCTCAGTCCCCCTACATCCTACCGGTTCACTTTGGGGTTCCTCCCATCTCCTTGGGTGTCAGAGTTCCCCACCAGCAGCCGGCAGGAACACTAGTTGTGGGGAGATGCTAACTCCGCGTCTTCCCACACCACCCATAAATGACTACTTCTCCCTCCCTGCAAGAAATGAAGATGTATAATAAAGATTGAAAAAAAGGCAGTACATTCTAATGTTTAAATTTTCCTTAATTTAGCCCATGAATATACACATAATATAAAAATAATTAAAGCAACAAGAAAACAGTCCCGCCTTTCCCAAAAAATGAGAAAAGAGGGAATATTTTGACTATAATGTGAAAAGAGGGACTATTATTGGGCTCAATTCTACAAAATTACTTAATAGAAAATTGTTATTAAAACACAGAGAATTAAAACATCCTTTTGTACCTAGTCAGTAGCAAAGGAGAATAAGTATTTAATACTTGATTTATAACCTCATTTCACATTTTCCTTTTTACTTGCACCAGTAACTTGAACTATAAGTTCATTTTGTCATAAAGAAATGTGAATATAATCACATCCTAATTACATAGCTTTGGGTTATTTGTACAATTAAGTTATCTGTTACAAAGTTAATGAATGTTAATAATGCAATTCTCTTTGGTGACCTGATTGATATACTAACATTTATTGTGTACTGCAGTCATTAATTGAGGCATCTTTATTGAATGAATACTGAATATTCTAATATATATATTTTTCTCCTCCAAATCACAGTCATTTATAACAATTTTGTTTTTAACCAGTCTCTCAGTTTTTAAAGTTCTAAGTAAAAATAGAACAGTTAATGCTAACTCGTTTATCTTATTTTATATAAGAACACTTCGACTTCAATGTAAACTAGTCTCCCAAGATTTGGGAGAAGATGTGTCCTTTGTCCTAGATAGGGACAAGCATGGAAAAGGCGATTAGCAAAAATGTGCCTCAAATACTAATGCCCTTGAAATGTGATATAGAGAAAACCAAAAATAATGGAGGAAAACCTTCTTTATGGTACAAGGTAAAAAAAACCAATTACGTGCACACAAAATTAACACTAAGCATTCCAACGACAGAGGAAAGTTTGTTGCCTTTATTTCTTGTGCTTAGATGCTGTCAGCAGTCATAAATCAAGTTAAGGTTTAGATCACTGTGTGTTAAATTATATTTATGCCCTTGTAAAGCTGTGCAATATTGTGCCTTGTATAAGAAATCTTTAAACCACATATTCTACCAAGTAACTGATGATGCTTACTTCCAAAATTCAATCTGGTTGCATTAGATACTTTAAACAAGGACCTTTAAAAGAGTCCATTTTAAAAAGACTATCTTTAAGATGCTTATTTGTATATGTCACCACAGATTTACACCTTCTTGTGATAATGTTGAAGCTGTTATCCTATTTCTTCCAATGCCTTTTGATACCTAAGATTTCCATACTTAATTTTAGAACATACTCAGCAAAATACAACATATTGTGCTAAGAAAAAAAAAAACCCTAGCATTGGTAGAACTGGAACTGACATATTAAAGTTGTGACAAGACATGAAGTAAAGTTGAAAGATGAAGTAATTATAACATAAAAGTTTTTTTCATCTGAAGTATCCACATAATTGAAGCAAATGTGAATTCTGCTTGTGAGATTCTCATTTTTCCACTTCAGTTAGCTGGTATAAAAATAAATAAAGACATTTTATATCCCCAAGCAATTAATACCTAAGCATAAATAATATACTAGTGTTGATTTTTATGGCCTTCTGTTTAGCACTGAAAATGCATGCCACTTAAATGGTTAAAAAGTATATTAATATAGAGTTGTAGCTATCATTTTTATTTCTTAAAGTTCAAAATGCATCTTAAACTAATTCATTGTGAGTGCTGAGCACATAACAGCCCACACTGACTATTTCTCCTCTTACTCACTTAGCATAAGGAGATTAAGTGAAAACATATATACTCCCCTAGATGTTATCTTTCTGGAATTGAATAAGGAATGGTTTTAAAGCAATCCCTATCCCCTCAAACAGAGCAGCACTGTTTGTACAAGCTTACACCCAAGAATATTCCAAGAGTTCCAGCATTTCTGGAATTTTCTTACTTTTTTCATATTTATATTTATTTTATATGCAATTATAACTCAGCAAAAAAGAATTCTGCCTCTTGCTAACTTCACTCACAAAATACTAGTGAAGTTTTTGCAAATGTCAAAACATATTCTTCACTTTTTATGAAGGTAAATCTAAAAAAATGGATGCTTTTTAATTGGCTATATTCGTATCATCAGATTATCACTACATTAAGCAAATAAATGATAAAAATTTATAAAAATGAGACAAAATTCTTTCACTAGATCAATGGCATTACTGCCATTCTGGCAAAATGACTACAAACTAGTGTTCAAAATATTCTGCATAAATATCAACATAGCTTTGCCTTAAAATGACATGCCTAGTTTTGAGTGGAAATTTCTTAGAATGAGAAAAAAGGTTGTGTTGGTTTCAATTTTAATTACTTTTCCAGCTTAGCTTAAGATGTTTATTCTTATTTCTTAGAAAACTATTACTTAGATAAACATGGTCCTTTTGGCTTATGGAAAGTATTGTAAAAATTAATAAACAGAAACCTCAATTAAATGGTGTTGGGAGACCAGGAAGGGGAACTCTCATATCCTGTGACAACAGCCAAGCCCAACATGACGAAAGACTACGCTTTTTTCCTGGCAAGGATTCAGCCAATGAAAAGCCATGGACTCTGTTTACCATAGCCCTCCAACTTCCTTTTCCCCTCTGTAAAATGACCTCCTTCCCTTCCCCTGCAGGGACACACAAGTGGCTCACCATGGTTGCTGACCCTGAATTGCGACTCTCTGCTAATCCCAAATAAACCCATCTTTGCTGGAGAAATAACTGGCAGTCTATTTGTTTCAGGTCAACAGTGTATATGTTCAACTTGAAACTTTAACTTGACATGAGTGGAAAAGTCTGAGTATAAGAAAAATTACATAAAATGTGTGAAAGGAACTCTTGGATTAAGTGACTTATGCAACTTTAATGTATAAGAAAAAATAAGTTATTTTTAACCTATATATATACTTCAGAAAAGAAACTGTTATGATTGTTTTCATTGAGCTTGATACCAGATAGTCTCTTATAATGTACCCAGTAACAATGAGAGGATATCCTAATTATGAACACTTGGCAAGTTATTTTGTGAAAATACATTAGAATTTAATACACAATCCTGAAGCCTCTTTCTCGTCTTGCCTGAATTCAGTTCCACAACTTTCCAGTGTTACAGAGGTGAACTCTCCTCATGAAGATAATGCCCCGTGAGCTTAGGCCACAATTTGATAGCAAACTGTTTAAAAGACAAGATGAAAAATTGGAGATACAGCAAAGCAAATTTAATCCACAAAGGCAAAGTAATAAATTCAATCCTAGAGGAGATTTTATAGATATGATGAACAGCGAACAATTAAGAAAACCACTTTTAGGAATTGTTTTTGGTCATTGCTCCTTTTTAATACTGAAAACAAGATGAGGTAGAAACTTAAATGTGTGTTACCATGATGTGCTATCAATCTCTCCTCAGACTATATTCATTAGATAATTTCCCACTCCCCAACAGTAAAACAAATATAAACATCAAAATAATACTTAAAACTCATACAGTTCAGCGTTTTTTTTTTTTTTATAAATTTATTATTTATTTATTTATTTATTTATTTATGGCTGTGTTGGGTCTTCGTTTCTGTGCGAGGGCTTTCTCTAGTTGCGGCGAGCGGGGGCCACTCTTCATCGCGGTGCGCGGGAGTCTCACTGTCGCGGCCTCTCCTGTTGCGGAGCACAGGCTCCAGATACGCAGGCTCAGTAGTTGTGGCACACGGGCTTAGTTGCTCCGCGGCATGTGGGATCCTCCCAGACCAGGGCTCGAACCCGTGTCCCCTGCATTAGCAGGCAGATTCTTAACCACTGCGCCACCAGGGAAGCCCCAGCTCAGTGTTTTTATATTTCTCTCTTTTAATATGACGGTTGCATCATTCACTAATGAAATTTAGCATTGAATGAATTGAAAAAGAATTTGAGAGATAGATAGAAAAATATAAATATATGTCTACACTTATAAATGTTTATATTCAACATAAGAATTAAACATAAGAACATGAGAATAAGTGGTTCTGAGTCAAACAATAACCTATTTATAGAGTGTGAGATAAGTATGAGTTATCCTCTTTTTTA
The DNA here is from genome assembly GCF_964165515.1 of Mesoplodon bidens. Classification (NCBI taxonomy): domain Eukaryota; kingdom Metazoa; phylum Chordata; class Mammalia; order Artiodactyla; family Ziphiidae; genus Mesoplodon; species Mesoplodon bidens. Next base: position 78,357,480 of record NC_138169.1, on the reverse strand, counting down.
TAGATACGGATGTTGTATCCCAGAGTTGTTAAGCAACTTTTCTCTACATTACATGGGCTCTAAGTGACGAAGCATATATTCAGTCTAGAGTCTATGCTCTTTCCACCAGGTAGTCTGTTAAATTATATGCCAAATCTTGATTTTCAAAAAGTAATAGAAATTTGAAATGAAATATATTTTATTTATGCTTTATTTTGACAAGATTTTATTATAACCATAAATAATAAACAATGGACAAAATTATGGGAAAGTATGAAAAATTTATATCTGATAAATAATATAGAAATCCATTATCTCAAACTGTATCTATATGGATAAATTCAAGTAGCTAATCAAAAAAAATCAATATTTATGTATACATCTACATCTATGTCTGTCTACATCTCTATCTATATTTATATCTATACTTCTATCTATATATCTATCTATCCAGTGAATTTAATAAGTATAACTAATCTTCAAACTGTAGCACAATTCACACAATGCAAATCGGAGTATGCAAAGTGAAAACAGAGTAGGGTATGTATGTATTTGTAATGTATGTATGTCTGTGAAAGAGAGAGCAGAGAGAGAATATGTTAGTATAAGTAAGTGTGTAAACATTTTTCTGAAATGTATCCCTCTCTCTATCTCTATTTGAATGTTTCTAGTTCTGTAATATACTGATTGTATACTGTATATTACTGTATACAATCAGTATATAATACTGTATTATATACTGATTGTATACTGTATTACATTGGATGTTTAAACCAATGACAAAGTTACTGACTTTGTTCAAACAATTAAGCTGGCTATGGTGCATACAGGAGTATCACAGGCAATATTTTGGTTTCATCACAGTGCATTGATATGGTGAAGATGTTCTAAATTCATTATTTTAATGTTAAGTCAATTTTATATATGGAAACCATAAAACTAGTTAGAGTTTTGCAACTTACCAGGCATATGGATCTATATTTCTTTGTTGTGTGTTGGGATGAGAAAGTACAAGTTGCCAAATCACAGAAATCATTCACCAATTTCATTGAGAAAAGACAATTTCAATGATAATTTACTTAGACATCTGAAGAGATGTGAGAGATAATTATAATATTTAGCACTGAATTTATTTACCGTTGATTTTTGTTACTGAGATTTTTACTTTATTAAAAAGAAATATAGGGGCTTCCCTGGTGGCGCAGTGGTTGGGAGTCTGCCCGCCGGTGAGGGGGATATGGGTTCGTGCCCCAGTCTGGGAGGATCCCACATGCCGCTGAGCGGCTGGGTCCGTGGGCCATGGCCGCTGGGCCTGCGCGTCCGGAGCCTGTGCTCCGCGGCAGGGGAGGCCGCAGCGGTGGGAGGCCCGCGTACCGCAAAAAAAAAAAAAATTAATTTTCATAATTAAGGAACTTTAATAAGAATCCAAGGTTACATTTCTCTTTGGATCTAATTAAAACAGTATTTTATACAGTTGTGCCTGAATTTTTCTCAACCAGCTAAACAGAAAAAAAAATTAAATTGCCCCCAATGTGGCTTTGCAAAGAGCTTCAGCAAATTTAATTAACCTACCTTGAGTTTCTTTAAATTCACTATAAGGCAACATGGATCAGCAGGAAAAAGGGCAAAACCATGAAGTGATCTCTGAAAGGCTGGGGTCCATTTTAATAGAGGAAGTTGACAAATGAAAATAAAAACCTCTGTCTTGCTTTGGAAATGTAAATTAATTCTTTCAAACTGTTAATCACTCAGGTTTCATGGTTCAGAAGTTATGGAAGCCCCTAAAAATGTAGGGTCACTTAAATGATTTGTAAAGGTGAAGGAGTCCTCAAATTATGCACAACGTTTGTACTTAATTATATCAATAGAGCACATCATTTTTCTTGCATTAGCAAGAAAATGACTTCCCCCTTCCTACAAATAACAAATCCCTACCTTTACTTGCATACCCACCTGAAATGGTACCTTTCAAGATATTCCTTGACAGTCACATACAGCCTTTTGATTTTTCCTCTTCTCTGTATCCCAAAATACTGATTTCTGTTATGTGAAGTATGGCATTGGAATTATTTGTTTACATGTGTCTTTGATGGAAAGGCATTGATGGAAAAAGTTTTTTTCCCACTTGTATGCCTCATTTTAATTATTTTATTTACTTATTTTTTTTTCCAAAGAAGAGAAACTCACTAAAGTTATCCCATTTAAAGGGGTCTTATTTTAAGGTATCATTTGGGTCCTCAACAGTAATATGGTTCTATGTCTGTCTGGGATTGTTTTCTGGATTTCTTGGTCAACAATGAGACTCAGATCCTCTGTTTCTACCTCTTGGCATCTGTTTCTGTCTCTGGGAACAGCATATAATGGTGAAGAATAAGTATGAAGTAAGCCAGACAGAGAAAGGCAAATATCATATGATATCACTTATGATACAAATTAACTTATTTACAAAATAGAAATAGACTCACAGACATAGAAAACAAACTTATGGTTACCAAAGTGGGTAGTGGGGAGGGGGGAGATAAATTAGGAGTTTGAGATTAAAATATACACACTACTATATATAAAATAGATAACCACCAAGGACCTACTGTATAGCATGGGAACTCTACTCAATATCTTGTAATAGCCTATAATGAAAGAGAATATAAAAAAAGAATACATATATATTTATATATGTATAACTGAATCACTTTGCTGTACACCTAAACTAACACAACTATATTTCAATGAAGATTAAAAATAAAGTAAAATAAAATGACAAATATGGGGAAAAAAGGAAAAAGTGTGGGACCATGCAGACCTGTTTTTCTGTTAACTCAGTACTAGCATTTATTAGCTGTGTAACCACAAGCAAGTTACTTAAGTATGCTGAGCCTCGGATTTCTCATCTATAAAATGAAGATTAATAATGCCTACTCCTCAGGGTGCTTTGGAGGGTTGGATGTATATGGAGTGTGTGTGTGTGTACTGATATATATTTTTCAATAAATTATAGCCACTGACCACACATCTTCCTCCCTAGTGATTCCCAATTGTGAGTATTTGGGAATTTCCTGTAAGTCAACAGATTTTATAGAAAATAGTATATTACTGTATGCAGAAAAGGTGGGATACTTTAACTTCAAAAATGACTTATTTTAACACAAATATTTTCTATAGTCGGGGATAGAGTACTCTTTATGTTTGACCAAGAATTTAGATAGTCTCTTTTTCCTTTCTTCAGGCAACCAATTGTTCTTTTGCCTCCCAACAACCCTCCTCACTCTAAATGTCTTTACTCTCAGATGGAGATATATCAGATATGATGCAAAAAGATTCTAAATGCAAATGATCAAATCAACACTCTTATAAAAGAAGAAAGGCAAGAGTTAACCACAATCTATTTCAAAAACACTGAATATTAATTTGTTATGCTATTTGAATATATTTGTCCTTCATATTCAGCCATTCTGAATTACTTTGCCCATTGTAAATATACAATTTAGGAAAAAGATTCCAAGTTTTAAATAGTATTTGGATTAAACATTGCTAGTTTATAATTTTAGTCATAATAGTAGATTCTAGAGTAGAATGGCCACTGTTATCTATTTCTAGGATGGTATCTATACGCCCACTGCAGCGGCCTACTCTGCACTGTTTGTGGGTCTCTGTGCAGTTATGTTATGCTGAGGATCTTGCTGCGTCTTTTAAGAGCAAGCATAACATATTATTGGGATCCCTTTCCTATCCATTTTACAGGATAATACAGTCCTTAATACTTCCCATGAGAAAGGAAGCTTAGATCTTCTTTCCAAAGTTATACAGATTTCTAGTACATGCAATTATCTTTATATACCACAGTTTACAGCCACATTTCACCCCAAGATTAAAAGAGGAGTATTGAATTCACATCTATAAAAGCCACCTTATGTCACATTAAGAATGTACATGGAAATCATCTCTTGTTCTTTTTTTCCCCCCTAAATCCTTAAGGTGTTCCACATAAAAAGAGTAAACCAGAAAACTAAGCATAAGAAAGCAACTTCATGCATGTTGAGGTTCTTCATAAGAATCACAGAAGGTGCTTGTTAGAAAAGCACCTCACTGTCCTCACCCATAAAGAATAAGAATTGGTAGGATGTGGCCACGTAGCTGAAAAAACACTTCCGCTGATTGTAAGGACTGTTAAATTTTTAAAGCCACTGTTCTTTCCAATAGCATGATGACTAAACACATTTGGATGTGGTTCAAGGTACATTATTTTTTTAGCTACTCCAAGTTACAGCAGATCTCCAGAGCATGGGCATACATGTATGTGACTTTATGTGCATGTTTTGAGGAAGGGAGTAAGTGGTGCTTATCCAACATGGAGTCATAGTATGAACAGAATGTTCAATAAGTTAAGAAAATATCAGCATAGGGAAAAAAAATTCTAATGTATAGGGAAAAAAATCTTAGCTCTCCTGAACACCAACTCTGCTTGATTTAGTAGTATGGTCTGGATTCAGATTTATAATTGCATTGATAAGGCACAACAGGCTGTACTCAGCACCAAAGACAGCTATTGAAAAGACAGGATGGAAGACAGAAAACATCATGGTACATCCTGAAATGTCATAACAGGAGTCTTCTGAAACCTGAGCCCATTTTGTGATGCTCAAGTCAATAGGAATTTGGGATGTGCTTGGACATGAGAAATGGGGTTGAGTGTGTGTTTACAATTCCAACACAGGGCTCTGGAATCCCTTTAGTGTTTAAACCTGTTTAGTCATGTAGCCCCACAGGTGTCCATAATGGGCCCTTAACACAGTCTATGAAATACAGACAACTCTCCACCCTTTAGGTATCTGGGTCTCATCAGTGCTGGTTCTCAGGACTTAATACACAATCATGACCACCAGGTGCAATGTCAGGTGTGTATTCCTTAACTGGAGTTTCACTGATCTTGAATCTGGTATATAGGTGTGCTCCTAATAATCTCTTGGATTCACATTACAAGGTGAACAGACCAAGACTGAAAGCTTATGGTATCCCTGAGTCTAGAGAAAACCTTTAGAACCACCTGTTACCCCTTCCATTCTACCCCAAAGCCAAATGTTTATCTACATCTTCCCTACCGATAACATAAATACAATATAAAGATAACAAGTCTTCAAAAAGGGAGGTTGAAAATAGTTGCATTTTCTAAAATGGAGAAGGCAGTAAGTCCCATTTATGTTTTTTAACGAAGAATCTAGAATCTTATGTAATGCCGTACATGAATGAACCAACCTTGTTGATAGTGAATTAAACCTACACTTTGTGAAATAAACAGCAACCTTAATAGCCAAGCATTGGTTAGTATAATGTTAGAAGTAGTTAAGTCATGATTCAGCTATCAAAATAAACAGATTTGTGTCATGTGTAACTATTTTATTCAACCTGTAAACAAATAAGCAAAAATTAAAAATAAAAACATATTTATAGAAGCAGTTTATTCAGGGATAGTTAACAGTATTTCCTAAATCACAGCAAATGTACTTAGCTTTTATATTTTTTTGCAAATAATAATTTTCCAGGTTTTCAATATTAAGTGTACCACCTCAGAAGTATAGTGATTTTTAAAAGTAACCTTATCAGATAATAACTTCAATAGTTCATACATATGGGTGAAGAAAAAAGAAACATTCCCTCCAGCTGAACAGTTAATATGTAACTAAATATCCAAGATTCTTAGGGAAGCTGTAGGATTTATTTGGCAATGATTATGTTTTAGCTTTCTAACTTAGTGAAATTCAATCATTTAAATATAACATTTATTTGTTTTCAATCTGATTATTATTATACTATTAGATTTATTTCAAGCCCAGAAATGTAAACTTGATCTTCTTTTTATAGGGAGGAAAGAGATTTGTCCCTGCCAATTCCAGTAGCTCAAATTAATTTCTCGTAGCTGGGAGGGGGAAAGATCTAATGAGAATTTTATTAATTCAGGGTCCAGCCAGATCCAAACTACTTGGGAATGAAGGGTGGCAGAGTAGATTTAGATGAGATCTTCAGCCCAAAAGTCAGAATCTGAACTCTGACTTAACGACTAAAGACTGGTTTTATGCAATTCATTTAACCTCTGAGACCCTCAATTTTCAAGAACCACTATTACTAGATGATCTAATAATCCCAACTCGAAAAATGCCATGTTATACTCAAACAGTGGCATACTTCACGCAGTTCTGAATTGTATGATTTGTGTGTGCTATATGATGCTTTACAAACAGGCAAATGATACTGTTTTATCTATATGTGAGCTTTGAGTGTTCCAGCCAACATTTAATGCCAATCTTATTTGGATATAATAACACTTTAAAATGGGGGGGTCAGTTTGAAGAATTATAATTTCTTGAATAGAATGATTACTCACAAGCAAAAACTGGAAGTATAAAAATCGTTTCATCAGAAATTTTTAGTTTTTATTTTATTAATTCATTACCTATACTCTCTTATGCGAAAAACAAATAGCCACTTTAAAATCATTAACCTTTAAGTTTGTTAGCATCAATCTATATATTTTTCCTTCACCCTCTCAAAGATTTTGCATAAGAGCACTCCCTTATATATATCACTTGTTCAAAAATCTGTCTTGTATTTGCTACTAATAAGGCCAATATAAAGCATTTTTGTGTTTTCCTTTAGTATTTGCTTTACAATTTTGAAAGTTTTCCAGCATGCCAAAAATTGGAAAGAATTATACAATAATCTAAGTACCTACCACTAGATTCAACAATTAAATGCATGTTTCCATATGTGCTCTCTCGTTCCAGCCAGCCAGCCAGCCAGCCAGCCAGCCATTAATTTATCAATCATCTTGCTAAATCATTTGAAAGTAAGTAGTGTGATACCTCCAGCTCTGTTCTTTCTTTAGATTGTTTTGGGTATTCAGGTCTTTTTGTGTTTCTACACAAATTTTTAATTAATTTTTATTGGAGTATAGTTGCTTTACAATGTTGTGTTAGTTTATACAACTTTTAAAATTGTATAACTTTTAAAATTATTTGTTCTAGTTCTGTGAAAAATGTCACTGATATTTTGAAAGGGATTGCATTGAATCTGTAGATTGCCTTGGGTAGTACGGTCATTTTAACAATATTAATTCTTTCAAACCATGAACAAGGTATATCTCTCTATCAGTTTATGTCATCTTCAATTTCTTTCATTAGCATCTTATGGTTTTCAGAGTACAGGTATTTTACCTCCTTAGGTAGGTTTATTCCTAGGCATTTTATTCTTTTTGGTGTGATTATAAATGAGATTGTTTCTTTAATTTCTCTTTCTGATAGTTTGTTTTTAGTGTATTGAAATTCAACAGATTTCTGTATATTAATTTTGTATCCTGAAACCACTGAATTCATTGATGAGCTGTAGTATTTTCCTGATGCTGTCTTAGGATTTTCTATGTATAGCATGTCATCTGCAAAGAGTGACAGTTTTACTTCTTCCTTTCTAATTTGGATTCCTTTTTACTTCTTTTTCTTCTCTGGTTGCTGTAGCTAGGACTTCCAATACTATACTGAATAAGATGGGCAAGAGTGGGCATCCTTGTTTGTTCCTGATCTTAGAGGAGATGCTTTCAGGTTTTCACCATTGAGTATGACATTACCTGTGGGTTTGTTATAAGTGGTCTTTATTATGTTGAGGTATGTTCCCTCTATACCCACTTTCTGGAGAGTTTCTATCATAAATGGATGTTGAATTTTGTTAAAAGCTTTTTTGCATCTATTGAGATGATCATACATTTTTTATTCTTCAATTTGTTAATGTGATATACCACACTGATTGATTTGCAGGTATTGAACCATGCTTGCATCCCTGGGTTAAATCCACTTGATCACGTTATATGATTCTTTCGATGTATTGTTAGACTTGGTTTGCTAATATTTTGTTGAGGATTTTTGCATCTCTGTTCATCAGTGATATTGGCCCGTAATCTTTCTTTTTGTGATATTTTTGTCTGGTTTTGGTATCAGGGTGATGCTGGCCTCATAGAAGGAGTTCCGAAGTGTTCCTTCCTCTTCAAATTTTTGGAATAGTTGAGAAGGATAATAGTTTAGGACACGGTATAGAAGCTTAATTTTTGGAGTTTCCTATGCCAGAATAAGAAATAATGAAAGAAGGTATGGCTTCAAACCAAGCCCTGGCACATACTCAACTTTCATCTATTTATGTCAAAAAGGTACATCTACACAACTCTGTCATAATGAGCTGCGGCAGTCATGGGAACATTTTCAGCTCTTGTTTTCATTTTATTCAAAATATACACATGGGCTATTGACATTTGGTGGCTATGTCAAATGCTTAAGAATGGGGTAAAGAGGAAGCATCAAAGAGTTATGAGTCTAAGGGTGGGGAGAAGAGAGGGAAATCAACAAAATATGCTTATGCAGATGCTGTGGGAAGTTCATCATTGGATTTGAGTTTTCATACATGGGTGTATATACAAGTACTGACATTTATGAAATAATAGGAATTAATCCAATTACAAATAAAATTAGGGAATTCTAACTGTGTTTACTAATTGTTGGATATAGAAATTATTCCAGCATTTTCATCCCACTTTCCTGTGAAACTCTTGCTTATCCCATACTCCTTCCTGAATAGGGAAAATATCAATTTTCTATACTCTTTCTCCAAACTTTCTGAGTTGAAATTCATACCTTTGGTTATGTGATCATTTAGAAAGTTGAAAATATCAATATTGGAAATTCATAATTAATTAGTAATTAATAACTTCAATCATTAACTGAGAGCAAGTTTTAGTTTGAGTGTCACCCAACAAATCTGTGGACATGCTTGACATTGTTGTACAATCATTTGGGGATTAATAAAAAAGAAGACATTGACTAAACCCACAGAGAATACATTTCTAAAACATAAATAAGTAATCTAGCCTTCAGAAAACAACATATTCCTATTAGAGTCCAATAGAAGTCAACAATTTCAACAGATTAGTTCCTTTTACTGCTGTAGGAAATGCAAGGAACAATATGTTTATCACCTTTTTTTCCTCTAGGAATTCAGCATCCAACGTCCTACATACTAACCTATTTTCATGTTTCCCTTGCAGTATATGATTTATTCACGATTGTACTATCAACCAGAATAGTTATATCATTTTTCAGAATTTTTTCTGATATTGCTCATCTTTCCTTTAAAGGCTGATTCCTTTACAGTATCTGAAACTTTTTTTTTTTTTTTTTGGTTGACATGGTGGTGTTGAACTGCTGCAATCTCAGCAGTGTCTCAGTTAATGATACCCTTCAGCTCAAAAATACGTCATTTCTCTCCTAATCCTTTACTTGGAATTGCATGTTTTTAGTCCCCAAGCCTCTTAGGCAAGAGAAGGAAAAATGCTGTTTTCAACAATGCATTTCAAACATAAGGGTTAGAAAGAGAGGAAGAGCTGCACATTTAGAACAAGATGCCATCATATAACACAATAAGTGTAAACTTTTATATCTCCTCCTCCCTCCCCGCAAAATCATAATACAGGTAGGTAAGATGGAAAAGCACACCAAACGAAACAGCACTAACATATCTCAGCTACCAAAGTAAAACACTACCTTTGATGTGAATATTTGTGTGCAGTGATTTCACTCATAGACACATGGAATTAGTGCTGTAAGGATGTCCTCACATATACATGCTGACTGTTACCTTGCATTTGTGTGACACGATTTGGCAGCATGACTATATCTATAATTTCTCTTATATCTAAATAATATTTTTGATATTTGTACATAGTTCTGGTGATGTTATTAATTTGTTATAGTCTATCATCAGTTGAAACTAACAAAAAATACAAATATTTCTTAGACACTACCAACTGAAATTATGAATTTATGAGAACTCAAGTTGAAATTACTGATAATAAAGCAACATATCTTGGTTGGTACCTATACAAATGTAAAATACTTCAAGTTGTGAAGATTGTAAGACTAGTCTTCTCTATGCAAAGATGAAATCCTAACTAAATTTATATTTACTGGTCAATTTAAAATTTTAAATCAACTGTAGAAAATAACCTCTTTATTAAAAGAAGGAGAAAATTAATATATTGAACATGTTTTATGGATAATCAATATACAGTATATCAGAAAACCCTTTCCAGCAGATCAAAATGCAAGTATAGAGATGTTTTTATAAAGACAGGTTGGAGTTGATGTGTGTTCCAATGTATGTCTCTAATTTTTAATGGATGATTTAGAATTCTAATTCTAAAGGAAGGATAGCTCCACTTAAAACTGAAAACAATGTTTTCAAACAAATATTGCATATTTGCCTTGCATCAGTGTAGGACTAAGCATCTTACATCTATTATTTCATTGCATGCTGTCATAAATATCTGAAAATGTATGAGAATCAGAATAATATTTTACATTACTTACTTGAATCTAGCAAAACAATTTCCCTTTTTATTCAATTGCTTTTCTCAAAAGGCTTGAGACAAAAGTCAGAAGTGATGATTTATGCTAATTTCATCATTGAGTACAGCTGAGACTGAGAAATATTTTAATGAATAAAATGTCAAAAGTGTATTATTTGGCCTGACATATTTGAATTTAGAGTCTATGTGCACTAAATTATTTAGATTGACCTGACATATTTGAATTTAGCGTCTATGTGCACTAAATTATTTAGATAATTTCAAGATTCTATTTCATATTTTGCCTAGCAATAAAAAATATTTGATAATAATGTTGACCATCATGTGATCAACACAGTGGGAGGTCTTATGTGATGAGTACTGAGGCATGTAATTAAGACAAAATATGTCAGACTTACTTCCAAATCCTTGCAATAATTTAACATTCCAACTTTGTATTTCTACATTTCATGATAATGCACTAAGTATACTTTCCTTCAAATGTTTCCTTTTACATAAATATTTTGTGGAACAGCATAATTTCTCCCATTTTTTCTAAGTCTTCTGGTATTTGGAGAAAATTCTATTTATATAAAATTTATTTCAGAAGTTATTAAATGGAATACCTGCTATATGAGAAATACATGTTTCAGGACTGAGAAGATAATTAGGACAAGCCAGCTATCCATAAGGATTATAAAACAGTGATCCAACTCTGTTTAGAGGAAAATAAAGAATTCTGTCCATATTGTGAGGATTGGTGTTTCTAGGAGTATGCATTTCACAGATGTCCTTATTAGTTCTGCATTTTTCTTTCATGTGTGCATAATTGTACAGCACAGTCTTACAATCATGCATTTTAAAAATATAGCCCTTTATAAAGTTTTCAATCTAGTAAGTCAGACCATTAACAGAAGTCCCAGCACTGCTTAAAGAGGCAGTCATAAATCTCAAATTTAAAGTCTTTATTTTATTACCCCAATGGAATAAAACTAGAAAGGGAAAATAAAATCATTTCCTCAAGTTCCACAGAGGTGTGATGCACAGCATTTCGGAAGTTCTATGAGGTCTTCCAAAGCCAAGTGTAATTAAATGTAGAAAGCTGGAGATTGCTCTATGGGAAAAAAAAGGGACAACTTGCATGTTCTTATTAAAATCATAAAGTTCACCTCTAACCTGTATCCTTCAGATGGCAGAATTATTATCTTTCATGCACTATGTTCTTCTTCTTGATAACTTTTCAAATTTTGAGATGCTAGGACAAATTATCTTTACTGAATAAGCAGATATTCTGGGATGATTTTGTAAAGGTCCAGCAGTAAAGGCTCATATGAGCCATACCTAGCATGAAACTGTTTTTTTTCAAGTCTAGCTCTGCCCAGTGGGCTAGCATATTATATCATTTAGACCATGACTAGAGGATTAAAACAAGTGTGTTGAGCAATAGAAAGTAGTATAAACATCCATGAACTGAAAAGCACTTTCTCACAAAAACATTTTACCTAATACAGAAAAAGAAATAAAAGAAAACACATTAGCTTTCAGCCACTGTGGTGCCTTGTGAAAATGTAGCTGGCTCAATGTTAATTTAAACCTAATTCTATTGTCAATGTTACAAATGTACAAAAATTATGACTGAATTTGTATTAAATGAATAGAAACCAGGGCCACAAATACAAGTGGGGAATTTACAGAATACAGTTGTTGCCAAAATATACATTAAGGGTAGAATGCTTATATTTCGAGCAAAGAAAAGAAGGGTAACATATAAAATAATCAACTCAAAATGGATTAACGATATAAGCCTAAGACCTGAAACTGTAAAACTCCTAGAAGAAAAAACAGAGGCAAGATCTCCTTGACATTGCTCTTGGCAGTGATTGTTTTGAATGACAATAAAAGCACATGCAACAGCAAAAATAAACAAGTAGGACTATATCAAACCTAGAAGTTTTTGCACAGGAAACAATCAACAAAATGAAAAGGCAACCAAAGGAACGAGAGAAAATATTTACAAACTGTATGTACAATAAGAGGTTAATATCCAAAATATAAAAGGAACTCATAACACTCAATGGCAAAAGAATAACCCAATTACAAAATGAGCAAAGGACCTGAATAGACATTTTTCTAAAGAGGGCATACAGATGGCCAACAGGTATATAAAAAGATGCTCATTATCACTAATCATCAGGGAAATGCAAATTATAACCACAATGAGATATCACCTCACATCTCTTGGGATGGATATTATCAAAAGGTCAAAGATAGCAAATGTTGAGGATGAGGAGAAAAGGGAAGCCTTATATACTGCTGGTGGGATTATAAACTGGTACAGCCATTATGGCAAACTGTATGGAAGTTCCTCAAAAAATTAAAACTATAACTACCATATGATTCAGCAATACTACTTCTCAGTGTATATTCAAAGGAAAAATAAAACCACTATCTCAAAGAAACATGTGCATTCACATATTCATTGCAGCATTATTCACAGTACCCAAGATGTGGAAATAACCTAAGTGTCCCTTGACAGATGAATGGATAAAGAAAATGGGTGGTATGTGTATACATACACACACACACACACACATATATGTATATACCTATAATGGAATATTATTCAGTCTTAAAAAGAAGGAAATCCTGCCATTTGCAATAACATGAATGGAGATTGAGGACATTATGCTAAGTGAAATAAGCCAGACACAGAAAGACAAATACTGCATGATCTTACTTACGTGTGGAATATAAAAAAGTCAAACTCATAGCAACAGAGAGTAAATGGTGGTTATCAGAGACAGTGGGCAGGGAGGAACAGGTGGAATAGAAGGGATATTTTAGGCAAACTATTCTGTATAATACTATAATGGTAGAAACATGACAATATATATATCAAAACCCATAGAACTGTAGAACACAAAGAGTAAACCACAGACTTTAGTTAATAATAATGTTTTAATATTGGTTCATCAATATTGAACATAAGATTTTGCACAGCAAGAAAAAAAAATAAACAGAACGGAAAGACAACATATGAACTGGGAGAAAATATTTGCAAATGATGAAACTGACAAAGGCTTAATTTTCAAAATATACAAAAAGCTCATACAACTCAGTAACAAAAAGAAACAAACAACCCAACTGAAAAATGTGCAGAATACCTAAATACATATTCCTCCAAAGAAGACAAACAGATGGCCAATAGGCACATGAAAAGATGCTCATCATCACAATTATTAGAGAAACACAAACTCAAACTACAATGAGGTACCATCTCATACCAGTCAGAATGGCCACCATTAAAAAGTCTACAAGTAAAAAATGTTGGAGAAGGTGTATAGAAAAGGGAACCCTCTTACACTGTTGGTGAGAATGTAAATTGGTGCAGCCACTATGGAGAACAGTATGGAGGTTCCTTGTAAAACTAAAAATAGTTACCATATAATCCAGCAATCCCAATCTTGGGCATAGACCCAGACAAAACTACAATTCAAAAAGTTACATGCACCCCTATATTCATAGCAGCACTATTTACAATAGCCAAGACATGGAACAACCTAAATGTCCATCAACAGATGAATGGATAAAGAAGATGTGGTACATATATACAATGGAATATTACTCAGCCATGAAAAAGAATGAAATAATGCCATTTGCATCAACATGGATAGACCTAGAGATTATAATACTAAGCAAAGTAAGTCAGAAAGAGAAAGACAAATACCATATAATATCACTTATACATGGAATCTAAAATACAACACAAATGACATATCTATTAAACAGAAACAACAAATGAACGTATCTATTAAACAGAAACAACTCGCAGACATAGAGGACGACTTGTGGTTGCCAAGGGGCATGGAAGGTGGGGTAAGGAAGGATTGGGAATTTGAGATTAGCAGATACAAACTAGAATAAATAGGATGGACAAACAACAAGGTCCTACTGTATAGCACAGGAAACTATATTTATTATCCTGCGATAAACCATGATGGAAAAGAATATGAAAAAGAATATGTGTGTGTGTGTGTGTATAACAATCTCTTTGCTGTACAGCAGAAATTAACACAACATTGTAAATCAACTGTACTTCAATCAAGTATTTAAAAAAGGATTTGCCTTGCCACTGAAAGAAGAGCACAAGATTTTCTTATTGAAGGTGTTATTACCTTTGGAAAAAGTGAAGTCTCTGATCGTTTACCATCCTCTACTGGCATACTGTGTAGTTCAGTTTTTAGAAAAGGACAGCACGCTCACTGAACCAGTGGTGATGGCACTTCTCAAGCACTGGCCAAAGACTCACAGTCTAAAAGAAGTAATGTTCTTAAATGAATTAGAAGAGATTCTAGATGTCATTGAACTGTCAAGAGTTTGTGAAGATCATGGAGCGTTTAGCCCATGATTAGCCTATCTTTACAACTTTCCTATGAATCTAAAACTATTCTAATACAAATAATTTTTAAAAGAAAACAAATCAGCATCACACAAGACATGATGTTTTCCTTTTGTTATTATATTTTCATTGAATATATTAATTCCTACCTACACAGTTTAAGCCATCACTTTCTCAGGGAAGCTTTTCCTGGCCTTGGATGATTTCTGCTTGTTCTATTATATGCTTTCATAGTACTTTCCTCTCTAGTGCCTTTTCAACTTTATATTTATTTCAGTGATCAACTGATTAATATTTGATTTCTCCACTGGACGGTAAGCTCCATGAAATCAGTCATACTGTCTGCTTTTGATAACCATGAAAGCATCAGAATATGACACAAAACTGGTTTATTAAATATTTGTGAATGAATATAAGAACCCAGAAAGGGGACTGAAGTGATCTTAAGAGCATAGGTTTTTCATCTTATTAATTCAGACACCTAGCAGCCCATGAAGTTAGAGTACAAAGAGCTACAGAAAGTTCATGCCTTTGCCAGATGAAGCAGGAATGACACTAAAAGGATGTTCACAATCTTTTTCACAATTTCACAATTCACAATTTCTTTAACTTTGTAGTTAATAGATTATTGGTAGAGTCACATTAATTGTCCTCAGACCAAAATGTTGGAGCCAGAAGTTCCAGGTTTCAGTCTGCCACATGGTACATGGTTCCAGACATGGGAAATGATTACACAAATGAGAAACAGGTTTCTTTTATATGCTTGGATAGATATACTTAATGGACAGGAACCTATAGCCCATATTGTCATCTCAGAGCTAGAGGCTGTAAAACCTCTAACCATAAGCAGTGAGGTCAATGCAGTGCTCATCACCTCCCTAACATTTAAGAAACCACCGTCAGGAAGCACAGTATCTATACGGAGAATGTTTCATATAAACATTCTAAAATTTTATAGGCTAATATTGACTTAAATTTTTAAAAGTAAGCACTGTGTATAAAATAAGACTTTAAGGAAATCCTTTGTAGCATACCTTAGGATGTAAACACCTGGAAAAGTAAAAATGGCATGGTAATAAAAAATATATTTGCTCACATAAGTTTCTCCTATAAGCATGTTCACAATTTGGTGATATTCGAAGTCATTCTGGTGATTTCCCTGGCCATTTATGGCTTTTAGTGTAATTCTGGAACATAAATATATCACCCCAGCAGTACCTGAAGAAGCCTAAGAATTAGTACACACTTTTACTCTTACTCGGAAAGAATGGAACATAAACAGCTATAATTTTATAATTCATAGTAATTACACAACTCTAGAATGCCTTTAGATTTAATCAGGATTCATTTCCTCCAGGACTCCTTTCTTGGAAGCCAAGGAATTTACATGTTTAGAAATGATACATTGTGCTAGAAACAGGCACAGTGATGCCCTGCACCAGAAAGTTACTCCAGAAGTGAAAGGTTAAAGGTATGAGCCACTGACTGATGTGTCCTCAATTTTAAAAACCCTGTTTTAAAGTTGGGCAGGCAGTTTTTGGTTTTGCTTTCTTCTAACATTCCTGGACTTCAAAATGAATTCAGCCTTTTGGGGGGCTAATGAATTTGGAACTGAATGATTTACCAGGCAAGCTTCAGTTCCTGAAGTGCCTGTGCATGCCTGCATGTGTGCAGGAGTATATGAATTTTCAGGAAAGACTTTGAGGATTTCTACTATTTGTGATAGTAGAAATCAGGTCAACTTTGCTTTCAAATATGCACATGTAATCTTTTGAATAGGCATTGTTATTTGAGCATCACTGATTCGGAAAACATCAACTGAATGTTACTGCAAAGCAAATCGTATTGCTTTCTGTGTCCCATCAACCAGGAATGATTAGTTCTCTAGGATCACAGACTCTTAGAAATATGATACAAATTCAAGGAGTAGGAAGCTTCCTTTGAAATTTAAGCATGATCAAAAGTCTTTCTCTCCAGACAATATTTAGTTCAGGGCTGGGACTGTTAAACTTAAATCTAGATATGTCTGCAAGGCTGCTCCAGGTAATATTTTTGCTGCTTTGAAAAGAATTCCAATTAGCATTGATTTCCAATAACCTGAAAATCTATGACACCTCCCTACAGGCTCAAGTTGAGGGTGGCAAACCTTGGTTGGTTTTTCTGTACCTGGCTTCTTTTAGAAGCCTAGCAAAGCACATTTCCACAGGGTGGGAAGAAAGCCCAATGCACATTAAGCAAGTCATAAAGATAAGACTTACTGTTTCCAGAGGACTGGTAATTTTCTATGACCTGAAAATGGAAACCAAAATAACATTTGAGCATCCTGACTTGTTTGATAGTAACTCTTGGGTAGTCTTTGATGGAACTGGGTCACTGCCCTTAAGGATTATGCTTTCTAAACTGGAGACAATATATATTCAAAGAAGCTGCAAATCTATGTTTGTTTGATTTTTTTATTGTTTATTTTTTTGGTTTTTGGGGAGACTTTCTTTCAGAGAAATTGAATCTGTGACAAATATAATTTTATTTCCTTCCCAGGCTTTCTAATCTAAATCCATACATTATAAACTGAGTTCTTCAAAGCTTAAAAATTGACAAGATTCTAAGAAAGTAAATGCATTTGGGAGAAAACATCTCTCTTAATACAGGTTTGGCCAAGATAGTAGCAATGAATCACTAACACCCAAATGTAAAAGTTTTTTGGACAATGTGTGGGACCTACATTTTATCTTCCTTGTAAACTGGAGGTGCTACTTAATAATCCCTTTGGCAGCTCAAAAAAGATCCATCCAAATGGTATCAAAAGAATTTCTTGCCCTTACATTTATTTTATTTCCTTTCAACTATTTATTTTCCTTAAGAAAATGTCTTGTGTTTCATCAGTAAATGTGTTCTTGTCTGCCTTGCTCTAATAATACATTAACAATGAATTTATGACACATGGATAAGCTCTAATGACCTACCTGTTGTAGAAGACTTTGCTTTAAGTCATTTTATTTCAAAGGCTATAATATTTTGATACCAAACTAGGGAAATAATGTTAAACTTTAAAAAAGAAAGATTTATAAAAATAAATTCACAAAATGTCTTCTTAATCCTGATCTAAACTGTAATATTATATCCTGTTCACTGAAATCCAGATTCATTTCTCCAACTTCCAACTAGAAACCTCCACAGAGATGCGATTTATTGTGTCCACATCAGAACTTTTGATTGCCAGACCCAAATCTGTTCTTCCAACGGCCACTGCCAACTCACCAAATGGAAACAGTATTCTCTCAGTTTCCAAATCCTGGAAGCTGTTCTTGATTTTTCTTTTTTCTTTATTCTTTCTCAAATCCAAATCATCATCAAGTTCTGTCAAGTCTATTTTCAAAATGTATTATGCCCACTTCTCTCCATTTCTACTGCTATGACCCAGGGTTCAAGGTACCATTACCCTCCAAGGATTGCTGCAGTTGTCTCCTTCTATTCTTTAGAATTCTCCCTTACAATCCATTAAATCTGCAGAAGCCAGGGTGGCCATTTAAAAATATAAATCAGATGTTTCCTCTAGCCTAAGTGAAATGTCAACACTGTCTTCTCATTGTATTTGGAATAAAGTCCATAGTCCTTCATCTGGACCCTGACAATCTCTCAGAGGGTGTATCCTACCACAACAGTCCTCTGCTCTGTTGTTCCAGGCACGCAGGCCATTCTGCTGCTCCTCAAACAGTGCAGCTTTGTTCTCACTTGAGGGTTTTTGCTATAGTTGTTCTGTTTGCCTGGAGCTCTCTCATCCCAAGATCTTCCCCGATGGCCACTCTACTCAATTCACTCCACATAAACAAGCCCCAACTCATTCCCTGTCCCCCTCAATCACAGCATTCTGTTATATTCTCCTCATTGCATTCATCTCTCTCTCTCTGAAATTATCTTGTTGATGTGTTTATATGTTTAGTTGCTGTTTCCCTTCAGCCCCTGGAATGTAAGCTCCATTAGAACAGAATTTGTTTTTAAAGTCCACTATGAATACCATGTGCATAGCACAGTGTCTGGCATATATATTAAATATTAAAAACATATTTGTTAAATGATGAACTAATAAGATACCTCGCCTTTAGTACCAAGAGCAGTGCTACACATAAGGGCCCTTAATTAATTTCAGAATTCACAAATCCATTGTGAGTAAATTCACAGTGACTTATGACTTAATTTTCAATTAGCTTAAGGATGAACATTTTATCACTCTTTCTCCTGCTTGAAAACACCAGTTTGAGTTTTTCAAAGTACCCTCCCTCAAAAAGAAAAAGAAAATTTAAATAACCAAGTGTTATAATGCTTAAATGGTTTTTATAAAACAAATCTAACAATACATACTGAGCTCTGTTTATAAATAAGAACTTCAGGTACTTGATTTAATATCCATTTGGTTTCATGCCCATCTTTCTTTACTGTTGTTATTTTTATTTTGTGGAACATCTTTGTTGCCCTGCATGTGTTATTTATGCCTGGAAGCATGCAGAAAGCCCCTACTGGTGGCGAGAGGTGATAAGCTATTCCACAGCCAGGTGACTAGACATCCAAATATGGCCTCAATAAGTCAGAAGTAAAACAGAAATAAAACAGCTACACAAACAAGAGTTTTGTATTTTCACCACACTAAAGAAATCAAAACACATTTTATTGCCTGAAAACATACCTCATACGTAAAATCTTCTTGAATGCAATAGAGAAGATTTTGGTTTTTAATTTGATTTAAATATTACCAAACAGGCTCTTTAAAACAGAAGTCACCAATACATAATATAAGCCAAAAGTGTCACTGCTGTAGAAGATTATATCTTATTCTTTGTTTCAACCAAAGAGCCTATTAATTCAGGATCCACAGATAAAAGTTCACAAGTTCTTAAATGCATATTGGACACAGTCACATGCTTCAATGGATGAGATGTTGATAGTAGGGGAGATTGTGCAAGTATGGGACATGGGGTACATGGGAACTCTGCACTTTCCACTTGATTTTGCTGTGACTTCAAAACTGCTCTAAAAAATAGTCTATTAAAAAATCTTGCAGATGGGTTATGATTTGGGAGAAACACCTTACAGCATACTGGAAAAGATCACTGCTACATGCATACACAAATATAACATACACACACACACACACACACACACACACACGGATATCCTTAATGATTATCTCCAATTTTCATGTGTTAAAATTGAGTCTCAGCAAGGACACTAAATTCTTACAGACAAACAGGAGTCAGGTTCCAAATTTCAATTGATTCCTACATGCCTACTCCTTTCTCTGCACCAGTTATTCTTGGGGTATTTGCCTCAATGTCATTTTTTCTTGTGTGTTATGTTTGATGATTGTACTTAATTCTGTTTACTCTTCCTAGGTTAAACCAATAGATATCAACATTGCCTCTTACTTCAACTATTAAAAGAATAGAATTCTGGAAAAATATTTTGCTATATCCTTTTTTAAAATTATTGACAGAAGATACCAAAATTTTTATTTTCATAAGAAAATTTTTTTCAAGTAGGCCTCTTCTAACATTTACTGGTCCCAGATCCCCAAGAACTACTGTCCAGTGTAACCTTTTCTTTTTTCTTTAAAAAATAATATATTGACCACATAATGATCCTTTTAGTTTGCCCATAGGAAGTATTGGAATTTAAACTGTTGGATAAAAAGTAGTTTGTCAGAGAACACTGATTTTAATTTTTTTTTTTTTTGCGGTACGCGGGCCTCTCACTGTCGTGGCCTCTCCCGTTGCGGAGCGCAGGCTCCGGACACGCAGGCTCAGTGGCCATGGCTCCCGGCCCAGCCGCTCCGCCGCATGTGGGATCTTCCCAGACCGGGGCACGAACCTGTGTCCCCTGCATCGGCAGGCGGACTCTCAACCACTGCGCCACCAGGGAAGCCCTGATTTTAATATTATTTATGTTTGATGACAAACATATTTTCTTAGGATTTTCATAATTTATAAAGATACTAAGATAAAGTCCTAATGAAAAAGTTAATGGATAAAAATATTTCAGAAGAAAATACTATAAAATCTACTTGTATCATGAGAACAAAAGAATAAATCTTTACTTAAAAAATATGTTTAATATTTTAAACTCATTAAATTCATACCATACCTATTATAATCAGTCCAAGAAGGAAACTCATGTTCCCATGAGTCGACTGATTTTCCTATGATATTTAAATGAAAGGGTGGAGTATTATAGTCATAAATAAGATCAAAGTATACTATTCATGTGCTGGGATTAAAGTTCTGCTGTTGCTGTGAAGTTAATCATCTTCACAATTATACAATCAAATGAAGAACTTTGAGTATTTTTTTAGAGGGAGTAGAAAACCCCCTAAGGCTCCTTATCTTCACACTTGCTAAAAGAATATCTGTGAAGAAAAAAAGAAAAGTAACTTTTTAACTACATATTCTTGGGGAACCCTTTGGACACCATGGGCATTTAAGAACCACGGTGAAAATGAAGAAATAAAAAGATCCTGGATTGCAGACATAGGTTTTTCTTGAGGGTCAGAAGATAAGACCAAAGACAAGTAAAGGTTAGTTTGGATATAGAGTCCTTACATTCCACAATATAGCAATCATTCATAGAATATATATTTCTATAGTTTTGAAAAAAGAAAATGATGACCAAAAGGAAAAAATAATCCTTTGTCATTTCCTTACCTTATGAATGATAAAGGAAAAAAATAAAGCATAAAGTTAACTTACAAGATCATTTCCCATTCATAGTTAACTAATCCTCAGATAAGAAGCAGTTGCTTTCATATTCAGTCCATAAAGTAAATGTCCTGGTGATACCAAATTAAAAGGAGGTATATTGGATACGATGAATTATTCACAGGATAGTCTCGAGAGCTGAAGAACACACTATTAATTCAGCTTTAATATTATAATCCAACTGCAATAAACAAGATTCTTTTTCTATAGATCTATGTGAGCAATAACCTATTTTTAAGAAAATAATTTTCTTGGATTTAAGATTATTTCAAAAATCAAGGATTAAACTGATAACTTCTATAAACATTAAAAAAATTTGTTTAAGCCAAAAAAAAAGAAGAAAATTACCAATCTGCTTGAGCATGTACTAAATTTTCTCTTCAATTTAATGCACATTTTTGGCCACAGAATGTAACAAACATGGCCCCGTATCAAGCCTATTTAAAGGTGGAGAATCTGAAGCTCTGAACAATTTAGCATGTCTACATAAAAACAGTATTTCTTGAAATTTTTCATTTCCAAGTGTTCATCTTTTAAAGAATATTCACTTAATTAAAAATTTAAAAATTGGGTAGGAAGAACAGTTAGATACGTATTGGGAGTAGTGATTCTGCTGCTGTTAAGTAATTATTTTTGGTCAGGTTTACTCTGGGCAGCTGAAGCCCAGGAGGCCAGATGAGAGGAGGGTGCTTATCTGCATGCAGCACCACGCCCCAAATTTACTTCACTCTTTGCATTGTTCTTGCCTCCCAGAGTCTGAGGTACCTCACCAGCTGATGTGCAACTGAAAGAAAAAGGAATAAGCAAAAAACTGAAGAAATATGTCATTGACAACAGGCTGAAGTAACCAGGAAGGGCCTAGATACAAAAGCTGCTTGCAAAGGTGACCTGCTAAGCAGTGAAGGCATCTCTTACAGCCTAGTGCTGTGACACCTCCTTAATATCAGATGGAAGCATCCCTTCTGGCACGTGATGGGGGAAATTGCCCAGGACTTCAAAAGAGATCTGTGCTTCCAGAGCATTGCTAGTGGTGCTTTGCAAGAGCCAAGTGAGCCCTAGCTGGTGGGTCTCTGTGATGACACCAACCTGTGTGCTTCCCACACCAGTTCTGTAAGGATCATCCCAAAGACCTGCAGCTACAGAATGGGCTTAAGATCCATCATGATAGGGAGCCTTCTACTATCAAAATAAAACAAAGTAAAACAGAAACTAAACGTCTTTTCCTCCTGCATCAGTAGGATTTTTGATGTTATTATTCATAGAGTCAAAAGATAACCAAATAGGGCTCCCCTGGTGGCGCAGTGGTTGAGAGTCCACCTACCGATGCAGGGGACACGGGTTCGTGGCCCGGTCCAGGAGGATCCCACATGCTGTGGAGCGGCTGGGCCCGTGAGCCATGGCCGCTGAGCCTGCGCGTCCGGAGCCTGTGCTCCGCAACGGGAGGGGCCACAACAGTGAGAGGCTCAAGTACCGCAAAAAATATATATATATTATGCCAAATAGGAAAATAGGGGACAGAGTCAGATATTATGACTTTTTCATTTAATTTATGTGTGGATTTTTAATAGAAATGTGGAGCCACAAAGCACTAATAATTGCAAGTCTGAATATTTCAGTGAACAATATTCCCTGATTGCCTCAGCTGTACCTGATACGATAAAGGAGAAGCTGGTGCCTGATTCACTTAATATTAATTAAAAACCATGTGAACAGTATGTTAAATCTGTAACTGTAACATATATATTCTAACAAATGGTTTTGAAATACTGGGCACTGTGCTTAGTACAAGAGTATTGCTCTCAAGAGGTTAGTTTTTTGAGCATATATTAAGCAGAAGTGAGAGCTACTTTCTGGGAAAAAATAGAAACGAAATTTGTTTTTACAAAGAGATAAAGTACAAAAAGGATTGAAACTAAAGCACAGATGAAAGAATTAGAAAGATGTATTCAAGATACAGTGTTCTTGCAATTCTTAATAGAAAGGCCAGCTCATCTTAGGGAATAATCAAACATTGTTTAATGGAAGGTTTATGCTCTTAACATAATGGAACATTGGTTAAAGGGGAAGTTGATAAAATGATACTTAGTATGGTCTAAAATCAGTTTAAAGGAGTTTAATTTTATTTGCACTATAGTTGCTATTTATATCCCGCTTATTTATTACAGAAAATGAAGTTTTTAAAGTTCATGAGGGATGTTCTACACAGTAGATTGTGGGGACAGAGACTCTGGAGCCAAAAATGCTGTAAGATAAGATTAATTTTATCCTTGCCAGAGTTCTAGGTAAGGTGCTCAATCACAAAAGTTACCCCGGGAAGAATAAAGGATGAATCAAAGAAATTTTACCAAGGGAAAACTGACTGGACTGGAAGACTGGCTAGAAATGAGAAACAAAAGAGAAAAATGAGCCAGTGATGGTGGTGAAGTGTCAAGCATGTATGATGATCTGTGGGAAGACAGTTCGACTGGCAGATGGGAAGTCATCTGGAAAGCCAGCTTAAAAAGGAACGTGATGAATTATATTTGAGGTTTGCTTGGCTTGAAAGAACAATGGAAAACCCAAGGGGATCATAGCACGATATTATCTCCAAGTTGTAACGGACTTTAACACCTACAAGGCTCTATCCTCACCTGAGGCTTCAATCCCTTTCAACATCACTCCTAACAAATTGTCATTCAACTCATGTTTGACATCCTTTAATGACAGGAAAATTCCCTATTTTGCTATCAATTCATTGTACTTTTGCGAATCTAATTTTTATAAATGTCCTTATACTAATTAAAAAATGTGTCTCCTTAAAACGCTAGGCTATGGTCCTAGCTGTTCCCTGTGGAAACAAAAAATAAATTTAATCCTTCTTTCACAAAATGCCCCTCTATAACTGCAGGCACTTTTCATGTCCCATTGAACTTTTGCTTCTCTAGGTTAAACATCATTTGATGTGCTTTTAGTCCTTTGACTGTGTCTTTCTTTAAAGTGTAGTGTGTAGAACTAAACTAAGATTTCAGAGAAAGAACAGAGTAAAGCTTAAAAAAAAAATTAGACCTGATCATTATGAAGACTCCCGAAGCACAAGGAAAGACTACTCAAGGGGGAAAACCAAACACCAGCAAGCAGAGCAGAGGGCAGGAGATTAAACCTTAGTAAATGACACACAAGAAGTAAATAAAACAGAACAAAAGATCTGGGCAAAAGGCAGATTAGGTGGGCACAAAGAAAGCCAGGGCAGGGCAGAACCAGCAAAACTAGATTTTTGTGATGACTGGAGTGTTAAAAAAATATATATATATATAAAATGCTACAGAGAAACTGATGTTTAAAAAAACAGCTGAGCAAAGATCATTGGGTCGTTTATCAATTAACCTATGAGTGGTAGGTTTTAGGAGAGTTGTGCTCCAGGAAACCACGTAGCAGAACTTTAAATTGTTAGAGTGTGGAAAAATTTTGACAGTAAAAGAATGAGAAAAAGAATGTAACTACTAGAATAATCCTGTTCATACTTCAATGAGGTACTTCGTCAGAGAAATCTTCCCTAAGACCCTACCCCATAGTCAACTAGTACCCCTTATTTGTGCTTCTAGAACTCCTGAAAAATGACCTGTTATAGCATTGATTGTCATTCTGCACACATTCTTCTCCTTCCCTGTCCCCACCAAATTATAAATTGTTCAGTGACAGGAACTTGTCCTTAACTATCTCATGTTCTCGGCATTCAGTCTAATGCCAGACACATAGCAGAGTCAATAAATATGTGTAGAATCAGAAAATGATCTCTGATGCAGTAAGTTCAAGAGAAGTTTCAGTGGACACTCTAGGCACTCTGCCCAGTTTTGCTCATATCACATGTCTTGTTCTTTTGTGAACTTTCTCCATTTTCCATGTGTTTTGCTTCCAAATTCCTCAATCTGAAACCACTTTTTTTTTTTTTTTTTTTGTGCTACGCGGGCCTCTCACTGCTGTGGCCTCTCCCGTTGTGGAGCACAGGATTCGGACGCACAGGCTCAGCGGCCATGGCTCACAGGCCTAGCCGCTCCGCAGTATGTGGGATCTTCCCGGACCGGGGCACGAACCCGTGTCCCCTGCATTGGCAGGCAGACTCTCAACCACTGCGCCACCAGGGAAGCCCTCTTTCAGCACTTTAATGATGTTACTCAAATGTCTTCTAACTTGCATGATTTCTAATTAAAGGTTGGATATATGCTTATATTTGCCGCTCTGTATCTAATGTTCTTTGTTCTCCTCCAGCCTTCAGTATTTTCTCATTCTCTCTTATTTTCAGATATTTGACTATAATATGCCTAGAGCTATGTGTGTGTGTTTCAGTAATTTGTGTCTTTTTAGGAACTTGTTCATTTTGTCTTACTTATCTAATTTGTTTGCATATAACCGTTCATAATATTCTTTTATAGTTATTTTTGTTTCTGTAAAGTTGGTAGTAATAGCTTCTCTTTCATTTGATTCTAGTGATGAGAATTTTCTCTCTTGCTCTCTCTCCCTTCTCTTGGTCAATCTAGCTAAAGGTTTATCAATTGTGTCAGTAAGTTTCTCTAAGAACCATCTTTTTGTTCTATTGATTTTCTCTATTGTGTTTATCTTTGTTTCAATAACTTCCATTCTAATACTTGTTATTTCTTTCATTCTACTTGCTTTAGTTTAATTGTTCCTCTTTTTTTCCAGTATCTTAAGGTAGAAGTTTAGGTTATTGATTTGAAATCTTTCTTTTTTTTTTTAATGTAGAGCTTTACAGCTTTACAACTCTAAATTTCCCTGTGAGCACTGCTTCTACTGTACTTCATAGATTTGGTATTATGTGCCTTCATTTTTACTAATTTTTGAGTATTTTTTAAAATTTCTTTTATGATTTATTTCTTCTGTGATTTATTTTCTAACCCCATTGGTTAATCAGTAGTGTCTCGTTTAATTTCCACATATTTGTGAATTTCTCTGTTTTTTATCTAATTTCAGTCCATTTTAATCAGAGAACACAGTTTGTATGATTTAAATCTTTTTAAATTTATTGAGGCTTTTTTAAATGGCCTTAAAATGTGTATAATGCTGTTGTTGGGTGGAGTGTCCTCTAGATGTCTATTAAGTCTATTTTTGTATGATGTTGCTCAAGCCTTCTGTTTACTTCTTGATCTTCCTACTTGTTCTATCCATTATTGAAAATAGGGTATTTGTCTCCAAAAATTATTGTTGAACTTTACATTTTTCCCCTTAATCATGCCTTTTTTTTTGCTTCATGTATTTTAGGACCCTGTTTTAAGGTGCACATGTGTTTATAAATGTTATAACTTTCTGATGCATGATGCATTTTCCATCCTCTTTCAAATTATTTGTATCTTTGACTCTAAAGTGTGTTTCCTATAAAGATCATAAAGTTAGATTTTAGTTTTCACTCAGTCTGACAATCTCCGTCTTTTGTTTGGGTGTTTAATCCATTCACTTTTTTTTTTTTTTTTTTAAATTTATTTATTTTTATTTTTGGCTGTGTTGGGTCTTCGTTTCTGTGCGAGGGCTTTCTTTAGTTGCGGCAAGCGGGGGCCACTCTTCATCGCCATGCACGGGCCTCTCACTATCACGGCCTCTCGTTGCAGAGCACAGGCTCCAGATGCGCAGGCTCAGTAGTTGTGGCTCACGGGCTTGGTTGCTCCGCGGCATGTGGGATCTTCCCAGACCAGGACTCGAACCTGTGTCCCCTGCATTGGCAGGCAGATTCTCAACCACTGCGCCACCAGGGAAGCCCCCATTCACTTTTAATGTTATTATTGACATAGTTGCAAGTAAGGTTGCCTGATTTCACATTTTGTTCTCTATTTGTCTCATGACTTTTGTGCCTCTTTTATTCCTTTGCTGCTTTTTTTGTAAGAACTGAATTTTTTCTAACATGACATTTAAATTTTTTGCTGTTTTTATCATTCTATTTTGTGATGCTCTAGGGCTTACTGGATTCATCTTAATTTACAAAATCTACATATAATATATAGGAGTTCCAGTAAGATATAGTAATTTTATACCTATATAGCTCTATTTCCTCCTCCTCTTTTTGCTTGTGTGCATGTACATATAAAACATACATATATTTTTGTTCATATATATTTATTTATATATATACACACACCTATATATTCTACCTGAAAATCACATAGCTTGCTAATAATATGGTGAAAAGAAATGTCTATTTCTTTATGTATAGTTATACCCAAATAATTCAAAGTCACCTTTTCAAAGTATGTATCTTTACTTCTACATCTTTATTACTACCTTTTGCAGCATGTCTCACTCTATTTATTTCTCAGTTCGATTCCGAATATAATCTGATTCATCTCATGCTGGCCAACTGTGCCAGAAATTGGAGGGCATTTCCTTCTGAGCAAGATAGTTTTGTAAATTTTCATCATGGTAAGCTATCCAAATATACTAAAAACACTAGGGCACTGACAGATATTTATTTTCTCATGCCAAATCTATTTTATTTTCATATGTGGTAAAGAATGCCAATGAAAATTAGCCATGAGTTCCTATGTCTTTATTTCTCATGCAAGCATCAATATTATTCTAATCCTACCTAGGTAATTTCAATTTATCCCTCAGGATAAAAGCATTATAAGCTTTTGTTTAGAAGTTATTATGTTTCCTACTCAAAGCTAGGCAATAATATGCTTAATTTTATGAAAAAAGGGCTGCATTCATACACATCCCATTTTATGAAATATTTACTACTATTACTATTACTACTACTACTAGTACTACAACTACTAGTACTACTACCACCACTATTACTGAGAAACAAAGTACATATGGAAGATCATACTTAACAACCATCTAGAATATTTTGACCCATCAGTATATTAACACATCCCTAGACAATTTCCATGTTTTTAATGTACTAGAGTGACTAGCACAAAAACTGACCAAGAAAATTTTTAAAGTCCTGTAGAATTTTAATTCCTATAGCAAAATAAATTATTTTATGGGAAATAAACATGCTTATCATATTTGAAATAAAAGGATAAAATGATATCCTAATATTATAAAGTCACTCTACAAAATTCATGGAATATTGCAAATATTATTCTTCTTCCAAAGATGAAAGAAAAAGCAAATTTAATGATCAAAGGAATAAGGAAGGTGCCAAGTGAGGAAAACTTTAATATATGGCACCTTTCACACTGGGAAAGATGGAGATGGCAAATTCTCAAAATTCATACCAGTACACTATCATGATAAAGAAAGCTATTGAATTATAAATGTTTGGACTTGTACACCTACTATTTTTTGATTCAATCTCTGAACCTTAACTTTCTTTCTGAAAATTGAGGGTTAAATTAAGATAAATCATTAGGAGCTGTTAGCTCAATGCCTGTCATACAGGAAACTCTCATAAAATATTTTGTAATTTATCAATTTTTAACATAATTTTCGATATATGTATTGTATCTTTCTCAAAAATAAAGTGAAACTGGCAAATTTTCTTTCCAATAAAAACAACCATATGAAGACAAAAATTATATACTACATTATATAATATGAAAAAATTTATAAAAGCTCAAGATCCCAAACAGTGGAAACAGTCTAGAAGAAATGTTTAGGTTATATTCCTAAACAATTTGGTTGAGGTCATGAAAAAATGCTCTTTTGAAAACTTCTACTTCATTTTCCTATAAATGCTACCTCTGCACAGTTGACTTTTCAGTTTATTTTAGCCATTAATGCATCATAAATGGACTAAATATCTTATAATATGCCCAGGACATACTTTTTTAAAGAAATCATTAATTCAACTATTCATTTAGATTTTTGTCACCTTACTAGGCAGAGTTATGTCCTTTCAAAGTAATTATTTTTTTTTAATCCCAGTGATTATTATAGGCATGACCACATAGAATACACAGTAAATATTGATTGGCTGTATATGATGGAGGCCCTGGTATACTCATTCCAACAATACAGTGACAACCAATGTCAAACTTTAAAATCTTCATTTTGAAATGCAAGGTGGATAGACTATAACAGAATAGCACATCAATATCTGTACTATTTCATTGACATGATTTCCTTTTCATTAATATGAAATAAAGTAATAAAGCCAGAGAACCCCCTTAGAGCAGTGTGTACAAACAATGTTTCTCTCTGGTGCTAGACTTTCCTGTTCGCAGGAAATACCGTAGGTAACAAGAGAAACCAATATGCAGGAAGAAGAAATGCTCTAAGGACACAGAAATAAGGTCATTGAAACTGTTTTCTTTTAGGGAAAAAACGCATTTTAACAGGTAAATCAGTTGTTCATCAGCAGTCATGAATAAACACGTCTTTTCTAAGCACAGGATTTGAGAATAAAATATAGTTAGAAACAGAAATAAACATATAGAGGGCTTCCCTGGTGGTGCAGTGGTTGACAGTCCGCCTGCTGATGCAGGGGACACGGGTTCGTGCCCCGGTCTTGGAGGATCCCACATGCCGTGGAGCGGCTGGGCCTGTGAGCCATGGCCGCTGAGCCTGCGCGTCCAGAGCCTGTGCTCCACAATGGGAGAGGCCACAACAGTGAGAGGCCCGTGTACCGCAAAAAAAATAAAATAAAATAAAATAAACATATAGAAATATAGTTAGAAAAAAACAGAAACTCACCAAATTCTATTCTATAAATAATGTAATATAATATACACATACATATATAAATAATATTTATTCTATAAATAATAGCTTGATGACTACAGAGTCCAAACAAATAAACAAAAACAGAAACAAAAATACTTGCAATGAAGCTTGTCCTTTAGTCCATAAAGGAGAAACAAAAGACTGATATTATATGAACTTAAATATATTAGAAATAATACTTTTGAATGGATGTCCATTCTATTTCTAACACTATTTTAAAAGCCCTCTTATCTACAGGGTCCAATTTTTTTTTAATTAATTAATTAATTTTATTATTTTTCGCTGTGTTGGGTCTTTGTTGCGGTGCACAGGCTTCTCACTGCAGTGGCTTCTCTTGTTGTGGAGCACGGGCTCTAGGCGTGCAGGCTTCAGTAGTTGTGGCACGCAAGCTCAGTAGCTGTGGCTCGTGGGCTCGTGGGCTCTAGAGCACAGGCTCAGTCGTTGTGGCGCACGGGCTTAGTTGCTCCGTGGCATGTGGGATCTTCCCCAACTAGGGCTCGAACCCGTGTGCCCTGCACTGGCAGGTGGATTCTTAACCGCTGCGCCACCAGGGAAGTCCCCAGGGTCCAATTTTTAAATGGAAAAAATCCTTCTCATTTTGAAACACAGACTCACTTAAAACTGTTGATTGACATTTTATATGTTTCAATTATGTTTGAAATTAGGTAGTTTCTTTGTGATGTGGAAATATGACTGACAAATTGGTTTAAAATCTTAAATCCCTGAAGTAAGTTTCACTCACTGCCTAGAACATCCAAGTCCTCAATAACTTTTGATGAACTTATACATATTTTTCACTATATAAGGAATATATTCTATGTAGGAAATTTGAATCACACACCAAAATGATAAAATGTATAAAAATATTTACTCATAATCACACCATCCACATATAAACACTCTAATAATTTTGGTATCATTTTATCTACTTTCACTATTTTTGTTTTACATATTTTTACTTTTTTGCAACTCATGAGCCCTATTTTGATTGCTTTAAAGGTTATCTTTAAATTCTAAGTTGCATAACCAACATAGCATTTTCATAAATATACTCTCCCTTAACAATGTAGGAGTCTTGGAATAATAAACTGTGATCAATCCTTTCTATTGGGTTGGCCAAAAAGTTAGTTCCAGTTTTCCCATAACCAATAACAAATATTATGATTGTGCAAGGTTATAGTTTTACAATGTTTTTGCCGTCCAAAGTAGACATCTTTATTATTTTTTATAGCATACAGTCAATGTTTGCTTAGGTTTATCCACACATTTGCCTATTTCGTTGCTCATAATTCCATTTTAGACCTGGGACAATTTTCCCTCTTCCTGAAGGACACACATACTTTTACACTTCACTTAGTAAAGATCAGTTGGTAGTGAAATCTCTCTGTTTTTATCTGAAAATGTCTATATATCACCTTTGTTCTTTTAAAACATGTTTTCTGCATTTAAAATTAAAAGTGATTTTTTTTCCCAGGCTTTTTCAGGTATTATTTCACTGATATCCAGCTTCTGGTGTTCTTTAGAAATCACCTGGAAATCCAATTGTCGTTCACTATTAGGTACTGCATTCATTTAGTTGGTCAGCTCCTTGTAAATTGGATCATCAGTAGGTGCTGTGCCACTTCTTTTTTTTCAAATTATCCAGATTAACTATTATTTGGAGCCTATAAAGCAGCAAGAATTCAATTTCCATTCTCCAGAGAAAATAGCTCTGGATGTTTCTCCCAACATTGCCAATTCCTCAGCTCCAGATCTAAGCCAGGGCATCATTCTCTTGCCCTAGAGCGCCCTCATGGAAATAGTAGGATGTAGTCCACTAATGAGGGGACTTTCCATCTGGTATATTCCCACCCCCATTTTTTATTTATTACCTGTTTTGACCCACACACTTTCCCCCCACAGTTAGGGTTACCCACTCAGATATAGTGTTTAACCTAATATCCAACAATAATAGCAGACTTGCTAATGGTTCTTCTTAGCTCAAACTCCAGGCAGATATCCTAGGATTTGACAGATAAAGAATAACAGTACTCACAAGAGGGGCCACAGTCACAGTCAGCACTAACTTGACTACTGAAGGTGCAGTGAAGTTATGACAACCCAAAATACTTTGAGCAAAACTCAGTGTCAAATATAGTGGTATTGTATATGGTGTGGTTTACACAAGAAAATCATTTACCCCATGTTTTGAGAACATCATACCAGGTACATAAAAGTAAAATCTGGTAAGTCAGTAATACCTGCAGCTATTTATTTGCATTCTCCCCTATATCCTGCCATCTCCTAATCCTAGAAAACTTCCAAGTCCTCCCATAATCAATCTGAGACACATGTTATTTAAACAGCTAAACCAATCCTTTAAAAACTTTTTTACCAGATGTTTTGACTAATGCCTGTTTTGATGGCCCACTTTGCTTAACGGGGAATAAGGAACGAGGCACGACCATGCAGTATTCTTTGCCCATCCTGCATGTTAGTAGGAGTAAAAGGCCCAGCTTAATCAGAAATATTATGTCCAGATCGGTTGAATAATAGAGAATCGATGTTCCAACCTCTCACTGTGTTCTTCAAAGTTGCTTCTGTTACAGGATAAGTGAATCTGAGAGCGTAATAGGTGTCAAACCTAGTTAACACCCATTTGTAGCTTCCCGGTGTCCCTGATAGAGGTCCAATATAATCCACTTGCAAGTTGCATGCAGACTGTTGTCCTTGGGGAATTTTACTTCCAGCCATTTCTAAGTGATTTCTTTCCTGTTGCCATTGGATGCAGTTTCTTATCACTTCAGCCACTTCATCAGGTACGACAACAATGCACTGTGACTCTGCTCTTGTGGGCATCTACATGACCCACTTTACATTCACACAGGAATTTCTATAAATAAGGGTTCCACTTAAGTGTGTTCTTTATTATCTAGAAGTGTGTTCTTTACTATCTAGTTATTTAGGGCTTATTTGCCAACAATATAGCAAGGCAACTGGGCAAAAGGAAAGGGCTTCTAGGTGAGGAAAATGAGCCCCCTAGGCTCTGAGCATCTTGTTTTTGGGCTGGGTCTGTGACATGTAGCAACTTACTGTCCACCTTCTGAGGAATGCTCCCAATTTCAGCAGCCCACATCATCCTCAGAAATTTCAAAGACTGGTCTTAGCCTTGAATTTTAAATGAATTTATCAGGCAGACCCCCTTCGTCTTATAGGTAGCTATGTTTTTAACTCTTTTGCCCTCCTTCCTCTAAGAAGGCAATTCTTATGATCTCATCCTATTTTTCACTAAGTTCCTCATAATGGTTGTTAAGTTCCAGTCCCATTTCACTAGATTATGGGACTAGGCTAGTGAATTAAAAATACCCTTGTGGCAATGTGTAAACGTATATTGTATCCCATTACGTGAGAATGTAAATTGTCCCGGTTCAATTTAGAAATTGGGATTGAAAATCAGTTTGCTTATAGGTCTACAACAGCCTGAAATACCTCTTTGGCCTATTTCTGTCATATCAGGTACAGCTAAGGCAATCAGTGAAACCATTTAGTTTAATCCTGGAGTATAGACTGTTAACCTCCAGGAACCATCTGCTTTAAGAACTGGCCAGATAAGAAAGAATGTATCACAGGCCTGCTGCCTAGTCATTTATTTCCTAACAGGCAAATTACATCTTCATGCTCACAGAGTTGGAGAATACATGCTCATATTCAAATTGTCGACATCAAACCAAGCATTATATTGACACCATGCTTTCCACTTACATCAGAAGGATTCTAAGGGTATTGACCACGTAAACAAGATATGGTACTACAAAATGGAACAAAAAGAAGAAAAAGCATCTCCCTTTTACTTTTATATACACTTTCTACATGTAATGAGGCATTGTCTCTGTAGCCAGGAATAGGTTGTTAATTCATTTTCCTAAACATAATTCTTAATCTACACTCTTACCAACGTATTATCTCTGTCTGGACTAAATATAAGTCCTCTTCATTTACTTCTAACTTAAAAAAGCAAATTTATTAACTAGAAAGTAAAACATTTCATTTTATTATATTTTTAAATCCTACTTAAAGTATAGCTTGATAAATAGAACCCATTTCTTGGCTCTGCTAAAAAAACAAAGACTAACTCTGAAAGGAAAATGCTTTGTTTTCTAGGAGAAAAAAAGAAACGTGTTTCCCTTTCCAAATATACTTATTGTTTAACACTGGTGGCAATTTTACGAGACTAATGTGATCTAATATTCTAGGCCCCTTGCAGCTTAATGAATTGACCGAAGACAAAAACCCGACACCAGATCTTTACTACTCCAGGTGCCCAGGAAGTATTTCAGGGCCAGATGTCTGAAAGGAGTAATGTGATTTTGTAGTTACTATCTCTGAGGCTGGGAAAGAGGTACGTTCAGTTTGGTTCATTTTTATTTCATTGTTCTTTTACTTTTCACTCTTCTCCATGGTGTCAATATAGTTCACATTTCTTCAGGAGTGGTAAAATAATATCTCATTAACTCCGTGTCTTTGGCTTGTGCAGACATTCTTTTTATAGATCTGCCTTTGCTGTTTCAATTCAGAAGGCATTACATTTAGAGATGTGTACTCTATTGCATCATAAATAAAACAGTCAAGTGGGAGAGCCCATTTTAAGCATCCATGCTGCCAGGTCATTTCCCCATAAAGAAAATTATACAGGAGGAAGTTAGACATTTGTTTGGCATAACTAATTTTATCTTCAAGTGGGAGGTTGGCAGGGCCCCAAATGTATTTGCACTCTATTCTTCAAAAGCAATGGACTGTTAGGCCCTTTCACTCAATGCTTTTCCTTCCATGTGATCAGTTCCTAGTTGTTCTCTTATGGAAAAAATAGAGTTTTGACCATAGAATGAATGAAGTTGATTTTCACTTAACTTTTTATTGCCTCTCAATGTTTCAGTTCTGGCTAAGATTTAAAATATAACTCTGTATTGAACTTCAGGGTATTCCAATGGAAAAAAAATGATAATGAATGTGTATATATCCAAAGAAAGTATTTTATTTTATTCCCAAAATATTCAGAGGATTTTTCCAAAGTACCTAAGAAATCCTGAGAACAAAGACTTTTTTTTCAAATATTATTTAAACTTCTTTAGAGCCATGGCTCTACTAAAAGAAAAGATATTGTTGATGTTGGGTGTGGCTGCTTTACTCTGATGTCTGCATTTGAAAGTGAATATATATGTATACAGACATAGGAGTATTTTGCTCCTGACCTATAGGATAATCTCAAGGATCCACAGTCAAAGTTCACATTTGCATTAAAAGGAAAATCTGAGGCATGTGTGATTTAGATAATGAATTCGGAGCCTTAACTAATATTACCACAATGTTTCAATGATTTGTTCTCCTTAGTAGCATAACCAACAAAGTGAATTTTGCTAGTTTCCGTAGCGAGCAGTATGAAAGGAAGATAGCCATCCTAATTTGTTGGGGTTTTTTTTCAAATCATCATTTTGTACACTTTATTTTATTTTTTCTGTTTCTCTTTTTTTTTCTTTGTATATCTTTATTGGAGTATAATTGCTTTACAATGTTGTGTTAGTTTCTGCTGTACAGCAAAGTGAATCAGCTATATGCATACATATATCCCCATATCCCCTCCCTCTTGAGCCTCCCTCCCACCCTCCCTAATCCCCCCCTCTAGGCAAAGCATCGAGCTGATCTCCCTGTGCTATGCAGCAGCTTCCCACTAGCTAGTCATTTTACATTTGTTAGTGTATATATGTCAATGTTACTCTCTCACTTCATCCCAGCTTCCCCTTCCCCCTCTGTGTCCTCAAGTCCATTCTCTACGTCTGTGTCTTTATTCCTGCCCTGCCACAAGGTTCATCAGTACCATTTTTTTAGATTCCATAGATGTGCATTAGCATACAGTATTTGTATGTCTCTTTCTGACTTACTTCACTCTGTATGACAGACTCTAGGTCCATCCACCTCATTACAAATAACTCAATTTCATTCCTTTTTATGGCTGATGAAAAGACAACCCTCAGAATGGGAGAAACTATTTGCAAATGAAGCAACTGACAAAGGATTAATCTCTAAAATATACAAGCAGCTCATGCAGCTCAATATCAAAAAAACAAACAACCCAATCCAAAAATGGGCAGAAGACCTAAACAGACATTTCTCCAAAGCAGACATACAGATGGCCAATAAACACATGAAAAGATGCTCAACATCACTAATCATTAGAGCCGTCCTAACTTGGGTTTCTTGATAGACAGTAAATAGCTCCTGGGAACACAAATTAGACAACCAACATATACTACCCATATTTTTACTATTAGAATGATATTTGTATATACATCCCCATGTTTTCCACATAATTTTCACCATAATTATGATCTCCTTTTTGCAATTGTTTTCTGGACTTAAATAATGAAATGGGCAAGGACAATTCAAGCCTGTATGGGAAGTTTTATTCTAAAGTTTACTTTATATTTCAGATATTGCTGCTGTAATAGACCTGCAATAATAAACAGGTGTCCAGCCCATGTTCTTTAAGAACAACTTTAGTTTCTATAGTCTTCTGATGATATAGCTGTTAAGTAAAAGTCAGAATATACGTATTGAACCTCCATGATACTTAATTGAGGGAATTTTATGTCCATATTTTAAATTATTTCAACTATTCACATGAGAAGAATTTTTTAAAATGTAGATAATTATTGATATAAGAGAATATATTAAGATGACTGAATAATTTATCTAAGCATTCTACCCGCCTGACAGAAAAAAAAATACACTATTTCATTCACTGCCAAAATGTTAGTTTAAAAAATTTTACCTATAGTTC
This sequence comes from Mesoplodon bidens, assembly GCF_964165515.1. NCBI lineage: Eukaryota > Metazoa > Chordata > Mammalia > Artiodactyla > Ziphiidae > Mesoplodon > Mesoplodon bidens. Next base: position 78,320,509 of record NC_138169.1, on the reverse strand, counting down.
TTGCTTCAAAAGCAAAACTGATACTTTACATTCTATGATGCCTAAGTATTCTTTTGTAAATAGCAAGACACTTTGATTTGCTTAGACGTTCAGGAAATAATATGAAAGCATTTTTGGTTTTTGTTGAGGGACTGAAAGAATGATCCTTGTAAGTAAGAATCAGAAAAAATCATTCCAAGCTCAGAACTTAACAATATACAAATTTTGGAAAATGGGAATTTCACCTTGTTGAGTGTGAAACTGAAGGGATTTTCAAATGCTTGAGCTTCTGTACTCAAATCTTTTCAGGATAATCAGAAATCCTGATGTAATAGCAAACTCCAGAAATCCTGCCTTACTACTTTCTTCTCAAACCAAAATTCAAAATTTTCAAATGATGTGGGCAAAGAAATATCAGTCTCTTGGAAGCTGACTAGGATTTAGACCTCTGAGTTTTACGTAGTTTGCCCCTCTGTCTGATTTTCTGGCACTCTGAGAACTGTTTTTTAATCTATACTAGTCTAGGACTTCCACATACTTACCTCTAAACAAGGAAAAAGCTCTTTTCCATTAAAAGACTGATTTCTCTTTGAAGTACAGCCCCAGTCAAACCATGTATATTTTTTTAAAAAACACACATCAAAGCATCAATCAAGATTGATATGGGATGGCTAGCTTGATATCAAAGAGCTATTATGGATTAAAAGTTGCAGATAACAGAAAGTGTGGGTTTAATTCTATGATATTTTAGGTAACGCATATATACGTAAATAACATGGATATGTATTTTTCAATGTATAACCTTTCCGTCCACCAAAAAATGTGAATAAATAGTGTGATAATCTATGATTAATATATTTCTATAATTTCCTTTGGGTTTGTAAGTTTTCATTAATATATTTTATCAGATTACTATTTAATCAGTAACCTACTTTTCCTTTTTCTCTCAGTCCAGCTTTATTTTTCCATCTTTATACTCCCTATCAATTTATTACCAGTAAGATGAATAAATACTATTATTTTAAAAACTGGAAAATAATCTGTCAACCAAGACAGAGAGTTTGATTCTTCACTTGTAGGACTAGATTTACACTATAAAGTTCTATGTTATTCAAATATATTACATTTAATCACTCACTCCTTTCTATTGGCTTCAGCAGCAAGATCACCAGATAATGCACTTTTCTGGTTATCCTCTTAATTCTCCTTCTCCTTCTCATCCTGTATTTGAGCTTTAAATGTTAGAATTCCCCAAGGCTCCATTCTGAGCTGTCAGTATTCTTTTGGAAACTTTTTTCTAGGTGATCTTATCCATTCCCATGGCTATAATGGAATCTATATGTCAAGGACTCCAAAATTAAACTGTAGTCTAGCTGCCTTGCAGAACTTCAGACTCATATATTTAATTTTCTATTTAAAATATCCATGTTGATATCTAAAAGGAGAAGAAAAAAGAAAGAAAAAAAGCACAGAAAAGAGAAAGGGAAAGAAAATAGGCAAACAGCCAACCAAACAATGGGCAAACAAACATAACAAAACATAGCCCAAACTGACCACTTCATCTTCTTGGGTAAAGCTCTCTCTAGTCTTTGCAACTCAGTTAGTGGCACTATTATCCAGCCAGTCACTGTACTTGGACATTGGAAGTTATTGCCAACATCTCTCTTTCCTTTGACACCACAATAGTCCATTACCAAGCTCTGTCAAATCAAATCCTGTTGCATCCTCACCAAGCTCCAGTCACAATAACCATCTTTCCATTCCTTAATTTCACCAAATGTTTTCTCATCTCAACGTCTTCACTCTCATATTCTCGTGCACGAGTGCCTGAAATGATTTCCCAGCATCCTTCAGTAGAAGATCTACAACTCCTACTCTACTCTCAGCTCCCAGCTTAAAAATCACTTTGTAAAGAGAACTTTCCAGATAACCATTCCAAGGGTGGATCTCCTTATTCTGTGTTCTCACTGAACCAGCATCTTTAAAAATATAGTTTTCCTATCCATCTATCTCATCTTTCTGCCTAGAACCTATCTATGCTTTAGCTTATTGTAGTTTCAACACAATATCCTTCTCTCCTTTTGTGTAGAGCACAGAGAGGAAGGCATTTTTCCCAAAAGATTTATACTGTCTTTTGAAGAGAGTAAATTCTTGTGAGAAAAAAAGAAAACTCAATTGGAAGTCATTTTCAATAATCAGTGTTCTTTATAAGGTAACAAGGTAAAAGCAATTCTTTTGGAGATTAAACACTGAAGGGGATGAGCTTAATTGGAAGATCACAATCAAGTAGTTGGGAGTCCTGCTGGAGAAATATTATCCTAGTCTAGTGAATTACAGAACAAGAAGGACCCTGTGCACTTCCCATCACCAGAGATATTATTCTCAATTTCAGGAGTCAAAAGACTTTATATTCCTCTTTTAAATTCATTTTCTTGTTAAATAATGTATAAAGTAAACCAGTTGAATTGAATAAAATGAAAAGTGAAAAACACTATCAAATTAAGTAATAAAAGAGTTAGTACATTGTAAAATATTAATAAAATGTAGACAACCAACAAAGGTGTTGAAAGTAAAATAACAAAAGAGAAAGAAGGCATAACAACTTACACAAAACTGTTTTAAAAGTACTATTGAAGAGAGTTAATCTTTTTTTATTTATTTATTTATTTATTTTTTATTATTCTACTGGTTTTATTTATTTATTTATTTTTTATGGTTTTCTTTCTTTTTTAACATCTTTATTGGAGTATAATTGCTTTACAATGGTGTGTTAGTTTCTGCTTTATAACAAAGTGAATCAGCTATACATATACATATGTCCCCGTATCTCTTCCCTCTTGCGTCTCCCTCCTACCCTCCCTACCCCACACCTCTAGGTGGTCACAAAGCGCCGAGCTTATCTCCCTGTGCTATGTGGCTGCTTCCCACTAGCTATCCGTTTTACATTTGGTAGTGTATATATGTCCATGTCACTCTCTCACTTCGTCCCAGCTTACCCTCCCTTCCCTGTGCCCTCAAGTCCATTCTCTAGTAGGTCTGCGTCTTTATTGCCGACTTGCCCCTAGGTTCTTCAGAACCATTTTTTTCTTTAGATTTCATATATATGTGTTAGTATAGGGTATTTGTTTTTCTCTTTTAATGCAGGGTCTCTCAACCTTAGCACTACTGACATTTTGAGTTGGATAATTCCTTACAGTTAGGGGAAGGGGAGATCTGACCTGTACATTGTAGAGTTACCCATTAGATGCCAGTATCAATCCTCCCCATGTTTGTGACAACTGAAATTATTCCCAAACATTGTCAAATGTCTCAAGGAGAGCAACATCACCCTCCTCATCCCTTCCCACTGAGAATCCCCAGCTTCATGGGGCTTCATGTAAAGAGAACATGACTTTGTATGTAAATATCTATGTCTCAGTCTTAGCTTAACAATGAAATCTTGGAAAAGTCACTTAATCAACATATAGCAAATATTTACCTCAGGAAAATGGAGATACCTACACTGCCTAGTTCATAGATGATTCAAGTGCTTTCAAGAAAATAATGACAAAGTAGAAAAAGAAAAATCAAAACCAGGGAATAGAAGACTTAAAATGCAGATGAAAAAAGGTCAAACCTAATTGTTATACTGCAGTTTCAAATTTTACTCTGATCTTTTTGGTGGCCAAAGTGAAAAGAAAGATGATTACTTGCATAATCAGACAGGAGACAGAAAGCCAGGTCCTGTAGGAAGCATGGGTGCTCTTAGCACTTTCCTATTAGACATTCCTGATGTTACAAAGAAGATGAGGAAAGACACAGAGGACAGAGCCCTTAACACTTTGATGGCAAGTATACTCCTGATTTTGATACACTTCTTGAGGTGTAGTGTTCTTCAATAAAAGCTCGGTGGATAACATTAAAACATAATCTAGTGAAGGCAACTCTGTGATCGACTCAGGTACTGAAGCCCAGCTTGATTTAAGTATCATGATTTAAGGCTATGATTTAAAGTATCAAGATCAAAAAAATAAATAAATAATAAATAAATAAAGTATCAAGCTCAGTGATTTGGCTGTAGAGCCTTCAAGATTTTCAATAAGTATTACTTTTTTCACTCTGGCTTTTTATAAGATCTTCATATCCATTCTTTTGAGATTATATTTGTCGATGAAGGCTTATTATACAGATAAACTGCATAACAAGGCAATTAAAATTATTTTCTCCCTTTTCCTACCCAAGTATACCAGCATCTGCCATCTTCTGTAGTTGGTACAGGGTATCTATCTGCCTGGGCAAAGCAATGGGAGTCGAGTATGTAGTAGGTAGAAAAGGTAGTGAGAAAAAAAGAGACAAAAGTGTAATCCAGTGTTCCAGATTAGGACCTTGAAAAGTTATTTGATAAATTTCTTTAACTCTACATTACTGTTTATGAATTTTGCTAATCTTATCTCTCTTCAATATTCTCTCTTAGTATAATCATAATATTGTTAATTACTGTATTCCTCCAATACTTAAACTTCCTGAGCTAATCTTTTTACATAAGAAAAACAAACAACAAACTAGAAGAGAGATTTCTGGGTGTTGAGTTTGGAAACAAGGAGCCTGTTGTTCAATGACCTCCTCTCTGCTGTAAACACCACAGCATCAGTCCACTGAAAGGCAGGGAATATGTCTTTTTTCTTTTTTGTTTGTTTGTTTAGTAATTCCTCATTAACACGGTTTATGAAATCATTAAAATAATATAGTCTGCGGGGCCATGAGCGCTGTCTGGTGAACACCTGAGGCATGACTGGTTACCAGCTGAGCTCCCTCACTCTTGATATAAGGTAGCCTCTTCTTCTTCTCCAAACCACCAATTAATAAACAGAAAATAGTCTTTCTTCAATACAGAGAGTCCAAAGGCCCCCATGTCAGCTAATTTAAAGACAATGTGTCTGTGCAGATCTACAAAGGAAGCAAGAGGACTCTGGCTAAGAAAAGGGGCAACCCCAGAGAATTTCCTGGAAATATAATGCTTTGCACATAACCGTGGCTCACTAAATAAATATTAAATTAAGGAGAATATCATGTGGTAGGTTGGCTATTGGCCAGGGAGAAATATATTTACGATTAGGAATTCAGTGACCACCTGCCTAAGGGGATTAACAGAGATCATTTAATTATTTGAGGATAAAAAGCATGTTACAATGTATTCCTTTCAGAGTAATAAAATCCTTTTTGTTCTTTCAAACACTTGAGGAACACTGATATTGTATAAGTGTTAAAGTTTTCAGATTAATTATTTCTTCCAGATGGTCATGTAATTCCCATTTGTTATCTGGTTATCTGATTTCTTACATAATGTCACATGCAATCTAAGAGGCAAGCCAGAAATCCCCGTGGCAAATTTTGGCAAAAGAAGGCAAAAAAGTTGAAAAATAAAGACCTCCCAATGTTTGAGCTTCCCTTTTTATAAAAGCTGGTGTGGCTGGCTTGGCACCTCGTTAAGCAAATCAGTGCTAATTGCTAACACTTTAGCAAATTAAAGAGGCGTGAGAGGGCAGCGGACAGTCTGGCACAAGTGCCGACTAACTAAAACCTCACGAGTCCAACTCAGCCTTGTCATAATGAGGGGCATTTCCTGGGGAAGCCAGTAAAGAAGGCAATTCTGTGAGTACTTTTCAAGTAAGGAAATGAACAAAATACTTTCAAAAACTTTTGGAGTCTATGTCTTTTTGCACAAGGTCCAGTCAATTCCACCCCCATGAAAGGAAGTTTGTGGAGAAGCTACACTAACCTGAGGATTGTCATGAGCCCACCAGTTTACTGAAACAAATGAGAGATGCCTACATGCGATAGAAAAGATAATACAAGATAAATTCAAAAGGGGGAAATAAATATTAATTCTCTAAGATAATACTAGTAGGTTCAAGATGAGAGTTACCCATTTAGAGTTCCTTTTGCCAATCAACCACTGTTTCCGTATCAGAAAAATAAAACTTCGAGAAGTTAGATATGTGTAAAGTTATACAATACAGGAGACTGAGCTAGAGCTGGGCTCTTCAATTCTTGGTTTACTCTTCTTTCCACTGGATCTTAATACAGCCATACGCTGGTAAATGTAACATCCGTGCATCAGAACAGACAGAATTAGTCAATGCATATGATGGACTTTATGCTCAACTTAATAAATGATTCTCAAACACGTTTAGGTGCAGAGAGAACAGAAGAGCTTTGTAGATGCTGGCTTTCAGAAAGAAGTTGTAAACGTAGGTATGAATTTTTAGAGGCATACTGGAGTTAGGAAAAGAGAGTTTAGGTCTTCTACATGGCAATTTTCTGCATCCAATCAGATGAATAAAACCTTCATGAAAGAAGGGTAAACTAGGGATCATTATATGTGTAGAGCAAGAAAAGAAGGAGGAAGAGGAGTGAGTTAAGAAGACAGTATTTTCAGAGGAGAATGAGGAAAGGGCAATGCTGTGGACATTGAGGAAAGAGATGGCCGACACTGGCGAGTCTTTCAAAGAAGTTACGAAATATGACAATGTAAAAGTCAATATCTCAGCTGATGAAGAGTTCGTGTGGACCTCGAGGGGAGGTATTCCATAAAGCTAAGGTCTCAGAAGCCAAGGTGAGATACCTTGCAGGTGAACTGGGAGCAGCCACTGGCTATCAGTTATTCTTAGACTTCGACTTCGTAACTGAGTCCTGGAGGGGTGTGTGTGTCTATGTGTGTGTGATTTTAAATAGAGAGGAAGAAGGAAATCTACAAAAGGGCACATGGAAATTTTTTTTCAAGAAAGATCTTGAACACTAACAAAACACAAACAAAACCAAAGTAATTACTTATCCTCACTCCCCTTTGCATAATTCTAAAAGGCACCATTTGCATAGGCAATGATGTAAACAATGTTACCTGGAATTCTGCAAAGTGGCTGCCCTTTATTTTTATTTCCATAAAATTAATATTAAAAATATAAAAAATGTATCAGAATAATTAATAAAAAACAGCAATGCATGTATATAAACATGAATGTATGAACCCTTTTATAATTTCACTAAATTGTTATTAAAATGTAGTCCCTAATCCCTAATGTAGTTAGGGATTTGAGTGTTACTATTATGGCTTTTTCCAAATCATAAAGAAAGGCTATGCCAGAGCTACAACAGGAATATACATCCCTTAGTTTACTATAAATCCATTCAGATTTGTTTCCTAAAACCAAATTTGCAAATGAATATAATGGATAAAGAGCTAAACAAACAAACATAAATATTAGAATTGGAAAAATCTAATCAAAGCTCTATTTTGATTACGTTTATTTCACATTTTAACTTCCTTAAAAGAGTAAATAAAAAATAATGAAGATTAGTTGGTTTCAATTTTTTACTATATAAGAGGGGAAAGCTGTTAGTAGTAACTATTTAACTTAAGATATATTCCTATCTGTTCAATCTGATCTGTATTTCTCACACTTGGCTGTTTATTGGGATTACCTGGGAGTTTTAGAAATCCTGGGTTCTATCCCAGGGATACTGACCGAATTGCTATGAGATGTGGCCTGGCATCAGTATTGTTAAAAACTCCTTGGAGTCACTTTAATTTGCAGTCAAGTTTAAGAACCAATGTACCAGGCCAAAATATCATCTGGTAGCCAGCTTCTTTTATGAAAATTATTAAGCTTGTTCAAGAGAGCTGGCAAAGGGCATTTCGATAAGAGGTTTAAATTGAAATGTGTGGGTAGAAAAGCAGACTTGGGGATACACTGGATGATCCTTGGAGCCCCACTCAAGAGTGGAACAAGTACCTAAACCAAAATTGTATTTTCCAAGTGCTGGTTTTGTTTGTTTGTTTTTGCAAGATTAGAAACACATTTGATTGTACCTGCAGCCTGCAGAAACATCAAAACCAGGAGATGTGGCCCTTCAAGTATTAAAGATTTCACAATTGGGAAGGACTGTAACTGAGTTACCAGGCATCAGAACCCAAACTCCTCTGCTCAGATCCAGAAACTTGAGTTCACGCTTTCCACTGGGGTGAACGGCGTGATCAAAAATACAACAGAATCATCCATAAGCCAGCGTGTCAACTTATTTTCATCCAAAAGTACTTATCTGTATAGGTTACTCTATTTTAAGGCATATCCAATTTGGAGACCAACTTACATATGAAAGGTGGCTTGACAAGAAGGCAATTGGGAAGATGTTCGCTGTACAAGGGCCATGAGTATCCTCCAGTCACGTAGCATCAGACAATCATCTCTTTAAAGTGTTGCTTAAATACTGATAAATCCTTGCTCTGTGTCTTTCCTCTTTCTAGACTCTGTACTGACTGCTGCAGTGATTATACCAAAGTGGTCAGACAATCTTATTAAAGTTAGGCACCTTAACCTCACTCTATTCCATCTGGTCATCACTTCCGCACAGGATGCCTTGGTGATCTTTAGCATACATCTCAGGCTCTTTGGCACAGTGGCTAACAGCATGTGCTCAGAAATCTGATTGCCTAGGTTTAAATTCTGATCCCAGCACTCACCAGCTTGATTAATTAAATTCACTTAACCTTCAGTTTCTCATCTATAAAATGCAAACAATAATGATACGAATCTCATACATCAATTGTGAAGACTAAATAATGCATTAATTGCAAATAACACAGTGTTTGGCACTGGCAGTAAAATATTCATTATAATTATTAATTATTTTGCCAAATCATCATCAGCAACATATTTTATTCCGCTCCTACCACATGTTACTTAATTATAAGAGTGAGAATAGTACATTGTAGAAAGGACAATGGGTGAAAGGCACAAGTGTCTGTGAAAGTCAGCCCTTAACCCACAGAAACATAAAACTCAGCCAAAAGAACTTCTTCCTTACAAGTCCAGAAATTTCTGAATAAGATTAAATATACCTGTTTGTGGCTCACTATATCTTTTTATTAAATGTTATAGCCTTTCTTTCGTTTCAGTTCCAAATAACTGACAGTGTTATATTTCTAGCAACTATTAAAAGGAATTCAATGTATGTAATCCAAAGAACACTTTTTTTAAAATAGAGACATCTCATACAGTCACCAACTGAAACATACATAGAAACAATGTGATGATAACAAATCATTAGCATAAATAATAGCAGGTCACAAATAATCAGTGTGGCATGCGGCATATTAAGAAATAAACATTAGATATAGGAACCTGTAAAATGACTTTAATTTTGCAGTACAGTAACCAACTGCCAGTTGTAGAATAGAAATATACCTGACAAACTGAGAAAAACCATCAGCTTCCCAGCAAAGGGGAAGGTTAAACATGGTTTTGATCAGAGGTATCGTTAATGAAAGATTAATAATGTGAACGATTAATAACATCTGAAAGCAAAGAATTTCCTTTTATCTCCTTTTGCCTCCTTATCCTTTAATGTAGGTGTTAATGAATATTGAAATGGACAAAAGGCAAGAAAAGGTTTAAGAAAAGGGGAGAGACTGAATCTTCATCCCTGAATAATCCAACTTGGTCTCCTCCATCTTCCCCATTAGAGCACCTCAGAAATTAGATATTCTGTGACAGAAATTCTCTGTGGCTATTTCTGCACAGAAAGCAAAGAAGCATAGAGTAAGAAAAATGTGGCTTAGGCATTGTATCAGATGATCTCTAGGAAAAGCTAAAATTCTTATCGCATCATATTTTGTGAAAAAAGAAAGAAATGTTCTCCTCAGTAAAATAAGTGCCACTTTGTAGCAAATCCATATCTATCCTTCACTTCCTATCTATCCCCCTACCCAGCCACTTCAATTTTCAGAAGAAACAGACTCTCCTCAGGAACTAAGGAGAGGTTTTATTTTCTCCAGTCACTGTTTCGACCAAATATCTCAAGATAAATGTCCTTTTAGGGTCTGCAGATTTGCTGTATTTGCTAAGAGGGGAACCCCCATCATCACTACTGTGTGAGCAGACCCTCTGAGATACCTACACAGTGTGGGACGGTCTAGAGCTTGTTATTTCCCTCTGTGGTTCAGGCAAGGAGGGAATAGATTTCCCAGTTAAATGTCACTGGGAATACTGAAATTGGGAATAATCTGACAAAAGAAAAAAAGCTCCAGGGTCCAGTCCATCTTGGTTTGAGTCTACTCTTGTAATCTGCTAGTGCAGGTGACTACATACTTCATTGTAAGTGGAGATAATAGATGCCTACTTCACGGAGCAGCTGTGAAGGTTAAATGAGGTAAGGAACAAACATAGGGTGCCTAATTAGTGCCTAAGCCTATAATGGATGTTGATTAATGTTGGTAATAGATGTTAGCATCTTTTATCAGCACTCCATATTGCTTTACTATGACTTTTATATTCCTCACCTTCCTACAAAAAATTAAAGTGATGAGCATTTTTTGTTTGTTTACTTTTTATTTTATCAAAAACACCTTTTGACTTACTACGCTTAGCTATATGGCAATGCTATCAAATGCTGCCAAGGAACTCAATGCTCATTTAAAGAAAATTAGCTCTATTTTGTTCATATCTAGGTCTCACTAGCAGAAATAAATTAATACTTAAATGTAAATAAATAGAAAATGAATTAGGTTAAGCATTATCAGTCCCAAATTGCATCCTTTAAAACTGCATTAGCTGGAGTGAAATGTAAACTAAAAATGTTTTTAAATCATAATGTTTAAATTAAGACATCAGAAGATATACTGCAAATACTCAGATGGAATTTCACTGCCCTCAGTAGAGCCAGAAATACATTTTGCTACAATTTTCAATTATGTAACATAAAAATTGAAATATATATAAGAAATAATCAAACTAAAGAGCAAGCATACTTTTAAAAACCATGTTTATGGGTAATGCCTGTCATCTCCTCCTCCCAAAAAAGGAGATAAAATGAACAAAACAACATGCCTCAAATAAATATCTTAACACTTTTTAAATTTCACAGTCCAGGTTAATTCACCTGAGGTACCCTGACTTTGGGGACAACCTAGGGCTTTGGGGAACAAAAAATAGTAAGACATGCTATGCTTGTACCTAGTCAAGCAATGAGGTTCCCCAGGGACTAAGGCATCCTAAAAAGAAAACTTAAGGCACTTAAAGGTTTGTTTATATCTGTGGTATTTATTACTGCTGTTTTCCAAATATTCCTGTCTCTCCATCTTCCTGGCCCCATTGGAGATGGGTGAGCCATGTGGCTCCTTCTGTCCAATGGGTGTTAGCCATGTGAAAGTGCCTTTTAAGGACAACACACTTAACTGCCTATGCAAGAATGCAAGAACCTGCTGATATTTCCCTTTGGAATTGTGACGGTCATGATCACCGCTCTTTGATCCTGGATCCATGAGGGTCTGCATGGAGCAGATCCACCCTTCCTGACCAGCAGTGGGCCTGTGTGTGAGTGAAAGAAAAGCTTTTATTGTTTAAAGCACTGATTATATATATATATATATCTGGAGGTGGACACGTATGCTCATTTCATTAACTGGAAATTTTGGAGGACAATCCTTGCCTCTTCCCATCACTCATTCTCCACCCTTCACAACAGACTGTTACCAAGGAAATAAAGAGGTCTGGCTCTGGAACACATTCCTGAGAAATTTGTCAGAGAAGCTAAGAGGTACAAAGAATTATACGGGCTGATACAAAAGCCAGGGTTAACCAAGAAGGAAATTCCAGAAAGAGAATTACTAGGTCAGGGCAAACAGGAAAACAGGGAACATGCTAAAACAGCACTTAAGGAGAGAAAACATCCAGAACATATTTTATTCAACAGTATGTTAGCTTTAAAAATTATAAAACAAGAGACAAACTGTTGAATAAAATATGTTACGTCTTCCAACCTTGTCAAATACGCATTCATTCGGACAAAATGTATAAAGCAATGTTTTCTATTTGACTAACATTTGGAAAAATATCAAAGTGGAACACATCTATTTTGCATCTTTCTTGGTTTTGTTGATGGGCTGGCTATGTTTGGATGAAAAGAAAGGCAAAGAAAATTCATAAATAGTTGTATATTCATTCTATAAAATTTATTTTTATTGATTTCAATTCTGCAAAATTACTACTTTTGTTGTTATAATCAAAGTTTCCATATAATTTTTATTATACTGAGAATCAGTAATGAAAGCAGGAGTTTACTGATAGATTAAGTGAGAGAGAGATCCCTATATTCCACAGTAAATTTGTTGTTACTGTTTGTAGCTTGTGTGGCATATCTCTGTTTACTTGGGTCCAAGGGTGTAAGAGCTATATTCAAACTTGGTTAGGGCCAGAGGGAATCCAAGTCTGGGGCTCTGTTCTCCACCTCGAGGTATGAGGACATATACATTTTTTGTCACTGATGCTAGAAAATCTATACATTACTAATCTTATTTAATACTAAATTTGGGGAGGCTTTAATTTGGCGAGTACATCTGGCATTCCCTAAGAACTTTTGTTAAAAAAAAAAAAAAGGTCCCTCAAATGCAGTCTGCCTTGTAACAAAGTATACTTTGCAATGCTTGCACTATTAAAAAAATAAAAAGTAGATGTCATGGGCTGAATTGTGTCCTACCTTCCACATTCACATGCTGAAGTTCTCACCCCTAGTACCCTAGAATGTGACCATGGCCATAATTGGAGATGAGGTCTTGACAGAGATAATTAAATTAAAATGCGATCATTAAGGGTAGGCCTTAATCCAGTATGACTGGTGTCCTTATAAAAGGAAATGTGGACGCACAAACATACAAATGGAAGATGACATGAAGACTGAGGGGGAAGATGACCAACTACAAGCCAAGGAAGGAGGCCAGGAACCTTCCCTCACAGTCTTCAGAAGGAACCAAGTCTGATGACACTTTGATCTTGCACTTCTAGCTTTCAGAACTATGAGAAAATAAATTCCTGTTGTTTAATACACTTGTTTGTGGTTCTTAGTTACGGCAGTTCTAGCAAACTACTACAGTAGGATAGCAGAGGAGTGAGCCCACAGGAACACAGACATACACCCTTTGGTCAGCAGAGCACACTAGCCCTGGCATGTGCCACCAGGGAGGATGGAAAATTACGGGACGTGTCCCTTCCATTAGGGACTTCACCTTGTTAATTTGTCCTCTCTCCAGTAAAGTCTATTCTTAGCCCCACCAGGAGTTAGGTCTCTTTCAAGCTGATGTCTTGAAATCTTTCCTGAATCCTGGTGTTCAGGCAATGGTAATACAGGGGGGACCCAGCTGACATGGAAGTCATGGTCTTTTAGATTCATAAGTATTCAGTTACCTATTTCTGTATAACAAACCTCTGTAAGACCAGTAGCATAAAACAGCACTTTTTAGGCTCACAAATTTTGTGGGTCAAGAATTGAGAACAAGTATATTTGCAATGGCTTATCTCTGCTCAGTGATAGGACGCCCAAGCTAGGGAGACTGAAAAGACTGGAGGAGTGGCCAGCAAACGAGGGGGAGAAGGAGTTGCTCAGGCTGAGAAAGAGAAAACTGCATGGCAGAATTTTGGCTTGAAGCCAGAAAGCATGAGTTTGATTGCAAATGTGCAACTCATTTCTTGTATAACCTGCAGTTCATATAATCTCTCTGAACTTTATTTCTTCACTTTTAAAAGGAATATGCTAATGTATACCCTTCAGTAATATTCAGAAGAATTAAAGACTATGAACCAGATTGTCTAATAGAGATCTGATAAAGAGTAAATTGTTTTTTCTAATAGCTTATTGAGGTATAATTGATATACCTTGAACCACCTGCATTTGACATGTATAATTTGATAAGTTTTATCAATGTATAACACCCTATAAGCCATCATATCAATTATGTTAATAAACATATCCATTACACCCAAAGGATTCCCTGTGTCCCTTTGTATTCCCTTCCTCTTACTTCTCCCCAAATGTTTCACCGACCTGTCCCAAGACATTCACTGATCTGTTCACTGACACCATAGTGTTTTACATATTTGGAATCATTCAGTGTACACTCTTTCTGGACTTTTTCTTTTGCTCAAAATAATTATTTTTAGACACATCTATATGGTTTCATAATCACCTTTGTTTATCTTGTCACCTGTTGACAGACATTTGGATTGTTTCTCATTTGAGTGGGGCTGTAACAAATAAAGCAGTTATGAACATTTTTGTAAGTCTTTGTATGGACATATGATTTCATTACTCTTTGTTAAATATCTAGGAGTGGAATACTTGGATCAAAGATTAGTATATGGTTAAATTTTAAGAAACTGACAAACTGTTTTCCAAAATAATTTTAACTTTTTGCATTTCCACTAACAGTGCATGAGAGTTCCAGTTCCTCCACATCATCACCATTTAGCATGATCTGTCTTTAATTTTAGACATTTCAAAAGGCATTCAATTGTGTCAGAATATGGTTTTAATTTGCATTTCTCTAACATTAACCATGTTTAGCATTTTTTATTAGCTTATCTGCCATCTGTATGTCTTTTTTGGTGAAGTGGGTTTTTTTCCAAATATCTTACCCTTTTTTTAAAAAAATCAGCTTGTTTGATTCTTATTAGGCTTTGAAGCTTCTTTATATACTCTGTATATAAGTCCTTTATCAAGTATATGCTTTGCAAATATTTTCTCCCAGTCTGTGGCTTGTTTTCTTATTATCTTAACAGTGTTTACGATGAGAATTTTTAAAGTTTGCGGAAGTTTAACTTTGTTTTCCTTTTATGGATTCTTATTTGGTGTGGTGTCTAGGAAATCTTTGCTCCAAGGTCAGAGGACTTTTTCCTGTGTTTTTTCTACAAGTTTTATAGTTTCAGCTTTTACATTTAGCTCTATGATCCACTCTGAGTTAAGTTTTGTATATGATTGGAAATATGATAATTACAGTGCACACAACAACCTTCTCAAACAAAGAATTATCTGAAGAATTATGTCAGTAGTGTCCAGACTAGGAAACACTGGTTTAGAAGATTAGCAGTAGTTCAGCATGGCAGACATACCAGGTACATGAGAGATAACGTAGAGACACAAAGCTCCAATATAAGGTGAGATTTAGATTTAGATCATCAAGGATCTTTCACAGCATACAGTGAAGGAGTGGAGGAAAAGGCCAAGACCTAAATTGTGAGAAAACTACTACTGGAGAGAGAGGCTATATTAATTCATAGTATTAGGTCAAAACATCAAATAATATGAAATCTCTGTGTTAAAATTATTCCCCCTTCAATTCTCCTTTGATTCTCAATTATCTTAGAATAAATATTCTGGTTTATTAGTAACATGTCTATTAACACCTCACTAGCATTTGCTTTATTTTTTTAATAAGGAGTAATCTCCACTTTATCTGTCATCAACAAACAGCATTTCCAAGCTAGAATTTAATAATATTGTCAAGTTTTCATTGCTTTTCTTTTAACTGCTGCATTTTGTTAGCATAAGTGAAAATGTTTTCCATTTGTAGTATTTACAGAAAGTTTTCTTTTACATGAATTTAAGTTAAAAGGGGTGTTGCTCTAAAGAAAAATAATAAGGAAACTAGTAGTAGAGATGGTAGGGTATGCAGTCTGGCAAAAACTGTAAATTGGTATGAAAATGAGTTTTAGAAAATAACATCTAAATAATAGGAAATTTCTTTTAATTAAGCAAAGAAATAATAGAATTAATTGCCAGTTTAGAAAAATTGCCTTGAATGTAGAGTGAAGTATCCATGGATGTAGAAGCAGTGAATACAGGTAAGGAGATAATGCCGTAAGTCTTGAAGGAAACCTGAAAACGTATATACTCAAGATAGTTTAGGAGGTGAAAAAGATTGTGTCTCATAACTCAGAGGGTATAAAAAAGGAAGTTTCTATGGGAGAAAAAGGAATCTGCTGGTTGAAAATAATTAACTATTGCTGGAATGATTTGAGTAGAGGCAGCATGACCATCTGTCAGGGTGGTATGGGGACTTCTGAGTTAAGGTAGGCTGTATATATCTTTTCAGATATACAGTTTTCGGTAACTCAAGTATCTAAATTTTTATTCACCCAATAAATACCTTTTGAGCACCTTCTACATGTGAAACACTGTGTTACATCCACATCAATGAAGAAGAGTGGTAGGAAATCTGCTCTTCCATAGCCAAGGAGACAAGCAATTGAGCAGATAATTAGAAGGATTGTGATAAAACTCATTAGTCAAAGTAGATTGGAGGTCACAACAGAGGGGTCAGGGAAGGGCAGACAGGAAAGAGGGCAAGTACAGGAGCTGAGCAGGAATGGGCAAAGTTCTGAGGCAAAGAGAATAGCTCTTTTGGTGAAATGAGGGAAAGTGAGAATGGTTGGGGGTGGAGGGAAGATATCAAGAAGGGAAAGACTGAGATGTGAGCAGTGAGGCTGAGGCCAATTGACAAAATTTCTTGAAAGCCTTGTTGAAAGTTTTGCACATTATCTTAAAAGCAATGAGAAGTCATCAAAAAGTTTTCAGCCAAAAGGTGTTAACTTTTTCACATTTTACATGTTCACCCAAATCTGTATAAGGACTGGTTTAAATGCTATTGACTTATTATATTATTTGGATATTTTAGAATATCCCTCACAAAATTTTCTAGCTTTCAGAGTTCTAAATTACTGAACATTCAGTAATTATCATTTCTCAATTTATCTAACTACAAACAACACTGACATTTACAGAACTCAAAAAGAATATTTTGTATAAAGTTTTGTGTGAATTCAAGAAAAACAGCTACAATTTATAATACAAATAAGCATCCATCTTTATTTTTAAAAAGGTTTTGGAATGGGGCTCCAGCTTTTCATAACTACACATTTCATATGGCTCAGTTAAATCTGAATTAAGTTTTGCTGCTTTCTTTCTTTGTAGGTTAAAAATAATATCCTATTGGATTTTGCCTTTTTCTTAGGATATGGGAGAAATTCAATCTATTAAATTAATTGCCATATTTTAAAAATATGGTTCATAAGCAGTGCTTTTTAAGTTTATCATGACATGCCATTCTTCATATTTAACTTGCATCAAGTGTATTGTAACTCAATCTAATTCTTTAAAACCTGCATTCAACACCCAAGACTGCAGAGCTAATCTGTGAACTTCTAATCAAACAAACTAATCACACCTCTAAGTTATTCAATTTACCTCTGTCTTCCCATTTAATTTTCAATAGATGTTATGGTATTTGCATCTTATCTACCAAGACAGAAACCATCTCCCTAAATAATTGCTCTGAAGTGGAATATGACAGATAAGATAGTGACCCCTGAATGGTAAACTTCCAATAACCAGGTACAAACAGACTATGGAAGGAATTACTATTTCTATACAGTCTCATGGTTTTCAAAAGCTACTTCTGTTATCTCCACAAAAGCAGACAGGCAGACAGGAAGGAAGGAAGGAAGGAAGGAAGGAAGGAAGGAAGGTATTTAACTAAGAAGAACCCACAGTACGTGAATAGGCAGCAAGTGAGGCTATTGGTGAAGTTGGATCTAGCAGTAATTCATTTAAGAAATGCATTCTCAATGCCAACCATGGACAGTGCCTTGAGTTCTTCACAAAGCACTCTCAAGAACCTGGTAGTCCTAATTGGAAAGGTAAAATATAGACCTAACATAAGGCAAAACAGTGCTTCTCCAGAGTGGTCTGTGAACCACCTAATCAGGAGGGTTGCTTACTTAAAATGCAGATCATGCCCTCAGTGCCTACTCCAGATCTACTGAATTCTAATCTGAACTCCTCCTTAAATTCCACTGCTAATATGCACCTTACTTATGTCCCCCAGCTGTCATAGGTGATGCACATCAAACTCTGAGAAGTCCTCAGGAAGAACATACGAAGTAATCTGAGAGAAGTACAGGAAGAGTGCCTCCAAGATCAAAGAAGACAAATGACTCCAGCAAAGAAGCATCACCAAATTCCCTAAATCTGCAAGAGTTACATCAAGTTCCCTAATAGCACCACAACAATTAGTTTCAATAACAGCATTTCAAATTAAGGAAAGTTCTAAGGCAAGATATTATCACTAGATCTCCCTGAACTTAAGATACTAAAAGGTTATTTATTTCATACACTCAGAATTCAGTTTTCCTAAAGAAACAAAAGATTGTTAATTCTCATTAATAAAAATCTTCCCACAGTCTATGAATTTTGGGGATTCCAGAGATCTTCTTTCAAGGAGGCTGAAGACAATTTTTCTGACTATATATCTATCAAATCTCCAAATTGATCTTATTGTTAAAGGTAATAGCCATACCATGGGTTTTATTAATCCTTTTTCAAAAAGGCATTCCTATTCCTAGAATACCATAATTTTCCCCATAGGGCCCTTGGGTTTTGGAAATAGATCAAATTTTAAAATTTTATAAATTCATTTTAGAATCTATTTGTGGCATAGAGAAATATTTTAAGGAATCCTTATGTATGTTCAAATGTCCCTAAAACCTAGACTAGGAAAAAAACAAAAAACTGTACAGAGAAAGCTGTCTTGAATCAACTAATCCAGAAACAGTATTTGAGACTACAAATACATTCTTAGATATATGTTTATTTTAATATTCATAGCCAGTCACAGAGAACTGAACAGGATTGGATTGGTCCTTTAGATGGAAGTGTTAATTTTTCAAGGAAATGAGTACTAATCAACAAATCTCTTTATCCAGGTTTTTACAACCTATATATAGCTCTTTTTATAGGTTAAAGTATCTACCACCCTACCTCTAACAAGGACAATAAAGCACACTAAAACTGCAAACAAAATTAACACATGAATTAAAAGGTTGATCCAATTGACATTTCAAATAATATTATAAACTGAAGAATGTTTATCCCTTCAGTGGGACAATTCTGAAAGAGATGGCTGACCTGTATACATGAACAGACAAATCCTATCTGTCTCTACAAATAAGATAGCAATGTCAAGTTTATCTTCTATTTATTTGAAAATAATTGATTTGTTTTCTTAAAGAGTGGCTCTCTACCTCTCTAAGTAAAAAGATTTTCCCAGGCCTTCAAACTTTTGATTACAGAAGTCATTTTGTATCCACATATCCTGGGAGAATACCAATTGCTCATTACCGTTCATACTGTCAAAACAGTATTGTGCCAGTAGCAGGAGGCATAGAGTTCCTTGACAATTCAAAAAAGTTTCATGTGAAAAAATCTAGTAAACTGAGATCATTCAAGCAGAAAACTGCCATGCTATTGAAGACAAGTTCAATAGCATGTAGAGACAAAAGGCCAGCATCTTAGAACTTCCCTTCTTTGTGATTAGGATGAGGTCCTGTGGATGACATACCTCCCCTAAGTTCATCCACTATTCCTCTTGAAACACTGTGAACCAGACAAGTAAAGAAAAGAAGAAATCTTGTTTTGTGTTTTGGTCCTTTATGACTCTCACATCTTCAAATCATGAAATATGCTGACAGAATGCAATGATTCCGTAGAAGGCAAATATATAACTTTCTACTGACTGTTTTGCTGTATTTTTTCTACTTCAAAATTTATCTATGAACAAATGATTCAAAAAATTCATAGTTTTCTCTGACTCCTTAATTTAAAAAGCTCTCCCTAAGATCTAGTCCATGCAAATCCCACTAATCACGAATTTAGTACTAAAAGAAGTATTGATTTAAAATGTGAATAGTTCTCAACAGTCTGTACTCATATCCACTCTTCTTTATTATTTATTATCATTCTTTGGGATCATTTTTCTAGATTAATAAGAGAGCAAAAAATAATATAATTGCCTTCACTTAAACAAAAGCTATTATATTAATATGTTCTATATCTCAATGTATGCTTTTCTCAAAAGCCTTCAATAAAATAATCTACATAGCCCATAATGGAGAAATGTTTAAATAAATTATGATACATTCAAAAAGTTCAATATTATACAGCCTTTAGATTTACCAATAATTTTAATGGCACAAGTAAATTCTTACAGAATAGTATAAATATGAACTACATTGTACTAATGCATACTTTTATTCTAAATATGGAGAAAAAGAGAAAATGAAAAAGAGGTAAGAGAGAAAAGACTACTAATGGGTACGAGGTTTCGTTTAGGGTGATGAAAATATTCTATATTTAGATTGTGACTATGGTTGTGCAACTCTGTAATATACTTAAAAAACATTGAATTGTATGCTTTAAATATAAGGATATTATAGTATGTAAATTGTATCACAACAAATATGTTTAAAATGTCAGAAAAGATTATTTTAAATAATTTTATTAAAGTATAATTTACATAAAATACCTATTTTAGGTACACAGTTTGATAAATTGTAACAAATGTTTATATTACCAAAATCAGGGTATAGATTTCCCTTAGCTCAAATTATTTTGTACTCCTTTCTTTCTAGTTAATCCCTTCTCAACCCTCGGCTTCAGGAAAACATTGACCAGATTTGTCACTATAGATTAGATCATTTTCTAGAGTTTCATATAAACAGAACCATGCAATACTCTTTTTAATGGCTCAGCATATCATATTTTTAAGATTGCATTTATCAGGTTTTTCCTTCTTGCATTGATGATTCATATCCCATTCATCTCTGGATGAATTTTGTGGATGTTTGCAGATTTCTAATATTTGGCTACTGTGAACAAAGCTACTATAAGCATTCGTACACACATATGTGTGGCTACTTTTATTACTCTTGGGTAAATACAAAAAGTGAAACTGGTGGGCTATATGGTAGTTTGCTTTTGTTTTTTAGCTTCTGATGAAACTGTTTTCCAGTACTAGTTGTACAACTACAAATCTCAACAGCCATTTACCAGTATTTCTTTGATCCACACCTTCTCCAACTCTTGGAAGCTGATTTGTAACAGTAGTCATCTAGGTAGCTGTGTAGTGATTTGATTTTTGTGTGTGTGGTTTTAATTTACATTTCCCAGTTAATGATGACATATGCAAATATATTCCCTCATAGTGATGTATGCAATTATCATTTCGGGACATTCTATATGTTCATTTGTAAAGTATCTTTTCACATGTTTTTATTGGGTTGTATCTTACATTTAGTAGGTTAGGACTTGCTACCCAGCTATGGGTTATCTGGTCAGCAGACAGAGTCCAAATACCAGCAACTTTAGGGTCTGCCTTAGTTTCAGAGAGCCGACTGGCTGGAGGCCACCCATTCCTGTAGAATTCCATGATGCAATGCCTGAACAAGGCAAGGGTAAAGGGTGTGGCCGTGTCAGTCTGATGTGGAACACTTCATTGGCAATATAAATCTGAGAACCTACCCAGGTCAGCTGAAGTCTGGCTAGATCTCTATTGCAATTTGACTTGTCCTTTGCAAATCTTGTTTTCCTTTCTTCCTTTTCAAAGGAACTGATCCCTGATAAGCATTCCAACCCCCATTTTAGCATCTGCTTCTAGAAAACCCAACCTACAACATGACCTAAATGCTCCTCCTGTTTCATTTCATTTTTCTTGTGATTCTTTAAAATTTTTCGTTTATGGCTGCATGAGTGATAAATAAAACTAAGTGTTGTGTTTTTTCATAATTGGTTCCAACAGTAGAAAATCATAAAGCACCAAGAACACTGGGTAACCTTGGTATGTCAGACCTTAAGTGAAAATATGTTCTTTACCCATAAATAATAAAAAAAAATTTAACCAGCTGTGAATTCTGCTTTATTAAAAGTTCTAGGGGCCTCCCTGGTGGCGCAGTGGTTGAGAGTCCGCCTGCCGATGCAGGGGATACGGGTTCATGCCCCGGTCTGGGAGGATCCCATATGCCGGGGAGCGGCTGGGCCCGTGAGCCATGGCCGTTGAGCCTGCGCATCCGGAACCTGTGCTCTGCAACAGGAGAGGCCACAACAGTGAGAGGCCTGCGTACCGCAAAAAAAAAAAAAAAAAAAAAAAAAAAGTTCTAGTTTTCAAAACTTAAATGGCTTAAACACTGGCATAGCTTGTTTGTAACAGTTTGAAAACCCTGATTTTTTTTTTTCTTTTGAGTTCTACTCAGAGAATTCCTTCATTGGCATGAGTTCCCTACTCAGGCAAGTAAATAAAATTTAGGCATTAACGATAACAAAACAAAACGAAAAAAAAGCTGTATTGTTCTTTGCTTTATTTTTTGATAAAGCTCAAGCTTGAACCCTGCCCAATGCCTATGCTCAGACACCATTTTCTCTGTTTGGCAGTCCCATCTTCATTTTCAAAGCTTCTCTTGCCTAACTTCCATCTCAGGATTTTGCTTCACCCTTTTCTCTTTAATCCCTTGGCTCATTTCCTGGGATCAATCCTGGTTGAGACCCCCACTGGGTGCCTCGCCCAGTGGCCTACTGTAATTTGACAGTTATGTCATGCACATGAAATGGCAGTGAGCATTTATCCTAATGAAAATTATAGTCTCATTATGCCATTTGCAGTCACACTGATATGCAGAAAGACAGATTTGAAAGAACTTAGTTGATTACCATAGTATCTGCATTTACATTAAATAGATGTTCTTCTACCTTGAACATTATTTAATCTTACTAAACTCACTTTAATTGGTTCTCTAGCTCCAAGCACATCCTCTGCTTCATAATTACCGTCCAGTCTCTTGATCTCAGCTAAATCTAGGCCATAAACCACAGAGAGCAGGACAGTGAAGATGAGAGAAGATTCCAGAGCCCAAGAGACAAAAGAATGAATATAAGACAATTATCAGAGTTCCAATCACTGTAAACAAACAACAACAACAACAACAAAAAAGAGAAATCAAACTCCCCAAGTGCTTCCAAGCTTTCTGATCACAACTGCACACACAAATACAGCCACACAAGCACGTGTGCATACACACAGACAAGCACACATAGATATGATCATTTTATAAAGTATTTCTTTAACATCAAGGAAACAAGTTTCCTGGATTAGCTGGAGGGAAATCAGGATATTCAGAGGTGTCAAGGAAAATAATAACTAGGAGAAAAATGTAACTTGCATCTAAAACACACCTTTTGTTCCTTTTGGAGGGATATCAAAAAAGAGAGAGAGAGACAGATACCCCTTATGCAATGACCCTTTTATAAGGGCGTAAAGAGCTCTCAGCACCACCTTTATTCCCTGAGTGCTATTCCTTTGCACTAAATTACCACCTGAAATTCACCTTTCCTTTATCCTCCCTCTGCTGAACCTCAGAGGTGAGTCTGGGTACTGCTGACACGGCAGGCGTAATGCAGTCAGTAAAAATGCTTCACAACAAGCACACTAACCCATTGACCTTCAGCCTTCCTTTGGAGGGGAAGCATCTGGCAGTTTTGTATTAAAATATGCGCAAAGCATTGTGCGCAGCCCTAGGACTCCTCTCCTTCATGTCAGAAACCCCCCTTAGCAAAAATTAATGAAGGAGGAAACGGGGCATGAGGCCCAACTATACTGCTATCTTCCAAATTGAGGATTTAAGGTTTTGAGTCATGTTAAGCATAAGCATTTTAAAGAGACATTTCCTGTCATATATCATCATTTTTGTGGAACAGATTTTCACAGAAAATACAATCTGATTAGCCTGTAAGAATAGAGTTTCTTTATGTATATGCCACAATATGGGTCAGACAGAGTTTTTAAAAAATGTTCCTTCTTTTAGTACTGTTTGCATATGAACCAATATTCCATTTCCTTGACTTTTGAGTTGTTATTAATATGTCCTTGCTATGTAAATCTCTAAAATTGGCATTTTACTTTTAAAAAGTTCCCCTAATATTGGGGCCATGTGAACTCAAATTATGAAAACACCAGGCTCCCGAAATGCCCTTCTCAGAGAGCTTGAGGACCCTAAGTGGAGGCCAGTTAACCTGAGACAAAATGCATCTGTGAAACCAATAGGTTTTGAGCTACTACCGCAGCCTAGAAGCTGGAAGGAGGCAATGTAAGGCAATCAAACTAATATATTTTGTTAAAATGAGAACTTAAAACTTGCTGATTACTCTTGCCTCTACCAGAAGCATTATTTAATCTTGAGTTGATTTTTAATTGAATTATTCAATGTTGGAAGGCAATTCTCCATGGGTCTCTTACAGTCTGCAAGTCTTACAAGCCAAGCCCTGACTGTTCTTTGTTCCAGTCTATCTTTACAAGATTGCTGGTATAGCAACAGCCTTCAGAAACAGAGATAGCACACCCTTTTGTGGCAAAGGGTACATATTCTTACTCTCTAGTATAATAGAGATAATCTCTTCCTCCAGCAAAGGAAAGTCATGCTTATGCTATTTAGAGAAGATTTGAAATCCCAAACCTCAGGATTCCTCTCCTGTAATGCAGTTTAGTACAGGCATCCTCTGGTCCTTATCTTAATACCCTGAGGGAACTGAGGCTGAGGAACTGGTACAAACAGGCTGATACTCTTGCTATCATTATGGCTGTGAGTAATAACCCATCTTTCTTCCCTGACCTGGGGTTTGTGTCTTCTATTGCCATCGACAAAAGTAGAGTATACAAACTGTGTGCTTGAAAGTAGAATAAAATCACAAACCTTTCTGTTTTCTTGATAGATTTAATGATGAAGATGGAATTATGAGAGTGACATGACTTTCTGAAAAAGGAAGTATTGGGACCTTGTGGACCAATTAATGAGATTTAAGGGAAGTCCTTGGGAATCCGTAGCAAACCTTTGGACAACATTGTGTAGTCCAGTGGGAAGTAAATGGTTCTCTACCTTATTGCCAGTTAAAGAAAGGGGGAGTTGGGGAGGTGGTTATGGGCAGAGTACCAGAGAGCTGCCCAAAATGTGCCCCAGTGAGAAGTAAATGGTTCTCTACCTTATTGCCAGTTAAAGAAAGGGGGAGTTGGGGAGGTGGTTATGGGCAGAGTACCAGAGAGCTGCCCAAACTGTGCCCCAGTGATGGCCAACAGTCCTTTGGGTAGGGGACTTCTTCGTCAACGTGTCCTGTTAGCTAATGAACCCAGACAAAATTCAGGGACCTGCTATTCAATTTAAATTTCCTGAGATTTCTTCGGGAGTGGATGCAAAGTACTTAATCCCTCTGGTAGTTAAGGAAAAACTGCCTTCTTATCATCAGTTGCAACAATTAGTCTTAAAATGTGTCCTAGATGAACAGCAGGTTCCTTCTTGCTTTTGGACAATAGTTACAAAAACGTGCTTCCACACTGAACATAAAATAGGGGAAATATGGGACAACTATGAATAGAAACCAAGTGAAACATCTGAGTTTTGTCTCGGTCACTGGTGAGATGAGGAGGCAGGGCACATAATACTGTTAAAAGAAGCCTGGAAACAGCTGGGTTGTCCTACAGCTCTGGTATCCATCACGTCTATTATGGCAATCTGAGATCCATTCAGAGAAGACAGTAAAGAGTCTCAAAATTTTCTGCAATAGGTCTGGCTGTAAGGGAGCTTTGCTCCTATTTGGGAGATTTCCATGAGACAGACCAACTCCTGTAGGAAACCACAGATGAGGCACTGACTAATATTCAGGGGCCCTTACTGCCTGAGTTTTCAATACTGATGAAGGTGGCCTCTATAGAATGAGAAACTGACCCAAATAAATCTAGATAAATTCTTGAAGTCAGCCTCAGCATCTGTAAAACATCTCTAGCCTGGGGACAGAACTCAAACACTGTTACCTTCACAATGGGGCAGGAGATGCTTCAGCTGTAGGTGAACTCCTCAAAGAAAGTCACCTCACGTGAACCAAGCCTGTCAGCCAGAAAGTCCATAATCTCAACCAAAAATAGAAAGTGGAAGCGAAATGTTGAGCCAAGGGCTTTAAAGGCTGGACTAGATGGTGTCAGCCAGGAAGATCTCACTCTACAATGCAGAGCACCGAGCAGGCTCAAATACTAGAAGTTTGGTTGAGTCATGAGCTGTCAGCACGCTGCTCAAAACAAAAAGTAAATGCAAATCCTTGGGCATGGTAACACTTTCTTTCTATGTGTCACCAATCCCTCCCATGCCCTCTACCCCGACCTCAGCTGTTCTAAGAATAAAGATGACGAGAGGAGAGGCCGGTATCTCCATTACCCCTAGAGAGAGATCAAAGACCATATGCACCCTTCTAAGTATGCTGGGGGATTTAGGGGAGGAGAGAATCAAACTGTCATGGCTTTGATGGATGGATATGTGTGCCCAAACCACAGTGTTGTCCAGACCACAGATGGGAAAGGCATCCAGACTCAACTAATAGGATTTGAGCACAGTGGTAAAGAAGAGCTAACATGACCTCACGGTGGGTGGTGGTGGGTTGTTGTTTCTCATCTAAAAGTAGAGTAGGAATGAATGTTATGTGTGTGTACTTCCCCAGCACATAAATGACAGGAGATTCTCCAGATTAGGAAAAGTATAGGAAAAATGCAACATGAAAATCACTTCCCTAAATCCCCTTTTCATTTGCAACCAGTGGTTGTTAAGGATTTAGCATGAGAGCCTTTTCCCTTGATGTTCAAAGCTTTCACCAGGCACATGATATCTTGCTGGTTGGCAGGTCAGAATTTGGTCTCAAAAGCCTTGACTGTGTTACCACACTACCACCTGCAGGAGCACCTAATAAACCCTGACATATTGCAGGTACCTGCCCGACAACTTAACTGTCTTGGGACGACGTGAACGAATTAAAAACACTTCCTCCCTCAAGGACAAACTGCTGTCTCCTCAGCCCCCGACCACCACATGGGCAGCCCAGCATCTTCTTAGAGTCTCAGTACTCGAGACAAGACGTGCTTAACACTGACATTCTCCTCGGTCTTTCATATTGAACAATGGATAAGTCAGCATCCTTTGTGGGGACCCAAACCAACAGTCTGCATCAGAAGTGATCCAGGAAACTATGGCACAGTCTCTGTGCCTCCACAACTCTAATGGCCTCTTTGAGCTATGAGTCTCTATGACTGATGACTGCCAATTGGACCTCTGTCAAAAGCATGCAGCCTCAATGCAGAGGCAACCCCTGGATTTTGGCCTCACTGCATCCATGAATCGACTGCCAGGATTACTCCTTTTGAAAAGTAGTTATTAGATTTCCACTGGGTTCTTGTTGAAGCTGAATGCCTGACTTTGGTGTGGGTTAACTTGGACTAAACAACTAACAAGGTGTGAAGGACCCAATAAGCCTCACTTGATAATTGGAAATGTTACATTCAACAGTGCAGCTAGCCTGGCCTTGGTCCCCATCTCTCTACTTTACTTGAAAAGTGGAAACAACGTTGAGAGCAATTTCATTCCCCAGGACAACGCCTTATGGGAAAGCTGTTGGGTCCATCGATTCACAGAGTTTCCCCTAAATGTCCGGGCCTAGTTCACGGATGGTTTGGCTGAGCTGAAAACTGATGGCATCCACTGGGCTTCTCTGCATCTGTTCAACCTCAAGGCTCGCAGTGAAGAATAGAAAATGGTGTGATCACTCTTCTCAGTGGACAGAACTCATGGCCATTTTTATATATCTGGCCAACACTCACCTTGGTAAAATGTGTTACAATTTCACTGAAGCCTGGGTGATTGCCAATGACATCATGTTTCATCTGCTACTTGGAAAACTACAGAATGGCAGATAATACTCTCCTCTTTGGGGCCATGAACTGCAGAAACTAATCACAGCTACTGATCAAACCATCTGGATTCTTCATGCAAATCACCCAAGTTAAGTGCCCTTTTTCTAATGAGACCAACTGAAATTAAGTTGCTGTTTGAACCTGCATCACACACAAAGAACGACCATTTCTGCCTGAGCACAGCAACAAATCCTCCATCATAGACTGTTTCTGATGCAGAGATACTGCTCCATGCCAGACTCATGGTTTCTGGAAAGCACTGACCCCTTCGTCTCACAGTAAGGGAGGCCACATCGAGTGATATACGGCTCCTGTCTGACCCTAGCAGATTTACTACACCACACGTTAGAACCCCTCTCAGTATTATCAGCAGTGTCTCACCCCAGTTGACACCTTTGCAGGTTATGGTGTTGCTGGTCCATCTGATAAGCCAACCCAGATCACACCATAAAATGTTTTTTTGAGAGGAGGACCACACATGGAAGTTATACTGTTTAGCTTTAAAAACAAAACAAAACAAAACTCAGTGTGTTCTTGAATATTTCATTTGTACAAGTTAGTGAATTCCATAAAAATAGTGTACCCTCTAAAATTTACATTATAGTCTGAAGAAAAGCCTTTACTAGCTGAAGACGTTTAAGACTGTCCTAAAGTCTTATTTATTTTATGAGTAATGATTCTATTCCCCTCCCAAATGTCAATATTTAAAATCATGTCTTAACAGAATTTTTTCCAGTAGTACTAGTTTGACATGTGATAAATTCTATCAATGTGCAAAACATTTTAAAAAATCATGCGAGTTCATGAGATATTACTATATTAAGCAATGACGGCTTAATTTTAAGTGTATTTGCCCTTCAAAATAGAATGTGAACATTTTTAAAGTTATAACAATTTAAATGTTAGCACCAGGCAGTGTTTTCCCATCTTGAAGCAATAGTTTAGATGAGGATGTCTTAACACTATTAACAAAACATCTCTTGGAGGCTCAGCAATTAAGACAAATAGTTTCCTCTCTCATTGTCTGAATGTGAAGTGAACATTGGGTTATTAGGAGAAGCTCATGCCATGACAGATACCAAGTTGAAGGAGGAAGAAGAAGCCGAGCAGCTGAGCATGGGCAAGAGCACACGGCAGCTATGAGCTGCTCAGAAGGTACCTTCTGTCATTGACAGTGAGGGTGGCGGCCAAACAGATACAAGCAGTACCAAGGGACTGCTGCTTCAGACAATAAGGAAACAATTTTCTCTCTTTGAGGGGGAAAATGAGCTGATGTAGCACTTTTCCCTGTTTCTCAGTAAACTCTGAGTAACCCCAGGATGATGGATATACTAGTGATGACATAAACTCTTCTGAATTTAATGTCCTGTTTGAGGTGATCCTCTCTCAGGCTTAAAATGTATTTCACACATTCTCAGTCTGAATCGCCATTCGATTAAATTTTATCAATGATGTCATTCAGTTATCTCAAATGATTAAAGTCTTTTTTCTAATAATTTAACATATAATGGTTTTAAAAGATAATCACTACTAAAATGCCTCATTTAAATCTTTCTCCAAGAGCTGCTCTATCAGCACAATGAAAACCAGGGCTTCATTCTGCAATCTCATGATAGATAGAGAAATGAGCTAGATTTCCAGCATATTCATACCAAATTACCAAAAGCCCTTGGAAGTTCTAATGCAGATCTAAGTTGGCAGTTTAAAATCTCCGACCTCTTTGTGACTTTCCTGAAGTGAGCTCCTTCAATGAGACCAGTGACGAGAGAAATGGTCCATGCTGGATTGATATTAAGGCTCACTTCTTTTCAATTCTTTTTCAGTAGTCTCAGAGGAGCAAAAGGATCCGACATGCTCCCGTAATTTTGTTTCGTGGCAATTAACTCCCAGAATAACACCAAATAATTACAACCATAACACTGCAGAGAAAGTTAGAGTAGCAGTAAATGTTGCTAAGCTGTGAACTTTGACAAACAAGCCCCCGTACATGGTCCAAGGCTGACTGCTATGCACCTGGTAACACACTCTGCATTGCTACTTAGAAGATTTGGGGAAGAAGAGAGCTCATCAAGGAACATCTAACTACTTGAAGTACAACGTTGTTTTGGGAGAGGGGACAGGAAACATCACACACAGAAAGAACTCATTAAGACGGAAACCAGTAGTACCTCCAGTTTACTATCTATGCATTTATTTATCTATTTATTCATTCTATTTTCTTTTAGGAAGAAGAGAGAAAAATATCTGAATAATCTGTGTTGTTTTCCCCAAGGGTACACAGCGAAGTGGCCCTGAGTTCTGGCATGTGTTAGGAAGTAGAAAGTGAAACATTTTGTTTAGCAAACTGATGGCCTCGTATCTCTAGATCCCCAGTGGCCCTCAGACTCCCTCAAGCATTGTCAGTCAGAGGAACCAAGCCACCCACGCTACTGCATGTAGTCTGTATTCTTTATTGGTGAGAATCTAAATTCGTTAAGTGTTTTGATTTCAGCCTTTCTCCATTCCCTTTCAGTTATTCCTCTTCCTTTCTTCTGTGCCTGTTCCTCCTTTAACCCACAATTGGTCCAGGCCAGTCATGCTGACCTTGCTTCAAGTCACTCTGAGAAGTGAACTCTGCAGGCTGTGAGTACTATATTAACAAGGCCTTGCTTAGTTTTGCCCATTCACACATCACATTTCATTCCATAAGGTCACTAATTAGCAAAATTCGAGTTAAACTTTCGAAGAATTTATAAACACCTCCTCCAATTAATCTTTGCATTTCCATAAGCAGCTAAACTACCGTAATCCCAAACAGTAAATAATATGGAACTCTCCAGGGTGATGAGAGACTCTGGGAAAGTACTATGTTTCCTAGGGATCTTTATGTCTTTGAAGAAATAACACAATGATTCCTGT
This sequence comes from Mesoplodon bidens, assembly GCF_964165515.1. Lineage (NCBI taxonomy): Eukaryota > Metazoa > Chordata > Mammalia > Artiodactyla > Ziphiidae > Mesoplodon > Mesoplodon bidens. The sequence goes on along the minus strand of NC_138169.1, from coordinate 78,290,220 downwards.
TTTCTTTAAGTTACCTCCTAATAAAAGGATCTTTCTAAATCTTAAAACTTTAGAAACAGCTTAGGATCTAGTAGTCTCATGGTAGTTTGAGGACAGCCATTCAGTAACATATTCCCAAGAGCTCCAGGATTCAAATGATACAAAAAGGAAAGGGATGGTCATATAGAAGAAAAAGCCTTGTCCTAATTGGGAGACAACAGTGCCTGGATCTCACTTGGAAACTATAACACATTAGGTGTGTTCTTCCTCTTGATTCTGATCATTGAAGAAACATGACAGTACAAATCTGATTATTAGGGCCCCTGTCCTGTCACTCAAAAAAGACACATTAGGGCCTCCCTGGTGGCGCAGTGGTTGAGAGTCCGCCTGCCGATGCAGGGGACACGGGTTCGTGCCCCGGTCTGGGAGGATCCCATATGCCGCAGAGCGGCTGGGCCCGTGAGCCATGGCCGCTGGGCCTGCGCATCCGGAGCCTGTGCTCCGCAACGGGAGAGGCCACAACAGTGAGAGGCCCGCATACCGCAAAAAAAAAAAAAAAAAAAAAAAAAAAAAAAAGACACATTAAAAAAAAAAAAAACAGAAGCAGCAATTCAATAAGCCATCATACTTAGAAAACAGTTTAATAATTCAAAAATCAGCTAATTAGAGAGAGAGAGGGAGAGAGAGAGAGAGGAAAGGAAAAAAGAAAGCAAGCAAGAAAGAAAGAAACCTAGGCTTTATCCTGGCTAAGCAGAAAGCATACTCACTGGAAATGTATCTACAAGCACATGAGGGTGATATATATTCCCAGGATCTTTTAAATGATGATCCATGAATTGGAAAAAAAGGGTAAGTGCGATGAAGATGTGAGGAAAATAATTATTTGGATGTGATATCTGTATGCTATAGAATGGAACCTAGTTTTAAAGATGTTATTATGCTAATTATAGTCAATTTCTTTTTGTTTCTTTTGATATAGTATTTAGCTATGGATAGCAAAAACATTAGTAAGTATAATAAATACTTTGATCTTTGACACAGTTGACATGCCTGTGAGAAATCAAATTTTCAGAACATGAGGCTAAACCCCAGACAAAGGCACCCATTGTCATCTATTAAGTAAAAATATATAGGTTTAAGATTAAAATCTTGGACAATACCAGTCTATGTAGTATCATTAAATGTCACAGTATCCCTTCAAACATGATGTAACCTCAGTGTGCCTTTACCTAAATCCCACAACATGCTTCTTAATCAAAATCTCCACAAGAGTTGTTTTAAAAAAGATTTGAGTGATAATAAAGACATTGGTTGTGAAATAAGCTCCAGAAGAACTAACTTTGGTTTATATCAGATGTGATGCAAATTAACCTGGGAATGACTTCTTAGATACACTGCTGAATTCATGTCCCCAAAAGTGTGGGATTAAAACAAACACACATAAAATAAAACACTAAATCATAGTAAGGCAGTCACTTGGCCTAACATTCTTCTTATCCCGTAGTTTTGTTGTATTCTAAATACCACTAAGTATGTAAGCAATTGTAACCTCATGTTACAGGCCTGGTACGGAGTCGCAGACAAAGAAATACTAGAAATGCCAATCCAATACTGAAAATAATTAAAAAGCAATTAAATAATGCAATATTTTTAATAAAGTTTACCAGAAAAATTCATAAGGTTAATCTATTTACAAAGTAACTCAAACTTCTTGAAATTTATATTCTCCTTTTCTAAACACATGTGTGTATGTATATGTGTATGCATATATACATAAACTCCAAATGTATGTCTGATATATTTATGATCTATTTATCTAGCTTTCTATACAAATATAAATATATATACACACACACACATAAAGACACACATGTATACCCACACACATTCATACACATCTCATGTACTCAGCAGTTACCTCAGGCCCAAAATGCTCATCTAACCTGCTCATTACCTTTTCTTTCTCTTAGTCCCTGAACTGTCTATTAGGTAGATTTAAATTTAAACTATCGTGCTTCTTTAACTGTTTTCCTAATTTACTCATTAACAGCAACTCTTTCTAATTTGCAGGGTGAGAGTTGTAAAGATGAAGGAAGAACTTAATTTCCTTTCTTTTATCCATTAAACACTTCCCTTGATCAAATATTTGTGACTCTCTCCAACATATGTATAGATTCCATTCCACTATCATTAACAGTCCAGTCAATTCCCATCTCTGTATTTCTCTTCTACCACACTGAGTTGGTTTTCTCTTGGATTCCTGCATTGAGTGGGGCCAGCTCAAGATCACTCCTCCCGATGAGTGGGAAACTTTGGGGTAAGATTCAGTCTCCCTAGAACCTCTTACCTCTGGAATAGGAATCAAGATAAATAGCACTCCGAGTAGGATCTAGCCTCCTTATTTTTTCTACTGTCCATGCAGAGGGGTCAAGAGGGAATCTATCCTCTTGCAAGAGTCAAGCATGGTCCCTACTCTCTTGAATTTGCGTCTCCAGGAAATATCTGGACATATCTGGATACACTGTTGGTAGTTACAAACTGGGTCAGGAAGAGAGGGTAGCTAGTGGCATCTAATGAATAGAGTCCAGACATCCTGTTGAATATCTTACACACTGCACATGGTAGCCTTCATACACATACACACACACACACACACACACACACACACACACAATTATCCAGTCTAAAATTACAATAGGGTTGAGGGTGAAAGACCCTACACTAAAATGTGCCATTACCAGTAGGTATAAGTTCTCTGTAATGTCAATTTAAATCATCCTAAACTCTGACCATCTCCTGCTGACTTTCTAGCTCATTTCCTCATACTCCAGCTCTAATATTTCTTCAACTTTACCTGGGCCAAACATTTAGAGTCAGCTTGCCTTGCCTTTGTGTACACACCTGATGTGTATTTTCCCACTTCATGAAGAATAAATTCTATGGACAAACATTAAGGTCAGTTCTTTGCACAAATTCCTATCTCCTTTGTTCTTTGCTGGCTTTACTGAACTTCTAGAAAAGACCATCCTTGAAAAATCCATAGCCCTAGTATTTTTTACCTTTACCATTAGTATGCACAAATGTTTGTGTAGCTAAACATGGCTAAAGAAAAACAAATCCATTGACTGATGTCATTTAAATCTAGAAGGTTGAATCTTAATGACGAAGAATTATACCATGTCTCCTAGCCTATTCATTCTCCCACTCTCCTAGATAAACATTTCACACTTTCTTTTTGCTCTTCAAATACCCATTCCACCCCATAATCTCATAGTTATATGATGGCATACTTGCTACTTTTCTATAAAATTAAATAACCAGAAGTGGACTTTCATAAACTCCCATCATTCTGTTCACTAGCAGCTGTGCTCATATGCTCTATCATCACCCTTGTTACCAGAGATGAAACGCCCACTTTCCATCCAAGATCAAATCCCTATTCGTGCACTTGATGCTTCCCTCCTGCTAACTCAATAATCACCCAGTAATTCACTCTACTCTCCCCCACACCCTAACATTTATGTTCTCTGTGGTGTCATTCTCATCACCTTATATAAAATTTGCCATCTCTCCCATAAAAAACAGATCTCTTCTCTTCCCTTTCCAGCCATTCCGATATTTTACTGTATCCCTTTTTAGTAAACCTTCCTTAAAGAGCTGTCTACATAACTATATCTAGAGCTTCTCTGCCCAATCTTTCATTTTTGTCTTCCTTTATTAGCTTTACTTCACTACTCCATTAATATTACTATTGACAAGGCACCACTAAGCATGATATTGCTTAACTGAATGGTCAAATCTCAGTTCTAGTCTTATTTGTCCTAGAGCAACATTTGACACAATTAATCCACTCTCCTTCTGAAAATATTTTTTGGCTTGACTTCTTGAACACCACATTCTGTTTTCTCTTACTTCATTGGTCAACTACTTCTCAGTCTCTCTTTCTGGTTCCTCTTTTGCTTCGTAACCTCTTAATGAAAGATACCGAGGCTTAGTCATTGGTCCTTTGCTCTTCCCTATCAACAGTAATTTTTTTTTTTTTGACAGACTCTATCTTCCCACAGTATCTACCTATTCAGGGTATATTTCTACACTACTCCCCTCTTCATGGACACTCTCCCTTTTAGCTACATTCAGGCTACATGATAGAATCACACCAATGGATCTGAGCAAAAGTGATTTAAAACATTTCCAGGCCCATTCTTGAAAAGAATTCATCAAGATCCCATGGCCCTTTTTCTTTGCTGTTGTGATATTGGAGACCATGCATTTCAATTGGTATAATTCCAAGATGGAGATGGGAAACCCAATCAGTTTGCGGACTGGGATTCAAACAAGCCTTTATTGTTTTAAGCTTCTAGCAGAACTTCCAAACCTTTGTTGGGTTGAGCTAGTAATGATAATTCTAACATGTGTTTCCAAGTCTCATAGCATCAACAAAGTCCCTAGGAGATCTGAGATGTTTCAATGGAGCAAGAAAATGTCTGTGAACTAGTTTAAGTTTCATTTCCCCCATCTATCCTAAAGGGGTTCATATGCATTAAGAAATTGATGTTTTTGAATTTAGGTAAAATTTAGGTAAAAATTAGGTCTAGTTTGTGATTTCATGTGTTTCTTAGGTTTCCTCCATTTTCATAAACTCACATAGGACATATTTTAATTTCTATAGAGTACTTTGTGGTTAAAAAAACATAGAAATATTTGAAAAAAATTATAATTTTTATCTCAGAGACTTTTATTTTCCTCTATTTTTGTTGTACTAGTCTTAAAAAAATCTCACATTCATGTCTGAACAGCTTTAATCTCTTGGTATAATAGCTAGTACCTGGATGATAATGGCAAAAATGTACTCTTGGCTCAGGATTAATCTGCTAAATTTCAGGTGCAAATAAATACTTGACTATAGGTCCAGACTTGGAGGTGAGAACCCACAAAATAAAAGTTACCTGAATAAAGCTGAAGCATCTTGAGGACTAATCCAGATACAGAGTAATAATCAATTAAGCATTACTCTGACAATTTAGATAATTAAAGATAGAGGCTTACATCTTTCCCAAAATCCTTTAAAGAATGACAGTGGGGAATGGAACTCCATAATAATCCAGCAGATAGAACTTTTTTCATTTTCTCTCCTTCTCTTTTTTTCCCTCTCTCCATTTCCATTTCTGTGTGTGTAGGTGTGTAATCTTACACACCCAAAAGTATCCCCATATCTTCCCTTCATGTTTTTTTAAAATTCATCCAGAAAGAGCACTCTCTTTCCTCACACTTCCTCTCCTTTGCTAATATATTTTTATGTAAAACAAGTTAGTCTACTTAGCCATATTCAATATTTTTCTTATTTACCTATCACTAATATTTGGTATTCTAAGATACTATGAAAAATTAATCCAACAAAAAATATGCATTTCCCCAATTCGGTTCCAAGATATAAGACAACTGTTGTCAGCTATGAATGTTCTTTAATAAATTTTATATGAATGCTTTCCATCTGAATATGTAACCAAATCTTTTATAAATATGCACCATGTCTACAAGGATGAACAAGAATTTAAAATATTTTCTATAAATTGGAAAGACAGATACTTAATCTAATTCTTTATCTAAATATACATTATATTTAAAAAGATGAGTATTATACTATATTCAGTATTAAAAATCATAAGAACCAAACTGCATATAAATACAGTAAAATCTTGTGATAACACTCATTATAGTAAATACTATGACTTCAGATTTAAAATAATTGACAATTGGCTCCCAAATCCAGAGAACTACAGGCAAGCTAGCTGTGCAGCCATGCCTGACTCATTTAATTAAAGTCACAATAATACCATCCTGTATTTTAAGCAATTGAATTATTTCAGACTTTAATTATGTGTTACATGTTACAGTGTTTTACTGTAATATATGGTGTTGGGGTGTGTGTGTGTGTGTTTGTGTGTGTGTGAGGAAGATGTTTTCATTGTATATAAACACTTTTATAAATGAATTATTTCCCAAAGTCTTTTTCAGACATTTAAAATAGGCCATAATTAAGAAGACAACTGATAAAGGACCATTTTGGGCAGCAGATATTTAAAGAACAATTCAGGTTCAGGAAGCCGTTAAATCTAGTGATTTTCCCATATTTATTTATTTTTCAGTTTCACATCAGTTTTATGTACTTCAGTCACTTTATCCGCTTTTAATGTTTCAGGCAGAGTGCATCTTCTGTAATTTATTTCCCTAGTATCCTGTCCCCTTTTACTTAAATGCATTTAATCCTTAAAAGACCTAGAATTTACATCATAAAAGGGCAAGATGGTATAGAAGAAGGATATAATGTGGGAGTTTTTACTCTCTACTTCAATGTTTCATGCTAGTTTTAGTCATTGAATTCTCTGAAATCTGATACTAACATATGTAAAAATCATACAATAAACACGTCCTAATTCACTGGGTTAATGTAACTGAAAGAAATTAGTGACTATGCAAATATGAGATACTAGGTTTTTTTGAACTATAAAAATTTTTTCTACCAAAACAATCATCCAACAAAGCATTTTAAAGCATCTGCTTAAGTACAAAACATGTTTCTATGCTATGTCTGTAAATAAATATAGCACGTGCAGAATCTGCCTTACAAAGCTTGTAAATTTGTGGTCAAGGTCACTCAGGCCCATACTTAACACTGAAACCATAAGAAATATAAATTGAATAAGTTATATTTGGAGCTATAGTCTGTTCTGATAAAACACATGTTTCTATGACACAAATTAACTCTTATGTGATTGTTAAATGGGGATAATTTTGTCAGTTTAAATTGAGAGTTGGGTTGATCCATATGCAATTTGAAGCTAGAATACTTTGCATAGAATTTTAACCTTCTACAGGAAAAGACAAGACCCTGAGTGCAGCTGCTGTACAGGCTGGAGGACTGCCACCTGCACAGGGGTTCCGTCCACAAAGAAGTACACCTTGTTGTTTCTGTAGAAATACTGTCTTCCAAAAGTGTTTGGTAGAATTCTCCACTGAAGCCAACTGATCTGGAGTTTGCTGCACAGAAAGGTTCTTAACTACAAATCCAACTATTTTAGTGTAACTCTACAGCTAAAAGTTACAGTGTGCACGTGGGTTCAAAATAGTGTTGCTTATGCTCCAGTGCCCTACAGTTTTTAAAGAAATAAGGGTTTTTTGGTTCATTTTTCATCCGGACCCTTGTCCCACCACTGCATTCTTTCTTCAGGTAATGCAAACATGTACAGTAGAGTCAGAACTGGCAAGCAACTGATGCCGTTCTAAAACCATATTTTTTCTTTTAAAACTAAGCTTTAATTACCAGGTTAATCTTGTCCACTTGATTGTCTCTTTCTTTGGGAAAGCACTAGTTTACACCTCATTCCCCAGAAAACAGATCCTGAGGCCAGACTCAGATGGTAGTGCTTTACTGAGGGTAGAATTCAACTGAAAACAAAAAAAAAAAACATAAAAAACCACCACAACAAAAAAACAAGAATAAGGGGGAAAGGAAAGTGGGGTATGAACAGGAAAAGATGCATAAATACAAAGTTGTACATAGTGAAACCGGCCACAATATCTCAGTTATTCAAGATATCTCTACAGAGATTATGGAACTGCTGTGTCTTAAAACAGTCCGTAAGTAGGGAGGAAAAGTGAAAAACCTTATCTTCCAGTTCCTTTATATCACTTTTCTTCCATTGATCCAAATTTTCCCCAGAGAGAGAACCCCTGTTCTAGACTGTATTTCTCCAACTCTCATGCTTACCAGAGATATTCAAAGGTTCTGTATGTCCTATCACATTGAATCTGGACTCTGTGATTCCCACCAAAACCCAAACATTGCCGCCAGAAAGACTGAGTCACAGATCATGACAAGAGATAAGGTCACAATGTGGGGTAAGACTTCATGACCCTGGAATGGCCCAAGGCATTCATCCAGGAAGCAGGGGAAGTAACTAAGACTAAAGTGGCATCTAGGGTTGAGGATATTCAGGAGGGCAAATAAATCCAGCCTGGGGCAAGATCACTCTGAGTGGCTTCTCATAAAAACAGGCTTCTGCTGAGCCCCAAACACTATCAGTACCTCTTATAAGTTCCAGATATGTCTGCCCAGGATACAGACAAAGCTTATACACACAGCTTATACTCAAGCTAGGAATTCCTGGCCAGAATCCTTTCTAAGGTGAGATCAGGAGCCCTACTGTTTATTTGAATTTAAGCACATAGGATACTGCTCTAGTTTTCAGCTGTTTTGCAAAGCCTTGAAGAATCAGCTTTTAGGAAGGCTGCTCTGGGTCCTACCTCCAGATATCCACTGCTGATGCTGGATTTGGTATTGGTAATGGAACCAAACAACATTCGCAGCCCAGGAGAAAAGTTGTATGGGCTTAAAAATAGAGAAACTGTTAATTACGTGGTTAGACGATAGGGTGTTATAGTGGTTTCATAATCTCACATGAATTGAGAGTAATGTGGCACCTTAGGTTTGAAACTGTAAAAACATTCGTAATGAATATGGTTCTTCAATGTTGCACTCTTCCTCCCTTCCCAAGCTGATGTTTCCACCATTATTGGAGTAATTTCCAGCACTCTGAAGCAAAGATCAAGGTAACACTAAACAGTGCTTTTGATTTTCTATTCCTTATTCCATTGAACTTCTTCAGAAGAATACTGCCTAGGATTGTTTCTATCACTGCTAGAGTGCCTGTTATGGAAGAGGCCCTACTATGATAAGACCAAGATCTTGACAGGAGCAATGTCATGTTCAACCCTATTACAGCTGCATGCAGCATCTGTAGACTCTATCCATGCCACAACATCTATCAATCCCACTGTTGGGGGGAACAATGGAGTTGTCTTTCTCTAAACCTAAAATAATACCTTTTGTGTAAAGAGTCTCCTAAGTTAGATTTCTCTAAGTAGCACCTAATCTCTTTGGAAGACTCTAAAACGTCCTTTGAGAATTTAAGAATTTTGGAAAAGCATTCATTCCCCTCATTTATTCTGGCTTCAGGTGAAGATTTCTTTTTCTTTTTCAGAAGTTTATATACTCATTGAAAGGATTAAAAACGATAGAGTAGACAAACTTTCATATTCATTTTCGTAATTCTCCATCTTTGCAGAAATCTGAGTGTTTAAATAAGTCATTTTATCTGTAGCACCTGTACAGCTGAAGACATTCTCACTAACTCCACCAGAAGTCATTATGGTAAGTTTAATTTTGCATCCATTTTCAAAGCAGAGTACACAGCTGGGAACTCTCTTAAGGGCATCTGTAACACAAACTGCATCCTTCTCCCTGTAGGCTCATCATGTCAAGCCTAAGACTCATGGCCTATGGCTGCCACAAAAAGCTATGAATATATAATACAAACTGAAACTCAAGGGCCCCCAGTGAATTATGCTATGAAACAATTTATTGTGCATACCCAAAGATTCATTCTGAAGAAATAAAAAGACCAAGTCATTTCTGGGTTCCTTCCTCTACTGACACTGACTCAATATTTCAAGTGAGATAAAAAATGTACATAGTGATTGTTTCACTCTTGATAAATGATAAAAAGCTGATAAACTGCCTCCCCACCTGATTCCAGAATTTTGGAGAATCTTAAAAACTGTGTAGAACATCTCCCACTCCATAACAAACCATCCTAATTCTTCAGATCTCAAAGACAAACTCTCAGACTTCTGCACTCCCTCTCAGATTTCCAAAACAAAGGCAGGGTATGTACGAAATACTGTTTGTTGGAAGCCGGAAGCTGCATCCTTTTTTGTTTTGTTTTTGTTTTTGTATCACTCTAAGTTTTTGCCATACCCCCAAGTGTATGCCTCGGTGAGATATCATTAATTGACAGAAATGAACCTGGGGGCCCAGGCGTTCTGACTGCTATCACCATACCTAAAACCTATGGGCAGTATCCAATTTCATTAAAACATTAGCAAAAATGTCTACAAGCAAACAAACAGCAGTCAGATAAAAAACATTAATTGAATTGCATTCAACCTGACTTAAACTTTTAACCAGCAGACATAGGGTGGTAAGCAGTTTTCATGTAAAGTATCTATTATTGTGAACTTAAATTGATACAAACAAAAGGAAGTAACAAATATGTAGACATAATTCAGTTAACAGCCATTGAATCATATTGTTTAGATGAACCACTTGTCAGAAATTGTTAATTATCCATAGCTCCAGAATACCAAATCAGGAGACATCTTCTAATTAACTACTTAACATAATTTTGTTAGCTCCACATTGCTTTGTATTTATAAATGACTAAATTACATGTGTATATTTTGATGTTTTCTCCCATTAAGTTAAATCAGTATGTTTTACCTTCTTCATTTTAAAGATGAGTCAATTTAGGAGCAGTCAAAGAAAACCAACTTGTGCAAAAATTCTCAACTAATTAGAAGACCTACGGTTCTCAACTCAGGATTATCTACCATTGAATATCATATTAGTGAGAAATAATTTTCCTTTTCTACCTCATTTATCAGATGTCTCTCTTCTGCACTAAGACACTTGCCCAGACCCATTCTCTACCCTAAGATATTTTGTCCTTAGTGTTCCTACCTCCTGTGACATTTCCAGGGTCATAAGAGACTTGGCATCCTTATATCTCATTTGGGCACTTACAACTTCATTCTTCCATCCTCAAACAACAGTACAACTTCCTCTGATTCCCTATCTGTTGTTGAAAAGTTAATACCTATCTCTATGGAGTTAGTCTAGAATTCTGAAAAAAAAAAAAAGAATTTTGTAAAAGGGGAATAAATTAACAGTACTTACTTCCTAGTGCTATTGTAAAAAGTACTATAATTATCAAATGTAAATTGTGTGGCCCATTTAAACATGTAGGTATTCAATTAATGCTTGCTATTGCTGTAGAAGTTTTTGTTAGCAGGGCCTATCATGAGGTCAACCCATTCCTCTGAAATCTATTTCTTTATTAAATTAGACATGTAAAACATATATTAGGATCTCCCAAAGTTATGGTCTTGAGCAGAGAGAAGATATATCAGATGGGAGACAGGAGTTATTTTTAAATCTCTATATGAAACAAATAAATTTCAAAATCTATTAAGCAGTACTTAAACTTTTAAAAAGTAGCTGTGCTTTAGTAACCATACAGGAGTACAATGGCCCCTGCACTTCTCCAGTTATGCTGCCAGGGGCACTGAATACCAACACAGTTATACTAGTCAACCCCAGCCAGTTCTAATCATTCTCCTCTATTCATTTTTAGGCCCAAGTTGTTCAAACTCCAGGGTTTAAGTCAGAAAAGAAAATTAAAACAATTGTGGAACAAAAAGACCTTCCTTAATCTTGCAGTTTTTGAATTCTGGGCACTGGTTTGTCTTTTTCTCCAAGACTCATCTGCTTCTTCCTACCTTTATTGAACCAATGGCTAAAGTTGCAATAATCACAGAGATTAGGAGGACTAATAGTTTTAGAAAAAATAATAGAGAAAAAAGCTAATATATGTGTGCTTGAAAATGGTATGAGGCACTCCCTTTTGTGGGAGCACCAGAATCACAACAAACTGCTGAACAATCATCGACAGGAAGACACTGGAACTCACCAAAAAAGATACCCCACATGCAAAGACAAAGGAGAAGCCCAAACGAGACAGTAGGAGGGGCGCAATCACAATAAAATCAAATCCCATCACTGCCGGGTGGGTGACTCACAAACTGGAGAACACTTATACCACAGAAGTCCGTCCTCTGGACTGAAGGTTCTGAGCCCCAAGTCAGGCTTCCCAACCTGGGGGTCCAGCAACGGGAGGAGGAATTCCCAGAGAATAAGACTTTGAAGGCTAGTGGGATTTGACTGCAGGACTCCGACAGGACTGGAGGAAACAGAGACTCTACTCTTGGAGGGCACACACACAGTAGTGTGCACATCGGGACCCAGGGGAAGGAGCAGTGACCCCACAGGAGACTGAGCCAGACCTACCTGCTAGTGTTGGAGGGTCTCCTGCAGAGGCAGGGGGTGGCTGTGGCTCAATGTGAGGACAAGGACACTGGCAGCAGAAGTTCTGGGAAGTACTCCTTGGCGTGAGCCCTCCCAGAGTCCACCATTAGCCCCCACCAAACAGCCAGGAAGTCTAAGTGTTGGGTCGCCTCAGGCCAAACAACCAACAGGGAGGGAACCCAGCCCCACCCAACAGCAGACAAGCGGATTAAAGTTTTACTGAGTTCTGCTCACCAAAGCAACACCCAGCTCTACCCACCACCAGTCCCTCCCATCAGGAAACTTGCACAAGCCTCTTAGACAGCTTCATCCACCAGAGGGCAGACAGCAGAAGCAAGAAGAACTACAACCTGCAGCCTGTGGAACAAAAACCACATTCACAGAAAGATAGACAAGATGAAAAGGCAGAGGGCTATGTACCAGATGAAGGAACAAGATAAAACCCCAGAAAAACAACTAAATGAAGTGGAGATAGGCAACCTTCCAGAAAAAGAATTCAGAATAATGATAGTGAAGATGATCGAGGACCTCAGAAAAAGAATGGAGACAAAGATCGAGAAGATGCATGAAATATTTAACAAAGACCTAGAAGAATTAAAGAACAAACACCTAGAAAAATTAAAGAACAAACAACCAGAGATGAACAATACAATAACTGAAATGAAAAATACACTAGAAGGAATCAATAGAATAATAACTGAGGCAGAAGAACAGAAAAGTGACCTGGAAAACAGAAAGGTGGAATTCACTACCATGGAAGAGAATAAAGAAAAAAGAATGAAAAGAAATGAAGACAGCCTAAGAGACCTCTGGGACAACATTAAATGCAACAACATATGCATCATAGGGGTGCCATAAGGAGAAGAGAGAGAGAAAGGACCGAAGAAAATACCTGAAGAGATTATAGTCAAAAACTTCCCTAACATGGGAAAGGAAATAGCCACCCAAGTCCAGGAAGTGTAGAGAGTCCCAGGCAGGATAAACCCAAGGAGAAACATGCTGAGACACATAGTAATCAAATTGGCAAAAATTCATGATAAAGAAAAATTACTGAAAGCAACAAGGGAAAAATGACAAATAACATACAAGGGAACTCCCATAAGGTTAACAGCTGATTTCTCAGCAGAAACTCTACAAGCCAGAAGGAATTGGCATGATATATTTAAAGTGATGAAAGGGAAGAACCGACAACCAAGATTACTCTACCAGGCAAGGATCTCATTCAGATTCAATGGAGAAATCAAAAGCTTTACAGACAAGCAAAAGCTAAGAGAATTCAGCACCACCAAACCAGCTCTACAACAAATGCTAAAGGAACTTCTCTAAGTGGGAAACACAAGAGAAAAGGACCTACAAAAACAAACCCATAACAATTAAGAAAATGGTAATAGGAACATACATATCGATAATTAACTTAAACGTGAATGGATTAAATGCTCCAACCAAAAGACACAGGCACGTTGAATGGATACAAAAATAAGCCCCATATATATGCCATCTACAAAAGACCCACTTCAGACCTAGGGAAACCTGCAGACTGAAAGTGAGGGGATGGAAAAAGATAATCCATGCAAATAGAAATCAAAAGAAAGCTGGACAAGCAATACTCATATCAGATAAAATAGACTTTAAAATAAAGAATGTTACAAGAGACATGGAAGGACACTACACAATGATCAAGAGATCAATCCAAGAAGGAGATATAACAATTATAAATATATGTATGCACCCAACATAAGAGCACCTCAATACTTAAGGCAACTGCTAACATCTATAAAAGAGGAAATTGACAGTAACACAATAATAGTGGGTGACTTTAACACCTCACTTACACCAATAGACAGATGATCCAAACAGAATATTACTAAGGAAATACAAGCTTTAAATGACACAATAGACCGGATAGATTTAATTGATATTTATAGGACATTCCATCCAAAAGAGGAGATTACACTTTCTTCTCAAGTGCACACAGAACATTCTCCAGGATATATCACATCAAGGGTCACAAATCAAACCTCAGTAAACTTAAGAAAATTGAAATCATATCAAGCATCTTTTCTGACCACAATGCTATGAGATAAGAAGTCAATTACAGGGAAAAAAAGTAAAAAGCACAAACACATGGAGGCTAAGCAATACGTTACTAAATAACCAAGATATCACTGAAGAAATCAAAGAGGAAATCAAAAACACACCTAGAGACAAATTACAATGAAAACACTATGATCCAAAACCTATGGGATGCAACAAAAGCAGTTCTAAGAGGGAAGTTTATAGCAATACAAGTCTACCTCTACAGAATCCAACAACATATTAAAAGGATAATATACCATGATCAAGTGGGATTTATCTCAGGATTGCAAGGATTCGTCAATATACGCAAATCAATCAATGTAATACACCATATGAAAAAATTGAATAAAAACCATATGATCATCTCAATAGATGCAGAAAAAGCTTCTGACAAAATTTGACACCGATTTATGATAAAAACTCTGTAGGAAGTGGGCATAGAGGGAACCTACCTCAACATAATAAAGGCCATATACAACAAACCCACAGCAAACTTCATCCTCAATGGTGAAAAACTGAAAGCATTTCCTCTAAGATCTGGAACAAGACAAGGATGTCCACTCTCGCCACTATTATTCAACATAGTCTTGGAAATCCTAGCCACGACAATCAGAGAAGAAAAAGAAATAAAAGGAATACAAATTGGAAAAGAAGTAAAACCATCACTGTTTGCAGATGACATGATATTATACACAAGGAATCCTAAAGATGCCACCAGAAAATTACTAGAGCTAATCAATGAATTTGGTAAAGGAGCAGGATACAGAAGGAATGAACAGAAATCTCTTGCATTCCTATACACTAATGATGAAAAATCTGAAAGAGAAATTGAGAAACACTCCCATTTACCATTGCAACAAAAAGAATAAAACACCTAAGAATAAACCTACCTAGGGAGACAAAAGACCTGTATGCAGGAAACTATAAGACACTGATGAAAGAAATTAAAGATGATACAAATAGATGGAGAGATATACCATGTTCTTGGATTGGAAGAATCAATACTGTGAAAATGACTATTCTACCCAAAGCAATCTACAGATTCAATGCAATCCCTATCAAATTATCAATGGCATTTTTTGCAGAACTAGAACAAAAAAATCTTAAAATTTGTACGGAGACACAAAAGACCCTGAAGTGCCAACACAGTCTTGAGGGAAAAAAAACGGAGCTGGAGGAATCAGACTCCCTGACTTCAGACTATACTACAAAGCTACAGTAATCAAGGCAATATGGTACTGGCACAAAAACAGAAATATAGATCAATGGAAAAGGATAGAAAGCCCAGAGATAAATCCACACACCTATGGTCAACTAATGTATGACAAAGGAGGCAAGGATATGCAATGGAGAAGACAGTCTCTTCAATAAGTGGTGCTGGGAAAACTGGACAGCTACATGTAAAAGAATGAAATTAGAACAGTCCCTAACACCATACACAAAAATAAACTCAAAATGGATTAGAGACCTAAATGTAAGACCAGACACTATAAAACTCTTAGAGGAAATCATAGGAAGAACACCCTTTGACATAAATCACAGCAAGATCTTTTTCGATCCACCTCCTAGAGTAATGGAAATAAAAACAAAAATAAACAAATGGAACCTAATAAAACTTAAAAGCTTTTGCACAGCAAAGGAAACCATAAACAAGACAAAAAGACAACCCTCAGAATGGGAGAAAATATTTGCAAATGAATCACGGACAAAGGATTAATCTCCAAAATATATAAACAGCTCATGCAGCTCAATATTAAAAAAACAAACAACCCAATCCAAAAATGGGCAGAAGAACTAAATAGCCATTTCTCCAAAGAAGACATACAGATGGCCAAGAAGCTCATGAAAAAGTGCTCAACATCACTAATTCTTAAGAGAAATGCAAATCAAAACTACAATGAGGTATCACCTCACACCAGTTATAATGGGCATCATCAGAAAATCTAGAAACAACAAATGCTGGAGAGGGTGTGGAGAAAAGGGAACCCTCTTGCACTGTTGGTGGGAATGTAAATTGATACAGCTACCATGGAGAGCAGTATGGAGACAGGGATTGACATGTATACACTAATATGTATAAAATGGAGAACTAATTAGAACCTGCTATATAAAAAAAATACAATTCTAAAATTCAAAAAAAAAGTAGTAAATGGTATGAGGGAAAAAGTTTACTCAACACGATTGAAATCAGATTATGAAAACCACTCTGGAAGGACATTGGCTTATAAATTTAAAATGTGAATGTGTTATGAGCAGTGTGTTTACTTCTAGCAGTCCTAGTAATCTAGTCTGTAAAAAAATAAACACACAGATTTTGAACTTCTAAGTGACAGAAATCTAACTCCAGCTTAGGCGCAAAGGGGGATTCACTGATTAACTAAACTGAGAAATGAAATGTGAAGAAAGGCAGGATGGTTGCCTTGGAAGTATGAGAATCTAAGGACCAGAAGATTTTCAGTTCTTTCTCTCCCTTCTTCCACTGGCCCCTCAATTCTGTCCTCAGTATCTCTCTTTTTTTTTAAGGATAGATTTTTAAAAATATTTATTTATTTATTTTTGGCTGCGTTGGGTCTTCATTGCTGAGCGTGGGCTTTCTCTTGTTGCACCCAGCGGGGGCTACCCTTCATTGTGGTGCGTGGGCTTCTCAATGCGGTGGCTTCTCTTGTTGCGGAGCACGGGCTCTAGGTGTGTGGGCTTCAGTGGCAGCAGCACGCGGACTCAGTAGTTGCGGCTCGTGGACTCAGTAGTTGCGGCTCATGGACTCAGTAGTTGTGGCTCGCGGGCTCAGCAGTTGCGGCTCGCGGACTCAGTAGTTGTGGCTCGCGGGCTCAGTAGTTGTGGCTCGCGGGCTCTAGAGCGCAGGCTCAGTGGTTGTGGCGCACAAGCTTAGTTGCTCCGCGGCATGTGGGATCTTCCCAGACCAGGGCTTGAACCCATGTACCCTGCCTTGGCAGGTAGATTATTAACCACCTGCACCACCAGGGAAGCCCGTCTACTCATTATCTCTTAAACACAGAGGAAAACACAGCCACTGGTAGAACCCCATCTTTTCATTTTACAGCATCCACTACCAGAAAAAAAAATCGATAATTTAGAAAAAGCCTCCGTAACTGGTCCAAACAATTATGGCAAGGAAATCTGGGTCTTGTAAGAAAGTTACTAATTTCAAGGTTTCCACTTATATGGGGATAGGGATAGAGAAGAGATCCCTGTAAAAGGAGAAAAGAGGAGTCTGAGCAGAATATATATATATATATGTATTACATATGGAATATATGTATTATATGTATTAATCTATGATGTAATATATCATACATAAAAATCAATACAGGAGGATTGTAGAGCTAATCATGAAAGATAAGAAAAAGCTTTCTATTAATAATATTTCCATAAATTTTTAACAGGAAAAGATTCCTTAAGTGACATGAAAATAAATAACTACAAATACAAAGCTTGATAGATTGGACTACATTAAAATAGGATCTTCTGTTCAGAAAACTCATGTTAAGAAAGTAGAAAGGGGCTTCCCTGGTGGCGCAGTGGTTGAGAGTCCGCCTGCCGATGCAGGGGACACGGGTTCGTGCCCCGGTCTGGGAAGATCTCACATGCTGCGGAGCGGCTGGGCCTGTGAGCCATGGCCGCTGAGCCTGCGTGTCTGGAGCCTGTGCTCCGCAACGGGAGAGGCCACAATAGTGAGAGGGCCGCGTACCGCAAAAAAAAAAAAAAAAAAAAAAAGTAGAAAGGCAAGCTGAAAGGAGGAGACAATATTTGCAATACATGTAAGTGATAAAGCACTTAAAACTGCAATTTATTTCTACAAATTAAAAGTAAACTACACGGAAATATCATAAAACAACATGCAAGAAGCTTCATGTATCATTTTTTAGAAGGCAAGTCCAAATGGTCAATAAACACAACACTTGCTTTACTCCATTAGTTATCACTGAAATTGCAATAGAGCCCATTGTGCTCCTCCCTATATCTCTTCTAATTTAACACTAATTTCATCCATGTCTTTCAGCCTTGCTCAGACAGCATCTTGCCTTAAGAGTGTGTCATGTATTTCTATCTGCTCCAGGGCTTCTCCAATATCAAGAATGCTAATTAAAGCCTGCTGAGCAAGTACAGAAGTAAAAGAGGGTGGGGTAACCCTCTACCAAAGGAGAGCTAGAGTCAGTAAACAATTATCCTCCTCGTTGATCCTTGAGCAGACAATACTGAGTGGCATTCTGTACACCTTCGGAAGGTCCTGGACAAGCCCTACCTTCCCACAGAGGTGATGCGGTAACACACACTTACATTGGGTTTTCATTTTTCAATCACTCCCAAAAATCCTTCATTCTTACTTCCTCGAATTGCATCCTGCATATAAATTATTTTTTTAGGTTCTGCTTTCAAAAAGAAACTCAACCTAAGGCAGGCATACAAATTAAGACCACAGTAATATTCCTTTACGCATACACCAGAATGAGTTAAACTAAAACCTACAGTTGGTTGAGGATATGAAACAACACTCTTGTACATTGCTGATGGGAGTGCAACTGGTATTCGTATTTTGGAACATTCACTAAGATAGACCACATACTGGGCCCGAAACCACATCTTAACAAGTTTTAAAAAATAAGAATCATAAAATGCAACTCCAAGATTAAAAAAAAATGTCTGAGAGAAATGTTAATAAGACCCAGGGAAGGTAAATAAGTGGTAAAACATTTCTGTCCAGCAGAAACATAAATGCACATAAGCTATCCAGAGAAAAAGTCAATATGTGCTAAAAACCTGAAATATTCTTTGACCCATTAATTCTAATTCTAGAAATACTATGTACATAAATGTGTGCACAGGGATTCTCAAGTTTGTAATAGCAAACCAGTGGACTAAATTAACTACCCAAATATAGTAAAATTACAGTTTTTAAGAAATTTTAAAAAGGACTTAATGATGTTTGCAAAGACAAAGTAATATAAAGTAAAAGATTATGATGTATTTTAATATTCCTAAAGATGTCAAATTTTAAAATATAAATGGATATTTGAAAAATAAGCACTTAAATAGCACTGTTTGCCAAAATGTTAACAAAGGATATCTATCTCTGGATTGTAGAAGTATAGAGATAGCCTTTTCTTTCCTTTTTCTTTTTTTAATTCTGACTTTTCTACAGTGATACGCATTATCAAAATTGACAGTGAAAAGAGTAATACTGAGAATCTCTTGTTCCTGAGGTTCATACATGCCCTTCCTTCACTGTGGTGTCCCTATAGATTTAAGAAACGCAAGGTTGGTACAAATTGATGCTTAATACTTTAACAGCACTTATCTTAATGCGCATGTTGGCACTTCTCTGAAGCTGGAAGTTTTCTGGAATTTGCTATGTGCTTATCCTAGAGACTGTTTTCCCCTTGCTTTCACACACGTGTTCTCAGATGACTTAATTAGCTTTTTGACTTTGATATTCAGCAACCAGGATACTGCATGATTGAATTTATCAGCTCTCATTGTCCCACTATTGAGATAAAGGTGTTTGTTTAAGAATGGGACATCTTAACTTTGCAAATGAAAAACTGTCACTTTGACAGCAGTGTTTGACCAAAAGTTAAACACACACACACAGTTATTTGTGAGTGTTAACTATTCTGTAAACACATCCAGGATTTAAAACAATACATTAATATGTGACTGAAATTCTCTGATTCTATTTTTAAAACTGGGCCTTTAAGACAAAAAACAAAATTATGTAATGGGTCCAATTGTACTCACAATAAATTCTGTAGCCCATCTTGATGATGCAGCAAGAAACCAGGACAGTATTAATTAATAGTCAAATAGAAATGTTCTAATATTTATAACTGAACTTTGGCAAATTTGGAAAAGTATCTGTTATCTTCACACTTTAAGATATATGAAAAAAAGCAAGAACAAGTACAAAGTGTTTATGGAAGGCAAGAACTCTGAGTTACAAAAACAAACAGATGAAATGAACACTGACAACCTTGCACTGTTAAAAATCAACTAATAGCAGTAATGTTTTAATTCCTGGTGTTTCTAATATTGTTGCATTAAGCAAAGTAAAACAGCTGAATGGAGAAAATGCTTTGGTTTTCAATGACCCTTCCTCAGAGACATCATTTGTGATGGAACAACTGTGGCTTGTTTCAAAGTGTAGCCTACACACTTAGTGGAAAAGAGCTAAGAGAACTGGATCTTAGTCATGATGTGGGACTGCCCTGGTACACATACTCTCTGCTTGGATGATGGCTTGTGGTGCATCCTGACTCTTTCCTGAGATAAGTGACTGAATTTGGGAAATAAGCATTTTTCAAGCCACTTATCAAAGAGAAATCACCCAGTTTGCACCTATCCTCAGCCACCTCCATCTTGGACAGTGCCAGTACCATGAGATTATGCTGCCTGCTATAGGTTCAAAAGTAGAGGGCACCAGAGGAAGAACAGTTAGTTTCTCAATGCCCCACATTTATTCACAACACTCTAATAAGTAAGTTTATTTTTAGGAGACTGGTTCTAAGTGCTTACTTCTGAAGGCCTGTATTACTGAGTTAGAGATAAACTGAAAAAGCTATGTCCATTATCTATTATTCCCCTACTCTAGATTACTCAGTGGGCCGCCCAAATAGCCTCTAGTAATTATCACTTTATGATCAAAGTAACTCTAAATGATGGGAATAAGCATTAAATGCCTGCAAAGATGATATTAGGTAAAGCAACTGAAATGTATGAGAGTTTAGTAACAAAGCCAGGATTTGAACACAGGCTTGTTAGACTTTAGGCCCCTATTTTCATTATTATTCTTCTGAAGCCCCTTTTTCTATTCTCATACACAATTTCTCATATACCTAGGATGATGAATAAAGAGTTAGTCATACCTGTTACAAAGAACTAAACCTTGTATCATGAAATAAACACTTGTTGCAATATACTGATAATTTTTATTTTTAATATTGGTATATAGTTCTACATACAGGTGATTTCTAAGACAGAGGTAAAATTAAATAATTACTTATTTGTATTTCATATTTTACAGATTTTTTTAAAGACAATACTGAGTGTATCAAACTCTCTGATAATCTGGAGTCAACTGCTCCTTAGGTTGGTTTACTCCTATAGGAGCTGACTTGAACCCCATGATTTCTAGGGTACCTATATATGCTTTTCATAGGGTTATCTTCTGGCTAGTAAGCTATTCATTGCTATTCTCAGTGAGTATCCTGTATGTCTCCCCCTCTTCTTTGTTCCTCCTAATTGCCTACAGTCTGAGATCTTATATAATCTTGATTGTTAGACTTGTGTATAAACTGAGATAAAACAATATATGTGTAAAGATCTGAGAGGCTCTTCTATTAGTAAAATAGAAGAGAGTTGTATTTTTCATGAGTTAGCAGTACCGACTTGAAGACTTCTATTTTGACTTCTTCCAGATATTTGTTAGTGATGTAGAGAAGTTATAGAGAATTGAGAGAAATGAAAGTAAATCGCAAAGGAAAGATGTGGAAAGAAACTGTTGGAAACATTCAAGTATTTATGCCATTTTAGAAATCCCCAGAAGCTACCTCCCATTAATGAGGAAAGTACACTACACAAAATTTAAGACTTGACTATACCACCATGATTCTAAGGAAGTAAAAACAAAGTATTTCTTTCGAACATCAGTCTAATACAGTAGTCAGAGTCTGGTTCTGCAGGAGGAAAGGGGAGGCTCTCTACTCTAGAAAAGTATCTCTCCGTCAGCTTCTGCCACTTGACATTCCTTTCCTGCATTTTCTTAAAATGGAGAAAACATTAAGCTCATTTTTCAGAATGTGGAATATTATTTGAGGGCATATATACCCAAGTGTAGAAACCATCTGAATTTACTGGCCTCCTACAAAGACATGACCTACCTACTGTTTACCTTTATGTGATGAGAAGACCCAAGAAGGCCTTAATACAGAAAACAATGTTCTCTTTCCTCTCCGCTCCTGAAGAAAATGGAGAGATAAGCTGACCCAAGTCTACCAAGCTAAGAAAGATATTTTTGGCTATGTTTTTCTCCATCTGAACACTTAAGTATACTGGCAATTCCTTCAGGTTCCAGGATGGTGCAGGCAACAAGAGGACTGTACTTTTTCAAAATTGAGATTTAAACCTTAAGGGAAATAGTGGCCCTTGTAGGCCTCCAACCTAAAAGCATGTGCCTCAAGCTGCTCACTAGAATTTGGTACCTACCTAGTTGACAATAAAATGCATGTTGATTCTCACGCACTCTTGTTCCTTTTATAAAGTTCCCTTGACGATTTCATTGGAAGAGAGGCCAGTTGGCAGGACAGGACTTGAGAACCCATTCAATCTTTAAGCAATATCTTTAAGCATATAATAACATATTCAATCCCCAACCTTGCTTCAAAAACCTCTAAATGTACATATGAATTGCTTTACTGAGTATCCACCATTGTGCTAGTAAAAATAATGATGAGTATGGATAGATTTAGAGCAATAAATGATAAAAAAGAGAAATTGTTATATTTGTCAATATCATACAGAAATTATAACATTTTATTAATCTCTGCCTTAAGGAAACATGAAAGGAACCCATACACTAAACTCTGACTGAGACACACTCTACTTTTCAATGAAACTTGCTCAGTCCCTCTGCTTGTTCTATTTTCCTCAATTTGTTATAAAAAATAACATTTTCATCAACCTATTTCACAGCAAAGTTGGAAGACCTTGTGGCATAATAGGTTTTCTGTTAAACGATAGCATTCATTAAGACACAAGTTCCCAGGAGGCAGAAACTTTGTATTCTATTTGGGCCGTATTACACTTAATGCATTTTTCTTTCACAAGAATTACTATGACGATAATGCACAGTGTCCAACAGCAAAACAACAAATGTCATAGTAAGGTTGTTTGGAAACTCACAGTTGTGAGACTGTAACAGTTGCCGGTTGGCTAGTGTGTATACTTCCAATGGGAGATAAAAGTGAATTGTGTATGTCTTCCCCACAGTGATGGGCTTACTATAGGAAAGAGTAAGTAATGTTTTAGATTCTAGTCACAACTTGACAAGAGAGAGCATAAAAATAGGCGTTTACATGTTGTTAAAACACAGGCAATCCAAAAAGGGACTTCTCTCCAAGAGGAAGATGCTACTGTATAGAACCACGGGTGCCCTTTGAAAGTCAAAACCTGTTACTTTAACTACAACTGTAGGAGGAGGGGAGAAGGTACCAAAGCACAGACATCCCAGCCAGATGTTCTGTGTGGAAGCAGCTGCTGCATAGTGATTCACAGTTTGCAAAGGCAGATTTCTCAGCGACAAAGAAAGAAGCCTGAGTTCACCCATGGCCAAGAAAGTTTCCTATTCATCCAAACAATTCTGTGAATGGGGGAACAGAGACAGTGTCTTCTCTGATCCAAAAGGCTACAAGGAAAAGCCAAAGTTATCTGAGATGGCAAAAGAGACAAGAAGAGGGAATGAGCTACTCCTGGGACTGCTGCAAACTGGCGTTAAGATCTAGCATGAGTTATTTCAATTCTCTCCCTCTCAGTTCCCTAATACATAAAATGAGACCATTAGATAAATCATTCCAGCTTTTAGATTTTACGATTCTAAGCAATACAAGATGAAGAAATACCTGAAGATCTTTGATATTTAATAAATTATATCCTCCCGTGCAATGTCCACGTAATAAGAAAGGTGACATGTATTCAGTGTCCTTGGACAGATAGATAACGGCAAGAAAGGAGACAACTGCTCCAAATCCGAGGATTATACTTTTGAAGAACATGAATAAATTTTTTCACTGGGAGAACTAAAATTACTAAGAGAAAAAACATAAGTACAGAAATGAGGCAAAAATAAACCATAGTGCCAAGTCTCCACAGAAACTCTGGAGAGTAAACATATATGCCACAAGCATCATGCTGAGGTAAAAAAAAAATGTGTTATAAGCATACGTTTTGCTAGAATTTAAAAGAATTTAAAAAATTCTAGCCACTATGTGTTAGATAGTAGTACTCTCTAAAAATTATCGTTGCATCAGCATTATTATTTAATGGCATTGTCCATTGTTTCATTGAGATTCCTGATTCCTGAGCATCATACAGTCCTAGAAATGGAAGAACGTTAAACGACATGTAGTCCACTCCACCTAATACTCAGCATCCCTACCAACAGGCCATTTTATGCCCCCTCTTTTTTTAACTGTATGGGTCATGCATGATACTCATGTATGGTCCAAGTGTGAGGTAGTGATTTACCTAAAACAGGAAGCAAGAGATGGGATGCTACCCAAAAAATCCCAGTCTCACATTTTGTAATGAAACTTTTATAAGCATGTGATATGGAAATTCCCTAAGAAACAAAAAAGGGCATTTAAACCATGTCCCTCTCCCTCAAAATGAAACTCTCAGAAGATCACTTCACATTCATGAGACGTCCCTGTCCCAGATGGAGACGCCTCTGAGGAGATCTACTACATCCTCCACAGGTCAGCCAGGCACCCGTGTGAGGCAGCTCTCCCGCTGCATGCTACAGACAACTGCTTTTAAATTATTTTAAACTAAGAAGACAAAACAGTTTAACCCCAAAATAGATTAAAGTTAATAGAACAGATGAAAGACCAATGCTAACCAATTTAACTTCTTATCAGACAAGAAAAGGGAGATAAACTGCAATGAAAGACGTGTTTAGACACAAACACTGAGCAACTCATTTGTTCTGATTCTCAAGCCATGCTCTCTACCAGCTCAAGATGTGGATTGTTTTCCATGATACCCTAAATCAATTTTAAGGGAACACAGGAAAGATTTATAAAATGTACATAATAATGTGCCCTGTTTTTCCTTTACAGAGTAATTTCTCATATCCATTTAGGGTTTATAGTAATAAGTTCTAGGTATTTTCCTTCTTCGTGTTTTATCATTTTGAATCTTCTTACATTCTTTCTTTTACTTGATGAATAATCACTGAAGAGTGACCATGTGCTCATAGTACTAGATACTAGATAAATAAACTTAAATAAGACATTGTCCCAGTTAGTTTTACAGTGGCAGAGACAAACATGTAAATAAAACTTTCACTAAATTGTTAAGTGTGCAATGATACAAGTATAATACTGTAAAATTAAGCAATGCAAAGGAATGACTAGGCATTAATGTCTATGGGAGGAGTGCAGGTCAGAAACCCATTGGGGGTGGTTACACTGGAGATGCATATGAAGATGAATTAGGTGTGGTGGTAAAGCACTCTAGGCAGGCAATACGTTAGTTCTAATACGTATTACACTTACTAATTAGACTTACTAACTTTGATACTAAAGTTCTCTCTTTGTAATACTTAACAACTGAAACAAGTAAATTTTGTTTGTTTTCCTCTGATCCCTGAATTGTTTGTTTTTCCCTCTCCTTTTGAAACTCCAATTACATATACATTAACTAGCTTGATACTGCCCTGCAACTGAGACTACTGTCTTTTTGTTTGTTTTCTTTATATTATTCAGTTTGAATAACATATCAATTTGCCTTCAAATTCTTGGAATCTTTAACCTGTTGTGTCCAAGTTGCTGTTAATTTCATCAGATGGATTTTGTAGCTCAGTAATTTCCACTGGATACTTTCCTTTTTTTAAGACGATGAATAAATTTAACTATACTGAAAAAGGCTAGGGACTGCAAAACTCAATTAGAAACTTCTGAAAAGTCAAGTACTGATTTTTGTTCTTTTCTTTGAAAAGAAATGATTTCTACTGTAATTTCTAATGACAACTATGGTTTCACCCGATACTTTTCTTCTTTTTAAGAAGAACTATATTTACTTCCTAAATAATGAAAAAATCAGAAATTTATGTTTCCAAATACTAGATTTTGCATTCCTAATGTGGACACTAGAGGCACTGCTGATTTTAGAACAACAATAAAACACTCCTAAGATCAGTGAGATATAAACCTGATAAAAAGTATCCACAATCCCTTAAACTACCTCTTTTTCATTGTTTCTCCTCAACTCCAAAAAATAGAGCAAGAAGGGTAGGAGAGGAAACACAGCATTTAATTTGTTCATGAAGTATAACTTAAAAGAAAAAAGATTAACCCAGGAGATTATGGTTTTCTATGGTAGTCAATGTTTACAGATCAGGAAATAAAATACTCCATCATCACATAAACAACTTATTTATCAACCAACCTACATAAATAATGAAATTACTTACAGTGTGAAG
This sequence comes from Mesoplodon bidens, assembly GCF_964165515.1. NCBI lineage: Eukaryota > Metazoa > Chordata > Mammalia > Artiodactyla > Ziphiidae > Mesoplodon > Mesoplodon bidens. The sequence goes on along the minus strand of NC_138169.1, from coordinate 78,263,968 downwards.
CCGAGAGTATACTCCAGTCGCTGTTGTCCTGATTTGCATAAGCAGAGGTATAAGTTCTTTCTTATATCTCGAGAATGAATGATGGCTGTTTGAACCACAGGATTTTTCATCAGAGCTGAAGCCATTTATGGTGTAAAGATCCCTTTTCCATCATTAAGAATGAAAGTCCATTCTTAAGAACATGTGGTCCAACAACTAAAACACTCTCAGGATTTGTTACTTGTCTGTGATTAATACCGACTCCACCTTCTGCGATCCAATACCCTCGGGGACCATCTGGAATGGCATTTGCTTTGCAGCATGTATCCAGAACACTTGTCCCAAGGTTAAGAACTAATTCGGAAAATGAAGTTTCTTTAAACCACTCTTGATCAGACGTGACCTCCAGTGCATTATGCTACTATAACAAAGGGCCTGTGTACACTTTTTAGCAGAACCCAGCCCTTCTTGTCCATGAACAAGCTTTGCTACTTCCGCAGCAAGTCGTTTCTGAGGACGCCATTTCCTGGCTCTTTGACCTGAAGCTGCACTACGTGGTCAATCTGTGCAAGGGGCAGAAAACTGAGGAGATTTTACCTTTCTACCCAATCATCTTGCTTTCTGACCAAGAATTGATACAATTCAAAAGGAGGTGTCTTAACTCTGTTCAGCCAAAGAGCACTGCCAGCAGACTTCCGGGTCTTTGGATCCGGGTGTACTTGTAATTAGGGGAACAGTGATTCCAGACCCGTCTTCTCCAGTCAACTTGTGGATGAAGTCATACCAGGACATGATATTGCCCAGCTTACCAGATGCACCCAGCTGGGCTCGAACAGGCAGCAGAGGTCATAGGCCTGGAGCACCCGGTGTAAATCCTCGAACAAGCTCCTGGTCTCGCGGTTCTCGCCCTGCGTCCTGCGTCCGGACGCTCCTGCCTGCGCAAGCGTCAGCCTCCGCACCCCGCCCCCACCCCCAGTCGCTCGGGGCCGCCCGGGGCTGAGTTGAGCCGCCCTGGGAAGCTGCCGCAGGCCCGCCAGTCAGAGAAGAGCTGCTGGTGAAGGGCAGACGGGGCTTGGAGACTTCGATGCAGGGCGCTCGCTGCTTCCCACAGGCTCGGTAGCCGGCGCCTGGCGCGCGCCTAACTTCCGGCTGCTCGGGTGTCCCAGGCGGCACACCACGGCGCCGGCCCCCCCAGCGCAGTCACTTGGTAGCCCCTTCGCTACAAGTGAAAGGGGCCCAGCAGCGCCAGCAGATGCCTCACAAGAAGCAACAAGTCGGCCATGGGTCGAGGCCGCGGTGGATAGTCTGGAGAAAGCTGCCCGCCTTCCACAGTGGAAGAGCGCAGGGAGCTCTAGCTTTGCCCCCCTCTAGGGGAGGAACTTCTAAAACAGACCCCGAGCCTCCTACACCGCCAGCCACCCCTGAGCACTAGAGTGGGCCTCACGCAGCCGCAGGGGCAAGACTCCTGAAGGGCCTGGGGCGCCGAACCACCTGCCTGAGATAAAGGACTGCAACGTGGGTGTCGCCATCTTCGTGCAGGCCCGAAGGGAATGCTGGGATTGGAGGGGTCCAGCTACATCCTTCAGTACCCATTCCACTTGGTAAGTTTTAATAAACTATATTAGAAGTATAGAAAATTGTATAGTTGTGTTGGTACGTATGTGTATGCTATATAAAACCACCACAATCAAGGTAGCAAACATTTCTATCACCCTCAAAAGCTTCTTTCTACTCATACATATATATTTTTTTTTCTGACTTTCAATTAGAATAACCATTTTGAGATGCATCCATATTTGTCAATAGTTTGTGGCACCCTTTTTTTTATTTGGTATAAATATACCACAGTTAGTTCATTTATTCATCTGATGATAGACGTCCTGTTTCCAGTTTTGGACTACTGGAAATAAAGGTGTTATGAACTTCGATGTACACATCTTTGTACACATAAATTCCATTTATTTTGGGTTAGTACCATAGAGTGATAGTATGTGTATGTCTATCTTTATAAGTGCAGTAGCTACCAAGTATTTTCCAATGTGGCTGTACTACTTATATTTCCACCAGCGGTATATGCGAGTTCAAGGTAGTCCACATCCTTGATAACAAAAAGCATGGTAGGAGTTTTTTAAATTAATTTTAACAACTCTAATCTGTTTGTGGTGCTATCTCATTGAGATTTTAATCCGTAATTTGTCTCATAAGTAATAATACTGTGCATTTTTTCATGTGTTTATTACATATCTTATTTTGTGAAGTATCTGAGGTATTGCCAATGGTTTAATACCATGGTTTGTGGTCTTATTATTGAATTATAAGAGATCTTTATATATGCTGTATGCACATTCTTGATCTGATATATGTCTTATAAATATTTTCTCCTAATCTGTGGCTTGCTTTTTCCTTTTCATGGTAATGTCTTTAAGAAAGCAATGGACCTCATGCTCATGAAGTCAAATTTACAGATATGTATAATTATCTATCTATATAGATCCATAGATATATATTATGGTTTGTATTATTTGTGTTCTGGGAAAACTTTGCCTACATCAAATTTTTAATGATTTTATTCTAAGAATTTTACAGTTTCTCATTAAACATTTAGATCTATAATCCGTTTGAGTTAACATTTGAGAATGGTGTGAAATAATGGTCAGTTTTAAAGAATATATGATATCCAGTTGTTCCAGCATAATTTGTTGAAAATAATATAATTTTCTATTGAATTGCCTTGAAACCCTTGTCAGCAATCAACTGGCCAGACTTCTGGAATCAATTTGAAGAGGGTCAGAATTACAGAGTGTTGTTCCCACCCTTAATAGAAGAAACTGAAATTAATAACTTCTTCTAAACCATCAGAGGGGTTGGTGGAGAAAGAATAGGTTGATTACAAAGGAGAATTTTTAGAGTTATGGAACCATCCTCTATGAAACTGGATTACTGGGTATATGACTATATGCATTTCTCAAAACCCATAGAGAGTGGACTTTACTGTATGCAAATTTAAAGTATCAACCAATTTGTCAAGGGATCCTAGCATGGAATATAGATGGTGGTGACATGTAAATATAAATATGTTACAACTATATGATATGGCTTCAGTAAAGGGGGTGAGGGGGAAAAAAGGAACTAACCTAAGTAACTTTGGAAACAATGTTTTCAATGAGTATTGTAAGGCTACTGGCAAGGGAACCATATATAAACAGTGTACATTAATTATTAAATTGATTTCCCACAAGTATGGGTTAGCAATTCTGAAACTACTTTACATGTATTCTAGGGAAAACCAAATAATTAATAGATTACAGATGATAGTAGCCAGGTTTCTTACTGTCAGATATAAAAGTTAAAAATAATTGAGAGAGGTCTGCAGTGAGCCCTGTGGTGCTGGATTAGCATGCGGTACACTTTAGACGTGTACATGTGTATGGCTTTGTGTACACACATGTATTTCTTAGTTCTGTCCACTGAGAGAGGCTACAAACAGTGGCACCTCAGTAGCAATGAGCACACCCAGCACTCAGCTCTTGGTTTCCAGACACAATTATCCAGTAAGTGTAGCCAAGGTCCTTTAGGAAAATGACTGATTCTAGCCTGAGGCTGGAAAAATACAAGAAGATTAGGGAGCTCTTGTAGTGCCAGAAAGGAAGTTGAAAAAGAAGGGAAGGGGAAGGGAGGGGTGGAAACAGGAGCCAATTAAAACAACTCCCAATAGCCACAGCTGGAAAAATTTGAGCAATAAATAAAGGAGAATATCTTATTACAACCCCAAATATAAAATAAGTATACATGCATTCATATTGATATAAATAAATGGTTAACTGAATAAATAAATGGGAAGAAGGAACAAATACTTCTTCCTGAAGAATTCCAAGTAATACGTGTTTACAGTTCCTCTCTAGGAGGTAGAACTTAGTTCCAGTCTAATTGGATATGGACTGGAATTAACAACTGCTTTGCAAAATGTTGAGTGTCATGAGGGAAAAATAAAAACTTTACACAAGAGGAGCCTGGAAGACACCAGCTAAACCAAGTGATCAAGGTTAACATCACCAGTCATAAGTCATGTTGATATTATGTACCTCCTGGTAGCATGCAGTGAGAAGTTGTATCAGTCAGGATTCTCCAGAGAGATAGTAACAATAGTAGGTAGGTAGGTTGATAGATAGATAATAGAGAGTTAGGTAGATTTATTTTAAGGAACTGGCTCATGTAATTGTTGGGATTGGCAACCTGAAATTTGTAGGGCAAGTTGGAAGGCAGGATTTGATTCTGCAGCCCTAAGGCTAAATTCCTTCTTTTCTAGGAAATCTCAGGGTTTTTGTTTTCTTTCTTTTTTTTTTTTTTTTTTGCGGTATGTGGGCCTCTCACTGTTGTGGCCTCTCCCGTTGCGGAGCACAGGCTCCGTATGCGCAGGCTCAGCGGCCATGGCTCATGGGCCCAGCCGCTCTGCGGCATGTGGGATCCTCCCGGACCGGAGCACGAACCCGTGTCCCCTGCATCGGCAGGCAGATTCTCAACCACTGTACCACCAGGGAAGCCTGGAAATCTCAGGTTTTGCTCTTAAAGCTCTTAACTGATTAGATGATTCCCACCCACGCTTTTCTACTTAACATCATTTTATTTTAGATGTTAATCATACCTAAAGTATGAGGGGTTTTACTCACCTGTTTTTCCCCTATTGCCACTCTACTCTTCAGGCACGATATTGGCAAAGCAGTTTTTCTATGAGGATAATATGCTCCTAACTCTAAGACAGGGAAGGAAAACATTCTCAAACTTTTTAAAAATATTATCATATTAGAGTTAGTAGCATTCCCTTTTGGATGGAAAAAACCACATATGCATAAAGAAAGACAAATAATTATATGCACACAGAAATTACCTCTGGATATTAAATATTAAAGATGAATTATATTTTTATCTGTATCAGTTTTCTACCTTGCTATTTAAAAACCCCAAATATTTATTTTTAATAATTTTCCATAGGAAAAACGATTCTTAGGTTCCTCCCTTCGAAATGTAGTTCTCTTATTTTCAGAGAATTTTTCATCCAGGAGAACTCAAAGATCTTTTCCAGAGCTGTGTTGAAAGCTTTGTAATTGTTTTAGAATTGATTGCTATATGAAATAGGTTTATGTGTTCTGACAGTGTGTTAATACAATAAAAGTAATTTTTAGTAGCAAAGGAGTTACAGTTTTTCATTGGTTGTAATAAGGTTTTTTTTCCCCTGCTTTTCATTGCTGTCTCTTTGTAGATAAAATGGGATTTCATAAGCTCTTGTTTTTCAACATTGGTTTCTAAAAATTTTTTTTTTCATCAGCATGCCTTGTTCAAGGCTAAATACAGCTCAGAGGTAAATACATCCAAAAAAGCCTTAAAAAGATTTATTGTGTTGTGCTTAATGGGAAATATTGTTACCATAAAAATACATTGTAAGTTGTAAGGTTGAATGTTTGTTTACCAGGATACTTTAAAGTAAATGTAACAGCCTTGTTTTCCAAAACAGATAAGCTGCTTTTCCTCTGGTATCTTTGCAATATTTTCAAAATAATTTTCTTAGGAATTAAGTACCTATTTTTTCATAAGTAGAATATTTCAAATTTATATTTATCATTCAAATGTAAACTATGTAGTTGGGATTATTCATCCTCTAGTACTAGAAATGTTTTTATTGGTTTTATATGAACTACACAGTTCCCACTTTCCATGACTATCACTGTTTTCTTCCTCACTTTTAAGTACTATGTGTGAAATTTTATAGATATACAAATGTGCACACCAGAAGAAACTAGTGGAAACCGACCTCTGATAGAGGCCACTAGCAGTGGCTTATCAAAGCCACTTTGTACAGTTGGCCCTCTGTATCTGCCAGTTCCACATCCTCCTATACAGTCAACCCAAGTGGATCAATGGTTTGTTGAATCTCTGGATGTGAAACCCACGAATATGGAGGGCTGACTGTAATCCATGCATTTTATATGAGGGACTTAACACATAAGAGGATTTTGATATCTGTGGAGGGGTGGGCAGGGGGAGGTCCTGAAAGCTGCACTTATAAACCCAGACATAGGAACAGACTTTGGAGTGGAACCACTCTGTGTAATGAAGACTTTCCATACACAGTTGCTTTCCCAATGGAAAATGGTAAAGAAATGGGAAGTCTTGTGTGGCAGCCAAGACCTCCTAAATATTTAGCAATTGGTAAAATAAAAGCTAGCACAGGGCAGGCCTGGACAGGATAACTGTCTCAAGTTCAATTCCCTACTCCATACCTGCTGACCTGAGCAAGACATATTCCTCTGTAGGCCTCTGCTTTCTGGTCTAGCCCTGGACACTGGCTAGCTCAAGGATTTTCACCACAGGCAGGGGAGAGAAACCTACTAGGACTGCCTTATTCATTCAACAGTCACTGAAGGGCCAGTCAGTAGGTATATAGTTTTGAACAAAATCATATACGGCCCTTGTCTAACAGATCCTATAGTCTAGTGAGGGATATAAATAATAAATAATTAATAATAGCTCGTTTGTTTATTAATAATAATACAATAACCATTAATGTGATTAATATTAATAATCATTATTATTGTTCTACATAGCTAATCTGTACTGAGTTATTTTCCAGAAAAATTTCACAAGACTTTATCCATTTCTCACATAAACCTGTGTGGTTAAATACCATCGTTATCTTCACCTCACAGAGATCTGGGGCACATGAATTTCCAGTAGCATTGCCAATACCCTGTAGCTGGTGAACTGGAATTTAAACCCAGCATAACTCACATTACCTTTCAATGAGTAAATAACTAATGTACAGTTAATAGCTTAAAGTTAGCTCTAAACAGGAAATGAATCTGGTGCAGTGAAAGGGGGTTAGAGAGATAGGTTGTTCAGCATGTATTAGTTAACCAGAGAAAGCCCCTCTGAAACTTGAAGGCTGAGAAGGAAGAAGCCAAATGAAGAATAGAGGGAGGGTTGCTTAAGGGATAACAGATGAAAAGATTCAGAGGCAGGAAAAAATATTGCCTCTGAAAGTAATTGAAATGAGGTATTTGGCTGTGAGAAAGTATGCATGAGAAAGGATAATTAGATTGACTCCAAATTGGGCAGGTAGGCAGGTCCTGGGACCAGTTTCCTTTACACTCACCAAACCCCTTCCAACCTACACTGAAAACTCATTAGACATGCTGTACTGATATAAGTGCATTACTCATTTGAATCATGTGGAAGAAAAATAAAATTTGAGTCCAATTCACCATTGGAGTATATAATTCCTAAGGTTGTTTCAAACCTTAGAAGCCTTGAGTTTTGGGAAACTCAAATGTTTTCAAAATAATTTACTGATTCTATATATGTTCTAGGAAAATATGATCATATCTCACATCAGATGGCTACTCATAAGCATCAACTGCTCCCCCTAAATACATCTAGCTTGTTCCCAAATCCATGTTTTTTAATATGCTTTCATTCATCCAGATAATACTTATTAGTGTCTACCTTGGGCCAAACACTACAAATCCTAGGGTTACGAACATGAGCAAGATAGGTTTGATTGTTACTGTACTGGAGTTTATAAGCTAATGGAGCAACAGAAAGCTAAATACATAACTAAAATAAAATATAATAGGAGAAGTAAAGTATTGGGAGCACATAACAGAAGGGGAACAGAGATAGAGATTGCCAGAGAGAAGTAATATCTAAGTTGAGATATGAAGAAAGTGGAAGTTAGAGAAAAGGTTTGGGAACAATAGTAATTTAGCTCAGGCATTGGCCAACAGAATCTAGCCTACACCCTGTTGTTTTTTTTTAATAACTTTTTATTGAGATACATTTATGGCCATTCATTTTCCTTTTGTCTGTGGCTGCTTTGATGCTACCATGGCAGACTTGAGTAGTTGCAACAGTGACTGTATGACTCACAAAACCTAACATAGTTACTATCTGGCCCTTTACAGGAAACATTCGCTAATCCCTGGCTGTAAAGCCAGTAGAGAGTTCTATCTGTGGATATCGATAATGGGAGGAAAATATTGGCTTGAAGATGTAGTTTTGTGACTTAGCAGCAGCACGTGCATGGTTATTGAAACCATGAAAATGAATGAGATTCACTTATTCATGCCTAGGGAGATCACGTGTAGATGAGGGTCTTGGATAAATCCTAATATAGAGCAACATTTGAGAGTTAGGTGGAGGAAGATGAGACTGTGAAGAAAATCAGGAGAATGTATTGACTTCGAAGACAAGGGCACAGATTGTTTCAAAAGGTATGGCTGACAGTGTTGAATGTTCAGTGTGCAGGGTGTTTATTAAGGAGTGCTTATAAGATCCTCCAACTTTGGAAAAGAAAGGAAAGGAACATTATTGGGTGGAAAGAGGAGGAGAGCCATAATGTAGCCTTAATGACATCCTTGGCTGATTGCATAGGGAGCTCTGGAGCTAGAACAACAATCCTACGATGATCAATCCCTGGATTTGTTGCCCTGGTAAAGGTGGAAACTCGGTGAGGATGCTCTCTGCAGCTGAGGCTGCCTCTGGAGGGATTTTCAGCTGGAAACTGGCAACAGCACACACAGCACATTAAAATCAAACCCTTCCTAGAAGGAGAATATGGAAATCATTGTGCATGTACTTAAGTTTGTAGATATGTTGAGATAAAGTTTAGGGACTCTCTTTCTTTAATTTTTTTTTTTCCTGAAAAAGAGTAGGTAACAATCCTTCTAACTGAATAACCTTTAAACTTAAAGGGCAATAGTTGGAAATATTCACATAGCGATGACAATCATTATTTCTGTATCATCTCCAGCATCTGATTCCTGAATTTGAAGCCTGGATTTTGTACTTACTGTATAATCTTGGTCAACTTACTTCTCTGAGACCTAGTTCTTTCATCTATACAATAGGGGCATAATAGTGCTCACCTTAAAGTGTTATAATAAAGGGAGAATGAGTTAACATGTGCAAAGAACTTAGAACACCTCCTGGTATGTACTAAATGCTTAATATGTATTATTGTTCTTAATTTTACTAACCTATTACTATTGTCCATAATGCTGTACACTTTTTAAAATTAATAGCACTATTAATAATAATAATGCATCCTTTAATTGTCAGAAACTGTGGTACATGACATACAACTCAGTTATATTTCATATAAAACACAGATTATTCATACTAGGTAAGCACAGTTATATTCATTTTCAAGAGGAGAAAACAGGCTCAGGGAGGCTAAGGTGGCAGCTTAGAAAGAGTGGAGCTGAAACTTGAATGCAGTATGCCAGATGTTCAGTAGATCAAAGGTATCTAAATATCAATGCACTAGCGTTGGAAAACTACAAAATGTCTCCTTCTTTCCATTCATAACACAAGAATAAGCGATGTATTTGTTTCACGAGAATAAGCAATATACTTATTCCTGGGAAGAGGAAAGCAATGAATTTGATTCAGGTTGTTACCAACTTCCTAAATGTGTGATAGGATAGCTCAAATGTTGATGAACCAAATTATTATGGCTTTGCATGACATTAAAGTTGTACTACATTCCTTTTCACAAAAATAATTTAAAGAATTGATGTATGTAATATACATTCATTCAACAACCTTTTGTAAGAACCACTATGCACAGGCACCATTCTAAGTGTTTGGGAAGCTAAGATAAATAAGACAAAGGGCTGGCCCTAAAATATGCAGTAGTTTAGGAGAAGGAACAGAAAAGAGTTGTCTAAAAAAGAAGAACAAGTATTGTGATCAGTACATTAAAATCACATATAAAATGCAGAGGAGCCATGATGCAGAAACTAACTTACTTTAGATGATGGGTCAGGTCAAGTTTACTGGGTAAATTTTAAAAAAAGAGAGAAATAAGTACTCACGGCTAGCTACATTTTGGTGAATGATGTTTTTAGAACTAGCTTGGTTCTTATGTGGACTTGGCAGTACTCAGACTTCATCTGTGGGAAATCTGTAGTGTTTTCTGAGAGCCTTCTTCCAGAGGCGTTTTGTGTCTCCCGCCAATCACATTGGTCAGACCCCAGAAATCAGGTTATGAGCATGTACATTTCAGCACCATACCTAATAGTGAAAAATTGGAAACCTTCTGATATACTCACATAGAAGGTTATAATGAAGCCATTAAAAATAGTAAGTTTAAAATAATGATAGACTGTATGTACTGACATGGAAATACAGAAGGGCATATTTTAAGTAGGAAAAGAAAGCAATTCTTAGAAAATCAAAGAAAATAAAATGATTTTATTTAATGATTTCATTTATATATTCATATGTGTGTATGTCTATAAAATTCAGTGTAAATGTAAGTGAATGCAAATATTGTTTGTGTGATAGTCAAACCACAGAAAGAGGTTGGAATAATATACGCCAAATTTTTATGACTGGTTTCCTCCAGTGTGGAGAGTGGCTTTAAGAGACTAGGAAAGAGAAAGGAGTCTAAAATATTTTACATCATTTTAACTTTTTGAAAATTATAAGTAATTAAAATATGATTCATATATTAATTATAAATACTTTAAAATATTTATTATATTTCATATATGTCTGGTACATAGCAGATATTCAGCAAATATTTATTAATGAATTTTAAAATGCAATGTTTATAACATGTATACCATCTATATATGTTACTAATATTTGATGATTGTCTGACCTGGCTCCTCTTAGAGTTACTAGGTCAAACTGAATCTGGTAAAATTTTATTCAGCACTATTCAGAGAGGAAAACTTGGGATAAAATTTGATATGCCTGAACAGTATAACTTAGGATTTTGAGCTCAGTTTGACATGGCAAACAAGTCCAGTGTTAAATCCTGTTCCTGATATTTACTCTTTATGCAATCCTGAACAAATAATTTAATTTCTCTTTATTTGAAGTTATTTCTTCTGTAAAAAAGACAATAACTAACATACACTTTATAAGGTTTTCATGGGAAGGATGCTTATCTACATAAGCTCTTTATAGAACCACTGATGCTTTGCAGATGCTTAATAGCCACTAATGAAGGAATGTTTAGAAGGACCCCCCATATCCACACACCCTCTTTTCTAAAAATCAACCTATAACATTTCCTTCTCAGCTATTATGCTTTTTCTTAGTTCTTAAAACAATTGGTAGTAAATTTAACAATATTAGCAAAATAATTTCACAAAATGTAGGCTAGCATCTAATAGACCCTGTTTGATTTCTATAATGTAATTTGGTGGAGTGCTTATTCTGTTTCATCACAACATAAAATATTCAAGGGAAAACAAATTATTGTTCTTATTTGCAGTCTCTATTTGCTGGTGTCATTTATAATATGCTGATGAATGGTTTTGAAAGCACTAACTTAAAAGAAGACAATTTTCAAAGAAGTTTTGTTTCTTCAATTATAAACATTTAATAAAACCTCTTAATAAATGCAATGGGAATTTGTATAATTATGAATAATTGGAGTTACAATTAAACCCCCAAATCTGATAACTCAAAAGCTAATATCTAAGAAACAAGGCCAGTTTTGTACGTGCAATAAAATAATATGCATAATTTTAAAGGTTGATGTACTCTTAAAATATGTCTAAGTATACTAAATGATATAGTACCTTATAACAGTGAAAAATACTTCTGAGCTAATTCAGAGACTGGCTAATTATTAATTACCAGTTCAAAGAAATATAGACTTGAAGCTATGATATTTTCCCTATTCCTAATAATCAGAAATAAATACAGATTTTTATAGCAGGTCATCCAAAATGATTAATTCATTTTGTTTCCAATCAAAGGAAATAACTCTACTGGGAAAAATATTAAATCATACAGGTCAAATAAAGGAGAGAATCACAGAAACCCAGAATGGTTTTGTAAATTCAAGTATAGATAAAACAATTTTACTGGCCAAGGGTAGGTGGGCAGGTGGTATCTGGGGACTCATATTTCTAGTCTACTGGTTTTGAAGCTGTGAAGTGGTGTCTATGTATTATTTTTCATCGCATATCCATAATTTACTGGAAACATTTGAGAAAAAATTTCTGGTCACTATCTTGTTACTTTTGTAGATGAATATTTACGTTTCTGTGTCCTTCAAGCATCTAACACTGCAAATCCAAGTCTCTCAGGTGAATCAAAAGTAAGACAGCAAAAGACACTTCTAGAACAATATCCAAGTGTTAATTGGTGGTATCTTAGCTTAGGGTTCTTTGTAAATAATATTTGGTCCTGAGATTTGAGTTTTTATAGGAACCAAGAGAATGATTTGCCTAGATACAAATGATTTTTATTAAAATAGAAATATTAATTTCACATTTGTTAGGCATAAGGTCAATAGCTTTACATGTAGCACCATGTATACTATTTAAAATGGGCAAATTAGGAATATTCAGGGTTTATATTCCCACTTATATATCATATTTCTGGCTTATACTTAAAAATATACAAAGGGAATTATGGATGTAGTCCAGTAGTAAATGGATATTTTTAAATTATCTGCAGGTATTTAGAAGGTTAATTATTACCATTCTTTCTGCAGGCTTCTAGAAATGTAAATTAAATATATTAATATACCTATGGTAATCTGACCTTTCCCCCGTCAGTTCTTACAGTGGACAGCTTTTGTTTCTGTGACCTATCTTTGACTATATAACTTTTAGAATCAGCTGCTCATTTTCTACCCCATTCATCCACACACACAAAATTAATTAATTAATTAATTAATTAATTACAATTTTAAAAGCCTACTGGCATTTTGAATGGAATTGCCATGAGTCAGCTCATCTTTTTGGAGGAAACTAACATCTAAACAACATGGTATATCTTCTTTCCATTTACTTAGGTCCTCTTTTATTTATCTCAACAACATTGTGTAGTTTTACTGTACAGGTCTTGCACCTGTAGTTTTAACTTATATCTTGCCTTTTCATGTTATTTTAAGCTAGTGTAAATGGTATTTTTTAATCATTCAGTTTCCAAATTTTCACTGCCAGTACACAGAAATACAGTTGATTTTTGTACATTTACCTTGTGCTTACAGATGATATTTTCCAAGAATGGCTAAAGAAGTATATATTCCAAACTACTTTTTCTTCTTACAGTGTAACATTGACATTCTGCATGTGATTGACTGAATATCTTAGATCTCTAAGTTAAAGTTTTTCATCAGATTTTGAAAAAATTGACCCTTATTTACTCAATTTTGTTTCTGCACCCCCTGCTTTCTGGAACTACAATTCTATCCGCCTTGATAGTATCACACGTGTCTCAAAGCTTCTGTTTAGATATTTCAACCTTTTTTTCTCTCAGTTGGATAGTTCATTGTGAATAATTTCTTTTTCAGTGCCTTCCTGTTCATTGATCTCTTGTACCATTCTAAAGTTTAGTCTTTGCTAATTCCATCACTTTGTCATTTCTGAAGCATAATTTTTCCTTAAATTATTCTACGATTTAATTGTTTCTATGTGTATCTAATATATTATAGGATGTTGGACACCATAATAATTACATAATCAAGAGTATGGGTTTTGTATTCTTCCTTTAAAAAGGTAGAATAGAATTGTCTTTTATCAGGCAGTTGAGCTTACTTATTGATAGGCTTATTTATTTTAGTCTGTGCCAGAGCTTGTCTACAGTAGTCTTTATTCCACGGCTGGTTGATCCCTGCCACTGAAGTGTGACCCTTCTTGTCTCTCTACTTAATGCCAGTGTTTAACAAGGTCTCTCCATTATAGATTTATTGGCACATGGGTGTCATTAAGCCCTTTTGAGATCTGGAAATGATTTATATTAAGTTTCCTAATGATTGTTCCATACCAGTTTTCCTAGAACTAGCATACATCTAGAATAGAGCCAAGTTGCATAGGTTCTTCTAGAACCAATGTTTGCACAGCTTAGTATTCAGCAAAGTCTCCAGATGATCCCAAAAAAATATTTGTTAAGCTCCATTTCCTATGTCACTGTGCCCCACAGTTTTCAGTCTCCCCAGTGTCTGATCTCTATCTTTTCAAATCAGCATCATTTCTGTGATCTACTTGAGTACCCCTCCCTGTGCTAGAGTCCAGAAAGCAGATTCAGACCAAAAGCCAGGGCCATCAGAGGACTCACTTTGTTTGGTACCTCCTCTCAGAGCCACAGTCCTGTTCTGCCTGTTGTTCAATATCTGAAAACAATTATTTAATATATTTCCTTCAATTTTCAACTGTTACTGTGGGATAGAAATTCCAGTATCACTTACTCCCTTGTTAGGTTTTGAAGGTGATAAGAATCAAAAGAATGGAATGATAATTCCAGAAAAAAATCTATTCTCAAAATGAAAAAAAAGTATATGAAAATTCAAAATTGAGATAATAGAGATAAAGTATGTGGGAATAATTTTATTAAGGCTGGACTTAATTTTCCAAATTTCTATGTATATACTCATATTTCCTTCTTAGGAAAACTTTCCTTAATGAGACTATAATATGGGAAGTTCTCCAACGCCACTGAAGAGTAACAAAATAAGTATAATCAGCAAATACTGGGAACCATAAAGAGAATACTCAAAGAGGAAAAACAGAGACAACAGTTAATAACATTAGCTCACAATTATTTTCAGAATTTTAAAACAGAAACCGGAAGTATAGTATTTATAATAAATAAGGCCTATGCAATGTTTAGGAGTATAGGAAAAAAGATCAATTGAAAAATGTCTCTGATTTAGTAGATGCAAATAAAATGTATTTATGCTGTCATTTAATTGAAAGTCAAATTTCTGAGGATAATCTTTATAGAGCTATATGATTTGGTTCCTCCCTTCATATCTTTATATTGTAAGAAGAGCTTCATTAACTTTTTCTTATACAAGGTTAGAGGCATGCAATAATTTATTGAAGAATCCACATATTTCTACACCGTTTCAGGGTATTCCCTGTAAATATTGTTTTATTTAATGTGTGCAGTAGTTCCCTTCACTTAAAAAATTTCTAAGCACATGAAACGTAAAAGATATTAGCATTTTAAATATTTCAATAGACAAAAATGAAAATTGTATAGTATTTGAAACTCAGCAGTTGGAGTTGGTTTTGTGGTGAACGTTTTCTGCAGCACTTAGGTATGTGACTACCAATGGCTACAATCTTTGTTGCAACAGCAAAATGAAAAGAAAAAGCAAAGTTCTAAAAATGGGGCTCCCACAGCTGAAGATTCTCAGCTTTTCCAACCCCTTCCACATCAGAGTAGTCTGCTAATATTTCTGAAAATAAGAGCTGCCAAAGGCTGAACAACATAGGGGAATAATTTCATGAAAGATGTTTGTGATTATCACCTCAAAAAGGCGTAATTTATAAAGCACTCACTTTAAAAGCACACAAAACATACTTTCCTTACCTTCCAACAGTTTAATGTCTGCCACGGAATTTATTAGGATATATGAACAAACAAAAGTCTGTTAAAAAATGAGAAACAGAGTCTGAGAAAGGAAACTTCCAGTGAGGAAGACTGGCAGAGGGAAACACACAGACTGAGTCAGTGAGTAGAGTTTTTAAGTATTGAAAGAAAAAAAGAAGGCAGAGAAAATAAAGGCCTGCTAACAAATAGGCAGGGACATAAAAATCAATGACCCTTTGATAGTGGGTTATATGTGGCTGTTTTTTAAAGAGTAAAGTGAAGAAAAGAAATCTGGGAAATAGGGAAATCATGACAGTCTGGTTAAAGTAGTTACTGATGAAATGTAGGTGAGAGGATGCTGGGTATGGGGATTGAATAAATGGCTCACTAATATTTGGGAAGAGTGTCTAATGAGGTACTATTAGGATGAATCATCATCCTGTTCTAATTCATCATTCTTAATGACACAGAAGAAGTGAATAACACATGATTGAACATTGTACAGGAATTGAGTTTGCAGTTACTGCTGGAAATATTGCAAATAGAAAAGAACCATAGAGCCAATGCATTTAATAAATGCAAATATACTGATAGATATATAAGCCAAAATAAAATTATCTTTGCCAAACCAATTAGGCAGCCAAGAATATTAATGGAAGAAGAAGAAAAGCAAATATAACCCCTAATTGATATTGGCATATAATCTGTTAACTAGTACACATTTTCTTTATTCTTAGAATCTTACATAGAGTAGATCCCTTACAGACAATACACATGGATCAACTGATGTCAGAATGATGATGCCTCTGCAGGCTGGCTCTCTAGACCAGAGAAACACAGGTCCAGTCCTCAGGTCTATAGACTTGTATCATATTCTTAGCTGCTATTAAAGTATCAAATTAACTAATCAAGGAAACCCTAGTTCTGTATTCTAAAGCTAAGGTTTAGCTAGCTTTAGTAGTATGAGGAGGAAGAGAAATTACCTAAAGAAAACTTTTCACATGACCCTCCAGAAATGGGGAAAATTAGAGAAAATGATAGCAAGGAAGTTAACAGATGACAGTTTCAAGAAAGGAAGTGATAACCTGCGCCAGATGATACAGAAAGGTCAAATGAAAGGGGAGAGAAATGTTGCTATTGAATTTGGCAATTAGGATGTCATCTATGAGAATTGACAGATAGTTATTTGTGCAGTGGCTGGAGCACAGTCTGGATAACTGTGATGGATGAGTGGTTGTTAAGAAAATAGAAAGAGCAGATAAAAACTATTTTCCCAAGAAAGTGAGTCACGATGAGAAAAAGGGAAGTAGGGTGGTAACAGGAGAAAAGTCTAAAGGATAAAAAAATAATGTTTTAAAATGAGAAATCTTTGCTGCAAGTAAAGAGTTAGTAGAGGGATAAAGGACCTTGTTATTGAACCCCTGCTTATTTTTCATGGCTCAGTTCAAAAGCCACCTCCCTTGTAAGCTTTCTGATTGCTCACCTGACTCCACACCTGGCTAATTTAGGTTATTTATTTATCTTTTTTTGCTGTGCCTTCTCTGCCAGTGCATACTACCTTGTCCACATCTCAATGGTACTGCTCTCTGTAGTATTCTAGTATTTTTTTCTCTACTCCGCTAGATTGGTTTTCTTTAAAGTAGCAATTATGACTGCATCCTCAGTTTCTATCAGAGTGGATGCTACATCATTTGATTAATAAAGTTGTGTTAATGAATGAATAAACAAATGCAGAGTTGATACAGTTTTCTAAACCATACAGTACTCTTAGCTAATACTTAATCTCAGAACAAGAGTACAGATTCTGGCATAACCAATAACAGGAAATAACTTAAAGAGGCAATAGGGCATAAGATCAGAAAAATAAGACAGAAAATGTGAATTTGAGACAAGACTAAGAAGGGGACCACAGTGATGAGTAATCTAAAACAAACCACCAAAAAAGTTAGTGTATGGAACACTGAAAATCAAGGATCTGGAAGATAGATGCTTCACAAGGAGAACTTCTGAAATTCTGAGACTTCAATTCCTTCTTACATCAAAACTCTCTAAGTACACAAGGGAATGGTTCATAGGCCAACAATTGATATAATTTCACTTTCAGTTTAAAGAACTAAAAGAGATGTGCTGCTTTAAATATTGCTGTAAGTTGAAAGAGGAGTAGGAATGTATTGAGAACCCCTTTCCAGTGGTTTAAAAGGAGAGAGTTGGAGGAAAAGTCCTATGGAGAACATAAATGGGAGAAGCTTTTATTTGAAATGACAAAGTTAGTAACAAAAAAGAAATCTCCAAAGTGGTTAAGATCAAGATTTTAATAATGGACTTAGTGTAAGATCTTATGATCCTTTTCATCCTATTTCATGTTAAATAGTTGGCAATGAGAATATTAAGATCTTTGCTGCCATCAGAATGCTTGACAGACTGTAGAGTCTTTAACGTGACATGTTTATGGCCCTAAAGTCATGTGCAGTCTGGCTTCAAGCTTTTCGGCTTTCATCATATTCATGGTGCAGTAGAGATGATTTGAAAATTAATGGTGCCAAAGGAGAGATCAGCCATACCACCAGTTGAGCTGATGATCAGACTCATCCACAGTTGAGGGATGTACACAATCCACTCATGGAAGAGTTTTCCTAACACACTTATTTGAACTATCAGCAAAAAAGGTGAGGTCATAACTCTTGTTGGTCACTATGGATAACACTAAAAATAATATGACCAAAAAATTGTAGGTATGTGATGTATATGAACAAAGACCTTAGAACTTTGACCTTTAGCTCCAATTACCATTTGCAACAAACTAGGTGTCTTAGGTCAGACTGCTATAACCAATTACAGTAGACTGGGTGGCTTATAAACAACAGAACTTTTATTTCTCACACTTCTGGAGGCTGGAAATCTGAGATCAGTGTGCCAAGCATGTTTTGTTTCTGGTCAGGCCTTCATCTGGGTTGCAGACTGCCCACTTCTCCTTATATCCTCTCATGGAGGAAGGGGAAAGAGAGCTCTCTGGAGTCTTTTTTTAAGGGCATTAATCCCATTCATGAAGGTTCCAGCCTCATGACCTAATCAACTCCCAAAGGCCCCACCTCCTAGTACCATCACATTGTGGGTTAGGATTACAATATATGCATTTTGAAGAGACACAGACATTCAGTCCATAACACTGGGTATCCTCTATGTTAAGAAATACTCAGGGCTTCCCTGGTGGCGCAGTGGTTGAGAGTCCGCCTGCCGATGCAGGGGACACGGGTTCGTGCCCCAGTCTGGGAGGATCCCACATGCCGCAGAGCGGCTGGGCCCGTGAGCCATGGCTGCTGAGCCTGCGCGTCCGGAGCCTGTGCTCTGCAACGGGAGAGGCCACAACGGTGAGAGGCCCACGTACTGCAAAAAAAAAAAAAAAAAAAGAAATACTCAAATGAAAATGTATTTATCTAGTAAGTAGTGAAGACCTAAAAAGAAAATGTCATTTATTAAAAGTATTACGTCTTTTCAATTCTAACAATGAATAACATTCTCTTCCTTTCCCTATATTTTAACAAAAACAAAGTTATTCCTTGCATTTTCATTAGCAATTAACTCTTAACTATGACATACTATGTATTATGTTGGTTTGCATTTTTAATATAGTCCTGAAATTACTAGAATCTACATGGTTAAATAATAAGATTCCATGTGGTATGGAATTTTTGAGAAGGTGATAGGAGTTTATGTAAGCCTTACTTTTAATAGGATTCTTCTTTCATAAGTCCACATCCTATAGCACTTGAAGAGGGAAAACTTTGCCTGCATATAGGAGCCTAGACCACAGGACCGCTCAGGATACTTTCCAGTTACCATCTGTGTTTCTATGATCGAAAAAAGAAAAATTACTGAGAACTTCAGGGTAACTGGAAAACAATACAGGACAACAGGAAGGGAAAAATTTACACGCAGTCAGGCCCTCAGCATAACTTAAGACAGAATGCTCAGTCTTTAAATAACTGTACATAAAAAAAGAAAAATTCCTTAATCCTAGCATTTGCTCTCTCTTACTCACTCCCGTCCCCACCTCATTGCCAGGCTTTGCTGTGAAGAAAGACAAATGGAGAAAAACTGCATGGAAGAGAGAAGAGGGAAGAAATTGACAGGGCAAGGAGTGATCTAAAACCACTGCCAGAAACGCTAAATCTGCCCCAAGTCTGAACATACAAAACCAAGTGACCAAGTGAAATAAAATATAGTCAAAGGGGAAGTGTTTAAAAGTACACATGGCTGGGCTTCCCTGGTGGTGCAGTGGTTGAGAGTCCGCCTGCCGATGCAGGGGACACGGGTTCGTGCCCCGGTCTGGGAAGATCCCACATGCCACGGAGCGGCTGGGCCCGTGAGCCATGGCTGATGAGCCTGCGCGTCCGGAGCCTGTGCTTTGCAACGGGAGAGGCCACAACAATGAGAGGCCCACATACCGCAAAAAAAAAAAAAAAAAAAAAAAAAAAAAAAAAAAAGTACACATGGTTTGGGAATTCCTGGTGGTCCAATGGTTAGGACTCTGTGCTTCCCTTGCAGGGGGCATGGGTTCGATCCCTGGTCAGGGAACTGTAAGATCCCCTAAGCTGTGCAGCACAGCCAAAAAAAAATTTTTTAAAAAAAGGACACATAGTTTGAAAGGGTATCTTCAAAACACTTAGTTCTAGAGGAGACAAAAGCAGGAAGGAGGAAGCCCCTTTTTTAAATTAGGCAAAGAAGAGTCAGGGTCCTGAAAGACAAAACGGAACCACAAAATCAGAGGACTCACCATCCCTCTCCCTGCCACCAAAACAAACAAACAAAACTATGGTAAGTTTTCTGCAGTTTGCTATATTCTGATCGTGGGAAAACTGGCAAAATTGAAGTCAGTCCTGTAGATTACTTAAAAATATTGCATTATTATTAATTTTCCGGTTTCAGTAATTGCACTGTAGTCACGTAAGTTCAGCATTAGGGGAAGCTGAATGAGTGATCTATAAAAATTGCACCTCTCCAGTAAGCCTAAATTATTTCAAAACAAAATGTTAAAATGAATGTTACACACAAAGAAATTACTTATGTAATGACTTACATTCTAAAACTGTGAAAACAGCATAGCCCATGTGCTGTCTGTAGGAAAAAGGTGAGAATGGCATATCTCATGCCGAATAGGTGCTATTCTATGTGCTTGCACCAAAAAGCTACCACATTAGGACTCAGGGAGGTATGGCTTTGGCAGGCAAGCTAACCTGAATTTCTGCCAGAGAAACACCTTTTCTCACCTCTTATTTATACCTTGCTTTGTATTCAATAAGACTATCCCAAATCTGGTTCCCTTATTTACTATCCAGTTTCTATTTAGATTCTCAAAAGTATCGGGCGCCTCCTTTCCTACTAACCCTCCTAAGTCTCAGGTGTTCAGCTCTCCTCTTTTGGCCACTATTCCATTTTCTCTGGATTCTGCCATTCCAAAGTGACTTTAAGATTATCTGAAAGAGGCTGTAAGTATAATTACTAGCTGATCTGCTTCTATAATTAACAAACCTATAGCCACTCTACAAGCCAACTGAGAGATGCAAAGATTCTTTCATTTCTTTGTTTTGTCAACGTGAATAGAATTTGGCTTGGCATCTATGGATTAATTAAAACTTAAAGAGTCAATAAAAATAAAATAGTACTAAATAATAAAAAAATAGTAAAGTTTTCACTTTGTGATAGGCTAAGAGCTTCATACTTGCTACGTTTGAGGTAGGTAGTATTCCCAACCACATTCTAGAGACAGGGACACTGGGGCACAGAGATGTCCAAATTCGCACAGCTGGTAAGTCACAGATACTCCAGGATTTGAACTTGGGCAGTCTGACTTCAGAGTCCATGAGCCATTCTGTTTCTATAGTCCAATATTTTATACTGTTTCTAAAGTAGAATTGCAATATATGCTCCCTTACTGTAAAAATGACTGCCATTTTCCTGTTGAATTGCTAAGATATTCTAACACAGTATAAAGAAAAACATGTTGAATGTTTGCAGGATTGGGGGAGCACCTAAAGAAGATCATCCATTTCACAATATTATGGATTTTGGTTTCTTGTTGAAAGATGTAAACTTAGGTCAAAGGTAAGAAAGCAGTGGATGTGGTGGGAGATGAGAGGAGAGTACATGTTCCGAGGACAGATCTCCGACCACTGAAGGATAGAAAGGAATACAAATAATAAAATTAAGCCCCACAAGCAAATCCCAGGAAGAGACAGCCCCACCCCCATCCCATCCCACCCTGAAGAACATCCGAAGGAGGAGCTTTGGCAGCACTGGTCCCACGGAACATCCATACCCCAGGAAGGCTGTGGCTAGTAGGAGTCAAGGTGAGGGTGTCCCACTGAAGGAACTGAGTTTACAGCAAAGGACTGCAGCCTTCCCAACAAATGGCCCTCCGTCCATCTTACAGCTGTTTGTTGACACCAGAGAGGAGAAATGTTCACATTGTAAAGCCTGGCTTGCCACTGTAAGGCACAGATTTCCATCCTGAAGTAGAGAAGGCATGGTCGGAACGCCTCTAATGGGGGAGACTGGAGGGCTCCTCTCGGCACGACGCGCGTGCTCACAAGCCTTGACCGCGCCCAGCGTCCTCGTCGCCTGTGTCTGTGCTACAAGGTTTGAATTTGTTTTCCCTTGATCCACTTTTTGCATAAATTCTTCACAGAGGGGTTACTATGAGAAACTGTGACGGAGGAAGTTGTTATCGCTAATGGCTCTGAAAGTTGTTAACTTTAATGGATTAGAACTGGAGGCATTTTAAACTCAGTGATTTCAGGTAGCAGGGGAATTGAGCAAAAGACTTTGTAGGCTCTGGCTGGAATTTCACAGTTCAAATCACATTAATGCCATTTGATCAAGTCCACGGAAAGAACAATCCAAACACAAACCCTGTCATTGCCCTGAGCTCCCAGGATTCACTGGCAGGGTTGACTCATCTATTTTTAAATAGGTTCAGATTTGGGTAGCTCTGATGGAAAATCAGAATGATTTTGTCCCATTGCATGAACATTGTATACGTTATTATATTATCTTCGCAAAAATTAATAACAAGATGGATTTTTCTGGATACACACTTTTTCACCCAGGTCTTGGGGTGCCTGAGGTGACTTCTCACACAGCCAGGCGTTGTTTTATAGGTAGTTGTCACCTTCCCTCTTGATTTTGTCCAGGAGTGTTCAGGTCACCTTGCTTTGCCAGCTCTGCTTTTTATTCTCCAATAAAGGATTCTCATAGGATTGTGTCAACTTTGCAAAGGAAAATGGATTTTCCTGGGTGGAGAGTATATCAAAGTACAAGAAGTTATTTCCTGAAAAGAATTGCCACTCATCCTGAAGTAGGAAAATGGATGACTCTTGGGGAAAGGAGAAGGAAATTCTTCTAGTCTTGGGATTAATGGAATGCTGAGATTTTGGAAGAGGGCTGTTTTTAGGGCCAGGATTTGGCCAAGACGACAGATCCATCAAATCCAACCTAGCGTGTTTTAATTACCCAGCAATCTGCATGGTCGCCGTTGCCAGCTCCCTTCCTCTGAGAAGGTCTGGACACGGGCGGGAAGGGATGGTTCCCTGAGCCTTTGAGTGGATAGCTTTGAGTCTGAGTAGACACATATGAGGCTGAGAACTCCAAAGTCACAAATTCCCATGACCCTTTGCTGCCATCAGAGCCAGTCCACGTGCTGCTGTCGGTTGCCACCTAGTCTGTGGTACTTTGTTATGACGACCCTGGAAAACTAATACAGCACCATTCTGTATAATATCACATTCTAGCAATGTGAAACCAAAATGTTTTTACACAAGACCTTACCTCTGAATCTGTTCACAAGCACAAAACTTGTATTGTTTCCTTCTGTTATTGCTTCAAATGTGCTAAGAAGTCTCCTTGGGGCTGGAAAGAGCAAAGAGCAGCATCCAAAGCAGTACACCAACTTACTCTCAGTGACTGTTTCAGCCCAGTAGCACTAACACAAATGGCTTTCCTCCCTCCAGGGATTTCAGAGAGCGCAAAGTTCTCCAGGGCCACAAAACACAGGCCTCTTAGAGGCTCCTCATGTGGCTTATGTCGTTTTCCTTTTTTAAGTTGTTGCCTTGGGAATGGAGGGAGTATTTACCCTGAAATTTTACCTTACATTGACTGCCTTTTAAACGTTGCTGGGCAGATCAGAAAGTTTGTTGCAAAAATGTTACATTAAGCCCGGTTGTATCAAGAAAAATGTATCATAAAATCACAAGCTTAAACAATAGATCCTTGTAAAAATTCTTGGTAATTGTATGGTACAGTCATAACATACTAAAATTTAATCACTTATTCAGGAAATATAAAAATTAAGTGATATTAGCTTACTTCATCACTAATGCCATAAAGTAAATGTACTTATAATGGAAAGAGCCCAGGATAGAGAGTTAGGAAACCATGACTTTTGCCATGCTATTATATATATATATAAAGCTGCTATAATTTGCTTTGAAATTTAGGCAAGTAGCTTGACCTTTTTCATTCTCAGGTGCCTCTTCTGAATAAAGGATGAGTTGTAAATAATCCTGACGTTCCCTTACTGCTTTAAAAAGGTTATATTGCCATACTTATATCTGTAATTAGTAACATTATTGAATACTAAGTAGTTTATTCATAGAAAGACTCTCCCCTTTATTACTTAGCGAGGGCAGGATTTACTCTGGGATCCATTCCTTACCAATAACACACCCTCTGATCAGAGAGAAAACTGTGTAGTGGGAAAAAATTTATGCCTGAGGAGTGGCCTATACTCTGAGTGTACTTACCAGGACAATGGCGATCGATGCATGTATCTTCTAATCCATCTCTTTATCATCCATTCACTGCCTCCTGCACACACTTTACTCTTTCATTCATTCAACAGATATTTATTAAACACTTACTGTCTTCTAACTCACATAATCAGTGCCTGGGGTGGAGACTAAAGGACTTGAAGTTATGATTCCTGCCCATAAAGAATAACAGAGTAGTCAAGGGTAAAGGAATAGAGGAGGGATCAACTGAGTAACTATGTCAGAGTAACAGATAAACACGTTCATGGTGGTTTAGTGTAAAACAGAATATATCAGTGGTCAGTTTGGACAAGTCTGATGCCTTAAATACATTATGCCTATGTTGGGGGACACAATGGTGGCCAGGACCTGACCTCTTTTAATAACTTAACAGCTTGTGTAGGAGGTTTGTGTGGTATATATTAATTTAAGAAAGAAGTTACCAGTTCTAGTATTGGAATAAAAGGTTACACATACCTGTGGAAGAAAAGGAAAGACTAATTCTTTCTGGTAATTAGAACTTCATATAAAGAGTAGCATTTTCCTGGAGCTTGACCTCAGTAGGGTTTGACAAGTGGAGATAAAGGGAAAAAGTCATCCCTGTGAAGATAAGTGCGTGCTTGGCAGGGGCAATCATGGTAACCCAGAGTGAGGTTACTGGAGTGATTAATAGACTGACTTACTGAGGGGGCAGGAGTAATATTAGATTCAGCTGGAAACACAGGCTCAAAGAAGGCAGGGAAGAAATGATTAGATAGTATATTTCTATATACGCAAATGGGAGTTTCAATGATGATGTTTAATATCTGGGAATGCTGCTTATTTTTTCATTCTTTGTTTTTTTTTTTTTTTTTTAATTTTTTGCATTACGCGGGCCTCTCACTGCTCTGGCCTCTCCCGTTGCGGAGCACAGGGTCCGGACGCGCAGGCCCAGCGGCCATGGCTCACGGGCCCAGCCGCTCCGCGGCATGTGGGATCCTCCCAGACCGGGGCACGAACCCGCGTCCCCCGCATCGGCAGGCGGACTCCCAACCACTGCGCCACCAGGGAAGCCCTATTTTTTCATTCTTGATACTCTCTCATCTCTTGGTTTACATCACACCACATTATGCACTGTGTTGTCTTTTTTAGGAACTGGCTTGATATTTTATGCTCTCTATTAGAGGATTCCCCTTTCTATAAGGGTTCCAAGTGCTTGTTCTCACAGTGTTATTTTTTGTTTCACTATTATTCTCACTTTATATATTACCTTAGCTATCTCACTTATTCCTATTATTTAAACTACCACAGACCTATTGAGAACTCCCAACTTTATTTTTCCATCGCAGGCCTCTCTGCTAAACTTCATATTCAGAGCAATATCCCTGGATATATTCTTTTAATTGTCTCACATAAGCATCAAAATTAATCAGATAAAATGATAATTTCTCATTTTTCCCTCTCAAGTGACTTCTCTAATGTCTCTTTTTTTGTCTTTTGTTTCTTACTCACTCTTAAAATATAATAAAATCTTCTTTCCTAATTTACCTCTTAAATACTTTCTGTTTGTCTACTCCTCTCCATTTCTTCTAAAAAGCTTCACACGGGGCACCATCATCTCTCACTTGGGTAACTGTACTTTTCTAATTGGTTTCTCTGTTTCTGGTTTTGCCCTCTCGAATCTATTCTCCACAGATTTGCTGGAGGAAATTAAAACCTAAATATGCATAAATATTTATCCCTATGATTATGACAATCTGTATATATTTCTGTCTGTATATCTAGGAAGAGAATTCTTCAAGGTAAGAAATTGGGTTTTTTTCATGTGTGTATTATTAGCAGTACATTGGGCACATGGGAAAAAACTAGAAATATGTTGAATAAGACAGAAAGCAATATTATTTTTCCTAAAAGGATATTTAAATTATCCTTCTTTGGACAAGAGAAAGATTATAATTTCAATAAACTCAGTTTATTGTACTCATTCAATAAATATTTATTTAGTACCTGCTATATAGCAGATCCTGATTATACAACAGTAAAGAATATAATCTGTGTCTTTGAAGTTTAAATTCTTGATGGAAGGTACAGATAAAAACAGGTGACATGGGGCTTCCCTGGTGGTGCAGTGGTTGAGAGTCCACCTGCCGATTCAGGGGACACGGGTTCGTGCCCCGGTCCGGGTCATGGCTGGGACCGTGAGCCATGGCCACTGAGCCTGCACGTCCGGAGCTTGTGTTCCCCAACGGGAGAGGCCACAGCAGTGAGAGGCCCGCGTACCGCAAAAAAAAAAAAAAAAAAAATCTTAAAACAGGTGACATGGAGAAAAAATAAAAAGCAATGGATTATAAAAAACAATGTAGTGGAGGGTGGTTGCAAATTTAAATATTGTAGATAGTGTAGGTTTCTTTGAAATTTGATTAAAAGTTTTTAAATACAAGGAGGGAGCAGACCAAATTAGGCAATGCAGATATTTAAGGGCATATTGTACAGAGGGAATAGAAAGTATACTATGACCCTGAGGATGGGGTTTTCCAGTGGGTTTGAGGAAAGTTAAGGAGACTACTGTGGTTGGAGCAGATTTAGTGAGTGACAGGAAATACGTGTTCAAAGAGGCAATGACATTATAATCAATGTTATAGAGTTTTAGGACCCTAGAGAGATTCCAGTCTGAAATTGGCAGTGAGGAACAAGGAGAACACTGACCCAGATGCAGGCCCAGTGGGATGAAGGCTGAGGGAGATGTTAAAACAGCTTCCACCTCAGTGCCTGCAAAGGCAGCAGCATCCTTAAGGGAGATTTAAGTTTCATTTAGAGTGAGTTAAAGGTAATTTTTAGAGAACAGAACATGGGAGTTTTATTTACGATGGACCATAAATTCCAGAGGGCTCACTGGAGAGGCCTTAGGAGTTAGGGAAGGTGCAAGACAAGGACATAAAAAAAGGATATGCTGGAAACCTGGAACTCCTTGTATGATTGACATAAACAGGTAATAGGCTTAATGATATTAGTTCTGGCTGGTCTCACAGTAGACAGTGGTAGCTAGGCTGTGACTGGGGCTAGGTCCCACTTTTTGCCTGCTGATAGAGTTATTGAGGCCTGAATGGGAGGGCCTTATTCTTAATATGTGGTCTTATCCCTCTGGACCCCTGTTCATGATGATTTTGATAGAAAAAGTATACATTTAGCTTAAGTATAAAGATGAATAAAATATCCTTTTGGGGCTTCCCTGGTGGCGCAGTGGTTGAGAATCTGCCTGCTAATGCAGGGGACACGGGTTCGAGCCCTGGTCTGGGAGGATCCCACATGCCACGGAGCAACTAGGCCCGTGAGCCACAACTACTGAGCCTGCGCATCTGGAGCCTGTGCTCCGCAACAAGAGAGGCCGCGATAGTGAGAGGCCCGCGCACCGCGATGAAGAGTGGCCCCCGCTTGCCACAATTAGAGAAAGCCCTTACACAGAAACGAAGACCCAACACGGCAAAAATTAATTAATTAATTAATTAACTCCTACCCCCAACATCTTAAAAAAAAAAAAAAATCCTTGTGTTCAGAATACAATTTTGTGGAACTTAACATTGTATTATAAAATACTTAATGGTTTATCCAGAAATTTGAAATACACTTTTACTAAATTCATGTTCTACTTGTTATAAGTCTTACATTTTTTCATTGGTATTTAGACTCTCTGAAATATGTAGTCCCCCTTGCCTGCTAGAGTTTCCACTCTGGAATTTATTCTTTCTGTTTAAGTCATGTTCTCAGAAGAGAGAAAATGTCTATCATTCACACATGTGGAAGTAATTTGTCCAGGTCCTCCAAGCTTGAAGATGTCAAGATGATTAGACATGCAAGAGGTTATTGGGGGAAATGCCTGAGAGGGAAAATGAGAATGGGAAGCCATCAGCCTACAGTGTAGCCCTCACCCTGTGAAGGACAGGGAAAGAAGGAAGGTCTTAGACTGCAGTGCAGTTCAGACAGTTTAATGAGACTGATGGGAGATCTTCAGGCCAGCATCACCAGCCAGGAGAGTACTGTATCCCATAGGAGAGCACCTACCTTAGCATCCTTGCTGCACTCAGTCACTGGTTAGGAGCAGCCCAGGGGAGTGTCACCTTGGTGCAGATACAGTGGAGGATTCAGAGCACCACAGCTGAGACCAGTAGCCACACTCACTGCAGTAGGAAATCTGAGAGGCACAATCTCTCATCTACTGCGGTAAATTAACATGCATTTTCAAATAAGTTCAGTTAAACATCATGCAGTGAAGGGCATGAGCTAAGGCTGCAAATACAAGTGTTGAGACACAAGAAGGTGTTGAGTTGTGGGAATCCAGAAAGCATCCTTTGGGCAAAGAATGGTGTTATCAGTTGATTGTGTCCCCTCAAAAATTCATATGTTGAAGCCTTAACTCACATTAAGTCACAGAATGTGACTATATTTTTATAGGGCCTTTGAAGGGGTGATTAAATTAAAATGAGACTTTTAGGGTGGGCCCTAATCCAATCTGACTGATGTCCTTATACGGAATGGAAATTTGGACTCAGAGGGAGGCACCAGGGTTGCATGTACACAGAGGAAAGACCTTGTGAGCACATAGCAGAAGGCAGCCAACTGCACATCCAACAGGCCTCTAGAGAAACCACATCTGCCAATACCTTCATCTCAGACTTTTCACCACCAGAATTGTGAGAAAATAGATTTCTCTTGTTTAAGGCTGCAGTATTTTGTTAGCCCTAGCAAATTAGTACATGGTCTTCTCTTCAGCATGTGTTTGTCTAACAGTGGAATGCCTTACACACAGCAAAGCATGCCATTGTCACTGGAGCTGCTTGAATTTTCTTTCATTCTTTTACTTATCAGGGAAGGGCTGTGAGAAAGTCATATTTGAGCAAAGACCTAAAGATAGTTAAGGTTGCAGCTCTGCAAAGGTCTCAGGTCACAATTATTCTAAGCAGAAGGACACACCAGCAGAGGCCCCAAGTGGGGAAGAAAGACTTGATGAACACTTGTTAGGAATGTGGTAGGAGGAATTTCTACATTATGTAAGGTATCCCAGGGCCTCTGCACCACCCTAAGGTGGATTAGTGCCACAGCGGAGTCCTTTCCTTGGACACTTCCCTGATGGCTGCACGCGTGCTGTAAGACATGACTTCCCATTATGCGCATCTAGATGATCTTTAGAGGCCTTTTCTCATTGTATATTGCAGTTTGTTAAAATGCAAGTTAGTGGGATTACAGTGGATTGGCAATTTTATATCATCCTCTCATTTAAAAATAAAAAGTGTGGAAGAATGTAATTTGTGACATAACTTATCAGCTGTGGAGAACACTGTTCGTAACACACTCTAAAAAAGAATCTGATTCTTCCCAACTTTGCTCAAGAAGTAATTCCCTTAATCTTCCAAACTTATTAAAGCTTTTATAAAAAAAAAGATAATATATTTGAAAGGGTTCTTATGCCTAATTTATTAAAAGCAAAAGAGATTTAGTTTTTCCTTTCTATGATGCAAACTCTGTATGAGTCTAATTAAAGACGAAGTTTGTTCTTCATACAACAAGCTGAGAATTATCGAAATTAACACCTAAGATCCTCATTAAGTAGAAATACATGTAGGTCAGAAATAACCACAATAATAACTACAAATTTAGAAATTAATGAGTTGAGGATATGTATGTAAAATGAGTTATGTAATTTCCCATTTTGAGAAGGGTAAACTCAAACTTATATTCAGATTAATAAATAATAGCCACTTGGTCTAGAATATATGTATAACAGAAAAAAATAACCTGATTGTCAGTATCAGTCTGTCCCTTATTTTGGTCAATTTTACATTTAGACCAAACCCATGTAGCAATATAATTAATTTACTGTGACATACAGATTATATCTCAATAAGTAATGAAATAATCACATGGGTTATCATTTAGTTTTAGTTTGAGAAGAAAGAAGCAGGTAATCTTACTATAAATCAGAAATTAAAGACATTTGGGAGTTCAGTGATTCTAAATTTGGAAAGAACAAAACAGGCTGTTTCACATCTTTATAAGAATTACACTAAGATGTTTACCCAATGATGCTCTGCCTATAAATGCAACTTTTGACAATCCATTTCTTATCCTGTTGGCATCAACAGAATTCAAGGAAAAATGTTCTTTAGAAACATTAAAAAATATGTCACGGTGTGTCTTAACTACACTTCTAGATTAGATTTTTTAATGTATACTTCCCTTGAGCTATCTGTGGGAGAGATTTAATTTATCTAAGCACAGTTCCAACCTTGGATATTCATGCAATTTCCCTGACAAGGATTAAGATCAGGTCTTTAGCTTAACTAACTAGGGTTGCATTTTCCCCTCCACCACTTATTGTCTATGTAAATATGGACCACTTAACCATTCTATGTCTCAGTAAAATTGGGGTAATAATAGTAACTTCTTCAGAGGGCTGTTATGAAGATTAGAAGAGTTAATACATGTAAAGCATTTAAGGCAGGCATGGCATTAATAAGTGTCTGATACCTACTGGCTCCTTTTACTGCCTGAGCTGCAGAAAAATCCAAAACAGCAGGTGTGCTTGGATGTTTGGTGTATAGCAAAGCCCAACCCAGGGACACATTCTGTAGCTTCTGAACCTAGCTCAGAGGCTGATTCAGACCAGGGAATGTCACAGAACTTGCTGAGGCTCAAAGCTTCCTGAGGTCTGCAGGCAGATGGACAGGTGAGTTCTGTTGAGCCTTCTGTAACTTTTGACATAACCTCTGACCCATGGGTCCTTTTGCTATACCTGCCATTTACCACTTTTTGATCTTGCACTATTAAACTACTAATTTTCCACCTCTATGAACAATTTTTACTAAGTGCATCAAGTCACTGCTTCAAAACCTCCAAATGTTCTCCACTAGAGGACAGTGGCCAGACTGCTTAGCAAGGCACACAGGTACTTTTCCATTCAGGTCTGCTTTGCATTCACCCTTCCCCAAATCATTGCCTGTCGTAGCATCCTTCTCCCATCTTTTCTGGTTACAAGGTGACTGACAGCAATCACATGAGCAAACTTGGAAGTAGATTTTTCTCCAGTCAAGACTCAGATGGCTTTAGCCCTGACTCACATTTTAACTGTAAATTTTGGGAGAGAACTTGAGATGGAACCTGCCAGTTAAGCTGTTTCCAAATTCCTGACCCACAGAAACTGTGAAAAAATATTTGTTGTCTTGGGGTACTTTGTTACACAGCAATGGATAACTAGTGCACAAACAAAAAAGATTTGACAAACTACATGTAAGGAGCTTGAAGGTACCCCTAAAATTTGGGCCCTTGCTCTGGAAGGAAGTAGAAACCCATTATACCCCCTAGAGCAGCAGCTCCCAGCAGTGGACACAGCTCCTCCCCAGGTAGAAGCTCTCACAAAGGAATGGCATATTGTGATAAGAACTTTCCTTCCTATCAAGAGGTGGGCTGAGAATATGTTCTATTGATCTACCTCTGCCATGACTCAAACTCCCATTTTAATTAGTGGCAGGTCAGTTTTCAGCAGAGGAACACACTACCAGCCCACTGTCTCTAGAATTGCAGTTCCTATAGGCCCTGTAGAGTATGTAGACCCTCCAGATGGCCCATCCCTATCCCTGTGATGGCCCCTGCATCTTGTAGAGAGGGAGTGGGGGAAATTCCCACCGATGCCTGGTTTACAGGCCATCTCGCCACATGGAGTGCATTCACTCTTCAGCCCAACACTGACACCATCTGCATGGGAACGGGAATGAACCTCGGCCGCCAGTGGGCTGAACTCAGAGGGTTTGGCTAGTGATCACTCATGAGCCCTGGCCATTAACCTGTTACACTGACTGATGGGCTGTTCTAAAGGGATTGACCCTATGGCTTGGACAGTGGAAGCCAAGGGGTGGATGATCATGAATAAGCTTGTGGGGCCAGGATGTGTGGAAAGACATTTAGGTTCACCTGCAAGAGCCTGAGACAGTCCTCACTTTTCCAAGTCCCGGCTCATGAGGCATTGACACTCCATGGCAATCAGAAAGCTGATGCCCTAGCCCAGGTATGACCCCTAGCAACTGAGCCTTCAGGAGATACAGCTGATGGGCTGCAAAGGAAGAGCAGCCACCACAGTGCTCGTGTGCGATGGTGTATTGTCAAGGATGCCCAATTGCTTTGAAATACAGTGATTCGGTTAATGCAGTAACAGCATGTCCTGTTTGTTCTAAACCACCCAAGGCAGCTGCCAAAGGAGTCTAGGGCCATTCATCGGAGTTCCCAACCAGTGAGGGATTGGCAAATTTATTATATTGGCCTCCCCTTTCTGATTGAGGGTTCTAAGTATGCCTTGCTTTGTGTGGACTCCAAATCTGGCCTAACCCAAGCTTTCTCCTGTCCTTGTGGAAACCAGGTTGCCACCATTAGGGAATTAGAGAAGCTGAGAATCATGTACGGATACTCTCATCAAATAGACAGTGATGGGGGTCACATTTCAAAGGTCATGATATGCAGGACTGGAAAAGAACATAACGTTGAGTGGAGTTTCCATCTCTATAGCCCACAAGCAGTAACATTAACAGAAAGGAAAAATTGAATATTAAAGAAGCCACAGAATCTATTTGTCAGTCATTCAAGTGTATTAGAGCCTGAGATAGTACCTGGCCAAAGTGGTTTTACTTGTTGGTAAAGTTTTCTTCATCTGTAATATTTGTCACGAAACAAAAATCAGCTATCAGATAGGGCAATTCTAACTTTTTTTGTATTTTAATATTTCAAATTAAGTATGGTAGCTTATACATATTAAATGTTTGTCATATTTTCTTTATTAGATAATTTTATTTAGCATTTATTTTGTGTTAATATTTTCTTTAAAGCTTCCTCTTACCAAATGTATATATCAAGTAGAAATTATTTTACATTTTATTTGTGGTGGTTATTTTCACGTGTCAAGTTAGCTAGGCTATCATACCCCATTATTTAATCAAACACTGATCTCAGTATTGCTGTGGAGATATTCTGTAGATGTGGTTAAAATTTACAATAAACTGACTTTAAGTAAACAGCATTGGCCTCCATGATATGGGTGAACCTCATCTCATTAGTTTTTTAAGAAAAAAGAACTGAAGTTTCCCAAAAAAGAAGAAATTCTGCCTAAAGACTGCAACCTCAGTTTCTCCAGTCCGGAAGCCTCTCTACAGAGTTCAGACTTGCCAGCCACAACAATCACATCAGTTAATTCCTTAAAATAAACCTCTTACACACACACACACACACACACTCATCTTGATTTTGTTTCTCTAGAGAACCCTGATGGATACAGTATTGACATATATCATCTTACTAGCGTATTTGTACTTAAGAATAACACATACTATTACTATTATATTTTTTTTACCAAAAAAAACTTTAAAACTTTTAGTTAACCCTAAAACAGAAAAAAGTGACTTATTGCTTATTATTCTGGGTTTTTTTGTGTGTTATTCCTGAGGATTAATAAGCGTCAGGAGTTTGGAAACCTGAAAACCATTGAACAAAGATAAGAAACGGAATGGAACATAAATCAAATGCAGTTAACAGTATGTTTGGAGGCTTTATGCTAATGATTTTCTTAGAGACTCCCAGGGACTACTGAGGAGGGAGAGGTGGAAACCATCAGAGTTGGGCTTTGTTCCTGCTCCCAACTTCCAGTCTTCAACTATCTGGCTGACCTCCCATTCATTTTACGTATCAGGTCCCTATGCACAACTTTATTTGAACATAGACTCCCACTGCTGAAGTTTGATAAACATTGCCTTGCCAAATGAGTTTTCCTGAGCTTAGATAGGAAACATCTGGATAATGGAAGTAAAGAAATGGGTATTTCATAAACACCTCTTCCTCCTTTTTTTGAAGAAAATGTCACAATTCGTCAAGTTTTAGGTATTTTCTTTTTTCAGAAAAAACAAACAGCCTTTATTTTAAATAGAAAAGTTTTCCCAAGTCACAAACTTTCTTCAGAGTTGTTTTGAAATATACAGGATTTCAAGGAGAATTATCGAAATTAATTTTACAATAGAAAAATATAATCATTTTAGTGAGAAAGCAATATGAATACACATAACATTATCCTTAATTAGTATTTTCTTTCCTCTGTTGTACGAATGGTATAAAAGTCTTATAGAGCTAGGTTTATCCTAGCCTTTGCTGCATTCTGCTTCTCTGTTAAGCTTCTGTCAAGTTTTCCACTCTAATAAAATCTGTTTGGGGATTTATAATTTCATTTCAAGTCTTCTCTATGAAATGACGCTTCATAGACAACCTTGCCTGAGAGATAGCTTCTTTATTTTGAATTCAGAGGAATATGCCAAGTACTTTTTTCACTAATACATGCATAGTTCATCTTTTCATTTAATAGAACATTATGTTTATTTTTTCATAATTCAGCAACTGATTTAATATTAAAACTCTTTAGAAAATTTGAACCCAAGAACACAGCAAATCTTTACTCAACCATCATCAAAATAACACACAGAGGCTTAGTTTTTTGATACACTCAAGCCGTAAGTTTCTAAATAATTTAATGTGACCTTACATTCTTAGAGAATGGAGAAATTTCCTGAGGCTAAGCCAGTTAAAGTTGCTTGGCATTTGTGCTATTTTTGGAGGTAATAAGCTATTCCCTCCTTGTTCAGTGTCACAGACCCTAGTGTTTACACCATATTATAAAACCTGATGACAGACAGCACAGCACCAGCTGGCAATGTGACCTTTCTTTCCCTTAGTGTTTCCATACAAAGCAGGCACTTTCTTTTTACTCCATCTTTCTGCACTTTCCCTCCTTAGAGTCTTAGCTTTAGCTACTGTAGATTAGAGAATTAAATGAGATTATACATATGAGACAGGGCAAAGTGCAAATGAAAGGTGTTTATGTTTTCGATGGCTGCCTAAATGATGAGCTTCTCTTCTGTTGCCTGAATTTTATCGTTTGGTTTAATAGGCAGCCAGGTAAAGTGGGAAGAGTGTAGACTGTGACAATAGGCAGATCTGGATCTGAATATGTGTCAGAACACCAACTAGTAATGTATGATGGCAAAGGGATTTGACTTCCCTGCACTTCAGTCCCCTCGTCTGTACACTGGGGATGATAAAACCCACTTCTGATTGTATTTTTATGAGTGTATGAAGTGTCAGCATCCAGCGGGCAGTCAGTGCATTGGAGTTGCAATAATAGTTGTAAGGGTTAACTTCTAAGAAAAATAATATCGATGAGTACTTTAATTTTTGTAATTTCTGTATTTGCTTAGAGAGTACTGGCCTAAACTGTTTCATTCATCACTGTAGGATGGAGAAGGAACAGTCACCAGGGATAACCTAGAATATGGCCAAGTGGAAATCTATCTCTTGAGAGTTCAGTGTCAGGTACTCAGAGCTTTCTGTTACGTACACACTTTTCTGCCACTCTCTGGACAACTTTATGTTGATTCCTGCATTCATCAGAGCCTAGACAATGGCAGAAAGAAATGAGAAGGAAAGTATTTTTATCAATCCCAGTTAAAAAAAAAAACAAACACTCTAGTTAAAAAGAAAAATTCCTGGGGAAAAAAAAAAGTTGTTTGGATTAACAAATAGAATGGAGTTGTGTTTTCTCTGTGTAGGATGAAGTATTAGAAAACTCACAGGGTTAGCATCAAACAGGCCTGTTTTTAAATTTCAGCTCTGTAATTCTTACTTCCCTTTCTTTATTTCAACAATTATATTGCAAAGGACTAATCTGCCAAATACAGAAGGGGCCAGAGTTTATGAGAATGATGGGCAATCGGGCAATGTTTCCTCAAATGTTAAATCTTAAAACTTGTACTCATTGGATAAAGTGTCCTCACATGCTGCGATATCACTGTAAGGATTACTTTGCTTCATAACACCAATGCCCAGACACTTTGTGGAAAGGCAAGACAAGCTATTTCAGGACATGTTCAGAGTTCATTACAAACAATCTAAGCTGGATGAAAGTTTGAAATAAAACCCTAAATTGTGATTGATTCTTTCCCATAGCTTATAAACTTCAGGGTAATGCAGCTCAAATATCTGTCTGCATCCTGCTTTTAAAACCCTCAGTGCTCAGTGGCTTGTCTGCTCTCTCACCTGCTTGGGCTGAATCAAGGAGGTGTTATCTTGATGGGCTGTAAGCAACCTTGGCTTTTTATCTCAGAAGGTATCAATGATGGGGCAGGGATCTTCTTAGGATAGTTTGTTCTCTGAGACATATGCATCAGTCATTCGAAAAAAAAGTGTTATTATATATACCAGACACTTCCAAGTAACTAAATAACAGTGAGCTCAACAATAATTAACATTGAATCTGTAAATATTTTAGTTTACAAAGCAATATCCTTTTTTATTTTGTTGCTCATCTGTAAAGGACACCAAAAGATGAGCCAAGTAAGTGGTTAAAAATTAATGGTTCTGAAATACACATTAGTATTAAGCAAAAGGAGAAATTAGTCAATAATTATAAATTGAGTGTTTTTACAGAATGAAAACATTATGTTAGATATGAGGGAAAGAATATACTCCTTAAGTCTTTATCAGAAAAAAAAGTTTATAATCTAGTAATTACCCTTTTATAACAAATATCATATTGGGTGTTATTCCTTTATTGGAAAGGATGTAAACCATATTCTTAAAAGTGACACTGGTCACATTCTACATTGTTAAAATTATGTAGGAACAACTTCACTATATGCCTGATGAAATTAGCTTTTTTTTAAAAGCTAAGTTTTCTACCTGATAATTTTATCATAAATGTTTAAAACATAAAAATACCACATTCAAAACCAGCAATAAGATAAAGAACAGCCTTCAAACCCAAACACCTGGAGAGTTCATTATCTACTTTGTTCATTCCCCCAACTAGATGTGCCTTTCATACAAAAGAATTTATTAAGAGTAGGCTAAACTAAAGGCTATTTTGCCAGCCAGGGAAAATTGTTCAGCATCTTTGGGAAATACCCAGAGACTCTATTGTTTCCGCCTATGCTGCATCAGAAAGAGTTTTGTGGGTTGTCAATGCTCTCAATCAAATCACTCCTTCATTCATATGTAATATCAATAATGTCAACCGCAGTGTTGTTTCTAAGTAACATATCGATGTAGCATGATTAATACCGAATTGAGGGAAGCAGAAATTGCTGATAATGGAAGTGCACTCAGTTGGTTTTGTTTCTAGTTAGTAGCAGTGTTTGTGTATTTGTGGAAAAGAGGTGGAGGAAGAGAAAGAATAGAGCTCCTTTTTCTATAAATGTTTCTATAAATTTCTATAAACCACAGCAAATCACTCAGAGTTGAGGATTTAAAAAAAGAAAAGAGAAAAGCAAACTAAACAATTGATAGAAGAGGCTAATTGACTACTGATTTTAAAAATCATATAAATGTATAATAATTGTAGCAGAATAGAGAATATCTATTTCAAAGTGACAGTTACCATTAAACCTATGGTAAACAATAAGGCAAATCCATTAAAATTAGAATGGTTAAATAGGTACCTAGTTTTATCATCATCATTTAATAATATTATGTAAATATAGTTCAATGCAATGAGATAAAAATGCAGAAATCAAAGACTTACATGCTAGAAATGAACGGATTAAATTATTTGCATATTCTGTGATTATACATAAAACATGCTACAAAATCAAGTAAAACACTGTTCATATTCATTAAAAATTAGAGAAAACGAGGAACAAAATTAGCAAACATAAATAGATATAAGACAATTCTAAACAGAACAAAGGGGTAATATGTATTGACAGGTGCTAGTGGTAGAGAAGGCACAGTATACTAAAATTTTTATGCAATACGCAATGTGGTATCTACTTATATATTCCACAATTATTAGAAGTACAAAAAGTACAAAGTACAAAAAAGTACAAAAACTCTGATAACTCTTAATCATAACAGGAAATTTTAATGAAATCATAACGGGACATGTAGCCTGAGTGGGTCACGACTCTAAATTCCATTGAGTCACTGTGATTTGGAGATCGGTTTTATACCTCAGCATTTTGGCTGACATAGACTTTTATAGACAGATATCTCAGAGTGATATGAGTATGGGTTATGCTCATTTTGTTGTCTCCGTATTACTTCACATTTTGTGAAATTTCTAAAATAGCCTAAGTGTATTACTTTTTACTCATTAATAAACTTACTTTAAAAAGAAAACAGAAAGAGAAGAGATTGCAACCTAGCACTAAGCAATGACTATGTGTGAAACCCTTCTCAAAATTGTCAGCTTCTCATGGTTTTTTTTTTTTTTTTTTTTGTACTTTGAGTTGGTACTCCTTATCTTGGCCCCCGATTTGTGTTTTTTCTCAATACTCTGCTAGTAGTTAGTCCTGATAAATCTAAAGAAATGCTAGGATTTGACATTTATGGAAAGCATAGTGTATACTGAGTGCTTTACATACATTTTGTAATTTAAGTCACACATAGCAGTATGAGTTAGGCTCAATGACTATGTTCATTTTGCTCATGTGTAAACATAGGCTCAGTAGGATAAGGTGACTTGTCAAATAGTTACAAAGAGGAAAACCTGGAATAATCACTGCGTGGGACACTTTAGATGGGCCTTATTTCCTGCTACTTTATGCTTTTTGTTGTTACTGTGTTTTTGTCCCTGTCAGAACCAGCTACCTGGCTAATGATATGTAGATTGTAAAAGACTAAATGTAAGGAACCAGTAAGTGTGCCATAGATCTGGAAATGCTTGATTTCCCAGGGGTATGAAATTATGTAAAGAATAGACACAGGGATCTGGCTGCTACTAATTATTCTCTTATTAAATCTAATTGCTGTATAAGCCAGAATCCTTCTCATCTTTTCCTATGCCCATGAAAATGAAACTGTGACTCTAGGATAGCTTATTAAAGGGACTGACAATAAAATGTTAAGTCAAAAAAAGAGTGATGTGATGTGATTTTAATTAAGGTGGTTATTTTTATTCTGTTCCTATGCAGAGAATTCAGGAGGGAACAAGTGCTAAGACCCAGCTTGGGGGTCAATAGAAATCTGAGAATCTCGTTTAAATGGTCTGAGGAATACTTATATAATCACTAGTTTTCTTTCTTTTAAAATAGTATCAGTTTTTAATAATCTCAACTAACATATTGTTGAATGGTCCTATTTAAGCAAGTATAGTAGTTAGAAGCCCAAGGTGACATGGCTATAATTGTATGCCTACACATAATATACACTCTTTCTAGGTAATTATGTTTTCTTAAGTAGCCTTTTCTAATTATAACATTCATACATGTTCATTTTTTAAGATATAGCCTCTACTGAAATGTAATACAATTTCCCTTCAGTGTTTGCTTAAATGGTAATAATAATTTAAATATTTGCAGATAACTTTAGAGTTAGAGAAAAATTGTGAAAAATAGTATAGAGAGTTCCCGTATACCCCACACCCTGTTTCCCTTATTGTTAAAAGCTTGTTTTAGAATGGTACATTTGTCAAAACTAGTGAACCAATACTGATACACTGTTATTAACTAAGGTCCATACTTTACTTCAGTTACCTTGGTTTTTGATAGGGTCCCATCCAAGATAACGCATTTATTCATTATGTTCCCTCAGCCTCCTCTTAGCTGCGATGATTTCTCAGAAATTTCTTGATTTTGATGCCCTAGACAATTTTAACAAATACTGTAGAATCTCTTAATTAGTATCAGCCTGATGTTTTTTTCTCATGATTAGCTTGGAGTTATGGATTTGAGGAGGAAAACCACAGAATTAACATGTCATTCTCATTACATCATATCAAAGGTACGTACATATTATCAACATGTCTTATCACTGTTAATGCCAATGATCGGAGGTAGAATTTGTCAGGTTTATCCACTGTAAAGTTATTCTTTTTATTCATATTTTTTAACTTTTTATTTTATATTGGAGTAAGCAATGGGGACCTACTGTATAGCACAGGGAACTCAGCTCAGTATTCATATATTTATATGGTACTCTGTGGAATGAAGTCACTACTCACAGCCCACACTTAAGGAATGCAGAGTTATGCTCCCCCTCCTTGAGACTGAAGTATCTACATAATTTGTTTGCAA
Source organism: Mesoplodon bidens (assembly GCF_964165515.1). Taxonomy (NCBI): domain Eukaryota; kingdom Metazoa; phylum Chordata; class Mammalia; order Artiodactyla; family Ziphiidae; genus Mesoplodon; species Mesoplodon bidens. The sequence continues at coordinate 78,223,776 of NC_138169.1, read as the reverse complement.
TTCATATGCACAAAATATTTGTGTATTCTTCCCCATTTACTTATTTATTTAATCATTTATTTATATTACTGTGTCCTCATGGATTATTTTAGTATACTTCGGCTTATAATCCAATACTGCTTTATTTGTTTTTTGCTCAAATTGTTCCAGTTTGACCATTTGGGGAACTTTTTCACTTGGCTTCTGTGTCCCTGTGAAATATCCCCATCATCGTGTTTGTTTGTTAGCAGTTTCTTACTTTCTGGCACTAGTAGATACTACGAGATACTCTAGGCTCATTTCTCCAAGAAGCCTGGATTCCTTTCATTTAAGGATGGTAATAGAAACCAAGATTGGAGCACTAGCTATGCTCATTACTATTGATGGTCTTTTATTTCAGGCCCGCTAAGCAGGCAGATCAAAGGAAATACAGGTGTGTATACAAACTGTGTATATACAGATATCTATAAATATTTCTACACGTGACATTTGTTTCTATATTAAGCTAAGCATGAGTTCAAACTGATGTCTCCAACTTGAATCCATTACCACACAGATCTTTTCCTTTTCACTGGTCATTTCTTTCATCAATATGACACTTGATAACTGTATCTGTAAGTCTCCCACGAGGGTGAGTCTTCCAACTTTGTTGTTCTTCTTCAATATTGTGTTGGATATTCTGTATTACTTATATTTTCATATAAACTTTAGAATCAGTGCAAATAGTTTATTGGTACCTTCACTGTTAGTATATTGAGTATGCGTCAAATAGGTAAATATTGACATAATAACAATATATTCCAATGCATGAGAATGGAATAACTCTGCATTTATTTAGATCCTATTTGATTTCTTTCATCAGTGTTTTGTAGGTTTATAAAAGAGATCCTATATATATTGTGTTTGATTTTACCTAAGTATTTTTCTCTTTTTGGTGTGACTGTAAATTGTATTTTTAAATTTCAAATTCCAACTGTTCATGGCTGGTATACAGAAAAACAACTGGCTTATATATATATATTGACCTTTTATTCTGAAACCTTGCTATAATCACTTATTAGTTACAGGAATTTTGTTTTGTAGATTATCTGGGATTTTCTACACAGATAATCATTTCATCTGCAAGTAAAACACTAGCATGTCTTCCTTTCAAATCCATACAGCTCTTTTACATTTTTCTTGTTTTATTACTCTAGGTATGGCTTCAGAGTAATGTTAAAGAGGAGTGGAGAGAGATGACATTCAGATGATACTCTGAATTTTCTCTTTTTTGGGAGGGATTACTCTGACTATAGGTTTATCAATTTTATTGGTCTTCTCAAAGAACCAGCCTAAAAAAATTCTCTTTTATTTTCCTGACTTCCATTTTATTGATTTTTCATTCTAATTTTATTATTTCTTTTCTTCTACTTGATTTATGCTTAAATTGTTCTTCTTTCTTTAGTTTCCTTAGGTGGTTGCTTGCTTAGTTATTGATTTTAGATCTTTTCTTTTCTAGTGTAAGCATTTAATGCTATAAATTTCCCCCCAAGCATTGCTTTCACTGCATTCCACAGATTTTTGTGTTTTATTTCTATTTTCATTTAGTTCATAGTGTTTTTTAATTTCTCTTGAAACGTCCTCATTGACTCATGTGTCACTTAAAAATGTTTTGTTTAATTTCCTAATATTTGGAGAATTTCCAACTATCTTTTTGTTATTGATTTCTAGTCTAATTCTACTGTGGTATGTCTTAGTGAATGTTCCATGTGGGCTAGAGGAAATATATTCTTTTGTTAATTAGAATATTATATAACTTCCAATTAAATAAATTTAATTTGTAGTATTCAGGCCATCTATATCTTACCGATTTTCTGCCTCCACTATTCATATATTGTTAAGAAAGGGATGTTGAAGTTCAACTATAATAGCACTTTTGTCTGCTTCTCTTTTCAGTTCTACAAGTTTTGATCTCATGTATTTTGACACTCCCTTGTTCGATACATAAATGATAACGTGCTTGTTCTGAAGTCTTCATTGTCTGAAAATGTAGAGATGTGGATAGACCTAGAGTCTGTCATACAGAGTGAAGTAAGTCAGAAAGAGAAAAACAAATATCGTATATTAACGCATATATGTGGAATCTAGAAAAACGGTACAGATGAGCCTACATCCAGGGCAGGAATAGAGACACAGACATAGAGAACGGACATGTGGACACAGTGTGGGAAGCGGAGGGTGGGACAAACTGAGAGATTAGGTTTGACATATATACACTACCATGTGTAAAATAGATAGCTAGTGGGAACCTGCTATAAAGCACAGGAAGGGACTTGCCTGGTGGTACAGTGGTTAAGAATCTGCCTGCCAATGCAGGGAACACGGATTCAACCCCTGGTCCGGGAAGATCCCACATGCCGTGGAGCAACTAAGCCTGTGTGCCGCAACTACTGAGCCTGCGCTCTAGAGCCCAAGAGCCACAACTACTGAGCCCGCATGCCACAACTGCTGAAGCCCATGTGCCAAGAGCCCGTGCTCCGCAACAAGAGAAGCCACCACAATGAGAAGCCCATGCACCTCAGTGAAGAGTAGCCCCCACTTGGCACAGCTAGAGAAAGCCTGCGCGCAGCAACAAAGAACCAACGCAGCCAAAAATAAATTAATTTATTAATTAATTTAAAAAATAAAGCACAGGAAGCTCAGCTCAGTGTTCTGTGATGACCTAGATGGGTGGGATGGGGGGGTGAGTGGGAGGGAGGTCCAAGAGGGAGGGGATATATATATACATATAACTGACTCACTTCACTGTACAGCAGAAACTAACCCAACATTGTAAAGCAATTATACCCCAGGAAAAAAAAAAAAGAAAGAAAATAATGTAGCTACTTCAACTTTCTTTTTATTAGGGTTATCATGATACAACTTTCTCCATTCCTTTATTTTTAACCTATCTATTTCTTTATACTTAAAATGAGTTCTTGTATACAACATAGAATTGGGTATTGTTTATATATTCACTTTTACAATCTTTTTATATGTATATCATGAAATTCATAAAGTAATTATTGATATAATTGGATTAATACCGACCATGTTTGTACTTTTTCTATTTATTGCATTTGTATTTGCTTCTCCATCCCAGCCCTACTCTTTTTCTTAATTCTTTGGTTTCAACTGAGCATTTATTTGTTTTCATTTTATCAATACCTAGTATATACAGTATACTTTTTAAAAAAATTAGCTGTTTCCCTATAGTTGACATTATACATTTTTAACTAATCTAAGTGTACCTTTAAAAATACTGTATCACTTCACAAGTAGTCCATGTACCTTATAAAAGACAGTCCCCAATTCTCCCATCTTCCTTCCCATCACTTTTTATATTGCTGCCATTCATTTCAATTATCCATACAATGTAATCATCCATATACTACTATTATTACTGTAGACAAATAGCCACCTTTTATATCAATTTAGAATAACAAAAGTAAAATATTTTTATTTATTTTCATTTACTCCTTCTCTGGTAGCTCCTATTTTTTTTATGTGGATTAAAGTTGGACATATATCATCTGCCTAACAAACTTTAAAAACATTTCTTGCAAGGCAGATGTGCTGGTGATGAACTCCCTCAATTTCTATTTGCCTGAGAAAATATTTCTCTTTCACTTTTGAAGGAAAATTTTGCTGGACATAGAATTCTGAGTTGGCAGGTGTTTTCTTTAGGCACTTCAGATAGTTGACAACACTGATTTCTTCCTTGCATGGTTTCTCATGAGAAGTCTGCTGTAGTTTTACAGGTGTTTCTCTCCAGGTAAGCTGCACTACTTCTCAGGCTCAGAGAAAGTGGTAGAAAGTCGGAGAAGGAGAAAATATCTCTTTATTGTATTTATGACATGCAGCAGGGCTGCCCTATTTAATTAATTCTTCAACAGATGGTTATTTAATGCCTGTCACGTTTGTGAAACAGGGATAAATAGCACAAAGAGGATTTTTTTAAAATTCTGATCATTTATATTATTTCCAATTTAGTGATTCAGAATCCACAGACTTCTGAGGCAAATTGTTAGTGTGCCACTTTAATGATTCTACCCTAAATAAAATAAATTCCTATGATTTTTAGCAATCAAAGGACATTTCAGGGCCTCCCTGGTGGCGCAGTGGTTGAGAGTCTGCCTGCCGATGCAGGGGATACGGGTACGTGCCCCGGTCCGGGAGGATCCCATATGCCGCGGAGCGGCTGGGCCCGTGAGCCCTGGCCACTGAGCCTGCGCATCCGGAGCCTGTGCTCCACAACGGGAGAGGCCACAACAGTGAGAGGCCCGCGTACCGCAAAAAAAAAAAAAAAGGACATTTCACTGAAAAGCAACTGAGTGTTTAAGGCATAGAGCCAAACAACCCGGATGAAAGATTGTAGTATCACTCTACTCCTGTGACTCTGTGCCAATTACTTACTCATTCTGTGTGATGCTGTTTCCTCATCTGTAAATGGGGATGATAATGATGGCTCCTGCCTCAAAGCGTAGTTGTAAGGATTAGAGGAATTGACAGGGTAACAAACACTGAGAACAGTGTTAGGCTATGGTAAGGAGTGTATAAGTAAATGTTACTACTTCGACACTGAGCATGATTTGTTATCCCAAGTACAATTTTTTTCATCTTTCTCATCTTTGTAAGTAGGGTTTAATTAGGGGAGTAAATGGTTAACAGTGAATAAGAAACTGTCTTTTTCAGTATTTTTATTATACTCTTCATCAGACATGAGAGAACCCAAATGGGATTTAAATAATAATAATAATTTCATTCTTATGATGTCTATGACCTGAAGTACTCTTTCTAAAAAATTAAACTCCTTAATGATACTGTGTTTGAGTAAAAGAATGTGAACGTATTCTGAAATATCAGAGAATGGTACAAATTATGGTATCTATTCTGATCTTTTGCCCTATTCAAGAGGTTAAAACACACTCGGAGAGTCGTTGTGTTCACATATATTGAAAGTTAGCCCACAAGAAGCAAGAAAAACTTGGTATGAATATAAAGGATCCATCCTATAGACTATAAATACTCCTTTAGCTCCTAAAGACTTTTTTTGGGTTTAGTCTTTTTGGTTTCATATGATTGCTTCCGTACCATCAGCAGTGAGTCTATTCGAATAAAAATAAAAGGTAGCACTTAAAAATCCTCTTTGGCCCTTCAAAAGGCCATATATTAGAGAGCTAATTGGTATAGCTTTTACAGCTTTCACATTGATTTTTTTTTCCCCATTGATTTTTTTCTCCCCTGCTTTGAGCTGGCTTTTCATCCTGCGACTACTATGAATTCTGCTTCTCAGTTCTTGGGTAGTAGATTATATGCAAGAGAAGATAGTCAGTGAAAGTGACAGGATTCCCAAGAACTTTTGTTCTTCTGTCCTGCTGTATTTTAATTTCAGACGAGTAGAACTAGTTGAGAGTATACTGATTGGACTGTGTCAGAAATCTTTCTTCTTCAGAGACTTAGAAGTCTCCATGAAAATGAGATACTCTGGCAGTTCATCCTGGGAGCACTGAATTTCTGTTTTGCAGAGAGAGAGAGTCTCCCACCTTAAAAAAAAAAATTGAGGAATGACAAGATTTACTCTTGAAAGCTAATTTCCTTCTACACATAGGGTCATGAGCTAAATGAGAAATATATTTTAACATTTCAGGAATTGGTATTCTGCATTCTATCATTATCTTCATCAAAACCCAATATATGTTAGATGTCTAATTGTATGACTTCTTGTTTTATTACAACTACTTTCAGTAAATTATAAGTGATTTTAATAACATGGAATGTTAGTTTGAGGGGAAACATTGTAGAAGGTCCTGCAAACAGTTTATAGAATATATCTTTAAGAAATGCTTCTGAAACACATGACTGCTTCAGGCATTTGGTGCATTCTCCTCCATGGTGATTCCAAGGCCTGTATAGTTTCCTCTGACTCCCATATGAACTAATCACTCTGTGTGGGGAACAGCCTTGTAGACTGGTCACTTTCACCTTAGGGTGATAAGAGGTATGCTGCCAGTCCAAGAAAGTCATTTCTTTGGGGAGTCAAAGGATAATACTTCATGCTCTGTGGTATTTTGTACATGCATGCGGTATTTATCCCAGGATTGGAGATTGACTAGCCAGTATGTGGGCTTTCTCTGACTCTTCCTATTTCCATTCTGGGAGTTTGTTCCTGTCTTCACTGTAAAATCCCTTTTGTGTCACCAAAGACTAGCATATTGTGTGGTTTAAAAAAAGCAACCAATATATAACCAGAAATGAAATCATGATGGTTTTGATAAAATCAATGGATATTTTCTTTTATGAAAAAATATTTTCCCCTCTTGCTATGCATGTTATAACTGTTGCTTCTTCCTGTTTTAATTGTTCAATAATTTCCTGGTCTTCTGAAATTGTGGCACAAAACAATATTTTATTTTCATTAAGTGATATGACATTATGTCTCTCTTGCAGGAAATTCACTGGTTCACTGCATTGGTCTTCACCTATGCTATATAGCACTAAGAGTGGGAAATAGTTTTATTCTGTGTTTTTACATTGAACTGAAGATTGATTTCACCTTATATTACATGTCACAATGGATTTTTAAGGGAAGAAAATCTGGAATATATCCCCAATAGAGTAATCAGTATGGGCAAAAACACTTCCCAGTTATATGTAGGGAAACAAGGGGCTAATTATTTTGTACAATACATGATTTTTGAATGGAAAATAGTTGTAATCCCTATTTCACAGGTTAGAAAAAAATCAGGTCCAAAAATATTGCAGATATATCTATCTAATTAGTAGCTGAAAGATTCCATCTTCCAATTTCTGATCTAGTTTTTTTCTCACAATAATCATCTTACATCTAAAATTCATGAAGGTCTTTTAGATATCTTGTTCTGTACTTGTATGAAAACGTTTCCTATCACAACTTTGCCTTTTTCCCAACATTGTGGCTAATGAATTTGGCTTTGCATAAAGTTTTCCTTCTTGTCACACCCTCACATGATCCAGATCACAGTCTTCCCTTTGGAAAAATTATAGAATTAATTTACATGTTGTTGTTCAGATCGCATTATTAGAGCCATTTAAAAAATGGCCCCCCATTTCTTTTTGCTGCCGTGTAATTACATTGAGATATAATTTTACCCTCGTACTCTTCAATCTTTCTTTTTCCTTAGGTGAGAAGCTTTGCCCTTGGCTGGGAGGCATTATAAGCATAAGTGTATGTTTTTGCTTTTCCATGTGTTCCAAAGAAATGTTTAACAAATTCTTGGAAAAGTATAATATTCCATATTTTAGATAAGGAAATTTTCTGGCCAACCCAAGGTCAAAAAGTGTCTTCTAATTATTATTATTTTTCTGTCTACTCTATTATCATGCTGTCAGAACAGACTTACAAAGTTAATAAAGATTCGTCGTTTAAGTCTTTAAAAACAGGATTCGGCAAGCTTTCTGACAGAAGCTGTTATATTAATACTGTAGTTTCACTAATCAGCTTGAAACATCTCTCAAATGGAAGGAAAACAAGATACCCTTGCAAGTAAAATTCACTATCTAATCTCAGAGGAAATAAGTTAATCTCTGTCCTTCCATTTGTACTACTTAATAAACAGGTGAGCAGTATGGTTTATTTCAAAGAGTTTAAAGGATTATATTTGTATTTCCCTCAAAATATTTGGGAATTATTATATTCAGTTTTATAGAAGATAATTATGTTGTATTAACTGGGGAGTTTTTAATGCAAGAGGGAACCAACAATATTTTAATATTGTTCATTAAAATGTGATCATTTCGATAGGGATTAATATATATAAAAGTTCGTTTTTGTACTGTATCTGTCAAAAATATACTAATCCAGGGGCTTCCCTGGTGACGCAGTGGTTGAGAGTCCACCTGCCGATGCAGCGGACACAGGTTCGTGCCCCGGTCCGGGAAGATCCCACATGCCGCGGAGCGGCTGGGCCCGTGAGCCATAGCCGCTGAGCCTGTGCGTCCAGAGCCTGTGCTCCGCAACGGGAGAGGCCACAGCAGTGAGAGGCCCGAGTACCACACACACACACACACAAAATATATATATATATATATATATATATATATATATATATGTATATGTATATACTAATCCACTATATTACATATGTAAAAAGTATTGTAAAGGGTATGCTTTACCTACACAAAATTATTTTAAGACATTCTTTTGATGATTACTACAGCAATTTCTATTAATTATATAAGCTTTGTACAATACAGACATGCATGCAGGCAAAAATAGAAATCGCCTGTGATCCTACCATGCCACCATAGACACCTTTAATAGTTCATTGTATTTCAAACTTTCCATTCTTTCCCAAAGATAGAGATAATTATATCAATATAAATATGTATACTTGATGCTACATATTTAAAAACTACTTTACATATTAATTTGTACTCTGCTAGTCTTCTTTAATAAAGGGCATAAATGTTTTCCCAAGATATCAAAACTTCTTTTACAATGTGTTCTTCAGTATTTTGTTGCTTGAATGTGCCACAATTTATTTCACTGATCTTTGGGTATACTTTAGAAGTATTGTTTTACTTATAGGCAAACAACATGTTCATTACAAATAATTTTAATCTAGTCATAAAATGGGTCCCTGAAGGATATCAAAAAAATAATTTTTGGTGTTGTTTTTATATTTGAATATTATTCAAAATGTCTTAAATAATTAAAAGGAATCAAGCTTTTTTATTTTAAATATTTGCTTGAATTAGTCATTAAGTTAGTTTGGATATGACTTAGAAAATTAATGATTTGCTATTAAAATAGAAAATAACTCGAGTAAAATCTGGATTTCATGAAAATTATACCAAGGGGGACATCTGGAAAACTATGGTTTTATTCTAATGTCTGTGCTCTTGCATATCCTGATATGAATATTGGAAAAATAATTATTCTTTCATTTCCACCAGAAAACAAACATGGAGGAAAAAAAGAAACTAGAATCTAGAGATAATTTTCTATCTACATCTCTGGTTTAAATGTAGAAGATTCCATTTTTGCGGAATCTTCAACAAGCACATTTTTGGCAACAATTCTCAAATGATTTATTTCTTCAGAGAAAAGTTTCACTTTGTATAACAAGAAACCCAGAAGGAATCAGGTCCTCTTAAGGTGAAAAGAGTACACGGGACATTTTGGAAGGGAAGGGTAGGGAGTCTTTGGCTATGCTTGATAGAGGGGAAATTGCTTTTCATTAAAAAAATATATCTTTCTCAGGGAGCTCTGTTCTTTCTGCTAAATAAAACAGCATGAATTTCTGATGAGGGTTCTTTAGAGAATATTTCTCTTCTGCTGACACTGAGATTCATGGGAATACTTGCTATTAACATAAATGGGAACTAAACACATCAGTTGCTTCATGTGAAAATTAAAATGCTTCTCTTCATTTGAACCCAATACATTATTGGTAACTACATTTGTGTCAATAATAATTACTCTTACTCTGTTTAACACGGCTGCTTAGAAACAAGCATCTTATTGCACCACAAGGATCATTAAAAAAACATGAAAAAATATGGAGATATTTTATTTCAGAGCTCTTTGGAGTTCAGCCTAAAGACAGGAAGATTTATTAAAGTCTTATTTTGTTAATATTACTTGTGTCTATTGCCATCAGACACAAAATAGAATAAAATATTTAACACATTTATAGAAAATGACATATTAATAAAATTTTCATTTTTTCTCAGGATTTTCTTCTAAAGTGTACGAAAACCAATTTGAGGATGATAAAAAGATTTTAAAATATGTTATATTTGAAAAATGACTTCTAAAATAAGACCAATTTAAGCTTTTTTGTGTTGTTTTTTATTTTTTAAAACAATAATCATACTGAGGACTTCCCTGGTGGTCCAGTGGTTAAGACTTTGTGCTTCCAGCATAGCCAAAACAATCTTGAGAAAGAAAAACAGAGCTGGAGGAATCAGGCTCCTGGACTTCAGACTATACTACAAAGCTACAGTAATCAAGACAGTATGGTACTGGCACAAAAACAGAAATATAGATCAGTGGAACAGGATAGAAAGCCCAGAGATAAACCCACACACATATGGTCACCTTATTTTTGATAAAGGAGGCAGGAATATGCAATGGAGAAAAAGCAACCTCTGCAGTAAGTGGTGCTAGGAAAACTGGACAGCTAAATGTAAAAGAATGAAATTAGAATGCTCCCTAACACCATACACAAAAATAAACTCAAAATGGATTAAAGACCTAAATGTAAGGCCAGACACTATCAAACTCTTAGAGGAAAACATAGGCAGAACACTCTATGACATAAAGCACAGCAAGATCCTTTTTGACCCACCTCCTGGAGAAATGGAAATAAAAACAAATGTAAACAAATGGGACCTAATGAAACTTAAAAGCTTTTGCACAGCAAAGGAAACCATAAACAAGATGAAAAGACAACCCTCAGCATGGGAGAAAATATTTGCAAACGAAGCAACTGACAGAGGATTAATCTCCAAGATATACAAGCAGCTCATGCAGCTCAATATCAAAAAAACAAACAACCCAATCCAAAACTGGGCAGAAGACCTAAACAGACATTTCTCCAAAGAAGTCATACAGATTGCCAACAAACACATGAAAGGATGCTCAACATCACTAATTATTAGAGAAATGCAAATCAAAACTTCAGTGAGTTATCACCTCACACCAGTTAGAATGGGCATCATCAGAAAATCTACAAACAACAAATGCTGGAGAGGGTGTGGAGAAAAGGGAACTCTCTTGCACTATTGGTGGGAATGTAGATTGATACAGCCATTATGGAGAACAGAATGGAGGTTCCTTAAAAAGCTAAAAATAGAATTACCATATGACCCAGCAATCCCACTACTGTGCATATACCCAGAGAAAACCATAATTCAAAAAGACACATGCACCCCAATGTTCATTGCAGCACTGTTTACAATTGCCAGGTCATGGAAGCAACCTAAATGCCCGTCGACAGATGAATGGATAAAGAAGATGTGGTATATATATACAGTGGAATATTACTCAGCCATAAAAATGAATGAAATTGGGTCATTTGTAGAGAAGTGGATGGATCTACAGACTGTCATACAGAGGAAAGTCAGAAAGAGAAAAATAAATATATTAACGCATATATGTGGAACCTAGAAAAATGGTACAGATGAACTGGTTTGCAGGGCAGAAACAGAGACACAGATGTAGAGAACAAACGTATGGACACAAAGGGGGGCAGGTGGGGGTGGGGCGGTGGTGGTGGGATGAATTGGGAGATTGGGATTGACATATATACACTAACGTGTAAAATGGATAACTAGTAAAAACCTGCTGTATAAAAAAATAAATAAAATTCAAAAATTCAAAAAAAATAGCTCTATGAAAATATTCAAAATCCAAATACATAGATAAAATAAAAGTTTTTATTATCTTACAAGAGTGCCAACACTGGTAATTTTTTGGCTATTTTGTTTTTATTAATGGAGTACATGCCCATGTTTTTAATGAACTAAATATAAATGAACTATTAAACTAAATATAGTACAGAGGAATTTAAAAGAAAAGCCACAGTCTCTGTTCTAAACTTCCCCATGTATAGTCCCATATTTCAGAGCCTTTTGTGTGTAGTTATTCTACTAGTTTCTGCTTATACCTCTCTATGTTGGGTAATTAATCAGCAACACCCCATCACAGAAGATAATTTAGTTGAGTTACCCTACCTGCTGCTAACTTTCCCTTTACTTCCATTTTTTGTCTTGTTTAATGCAATTTCTGGTGTTTTCAGACTTTTAAGTAAATTAATTAAGCCTGCGGTTTTTCTTTCCTTTGAAACAATTTCAAATTTATGGAAAAGCTACAAGGATACGACAAAAAAAATTCTAGATACTCTTTAATTCACCAATTAATAACACTTTGACACATTTGCTTTCTCTCTTGTGCTCATGATCTCATTCTTATATATTCATATATACATATATGTACATATGTTAGTATATGTATATACTACATAGGTATATAGGTATAACCATTTAAAAGTAACTTGCAGATATCATGACTCTTTACCCCCTACATAATTCAGTGTTCCAGTGTATTTCCCGATGTTTCTAAAAGAAACATTTATATAAAATAAATGCTATAACATAATCAAATTTTGCTATAAAATTCTTGCTGTAAAATATCTTGCTATAAAATAATCAAATTTGGGAAATTTAACATCGATATGCTATTTTCTAATACAGAGTCTATATTTAAGTTCTGACAGTTTTCCCCATAATGTCTCGTAAGCTATGCCCACCTCCTGCATGCTTCAAGATCTGATTCTCCTTTAACTTGGACAGACCTCTTAACCTTTCTTTGCCTTTGCTGACAGTTTTGAAGGTGACACAGGCACTTGTTCTTTAGAACATCTCTTAAATTGAATTTGATGCATCCTCATGATCACATTCAGGTCATGCATATTTTTTAGGAATACATACAGGTGACATCTTTTCTTTCTTAGTGCATCACATCAGAAGGCACTGCTTTGAGCCATTATAGATAATGTTACCTTCAATTCTTTGGCTAAGGCTTTTTTCAAAAAAAGTGTCTTTGACTTGCAAGTATTAAATAGCATGAGGCAATAAATATACTGTGGAACTCTATAAGTATCTTGTTCCTCATTAACTTGTATTCAGTAATTTTAGCATCCATCCAGCATCCTTGCTTGAAATAATTATTTTCATAATGGTTGTAAAATGCTGTGTCTAAATCTATCATGTCTTCTGCATCTATTTATTCATTTGTTTGCTTGCTTGTTATCAGTCTGGAATTATGGAATTGTATTAAATGAATTATCCATTACTATTAGTATTCATTGTATGTTGATTTTTTCCACAGATTTGGTCAGTTGGAAGGTTTTCATGCTGGCTGGTTTCTGTGTGTTTTGAAATACCTTCATCTCCTTTTTCTTCTTTTTTGATTTTTTAGCAATTATTTTCTGGCACAACTCATCATTTCCTTCCCTGTCTCTGGTATCAGTCATATCACCAATAAGCCCTAGTTTTCTTTGAAGCGGAATATTATTTAGAAACAAGGCTCTCCAGATAGCAGGGGTTTTGTGGGTTTTTTTGTTTTGGGTTTTTTTTTTTCTTTTGCGTTACGCGGACCTCTCACTGTTGTGGCCTGTGCAGAGCACAGACTCCGGACGCGCAGGCTCAGCGGCCATGGCTCACGGGCCTAGCCGTTCCACGGCATATGGGATCTTCCCAGACTGGGGAACGAACCCGTGTCCCCTGTATCGGCAGGCGGACTCTCAACCACTGCGCCACCAGGGAAGCCGCAGGTAGCAGTTTTTTTACAATGCTATCTGAGTTTAATGTATATGAGGATCAAGGAGAGGGGAAAAAATGGAGAAAGGTGTAGAAAGCCAACACAGTTGTTCTATAAAGACTGTTTCAGCTATCACTCTTGCTGAATCCTTGTTCTTACTTCTGTCCTTGGGAGTCAGTTGACTCTGGTCTTAGAGACTCTGAAAGGTTCTGCTGGCTGTTCAATTAAATCCTTTACTGAAGCACTTTCTGTTTATTCTGAGTTGTTGCCTCTACTTTGTGTTATCCTTTGGCAGGTATCCATTTCCTATGATTTAGATAAATGTTGATGTCTTCTGTGCACTGGTGTCTTCTCTATCACTGACCTATTCTTTTTGCTCTTATGTGGGCTGAGGAAAGAGTGGAGAACACTTCAAAAAACTCACATCATTATGAAGTAGAAATACAAAAACACATTGTGAGATTATATCTACATATACATGCGTACACGCACATAGACCATAAACAGTGTCTCAATAAAATGCTACACTTAGAAATTATGGATGTTGGTAACTTGGAAAGATGAGAAAGTTTAAAGAACAAATTAGTTTTGTGTCTTTTTCATTACTATGAATTTGAGGTCATGAGATGTTTAAAATAGTATATATTAAATTAAAATTGTAAATTTAAATAATATCTTGATAAAGCTAAGTTTGTGGTCAATAGTTACAATGTGGAAAGGAAAACTGATATTATACAGTTGGATCTGATTCTTTGTTTCTAACTGTCTTACTGTTGAAAATTAATGGGATAAAAGTTGGGCTAATTTTACATATGTCTCAGTTCATTTGGGCTACTACATCAAAATACCACAGACTAGGCAACAACAGAAATGATATACAAAAGTAATTTATTTCTCACAATTTTGGAGACTGGGAATTCCAAGATCAAGGCACCAGAATGGTCCAGTTCTGGTAAAAGCCCTCTCTCCGGTTCATAGCCAGTGCCTAGTGCCTTCTCACTGAATCCTCATATGGTAGAAGGAACTAGGGATCTCTGGATCCTCTTTCATAAGAACTAGTCCCACTCATGAGGGCTCCATCTTCATGACATATGCATCTTCTAAAGGCCCCATCTCCAAATACCATCATCTTTGGGGGTTAGAATTTTAACACTAATTTGGGGGAAACAAAAACATTCAAACCATGGCATTGTAACATAACCTTTTTTTAAGATAAATAATGTGTAAAAGCATTGTATAATTACAAAACATATTAGCCAGTGAGTTGATTCATTTATACATTTTACCAAAGCACTGATTATAATCAGTGCTTTATTTTAGCTTAATTGTGCAACCCACATCATCTGTTATATAGAACAAATCAGATCTTTGGATCTAGGTAGTGTAGAACTGAGCTGATCAGCAAATATCAGAGCCAATATATTCATTCCTAATTATCATTTTATTAAGATAAAAACATGTCCAAATCATAAAAATACTAAGATTCCTGGAATATTAAGATTTTACCTCCCAAATGAAATTACTGTTATTTAAAATATACAGTAGTTAGGTTAACAAACTTTAGACTGCAGCTGTGTAGTTTAAAGTGGAAAGTCAGAAGGAAAAATATAACATTTGTAGGCATGCAGTGGAAGTAAATTCTTAAAAATAGAACTTAGAGTAATGCAATCGATTATTTCCAGGTTGGCTATCTAACACAATATTGAAAGAAAATTACTGGATGCATCTGCTAGTCTGCAATTAGATACAATCATGTTTATTAGTGTTTGCAAGTGAAAACTGTAATTTACCAGTAGTTCTTCTGAGAATGACTGTGTACAAAAGGATTTCTAACAAACCCCTATGTATGATTGACTTTGCCAGGTTATACTACAGGAAAATCAAGTTGCACAGTTTTTTCTTATAAAAGGACTCTGCTATAAATTGAATGTTTATGTTCCCCCCAAATTCATATGTTGAAACCCTAATCCCTAAAGTGATGGTTTGGGCATGGGGTCTCTGGGAGGTAATTAGGTCATATGGTTGGAGCCCTCATGATGGGTAAGTGCCCTTATAAGTAGAGAATTTATGCTTACTTCTCTCTCTCTCTCTCTTTCTCTCTGTTATGTGAGGACACAAAAACAAGGAGGCAGCCAACTGCAAACAGAAAGAAGGCCATCACCAGAACCTGATCTTGGACTTTCCAGCCTCCAGAAATGTCAGAAATAGATTTCTGTTGTTTAAACTACCTAGTCTATGGCAATTTGTTATAACACCCCAAGCTGACTAATACAGGCTTCTACCTCTGTAATGTGATGTACCACTCAAGAGGATAGGGGCTTAGATTAAGTACAGAAGCAGGACTTGTTCTGCACGAGATAGGAAGGTAGTGAAAGTTCATGCTTGCCATTTTTCTACCAGGACCCCCTAACTACTCTACAATTCTAGGTAAGAGCTAATCATAGACATACTTCAATGATCCAGCCAACCACAAGCAATATCTTATACATAAGATATGTCCTGTCATTTTCCAGCCTTAACTTTTACTTTACTTAGCAAGCTTACATAAAAAAGTACATATTTTCTACAAATAAATTTAATGAGTAGAGAAAAAATAATTTTATTGAACACCTGCTTTATTGAATAAAATAATAATTTTATTGAATACCTGCATTTCCACTTGCATCAAACAATCTTGCAGTATTAGCTTGGTGATAAGAAGGGAATTTGGATCTGACTGCTTGGGCTTGAATCTAGTTCCACTACGTATGAGATGGATAACTTTTAACAATACATTTATGCTATTTGAAGTTCAGGTTATTTACTTGTAAATTGGGTATAGGCCTAATAAGAGGATTGTTGTGAGGATTCAGTGTGTTAATACTCATAAACTACTTGGGACAATACCTGGTATATAATATAGTAAATGCTCAAAAATGTGCAATTCTGAAATTGAATTCCCACTCCATGACTTGCCAACTGTGCCTTAGTGTCCTAATCTATAAAATGGAAATATTACCTGTACTTACCTCACAGGCTGGCATAGCTTTACAATCTCATGATAACATGAGACAGGGACCCCTTCATGGGCATGAGACCTGCTCAGGGCCCCATTCTCCAAAGAGTCCCAAACTTCATTTAATGATCTGTTGTTGCCATATAAAAATTCTTATAAATTTTATCTTTGAACTTGTGTTTTGTAAGTGAAGTCCAGTGGGGCGATGGAGAATCCATGTGAGTAGAGAAAACATACACAATGCTTGTGTGTGCTCTTCCTTGTCAGCCCATTCACAGTAGCATTTTTGATGCCCCATGAGCAAAGAATTCTGGGGGAATTATGGTGTATGGGTGTCCAGCAAGACTCAAAGTGAGTACAAGGGAGGTGTATTACATTCACAACTGAGTAAGCATGGGCAATCAACAACCCCATAAGGCTACACTTCCCATTAAAATCAGAACTTAATTATAACGCAAAGAAGTCAACATGTTCTAAAATATGCAGTCAACCAAGGAACCCTACATATCCTCTTTTATTAGTATTGTTTATGCTGAAATTGATGATATAAAAGGAAAGGGAAAGATTATTCATTTATCACCTGATAGGTGATAGGCATTGTGTTCAGTACTACATTTTTTCAAGGTGAAAGGATACCATTTTTTTCAAGGTGAAAAGACACTCTACAATTTAATGGGAAAACTCACAAACTTGAAATTGAAATACACTAGGGCAGTATTTTTCAAACTCCAATTTGCATCAGAATCACCTTAGTTGGGGTTTATAAAGACAGATTGCTGGACCCAGAGATTCTGATTCAGCAGATGTAGGGAGGGGTCCAATTATTTTTACTTCTAACAAATTCCCATGTGATGCACTGCATTCTCGTCTATGAGAACCACTACCCTAAGGTAATTGTTATTAGGGGCATTTGCACATTGAAATAGATGACAAAGGAGACCTACCAAGTCTTTTGGGTGAAATCAGAAGATTAACAAAGAAGGAAACATTTATACAGAGACTTGACGGGTCTGGAGTTGACCAAGTGAAAAAGGGGGGATGGGTGAGGGGGGATGAGGAAGGCATTACAGGTAGAAGAATTTCACACGCCCTTTCTAGAGCTGCAGTGATAAATCACTCGAGTTATACTGTTAATAACATATCAAGTAGTTTCGCCCAGAGATTACAAGGTAGTCAGTGATTGATTAGCACTCTACAGGCATACCTTATTTTATCATGGTTCGCTTTACTGTGCTTCGAAGATACTGAGTTTTTTACAGATTGAAGGTTGGTGGCAACTTTGCATCTAGAAAATTTATCAGCACCATTTATCCAACAGTATTTTCTCACTTCATGTCTCTGTGTCACCTTTTGGTAATTCTTGCAATATTTCAAGATTTTACATTTGTTATGGTTATCTGTGATCAGTGATCTTTGATGTTACTATTGTAATTGTTTTGGCATTTTTAACAATGAAGTATTTTTAATTAAGGTATATACATTGTTTTTTAGACATAGTGCTATTGTACACTTAAGGACTACAGTACAATATAAACATAGCTTTTGTATGCCCCAGGAAACCAATAAATTCATGTGACTCCTTTTATTGCTGTGGTCTAGAACCAAACCCATAATATCTTCTAGGTATGCCTATATAAGACAAAATGCTTTGTTCCAGAGTCAGTCTTATGTATCTCTCTCTAGAACTTGTCACACCGAATTCTACTTGCTGTTTTGCTGGGGCATTTCTCCAGAATATTGAAAGTTCCTTGAGAACAGAGATTGTGCTTATTGCATTTTTGTGGTCCTATATCTCCAATGTTTGGTTCACAGAAAGCAATAAATGTTTGTTGATTGAATAATTGAGAAAATGAAGAAATGAGGTAACCTGTAATAGTATCAAGATGGCCTACAAAACATCTGAGGATGAGATCAACTGTGAGCCTTTTCTTTTCGACACAAGGACATGTACTAATCCCAAATTTATGGATTTTTCTTCTCTCTTGCCTTAGTAATTGTTAGGAAATAATGAAGATATAAATTGATTTAATAACTCAAAATATACTTTGGCATTCTAACTGCCTCTCCACTGTTCATGTGATTGTATATATGAAGACATTGGGTGGAATTAGTTAAAAGGAATATAAACAGCTTGAGACAGAATTCAAGACAGCATGCTGAAAAAGAGAAAAAAAAGACAGCATGCTGGGCAATTACCAATCTACATCAAAAATGATGGCCCTGATGTAAGCGCCCTCAGAGTCAGACTCTCACAATCTGTCTTCAGTGAACACAGAGCCACATGCTCTGAGGACACACCCAGCCCCATGGCAGGCACAGTGTGAAAGCCACTTGCAGGTCTCCTCCTCAGATGCTTAGATTATTTTCTTAGAACAATCTCTACTTTGAAACGTTCAGATGGATTTATTCAAAAATACATTTATGGCAGAGAGGACAATATACCTAATATTGATCCTAGAAATGTGAAGTGATATTGTTTGGGGACATGTTTTTGTTTTTTACTCTGAAGCAATAGTCACGTGTCTTACATAAAATTTTGTTTTCCAGAGGTCTTGCAACCACTGAACTTTCTGACTCTTACGACTCTGAAATATATTCTTTGATTTATATCTGTTTTAAAAATCTGCTCTGGCTTATGGTGAGAATGACTATAGAATTTAAAAACCACTTTAACTGGTCCAAAGGTGGAAGTGGGTTGTTACGTGTTATTTGTTGCTTCTTAAAAAGTGTCTTCCTCTTTGAACATCAGAACTGTGCTTTGGGTTTAAAGGAAAAGCTAGGCTTTTCTCAGTCAGCAGAGAGTAGAGGGCAAGCAGAAAGCATTGGTGACTCAGAGCAAAACAGAGTGAAGGCAAATTGCCAAGAGCCTCCTCTTGAAAGAATCTACTAATAGCTTGTTTTCTAGATAAACATCTCCCATTTTGTTAATCCATCAGATAAACTGTCCTTGCAAATGTAGCCATTTTAATCCCTGTGATCTCAATGTTTGTATTTTAACAGTTAGAAAACTTTGAAAATATGTTCCCTTTCATTCTTACCCCATTAGTTGAAAATGATGAGACTATTCATTGATGATGGATTCGGGCTGAAGAAGGAACGGGCTTAGGTGTTCAAAAAAGGAGCTAACAATTTGCTATCCACCTCCTCTACCAGACAGTCATATTATAGAAATGTATGTTACTATTCTAACTGTCCCTGATAGATACTGGATATTTTGTCTTCCACCCTCCTCAAGACACAGCACCATTTCATAAAAATTAGAGTATTCACTCCAACCATTACTTGAGTTAAATTAGGATTCCAAGGATCAGGTTGATGTGGCAAAGTCCATTTCTTAGTTAGTTGGCTAGTATGAATAAGCAGAAGTGACTTAAAATAGAATGCTTCTCATATCATCAGAAGAGGAAAAGTAAAAGCAAAAACAAACAAAAATAAAGCCCTGACTAATTCTTATAGAAGGATTATTATTTAATCTCAAATTGATAATAATGTTAACACATTTTTGTTAACATCCAAACATTCTGCTAATCACAAAACATGCATTATTTGGCTTAATCCTTATAAAAATCCCCTGAATTAGGCATTAATATACCCATTTAACAAATAAAGAAACTGAATCTTAGAGATGTTGCATAAATAGTGAATAGTACCCAGTTCTCTTTTCCTTATTTATTTGACCCCAACCAATACACACAAGTGACAACTCTGTATTTATTTTTTATACTAATAATACAGATAATATCAATATTGGAAAAATAAGGACCATGGTCCAAAATACTATAATGATTTCAGATGTCTGCTTCCTGCTGAAACTACTGTGTAATAGGATTCCTTAGGTACCCTGCTATAGAAAACTCTCCTAATTGTGTCCGGTGAGAAGAGAGGGTTATCATTTTTATCTTTTGTTTGTTTGTTTTTAAGACTTCATTTTTTTAGAGCAAGTTTTAGGTTTACAACAAAAACTGAGAGAGGAAGGTACCACCTTCCTGAGGTGAGGAAGGCATCACCATACCCAAGATCATTTTCTCCCAAACCCCTGACTGCATGTATGCATAGCCTTCTCCATTATCAACATCACTCACCAGAATGGCACATTTTTTAACAGGGATGAACCTACATTGACACATCATTACCCAAAGTCCGTGGTTTACCTTAGATTTCACTCATGGTGTTGTACATTCTGTGGGTTTGGACAAATGTATGATGACACATATCTGTCATTATAATATTATGCAAAGTATTTTCTTTACCCTAAAAATCCTCTGGGCTCCACCTAGTCATCTCTTGCCCTCTGCCCGCCCGCCCCCCCCACCATACACGCACATCCAACAGCCACTGATCTTTTCACTGTCTCTACAGTCTGGCCTTTTCCAAAATATATGCAGTTGAAATCATACAGTAAGTAGCCATTTCGGATTGGCTTCTTTCAATTAGTAATATGCATATAAGGTTCCTGCATGACTTTTGTGGCTTGATAGCGCTTTTTTTTTTTAAGAAGATTTTTTTTTTATGTGGACCACTTTTAAAGTCTTTATTGAATTTGTCACAGTGTTGCTTCTGTTTTACGTTTTTTGGTTTTTTGGCCACAAGGCATGTGGGGTCTTAGCTCCCCAACCAGTGATTGAACCTGCACCCCCTGTGTCAGAAGGTGAAGTCTTAACCACTGAACCACCAGGGAAGTCCCTGATAGCACATTTTTAAGCACAGACAATAATATTCTATTGTCTGAATGTATCATAGTTTATCTGTCCTCTTACCGAAGGACATCTTGTTGGCTTCCAAATTTTGGCAGTTATGAATAAGCTGCTGTAGACATCCATGTGCAGATTTTTGTGTGGACACAAGTTTTCAACTCCTTTAGGTAAATACCTACCAAGCAGCACCATTGCTGCATCATATGGTAAAGCTAGGTTTATTTTCTTAAGAAACCGCCAAATTGTCTTCCAGAGTAGGAATACCATTTTGCATTCCCACCAGCAATAAGTGAGAATTCCTATTGTTCCATATCCTCACCAGCATTTGGTGCTGCCAGTGTTCTAGATTTTGACCATGCTAATAAGTGTGTAGTGGTATCTCATTGTTGTTTTAATTTGCATTTACCTGATAACATATAATGTGGAGTATCTTTTCATATGCTTATTTGCCACCTGTATATCTTCTTTGGGGAGGTATCTGTTAAGGTCTTTGACCCATTTTTTTAACTGGGTTATTTGCTTTCTTACTGTTGAGTTTTTGAGTTTTCACTTTGATTTTTATTTGTTTTATAAATATTAAGCAGCACCTGCGATAATTTCCTGCCTGTCTATTTTATCCCAAAGGACACCATGATCTATTAAGCATCTACACAGCTCCATGCAGGTCAAACACCCTGGCTACCCCTCCTATTTTGCCAGGTAACTATGGTTTCCTGGCTTTTTGTGGTTAAGTGCTTCTACCTGGTCTCAGTTACTTTGTGGAGGAGGGCATCAAGCCCAGCTCTGTGACTGTCTCTCGCACTGTGGACCCTCATCTGCACAAGAAAGCCACCACTGGAATTACTGATACTCCAGCCCTCTGTCATTTATACTCACTGTACTCAAAGATATGAGCAGCTCATGCGCATGGGCCTCTCACTTCCACAACCCTGGGCTATAAGGACAGAAAGAATCCTTCTCTTTATGTTCCTAGAAGTAATGCTTAATATGCATATGAAACATAAACATAAAAGCAATAATTGGCATGTGTTAAGGGAGAAAGGTTTGCAAATGTACGTACATTTCATCTATCTTCATCTTAAGTTATTTATGGGATTATATCAGCAGGGTCTAAAACTGAGTTAGGTAGGGATTTGATGACTTAATGTGGGTAAAACTACACATTGGGAAGACTGAGTAAAAACCCGAGGAACAAAAAGGAAATCTTAAAAAAAAAAAATACTAGATGTGTAGATACGTATATTAAGGGGAGTGAAAAACAAACAGAAAAGGCAAATGGAAAGCAGAATAAATGGAAATGGATTGAGAGAAATGGGTAGACAGGGAGATGATAGAGAGCCCCGAAGGTCATAATTAATCATAATAATTTTTAAAAAGGCATTTGGAACCTGTATGGGATTTGAAGGCTAGGGTCAGAGTAATATAAAACTGAAGGCTCTTCTGATGAAAAGTTAATGTTGTGTTAATTATGCTAATTTGAATCCTCTGAAGAAAGCAAAGACTCCAAAACCAAAAATTTAAACTAAAATTAATTCATGCATATTTCACACATACAGCATGTTCTGCTATGACATTTATTAAAGTCACTAGTGGGTGGAAGCAGTGAGTAAGCTGCACTTTTCCAGTGCCTTTATAAATCCACGGTAATTAGCCAGAGATTTTGGAGACTACTTATTAGTAAATTATTTTTCACAGAATGCCTCCAAACTTCAAATCAAGCCCTTTTAATTTGAAAAAGCTATGTGTTATTCAACCCAGACATTAAGAAAATTCTTCTCTTATCACTGATTTCCATTAATTTTTTTAACCAGTTTCTATAATGTTTGCTATGTACTGGGCACTGTGATAAGATGCAAGGTTGCAGTGGTAGACACTACAGATGTATTTCCAGTTCTCACAGAGTTAAATGATCTATGCTCACTGCTGTATTAGAGATTAAATGTTTAGATTGACAGATTAAAAGTTGTGTGTATTCAAATATACATCAATACATACCCAAGATCCTTGAGTCATCCTTGACTTTTTTTCATATTTCATCTTATCCATCAGCAAGCATTGCCATCTTTACCTTCAAAATATACCCTGACATAACCATTTTCTACTTCCTCCATTGTAACCCAAGTAGCCATTAACTCCTGCCCAAGTTGAAATAACTTTCTAATGAGTTTCCCTTCTTCCACTCTTGCTAGTTCCCCTCCCCACAGCCTAGTCTCCACACAGCAGCCAGAATTATGTCAGGTCACATCACTCATCAGATCCCATCCCCGGTAGTTTCCCATCTTAATGGGAATAAATACCTGCTATGATTTAAAAGATGGATGCATGTGATCCTGTCCCTTGAAACTCCATTTATTTCACTTTATATACATCTACTCTTGCTCACTCCACTCCAGTCTCACTGGCCTTCTTGCTGTTCCTCAGACACAACAAACTCACACTTGCTGAGGTCCTTCGTACTCTCTGTTCTAAGCTCTCTGAAATCCTGCTCCTCCAAGGTGGCTGCTTCCTTCACTTCATTCTGGTCTCCACTCAAGTGGAGAACACTTGAAAAAATGCCTTCCTGACAATCCTATTTAAAAATCTATTTCTCCTCCTGTGCAATTATTTTCTACTTCATCATCCTGCTTAATTTTCCCTTATAGCAATATTTATATACTTTTTAGTTTATTTGCCTAATGTCTCTCTTCTCCTAGTAAAATTTAAGCTCTATGTAGGCAAATACTTATCCCTCTAGTCTGTTTATTTTGGTAACTGTTCCTTGTGATCTTGAAAATAATATGTATTCTGCTTTTTTTTTTTGGTGGAATATTTTGTAAATGTTAACTAGATGAAGATAATTGATGGTCCTGCTCAAGTCAACTTTATTCTTTCTGATTTTCTACCTGCTTAATTTATTGATTGTTGAGAGAGGTGTGTTGACGTTTCCGACTATAACAGTGTATTTTTTTATTTCTCCTTTCCGTTTTACTGGGGTTTTTTCTCATGTATTTTGACACTTTGTTATTAGGTGCATATACTTCAGGATTGTTATGTCTTCTCAGAAAATCAACTCCTTCATCATTAGGTAATGTCTCTTTTATCCCTGATAACTTTCCTTGTTCTGAGGTCTACTTTGTCTTAATACAGTTACTCCGGCTTTCTTTTGATTAGTGTAAGCATTGTATATATTTCTCCATACTTTACTTTTATCTGAGTTTTATACTTAAAGTAGGATTCTTATAGACAACATACGCTTGGGTCTTTTTTTTTTTTGCAGTACGCCGGCCTCTCACCGCTGTGGCCTCTCCCGTTGCGGAGCACAGGCTCTGGACGCGCAGGCTCAACGGCCATGGCTCACGGGCCCAGCCGCTCCGCGGCATGTGGGATCTTCCCGGACCGGGGGCACGAACCCGTGTCCCCTGCATCAGCAGGCGGACTCTCAACCACTGCGCCACCAGGGAAGCCCTTGGGTCTTGTTTTTGTTTTGTTTTTATCCACTTTGATAGTCACTCTTTTAATTGATGTATGTATTCCATTCACATTTAAAGTGATGATTAATATAGTTGGATTAATATCAACTATACTTGTAGCAGTTTTCTATTTGTTGCATTCATTCTTTCTTTTTTTGCTCCCCTCTTTTTTATCTTTCTGTAGTTTTAGTTGAGCATTTTATGTTTCCATTTTAACTGCTTTTTGGCATGGCATATCAATTATACTTTTTTCTTCAAGTTTTATTGAGATATAATTGATATACAGCACTGTATAAATTTAAGGTGTACAGCATAATGATTTGACTTACATACCTCATGAAATGATTACCACAATAAAATTAATGAACATCCATCATCTCATATAAATACAAAATAAAAGAAAAAGAAAAATATTTTCCTTGTGATGAGAACTCTTAGGATTATTCTTTTAATAACTTTCATATATAACATACAACAGTGTTAATTGTATTAATCATGTTGTATATTACATCCCTAGTACTTATTTATCTTCTAACTGGAAGTTTGTACCTTTGGATCACTTTCATCCAATTACCCCCCGTCTACCCCATGTCTCTGGTAACCATAAATCTGCTCTTTTTTCTATAAGTTTGTTTGTTTGTTTGTTGAAGTATAATTGACCTACAGCACTATGTTAGTTCCTAGTGCACAGCATAGTGATTCGATACTTCTATACATTACAAAATGATCACCACAGTAAGTCTCGTTACCATCTATCACCATACATAGATATTATATTATTATTGACTCTATTCCCGCACTGTACATTATACTTCTAAAAAGTGTTTCTGTTTGTTGACCTATAATTTACAATACACATTTTTAACTAATATATCTCTACTTTAAAATAACACTATACCACTTCTAGGGTAGCACAGGTACCCTATACCAGAGTATTCCTGATTTTTCCCTCCTATTCCCTATGTCCTTGCTGTCTCTCATTTCACTTATCCATGTTTTTATCACCCAATATATTGTTACCATTATTAATTTTTTTTTTGGCCACACCCCATGGCTTTCAGGGTTTTAGTTCCCCAACCAGGAATGGAATCTGGGCCCCAGCAGTGAAAGCACCAAGTCCTAACCACTGGACCCCAGGGAATTTCCTACTATTATTACTTTAAACAGTTATTGTTTATCTCAATTAAGAATTAAATATAAGATAATTTAATTTTTATTTATGCCACCATTTATCCCTTTATATACACTTTTATTTTTTTTTTGGAGATTTGAGTTTCTGCCTATATCATTTTCTTCTTCCTGAAGAATTTTTTTTTAAATATCTTGCCAGGCAGGTCTGCTGGTGATGAATTCCCCCAGATTTTCTTTATTCTAAGAAGTTTTTATTTCTCTTTAACTTTTGACAGATAATCTCACTGTATAAATAATTTTGATGTGTTTTTTGTTGTTGTTGTTTCAACCCTTTAAATATTTCACTCCATAGTTTTATTTGCTTGAATGGTTTCTGATGAAAAGACCTCTGTTCCACTAAAGTAAGGTGTTTTTTGTTTTTCCCCACTCTGGTTTCTTTTAACATATTCTCTTTGTCTCTGGTTTTCTGTAGTTTGAACATGATATGCCTCAATATAGTTTTGTTTTGTTTTGTTTTGTTTTCATAACATCTTTATTGGAGTATAATTGCTTTACAGTGTTGTGTTAGTTTCTGCTGTATAACAAAGTGAATCAGCTATATGTATACATATATCTCCATATCCCCTCCCTCTGTTTTTTTTTTTTTTTTTTTTTAATAACCTGCTAGGTGTTCTCTGAGCTTTCTGGATCTCTTGTTTGGTGTCTGTCATTAATTCTGGAATAATGTCAGCTATTATTACTTCATATAATTTTTTCTTCACTGTTCTATTTTTCTTCTCCTTCTGGTATTCCAGTTAACCATATGTCATACCTTTTGAAATAGCCCTGAAGTTTTTAACTAGTTTATTTTGTTTTTTCCCTTGTATTTCAGGTGAGACATTTCTATTTATATAGGTTTAAGCTCACTGATTTTTCCTTTGGTTAACTCTACTGATGCACCCATTGGAGATTTTCTTCATTTTTGTTGCAGTGTTTGTTGCAGTTGCATTTTTATTCCTAGCATTTCTTTTTGATTCTTAGGGTTTCAATTTCTTATATTACACATCTCTTGATTCTGTATGCTTTTTTCCAATATAGCTCTTAACATACTGATCATTGTTATTTTAAAGTATCTGTCTGATAATTCCAATTATATGTTGTATCTGAGTCTGGTTCTGATATTTGCTTTATCTCTTCAGAGTATCTTTTTCCTTGCCTTTCGACATTCTTTGTAATTTTTTTTTTGCTGAAAGCTGATTATTTCGTGTTGAATAATATGAAGTAAGGTAAATAGACCTTCAGTGTGAGGCTCTATGTCAGTCTGGCTAGGAACTGGGTTGTGTTTAATGTTTGCTGGAGCTGTAAATGTCAGAAGGTTCCAATTCCTGCAATGTAAGTTTCCTTCTCTCCTCTCCATGTTGGGTTTCTCTGTGTACTCCTCCTCAGATGGAGTCTGTGTCTTGCTGTAATGCATACTTGTCATACTTGAACCCTGTTTGTTTGGCAGTAATGTGTGAGAGAGGGGAAGTTTTCTATAATGATTACATTTCAGTTTTCAGTGTGCCTATGTCTCAGACTTGTGACTTTCACAAGTGTTTCTCTAGTGGGGGAGCTCTTTCTCTCTTAGGTAGGAAAGCAGGAAGTGTCTCAAGTGGGGAGAATGCGCTTCCTCTGACGCCCTGGTTAAGTCTTTTCCCCCAGAGAGCAGCCCTGTGTTACAGAGAACACTTCAGGTGTGTTGTACAATGATTTCCCTCCCAGTCTTCCCACCCAGGAAGCGCTATTACTAGGGTTTTTGCTGTTGGAACCTGGTGGAGTTCCTGGAAACAAAACCTATGAAACTGTGAGGGTTCCCCAAGCCTCCAGCTCCCTCCTTGAAGTTTCTTGACTCGAGCTAGTGGACACTCTGCCCCCAGAAGATCTTGACTTTGACTTTCTGCATTGACCTGTCCCTCCAGATTTTGAGGTCATGTCTTATGCTGTTCACCATAGTTCTCTGAAAGAACAAGAACAGCCATTGATTTTTCAGTTAGTTTATCTTTTATTTGTTTTAAGGATAGAAGTGATGACTTCGAAGCTTTTTATGTGTCAAAACTGAGATCAGAAGTCCCCAAAGTTTTTATATACAGTATTTCATTTTCCCTCTCAAAGTTCCTGTAAGCTCTACAGTGAACTGCTTCATCTCAAAGACAGGTCACTTCTTATTACTGATGTGGGTTTTTTCATTTCAAAGAACTTAGTGACGTGTAAGTTGATGGCAAAGATGACACTAGAGTTCTGTTTTCCATATTCCATCTGTGATCTATTTTTGTTACATTTCACTTTTTGAAGGTAAAAATAAATTAGCTCAAATAGCTTGCTTTCAGTGAATCATTCATTCACTCATTTATCAAGTATTTAGGAAAGATATACTATGGGCTGAGCATTGCATAAGATCCTGCAGATACCACAGTGAATGAGGTAGGATCCCTGTTCTAAAAGACTCCACGGCCTAGTGAGAGGGGCAAAAACCTAAACACATAATTTAAATCTTTGAGATAAGTGGCAAAACAGAGGTTTATACAGGGTACGATTCGAGTTTAAGGAGGGAGAAAATAAGTTTGTAAAATCAGAGTTGCTTTCCCAAAAGAATTAATGTCTCTTCTTCCCCAAAATAGTGCCTGATATCGTGTTCTTGATATTTTAGCACTTAGCAAACATTTTGTCTCTTTGGCACTAATACACTAAAAAAATATATTTTACATCTTGGACTGTTAATGGAAGTATCATTTTCACTAGCAATTTAGTGTCTGAACAATAATAATTTTACTTTTTGTTAGAACTCAGAGGTCTATCCCATTTTACAACAGGTTATTATGTTTTAAAGGGAGCTTGAGAGGTCTAGGTGTACTGACACTGATATTTTTAACAACTCTTCCAAAATGTATGTTCTCAGGTGTTTTTGCCCCCTTTAACACAGCAGTCACCTTCAGAAGCTATTCTGTTATTTCAGTAATGTCACCATTGACCAAAAAATTTAAGGACTGTCTCTCTTGGAATTGCTTTTAGACTCTGTAACACATTATTTTGTGTACCTACAATGGTAGAAAATCTTCATCCTCTGAATGTGACTTATGAACATAACCAAAAGTCAAATGTAAGCTAAAGATTAGTTAGAGAATCTAAATGAATAAAACAAATTTTAGTCAAATTAAGGTTCTCTTGAAAACGGAAATAATTTTAACGTGGTTCATGAAAACATTCATCTAGTATAAAACTTAAACGGCATGGATCAAAATTTATCATACAATATCTAAGAGAATTATGTTGCAGGCCATATTATTTAAATTTATATATTTTGAGACTTTTTAAAGCACCATTACTATAATGATATATCAAGTTTAAACTTGCCTCCGAACCAAAGTCCTAGCATACATGTTTAACAGATGGCAAACAAATTGGATAAAACATACCATTACCCCAGAATTACAGGTTTCGATCAAAATTGGTTCAAATACTTAAAACCACAGTGAAAATATCATTCTTTCCTCTGAATACGTGCTTAATATCAGAGCCCTGAATCCTTCCTTCTCCTTTAAATACTTACCGCAATGTTTAAGAATCTCATCAGTGTCTATTGTGTCAGCAGAACCACTTAAAGAGAAAATAAAGAGGAAAAAACATACATTAACATATGAGCAGATGATAAATATGTATCAGCCAAGGCAAAGGTGAAGATAGAGATGGGAAGGAATAAAATAAGTGCTTGTTCTCACAGCCATTTCTTTCCCCGTGGATTAAATTGCACTATGAAATACCTGACATTGTGCACATTGCTTTGAAATTGTGTCTTGTGGGTGTCCCCATAGTCAAGGCAATAAAATGTGATGGATTTCCAGCCTCTGTCGCTTCAGTTAGGATAAATTTAGGAAACAGTCGGGGTGTAATTGAGATCAGTACCAGGTACTGAGAAACTTTACAGCAGTCTCACTGACTGAGGGGGAATGTGGACAAGCCTCAAGTAACCTGCCTTTTTGCCAAAACGTCTCTGGTTTTTGTTTGTTTGTTTTGTTTTGTTTTTGTCTCACCTCTTAGAATTTGAGGAAGCAGAAAGGGGAGGAATCAGTTTCCTCTCAGTACAAGAGCCATCCGTGGTCTGTCGAGACGTAGATACCAGGATTTGTTAGATGTACGCCTGAAAGTCATTTAGTGCAGAATTATAGCTTAAACTGTACATTCAGCTGAGTGTGTTTGTGCAGCTTTGTCTCTAACATGGTTGAAAAATGAAGTCATTCAAAAAGAAAACCATCTTGCCGCAGGATATGAATAATAATAATGCCTAATATTTATTAAGAACTTATGATATGGCACTTATTTAATCATAGCAACCTTTCAAAATGAGCCCTAATCCTATTAACCATTTTTTTTATATCCATGAGTTAATTTCAGCACAGAGACGTTAAACAAATTGCTCAAGCTTTCACAGCTGATAAGTAGAGATACTGGAAGTCAAATCCAGGTAGATGGAGTCCAGAGTTGAGTGTTTAAATATAATGCTATACCAAAAAGACTCCATGTAGGCTGGAAGAATTGCAAGACATTCCCCCAAAAGCCATGATTTTGACCCCATAAATACCAGAAACTGTTTTAATCTCTTTCAGTGTGTTTACAGGTATAAGAAAAAGTCTGTCTGCATTAATCATGTTTAAGAATGTAGCCTTTTTTCTTTAAAATGTTGGTACACACTGTTCAAGTTATCTGGTTGTTGGTTTCACAATTGCAAGAGATTCAGCTTATCTTCATGTAATAAGTTGCTGAGTTCAAAGATCATAAATGTAATGGCAGTACCTTCAAAGGGTCTAGTGCTGTATATTCTGGTCTATCCTCTACCTCCCCTCCTTTCCTGAGCTTCTCTTTGATCTCAAGCTAAACATCAGAATCTGCCTTTTAAAAGGACTGGAAGTGCCTTTCATTTTCCCTCAGCTGCCTGAGGAGCAACAACTTCTGCATCTTACATGAACAAATGTATTTCTCCCTAAAAATAACTTTGGTTTCAAATGCCCCCTGCAAGGAGGTTGAAATAATTTATCTTGAACTCTGAGAAGACAAAAGAAGGTAATTGCATGGGTGAGCCATTACCTGCAGCATGGGAGGCAGGCGAAGGAGTCATTACCAATCCTGCAAAGGCAGTAACAGCATTTCCTGCTTATGGCTTTGCGGGAGAAGAGGTCTAAGTGCAGGCAGGCTCCTCTGAGCCATTCACATCCTTCTTTGGATTATGAACACTCACAGCATCAATGTACGCTCCTGGATGTACTCTGGTGGTTTTGTTCTCCTGTGGTTCTCTCCTTCCTCCTGTTAATGCTGTAAGTGCTAAGAGTAGCAAGTGCCTAAACAATTAACTTCCTTCTTCCTTAGCTAAAAATAAGTGTGTTCAAGGGAAAATACATATGAAATG
Source organism: Mesoplodon bidens (assembly GCF_964165515.1). NCBI lineage: Eukaryota > Metazoa > Chordata > Mammalia > Artiodactyla > Ziphiidae > Mesoplodon > Mesoplodon bidens. Next base: position 78,192,785 of record NC_138169.1, on the reverse strand, counting down.
GTAAATGATGTCTTAAATTAGTAGGGCAATATATGAAAATGTAAAGACCAAAAAAGGAGTGTATGATATACAGCCAAATCCATTAATACCTTGTACATGGTAAGCACTTGATATAAATTAAATTTGAAAATGAGTTAATGCATTAATTTGGACTTAAATTCTCTGTTGCTGCAAAAAGTCTAGAATGTTCACAGGAACTCCATGCCTGAAAAATATATTTTTTGCAATGGTCCATTGGTCTTCCAAGAATAAGTTCTTCTGTTCAAGCTCAGGCCATTTAATAAAAATGTACTTTTACAGTTACTGAAAAAAACAATGTTTGTAGCACTAGCTATGGCACATTAGTGGTTCACTGTAATCATCCATTTCCTTTCTCTCTCACATTTCTCAACCTCTCTGTTTCTTTTCTACCTACTGTTCTAATCCTCCCACACCTACTCAGTTCTTATTTTATTCCTTTAGTGGATGAGGTAGTAGTGGGTTTGTTTTTCTGTTTGTCTTTTTTGTTGTTGTTGTTATTTTTAACTTTTTACCACATACTTTCCTGCAAACACAATGATATAAACAATAGTTATATTCCCAAGCAAGCACACAAAACCCCATAATAAACCTGAAATACCACATATTTGCCATGGTAATTTTTCTTGCTATTGTTCATTGCAAGTCATTTCGGCAAGTCACTTAACCTCTGTGGGCCTCAATTTCCTCTTCTATAAAATTAGGGGGCTGGACTCTGTGACATCTATCTCCCTTTCAGCCTCAACCATCTGTGGTGACATTTCTACTGCATTGTGAATTAGGTGGAATGAACTGTCAGCCTAACCATAATCTCCAACATTGTTTCAAGTTTCTTTCTTTGAAACTCTAATTGGCTTCACTTTGATAAAGGAGCCAGTTGGCAAACTTGGCACTTAATACACTCTGTTTTTTGCTTTTAAGTTGCCTTTTATTATGTAAAACTAGGGAAGGTGAGGTATAGATAGGAAGGTCAGAAGGCAAAACACTCTCAGGTCGACTCAAATTTAAGTCAGAGTAAGAAGAGCACAGTGCTGCTGTAAGCATGGCTTTCGAGGTCAACCGGAGTTCAAGGTCCTGCATCACCCTTTACTAGCTCTGTGACTTTGGGCAAGTTATTTAGACTGACTATGCTTACCCTATGAAAAGACAATAATGACAGCGCTTACCTTATAGGGTTTTTATTAAGATTAAATGAGGAAGTGGATTAAAATGCCTGGTGAATACTTAATAAACTATAGCCATCATTGTCATGAAAGGTAATACTTAGGAATTAATCTTCTGGTTAAGTCAGAAAGAACACTGGTCCACTGTATTCTAATCCATTATTTTGATTTTCTTCAAACTTGCATTTTACAACATTTTTAATACAGCCTACTCTGATGCTTGTCTTAGATTTAAATTTCTTTTTATTTCTTACATGTGTTTTTTTCCTAAAGTTTTTCCAGCTTTATTGAGATATAATTGATGTATAACATTGTGTACGTTTAAAGTATACAATAAGATGATTGGATACATGCATGTATTGAAAAATGATTACCACAAAGGTTAGTTAACACCTCCATCACTTCATATAGTTACCACGCTGTTTTGTTTTGTTGAGAATGTTTAAGATCTACTCTCATAGCAACTTTCAAGTATACAATATGTCATTGTTAACTACAGTCACTATTCTATGCATTAGACCCCCAGAATGTATTCCTTTAATAAGAGGAAAGTTTATTTCTTTAATAAGAGTAAGTGGATAAACAAAAACTGTTTACACTACTACTATTAAGTACATATTCATTTATTTTTACTAAGTATACGTCATGTATACAAGCCTGATTTACTGTTTGAATTTTGGATTGAAATAAATGTTTCAAAATGAAATAAATATTGGGTTGGCCAAAAGTTTTTTCAGTTTTTTTCAATAAGATGGCTCTAGTAGCACTTAGTTGTCTTTAACTCCATTTGAAACAATTTTGTTAGATTGTATGTGACAGCTATCATATCAGCGTACATTTAAAAAAGTGATAGGAAAAAAGTGATAGGGAACTGGATTTTTTTTTTTTTCCACTACGTGGGCCTCTCACTGTTGTGGCCTCTCCCGTTGCGGAGCACAGGCTCTGGACACGCAGGCTCAGCGGCCATGGTCACGGGCCCAGCCGCTCCGCGGCATGTGGGATCCTCCCGGACCGGGGCACGAACCCGCGTCCCCTGCATCGGCAGGCGAACTCTCAACCACTGCGCCACCAGGGAAGCCCCAGAACTGGATTTTTGAATGAATAAGGAGAGGCAGAGAGGAAGGAAAGCTATGATTACAAAGCATGGCATATGTATCAGGTCCTATAAGACAGGTCACATATGTCATCTCATTTCATCTTCAGAATAATGAAATTTTCAGCTTTTGGATGAAGAAATCACCAGTCAGAAAAAGTTAAATAATTTGGCCTGACATCACTAGCTATAAATTATACAGATAGAATTTGAACGTATGTAAAGCCTGTGATTTCTTCTATGTGTGCATCAGAGTAGGAAAAGAGCAAGAGAAGATAGTGAGTAAATATCACTATAAAGAGCTTTTATAGTAAGAAGTTATCTACAAGATGATTGATTCCCAGGATCAGGACTTTTAGATAAGTTACTGGCAGTTATTGAGTATCAAATATGTACTTTAACCTGTGCTTGTGTTCTTGGGAAAGAAAATGAGAAGACTTATTATTTTTATACTTTAAGAGGTTATATTCTAAGTTTCTAAATAAAATGGTAACAAAGCATTGCTATAATATTAGAGTCTATGTGAAAATTGCTACAGAATTATGGTGGAGAGGAATTTGAATTCTACTTGGCAGATCAGGAAGTAATTTACTGAGGTGTTATTTGACATAAACTTTGAAGAATGCCTGGCAATCTCAACAGATGTAGAAAGAAGATGAACATCACAATAGAAAAAAAAAAATGAACCTAACAGGGCAAGGTATTTTCTAAGTGAAGTATGAAGTTTAGTGTAGAAAGAGTAAGGTAGAAGGAAATCAAGAGAAGGTCAGTAGATGAAACAGGAACAAGAAATTGGAGCTAGACGTTAGCAGCAGAATGAGTAGCTCCTATCTGTGAAATATGAGGAAGGGGGCAAAGAGACCAGTATGAAGGTCGTTTAAAGGATTTTTCCAAATTATGATAAAATCCTGAGTTAGGTAAATAATCATGGAAGAGGAGGAGATGGAGACATTTTAAAAGCAAAATTATTTGGGTTTGGTGTTAGATGAAATAGCACCTCTAAAAGGAAGGAAAGGGCAAGGTGACTCAGAACTTACTGGGAAGAGTGACATTACCTGATTTGGGAAGTGGAGGAATTAGCATAAGTTGAAGAACATGCATTAAATTTGGGACATTTGGTTGAGGTGCCTGGCAGAAGGTCTGAAATGGAGTATGGAGCATAAGACATGGACTGAGAATTTTTGAGACACACGTTTGAATTCTAAAAGAACAATAAATGGTAAGTTAAAATCAAGGGCAACTCTTGAGTGGTGTCATTCACATCCTCTTACTCAGGATGGAAGAGTCAGATGTGTCATTCATTAATATAAAGGAGATGTGCATTCATGAAGGAAACTAGAATGCCTTTTGTTTTCAGAGAATAAAATCCAAAAGCTGGTAAGGCCATGTGTAGACGAAAGTAGAAACTGAGGACTTCCCTGGTGGTGCAGTGATTGGGAATCCACCTGCCAATGCAGGGGACATGGGTTAGAGCCCGGGTCCAGGAAGATCCCACATGCTGCAGAGCAACTAAGCCCATATGCCACAACTACTGAGCCCGTGTGCCTAGAGCCCATGCTCCGCAACAAGAGAAGCCACCGCAATGAGAAGCCCACCCACCATAACAAAGAGTAGCCCCCGCTCGCCGCAACTAGAGAAAGCCCACACGCAACAACGAAAACCCAATGCAGCCAAAAATAAATAAATTAATTAATTCTTTAAAAAAGTCCCTTTAAAAAAAAAAAGTAGAAACTGAAGTGTTATTTTTAGAAGTGAAGAGGGGTGTCATTTTTATAAGACAACATAAAGGAAATTATAAAGAGATGGTGATAGATAAATAGGTAAATAGTCACGATGGATGGATGAGAGATAGATAGATAGATAGATACACAGATAAGGGGGAAGAAGATCACAGCTGATTCTTCTGAATTTCAAAATAAAACATAGTAATATGGACTCTGGGTGATTATGATGTGTCAGCATATATTCATCAGTTGTAACAGATACACCCCTCTGGTAGAAGAAGTTGATAATGGAGAAGACTGTATGTGTTGCAGACGGGGGTATATGGGAAATTTCTGTACCTTTCCCTCAGTTTTGCTGTGAACCTTAAACTCTTCTAAAAACTAAAGTCTTAATTAAAAAAATAAAGTTAAAATCAGCAATCAAGGATGTGATTGGAAGTACAATTAGTTATAAAATTAGAGACATATAAAGGTATAAAAGTATGAACACAGATAACAACCTGAAATAGATGTGCAACACAGCAGAGTAGAAGGAAAACGAACTTTGAAATCATAATGATTTGTACTCTAAGTCCCAACTCTCCCTCTTAATTAGTCATATGACTTTGGGCAAGTTATTCAACCTCTCTGAACTGAGTAATAATATCCATCTTACAAGGTGTTATTGTGAGAATTAACTAGATAATATGCATAATATATCTCAAAATTCCTGGCAAATGATCAGTAATTAATAGACAATATTATCATTATTATAACACCCACACTATATAACATTCACACTGCCTAAATGAATATTCTTGTGGATATCTATCTCTAGTCTTCTATTATACGTGGTACTTTCCTAGACCCTGAAGGAAAAGGGTGATGGAGGAGAAACTCTGCCATTTTGTTATCATTACAATTGCTGAATTACAGTGAAGCTCAATTTAATTTAGAAATTATGAATATCAGCGCATTTCCAGAACTTTATGGTAGCCTGGGAAGAGGATCAGAGAAAAGCAAGGGTCGGTAACACAGCACTGGGCTCTGAGACAGTCAAATAAAGCAAAAGGTTAAGTTGGAAGGGGGACCAAAGATATTAGAAAGGTCACGACAGACATGGCTTTATCCATCCTTCCTTACTCTGCCCACTTTAATCAGTAGATCACGTTGACAAAACAGAAGAGAGGACACTGTGTAGCTTAGAGCTGCCTAATGAAGCTTAGGCTTATTTTTAAACACACGATGGGCAAATCTAACATTTTATGAATGTCTGATGAACTGAATTAAGCTGAACACTTTCAGTGCACTCAGCACAGTCCTAGGTTCCAGGTAAAATGCAAAATAGATGATCTCTGCCTTAAAGTAGCTTGAATGAAATGTAGTTCATACTAAACACAGAAAAAAAAGTTAAAGTAGGAGTATGAAATAAATATTAATATAGAATAATACTACTAATAGTAATAATGATGCTGATGATGATGGTAGGCAATATTTGTTTGCGATGTCTATGTTTCAAGTGCTGTTAGACACTTTATATATTTGTAAGCATCTACTTTTCACAACTACAAACAAGTTAGAAATCATCATTTTGATTTTAATGATGAGTAATGTACACTAAAGGCTGTATACTTGGATCTCAGATGCACAGTATTCTTATCAAAATAACAGGCCGAGAAAGAGTTTATAATCAAATACCACAAAAGTTGGAAAAATTACTTCGAATAAATATATACATTTGCAATTGTTTTTCCAATGCAGTTCACAAATACATAAGAAGTACAGGACAGTACTAGTTTTAGTAACCCCGGTACAAGAAATTTACATTTTTATGGACTCGTAAAAATGTGTTTATACCACCAGTAATTTAAAATAACAATGCTACATGCAACAGCTATTACAGTAATACATAATTTCAGTGAACTAATAATTAAATAACACTTCAAGTTATTTCAAAACTTCCGTCATGTATTTCTAAAATGAATTGCCTTATATCATCAAAGACTCACTTTTCTTCATTATTTGAAACATTTTCTGAGACTAGGATTTCTAACAAGCGTGTTCTAGTGAAAGTGCAGTGTATATTTCTCTAATTCTCTCTCTCTTTTTTTAAGATCTTGGGTATTAAACAAACAATGACAGTAGTCTATAAAAGCAAGACTGTCTTCCCACAGTTCAGTCAGTTCAAGATCATGTTCCAGCAGTGATTAGCAAAGTTCTTTGTTCATCAAAGTCAGTTGAAGAGGGGCTTGAGTTTGGACAATATTTTTCACAAGGATTAAGTCTGAGTATGGAAATGAATACAGTGGCAAGTCTGCCCATAGCATTATCATTCAAATTAAAGTTAATGCTTTAATGATCACCTTATAAATATTAATATACTCATTAGTTCACTTTGGCAACTGTTACTTTTCATACCTGTGTCATATCCTACCCCAATAAAAGGAAAAGAAAATGTCAGTAAGGGAGTTTATATTTGACAGTCTCCTGCTCACTGAGGGGTCCTACTTCATTTATTTTACCTAAATTTAGGGAAATTTTTTTTGGAAGCAATAAATATAAAGGAAACAGTTTAGCTATCAAATATAAGCTGCTTGGACAATACGCAGAATAACAGTTATTTAAACTTCTGAACGTTGAATCTAAATAGTCAGAAAAATGCAAAATTATGTGATTTAGATAATACCTGTTTTATAAAAGTTCAAGTAATAAACTGAAAGATAACATAAAGGCAGAGTAAATTAAGAGTGAATAGAGAAAATGGGAAAGTAGGAGAGAGGAAAGAAGGGAGAATGGAACAAAGAAATGGACCAAAGGAGGCCACACAGGCAAGAGAGGCAGTTTCTTCCATTATGGTCTGTGAGTGAACAGTGGGCTGCACTCCCTCAGGTTAGGCCTGTAATATTTGTTTGTTTGTTTGTTTTCAAGGTCCGGATGAAAGTTTTGGCAACATAGCGATGCCAATACAGAAGTCGCTGCATTTCTTCGTTCCTGTTTCTCCTGGTCCACTGTGTGTGTCCTGCAGTGGGAAGCACCTTCGGCCAAGTCAGGGAAAGTGAGTACATTCTGGATTATATTTTTCTATTAAAACAAGAATCTGCTGAAAGTTTGGATGTGGGGTGTGAAGGAAAGACAGAAATCAAGGCTTAATTTCATTTTTGAGGCATTAAGTGAACGGAACGGGAAAAGGAATGTTGGAAAATAAGAGAAACCAGCTGCCTGTTTTCAGAGGTATCTCTTGTTTCGTGTAGCAGAGCCATTCTCACAGGTGTGAGGTGATATAGCTCGTTATGATTTTGATTCGCATTTCCCTGACGACTAATGTTGTTGAGCATCTGTAAAATGCACCTGTTGGCCATTTTATTTACCAAAAATGCCTATTCTGGTCCTTTGCCCATTTTTAATCAGATGGTTTGTTTTTTTACTATTGAGTTGTATAAGTTCCTTATAAATTTTGGATCTTAACTCCTTATAAGATACATGGTTTACAAATATGTTCTACTGTTTTGAGGTTGCCTTTTCATTTGTTGATTATCTCTTGTCATGCAGAAGCTTTTTAGTTTGATGAAGTCTCACTTGATTTTTGCTTTTGTCGTTTGTGCTTTTGGTGTCATATTCAAAAAATCATTTCCAAGACCAGTGCCAAGAAGCTTTCTCCCTATGTTGTCTTCTAGGAGTTTTACAGTCTCAGGCATTACATTTAAGTTTTTAATCTGAGTTAATTTTTGTGAGTGCTATAAGATAGCAGACCAATTTAATTCTTTTGCATATGAATATCCAGTTTTCCCAACATCATTTATTGGAGAGATCATCCTTTCCTCACTGAGTATTCTTGATTCCCCTGTCAAATACTAGCTGATGATATATGCCTGGGTTTATTTCTAGACTCTGGATTCTGTTCCATTGATCTATGTGTCTGTTTTTAATGGCAGTACTGTACCATTTTGATTACTACAGCTTTATTATATAGTTTAAAATTGTGAAGTCTGTTGTCTCCAGTTTTGTCAAACAGGTCATAGTTTATACATGTGGAATTTATTTACTTATTTAGTCAACAAATGTTACTGTGGCTTCTGTATGCCCGTCATTGTGAACTAGTCTTAGAGACATGGGCTTGAATGGCCAGCCCATATAAGTCTTAACTTGCAGCCCAGTGAGGAAGCAAACATCAAGTTAAAAAAGAAAATAAATGTTAAATAGGATAACCACTGTGGAAAATATCATAGCAGTTCCTCAAAAATTTAAACATAGAATTGCTAGTCTGTCACCATCTACAATGTGCATTCAGAGGAGTAACCCTCCATTGTACCTATGCCACACCTAGAACATAAGCATCCACAGAAGGGCTGGCTAAGATGCATCTCCCAATGATCCCCCATAGCCCCTCCCCTCCAGGTGCATTACCTTCTTGGTTGCAGTACCTGATGCTCAGACCCAGAGATCGCTTTTTCTCCATAATTCTAATGCCTCCCGAGGTGAATCAAAGAGAAAACCCTGTTAACCTTCTGCTATTTTCGTCCACATCTGTTCTTCCCACAAAATTATTTTTCTTTACCCTGTCTTAAATCCTTTCAGATATTGTATAAGCCCTTAGAATAATACAAATCAGTAATTCTCCCCAGGAAATTTTTTTGCTTTCGTTTTCTGTCCTTACTAATACATCTTCCTAGGCAGGGATGACAGAGAAGCTGCTATGATGGCAGAAAGAAAAGCAAATTGGGACAAGAAAATATACCTCAAACAGTTTATCCAGGTGCAAGCAGCATCAACATTCCACATCTGTGAATTGACTCATTTCCATCTCTGAGTACATCATATGCCCTATTATCAAGGCACACTAGTGGGTAAGATACCTCCTCCCAGAAGACAGAACAGGTTCCCAAACTCCCTCTCATGCTGATTGACACTTCTGAATCCTTTAATACTTGGGAGGAATCACAGGGAAAACAGGGGCAAAGTCAAAGTATTGTTTTGGAGCACTTTGAAGAGACTTAAAATAATTCAGTAGTTAACATTTCAAAAACACATCTTTCCACTGATGGTATATGATGCTTGCTTATCATTTATGGCAGATTCTTGAGCTATATTCTGGAGGCATATATTTTGTTAATAAGGTAGAACCAGTGTTTTGCTTTAATGGAAGCATCTGAGCCTGTTGTGAGCTATTTTTGTACCCCAAATACTGATGATTTTCTACTCTGAGATGTCATATTAAAATTTCTTTGTAATAAAAGTGTGTAGGCATTTTGAAGGCCTTCAACAGTACTAGTCACTTATTATCTGCTTCTTGAGCGCCAACTGTTTTCCCAGCATAAACAACAGAGATTATAGCCCTGATAAAGTGGAGCTTACGTTTACAGCATTGATTCTCCAAGTGTGGTCTCTGGACCAGCAGCAGTAGCTGCAACACCAGGGACCTTGTTGGAAATGTAAATTCCTGACCTCTGGTTTCACCCAATACCTACTGAATCAGATATCTGGATTGAGCCCTGAGATCTGTGGTGTTTAACAAGCCTTCTGGGTGATTCTGATGGACACTAAAGTTTAAGAACCCTTGATGTGGTTTATCAGTAAAAGAGCCTGGAAATTCACCTCCTCGTAGTAACTTACAAAGATGTTTTGCACATGTGAAACCTGTTAGACAGATGGGTTCAAAAAATCCCTAAGTAACAATAATCATTTATCAGCTTTAGATTATATGACAGATATCCATGAGCCATTTAAAAACTGAAATATTCCTCTTTTTTTAAAATTATATTATTTGTCTTGCATTTTTACTCTTGTATATTATTTCCTAGATACTAATAGTTTCCTTTGATGTCACTCAATCCAATATGCCAACCATCCTTATTTAGTAATACAGATGGTCCCATTTATGATAGGATTTTTTTGCCTTTACAATGGTTCAAAAGTGATATGCATTCAGTAGAGACTGTACTTATATTTTGCATTCTGATCTTCTCCTGGGCTAGTGATACGAGGTACAGTACTCTCTCGTGACGCTGGGCAGTGGCAGTGAGCACAGCTCTGGATCAGCCGTGGGGTCACAGGCGTGAACTGTTACACTACAACCATTCTGTACTCAGTCAGATAGTCATTCTCTTTCTCCCAACAGAAATGTGTTAGATGATTTTTCCCAACTGTAGGCTCAGGGAAGTGTTCTGAGCACGTTAAAGGTAGGGTAGGCTAAGCTATGATGTTTGGTAGGTTAGGTGCATTAATGCATTTTATGGATATTTTCAACTTACAGTGGGTATATCGGTTTGTAACCCCATCGTAAGTCGAGGAGGATCTGTAGTTCATTGTTAAACAGCCCTGAAAGGTTAGATATAGGCCAGGAAGATATATCTGGTTTATACTGAAATTTGCAGATTCAGGATCCTTCAGCAGTGGAGAAGTACTTCGAATATCTATCAGCTCACCAATCATTTTTTTTAGGCTGTCAGAGTATCAGTCATTCTAACACCTGGGACAAACAGTACCAAAGCATCTGATAGTAAAAATGTAGGGCTCAAAGAACATATAATTTTTCTGCTTCTAATTTTAATTATATTTCTTTCTTCCTGGCATTCTGGTTTATGTCAAATGATTCCGGAATTATAAGCTCCTGATTTACGTCCTGGATAGGTACTTATGTCCCATGATAAAAACACTAATAAGTAAAGATATATTCCTGAGCACTGTGGCTATTCTGAATGACTGGAGCCCAAACCCTTTGCTGCAATATCATGCTTACTGATATAGGTGCATATGGTAAGGGAAATTTGGGGACCGGTATCTGTGAATTTCATGCCCTCACATTCATAACCTTCATGACATGGCACATATCCAGTCATTCAGGCAAATGAACATATAGAGATGCATGCATAATTAATAGACAACCAAATGCCTGAAAATAAATTGTTAAAGCTCATGGTGTAGAAAGGGCAGCCTTGTGGCATGATGATATTTGTGCTGCTTGCCTGGTAACTGTGCAGCACTCGGAAGCGCACAGTGATTTTGTAATTAACGCTCGATACACATTAATTATATAAGGCAGACTTACTTGGAGGGACCTGTGGCTAAGTGTGAGTGTGTGCATGTGTGTTTCTGTGCAGAATGAGTTTTAGCCTCTAATGAAAGAGTTTTCTTCCTTCTGATACAGTGCTTGGCTGATCCAGTTCAAATGTTCTGCTTGATGTGAGGGCAGCCAGAGTTGGAGGGAAAAATAGGATACAAGGGAGACAAGTTAAACCAAGAGGTGTCTCTGGATGCTCTTTAGGGAAAAATAGTTTTATTGATAATGGACAGCAGAAATGACACCATGTTGAACCCCTGCAAGAAAAGCATTCTGTTTATTGCTGGACAAATGCTCTGATAAAGTGAATTCTGTGAAGGTGTTCAGATTTAGTAAGTGATCAGTAACTCTACTTTCAGGCCAGTATGTGTTTTCTCCTCGAGTATTTGTCTAAGAGGCACTATAGATGGTTAGAATTGATTTACTTTCTTGATTTATTTAGCTTATTTCCATAATAATCTATAGCCAGGCTGGCTAGATTGAAACAACGAGTCTAAAGCAGAATTGTATAGGAGCGATGTTCAGTTTCAGTGTCCATTCATTCTCCTCCAGATCCCCAGTCACTTCTAGCCATTTTCTGGCTTTCTAGCACTTCTCACTCAACCTCACCTGGGCCTGTCGGATTAAGAAGCTTGCTTGCTCTGGTCCAAAGCACACAAACCAGAGCACTGGGGGTGGAGTCCAGCTGATAGAAGTGTTCCTTTGCCACATAGGATGTTTTCTATTGTTCTTTTCTTTTTTCTTACCTTTAAAAAAAACTGAATCAGTTACCGGCAATTGATCACTGAGATAGTTCACATAAAAATCTAGATTCTTGGCTCCACTAGAAAAGTCTGCATTACCAGCCACATCCCACTTCCATTCCCCCATGGGACCACTCTGTTGGAGAAGAGCTGCAGCTGCCCCTTTAGAAGGGGACCTGTGCACTCCAGGCAACCACCCACAGTCCTCAGCACTAACCGCTACCTCCCTTCCAGCCATTTCTCATCGAGCCTCTGCCACTGCTTTTCTTAGACCCGATTCAGTTTCCTCATTTGTATTACCTGTTTGCCTCTGTAGGTGTTTGAGTTTTCAGCATCTGCTATGAGTATTTCTTCTCTTTCCTGCCCAATCCATGGTCCCGTAATCTTAAGAGGAAACCAGGGAGCATCGAGCATGCCACCCCAGCCGTGTTGCCTCTCATTTTTGTGACTCAAATATCCACAACAAAGTGTATAGCTTTCTGATTTCATCCTTTTCTTTAATATGCAAATACAATTACTCAAGCTATATTCTAGTTTAACAATAATAAATCCAGTTCCAAACTTTTGGAAAGTTTCTGGGAATGCACAAAGATGACTTGGGCAGGGGCGGAGCTTACTGAGTACCCTTGTTCTCCTCTAGCCTCATTTGCTCAAAACTCCTGGTCCCTCGTATGTCCTCTGGCTTTCCTGTCGTGAGCTCTCTGAGCTTCTCCAGCTCCCTCTGATACCCTTTCTCTAAGAAATGGGCTTAGTTTATTGCCCCAGGTAGTGGACAGCATGAAACTAACACTTATTATGGTGGTTGACAAAGTTTGCTGATGGTTTTGGTGATAAGTTAAGGAAATGACAAAAACTAGCTTACAAGTGGAACCAGGCTAGCTAAGCCAGGTCAATCCTTACTCTTTGGTTTCTGAGGAGTCAACTTGCCACTATGCTACAGGCATAGGACAGCAAATTCCCTTTTCCCATCTCAACACTTTTCTCTTTCTTGGTTTTCCAATGGGAATCTGAAAGTCCCTCAGCAATACAAAAATGGTAGTGAGAAAAGAAATACACTTTTTCAATATATAGTGCAGGGATAATTGTTTATCCATAAAAAAACTAAAAGGGACAAAACTCTTAGCTCACAGCACACATAAAAATCAACTGCAGGTAGATGATGTACCATAAAGCTTTTATAAAGTTTTATAAGATAACTTATGACCTTAGGGTAGATTAGAGGCACAAAAAGTGTTAATCAAAATGGAAAAGATAATAAAATGCAACAGCATTAAAATGGGTAAATTTTTTTTTAATGACAACATAACAAGGGTGAAAAAATAAGCTAAAGAATGGGAGAGTATAAATGGATACATGAAATACATATAACAGACACAAGATATATATATACATATGTGTGTGTGTATATATATAGATATATATATGTATACACATGTACACACATAGGTTTTATTGTAGGAGTTCTTCAGAATATACATGATAGAAAACTGCAAAAACAATGTAAAATGGGTAAAGAATTTTTCTACAAATATTTAACAGAAAATAAATCTAAATAGCCAATAAGTATTTGAAGTCTCTCAACCTTCATAGAAATTAGGGAAATATACTAAGAGGTACAAACTTCCAGCTACAAAATAAATGAGACATGGGGATGAAATGCAGTGTGGGGCATATAGTCAATAATAATGTAATATCTTTGAATGGTGATGAAGGTGGTCAAAAGGTACAAACTCCCAGTTATAAGATAAATAAGTACTAGGGATGTAATGTACAACATGAGTAATATAACTAACACTGCTGCATGCTATATAGGAAAGCTGTTAAGAGAGTAAATGTTATATCATCATAAGGAAAAATATGTATTTTCTTTTAGCCTGTATCTATATGAGTTGATGGGTGTTCACTAAACTCATTGTAGTAATCATTTCATGATGTATGTAAGTCAGATCACTATGCTGTACACCTTTAACTTAAACAGTGCTGCGTATCAATTACATCTCAATAAAATGGAAAGAAAAAGGAAATTAGGAAAATATAAATTTCCACCACAGTAAGACACCATTACGTATAGGGTACCATGTTAGCAAATAAAAGTACAGGATGTTCTATTAATTTCAGATGAACAATGAATAGTTTAAGCATGCATATGTCCAATATAATATTTGGGACATATTTATATTACATAATTATTTTTCTACCAAAAATTCAAATTTAACCATGCATCCTATATTTTATGTCAACCCTGATTAATTTCACACCCATCAGAATGGTAAAATGGAAATGTCTGATGATAACAAGATAAGGTGTGTAGTAACTTGACCCCCTTAGTCTACTGGTACGGGATATGCACTGATACATCCACTTTAGAAACAAAATTTGGCACTATCTGCCAAAAGTGAAGATCAGTTAACCCTGTGGCCCAACATATATCCCTATCCAATATATACACCTGAGAGAAACTTATTTACATATGTATGAAGATACATATACTAGTATGCTTGTATGTATATTGTAAATAAAAGCAAAAAAAACCCCACAACACTACCCAAATATTTGTTTTCAGTAGGATGATAAATATTGGTATATCCATATGATGGAATACTATATAGTAATAAAAATTAAGGATAATTGTAAACTCTGAGATAAGGGGAGATTGTTATATGAAAGAAACAAAGGATGATTCTGGAGTACAATCTGATAATATTCTGTTCCCCCAATCTATCTGTAGGTTATATTGTATTTTTGTACTTTTTTATATGTTCATATATTTCATAATTTTGAAAGAATAAAAACACTCCCTGCAAAATGGCACATTCTTATTATGCAAACTTTATCTTAACCTTTCCCATCCAGACTAGGCGTAGCTAAACCTATTAAAGTGTTTGTCAAAAAATAACAGCTGTCTCTATCAGAGATTCCCAGGTATGAAGTAAAATTATTAATATATTTTATAAGACCTAGGAATCATAAAGAATCCCAGGTTAACATGAATCAGTAATATAATTTAGTTATTTTTAAGACAAATATGGGACCTCAGCTGCAATAGCAGAAATATTGCTATGAAAGAAAGTGTTGGTTGTTGACCAGAAACCTGATAAAATTACCAGTCCAGTTTTGTTCTATATAATTTTCAGTGGGCACGGTCAGGCTGAAGCATATCTACAGGAAAATGGTAAATATATGATTTAGTTAAACGACAGAAGGTGAACTCATATCAGGAAAGTCCATGACTTTTTGAATTCCTGGTGTTGCCTACAAATGGCACTAAACACTGAACAGTGATTTCTGTTGACCAAATTCAGCCCAGCAATGTTTGTGAGTCTAGTAGCTGTTCTCAGTGCAACCAGCCTCCGCTGTCCAGACAGAGGACCTGCTAGACGACCAGAAGGAAAAAGAAAGAGAAGAAATAACGTGATTTCCTGAAGCACACTCCAAGCAGCATTGCTGCTGAGTTTTCAGAAACAACAACCAGAGGAGTCCAGCTGGAAGTGTAGCAGACCACAGCATAGTAGTTCTTTCTGTCAAATGGCTTCATATCAACTTTTAATCTGCAGCTGAAACCTCAAATATAGCAGCAGACCCTCTGAATACAACTATAGCTCCACCCATCCTTTTTCACAGGTTGAAGATAAGCACTGCATTTTTGTACGTTCAGATATACTCAAGCAAGGAGATGGGAGTACATAGCAAGCACCATAAACTCTACAACATGTCTACATGTATTAACATTTAATCAAACTATACTCCCACCTACCATTTGATCCTGACTTCAAAACAGCCCACCCAAAACACCCCAGGTAGAAAGCTAAGTAGTATCTTCTGGTTCTCCAGAAGGAAAATAATATGTTTCCTTCAACAACATCCCTCAACAGTGCTACTGGGAGCATCCCTCACAGTTCTGAAGAACATAGAAAATAACTGGTCAGAGCTATTCAGTTACCAAAGTTTTTGAATGATGTTGGTTTAAAAAAATTAATACTAATTCTGCTGATTTTTATTGCAAGGATCTTCTGAGATTCCAAAGAGAAAGTATATCTAATCATTGTGCAGCCATGTGCCTGGAGTCCTCATGTAATTATATAATACATACGAAAATAATCCTTCATACTTGTTAGAGATAAATAGTTGAGCTTATTTATTCTAAGATCTCTTGTCCCTTTCTGTCCACATACAAAGCCACCACTGGAAACAGTTGCCATGGTGAAAGCCTTGGTAATAATATTCCCAAGCAGTCTTGCAGCATTACAAATGGCTCTGAGAAAAGATTTCGCCATGTGCCTTCATACAGTTGGAGGTAAGCACGGACTACACCAGGAGCCCAGGTACAGCCTTTCAGCAATTAGAGACCTTCCCATGAGAAACACACACACCTTGTTTTCTTCATGGGACATCTCAAATTTTCTCTCCTCCATCCAAGATTCTCTGTGCATCACAGGAAAAGGCCACCTCTCCTAATTCTAGCAGATGTAGAATCTTTTGACTGTTAGGCCTCGACACTGCCAGACGACTGTCAGAGAGTGCTGCATTCCCCATGTGTTTGCACCAGGTGAAGACAGATCATTGTGTGTTGCTAGAAGGGCCTGTCACACCTGCCTCAGAGAAACTTTTCAGAAAGCCTCTGAAGAACATTGTGACTGCTCTGGTTACCTCTGAGTTATATTTACACAAGTCCTCCGTGATGAGTGCAAATGCAAAATGCAAACTTATTGAGAGAAGGTAGAAGTTGCAATAGTAGAGGCCTGGTTTATCAAGAATTGAGAGTTCATTGGGTACCTGCCATATGCCCACACTTTGGGAAAGGGAAGTCTAAAACACAGTCTCTCTTCTCATGAACTTTTATATCTGGTTGGAGAGATTAGCCTAAGCATACTAAAATGATGGTAAAACAATAACTAAAGTTACCGTATTGCATGTGCTATCTCTGAACACTAAAGGAGTTTCGAGAGAGAGAGATGAGTAGTTACAGCCTTCCTGAAGGAGATCCAGTTTGGGGCCTCCACCTCTCCCAAGCCCATCTTCCCAAAGAGTGTGAGACTCCATAGTCACAAAAGGAGGACCAGCACGTTTGGGACGTGGGCATGGGAACCAGCCTAAGGTAGCCCAGGAATTACATAGGCAAGGGGATTTCTAGGAGCCCGACCCCAGATGAGGGGTATCTTCTTCACAAGGGAGAACCTCTTTTGACTTAGGATTCTTTATAGCAGAGCTCTGCCTCTAGACTTCAGTAAAAAGAGAGATGAAGCTGTAACTCCCTCCTTCTCTTTCTAGCCATGTCCCCCCCCCAAAACCCCCTTTACACACTTTTGCGATCTTAGCATTCTGTGCACCTGAGCAAACACAGCTCCAACTGTACACGCAGCAACATTTTCAAATGCTTACGTCCTTTGAGGCTGATTAACCTTAGGTTCTATAAGGTGAAAATAGCAGCAACAGCCATTACATCATCAGAGATACATCAAACAAAACTGATGTAAATCCGTAGAGTCAGGAAGCACATACCTAGCTTTTCTGAATTAAATTGAGAATCTTCCTTGGCATCTGAGGTTTGATATTGTTCAGCAGAGATGACAGCCCTGAAACTGCTCTCCCAGTGCCAAGCAGAATACAAAAACGATTCAGGGCATCAGTTACATATCGCGTAGACATCTCAAGCTGGCAAGCTTGTTGCTTAGTAAAAAAAATACAAGCGAAGCATGGCTTAGGCAATGGGCCCTGGGACATTTGAGTTAGTGTGGTAAGTGCCAGTTGGTTAATTAAGCCGTGTTATGCCTTGAAAGGGTTAAGGGAAGGAGCAGGGTTTAGTAAAGAGCTGCTTTCCTTCTCACTCTTCTCCACATATCACCTCTCACCATGAGACAATGCTCTGAGCAACCGGAAGCAATGATTGTGCAAATTATTTTCTTTCAAACATTGAAGTGGTGTTGAGTTGAGGGGCAGGGTGGTAGGAAAAGAAACAAGATCAAAATACACAGGTGTGTTTCTGTGATGCAAAAAAAAAAAAAAAAAAAAATCAGTTCTAAAACTCCTAAACCTCGAAGTCAGGCTTCCCCAGTAATAGAATGCTTTTCACTCTTTTAAATTTCATATTTCTTTCCTATATCTTATTATTTAATATATTTTACCTTGTCTTCCTTAGGCTGCAATAATATTCCCTATTGCTAAATTAGTGTTCGACACATAGTAGATACTCAATAAACATTTACTAAATAAATATCAATTAAGTCAGTCCACACACAATAATCTGGATTGCAAAGTGAGATGCATTATTTATTAACAAAGGGAAGGAACAATGAAATTCTGGAAAGACCTTTTTCATTAGTCATAAACAGCTTAATTCAAATCCTGATTCTGTCAATCAGTAACTACATGATCTTCATCAAACTGAATCATTTAAGCTTTAGGTTCTTTATATTAGAAAGGAAAGAAAAAGAAAGAAAAGAAGGAAGAAGCCTCATAATAATAATGAACATTGAGTGTTTAGTACAAGCACTGTTCTGAAATCTTTACACGCATTAGCTGATTTAATACTCGAAACACTTATCATCTTCATGAGAAAACTGAGACACAGAAGTGAAGTAAGTAATTTTCCTAAGGTTACACAGAGGGTAAGTAGAAGAGATGGGATAGAAATCCAAGCAATGACTTAAGATACTGTTAATCAACTCCCCTCAACCACATACAATGCTCCCTCTCGTGAGACTACAATATACTACCTCTGAAGACTGTGGTGGGGATTGAATTAAATGAGACATCGTAAGGATATTGTTTGCCAGTGGTGTTTTTACTGTTAAGTTCTTTTGATGAAAGTGCAGAATAGGCATTTTCATTCTCCCTGGAGCATGAGACCAGTGCTGAGTCTTACCCCATTCCTCCCTCAATTTTGCATCCTTATTTGGAAGCACTGACATGTCTTCCCACACTCATCTTAGATCTTGTTACAGAACAGAACTTTCTTCAGCTATTTCACTTTGGGGTATATACCCCAAAGAATTGAAAACAGAATCTCAAAGAGATATTTGCACACCATGTTCGTAACAGCATTATTCACAACAGCCAAAGGTAGAAATAACTCAAAGGTCCATCAACAAATGGATAAAAAAATGAATGGATAAAAAAAGGTAGTATATGCAAATAATGGAATATTATTCAGCCTTAAAATGGAAGGAAATTCTGACACATGCTACAACATAGATGAACCTCAAAAATATGATAAGTGAAATAAGCCAGACACAAAGGACAAATATTGTGTGATTCCACTTACATAAAGTTCCTAGAACAGTCAAATTTATAGAGACAGAAAGTATAATGACAGTGACCAGAGACTGGAGGGGAGGGCAGAGAATGAGGAGTTATTGTTTAATGCATGTAGAATATTCATTTTTGAAGATGAAAAGAGTTGTGGATTGGCTGTACAACAATGTGAATGCACTTAATGCTACTGAACTGTACACTTAACAATGATTAAGATTGGAAATTTAATGTCATATATATTTTACCACAATTAAAAATAAAATAAAATGTTTAGAAAGGAAATTGTCACGAAAAAGCCCACACCAAAATGTCCTGTTTGATTAACACATAGCAGCATAGTAGGTGCTTAGTTAATTTGCCCTGTACTCACTTTCTAGCTTCAGATGTTTGAAGTTAGTCCACAGCTAACTGTCCATAGACTTTTGTTGCTAGCAAATTTGTACAGATAGTCTGATTCCAGTATAGTTTGGCAGCTACTGGAGAAATTTAAAAGATATAGATGATTGTTATTGGCCTGGCCACACACCATCACATGAAAAGTCATGGCATAAGGGAATGATGTGTCTCCCAACACCTGCCTTTTCTGTTCCGTTCTTCCCTGGCTATGTAATGAACCAATGATTCCCTCCTATTGCACAAATATTCCTTCTACCCTTCCTTCTAACTACTCCCAATGAAAGAAACAGTCCTCTATGTCCATGGGTCAAGCTAGTTGAGACAGTAATTTGATTTAGTAAATTTATGTCACATATGGCATGCCTGATAACTACACACTCTTTCCTAGGTTTTGTTTTTTGTTTTTTGTTTTTTGTTTTTGCGGTACGCGGCCCTCTCACTATTGTGGCCTCTCCGTTGCGGAGCACAGGCTCCGGACGCGCAGGCTCAGCGGCCATGGCTCACGGGCCCAGCCGCTCCGCGGCATGTGGGATCTTCCCGGACCGGGGCACGAACCCGTGTCCCCTGCATCAGCAGGCAGACTCTCAACCACTGCGCCACCAGGGAAGCCCCTTTCCTAGGGTTTTATATACATTTTTAATTTGCATAAAATGGATTAGCCAGGGAAAAATTTACAATATGTAGGATTTAAGGCATTATGACAATGTAAAGCATTTTAGAGGTGTGTATGTTTAGAGTGATCAGGGGATGTCTCAGATTACATTACCTGGACCACATGCTGCTTCTCATGCATGATATGGGGAATATTCTGGATGAATCACAGTTTCACAAGGTCTTAAATAAGAGATTCCCTAAGAATCCTGATGGACTTAGGTGGCTTTATTGAACCAGGTCTAATCAGGGCTCCACAGAAAGCCCTAGTGGCTGCTTCAAAATAAGTCTTATTTTAGAAACACCATAAAGGGAACTGAGCCTAGATGTAAGAGAACTCAATCTTCTATTCCCCTTGCACCCTCTAAATCTAAATGACAGATTCCAGATGTTCCAGAACATTCTCCAATGTGCTGACATCACCAAACTGCTAATGCTGCAAATACTTCCTCAGCAGAGAAAAATTATAAAGGGCTACTAGGACCTGGGAAACAGGGTATAGCAACAATGTTTACCTTCCAGTTATATTTCAGAAACTGAGATTTCTCAAGGACCATTACTAATTAGATATTCAAATTAAGGGTAACTAAGACAAAGCAAAGTTTCACTCAAGCAAATTAAAATAGGCAAAATTACTTTTCAGCAATTTTAACCATTTCTTCTCTAAGGAACAAAGGAACTCCTTCTGGTCAATGCCCATCCTTGTTACTGTCCTGGATAATTCTCTCAGCTCCAATGAGCTCTCCATCAACTCCTGATCAAACCTGTTCTTTGTTATGACTCTAAGAGGCTGTCAAATTCAGTCACCCTATGAAGTAATGACTAATAGACTTAAATGCTACCCTAGGTAGTGAGGATCTCAATTTTATAATCAAATAATATTAGATTTGAAAGGGACCTCAAAAGTTGTCTTGCTCATTTTTCCACCTAATTAAGAGATTTTTATCAACAGCTTTTCCCTCACAACAAACATAATATAACCCTCCTTGAACCGTTTCAACTACTGGTTGCCCACTGTATTACAAAAAGCATTTCCATTGTCTGGTGGCTTTAATTATTAGAGTTATCTCTAAGGTTTAACCATATTTATTCAGTGTCTTCATTTCTGTTATTTTCATTCATCATAGTTTCTGAACTTTTCACATTCTTTTTACTTCTGTGAACATGGTAATAGTTATATCATGCATATTCCAGGAACTAAGGTAGGTGCTTTAAATTATATTATTAGGCCACATCACAGCCCTATAAGATAGTTCTTTCTAATGATAAAATAAGTTATTTCTCACCAAAAAGATGGTTATTTCTAATGATAAAAGAAGGAAGAAAGGCACAGAGAGTTAAGTAAATAGCACAAAGTCATGCATTCTTTAATTAACAGAATCACAATCTTGTCCTACTCCAAAGCCTATGGCACCTCTGCATTAAGATAAATTACTTCTTACTCATTCTTATATTCAGAAAAGTACTCACTGTGATGTATTTTTATTTTCTGTATTTCATATTTAATTCACTTAATATTTGATACCATTATACAATTATACACATTTAATATGTCATCAATATAATTATGTATAATTTATTATGTATAAAATATATTTATTAAATATACTCAACATTATTATTTAATAAAGTTAATTTTTAAGACACCTACTAGTCTACATCTCAGCTCCTCTGTGAGGAATCAAAAGGGTTTTGTTGTCCATAAATAGCATGGAATCTTAAATTTGGAGCAGAATACTCTTGGAGGACTAGAATAGAGTTAGCAGCAAAATCAAAGTTTAAAAATACGAATAGAGAGTTGAAACAAGACAGGCATACGTCACAGCCTAAACTTGCTGTGGCTGAGTTCTTCTTCAGCCATGCCAAATGGATATGCAATTCCGTCACCTACTAACAACTGTAAAATTGACATCAAACAAGCCTCAATAATCTGAAACACTTCTGCAAACCAAACTTATGCTCTAGTTCCTCATGGCCATCAAACTCTAGGGGAGGAAGATTCCAGTCAACGAAGGCTTGATGGCTTTAGGGGCTTCATGTGAGTGGTGGGCAAAGCTGAAACCTCCAAGGTGACACCGAATTAAACATAGATTGTAATACCAGCGACGTTGTGCATCGGCGTTCATTAACAGACCCTGGCTGCCTACGTCAGAGAAGGCTGCTGCTAGAGGTGTAGAGCACAGATAAATGCAGGTTCTCTTACCAGAGACGGAGGTAGAGGGAAAAGAGAATCTAGCTACGAATCAGGAGGATCTGGGTTTAATCCCATTTCTGTAGGTCACACATCTGGGAAAACATTTTAGACATCCTGAGCCTCCATTTCTTTATCTGTAAAAGAGAGATGGAATTATATGCCTAGCCCCCAAAATTATTGTGATAATGACACAAATATTTTATAATATGTTGAAGAGCTTTGTAAATTGACACAGGAAATATAGATTAATGTGTTTTATCAACAAATATTAATAGCAGGCATACTGTGGGAGGCACAGAACACTGCATAATTAGCTGCCTCGAATGGATCCAGGGTGTCCCACCTGTACCCTTTTGAATGGAGCTCTCCATGGAGGGTCACCTGCGTCAGGAGAGGTCACCCAAACTGACACAACAGGAACAGGAACACCAGTCAAAAGACCACTTCAATAGTCCACAAAGCAGCTGCTGGGGGCTCATACAACAGCAGTTGAATTGAGGATGGAGAAAGAGAGAGAGATCTGAGCATTATATGGAGGCAACAGTTATACAACTTAGTGATTATTGGGTTTGATGAAGGAGAGGAAAAAATGAAAGGCGGGTGAAAAACTCAAATAATTCTGTGAATTAATCTCTCCTTGCAAGATTTTTCAGTGGGAGTGTTTCAGTCAGGATAGGAAGTAAAGAAACAAAGCTATGGAGGAGTTTGGGGTATGACTAGATGTGTATATTTGAGTTGAGTAGCCTAAGATCCAGGAGCACTGCCTAGTGGTGAATTACGTCTGAAGCTCAGGAGAAAATTCTAGGTGGAGGTTTGAAAGTCGTCACATTATAAGTGATAACTGAATCCATAGGATAAGTGCATAAAATTAAAAAGGTGGGAAGAGACAAGTGAGATGAGAAGAGATCCCAAGACAAAACCTTGGGGGAAAAGTGACACTTAATATTTAGGCAGTGAAAGAAGAGTTAGAAAGAAAGTGAATAGTGATCAGAGGTCGAAGGGGAACAGAGGGTGGTCCCACAGACATCAGGAGAGAAAATATATTCACGAGGGGAGTGCTCAATTGTGTCAAAAGCTAGGAAAATTTATATCACAGCCATCAAGAGCTTCATATTGAAATGAACCAGACTGAATCCCAGCTTTGCTGGGTATGGAGGGCAATTTACACAACCTCTCCAAGCTTCAGTTCCATCCTTTTTTATTTGAGGGAAAGCACATTATCTCTTCTCAAAGAGTTAAATGCTTAACCCTGTGCTGATTACATAAGAAGCACTCAACAGATGTACTTGCTATTATTAATTTTAACTACTATTTATATAAAGAGAACTGAAAAGTGACTCTTGCATTTTGTAATTAATATGTTACCTGTGTATCTTCAAGAGTAGATTCAGAGTGGTAAAGGTAGAAGTCTGATTCTAGTGGGTTGAAAAACACTAAATTGGACCAGATATGACTGCCATTTTGTGTATCAAAACCATCCAGTGCTCAACAATGTCATATCATTCACCTTAACAGGCAGTTAGTTCGTTGTGGAGATATTAGATGGACATTATTTTTTTTTTAAGTCTTGAGATAGGCTTATAGTAATTAGTGGGAGTTTTCAAGGCTGAGAAGTTGGTGTTTATTTTTTTTTAAGGAGAGAGAAGTTTGAGCTCATTTTTAAAAGAATGAGGAAGTGCAAAGAAAAAGCATAAAATAGCACAAGAGGATTTTTTATTTTACAAAAAGTAATTTGAGGAAGCATAGAATAATTTTCATGAGCACAGGCTTTCTCACACTCTAGCTATGGACACCGAGGAACTTAACTTTTCTATCCTCCAGTTTCCTTATCTTTCAAAATAATAGCAACTACCTCATTAGGTCGAGATTAATACCTGTCATGGACAAGGAGCTCCCTAAATAATAGCACATCACTTTTATCACCACTATTACTGTTATGATCAACATGATCAAGGCTCTAAAGGAGAGTTTCCCATAATCCAACACAAACACTTCAGCAGGGAAGGTTTTACAAGTCAGTGAAAACATTTGTTCCCTCCACGCCTGAGGACCATAAACAGAACCACAGTGTAAACTCAAATTCTGCCACAAGAGATTCCATCACCTTTGAACCTCAAAGGCTTTCAGTTGCCAAAAGAGCTCAATTAGAATGAAAATGTGAGAGGGGATTTGCTACTTCCCTAAGAGTCCTGTAAAAAATACTACACACTTGAAGGCTTAAAACACGGAAATTTATTTTCTCACTGTTCTGGAAATGAGGAGTTCTAAATCAAGGTGTCAGCAGAGCTATACCTCCTCCAGAGGCTCCAGGGAGTAATCCTTTCTTACCTCTTCCAGCGGCCGGTGGCTCCAGATGTCCCTTGGCTTGTTGGTGCCTAACTCCAATCTCCGTCTCTGTCTTCATCCTTCTCCTCTGTGTCTGTCTTCTCCTCTCCTTTCTCTTTTGAGGACACTTGTCATTGGGTTTAGAGCTCACCTGGGCTGGGCATTCCAGAATTATCTTATCTCAAGATTCTCATCTTAATCACTTCTACAAAGGCACTTTTTACAAATTCTTTCACAGGCACAGGTACCACTGATATGGTCTATCTCTTGAGGGTCCACCATTCAATACGCTGTAGAAGATACATCTTAAATCGTTTCACTCTCTTCTCATTACTCTACCAAACACTGGATGAGATGTACAGATTTTACTTCTTCCTAGATGTCATGAACTCACCAAATTTACCTCTGTTTCAGTACCTTACACAATACTACGCCTATTAGGTACACAATAAATGTTATTAAATAAGAACATTTGAAATACGCAATATATGGTTCTACTCTTGAGTAGGTCTTGCTGTGTACAATATTTCAGAGTAATTCAATCTTTCGATTTTATTTAATTCTACTACACACATGATCACAGCTTTTGGGAATAGTGAGAGAAATGGTAAAAAAAAATTGTCATAATACAGACATGCCTACTTTGAAAAAATAAAATCACAAGATTTTGCAGCATTTAGCATGTATATATTTTCTAAAATATGGTTTATTTTATTTACTCTACTTTGTACTAATGATCTCTTTACTGAAAACATGAAGTGCAAATGCTTTACAAATCTATATTTTAACACATTGCAAAAGATTTATATTATATTACTGTTGTGATCCATAATAATCACACATATTATGTATTATTATGGCTTTACAAGGAAATGATTTATTCTCATAGACCCATCAAATCATGCATAGACAGAGTAATATATTTAGAGTAATATATTTAAGTCTTAATACTTCCTTAAAAATGGGACCCTTGAGCTGAATCCCCAGTTTTCCTATGGTTAAGTTAGCTTGAGGTTGTCACCCTCCAGTAAACCTTGGTGTCTGCAGTGACTTAGATTTAAAGACATGAGATCTATTATGTGGTTATCATAGGATTGCTTCTGCATATTATGTGCTGCACATTAAGTAATTCTTCACTCAAAAATTATGTTTCTGGGAGGGCTAGAAGAGACGATCTCATATCCCTTCGGGCTTTCACACTCATAAGTCCTCCAACCTACTATCAGCAGGTGTGTCTGAGTTAGTTTTCCTATCAGGAAATTGTGCTGACCCAGTCCCCTTCTGTCTCCAGATTCTTTCTGTGACACATGACAAACATTTACAAGATAAGTGATCCTGATCATGGGTGCAATCTGTGTGGCCTCTGAGCAGAATGAAGCTAATTGCCCTGCATGAAAATAAATCGATGATTTTGTTAACCCAGCACTCTAAGCAAATGTCTCTATACAACAGGTTCAGATTCTGTGTGCACACAGAGATAGATGCCACTGTAAAATGTAAGACTTGTGATATACAAAACAAATCCAAAACAAATTCAGTCCACTTTTCACTTTCTAGAGCCACTCATCACTTTAATCAAGGTGTAAAGTATCTTAACACAAAAAAGCATTTCTGTGGTAACAGGAGCATTTCAAACTCTGTATTTGCGTTCGTGGTATTTTTCATTCTTGGACAAAAACAATAGTTCAATCAATGTGTGTGTGTGAGTATAACTGAAAGTGAATATTCAGCAGATTAAATATTTATTATTACTTAAGTAAATGATACCATTAAAAAAACTCATCTGTGATCAATAACATTTTCTTAAAGTTGGATCACTGGTTTTCTAATTTAGTAGAAGGCAAACAAATGAGGTATAACCATATGTTCATTAATTTTATGATGTCCATCTCAAGGATCCAACATGCTCTCTGATAAAGTTTAGAAACAGCTTTCCAATTATCAAAAAGGCTGGCAAATATAT
Source organism: Mesoplodon bidens (assembly GCF_964165515.1). Lineage (NCBI taxonomy): Eukaryota > Metazoa > Chordata > Mammalia > Artiodactyla > Ziphiidae > Mesoplodon > Mesoplodon bidens. The sequence continues at coordinate 78,166,228 of NC_138169.1, read as the reverse complement.
TGCCTGCTAAATCTCAGTCTTCTATCCAAGTCCAGAGGCTCCTCTGGAGCTCAGTAATCCAAACAATATGTCATTCCTAGAGGGCCAGAAATATTGCTATTTGAACACAAAACAATCTAGAAAAAGATGCCTTTCTGCTATGATATATAATAAACCACGGGAACTTTTGTTGGCAATATAAGACATAAAGGAACTTTCACTACCCAGAATGAAATCTTGCAGCACCTACAGATTCATATGAACATGGGTTCTCTTCCTTAAATTTGAGTTGCAGACAGTTATATGGACATAGTTACACAATCTTCCAGACATCTATTGAAGTATATGACTTGTATTACATTTCTCTGAAGAAGTGAGACTTGCCCTATCCAAACTTATTTCCACAATGCATTGTGGGTTACTCTTTAATATTTAGGATATTATGCATCCCACTTACACAGAATTCTGTGATACTTAATGTTTGCAGGCTTTTGAAATTATATTTTGCTTTCAATCGTTTCTGTTTTGATTTGAATTAAATCCTAATCTTGATGACATATTTTTATATGAGCTCATTTGGAAAAAACCTTTCAGCTAAAGGAGGTGAATTGAAGTAGGTAAAAGAGAGAGATTTCATTATCCAAAGGCCCCAAGATATGAAGCACAAACCATTCTTTTTAATAATCTTTCTTTGTTTATAAAATGTTCACCCTGTCTATTGTCTCAGTGCTGGTCAGTCAGCCTTGTGTGAGGTGAGGGAAGGGAAGTTTTTGGTCCAGAAAGCACCAGGTAAGGACCTATAGAAAGATGCATTTAGTACTAAGTCAAACTGGTTTCCTTTGCCTGCATTGAAATATTGTATGACCTGATCTCAGGACAGAAAGCTAAATGCTAGCTTCTCGGTGTACACTAGCTGTAGGGATGCAGCAGTGTTTGAGCTATAACATGGTGTTTCACAGACAGAGCCATGCTGATTCACAGCAGTCTGAGGCAGCTTGGCCTCATGACAGCCAGTTGTCAGCCGGCCGGTCTCAGAAACCTTACTTTTCTTCTATCATCTAGAATAGGCCACTTCATTTATAGTATATTATGAAATCTCTTGTAATATATTACTGAGAGTTAGGGGTGTGTGTGTGTGTGTGTGTGTGTGTGTGTGTGTAGATATGGCCATATACGTGTACCAAATATCAAAATGATTTAATTACTCAGAAATTCCCTTAGCAGTTTGACTATTATATTTCAAATTCAGCAATATGTGAAGTTCCAAGAAATGTTAATAGCAGCTTCTTGAGATGTGGTCATTTCAACAAGGTATAACAAACACTTTGTATGTAGCACCTTCCAATTTGATTGCGCACCTTCCCATTCATTATCTGGGATTCTCACACTAACCCAGTGCTATAGATTGAATGTCATTAGCCCCACAGAAGTTCATAGGTTGAAACCTAATCCCCAACGTGATAATATTAGGAAGGAGGCCTTGGGGAGGTTAGTCTTAAAGGTGGAGCCCTCATGAGTGAGATTAGTGCCCTTATAGCAGAGACCTCACAGAGCTCCCTCTCCCCTTCTGCCTGGTGAAGTTGCAGGAGAAGACAGCACCTCTAGGGAAGGGGAATCCGACCAGACACTGGAACTGTCAGAACCTAGATCTTGGACTTCCAGCCTCCAGAACCGTGAGGAATAAGTTGCCGTTGTTTATAAGCTACTCAGTCTATGATACTCTGTTATAGCAGCTGGAACAGACTACAGCACCCAACGAGAGAGCTGTTTTTCCTCTTGTCAGTGGCACAGGCTGAGAAACAGATGTGAGACAAAGGCCATGCACAGCCAAGCACCCTAGTCTAGACCACAGTAACGCTCACAGAGCAGGAAAAAGGTGCACAAAACTAGGAAGTGGATGCAACTTGCCTTTGTTTCCTTCTTTTCATTTTCTATCCCCTTGACTTCTTCACAGAGCACTACCCAGTGATTTCTCCTGCTCTAAAAGGTCCTCACAAAATAAATGTACATGTGAGGGACACTGTAGAATCAGATTTTCAAAACCCATTCACAGAAATATCTTCAATAAGAAATATTTTGTAATTTTGCAATGTCTTCGTGGGAGGCCTATAAGAACAGTGTGGTGTTGGTGCATTTACAATTCTCTTTAGGAAACTAGCCACCATGCAAACATTTGCTGGGATCTATGTTCAGGTAACATCCATTCATCTAAAAGATGGAATTTCAGCTAAGGATTCACCTAGTCATCCATTTGGCTCATGTGTTAACTGTTAGCATCAGGTGAGAGTTCCTCTTTGTTGTACTAAATTCTACTTGATTTATTACCTCTATCAGCGCCTGAAAGTAAGAGATAATGTGCTTGCATTTCACAAATATCTGTCAATTCTATTCCACTCTTACTTTTTCCCAGTCAGGTCTAAGCCTCGCTCAATAAATTTTACAAAATTGACAGTTCTCATCCTGGCAAAGCATCTTATTAGGGCTAATAAACAATTAAACATCACAGTAAAACTAAGGAACAGAAGCTTAATTAGTACATGTGCTATTGACGGTTCTTTGTTTATGAAGTTGAAACTTGATATAGAATCATAGTCATCCAATAGGGAAATCATTTGCATACTTTCTTAAGGAACTGTGCAGTGAATTTCATTAGTATTTATAAAATCTTTTGAGGGCCTCCATGGGAGAGCTGTTTTGAGGATTAATTGTTGACTTTAAAGCATATACAATAACACAGAAATGCTAACTAGTAACTCAAAAGATAGCATAGCAGTAAAAATAATGACAAGTTGACATTCTTTAGCTCCATGGTTTAAGGACAGAAGATTGTGTAACTTGAAACTTCAAACACAATAAAACGCTAAACATGGAATGATACCAGGAAATTAGAAGGCTTTGTATTAGAAAACAAAGTATTTGTATTAGGTGAGTGACTTTAAAATGTATAGAAATAGAATGTTAGAACAGGAAGGGATCTTGGGGATTCCCATATAAACAAATATCTTTATTTTACAGAGAAACGAGATGTCTTAAGCAGATCTCACAGCAAGTGAAAAACATTCAGTTCTTTTGACTTCTAGTCTGGTTCTTCTTCCAGTAAAACATGTTGCATCGTATCTGTCCTTAGACCTGATTTAGAGGGCACATGTTTTCCTTTACTATTTTTTCAATACTTTTGTGTTGTTTTTTTCCTCACTTTCTTCTGCCCTCTTCCCCCAAAACTCCCAGGCACCAGATGTGCTGAGATGCTGAGTTGGGCACCTTCTGTTCATCTCTTCTTTCATCTCTGCTCTTCTCATTCTTAGGTCTCTTTACACTACAAATACATTTTCCCACCCCTTAAAATTTTATTCTGCCACCCTTGGGTTCTTTTTATTTTTTAAATTTTTATTGGAGTATTGTTGCTTTACAATGTTGTGTTAGCTTCTGCTGTACAGCGAAGTGAATCAGTTATACATACACATATATCTCCTCTTTTTTAGATTTCCTTCCCATTTAGTTCACCATTGAATAGAGTTCCCTGTGCTAAAAGTAGGTTCTCATTAGTTATCTGTTTTATACATCGTAGTGTATATATGTCAATCCCAATCTCCCAATTTGTCCCCCCACTTTCCCCCTTGGTAACCGTAAGTTTGTTCTCTACATCTGTGGTTCTGTTTCTGCTTTGCCAATAAGTTCATCTGTACCACTTTTCTAGATTCCACATATAACCAATATTATACGATATTTGTTTTTCTCTTTCTGACTTACTTTACTCTGTATGACAGTCTCTAGGTCCATCCGCGTCCCTGCAGATGGCACTATTTCATTCCTTTTTATGGCTGAGTAATATTCTATTGTATATATGTACCACATCTTCTTTAGCCATTCCTCCGTCGATGGACATTTAGGTTGCTTCCATGTCCTGGCTATTGTAAATAGTGCTGCAATGAACGTTGGGGTGCATGCAGCCTTTCGAATTATGGTTTTCTCCAGATATATGCCTAGGAGTGGGATTGCTGTGTCATCTTGGGTTCTGTTTTTTTTTGTTTTTTTTTTTGCGGTACGCGGGCCTCTCACTGTTGTGGGCTCTCCCGTTGTGGATCACAGGCTCCGGACGCACAGGCTCAGCAACCATGGTTCACGGGCCCAGCCGCTCCGCGGCATGTGGGATCCTCCCGGACCGGGGCATGAACCCGTGTCCCCTGCATCGGCAGGCGGACTCTCAACCACTGCGCCACCAGGGAAGCCCCCTTGGGTTCTTTTTAGTTATTAACTAATTTACAACGCATCATTAACAAAAAATCTCCATGCCAAAGACATTTTCACTGGATGTTTACATTTTAATACATTTATTAACCCCAACAAATTGACTTTTGTAATGACAATTCAGTTCCCATGACAGGCATATAACGTAGATGTCTTTGGCAAAACAGTCATTTGGTGAGTCACCCCAAACAAACCGTTTAGCATAATGCTCCTGGCCACATCCTGCATCCCCTCTTGAAGGGGAACAGGATGGTATGAATAAAGACCTCAGTTTCTCCTAAGAATGGACTTTAGATGGCATGGTCCTGTCTAATCAAATAAAACACTTTATTACCACAGAAGATTTCAGATGCATTTTAAGTAAACACAGTAAAGCATTTATGTTTTTCTTAGAATTTCCTATTTTGCCTAAATTTTCAAGCTATTGTCATAAATATTTTGTTTTCTTACTATTTTCTTGCTCTCTAATGTATCTGCAGTTGTGTCCCTTTTTTCATTTGCAATATTTTCTACTTGAGCCTTTCTATTTAATTTTAAATAAAATTTACCAGAGCTTTCTCAATTGTATTAATATTGCTCCAAAGAATGAACTTTTACATAATGTTTGTTTTCAATTTTACTAATCATCTTCTAACCTGGATATTTAATTTCTTTCATTTCCTTTGGATCTATTCTATTATTTAGTCTCTAACTCTTACCTTGAACCCATCTCCTTCATTTCAATCTCTCTTATTTTCTAATATCAGCATTCTAAGCTATACCTTTTCCTCTAGGTTCTTCTTTAGCTGCATTCCATAATTTTGATATACAAGTATGAGTATTCAAATTTCTTATTATGGTTTTCTTTAAACCACAAGTAATTTGGAAGCATCCATGTTTTATTGATAATTTTAAAGTGAGTGATTTTTTTTCAGTATTTATTTCCAACTTAATGGCATTTAATTCAAAGAACATACCGTATATTATACTAAATATTTAAAATTTGTTGGACTTGATATATAGCCTAAAAATGATCAATGGGCATTTTCTAATTGTTAAGTTTAGCTTCTGTACATGTCTATTAAATCACATTTTAAAAATACTTCTTATGCAGACTGATTTTTCTAATACTTCAACCTATTTACTACCAAAAAAGGTGTAAAAATCTCCCACTATAATATGTATTTAAACATTTCTCCTTGTAATTCCTTCTATTGCTGCTTTATATATTTTGAAGCAATATCATTATTGATATATTTGTGATTACTGTATCTGCATGGTGAATTCAACTTTATAAAGTGACTGCCTTGAAAATCATCTAGGGATGATTTTCACTTTTGTCTTTTTGGTCTGATATTAATTTTCTTACAGTAACATTTTCTTGGGTAATATAATATTTAACCATTAAGTCTATTTATATGCTTTAACTTTCAGATTTTCTGTATCCTCATATTTTGGAAATGGCTATAGTATAATATAGCCAGTAACTCTAACTTTTAATAAAACAGTATGATGTTTTAACTCAGTCAGTAAAAACTTTGTCTTTCAACTAGGATGTTTAGTCTATTTACATTTGTTTTGATTACTTATGTGTTTGGATTTATTCCTGCCATTTCATTTCACCTGTTTCACTTTTTAAATTTATTTTTATTTTTGCCTTTTTATGAATAGCTTAATTTTTTTCCCCAATTTTTTCTGTTTGTCTCCAATAATTTAGATGGTAACCACTAGATTTCTGGTTCTCTATTGGATATTAAGCACTACATATTATGTTTAGTATTAGCCCATGTTCTAAATACAAAAAAATGCTAATGATAATAAATAACTTCATCCTCCTCCAGAAAAAAATCAAGGTCTTAAAACAATTTAAATCCAATGTACACGCTCTTAGATTACTTTATTATTGTGCTGTATTTTAATTCAGTCATTATTTGAAACCTCACATATTAGACACAATTATTTTATATCATCAACTAATTACCAATATGTTTATAAAAAATTAAAATTATAATGTCATTCATCTAACACCATCCATTGGGTATCATATTTCTGAAGTACATCGTTTAGAAATAGCATTAGTAAGGGTAGACAGAGGTAAACTTGTTTACTTCTTAGCTTATTTAAAATGTGTTTATTTCACTCCCAACTAGAAGCATAGTATTATGTGGTGTGTAATTTTATATCAATAGCTATTTTAACTTAGTATTTGGAAGATATCTTTATGCTATTTTCTGACTTCTACTGTTGCTGTTGGGAAGCTAAGTATTGGTCTGTTGCCCTCACTTTGCAGAAGGTAGCTGTCTCTCTCTGAAGGACGTCAAGCTATTTTCTTGGTCATGCATATGAAGCTGATGTAGATAGGTGAACAAACCTTTTAATTTATGATACTTGGGACTCATTGTGAATCCTGAAATTGAGGCCAGGAAGCATTCACCAGCAACTTTTTCTTCAACTAATTCTAATCTTCAATTCTATCTTCTCTGTATAAATCTGACTAGGTGAATGTCAGGTGTTACACACAATCCTCCCTGTCTTTTATTTTCTGTTGTATTTCCCATCTATTTGTCTGCCTGTGCTTCATATTATAGTTTTTTATGTCTTCTAACTCACTAATGCTCTGTTCTGCTATTCCTGACCTACTATTTTACTCATCAGATGAGTTTTTATCATCATTTTTGTGGTTGTTGTTGATTTATTTGTTTCAAATCTACCTGGTGCTTTTTTAATATGTCATATCTTGCTCTTATATTATTTATCTGGTACTTTCATTCTTTATACATTAATTTTTTTCATATTCTATGGTCCATAGCCAGTAATTCCAAAATCCAAGTTTACTGTGTTTTGGTCCTACTGATTTTTGTTACTGGGAGGGAGACGGAAGAGGGAGGAGATGTGGGGATGTATGTATATGTATAGCTGATTTACTTTGTTATACAGCAGAAACTAACACACCATTGTAAAGCAATTATACTCCAATAAAGATGTTAAAAAAAAGAGAGAGATTTATAGAACCAATGTGGAAGCTCATGTTAAATGCCAGACTTTTAGATTCTTAATCAACCCTTGCTGCAACTAGGCCATAGTCCCTGAGTGCTGGCTCTAGGGATGTAGGAAAAAAAGAAAAACTCTACATTCTGTTTTCTCTATCTTAAATTTTTGTTTGAAGCTAATTGAAACTACCCTTTGATATTGCCTTTCATGGAATTTAAATGTGAAATTAAAGCATGAGTGCATTAAGAGAGAAAGAGAGAAAGAAAGAGAGAAAATTGGACTTTTACTTGCTTTATTTTGTCCTTAGATTGAAAGGCCACTTAATTTATTCATTCAGTGCTTCATTCAACAAAAAGTAAGTGCCAGTTATCACCAGGTACTGCCTTAGGTACAGCAATGAAACAGACAGAGAACCTGATCTCACAGAGCTTACATTCTAGTGAGGAGGGAAGAAAAAATGAACACTTGTAAAAATAGTTAAACTCATTATTATTATTTTTTGAAGCATGGCAAGGTAATTGAGTGTCTGCGAGACTAGTTTGGAATGGGTGGTCATAAGGCCTCTCAGAGGAGAAGACATTTAAACCTATCTAATAAAAAGGATTACACCAAGTAAATACTCTATGCAAAGAGCATTTCAGCAGGGGAAAGAAGGCAGATTCCCTGAGTGAGGAATGAGGTTGATGTGTGAAGGACATTATAAGGCAAGTGTACCTGGAAAGTAATTAAAAAAAAGATGCCTGATACAAGATGAAGTCCAAGAGAGAGTCTAGGCTGAGATCCAGTAAGGCCTCATAGGCCATGGAGAGGATTTGAATTAAATCCAAGGTGATCAGAAGCTGTGGAATAATATCAAGCAGGGGACTGCCATTTAATCATATCTCCTTCATTATTCCTGCAGGCCCACGGGCACTGAAGATGTTTGTCTGTAAATTGCCCAAACAGTATCAACCCATCTTTAGTTTTATGCCACATAAAGTTTGACTCCCAAGGTATAGTTTGTAAACTACATGATCTTATTCTTATATTATGACCTGGGGAAAAGGAAATATTCAGTGTATCAATTTCAAGTGCCTGGATATGAGAAGAAAATCTAACGTACTCTAGCTGGAAAGATTACAGTGCATCTTGTAATATAATCTTGTGTATAATTCCCTACTCAGGTGAGTTTTTACCTTGAATCAAACCTCAGTCCATTATAGCCAAAGGAAAATGGAACACAAATTATGAATTCTTTCAAAAATAAAGGAAAAATGCTATTCTTCAATAAATGCAGAAATCTGTGCTCTATATCACTGTCCTTTCATCCAGAGATTATTGTGGAATGACAACGTTGGTAACACGGCTTTTCTTGAAATAGAGCTATTAGGAAAGCAAGTGATTCTCTTTAGCATCTTGGCATGAGTGGAGGTTTTATGCAGCTGTATTTAATATGCAGCTTCCATTGATACATAGGGACTCTTCTGAAGTGTTTTAAAAGCAAGCCAGTGGCAGAAGTTATCATTCTCTTGCAATATTAAAGATCAACTAGAGTCATCAAATATCATCTACCTCAAATTCTCATTTGCCCAGCATCAATAACTGATATTTTGATGCATCTCTATTAATTATCTCATTAAGTTTAATCTATCACTATTTTAAAGTACTTAGCATTCTATATACCTATGATTCCTAATTTTTTTAATGTTTTTGATCACTCTTACTAAATAAATGAAGGTCCAGCATGCACTCTAATAAAGGAAAAAATAATCTCTCAGGCTCTAGTAAGATTTACTCTAAAATCATCACAAGAGGATGGCTATTTTTATCTTTTTTAATTTTATTTATTTTTATTTTTTTATAAATTTATGTATTTATTTATCTGCTTTTGGCTGCGTTGGGTCTTCGTTGCTGCTTATGGGCTTTCTCTAGCTGCGGTGAGTGGAGGCTACTCTTCCTTGAGGTGTGCAGGCTTCTCATTGCGGTGGCTTCTCTTTCTTGCCGAGCATGGGCTCTAGGCACGCGGGCTTCAGTAGCTGTGGCATGCAGGCTCAGTAGTTGTGGCTCGTGGGCTCTAGAGTGCAGGCTCAGTAGTTGTGGCACATGGGCTTAGTTGCTCCGTGGCATGTGGGATCTTCACAGACAAGAGCTCGAACCCGTGTCCCCTGCATTGGCAGGCAGATTCTTAACCACTGCACCACCAGGGAAGTCCTAAGATGGCTATTTTTAAATAAAAGATATGTTCAGAATGATCTACCTTCATGATTGGGAAATTTTAGAGAGAGGGAGAGAAATTAGTTATAATAGAGGCTAGGATTTATGAAATGGACCAGAAATAATAGGATGAAGTGAAGTGCACAAATTAGCTGTGACCAGCATACATTCTCTTTATTCACACCTCCAATCAAGGCCACATTCCAGGCAGGAGTAGGGACAGATCAAGCTGTTTGTAGTGTTTAAGCCAAGCATGGTCGGTCTACACCTGAGAAGCTCCTCCTAGGATATTAGCAAACATTACATGGACATGGCAGCTGTTTATATTGGAAAACTATAAAAAAGCAAGCAAACAAAAGCCAGATTTTCTAATTCAGAATTTCTCATGATGGATTTCAGGAATATCTCCTTCAGAACACATTCCCCAGGTGATTTTAAGTCAATCTTAAAATCTGAGCTTATTCCTCCTTTAAAAACAAAGACACAGAAAAACCAAAAAATCCCTCAAAGCCAGCTTGTCAAAAAGATTTTTATTCTTTATCCTTTTCTTGATATGTTCTTGTCATCAATACTCTGCTCTATGTCTAGAATAGTCTATTTTAGATTTCCTAAAATCCAGGTCTTTTTGGTTTTCCTATATTCTCAAGATTAATCTTTCTTCCAGTCTCAATTTCCTAGTGATGATTTTCCTCAGACCCTTAGAGATAAAGCAAGTTGATAAATAAGGAAAATAATGAGAAACGAAAGCATATAGACTCTCAGCTGTGAAATGTACCCATCCTCTTGCTTGCTGCTGTTTTGTCTTTTAATTTATATTTTGTCCCCAGAAGACTAAAACATATTTCATAATCTAGACCCTAAAATTTAGCTATAATGAATGCAGACATTTTCTTCTTCTCCAAGTATCTCTAGAGGTAATGGTGTATGCTTTACTCAGCCTCCCAATTTCAGTGTTCTTTTTTAGAAGATTTTTAACTGGTACTCTAGACTAACTCACTGCTGAACAGGGTTGAAGCAAGCTCACCATAGCCTTCAGCCTTCTGCATGCTGGCACTCAGAAACCTTCCAACTGGGTTCACTCAAACACAGCAGCAGAACTAACCACACAAACCCATTTCCACTTGACAGCCAGAAATACGTGCAATTTCGCACAGTTAATTTTAGAATGTAATTCATGGGGTTCTTTCCCAGATCCCCCAGCACAGCATCTGTTCAGAGCTGGTCCATATGACACAGTCTGACAGTTTTTATTGCTTTCCCAGGAGGATCTCTTAGTGATATCAACTCCTCGGTCATGTTTTGAACAGATAAGTGTTGTTTCATATCAGAGGATATGAAACCTTGGAATTGCTGCATCTCTTTCACAAATATCTATCACCGATTATATGTTGTAAGGCATCCATTCAGTGAATTTTTATGGAGGGTCTAACACTTGCCTAGCGCCATGCTCATGACTAAGAATCAGGAAATGAAAAAAAATTCATAGTCTCTGCCCGCAAGGAACAAGTGGAATCAGAATTGAAAAATGTGGAAAGGGACCCTGAAGCTCACCATCTCCATCTTTGGCTTCACACAAGAGGGAGTTCTTCAAGTTTAAAGAGATCTGCCACTCTCCTGAAGGTGTACAGTAATCCAGGAACAGAAAGGAGATTAGAGCCCATTCCTCTTAATTTTCACATTGGTGCCCTTTCTGCTATGCAACTGACAATAAAATGTATTCAACTACCATTTAAAGTTTTTTCTACTTTCATCCTTTATTTCAAACATCTTTCAAGACCCAGAGACATAATACTTGCAAATAAAAAAAATGGGCATTTAAAAAGAGACATACTTTTTTTATGAGCCAGAAATCTTAGTTACACAGAAGAAAATTGCAATCGCACCTGTCTTCTGAGGAGTTCACCATATTTTACAGGCAGCGTTCAATTATTCCTTGCAATATTCCTATGGTGCATCGTTATGAGATTACATATATTATATACAGCACCTTTCCTCCTTGGACCTTGAAGGTGCCTTTTACAGAATCTGACATAAAAGAAGGTAATTCTCATAGTGCTCCAGGGAGATGGAAAAATATATTAAAAACCATGAAAAGACCAAATTACTATTGGTGGCTAGGGAAATAAGAGTCACTGAGAGTTAAGGGGCTACATAACAACTACGGGGGAGAAAACCTTTGTTCTTGATTTTTAAAGCAACAGACGCCCTGCAACCTATATATGTATGCCTGTGTTCAGGGAGCATAACAGAAAATTCAAGGGAAGAAGTAGTTACGGGAAAAGAGAAACCCATATTGATTCAAGGTCTTCAGGAGTCAGGTCCAATGGAGGAGGTGGGACTACTCTGTTGCTCTCAGCTGTTCATTTATTAGTTCACTCACTTCGTGAATACTTTTAGTGTATCCTGCTAGAAAAGGAGGATGTCAGGAATGAGTATGTGAGTTCCAGAAGCTCTTCACATCTGCAAGTCCATGTCCTTCAGTAACAGTGACAAGAAAGACAGAGCATGTGAAATCCATAAAGGCAGTGATGTTTACAGCCATGTCCTCTACGCCAGACACATTGTAGGCAACTCAAGAAATATTTTTTAATATATAAATGACTTCACTGAAAAAGTTTCCAAGGATAGGCAGGTGAAGCTAGGCTGCTAAAAGCTCTGTTGACCTTCCCCATTTCTACCAAGAGTTCAAATAGTTTTCCGTCTATAGAGGTTATGATCTGATTGAAAGACACACACCCACACACCGCCCTCCACAAACACACACACACACCCCATTTTGCGGATAGGAGAAATGATTTTAAAAGACTTTTCCCAGATTAACACAGGAAGCAAGGGACTTATCTCGACCACATCTTGATATCACCCACAGTTTAGCCATTTCTACGCTAGAAGAGACGATTGCAAACTAAATGTTCTCTTGTCCTGTTTGTACTTCTGCCCCTCCCTGAATGGTCAATAAAGCAATGTTTCTTAGTTATCAGAGACCACAGAACGTTGCTGCCTGCAGCTATTGATAAGTGTAGCTCTGCTCTTCCCCAGGTAGCCTGGCATCCTCCATTCCTGCAGAGACAGAATGAACCATCACATTCATCTTCTACCGAGCCAACCTAATTAGTGTCTGATGCATCTTGGTGATATTTTATGCACTTAAACACTGATCATTTTCATTTATTTTCATATCTGCCATTTCTTTCTTTTTAATGTATATTGGCTAGAAACGATCTCTTCTTTCTTCTTTTTCTTTCAGGCAGTTTCATAATATGTGCCTGTCTGATAGCTGCCATTGGGATTTACGCAATACATCTCTTCCTCCTGAAATTGTTCTTACTTCTACAAAGATATATATTAACCTTCCCATTTCTGAAAAAGCACCATGTGACCTTAGTATCTGAATTTCAAGATATGTAATATCTGAAGATATTACCAATCCTAAACATAAGGGAAAATATCCCTGATCACAAGAACATAAACAGTTGTCTGAGGATCTGTCAAAAAACTTGTTCAAAGAGTACTTACAGCTTAAGGAAATCTCCAAGATGTATGTTTTGTATAACTCCCTGTTAACTTGCAGCAGCATGTAGCTAGAACTTGCTTTGTTTTTATGTAATCTGAGAAATTCTGCAAATCAAGGGGGTATTTAAACCATTTACATTTAGCATAATTATGGATATGGTTGATTTTACATGTACCATCTTTAATATCTTGCTATTTGTTTTTCACTTGTTCTATTGGTTCTTTATTCCATTTTCATTCAATCCTTCTTTGATTTAATGGTATACTTTTAAAATATTTCTCCTTTTTAGTTCAGCTATCAGCATAATTATTTTTTATATTTTAGTGGTTACTTTAGGGTTTATACTATACATTTTTAATTTATCACAGCCCACCTTCAGGTGGCATCGTACTACAGTTGTCCCTTAGTATCCACAGAGGATTGGTTCCAGGACCCTCCACAAATACTAAAACCTGAGGACACTCAAGTTCATTATAAAAAATGGCATACTATTTGCAAATAACCTACACATATATCCCATATACTTTAAAGCATCTCTAGATTAATTACAATACCTAATACAATGTAAATGCTATGTGAATAGATGTAGGCACGTGGTAAATTCAAGTTTGCATTTGGAACTTCCTGGAATTATTTTTCCTAATATTTTTGATCCATGGTGATTGACTCCAAAGATGCATAACTCTTGATTGTGCTTCGTGTATAGTATAATATAGAGCAGTGTGATCCCATTTCTCCCCTCCTGGCCTTTGTGCTCTTGTGGTCATACATTTCCCTTTTACATATGATAAATAAAAATTTAATAGAAATAATTTTTAAAAGCTATAAGAGAACATTTAAAAATTTTTCCTTATAGTTAGTTTCATTAGCCTCCATTCCTTCATGTGGATCCAGATTTCTATCTTGTATCGTTTTACGTTTGTTTGAACGACTTTTTCTAAAAACTCATAGTATGATTAATTCTTTCAACTTCTGGGCACCTGAAAAAAATTTTTATTTCACCTTCATTTTTAAAAAATATTTTCACTGGATAATCAATTCTGGATTAGCGGGGGTTTTTTTACCCCCACTTTCATTACTTAAAGATGTTGCTACATGCTCTCCTCACCTGCACTGTTTCCAATGAGAAATCTGCAGTCATCCTTGTCTCTGTTCCTCTCTATTGAATGTGCTCTCCCTGCCCTCCAGCTGCTTTTAAATTTTTCTCTTTTTCACTGGTTTTAACCAATTGGATTATAATTGGGCACTGATTAGTGGGTTTCTAGTTTTACTCAGATTTGGAAAATTTCAGATGCTATTTACTTTATTTTCCTTTCCCTCCTCTTTTGGGGAGTCCAATTACACATACATTTGGCCTCTTAAATTTCCTCTCTGTTCATTGATGCTTGTTAATTATTTTTAGTCTTCTTCTCTGTGTATTTTCATTTTAGATAGTGTCTGTTATGTCTTAAAAGTTCACTTATTTATTTCTAATATTCTGATATAGTCACCATTAATGCTGTCAGTGTGTTTTTTATCTTTGACATTACAGTTTTCATCTCTAGAAATTCTACTTGGGCCTTTTAAAAATTATACGCATCTCTTATTAGCATGCTTAGTCCTTCCTCTAGCTTCTGGAACATATGGAATACGTTTGTAATTACTGTTTAAATGTTTTTGTCCACTAATTCTATCATGGGTAATTTCTGGGCCAGGTTTTTTTTTAAATTAATTAATTAATTTTTTTTACTTTTGGCTGTGTTGGGTCTTCGTTTCTGTGCGAGGGCTCTCTCTAGTTGCAGCAAGCGGGGGCCACTCTTCATCGCGGTGCACGGGCCTCTCACTATTGTGGCCTCTCTTGTTGCGGCGCACAGGCTCCAGACACGCAAGCTCAGTAGTTGTGGCTCACGGGCCTAGTTGCTCCGCAGCATGTGGGATCCTCCCAGACCAGGGCTCGAACCCATGTCCCCTGCATTGGCAGGCAGATTCTCAACCACTGCACCACCAGGGAAGCTCTGGGCCAGTTTTGATTGATGGTTTTTCTCTTCATTGTAGAGAGTGTTTTTCTGCCCTTTGCATCTCTGTAACTTGCAAGATGCTGTAAATTTTACCATGTTGGGCGGCTAAATATTTTCGTATTCTTGAAATCTTTTCTGTACTTCCTTTGTGACATGATTAAGTTACTTGGAAATAATTTGATCTTTTCGGATCTTGCCTTTAAGATTTGGTGGGTGGGAATACAAGCAGCGTTTGACCTAGGGTTAAATTCATTACTGAGACAAGACACTCTTCAGTAGTTTACATAATATCCCTTCAATTATGAGGTTTTCGGTCTGGCAGGTGAGAACAGGTACTGGCTGGGTGCCCTCTCCTTACCCTGCAGCCTAGAAACTTCCCAGGCAGTATGCTCAGGCAATCAGAGGGCTCACCTCATCTGTTTCTCTCAAGGACCACTGTCATTTTTTGCTTGATGTCCAATTTCTTGAAAGCCATTGCTTCATATATTTTTTCCTGTTTATTAATTGTTTTGAGTAGTAGAATAAATCTGGTCCTTCTTACTCTATCTACCTTGACCAGAGCCAGAAGCCTGAGACCCATACTTTTTAAATTTGATTTTATTTCATTGATTTATTCCAAGAAAATTATTTATAAGCTTTGGTATTTTTGCTATTTATAATATGTCCTTCACCATGAACCATGACCCATCATTGTGTTGTGATACCACATGCCAAAGGAACATAAAGCATGTATTGAACTAAATATATCCTCCTGGGAGAAGACACTTAGGGAGGTCGGGAGTGTCTCAATACAAGTAAATTTTCATATGGGCATTAGCATTCTAAGACTGAGAACAGAATTTTGAAAGAACGGGCAGGAATTTGTTGGAGGACTAAGAATCCTGAAGGGCGAGGATGGTTACCTTATCACCTAAGGAAAGTTTTGGGGAGGAATTCCCCTGAATACATCTGATGTTTTCCAACATTTCTCACCCTCTATAGACTTTGATCCCTTGTAGTCAGATTCACAAGGTGTTCCTGGTAAATTCCAATGAAGTTGGAGAGGATACAGAATATGAACTCTGGTGAGGGGTGTGGAAGTTGGCAACTCTAGGACTTACCCCCAAACAAATCAAATATTCAGGCAAAGTGAAAAAACACTAATATAGAGAGAGTATACTTTCAGACTATCTTGAGCAATAGAACCTCTCCCAGAGAGAAAAATATCCTAAGTGCCTTTCTCACTCTGGTCTAAGGACCAGGGGTTACCTTAGAAGGAGCCCTCCAAGAAAGAGGGAGGGAAAAATTCATACAGTGGTGAAGACAAGGCTAAGAATATGTATTAGTGGCACCTAGTGAACTTTTTTTGAGTGATTTTCAGTAACAGAGCTGACTTCAGGGCAGCAGTCCCCCAGTGGGGACAGGAAGTGGTTAAAGTCTGTCATAAGCATCATGTGACTTTAATGAGGACTGCTCAGACTAAATGCAGCAAGGCTTTCAGGGGAGCCTGTCCCGTGGGGACAGAGTTTCTCCAGACCAAATAGGAGCGATCCATCTCTCCCTCTGTCTCAGCCCCATGAGTGGCTTATAGGAAGTCTTATTTCAGGCTTTGGAGAGTGAGGAAAGGGCCACCCCTGGACATCTGCCCTGCACACTGGAGACGCTTTCTTCATGGTAAACACTTCAGTAGGGGAGTTCTCAAGATAGGACACAGGCTTGAAGACTGTAGAATCCACACCCTCAGACTGATCTGAACTTGTGTCAGCCACATTCATGTAAGAGAGTTAGGAGTGAGTTTGCAAGTTGTTGAAATGAAATGAAATTCAGGGACTCTCTCCTAAAAAAAAAAGAAGAGAAAAGAAAAGAAGGAAAAGGAGAAGAAATAATAAACAGCTGCAAAATAAATGAAAGATTTGTGAAGGAAACTAAACTGTATTTCAAAAAGGATTTAGTCTCTGAAAATATGGTTTGTGAGGACTAACTTTGGTCTCAAAAAGGAATAAAAAAAATGTAGTCTGCTTCTCACATTAGAAGGGAAGTGAGAGCAAGTCCCATTCCTTTTCTTCTTTGTGGAATAGTCAGCCAAGAAATAAAAATATAATATGTCAGATAATTCTTGTTTCAATCTATTATTTAATCCCCCTTTTATTCGCCTAGAAAAGAAACATAGCCACAATGCACTTAGCCAGGAGGTTTTCCCCTGCCTTCCAAACAAGAAGTACATGGATGTGTGACAAAACTTCAGGCAGGTTACTCAAAAGGAACTAACTGGGGCTTCCCTGGTGGCGCAGTGGTTGGGAGTCCGCCTGCCGATGCAGGGGACACGGGTTCGTGCCCCAGTCCAGGAATATCCCACATGCCACGGAGTGGCTGGGCCCATGAGCCATGGCCGCTGAGCCTGTGCATCCGGAGCCTGTGCTCCGCAACAGGAGAGGCCACAACAGTGAGAGGCCCACGTACTGCAAAAAAAAAAAAAAAAAAAGAGACTGACTGAACTGACAGGAGTTCCCCTTGCCTCCCTTACTACCTCTTCCCTGCATCCTGGAATTCTGATGTGATGCAGGGTGTTCAAGCAGCCATTTTGGTACATGAAGCAACCTTGAGGATGTGTTGAAAATAACAGAGCAGAAGCTAAAAGGACCATGTCTATGACAATTTCATAAAGCTCCCATGCCAACCCTGGATTGCCTATTTCCAGAATTCATTTATGAAATGACTGTTATTTGACTGTTATTTTCATTTTTCTCTTTGGGCAGTTGAACCTATTCATGAATGATTCAAAGTACAATGTAAGAAAATGTCAAGGGTCAAAATGCTGGAAAAGTACACATGGGATACCAGAACCCAATTGATGATGTCAGAGCAGAACCAGGGTATAGCCAGGGTTTCACAACATTGTGAAGAGATCCTGAAATCTAGGCGGGTCCAGGGTCTGAGCCACTGTCCATGGAACAGTCTGGAATCAAAAGTGCAGAGGAGAGGACCATGAAAAGAGGGCGAGAAACATCTTTGTGATCTGGCCATTCAGGAAAATTTCTCACGAATATTAGCAACAGCCCTGCGCTCCCTTTATAGATGTGCCGTTCTGCCCTC
The DNA here is from genome assembly GCF_964165515.1 of Mesoplodon bidens. Classification (NCBI taxonomy): domain Eukaryota; kingdom Metazoa; phylum Chordata; class Mammalia; order Artiodactyla; family Ziphiidae; genus Mesoplodon; species Mesoplodon bidens. The sequence goes on along the minus strand of NC_138169.1, from coordinate 78,148,255 downwards.
AGGGCACACTTTAATCTGCTTTATAAACCTTGATTTCCTGAGCCCAATTTCTGAAACTCTCATTCTACATCAAGAAGAAAAGTAATAAGACATAACTTCCCTAAAACCACAATATTTATAGTGCATAAACAAATGAAAAAGGGAAATGGAAAGTTATGTGGGTAAAGCAAATTCATGTCTATATTTCTAAACTGTAAATAAATGAGAAGCATGTATGCTGACGTGTGTCGTGTGTGTGTGTTTGTGTGTGTGTGTGTGATAGTCAAAGTGATGTCAGAGGCATTAAGGAATGGTCAGAATGGTCAGAAAATAGAAATGGAAAATGAGCAGAACCTCCACAGGTAAGGCAAAGCACAGGCAGTAATAAGGTGGCTCATTAACTGATTTGAAGGAGAGGAGTAGAATGTAGATGCGGAAGAGAATGGAGAAGCCAGAACAGTCAAGGAGAATGGTAAGCTGAAAGCATCACCTTGGAAAGGTGGTAATGGGAGTAAAGACATGATGGGAGTAATGGCCTTGTTTATTGTGCTATTTAGATGGTCCTTTTCAAGGTATAGCATCCTCTTATTTTAAGATCATCCTTCCTCTCCAGTGGCAGGTGAACAGCAGCTGAACGAAGCAGCACTGGCTGTTCACCCGCCCTTCCTGTGTGCCTGGCTGGAGGAGCAGGCGCCAGAGGACCTGAGATGGTGCCTTCCTCCTCAGAGGGCAGATTTCTGTATCCTCCAGAGCTCAAATATTCCATTAAAAAACCCCTTGTGGTTTATGGTTCAGTCCGTCCTTATAACCCCTAGAAAACTGATTCAAGATAAATAAGTGTCAAGGACATACTATTTTTTAAAATAAAAAGAAGATACACATTTTTTGTTTCTTTATCTGGAGTTCTTCAACATCATATCCCTAATTTTATACCCTTAGAGCATTTAACAGCTAAGGAAAAGACAGAGACAAAACTAGCTGAGGTGAGAAAGGAAACAAACAAAATATACTGACCATGGAGATCATGCTCCATTTTGCATATTTTCTGAAGCTATTTGAACATCTTGAGCCTGAAAAAGTGGCTACTAAATACGCTGTGGGGAGAAGAGAATGAGAGAGAGTGTCGGAGTGAGAGTGAGAGCAAGTGAAAGGGCAGGGAAAATACACAGCTTATTCCACGAGGAAAGCACTCAGCAAAGTCAATTTTATCAAATTAAAAGGCAAAGGAGAAGACTGGTCAGGCATTCAATACACTTTGATGCATTCTTGACACAGCTGGACTTTCAGACAATTGAGAGGGTAAAGAAGGAAAAAAAAGTCACAGAAATGTAATAATTTAAAATGTGAGCTCCAAATTATTGGTAAAGTGGAAAATAATTTATAGAATTTTAATCTGAAAAAGTGGAACATTTAATTGATATGAATTTGTCATGGGCTCATGGTAATATAACTGTCTGACTTATAATGTATATATTATATAAATTATTACCTCTGCTGACTCATATAAATATAATATTCAGGAACTCTAAAAGTAGAATAGAGGAATATGATCCCTGATATTTTAAACTTTTCTGGGTCTATAGAAGTTGAGCAAAGGAAAAAAATTCCCATAATAATCCATAGTTAAAACTTCCTTAGTAGATAAAAATTATTGCTCTGGGCCATGAAAGCTAGGTTTTATATAACAGAAGAGATTAGCTATAGAAATATAGGAAAATAACATACTTTTCCCCTATGGTGAATTCTGCTTTTCACTGAAATGATGAAAGACAGGATTCAAAAAATCAAAAGCCATATAGTTACTGTAAATTATTAGCCATGTACTAGTCTCATATATTAACTAAAACATTCATATTTATCTTACTATGAGAACTCACTTTTGCTCCTAACCTGTATGATGTCTGTTTTTTTAATGACAAGAATAAAAAGCACTTAGAATTTCATTTTAAAGATCTCACCCTCATAAAACATATCATTTTGTAGACTAAATGGTAAATTGGAGAAAATTTTGCCTAACATAAAACCACTTCTGCTAATGTTTTTATTCTATATTGCTTAATAAAACCGGGGCAATATTCTATGGTCCTTCTGTACCAGCCTTCTCCTATGGAGTGCTGGTTAAAGCATTAAGTTATTTTAACTAATTTTACGATTCAGGGTTTGAATTACCACTCTCTACATCCCCAACACTATACATAAATAGTAAATAACAACCAGGCGCTGAGGGGGAAAAAAGTCGTGCTTGCAAATGCTCTCATATTAAAAGTGTCATTATTAGCAGTCTGTGGAATATAACCAGGGTAAGAAAAAAAAATGCTGCATCATGTTCTTTTCTTTCCCTAATAAAGATAAGAATTTTATGAGCTCTGACCTCCCCTCTCACACCAAAGCACATATGATTTCGAGGTCTCTGTGACATTGGCAAGATCAATATTGTGCTTTGCTGGAAGCAGAGGATTTCATAGCAGGATAAGAACCCAGAAATTAAAGCATGAGGGAAAGAGGCACCTGAAAATAACTTGAGGGAGCATCTCACTAAAAAGCCAGATAAAGAGAAAATACGTATAAGAAATGACTGAACAACACACTGTGCTGCACATTTTCTGACCGGATCTGACCTGGCAAGACTTGATGTCTTCATTTTCCTGTCCCACTTCCAATATGGCTTTTCTGGGAACAGTCTCCTTCCTTAACTTGACTACTTACGAACCTCCCACTTTCTGTGAAAGTAAGAGGGAAATTAGATGGTAGTTCCTTGCTCTACATTCTTGCATAGGACGCCTGAATATCCAAATGGCACCCTGTTTACCCTGCATGCTGAGTATTAATACATGCATGCTGAGTGTCACATGATCTTGAGGACCATAAGCTTTGGGACAAAACTGACATGAGTTAGCAGAGGTAAGCCCCAAGTCCTGGCATCCTCTTCACAGTCACCAGTGTCTCAGAAACCCACATGGTCTCCACAAATCTCCCCGATGTGCTATGTTTATTGCTATACACAGACCATGTGATTTCTTTCTTTGGACCCCAGCTTCATCTTTATTTTCTTTAAAGTCCACAACCATGTATTTGGATACGGTCAGTTGAAGTCATCTAAGTTTTTAAAAGCACATACTTAGATTTTCTTAAATTTTCATATGTGTGGTTATTCCTTTGTCTGCCTAAATCTTTATATTTGCAAACATATCATGTCAGATAAGAACACTGAGCATGACCTGAATGGTCTAACAGTCTAGTAAGAGAAATCCTACATGATCATAAACAATTCTAATACAGTGTGGAATATGATAAGTACCATAGATAAGATTTATCTGTAAAATGCTTTTTTAACAGAGAGGCTGCTGAAAGTTATGTCAGCTTGGGGGTAGAGGGAGTATGCAAAAAAGAGGGCACAGAAAGAAGAAAGTAACATTTGAGCTAGGTTAATGGTTCTCAATCCTGGTTGAGAAGCTGTTAAAAGGATCCAATGCCTAGACCCCAGACCCTAATTCAGTGAAGTTCAATACACAGAAAGTCACTAGCATACAACAGGTAAAGTTGTAACTATTATAATTTTTCATTTTCAAATAAGATGAAATATTTCTTCTCAAAACAAAATATGGCATTTCAGTATTTGGGGCTACTCCAAATGAAAAGTATCTGTTTTATTCCTTGAACCACTAGCTGAAATACTACCATAGTCTACAGTGGGCAAATTAAAAAAAAAAAAAAAAATGAGAGTACAGTTGATTCTTGAACAGTCGAAAATCTTTGTATAAACTTTTGACTCCCCAAAAGCTTATCCCTGAGCTTCCATGGACATAGCCCATGGAAGCCTTACCAGTAACATAAACTGTCAACTAATACATATTTTGTATGTTATATGTATTATATACTATATTCTTATAATAAAGTAAACTAGAGAAAAATGTTAAGAAAATCATAAAGAAGAGAGAATGTATTTACAGTACTGTACTGTCTATATAGATACTGAAAGTTTGCATCATCTGTTTACAAGATGAATCGTCTGTCAGTACCTTCATCAATATGGTCTTACACAAAACAAAACACTGTAGATGTTATACATATTACCAATACAAGCCATCAAAAATGAAAAGGTAGGGCTTCCCTGGTGGCGCAGTGGTTAAGACTCTGCCTGCCAATGCAAGGGACACGGGTTCGAGCCCTGGTCCGGGAAGATCCCACATGCCGCGAAGCAGCTAGCCCCGTGAGCCACAATTACTGAGTCTGCGCATCTGGAGCCTGTGCTCCGCAACAAGAGAGGCCGCGATAGTGAGAGGCCCGTGCACCGCGATGAGGAGTGGCCCCCACTTGCCGCAACTAGAGAAAGCCCTCACACAGAAACGAAGAGCCAACACAGCCAATCAATCAATCAATCAATCAATAATTGAAAAGATAATGTGAAAAAAATTCATATTTATTTACAGGTATAATGATTCATGCATGGATAACAAAAAAGCAACAATATGATTGTTTGATGATAGCCTAATGTAATTGATACAATAGCTTCACAGTAGCTGTACTGAGTTTTTATAAAAACATTTTCAAGAATTAAAGAAAGTGTTTATTTGGTAAGAAATACAGCCGCTTTCCCTTTTTTATGTTTTTTAGAAATATAGAACCCAATAATAAAGCAAAGCAACTATATTAATTTAAGTAAACAACCAACCATAAGTATTAAAATTTCAGTAAATTCAAGTGTATGTTTAAAAATATATATCTTGTGATTTATTTGACCAAATCTAATGGATTTTATGCACATTTGCTACAAAATTAAATTCAGGTATTGAATATTTTTGTTTAGCTGCAAGAAAACATTGTTAGAACTTAACCACTTTTCAACTATAGACGTCAGTGCCATAGCAATCCAAGCTAACTCATCCTCTTAGCATAGATCACTGACGTGTACTTTTACATATAAATAATAATATATGATAGAAGAAACATTTGAAGGCCCCTAAATTCAAGGAATTTGAAGTAGTATGTATTATGAAAAGGGTTAGGGTTAGGCACATAAAAGACATAACTATGACCTTTTAAGCTGCTGCTGGGTAGTTTTCTCACATTTTCTGTTCTTTTCCTCAGATATAACTCGTAGATATTCACTGTCTTATTGAGAGACATTTTAATCTCCCTGACCTATTCATTCTTTGTTTGAGGACACCTAGGGGGTGGAAATTGTTTTTGTTTTTCCTCAAAAAGAAATCCCTGTCCCTAAGGACCTCGATACATCAAACCACATCATTTCCAGACCCAGGTCACATTTGAAGGGATGTGTGGGCACAGTACAGCATCAACAAAAATAAGCTGAAGTCCCCCTAAATTCTAGTCACTATAACTCTGGGTGACAGATTCACGCTGCTACTAATCAATTTCACACCAGGGAGATGCACATGGTGGAAACATACAGATTGGGAACAGCACAGAAATCGCTTAGAAAACGTCTGAAAACCAGAGCTTTCCAGCATCACTTCTCTGTGCCAAAAATGCAAAAACATATGCTTGCCCCTTATTGTTTTGCTTTTTTTTTTTAAAGTAGAGAAATTAGCTCCTGTCAGACTGTTGCCTGCTCAGAGATCTACATCACTGGTAATGATACAGGGTTTTGCCATTTCTAAGGACAATTAGGGAAAAATCATCAGTCTATTTGCCTATTACCAAGGCAAATTAGAAACCGTTTTCCACCCAGTTTTCTTTCCTTCTTTTTTTTTTTTTAAATGCAGTTTTCAGGGTTAAAATCAGCTTTCTGAATTATTGCTATTAGTGGCATAATCTTATGTTGCTATTTTCAGTTCCTAATAAAGAAATGTAGGAAAGAGGTAAAGTCTTTCCTTGGACTAGAGAATGGACTTGAGGATATGGGGAGGGGGAAGGGTAAGCTGTGACAAAGTGAGAGAGAGGCATGGACATATATACACTACCAAACGTAAGGTAGATAGCTAGTGGGAAGCAGCCGCATAACACAGGGAGATCAGCTCGGTGCTTTGTGACCGCCTGGAAGGGTGGGATAGGGAGGGTGGGAGGGAGGGAGACACAAGAGGGAGGAGATATGGGAACATATGTATATGTATAACTGATTCACTTTGTTATAAAGCAGAAACTAACACACCATTGTAAAGCAATTATACTCCAATAAAGATGTAAAAATAAATAAATAAATAAAGTCTTTCCTTGGGTAAAATATCTCACCCAAGTAGGAAAGCTGGAACTTCAAGAATCAATTTCATGTAACAGGAAGAAATGCGTTTCTTTATTAGCTTCTTTGACGTGGGCAAACACTACGGTCTTTGAAACACATTAGTTAGAAATAAAAGATAGTATTTGATATGAGCTCAATATTTTAGATAATTAAAGAACTGAAAAGTCTAGGGACATGGGAATCAGTATTTTTCAAGTGACTTCAGTGCCATGGATGAATATAGTTGATCAGATTTACTTCTGTGCATAATGACTATCTGAAGCTTCATTTTTCAGGGTAAGGGAAGGTGAAAACCGAAATTAACCAAATAAACCTCCACAACACAAGGAGAAAAGATTGAAATAGCCACAGTCCAATATTTTTATCCGGGTGCAACAATAGAACAGGAAATGTGTGCTCGAGTATCAGTTATAATCAAAATCATCTGGCTAAGTTGTCTCACTTTAAAAATTGATGAAATCATAGGCAAAACTCAATTATCGGGTTTGATTTTCTTGGACTGTCTCCATCAAATAAATCAACCATAGTTTAATTATCCAACCTGAGAGAACATAACAAGTATGTACAGAATGCTGACAGTGGTCTAAGAAATAACTTCATATATTTATCAGGGAATTACCAGGGACTTGCCACATGAACTAACACAGGAAAGATCAATTTTTCCTTTCCCTCCATCAAACTCTATGCGTGAGAACGTACACTTGACCAGATACTACAACTAACAGGACGGTTTTGGTGTAATGCAGTAGGAGTGTGTGGCAACATAAGTATCTTTCTTCTTTCCATGTAACTTGGCTTGAGGTTGTAGTCAACATTTATGTCGTGAAGATTCTACTGGCTATTTTGTGAATCAAACCAATAAAACTAGAGATACATCCTTTTCCCTAGCACCCCCTGAAACCAAGCCCCCTTATCAGAACACATGAGAGCATGTTCCTCCACTACTTCCCTCTGCTTCTCTTTTTGAGACCCGTGCGATGCTCTAGCTGTACAAATCCCTGATTTTTTTCATGATATTTTAAACTCACTCACTCTTCATTCCAGTGCCTTATCTTGTTCATCTGACCAGTGGAGTCTTCAAGTCCATCTCTCACTGCTGTTGTGCTGAGCTCTTTGTGGGGAAGACAGGAGGGTGTTGGAAATTGAGGAAATGTTGTTTTCCCTGATATCAAGAGAGTACTCCATAGATTTTTATGGGAGCATTTGTGTTGGATACTACAAGATAAACAGCCTTTCTATAACATTAGCAACCACTGGTTTTAATAGTTCTTGAGAACTGTCTGTTTTTGTTTTATATCAATTGAAAAAAAATCAATCCTTGAGACCAAAAATTGTCTCGGCACACAGAATATCAAGCAATTACTTTAGACAAAAGTTAAACTAGTATATCGTAAAATCTACGAAAAACAAAACAAATTTTGAGACATTTAATTCAGGAAGCAATGTCACTATATCACCAAATTGAAAATTGTGTTTCTTACTTAATACAGAAGCAGTTGCATTTCACTGTAATAATTTTATAAATGCCCAAGATGGGACTGCTGATGTGTACAAAAGTCTAGGCACATACAGAGGAATAAGATTTGTTTGAGGATTACTACTGATTTACAATATATTTGCAGAAATATGAATGGCCAAATCACAGGAGTTCCTTTTATTCAGTAAATGTAGGTTTTTTTAACTATTTTTTTTTTAATTTTTATTGAGGGGCTTCCCTGGTGGCGCAGTGGTTGAGAGTCCTCCTGCCGATGCAGGGGACACAGGTTCGTGCCCCGGTCTGGGAAGATCCCACATGCCACGGAGCGGCTGGGCCCGTGAGCCATGGCCGCTGAGCCTGCGCGTCCGGAGCCTGTGCTCTGCAATGGGAGAGGCCACAACAGTGAGAGGCCCGCGTACCTCTCTTGCGTATAAAAAAATAAAAAAATAAAATAAAATAAAATAAAATTTTTATTGAAATGTAGTTGATTCACGATGTTGTGTTAGTTTCAGGTATACGGCAAAGTGATTCAGTATATATATATTCTTTTTTAGATTTTTTTTCCATTATGGGTTATTACAAGATACTCAGTATAATTCCCTGTGCTATGCCAGAAGGTAGAATTTTAAAACAAGGTCATAGTTCTGACTTATTTTTGTGTTATTTGAAAGGGTTGTAGGTAATGTGGGTGGGGCAGTTGCTCCTCTCTTTCCCCTTGTAATTCTTTTGGCTGGCAATTAAACTGAATAAGGCATGCTAACAGGAGAAAAATCAAATTTATTATGTACACATGGGGAATCCACATAACCATGAAGAATCCCACAGACAGCAAGGCAAGGTGAGGTGTATATTATTCTGGACTTAGGAGAAGGAGGTAGGGGTCTGGGACTTCAAACTGAAGTAAAGGCATTCACAGGAAGATGAAAAGAGTTTATGTTTGGTAAACAAAGGATTGCTGGGCCATCCAAAGACAATGGGACACAAAGAGGACTTTGATCAAACTGAGCCTTGCTAGATTCTTCCCTGTCTGCCACAGCTAGTTCTTACTTTACTGTGATTATCTGTGGTGATAGCTCCCTAGCTCCTTCCAGCCCTAAGCCTCCTATGCTAATTTCTTTTAGATGGAAGGGCAGAGGTTCTTCCTGGGTCTTTGGGGGCCTTTCTTGTTTTCAGCTCGAAATAGTCCACAGGCCACAGGGGCACATTTTGGGGTGGCCTGCCCTGAACCCCACCAGTTGGAAGGAGGTTTAGGCTGGTAGACTAAAGTGACTGAAAGCTGTTCCTCTGTACACTTCATTTCTCCAGGTTAGCGGTGAATTCTGCAAGCACCGCTAGGAGGTAAAGAAGCGGCATCCTGGCCTCTTAAAAGATCTGTATTTTATTTTGTTTCTTTTTATTATTTTATTTTACTTTTTCTCTTTTGGTGTGTGGGAGGGCCATCTTCAGCTACTCACTGAGGGTTTCGAATAAATTATCTGAACATTTATTTAAATAATTTTCCCTCCAAATTGTGTGACAGGCATTTTGAATCAGAAAAACTCTGTGGCTCTAAAGTGTTAAAACACACAATAGGGCTTCCCTGGTGGCGCAGTGGTTGAGAGTCCGCCTGCCGATGCAGGGGACACGGGTTCGTGCCCCGGTCCGGGAAGATCCCACATGCCACGGAGCGGCTGGGCCCGTGAGCCATGGCCGCTGAGCCTGCGCGTCCGGAGCCTGTGCTCCGCAAGGGAAGAGGCCACAGCAGTGAAAGGCCCGTGTACCGCAAAAAAAAAAAAAAAAAAAAACACACACACACACACACAATAAACTCCGGATTTGGAAATGCTGTCTTTACGGACATTGATCTCTAAGTACTGTTAATGGAAGTGTTACCTAAATCTCATTCATGTCATGAAAATTTCTCCAGCTGTTAAACCTCTGAATCTTCTGTCACTTTGATATAGACGTTAGACAACAAAGTGGATTGCTCTGTCCATCACAATGTGCTAGAAGAGAATATCCTAGTCACATTTGGGAAAGGAATGACACTGAAATATGGGGTAAAGATCATAAGGAATTTGAGAAATTCAGGAAAATACTTACCACTTGTGAAGGGAAGAGAATAAGGGGAATTTGATACTAAAGGTGCTGCTATAGATTTTAAGAGAAAAGTACTGCACTGCTGAACCTTAACATACTCAGTCCAATATGATTTGTTGAGTAAGAGATGTTAGCCATAAATTCTTTGGGGTTTCTTTTATTCAATATTCAGTTAGAAACAACTGAAGATTGTCTAAATTCAGAAACTGATCTGCCTAATTTCCACGATGGACACATTATTTGATGTCCTATTTTGTTGTCGTTTTGTATTTCAACTTCATTATCTAATTCTTGCTAGAGTTTTCTCCTCATGACAGCAAAAAATTGAAAACCAGGATTTAAAGGATAATCTTCCTTATAAACACCGCAGCTCAGTATTCTAGGAAACTGAAGGCAGAGTTGGGGAGGATCTATTTGCTTGTTCCTAATTTTTACAGAAATGTAAAATGCCAATTTTCTCTATATGCAAGAGGCTAAAATCATACGTGGATAGCACTGGTGGAATGTATTTAAGCATCATAGAAAGTTAAAAGAATTCATGAGATCTAGTTCAACTGCTTTTTTTTTTTTAGCTTAGAAAATGTAATTCTGGAATGATGAAGGAACTTACCTAGTATAGTACATATATTCAAAAAGAAACCAAAAGCATATGTCACCAGAAAAATACATATTAAAATGAGATATCATTACACACCTATCAGGATGACCAAAATCCAAAACACTGACAATACCAAATGCTGGCAAGTTTGTAGAGAAACAGGACCTCTCATACATTGCTAGTGGAAATGCAAAATGGCACATCCACTTTGGAAGATAATTTAGCAGTTTCTTACAAAACTAATCATACTCTTATCATATGATCTAGCAATCACGCTCCTTGGTATTCACTCAAAATAGTTGAAAACCTGTGTTCACACAGAAACCTGCACACAGATGTTTATAGCAGCTTTATTCATAATTGCCCAAACTTGGAGACACCCAAGATGCCCTTCAGTAGGTGAATGCAGAAATAAACTTTGGTACATCAAGACAATGGAATATTATTCAGTATTACAGAGAAATGAGTCATCAAGCCACAAAAAGACAAGAAGGAATCTTAAATGCATACTGCTAAGTGAAAGAAGCCAACGTAAAAAGGCTAAATACTTGTGATTCCAACTATATGACATTTTGGAAAAGGCAAAACTATGGAGACCATGAAAAGATCAGTGGCTGCCAGAGGGTGGAGTGATGGAGGACCAATGATTAAGCAGAGCACAGAGGGTTTTTAGGGCAGCGGAAACACCCTGTAGAGTACCCTAATGATTGATACATGTCATCATACATTTGTCCAAACTCAGAATGTACAACACCAAAAGTGAAATGTAATGTAAACTATGGACTTTGGGTGATTATGATGTGTCAGCGCAGGCTCATCAATTGTAGCAAACGTGTCACTCTGGTAGGGGCTGCTAGGCATGTGTGGGGAAAGTGGGGTTTATGAGAAATCTCTGTACCAACAACTGATGTAAAAAAAGTCTTTAACTATAAAAAAAACCCAAAATACTGTTATCACCTCTAAAGGAAGAGGAAGCAATACACTTTGCTTCCCCTCTTATATATGTAATTAATATGATTTGCTTCACAACCTCATAATATAAATATCGATATATATTTTTAATTTTTCAAATTGATTCGAGTACCCATTTCCGTTACTAGCAAAAGGTCTGTTTTCTCCCCTGATGACCCCTCCCACATACACATATACTTTAATTGGCAAAAAAAACCTTTGAGGTTTGGTCAGCCCAAAAGAGCCCTGTCCTGCTTTCCAATTACTGGAACAGGAAGTATGAGTTTCGTACTAGTGCTCTTGCTACTTTCAGCCAAGCAACGTTGCTACTGAAGCCTAGTCCTCTGCCGTGGATACTCGCCCGCTGCCGAGCGCTGATCCAGGTTCCTTTACATGCAGCCATGGTGCACTTTTCCAAGGCTGCATCTCCTTTAGTTCATTCGTAACACCCTCAGCCACTGCTTCCCAAGTGAGACAATATACAATATACTTTCCTTTATTTTGCTGTGATGAGTTTGATGATACCGATAGTATTATTAGCTAGAATTAATATATATTTTAAGAATACAGAAGTACACTACTAAACAAGGGACACTACATCTTCCTCCTCATACAGTGTTTGGAAGGATTTGCACTTTTACAACAGCTCTTTTGTAGAAAGGGAAAGAATGAGTACTAATATTTTAGTGTGGGTATATAACAGTGGTGGCCCCAAAATACTGCTAAATATTTATTTCAGTATTAGGAAAAGCTAACACTAAAATATGTTGGGTTTTTTTTTTTTTTTTTTTGCGGTACGCGGGCCTCTCACTGTTGTGACCTCTCCCGTTGCGGAGCACAGGCTCCAGATGCACAGGCTCAGCGGCCATGGCTCACGGGCCCAGCCGCTCCACGGCATGTGGGATCTTCCCGGACCAGGGCACGAACCCGTGTCCCCTTCATCGGCAGGCGGACTCTCAACCACTGCGCCACCAGGGAAGCCCAAATATGTTTATTTTAAATATGAGACATAAAGTAAATTAAATTCAACACAACAGTAATGTTATAAAGAAAAGCTGACAATTCATTGTGTTTAGAGACTTTGTGTGCTGTTCAACATAACCAGAAATAGCTCTCCTCCACCAAAAACAAAACCCCTAGGTATTTGTATTAATCTTGCTCCCTTAGCCCATACTCTCCCTTCTTCCTTCATCAGTTTTTCCCTGGGGTCCTTGGTGTCCTTTCCTTCCCAAAGACATTAATTATTATGATAATAATGTTTAGGGTCTACTCAGCCAGTTCCACTAGATCAGGATTTACAGGTCTCAAATTTCAGGTGGTACTGTTTCAGCGTCTGTGGCGAACATGGAGATGCCAGATCAGATCCCCTTTCAAGAAAGGACTTGTTCCCAGCTACCTGAGTACAGTCAACAGACAGCCTCCAGCATTGGCTCCTTCAGGACCTGTCCGAACTTCTGAGAGCCAACTTGCCCAGAGGCTACACTTTCCTACAGCTACCCATATTTGGTGGCTGTGCAAAGCAGAAGTAAACAGATCAGGCCATTTCAGATGAACAAATAGTTAATATTTGGTCCAGAACCCTTGCCGGGTTGGTGGAGACTTTGTCAGGCTGGCATAGACGTTCACCTTCTTCTTCCCAATCCTTCTTCCTTCATCCTTCTGTTACACATACTCATCCCGAATAAATGCCTTGCATCCCAACTCCAACTCCATCTCTGATTTTAGAGACTCCAACCTGTGCCAGTTTTGCATTCTTTTATCCCCAAAAAGGACATCTTATGCAAATTGGTCCATTCCTTCTTTAGAATTGTTCATAGAAATGATCATTGTCTGGGGAGTCCCTCCTTAACTCACAAAGGATTGTATTTTTGTCTTCCCTCTGGAAACCTACCAGCCATATCTAAGTTAAGAAATTCAAGTGACTCTCCTCTGAACCCAATAGGTGTGCTCCAAATGACTAGTTATGTTCAACTATGAAGAGAAGTAGCTGTCATATTTCATTTAATTCTATATCATCAAATACACCACTAAATATAAAATGAGCTCACTATATGTTGATGGGCCACCATATAAAAAAATATAACTTAAGGTATAGTGTCAAAGAAGTAGATATTCTAACCTAGTCCTCAAACCATGTGCTGATAAAAATAATATTTTAATGAGTGCTTACTATATGACATATACCTATATTGTGACATCTATTTCTGAAGCCTACAGAAGTTAAGAAACTTGCTTATTCAGCTAATAAATGGCCCAGCTGGACTTAGTATTCTGGTCTGGCGGACTCCAAAGTTGAATCCCTTAACCATTTCTCTCTCAAGTTCCTGAATTTGTTATTGGTTTCCTTTTCCTTCTGCTTCACCCTCCCCTCTCCCTCGGGGTCCTTAAAATCAATGAAATAATAACAAGAAGGAAATAAAGGAAAACAAAAAGAGCCCGGACAGAAGGAAAATCAGCACACTGCAAAAAAGTGGTGGGTAACTAACAGAATTATTTATGTTCTTTAAATGCAAACATACCTTCTGTCTCAGAGTAAAGGTAACTACCCAGACATTCCCTTTTTATATTCTTCTTTTGTTCTGCTCAGAATTATTTTTCTCAAATACCCTATATATTTTCCTGCACCATAAAAGGATCCCTTTATCATGTCAATCCAGTGTACTTCAGAAAAGACTTCCTCAAAGACAGGTTGTTTGGCTTGAATTAAAGGGTATCACAGTGGCCAGATGGAAAGCTCAATTTACATTTAATTTTTTTTTCACTGCTTTATCAGCTATTCCATTGACAAAGAGAGGTGTGACTTCATGGAGTGAGAAAATGCTATTTTCTGCTCATAGTTACATTAAAAAAAACCCAAACCACAGCATGTTCAAAGTTCGAGTTTGACAAAGCTTTTTAATCATGGTTGCCTATCTTCTGAGCACACCCCAAATCCCCAGTTCCAACATTTCACAGAAGTTGAATTCTGCTTATAATTCACTATGTGACAGTCTGCCTGAGGGAGGAAAAAAAAAAAAGAAAAATCTCCCTCTGGGTTTGCCCTGGACAGTAGAAAGAAATAGTTCTAAAGTGTGCTTAAATCTATATAATTGCTTTCCAAATTCTGCATTACTTTGCCTTCCTTCCCCATATTTTCCTAAATTGAGTAGGTTGGAGCAAATCAAAACAGATACTGAGGAAAAAAAGGGAAAAATAATTCTAGTTTATAAAAAGCAAATAATTCTTTATGAGAAAGTGTGTGTGTGTATATATATATATATATATATTTTTTTTTTTTTTTTTTTTTTTTTTTTTTTGCGGTACGCAGGCCTCTCACTGTTGTGGCCCCTCCCATTGCAGAGCACAGGCTCCAGACGCGCAGGCCCAGTGGCCATGGCTCACGGGCCTAGCTGCTCCGCGGCATGTGGGATCTTCCCGGACTGGGGCACAAACCCGTGTCCCCTGCATCGGCAGGCGGACTCTCAACCACTGCGCCACCAGGGAAGCCCGAAAGTGTATATTTTTTACACATCTGAATAGGGTATCTGTGTACGTTTCATCCAATTGAGTACACAAATAAATAAGAAAGGTCCTAAAAGTTTTGATCTTTATACAGTGCTGGAGATTCTCAGATCTGTAGAAGGAAGCTAAAATGTATTCAAAATGTGCTGTGTACTAAGAGACAGATACAGTTATGTTCATTTCACAAATAAGGAAACTTGTACTTATAAGGCTTAAACACTTTGCCCGCATTTTACAGCCATTTAATGGTAGAATAAGGATATGAACTTCAGCTCCTTTGGTTTCAAAATCCACACTCTTTCCGTTACACTGTATTGCCCCAATAAATACGTTTTTGCCTCACCCAGTAAAGACTTGTGTGGATCATCTGGGGCATCAACGTTTCCTGCAGGAAAGATCAGGGTGTATCTAGAATCTGATTAGAATATCCTCAGAGATGTTGCTTCCTAAATGGATTCCCCATGTTCCAGTTCAGTTACAAACACGTTGAGTATTTGAGCTGTGATTGTCATTTTATTCGTATATGAAGGTAACATGGTGGCGGTAAATGAAATGCCTAGATTTCAGAAAATTAAAATCTAGGGATATCGTGACAGCAGTAGAAGCATAGATTCTGGGTCTAAACCCCCAATAAAAACAAGAAAGAGTGACTAGGTAGCAAAGTCACACATCCGTGACCAACATTGGCATTAAAACTAGGTGCAGAGATGTCCAGAGGAGCCACAAAATGCAAGTGATTAGGGGCAAACCATCAATGGCTTTTACGTTAGCAACATCTGAATTAGGGGCAACAGACGAATAGCAGGCACCAGAAAGCAGAAGGATCCCTGGGTTGCTGGTGAATTTTTTTTTTTTTTTTTTTTGGCTGCGTTGGGTCTTCATTGCTGCACATGGGCTTTCTCTAGTTGTGGCGAGCGGGGGCTACTCTTCGTGGCAGTGCACAGGCTCTAGGCACGCGGGCTCAGAGGTTGTGGCTTGCGGGCCCTAGAGCACAGGCTCAGTAGTTGTGGCGCACATGCTTAGCTGCTCCGTGGCATGTGGAATCCTCCCCGACCAGGGCTCGAACCCGTGTCCCCTGCATTGGCAGGCGGATTCTTAATGACTGCGCCACCAGGGAAGTCCATAAAATTTTCTTCCTTTTTAATCTTCTTTTTATCCTAGTAAGTTTTCTGATGTGTTTTTCACTCTTGTGCTCCTTCTAAGTTTAGTCTTTATTTCTAAAATGACTTTTCTGATTATTGTTTCTGATTCTGATATGCGTTGTTCTTTTATATCACGTATTATTTTCTTAAATGTTTTTAGCTTACTTTTAATTCAATACATTACTGTTTTGATCTGTTTTTAAATAAGTCCACTTGGCATATTTTTATTATCTCTAAGGAAGATATTCTGCTATTTGTTCTGTATTCTCGACACGGGTTCAAGCCCTGGTCCGGGAAGATCCCACATGCTGTGGAGCAACTAAACCTGTGCGCCACAACTACTGAGCCTGCACTCTAGAGCCCGTGGGCCTCAACTACTGAGCCTGCGTTCCACAGCTACTGAAGTCCACATGCCTAGAGCTTGTGCTCCGCAACAAGAGAAGCCACCGCAATGAGAAGCCCGCGCACTGCAACGAAGAGTAGCCCCCGCTCTCTGCAACTAGAGAAAGCCTGCACGCAACAACGAAGACCCAACACAGCCCAAAATAAATAATATAAATACAGTAAATTTATTTTTAAAAAAAGGAAGAAAATTTTAAAAATAAAAGAGATGAACCTGAGACTAGATAGATAACTATTGAACATAGGCAAAGGAGATTCAACCTACAGATGATAGAAGGTTCTGGCAAAAAACAGTGATAATTCAAGAAAGCTGTCTGAATTTTGTTGTTGTTGTTGTTGAAAAAAATCCTTAGTAGTCTGACCTCATCTGCGGTTTTGCTTTCTGCAGTTTCAGTTACCTGTGGTCACCACGGTCCAAAAACATTAAAGTTCCAGAACTAAACAATTCATAAATTTTACATCAAGCACTGCTGCTAGTAACTGATGAAATCTTGTGTTGTCCTGCTCTGTCCCCTGGGGCATGAATCATCTCTTTGTCCAGTGTACCCTGCCTGTTAGCCAGTAGCCCTCTTGGTTATCAGACTGACTGTCTCAGTACTGCAGTGCTTTACAGTGTTCAAGTAAGGCTTATTTTACTTAATAATGGCCATAAGGGCAAGAACAGTGGTTCTGGCAATTTAGATGTGTCAAAGGGAAGCCATAAAGTGCTTCCTTTAAGTGAGAAGGTGAGAGTTCTCAATAAGGGAAGAGAAAAATTGTAAAATGAAGTTGCTAAGTAAGAACGGGGAGTGGGGCTACTGTATATAGTATGGGAAGAAACAGATGAATATTTATGGCACATTATAATTCTTTCATCCCTTATGCCCTGGAAAAGTAGGATTCTCAGTGTGGAAAAAAAGAAATACAAATGTAATATGAAAGAAATTAAGTAAAACTCTTTAAGTTTGAATTAGAAATACCGCTGTTAAATCACAAGATATTTTAACCATATCCTATCTAAAAAGACAGAAACAATTATCAACCCAGTAGCACTTATCATCTCTATGCCCAGATTCTAATCTTGAAATACCATTTCCTATTCACATAAATGAAGCTTCTTGTAGAAATGGCTGTCTAGGTATTTAGAAAGAAATACGCAAGAAGAGTTTGGAACATTGTGTCAATATCAAATAGCTAGGAAGTTACCAAAAACTTCTAATGCCATATCAAAAGAACTAAGGTCAAAGACTGAGATATTTGAGCTTCAATCAGGATGAAAATAGGAATGGAGTGGAGTACACAGCATATATTTAAAAACTGGGTAAATGAAAGGAAAGAATCGGCATTTATTCTTCTTTTTCTATATGAAAAGGAACCAAATACTAGGTGAGTAAGCTTCTTGTTTTAAAATTAGTCCAGTGAATAAGTGAAATGTAAATGACAAATTATCACCATTTGCAACCTCCAGAGGATTCATGATGAGGCATTGAGCCTCAATAGATGCTAAAATAAAACAAAACTCAGATTTATGTGCCTGGCCCCTGGTGAAAAAACTCACCCTCCCCTAAGATTTTGCCCAAGGGATCAAACCTGAGTCTGATCAAAACTCTGGACCCAGAGGTCAATTAACAAGGAGTAAAGGACAAAGCAGTCGTTTGAGTTGCACGGTGAGTTTGCAACCTCCAGAATCCAGACAGCTGGAAATGCTACCGGTAAAATGGCCTGGGTTTTTCACCAGGTAAAATAAGGAAAACAAAAGGGATTTCTATATTAAATGAGATATCACAGACATATTAAGCTTAAAAATGTATGAACACCTGAACTATGCTAGAGGGATGTGCATTTGGCTAATAAATAAATGCACAAAAGTGATTACTATGAAAGTTGGGGTAGTGCTTGCTTTTGGAGAGAGGGAGCATGGCGTCTGGAGCAAGGGGCAAGCTTCTATTTTTTGACCTGGATGGTGATTACAAAATTGTTCCCCTTCTAAAAATTCACTCAGCTATGAATTTGTTATGTGTGGTTTTCTGTCACTGTGTTTTACTTTATAACAAAAAGATTTATAAAAGAAACAAAGAATGAAAGTTTTTGAGTGAAATAAAATCTGAGTTCAAATCCTGACCTATCACACATATCGCCTGTGAGACTGGCAAGTTCACCTCTGAGCCTTCGTTTCCTTCTCAATAAAATGTGAATAAAAATAAGTCCACTCACCCTTTAGAGCTGTCCTGAGAATGAGAGGCAATGATTTATACCAAGAGTCTGGCCCAGAGTGGGCAGCTCTGCTGATATGATGTCCTTTCCTTCTCTTCCCATCTACTTCTTATTTTGCTTTGACGTTGTATTTTCTCTACCAAGTGTTGCTGATACTTTTGTTTAATCAGATGATAATTTTAAATATTGGACTATACTGCATGCTTCTGAAGGCTATTCCAAATAACCAGAATATGTCCTTCCAAACTGCAGCTGAATCCTGACAGCAGTGACTCCTAACCCTCATCCAAGGGGCTGATTTTTACTCACACATTCAATCCCAAAGCCCTTCATTCCAGAACAGTGCCTCTTATTTCTGGTTAAAAATAATATTGTTGATCAATATTTTGCAGGGCAATAGGTAATAATTAAGTTTGTAGTGATGGCATGTTACTTACCATAAAATGCATGTTCTTTTCAGATACTCAATTTATTTTTTAAACTACTGATTAGGTAGAGTTGACTTTAATAGCTTCTTAGTAATGATGGAAACAATCTGATGTGGAAGGTGTTGTCAGTATAATTGGAGGAAGTTTTCTGGAATAGTTGATTTCAAGTGGGAATATACAAGAGGATGGTATAGCTCTGGGTGGGAGCCCCAGTCTGCATTCAGGAGGCCCGAGTCGTGGTCTGGGTTTTATTGCTAGTAACAGCTGTTACGGTCTAACTGTTTGCCATGTACTGGGCTGAGTGCTGTCCATTTTTAACTTGTTTAATTCTTGCAGTGACTCTGTGATTGGTTATGTCTCCATCTGTAAGATGGAGAAACTGTTTCAGAGAAATGGTTACTAGTAAAATAAAAGCCATACGTCTAGTACCTATATGGGGATCTGAGAATTCATTGCCAGTTTGACCTGGCTCTGAAACTCTTACATTTAACTAGGTGATCTCTATAATCCCTTGCAGGGCTAACATTCTATGATTTATGAAATCTCTTCTCCAAATGAATTTTCCACGACCTATTAACCCAGCAGTCCCTTTCAGTGACACATGTCTTCTTTGTTTACTTTGTGTCCTTCACTGGTATCAGTACCAGAAAACCTCACTCAATCTGGAAGCACAGAACTGGGGACAAGGTCTCACCCATGACAGCATGACACACACCATCGACGGGGTATGGGAATTTGAAGATCGCTTTGGGCTTACAGCTAGGGATCTTTCTTAAGCCCATTTCAATTTCAAAGAATCAGGTTCCTAATATTGAACTTGACTGTAATTCTTTATACTGTTTACTTAAAGGAAATGAGACACAAGCTATGTCTGAGGAAGACAGGACAACAATTACATTTTAAATTAGTCACAGGCTTACCAGCTCCTGTAACTTCTTGTGATGGAAAAATAACCCAGAGGAGACTGTCATGTAATAATAGGATAACAGGCTTTGAGAAGAGTGACATGTTTACATGGCATGACAGACTGTTTGATTTCCTTCATTATTTTCTGCATGGCATTTTTTGAACTTACCTGGAATCATTCTACCCAGTTTACGAGAAGATCTCGAGTTTCTGTCTCCTTCTATCTAATTAAAAAAACCCTTATTTCCCGGGATCAGGTCCTTTTGACCACTTGCCTGACCTTTTAAAATCTCCTAGCTAATAGCTCTCCTTCTAATCTATTTTCTCCCTGATTCATCCAGCTCATTACCATTAAATTTATCTTCCTGAGGAACAGCTCCAGTTAAGTCACCTGCCGACGTAAAAACATACAGAGTATCTTCTACTTATAAATAAAAACCACAGTTATTACTAGGACCTCAGATTAACCTTACCCAGCTTCAGACTCTCTTTTCAACTGATCATCTTAACACAACACAGGCCAAGTTCACTGAATCTCTATTTTAAAATCGAATGCAAATGGTTGCTGCCACCCTTTTTTGCACTGGTATTTCTCCACATCTTCAAAAGCCAAAACTCCATGCATCTCTCCAGGTCTTGTTCAATGTTCCAAAATAGCTGCATATAAGAAACCTTTGGGGGGCTTCCCTGGTGGCGCAGTGGTTGAGAGTCCACCTGCAGATGCAGGGGACACGGGTTCGTGCCCCGGTCTGGGAAGATCCCACATGCCACGGAGCGGCTAGGCCCGTGAGCCATGGCCGCTGAGCCTGCGCGTCCGGAGCCTGTGCTCCGCAACGGGAGAGGCCACAACAGTGAGAGGCCTGCGTACCGCAAAAAAAAAAAAAAAGAAACCTTTGGGGATCTTGTTTGCCGCAGGGCCCAGCAGTAAGGGCAGGGATTGGAGATACACGGAACAGTAGCCAATAAGCAATTCATGAATCAATTGGTTTATTGCATACAGTCAGCACACAACACTGGTTAGTAAAGATAGGGAAGAGCAGGTGAGGAGCCACCCCCAGGGCAAGTCCGGGGAGCAGGCATCTCAGTACCAGCAGCCTCTGGCCCAGCAGTGGGTCTGGCAACAGGTGTGAGAGGAAGTCGCCTTCTGCTCTGACGGGACCTGTGGCAGCATCTTTCTGCAGCAGCTCTCAGCAGCGTGGATTCAGGTCCTCCAGAGAAGATCATTCCAGCCACTCAGCTTCGTGGTCTCTTTGTAAGAAGCAGCAGTTACCCCAGAGGAGGGAGTCTTGACTCTATCAGTTGCTCCTTCTGTTCCAGTGATGCACGTTAGCCATCAAACCACTTGTGTAAAGTAATATTCTTCATT
Source organism: Mesoplodon bidens (assembly GCF_964165515.1). Lineage (NCBI taxonomy): Eukaryota > Metazoa > Chordata > Mammalia > Artiodactyla > Ziphiidae > Mesoplodon > Mesoplodon bidens. The sequence continues at coordinate 78,127,031 of NC_138169.1, read as the reverse complement.
TGTCACTCTAAGACCCTCACAGTTCTGCAGCAGACCTTCCAAAACAACTAATGTGGAAGTTCACCTTGGCCACTGTGACTCCATTTTGAACTACATAACATGAGTTAACATAACTTATAAGTCTCACACAAGATGAGTGGGAATCATAATACAAAAGAAATCCCATCATGATAAATCCTAACCAAAAAAGTATTGGCACCTTGACCCACTGCTGTGTATGGTAAAGTCCTAAGCTTGGGCCTGTCATACTTAGATACATGCTGACTTTGGTGAGTTGGTTCTGAACTTCATCCTAGAAGACCTGGGAGTGGTCATGGATCACAGGAAGCAGGCACAGAGTTAATTAGGCCATAAACCTGAAAAAGAGTGGCTGACAGCTCTTTCTTGACTGTAGCCAGGAGAGTCCACATAAAGCAGACAAATTCGCTGGAAATTACTTCTGTCAACCAACTTTCTTGCCTTGACCTGAAAAGAAAGAAAGAAAGATTGAAAACATGAGAATAACATACCTTTTTTGGAGCATAAACAAGAAAATGAAAAAGAGAATATGGCTCCTTAAAGCCAGTCAGCAAAAGAGTTACAGAATAATAGTAACATTTGACCTTTTTTAGATCCAGGACCCTTGTGTAAATGATTCTTCTGAACTTAATTTTGAGAAGAACAACTCTCATTTTCTCAAGTCCTACAATCCATTTTTAAAAATAATTCTCCCCGAACTTCATGGAACACCTATGAGAAAACTTTGTGAAAGAAACACATCCACCGACAAAGCTTTAGGTAGCCATGGTTAAGTTGTAAAGAACAATGCAGAAGGGAGCTCGTACATCCTTGGAACTGAGTACTTTTCAGAGCTGGAAGGTAAGGAATGCTACTCTGAGTCCCCAAGCACATTGCACCTTGAGCTTGACATGGCTTTAATAACGTATTACAAAAACACGCTGTCAGCCCCAGAGGAGCTGTGGGGGGCATTTTATTAAATGAAAAAAGAAGATTTATAGATAAGTCACTAAAGAAGAGTTATAACAAATCATGCATTTGCTAACAAAAGGTGTCAAGAACAATATTTTTCTCTCTGCTTTGTCAACATCTAATGCCCATTTATTTCTGTTACACGATTTATGCACAGTCACAATCACTCTATAAATTCATCACCATGGATTGTAAAGCTTAAGAAAAGGTCAAGGAAGCTCATGAAAAGCATCAGTAACCCACCCATGGGGGTTGAAAAATGTTAATGGTGGTAACCTGGTGTGCAGGGGACCCAGGCTCCATCACCAGAGTGACTGACCATCAGTCACCATCTCAGTGGGGCATCCTGAAAAATGCCATGAGCTTAGGATGGCTGGAAAAAAACACTGCACAGATCAAAGCTGCCAGGCTAGAACACAGTTGCTTCTGAAACTCTGTGCTAGAACTTTGGCTAGAGTGAGTCCCTATAAGAATCCTAAAACAGATTCCCAAGAGAACAGAGAGAGCAGAGGCATCAAGTCAGCCGGCTGACTGCCCTGTGTACCGTGACAGCACTTAAGAATGAGGAGCACTTGTTTTTGTTTTCCGTATTTGGTCTTACAACCTTGAGACATAGATAAGCTCCTAGCCAGGCCAAGAAAAAAAGAAAGGATGCAAATTACTACTGTTAAAAATGAAAAAGGGGACTGTATCAGAGACATTAAAGGGATAATAAAGGAATGCTATGAACAACTCTATGCCCACAACTTTGATAACCTAGATTAAATGGATCAATTTCTTGAAAGAAGCCATTTTCCAAACTCTCAAAGAAGGAATAGATAATATAATAGGACTTGTGTTTATTAAAGAAATTGAATTCAATGATTAATAACCTTCAAAACTAGAAAACACCAGTCCCAGTTAGGTTCACTAGTGAATTCTACCAAACATTTAAGGAAGAAATTATACCAATATTCTATAATCACTTTCAGATGATAGAAGCAGGGTTAATTCTTCCTAACTCCATCTATGAGGCTAGCATTACCCTAGTATGAAAACCAGACAAGATAGAACAGGAAAAGAAAGCTACAGACCAATATCTCTCATGAATATAGATGCAGAAATCCTCAATCAAATATTAGCAAATCGAATCCAACAAGGTATAAAAAGAATTATACACCATGACCAAGTGGAATTTATTCCATGTATGCAAGCCTGCTTCAAACATTCAAAAATCAAATAATGTAATCTATCTCATGAAAAGACTAAAAAAGAAAATTCACATAAAACGAAAAGCCACAGACTAGGAGAATACATTTACAAAAACATATCTGATAACAAACTGTTACCCAAAATATACAAGGAACTTATAAAACTCAACAGTAAAAAGGAAACCCAATTAAAAGTGTGCCAAATACCTTAACAGACACCTCACCAAAGAAGATATGCAGATGGCAAATGAGTTTATGAAAAAGGGTGTTGCACATCATATGTCATCAGGGAAATTTGAATTAAAACAACAGTGAGATACCGCTACACACTTATTAGAATGACCAAAATCCAGAACACTGACAACACCAAATGCCAGTTACGATGTGGAACAACAGACATCCTAACTCATTGCTAGCAGGAATGAAAAGTAGTATATCCACTTTGCAAGACAATATGGTGGTTTCTTACAAAATTAAACATACTCTTACCATATGATCCAGCAGTCAAGCTCCCTGATATTTACCAAGGGGAGCTGAAAACGTCTGTCCAACAAAAACTTGCACATGGATGTTTATAGCAGCTTTATTCATAATCCAAAACTTAGTAGCATCCAAGATGTCCTTTTTTTAGATGAATGAATAAATAAACTATAGTACATGCAGAAAGTTAGATATTATTCAGTGCTAAAAAATGAACTATCAAGCCATGAAATGACATGGAGGAAACATATGCATATTACTAAGCAAAAAAAGCCAGTTGAAAAGGCATCATACTGTAAGAACAACTATAGGACGTTCTAGAAAAGGCAGATCTATGGAGAGACCAACATGATCCGTGGTTGCCAGGGAGATGGAGGAATGAATAGGTAGAACACAGAGGTTACTTAGAGCAGTGAAACGACTCTGTACGATCCTAGTATAGTTACACATGTCATTACGGATTCGTCTGAACCCATAGAATACATAACACCAGGAATGAACCTAAAGTAAACTGTAGACTTAGGGTGCTAATGATAATGATATGTCAGTGCTGGTTTATCAGTTGTAACAAATGTGCCACTCTGGTGGGTTCTGTTGAGAATGGGAGAACCTCTGCCTGGGGGCAGGGCTTATATGTGACATCTCTGTACCTCCCACTCAATTTTAATATGAACCTAAAACTGCTATAAAATATAAAGTCTATTGAAAAGAAAAATTCTTCTAGAGTTACTGTTAGTACCAAAATCAGTATTAGTCAGGGTTTTCCAGAGAAACAGAATCAATAGCATGTAGATAGATACAGGTATAGATAGGTAGGTTAGTAGATAGAGAGATAGTCTAGGTAATTTATTTTAGGAAATTGGCTCACATGATGATGGATGTTGAGAACTCCCATAATCTGCCATCTGCAAACTGGAGACCCAGGCAAGCTGATGTTGTAGTTCCAGACCCAATCCAAAGGCCTGAAGACCTGGAGAACCTGATGCGTTACTTGTAGTCCACATCTGAAGGCTGGAGAACCAGGAGTGCCAATGGTGGGTCAGTCCAAAGGCAGGAGAACACCAGTGTTTCAACTCAGTCAAACAGAGAGAGTGAATTCTCCCTTCCTCCACTTTTTTGTTTTATTGAGGCCCTCAAGGGATTGGATAATGCCCACCACAGTAGGGAGGGCAATCTGCTTACACAGTGTACACAGATTCAAATGCTAATCTCTTCAGGAAACAACCTTACAGAGGTAATGTTTAACTAAATAACTGTGTACCCTGTGGCTACACATTTCAAGGATCCTTAAGATTAAGAGCTGACTTCTCCATAGAAATTAAAAGAAAGTACTGAAAGAAAAATACCACCATCCAAGAATTCTATATCCAGCAAAATGAAAGGAGAAAATAAGACATACCTAGATAATTAAAAACTGACAAAATGAGTCACTAGTAGGCCTGGCCTACAAGAAATACTAAAGAGAGTACTTAAGCTGAAATAAAACCAAAGTGTAAAATAAATCCATACACAATAAAGAGTACCAATAAAGGAAAATACATAGGTAAATACAAAAGAGAAAATAAATGCATTTTTATTTGTAACTATTTTTTCTCCTATTTGTTTTTAAAAACAGTAATCAGACTGCGTGGTAGTGAAACTGAGTAGGACCCTGTGGAAGTCCTGGGCACAGAAGCTTTTTTTTGTCCCCTGTTTCTTGTAGGCAAGACTCCAGCCTCCATGACCTTCCCTGAGTTCCAAAGGGCAGAGTGGAACAGTTGCTAATCAAGGGAAGAACAGCCAAGAAACCACCTGAGGCAATATTAAAGGGACCAAAGAAACTCCTCAAGATTAGAACAACCTGAGAACAACCACCCTAATCTTGTCAGTAACCCACCCTTGAACTATTGATATGAAACTCCTCCTCACATCCTCCCAGGTTGGGATACATAGTTTTTCGAGGCAGGAGCCCACTGTGTCCCCCTTTTGCCTGGCAAAGTAATAAAGCTATCCTTTCCTACTTCACGCAAAACTGTCTCCAAGATTCGATTTGGCACCAGTGTACAGAGAAACCAAGCTTTCAGCATCAGTACAGGCATAAGGCTAGACATGGAACATAATTTAGAATCCAGAAATAAACCTTTACATGTAGGGTCAATTGATTTCCAACAAGGATACTAAGAAATTTCAATGTAGGAAAGAATTTTCTTTGCAACAAATGATGCTGGAAAGCCATATGCAAAAAAATGAAGTTGGACTCTTACCTTACATTATACACAATAATTAACTCAAAATGGATCAGAACCCTAATACAAGAGCTAAATCTATAAACTCTTAGAAGAAAATATAGTTGTAAATCTTTGTGACTTTGGATAAGGCAATAGATTCTCAGATATGATACTAAAAGCACAAACAACAAAAGAAAAAGATGAAATGTACTTCAAAATTAATAGCTTTGGTCCATTAAAGCACACTCTCAAGAAAGTGAAAAACACAACCCACAGAATAGTAGAAAATATTTGTGAATTATTTACTTGATAAGGGTCTAGTATTCAGAATGCATGAATAATTCTTAGAACTCAACAATAAGAAAAAACAGCCCAATTAAGAAATGGACAAAAAACTTGACCAAACATGTCCCTAAAGAAGATATACTAACAGCCAACAAGCACATGAAAAGTTGCTGAATACCACTAGTCATTAGGAAAATGCAAATCAAAACCACACTGAAATACCACTTCACATCCAGTACAATATGATTTTTTTTAAATAACACGCGTTGGTGAGGATGTAGATAAATTGGAATTCTCATTACGTCGCAGAAAGGAATATTAAATGGTACAGACACGGTGGAAAATAGCTTGTCAGTTCCTCAAAAAATTAAACACAGAATTACCATATGACCCAGAAATCCTACTCCCAGGTATATAGCCAAGAGATCCGAATATGTATTTTCAGACAAAAACTTGTACACAAATGTTCATAGCAACAATGCTCATAATAGCCAAAAAGTGGAAGCAATGCAAATGTCCATCAATTGATGAATGGATAACAAATTGTGATATATCCATACAACAGCATATAGCAAGCTATCCTATTTGACAATTTAAAAATGAAGTACTGATACATGCTTCAACATGGATGAAGCTTGAAAACATTATAATAAATAAAAGAAACCTTTTATAAAACACTACATATTGTATCATTCCATTGATATGAAATGCTGAGATTAGGAAAAATCTTTAGATGTGGAATAAAAATTAATCATTTCCAACAGCTCGAAGCAGAATGGAATGAAGAGTGACTGCTAATGAGTGTAAAGTTTCTCTGTGGGGTGATGAAAATGTTCTTTCTTAAATATCATTGGTGGTTGTACAACTCTGTGAATACACTAAGAACCACTGAATTGTACATTTTAAAATAATTAATGTTAGAATTATATCTTAATAATCTGTTATTTTAAAAAGTGTCAGCAATGTTAAAAAAAACGAATTAAACAGATTTCTAATTCCCTCAACTAAAAAAAAAAAAAAGCAGGAAAAACTCTCGCATTATCTGTAAGGAAAACTCATTTCCATTAACATTGTACCTCTTGTATTTCATCCTTTGAGACAAAAGAAGACATAGAATGTTTGATATGAACAGCGAGTAAAAACTAAAATGAAAACGTTCTACTTAATAAATATAAAAAGGAAAACGTAATATTTTCCAGTATCAAATGGACCATCCACAATGTTTTCAACATCAAACTGCTAGAAATCTGGCAAAGACCTATCAGCCATTTCAGAAAATATTGGTAATGTATGGCAGAATATAGCTGGACCTGACTACCCTTAAAATGTATCATAATCCACACTTGTTTAGCAGGTGAAGCACCATCTGTACAATTCTCATGTATCATTAGCTATCATGCTGCAATAAATTTTACACAATTAAACAGTTTTGCCCAATGTCGTTTTGCTAAAAATGAATTCCACCAATGGTACCTAAAGATGCTACAGGATTGATTTTCCCAGTTTTCAATGTTGATGAGCACAAAGCATAAAACTGCCCCCAGTCTCCTCACTACGCACAGGCTGGGTGACGAAACAAGAGCAAGGACCAGGTCATCCCTGCTGACCTAAGAAGACAAGTAGGAGATTTCACGCTGCTCTCTCTACAAGTGTACAAAATTACAGCTTCTTTTTTTTTCTTGTATCAACTCCACTTAAGCATCCAGACCTGTATTTCAATGTTGGCAGGATAAAAACAACAGCATCAACTTAAACTTGCCTACCCATTCATCTAACTTTGCCATGACTAGGTTTAAATTTGGTCAAGTGTGGATTTCAACCCAGTTGTATCAACATCCCTGCCTCTTGTCCACAGTGCTAATTTCCAAACTGGTTGGTTAGAGGTCTTTCTTACTATCAGGGCATTGAGTGAGGGTTTTCTGGTTTGAGTTCCATCCATGAGTCCTCACTGGTCTCTAAGGAGATGTCACTTTTCCCACCTAGTCCTGAGCATCTAAGGGCCTTTGCCTCAGCCACTGATTTCTAAAGTTATCTATCTCATGGTTTGTTTAATTAGAGGAGTAGGTTAAAATGGTGACACTTGACTTACCTAAAGGTCACATTTTGAACCTAGATAAAATAGAAAAAATATCTATATGTGGGGTGAAAAAAAAAGCTATTGCAGGGCCTATGAATTTTGCTCAAGACAAATGGAAGCCCCCAGACAAGGAGATTTTAAGTTACTCATGATATATCTCTTGTCTCATAATTTTTTTCACGTTTATAGAGGACAGTGACATACATAGAGTGACGTGTATTCATCTAGGAATCCTGAAGCCTTCAACACAGCAATTGGAATATGCTAAGTATTTATTAAATGTCTGTTGTTTTTATTTTAATTGAAATGAATTGAAACTAAACTGTTAGAAACTGGCAAATTACAAGTAAACTTAGAAAAGGATAGAAGAAGCAGGAAACTAATTAGCAGGAGGTATTCAGTCCAAAGCCTCTTTTTTTTTTTTTTTTTTTTTTTTTTGCGATACGCGGGCCTCTCACTGTTGTGGCCTCTCCCGCTGTGGAGCACAGGCTCCGGACGTGCAGGCTCAGTGGCCAATCCCGGACCGGGGCACGAACCCGTGTCCCCTGCATCGGCAGGCGGACTCTCAGCCACTGCGCCACCAGGGAAGCCCCCAAAGCCTTTTAACGTTGGAGGAAATAGATATTCATGGACAATACCTACTATATTATAGGACTATACAATAATTCACGTCCATAGTCATAATTCTGAATCACCAAGAAAAGGCACAATTATGACCAAAACTCTAAAAGGCAAAAGTGCATGATAGAGCTTTTTAAAGTTCTTTCATTGTCATTTTTTAAAAAATATACAACAGTTGAAAAAAAATGGTTCATTTTCTAAAAGGCATGCTTTAGCTCTTTGGAAATTTTATTTATGTGTGACAGTTCATTCTCCGAATATGCTAGGTAAATGAAGTCCTATTGTGTTTACTAGAAGGTAATGCTAATAGAACTGGGGAATATTATTTTTGAAGAAACTCCCTTTAATAAGAACCCTGATGACAATAGGTCCTACAGCATTTATAAATCAAACACTTTAAGCAATATTTCATCATCTGTTCCTAATGAAGCACAATTCTGGTAGTTGCGTGTATAGGGGAAAAATAATGTTTCTTCATTGTGACCACATTTAGCAAATAAAGCTGGAGCTATCTGATGCAAAGAGGGGGATAAATTACAAGGTTAAGTTGTGCTTTAACAAACTAGAGTATATGAATGGTAAGTTCCAATGCAAAATAGAAAAAATAAATAACACATAGACTATCCAAAAAAAATTTTTAATGTTTATTGGTACCTTGATCAGCAGAACTAGAGGCCAACTAGAATTTGTCACCAACTGAAATATACATGAAATGATGATTTAAAAAAAAACAGGTGTTTTTCCTAAGATCATATTTTCAATTTAGTTTTATTTACATATTAATTATTTTAATAAATGTTCATGTGGCACTATCCCGTGACAGGCACTGCATGTGGCACTGCATATAAAACAGTCAACAAGACACACATGGTCACTTGGTACAGGAAGATGCAGAATGTCTGGCTGTTCCAAGGACATCATTTTTACAAGTGCCCTGGAGCCCAAAGAACAGCGGATACCCCAAGAGAGGACTTTGGAGCTTCTTGATAAGTCTCTTAATGATTTAAACTGTTACCCAAATGAAGGAAAATGGTCAGTACTGCAAATCAATCCTTAGTCATCTTCTCAGGCTCCCCAATTCTTCAATATCATTTCTTCTTCCTACACAGCTCTGTCCCTGGTTTTTTTTTTTTTTTTTTTTTTTTGCGGTATGCGGGCCTCTCACTGTTGTGGCCTCTCCCGTTGCGGAGCACAGGCTCCGGATGCGCAGGCCCAGCGGCCATGGCTCACGGGCCCAGCCGCTCCGCGGCATATGGGATCCTCCCAGACCGGGGCACGAACCCGTATCCCCTGCATCGGCAGGCGGACTCCCAACCACTGCGCCACCAGGGAGACCCTGTCCCTGGTTTTCTGCTTGGCAAAGACGACTAATCCTTCAAGGCTCAAATCAATTGTCACTTCTTCTCTGAAGCCCTCTCTGAACTTTCCTTAACCAGAATTAATCACATCATAATATGCCTCCTCATAATATCCCATACATGCCTTTATTAAACCCCTTAACAGGCCACAATTATTGGTTACTGTGTTCCCTCTGAGTTCATGGAAGTTAACCACAGTGTCTTATTAATTCCATATCACCATCTTCCAGAACTATTTCAGCATACAAAAGATTCTCGGTAATATTGAATGAAGTTATGAGAATGCATCCTGGACCAGGGGAGCATAGCTAAGGCAATTCCAGTTTCTTTCCCGAGGGTTCTCCTTCCAATAGCTGAGTAGCACTGCGTTCTCGTCAGAGGACTGAGCAGAGCCCTGATGGTGACACGCTCTTTAACAGGCATTCGAGGGCTAAAATAAGGCTGTCTCACCCGTGATGTGCCCACAGAAGTGAGAACCATAGAAAACCTCAGTATATGATGGATGTTATTCTGAAGACAGGGAAGACCTGTGCAACACTGACTCTCTGGGCTGAGTGGGAGGGAAGCCCTTAGCCTTTGGAAGTAAGAAGTAGCCGGGGAGACCCAAGAGGATAGGGTCTCTGGTTGAAGAGAGGAGCTCTGGCCCCAAATCCCAGTGCACTATATTTGAGTGAGCGGTATAGAGCATCAAACACCAAGATTGTAGAAGTAAACAAACACACACTCACACACCTGTATCAAATCCTCCTTTTGTCATTTATTTTAGAAGTGGTTTGGGATAGATTACCTCTCAAAGACTCATTTTTCTCACTTAGAAATGTTATTGGTGTTCCTACATGATTTTTGTGAGGACTAAAGTAATTAAGTTTGCATGAATGTTCCTGGTGCACACACATAGGAATAATGCAATAAATGTTGGTTGGATCTGAGTAAGTTGGCAAGGAGGAGAATTTTTTAAAATATTATCGTCTGGCGACCTTGTTGAATGGAAGAAACAGAAACCTAAATATGAGTTAAATGCCCACAGAGACCTTGAAACAGGCTCCTCCCATGTATATACTGAGAGTGGTCACGTCTTCCAAAGTTAGGTTACACTGCCATAGAAAGTAAGCCCGAACTAGGAGCAATCTTGAACATGATCTGGCCTCCAATTAACTGATGCTAACCAATCTTTTATTTTAAATATAATATAATTAAAGAAACTTTTTTTAACATCTTTATTGGAGTATAATTGCTTTACAGTGTTGTGTTAGTTTCTGCTTTATAACAAAGTGAATCAGCTATACGTATACATATATCCCCATATCCCCTCCTTCTTGCATCTCTCTCCCACCCTCCCTATCCCACCCCTCTAGGTGGTCACAAAGCACCGAGCTGATCTCCCTGTGCTTGCAATGAACTGTGCTTAGCACTTTATGAAAATGAGACTACCCAGCCATGTCTTTTTTCTTCCTCTCCTGCTGCTGGAAATCTTCCTAAAACACATTAGTCCCCTTTTCTGCCTTAGCAGGTGCTGTCCAGCAAATATAATTGAATCTTTCTGAGATGAGTGAGCATCTTGCCCTGCCTTGGGGGGATCATTTGGAGTCTCGAGAATCACAGTACAGCGCCATAGTTGTAAATATAAAGAAAAAAGAAGATTGGCCTGTGTCTGTTTGACCTCAGGACATACCTTGGAAGTCAGTCTTCTGAAAAAAATCCCTCCTTACAGCTTAGTTTCTTGTGAACTTCCTCTTTACTAAAATTAAGCACAGAAGAAACAAAACGCTAGTTAATTGAAGCTTTAGTAGATTTCTTCGATGGGCAGTGTACTGTACCTTATTTTGGAATAATAGCTTTGGAATGGGAATGTGGGCAGTGGTCTTGCAAATGTACCCCTGCGTTTTTTATCACAGGGAGAAATTTCATATAAACATTTTCTGTTAACTGTTAAAACCTTGGAAACAGGGAATTGCTGGAGAGTTCTGATGAGCGTCTTCCTCAAATGTATTGACAAATGCCTGTGTCTTTCATAAGGGGCAGGCATCTTTCCCTTGTTCTGAAAATCTTTGCTTCAGAATATGCAACTGCCAAGCCACGCTTCATTTATCTCAGCCTATTGTCTACTAAGTATGACTTGATAATTGGAAAGCCCTTGATCTTTAATGATTACTCTAACGCCTCCATGTGCTTCACACAGCCCCTCTGAGCCACACAGCAGTCCAGAAAGCATTAAATACAAGAAGCAGGGCTATTTTCATAGAAGTGCTTTGCTACAGTGGTTTTGTAATGTGAACACATTTTTACCTTAAAAACGAGGCAGTTCAAAAGGAATGTATTTGCCTCAAAATGAATTCAGCATGTGTGATGTCTTTACAGTTAGGGAATGACCAGGTATAGGTACTGCAATTAGTAAACAAAAGTCTAGAGTCTCTGCCATAGAGGCAAGTAACCACCAATTTGATTGATTGATTGGTTGATTTGCTACGCAGAAAGAAGCTAGATGAACAGGTTTAGAAACTACATTAACTTTAAGCCCTGCTCCCCACCTCACACTCCTCATGAATCATTTAGTTTGCTGATGGTTATGCACTTGATTAAATGGTATTCTCTAGGTCTAGAGTTTTTTGTTTGTTTGTTTGTTTTTGCGTTACGCGGGCCTCTCACTGTTGTGGCCTCTCCCCTTGCGGAGCGCAGGCTCTGGACGCACAGGCTCAGCGGCCATGGCTCACGGGCCTAGCCGCTCCGCGGCATGTGGGATCCTCCCGGACCGGGGCACGAACCCGTGTCCCCTGCATCTGCAGGTGGACTCTCAACGACTGCGCCACCAGGGAAGCCCTAGGTCTAGAGTTTTAATACAGAATTGCCTAACTTGCTTGAATGTACCTTACCCAAACAAAAATAAGGCTCTGATCTGTGCGCTCACTCCATTTTAAACAATGCCATAGGTGTTAGTTCTGAATCTTTCCCTGGCAACAAAAAGGGCGCCTCTATACTTAAAACTCTACTGTGCATGAAGCCATTTTCTACCTTCACTTCACTCTTGCCTCACAAGGGGAATGCATTTAACTCACCTACCTGGAATAAGGGCTATTTTATTGGAATCTTGATTTCCCCCAAGGTAGGCCTGGCCTAAATTCCTTCCCCAGTAAGCTCAGAGGGAGCTTACACAAAAGGCTGATTATGTCCACACTTATACACGCTCCTTCACAGGCATTACACACCAGGATGACATCCCAGTTAGAGAGGTGGAAATCTGACCCACTTTTCAATCACTTCTTTATGACTCGAAGCGTTAGCATACCCAAGTGAGCTCCCAAGATCCGTTATATCATACATTGGCCCCAAATCCCCGACCTCCTCACAAGAGGGATGTCATGGTGGGTGACTTCCCACATTCCCAGAGCAATCAAAAGTAATTAGTAACTCTTTTGTGCTGTTGAAATTCTAGGTTTTCCTACTGTTCCCCACCTCATAAAATAGGCACAAGGGGGAAAAGTGGCATTCTTTAGAGTTTTTAGGCCACTATTTTAAGAGTTTAGGATAGTCAACATTTGTATGAGGTTACTCATAAAGGGCTTACATTTCAGAATCACAGCTAAGGTCATCAGAGCAGGAAAGGACACCCTTCCTTTGGTCAGATTTTACTCACTATTCTAGATCCTGAGTTGGCAAAGTGCTCTGTGAGCTTTTCTTGAGGAACCCTGAGAATTCACAGGGAAATTTAAAGAGGATTAATTGCCAAGTGTAAAAGTTACAATGCAAATTTGGCCATTAAGGTGGTTCTCTAAGTGGGGTCTTCAATCAGCAACATTAGCACCACCTGGGAACTGGCTGCAGGCCCTACACCTATTGATTTTAAATGCTAGAAGTGAGGCCTGGCAATCTGTTTAACAAGCCCTCCAGGCAATTACGATTACAAACTAGCTCAAATCACAGACCCACAGCCTTTGTGAAAATACTTTGTATTGGTCTTAACAAATCTGCTCACTTAGCTCTAGGGAAAACTATCATGATCCTTAGCCCCCTTAAGTGTACCCCTGGGAAAATTCAAAAAGGCATCCTCTAGCAGGTGAGTTGTTAACATGCTGTTGCCCTAAAGGGGCTAGGGTGGGTTTAGGAAATTGTTCAATGTTTGCAAGTAGGAATAAATTTTAGAGTCATTGTTTTCTATAAGGAGAGTGAAAAAAAAGATACACATTTGGAATTAAATTGAATACATCCTTTTACGTTAGTGTTCACCACAATTATACACTATTTCTTCCAGTAGTTAGAGAAACAGTGAGCCAGGTGAGAAAATAACTGTTTCCCTTTGAAATGCACTTACTAAGAATTTCACCCTGTAGAGGGATCCAGAAATGACTTTAGTGTAGGGAAAGTTTAATCCACCCCAGGAGTCTCTTCGGTGTTGTAATAGAGCCAAGGGAATATGCTGGCTTCAGTCAAGGCCCATGGAGTAAAATTTCTAAGAGGTGATTTTATATCTTAGAACCTCGAATTCTTCCTTGAACTCATTTCATCTGGTGAAAGCAGTCTTCATAGCTCTCATAAAATATTCCTTAGTAACAATCATAACATGTCTAAACAGTGAAACTTTGGGAAAAGAAAGGACCAGTTACTATTAAATCTAAAATCTGCCTTAAATTTTAACTTTAAATCCTAGGGTTTAGGCTTTATATAAAATGTTGGAAACATGTGCATGTTGGAGGAAAAAATGCACACAGCCTGAATGTCCTAACTGTTCATGCATCATTAAAGAAATATTTGTTGACAATTGACTTTGGGAAGCTGTTCTCGTCCTGAACACAGCAGTGAACAAAACTAATTTCCCGACCTCCTGGAAGTTAATTCTAGCAAAGAAGACAGACAGAAATGAGTAAATATGTAATACTATGACATCAAAGAGTGATGAATACAATGAAGGAATATGAAGTAAGGAGAGAGTAGTACTGTACTTCTCTTGTAACAGATCATCACATTTGCCCTTCTCAGATTCCCCCTTTAGAATTAAGCAGTCCTCATTTGGGAAAATATTACAAGGCTTTCTTTACTCAGAGGTGGCCAATAATTGAGTCAGAAATGGACATCTCACCCAAAGATGGTTGGCAGCCAACAATAATACCGTCTGATAGGAAAATCATCTAAGGCAATTAGACCCTTTCTCCCTGTGTGTTTCATCCTAAAAGTATGAGAAGAACTTGACAGTCTGGAGATCAAGAGACAGGAAGAAGACAAACAACCAGGAAGAGGCCCATTAACAGCTATTCTTGGGCACTAGTAGAGCCTCAGAAAACACATAGAGACCTTGGTACCAGTATGGACAGTCAGTACTTTTCCTGAGTGAACTTTCCCTGGGATAAGGCACTGCAGGGAGTTCACCCCAAATACTCTCTGTTTGGCCTGGAAGTATCTCAGGTGTAGAGGGAGGGTGCGAAGTCCTAGACCATCATTCCACTCAAGCATTTGGAAGTGGATTTTTAACCTACCCCACTATCTTACATGGAAGAGAGGAAGGATCACCTAAATAGGGGAATGGATATTCTGGTATTCTTCAGTTGAATTTTCAAAATGAATTGAACAAACCACAAAGATGTTTACAAATACTTTGCCAGGGGCTTCCCTGGTGGCGCAGTGGTTGGGAGTCCGCCTGCCAATGCAGGGAACATGGGTTCGTGCCCCGGTCCGGGAAGATCCCACGTGCCGCGGAGCGGCTGGGCCCGTGAGCCATGGCCGCTGAGCCTGTGCGTCTGGAGCCTGTGCTCCACAACGGAAGAGGCCACAACAGTGACAGGCCCGCGTACAGCAAAAAAAAATAATAATACTTTGCCAAATATGCATGATTTAAGAGCACATAGGAAGCTCAGTTCCATCCCCCAGTGTATGATTGGAACAGCATATCAACTCATATTTCAGTTGGGGGCATCCCAGGTATGGAGTGAGGATGGCTTCCCTAACCCCTGGAATAGGTTAAATTCCTCTGTTTTGTGTTCTCATAGCTCCTTACACTTCACTGCCATTTAACAGTCATCACACCAGAATGACTTGTTCTATGTCTCTATTCCCTACTCTACTGTAAACTTTGTGCAGTGAAGCGCCTTGTTCTGTCTTATCAATCCCTATGCTTCCTGTCCTCAGGGGAATTCCTGGAAGATAGTAGGTGCTCAATAAACATGTGTTGAAATGCATTAAAATAAATGGAATTAAACGTGGACTTTTAAATTTGTTATTTTTAATAGAGATTGTCTCATTATTTTTCCCCTTTTTTCCTCTCAAAATGAAAAAGTGGCATCATTGGTTAATACTCTGAATGCATTAAGGTGTTTAAGGTAGATACTTTAAATATGAAGTGTGGTTGGATTAAAAAATTTTTTGCTGCTCAATACAAATCGTTGCCTAGGCTTTATATTCCTATATATTCTTTATGTCCTCTGCCTCCTTCATCTATGTGCCTCCTGCACATATTTTAAAGGTACTTATAGTTTTCAAAAGGTGGGCTCAGGTACTGATGCAGTGAATATGCTAAAATTGTTTCTAGATTTAGAAACAATTTCTTAAACACTGGAATAGAGTAGGTGCCAGAGTATAAGGAGTAGAAATGGGAACCACAGCAAAAGATACTGTATTACAATCTTCCAGTTTAGTGACCAGATAGTGCCAAAAACAAACAAACAAAAATACTCTAACCTTTCTCTGAAGGAGAATAACCTCTTACGTTTACACCTTTGTTTAGTTTCAGAACGAATGCAGTGTAGCTTTCCCTTGTATCTTTCTCAAAAATTGTATGTAGTAGTGAAAAGCAGTTGGGGTACAATATGATTTTCCTTTTAAGGGTCAATGTGCAAGAGAAAACATAAAATAAGAGAGGTAAGTATTTTTCGTGACTAGTTCTAGGTTCTTAGGTTACAAGTTGTTGGCAGTGTTTAGCATGCATCCCACATAATGCACATGTGTCAGGAGCAGGAAGCCCGAGCACCACATGCTGCAGGTTCTGATAGGGGCTGGTAGAGGACAGAAGTCACACAGAATGGCAACTGCAAGCCCTGCATTTAACCTGCTTGTGGAATTCACATTCATGCAGAAGGCACTGGGATTTCACAAAGCCCTGGTGCATTACTATACTTTTCAACTGAATGGGAAATATAATTCATGATAGAAGATTTCACAGTATTGTCTTTTAGAAGTGATAGCTATAGTCTTGCCTTCCTAAAAATAGCCTGCATATTGTTCACACTATTAGCCTTTCTTAAGGGTTACACCTTGCAAACATGCAATTTAGGTGTGTCAAATTCACCTTTCCAAATGTGGCATCCCTGCTATGTGGTAGAGACCCTGAGGAAGTAGACATACAGCAGTCAGAAACTAGAGAGCTATTGATAAAAACAAAGAACTGATCACATTCTAAGGCCATTTGACTAATTCTCTCATGTAGAGTAAGTGATTGTGTCTAACAGTCCTGAAATAATAATAACAAATATGTATTAAATTATTTCCTTGTACACGGAACTGTTTTAGGCGATTTACATGTGTTATCTCAGTTAATCCCTATAAATCACCTCATGAGGTAAGTTTATGATAAAATTGGAAACTAAGGCACAAAGAAGTTAAGTAACTGGCCCAAGGTCCCACTGCTAGGAAGCTTACCTGACCCTCAGGCAAACTGTGCAAGACCTGAACCTAGTCTGGAGTCATCTCATCTAGAGTCTAAAGCTAGATTTTCATCACTTGCTCTAGGAAGATATCTGTGACATACAAAAATGGCAGGAGTTTTGCAGTCAAGAGGCTTAATTTTTAGTATCAGCTTTATTCCTTATTATTTGTCAAATCTTAGAAAAAACACTTAACTTCAATTACCTCATCTTTCTCAAAGAGGGAAATTACTATCTACCTGATAAGGCTATCGTGAGGATTAACTGAAATAACAGGTGTAGCACAGGCTGCAAACGCTAAAATGCAAATCTGAATGGTTGTTAGAAAGTAGCAGTGCACTAAAGTTAAAGGAACATGCAATTTGGAAATCAAAGACCAGAATTTAAGTTTTTAGTCCTTTCTGAACTTCTACTTTATTTATTAAGTAGAAATAATAAATGATCGGTTTCTTGAAGACACTGCCTGTGTTGTGGTTACATTGTGGTTATGTTTCCATGCCCACAATCAAGCCTACCACTGCCCCTGGGATAAGTTAGACCTTTATCTAAGTCCATTTTGTAAAATGATATATGGTATTTAACATGTTGTTTTAAGGATTAAATGACAAATATATTTTAATGTACTTTGGAAAACATAAGGGATTATGTAAACATTATTTGAATCTTGAAGGATGATTATACATCTAAAATAACACAGCTAATCCCTTTGGAATGACCCCACCCATCAAGCTCTAAACTAAATCAAAAAAGATAAATGAGATAGCCATAATCCAGAAAACAAATATTTATATGATTATGTTATTCAGATTTTGAATGAGAGAAAGATTACTGCTACTATTTTTTGATTACTAGAAACAGTAACCCACAGGTCAGTCTTCAGGATGCCAAGCAAATTAATGATTGCCTTGAGAAAATGGTCAACCTTTTTTATTTTGGTAACAAACAGCCCAGAAACCAACTACTTGTAAATAACCTGAAGATGATTCTACAAGCTCAAGATGTTTTTGATTAATGTGTATAATATTTTATAAGTTCTCCACTAATGTTCTGGTCACCCACTGTTGCATATCAAACATCCCTCAATTTAGCATGCTTTGGTATCTTAAAATAATCATTGTAGTTTAGTAGTTATTTGGGGGTCAGGAATTTAAGAAGGACTCAGCTGAGTGGCTCTTCCTGAATCCTCATGGGGCAAATAGAGCTGAGGATCCAGGTGAAGAGGGTACTTCATTCACACATCTAGCACCTCAGTGCCCCTTGACCTCTCTCTCCACCTGAGGATTCAGTTATAATCTGTCATAATCTCTTGTCCACGCAGTCACAGGGCCAGCACACATTCCAGGGGTGAAGAAATAGACTCAACCCCATGATGAGGGAGAGGCAAGCTCACGTGACAGAAGAGTGCACAGGATGGGAGTTATTGCTGAGGCCATCTTTGGAAAAGAGAGTTTGTCACAACTACCATGAAAAGTTTAATTGAAAGAAACAACTCAAATAGAATTATTTTATTCGGACATCCCTTCGAAGCTTGTGATTATTGGGTTGTTCACTTTATAAGGGGGTTACTTCCATTTAAAATTATAAATATCTAACAAAACAATGTTTTTAATATTCATTCATGCATTTATTCATCAAATATCCATGGTATACCTACTACGTCACCAACTTGAGACCAGCTCCTTGGGATGAAAATAAATAAGACTCAGTCCCTGCCTGAGGGGGCTCACAGTCCAGTGGTTCAGAATGCTGACCTATTCAAATCATAATACAGTATCACTTGTGTAGATAGATTTATGTAAAAGTCTCTGATAGTTACTAAAAGATAAATAGTAAAAAAGTTCAAGAGCAAAAATAGGCCCTTCTCCTCCATGAAGCTGAATTTCCACCCAACGCTGGAAATTTTTTTCTTTTTTTCTAGGTTATGCCTGGCTACTAGAATCAGTACAGTAGAGTTGAGTTTACTTGCTTTCTGATTATTTTATGCACTTCTGCTCTACCTAATAAATGTAGATACCTTAGAGACAAACACCGAGGCTCTGGATAACTCTAGCATAATTGTGAGTACATATATTGTAATCAACAAATATTAAAATTCTTCAATTCTGAGCTGTTATTTAATAGTCATATGTGTAGGCATCTGACTACTCAAAGCTTGGTGAAAAATCTGATATCTATAAAATCTTTTTTTTCACTTCAGTAAACTGCAATAAAGGTCCACAGGAAATTTCTACCAAATCAAAAAAAAAAAAAAAAAGAAGAAAAGGTTTCAAGGGTATTTCTAGCATTAAAAATACCCTCAAAGATAAAGAGAGCCCCACTTTCATGTTTCAAAGCAAACACTCAAAGACAAAGCAAAATACACATAAAATGTTTTCAAATAATTATACATACAACTGAAAGGTGGTCTAAACGTTAAAATTTAATGGCAAATTTTCCAGAAGAAAAATTATATTTTCAGACACATTCCACTTGTGCATACTGATGGTAAATATTCTGATAGTTATTGGAGTGAACAGGTGGGAGGAATAGTGGGTGGATGGACAGTGGTCCTGAGTTCGAGTCTGTCATCATTTTCATAGATACAAGTGCTGTGAGTTTCAGGCAGCAAAATGGATTTAATTGCATATTAGTGTGTCCTTATTGTAAATTCATCCCCTTCTCTTTTGCAAACTAACAAAGCAATGAACTTCTTGTCCAGAGAGTGAGTAAAAACTATTATGGGTAGGTGCATGCCTAGCATGGTTGTAATAGTGGCAGTTCTCTCCATGGGTTCTGTTTTATTTTCTATAAAAAGCATTTTACATAAAATCATGTAAAAATGATATTAAAAACATCATATTTGCATTTCTACACAATGGAGGCATTTACATAGATCATTTCAAATATTTCGGTGGTTTAACACTTTTTCTACAGATATGTCTTCCTTTTTCCTCTGGAACATAGGGCACTGGGAAGCTGAGATGCCGCCATCCAAGTTATGCCTAAGATTTAGGATTATTTTTTTCCTTTACTTTATAGTAGAACAAAGTATTATGAAATATTAATTTTCTATTAAAAGGCATCAGAGTTTTGTACTTACATATCTGCCTAAAGTTCAAGATTGCTTCCAACTTCTCTGGAAAATACTTTCACTCTCCTGTGATGACAGAAAGTTGCAATTTCATGTCAGAATAAAAGAGACCTCTTTAAACTAACAGTGTATAGTTATGGAGAGAATAATTCCTATTTGTCACAGAGAGAATACTGTTTTTTCAAAAGACAAAATACGTCTATTTAAAATCCAATCAACAAGAGCACTGAGGGTGTGAACCAAAATCTCCTTCCATCCCCACCCCAGCTCCTGTCCCTCTGGCATTCAGAGTCCCCCCAGGCAACTCCCTTAATAAAATGCTGCCTTTACAACTGTCTTATTTTCTATTTCCCAGCACACATATGTTCTAAATTCTAGTACTTTCCCCCTTATGCCATATTTCCTCTGGAACTAGCGGTAGGCGTTCTTAGGGGTCAGCCCACTATTGGGAGACCAGGGCAAGGATAATCCTTGGAGCAGCTCCTTTGTTTTTATGGCTCTCTTACAAGTTGCAGCTGAACATCTGTAAATGCACTCCTCTTTCCACGATCCCTGTAAGAATGTATCTTTTTACGTCTGAAATCAAATAATTGAGTTCCCTACACCTGTGATTCCTGTATTCTGAAACTCAGTCCTCATGTTGGATATTGTAAATTGTACTTCTAAGCTCAAAGTAAGATGAGGTAAAGAGTGATTCACAATAGTGTAATTTAAAATTGTTTATTTGGCTTAAATATGGCTTAAATATGGTGTTAAATTAAATATGATTATATTTTCATAAATGGAGTTTAGGAACCTTTGGGTTCTAAGATAGATTGATGGGGGGAGGCGAGTATACATTTGTGAATTGTGCATTGTCTATCTACATATAAATGTGTATATATATATAATTTATACACATACACATCTGTAGACAGATTAACTCCCAATCACTCAATGTGTATGTCAGACTTAATCTGTGCTTTATGTTGACATCTGTGACCACCTCAGAATCTCTTTATGGTGGGGCTCCTTCTAGTTGGAATGATGGATACTTAGCCTAGAGCTGTACTGGTTTAGCAAACACACTTTGTACTTAGACTGTATGTTTCATTGGAGTAGCCAGTAGGTATCCAGTGTAGACAATGATGGGAAATGTGTCAGAGCAGTGCTGCCCTTGGCACCATGGTCCCTTGGTGATGTACCACTGATCAAAGTGAACATCCCTTCAGCAGCTGTACCTTAGAATCCACTCCCCTTCTTTTCTCCTCCACAAGCTTTTCTGGACTATTGATCAAATTCTTCTTCCCCTTACTCCTCTCTCCAGCACAAAGATTGACAGTGCTAACAGGCAGAGGAGATAATGCCCCCAACCATAATTTTCTGTGCTTCTTTCCCATCCTCCTTCTCATTTTCAATACTTTGGCCTCAAGAAACCAGCTCTTTGGAAGCACCCTCAACACCCCAAGGAGACTCCTTAGGGCACAGGAGTGCCCACAGAGACCTCATTCTGAACCACAGTAAAACTGAATGGGTGGGTCTTAGCAGTAGTAGATAAATGAGACTTTAGTCTTTTGTGAAACAAGCCCACTTGTGGGTGTCTTTGTCTTTCTTGACAGGAAGACTAATGCTCTTACCTATCAATGCACTGTGTGAGTCCTCCTTCCCAGGCACTATTTCAAGTTCATTTCTCAGTGCTGCTGGAGTGGGGGACCAGGACTTGGGAAAGTCCAAGAGACTGGGTGTGCACATGCCTCTGAAGAATGGGATCAATAATGCAGCTGTTGGATTCTGTTCTTTCTACATGGGCAAAGTATAGAAGATCTATTAAGTAGCAACAGGTAGTGCATAAAAAAGATTGGAATGCGGCAGACAGATCCTCGTGATCCCTCGATAACAGTGAAGGAGCCGGTTTGGAGTGAGCTTCGTCTAGGAAACATCACAGAAAATTTACAATTGATTGTTGGTCACGTCTCCCTAAACTCCTCACTCCTCTGGCCCCTGCCCAGTTCTTCTCTTCTGGTGCCTGTCTTTACCTCTTCCTCTTTGTTCTTGCCTTGCTCTCAACAAGTCACTGCCCAGTCGTGAGAACCACTCTCTTGGAGACTTGCCCCTAGTATGTGTAGGAGGTCAGGGCAGCACCAAGAGAGTGAGAGGACCTGGTCCCACTTCAATGGCTAGCGATGTTTTCTTATGTAGCAGAGATAAACCAGTGAGAAGCAGTAAAGTACCATGGAAATCATACTAACTTGGGATCCAAAAGACTCCACTTCAAATCATAGCTGCTTCTTGCACGTTGTATTCTTTTGATAATATTTCTGAATTTTTCTGGCTTTCAGTTCCATTCATCTGTAAAATAAGGGCAATAACACTAGCTTTGTGATAGTGTTGTAAGAAGTAAAATACTACGTATGACACTTTTTGTGTATTATAGAAGCTCAGTCAATGGTGGCTGCTATCATATTTCATAAATATAATTCTACTTGCTCTCACCTTGTCCTCTGTCCTTCCTGTTCTCCTGTCCATCACTACCATTGTCTGAAGAAAATGGAAAAAGGTCAACCACAAAACTCAGTCCCAATTCATTTATGCTTTGGGATAACAAAAGACGCTCTCAAAGAAGACTTCTCTGATCATAAAGAACTTTGCCCTTGCTGGGAAAGACAAAGATTAAATTATTGGAGAAATAGATCTTTTTCACTAACCTCCAAAGGTAAAAAGAGAGCTTCTCTGACCCAGAAGGCTACTTTCTTCTCTCTTCTTGTAGGGAAGGTCACAATGCTCCTTAATTTCTATGATGTGCCAGGTGCTTTGCAAGGGGACCATTCACATGAGATCTTATTTTGCTCTCACAAAAATGTTCCTCCCTCTCAATCTCTTAGTTCTTCCGGACTTCTTTTCTAGGTAGGAAACACCCTCAGATGTATCGTCAACCCCTTTATGTGGCCAAGGAATGTAACTATGGGGTTTTTCCTTTCTGCTAAGAGGAAAGATTCATAAACTTCAAATATGAAAAGAGAAACCTAAATATGAAATAATTTGTAAATTTCCATTTTTATCCCTGTAAGAACATTTTCCATTCCCATTCAACTCTCCCTTCATAGAATACATATTTTAGGTTCCATTTTATTTAAAGTTTAATCCAAATAAATTTTTGAAGAGACAAATGTTAGAAATTTGGATTCCTGTTAACTCTGGCTCTGTTTGGCTTGTTACTGTTTTTTGTTGGTGGTCAATACAAATGAGAATTTTAAAAATTAATAAAAATTCAGGACCCGAATCTTCATTAGATCCTTTAGCATCACCCTAACTTTGAGTGAGTGAAAATCGTCAAGGAAACATTGGATTAGCCAACTCCTGTGTATATGGAGTCATTGCTGAGATAATAAAAAATAGAGTCTTATATTCGAGACTCAATTTTTGGAATGAAATGTCTGTTTCCACAGGTCTTATTATGATAGTGTCTGGTCCATTCCCATCCTGTTTACTGTTGGCCTTCACAAGGTCACTTGTGTTCCTACCAAAAATGCAACTAAATCGTAGTACAGGGATCAAAACCATAAACATACCATTCTTTGGAGGAACATCTGTTGCCCTGGAGAATTGACATCAGGCCAACATCAATCCCCTCTGGGGGCTGCTTTTAGGATGCTCAGGCAAGATCAACACAAAGGGGCAAAGAACAGTTTCCTTGGCCCATATCTGGGTTTCTGTAGTACTTTCCTTATAGATGGGATACTTCTGAATCTCTAGACGTGTTTCATCACATTACTATAGGACTGGAAAAATATTCCTCCCCATAGAAATTGAAACCCCCGACAGATAAAGGCAAATAAAATCCTTAAATGTATTATTTAAATCATTTTCAACAATGCAAGAAAGTTCCTGCCTTATTGTGCAGTCAGATTCCTCAAACTAGGGGAGATGGCACTCGCCATTGCTCAATGTAGAGGTGTCTTCTTTCTTGACATTCTTATTTGGAGTGTTCTAAGTGGACTGTCTGCCTTCACCTAACCATTAAGAAATGTGCTAATACTGGGGAGATGGGATGATTTGGAAACTGGGAAATATGACATAGTTTAATCCACCCCAGGTTATTATGGAATGGAAAGTTTCATCATCTGACAACTGTTAAGGGGTTTAAAAAGAACTAGTGGCTGCTTTCCAAGTAAGATATTAGTGAAAATATACACAGAGAAATGTTAGCCTAATGGAATTTCTAAAGACAGTGTTGGTGCAAAATGGTTTGAGGCCAAGAGTGCAGGTTTCACCCTGATGGTGAAATAATGGGAGCCTACAAGTGCTGTCAATCAAACCAGACCCCATTTCTACCCACAGTGCCGCCATGAGACCACCCATTTAATCCCAGATCCGACACACTGGACGCACTTGTAAATGTCAGTGTCCTCCCCTTGCAGCCCGCTGCCAGGTTGTAAGGAAGAGGTACTGACCTTGCAGACAGCCCATGCTCCTTCTGTAACCACACTTGTTATTGACTTGGGATGAGAAAGAAGCAGAGGTGGCTACCACAGTGGTGGCAGCTTTTCCAGTTGGCCTCTGGTGTTATTCACATGTACTTCCAAGAGAAGGCAGAATGCACACACTTCAGAATTTCTGGGTTCACAAATGATTTCTAGATCTTTGCTTGATTCTAAAGGTTTGGCCAGATTCCTCTGTCTACTAAAAAAAAAAAAAAAAAGATTCACAACGTGAGAGCTGTGAGTTCAGTTTTATTTGGACCTTACTGGGGATGATAGCCCAGGAGACAGCCTCTCAGATAGCTCTGAGGACCTGCTCCGAAGAGGTGGTGGTCGGGGGGGAAGGGAGGAGGTCAGTATATATATGATTTTGGTGAATGAGGTACGTGCAGTCAAGCACACATCTTGGTAGGAGGTTGCTGCTGGTCACAAGAAGCAGATGTCTTTGTTAGTGTCACACTTGTCTAAGTATGACAAGATGGAAAAACTGGGGTTAGTAAAATTCTCTCCTGAAAATATCTATCTGAAGGCCTGTTCTGCCAGATTTTCCGAGAGCACAGAGGGCCTCATTCCTGAGCTCCACCCCAAACCCCTTTCAGAGTGTATTAAAGGTCAGCAACTGCAGTGTCTAGTGACTTAATCCTTATAGAGCCAGATGGCAAGTGACATTCTTTAGTTTGCACCTCTAAAAAGGAAGTCTGGGGCTTCCCTGGTGGCGCAGTGGTTGAGAGTTCACCTGCCAATGCAGGGGACACGGGTTCGTGCCCCGGTCCGGGAGGATCCCACATACCGCGGAGCGGCTGGGCCCGTGAGCCATGGCCACTGAGCCTGCGCGTCCGGAACCTGTGCTCCTCAGCGGGAGAGGCCGCAACAGTGAGAGGCCCACGTACCGCAAAAAAAAAAAAAAAAAAGGAAGTCTGCTTCCAGGTGACCATAAACCTTGCAGATCTCTATGGCCAATTTCCCATTGTGTTCTTGGGTTCTAACCTGATGAGCAGTGTAGTTGCCACCTGAACACCCATTTCTATGGGAAAAGGCCCAACTGAAGCTATTAAAAATAAATTCTCTCTTTGCAAATACTAGGAATCTGTGGCTCTAACGGACAGTAATTTTGTGTCATTTGCAAATGAATTCTCAAGTCCTAGAAGGCAGAAGTATTATATTGTAAATTTTAAAATATTCTTAAAGTCTCGCAGAATTAGGCACAGTGTTGCGGGAGAAGAGGTGTCTGATACATGAATCATGCCATGCATACTTATTTAACCCAATAACCCAGTTTTTGTATATTCTGGTGAAATATACAGTAGGGGAGCAAACTTTGCCACCCCAAAATATGTCTCTTTGGCATGAGGATTATTGTAGGCTGGTTGTTTTTGAGGAACGAAAGGCTCCGGAAGAGCTTTACCTCTGCCTCCTTAACTGCCTAAAAGGGGGCCTATCCCAAGAAGAGAGCTCTCCCCAGAACCAGCTACAGTGAATATGAGCTAGCTGTGGTAGGCAGGTGAGAGGTGAGGGGGACACTTAGCAAGGCCTGTTTGATCAAAGTCCCATTGTCTCTCAATATCATGGCAAACATTTGTTTACCAAACATTTGTTTTCCCCTACTGTCCTGTGAATCTTTCCCTCCCCTCTGAAGTCTCAAACCCCTACCTGCTTCTCCTTCTCTCAGATGCCATATAAGCCTCAACTGCCTAATTTGTCCGTGAGTCTTTTTTCTTATGGGGCCCCGTATGTACATATTTAAGCTGGATTTTCTCCTGTTAATCTGCCTCATGTCAGTTTAGTTCTTAGACCAGCCAGAAGGACCTAGAAGGATAGGAAAAAAATATTTTCCTTTCTCAACAATACAAAAACCCACATGGGGTAAAATTAGGTAATAATAAATAATTTTGGGAAAACATGTTGGTATTCTGGATTGTTTGAGGAAACAATTAACTCAATCAAGAAAAATCATCATTTTTCTGAAAATGTAAGAGGTTATAATATATGTTATAACCCAGCTGTGACTTGTAGCTCCAGAGCAATCACACGATATGAGATTCTATAATTTAAACATATGTGGAGAGCCCCGCGGAGGATTCATCCACACCATCATGATTTTCAGCCAAACTTCATACTCATTCCAGATTGTGTAATCTTCCCCCAGCACTCTGGAGAGGGGTTACGTCTTCTGCTCTCCATATCTTCTGATTAGTTCTCAGTGTGGCTCCAACCAAACCATCAGTTTTAATCAAAGACTTTTGCCTTGAAACAAATAAGAGCTCCATCATTTTCACATTTGACACTAAGCCAAGAGGAGAAAAGAAGGGGTGGTTTAACTACGGAGCAAAATGTATGTATTATCTGCTTTTTTCCAGTAAGAAAAGAAAATTGAGCATAAAATAGTCATGAGCCACTGATGATATATAACCCTAAAACACCCATTACCTCGGAAAAAGAAGCACCGAACAGCATGTTACCTTGAACGTGTGTTTTGTTCATCCGCATAGGAAAACACTTTTGAATGCATCATCATCAGTGATTGGAAGAGAATAATTATATTGTTCCTGTATAGTTTGAAAGATTAAAAGGTAGATTAAGAAATAATTTAAAGGTAATAGTGTACATAGTAATCTCTCTTCAACTTGTGTAAATAATCAGTAACCAGAATGGAAACAAGAAAAAGGCTCTTTGATAATACCCATTGTTATGCAGAGTGTCTGTCATTTCAGCATAATCAGATGGATTTTTGTTTGCAAATTATAAATTATTCAGAAAGCTTCTTATTACAGTTATGTGGCTGTTTACTGTGGGAGGGAGAAAGAGCGCACTTCATTTTCCTGATGTACAGTCTAAAAAGGAGACAAAAATAAAGCATTTGGCACATTTAGTGGGAGTGCCTGTTCCAAGCTGAATACAAAAGCAAGACAAATGCAATAATTGAGCTGCGTTTATGAAACCAAAACATAACTGCATTCGGGGATTTTGAGGCTGGTTCTTCGTGTGTAACTATCTTCGTACAGCCGGCTCCAAGACAGTGTGATCATGCACTGTGCACTTGGAGGCCGGGTCATCGGCCTTACTGAAGGTCACAGTGCAGATCTGACGGGAATGAGTACAGTGTCCAAAAGCAAACTGCCACTTTGAGAAGCAATCAAGCAATTTCCACGGAGCTGATTGCCTCCAGCCTCACCTCGAGGCATTTAACAAAGTGGCAGCCCAGTCTTGATTAATCGGCAGAGGCACTAATGAACCAGCTTTGCCCGAGGTTTCCTGCACTCTCTGATTCCTAACTGCCTCTTTAGTGCATGACTCGGGGCCTCAAGAGAGCCTCACGCTGGCTGCCTCACTTCTGCCTGGGCGCAGACACTTGATGACAGAGGAGAAAGTCCTGCTAAGTAGTGCGTTCATGTTTGTTATTTCTCAAAATGCACCTCATCACTATTGAACTTGGGAGAGTGAGATACAGAGACATTGGGTTAGGATTTCGGGCTGAGCACATGACTTATTGAGTGACTGAGTCCCATCACGATGGATAGATGAGGATCAGAAACACTCAGTGTACAGCTCCCAACACAGTCTGAGCACATAACAGGCTCCCAGGACACATAGCAAGCATTGTTTCAATGCATGCTTCATTGGCTTTCTGAATCTGGCAAGATAATAATAAGTGGAAGGTGACTGCTGTCTTACATCGGGCTCTCCAGAAGCACAGCCTGAGGTGGCAGTCAAGTTCAGGTCTTGTATTTGGGGAGGTGATCCCAAGAAACCCTGGGGAAGAAGCAAGGAAGGCAGATAGGAGAGGGAAGGTCAAAAACAAAGTTTGTATCCTTGACCACATTGCCACTGTGGGAGCTGAAGCTTACTCCCACCAAAGCGCTTAGAAAACTGGTGAGGACATGCACCTCAAAGTCATGCCCAAGGGCAAGATTGCAGGATGTTAATCCCCCAGCTCCTTCAGCCACTGGTGAGGAGCTGCCTGGGGGTGGAGGTGAGGATCCATCTCATTGCATGTTGATCTGACACATGCCCGGGCAGTCCGGGCTCTGTCACTAGAGCAAGACTTCAGGCGAAGAGTTACAGGTACTGGGAGCTGGTGACCCAAGGAGATACGGGCAGATATCCACAGCATCTGCTTCAACTACAAAACCAATTTATACCTGCATTTAAAAAACAACTATAATCCGGGCTTCCCTGGTGGCGCAGTGGTTAAGAATCCGCCTGCCAATGCAGGGGACACAGCTTCAAGCCCGGGTCCAGGAAGATTCCACGTGCCACGGAGCAACTAAGCCCGTGTGCCACAGCGACCAAGCCTGTGCTCTAGAGCCCATGAGCCACAACTACTGAGCCTACGAGCCACAACTACTGAAGCCCGCGGGCCTAGAACCCGTGGTCCGCAACAAGAGAAGCCACTGCAATGAGAAGCCGGTGCACCGCAACCAAGAGTAGCCCCCGCTCACCGCAACTAGAGAAAGCCCACGCGCAGCAACGCAGACCCAACGGAGCCAAAAAAAAAAAAAAAAAAAATGTATTTTTTAAATTAATTAATTTAAAAAAAAACCATCTAGCATCCCAATTGTCCCCAACCCCTTGGATTAAAGTCTATACTGGTTTGTCTCCTCTGAACGCTCTGAGTGGTAGCTAGATCCACAGCCCAGAAGTCTACTGAGTGGCAGGAGAAAGTTGTGTGTGATTTAAAATATCTCTCCTAGATAATCCACAAAGCCGACTCCTGCCCCTAGATACATGAGATGGATGGCAGTTGTTTAATGTATGCCTGCAGTGTCTTTAATGGTATTCATACTGGCTACCACAGATACATCTTCTCATAGCAGGACCCTGGCCAAGTCTACAAAAGCAAACAAGTTGTCACAGTTGGTCCAGGACCTCTTGGTTTCTGCTTGGATCTGAGTCTGGACTCATATACAAGTGTCCATATGGACAGTTCTTATCCACTTCTGGACCCAGATGTATTTGACCCAACATATGCAAATCCAAAGTACAACCTTCCTATGAAAATGAACACTTCAAATACAGTGATGAAGTCCCCCAAAATTCTCAGCTAGCATCCCCTTGCTCAGCAATTATTTTCTTTTTTCTCAAACCATTTCTATTTAATCTTGTTAAATATTTCATAGGACACCATAACTTGCTGTTATAAACCAGCCATTTCATAGTATTTTCCATGGCATGAAATTTTACAAACAATGCTCATACTACACATTTAATGTGCTGCAGCTCGGCGTTGAAATAAATTGTGAAATTCACAGTGAATACCCAACCAATGTTATTTATCAGAACCAAAAGAAACTACGACAACAAGACCTTTTACTTCTCATTAGTTATTGCCTTTGCAGTTGGAATTGGACTCCATGCTTTTCACTTCCTGTTCTTAATTGTTAGAGTGAGGTACTGAGGGCAATTAAAGCGCTCTCTCTTGCTTTCCATTCTAGAAGGGGCTAGATTTGGTAGCAGTTAAAATGTTAGGATCCCTGAAACAAATAGCTTCCTGCTTGTGTCCCATCAGGATGCAAGTGCAAATCTGAATCTATAAGGATGTTGGTGGTCAGTACCCTAGCCGCCTAACTGACTCTCTCTCGCCACATGCCGCAAGCAAATAATTAGAACAAACAAAACATAGAACATTTCTACCTCCAAACCACCTGCTTCCTGAGCCTCCCTAATTCTTCCTTGGGCCGTTGGATAAAAGAAACACTGAGAAATTGAGAGACTTCCAGGATCAAACAGGTTAAAAAAAAGGTCCTGCCACAAAGGCCAGAAAGAAATAAGGCCATTTTCTCAACAATTCAGGTACCCCCTACCTCCACCTAAATTGCTCATGTAAATTACTTACAAAATGTGATTGCTTTGAACTTCCCTTGGAATTGTTTAGACAAAAGGGAGATTTTTCAGAAAAACTATACTCCAAGATTCTGATTTCATATCTTAAAGAGTTGATGAGTATAAATTTGGTCACAATTTCTGCAGTTCCCCCCATCTCGATGGTCTTCATTCCCACCTGCCTTAGTCACTTGAAGTTCAGTCTTCTGCACATTTTCTGTTCCCAAATGTTCCTGTGGATTCCCAGGGAGGGGTCCAGAGAAGTAACTGAATGTCTTGAGGACACATGCTACATACATTGCAGAGAACGTGGACCACTCACCTCTAGGAAACCATTCCCATGGGTATTCATCCTAGATTTATATACTTTCCTGCAGATAGCAGTAAAGTGTTGTGATGGAGGAAAGGCTTTTTCTCACCAAGAAGCCCTTTGGGCTACTAGTGGGATGTTTACAACCCATTACGATGTGGACTCTGGGTTGACTGAAATGCTTGTTTGCCTAGTTCTGGCCATAATACCCCTGAAGTCGTTTCACTAGTGTCTCCCCCAAATTTATATCTAACCAAAAACTCAGAGCCCTAAGTCCAATGACTTGTATTCTTATAAGAAGAGGAGAGGATACACAGAGGAAAATGACCATGTGAAGATGGAGGCGGAGATTGGAGTGATGCATCTACAAGCCAAGGCATGGCAAAGATGGCTGAGAGTCAGCAGATGCTGGCACAGGCAAGGAAGGATTCTTCTTTAGAGCCTTCAGAGAGAGCATGGCCTTGGTGAACCCTTGATTTTGAACTGGCCTCCAGAAGTTCCCCAGTTCCTAGTCATCCTCAGGAGATTCAATAATAATATAAAGAGAACTTGCCATAAACTATATTGTCATTATTTATTATTCTTTTCAAAAACATTTTGAAAAAGGATAGATATTTTAATAATTCAAAATAGACAAATGCTCTTTTTTAAGTTCCTTTTCAATGGGAACCAAATGTCCATATTTATTAAGGATTATTAATAGAACCCTGATGATCTAATGAATTCATTTTCATTTTCTTATTTCTGGGCATTGCCCCCCACCTTGTGTATTTCACAGAATGACCTTTCAGGTTTCAACTTTTGTGCCTCTG
Source organism: Mesoplodon bidens (assembly GCF_964165515.1). NCBI lineage: Eukaryota > Metazoa > Chordata > Mammalia > Artiodactyla > Ziphiidae > Mesoplodon > Mesoplodon bidens. The sequence continues at coordinate 78,095,750 of NC_138169.1, read as the reverse complement.
TTGCTCTTTCACTGGAAGAAATTAGCAGGCCTTTCACATTTTTTGAAGGGAGCATCAGCTAGGGCACATAGAAAAAGTAATGTCTCGAAAACCTTGATGAATGCCAGTTCTCCCAGGGCACATCAACCCTAAGTGTGCCTGTGTATGCATGGAGAAAATGGCAGATTTGAATAAATATCCTGAAACATTTTGGCAGAGTTCCAGAATCTGCTGGCTACCCACATTTATTGTGTACTTATTTGTGCTTGATCTAGCTCTTCTTTGAACAGTGAAGTTAACCCTTTCACTAACTGCATAGGGAGAAAAGTTTCCATGTTACAAATGGCCCAGTAACATTCATTCAGAAATTACTTATTCAGCCCTTACTTTGTACAAAGCATGACACAAGCACTGGGATAGATGCAGAAATTATTCCCTGCTCTCAAAGACTTTATATAATATTCAAACAGAAAGACACATAAACAATAAATCATAATAGAATCTTAACATGAATCATAAAGTAATTTTAGAGGGCATCCCAGTTTTCACAGATATCTGGGCATAACTTGAAGACTAGAGAGTAGTTCTGCCAGGAATCTAGTTGCATGCATGCCTGAGAAGCATTTAGCAAAATAACTCAAATCTCAGAGGAAAGGGTCAAACCATAACACCTTGATCTAAGAATAAAACCTGAGAATCAAGTTATTTTGAACAAAGCTCCAAGGAAAGTGGATTAGATCATCACACAACCCATTCCCTATGAACTTGTGCTTAGTCTCAGGGTCAGAGGAACTATTACTAAAAACTGAAAGAGTTACAGCACCTAAATCTTCGGGGGGCAGAAATTAAATGTTCAAGTACTGTTGCTTTCAGAAAGAGTGTAAAACAAAGGTGGATAGGCTTCAGCAATGAGCAGCATTGGGACAACTTCACTGTGGTAGCAAAGATGTCAGGAGACAGCTCCTAGAACAGTACTGGCAGGGAGTTTGGTATATTGCTTTGTCATATCCATTGGTCCTTTGCACCATCTTTAGAAGCCTCAGTTCCAGATCTCTGCAGTTAATGGTAAGAAATAAAATGGCGGATGCCATATGGATGGCAAGAGACTATTTACACAAACCGGGCAGATACTAGGCAGCCTCAGGGTCTTGCAGAAATAGTTGAGGGGACAAAGTTTCAAAGGTCTGGAGATGCTGCATATCACATACAGACTATTTTGTGTCTCTATTACAGAAAAGTAAAGGCAGGCTTTGTTCTCGATGTAGTAGTGTCCTGAGAAACAGGTGTACGCAAAGGAGAATGAAATAGATGTGGTGATAGTGTGGACAAAGTCTTGTGTCTGTGCAGGAAAGTGAATGACTCTTTCAGTTGAAGTAAACAGAAAAAGCTTCATAAAAAAGGGAAAATTTGAGCTCATACTTGGAGACCACATATAGGGGTTGGGTTGTGAGGAGAGGGAGAGATTCTGGGCTCAGGAAAAAATATGGGCAAAGGCTTTGAAGTTTTTATTGCGAAAATAACATGGAGGTAGAAGAATGCTGGCAGTGGTGGGTGGGAAAAGTGAGAGAAGTTGAGTTAGAAAAGATTGTGAATGGGCTGAATCATGGAAGGTCTCAAGTATTACTGCTAAAAGTTTGAGTTTTAATCTGAGATATTAGAAATCCACCAAATGTGTATATGTCTGTGTGTATGAGTATGTATGTAGGTGTGTAATTTTTAAGATGGAAAATAATGACATCTGACTTGTATTTTAGGAGGAAGGGGAAAGGAAAGGTGTCCATCCACTAATTGCTGGAACCTGTGAATATGTTACCATACATGGCAAAAAAAAAAATTGTTTTCAAAAGCGATTAAGGATCTTGACATAGGGAGATTATCTCTGTTTATGTGGGTGAATCCAGTTTAATCACAAGTGTGTCAGAGGAGAAGATGTTATGATAGAAGCAAGGGTCAGAGTGATACCATTGCTAGAAGGGGCTACAAGCCAAGGAAACTAGAAAAGGCAAGGAATGGATTGTCCCCAGAACATCCAGAAGGAGCACAGCCCAGTGGTTACCTTTATTTTAGCCCGCATAAGACCCACTTTGTATTTCTGATCTTCAGGGCTTTACACTAATAAATTTGTGTTGTTTTAAGCTAGGAAGTTTGTGATAATTTGTTACAGCAGCAAAAGGAAACTAATACAAGTACTCAAGAGGTATGCGTCAAGCTTGTGTCTGGTGCTTTGTGTGAGTCCTCTGCTGTGAACAGTGAAACAGTGAAACTGTGAACAGTGAAAGAGACATTATTATATCCATTTCACAGATTAGGAAAATGAGGCTGAAAATTATTGATTAAATTGCTATTAAATAGTAGAACCTCACCTGATCAAAATTTGTCCTTGGAGCCTATGCTCATATGCTGTACCATGATGCCATAGCTCTAAAAAGAGTAGAGAGAATGGAAATGGATGAGATATGAGATAAGAGGTAAAATAACCATAAGCTAGACTCAACAGCTATAGCACATTAAATTGAACCACGTACATTTCCTAACAGATGGTGTTATAGGTAGAAAATACATTTTCAGTGAGGATGGGAAGACAGGCAGTAGAGTATGGAGAGGCAGGATAGACAACTTTGTGGAAAAGCCTGGGGCTATGTAGATCTAAAGTCCTCAGTTCTACTTACTGTGTCATTTAACTATCCCTGTGACCTTTAGAAAGTTGCCTAGCCTATCAGTTTTCTCATCAGCAAAATGGGATAGATGATACCTAGACCAGAGGGTTACTGTACTGATTACATAAGCTATTATTTGTAAAACCCTTAGCCCAGTCCTTCACATTCAGTAAACATAAATACTAAAAGGTTGTTATTGCTGTTGTTGTTATTATTATATTGTTATTTGTTTAGAGAATCTTATGGTAGTCATAAATTAGTGACTATACTATAAAACACATGATAAAGAGAAAAGAGCTTAAGAGATCAATTGCAAGAGGAGAAACAAAAAGAATTTGATGCAACATGATGAATTGAAAATAAATGTATCTGGCTGTTGTTCTTTTAACTAGTGTTAATTTTGGTACCCCATAAGATATTTTTAATATCTTCAATATTAAAATAGTCAATATTAAAATCAAAATATTAAACAACAAACACTGATTTTTAATATTTGTAGTCTGTGGTACTAAGTAGACTATTGAATTGGCCAAAATGTTTAAATGTATTTGTCACTTTAAAAAATACCTTACTATGTTTTTTTAACTCAAACTAATTTTCACCATTACTCTGTTGTACACTATTTATAAGACAGAAAATCTGAAACATCTAAATGTTCAATAAAACAATTATTTGAAGCAAGCTTAATATCCAAAAAATGTGTGGATTGCTTACACAAAACATGAAATCCTACAAAATACTGTGTATGGAATAGCCCAATTTTGTTGAAAGACAAGCATATACACATTTTGTCTGTCCCTCTGTTCTGACACTGTCAGTCTGTCTTTCTCTCTTCAACATCACCCATACAAATAGGAAAAAGGAGTGAGTGGGATTGGGGATATTCAACTTTTGCATGTCTTTGTTAACATTTCTTCCAGTAAATACTATTTATGTCTCAAAGAACAAAACTTAAGCCCTTAAAATTTCTTTTTAAACAAAAAGTGTAATGATTATTTAATAGCCCATTATATTTAGTTTCATAATTTATGTAAATATTGTCCTGTTAAAGGTCTTTAGATTATGCCTTGTTCTTCTTGGCAGCCCTACTTATCACCTCTATCAGTTCTCTAATTTGGAGCCTTTTTGTATCACTTTCTCTTTTATCTACCATATTAGTTCCCCTGTGTCATAATTGCTAGGCCAGGTTCAGCATAAGCCAGGAGCACTCAGAGTGTCTGCTAGTGAAGGAATTAACTTCTAATGAATAAGAAATCCTAGTACAGACCCTGGGGGCAGCATTAAGAGGCAGTGCTTCAATACAGCTTCAGTAAGTCTCTATTCTGTAAAGATCAAGTTGGACTAATGTTCATAAACAGGGAAGAGCATTAATTTGAGTCTTGTTTGTACTTACCACAAAGAATAACCATTTATCAGCTTAAGTAAAAGAGTCTGTGACTTGCCAACTACTTTCTTGAACACATTAAACATGGCAGGCCCTTGAAAATAGCTACAAAAAAGAGTGAACAATTAATTTAACATGAATTTCAAAACCATTATTTGGCATTTCTTGACAGCAAGTACTGGGCTTAGTGCAGAGGGTATAGAGAAACAAATGCACAAGACAAGTCTGTAGTTTTAAGAGGCCCCTTATCTAGCAAGGGAGACAACTAATCAACATACTATTTAAAAATATATTAAGTGAACATGGGAAATACAAGCACTTTCAATTTAACCCAGGACCCTATCCTTAATAAAGAAGTAAACATGTAGATACACAGCTAACAATTAATGTGGTACCCCTGATATGACATGAGAGAATCCTTTACCTTGATGGTATTTTTTCCAAAATTCCATAGCCTCAGTCTAATCATGAAAAAACCCAACAGCCAAAAACAAACAAACAAACCCAAACTGAGGGACAGTCTACAAACTGGTCATTCCTCTTCATAAGTATCAAGAGCATGTGAAACTAGAAAAATCCAGAGAAACTGTCACAGTCCAGGGGAGATTGAGGAAACATGATAAGTAAATGCAATAGGGGACCCTGGATAGGATCCTAGAAAAAAAAAAAGTTTTTGGAAAACTTGATGTTGGGCTGCACCCCACAGGCCTAAAAGTCCTGTAATTGCCCAGCCTCACTACCTAAGAAAGAATCTAGAGACAGGGACAGTGACATCAGTGGTTTATTGGATAGAGGACCTTACACATCCGAAACAAAAGTCCTGGAGCAGCACCCCACCTGGTACAGAAAACGCAGCAGGACAACGTAGCAATCTTCGTTCCTCGGGGGAGAAGGAGGCTACCATTTATAAGGGGGTTGACATCAGGTTGGCTTATCGGTTACCAGGGAAACCAGCGGCTGGGGCAGAGGGCAGTCACGCAGGCAGTTACTGATTAAGCCCTCTAATTCAGAGGATTGGATAGTCATGTGATTAAAACAGGGACTGGTGGAGCAGGGGATGTACGGAGATCAAGAGAACAGCCATCTTGAATGGCCTGATCATACACCTGATGAAATCAGAATAAAATCTGAAATTCAGTTAATAGTAAAGTAGTAAGGTTGGTTTCTTAGATTTGACAAGGGCACCACAATAATGCAAGATAACGATGTCAGGGATAGCTGAAACAGTGAGGCATGTGTGGGAACTCTCTGTATCTTTGCAATTTTGCAGTAAATCAAAAATTATTCCAAAATTTAAAGTTCATCCAAAAACAAATATGGTAAGTGATAGTACGAGATATTTACAACGGTGGTTGCTAGGTTTCTCTTCAATTCTGTAAAGTTATATAGAAAGTACCAAGGGAACTTCTTGGTATGACTAATTCTACCTGGGGATTCAGGAAAAACTTCACCGAAGAGATAAAATTTGAGGTGTGTCTCCATGGCTGGGTAGGAATTTGCAACCCCTGGGGAGGCTGCAAGGCTTTAAAGGCACACACGCACACACACACACACACACACACAGATCAGTGAAAAAACATTGCATGTTTGAGGCCCAGAAGAAATCATATTGGCTGAGTTAGGATGTCCAGGACCAACTTACCCATTAGGCCCAGAATCAAGAGCCAAGGGCCCATAATACTCTTAGGTGTCCCCCCAAAATCTCAGTTTCCTTAAAAATCAGAAGAAAACAAAAGAACTTTTAGATCAATGAAAATGTTTTAATATACATTTTTAACATAATTGACTTCATAACAGTGTAGTAGTAAAATATTTTAATTTTTATTACTATTATTTTTAATTACAGTGTCCTGATGGTATTTATTTGTATCATCTTGTATAGAGAGGCCCACCTTTTTCCAGGAGGAAAAAGTCAATGAAAATGTTTTCATATATAATTTTAATACATTTGTCTTTATAATAATAGTCATAAAATATGATTTTCAATATTTTTTGGAGGCAGGCACTTACAAAGGTAGAAGTGCCCAGAACTCACAAATGCCGGAATGTGTGCTCAATGTTATTGCATGTGTGTCATTTCCACTGAGAGGTCAGCCAGGTAATATTAAGATTGAATTAATTGAACCCAATGAGCTATTTTAGTTGGTAATGGAAATGCAAATGTAATACAATTATATATTTGTTAAAAAATAACTGTTTAGGGAAATCAGATCTAACAAACATCGAAGATATATATATACATATATATACACACACACATATCTTTTTGAAAAAAAACGTGTTTCAAAGAATTTATTCTTGGGCTTCCCTGGTGGCGCAGTGGTTGAGAGTCTGCCTGCCGATGCAGGGGACATGGGTTCGTGCCCAGGTCCGGGAAGATCCCGCATGCCGCGGAGCGGCTGGGCCCGTGAGCCATGGCCGCTGAGCCTGCGCGTCCGGAGCCTGTGCTCCACAACAGGAGAGGCCACAACAGCGAGAGGCCCGCGTACCACAAAAAAAAAAAAAAAAAAAAAAAGAATTTATTCTTTAAATCATCTCCTTTTTTCTTTAACTCTTCTTCTAGTCCTCATTTTATTTATTCTATGCCTTATTCTTTACATCACTGCCTTAAAAATAGGGAGGTAGTTAAAGATTTAAAATTAAATGAATACGTGAGCAATTTTGTTGATTTAAACTAACTTGAGTCTATTAATCCGTAAACACTAACATATGTAAATATGCATAAGGGTTAAGAGAAGACTCTAAATTAGTTTGTTTAATTTAATCTTTCAATTTACTTGTTAACGTGCAGAAAGCTGATACTAACATAAGTTTATGTAACTCCCTTCACAAAGAAAAGCAAAGATAATAAATCTGTGTTAATCACACACGCCCTTAAATTGTGGTCTAAAAACACTGACACCTCCAAAATGTTGTGAAGTGAATTTTACCATGTTGTTACTGGTTTCTGTGCTGCCTTGTATAAAACAGACTTCATTAGTTTTAAGTAACTGTCCTTATTTCTATCAGGCTTAGAACCTCTTCCTATCCTTACCGTTCAACAGTGGTTTCAGTGGTGAAACTAACACAGCATATCGGAGTTGATCCTAAAAATAAAATAAGTAGATAAAAATGTATTTGAAAGTTTCTATGGGTCCCTCCATCACCTCTAAACACTCACAGACACACACACACACGCACACACATGTACACTTCTTTTGGCTAAGATGTTGTCTCTAATTAAAATGAAAACACTACAAGAGAAAATGTTCAGCCTCAATATTGTACCCTCTCCTTCCAGTATAAATATATTCACATCCTTTCTTGTAAAAATGAGAAAAGAATAAGATAGACTGAAGGCATCAGATACTTGAAGGGTTTCATGTAAAAAGAACAGACTCAAAAATATAAGGAGTAGTAGGAAACTTTATTCCTGTAGAGTCTCTTCGTAACTGACCCTGAGACAATATTGACAATAGAAGATGAGTGACAAATTACCGAGGAATGAGCACGAACCTTAAGCTCAGAACAAGAGAATTTGAATCCTGGCTCAACCACTTACCAGATTGTGCCACCTTTGGAAAGACCATTGGCCTCTCTAAACCTTGGTCTCCACCTCTGAAAATGAACATAATTATAATCCCTACCTCAGAAGGGTCTTACAAAGGTTAAATAAATGAAGTAATATATGTAGAAAGCTCTTTGAATGAATAGTATACACAAATAATTACTATTATGCTATCTGTGATATGTATATGTATATACATGTACCCACAAATATTCTATAAATATTTATTGACTATATGTGTGTATATATTACTTACATCCTTATCACACATTATAAACCATATACAACAAAACCAAACCCACTCACACGGAACAATTGCAACCTGGAGAGTGACTGCCCCAATAATGGACTATCCATTATTTATTAGGAAGCAGTAAGTGAAGAAAATGAAAAGATATTGGAGTCAGCAGAGGTTTGGGTTTTGCCCGGCCCCCTGCTGATTCCCCACTGTGCTCAGCCATTGCTCTTTTCACCACTCATTAGCACTCCAGTCCAAAGGAAGAGCAGGTTGTTTCCAAGGCTTGCATTAACCTCACCATCTCCAAACTGTTTGCACATTTTCCTACTTTGATACGACCTAAAATCTATTCCTCTCCAGAAACTCTGTTGAGCAAAGCACAACTGTTTAAGTCAGAGTCTCATTTTGGATTCTGTCTAAATGTTCAGTTAGCACTCAGACTAGTAGAAAGGAGATGCTATGGAGGCTTCCCATTCTTTCCCACATCAAGTTAAGCGTTACCTCTCATACTCCGGAAACACTGTGTGTACTGTCAAGAGTTGATACTATTCTTTTTTAAAATTTATTTATTGTTGAAGTGTGGTTGATTTACAATGTTGTGCTAATTTCTACTGTACAGCAGACTGATTCAGTTCAACATGTATATACATTCTTTTTCATATTCTTTTCCATTATGACTTATCACAGGGTATTGAATATAGTTCCCTGTGCTATACAGTATGGTCTTGTTGTTTAGCCATTCTATACATTAGTTTGCATCTGCTAATCCCAAACACTCCCCCACTTCTCCTCCCCCCAGCAACCACAAGTCTGTTCTCTATGTCTGCGAGTCTGTTTCTGTTTTACAGATAAGTTCATTTGTGTTGTATTTTAGATTCCACATATAAGTGATATCATATGCTATTTGTCTTTCTCTTTCTGACTTACTTCACTTAGTATGATCATCTCCAGGTCCATCCATGTTGTTGCAAATGGCATTATTTCATTCTTTTTTGTGGCTAAGTCGTATTGCATCTGTCGATGGACGTTTAGGTTGTTTCCATGTCTTGGCTATTGTGGATAGTGCTGCTATGAACATTGGGGTGTATGTATCTTTTTGAATTATAGTTTTGTCCAGATATATGCCTTGATTGGGATTGCTGGATCATATGGCAGCTCGATTTTTGGTTTTATGAGGAACCTCCTTACTGTCCTCCATGGTGGCTACACCAACTGACATTCCCACCAACAGTGTAGGAGGGTTCCCTTTTCCCCACACCCTCTCCAGCATTTGTTATTTGCAGAGTTTTTAAATGATGGCTATTCTGACCAATGTGAAGTGGTACCTCATTGTAGTTTTGAGTTGAATATCTCTGACAGTTAGTGATGTTGAGCATCTTTTCATGCACTTGTTGGCCATCTGTATGTCTTCTTTGGAGAAATGTCTGTTTAGGTCTCCTGCCCATTTTTGGGCAGAGTGGGTTGCTGTTTCTTTGTGGTTGAGTTGTATGAGCTGTTTGTATAATTTGGAAGCATTGATCCTATTCTATGATGACTGCACTTTAATTTTTTTCATTCATGATGTTTGGAATCATTTATGCAAGTGTTAGTATGTCTAATGAATAAAAAATGAGTGCTATAGACGGAATGTTGGTGTCCCCCCAGATTCATATTTTGAAATCCTAAGGCCCAATGTGATGATATTACGAGGTAGGGGCTTTGAAGGTGATTAAGTCAGGAGAATGGAGCTCTCATGAGTGGGATTAGTGCTCTTATAAATAAAATAAAATAAAATAAAAAACCCTTGGACAGCTCCCTTGCTCCCTCCACCACGTGAAGATACAGCAAAGAAAAGGCCTTCTGTGAAAGAGGAAGCAGGTTCTCACCAAACACGGAATCTGCCAGATCTGAACTTCCCAGCCTCCAAAACTGAGAAATATATGTTATTTATAAGCCACCCAGTCTACGGTACTTTTGTTATAACAGCTCCAAGTACTGGGGCAGAAATGAGTTCACATTTATCTAGGGTTGAAACTGAGCTTCTGAAATATTTTAACTATTTGACTCTCATTTTTATTACTCCAGTCATTCACTTTATTTATTTGTTTGTTTGTTTGTTTGTTTTTTGCAGTACACGGGCCTCTCACTGTTGTGGCCTCTCCCGCTGCGGAGCACAGGCTCCGGATGCGCAGGCTCAACGGCCATGGCTCACGGGCCCAGCCACTCCGCGGCATGTGGGATCTTCCCGGACCAGGGCGCGAACACGTGTCCCCTGCATCGGCAGGTGGACTCTCAACCACTGTGCCACCAGGGAAGCCCAGTCATTCACTTTTTACATATTTTCATCCCATTCAGTAACCAAGATGAAAAACGGAGGGGGAAAGAAGGGACACCTTTTCCATTCCCCAGACAGAAGGGGTGAATGAGAAAATAAATGAATGATCAAAATACCAGCATTCCTATTTTCTGATCTGAACGTCTCAAACGTGCCTGATTATTTGAATCATCTGTGGTCATTAAAACAGCTGACTCCCAGCCCTTTCTCCCTTCCCCAAAATAACCTAGTATCCTAACCTCCAGGGGATGAGCCTGAACTACTTGTGTGTTTAGATTTTTAACAAGTACCCTAGGTGATTCTTTAATAGGCAAATTTGGGAAACTAGTCTAAAGGAAGAAAGGGATGCTCAAACTTTTTACCTGTGTTAGACAATTTTGAATGTATTGTACACAGACTTTTAACCTAGAGCCAGCAAATACAGTTATAGTTGTATTTCTGACTTTATGGGGTGTAAGATTGGAGGAAGAGAAATGATAAATCCAGGACTATTGTTGAACCTAAAGGTCCTGAGTCTTAAGGGCAGAGGATACATGGGGAAAAACAATGGGAGCTTCTCTTGATACCTGAGTTTAGAGAGTTCCAGAAAGGAGTTGTGGACTCCACATATTATGATCTGCAAAGAGCTCCCTGGAAGAGCATGAGAGGTCACCCTCCACCAAACTTGAAAAGAAGAGACAGATTGGAATGTAGCTGTGCATTGTGCTGTTACACTCATTCCTTCCCCTGTAGCACTTTGGGAATCTTAAAGAATTTTTTTGAGAGGCAAGAAATTTTTTTTAAAAATTACCTTTGGGGCTTCCCTGGTGGCGCAGTGGTTGGGAGTCCGTCTGCCGATGCAGGGGACTCGGGTTCGTGCCCCGGTCCGGGAAGATCCCACATGCCGCAGAGCGGCTGGGCCTGTGAGCCATGGCCGCTGAACCTGTGCGTCCAGAGCCTGTGCTCTGCAACGGGAGAGGCCACGGCAGTGAGAGGCCCGCGTACCGCAAAAAAAAAAATTACCTTTGAAAAAGCCAGAGCTGCCCTCAAGGAACAATGGACTGTGCTGATTTAATGTAGCCACAAGCTTTGTGAGGAGGGGAGTACTCCTGGATGGACACCAGAATCACCATATGTTTTTACCAGGAATATCTTGGAACTGTCTACATTATTAGCCCAAGATTTTCCAGGAAACTGCTGCCCATAAAAGTGAGATGAACTGCTGAGAGGATCCCCCTGGGCCACTGAGCAACTGCCAAGGGAGGGGGATCCTCTTGAAGTTTCCAGTATGTTGTGCTTCTGCCACTGGCAGGAACCCTTGTAGATGGAGCTGCAGTTGGAAGGTGCACAGAAAACATCAGACCAAGAGGGTACCAACTGGTATTATCTGGTCTCTCCCATATCATCCCAAGTAATTCTGAACATCCTGGAGGAAATGAAAGATTCAAGGTAAATCTTACATAACTGCATAATTCCACCCATCAACCATCCATCATTCTTCAATCATCAGATATTTACAGAGCTTCTAGACGTTGCCTGAATATTTTCTGGATGCCAGAGATAAAGTAGTAGGAAGGAAGTCGATAGCTGCATTTTTACTGGGATTGAGCTTCTTCCAGACAAGTACAGGAGAGAAGGTAAAGGGGTAATTGGAAGTATGGACCATGTACCCTGCAGTGGATGAGGAAAAAGGGGGTGGACCACAGGTGTAACAAATGGTCAGGAAAGTAAAAGTTTTAGGAGCAGTAAGTTGAAGGTCTTTGAGAATGTGGAAATTAGAGCAAAATGGATAGAAGGTGATAGTCAATGAGCGGGATTCTTAAAATCAAGGTCTAGAACTCATGGAATTTATTGTGAGGAACAAGGAAGGATGTGACCCCAGTTAAGGGAGGCAGCATGTGGACAAACAATTCACTGAAAGTAAAAGGAGGCCAAGGAATAAAGAGAACAGAATCCCAGATATATTGTTCATGTGGATACTAAATATGCCTTAATGGGGCATCCTGAGTAGGTCTGAAGGTTCTGGAACTCCCAGGTACTGTCTTGAACCAGGTTTGCAATATCTGAGTTTCTAGTGATGGATATGGAAAAATAATATGTCTAGAAACTATGAGCAACAGTCTAAAAACTGTTATAAGTTCAGTAAACATGCATATTAGAAATGTGCAAATGCCTACCTCTTGAAATATATTTTCAACCTATCTAAAGGAGCACCTAAAATTCTCACCATTGAGTTTCTCCTTCATATAAAGATCCTCTGTCTACAGAGGACTTGCTACAGAGTAATGTATTATCTATCACAGGAAGCATATATTAGGACACTAACATTCATAGGACATTGTCATGATAATTTAACAGATTGGCTAGCTGTCACCTAGTCTCAAACAAGGCTCAAGAAAATCAAGTAACTGGAAAAGCAAGAAGAAGAAGGCAAAGGAAAGGCTAGCTAGGTATGGAAGCTTACCCTAGGGAGCCCTGATTGCCCCCACTGCCTACAGGGTAGAAGGAAGCTCTGGGAAACAGCAAAGCATACTAGAGAGCACATAGCTCATTTGTAAAATGGAGATAATACCTCTCGGAGTAAGACATTTAAGCAAAATGACATAAGTCAAATATCTGGTGCACATTAGGTGGTCTGTAAATATCAGCCCACTTATTCATCTGCTCTTCTTAAACAATGCATATTCGTGTTCTAAGATGATTTTATCCACAAGCATACATACAAAAACAAATACCCAACTGTACTTAGTGATATATGTGCTGAAGTATTTAGGAGGAAACTAACATTGGCAACTTACCTTGAAAGGCATCAAAAAAAAAAAAATGGATTGATGAATGGATAGAAGAATGTATAGATATATGATAATTATAGTAAAAATTTATTGGTAAAATCCAGGAGGTAGACATAAAAGTTTCCACTGTAAAATTCTTTCAACTTTTTTGTATACTTGAACATTTTCATAATAAATTAGCAAAAAATAAAATAAAATATTCTTTCACGTACTTTCCTTGTTTATATCCCATTTTTTAGCAAAATGTTGAAATTCTTTCTTTACAGTCCTTACTGATGAACATGTTGGAAACGGCTACATCTAAGGTTGAAACAAATGCATTTTCGTCAATAGAGAAACATATGTTCAGCCCTGAGGAAGTGCGTGTGAAGAAACATTTAATATTGCAGGGCTTCTTGTCACTTCTCAATAGTTGTCAGCCTGTCAACTCCACATCCCAGGTGCTCAGAAAACTGTAATTTCCAGAGCTCTCTGACTGAGGGCATAGTGAAGCATACAGCTAACCTCACAGAAGTATTACAGAAACCTGCAGAAAAAACTAAACGGATCTAAAAAGACTGATATTTTAGTTGTTCAGGTGGTCATGTTTCATGGTTCCCACAAATGCAATACATTTTTACAAATCTAGAGCTCCTCTCCCCCATCCAGTTTGTATACCAAGGAATCCTGTGTTACAAATATTCAAAAATTTCCATGTAATAACCTCAGTCCCCAAAGGATGCTTTTAATTCAGCATCCTAACTTTAAAAGCTAAAAGAAGAAAGAAATGATGTGTGATGCCACTGTGGAATTTATAACTCCTTCTTCCTGGAAACGTACCCCTCACTCTACACTTTCCTGGTTTTCCTCCTTATTTCTCCTTATCCCTTACTTTGGGAGTGCTCCAAGGCTCAGTTTTGGAGTCTCTTCCTTTTCCTGTTTACATTCACAATTAAGGTGATCATGTGTAGTTTTATGAGTTCTTAAATGTCATCTAAGTGCTGATAATCAAACTATGTCTTTTCAGCCCAGACCTCTCTCCTGATTTCCAGACATGTAGACTCAATTGTCTACTTGGAACATCCAATTATATGTCTAATGGTCACATTAAACTTAGTATGTTGACACTAAGCTCTTGATCTTCCCCCAAAATTTGCTTCTTTTAAGGTCCCTATTTGTGTTGACTGTGAGTCCAACCTTCCAGATGCTCAGGAAAGCTTCTTTCTTTCTCATGCATCTGTCAATCAATCCTGACAACTCCGCCTTCTCAATATATCCAGAGTCCAGCTACTCATCACACCCTACATTGCTTCTCCCTTGGGCTGAGTTGCCATTATTTCCCCTGTGAATTCTTAGAACCACCTAAACTGATCTTCCTGCTTCTGCCCTCTGCCTTCCGTCTATTCTCAGTCCAACAACCAGAAGGATCTTGTTAAATATGAGTTGAGGTGTCTCATTCTTCTGTTCAAGGTACTCAACTGGGTTCCATTTTCATGGAAAATAAAACCCAAAGTCGTAAGAGTCTGCAAGTCCCCAATTCGGTCCCACAGTCCAACCTAATCTCCTACTACCCTTCCCCTCGTTCTCTGATCTCCACCTATGCTGCACTTCTTGTCACTGAACATTCCTCCCCAGTGACTTCACTTCACGTTAACCATTCATTTCCTCTGAGGCTCTTGCATTCATAAGGCTTGCTCTCTCACCTCCTTGGAGATCTTGGCTCAAGGTCAGTGTAGCCAATTGGTCTTCCCTGACTGTTCTATTTAAAACTTCCTGGGTCTACTCCTTTCTAATGCTTCCTACTGAAACAGGAGGGAAGCGGGGGGAAGGGCACAACCTTTGAAAGAATGACGTAGCCCAAGGACATGACGTAAACTAATTAGAACCAAATGGGTCCAAGATGGTGGACTTCCACTAGACCTTGAGCCTCAGTAGACCCTCACTGTAACACATCAGCAAGCTAAATGACACACCCACAGGCACCACAACAGTTCCAAGACTCACCATAAGGATCAAAAAGTGGGCGGTGGCCCAATTTCTGGAAATCCCCACCCCTTCCTGAAATAGCTGGAATTAGCTTATGAAATTACCCACTCCTATAAAAACTGACAACCCCATACCCTGGGGCCACTCTCGTCTTCTGAGATGGCCCACACTCTTGTCTATGGAGTGTGTTTCTCTCTAAATAAATCCACTTCTTACCTATCACTTTGTCTCTCACTGAATTCTTTCTGCAATGAGACATCAAGAACCTGAGCTTCATTAAGTCCTGAAACCAGGTGTGTGATCTCAGTTGGAAGGCCGTGGGTTTTGGCCGGGTTCGAGCCCTGGCCGCATGGGTTCAAGTCCCAATCTGGGGTTAGGCTGGGTTTGAGTCCCGGCATGTGGGTTCGAGTCCCAATCTGGGGTTAGGCTGGGTTTGAGTCCCGGCACGTGGGTTCAAGTCCCAATCTGGGGTTAGGCTGGGTTTGAGTCCCGGCACGTGGGTTCAAGTCCCAGTCTGGGGTTAGGCTGGGTTTGAGTCCTGGCACATGGGTTCAAGTCCCAATCTGAGATGCATGGT
The DNA here is from genome assembly GCF_964165515.1 of Mesoplodon bidens. NCBI lineage: Eukaryota > Metazoa > Chordata > Mammalia > Artiodactyla > Ziphiidae > Mesoplodon > Mesoplodon bidens. Next base: position 78,080,318 of record NC_138169.1, on the reverse strand, counting down.
TTCACTACCATCTTTGCTTTAATTTCCTCTGTACCACTTATCAAACATCTAATACACCATGTATCTGTTTTCTGCCTTCACTGCTGTATTAGAATATAAAGCTCATGAGGGCAGGACTTTTTGCCTGTTTCATTCTCTGCTGTATCCCTAAAACCTAGAAAAGTTGCTGTAAACAGGTTTTTTTTTTTCTTTTTTTTGCGGTACGCGGGCCTCTCACTGTTGTGGCCTCTCCCGTTGCAGAGCACAGGCTCCGGACGCGCAGGCTCAGCGGCCATGGCTCATGGGCCTAGCCGCTCTAGCGGCATGCAGGATCTTCCCGGACCGGGGAATGAACCCGTGTCCCCTGCATCGTCAGGCGGACTCTCAACCACTGCACCACCAGGGAAGCCCAACAGGTATTTTTAAATGAATGAACAGATTGAGAACTTAACCTTACAAATGTAATACTATCTACATCAATCAAGAATAGCATAAAAGGTCACAAACCTCAAATCTTTCTATTTCAGCCTAGTCAAATCTGTTCTAACAACTTAATTCCATCTCACCCGCTACTCTGATAGAGATCAGGAGGAGAAGGCTATTCATGCACATTTCTTAACTCTTTTTCTTTGTCTTTTTTAAATTGCTGATACCACTGATAACAGTTTATCTTATTTATCCAACCAAGGAAATATCTAGCCTCTATTTCCCTTGCTTCTAATCTCAAGTGATCATATGAAACTCTAAATTCTCCAGATAATGTATTTGACTTTGTCACTGTCCTAAACTGACCTAACCCAATTTGATTGTCAGAACCTTTGGTAAATATCAGTAGCCTTCACAGACAAAGACAATTCATAGCAATACACCCATGCTCACATCACTGCTACCAGATAATGTTTGGCAATGAAAGCAAATCTCATGCAAAATATCCACGCTGTATATAACACCAATATAAAGACTCTTTATTAGTAAGTAGGCCCAGACCTGCAACATGTTCGCAGTTGAGAAAAGCTGTCTTTGTTGCTCTCTGACACATCAACTAGCACCTTGTAAGAAGGCTGGCTCAGAAGTGGGCACTGCCTTGTTCTTAAGTAAGATAAGCAAGATTTGTAGTTGGATGGGACATCTGGGTCTTCCCAGCAGGGGAGTTTATACACCACCAGTAAGTTCATGACCTCAAGGGCTGAACAAACGGAACAGAGTAAGGACTGTTGAGTTTGCAGATATTTATACAATATTCACTCAAGGACAACAGGTCTCCTAACAGATCACATCACCTGTCTTTAAACATCACTAATTCTGTCAATCACAGGGTAAATAACCAGACAACATTGTTAATACAGTTTTGGTTAATTTTTCAGTATATGTACACATTATACTACTTAACTAGAATATTCTAAATAAATCAGCACAAATACAATAAATATAACACTCAGGACAGATGTAGTCCAAGATCCAATAGAGCTTGATAAAATGTCACCATGCAAATTATTTCCTCTAAATGTTTAACTGCCACAACTTTATTTATACAAAGGTACCCAAAAGGCTGCTTGGGATCATGGAATAAATGTTAATGAAGGAAGAAGGACTAAGGTAAAATCATTAGACACATGGGAATTTTAGAAGAAAATTTGGAGACTCTCCCATCCACACCATTGTAACTACAGCTAAAGAAATAGACCAAAAATGTTAAGAAATGTGTCCTATTTCACAAAGTGACTTGAAGAGAAGAGCCAAGTCTGGAATCTATGAACTTTGATTCCCAGTCTGCTGTTTTTTGTTTGTTTGTTTTTTGTTTTCCAAAATCCTACTAGAAGTTGACATGTTTTCCGAAATACTGGGAAAAAACCCTTGGTCAAAAGAAAATTGAGTAATTCTACTACTTGTTAATTTATTTTTCAAGCTCTCATCCATTCCACTTTTGAAGACGAGAATATGCCTGCCTGAGTTATTCAATAAATCGAGGATAATAAAGAAGGACCCCATCCAACAGGGAAAGGGGAGACAGTGAGTGCTCAGAGAGCACAACGTATCGCTCACTCAGCGTTAAGATTTCTTTATCAGACTATTTTCCAAACATATGGGCAAGACAGGTCCTTGGAAGCCATTAGATGGAGGACTTATAAGTTGGGGAGATGGCACAGAAGCAGACTAGAGTACACACAAACACAAACAGGAACCCACCATCCCATTAGTGTGCCAGCTGCTGGGCAAATTCATCTTCAGATATCAACTTGCAGGGGCTGCAAATGGGCTGCAGATGGAATTTGACATAAAAAATTGTTTTATTGGACCAGCACAATGTCAACAAATGTAAAAAGTGAATTAAAGACACCACTCTCTACTGACTTTTACCTCACTTTTGTGTGTATCTGTCTTACCTGACTGGTCCTTGCAGGCATGTGAGTCTATAGCTTTTGTGTACAGCATTGTGATTAAAACCATCTAGAGAACTCTGAGTGAGAATCTCAGCCTATCCAAGTGCTATTTTTGTGACCTTGGACAGGTTCTTAACCTCTCTCTGGTCCAGGTTCCTCACTGATGATATAGGAGAAATGATAGTAACAGCTACCTGGATTTCTTCTTTACCTGAGGTAAAGCACTTAGAATGTTCTTTGCCATGTTAACATCTGTTGAGATTTTACGATGTGCCACTCTGTTAAAGCAATTACATGCATTATCTCATTTATAAGGTAAACATTATTATCCTCTCCTTTATACACATAGGGAAAGTGAGGCTTACAATTTGTATTCTTCTTCCGAAGTTTCCACAGTTAGTAAATAGCAGAGCCAGGAGTTGAACCAAAGCAGTCTGGTATCAGAGTTCAATGCTTAACCAATAGACTGTGTAGAGGCTCAGCTAGCTCCCCTTAGCGTTAACATACTTGCATGTCATTATTACTCAGCTTTTCTATATTTCCCAGGAAACATGTGGCTTCAGTTTTCTAAAATTTTTCTAAGATAAGTAATAGCTGCATTTTTATATGAGTCAACCTGCAAAAATATTATTTTTCTCTCACCCCTGGCTCCATCTGTAACAGCTGATATGCACAGCACAGGGAGATCAGCTCGGTGCTTTGTGACCACCTAGAGGGGCGGGATAGGGAGGGTGGGAGAGAGATGCAAGAGGGAGGAGATATGGGGATATATGTATATGTATAGCTGATTCACTTTGTTATACAGCAGAAACTAACACACCACTGTAAAGCAATTATACTCCAATAAAGATGTTAATAAAATAAAATAAAACAGCTGATAACCCCCCCAAAAAAATCAATCTGATTTGCAAAGTCATCTTTTTTTTTTTTTTTTTTTTTTTTCTGCACTGTTTCCTTCTTTAAGAACTACCTGGGTGGGACTTCCCTGGTGATCCAGTGGTTGAGAATCTGTCTTGCAATGCAGGGGACACTGGTTTGACCCCTGGTCGGGGAACTAAGATCCTCCCACATGCTGTGGGGCAACTAAGCCTGTGCGCCGCAACTACTGAGCTTGCGTACCACAACTAGAGAGAAGCCCCCACGCTGCAACGAGGAGCCCACACATGACAACGAAAGATCCCGCATGCCACAACTAAGACCAGACGCAGCCAATAAATAAAAAAGTAAATATTTTTTAAAAAGAGCTTCCTGGGTAATGGGAAAATATGTACATTTATGTGTAAGGAATACATTGAAGCACAGTATTTTCATTATAGTCTTCAGATTTATAAAGATTTCTTCCACAGAACATGTCAAATATCTCTTCTTCAAGGCACTTAAATGAAGATCCAAGGAACAATCATACTGGGTGATATAAAATTTGAGCCAAATAGCAGGAAAAATACCTTGCTAAGGAAGATTATTATTAGGCAAAAGTCTGGAATTTCCTTCAGCAGTGGCAGAGCTGAGAGTATGAAAGAAATTCTGAAATAAGATGAGTATCATAATCTAGACAAGCTTTAAAACTTCTCAAATTTTACTTCATAATGCTTCAATTTACAAATTCTTTTCTAGCTCAGAGAGTCTATTGTCTCATTATTTAAGGAATTTAGAGTTATCTTTGTTATCTTCAAAAGTTTAAAAAATTTCCCATTCACATAATTTAACTAAAACATTTACCAGTGATTTACACAGGTGTAATAACTTATATCTGGAAAAACAAAAATCTTATATTTTAATTTCAAACCTGATCATTTATAAGTCAGAACTTTCACATTGCATTTCACATTTGTAAGGTTGAAGAAGAGTTGGTTTCCCTTTAACTTAGACCATTAGACTTGCCTTATAGAATAAGTATCTAATGACAGCTTCAGAGTTTTCTTGGTAGAATTCATCTGTCAGGTTTATTTCTGCTTCTTCCCTGTTTGCAGACTTCAGACTGGCATATCATAAACCCATGTTGCAAGTAAGAATTCCCACTGTGTTGCAGAATAGCTTTCCATGTGATTTTTTTCTGTTCCAGGATCTAGGTCCTTCGGAATTCTCTGGGAACCAAAACATTTACCTAGATGTCTACCTTCCACATATAAAATATGACAGATTCAATTGCTCCCAGATACTGAAAGTAACTCAAGGACAAAACGGGGAAATGCACAGCAAATGTTCCATGTCTTCTAAATTAGGAAATTTCTAGTCCTTCAGCCTAGGAAAATTGAAGCAAAAGGTAGACACAGAGTAAAGCCTGTGTTGCCCTTCTGGTAAGCAAGACAGTCCCCTTGAAATCCAAGTACTTAACAGACCTGTTGAAGGTTACACGGGCAGCACACAGACATGGCACATTTGGACCTCCATCTCCTAGCTCTTAGCACAGAATTCCCTGCACCCTCCACACCATGCCCACGTGACAGATTTCACATAGCTTTAGCATACAGCCTCTCCAAAGTGATAGAAGTAAATCACTTGCAGGAGCTACCCGTAAGTCAGCAATATCAGGAAACACTGGACTCCTCGATAAAGTGCTGACATTTTTTCTGCCTTTAATTGGCAATGAGTTCCCACTGTTTGTGGGCACTTTCTTTTTTTTTTTTTTTTTTTTTTTGCGGTACACGGGCCTCTCACTGTTGTGGCCTCTCCTGTTGCGGAGCACAGGCTCCGGACGTGCAGGCTCAGCGGCCATGGCTCACGGGCCCAGCCGCTCCGCGGCATGTGGGATCTTCCCGGACTGGGACACGAACTCGTGTCCCCTGCATCGGCAGGCGGACTCTCAACCACTGCGCCACCAGGGAAGCCCTATGGGCACTTTTAAGAAAAATCTTTCTGTTGCTGCTCTACAAAATCACATAGATTTTAAAATATGTTTTCTTGCTAAAACGTTTTTGAAACTGTCAGCATCTAAAAAATAATTTTAGGGTGTTTGGGAGACAAAACACCATGATCCACATGGAATGGTTTTCAAAGCTCATGAAGCTCTTTCAATAGCTCTGAGACCTACTACTGTTCATGTTTTATTTGTGCTCTTGGAGAAAGATCTGTTTTTTCACTTCAACCAGCTTATTGTTATTCTGTGTGTTGACATGCAGTAGATATAAATTAATATCTATCCCCAGCGAAATATATTGCGGGTGCATACTTGTAAAAGTTTGCAGTATGTACTTGATTTTCATCAAGCGATTTGATGATGATGAAGATGATGATGATATTTGGAGAGACTTTGCAACTAGTAACAAAGTATACATAAAAAATCCCAGAGCCAAAAGCAAAAAAAAAAAAATGTATACTTTTATATATTTAAAAATAAAGTGTTTTACTATTAGACAAAGTGCCTTGAGCCACTTTTGTGCAGTTTTCACTTCCTTTTTGTTATATGTCTTATTTATTTTTTAGTTGGAACCTAAATTCCTTTTTTGTTTTTGAAATCTTTGAGTTGTAAAGTATTTCCATTTATACTTACTTTTTATTGTGTCTAAAATCTATGCCATGCACTTTAGTTTTCTGCCTAGAAACAATACTCGTGAAAAAATTGTGCATTATTTGTTGCTTTAAATAGTTCTCCTTTTTGTCATAGGTTTTGCTATATTTTTAATATTTGACTGAAAATACTTAACAGTCTGCTTTGACCTTGCTCTTTATGAGTTCAAACAAATATGTAATTATTCTATTTTTACAAGTATGTTTTGCACTATCCAGAATAAAGTGCAATTATAATAATAAAAGTATTGCCCTTTCACTTCACTCTGATAGTCAAAATCCATCTTCTGACATCCTGACACATTTGAACAAATAAAGGTTAAAAATGCGAGTGTATATCCAACAATAACCTCCCACAGATCATGAAAAAATAAGGCATCAAAGACCTCAGAGATAAGAAGCCTGTGTTCCAATTATTGTTGGGGTTTTATATCATCTGAATATTTCTTGTGAAAAAATCTCAAAACCACTCATGGTCTCCACTTTCTTATCTATTAGATGTTGATGATAATTCCTGCCTTACCTCTTTACAGAATTTGTAAATGTAGTTTATTAAGTACCACTTATATTCCTGATATCTACTAGATGCTTCTTTATATTCACTCAAACAAATTAATTAGAAGCAAGTTTTGTTATCTCTACATCATAGAGGAAGAGATAGAGATTCAGAGAAATTAGATAGTCTTACTGGTAGGTGGTGGAATCTGGGTTTATCTTGCCAGTCTGATGATAAGTGCTGATCCAGTATATACAGAGTTGAGGAAACAGAAGTGTATTTTGGTTTTATTTTGCTTTATCTGTTTTAGTCTAATCTAGATCTTACTAAAAACTAAAGTTTCCTGTGTATTGATAAGAATTTTTCAAAATCCTCATACACTGAAACAGGCTGACCCCTATTTAAGCATCAATAGGCATTTCTGATGCTACAGTTTGACATTCTTTCATAATTTCAAAGAATCAAACATGGTCATAAGATATAAAATTTGATAATTGGAATGTCCCATAGTGATCATTTAGCTCAATTGTTTCATTCAACAAAAGACAAACTTTTTTTTTTTTAAGTCAAGGCAATTATTCTAAGTCTCTTGCATCTAGATCAGTAGTGCTGCCACAGGAAAAGTCTACCTGTTTTCAAAATACTTGTAGTTTAATACTTCTCTTTCATAACATTTAATGCCAGCAGGCTATCATTTCCACATGTTCAATTTAGAAGTAAAGAATCCCATACTCAGCCAGGTGATTTTCCTTGTATGAAGACAGCGGAGAGGCAATTTCAGACACTCAAAGAGAATGAACATCTTTCTGAAGCATAACCTTCTTGAAAAAATTCATGAAGGTATTAGTAAATCTAAGAATATACGAATGACCACTCTGCTTTTTAAATGTTATCTGTTTATTTATGGCCTTATTATTTTATTTCCCTTAGCGTTTATTTTTTACATCTTTATTGGAGTATAATTGCTTTACAATGGTGTGTTAGTTTCTGCTTTATAACAGAGTGAATCAGCTATACATACACATGTAACCCCATATCTCCTCCTTCTTACGTCTCCCTCCCTCCCACCCTCCCTACCCCACCCCTCTAGGTGGTCACAAAGCACGGAGCTAATCTCCCTGTGCTATGTGTCTGCTTCCCACTAGCTATCTATTTTACATTTGGTAATGTATATATGTCCATGCCACTCTCTCAAGTCGTCTCAGCTTACCCTTCCCCCTCCCCATGTCCTCAAGTCCATTCTCTACATCTGCGTCTTTATTCCTGTCTTGCCCCTAGGTCTTCAGAGCCATTTTTTTTCTTTAGATTCCATATATATGTGTTAGAATACGGTATTTGTTTTTCTCTTTCTGACTTATTTCACTCTGTATGACAGACTCTAGGTCTCCCTTAGCGTTTTTAAAAATGTAAACTTAGGGCTTCCCTGGTGGTGCAGTGGTTGAGAGTCTGCCTGCCGATGCGGGGGACACGGGTTCGTGCCCCGGTCCGGGAGGATCCCACATGCCGCGGAGCGGCTGGGCCCGTGAGCCATAGCCGCTGAGCCTGCGCATCCGGAGCCTGTGCTCCACAACGGGAGAGGCCACAACAGTGAGAGGCCTGCGTACCGCAAAAAAAAAAAAAAAAAAAAAAAAGTAAACTTAATGTTCTTCAAATTCCCCATATTTTACAGAGAGACACATTCTCTACTGAGACACAGTGCTTACACATAGCTGAGTCAGCCTCATATACTTTACCCCTGGCATCCACAACACATCCCATGGACTGTGGTTCTGGATGTGAAACACTCTACATGTTCACCAGGGAATCTAGGCTCATATTCTTATACTATGCAATAAAATGCAATCACATAATGACCATAAATAATGAGGTATTGGCTTCTTGCCAAAAATGCATAGGGGATAAAATTAGTTCTCTGTCAGATAGAAAAGTTTCTTTCTTAGTCTTCTGTCTGAAATATCAAACTTTTATTAAAAGCCAAATTATTTTATGGGAGAATTTTTCTTGTGTTTGAAAGTTAAATAAAATTCTTTAAAAATTAAAGGTTATCATCACAAGTTCTTTTTGTTGTACATTCTGTGTTTTGTTTTTACATCTTTTTTTTTTTCTGGATTCATTCTTAGGGTTTTTTTTTTATAGATCTTTATTGGAGTATAATTGCTCCACAATACTGTGTTACTTTCTGTTGTACAACAAAGTGAATCAGCCATATGCACACATATATCCCCATATCCCCTCCCTCTTGAGCCAGCTTCCCCCTCCCACCCTGTGTCCTCAAGACCATTCTCTATGTCTACATCTTTAATCCTGCTATATCTTTTTAAAATGTGTTTTTTATTGAAGTATAGTTGATTTACAATGTTGTGTTAGTTTCTGTTCTATAGCAAAGTGATTCAGTTATACATATATATGTATATATATATATTCTTTTTCATATTCCTTTCCATTATGGTTTATCACAGGGTATTGAATATAGTTCCCTGTGCTATACAGTAATCCCTTGTTGTTTATCCATTCTATAGATAATACATTGCATCTGCTAATCCCAAACTCGCAATCCACCCTTCTCCCACTGCCTCTTCCCCTTGGCAACCACAAGTCTCTTCTTAAGATTGTGTGGAAATTAAGGGGAATAAAAGGCCCACTCCATGAACAGGTCTGTGTCTGTGAGTCTGTTGCTGTTTCATAAATAAGTTCATTTCTGTCATATTTTAGATTCCACATATAAGTGATATCATATGGTATGTGTCTTTGTCTTTCATGCCTTACTTCATCTAGTATGATAATCTCTAGGTCCATCCATGTTGCAGCAAATGGCATTATTTCCTTCTTTTTTATGGCTGAGTAGTATTCCATTGTGTATATATACCACATCGTCATTATCCATTCATCTGTTGATGGACATTTAGGTTGTTTCCATGTCTTAGCTATTGTAAATAGTGCTACTGTGAACATTGGGATGCAAGTATCTTTTCGAATTAGAGTTTTCATCTTTTCCAAATATATGCCCAGGAGTGGGATTGCTGGATCATATGGTAACTTTATTTTTAGTTTTTTAAGGAACCTCCATACTATATTCCATAGTGGCTGCACCAACTGACATTCCCACCAACAGTGTAAGAGGGTTCCCTTTTCTCCACACCCTCTCCAGCATTTGTTATTTGTAGACTTTTTAATGATGTCCATTCTGACTGGTGTGAGGTGGTACCTCATGGTAGTTTTGATTTGCGTTTCTCTAACAATTAGCGATGTTGAACATCTTTTCATGTGCCTATTGCCATCTGTATGTCTTCTTTGGAGAAATGTCCGTTTAGGTCTTCTGCCCATTTTTTGATTGGGTTTTTTTGTTGTTGTTGTTATAGAGTTTTATGAGCTATTTGCATATTTTGTAAATTAAGCCCTTGTCAGTCTCATCGTTTTGTTTTTACATCTTTTGGCATTTAGAGACAGCACCCAACAAATTATTATTACTAGCTTTGAAACATACTATCTTTATGTTTTAACATCTTATTTATCACATTAAATTCCATTTTTATAATGTTTAGTCCTTTCATGGATATGGCTCTATTATGACCAAAATGATTTTATTTTCTCCATTTTCTTGAAATGTAGAACTACGTGTATTAGACATCTCCCTCTGAAAGAAATGGGACATTCTAGAATAATTAAACGGATGGAAACAAAAATTTCATTTGTGGCAAAGTTCCAATGAGACCAAATTCTCTAGCTTCCATATTAATATCTCACCTGCTCATGGAGTGGGCCTTTTATTCCCCTTAATTTCCATCCAATCTTAAACCTCCCTTTTTATAGAAAATATTTTTTTTTTTTTTTTTTTTTTTTTGCGGTACGCGGGCCTCTCACTGTTGTGGCCTCTCCTGTTGCGGAGCACAGGCTCCAGACGCGCAGGCTCAGTGGCCATGGCTCACGGGCCCAGCTGCTCCGCGGCATGTGGGATCCTCCCGGACCAGGGCACGAACCCGTGTCCCCTGCATCAGCAGGCGGACTCTCAACCACTGTGCCACCAGGGAAGCCCTATAGAAAATCTTATTTGGGTCATTATCTTTATCTTATCTTTATCATTGATTCTGATTGTTCCAGAGAGAATGAAAGTATAATTTTCCAAAAGATAAAATCCTATCTCTTGCACAAATATAATATGACCACATGTAAAAGATTCTGCTTAACTCATTAATTAATAGAAAGCCAGTGAAATGTTATGACTGATTCAAAGAGCATTTCAGAAGCTAGGATAATTTATGGGATGGTAAGATTCCTGGATTAGATACAAAACTGGTACGTGTCCCACAGAGCCATAAACTTTTGTGCTGATCTGTTCCATCAGAGACAAATTATTTGTATTTCCACTTTAAGTTAACATTTAGCTACACTACACCTGGGACCTTTTGTCAAGACTAAACAGCTGGTTAAACTGTCTAGACAATTGTTGGGCATCCTTCACCTCCATGTAACATTTAAAGTACATGCCACCCATCCTTTTTGCCTTTTTTTCCACTTCCACATATTTAGTATGGTATTTTAAAAACATTTTTATTGATGTATAGTTGATTTAAAATGTGTTAGTTTCAGGTGTACAGCAAAGTGAATCAGTTATACATATACATACACAAATATACTTTTTAGATTCTTTTCCCATATAGACCATTACAGAGTGTTGAGCAGCACTATTTACAACAGCCAGGACATGGAAGCAACCTAAATGTCCATCGACAGAGGAATGGATAAAGAAGATGTGGTACATATATGCAATGGAATATTACTCAGCCATTAAAAAGAACAAAATAATGCCATTTGCAGCAACATGGATGGACCTAGATATTGTCATACTGAAGTAAGACAGAGAAAGACAAATATCATAAAATATCACTTATATGTAGAATCTAAAAAAAGAGTATGAGTGAACTTATCCACTTCTACATAGTTTTATCCAGAATTAATTTCAAAACTGTGAAGCTGCTCTCAAAATTTAGGAACACATGTTTGTGTACAGTCAAAAATGTGTAGGTTTCCACTTGAAAGTAACATTATACATTTCCAGCTCAGATTCTTCATCCTTTATAGTGATTCTTCTCAGAATCTATCAAAATAGGTGTGCACACATTGAATTAAGGTAGTTATTGGATTTCACAGGAATGTCACTGAAATGGAATTAAACATATGTGTAGCTGATGAATAACACTTTCTCTTTAAAATAAAAAGAAGCAAAATGGACAAGTAGTGAAAGGGTTGTGCCTGTGAGCAGGGAGGAACACTTCCTTTAGAAAGTCCACAGGTGGAGTAGCAGTCATAACTGAATGTGAATATTTTTGACAGGAGATGCGTTTCTTTAAAGACCATACGATGGCTTAAGACTGTCTATAATCATTTGTACTTGTCTGATAAAACTCAATTCCAAGAAAACTTAGAAGTAATTGCTTCCACGTTTGAAATTTGTGTAATGAATTGCTGATTGAAATTCAGTGACTTTCACATGTCTGATTTTTTTTCCCAGGCTAGTTTCTTTGAAGATGTATTGATGTCGAGAAAGTGATTCAAAGCTCTGAATGCTATTCAACATAGTATATGCAATTTTCAGTTCATTGAAGCAGAATTGAGCTCAAATATGTGGATTGGTATTTATATCTATAGAAAGGGGAATGTCTTCCCCTCTCTTTTAGGTTTTAATGTACAAAGTATTTTGACTACTTAAATACATTTCTTTTAATCAACTTTGAAGATAAATTAAAAACATTTGCTGAAATTATTGGAAACTTTTTAAAAACCGTTTCTGATGAAGAACTTGACTCCCTAATGGACATAGTAATAAAGAATACTGGTAACAACTTATTTACAAAACAGAAACGGACTCACAGACATAGAAAACAATCCTATGATTACCAAAACGAAAGGGGAGTAGGAAGGATAAGCTAGGAGTTTGGGATTAGCAGATACACATTACTATATATAAAATATACAACAAGGACCTTCTGTATAGCACAGGGAACTATATTCAACAACTTATAATAACCTATAATGGAAAAGAATCTGAAAAAGAACACACATATGTATATCTGAATCATTGTGCTGTACACCCAAAACTAACACAACATGGTAAATCAACTGTACATCAATAAAAATGTTTAAATTAAAAAAAATACTGGTATTTCTTGTGGGAAAAGTAGAAAATTATTTGTAAACAACCACTCCTAATAATTTAAAATATAGGTAAAGACAATATATACGTGGAAATACGTGAAGGAGTTCTATTCCTTGTAAAAGCAGCCTAGGAGAAAACTCAATGATTCTTCTGTAATCTTACGGGAAAAATGACGAGTGGGTGGGCAGGGGAGACATGAATAATATAGAGTACAGCCTCATTAAAAACCCCAGCCCTGTCACTGTCCCTCTCACGTGGATGGTTGTTATTCCCCACAATTATTCTTCTCACTCCTAAATCCCACTTCTCAAACTTTCCAAAATCCTCACGTGTACAGGCTGCTCTCCACTTTGCTCCTTTTTAGATCTTCCTGGATCTGCCTATTTCTTCTTGTAACAGTTTTCGATGCCCTTGTTACATGCTGTACATAATGAAGCCAGAGGAAGAGGAAATTCCAGGTGGGCAATGTCAGGACACTCCTTAGAGATGGGGAAAGGGTGAGGTTGTTATTATTATCCATTCTATTCTATTATTTTCTACTCCCAATTATCCATGGAAGCATTTCAAGTCTTTTTTCTTTTTTCTCCATGGTCATTAAGACAGAAGAAACAAGAAAACTGGAATTACTTAACTCCATGCTTCATGCTTTAGTCACCAAGAATTGTCTTTAATTCCCACCATGCTACATGTTGTCTCAGGGTCCTTATCTTTACTCACACTGCTGCTTGTGCCTAGAAAATCTTTTCACTTTTTTTTTTTCACCTAGCTAACTCAAGCTCCCTCTTCAAGCCTCTACTAAGTCATTTCCTCCAGAAGCCTGCTCTGTACCCAGCCTGTTGCTGACCCCTTCTAGATGCTTCCGTAGTTAAGTAGGTTAAGACCCATTGTTGGTTAAGAGTATGGCCAGTGGTCTCTATAAAAAATAAACAGCATTTAAAAAAATATAGTAATGACAATTCAAATATGTACTATGGCCAAAGGTCATAGTCAAAAGTTATGGCCAAAGCTTGAAAAAAAAGGTGCATTCTGAACATTATACAAAGCAAAAAATTAAAACAGTAAGAGAAAGAACAGGGCCCATGGCTTAGACCTGACTCCCACTCTCAGCTCCATCATTTGCCACCTGTGTGATATTAAGCAACATATTGACCCTCCATACAGGTTTGTTCAGCTTTTAAATAGGAAAAATCGTACTTATATAATCACCATAAAGAGTTAAGTAAAGCAACCTGCTCATTTCCAGACAGGTGCTGGGTGTGTGCCTTCTTCCCCGATGCCCCAAGGTTTGAAGCAGTTTCCTTTTGAGCTCTTCTGTTTTCAGTAGCTGTTTATATTGTGCTAACGTGATAGTTCCATTTAGACAAATATTTTCCCAATGAAGATCCTAAAAATGTTATCAGTGTGATAGGGCATTGTCAGAGAAAACGTCTAGTAGCCATACTGCATGTTTTTCTTTTCTAGCTATCTGTACGTTACGTGGACACCACTGCTGGGACACTCATTTGGTTATTATTGACCTGCAGTTATACATACACCTCTTCAGTAAGATGCTGAGATAATGGAAGCAAAAACATTTTTTTCTAAGGAACTAATTTCAAATAAAAATATGGATTGAGTTTTCTATCTGCATCTTGTCATCCACGATTGCCTTTGCTCCCTTAACTGCTGCCTGGAGTGCCCTCAGCAGTCCCCATAGTGCCATCGCATTTCTGGTCCCCACAAGGGACCTTTATTTCTGAATCAGTCATCAAGGAGTTAACTAAGTAAAGCCCAATGTGTTTGTGACACTTTGAAGTAAATGTTTATTCTGTTATATGCCAGCTGTCCAAGCAGATACTTGCCTCAAATTAATTTCAGTGACAACGTTAGGTTTGGATTTATGTTATTTTTACTGGAATTTGCTTATATAATTCAATATTTATTAGAATGAAGAGTGACCAAATTAGTTATTTTTCTTATGGAAGTATCTCAGTCTCCTTCAAAGATTAAAAAATGCTCTCACTTATTCCTCTGTAAATATTCCAGTTTAAATTTTTATTGGCAAGAATATTTTCCAGGCAATTTTCTTGTTAATCCATTAATGATATGCTTCTGACAGATGGTGCTTTTCTTGCAATTAATGGTTTTCTTGCCTACACATAATATCAAGCCTTTTCTCAAAACAAAATGTGCTTGTTGCCGACTCAGGTTAATACTCTCTTGATTTCATTTCACCACCAGGTTTCTTAGAAGAGTAATTCCCCATCCCTTCCTTGCCCTTGGATCCAGTGTTTAGCCTAAAGGTGTTTCACCTTCAGCTGCATTGGCATACAGGGTCCAGAAGGATTTCTAGGATTAAGAAAAATGCTTCCAGTTGCTTTATCCCAAATAATAATACATTTCAAGTAGGGATAGGTGGGTGGCTCCACCCCAGCAGTGGAAGGTTCCTACTCTGAGCTGGGGGTACCTAATACCACACTCAGTACAAATGTAGCACTGAAGTCTCTGGAAGGCTCTCCCAGCAACAGTGGGTACCAAATAAACAAAGAGAAATGTGTTCTTTTCTCCTTCTCTTTTTCATTGTGAAATGTTTCAAGCATACAGAAAATATAGACAGATGAAATAAGCACCCAAGTGCTTACAATCCAACTTCATTAAATCTTAACACTGTCCCATATTTGCTTCTGTTTTTCAAGGAAATAGCACATATCAGATAGAGATGAAGCCTTCTGTGTGCTCTTACCAGATCCCACTCCCCCGACTCCCCCCACTCTCCCAATCCTATGGTCTGGTTCCTGAATTTGGTATTTTAGCTTCCATATTTCATGTGTGTATAATATAAATCCAAATATATACAACTACTTTGCATGTTTTAAAACTTTATGTAAATTGTATGATTCTTTACGTATCATTTTGCGACCTAAATGTTTTTGGCTTGGTTTTTTTTTTGTTTTTTTGCTTACAATTATGTATGTTTTAGATTTAGCCACAAAGGTCACTTAAATGCTGTATGGTATTTCATGGTAGGAAAACACCAAAATTAGTATGACCATTCTCCTGTTCCTGGGGATTTTAATGCCAACAATGCCACAGTGAACTTTGGGGATCGTGCCTCCATGTGTGCAGCATGTAAGGATTTCTCTGAGTTATTCCTAGAAGGGAAATTGCTACCATACACTGTTCACAACTACAGCCTCCAAAAACTAGAGAATTCTTGAAAGCAGTTGTGTAAATCTCCCCCAGACCCCAACAGAGTTTAATTTCTATGCTTCCTCAACCACCATTATGATTGTTAGATTTTTAAGATTTTATGTTTATGATCAGATCTTTCATTGTATTTGCAATTATCATTTTTATGATTATTAATGAGGCTCAGCATCTTTTATTATTAATTGATTTGAATTTCCTTTCCTATTCTTTGTTCATTTTTCTATAGGTTTTTTAAAAATGATTTTAGGATGTCTTGCTGTGTTCTGCATACCAATTCTGGTCTCAGGCTCTTTTGCTTTTCTCTTACCCTTGGGAAAACTGCCACTATTGGGGGTGTCAACAAAAATAGTACATTTTGTCCTATTTTCCATGTTCCTCTTCACTGTTTCTGCTATTTGCTTTTTTAAGAGAAGTGGACAGAGACAAAAATAAGATGATTAGAATAAAATCACCCATCTGTGTTTGCTAGCCTTTTTCTTACCTACCTTCTGACTCATGAAAATTAAGAATATTTCCAAGGCTTATGTAACAGCCTTTTGGTTGAATGTAGTGATTAAAAACGACTGAAAATCTCCCAGAAGCACAAACAAACTTTATTTCCTCTGCTACATCGTGGAATAAGAAAATGATAAAGCAAAAAAGGACCTTCAAATTCATTTAGGTTGAACATCCCATTTTCTAAGCCAGTCCCTAAGACCCAGAGTTGAGTTTTTCAATAAACCAAAACTCTGATCTACCTGCTTTCTTCACCCTCCACCACTTTTCTCTGTTGTTTTTCTTTATAGTGCTTATGGCTATAATTATCCAAAAGGTACTCATTATTTTAATACACACTAAATCACACTGGCTATTTTCTGCCTCTCCATTGTAATGTAAGCTTCAGGCGGACAAGGACACTATCTTGTTTTGTGCTGAATTCCCCATCACCAAGAATATTAGTAGGTGCTCAATACATATTTGTTTAATGTGCTGAGTGCCGACCACGTGCCAGTTACTATGTTAGAACCTGATGCATCAGTTAATAAGGAAAAGTTTTTGTCCTTAAACCTGATGCATCAATTAATAAGGAAAAGTTTTTGTCCTTAAAGAATGATTGGTAACTTGTCCATGTTCACAGAGTTAGCTACAGTTTGGGGACAGGAATTTAGTTACCCTGGTCCAGTGAATACATCCATATCTAAGAGAGGTACCACATTGGAGGGGCAAAGGCAAGAATCTATAAATGGCAGGGGGTTGGAGAAATAAAGTGAAGTGTTAAATGTTTGAAATGTATTCTGAAAATAACAATGATGAAACATTCAAGATCAGAATTGATGGATTGCATTAGTCCAAACAAAGGTAGGAGTGGCTTTGCCATGCAGCTAACAAAGTGTAAGCTTCAGAACCCATCACCTACAGGGGTCCCTTCCAAGGCCCCCTGAGGTGAGCCCAAGTTTCAGATTCACATGATAAATTTTGCAAAAGTCTTCAGTTCCAACCAAAACCTCTTCTCACTTTAGCATCCTTCTGTCACACTACGCCTCCTGTTGGGGAAACTGGTAGTAGCCATGGGAATTTTGGAATCTTCTAAGGAGATGTTGAATTCTGGATAGTTTGAAATATTTTTATGCTGTTTGTAGTCACTTTAGTGTATAGTTAAATGATTGCTAGCTGCTCTGAGTTAGTAAGAAAGACTTCCAGGAATAATATTGTTACCTGTGCAGATATTCTTGGCATCATGACCCAAGGTGTAGCACTCACAGTAGAACTCAAAATAGCCCTACGATGAGAATGTCCTTGAGTCTCATCATTTCAACCAAGATTTAAAATCTCTCCACTGTTGCAATAGTCTTGAATAAAGTCTTCCTGCCTGTGTAACTCTGTCCAAGGCAATCTTTCTTTGACACAGTTTCTAGGTTAAGTTATTTGCAAGTAGCTTTGCTGCACTAACATTTTACAAAACATAAGAAATCAATAAAAGGTCTGAGTTCTTGATTCAGAAAAACCTGGAAATAAAGACTGCAAATTAGTTTTGCTTATTAAAAAAAGAAAAAGTAACTAGAATTGAGTGAAAAGATTTGACAGTGATCAGAGAATCACAATAATATTTTCTTCCCCTCTTCTACCTCTGAAATTCCTAAAAACCTGTTACTCCATCATAGTTGTTGTTGTTGTTTTTCATAATCTCTGCATGAAAGTCTCATGGTCCCACTTGTGTCTTGCTACTTTAAGTTGAAACAGGGAGGCCCAGATGCTCACTGTAATATTCTGTCCCTACATTCAGGATAAAAGTTGGACAATTCCTCTTGAAGTTTATTTTAAAAGTAGGAACATTCACTAAGCAGGTCCTCTCTTCATCCCTCCCCATAGGGTACATTCAAAAGGACACCAACGTCATAAACATCCCTCTTTTAACAGCCGTATTTGGTCTTGCAAGTCTCGTCCTCTGAAACTAAAAATGAGGGAAGGAAGGAAGGAAGGAAAGAGGGAAGGAAGGAAGGAGGAAGGAAGGAAAGAGGGAAGGAAGGAAGGAAGGAAAGAGGGAAGGAAGGAAGGGAGGAGGGAAGGAAGGAAGGGAGGGAGGGAGGAAGGAAAGAGGGAAGGAAGGAAGGAAGGAAGGAAGGGAGGAGGGAAGGAAGGAAGGAAGGAAGGGAGGAGGGAAGGAAGGAAGGGAGGAAGGAAGGAAAGAGAAGGAAGGAAGGAAAGAGGGAAGGAAGGACGGGAGGAGGGAAGGAAGGAAAGAGGAAAGGAAGGAAGGAAGGAAAGGAGGGAGGAAGGAAGGAAGGAAGGAAAGAGGGAAGGAAGGGAGGAAGGAAGGAAAGAGGGAAGGAAGGAAGACCAAATCAACCTGCAGCTGCAGCAAAAGGCCCACTGAATTCCCAGAAGAAAAAATAGTCTTTTCAAGTTTGTTTAAAACAATGCTATTTCTTTATTATTCAATCCTTTTTCTCCGGTGTCTCCCCCCTCTCCTTCACCACTTTTAAGATTTGCACATAAATGGCACTCTTTTTTTTTTCCTTCCAAGTTCATCAACCTTTGTTGCTTGTTCCCCACCTGAAGTCCAGTCCTTGCTTTGCAACATTACAATTGGTTGCTATGGAAATGATTATGTTGTCACAAACAGAGGATTAGAACTTGGGTGGAGAATAACAGCAGGAGCAAGTGAACTCTTAATAAAGATAGATTCTGGTATCATGTAAATGCACCTCTGCAACAGAAAGAGGATTATCATGGTGGTGGCTGGGAGGGGCAGGGTGGGGAGGTAGAGAAAACTGAGAAAAATCAAAACATGATTACTAAGAATTTCTACACTGAAAAATTGTTAGCATTTGCTAGGGAAAAGTCATTTCGCCATAAAATCACGAATCGGGGGTGAAAATAAAACATCCATGAATAGGGAAAAATTAAGTTTCTTTGGATACAGGGACTCTAAATATAAGTGCAAGTTGTTGAGAAAAAAAAAAGAAAAGAAAGAAATTGAGACTATTACCAAGGAATGTTAGCAATTATGTTTCCCGAAATAATTTACCAAAAAATAAAAAGTCAGTTAGCATTAGCATCAAAATTGTCACTGTCATTTAACGATATTATCTGGAAAAGACACTGCCAAGGTCAGGCAACGACTCATCATAAAATACTTGCAGTACATTTATATAGGTTTAGAGTTGCACCTCGGCTAGTGAAAATAGAGGAAGCAAGTGTTTCTTCACTCTGCTGACTAGATCAACCAACCAGAGAAGCTCGACAGGAAAGCATCTGGGGAGCTCAACTGGCTGGTGAATGGCATAAGGTCAACCAAGCAAGCAGGGTTGCGGGTTGTAAACCTGCAGTTGCCCTCAGTCTCCACTGGGGGTCACAGAAAGGTCCTTGCGGAGGTAGAGGGCAGCATCCAGCATTTGGAGTTGCTTTGCTTTTTCCTATAACTCCTTAACGGTGGTGTCTTCTCTTATTTTCCACTAAATTTTTAAAGAGGATAAATACATGCACTGTATAATTGCTTCTGTAACTTTATACAGGCGTCCTTCCAAGGCAACAGTGCTTTTTGCTCTTGATCCACAGTGGATACCAGCCTCTCTCCAGAACACATTGTACCAGAAGCATGGCTGTTTGCCTGGAATATTCAGCTTTCTATAAAGCCAGTATAAAATGGCTCCTGTTTTTTCCCATTTGAATAAAACTGTAACACTGTCATCCATTCAAAGACACATTGTCAATACTTATTGGAATGTTAAAAAGCATCAGCGAAGCTATATCTGAAGCTGTAAAATGACATTTGAAGCCATCTGAACATACTGGCAATCAGAGACCCAAGGAATAGAAAATTACTGTAATTATTGGCCCTTATGCCTGAAAACATCAATTCTCTTTTTCTTGCCTGAAATTGTGGGATCTCTTTACATGTGCAATTTGGAGGGTGCATTAAAGAGAGGATCTCTTTGTTAGTAATCAGATAATATTTCTTTTAAAGCAGGGGGATAAAGCAGAGGAAGAGAGACTGAGGAGATAGCCTTCGCTCTTGGCAGCCTTGTAAATGTCGTGCCTTCATGGTATCTTTGCAAAACTGAGAACTGGACAGAAAAAAAAGCTATGAGCTTCGACCTCTGGTTCTGGGCATCACAAGTGTACAGCAAGTCCCTTACATATGAACGAGTTCTGTTCCTAGAGCACATTCGTAGGTCTAATTTGTTCGTAAGTCCAAAAAGTTAGCCTATGTATCCAACGAACACAATTGGCTATATAATGCTCTACTGCAATAGGTTTGTAATACTTTCACACAAATGTACATAAAAAACAAACACACAAAAAATAAAACATTTTTCATCTTACAGTACAGTACCTTGAAAAGTACAGTAGTACCAGCTACATCACCACTGCTTTTACACTTGCTTCTGGACATCCTGGGCTTGAAATAAAGATACTGTACTCTACACAGTACTGTACAATGAAGTACACAAAAGCACCACCGCTTGCAGAAGATGCACACATGTGACAGTGTACACCAGACATGTGAACTACCTTATGTAATCGGACATGCAAACACACGTTTGAATCTTTGAAAGTTCTCAACTTGAAGGTTCCTATGTAAGGGACTTACTGTCATGTCTCCAGGCCTGGGCTCCTGGCACCTTCCACAGGGTCAGGCCTGAGCCTCAGGGAGAGAAAACTGCCCATCACACTGCTACAGGCAGGGACAAAAGAAAGAAGGAGCTCAGAGGGTCAGAGCTCCCCCCGCTGGTATCAGCCCCTGACCCTAGAGCTGTAATCTACTTCACATGACGTTTCACCTTCGCAGAGGTTTCCTGATGCAGGTTTTCAACAGATTTGAATGTTATTGTCCCCTAACCCAGCTAACTCTCTTGAGTGACACTCCAAACAATGGCAAATGCTGCTGCGGAAGCAGGCTTGGCCTTCCCACTTCTCGAAGAAATTAAAGACGTTTAAAAAGAAACAAGGAGATGACAAGGACCTTGGCAACGAGCTAAAGGTAAAAAGAAGAAGGAGCTTGGTTTGGCGTCTGTCACAGTGGCATGTTTCTAAGGAAAGGAAAAGGTCCTTTCTGAGGTTGTATGAGATCAGAAATTTAAAAAAAAAAAAAAAAAAGTGTCTCCTGACACACAGAACATGAAGAGCTCCGCAGAGCAGCTTAGATGACAGAAAACTGACAGTTTCTATCCATGTGAAAAAGCAAGTTAAACTCATTTACAAGGGTCAGTCCACTCCTTTCAAACCAATTCAGGACATGTACCAAGGACTGAAGTTACTGTGCTGGCTCATTAGCATTTTTAGCAGGGATGTCAGTCAAGTGGGGACCAGGGCTTTGTCTCCATGCCTTCCCCTTTGTATCCTCTCTGCCGAAAATGAGCTAGAAACTGAGACCCTTTTCAATAAGAAACTTCAAAACAGTCTGTTGAAAGTGTAGTTCCAAAATTAGTCTCTTCTCTAGACATTTGGAACACAAAACCCTTCACTGGGGAGGTTAAACCGTCAACAGTAGGGACTGATGCCCTTGCTTCCTTCAGTATTTACGTGGAACCCACACTAGGCTGGGCATCCTGCTGGGTGCTGGGGGCCATAGATGAGGGAATGGAGGCCAGCCTTTGAGGGGCTGCATTTGAGTACAGGACACAGGCAGTAACACACAGACACTGTGTGTCTGTAGAGTAGTTCATTCAAGTCTTATGAAAATTCTATGTACTAACTTGAGACCAGCAGTTGGCATCATTTAAGCCCCAGGTGCTCTTAAAGGCTAGGGTTCACCCAACTAGAACTCAGATCAGGACCTGCGATCCTGAGCCACATGGTCCTGATGGCCACGATTGTAGCCCACAGTGGTGGTTAAGAGTGCATACCTTGGAGCCAGACTCCAGGATCCAAATCCTGATTCCCATACTTCGTAGCTGCGTGATGTTGGACGAGACATTTAGACCCTTAAGCGTCAGTTTCCTCATCTGTGAAAGAGGTATAATAGCCAACCTACCCCCATGGGATCAGGAGAGTTATTATAAGAACTTTGTCCAATACACGATAGATTCTACAAGTGTTAATTTTTGTTACGAGGACCTACAAAGTCCAACACGCAGGCATTCTGGTTCTTGCCATGGGACATGACAAAACCAGTGTCCCAAAGGATCAGGATGAAGCGCTTGTATTTCTTATGTTTCCCACCCCCCTCACCTCCCCCACCTCCATAATCAACCCACTTCTTCAGAGCACTACCTCTCTCAGAAGCTGCACACTTTTCTTCTTCTCACCTATGTGCTAGAGTGAAGAAAACAAAAAGGACCAGTAAATTAATTTGACTCTAAAATTCCATTTAAGCTATGAGATACAGCTTAGAATGTTTGGATAATTAATGTTCACTGCTTTAAACTTCACTCACTTAAAATTCTGTGCACTCCAGAGCATAGAAATGTTTGCAGATTACCATGTTCTACTGATGGTCTCTCCAAATTCATTATAATCCAAAGACAGTTGTAATTACATTCACTGGAGATGGACGGTAGGAGGAAATGTTCTAGAGGAAAATAAAGCATATCTCTCAAACGGTTTTATAAATGGTTTCGTAGTGTTCTTCATTGTTCACCCCTGTTGGTGAGGGTTAACTATGCCCTCCTATTGCTTGTCACCTGTATCATATGGGTCTGTCCCCCAGATGTAACAATACACATGCACTAGTGTTAAAGGAGATGAATATTTTTGCTGGTAGAGACTCCCCTCCTGCTTCCACAGCAAGCGGCAAGGAGATTGAAGACTTTTTCTGGAGCGCCCAAGGGGACCAACTCCTCTGCTGAGAATTACACCACCATCCGTACCATCCATACCTTTCCATGGATTAATCTCCTAATTTTAAGACGTACTTTTGGCAGTCTGCATTTTCTTCTTCACACCAAAGAAATATATTTTTTCATTATCCATTTATTCTTCTGATCCACAGAATTGAAGTTATTTCCCCTCCCCGCATCATCTCTATCATGTAATGTCCTTCCTTAAGACAAGACATGATTGTGCTGCAGGATGGTGTTGAACCGTGTGTGTGTGTGTGTGTGTGTGTGTGTGTGTGAGTGCGATCTCCTCGCCCATTCACACGTGGCAAAATGTCATGTAATTATCTCTTTACAAAGAGCTTAAGAAACAAGGGCAAGAGATACCCAGAAAAATTATCCATTTAGAAAAATAATCTTTTGTATTTCTTTTCTTTTGTTTTTCAAAATTGAAGTCATTAACATGAAAAGCAGATCTTTCTTTCTTTCCCAGTTAATCTGCTCTGATTAGTGGTTTCCTCGTGGACTAACTATTGTCTCTTGATTGCTTGTGCCTCCCTGACTGGGATCTGTGTGGATGGGCTCTTGCTGGCTCTGGGCCCCGTTCAGTGTGGGGATCCCAGAGCACCAGCGGCTCAGGACTCCACACACTCCAGGGACTTGCAGGGTAGGTGGCAGGAACGCTCACCCTGCGTTACCCCAGAACCCTGCAAATCCCTGAGCAAGCCCAAGCTTGGCTACTCACTCCACACTGACAGGGCAGGCACCAGCCCAGTCCGGAAATGCAAAACAGTTGCCTTCCATGACATCAGTCACTGGACAACCCTGGGGCTCCACTGACGTAGACTAGAAGGCACACCACAGTCTATGGGGGTCCTGCCAGCCCAGCCTCCCCTTTTCACTCTTTGGCTCCACAAATAGTATCACACATCCCACAGCTGGAGCTGCTGTCTTTCCTTGGCTTTTAGTGACATCTGTTCTTGAGGAAGGATTTGGTAATAGCGATTTTACTACAGTGGGAATATAAGCTGATGTTAAATTATTCGGAGGCATTTTTAAAGCCTCTAATTGTAGACTAAAAGCTGTCATTCACTCAGTAGACCTTACTGCATTCCTCCTAAGTGTCAGTGACTGTGCTCCATTCTGGAATTAGAAAAACTACATTCATAGAGTGCTTTACAAATTCACAAAAACCCCTTCATAGTTCAGAGAACCAAGAATCATAAGCTAATATAAACCAAGTTCTTGCTTTCTTTCATCATTTGAATACAATGATCATTGTTCCATATTTCATAAGGAAGTTCAAAATTACAGAATTGCTTTAACTAGATTTCCAGTGCAAATAGACTAGAAATGGACAAAAAACATTCTAAATTAACAGTGACTCTGTGAACTAGAAACAACCGTCAAATGAACCAACCGTTCTTCAGTAAGTGAGGCAAGGGAGGAAAAAGATTGCGATTATCCCTCAGTGCAAAAAGCCTGAATTTTATGTGAAAGATTCTTTTGCAAATGGCAATCCTATACAAGATGTTATCATATTGAACATAGTTTTCAAGAAAAAATTTTGTTAACTATTTTTCAAGCACCTAAATCAGTGCTACAAATGTCAACTTAAAAATGACATCATCCTGGATTTTGAGAAATTTTGTATATATTGTTATTTGATTTTGCAGTAATCTATAATGTAGATTGACTGAAACATTTATAGGGTATATCACACTCCCCAAATATCACCAGATGGCCCTAATTGAGAAGTAAGGAAGAATAGCAATGGCCATCTTAGGAGGGTCTCAGAAGAGAGAATTCAGAAGTGGGATAGTTACTGGACTTCCGGTTCTGGCCTCAGGTCATTTTAAAGTAGATATTTCAAAGCAGGGAAGTGATTGGGAGAGGACTGACTTTCTGATATACTATTTAAAACTGATGGGCACAAGACCAAGAAAACAAGTATTCATAAGGAAACCATTTGATAAATGATTTTTTTGCCCAGGTGAAGAGTATTGTCTCATAAATTGATCTGTAGGAATTTCCTGAATCAAACACTGAAGATATTTTCTGGTTTGTGGTCTTCTCTTTCCCAGACAAATGTTTCCTGAAGCAAACAGCAAAGTCATATTCATCTAGGTGTTCTAAAATCTCATCTACATGATATTAACACGAGTGGTCTCAGTTCACAGGTATCTTTTGGGTTGAAAGATAAGGCTGTTAAAATAATAGATAGGGATTTTTTTGTAACATATTTTTAGGATCTTCAAAAATTATTACCCAGTTCTGCTACATGAAAGTCATTGTCGTCTGTAATTTAGGGAATGCCAAGATGAATAAAAGGTCCTAACATTGAGAAGGTTAGGCAATAAGAAATATAAAATTAGATGAAATACAGATAAAAATGTAGTACCAAAAAACAAAAAGCAAAAAAAATCCCTCACAGTGAATTCCTAAAGGGGACAGAGTTCTGAAGAGAAAAACATTATTATCATCTGGGAGATTTGGAGATAGTTTTGCGGAAGAGGTGATAACTTTGAAGGCAGTAAGCTCGGAGCAGGTAGAGATGAAGGAACAGACATCCCAAGTGCGTAGAGGAGATTGAGCAATGGAAGTGGACATTTGTGAGAAACAGACAAAATTTACCTAATGCAAAAAATGGGTAGAAAATAAAGTCATAGATAAATGTGGGACTTATGTAGTGGAAAAATCTGAAAGCTAAGCTAAATTAATTTTTAGATATTTTTTATTAACAAGTAGTGGTTTAATAATACATAATTGTATACAGGCCTGTGTTCCAAGAAGATTAATCTGGAAGCTGTATAAAAGACAAAACTATCTTCTGTTTCTAGAAATATTATATATTAGATAATCTGCAAACTTTTCTACTGCAAAATACCTATACACATTGAATAAAATGTAACAGACTTTCTCTGAAATAGCCAGGTTGCAAGAAAGTAAGGGAAATCCACAGGGACCAAAAATAGATGGAAGCTGAATCAGTACTCATTTACCCCACCAGGAACAACCCCTGAATGTTGGTGACTTACACACATGTATAGAAAGCCTGGAGAATTGAAGGCTAATCTTTCAAAGAGCAGAACAACAAAGAAAAGCCACCTACCAATAAAGGCAGACAATAAGAAACAGAACTGAGACTCCAGAAAGTGTAAACTATGCCAACATATACTAACTTATTTAAAATGTCCACATTACCATTATAGTGTACACACAATTATTTCTTAATATTATCAAATCAATGGTCAAAATTCCCCAACTTTCTTATAATTGTGTTTGGTTTTGGTTTTGCTTAGAGTTTGTTTGAGCCAGAACACATTTGATTGATATGCCTCTCAAGTTTTTAATCTATGTTTTCTGCTACCTTTTTTTTTTCTTGCAATTTGTCGGCTGAAGAAAGTGGGATATTTGTCCTTTAGAGTTTCCAACATTCTAGACTTTTGCTTATTGCATTTGATTGATGTTGTTGAAGGTTAGCTTGTTTGTTTTAGGAAGAACATTCCATAGGTGATGGTGTGTACTTCCTATTGAGTCACATCAAGAGGTATATTGCGTCTGGCTGTCTTTTGTTAAGATTAATCAGTTGGTTTAGAATTGTCAGATTGAGTTATGAATTATAAAAATCCCCACTGGCTTTGTAGCTTGTTGATCATTGCTTGGATCCATTTTTCCATTAATATTCTAATAGCTGGCCTTTCTATTAAAAATTTTTTTTTCATCAAAAGTTTTTCATTACTCTGAGGTACAGTACATACAGTAAGATCAAATTAGTTCTTGATGATTTCCCTTTATTTACAAGTTTTCAAAATTAAGTTAGTTTTCTAGTATCCTCGAAAGGTCACCGAAGAGATTTTTTTGAAGTATCATCTACCCATTTGAGTATATGATAATAACATTTGTTGATGTGTTTTAGTCCATTTGCTCAGGAATCTTTTGATTTTGTCTTTGATAGCTTTTTTTTTTTTTTTTACTTTTTTGGTACAATAAGATGTTCTAGGATCATTTAATCCTTTTCCTTCTGAATATCTAAAATCAGTAACTTTTCCAGGGAATTTAGAGACCACAATCTAGACAATAGGCATACTTATTGCTCCTCGACATGTCATTGTTTCTAGGTCCTTTCAGAGAGCAAAGCTAGGAAATATAAACATTTTTGAAGAGAAAATGTATTATCAGTTCGACCTGATATTTTTAAATCATATTTAGAATTCCAGGATTTTTACTTCATTGATTTTTTGTATTCTACTTTCTGTAATGCTAAAATGCTTAGGGACTTATATATGCTTGAAATTTTATAAAATAAAAGCACACACAAATACACATAACAGTGAATAGTGGAAGTGTTAATGTATTCTTAACAGTATCCATTAAGAATACTGTTCACTGGGAATTCCCTGGTGGTCCAGTGATTAGGACTCGGTGCTTTCACTGCAGGGGGCCCGGGTTCGATCCCTGGTCGGGGAACAAGATCCCACAAGCCCCACAAGCCGTGTGGTGCAGCCAAAAAATAAAAAAGAATACTGTTCATTAAATGTTTCTCACATGATTTTTTATTTCATGCCCCAGTTTGAGAAGGATAATATTTTCCTATTTTTCTTTTATTACATTAAAACTTTTAAAATGAATTATTTGTTTCGACCAAAAAACAAACATGAGATATTATTTAAGAAAATATTATTTCCTTCTAAATGTAACACAATATAAATTTTAATCATGGGTACTAGTCTAAGTGATGAATTTGCTTACTTGGGGCAAGTTTTCATGTCTCAGTCTATGAAGTACATTTGTCCCCAGACATCTTGCTTCATGTATACTTTCAATAAAAAGTGTAAAGTTTAATATCTTTATTTCATTTATGCTGGACTCCTTATTCAAAAATAGCAATCTAAAAGATGAAATGAACAATATATCAGATATGTATTTACAACATTTTGATAGTACAATAAATCCTTTCACTCTCACTATACACATACACACACATGCACACATGTATATATTTATATATCTAATCGTGTTATTTAGGCTTGGTTTTTTTGTATCTTACTAATCATGACAGCAACATGCTATCTTTAGCTAGTACCTCAAGGCACAATATACACTTAAGGCAAGTTTTGTCCTCAACT
Source organism: Mesoplodon bidens (assembly GCF_964165515.1). Classification (NCBI taxonomy): domain Eukaryota; kingdom Metazoa; phylum Chordata; class Mammalia; order Artiodactyla; family Ziphiidae; genus Mesoplodon; species Mesoplodon bidens. The sequence goes on along the minus strand of NC_138169.1, from coordinate 78,052,242 downwards.
AAAGTGGAAATATAGCCAAATTTTAAATAGTCCTCTTGTTAATTTAGAGTATCTGAGACCTATTTCTTGTTCAACCTGGTTAGATTATCATTATGTGGTGTTACAATGTGAGTGACAAAGAGCATATACTAGGAATAGAAGTATCAGTTCTGCCATGTTTTTTGTTTGCTTAATTACTCATATTATCTTCCGATACTTAGTGGCGTTTTTAAGCATTTCATTTTGTGAGGGCTTGTTTAGTTAAAGCGAGATAAAATATTCTGTGAATCCATTATCAGGGTATACCTAAATTGAAATATAAAGCACTGCGTTGCTGAAAAGGAAAAAGTATGAGGGCACCACTCTTCACTTTGCCAGGTAACGGGTGAGCCTACCCCATATGGGAAGGCAGAGGGCCAGCGGAGAGACATACATTAGATACTAGTAACGCTTATATTTTTTCCTATTTTGTTTTTGAAAACAATAAGTATAAACATAAAATAGAAAATCTAAAATTTTCTTCCTCCATGTGGATCATTTTGTCTTCCCCCTGGGGTGTATGCATTAGATCTAGATGTAGGATAACACGACATGAGTCATTTTCATGGTCAAGCCTCATAAAGCATCTTGTTTGCCCACTCACTACAAATGCATTCCTTTCCCAGCCAATGTCTTCTTTTTTTTTTTTTTTTTTTTTTTTCGGTACGCGGGCCTCCCACTGTTGTGGCCTCTCCCGTTACGGAGCACAGGCTCCGGACGCGCAGGCTCAGCGGCCATGGCTCACGGGCCCAGCTGCTCCACGGCATGTGGGATCTTCCCGGACCGGGGCACGAACCCGTGTCCCCTGCATTGGCAGGCAGACTCTCAACCACTGCGCCACCAGGGAAGCCCCCCCAGCCAATATCTTGACAGCACTTCCTAACAGGACGTGCTTGGTCTCTCACCCCACATTCTGCCAAGACTCACACTTGGGAATCACTGAATGGGAGGGTGCCTGCAGGAGTCCAGGTGAGAAAGAAAGAACTAGAAGCATTTAAAAGGGAGGAGAGTAAAAAAGAGAGTGTATGGCAGCATACCTGACTTCACTTGGTAATTGATTCAATGTGTGGGATCAAAGGGAAATTTTTTTTTAATGTTAAAGTTGCATGCCCAGGTGTCTGGAGGGCTGGAGTATGGCAAAGTGGTGGTGATGGTAGCCTCAGTGGAAATAAAAGACACAGAGTAGGAGCGATTTAGAAGAAAAAAAGTGTCAATTCATTTGAGGGCACTAAGTCTTACATCTGGGGGTCCATTTGAGTGTTTAATCAGAGAAGTGAAACTGGAATTTGGTGGATGGCTAGGCCTTGGAGGTAAATATGTTTGGGGTGGTTCACAGAGTTGCAATAGTTGAAACATATGATAACCAATACAAACAATGTTGACAATGTAAAGAAAAATATTACAGGGAATTATATTTTACAGGCTGTTAAAAGGGAGAAGATAAAGTTAAAGGAGAATCGGGAAAATAGAGTGTCCTCAAGGCAAAAGACAGTGTCCTTGAACAGGAGCTCAATAATGTCCAAGGTAGAAGGGAAATTTAACAGAGTGAGAACTAATAATCCATTATAATTGGAAGCTTCAATATCATTCCTTTATGTTATTTTCTTCTTTGAGAGAGAAAGAAATTCCCAGATAAAGGTATGGTTTTTAAGGTAATAAGCAGGAAGGGAGAAAGCATACACAGAAATTTCTTTAAAGCAGTTTGGCAGTGATAGGAAGAAATGACATGCAGAAGGGTTTGATTTTCACTTGATATTGGATGTAAGCAGGATGAGACATCATCAAGTTTTTAGACTTAAGGAAGGCCCAGTGGGACGAACAAATTAAAGGTATAAAAAAATATAAATCATTCATTGCTGGTAGAAATGCAAAAATGTACAGCCACTTTAGAAAACAGTCTGATGGTTTCTTACAAAACTAAACATACTCTTACCATACAATCCAGCAATTATGTCTTTGGTATTTACCCAAAGGAGTTGAAACTTACGTCCACACAAAAGGCTTGCGCATGAATGTTTACAGCAGCTTTATTTGTAAATGCCCAAACTTCACAGCAACCAAGATGTCTGTTAGTAGGTGAATGGGTAAATAAACTATGCTACCTCTAGACAATGGAATATTATTCAGGGCTATAAAGAAATGAACTATGAAGCCATGAAGGAAACTTAAATGCATATCACCAAGTGAAAGAAGCCAATTTGAAAAGACTGCATGCTGTATGATACCAACTATATTACATTCTGGAAAAGGCAAAACCATGGAGACAGTAAGAAGATCAGTGGTTGTGAGGCATTGGTGGGGAGGGAAGGATGACAAGATGGAACACAGAACTTTTAGGGCAGTGAAACTGCTCTGTTTGAGACTATAACGGTGTGTCCATTTGTTCAAACGCACAGAAAGTACAACACCAAGTTTGAACTCTAATGTAAACTATAGGCTGTGGGTGATAATGACGCATCAGTGCAGGTTCATCAAATGTGACAAATATCCCACACTCTGGTGTAGGATGTTGATAATGGGGCAAACTATACATGTTTGGGGGCAGGGGGTATCAGGGAAATCTCTCTACTTTCTCTTCATTTTTGCTGTAAACCTAAAACTGCTCTAAAAATAAAGTCTACTTAAAATTGTATAAAAAGAATTGTTGATAGAGCACTGATATAATATACATACAATATTCATCAAATTCATATTTATCAAATTCATATTCAAATTCCTAAGAAGGAAGAAAATGTGCTACTGGCTCTGGAGGTTTAATATACTCTAAGTGCTTTGCGATCATGACAGCTGTATATTTACCTCAGACTTTATCTTCAAATCCTAGGAATGGAGCACAAGCTGAAAAGGGGGCTTTTATGAGTTCCAGGGTAGGCAACCAGGTCTTGAGTTCCTTATCACTTTCCTACTCCCCTTTTGTCTGATAATCAGTGGCTTGAATCAAGACTAGCCAACATTAGGGGGCTTGAGACCTAGGTCAGGAAGGAGATGCACCAAAACGCTGGGCTGACTGACCTGGAGCACTTACGTGTACCACGGCTCACACTTGCTCATCTGGGGGTCTGGGGTGTGCCCTTTAACAGTGATGGTAAGCTTCTTTCCTTGGACCAGAACCCTGATTGGTCTTGTTTACTCCTCACAGAATCTATTCTTGACTATACACGGGTGCATTGTGTACCCTGCAGACTGTACGTGGAAATCTTATTGTAAGAATTTTTTAAATAATTAAGCAGTATAAATGTTGCAGGTTTTTGTTATGAACTTTAGTATGTTTTCTTGTTTCTTTTTCTTTCCAGTGCTTAAAAACTAAGCATTTATATCACCCCAGGAAAAGCATATTCTTTTATTTTAAAAGCAAGTCCAAAAAAGAGAGGCCCCCAAAGATAGAGGCTTGAGGACTTAGATAGCAAAAGAGAGATATTAAATTATTGGCATTTTGGACTCAAAGTAAGAAAAAACCTTAATTATAGACATTATCCCTGTTCAGCAAATATTAATGGAAGAGGTACTGGTATAAATGATCCTAAGAATTATGTATAGGACTTGATACTTTTATAAGAGATATAGAGAAACAAGCAAATACAGGTGTTTTTAAAATGGAATACATAACAGGCTGGTGAAAAGGCAACTTAATTGGGAATAAATTAAATCTAGAAGTAATAAACCAATACACATGCATATTTTAAAGCAAGTGATAATTTTGTGTGCACTGAGCCTGCCATGCAGACACCCAAAACTATAGTAATTCTAATTATTTTCCCTGAGTTACACACTCAGGCAGCATGGGTCTGCAACCAGCCTTAGCATCTGCAAGCAGCCTTCCCAGATACAAGCATGAAACCTTGGAAGAATAAAAATCCTTCAAGTAAGGATTCAAGTAAGGCAAGAAAGGCAACCCACACTTGCTTAAGCAAAAAGAACTTCATCAGAGCTCTTAGCATGATGATGCTGGGAGGTGGGGTCCTCTCAGGGACTCACAGGATGCTGTCAGTTTTCCCCTCCCTCTCTTGCTCTCTCTCTCTCTCTCTTGTTCTCACCGTCTCTTGCTTTCTCTCTGTCCATGATTCTGTTCCTCCCCATAGAATGAACTCATTCAGTTTCCCTGTTAAGAAGTTTTGGGTTTCCTCCTTGTCGGAGGCAAAGTGAGAGACCCAGATGCAGCCGAATCCAACTGGATATCCAGTCCAGTCTGGAGAACACAGATACCCTGTGATCATCCTGGCTTGAGTATCATGACCAACCAGTGAGATCAGGTGGATGGTATCTGCATTGACCAAAAGTAAAAATAAAGATGTTTACTAAATATGTAATGATTTTTTTCTAATGCTTTAAGCTCCTGCTAGTAATTTAGTGAGAAGCCGATTATTCATCATTGCTGTATAATGGCATTTGTCATTGTTTCTTGGTAGTATGTTATGGTTGAGTACCTCTGCTGTGTTTTAAGAAATTATCTACCTTAGGGGTAAGTGACACTTGCTTTCTTAGCCTCCTGTGCAGCCACAGTAAAGTAAGGTGACCAACCAGCCTAGTTTGCCAGGGATTGAGAGGCTTCCTGGGATGTGGGACTTTCAGTCCTAACATCAGTACAGCCCTGGGAAAACCAGGATGGTTGATCACCTTAGTAGCAGGTACTTGCTTCTACCAGTCAATCATACTCATAGGACACTGATTCAGAAAGCCTTGATTTGCAGAAGCAAGTGAGGCACTGTCGTAGTCAGTTTGGGCTGCTGTAACAGAACACCATAGACTCAGTGGCTTATAAACAACAGAAATTTATTTCTCACAGTTATGGAGGCTGGGAAGTCCAAGATCACAGCACTGCTGATTCAGTGTCTAGTGAAGGCTGGCTTCCTGGTTCATAGATGCTGTCCTCTCCCTGTGTTCACACGTGGTGGAAGGGGAGAGGGAGCTCTCTGGGGTCGCTCTTACAAGGGGACTAATCCAATTCGCCAGGGCTCCGCCCTTGTGACCTAATCACCCCTCAAAGGCTCCATTTCCTAATACCATCACCTAAGGGATTAAGATTGCAGCTTGTGAATTGGTGTTGGGGGGGGATGTGTGGGGGAGAAGTGAACATTTAGTCCATGCATGTACAGAATCTGTTTAGGTGGGGAAGGTGCTGAAGACACTCAGCTCCCCAAGGCAACACTGATCATGGCTCCAGGAGAGTTGTCTCCTGCCCAGTGTCACAGCCTGAGAGGTGATGCCTGTACCCAGAAGTAATAATCATGGAGTGGTTCTGTAGTGTAATTCCAGCAACGTTTTGGCTATCTAGACATCAAGGCTGGGTCTTTGGCCACCTCAAATATTCCATGAATTACTAGATGTTCTTTAATATATTCCTTCCCTTCCTAATAAAAAAGTTCTGATTTTTGCAAGAATCAAGATCAATACACTGTGAAAGTTGGAAAATCAGTTCATCTGAACCTCAGCTTCATCATTAACAAGATGAGAATAGTAATGCTCTCCTTAGCTACCTCACAAAGTTGCTGTGAAATCTCAGAAAGGATGAAATATGAAAATACACTGTGCACAGTAAAACTAGGTAAACATATTAGATAATTATTAAAGAATCCACTAAATAGGATAGAAAGATCTTTAAGTAGTCTGAAAAATAAATGCTTTAACTTCTTTACAAAATGGATCTTGAACATATTCTTAAGTTGCCTAGGTAACACATTTTATCAAGATAAATAGGTTTTGGTATTTTGGTTCTATCATCCCTTATAAATTTATTCTCAAAGAAAAACATATACTTAACAAAAGGGAAATGCATGTTGTTTTTGTCAGAGCATCTGGAAGTCTCCGTCTCTGAAAGAAAGGATGCAATGTTTGCCATCATTTTCTTATGGGATGGTGACATATGAATAGTCAATCATCATCACTGGTTTTATTATACATCTGTTGCTTATATAAAATAACATCATAACATAAGATAAAAGCAAGAATTCCAAAATAGTGAGGAAGCCCCTTTTCATGTCAGTAATGCTTATTTGGGCAAGCCTTCTTATAAAGACAGACCCTTAAGAGATGTTTATGGTACGGTCTGTGATTCAGACTGTTACTGACCACTTCATCTGCCTTCTTCATTCCAGTTCAACTGGTGCTCCTATGATTCAGGTCATGAAAGTCCAGTTCCAAAGTATTTTTTTAATGGAAAGACAGTGCATGTAGTGGCTACCAATAGGATGATGTGCCTCATGCACTCTTTTTTATTTTTTTGGATAGAAACTGGCCTTCTTTCCATCCACATATTTATTGAGAGAGATTCCATATTAATTAGGTGTGACCATGTCCTCCAGCCACAGACATGAGCCTGACCAAGGTGTTCTGCTCCTCCCAGATCATGCCCTCCTGCCTAGAGTCCATGGATCTAGAGATGAATACTTACCCTAAGCTAGGTTGTTATAATTCTTTATCCACAAGATTTTTGGAGAGATATTATCAACTAAGTATTTCTCTAGAGGCTAACAAAGTAAGATGCTAAATGTGGGTGCTGCTGGTAGTTCAGATTACCAGGTTTCTGAGAAAGCGCATCTTTAATGAGAAGAAATGACTCCAATATGTAGAAAGAAGCACAAATAACCTTTCAGTCTTCAAGCCATGGGTTCCAGAGGTCCCTAATGCTCCACTGCAGTCCAGTCCTTCCTAAGGATGGAACCTGCCATCAGGTCGCTGGAAGCCAAGAGTCTTCCTTAACCCAGGGGTCTTCGGCCTCAGAGAGCCTGAGAGCCCAACACTATCTTTGTTCTTGACCATTTGGCCCTTTTATCCCCAAGCCTCAGCCATCTCATCTGTAAAACTGAGTCAATATGTCCTCATGAGATCGTTATTAGGACTAGAAATGTGATTTGAGAAAAATGTCTAGTGTGGTGCCTTTCCCTAACAGGCGTTTAACAAGTGTTTTTCTTTTCCTTCATCAGAATAGGTGCAACTTTTTAATTTACCACCAATGTCTCCTGTCCTCCCTTCTATCCTTAACATCCCAGCCAATTGGTCCTCTTAAATCAGCTCTGAGTGTATCATTCACTGGGCCAGTATCAAAAAATGACACTTCTCTCCATTGCAAATGAAATCAAAACTCCTTGATCTGGATTTTAAGACTCCATGATTCCCTTTCAGGCCTTCTCCACGGCTACCCTCATATCATCCTCTGTGCTCCGACCAAAACCAATTACCAGATATTACATGAACATACATAATTCTTTATGCAATTTCTTATATTTTGTTTGCCTAAAATCCTCTCCCCTTCCATTTTTTCCACATAAAAAACTTGCCTATCCCTCGAAGGCAAGCCCAAAGATCAGCAAACATGGAAAGACTATCTGTTGACCTGCCTGGTACCTGGTTGGAGCCATGTCTCCTCTATACTCTCATAGTCCTTAGGTGTTTTCCCTCTTATATATGCGTGTAGAGGTCTTCATTCTCCTACCAGTATGTGAACACTTTGAGATTAAACTTTAGGCAATATAATCCATTGATCAATATCAGTAGCTTTGAAGTCAGACACCTAGGTTTAAATCCTGGTTTTGCTAGTTCTTACCTGAATGACCTTAGAAAAAAAATTCTTAATTACTCTAAGTCTCACTTTGCTCAACTTTATAATGGGATAATAATTTCTATTTTTATAGGCTTCTTATGAGGTATACATTAGATAGAGTGTGTTAGTAGAATATCTGAGTGTAAAATATTCCTTGTTGAAAGGATAACTTAATTTTTAAAAGGTGTTTTAATGAATAATTAGGCCCCATTTATCTTGCCAGAGCATGACAGCTGCTGGGAAGGTTTGCATGAATGATCAGCTACAGACAGATCCAGGTGCTTGAAGGGCACTGTATGGATCTCGCGTTCATTCATTCATTCTCTCACTCGTGCATTCTTTCAACAGACACCTGTTTATGAAAACCAGGAGTCAGCCAGGCATTATGTTAGAAGCTAGTCAAAACTGCACTGTAAAAAAAATCGAAAATTTTCTGCCATAACCTGAGGATTACAACTCAGAAACTGGTTCTTCTTTTTTTTTTTTTTTTTAAGATTTTTTTTTAATTTATTTATTTATTTATTTATTTATTTATTTTTGCTGTGTTGGGTCTTCGTTTCTGTGCTAGGGCCTTCTCTAGTTGTGGCAAGCGGGGGCCACTCTTCATCGCAGTGCGCAGGCCTCTTACTATCGCGGCCTCTCTTGTTGCGGAGCACAGGCTCCAGACGCGCAGGCTCAGCCGTTGTGGCTCACGGGCCCAGTTGCTCCGCGGCATGTGGGATCCTCCCAGCCCAGGGCTCGAACCCATGTCCCCTGCATTAGCAGGCAGATTCTCAACCACTGCGCCACCAGGGAAGCCCGAAACTGGTTCTTCTTCAGTGGGTATCATCTCTCTGGGTCTAGAGGGAGTGATTAGACAGTGAAAGAGAATGTGATCAAAGTTGTCATTTATCAACAGGTATAAGTTGATTGCTTTATGTTTGTTATTTCTGTTAATTTTCTAACAGATCTGCAGTCAGTATAAATATCTTTATTTTACGAATGAGGAAACTAGACATTAGTTTCAATAACTAGTCCAATGTCACTGAATTAGCCATTAAGCTGCAATTTCATGACAGGTCCGTTGGCTCCAATGACCAGCTCCTTCCTCTCTGCTGTATGGCCTTCGATTTTGTGCCACAGTTTCACAAACTCAGAGAGGTCAGGAATCTAAAAGTACCACTTGCTCATGTTATGTATTGAGAAAAGTAGGTCCCTGTGAAGTCAATAGAGTTGCCAAAGGTCCCCAGTGAGCCAGCCAAATTCCAGAATGATGCAGCCACTCCATATGGAAGAATAGCCTTGGCATAATTTCTGTAGAATGGTTTTGGTCTCTGTTTCAGCTTATAGGGTTCTCTAATTAATAAGCTCCATCTGCCGACCTCACTGTCTGTATTTACACATAAACCAATGTCAGCAGCCTCTGTGCTCCCAGGAAGAAGCAAGCAAGCTTCCACGTGTGTGAAATGCACAAGCCTTGTGACTTCACTCCTCCCTGAGGATGTCACACCTGGCGAGGCATTCTGAAAGGGGAGTACTGGATCTGTCTGCACCTGACAAAGCCTGAAACGGCTTGACTTTTGCGAAGTGGAGCTTGACTTTCTCTTTCAACCTTGCCCTAAGAGGCCTCTGAACTGGGAAGAATTATTCATTTGAAGGCTTAAAGACTCCTATGGCCTCAACAGCAGTTAGATTTTAAAATGTTTATATATGAGCAATAGGGGCTAAGTGCTACAGCAATAGCTAGTCATTTGATGTTCTAAAAGGACCCTAGGAGGTGTTCTGGCCACGCTCCGGAGCGGCCCCTGTAACAGTCGGCCAGCTCATCAGAGCACCTCCCCACTTAACTGGGTAATGACAGGGAGGAACTACTTACCAGGAGGAATTGGTTTTTTGTTTGTTTGTTCTTTGTTTTTTGTTTTTTTGTTTTTGCGGTACGCAGGCCTCTCACTGTTGTGACCTCTCCCGTTGCGGAGCACAGGCTCCAGACGCGCAGGCTCAGTGGCCATGGCTCACGGGCCCAGCCGCTCCGCGGCATGTGGGATCCTCTCGGACCGGGGCACGAACCCATGTCCCCTGCCTCAGCAGGCGGACTCCCAACCACTGCGCCACCAAGGAAGCCCCAGGAGGAATTGTTTTATTGCTGCTTTCTTCCCTTCTACTCTAACCTGAGGACCACAACTCAGATACAGGTTCTCCTGCAATGCACACCATTTTCCTGGGTCTAGAGGGAGTGATTAGACAGAAAATGTCCTATAATTTCAAAATTACCAGCAAATGTCTTAGGTGGCATGTGGGGTGGGAGGTAGGGAGCCCTAGCAAAGTGGTTGGCCCAGTTTCCCCAGCTGGGATGCTCATGAACAGACATTTCAATGGAAGATACAGAGCTCTGCTAAAGCGCACACACATATTTATTATTTTTCAAAAGAAAGCTTCACCACTCAATTGCAATAAGTTGTCTTTTTTTTTACTTGCTAGATTCTTGCGGAGGTTTTTCTAAGGACCAAAGAAATAGCTTTTTTTTTAAAGCTGCACAGATGCTCAAAGCTCTGAAATTGCAGTTTTCTTGGTTTCTACACATAAAGGTTTAAAATATAATTAGATGTAAAGTACCCTATTATAATTGAGTGAGATCTGGGTCTCTGATTAGTGAGTAATTGGTGGAAAGAGGTGGGGGGGTGGTCATAAAACGCATTGCAAGTGGTTTTGTTGTTTTATTTAAAATATGATTTAGTACAGTGTGTTGAGAAGAAATTATTTTGCATGTTCCAATGCACTATAGAGCAATACTACACATCCAGGCACTAATTTCACTTAACCAGCAAACACTGTGTAATATCCTATGACCATGGGTTCGGTAGCCAGACTGCCTGTGTTTGCTTCCTTGCTCAGCCACCGTGACGCTAAGCATGTTGCTTTGCCTTGGGGGACTCAGTTTCTTTATCAGTTATATGATAAAATAAGAGGACCCTAAACCACATGGGCTGTAGTGAGGATTAAGGTAGTGTATTAGTTTCCTAGGACTGCTGCAACAAAGTGCCACAAACTAGGTGGCTTAAAACAACAGAGATGCATTCTTTCATAGCTCTGGGGCTAGAAGTCTGACATGAAGGGACTGGGAGGGTCATGCTCCCTGCAAAGCCTCTAGAGGACCATCCTTCCTTGCCTCTTCCGGCCTCAGTGGTCGGGGGTGTTCCTTGGCTTGCATATGCATCAGTCCTACCTTTGCCTCCAGTTTCGCATGTTCTCCCTGTGCATCTGTGTCTTCACATGGCCACCTTCCTTCTGTGTCTGTCTTCTTATAAGGGTACGAGTCAGCTTAAATTACGGGCCCACCTTACTCCACTATCATCTCATCTTAACTAATTACAGCTGCAGCTACTCTAGTTCCAGATAAAGTCACATGCTCACGTCTGGGGGTGAGGACTTCAACACATCTTTTAGGGGGACCCAGTGTAACCCATAACAGCAACAGTTTATTGATATATGTATCCGGTAATTAAGGTAATTAACGTTGTAAGCAGTCAATGATTACTGGATCCAACTCCTGTCGATGTGCCTTGGACCTTATATTTCGGGGGTGGAGATGCAGGAAAAGACACTATGTAGCCCTTGACCTCAGGAAGTCCGTACTGTAGTACATATAGTTGGTCTTAATCTGTTTATTTCACAGAGAGGGGAAGAAAAACTATTCAAAAAGTAAATTCGCGGGCTTCCCTGGTGGCGCGGTGGTTGGGAGTCCGCCTGCCGATGCAGGGGACACGGGTTCGTGCCCCGGTCCGGGAAGATCCCACGTGCCGCGGAGCGGCTGGGCCCGTGAGCCATGGCCGCTGAGCCTGCGCGACCGGAGCCTGTGCTCCGCAATAGGAGAGGCCACAACAGTGAGAGGCCCGCGTACCACAAAAAAAAAAAAAAAAAAAAAGTAAATTCGCTCTTTGCATTCATTATCAGGCATTATAAAAACTTAAATTTGTGGTTCTGAACTCCAACAAAAATGTTCTGAGCTCCTTTCTTTTTGGGTCCAGCCCCGCAAGGCTGCTTTGGATCCTAGTCAAATCCTTCCTACATGTGGGTCTGGGTCTTTATCTCTGAGGTCCTTTTCAATTCCAACATTCTGTGATTCTGGTTATAACTTACTGTGTGCATGATCATATTTCCAAACTTTCTAAGTCATGTTTAATGCCTTTGCCTGATCTTGTTTTGCTTACTATTCCTGTTCAAAACTTCCTTAATTCCTCAATTGCATTTGAGCAGTTGTGTTCTGACTATAATTTCAACCTCAATAAAAGTATGCCTGTACTAATGTTTATTTCATGATGACTTCTATGAAAAACTTTTGAAATAATTTGAAAATAATTGATTTTCTCTTTTACTACATAAAACCTAGCTGAGCAATTATAAGGCTGTCTTTAAAAAAAAAAAGTATAAAACAAGAAACCTCAAGTTTGATTTTTCCTGCATTCTTAGATTGTAGGATAGATGCTATCTAAAGAATTGTGATTCCTACTTATATAAATAAAATAATGCATTTTCTTTGGGATGCATCTTGAATTTTATCTCTTAGCTCATAGGATACAATATTTCCATTTGAAACTTCTTAAGGTGAAAACATAAACTGAGGCACCAAGCAAGATTGTTCTTAAGGCAAAATCGAAATGATGTGACTAAATTACTGCAGAAATGGAGAGCTTCTGTAATTCTCTGTATGGCAGTTTAAAATTTACGTTATTTGGTTTTTCATCGAGGCACTTGGCTTCTACTTTGTTTCCCCTCCTCCCCCACTTTTTCTTCCTTTTTAAAACATGCTAGAAAGGAGTAATGTGCTCAGAACATCGTTCTTTTCCTAAGAGCCTATCAAGTCTTCTCTCGTGTTATTCAAACAGCTCTGGAAATTCACCTTCTCTACAAAAGTGTCCTTAATGGAGTTAAATTCGATGAATATTATTGACCACTTGCTATTTTCCAGGCAGCATGCTGGTATACTGAAGACACAAAGAAATATAATGTATGTCATCATCTGTCCGGGCTGAGAAAAAGAAAAGAAATAACATTAAAGCTTTGCTGGCTTACTCTCCCCTGCTACAGTGTGCTGTATCGAAAGCTGCTCACCACTGTCCAAGTCTTTTAACTCTTACTTAGCAACTTTTAAGTTTTAGGTCCCAGAGATACCAACAGATGAATAATACTCTCACAGTTGTTAAGGGTAAGTTACTCTTATACACAAAAGATGGATAACAAAATGAACCACTTTTTAAGTTCCAGGTAGCAGCACACACAGAAAGTATGGCAGGATTTCAGAGATAGGAGCTATGGATGAGAGCCAGGGCAATTAAAACAGCAGAGCCTTCAAGGTCAAATTCTAGTTGAGGTGTGGCAACAATTAGGAATTTGGTAAGTCTTGGGGCAGGAGTATTTAGTATAAGGAAACAGAGTAGCAAAGGTGCAATGTGTGGGGTTACAATGGGGAGCAAAGGAAATTCCAGTTTGGCTCAGGCTGGAAGTTCATATACGGGATTCAAGGTTGACAGAATAAGAGGTTAGAACCCCTTGTGACAGAAAACATTTTTTTTTCTGTTCAGTTCTCCCTTTAAAATTAATTTATTTTTATAGAAGTGTAATTAATTTACAACGCTGTGTTAATTTCAGGTGTACAGCAAAATGATTCAGTTATACATGCATATATATCTATTTTTTTCAGATTCTTTTCCCTTATAGGTTATTACAAAATATTGAGTATAGTTCCGTGTGCTATACAATAGGTCCTTTTTGGTTATCTATTTTATTTATAGTAGTGTATATATGTTAATTACAAACTCCTAATTTATCCCCCCATTCCCCCTTTGGAAACCATAAGTTTGTTTTTTATGTCTGTGGATCTGTTTCTGTTTTGTAAATAAGTTCATTTGTACCATTTTTTTTTTAGATTCCACACATAAGCAATATCATATGATATTTGTCTTTGTCTGGCTTACTTCACTTAGTATGATAATCTCTAGGTCCATCCACGTTGCTGCAAATGGCATTATTTCATTCTTTCTTATGGCCGAGTAGTGTCCCATTGTATATATGCACCACATCGTCTTTATCCATTCATCTGTTTATGGACATTTGGGTTGCTCTCATCTCTTGGCTATTGTAAACAGTGCTGCAATGAACATTGGGGTGCATCTTTTCAAATTATGGTTTTCTCCAGATATATGCCCAGAAGTGGGATTGCTGGATCATATAGTAGCTTTATTTTTAGTTCTTTAAGGAACCTCCATACTGTTCTCCCTAGTGGCTGCACCAGTTTATATTCCCACCAACAGTGTAGGAGGGTTCCTTTTTCTCCAAACCCTCTCCAGCATTTATTATTTGTACACTTTTTGATGATGGCCATTCTGACCAGTGTGAGGTGATACCTCATTCTCTAATAATTAGCAGTGTTGAGCATCTTTTCATGTGCCTGTTGGCCAACTGTATGTCTTCTTTGCAGAAATGTCTGTTTAGATTTTCTGCCCATTTTTTTATTGGGTTGTTTGTTTTTTCTGGTATTGAGCTGTGTGAGCTGTTTGTATATTTTGGAGATTAATCCTTTGTTGGTCACATCATTTGCAAATACTTTCTTCCATTCATGATAGAAAACACTGATAAACTATTGAACAGAGGAATTAAAAGATGATCTGGCAATTTCAGAATATTTACCACCTTTTTACATCAGTGAAAGTAAATACAACTATATTTATCTATTAAATATTCATTGAACACATTATATATACATTATATAGTCAGTGTAAATACTGTACTTCCTTAAAACTTATTTCTGAACAAAGAGGACATGGCAAGTGGAAATAAATGGACTTTGGGGACTGACAGAGCTTGGTTCAAATCCTGTCTCCTCCATTTCCTAGCTATGTGTTATTTGTTAAATTATGTAATCTTTCAAATTTCACTTTCTTCTTCTGTTAAATGAGGATAGTAGTTCAACCTTACAGAGTTGTTGATCGATTAAATTAAACACCACCACCACCAAATCACCTAACATTGCACCGGACAGAGTCAGTTCTCAATAAGTTACGGCCATAAATTTATGTAATATGCTGAGAGCAGGTATATTTATATACTTGCTCACAAAAGGCCTGGACGTTAGGTTCCCACTCCCAGATGGTGAAACCCATGATTGCTATGAAAACTTCCTTTGAGGGAAAAAAAATATTTTAAATGATTTGCAAAAGTAAGAAAGAGTCTCATCTTTAGACTATAAAAACTATAGATGCTGTAATTTTTTCCAGATTTTTTTCTAAATGTTAAATAAGATATTTTTAAATGCTGCAATGAAAGTTGATGGGTTGATATAACATCCAAATATTCAGTGTGAATTCCTGAGAGAGTGTGAGGTAATAGAGGATCTGTACGTTTGTGTCAGCAAAGTAAGGGGTAGCTAGAGGCTGGGTAAACCTGCGAAGTCTGAGAAAAGAAAACAAAACAGGATCCACCGTCTGAAATGAAACCGATGTAAAACACTAGAGGAAAAGGGAGTCTTGGCACAGAAATGAGGAAAACAAGTAACAACTGGGGTAATAAGGGAAGCTGCTTCATTAACAACAGTGTAGTTTTTTGTTCGTTTGTTTGTTTTCATCAGAAACCTAACTGTGCCTCACTGAGACTCAAATAGAAGAGGACTTGATTTGGGGGCCTGCAGCGTAGAAAAAATGTGGATCAGCAGGAAGAAAATAACCCATAGAGAAGGGTCCATGAACAAAAATAAGAATAACAGAGTGACCGTAAATAGTACATAGTTTTAAGTCGCACTGCATGATATAGATTTATGCATCCAGAACATCTCAGCTACATCACACATGGTTAATATCTCTGAATTTCCTCACGCTATCCTGATGCCCAGTTGCACACTTGCACTGATGTAAATGGACAGTCTGGGAGAAAGTGAAAGGCAGAGAATCTTTACATCCTTTTCCATATACCTTACCCCATGCATCTTTTCCAGTTGGCCGAGCCTGGGTTGTATCCTTTATAATTAACCCGTAATAGCTAGTAAAATGCTTTCTTGAGTTCAGTGACCCATTTTAGCAAATTATCAAACCTGAGGAGGGGATTGTGGGAAGCACCAATTTATAGCTGGTCAGTGAGAAGTAGGGAAGCCCTGAATTTGCCACTGGGGTCTGAAGTGGGGATGGTCTTGTGAGACTGACCCCTTAAACTGTGGGGTCTGTGCTAACTCCAGGGATTTAGTGTCAGAATTGCTTGGTATGAAAAACCTACATATTTGGTGTCTGAAGTATTGTGAGTAGCACAGGGAAGAGAGTTATCTTTTCAGTGAGTTGAGTGGATCAGAAAGAAGATGAGTTGGCTGGAGTGTGGTCAGGGGAGGTGGATAGAGGTGGAGTCAGAAAAAAAATCAGGGCCAGGTCATTGAGATGGTGGGAAAGAATTCAGACCCTGTATTGATTGCAGTGGGATGACACAGAAACATTGAAGCAGGGAAGATTCATGCTTTAGAAGATGATATTGGCTGCAATGTGGAAAATGGACTCAGAGGTACAAAAAAGAAAGCGGGAGACCATGCTGAGCTTTTATAGTGGTACAGGTGAGAAATTGTAATGCTTGACCTCACGCCAGTTTAGCTGTGCCAGGCGTCTTAGACCACCCAGTGGAGATGTCCATGGCTGCTAGGTTGTCCAAGTTCAAGCCTGAGGAAAAATGAGAGGATGGGATGGGGATAAACTTCGAGAGTCCACAGTATAGAGCTTGACTTTCAAGCCCTGAGACTGGATGAGATTGAGAGGAGTGGAGTATATGCAGGGAGAAGAGAAGATATGTAGGATGGAGTCCAGGGCTTCCCCACCATGGCCTGGTAGATCAAGAAGAGACAAAAAAAAAAGTGATCAAGAAGGAGCAGCCAGTGAGAGAAAAGGACCGCAAGGAGGGCATAGTTTCACCATCGTAGGAGGAAAGCATATTTCAAATAAGAGATGGCAGGAAAGAAAATGCTGCTCAAAAGTTGAGTACAATTTCTGACCTTAGCAAGAGCAGTTTCAATGATTGGGATTAACATATACACACTACTGTATATAAAATAGATAACTAACAAGGACCTACTGTATAGCACAGGGAACTCTACTCAATACTCTGTAACGACCTATATGGGAAAAGAATCTGAAAAAGAACGGATAGATGTATGTGTATAACTGACACTTTCCTGTACACCAGAAACTAATACAACATTGTAAATCAACTATGCTCCAATAAAGTAAAAAAAAAAAAAAAAAAAAATAGTGTGGTGTCATGAGTGCCTGACTGGATGGGTTAGAGAAGAGAAACCCATAGAAGCTTCCTTCTATAGAAGAGGGAATGGAAAGGGCTGAACCCAAAGGCCTCATTTAAAAACTAAATTTGGAAAAACTTTAGAGAGCTTAATAATCAGTGAGAATTGGGAAATCTATTCTGGAGCCACTGACTTCAGAGTTAGGAGATGAGATGGAAACTGCTCTGTTGACTGATTCTCTAAGTTTGAGCCCTGTTACAGACATCTCTCAGCCTACCTGTCCCTACTGATTAAGCATAACTACTGAGGAACAGCCTAACATTTTAGGATGTTTTACCTTTATTTTTCCCTAGTTGATTGTAGGATCTATGTAATCGTGGCCTTGGCCATGAAGACAAACTCCTCTATGCAATGAGTATCCGAATCAGTGGCCTTGGGCAAATGCCATCCTTCAAAAATGCCAACAGCTCAAGAAGAAGATGAAGATTCTCATAAATACAAAATCGTCTGAATTAGGGACGAAGTTGGCAGTGGTGCTGGTGCGTCTCACATCTCCTCACACCCCTCCTATGTCCTCCTCCTCCTGGGGTCAGGAATGTGCTTGCTCTTCTGACCACAGGGAGCAGTTCTGAGGACCATTGTTTCTTTTCGTATATTCTGAAATTTCATGATGAGGAATATCGGTGTGTTTCTACTTTTACTCATTTTGCAAGCCCTTTTTTTTATCAGAAAATGAACATTTACCAGTTCCAAGAAATTTTCCTGTATTAATGTTTAAAGTATTTATTTCTTCTGTTTTCTGTGTTGTTTTTCTGGACCTCCTATAATTCAAAATGAACATTTGCTCTGGGGGTACAGAGGAGACACCTAACAAGGCAGTGAGGGTGGGCTCACAGGGGGCAAAATGCTTCTTAGACCAATATTGGAACCATCTCCTTGTTTCCAGCTCCTGCCTTCCTTCTACATTCTCTGATATCTGGACCTCTAATTCCTGAGTCTTTTCAGCATCCCATAGGGTAAACTGACTGCCCATCAGTATCTCCCTCTGTAGACATTTAGGTTTGACCTCCCTACATCCCAGTAAGTCATTTACTATTTCTTTATCATTAATTCTCTCTGTTCCTATACTGTGGACTGGGGTTACAGATGTCTCCAAGGTTCATAGAATACAGAGTTTTTGTTTCAACCTCTTGTTCTTTTGTTCCTGGGTGAGTTTCAAGAGGAGCAGGGAGAAGCAAGGAATCTCACTCCTCTCGCCTTAGGGACCCTTTTGGCTAACAGAAACGATGCTTAAACCAAGCTCCATTCATCAAATAAAAAGAAATGTCACATTTGTTTTCTGTACCTCTTGCACTCTCTGAGAAGATTATATCAACTCTGGAACAATTTCCTTTTATAAGAAGTCAGTTTTAATCTCACCTGTTAATATCCAAAGCTCTTAAGAAAGCTTGTATTAAAAACGGTAGCAGCACATTTTAGCCAAAAGCTCATTTCCTCAAAGGAAAGTTATCTCAATCATGTTTCAGTCTTTTACAGCTGGACATGGCCATTAAATAGGACTGGTATAATAGTGGCAAAATATTCACTGACATTGGAAATTAAGTTGTGTGTGCATTATAGAAATGTATCTCCTATTGCCATTGATGGAGAAAAGAAAAAGAAAAAAATTTTTTTCTTACGTGCTAGAAATCTTGATCACAGTTTTCTTTTTGGGCACAGGTAGGTTATTGCCAAGGAAATTACATCTGCCTTGTAATAAGTCTCATGCAAAGTAACTTACATGAATATCTAATATGCTTCATTGGTAGGATATAAAAATTAAAACTAAGCTCCATAAACCACAAAATTAGCAGCAATAATCACTAATATGTGGCCTCATTGTTGCTTCTTATACAAACTGCCTTCAGTTGTAAAATTAATACTGCACATCTAAAGTTGGCTTTGTTCCAGGTTTACCTCTCAGTTCTATTAATAAAAAGAATTCTATCAGTTCTACTTGGACTTGTTGTGAAGTTGACAACAGAGACACTTCTGAGGTTAGACAGAATATTTTATGTCAATTCCCAAACACCGCTGATAAGTAATTTGCTTTGCATAAGGGTGCATACACTGGGACTTAATTATTCATTGGCACAAAGCATAAAATAAGTAGTCTATTAAGAAGTTTGATTCAGGTAAATTCAGAACCTAACTCATACATTAACCCATTCACCCTTCTCTAACAGATTTTACATTACTTAACAAACGGTAAGGTTTATTCACCCATGAACGTTGATGGGCTGTACATGCATAATTCCCTGTAGCATCTATAGCAGCTGTTGAGGACAATCCCCCCACAATGGCAGACTTTAAAACATGCCAAACTGTAAACATTTACATTAGCATTTAATCTGAATACTCCTCCTACTTCATCAGGGTTTCCTGTTTTCAGCCAAGATACCTTGTGGTGAAAGTGGATAGGTATGATAAATAAAGGGAAGAAATTTTGAGAGATGTACAAGAATGAGGCTTCAAAGCAACATTTCCCACTTTAAAGAGGGTAGGACTTAATGAAAAACCAGGAAGCTGAGTATAGTCATCAAAAACAATAAGACCATTTAAGAAGAGTGAATTAACACACCATTGTAAAGCAATTACCCTCCAATAAAGATGTTAAAAAAAAAGAAGAGTGAATCACAGTATCTTGACTTAATGACCCAGACCACAGGGGAAAAGGGTCAGATGCTTTTCCCTGATCTTTTTCCCCAGTAAAAGGCAACAGTCTAGTACCATTAGCTAAATGATGTCAAATGGAAAGTCTGAATTCTAATTTATAATTTTTAGTCATTTTCTGGCAGTCCTTGTAACAATGGGAATAACAATACTTTACGGATTGAATTTGATTAGATTTTGGAGAAGGTAAGTGTTTTTCAACCTAGTCTAACTTCTTATTCCTACCAATGACAAAGCTTCCTGAGTGTAAAGTAGACCGGTAGGGAATAAGAAAAGTAGAAACTTTTACCAGAAGTAGTCTGATAAGAATACAAACAGGCAGCAGCATCCAGTAATTGTCCGCGTGGTCAAAACCTTATCAAAACTTGTACGAGTAAGCAAGGGAAGGCTTAAAAATAACATTTATGGTCAGAGCAAGGGTTGTCAGCTCTGTTAGAAGAAAGAGCAGCTCAATCTGGAAAGACATGTCTATCTGGAAAGGACAGTGCTTAAGGGATGCTGAAAGGAGGGGGAGCTTTAGTTCTCTTGTACAACACTGTCAGCCCATGCTGAAAATAACACTAATTATATTAAAGGATTATAAGCCCCCGTACATGGATATAACATTATCCATTATCCAGGATTTCACTAACATTGTGTAAATAGCGTGGGTGCTGTAGTGCTCCTAAAATGGTCCAACAAACTTGAGAAGGTCACGTCAACTTCTAAACCATCCAAACATTTGGAAGTCTAATTATCTAATCCACTTCATAGCAACCCCCCAACCTTCAATAGCAGAACCTTACTTGTAAAAATCAGAATGCTTAGATAGACACATACGTACACACATTCATCCATACATGTATATATATATATATATATATATATGTATATCTTTTCTTGTTCTAACCTCAGGAAAATAGACATGGCTATTAACTTTCCCACATAAAATAATACTTTAGGCAATTTCTGAATACAGATATTAAAACTTTTTTCAGGACCAATAATCTAACTTCTTTTTTCAAATTGTTATGATAAAGACAATTCATAAGAAAAAAATTGCTGTTGCATTTTATTCTCTTAAGTATCTCTCTAGTTTTTTGTATTTGTATATGTATTCTCTTTATTAATAATAAATATAATAATAAATAATATTTTAAATGACAGAATATTTTGAAATTTCAAGTAATCTGACTCCCTCATCTGCCTGAGAATAGATATTTGAAAATACACATACAAAAATAAATCCCTAGTCAACAAGAGTTCCTTTCAAAAGGACAAGTTAATATTAATTAATTTCTCAGTATTTAAACTCCATATTAGACGTAAATGGGGGCATTCTAGTCTCATACATAAATATCTCTAATGATATATTAATATTATACATTTACATATCACAGTTTTTTTGTTTGTTTCCAAATACTTTACCATCTTCAGTCTTTAAAACTACCCCATTACACCGGTAGGGAAAGCATTACATCTCTAATTTGACCACTGAGGAAACAGAGATCAGAAAGATTAAATAATTTGCAAAAGATTACAAAGTGAGTCTGTGGAAAGAACTGGTATACTAATTAATGTCTCATGAGTCCCTGCTTTCTAAATGTGAATGCCATTCTCACATATTAATAAAGGAATCTTGTGTTCCAAAATCAGAACATTCATGCAGAATACATTTAATTCCCTTGGGAAGACAGTTTATATTTATCTAGCATTTTTACCTGCATACCTAACTTGTTTTATATTTGTGAAGAAGAGGCTTCATTGCCATTTTATAGTTAGAGAAACTGAGGTCCCGGAAAGGTGAATGTTTTGCTGCAATCCTACAAGTAGAGCATGTAGCATACCATATTTACTGATTTTTTTAGTTTAAAAGAAGAAAAGAAAGACACCATATAGGTATAGGTATAGACTTTAAAACATGCCAAACTCTCGCTGCCATATAGGTGTCACCATATAGATGAATAATTCCCAAAGTTTAAGCTAACGTTACTGAAGTTAGCGGTCTAGGTTCTTCTCAACCTCCTGTTTTGTCACCTTCAGTATTTCCTTTATTCTTTAAACTTCTTACCTCTTGATTTGACAGTAGCTGCTGCAGCTCCAAGCAACACGACCACATCTGAAGGCAAGAAATGGGGAAAGGGATGGGTGAAGGAGGCTGGCGAGTCAACAACCAGAGCTTTATCCTTTTGGTCAGGGAGAAAATAAATATTTCCTAGAAACTTCCCAAAAACATCGTCTCACATCTCTTCAGCCAGAAAACCATCTTAAGACCACCGCTCGATACAGGGAGGTGTGAAAGTACAGTTGTCTCTAGGTATACAAGGGGGGTCGGTTCTAGGAGCCCCAGCGGATATCACAATCCAGGCTCTGCAGTGCCCAGTACCTTGTATAAAATGGTGAATACGTCAGCCCTCCTTATCTATGAGTTCTGCAACCACGGATACAGGGGGCCGACGGTGTCTTTTTTTTTTTTTTTTTTTTTTTTGCGTGACACGGGCCTCTCACTGTTGTGGCCTCTCCCATTGTGGAGCACAGGCTCCGGACACGCAGGCTGAGCGGCCATGGCTCACGGGCCCAGTTGCTCCGCGGCACGTGGGATCCTCCCAGACCGGGGCACGAACCCGCGTCCCCTGCATCGGCAGGCGGACCCTCAACCACTGCACCACCAGGGAAGCCCCAGCGGTGTCTACTTTTGTCCCCGGTTTCCCATTGGCAGATGGGCAGAGAAGAACGGGGCTGGGAAAGGTGTCTGGATTTAGCATTCATTTCTTTCTGTTCTTAATCCCATCCTGTCCCTTAGATTTGACCTGAGTGATTTTCTTCCAAGATCTATCTTGGCTCTTTCTTAAAAGATTCATTTCTACATAGTGTCTCAGAATCCATTTGCTAAGATTCTTCACTATTTGACAGACACCAGAACTCCCTGCCGGTGAGACCCCACCCAGCCCACTGAAGGCAACAGGCCCCCAGGTTTTCCTCACAGACGTTTCGCACTCCGTGAGGAATTCAAATGCCAGCCTGGCCCATTATAGCCGACCATGACCTAAGTCACTGCAGCACACACACCGCAGGAGCCCAGAGGAGCAAAGCTCCTGTTGCTGACGTGAGCAGGATGGCCTGACAATCCAAAATAGAAAATATCAGTTAATAACGTCTTCCCGTTTGGGGACAGCTTTTTCCCCCAAATGAACTCGTCCTGAGAATTATTTCCTTCCAGTCATAGTTGCAGTAGACTATAAATGTCTCTGTACCACGCCACAGATCAGTGACCCGTGTAAGAGAGAGAGAGAAGCAGAAGGAAAGAGAAAGATTATTGAGAGCTCTAGCCGACTGTATAAAGGAAGACATTTATACATTCCCAGAAGAATAAATATTTGTCAAAGCACCTAGAAGTCAAATAGACCTCTTCAATTTCATTATTCAATCAACAGTTATTTAGTGCTTTCTATCTGCCAGGCACTGATTCACAGTTGAATTATACAGAAGCCCAGCACTCAAAAAGCTTAATCTGGGGGCTTCTCTGGTGGTGCAGTGGTTGAGAGTCCGCCTGCCGATGCAGGGGACACGGGTTCGTGCCCCGGTCCGGGAAGACCCCACATGCCGCGGAGCGGCTGGGCCCGTGAGCCATGGCCGCTGAGCCTGCGTGTCCGGAGCCTGTGCTCCGCAACGGGAGAGGCCACAACAGTGAGAGGCCCGTGTACCGCAAAAAAAAAAAAAAAAAAAAAAAAAAATCTTAATCTGGTAGAGGAGATATATACATACACTAAAAATACACTTGTTTGATCCTCACAATGACTTTTGACTCTGAGAAGTGAAAAGGTGATATTTGGGTGGTATGCGAGAAAGCTGAGAATATAGAACTTTTGAGTCTCCCTTGGCAGTGGAAGAAGCCTGGCTTCCTAGGTCTTGCAAACACTAGTCTCTTGTTTGAGGTTAACGTACAACCTTCCCTGAGGCAGTTATTTTCAGGTGTATGCTTACTGTTCTCCACTCACCCCAATGACCCCGTTTTCCCACTAGGCCCACAACTAGGATCTGATATCGGTATCCCGGTGGGACGTTAAAAGACTAATCTGAAAAGAAATAATTTTTACACCAAGAGAATTTGAAGATTTTGTTCATTTTTACAGTTAATTTAGCTTATTAATTAATATTGCCATAAGCCCAGGGAATATGTATGGGAATGGATTTCAAGGGAATTAGACCTAGGAGGATAGAACCCTTATTGATCAAATCTATTGATATGTGAGCACTTACTAGAGGTGCTAGACTTAATATGCTGGCCTGTGTAGCTGGTTGTAGCAGGTTTCTTGGTTGGTGGACTAAAACTTGGACTTAACAGGGGGTTAAGTTTAGTGAGGGTCAGATGCCAGATCATTCCTGGCATAATATAGAGGATGGAACCCAATGGTTTAGGGAGATAGAAATGTAGGAGTGGATATATCATGCCAAATCACCCCTACAAACTTACACACAGACACACGCACACACTATTTCTAGACAGTCCAAAGTACACTTGCTTTATTAATTCATTGAGAAATATATTAGTGAGGGAACACAGCCATCTCCATGTTGTCTGCCTTCTATGGGCCAAGTATGATGGTAGGAGTTAGGCTAAGAGTAATTCCATTAGTGAGACTGACTCTCTAATAGCAGAGACCAAATGGCAGTGCTTATGCAAAGACAAGATAGGTGCGTCAGGGACAAAATAGTATTCTTAATATCTTAACCTGTAGGGATCTTTGATGGTAACTGATCAGAGTCCTAGAAATGAAGTACATGAGGAATTTAGGAAATGTTGACCTATAAAACAGGTCTGGTGACCATAAGCCTGAAGGAGTAAATATTTACTGAATAATAATCTGAACTAGTACATAGGGAAAACAATGCGAGGGAAGGCCACATACCATATTAAAAAGAAAGCAGAATTTTAGGTCAAAAAACCTAAGTTTTTTTTTTTTAATTGGCGTATAATTGCTTTACAATGTTGTGTTAGTTTCTGCTTTATAACAAAGTGAATCAGTTGTACATATACATATGTCCCCATATCTCTTCCCTCTTGCGTCTCCCTCCCACCCTCCGTATTCCACCCCTCTAGGTGGTCACAAAGCACCAAGCTGATGTCCCTGTGCTATGCGGCTGCTTCTCACTAGCTATCTATTTTACGTTTGGTACTGTATATATGTCCATGCCACTCTGTCGCTTTGTCCCAGCTTACCCTTCCCCCTCCCCATATCCTCAAGTCCATTCTCTAGTAGGTCTGTGTCTTTATTCCTGTCTTACCCCTAGGTATTTCAGCCCTGCCACCTGCTGGTGCTATTACCTTGGACAAGTCACTTAGCTTCTCACGCCTTAGACATTTGACTTGTAAATTGAAAAACTGAGAGTTTGACTAGATGCTACCCAGCTCGAAATAGTCTGCGTTAATAGGTCTGCATGAGAAATTACATGCTTCTCATTCTCGTGTCTCTTATACCCACACATCCTGTGATCTCTTCTTAGAAGGCACCTACTCATTTAATACTTTGGTTGGTTGGGGCCGATCACTAGCCATGTTCTCTCCTTCTCCCGTCCTGTACTCAATGGGCACATTCAAGCTAATACTTTTCTAATACTTTTCTCTTACTCTCAAAATGGGTATTGTTGTGTTTTGTTCTTTTCATAAACCTCATCATAACCCCTGAAAACTCATTCCTGGGTGAGTTTTCCTGCAAGTAAATTTGCTTTGGGAGTAACCCATGTTCATCACCTTCATCGCTCCTCCATATGGGCCCCTGTCCTTCTCCGTTCCCTTGAGAACTGCCGTAACCTGTGTTTTCTCTGACTAGAATTTCCATGTGGTGTCTAAATCTTTGTTCCTCCCACTGTAACAGTATGTTCTACTAGCGTTACACACGTGTGTATTATAATAATTTACAATTTTGCCCTGCTTTCAAATGATGTATGGAGGATTTCCTGAATGAACAGTGACTGTAATTGCTGAGGTTATTGAGCTTTATCAGCCAATTACTGAGCACAGATGATTGCTTTCAAGTATTCCTCACAGCGTACTTGAAATAAAAAGCAACTGGCCCAGTTATGTCAGTGAATTTCATTGCTTCCACCCATGGGCTTGAGGGGGAGAGAAGGCAAAAACCCTTTGCACCAAAGAAGATAAATTCAGTACGAACAGTCTTTGCTTTCCAATTCCTATTCCCCTTGACCAGTATTTTCACAGAACCTCCAGGGCTGACGTTTTCTGCTCTTCTATAATCCATTTCTTTAATGGCAATGTCAGGCAGAGGTCTTAATAAGGAGGCCTTTAGCTTATGCTCTTTAAAAGGGCAAAAACAACACAATAGTTTTTCAGAGGAAGAAGAGAATAATCTTATTCCTATCCTTTTTAGATTCTCAGTTTTGATTCCTTCTCTTGATTCCTATGGACAGAATAATTTGAAGGTGTCCGCCCCGCCCGCTGCCATTTACTATTGGTTCTAGAGAGTTGAATTATTCCTCATATTTACCATAGAGTTTTTCCATGTACTGTTGGTGTACTTTAATCCTTCATCTAAGTCTGGTTGTAAGTACTATAAGCATAGTGGCTGAAATCAGGAGATTTTGTATTTTATTACTGTCTAGACATGCATCATGCTCAGTCAGCTTATCTGATCTTAGAACTTCCTGCGAAATATGAAACTAGAGGATACAATACCAGAGAGAGATGAATAAAGGAGTATATGCTTAAAGAGTTAATCAACCAAAATCCAATAATCTAAAGGCCGGGTACTGTAAGCAAAATTGAATTTTTTGGGCTGGAGATGGTCAAATACTCAGAAGGCTTACCTATAAAGGGAGCTAAAGTTCACAGGACTTATAACGAGATGGGGAAAATGTTTTATTTTTGGCTGCGTTGGATCTTTGTGGCTGCGCGCAGGCTTTCTCTAGTTGCGCGAGCGGGGATACTTTTCGTTGTGGAGCACAGGCTCTAGGCACGCAGGCTTCAGTAGTTGTGGCTCACGGGCTCTAGAGCACAGACTCAGTAGTTGTGGTGCACAGGTTTAGTTGCTCCACGACATATGGGATCTTCCCGGACCAGGGCTGGAACCCGTGTCCCCTGCATTGGCAGGCGGATTCTTAACCACTGCACCACCAGGGAAGTCCCAGGGAAAATGTTTTTTAATAGGAACTCTCTAAGGAACGTGACTATGTTGTTGGAAGGAATGTCCTGGTAGGCACTAGAGATGAAGGTGAAATCTTCAAGATGCATGTTCAAGTTTCAACAATTGAGGGCTCGTAAACTACCTTCTAAAGAAGGTCTGTAGGGACTTCCCGGGAGTCCAGTGGTTAAGACTCCACCCTTCCAATGCCAGGGACACGTGTTCCATCCCTGGTCGGGGACTAAGATCCCACATGCCGTGCGGCCAATAAATAAATAAATAAAATAAAGCAGGTTTGTAGAGATAGCTGCAGCTCTGCCCTTTTTGGCCCAAGGGGAGAATATTGGGCCAGAAACAAACTTCTGATAAAACAGAAGAAAGTGCTGTCACTGGCAGACCACTTTTTCCTGCCCTCCCCTGCAACTGTGTTAGATCGCTTCATAAAATACATGTTAAAAAATACGTAAACAATGAATTTAAGCTTGAAAAGAACAAAATTATCGTTTCCCCAGCTGCTCTCTTGGTCTTCCCTTAGTTTGCAAAGCATTTGTAGCCTTAGGTTAGCTCCCATTGATTGAAGAAAAATCTACATTTTTTTTATAGCTACAAAACTCTACAAGGAGCAATAAAAACAACTGTTCAATTTTAAAAGAGTATTTAAAGGGAAAGTAAGAAATACATACCTGACGTGGAAGCCTTTTAACCATCTTCGTGTGTATACAAAAATGTAGAGTTGCACATTCCATGAACGAACAGATCTCCCATATTCCCTTTGAAGTCAAGCCTCTTTTTTTTTTTTTTTTTTTTTGCGGTACACGGGCCTCTCACTGTTGTGGCCTCCCCCATTGCGGAGCACAGGCTCCGGACGCGCAGGCTCAGCGGCCATGGCTCACGAGCCTAGCCGCTCTAGCGGCATGCGGGATCTTCCCGGACCGGGGCATGAACCCGTGTCCCCTGCATCGGCAGGCGGACTCTCAACCACTGCGCCACCAGGGAAGCCCTGAAGTCAAGCCTCTTTAAAGAACTGTGTACACTGGCTGTTCCTTCATCCTCTCCTCTTATTTACTCCTTAGCCAATCCAACTAGGTGGCTTCCATCCTGTTAATCTTTTGAAATTCTTCTGGGAATATGACCAATTGTCTCTTAATTGCCAAATGAAAAGACATTGTCCTGATTATGGTGTGCCCCCCTTAGTAACTGCTCAAGGTCTATTGCATTATTAAAGAATACACAGACGTTCATACATTCAAGCAATGTGAATAGGTTTATTCAAAAATCGACTGATGCCAATTTCAGAATCAAATAAACTTTGCCCTGAATTGGACAATGGGGTTTATCTTCTTGCATCAAGATACGGCCTTCACCTCAACTTCAGGCTGTTAACATCTTTACACAGCTCCTACCTTGGATATGATACAGAGAGCCACTCTTCCTGCCACCAAGAATCAACTCCAAATGTGGCATTATAAGTTGAAATGGCATTTACACCTCCCTCTGTCATATGCAGATATCACCATCCTAAGACCAATTCACCTTCCATGTTGCTCATGTACCTTTTCTCTTAAATATATAGCACTTTATAGGATTGCACAACTTACCTCTCAAAGTCAGCGACATGCACAATACATATATATATTCCCTAACAATACTGAGGTTTCATTCAAGCCCAGCTTTCCTTACAGGCTCATTTCCTTAGGATAACAGCTCAGTACATTTTATCTATCTTCTATACAATATATTCTCTGTCCATCTCTGCAGCCCCATTGTTATTGCCACCATTTTCTTCTTCTTTTTTGTTTTTTGGCCATGCTGCATGGCTTGCAGGATCTTAGTTCCCCGACCAGGGATCGAACCCGTGGCCTCAGCAGTGAAAGCATGGAGTCCTAACCACGGACCGCCAGGGAATTCCCCACCGCCCTTTTCTTTTTATCTCTACTTCTTTATTCCTATGAACCACTTCTTTGCATTTACCACTGTTGACCACTCCCAGGAGTCAAGACACAGCAACAGGCTCCAAACCTGCCTCCCAATACCCTCTCTCCCCTACCATGGCATTTAGGAATTCTGCAAATTAGTCCCTTTCTCTTAAAATTTTCTTCACAAATGGCTTTCACATTCCCTCTCTGGTCAATCTCCTCCAGCCCCTGTGTCCATTGTATTTCAGTCTCCTCCAAGCCCTTCTCTTCCTTGTCACTTTCATTAAGCCCTAATGTTGCACAAAGGACTGTCACACCCTGGCCCCAACAATATTTGCTTTTAGTTACAGAATCAAAACTAACATTTTTATTATTACAAGCGCACCAAATATTCATTATGAAAAACAGAAAATGCAGAAAAAGGCAAAGTAGACCCTGATATACAGACATACGACCTTATAAAGAGAGTAGCACCTGTACTGTGATACGGCAGTTCATCGTGTGCTCACTGAATATCCGTAGGTTCTCCCACACTGCCCAACCTCCTTGCATTTGTGTGGGGCTATACGATTGCTCATATAATGCATGTCACTTTGCACCGAAGCGTGAGATGTGGTGCATGACCATCTGGCTTCCTTATTTGCAGATGGTGGAGCTTCCATCCGCCTGGGTCTTTGAATAACTATGTGAAACACAGGTGCTCCATTTCATCCACCCCACCATTGACCTAAATTGGGTAGATGAGACTGGAGTTCAGTAAGATGTTTGGTTGTGGTATAAACTTGGAGACTTGTCAGACTATAAATGGTGTCTGGTAAAGTCAGGGATCATAAATGTAGATAATGGAGGGATGAAGACCAAGGACCCTGGGGCATACCAATGCTGGGAATAGGAGAAACCTGTAGGGACAGAAAAGATGAGAAAGGATGATGGCAGAGTAGGAAGAGAGCACAGTGTCCTGAAAGCCAAATGAAGAATGTGTATCAGGAAAGAAAGAAAGAATATTAGTATAAAATATTACCAGTGCATCAGGTAAGATGAAAACCAAAATAGTCCGTTAGATTTAGCAATGTGGAAGTCATTTGTTCCCTTGATGAGAGCAGTGTTTTGTGGACTGATAGAGCAAAAGTCTGACTGGAGTGTGATCAAGACATGTCCAGTCTACTAATAAGCCCATCAAAGGCATTCCTCATTTCTGTTACAGTGTTTTTGATCACGATCACGTCTTTTTGGTTCTTTCTTAGGATTGCTCTTTCTCCTTACATTGTCCTTGCACACTATTTTATCCTTTCGAACTTTTATCATATTAATCATAGTTGTTTTAAATTCCCAGGCTGATCATTCCATAATCCTTGCCATGTCCGGTTCTGAAGTTTGCTCTGACTCTCCAGATTTTGCTTTTTTGCCTTTGGGAACCATACAGTTTTTTCTTGCTAGCTGGATATGATGTACTAGGTAAAAGGTTCCGCTTTAGTAAAGTGGTGGTGAGGTGTTGGGGGCAGGGGACGTAGTCTATAGTCCTGTGATTAGGTCGCAATCTTTTGGTGAGCCTGTGCCTCTGGACTGTGAACTCCCCAAGAGTTTCGCAGGGCTTTTTTCTCCCCGCTTAGGTGGGACAGCATGGCCAGAGCCAGCTGGAGTTGGTTATTTACTTTTCCCCAGGTTAGTTAGGCTTTGATAATACCCTAGCAGATTAGGCTCTGGTTAACTGGTTTTCCTAGAGGGCAGGTCTTTTGAAGAAGAACAAAGTTCTCTGGTGCATTTCAAAATTCCTTTTCCCCCTTCTTTTGCTAGAAGCAAAATAGGATTTTTCTCCAATATTTACTGTGGGAACCTAGTCAAGTTCTTGGAGGTAGATCTTACAATATTGCGGGGGCCCCCCTGTGCCTGGATCCCCTTGGAGTTGTTAACTCTGAGCTGTCTACACTGAACCTCCAACAGTTCATCAATTACAGTTCAGGCTTTCCTACTCAGGCACTGGTTTCCATGGTGGTTTCTGCTTGTGAGTCCCTGCCCCATTAAACCATGACTACCTGTGTTCACCTGTCTGTCTCTCCAATCTTGGGGGCAGCACTTTGCCCTGGGTTCTCCCCTCTCCTTTATAGATCAAAAAGAAGCTGCTGATATTTCAGACTTTTCAGCTTTTTACTTTCTGTTAGGATGAATTGTGACTTCCAAGATTGTCACATGTGCAACCAGAAAACACCCAGGGGGTGGGTTGTTATCCTTTTCCATGTCTTTTTTTTTTTTTTTTTTAGTAAAAGGCTGGGTTGGGCTGCCTCTGGATCAGCTAACCAGACAACATCTTGAATCAGTATTCACTCATCACTAATTAATTCCAAGTTATCTGTTCCAATTTCTGGAATAATCTCAAAACAGGAATAATCTCAAGACAGGAATTATATTTTATATATGATTTGGTGTCATTATCATCCAACACATTTCCTGGCATATAGTAGGCATTTAATATTTTTTTAAGTAACAATTATTTTTTCAACGTCAGAGAAGATATAGACAGTTGAAACACTAGAGCCAATTGAAGCTGAGAAACCCAACTAAAAAACAAAACCAAAAGCACTTAATTCCCTAAAATTTGGCAGAAAACATATATTTCTCATGGCTTGAAATAAAGCTGAGAGCCTACGTGTGATATCTGACCAAGAGCAAATGTGACCCTTTGGTAGGAGAATCCTAAGAGCACCCCAGAGCCACTTTTGACCAGATTTCTCTGGCCTTGCTCACCACATTGTTGACAGATTGACCACACAGCTCAGTAACTCAACCATGGGTTGGTCATCTGAGTGATCATTTAGCCATAATCAAAATGCATGGGGAAAAGATCTCTGTGACATTCTCTGTTGCATCAGAAGTGGAGCCATGGCTAATTAGAAGAGATGATACCCATGCTGCTGGATTCAGAGCCCTAGCCTGGGGCAGACAAGGGAAAAATGAGTTTATTTCCTAATGTAGCTAAATCTTACCTTTGCAGGCATAAACTAAAAGAGGAATAAAAAATAAATGGCACATAATTTTGTATTTTTATAATAAGCTTGAAACTAAACACTGGGCAACCGTGTCAGCCCCTGCTAAGCTGATGCCAATTAAGGTTTCTGGCAGTGTTCCAGCTGTTTTACTCCCTCAAATAGCACAGAGCATAACAAGGTTTATGAAGCATTCAAAAGTCAAATACCCTATTAACATAAACATGTAGTGAAATCAACTCTGCTACCAATTTTCAGCTTGCTTTCTTTCCTTCATTTAGGATGAGCTGATAGAAGATGACGTTTGCCTCCTTTGCGGGGCTTTTTTGTGTTTGCTAGAATGCAAAGCAAGACTTCCTATCGGAACAGTGCTAGACTAACCCCGTATACCTACTCACAAGGGCACTTTTATTGCAATAAACTCCTTTTCATACTGATAATTTTGATACTAAGGGATTGAGCTTTTATTTTCCGTAACACTGTTGAATCTAAAAACAAGAAAAATAAGAGTCAGTGGTTCAGGCTCAAGTGTTTATTGTTATGATTCATGTGCCCCTCCTGATCTGCCTGGAAACAGATTGGTTAACATGTTAAAGTCAAATAAACCCCAAAGTCAAGGATATAAGCAGGTAAAATGTTTAAAGTGAAAGAAAAACAAGCAAGAAATTGAGGCGATAAATTTTCGTAGAGATTGGGTTCAAGAAATACAGAGGAAGGCTATTTTGTCAAAAGCCAGCATCCTTTTTGGCAACCCCTTAAAAGCTGATAAGTTAAAAGTAACTAGGTCTGTTTTGGACAGTATCCCAGATACATCTTCCTCTTACCATCAGTACAATTCAATCATTTAAAAGAGGAACTAACTGGGTAAAAGTAGTATGTTTTCTTTCTCCAGTGATCTATAGACTGTTAGAATGTGAATGTGGCTTTGCTAGTGGAAAAAAAAAATTTCAAGACACATATGTGTGTGTTTGTATGTAATGTGCTTACAAAATGAACACGTTTATGTGAGTGCTTAATGTGTCTTACTGATGATTATAAACATCAAAATATTATCAAATATTCATTCAATTAAGAAAGATGTAATGAAAACCATTCTGTATTTTTAATTCACTGCTGCAACTTCCACATTGAAATACTAATATATGTCCATGAAAATCACCTGGTGAATACTCTAACAAATACATAAGAGTAGCTTATACATGTTGACTTACTCATTTGGTGTTCTTATTAAAATCCAAATAAAACAAAGCTATTTAAAGTCCCCCCCCCCAATGTTTTGACACAGAAATGTCCTATGTACAGTATTTTTAAGAGTTAATTATATAGCCCAATGAAATGTACATTTTACAGTCTCATACCTACTTTGTTAGATCAATTCTTTAACTCCTACTATATACTGAGCATTTCACTGGGGTATGACAGTGTCATAGGACCCCCAAGAGCATTGATGAGGGGGGCAGACCAATCCCATAATGTGACAAATGGAACAATAAGGTTATACACAAGGCACAGCAGAAGCATCAAAAACACGGGGGAAGAGGAGTGCCATGGACCACAGCAGAGCTTCATGGTTAGACAGGCAGACTTGGCAGTCATGCAGCCAGGTCCCATTGCCCACCCTCCATTTAAGAATCGTGTGACCTTGGCTATATTTCCTTATCACAGTTCTTTCACTGATAGAATGGGACATGACAACACCTACCTCGTTGGGTGTGTATGTTGGTCATCATATAAATATAGCAGAACAGAGTATATTTAAAATATGCATATAGGTCTTACTCGTTACAGATTCTTATATGATTTGCTTCTCTCAGAGTTATTTTGGTGAGATTTATCTACAATGATGAAGGCACCTCTAGTTCATTCATTTTAACTTCTACATAGTATTCCTTTGCTTGATATGCAATAATTTAATTATTCATTTTCCTACCAATAGGCATTTAGGTTGTTTCCCACCTTTTGCCTTTACAATGATGCAGAAGGCATTTTTTATAAGTCTACTTCCATATGTATGCAAGAATGCCTCTAGTATTACATTTGGTCACATTCCTCACAAAGTGCATTGTATAATTTACATTTCCAGCAGCAATGTTACGAGAGCTCACATATGCCATATTCTGACCAATATCTGTACCTTCAAACTAGTTTTGCCAAACTGATGGTTATGAAGTGGCATCTCACTACATTTGCCCAGTTATAACTAGTGAAGTTGAGCATCTTTGGGGGTATTTACTGGACTTTGGTGGGGTTTTTTTCTGTGAATCATCTGTTCACATTTCTTTCCCATTTCTCTATTGATTTTTTTTTTTTTTTTTTTTTTGCGATACGCGGGTCTCTAACTGTTGTGGCCTCCCCCGTTGCGGAGCACAGGCTCTGGACACGCAGGCTCAGCGGCCATGGCTCACGGGCCTAGCCACTCTGCGGCATGTGGGATCTTCCCGGACCAGGGCACGAACCCGTGTCCCCTGCATCGGCAGGCGGACTGTCAACCACTGCGCCACCACAGGGAAGCCCTCTGTTGATTTTTTGGGGAAGAAATCTTAATATATCCTGCCTTCTAACCCTTCTTGGTTATATGAAGTGGAAATGTTTGTCTTTCCTTTTTTTTTTTTTTTTTTTTCGTGGTACACGGGCCCCTCACTGCCGTGGCCTCTCCCGTTGCGGAGCACAGGCTCCAGACGCGCAGGCTCAGCGGCCATGCTTCACGGGCCCAGCTGCTCCGCGGCATGTGGGATCTTCCCAGACCGGGGCACGAACCCGTGTCCCCTGCATCGGCTGGCGGACTCTCAACCACTGTGCCACCACCAGGGAAGCCCCTGTCTTTCCTTTTATCATTTGATATACAAAAGTTTGTTTGTTTTTAATTTTAATGCCACCATTTTTTTTTAGCCTTTGCTTTAGGGTGTGTGTTCTCCTGTGCTGTTTAAGCCATCTTCTGTAACTCCAGGTTAGCTCATATATTTTCCTCTATTTCCTCTAACTTACAATGCTGAATTTTTCACTTTGCAATTAGGTTTCTAATATAATTACACTTGATTTCTGTGTATAATATGAAGTATGGACAAATGTATTCTGCACGAGTTGTGCTAATACCATTTACCGACCATCACATAGTCCACCTTTTGCCCACACTTTATAATTCCACTTTCTTATTTTTTATTTCTTACGAAGCTTTTGCTTCACGCATGTGCATTTGTGTATGTATACTGAGACTTGACATAAAATATATGTCTTACTGTGCATCCTGTTAAGAAAAAGTTGAAAGCCATCATACCACCATATATGGCTAAAAGAAAAACTCATGTGAATAATCTATAGCCATATTAATTGTTTCTATAATGAACTCATTTGAAAGACATTACAATATAAATTACATTTTATTTTTTACTTTATTTTAATGGACCTATGTGCTAATAATAAGCTTCATTTTATATGTATACAGAGTAGAAAGATGATTATTATCATAAAAAGTTTTATTGTAACCATATTCTTAATAGTTTATAGGAGTAGAGAACTATGTCTGTTCTGTCTACCATTGTAGAGCCAATGGATAGCACCATTCCTGGGACACGGCCAGATTTCAATAAATATGTTTAATGAATAAATAAAACATAACACAGTAAACATTTTATCTCAAAGTCAACTATTTACATTCCTTTTTATCCTTGCATACCTTTTTCTTACCTCTCAATTCAACAGTCCAAGAGAAGATTCAGCTTTTTCTACATCAAATTTGGAGCCCCCCTCACAAGCGTTCTCACAAAATCAAGAAATAATTTAAACAGAAAATGTTACACTCTTCATATGACTGTTTTCCTCTTTTTGGAATGGCCTTTCCCCCTCCATTCTATAACTTGGAATCCGGTTTTCCTTTGAGTCCTAACTCAGTAGAGCTCCTTTTCCCTGTGTATCTATCTCCTTAGCCATTTGCTAAATGTCTGCACCAGCGATCAAGATGTATGAGAACATACACCTCTTCACTGCTACTTAACTGTTGCATGTGTAAGTTCCAAATTTTTCTAAACTCCTTGATGATAAATGACCATGATCATGACTTTAATCCTCCTCTGGAATCTAAAACAGTGCTGTGTCTCTCAGAGGCACTCAATCTATGCTTCGTGAGTGACTAACAATAAGTGAGTGGATTGAAGCCTGATTTCCATCACCTCACTAGACCCAGGGCCACAGATGCACCGCTTCCTTTCATGACAGAGTTAGGGGCATGATTCAGTTTATCTATGAAATAGCAGCTGTGTGCTATCATTAAAATTCTCCTCTGACCCCACTGAGAGTTAGAAGGAAAGTTGAAATTTTAAAATACTCCTTCTCTTTTATGAAATTTCATTTTTAGTTATGAGGCAGTGTAAGGCATATTACCATTTTATTTGAACATTTATTTTGACCAGATTGCAAATTTTCTGTTAATTGAGTCTTGAATTGGCCAATACACCATTGTAGATTTGCTCCATAGCTTCCGCACATGGAATTTATTGCAGACTTTTCATCCACATCTGCTCATTTAGTTTGCTTAAGCTAGTATAGTGTTTTCCTTATACACAGTGGTGGGGGGGGGTGCAGGTAGGGAAGTGAATTGTGAGTGAAGAACGAAGGAAAAAGAACTTAAAAATATTCGCAGTTTAAATTGTATCTATATCCAGGTTGTGTAATAAAATATCAAGTGAACTATGCTTTTCTTTTTGTTGGTATGCTATATACTTATATTTTTTCATTACAGAAATAACACACTAATTGAAATGTTGAGAAAATGCAGGTGAGCAAATAGAAAAAATGTTACCTAACATCCTTTTACTCAAGATAACAACTATTAACTTATGCTGTATATTTCCAAACTTTTCTTTGTAAAATATATATTAGCCGTAATTTTTGCAGCAAGTATTTTTCAATTGACAGTTGACTTTTTCCCACCTAACATTGTAAACCCCTTTCCATGACACTAGATATATATATATATATTCATATTTAATAATTGCACGATCTTATTCTGCATAGATCCCTGTAATATATATAGTAGCTCAATCCTATTTGTAGGAAATTTAGTTTCCAATTTTTCGTTATGTTTAACATTTTAGCAATGAACAGTTTTGTACAAACATATTTATAAATGTATAATACTTCCCAAGGACAAATTCTAAGAAGAGGAATTGCTAAGCCAACAGTATGATTTTTTTTCCTTAAAATTTTGACATAATTTGCCAAATTGCCCTCAAGTTTTACTCTTTGTTGCATCTTCTCTAACAAGTACTAGGTACTGTGCTTCATTTTTCATGTTTGGCAGCTAATGAAAAAAAAGGCATTTTATTTTTATATTTTTTATTATTTTTAATTGCTGGTGAGGTTAAATATCTTTTCATGTGGTTATGGGCTGACTTCGTTTTTCTACTAGATTGATAATCTTATCTTATTGATTTTTCAGAATATTATCTTTGTTCAGGAGACTGGCAGCCTAAGTTTTTAATCCAATAAGTAAAATATTGTTTCCATAAAATAATTTATTCCTTGACTTAAGTAAGAGGTACTCACAAAAACATTTGCCTGAAAGATTCCAGCCAGAAATCTTTGATTGAATTCCCTTCTCCCCTCACACCACTTTTCTGTTGTATTCTTAAAAGTGCATAATGAGAACCATGTAACTTGTGTTATTTTCAAGATTAATAGACTCAGGGTGCAAGAGATGCAACATTTGGAGCATGAAGAATTGTTAACTAGCAACAACGTTTTGAGGAATGTTTTTGCATTCCAAAAGCTTCATTGCTTCATTGAATAGTGAACACAGGAACTCACTTGGATGCAGATGTTGTGCTTACACATATTACAAATGCAAACAGTTATCTCCAAAGTGAACAGAGAGGAATGAAAAACAAACACACACAAAGAAAAATACATAAAATTATCTCATGGAAAGAAATATTGCACGGAATTTAAAAAAATGAACTCTCTCTAGGAAGTGTTCTCTCCGTTTAGGGCCACTGTGTGGTAAACATAAGTGCACTGGGTGATGACATGAGGACTTAAAAAGCAAACTAAGTGTGTCCACTTCTGTTGGTAGACAGTGCTAGAGTCTGCAGGGCTAATTCAACATGCAAAATGTTATCCTGACATAAGTGATAAATGAATTTAAGGAAAGACTATCATGCCTCTAAAATTACATGTAAAACTTTGGTTTGGATGCAGATTTGTGCATTTTTCCTGGGGAGAGATTTCTATATTTTATTATCAAATTTTCAAAAGGGACACACATGCTGTTCCCTGTCATCACCTTACTATTTTGACATCCTCCACTTTCTCTTTGGAATGACCTTTATTTTCTTCTCTCTGTTCTTCTGACGTCAAAATAACATTCTTCCCCAAACCCCACGTCAAAGATTACCTTGTTGAGAAAACTGTTTTTAATTCAACCATCAGAGTACGTTGTTCTGGACATAAGCTGAACCTTTTCTGCCTCTGTTAATAATAGCAACAAAGTCACATTCCATTGATCATTTTGCGTGTTGGTCAAAGTTAGCCAGAAGCAGTATTTTATTCCATCTCTCCAGCATCTCCGTAACTTTGTTTTGGGTTCTCTGCATCCAAAGTTTAGGTGCTGAGAGTAATTAGTGTCTATATGTACGAATGACTGAAAGATCAAACAGATGGGTGGTTCTTGTCCTGTGACTGAAGCTTCACTTTCTAGTTCCTTTTGCTTTTCTGGAATCTATGTTCTTACCCAAAATGGGGTGCCTCATTCTGTGGCTGCCTTCTGGGTTTTGAGTTTGCTCTCATTGTTTCTCCTCAGACTCCATACCGTATCACCATTGCACCTCTGAGAAACTTCCAGGCAAGTTTCTCTGGATTGTCCTTTATCATTCTTTGTGTCCTAGGGCTTCCAAAACAAAGGCTGGTTGGGTGACCTGTTGAGTCTACTCTTTCCACTAGGCTCACCACTGACCTGGAGTCGCTAAGAGAGAACACTGCGGATATTCTGTGATATTTCCCCTCAAATGAGCATTTATTCCAAGTTGGTATTTCCTTGAAAAATTGAATATTGTATTTCAAACATTTACAGATGGTCAAATGAATTGTTATCACCCATAGAGTTTGGAAGGAACCTGCTATTTTCCTCTTGGTTTATTATTAAGTCAGAAATACAACATAGGGCTTCCCTGGTGGTGCAGTGGTTGAGAGTCTGCCTGCCGATGCAGGGGACGCGGGTTCGTGCCCCAGTCCTGGAAGATCCCACATGCTGCGGAGCGGCTGGGCCCATGAGCCATGGCCGCTGAGCCTGCGCTCCGCAACGGGAGAGGCCACAGCAGTGAGAGGCCCGCCTACTGCAAAAAAAAAAAAAAGAAAAGAAAAGAAAAAGAAATACAACTTAAACAAGTCCAAGTCCCCATCTTTGGGAATTTAAATTGACATCTTGGAAGGCATCTTGGTAGTAAAAGAAGTACAATGTCAATGGCTGGATGATACCATTATATCTTAATATATTTTTCAGTTCCACTTGACCTGTAATATGTCAGTAAGGAAAATACATTGAGTAAAAAAGGATAAAGTTGATATTTTATTGCACTTTTCTATAGTAAAGAAATATTGCAAGAGGCTATAAAGAGATCTTTTTTTTTTTTCAGTGCTTTACGGAGGTGATATTATTTTGTAGCAGGTAGGGCAAAAGATTCAGAGTTCAAATAGTTTTAAGCCTCTTCTGTTTATTGCTTTGGTGATCTCAGGCAAGTTCCTTAAAGATTCTATTCCTCAGTTTCCTTATCTTCACAGCAGGGGTTACTACATACCCTCAAAGTGTCATTTATAAAGATGTCACGTTAACACATACGTGAAATAATTTAGAAGAATAAATTAGTGCTTGCAATTGCCAGTGACGACTATTGTGATAGACTTCTTTTGTCTCCAGATACTCACTAGTCTTTTCTATCTGAGGTGATGTGAACTACCTGGACAAGAAATATTTGAAATGAGTCTAAAAAATTGAGTTCAGTAGGTAAGGCATTAGACAGCAACTGTTTCCCTGTTGTTTCTACCGTCCCAGCCAATAATTAATCCCCTTGCCGTGTTGAGGAGTCTTACTCGGGGGAGGATTAACCTTCGACTTCACACCTCTGTGCTACTTCAGAAATCAAATTCGCCACACTACATGGAATCATCACAATGGTGATAGCCCTTTTTTTTATTTCCCAGGCTGTTTAATTTATTATGCATAATTAGCCACTTTCTCCCTCAGGGGAAATTCATAAAAGATCTCAAGCCTCTGATCTTTCCTGTTAAAGGGGACAGAGTGTGTAAGTCTCCCGAAGGGGTAACACGAGGCTGCACCTGCAGGAAACCCAGTTTAAGGATGAACAGAACACAGCATCTGTGCTTCGTGTTCCTAAGCTCTAATGAAGCATTATGCATCCCTTAAAAAATATATTTTGGTGTGAAATCTTAGTCTTTCTTGTTTTACTTTTCTTTCTTTTTTTCATCCTGGGCTGCCCTGGGTCACATAGTGCTTCAAGAAAATAAAAAGGCTTCATTAGTCAGGCAGTACCTGTAACAGATGTCAGCTCAAACTGAGCACCCTAAAGAGAAGCAAACTACACCTTTGGCAGCCAGAAATGAATACATCGTGAATCCAACGAGACAAATGTGTCTAAAGGGCTATTCTAACAGATTTGACTCTACATTGTAAAGTGCTTGAGTGAATGTGGCAATAAAGGGTAGATGTATATTTCAGCACCCTAGGAGTTCATTTCTGTCAATCAATGGCTGGAATGTACTTTGTGGATATTACCTAAAGGTGTTTTTGAATCACTGGACATTTGGAAGCCTGGTTTGAAACATGCATTTAAATGGAAGCCAAATGTTTTAAAAGCTTTCTAACCATTTGAAGCTGTTATTCGGAAAATAACGTTTCAGAGTAGTATAGCAATACCATTGACTTTTCAGAGGGGGAGGCTGAAGCTCAGCAAGGTTGAGTGAATTGTTCCACTAATGTGTGTAGCAGGGAGGCAACAGAGCAGAAGCCAGAACTCTCCAACTCTAGCTATTTTGCATTCTACCACTATGTGATACTTAACTGTGAAGGAATAGCATTAAGAAGGAAAGTCACACTCAAGTTTTAGAGAGATTTGAAAAAAACAAAACAAAAAACCGTGGAAGAAAAAAATTTTTTTAAACTCACCAAAGGACCTTCTCTTGTTGGGACTCATA
The DNA here is from genome assembly GCF_964165515.1 of Mesoplodon bidens. NCBI lineage: Eukaryota > Metazoa > Chordata > Mammalia > Artiodactyla > Ziphiidae > Mesoplodon > Mesoplodon bidens. Next base: position 78,011,518 of record NC_138169.1, on the reverse strand, counting down.
GGTGGAGTAAAGAGAAGAAAGGGAAATAGAGGCTGTGGCCTTTCTCTTTGGATCTTTACCTCCACCCTAAAAAGAAGAGCTGCAAATAAAAAGGAAGTTACAGGCCAGACTTTTGTCACAGGCAGGAACAGAAGAAAATACAAAGACTGCAGCAAAATATAGTGGGTAAAATATTCTAAATTCAGAATACTGGGATGTAATTCCAAATTTCAGCACTTATTCCCTTTATGACTTTGGGAGAAGTTCAACATCTCTGGAAACTGTGGTTCCTTTACGTGTAAAGTAGGGAATTTTTTAGAGTTGTATTTAGATTTTTATGTTAAATTTTTATAGGTCTAACTTATATGAGTCCCTTTTGACGTTTAGATTCAATAATGCCTATTAAGCAACTTTATAAACTATGTATGTTTTAATGCTATTATTACCTTTGTAAAGATGGCCAGGAAACTCTACTATCGGTCTCAGAAGTGCACAAGAAATTTGATGATGCTATTTATTGATCATCTACCAAATGTATAACATACGCTATCTCTAATCTTTCCTACAAACTTCAAGGTAGGAATTTGTATTACAGTTGAACAATGCAGGGATTAGGGACACCAATCCCACATAGTCTAAAATCCAAATATAGCTTTACAGTTGGCCCTCCATATCCACAATTCCAAATCCACAAATTCTATCAATTGCAGATTGTATAGTACTGTAATATGCATTTATTGAAAAAGATCTGTATATGAAGCCCCTTACAGTCCAAACATGTGTTGTTCAGGGGTCCACTGTATTTTCCTAAAGCTGCTGCAATAAATTGTCACAAACTTAGCGGCCAAAACAGCACAAACTTATTCTCCTATCTTTATAGGGTCAAAGTCCTAAAATCAAAGTGTCAACAGGGCTACATTACTTTTTCTTGAAGCTCTGTAGGGGAATCCATTCCCTTGTTTTTTTCTAGCTTCTAGAAGCTGCCCACATTCCTTGGCTCATGGCCTCTTCCTTGTGTTTCTCTGACCTCGGCATCCATCATCACATCTCCTTCTCAGAGTCCGATGCTTCTGCCTCCTTCTTTCTTTGTTAAAACTCTTATGATTACAATGGGCCCACCCAGATAATCCAGGATCGTCTCCCAATCTCAAGATCCTTAATTTGATCACATCCACAAAGTCCTTTTTGCCAAGTAAGATAACATATTCACAGGTTCTGGGGATTAGGATGTGGACATCTTTAAGGGATGGGAGGCATTACTATATGAAGATCAGAGTAGTGGAATAATGTGACCAAGAGCTGACGCGGGGATAAAGAAACATCGCCGCATGCATTGATACCCACCAATTTGGCATTAAATCTTAATGTAGAAGCAAACATTATTCATTGCACATACCTATTCCTCCATCGGAAATTGAAGAATTTTGTGCCTGTTGTGAATAAATTGAAACCCTAGCCCACTTCTGGAAAAAATATTTTCAAGATCAGATACTTCACACAGTGGATGAATAGAAATTTCTGGATGTAGGGGAGCAAAATATGCAACCCCAAAATGTGTCTCTTTGGCAAGAGTTTTAAGTTAGACTGATTGTTTTTTAAAAACAGAAGACTCAGGAAGTCTTTCTTTAACTTCCCCTTAGCTGCCCAATGAATTTAGGTCAAGAGCCTGTTCCCAGAATAGAGCTATCACCAGAGGTATCCACAAAGAATATGGGTGAGATGTGGTGGGGAAACTTGGGAGGGCCTGGAGATCAGAGTCCACTCTGTGTCCCATAGTCTCTGCATGTCCCAGCAAACATGTTACCAAAGATTTGCTTTTCCATCTCCATGTAAATGTCCTTCCTTCCCTTTGAAGTCCCAAAGCACTACCCCCAACATCGTCTTTTATCTTTAGCTGAAAACGTCATTTAAGGTGGGGGTTTCGGCCATTGTGGCAAGTTACTCAGTTTTCCTGGGTCTCTCCCATGTATATGTGTTAGTAAACTTTTGTTTAATTTCCTCCTGTTAATCTGTCCCATGTCACTTTACTTCTTAGACCAACCAAATGAACCTAGAAAGGGAGAGGAAAATTTCTTCCTCCCTGACAAGGACAGTACACCCAAAGAGGAAAAATGTCTTCTCTGTCCAAATAAAATAACTAAGGGGATAGGGCATTCCCTTTTTATGCTGTTGGTGTCCAAAAGACTGCAAGTGACAAGGTACAGTCCTGGCCTCACTAAAGTGAGGTAAACATTGGTGTCTGTTTCCTATCCATGTCTATGCCCAGGACTATAAACACTTAGATGTGATGCTCAGCGTTTGGTATGATGTTCTTCTGCTTCCCAAAGATCAGCTGGGCTTGGCTTTCTTAGGCTCACTTCACCTTGTGACAGGGAACTGGTAGTAGTTACAGGAAGTACACACCAAGCTGGACCGTGGAGCAGTAAAACTATGTGGATCGTGGAGAGGATGATTTATTCCATGCACTGAGTGCGCCAGGCACTATATTAAGCATGGACTCATCAAATCTTAGATCAAATCTCAGATATAAGAATGAGTGTTCTCTATATATTACAAAAGAGGAATCTGGGGCTCAGGTCAAGGTCACGCAACCAGGGAGGCTCAGAGTGGCACCTGGCAGGCGGGCAGCGCCTCTGAGCCTACTTGCCGATTGCATCGAGTAGCCCTCACCTGTATATGCCACAGCGTGATGCTCAGTGAAGCGGCTGGGAGTCTGAGGGACTCAGGGTCCCAGAGCTTTGTGCAACATTACATTGGGGTGTAAGGTGCTCAGAGCAGGCTGTATCTGGTGAGGAGTGCTCAGCCTACACAGTCAGCAGGGGCCAGGCTTGGGGCTGTTACCCTCCCTCCTGGGTCCAAGCTAGGCATGGAGATATCTCAAAGATGAGGAGGTAGAGGTTAGAATTCAGGGCTGCTGGGGCGGCTCCGTTAGTGGGAAGGGAACCAGGGAGGAGCGAACTGTGCAGGGAAGAAGCTGAAGAGTTCTTCACTAAGTAATAAATGAAAGGGTTTGCAGCAGTCTGAACTGTGGATGTACATACAGGCTGAGATTCCACCAAGACTGGTAGAGAAGGGCTTCTGGGGAGCAGAGAAATGGGTGGAGACTCCAGGATTTGCACAGCCCTGGGAGACAAAGGAGGTTTGAGCAGGAGAGTGGAGACCACTCTCTGAACACATCAGGCATTTAACTGAGACACTGAAAGTTCCGGTCTTAGAAGTAGAGTTACTCTTGTCTTAGAGGAAGGCTATCCTACACTCAGTAAAGTTTAACACCAAGCCCCAAAGGAATTGAGCTGATCTGCAGTAAAGTAATTGCTTGCCAGAACAAAATTAACACTCTTCAAAAGAAGAAAACAAAATCCAGACTAGGCTCCAGTAGTCCAACACACAATCGAAAACTACAAACAAGTGAAGAAGCCAAACAATATGATCCATGGGTAGGGGAGGGAGGAACAGTCAATAGAAACAAACCAGACAAGATAGAAAAGTTGGGAGTAACATACACAGACTTTAAAACAGATGAATGAGTAGCTATTTAAAGACTTATAAGTCTAATAGTCTATGACAAAAAAAATGTTATATATATTTATATAAACTTTCAGAAGAGTCCTTGCTTCAGTGAGATTCAACAAGTTATTTATTGAGCTCTTTAAAAAGTGCTGAATACACTACCAGACACTAAGAATAATAAAATAAACATGAACGAAATCATCTTCTGCCTTTAGGAACTCTAGCAGGGGTCAGACTTAAACATGCAATTTTCACTGAGTGCTCTGAATGCTAGGATAGAGTGAGCATGTATTGCACTAAAGCAAAAGGAATCCGATTTGCTTAGAGGTAAAAGAAAATTAGAAGCAGTGAAAAAACCGAGATTTTTCTAGAAAGCTACCCACAGATTCCTATATTCCATGCCTGTAATTTGCCTTGAGTATGTACTCCAAAATTCTTTCAGAGAGCTAAACCAATTCCTTATCCTCTAAATGGCTATTTGAATGTACTGTTTCTTAATGCAGAAGTGATCGTGAAAGATAGCTAAAAGTTAGGGCTGCATTCTAAGATTGTCACCTGAAGAAGCAGCCCCTAAACTCTAAAGAGGGTGTGACATAAGCAATCATTGGTTAATACAGAGATAGAATATTGTAAACCACAGTTTTCTGTCTTTGAGACAGAAAATATGAAATCAGAAGCATGTCTATTAAGAAGAAAATGATCTTTAGGCTTCCCTGGTGGCACAGCGGTTGAGAGTCTGCCTGCCGATGCAGGGGACACGGGTTCGTGCCCCTGTCCAGGAGGATCCCACATGCCTCGGAGCGGCTGGGCCCGTGAGCCATGGCCGCTGAGCCTTCGCGTCCGGAGCCTGTGCTCCGCAACAGGAGAGGCCACAACAGCAAAAAAAAATAAAATAAAATAAATAAGAAAATGATCTTTAATTAAAAGATCTGCTGCTATAAAAGATTACCATTCACTGGGTGGCTTATAAGCAACAAAAATTTATTACTCACAGTTCTGGGTGCTGGGAAGATTCTGTGCTTGGTGGTGGGCTCACTTCCCGATCTGTAAACGATCATCTTCTCACTATGTTCTCAGACAGAGGAAAAGGAAAGAGAGCTCTCTGAGTCTCTTTTCTAAGGGCATTAATCCATTCATGAGGGTTCCACCCTCATGACCCAGTCACCTCCCAAAGGCCCCACCTCCACGTACCACCGCATTGGGGAATAGGTTTCAACATATGAAATTTGGGGGAAAACAATTATCAGTCTATCACAGAAACTATGAAGGAATCACTTGGGTCTAAACTACTTGGTTTGTTCAGATAAAGCTTTGTAAATTGTCTTCTCTTAGCTGATGAGAAAGCTGAAGGATATGGAATATTTATGACCCAAGGCATTAAACAAATTGCCCGTTTCCTGACTAATCAATTTGAGGCAAAGATAACAAATAAGATTACATCTGAGGGTGTTCTGTCATTTATCACAAGTTACAAAACTTCTCAGTTGAGGTTTTTTAATTCAATGGAAGGAGTTAAGGGCCTTTGTTTCAAATTATTTGACTTCTGTTTCTCAATCTAGAAAATAACTCTTTAAAAACCATTTTTATATAGACTTAAAATGTTATGAAACTTTAAAAAAACGTTATTAAAATATAACATGCATAAGGGAGTTGTAAAACTTCTGATAATTTAAGTGATAAAATGTCTATTGTAGGAGGTAGTAATAGTTTTCAACTACACCTACTGTTAATCAGTTAGAGTGAATCAACAGGCAGAGTCATTTGCTTTTCTCCCCCTTTTCTTTTTTTCATTTTATTTACTTTTTTATTTGTTTATTTTTATTGAAGTATAGTTAACTTACAATGTTATAGTAGTTTCAGGTGTACAACATAGTGATTTGATATCTTTATAGATTTCCCCTTCTTTTTCTTATCACATCTAGAACTAGCTCCTTTATGTCACATACTATCTAAACTCCACGTAGCTTCTGGTGTATGAGACCATGTTGCAGGAAGGGGCTCCCCTTCCAGGGCCGAGAGCGGGCTCTTGCCTAACAGTAGGAAATGAATTGTCCGAGGAGACACATGTGCCGATGAAACAAGAGACCTTATCGGGAAGGGGCGCCTGGGCGGAGAACAGCAGGGTGAGGGAGCCCAGGAGGACGGCTCTGCCACGTGGCCCGCAGTCTCGGGGTTTTATGGTTATGGGGTTAGTTTCCGGGTTGTCTCTGGCCAGTCGTTCTAACTCAGGGTCCTTCTTGGTGGCCCGCACATCGCTCAGCCAAGATGGATTCCAGCGAGGAAGATCCTGGGAGTTGGTAGGACATATGGACTGGCGTGTCCTCTCTCCTTTTGACTTTCCTGAAATTCTTCTGGTTGGTGGTAGCTTGTTAGTTCCGCGTTCCTTACCAGGAGCTCCTGGTGTAAGATAACTCATGCAAGTGGTTACTATGGTGCCTGGCCAGGGCGGGCGGTTTCCGTCAGTGGTTCCCCTAACATTGCAGCATGCTCCTTTGGTTTTACTCTGCAGTGGGTTAAGCAGAGTTTTGTTCCAAAACCAATATCTTGATTCCCTGCAAAGGATCCTGTGAACTGTGGGATTCTACCCTCTTGAGTCCTGGGATGATTTTATATAATGTGAAGGGATAGGTGAGCCTCATCTAGAAAAACATACTAGGGCTTCCCTGGTGGCGCAGTGGTTGAGAGTCCGCCTGCTGACGCAGGGGACGTGGTTTCGTGCCCCGGTCCGGGAAGATCCCACATGCCGCGGAGCGGCTGGGCCCGTGAGCCATGGCCGCTGGGCCTGCGCGTCCAGAGCCTGTGCTCCGCAACGGGAGAGGCCACAACAGTGAGAGGCCTGCGTAAAAAAACGTACTAGCACAGATTTTTTTTTTCCTACTCTCTTCCGCCCAACACTCCCTGAAACACCGCTGCTCCACAAAAGTTTCGTTTCTTTCTTTGCCCTGAACTTTACTGTGTGGGCTGCTTGGGTAGTTAATCATTATAGTCGTCTTCTTTTTTTCTTCTCAAAAAAGAAGACAGTCTTTTAGAGGCTTATTTTGGTCCTCTGCACACTTCTTTAACAAAAGAAGTGTAGGTATGCAAGTGGTAGAGAGAAAGAAATCTGCCCATGAAACCCCAGGACCTGGGTCTGCACCTTTGCCTTTCGAGGAGTAGTAACTGTAAACAGCCCTGCAGTGAATGCTGCCGGTTGAGCTCCTCTAAGCAGAATAGGTTTGTGAGCAGGCAGGAACCATGGAACACCCTGTTGTTTCTATTATCCTGGGTCTCCATCAGCTTTGTTTACCAGCAATGGCTAAAAGCCAAACCTCCAAAGGGTTTAACTATTCAGGGAAAAAAAGGAAAAAGCAGTGTATTAATAATATATGTTCTCCAGTGTCTGCCTCATGCACTCTTCTTATGAGTTAAAAATATTACCAGGTGTAAGATGTCCACCCACCTTTTGCCCCCCAGACTTCTGTACTTAGAACAAGGTTTGAGGAAAAGTTAGCACAAGTATCATCCCCTTCTGAAGACATCTTAACAGACTTGCAAAATGACACCTTAAGACCTCAGGAGGTAAATGATTTTAAAGCAAGTTAAAACCACACATGTCATGCAAATAGATGCTACAGAAAAACAAAGCACTGTGAGGACTGACGACCTCAGAGCTTGCAGGTCTCAAGTAGCCACTGTAAAAGGTCAATTAATACAGGAGGGAGGACTAAGGAGCAGGAGCTGCTGCTGAATCTTCACAGGTGAGCACGTGAGCGGGTGAGCACGTGAGCGGGTAAGCACGAGGCTAATGGTGCTCACCTTCTCTCCCGGCACGGGCTCATTCAGTACAGACCAGGCAGCTGGTGTCAGAACCTTGCCTCTGTAAACGTCTCTACTTTCTAAAAGAGAACATAATTCTGCTCTCCTGGTATATTTCTTCACTTATGGCTGTCTGAATTGAAAGGGCAGATGTTTTATTTGGGGAATTGACTGCCAGGGTGATTACATTCAGGTGAAACAGTTAATAACTTAAAATTTAGGGAGCAGAGAAGTCTACTTCGGGAATAAAACTCTACCCTAAATGTGGGGAGAAAAGAGCTCCACTGGTTGTTCTTGGAATAGCTCTGTGGATAATTACATAATTAGGAGAGGAGGGGGGGGTGAAACAGTCCTATTGATTAGCTGTCTAAAATTTGCCCGATTGCTATACCTGAAGCCACACACTTTGTTACTGAAATAAAACGTGTTACACAAGGCCGGAGCGCCATGCAAAGGCAAGGACTGTATGCGGTGCATGGCACTACACAGTGGCCCCAACCCCTGGGATCTCAGCTTCTTTTAAACAAAGTCAAATCTCTCTTATTTGAAAACCTCTCTGCCTTAACCCTCCCTCCTATCCTAGTCACCTCAGCATCTCCCCATAGCCCTTTATAGAAAAAGTCTTCGAGAATAATCTTTACCCACCACTCCGGACCTCACTCCCCACTCACTCTTCAGCCCAGTCCCACTTCCTTTCTGCCTCTGCCATTTCACTGGATGCTCTCGTGGGAAAGCTCAGTGGCCTTCCTCCCGCAGAGCCTCTGAGCATCCTTCAGCCTTCACACTCGGAGACGTGGTGAAGTATCCCTCCTGACCACTTCCTCTTTCTGAAAACCCATCTTCCTCTGGTTTCCAGGAGCACACATCTTGCCAGTGTTGCTCCTGTATCTCTAGATATTCTCTCTGCATTCTAGCAATAAGCTCAAAGTGGGTCTGAATAAATATTTGCTCCATAGATAAGAAATGAAGGAGAGAGTGAATGAAAGAAAGATGTAATTCAACTTCTAAAGGAAATATGGGGCGGAGTGGCATGATCCACAGATAATTTTTTTGTAGTTAAGCTTTGGGCACTGTGTCGTGACAATGCCTACCCCTAACATTTGCTGAACGTGGGGGAAGGGTGCAAACAAAAGACTCAGACCCATAGATCTTCCATCTTCTCATCGCCAGCTCGGACCCTCACCACGAGAGGCTGGCACGCAGGCCAGGGGACCCCACAGTGTACAATTGCATGTTCCTTCACCCCTTCAGCCCACTCCTGCTGGCAGCTGCCCCCAGGCTACCCCTCTGGCCGAGGGGTGAGGAAACAGCATCTGAGTCCCCCCTCTGGAGGGACAGGCAGGGAAGAGGCCTGGGCAGGTGCTGGAAACCAGCTTGGGGACTTTGGGGCTGGAATTTGGAGGTCTGGAGCAAGATCTGAAAAAGGAGAATTGAGCAGGTTCTGGAGGACAAATCCCTTGTCCTGCAAGGAGATTATAATAGGAAGAGCCAGAGAGGGGTCACCTAATGTGCCCGGCCCAGGGCAGGGGCCCAGCAGGGGCTTCTGGTTGTGGGACCAGTCTTCACCATCTGGTGGCATTTTTAGTTGAGTTATCTGAGGCTCCCTTTTGGTTGTCCTTAAGAAACATCAGAATTGTGTTCAGTAGCCCAGGAAAGGTTCTTTTACATCTGTTGTCAGGGTGTGTATCTTCAAGAATTGGAGGTGCTCTGGAGGGCCCATGCTCTCATCTAGGTCCTGGGCATCACAGTTTCTATACATTCTATATATCCTATATATTCTATTCTTATCCTTTTTAATTGTCTTTCTGATTTTTTTACATTATATTTTAAACTAAAATAATAGATGATGTGTAAAAGGAAGATACCAGACAACAATCAAACAAGATTGTTTTTCACCCTGCTTGGAGGCTGCTAAGGAACAAATGAAGGAAATTTTATAAGCAAAGGTTGTGGAAAAGAGATGGAGAACTTGATCAGACAGAGGTTTAATTAAAAACTAGTGAAGTGAGGAAGCTGGGCTTACCCTGGATGAAAATTATTTCTTTGTACATTAGCCTGGTTTTCTCATTGTCTAAGCTAGTATTTTCAACTTCCTCGTATGCATCTAGAGAAAAATAATACTTTATTTAGCAAAACTGATCATGTATACTACCAATCTGTATCTGTTTACACACATGCACTCATTCATTTCACATTACAGAATGGCAAAATTGGGAAAGTTGTGTATGTTGCATGTGATTTGATGCTGCTAATCATGAATATTTATGATGAAAATGCAAAAAAAAGTCAATGTGTTAGACTTGAAAGAATCCATAGACTTTGAAAATCATGTCATTTTAGGCCTGAAAAAACTCAAAAGCAAAAACTCTTGAAATTGCAGAAACTGTTTCTCCTTCTCTTCCATCTCCAACCACACAACTCTTGAATCATATGCCATGCTGTCCCTTGAATATATCAAGCACTTCTATACATCTGTGCTTTTGCTCATGCTAGTCTATTTATCCTTAGAAATTCCTTCTTCCTTTTTCATTGAATAAGAGTGTACTCATTCCACAAAGCATAGATCAAATACACCTCACTTGTGAAGTCTCCCCCCACCTCCCATTCTGCTGGTCAGAATCAGTCATTTCCTGTTGTTGCTACAGAGTATGATGTAACTTACGACACTGGGTTCAAGTACCATTTCTGCCACTTACTAGCTGTGTGATTTTGGCTAATTTTTGTCCCTTAGTTTCTTTATCTGTAAAATAGGGACAGTAATAGGCTATACCTCATGAGGTCCTTCTGAGGTTTAAATTAGCTATGAAATAAAAATAGATGAAGGATTTTGAAACAATGCCCAGGACAATGTAAGTGCCCCTGAAATGCTACATGTTATTATAACATGCTTTTGTTATAACACATCATATGAATGGTTGCATAATCTATTTGTCTATTCATTAGCTTATCAGAACTTTGCCTTTTTATTCCCAATTCCCAGGTGTTTATCACAAAATAAGCTTTCAACAAATTTTTGTTAAACTGCAATACAGTAACACTAAACTTCCTTATACTAAATGTCTAAAATTTTATGATGCAATGAGTTTCTTTGTATGAGCTATTTATTGTATAAAGAAATCACAAGTAGATAATTTTACCAAAATTGTAAAAATGTTTACAATTCAGAAACCTGGAAAAATGGCCTGAATTAACAAAGTTTTCATTGTACAATAATTTTGTTAAAGACAAAGTAGTAACGTATAATTCCCTGTTCACTGAGGGATTAAATGATGGCTCTGAATTGTGCACTATTTTGGATAAACTGATATTGCACTTTTTTCGCAAGCATTTCTAGCAAACTGAGTCAGGAAGGAACAGCATCATTTGTTGGTAGATAGTTTGTTATTTTGTGATAATAGGCTGAAGATATGAACGCCCCACTTAGAGATTTTCTGGGTCATTTAGCAATGGATAACTTAAGCACTGGATATCTTGGTTCTGTGGAAGCTGTGCTCCATGTTAAGACAGAGTACAAAAACTCTTAGCCATTTGTGCATATAACACATACACATAAAATAATCATTGTATATAGCAGAGTGAGTGGCAAGCTTGTCCCCGTGTTTTAGTGGAAGGGGAGAGAAGGACTTCATCCAGAGTTATCGCTAGGGAGCAGGAAAGGAATCGGGAACTTAAACCACAGCATCATGAAAAAATACATTGCATCCTAAGCACAATTCCACTATCCCCTGAGATGCTTCCACATTGTTGCTGGTCCAAGATGTGTTGCCGATGAAGGAGTCTACTGAGGACCATGCCTCCCCTCCCTTCCCACCCAGTCACCACTGGTTTACTGCAGAAAAGAGGAGCATTTCCGTGTTTTGTATCCATTGTGAAGTCACTCAGATCTGTATCTGCTGAAGGGATAGTGTTTTCTTCTTTAGTCGGGAAAGGACCTGGGTTAACAGAAATGGGTGCATTGGTATCTGTCTATGGTGTGAAATTAGAGACTGCTTTGCTGAGGTCTTTAACTTGTTTAAACATTCCCAGATGTAACTGAAAAAAATGGATAGTGATTTTTACTCTCCTTGATTTTCCTCCTTTCTTACAGGTAAGAGGTCTTATGTCTTCCTTTTCTGGGCTAGTTTTTCTCATCTCAAATATGAAAACTCCCACTGCTTCCCACCACCTAAGGTGGTACTACGAGGGCTAAAGAAGTCATAGTTGTAGAAACTTTTGAGTTGTAAAGCTGTGCTCTCTCCGTAGCAGGTAGAAGACTTCTTATAGTGAGAGGAACTCCTTACTGGTGGGGGAAGGCCTTGGTAAAACCACAGAGATGAAAGTTCCATGGACCCCAGGTCTTGGAAAAAGAATTCAGATGATCCTGTTGAAAATGGAGATTTCTTTTCTCTCTCTCTCTTTTTTTTTTTTCATCCTTTGGAAAGATGCAGAAAGAGGTAGAGAAAGGGCGGTAAAGATGGGAGAGGAAGAGAGAAAGGAGGAAAACGTCAGTGGCACGAATCCCCCTGTGATTCCACAAGTCCCCAGGAAAGTGAAATCTAATAAACACTTGTTGCCAGAGGTTTTAAAATATGTGTGTGGAAACCAGGTGTGAGGCTGAATGTCACCACCTGGGGATGTGGAAAACATAGATCATGTATGCAGGCTCAGGATGTGGTTACAGAGATGATCCTAAGAAAGTAGCTCCTCTAGAATTTGCAGAAATCGTGGAGGTGACTGTGGGCTGTCACAGACATGGACCTGGAATCTCAGCCCACTTTATTTAGATCTCTGAAGGCCTGAATGATGTTGAAGGAGAGGCGGGGTCTGTGTTTTAGGAGGGAATGCTTTCTCAGGAAAAGCATTTCTAATGGAGTAGGCTTAACACTCCTTAAAATGTTGTCTAAAATTCTGGTCTTAAAGTTGTACACAGTTGTATTCATCGAACAGCAAAGCAAGTGATTCCAGGAAAGTTTGGGCTTGTGTTCATTTTGTCCTCCAGGTTTTTCTACACTTATGTGTTATAATTGAAGCAAGTGGCACAAACATCCTTTTTCATGAAATCCACTTTTATAACTTCCTCGGTCTAAAACTACTACAAAGAAAATTGGCTTTCCCCCATATTCATTCCTTAATGGTCTTAAAGCAATTATCTACTGCTATTAAAATACATGTCAACATCAAAGGTTTTATACTCTGGTAGATGATTCCTATTATAAGCTATCACTATAAGCAAAGAATTCATTCCTGTGTGATGTTGAACTTGACATTTTTTAAGCACCATTTAAAAAATAATACAGTCCGTTGAAGAAAATGCCTAATTTTCAGACCAACATGAGGAAATAAGAAAGCATTACATTAAACTCCTCCTTAAGATAAAGCATCATAACTTTCACTGCCTTATTCTGCTTACTGTTTGTTGCAAATCAGATACAGAATAGTCTATAATATTTCAGGACATGAGTGGTCCCAAGTTTACTACAGAGGTTACCAATTACATCAAAATAAGCAGTGAACATATATACACTATTGATACTGTGTATAAAATAGATAACTAATGAGAACCTACTGTATAGCACAGGGTACTCTACGCAATGCTCTGTGGTGACCTAAATGGGAAGGAAATCCAAAAGAGAGGGGATACGTGTATATGTATAGCTGATTCACTTTGCTGTACAGTAGAAACTAACACAACACTGTAAAGCAACTATACTCCAATAGAAATTAAAAAAAAAAAAAGCAGTGAAAGGCCCCAATAACCCAGTGATGAAGCGTCAGTCTGAGAGTGTTTATTTTGATGCCTCTTTTGCTTCTGCAAAGTGAAGACCACGTTCTTTGAAGAGTGTCTCACGTGTCCTGGAAGATGTACTGCAGCAAGAATGGCTAACCAAGTGATCACTGGATAGAGGCCCCCAGAAGTAGAGGTTTCCCAACCAACTGAGGAGAAACCACAGAGAGTCTGTTTCATCTAACATAAAAGCCATCGTCCGAAGCCTTCTCCAGTGAGAGACTTGCCTGCGGGTGCCCCTCACGCTGAATCACCCCTTCCAGGCTCCTCCAGGCCACTCTTTTCACATCAGTAAGAATCTGTCCTGCTTCTCACCATGATCCCAGTCTCCACAATGGGACACATGCTTAATGATTTGTTTTTACAAATTATACTCTGCCTGATCCTGGGGGGGTGAATAAAAGATGTTTTAATTAAGATAATCGTATAAATAAATAAAAAATTAGCAATAAGTCAAACAAAGCACAGGAAACAAAACACCATGCAAGAAAAGTAATGTCTCTTAGGAGTCCCAGAATGACTAAATTAGCAGCAAACTAGAGGCGTTCATTTTTTAACTCTATTTACATGCAATCTTACATTTTTTACTTCACTGATAAACTGCATATTTTATGTAGAATTTCTCTGAATTCTTCTCCAAATAGCGTTCGTACTACTTAGGCAGACTATATATCTCTTTAAAACGTTATTTTCCTCCTTCTGTGAGAAACTATCAACTAATAGTGCATCCAAAATATCCTATAACCTTGGTAATAGCAAAATGTTCTAAGTGAAAACAAATATATAATTTTAGAGATTATGGCTGTGCTCAATTAACTCACCTATTTATAGCTCTTTTTAACATTTGAAACCATTGAACACTCTTCTCAGTGAAACCTGTCTCGTTAGCCTGCACTATAATTTTCTCTGCCCTGTTCTCCTTCTAACTACCTGGATGCTCTGGTTTAACTGAAGGGAATATGAGTGTCAAAGGGTCTTCAGCGCAAAGCAACTGGCTTTTGAAGCATGTAGCAAGTGTGAAGTAACTTTTAGAAAGAAACAATGAATGAATGAAAGAGTGAATGAACAGGACACTCACCTATTCCAGAGCCAGGAGAGCACTTATGTAAATCCAGTTTATAAAGCAGCCAGGGAGTTTACGTCTGGATTTATGAGAATCGGGCAGACTTGGATTCATTTGGAGGGCTAGAGAAGGAGGAAGGGACATGCTTCTTTTGGAAGCATTTTTCTCTGTTCTGCCGGCACCGCTCTAGCAATGGTCCTTTGTCCTAGAAGTACTTTTGGCTCACTTCCAGAGTTTTTCCCACCTTCTCAGAACCAGCTTCAGAGATATTATCACTGGCGCGGTAGCACCTTCCTTAGAGATCTGAGCCCCAGCTTTGTGGGGACCCCTGAGCACCTGAGTACCAGCACCATCTGGCAAGCACCCCATATCATATATCTGGTTCCACCTTGAACTTTCTAAGTTTTAATACCCCAACTTCTGCTCTTATTTTCCCCACCTGAGAGGACAGAGTATATCCTGTAGTTACTCAATGTGAATTCAATATTCTCCTTTTGCTTTTCAATTTTCCAATACTTATTTAACCAACTCCTTATGTTAAACTCTCTCAGTTAAAGTAGTTGATATGGATCTTGTTCTCCGTCCGAATATAGTCCAAAAGGACGATCACTGTGGGTGCCCATGTTTGCTAGAAGGTGCACCGGAGGGTGAGAGGCAAACCCGTAAAGATTCCTGAGCCTATCATATCATTGAGGATTTTAGGGGTCCAATGATCGGGGGCATGGCAGGACATCATCCCCTCCAAGGTCAGGGAAATTTATTGCCCTTGTACTTTCGACCACGAAGAAGGAGGGGCCCTGCTTGGTAAACATCTTTGGATTTTGAAGACAAGATATGCCACACTTAGGGATAGAGCCCTGACTCATTTGTTGGAGGACCCAGAAGGTTGCAAATTTTGAGCAGGACCCAGAACAAGAAAGGACTCTGCAGTAGGTTCAGACTGTGGCACACACTGCCCTGCAGTTTGGGTTGTGTGTCGGGAAGATTCAGTGGTTCACCAGGGATCTGCAGCAGATAAGGGCACTATGTGACATTTCTGTCAAGACCCCCAAACCAAGAGTCGTGGTGCAGAACTCTAGGATTTCAGAGCGAGATCACGCCTTCTGCAGCAGAGGGCTATTCACCATTCACAAAGCTTCTCCTCAGGATGCCACTGGGCTCTAATAGAGTGAGACTGGAAGGGGACATCAAGTAGAGACGCTTATCATGAAGTGGGAAATGTCATACCCACCAAGTCACAAGGTGGGTTAGGTGCACCATATGTCATAAACAATAGAAAATTCTGGATTCAGACCAAGCAGGTCGACAGAACACAAAAATTAAACCAGTGTCCCAGACCCCATGTCATATGCCTCTTCTGAATTGGCATCCCTTCCTTAGCTTCCCTTTATGGCTTATGTGGGAAGTGGGAATTGGGGGAAGGGTTCCCTACAACCAGAGATAGAAAAAGAAATATGAGCCTTATTCTTGGATGGATCACCTTGAAATATTGGTGCAGACTGAAAATGGACAGTTGGGAAACTACAAGTCCACTTGGTGGCGGGGGTGTGGGTATCCCTGACAAACACTGGGGAAGAGAAACTGGCCCTTTGGGCAGAGCTTTACGGAATACTTTGAGTAATAATATTATAATATTGTAAGATATTGTAATACTGTAAGAGCAGAGACAAGGACATTTGAGCAAGAGGCCTTTGGATGGACCAGTGGCTCTGGGCACAAAGTATGTGAATCTCTGTGCTTTACATCAATGTCCACCAGAGAGCATATGCCATAAATGAATGCTGAACACCAGATACACAAAATTGCCCGTCTATTGACATCAGCCAGCCTCTGTCTTCACCACTCCAAGGCCTCTGCAAGGGCCCCAGGATGGAGCAGTCATGTGGGCAGAAATGGAGGATGTACAAAGCTCAATCAAGATGAGCTTTCTCGGGGCTTCCCTGGTGGCGCAGTGGTTGAGAGTCCACCTGCCGATGCAGGGGACACGGGTTCGTGCCCCTATCCCGGAAGATCCCACATGCCGCGCAGCAGCTGGGCCCGCGAGCCATGGCCGCGGAGCCTGTGTGTCCGGAGCCTGTGCTCCGCAACGGGAGAGGCCACAGCAGTGAGAGGCCCGCGTACAGCAAAAAAAAAAAAGATGAGCTTTCTCTCTCCAGAGCTTCTGCCACTGAAGGATATGTGACCTGTCAGCAGCTGAGATCAACTCTGAGTCCTCAACATGGTGTCATCTCTTAAGATCAATCAGCTACTTGGTAGCAAGCTGATTGCAACAGGCCCTTTCACCCTGGAGGGGATGCTGATGCATTCTTACTAGAATTGATATAGATTCTGGCTAGGATTTTTCTTCCCTGTCTGCAGTGCCTCTGTGAGGGCTCACAAATCACCCGATTTATTGATATCAGCTCCTGTATAATATACCATGGGACCAACAGACCAACTTTATATAAAAGAAGTGACAAGGGACACATGAACACGTGATCCCTTGGTTTTCTTGTACACTGCATTGCATAGAAACCACTGCCTGTATAACAATGGAACAGCCTCTCACGGCTCAGCTCAGGGGCTGACAACTTTAAAGGTTGGTTCCCTGACCTTCAAGACAGAATACATTGAACAAAAGGTTGTTATACTGACTTTGTATCCCTCAAAAGCCAGAATAGAGAACAAGAAACAAGGAGAACAGTTAGGCTTTCTCATCATCATTCTTAGTGACCCAGTTGAGGAACTTTGAGCTTTCTGTACCCACAAATAGATGTCATTTTTTTCCATTCCATGATCCAATGCTAGAAAGAGAGAACAAGAAGTGGGATAAGCCTGGGATCACTTTCCAAACCGAAATGGAATGTGCTTTCTTCCTTTTTAAAACCTAATTCAGTGTTGTTATGAACTGAATGTTTGTGTTCTCCCAAATTCATGTGTTGAAAGACTAGCCCCCAGTGGGATGGCATTAGGAGGTGGGGCCTTTGGGAGGTGATTAGCTCAGGAAGGTAGAGCCCTCACAAATGGGATTCGTGCCCTTATGAAGGAGACCTTAGACAGCTCTCTCATCCTCTCTGCCATGTGAGGATACGATGAGAAAACCGCCATCTACAACCTGAAAGAGGACTCTTACCAAACCCTGCCAGGAGGCACCGTGATCTCAGACTCCCTGCCTCCAGAACTGTGAGAAATATATTGCTTCTGCTTATAAGCCACCCAGCCTATGGTATTCTGTTATAGCTGCCCCCGCCGACTAAGACAGATGTTTGGTATATTTGTGTGTTTGTGTACCTCTCATGGGCTTATGGTTGCGCATGCACATTTAAAATATACTAAATAGGGCTTCCCTGGTGGCGCAGTGGTTGAGAGTCCGCCTGCCGATGCAGGGGACACGGGTTCGTGCCCCGGTCTGGGAGGATCCCACGTGCTGCGGAGCGGCTGGGCCCGTGAGCCATGGCCGCTGAGCCTGTGCGTCCAGAGCCTGTGCTCCAGAACGGGAGAGGCCACAGCAGTGAGGGGCCCGCATACCGCAAAAAAAAAAATAATAATAATAAATAAAATAAAATAAAATAAAATATGCTAAATATCCTAGATTTTAAGCTCCGT
This sequence comes from Mesoplodon bidens, assembly GCF_964165515.1. Taxonomy (NCBI): domain Eukaryota; kingdom Metazoa; phylum Chordata; class Mammalia; order Artiodactyla; family Ziphiidae; genus Mesoplodon; species Mesoplodon bidens. Next base: position 77,993,822 of record NC_138169.1, on the reverse strand, counting down.
AGATACTGTCTACAGCTTAGTAAGCTTTCTTTTTGCCTCACAGTGATAATGACTGTGCATTTCCAGGGCAGCCTCTTAGTAAACATGTGTTGAGTTGAATTTCCTTTTTCATAAGCTGAACAATCTTTGCAGTTGAACATTGGGTTTCCACATGAGGGTGAAGGAAGGAGGCAAAGAGTAGCTGTGCTTTTCACAGCTCAGTACTGCCTGCATGTAATACGTGGATGCCCAGTCACTTTGATGCCTCTCTAGGGCTCTTGATTTTCCACTCAATTCTTCAGTGATTCTTTCCAGCAAACAGTGTGCTTTCCTTAATGACGCTTCCTCAATTGTGCTGCCCGTCTGTCACCTGTAAAGAAAGGTATCATTTGGCTTACAATAAAATAGAATATAAACCACGGAAATGGTGTTCAACAATTCATGTGCAATTTAAGCAAAATAACCGCACCCTGAAAAGGAAACAATATCCAAGACATCTGAGCCTAAATGTTCTCACAACAAACTTTTTTTTTTTTTGCCTTTGAAGAAACATCATTTCAACCAAGGTCAGAAATCTGTATATAAAAGAATGCTCGGGATTTGTTGTTGGCTGGCTATGCATCTAAGTCCCAAGCAGTCTCAGCTCATCGTGTTGTTCTGATATCGTAAATTCAAAGGGAGATAGTAGTGCATTCACCCAAAGTGGGCAGGGCTAACTCGGTTTCTAAAAACACACATGAACTTGTGGTCTTTTTCCTAACAACATTCATTCCTATTTTTCAGAAACTCCGTGTTCACTTTGACAACTTGATTTTGGAATGAAAACTCCATGTTAGTAATTCGAACTTCACAGTGAATTCTCAGGATTTTCAAATCCAGAATCAGATCAGGCACAATATGACACCAAATGTTGCCAATTTTGTTCTTGCTGTCCTTTTTGGCCACCAAAGAAAGGGTGATGGCAGTCACTTAAAATATCTAAAAATGATAGGGGCATTTGAAAGATAAGCATAGGCACAATCTGTTACCAGTGTGAAACAGGACCTCCTTAGCAGACATAATGCTAAGTAGAATGGCTTGACAAGCAGAAAGTACACACTGAACAGTGAAATCACTTGGTCAGCTAATGTCAGGTGGTATGTAGGGAAGTTTATAAGATACAGTGAGCAGGTGATGGTGTATCTGACACATTTAAAGTACATATTAAAGACTGAGGAACACTTTGATCATACCCTGAAATGTCAACTGTGTATAGTTCTTCCTAACTTTTTTAAAATGTAGGTATAGAGGTCTTAAATTCTCCCTAGTGCAATAGAAATGGGAGTTGTAATTTTGCCTTGTCGGGAAATAATACAAATTTAACACACTAGGGGTTCCTTACTTTAGCCTCTTTTGCCTTTATTACCAAAAAGGAACTTCCTTGGGTATCAAATTACAACGTTGGGGCAAGTAATCCATATTAGTTCTTTCATTAGATATACGTGATTCTAAACTATTAAATGCTAAAGAAAGGTTCATTCATTAACATCCAGCTTTCCTCCTCTCAAGGCAATAATGTTGGCAGAATGAAAGCCACACATGAACAAAAAGAGGCAAGAAAGAAAGAAAGAAAAACGAGGGAGGGAGGGAGCTAGGGAGGGAGGGAGGGAAGGAAGGAAAAGAACGTGTGAACATTTGAAAAGAAAATATAATCACACTTCCATGTTGGGCTTACATAAATGTTTTTCAGCTTGCCCTAGAGAAAGTAGGTCACTGTATTAAGATATTAAAAATACATTAAAATGTTCTATTAATTTAATGTAAGAGCATCAACGACGACCCTTTTAAAAATTATCAGAGCTAGGTAAGGCTGCCAGAAAATAATGAGATCTGTAAGTTTGTAAATTCACTTCATTCATAATCCCGTATCGAATATATTCCCCTTTGGACCCCTATTTTTTAAATTCTATTCATACATTTCTCTCCATACACTCAGCTTGCTTCTCTACTAGAAGATCCGGCAGGTCACCCTCTTCTCTGCCTCTCTCAGTCTTTTATGTTTATCCTCCTTCAATCAGACATGATCTATTCATTACCCATACTTACTAACTGTGAAAAACGCCAGTGGGTTTGCTGCCCATGACTGAGTCTCTCTTCCTCTTCTTACCTCCGGGAAAGGATGCTTAGTTGACAGCACTGAACAGGATATGGAGGGAGCTGAGCAGTGGGGTGCTGGTGAAGTCTCAGGAGGTTCTGCCCCGACACCACTTCCTTCATGTTGTGGGAAATAAAATGCTGATCTCACTCTGGGGGGAATCTCATAGGCACTTGACATCTTCAGTTCTGTGTCCTTCTTGTGTGTTCATCCTTCCTTCTGGTTCCCTCTCCTTTCCCCATTAAAGAGGCTTTCTCTTTTCCTTCTATGGGTCTGCAGGGAGTAGGGAGTGTCAGCCTGCCAGCACGCTCTCAGCCCTCTGTCACTCTCCCTTAGTTAGGGCTTAGGAGCTGCCTGGGCTTAGAAGCTGTCTGGAGAAGATCCATTTTGCCTGAGGCTTCTGTGCATGATAGTAGGTCTGAGGGGAATTTTAAAAACTTCAAAGAGCGGCAGCAACACAAACTAAGATAAAGCTACAAAAAAACCTGAGCTTACATCACAGAAGGGGAGATTTACATGAGGTATTAGAAGAAATGCTTGCGTGAACCAACACAAAGAAGATGGTGGGGTCTCCATTATATGGGAAGAAAAAAGGAAAAAAGAACAAAAAGTTTAGACGACACTTGGTCTAAAGTTAAGTGCTTGGAAGTAGGAAACTAGTCTAGATGACTTCTGACATTTTCTCTCCCTAGTATTCTATTTTTAGGAGCAGTCAATCAATCTCTTGCAGAAAAACATGAAATGTTCATATCTATAGTCCTCAAAATTCACTTTGAAATTCATCGAGGGTGTCAAAACTACATCTTGGAGTGTGCAGGAACAAATGCTTTAAACTAGCAAAATAGAAAGTTATGTGTTTATAGCAACGATGCTTCCATCAATATAAAATTGTTATACTCTAGTCCTTACACATAACGGAGGTATGATCATGGAAACATAGACTGTCATCTGAGAAGAAAAAAGCTAAACTTCCTGAATGTAGCAAATTACTATAGGCAGGGACTATATATATCAAATATATTTCCAATAATTGTCAACCACACAACAGTTGAGACTAAAAAGTGTGGTTGCTAAATATTCCGTCTTCCAATTTCATTACCACGGATTCTGAAAGGTACGCTTTTAGCAAAGGGGACATTGTAGTCCTGCTGCTCTGTCTGCCTGGACTGCCCCCTCTGAGTGATGTAACACAGATGTAAAAGCATCGTAACCTAGGCTGATGAGAAGCGATTTTCTCTGGGGCGAATGTAGAGTTTATGCAGCACCCGATAGAGATGCTCCTCCCTTTTCTATAAGATGAGGAGATGCCCAAACCGTTCCACTGGGTTAGCAACAGACGATCTTTCCCTTGCCTGAAAATTGCAAGGCGTACAACTAAGAGAGTACATGCCCCAAGCTGGACGTTCGGTGAGTCAAGAAAGAGGTTTGATCATTTGCTGGGCTAAAAGAACAAGTGCTAAGAGAGCTGTTCGCTTAGGCTGAGGAAACCTAAAGCAAGGGGCCAGGCTTCAATACCTTATAGTAGCTCCCAAGAGAGTTGAAGGGTTAAGAAGACTCTAGGAACAAGAGGCTATGGGATGGCCTTTCAGCATTAGAAAAGTAGGAGAGAGAGGGTGACAGCCTCATCAACAAGGCGGTGGGTTGGCCATGTAAGTGTAGAGCACCTGCGGCTGCCTAGGAGCAAACAGGTGGCTCGTTCACAACAGGCCCAAATGCACCCCTTCCTCTCTTCTCTCCTCCTCGTCCCAGCCAGAGGACTGAGAGAGACCAGAGAATTCACTTCACCACCTTCAAACAGCTTGTAGCTGGATCTGCAGGCCTGGCGTCTGCAGAAAAGGATGAAAGCTTGCAGCCTGAAGGTATGAAATGGGTAGGTCTAAATGTTCATAGCCAAGATACACTCTTTTTCTAGCTGCAAGTGACTGAAAAGACAAGAAACTAGCAGGGGTATCTGAGTAGCACAAGACTAAAGGTAGAAAGGGTTTTCAACATAATGGAAGCCATATTCAGAAAAACATGAAAGTGTTCCATTCAAAGACAATTGCAGTGTAAAGTGAGAAATTTACTAATTCTCTGACTATTCCAAATAAATTTACTAGAGGAAAATGCATGCAGGTGACAGATCCCAAACTTCACTGTGGAATAAACAAAAACAAACATATTCACTGGATTGGGGATCTGCATCAAAAGCTCTGGGTTCTGATCCAGATCTGTCACTTAACTGAATTTAGGATAGTCTCTTATCCTTCCCTGGCTCCTATGCCATCACTGATAAAATGAAAACGCTGGATGGGTATCTAACTGCATGATGCCCTAAAAGGTTTGGGTCTTCTAGTTCCATGGTTATTCATGTCTGAGGAGATGCGATAAGCTAAACTGAGCGACCCAACCCTTTCCCATCTATGATGGACAAGAAAGAAGCATCCATTAATTAGTAACTATTTCCATTATGACTTATTACTGATAGTAAGGTAAGGTCTATTCTGGGCCCTAACCATCAAACGTATATATACCTAATTCAATAGATTAGCCGATTGTGTTTATTTTAAGAGGTACCAGAGACTGAATGTTTGCTCCCCTCCCCCCAGATTCGCATGTGAAAACCCTCATCCCCAGTGTGATGGTATATGGAGGTGAGGGCTCTGGGGGGTTATCAGGTCATGAGGACAGAGCCCTCTGAATAGGATTAGTGATGCCCTTATAAGAGAGACACTAAAGAGATGATCTCTCTCTGCACCACGTGAGGATACAGCAAGAAGGTGTCCATCTACATATGGAGAAGCAGGCCCTCACCAAGAAACCCAGAAACCATGCTGGTACCCTGATCTCAGACTTCCCAACTTCCAGGACATTATGTTATTACCATAAAAATAAATTTTTATTGTTTAGGCTATGTAATCTATGGTATTTTGTTAAAGCAGCCACAACTCACTAAGACAAGAGGTCAACAGTTATTCTCTCTATTTTTGCAAAACATCTGCACTGTAAATCAACATGTTTTTCCTCCCATTAACCCAGGCATTGAACTCCTACCTGAGAACTCAGGACGCCTGCTAAATAAGGTCAACATAGTTTAGTGCTGCAAGCAATATTCTTCTGCGCTTCTTCTCTCCTGAGTACTACCTAAATCTTTTATTAGTGGACTTTTTTCATGAGCTTCTGTCAATTATTTTTCCTTCTTTTCACCCCACAATTAGGCAAGTGACTACTCCTTAGAACTGCAGAGCAATGCAGATTTCTGGCTTCCTCTTGAGATGAAAGTCACAGGACGCTCTGGGTTCTGGAAAGTTGACTGAGCTTTATATCTGCACAGTCTTCCATCCTTAGCCATTTTGAGATCCTTTTCTATGTGGTTCTTTACACATTCTTCTCAGTTTGGCTTATATCTATTTGAGCTTGCCTCTTCTTTGTTTACAAAATGAACACTTTTGCTTTCCTCAAACTTCAAATCATCTAGTGTTTCCTCACTTTTGCAGGCTGCCTCCTTTATTGTTTCCTGTAGATCCCGATACTTGATTTCTTGCTTTCTTAGGAGCTGAAATTTTGAGTGAATTATACTTGACATTTAACATATGCACAGTGAACATTCAGGCTTCAAAGAATGCCAAGAAACAGACTCTTCTGCAGTCTATAGTTTAGACCAGCACAAAATCCACATTTTCTTTAGTTTTTTAATGCACACTGCCTTGTGGCTGAGTAACTGAATGAGCTCTTCTTTGCTGGGGCAAAGCAGTGCTTACTGACCCATTGATGTGTATAAATCGGAGCTCCATCAGGACATGGTCTTTGTCCTCTAGAAACCCAGAAGCTAAATTCAGACTATAAAGCCTACAGATAATGAGATTGAGCCTCTTCACACTCTTTTAGAAAGAAAGTGAGGTATGAGTTCATAAATAAATGTACCATTAGAGAGGGGGCTGGCAGAATGTGAAGAAAGTTTCCAGGGAAGCTCAAGGTGCACTGGACAAGAAGGGCAGTGATCAGAGAGGAGAACGTGACCACCACAAGGGAAAAGAGAAACTAGAACTATATTCCTTCCTCACAAAACCAGCAAGTATTTAGTGAAGGAGGCTAAGAGCTGAAAGTCAGTGGATAAGCATTTACCAAGACAGCCTCATGTTTCCTTCATCTTGAGAAATCTTTAGACAGGTCTCTTCCGGACTCTCAGACCTTGACTTCCCTTTCCTTAGAGCATTTACTTTAGAAAACGTATAATTGCAAATTTTATTCTCTATCCCTTTGAAATGCAGATAGATCTTCTCTAGGCTTCTTGCCAGTTTTGTAACCAAGGAATGTCTTTCTCAAGGACCCTGGGAGCTATCCCTTTGAAATGGCATCATCAAGAAAGATAAAGCTCCTCCCTCCCTGCCCCCGCCACCACCTCTGCAGGCTAACTTCAATAAGTGCCAATTAGCAGACATAGATGGTCTAATCACATTGACCAACCTCCACACTAATGTCCTCGAGTACTTTTCCACGAGCTCACCCCAGCATTTAAAAGCCCTCTCGGGGGCTTCCCTGGTGGCGCAGTGGTTGAGAGTCCGCCTGCCGATGCAGGGGACACGGGTTCGTGCCCCGATCCGGGAAGATCCCACATGCCGCGGAGAGGCTAGGCCCGTGAGCCATGGCCACTGAGCCTGCGCGTCCGGAGCCTGTGCTCCGCAACGGGAGAGGCCACAACAGTGAGAGGCCCGCATACCGCAAAAAAATAAAAAATAAAAAATAAAAGTCCTCTCGGGCTTCCCTGGTGGCGCAGTGGTTGAGAGTCCGCCTGCCGATGAAGGGGACGCAGGTTCGTGCCCCGGTCAGGGAGGATCCCACATGCCGCGGAGCGGCTGGGCCTGTGAGCCATGGCCACTGAGCCTGCGCGTCCGGAGCCTATACTCCACAACGGGAGAGGCCACAACAGTGAGAGGTCCGCATACCGGAAAAAAAAAAAAAAAAGTCCTCTCACCTGTCTTTGCTTACAAAGAAGTTGAGTTCAGTCTCTCTCCCCTCTTGCAATAGTCTTGAATAAGGTCCTCTTTACGTGTTTAACTCTGTCTGGTACAATTTTTCTTGGATAGTTCACAGGCACAGCCTATAGATGACCAGCAGGTACTGAGCTTGGGTCCTAGAATGGGAGGAAATCAAGCCCCAGTTGTTTTTCTCCATAATGGTTAGAGGGTGAGCATCAGAAAAATGTTCTGTGGCAAGGAGGTTTCCCAAATGGAAAATTTCACCGCATCCTCAGCTATCATGAGTGAAGCAATGACACCCCCAGAATCAGAAATCTAAAAACAGAAGAGAAAAGGTGTGGCATTTTAGCAGCATCCTACACTAACTACTAACCTAACTATATTTAATTATTTAAACTTATTAATATAACTCTGTAGTAAAAGTGTTGTGTATTTTAAATATTCTTAGAAGTGCTGAGAAAGTGGGACCTTGCCAACTATATCAATAGTCTCTGCTATAAACTACAGAGGAGGCATGTCAGAGTGTCCTAAACTTGTGTAGGCACTAAGCCTATAAAGCCTTATAGAAAATAATTATAAAGGCCTTTACCAGTTTCCTTCTTTTCTTTCTTTCTTTTTCTTTCTTTTTTTTTTTTGGAGAGAGAGATTTATTTGTATTTGTGAATTTCTTCCTGTTAAGTTGAACATGAAGCAAGACAGAAGGATCAACCTTCTGTCTTGATATTATCTGTGTGATAATATTCCAATTTTATATAATATATTGGAATAATATTCCAATTTTATTTAATTCAACATTTATTAGTTAAGCACCTAAATGTACAATACCTGGGCCAGGTATTAGAAAGACAAGAAGTGAGATTCAGTGTACATAATACATAAGTCTAAGTCAAGTCATTTTTTTTTTTTTTGGCCATTGTACAAATTGAAATGTGCAGTGAAAGCAATATTTCAACCAGTCCAGAGGTTCCCAGATTCACTTACGCTGGAGACCAACATGAAAGTTCATCTCAGCCCGGTCTTCAGGGTGCAGTGAGGGCTGGTACAGAAGCACCTGAGGTTCATATTCACTAAGAGGTAGTGATACTGACTAAGGATTTCAAGATACCCAGGAAGCAAATGAGAAGATAAAATAATAAAAAGCCATGAAAGTTATCTGACAGTGAGCCAGGCAACTTTGTGTCTTAAAACTGGTTTTTTTTTTTTTTTTTGCATTATGCGGGCCTCTCACTGCTGTGGCCTCTCCTGTTGCGGAGCACAGGCTCCGGACGCGCAGGCTCAGCGGCCATGGCTCACGGGCCCAGCCGCTCCGCGGCATGTGGGATCTTCCCGGACCGGGGCACGAACCCGTGTCCCCTGCATCGGCAGGCGGACTCTCAACCACTGCGCCACCAGGGAAGCGCATAACTGTTTCTTGATTCCTCTTCTGAGCTGATATTCTCAGAAACAGTGATTGCTACCGCTGGGGTGGCATTGCTAGTGCTTTAGTAGTGTAATCATTGATATCCAGGAAGTCTAATCACCAGCTAACAAGGGCTCTCATGATAGATGGGGACCTAGCGGAGGTGCAGAGCCAGTTGCCTTATTCCTTGTCACTACCAAATGTAGTTGTAAGCAAGGGGGCTTCCATGTCCCTTTTGTTCTGTACTCTCAGCCCAGGCTCATATGTCTTTTACGAGGCTTTCCTGTGGTGGTCAGCTGAAATGGAGCGCTACCACTTTATGGTTACTAGTTTTAGCCCAATGGTGTGGCATGAAGTCAATCAGAAGGAAAAAAGAAGGAGCAGGTCCTATGAGGGCTTAGTCTTTACTTATTTACTGTGATCCTTGTCAACAGCTGGAAGGATGCTTGGTACACACTAGGTGGACCCAAATACTTATCGAAAGAAGTAAAGTGAGGAAGAAATGAAGAAGAAGGGAGAATGAAAGAGTAAAGGGAAAAAGGAGAGAGGGAAGGAAGGAAAAACAAAAAGAGTCAGAGACTATGTTTAGAGAGCAGAATTTCCCACAGTTGGGGATCATACTCTGTGCTTCTTGAAAGGCTTTTGAACAGGTTATGATGTTTACACTACAAGTATGTTGTCCGTCTTTCTGGCATCTGTGCCACTTTATTCCAAGAGGTGGGCATGGGAAGCTGTGTTTACACTGAGTTTGTATTGCAAACGTCATCACCTTTGCTTTCTCTTAGCACATTAAATTCTTTATCTTTAAAGCTGAAAAATTGTTCCTTCTTGATGCTAAAGATATAATGCTGGTCTTTCTGCTGAATTGATTTTGACAGTTCAGCCCAGGGTAAATTCCAAAAGCGTAAACAAGGGCAGATATGGAAATACTGATAAAGTCAAGGAAATACTAGATACAATTGCCATTACAGGCACTGAGCATCTGAATACACATGAGCCTTGACTATCATCCTGAGACTTCTGCGGGAATTATTTTAGATTTTGCTACATGACTGGCCACCAAAGCAGTGATACACAGTGAGATATGAGTTCATGAGCCTTAAGGCATCCTTCTGTAGTCCAGTGGATAAAGCATAGCTCTAGAATTGGGGATGATTCCAAAGGCCTGAACAGGTTTTCATGATACAAAGCAGATCAGGAGGCTCCCCAGCGAACATCAGTCAGTGTGACTTTTCAAAGTCAGCTCACAAGTGTATCCTGCACAGAGGTATGCTAGTGTGAGCTCAGAATCTGATCAATCTTGTCATGAATAGCAAAGCATTAGCTCACAAACCAAAGAGACCTAGTTACAAGCTCCTTCTGCAGCACAGCTGTAGCTTACAAGTCATCCAAGCATGTGTTACCCCCCAGAATGGACTTGACAACAATCAAAGATTAAAACTGATGGGAAAGATGTTGAATTTTAGTGCATTGAGAGAATATCACTTTTTTAAAAAATGACTTATCCACTGGAGTAGAGATACTTTTTAGGAAGTACTCAACCTGGAAGTCATTTCCTCCAGGCAAACAAAGTGATGACCTATAAAACAAAGTGATGACCTATATAATATCACTTACTCTTGGTCTGTATGGCAGAGAGACCTCCGGCCAAGAGGGCTCCAAAAAAGGGGACATCCCTAGGTACCGAGCGCTGTAAATTAAAGGCCAGTGGAAAGGGCTTCAACATTTCAACTACATGCAGCAACTGAAGACTCATACTTAAAGCATGACTTGGAACCATTGCAGACCATGAAATGGAAGATTTTTTTGCAATTAGCAGTAAAGAACAAGATATAGAATGCAAAAGGGTGTGGGAACACAGAGCAGCATCAACAGGGAAGAGAACTGTTGGAGCATGCAGAAACAAAGTAAGAAACAAAAGTGGAACTCGTAGGAACCAGAACAAAGAAATTCCCATATTCCTATTTTTGTTGTTATAAGTTTTGAGAACCCCTTGGATAAATCCAAAAACATGTTGAGTGAAGGCAAGTAGACACAAATAAGTAAATGCTGAACAGTTCTCTTTCTTTGAAGTCCATGGGGATGGAAGTCAGAAAGTGGTGAGGCTTAGGGGTGGAAGGATTAACTGGAAAGGGGCACAGGAGAGCTTTATGAGAGGATGGATACTTTCTGTATCTTTACCTGGGTGTGGTTACACACGGGTGTATATATGACTGTAAAAACCATGTAGCTGTACACTTAAAGTCTGTGCATTTAAAAACAGAGAGAGAGATCTGACTGATGGATCCCACCATCACTTTGGTCAGAGCCTTGGGTTGGAGTAAGTGTGATAGTTCACTGTAGGCATCAGTTTGGCTCTGCCACAGTGCCCGTATATGTGGTCATACTTAGCCTGGATGTTTCTGTGAGGTTGTTTTTGGATGAAATTAATATTTAGATCGGTGGACTTTGAGGAACGCCCTTCATAATCTGAGTGGATGTCATCCAATCCTTTGAAGGACTAACTAGAGCAAAAGACTGACTTCCCCGAACAAAAGGGAATTCTACAGCAGACAGCCTTCGGACTTGAACTGTAATACCCCTTCTTTCCTGGGTCTGATCCTGTGAGCTAATTCCTTAAAATAAGTCTCTCTCTGTCTCTCTGTCTCTGTCTCTGTCTCTGTCTCTGTCTCTCTCTCTCTCTCTCTCTATATATATATATATAGACACACATCCTGTTGGCTCTGTTTCTCTGGAGCACTAGGTCAACTGTCTTTATTGAATAATACTTGCATGAGGTCTGTTCCTACCCAGAGAGGCACACGTTCCATCCCTGCTTCTTAGGAATTAAACCAAATGAAGCCATCCCTGAGCATTTACCCCTGCGACCCCATTTGGCATTTATCACATTGTGAGTCTCCATAAATATTAAAAGGGCACTCCCAGTTCAGGCCCTAAGTCAACTTCAAAAATACACGAGGGGTTGAAGAGCGCTCACTAACTAAGCACTGGTATTAGAATACATGGTATGTTAAACAAAGCTTATATTTAAGACATGTTTTGGAAAGTACTTTGGAAAGTACAGAGTCAATACTCTGCTCAGCTGTTTAAATACACCAAACAACACACATACATACACACACGCGCGCCAAAAGAGCCACCATTTGTAAAGTTTATTGTAAAGCTTAAAGCTTATTCAGGGAATAGGAAGAAAGGATTCCAGCTTTCCAGTTTCATGGGCCCTGAATCTCCATCTGCTGCTTGATTAATGGAGGAGGTTTGGCCACTCTGCCCTGCAGTCCAAGGTAAAGCACACTAACGATGACCAATAGGTAGAGAGAGACAGTGGGAAGGGGAGAGGTGGTGATACTCAGGTGAAGAGCTGAAAGCCATCCATCTCTTCTAACTCAGACTCTAAAACTGTGGCGAAAAAGATTTTGATTTCTCCCTTTGCTCACAGCTGAGAACTCACGGAAATGTTCTAGCTTTGTCTTGATATTTTGTATATTTAAGGAAAGAAAAGGATAATTTTGAGCAACTGTGTTGTGTGTGTGTGTCTGCGGTGTGTGTGTGTCTGTGGTGTGTGGGGCTGTGGTTTGTGTGTCTGTGGTGTGTGTGTCTGTGGTGTCTGTGTGTGTATGTAGGGGAACTGGAGAACCCCCTCCGTGTGTGTGTGCCTGGCTCCAAGCTTTGCAGGGACCTTGCCTGCCACTCTCATTCTCTGCTTCATTCATTCTTAGGTGCTTGCTTTTCCGCTAACCTTCCCTGTGACTACAGTGAAAATAACCCGGGGTGACAGCTTGACACCAGCAAGAAAGCTGGTATAGTCCCCCCAAAACAATTTATATTTTAAGCAAACTCGTCCCAGGGTACTTTTTGTCAGTTTTCTTTGTTCAAACCCCTGTTATTTCTGCTGGAAACCACTAGTGTCATAACTGTATTTTAAAAATGAAAACTAAGAAGATGAAATGGTTTTGATGGGGGTAGGAAGCAGGGAAAGCATGGCAGGAATGAAAAGAGCTTGACAAAACGAGCCTCGTGTTTTTCTTCAGTCTGTCAGAACTTGCTCCTGCTGCTGCTGTGAATTGTAGTATGTTGGCTGGTGGCTCGGTCAGTCTTATATACGGAAGTCCCTTAGATTGGCTGCCTGGATGACCAGCACTGGGTAGTCGGTGGCTTTAGTCAGGGAAATTTGATCCCCAAGCTAATATCTTCTTAGAGAACCTGCTCCCCTTTTGTAGGACTCTTCATGTCCCGAGAAACATGGTCTTGTATTAAAGCAGCATTCCCAATGATACGTTTAGAGTCAGTGCACCCTTGAGGAAACACACCCTCATTGAGCTTGAGGCAGGACCATCCCCAGGACCACCACATCCTAATTCATGTGTAGCCTGATTTGGAAGTAGATGAGGGAGAAGGGAAGGTATGTTAGTTTAGATTCCCACTGGTGACATCAAGCCATCCCAGTGGACCCTGATACATTTTTTTCTGAGAAATCAAGGGAAACGATGGGCTAAAAGCCTGTAATTCCCAGAAGTCCGTCCTATTTCCATCAAAATAAATGTTTGCTTCCCCCATTTTCCCCTGGATCAAACTGTATGGCAGTCTTGTTTGAATGGGGCCTTCCCACACCCAGTGATTTCACCATATAACGATTTCACACCCAATATTTCTCCATAAATGCAGACAGCATGTGAAAGGGGAACCAGGATAGGAGGAAATTCCGTATCCAGATACAGTTAAGCCAATAAAATGGGCTGTCTCATCAGCAGCAGAGGATTATTCAAATTATCAGTAACTGGTAAAGTTATTCCTTGTAGATTGTTATTCCACTGGTACAAATATGCTTTGGATTAAAGCATGCCACTGAAGACTTAACTACATACAAGCAAAAACTAATATGAAATTGTTAACTTACATTAACTTTATCAGCATTTCCCTTTTGCTCAAAAATGGAATTAAAAGATGACATCACTTTAAAAAAATATTGTACCATCAAAAGAAATCTACTTGGGCAAGCTCTGTGCTAAGAGCTGTGTGAAGAAAACTATAGATCCACCCCTTGCCTCTAGGAACATGTAATTTTACACAGATACACAGACTGAATCAAATCTGAACAAGACAGTAATAGAATCACAAGCTTTAAAAGTACAGGTGCCCGGGGCCATTAAGCGAACAGGAAACAGGCCCTACACACCTCAAGAGAAGGCATCAGCATATTACACAGTAATAAAATAGTTGATATCCAAAATGCCAATTGTGACTTCCTGAGAAAATATTAAATCATTATGTTCAGGTCAGGCTAATTTAAGAAAGTAGAGAATGTGTATAATTTACTATAAAATCTTTATTACTATAGAAAATGTTTAGGCAAATATTTTAATTTTTTAATGTTAACACACATGTAACAAACATCTAGAAAAAATAATTTACGTGTACATTTAATTACTTGACTTTGGTGGAACAGTGAGACATTTATAACCACTAAATATATCCCAGATCCACTGCTGATACCTTGTAGGCCAGTTAGGTAAAGGATCGCCTGATTCAAATGCTTTGATGAGTCCCTGCAGAGGAAGCCAACTAAACACATGTAATAGTTAAACTTTCAATTTGCAAGTTTGAGACCTAAAGAGAAGTCATTTAATTCTTTGAGTAATAGCAATTATAAGATTAATGGAGGAAAACAGAATATGTACAATAGAACATAATAGGTGAAAATGGGGAATGACAGAGAGGGGCAGGGTCTCCCAGGTTCTGTTGGGAACTATCAAGTGCATTTACTGCTGGGGAGAAGCTTAGGGGAGAGCAGATTCAGGCCAGGGCAGGTTGAGGCAGGTGGAGGTGGAGAGGGCTCGTGTTCATTTTCAGGCTCGCTCAGTTTGTAATGCTCTTGAAACATCCAGGTTGAGATGTAGAGTCAGCAGCATCAGAAACTCAGATGATAGATCTTGACTGATGTAGATGAAAATGAACCAATAGTCAACCTATGAAAGAAGGAGAAATTTTATTCAACCCAAATATGAGTTTTATAACCCGGGAACAGAAACTCAGAAAGCTCTTAGAATTGTTGCACCTGTTAGAAGTCAAGGCACAATTATATAAGCTTTTCGAGACAAACGGCTGTACGTCAAATGTTGTAAGTGCCATGTGACCCCTTATCAAGAAAGAATGTTATCTTTAAGGAGTCGTCTTATTGATGCTAGGAGAACGTTGCTCTTTCTGGTTGAGCAGGAATTTCTGCCGATGGGGAAGGTTTGGTTGATGCATAATGCATATATACAATGACATTGGCGGGAGAGAAGAAGTCAAAGGGCAAAGAATAATTTTTTGTTTAAATTTTACTTGTCGTAAAATATGAATCTTATTTCACACTGAAGATATACAGCTTAGCTTATTAACTACTGTGGTATATGATAGATGAAAGAGTAATAAATGGTTAGATGGATGGATTGAAATATAGAGGGGGAATTCCCTGGCGGTCCCAAGGTTAGGATTTGGCGCTTTCACTGATCGGTCCTGGGTTGAATCCTTGGCCGGGGAACTAAAATCCCAAAAGCCGTGCAGCCAAAACACAAAAAAATAAATAAAGAAAAGAAATATAGATAGAGGGATAGATGGAGACAACAGAGGAATTAAAAGACAGAATGACAGAGAGACAGATGATCGCAGAGTACACTGGTACTAAAAGCTGTGATGGAATGTTCTTGTCTGTTACACAGAACTACATATATATATATATATTATTCTGATTGATTCTAATCCTTCATTATACACAAGTTGTTTCTGATTGATGCTAGTATCCCCACACCCTGTTTCTGATTCAAAATCCAGTTTTTAATTTGAGGAATACTAAATTTCTTTAAAAGAGGAAATATTATATTATATGGGGAAAGGGCAATATTGACAAGGTTTATGAAACATCCATCCAGGCTTTTACGACTAATATGTCCATAGATTTAGTAAAACTCCTAACTGGTCTCCCAGTTAAAACAGTTCAGTTTAGTCTTGTCACAAGGTTACTGAAATGACTTTACATCATATTTTATCACTTTTTCTTCCTAATGGACTTTGTGGTTCAAAACATTTAGCTTCATGAACCAAGATTTGAACTTTTAATCACATTTGTTAATTGTAACCAAAATAGTTCAGAATAGAAATGCGTTTGCCTAAGAGACTAGATTCAAATGATATTTCAAACACACACACACACACGCACACACCCTCCAGTTTCCAAAGTAACTTAAATGTTATATTGCTGTATTTCTGTAAATCTGATAAATCATTTACATTTACTCTTGATGAAAAAGGGAGAGTGAAGTGGCAAAATAATGTATTGGGTTAATAATAATCAGATTCCCTTGTACTTACATAACCCCCTGATTCCAAGGAGCTTTAAATACCTTAGAGATATTATCTCATTAATCCCTACAACATCAGTGTGAGACGGATGGCAAACAGTATGCTCTACTAGGTGCAGAAGAGATAGAGATGATGATTAAAGTAATACATCGTGTTTGTAGAACATCCTGGGCTGAGATGTTGAGAACATTTTGCAGATGCTATCAAATGAATTGACTGATTTTCCTAAGAGATTGGCACCAGGCAAAAATCAGTTTTCTTCAGGTGAATGTGGAAAATGAAAGCATATACAGTGACTTATTCAATTTTACATAGTCCAAAAGATTTTTTTCTCCTTACGTGTGTACTTGGTGTTCTAAAAAACTTGATTATTATTATTATTTATTTGATACTAAAAGTAGATAGATAAATAGATAGACAGATAGACAGCCAGATAGATGATAAGAGAGAGACAGAGACAGAAATAAAAAGGTGGCAAACCTAGAATTCCACTCCTAACCTGAACGTGTTGATAATTACAGTATCATGGTATCACGCCAGCTGCTGCTGATGAAAGAAAAGATGAAGGCTCTAAATTTAGTACATTTTCAGAAATTCTGATAGGCTTCATTTCCAAAAGCTAATCCAGAGCTTTTTTGAGGTAGGCATAGAGGAAATGATAGAAATAGCAATGAATTTGAAAGTTCAAATAACATCCCTATTATAAAGTTATGAATGCTTGAAGGCATAAAACTCCGGTGACTACAGTGATTTTATTTAAGGGGACACAGTAATTTTTGGAATGGCTTCCTGGGCTTCCTCAGATAATGATAAAGTTGGAAAAAAACAACCTCTTACTGTAACCTGGTGGCTTTTGCTGTTACTCTGTACTCTGCTTTTATCTGAAAGAACCCAATAAAAAGAAAGCCCTGTTGTCATATGGTACAAAAGACCTGAATGAGGAAGAGGTTGGCACATTGAAGGAATATACAGACCATGTGACTGCAGTTCTTAGTGAAGTAGAATGGAATCAGATGAGAGCAATGGGACCACTTAGGAACCAGGTTTTAAAGGGCTTTGGAGGCCTTGGAAAGAAATGTAGATATTTTTAAGTAGAATGGAAACAATTCGTGGAGCAATTTGAGCAGAAGTTTGGTGTGATCTAACTTGCACTTAAAAATCACTCTGAATGTTTTGAGGATAAGGGATTGGAGGAATTCAAGACTAGGAACAGGGAGACCAATTAGGAGGCTACTTCAGTAGTTAAAGAGACTGATGAAAGAGCCTCTACAGGAATATTCAAGAGTGAGAGATTAAAGAGAATTGCCATTTATGTCAACCAAGATATCTCACTCCCTAATTATGAGAGACCACAGAGGCCCTAAATTAAATGACAGAATAGTAGCAACTGTGACACTTTTTTAAAAGCCACAAAAAATAAGTTATAAATATTGACTTTGTTATCATGGTAAGAGAAATAGAACAAGGTCAGCTTCCTCGTTTCTTATTGTTTCAATTCTTCACTGAAGCAGGTGAAACATGCGCAAGTGCGATTTGCTTCACACACAACACAGAACCCGTCATAACTAAAGACTTTCTACACCAGCTTCACTCAACCTCCCTGGATCATAGCAAAGGCAAAAACACATAAAAAATAGATAGATGATGGGAAACGAATGGGCAATCCCCAAAGTATAAGCACTTCCCTTGCTTCATTGAAAGAAAATGGACACCAGTGAGCCTGTTCCCTTCGTGTTCACGCCATTAGCTATGCTCATTACCCACTGGTTAATTTTTAGGCATTTGAATGTGATAGCGGAAGGCATTTTCACTGTGCAGTCAGTGTTTTTTACAAATAGAGACATATACAAGGAAGCAGAAAGCTAAAGTTGTATTCTTTTTTTTTGCGGTACGCAGGCCTCTCACCATTGTGGCCTCTCCCGTTGCGGAGCACAGGCTCCGGACGCGCAGGCTCAGCGGCCATGGCTCACGGGCCCAGCCGCTCCGCGGCATGTGGGATCCTCCCGGACCGGGGCACGAACACGTGTCCCCTTCATCAGCAGGCGGAGTCTCAACCACTGCGCCACCAGGGAAGCCCTGAAGTTGTATTCTTGACCCTGATACTGGCTTTATAATAGAAACCAAGTTATTTGTCAGCTTCTACTTCATACATACCACTCCCACTCCCAACCAACTTAATTGATCATTAAATCAACTTAGTTACCTCCACTAGAACATGTTGTACCATGTAATGAAATTTATATAATTATTGTAATTATTTACTTAACAGTATTACTTTTCAATTTCATTCCAGACAGTAGTTGATATATTTTAAGCAGAATTAATAAGAACGTCTATCCAATCTAAAATTAGAAATTTAAAATGCAATTAAGTAAAATAGAAAAGTACTGTTATTGTACACGTATTAAAGTAAAATTTTCTGAGCTTCCCTGGTGGCGCAGTGGTTGAGAGTCTGCCTGCTGATGCAGGGGACGCGGGTTCGTGCCCCGGTCCAGGAAGATCCCACATGCCGCGGAGCGGCTGGTCCCGTGAGCCATGGCCGCTGAGCCTGCACGTCCGGAGCCTGTGCTCCGTAACGGGAGAGGCCACAACAGTGAGAGGCCCATGTACCGCAAAAAAAAAAAAAAGAAAAAAAGTAAAATTTTCTGAAAGAAATATATAATTTGGTTTGTAATCCACAATATCAATCGAAACGTCCCACAAGCCATCAGATTTGCAAAGTACAAGTTTAATATTTAAAGTATCGTAAATTAAAATGAAGGCAAATTTATTTCACTATCAAAGAGATAGAATTATTTTAACTCAAGGAAGGGGTTGCTCTTATTTTCAAATATTTCTCTGTCCTTCATTAATTTTCTAGCTCTTTAACCCTCCTGTCTTACAGACATAATTCTTCAAGGCAGACCAGGCTCTTTCCCAGGACTAAAAAGGAAGAGCTTGCAGTGTCCTGTATTAAAGGCTACAGAACGAAGCAGGGAAGAGGCAGTTTTTGTAACACCGCTAACGCCATCCTGCTTTCCTTAACTCTGATGTATTTTCCTGTGCTGCTGAACAATCTATATTACTCAGCATTGGCAAAGCTTTGCCTCAGCAGGAGGTGTCAAGTGCTAAGTGGTTTATAGATTTGAATGTTGAGATCTGCAAACAGTTGGGGTGGAAGGAGCAGGGTGTTGGGGGGACACCCAGATATGTGAATGCTTTCACTTTGGCTTGCCAAATATGCCTTTCATTTATAACTCAATGAATTATTTACTTCGGTTGAACTAAGCCGTTCTTATTAAAGCACATCGGCTGATAATTATGAAATATGTAAGCAATGAAAAAATGTATTTCCAAACCAGTAAATAGAAATTCATCAATATCGGTAACAGCCAAGTTGAGACTACATCCCCTCTCTATTTTTTTTCTATGTTTCAAATACCCAAAATACACCTTATTATCTTGACGCATAGTAATGTACAACATAAAGGGTCTCTTAATAATCATGTTTAATTCACCATTCTTATTAAAATCTAATTAAAACTCCCCCAAAGGAGAACATTCTGAATTTAGTGAATAGGCTTATACAACCATTGAACTCTCATTATTACTAATGGGGTAAACTCAAAATATTTGGGGAGTATCAAATGATTTAAATTTACATCTAGACAGCAGTCATATGTTAAGTATGAAATTTCTTTAGAAGGACAAATTACAAATAAATATTTTGTTGTGGAAAAAATTCTGATCATCTCCTACACAAAACTTATTTCAGTTTTTATATCTATTTCCATTGGATGTAATTTTTTTAAGCTGCAAGAGTATAGCAGTTACACATTGGAAGAATATCAGGAATAAGAGAGCTGTTTTTCCCTAGTGGTTAAAGTAAAAAATTTAAGTGAATCTTATACTTTTTTATATAGGCTGATACTGATTTTGGTCAGAAATAAAGCCACCTCAGCATAATTCAGTAGTTCTTTATGTATTCCCACAGGGCTATCACTCATGAGGGCATTCAGCAAATACTGAGTTTATTGTACACCCAGCACTGTATGGGAAGCTAGGCCACAAAACTGAGCAAACCAGACTAAGGGTCCTGCCTGCTGCAGCTGACAGTCCAGTGGGTATTCCTGTTACCAAGTCACCCCTGGGGGGCTATTCCTGGGATTATGGCCATGAAGCTTACGGTGTGGAGGTTACCTCAGTTTTAACATTTACCAGAGTATTCTGCTGCATAGTGAGTGTGACTGTGTTCCCTCCATGGTACATTTTGCTTTGCTCAACTTGTTTCTCCAGCTCAAACAAAGTGCAGAATTTAGTGTGGAGGAGTGAACCCATCTGTGTTCAGATGTGATGGCCACCGTGTCAGCTTTGCGCAGCAGGGGGCAGCGTTGACCAATTCTCACTCCTTGATACCCCACTGCCCTCTGCTCACACTTCAGTTACAGCATATGTTAGACTGTGTTGTAATCATTATTTAATATCAATGTTTGGTTCTTAAGGAGAGGTGAGATCACAGACCCCCCGAGTTATGTATAAGAAAACCAGGGGTGCTGTATTGTGAGAAGTTTGTGTTAGTTGAGCTGGCTTGAGTCAAGTTGAGTTGAGTTCTCAAAAGAAGCATGAGTTCTAAAAGTTGGAAAATGTTTGAGACACATGCACACACACACACCAATCTAGATGCCTTTCCCCTCTCACTACGTCTACCTATCAACACCTCTCAGCCCTAGTTAGAGTCATATTCAACTGTGTTGTCCCCCAAACCTAGCACATTGCCTGACACATCAGCAGGCTCTGCGCCTACATCTGTCTTTCTCTCTGCCTCTGATGAGCCCTTACTCCTCCGAGTTAGAAGGGTCCCTAGGGATTTGGCAGGAACCCCCACCACTGACTGTCCAGGTACCTTGAGTCCCATTACAGTACTTGTCATAATGCTCCTGCAACATATCCCCAGCAACCTCTATTCAGCAGCAATTTCTCCAAATGTCTGAGATGGGAGAGGCATCTTTCTTGCTATTATGATGCAGTATTCCAGGAGAACGTGGAGTTTTATAGGCATGAACTACCCTTAATATCTACCGTATAGTATTCGGTTATTTCTCCCTTTCTCTTGGGGAAAAAAAAGATGCAAATAACGGTGTTTTCAAGTAAGTCACACTATAACGTGTGTGAATTTTTGCAGAATAACAAGTTTCACAGCATTACATCAAATTGAACATGTAATGTTTGGGAAGCTCCCAAATAAATTATCCGATGAAAAAAATTCTGTGAACCTTTTGTTTATGTTACAGTTAACAAGAAAGGGTCTAGAAAACCTAGCAGGAGTGAAGTGATAGGGTTATGATTTGATGTCATCAGGCCAATCTTTTCAACCTTAAGAGCCCGAAGTAGATGGGTTGAAATTTGAAACAGATGTCTAGTTTTTTTTTTAAATAGTCCCTGTCTATCCTCCAAAAACCTGTGTGGTAAGGGTTCCCAAAACTTTCATTTCATAAGGCAAGGGTTGAAACTATGTAAATAGAAGGCTGAGGTCACCATGGGGCTCTCTGAATGTTTTGCAATATCGCTTTAAGTAGATACGAAGGTAGCAGTAACACAACCTTTGACTTGTCTGCAGGTCTTTTTTCATGTTGACCTGTTTGCATAATTGCCTATGTAAAATAATTTTAAAATAGGCCTGGCTCGGGGAGAAGAGTCATCCCTAATTTGAGGGAGCAGTTTTCCCTATTTTATATTCGGTTGGCCAAATTACAAGAATCCTCAATATTGGGGAGAGAATTATGTGTTGTACTCTCACAATATTTTCTCCATGTGTCCTATTTCTTGCTTTCATTTATGTAAGTATCAACAAATATGTAGGTACCAACTAATCTTACATGCATCTGGAGATGCAAGGATGAACAGGACATACAGGGTCCCTGCCTCATAGAACTTAGAATCTAGTAGAGGAAATAGAAAAAGGGCAAGAAATTACAAGAAGATGTTGAGAAGCGCCATAACAGTGTAAGTTCAGTTCTTAATTCAGAAAAGCAAACCAGATTTCTTTAAGAAGTTTTTGTTTTTACTATTGTAATTGACTAGGTTATTTTCTCCCAGGAATAAAATATCACATAAATTCTTCAAAAATACCTTTATGAATGCTTTACAAATGAGGACTGAGACATTGAAGGACATTTTAAAAATCACTTTAGAATTGTGTTGTGGGGAGTGGAGATTGAGGGGAGCAGTGGTCAGAAGGAAATCTCTGGAGAGCTCCTAAAAGGGTTGCAGTTATGAGAAACTGTAAAGCCTTCTCTAATAGGTTTCCAACCCCCAAGGACGAGGTCGATCACCTGAATACTCAGCTCTCTCTCTTCTTCCATTTAAATGCAAGAAAATGCAGGGTAAGCTCATTTCTGAAGGAAGAATGGAGATTAGTTATTCTGCACCCTCCCCAGCAATTTTCCTTGTAGCCAAGTAAGCTTCTAGCTAAAGGGACAACCTTGCACTTAGTTTCCAAAAAGTCTTTTGTGACAAATGATAGCTATATCAACCTGGTGCATAGGTGTGCTGAAATAAAGAATTATTGCATCTACATTGCATTGGATTCTGATTTCATTCACTCTAGGCAACTCTGGGCTGCCTGCTTTGAAAGCTTTGTGGGCAAATTGTATCAGGAGAGGGCTTCTTTTTTTCTTCCCTGATTAAGTCTATAGCTAGATCATGATTAACTGCTACTGTAGCTGCTTCCTTTCCAAAGTATAGGGAAAGAATGAGCTAAAATGTGTCTCAAGCTATAGGAGACATATTGAAGGTAACACTTCACTACTGAATATACAGCACTGATCATATGAATCCTTCCATCAGGCAGAGAATCATTTGCCTAAAAGCGTCTTTCAGCTCATGCATATTTTCTCCCAGCAGCATCTATAATGATATTCAACCTAGCACATCCGTGGACTTGTGAAAATCCTTCCTCTCAGCATCTATGTGATTATATATAAATTAATTGATAGAATTGCTTCGTTATAAGCTGTCAGTTTTTCTAAAATATAGTATGTCCGATTAATATGAGATTTCTATTGACAGAATGATGTTAACCCTGTCATAGTGTATCCTTCTATCCTTCCGCCAGGAGTTTTAAAAGTTGCTTCGACTGCTTCAAAGTCATTAGAAGTCTGATCCAAGGTTAAGCACACCTCTGCTAAAGATGAGTCTGCTTTTTTCTATACTCAGATGCATAAATGCACCAGAAATGTCTGAGTGAGACCTATATGCTCATATTATGCTCTTGTATTTTGGTCCAATTGAAAAACCAATATAGATATTTTTAAATATTTATAATTTATAAATATTTACTAAAAACAATCCAGTCAACTTGGATGATTTTCAGTTAATCTAGATAAACTTAAAATGTCAAAATAGAATTTTTGCACTATCTCAAATACTCATTCAGACTTTTTATTCTCTCTATAAAAAGATAGAAGCTAGAAGAATATGGCTTGACTAATAAGTGAAAAAAGAAAGAGAGAAAGAAAATGGACATAGTTTGGCATTCTTTGGGACTGGGATATTCTTATAGATCAGGAAGGGAAAAACATATCCTTCTGAGACAATTTTGGGGCAGAATGGGAAATTTGCATTCTTCTGGCAGCGAGATCTTGCATGACTTTGGCTGTTGGCTTAGTCTGGGGTTATGAATGTGAAACATCTGGCAGAGTTGTATTAAGTAAATCCCAGAGGAGGTATTTCATCCTTGTAAGCTATAAATAAGCTGGTCAGAGCCAGCCCAAGGTTTCAGTGGGCATTTCCCAGCCTCTTTCATGAGCACTTCACTTCTAACTATGCTGAAAGCTCATCTGATTAATAGCTGTGCATAGGTTATCACATATGTATTTTCTTAGTTGCAGCTGGAAACAATTGGATTTTTATTTTCACCCATAAAAAACTCTATAGGGGAAATTTCCAGTCTGGTCTTTAAATGTACACTTCAGAGGAGGCCAACAATACTGTCCACCTTAACAGTAACTCAGAAATTATTCTTCATTATTAAAAAACAAAGCTGTAGTTTTTGAGTTTCTTATATTCTAAACAAAAATTATTTTAAAATTTAGCATGTTAGTATAAAACACCTTCATTTCCTCACCTTATCTTTAGAAATCAGAACACTGGAGGTATAAAGGAAATAAAAACATTTAAAGCTACAAAATGGTACAAAAATGTTTCTTTTTTGCCTCATTTATATACAACTAGGCAATTTACCAAAATAATTTAAAATGATCCATTTTTACTCTAAGGATTATACCGGAATCCACAATCAAAATATAGAAAATTTATTATTAAATTACCTGTTTCATATCTAGATTGCATGGAATTTAAAATTAGTCATTCAACATTATTCAGATCAACTTTGCAATGAATTTTCTCATAATACTTGATCTCTATATACAATACATCCTATTTCGCATAATTCTATTTCTTTTTAAAAGCCATGTATTCACAGAATACCTAAAATTAACCACCAAGGGAAACTCTTCCTATAATATCTTTAATTCCCTTTTATACCCCTGATAAACAAACAAGATAGAAGAAAAAAAACTGAACCAAATCATATAGCAAAACTATAACTGCTTGTCTCTTGAAAGGCACCATCTCAGAGCCTGACTCTCAAAAAGTAAAAAATAAATAAACACTTAGGCAGCCGTGATGGGAATTTTCAGGGCATATTTTATGCATGAGTAGAAATGCTCAGTGCACTAGGCTCAAAAAAGAAAAACTGAGGATTTATATGAATATATAGCCTCTTAAAATACAGGGTAGAGAGGTGGGGGAAAGAAAAGAGTCCAAGAAAAGAGGAGCTAAGATTACCGTTGGCAGTCAAGTCAAAAACACATTATCGTGAAAAAGAGTGAATGAACGCTCTGTGCTTAATGTTCTACTTCCCTCTCTGACTTACTGGTGCCTATATCTATGGCATGTGGACACAGCAAACTCTATTTATTACCTCTGGAAGAGCAAAAGGTACAAGACCTTGATTCTTCATCCCTCAGACCCAGAAGTGACTGAATATTGGGAGATGGGTAAGATCTTTCCTGAGGAGTCAATAAAATCAAGATTTCTGGTACTACCATGAAAGGAAGGTTAGAAATGAGGCAGGAGAAGTTTATTTCTTCCAAAGGCAGAGAAACTAGGGCTACAGCAAACCTCTCTCAAGTCATGAGTTCCACGGCTGCCAAGGAATGGCTTTTCAAGGTCAGAGATGAGCTGCAATTTCTGCAACCGAGAGCTTCAAGTTCCTAGGATCAGATTTTCTCTATCTTGAATCTACACACAGAGATTGTTCATTCCACCACCCAGAAATCTGAAGACATTTTGGGATGGATTAGAAGCCAATGAAAGCAGGGCAAACATTGAAACTCTGAGTGTTAGAACTGAAAGGAAACTTGAAGACCATTGAGTGCCACCATTTTACCTTACAGGTGAGACAGCTGAGACCCAGATGCATGGTGACTTGTTCTGCACCAGAAAGCCCTGCCATAGCCAATGAAGGCTACTAGAAACCAGTGAGGCCTCTAGAACAGTAGCCCTAAGTGAATATAATGGGGTTATTTTGGTTATTTCTCCAAATACACAGGAGGTATAACCACACCATAAATTCCTATGAATACTCAGGGACAAAATTATAACATTATACTGGAAGAGACTGGTGTTCCCATATATATCTTCTTAATAATATTCATGCAAAAGGGTAGAAATACCATTATCAAGACCAATATTCTTGAATTTCCAAAGTAAGGGCTGCCTACCACATACTTCAATTTGAAGGATGCTAACAGTCCCAAATTGTCCCCCAAATGTCTGCCTCACCAGTTGGCCAGGTGACCCTAATGTCAGCACCAGATCCACTCTCGTATATTAATAAGTTATCTGAAGAATATCTGTGTTAAAATGCAGTTACATTATCCCAG
The DNA here is from genome assembly GCF_964165515.1 of Mesoplodon bidens. NCBI lineage: Eukaryota > Metazoa > Chordata > Mammalia > Artiodactyla > Ziphiidae > Mesoplodon > Mesoplodon bidens. The sequence goes on along the minus strand of NC_138169.1, from coordinate 77,968,085 downwards.
AAAAATAGCAGATGATGTGATTAGCTGTGATAATGTGATTACACTCAGTCCAACACTAGCTTGGATTCATTTATAAGTTTAGCAGGCTATCAACCAGCAGAATAAGCCCTGAGGGAGTGCTTTTGGGACAGAAGTTTTGACAAAAAGGAAAGGAGTTGGGAAACGTCATAAACACAGGACATGCCCTGCCTGTGGGGAACTCTAGGTAGTTCCACGTCAGAGTCCGAGCCCCGATGGAGCCATCGAGCAGGCCTCTAACTTCACATTTACTTTCTGAGGCTCATTTTCACCTGGGACTTGAAGCCAAGAAATTACAACTCAAAGTGTTTGTGAAAGGATTTAATAGAACCATGAGTAACAAATCCAAAGTCACAAGGGAAATCATGGAAATTTCAAGACACCTTTTACCGGTGTCTCTTTGCCTGAGACCATAACTGGATAGTAACAAGAACTCAGAACAAAAACAAAAACAAAATTCCCTCCTGAATTTCTCCAACTTGGCCCAACATGGTTTACATGAGTGTGAACCCTGGAAAGAGACCTATGATTTATCAAGGTTAAAAGCAAGAACAGCTAGTCACGCCCCTACCATCCCACTTTCCCAGAACTTGGAGCAAACAATGTTCCCTCAGTAAATGAAGACTACTTTCTAATAAAGATTTAAAATATGACCTTTAGGTAGAACAGCTCCTCTTCCCAAAGAATTTCCAAAAGAAGCAGTTTTGAAAATATCCAGGGGTATAAAACTGCACTATCCTCAGAATTTCCTTATTTATAAAATGCTTCAGGATTTCCCTGGTGGTCCAGTGGTTAAGATTATACGCTTCCAGTGCAGGGGGCATGCGTTTGATCCCTGGTCAGGGAACTAAGATCCCACATGCCACACAGCGTGGTCATAAATAAATAAATACTGCTTCTCTGTGGATTGATCCTAGCCTCTCACTGTTGTGGCCTCTCCCATTGCGGAGCACAGGCTGCAGACGCACAGGCCCAGCGGCCATGGCTCACAGGCCCAGCCACTCCGCGGCATGTGGGATCTTCCCGGACCGGGGCACGAACCCGTGTCCCCTGCATCGGCAGGCGGACTGTCAACCACTGCGCCACCAGTGAAGCCCTGATCCTAGGATCTTTGAGAGAGCCCCCAACCTGCTCTCTGGGCTTTGACATTTCCTTTCCCAGAATTACTAATCATCCCAAAAGCACAGGAGAAGAGTGAGACATATAGGTATCATTTTCCCAAAAACAGATGTGAAAAGCAGAAGCACAGGAAAAGTTAAGTGACTTGAGAGAACCTAGAAGAGGCATGCAGGGATATTTGATCACAAAGAAAAATCCCAATTTGACTCTTGAGTAATTTAAAGTTCAGATATCCTGGATTCTCTGAGAACTGAGAGTGCCATTTGTCTCATTTACTATCAACGTCATGTGTTCGCTAGAGTCACGCAAATGAGCCAGCTGATAATCAGGATCCACGAAGCAGTCTAGTTGTGAGAAAATTCATAGCAGATCATGCTCAGTTCATGCATATTAGAGTTTTTTTTACTATCAGTCCCAGAAATATAAGGTTTTATTACAGGAAAAATAGGCACAAATTTTGACAGACATAATTACTCATATACAGAGTTTCAGCAAAATGAAATCTAGAACAGTTCCTTCAGACTTTCAAATAGGAATATGACTCTGGAGGAATGTAGATTATTGTTAAGTAAATGTGCAGGTACCAATGCTTTGCCAATTATTCCACTTCATTGTAGTTAACTAGCATTCCATTCTTTCAAACTGTATTTTTGAGCATTGATTGAGGGTAAATATGCTCGAAACTATAAATGATTGAATATAGCTAGCCCCGTCATCATGTTGTTAATGTTAAGAGCAGTTGATTTTTTTTTTTTTTTTTTTTTGCGGTACGCGGGCCTCTCACTGCTGTTGCCTCTCCTGTCGCGGAGCACAGGCTCCGGACGCGCAGGCTCAGCGGCCATGGCTCACGGGCCCAGCCGCTCCACGGCATGTGGGATCTTCCCGGACCGGGGCACGAACCCGTGTCCCCTGCATCGGCAGGCGGACTCTCAACCACTGCGCCACTAGGGAAGCCCGCAAGAGCAGTTGATTTTTAACTCTCGGTTTATAAATGTTTTCTTATGTTTGAGACTCTTATAGTTAAGAAAATGAACACTTGGTAACTGGTGATATCTATTCTCCTGGCTCCACCTCCCAAACCATATTTTTACCACATTATTTTTAAAAAGTGTTTGCATTTAGAAAAACTTTTCTGAAAGTTCAATCCAGAATCAAGTGGTGTGATTTGAGAACCCAAAGAAGAAAAAAAAAAATCTATGTACAGAAGTAATTCCCTTTAAAATGGCACCTTCCACTTAATAAGTTATCCTTGCAGAGGTTTGAAATTAAATTTAATCTGTAATCCTTAAGACACATTTCACTCTTTCTAAGAAATGCAGTGATAATTGCAATATTTGGGCATTCATTTAAATTCACAATTGGTCCTATTCTCCTTCTTTGCAGTTTGACTTCTGTTACGAAAAAAAAATCCATTTTTATCTGTCTCTTATGGGAAATGGGATTATTCATTTTATTTATTTATGATTCATATTCTGGGCCTTTTCTCCATAAAGCAGACAATCTTTTACAAGTAACAGTCTCAAATTTTAATCAACTATAACTTCTAACAATACTCTGAGGAACTTTGTACCTAATTTTTTATTCAGACTTACACTTTTCTTATTCTGTGCAACATGAGGAGATGTTGAAAAATTGAAATAGGAACGTTGGAGGGGTCTGTTCTGTTCCCTTAAGCCTATGAGATAGAGCAGAGTAACAAACCTTAGATGCACTCAAACTGTGAAGAGGAGAAGATGGAGAGGCAGACCGGAAGAAAGTTAGGAAGGGCTGTTCAAAAGAGAAGCATCTGACTACAAGTATGCTTTAACAATACCACCTACCAACACTTACCAGAGTTCCTTTTACCCAGTACATCCCATCTGGCATTCACCAAAAAGTCACAAGGCATACTAAAGCCAAAAACACGGTTCGAAGAGACTGGACGAGCATCAGAACCAGACTCAGAAAAGGCAGAGATGTTGGAATTATCAGATCGGGAATTTAAAACTATAATATAATATGCTGGGAGCATATAATATTATATATAATATAATATAATATGCTGGGAGTGCTAATAGACAAAGAAGACAACATGTAGGAATAGATGGGCAACGTAAGCAGAGAGATGGGCAATTGTAAGAAAGAATCAAAAGGATATGCTAGAGATCAAAAACACTGTTGCAGAAAGACGTATAAGGAAAAGATGACGCACGTTCTCCTCCTTCCCCTCCACTCCCCCTTTTCCTCAAGACCTTTTCAGGGTTAACTTAAGAGAAGCATCAATTAGGGTTGTGGAAGAAGGAATTCATAGCAATCATACTAAGCAAAGTCTGGTCCTTTTGACCTGGACCAGAAAGCTCTGCATCCGAACTCCTACGGTCCCCACACCACCTGCCTTGTGCCTTCCTTAGGCTTTGCTATGTGGATAATTGATGGGAGGGAGGCACCAAGTACAAGGGCTCTGCTTGGCGAGGCATTTCATAACTGCTGCTTCCACACTGTCCAGGCGAATTACACCATCAATTGTGTAAGCTCCTACTTATTACCTCTAATTGCTGCCGAGAGGATGATGCTGACCAGTGCAGAGCAGCTACTGAAACAAGGAGGGTAAGGCCAGGAGCATCTGATGGTTTATGGAGACCATCAGGAAACTCTGTGAAGAGAATCAATTTCCCTGTAACTATCAGCATGATAAGGACAAAAGGCACTGGGGTTTTTATAGTAAATAAAGGCCTCCTGAGAATGAATCGTTAATTCCTTAAAGAAACTTTACAGTAACTTATTTATCATATGCTACTGCTTGTCCTCACACACACTGCTTGGCTCACAAATGAATTTTCCAAAGCTAGATCCCTGTAAAGAATCCCAGTGATTTAAAGAAATTCTTAATTCCTCACCTATTTATAGTAAAGGTCCTATGAGCATGTTCATGGGGGGCCCAAGGCAGGCTTTGTCCTCTTTTCTTATTGTTTCGGTTGTTGTTCTCTTTTAAGTGGACATTTTTGCATGAGTTTTATCACTAATGGGATTCATGAAACTGGAAAATGAATTCTGTGATCAGTGACACTGCTTTTTTCCAATGGAATTTCTGGGAAAGGGACATGAGTTTTCATGTACCAAGTTAGAAGTTACCTGTTTGTGTGGCATTTCCTTTAATGTCATGGCCCTTGATATTTTGGAATCAGGGATTCTCTTGAGAATCTGCTGAAAGTACCAGAATATCTCCCGAGACAAAATGCTCAAAGGCACATGCACACAAGTTTGCGAGCCATGTCAAGGGTAAACTCACCCGTGCCTACCATTGAAGGGTCCCCTAGAAGTTCAGGGACTTCAGGTAAACACTTCCTGTTGTAAAGGGCGAGTCTGGTGCTCTCCTATTTACAGGTGGTGTCTTTAGTGCTCATCCGCCCCATGGTGAGAAATTCATTTCCAGCACTCCCCAACGGACGTGGCAATATTTCACAAGGCACTCAACCCATGGATTCCTCCCTCCGGTGGCCATGAAGGCGGATATGATTAATTTGTTTTATAAGCAGATATAGCTGTCTGTTCCAACTCTGTTCCCTTAAATTTTGAGAACATTTCCACCCCTTCAGTTTATCTGCTCTCCATGTCCACCCGCACTGTCTGCTAGCTAGCTCAGGGAAGGACCCAGCTCTGACTTCTGTGCCCTCCTGCCCCTGTGAACCTGTCTCCAGCTTATCCCTCCAGGCCTCTTCCTTATGACTTAGCTTCTCCCAGTGACACACACGGACAAGGGCCAACCTGTCCAAGCCAGGTTCCAGGAATCCTGGAAGCAGCTGTGATCGTGGCATCCTGGAAACCAGAGACTCATCATACCAGAGGAAGCATTCTGCCCTTCACCAGGTGCTTGCAAAAGTACTCTCTTCTCTGCTAGGATGCTGAAGGTAAAAATAAAGTAAACGAAAATAAAGCACACCAACCAACAGCCACATTGAGGCTGCTATATGTGGAAAATCCCAACTGACTCTAAGAAGTAGAATGTGCCCAGAAGGAAGAAGACATTCTTTTCCTTCCAACTTTTAGAAGAAGCATAAACTTGGACCCCCTTTGGCCCCTCCACTTCTTTGGAGACAGCCTAGAGCAAAGGGAACCTAGCTTTGGGCTCCTCCTCAGGCATCCTTACGTTCCTTTATAAGACAGTGAGTTGAAAGCCTGGCTTGGTTGCGGGTATGCAGGCAGATTATACAAATAGCCCCCCTCCCCCCAAAACATGATTTTTCAAAATAAGAGCAAAGCTTACAAATCTGAGAATAATTTTATATTTAGTTCTAGTGAAAAGACGTAAGAATATCAGATAAGGGAAAGGTGAGGAAAGTTTGCACCTCACAGGAAGAAATTTCTTCTGGCCACTGTAGTTTCTGGCACTTGAGCATGAGAGTGAGAGAGAAGGGCGGGGTGGGGCATGAGGTGAGACTTTACTGTCTTTTCTCCCCTAACCCCCCTGAATTGAATCTCAGAAGAGAGATTGCAATAGCAATCCCTTGGAGGTGGGTGCAGATCCTGGGTAGGATGTTTCTTACTCTCTGGACAGAGGCTGGAAGATTCTTTGCTTCCCGGATGGCAAGTGGTGCAGCATCCAACATGGCGGTGCTTGGTCAGCCGAGGGGAGGCAGCTGAGGGTGGAGCCAAAGCGCATCAACCTGAGATGGATGCCACCTGAGTTAGCACAGCAGAGTCGGGCCTTGACTGAGAGGATAAAACCAACGAGGAATGACAACAGCTGTGGACCTTATAGCAGCCCACTCCCCGTCATCCTCCACTCATTCATCATATTATATATACTTCCTTTTGCATCCAGATGCATTGTGGGAAGCGTGGAAATGGGAAAACATCTAAAGAGCTGAGTAAGGAACTCAAAATGGTTAATTTTTAAAACAAGAGAGATCGCAGCCCCTGTGGTGGGCAAGGTCAGGCATTTTCAGCAAGGATGGGGGTGGAGGACAAGAGGTTAGTCACAAAAAAAATGAAGTTACATATTTGTATATCGCTTGTACAAATCAGTACATTTTGAGTACAACTTGCTTGCAATGTTAAAAACAGAAGACGGGGGCTTCCCTGGTGGCGCAGTGGTTGAGAGTCCGCCTGCTGATGCAGGGGACACGGGTTCGTGCCCCGGTCCGGGAAGATCCCACATGCCGCGGAGCGGCTAGGCCCGTGAGCCATGGCTGCTGAGCCTGCGCGTCCGGAGCCTGTGCTCCGCAACGGGAGGGGCCACAGCAGTGAGGGGCCCGCGTACCGCAAAAAAAAAAAAAAAAAAAAAAACAGAAGACAGAACAGATATAGCTCTGTGGAGTAACTTGGGACAAGTAGTACGTATATGCAAATATATGTAAATTTACTCAATACTTCAACTCACATAAACTCATTCAATACATTTCATCCACCATTAACACCACTATAGAAACATATTAGTTCAATGGCTAAACTTCTTATATTACCATGTAATACCACCATACCCATTTGGTATAACTCTTTACAAGGTATCCAGTTAGCTTGAAGGTATCCATGAATTTTCATTTCCTGAGGGGAATGAATGGTGCTGAATCTCTGGGTCCCATGTAAACCACTGGTAATATTCCAAAGGATTTACATGTGATATTGAGGGATATTCAAGATTATTGAATGCATGTGAGTGCTATGGTTCCTTTACACCAAATACATGGCTCTCCATTATGCAAATTGTATGTATACTTTTGGAAGAAGAAAAAACCTGGGAAAACAGTGTAATAAAATCATTCTGTTAAAAAAATCTGAAAAGCATACAAATTGACTTGCTCATATGTGAAGCTGAACTGAAAGCATCTCCTTTAGTTTTCAGCAGAAGGTTCACTAATTATTAATTTAGCAGCAGTTCAATATAATAAACACACACACAGTTAAACCTCCCCTCTCAAAATAGGTCCAAGTCTGCCAGAAAAATTTTCTGCACTTGTATTGCTCTATTCCCCCACAGCATGTGTTAAAGCCTGATTCTACATAAATATCACATTCCATTTTTTAATCTCTCAAAAGATTTAGGCATCTTACTGTTGTCTAGTGGTTCATCCATTAAAGCATACTTCCAACGGCAACTGAAGAGCAGTAAACTCAACTTGTGTTTGCCTGTGAAACCCCACCTGGTTGGGTCTGTTCAGGTCTGTTCTTTGATGCTTACTGGTTATGTCATGTTCCTTCTCTTCAGGACGATTGTCAGAGCACAGGGTGGATCACTTCAAATCCTTCACCTCTATGTTATTTCATTGGCACAGTACCTCAGTATTCAACCTAGAATGGGTACCAGTCACTTAAGATGCTTCATAAGGCCACATTCACCTTATGAATGAGTTCCCATCACATATTTACACACATTCATAGGCCAATTAAATTAAAAACTGGTAAAATCTAGGAAAAATCATAATGTGAACCACTTCTTGGAAAACATACATTGTCACCTTCAGATATTCCACACCAAAGGGGAAAAAAAAAAGCATTCTTTATAACCAGTCTGTGCTACTATAGACAATTTGTGTAATAACATTATTCCCCAAACTTTCTTGACCAAGGCCAAAAAATAATTCATATTGGTTACCATGTAACTTGAACAAAATTAACACAGTGCTGACTAAAACTTTGTAATATTAACTTAAAATTAAAAGTTAATTCTCTTTTAAAACTTTTTTCCTAATTACTGAGGATAGCCTGAGGTCTGTTCTTTCCATGAAATATTAATATTTTACATAGACTTTTTTCCTCATTTTGGAATGACTAATAAGTACTCTACAATTTTCATACAGTTAACTCTGAAACCTCTTTTGAGGTCAAAACTTAGTGGCTTTTAAAACCAAGTGGACTCTACAAAAAGAGAAATGATACACTCAGCAGGAACAGTCAGCTTAAATTTGAGGGCATATCATTGTATAGGCATATGATTGTGTAATAACAAACACAGTACATTAATTTTCTGTTGTTGCCATAATAAATAACCACAGTTCAGTGGCTTAGAACTACACAATTTTCTTATCACACAGTTCTGTAAATTAGATGTTTGACACAGGTCTCACTGGGAAAAAAATCAAGAATGTAGGAGTGCATTCTTTCCTGGAGGCTCTAGAGGAGAATTCATTTGTTTGCCTTTTCCAGCTTCTAGAGGCTGTGTGCATTCCTCGTCTCCTGGCCCCCTTTTTCCATCCTCAAAGCCAGCATTGTTCCGTCTCTATAACCATTCTTCCATAGTCACATCTCCCTCTGACTCTGAGCTCTGTCCCTCTTACACTTTTAAGGACCCTTATGATTACATTGGACTCACCTGGTTAGTCCAGGATAATCTTCCTGTCTTGTATTCAGCTGATTAGCAACCTTAACTTCATCTTCTTGGTACCTTAATTCTCCTTTTATGTGTAAGGTAACACATTCATTATTATCAAGGTTATAGAGATTAGAATGTGAATATCTTAGGGGCCCATTATTCCGTCTTCCACAGAAAGTAAAGCACATAAAGTGATGGGCAGCCAAACTTAATTCTATAGAACATTAATAACTGACCCACTTTTGTCAACTTCCTGTGTGTCGAAGAGTCTTTTGATTTCACAGAGATAAAACCCAAAGTATGCAGACTAGATAGAAAAACAAGGTTTCTTTTTTGCCAACTACCAGTACCCAAGGAGCTATAAAGGGCATTTTAAAAATTGATAAAGAGGCAAATTTTGGCATAAACACTAGGTGCTGCGTGTAATTCACGAAGAGTAGATACTTGTGGTTTTTCCTGAAGACAGAGTGCTTCTTACCTCTTAAATGCACATTTATTTGAAAAGGTTCTCCAAACTTCTGGCATGTCTTAATTTAGAAATTTTGTATATATATATATATATATATATATATATATATATATATATTCAATATTTTTCAGATATTGGGTCATCTACCAATTACTATATAATGGAATCAAAGCTGCCAAGTTAGATATCAATAGTTCCTTATCTTGATGCTGTATTAATCTTCTTGTTGCTACTTCTTAAAATTCATTCAGATTTGATAAGCAAATAGGGGGAATCATACAGATGAAATGGAAACAAGTAGATCATTTCAAAATAAAGGACTTAGCTATAGTATAGCCAGATAACCCAAGACCAGATATATCCCTTTCCTTCCAGTTTTCACAGAAGTTTGTATCATGTTGCTGGCACTGTCTGCTGGTTCATAAGGTTTCAGTTCCCACTTCCTTCCTCTGCTCCTCATGATATCTACTCTGCTTGCTATATTTCTGTGGGTGTGTTTTTGATCCTTTAAAATATTTAATGTTTTTATTTCCATAAATGGCAATGAACTATGGATTTTATTCTGCTGCTAACTTTTCCTCGTCAACACTGTATTTTTAAAAATCTTTCCAGGTTGCAGTACGTACACATCATTCATTGCTTCCAACTGCTTTGTGATATTCCATGTGTGTATCCATCACATTTACTTATGCATTCTCCTATTACTGAACAGTAAATTACTTTCAACTACTCTGACAACTAGACTAGGTTTCTCTGGTTCCAGACAAGGGAGTGTGTTGGGGGGGTGGGTCTTTCATAGTATAACAATCAGTCCTCATTTCACTAAGTGCTACATATTTATGCTCCACCCACGAGGGTTACTCTGGGGTATGCTCTCACCAGCAGTGCATGGGTTTCCCTGTGATCCATAGTCTAGTTTACACTTGTTGTCTAGAGACTCATCAAACAGCAGAGCCCGTCCCATTCAGAAGTGGTGGGAATAACTGTCTCCTGGACCTTGTATCACTTTTTCACTTATTCTTGCCAAGAGCATTACAGTCCTTTCCTAAATACAGTTCCAAAAGCCTTGGACCCTCACTCCTGTGATTAACCTGAATCCTGAATCCAAGGGCCAGACCAGAATGAGATGCTGTAAACCCACTCCAGATAATCTATCTATACCTCCTCCCACCAGCCTCTATACCCAAACAAACTGCAGTCTCTTCTGCCAGTTATAAACTGAAAGCCCATACTGAACAATAAATGTATCCAGATTGTTGGGGAAAATGTTAAACCACCACCCCACGTACAAACCCAACTCTGTACCCACCAGTGCTTACAGACAGCAGAGTATGAGCTGAAGCTCCGCCAGCAAAATGCCATTTCTTATGCTTGTTCATATACAAATATGAAGATGTGAGAAAATTTCATTCCAAGACCTTTATAGCTCAATAACATACATCCTATTTTAGTTTAGAAACTGTGAAACAGATCAGGTTTGCGAGATCATAAAATTAATCAGCCTTAAACATGCCATAAATATTTTGAGCGAGCTTCTCACCCTCACATTAATCATGAAGTGAGAATATTCCCATTTTAAGTATGCAGATAATGCTACAGCACGTTTTTTTATATGTGTGAGTATCATTTCAAAGTGCTTAGAAAAAATGCATTTCTGAAAATAAATGAATCCCATAATTGCCAGAATAGAATAGAATTCTTCTAAGGATAACAGTTCCAGTACATCCAAGAGAGTTGTTATCATATTTTAACAACCCATATTTTATGATTTTTTTACCATTTACAAAACATTTTTTTAAACACTATCTCTGGTTCTTCACAAGCCCCTTGTGAGTAGATACTATCATTATTTCAATGTTAAGTGGCTTGTCCAAGGTCACTGGCCTAGAATGATGAAATTACAGCACAACCTCTCCTAAATAAAAGAGAATCCACACTTATTATCAATGGCAACCTACTTAAAAGCCTGTTCAATTTTATAACATTTAAGTGTATACCTTATGTACAGCCCTTACTTTGAACTTCTTCCATGTAATAACAGATAAATTAAGAAACCACTTAATCCTTTCTCTTTGGGATATTAAATGCCAAAAACAAACTGTCCTGTAGGTAATCTCTAATTTTTTCTTTATTCTTCAGTTTTTTAACTTCACTTTGCTCAATTTTTCACTCCTCTAAACTTGTGAAGGACAAAGCAGGTATAGATATGTGATTAATACAACCTGAAACCATAATTTCATTTAAAACTTTTTTAACTGCTTTATTCAGGTATAATTGAAATGCAAATAAATATCAAATATTAACTATGTGCAATTTGATGAGTTTGCCCGTATGCAAACACCTGTGATAACTTTACCACAATCAAGGTTATAGAGGTACCCAACACCTTCCAAAGTTTCTTTGTTCCCCTTTGGATTTTAGTTGTTTTTTTTTTTTTTTGTAGTAAGAACACTTAACATGAGGTCTACTCTCAACAAATTTTGAACTGCATGGATACGATGTTGTTAACTCTTGGTGTACTATGTTTCTGGAATTTATTCATCTTGCATAACCGAAACTTTATACCCATTGAACAATTCCCAATTTCCCCCATCTCCCTGGTGATCACTGGCGTATTCTCTGTTTCTGTGAGTTTGACTCTTTTAGATGCCACATATAAGTGGAATCATGCAGTACTTGTTCTTCTGTGTCTGGCTTATTTCACATAGCATAATGTCCTCCAGGTTCCTCCAGGTTGTTGCAAATGACAGGCTTTACTTCTTTTTATTTTTAAATACAATGTTTTGTTTTGTTTTGTTTTGTTTTTAACTCCAACCTATGAATTTAACTGGGAAAGAGAATATAGTGTTAATGTGCATATGATTGCTACCTGTATCCTTGTCTTTTCTTAGAAATGTATGCTTTTCATCAGGCACTTTTATTTTCTCTAAGCAAATTATGGGTTTATCCTTCATGCCCCATCCACCGGGTGCTGGTATCTCTCTTAACAACCTCTGACCTTCCTGGGAATTCTGCTCTCCCTCCAGGTCTGCTTCTCTGTACAGATCCTCATGCTCTAGACCAGGAATCACAAACTACAGCCCAGGGGCTAAATCCAACCCACAATCTGCCTTTGTCAATAAAAGTTTATTGTAACATGGCCACAACATCCATTTGTATATGAATCGTCTGTGGCTACTTTCCTCTATAATGATAGACGTGAATATTAACTACAGCGACCACACAGCCCACAAAGTCTGAAATATTTACTGTTTGATCCTTTCATCGGAAAAGTCTGCCTGCTGACCCCTACTCCAGACTAACGCTTGCATCAGATTCATCTGTGGAACAATTTTAAAATATAGGTGCTCAAGCCTCACACCCAGACATTGTCCTGTATTAGGCCTGGGGCAGACTCTGGGTATCTGAATACTGACCAAGTCCCAGAGGTGATGGTGATGCACACCCCCAATTAAGGTCTTCTGCTGTGAAAGGTTTACCTCAGCTTTTCCCAGTCCACAGAGGGCTCTTCTCTGTAATCCAACTCTGGTGTTTCCCGAGCTGTAGGACAGATGGAGATTTTGACAGTAGTGTTCAGGAGGCTGCCCATCTGTTCTCAAGATGAATCCTGGTGCTCGTGTGGGAATCGTATGTTATTTTTCTGTTACTTTTCTCCCTCTTTCCCTCTATAAAAGTCCTCAGCATGCTCTGAGAAATCATTCCTCCCCAACCTTCCATCCACGTGGTTCCAGGAATAGACACCTGAGTCAATCCTGACCCGTTAGACCCTCCCGTCCCCTGTGACTGAGTCAGAGATATACAAGTCACCCAAGACAGGCCAGCTCATCTCAGGTCACCCAACTCAACCAGTAAATACGTATTGACCGCCTATTGCGTTAGTTTCCTATTGCTGCTCTAACACATTCTCACAAACTTCGGGCTTAAAAGACAAATTTATAACCTAGGGTTTTCATTGGTCAGGAGTCTGGCAAGCTCAGTTGGGTCTCTGCTTAGATTCACAGGCCAGAAACAGGGTGTGCTATATCACTTGCTTCATTTATTTTTGGGTAACTGTACCATTTATTATTTATTTGATAGAGTTTATTTTTAGTCACCCAATCATTTAGGTCTTTCAAGATTAAAACACATACATACAAATTTTCTTTTCTTTTTTTTAATTATTAGAGGGAGATGCTTGAACTTGCCCAAGACGTTGCATGTGCTTCAGAAAATGCTGGACTGATTTAGAGAACTAGGCAGGTGTACCACTCAGACTAAAAACAACTAATTCCTACCTTACTCTGTCATATCTAATTGTAAACCAGTAGCAGCAAAGTTACTGGCCTAGGAATTTTATCAGGTTTCACCTATTATCCTTTCCATACAATCAGATGACACATGTGACTTCATTTCCATGGACCCCTCACCTAGCATCATTTTGTCCTTAATTATATGAGCAAGCACACAGGAGCGTGCTTTGAGGAAAGAACATGAAGATGACCTCGTTTGGAGGCTGCTGCTATGAATCTCTCCCAGCTGGAGATTTGGTTCCTTAATTTTCAGGAGATTAAGAATTGAGTGGTTCGCTGAAAAGCATTTCAGTCTGCTGGTTTAGAATTTCGATTTTTGATTGGAGGTGGAGTGCCGACAGAGGGAGAATGTTTGGAGGCTGTTAAGGACAATGTCACTGAAAAGAAACTGTTTCCTGCAAGAGTTCTATTCTGAGGAGTTGCCTGTGGCAGTTCTCGGTGTTTCTGCTGGGGCGCTGACAGCTTTTACTGATACCGTCTCCATGCACTGGTTATCAGCTGTGCCCCCGCTGCCTACTGTTCCCTGCATTTGGATAAGGTCATTTATTGCAAGTTTACTGAAGTCCTTGCAGGCTCACAACCAACATTATCTTCAAAAAACAATGATGGTTGAGCTTTATATACTAAGAAAACACACAGAGAGAAATGGAACTTGACAAGCATTAGGCAAGAAATTAACTAAGTATGTCATGGCCAAGGGTGAGAAAATAGCAGAAAGCACCAAACCACTGCTGAATAAAAAGTAAACAAATGAAAAAGAAGAAAAAGGTGGAGGAAAACAAAAACAAAAACAAAACCCTGGACTAGAACTAAAGCAGCCCTGCATTTTTACATGCCAAAAAATCTAATTAGAAAAGAAATTGCAAACCAACAGTCAGATTGTTATGAACTGTGAAGAAATACACAGAAATTTGAGAAAGGGCTGTCTACACTTTTATAAACTGTAATACAGCAAAAGCAGGGTGTGATATAACATTTCCATACAGAGGTGCTTGACTTTTTACTTCTCACTTGGATCCACTGCCTTGAACTAGGGATTTTATAATCAGCATTGAAACACTTTAAACATTATTCTTTGGTGGACTGGATTCAAATGACAGGAGACAGACAGAATGGCCAGAACACAATTCTGGGCTAGTTTTTTTTTTTTTTTTTTTTTTTTTTTTTTGGTGGAAAACAGAGATAATGAGAAACAGCCCAGATCTTCCTTACTGATCAATTTTCCATTTCTCTCCTCATTTCCAGAAGGCTACCAGTTCTCTCACTTATGTAACCAGCGAGCTCACCGCCTTCTCCATAGCTAATAATAGCCTCCTGGTTTCTGTTATCTACTTGATCTGCAAACTGCTTCCCTGACAGCATTTTTTTTTTTCAGGGAAAGCCCAATACAACTGTCATTTAGAGAAGCAATCTGAAGAATTTCAGTAGAGGACATTGATATTTCCCATCCAAATCAGGCAATACTCTGTAATTAAGAAAACACTAAAGGCTATAGAAAAAAAATAATAAGAGAAGATACAAAAGAAGGAAAATTAGCACTCTGTGTTCTTTATTTGTGCTTTTTATTGTGTTTTAATGACATGTTGAACTCTCAGAGAAATTTTTCTTATTAAATTCAATCTTTGATATAGGTTTTCTTCTCTAAACCATGTATATTGATTTCAACCTCGGAAATTTAGGATATCTAACAATACAGAGGTGAAAATTAGCAACTTCCTGAGTCCAGTTGAGCAGGTCCCCAAAGAGAGCATTTATAATGGAACATCACTCCTCACAGACCTCCACTACAGAATTTTAGTTCTGGATTTTAATTGTTGAAGTGGCTTAACTTTTGACTTCTACAACAAGCCATATAATGGAGCATCACTCCTCACAGACCTCCACTACAGAATTTTAGTTCTGGATTTTAATTGTTGAAGTGGCTTAACTTTTGACTTCTACAACAAGCCGTAAGCCTCCTCAAAAGGAGTTATATCTGTGTTCACAGGCTCTTGCTTAAAATTGAAGCATGCTGTCTGTGGTGGTTTCCTAGGGCCGTCCTAACAAATTACTGTGAACTGTGTGGTTTAAACGCCAAAACTTTATTCTTATCACAGTTGTGGGGCCCTAGAAGTATAAAGTCAAGGTGTCGACAAGGGTGTGCTTCCTCCAAGGGCTCCTCCAAAGGGGAACCCTTCCTTGCCTCCTTGAGCTTCCGGTGGCTGCCAGCAACCCTCCAGATCCTTAGCTTGTGGCTGCGTCCCTCCAGTGTCCTCCTCTGTGGTCACATGACATTCTCCCTGTGTGCCTGTGTGTCCAAATCACCCTCTCCTTCCTCCTAGAAGGACACCAGTCACTGGATTCGGGTGAGCCCGTAGGACCTCATTTTAACCTGATTACACCTGCAAAGACCCTCTTTCCAAATAAGGTCCCATTTGCAGTTGCCGTGCGGACATGAATTTAGAGGAGTGGGCGGACACTGATCAATACAGGGCAATGGTACGTCAAGTGAGCATCACGCAGTATCCCTGCCCTTTGTTCTTACGTCTTTTGTGAGCTTTGGTCAGGTCCGTGTGTCCCTCAGCCCAGCACACACTCATCTGCCTCCCCGAGTGCCCCTTGCACAGTGTAACTTCCCTTCTTGAGGCAGAACCAGGCCTCAGATAAAAGGAACTGCACACACATGCTCTGTTCCAAAGCTCCACTCACACTTTGTGATTTCCTTCCTTGTGTTGTCTCTTCCCACAGCTTGGCCATTCACTCTGCATTCATACACACTGTTGTTTAATGCCTGCTCATTTTAGCCTTCACAGCCAAGATGATTATTCCAGTGTGGTTACTTCTGTACCAGGCAGGCGGATATTTGAACGAGTCCTGGATCACACATGCTCAGGCAATCAATGGGAATGACACATTTCTAAATGGCATAACTGTAGTAAATTCTGTGGAACTGCCGACTCTATGAACTACCATTCTCCTCAGAAATATCTGTCCCACTGCTACCTAATCTTGTGGGTGGAGCTACAGCTGCCCCATTCCAGGGGAAGCAGCCTAGGGGAAGCACCTGGTCTAAGCTGGACCCTCAGATGCCCGGTCTGTGATTGTTCAAACTCCAAGGAACATAGTTATCCACACCTATCCCTCCCCTCCCTTACCCTTGGAAGACTTGAAGATGCCAGCCATCAAATTTTTTGTTATGTAAGAAGTCAATCTATAAAGAAGGGAAATAAAGCTGATACAAAACAGAGCTGAACAAATAGAGAATCCTCTCAGCATTTAAGGATCTGGCTGGTGTCTCTGTCATTTCATGCTTCTGGATTCTGTGAACTAACAAATTCCTTCCATTCAGCTGAAACCAGGTGCATTTGTGTTTCTCTCACTAAAATAACCTCAGGGATACAGACTAGCACATATCTGGCCTTGACAAAATGTTAAAGCTGAAAGGAAAGATTTTGGACGTTGTAATGGGTTGAATTGGGTCCCCTCCAAAAAAAAGACGTATTGGGGTCCTAAATCCCAGTACCTCAGAATGTGTTGTTACTTGGAGATATGGTTTTCACAGATGTATCCAAGTTAAAATGAGGTCATTAGGGTGGGCCCTAATCCAACATTACTGGTGTCCTTATAAAAAGGGGAAATTTGGACACAGAGACAGACACACATAGAGGGGAGGTGAAAGTGAAAAGACACAGGGAGATGGGACATCTCCAGGGCAGAGAGCCCTGGAACAGATCTTTCCCTTACAGCTCTCAGAGGGAAGCAACCCTGTCGGCACCTTGATTTCGGACTTCTGGCCTCCAAGTCTGTGAAGCGATGAATTTTAGTTGTTTAAATCACACAGTTTGTGGTACGTAGCCCTAGAAAATTAATATGGACATTATCTATTCACTCCTCAGTGACAGTAAAGAAACAGGTCCAGAGAGTTAAGCAGCCTAATTGGCTGCAGCAATTCACATTCCCAATTCACATTGCACCAATGTAGGAGGATTCCCTTTTCTCCACCTCCTCTCCAGCATTTATTGTCTGTAGATTTTTTTAATGGTGGCCATTTTGACTGGTGTGGGGTGATAATTCATTGTAGTTTTGATTTGCATTTCTCTAATGATGGGCGATGTTGAGCATCTTTTCATGTGCCCGTTGGCCATCTGTACAATTCCATTTCCTTAGACAGCTCTCCTAGACTTTCCAGGTGATGAGCAAAGGGATATAAATAGCCCAGTGTCATGGCTGGAGTCCCAGCTGTCCCAGTCACTCCATGTCCTCTAGAAGCGTATTGAGGACTCACTAATTCTCTCCACTGAATTTGTCAGCACCGTTGGCCACACAGCCAGAGCCTTCATCCCTCCTGACTTTATCCGGGGAGTCATATAGTGCTGGGTTGGTGCCGCCCCCAGAAGACTAAGATAGATGTCACCCACACAGCCCCTCGGTGTTTCCTGGGCGTGATCCTGCAGCGACTTCCCCATCTACAGCTGTGCCCAAAGCAAACACCTCCTGCCAGAGGGCAGGAATTCAAGACTTTCTCTTCTCTGCTTTTTCCATACCTAAAGGGGTTAGGCAGAGCTGAGAAGAATCATGGAGCTCGGGTTAAACTCATAATACCGACTCTGCCAATCAGTGGGTGTGTGGTCCAAGGCAACTACTAAATTCCATAGCTTGTGCTTTGTTCTTCTTGTGTAGAGTGGGAACAATATCAACTGGGTAAAACGTTATCTAAGATTGACCTGAGATGATGCATGTAAAGAATTCGGCACAGTGCCTGAAACAGATTATTACTCAATACACGCAAAGAATTGAAATAATGAGGCACCCCATCATTACACACATATAGACACAAAGAACCATGGGAGAAGGAAGAGAATTCTGAAGCTTTTAATGACTAATTATCTATTAATCTATTTAACAAAAGATCTACTCCTAATTGCTCTGTTCAGGCAAAGAGTGTAGAATAATTCTCCCTATTTTTCTTTTGGAGAGATTATTTAAAAGGATACCTTTTATGCCTGAATACATTGAAATTCCTACAGAATAGCACTTAAATCATAAGACACTCTCCCGATTTCCTTCATTTCCTTATTTTAATGAATATAGAAATACACTAATAATGACCTAATGAATTTTCATTTTATTTTAAATTGTGTTCACCGCGTATTACAAAACAAAATAAAAAATATTTGCTATTGCAAATACAAAAAGTAACACAATGGATAATAAATAATATGATGGAGCTCACTAGATAACATGTTGGGCCTGGAAATTTAATGATTTTTAATTTGGGGGAGATAAGTTGCTCCTTAATCTTTATTTCATATAGGATGGGAATGCCGCCATCTTGGCGTTGTTAATCCCCGTTT
The DNA here is from genome assembly GCF_964165515.1 of Mesoplodon bidens. NCBI lineage: Eukaryota > Metazoa > Chordata > Mammalia > Artiodactyla > Ziphiidae > Mesoplodon > Mesoplodon bidens. The sequence continues at coordinate 77,949,569 of NC_138169.1, read as the reverse complement.
CTAATGACACTTCTGGGGCTATCTTTACACAGTACATTGCTTTCTGCAATTCAGCCACCTACTGCAGCCTTCTCTGGTCTTGCCTGCTTGTTGTACCAAATCCCAAGCAAGTTGATGCTGCAACCTTTCTAGTACTTTTCCAGCAATCACTGCTGATCCATAAATTACAATCATAGGTTATCCCTTATTCCACTGAAATATTGTGAGAAACCATTACATAAATGCTATTTGAGCCCTTCATGGACAGATGCTATATATAAAGAAAAATAATTAGCTTTTATTTCCAACCTGAACCACATGACGCACCAATAATACAGAAGCAGGCACTTTCCTCTGACATCAATGGATGATTTATCATCTCTCCCCTACAGCTGCCCAAATCTGCTCCTTTCAACTTTTTTACATAGATTTAGATTTTCCTATCTGAATGATCTTTGTCAATTGGTGATTTAGATTTCTCAGCAGATATCACATAAGTCTAGCATAAACACTTTTAAGGTGTAAGTTAAATTTGTGGCATAACATATAGAGGTCAGTGTTCCCACGATAATCTAGAATGATAAAGAAATCACTACCATATTTTTTTAATAAATTGTAGCATACCTTCCCAGTTTTTCATCATGAATATTATTCATTTGGATTTGTTTAAAAAGAAGCCCTTTTAGTTATATGTACGGCTGAAGAACATACCATTTCTACTTTCTTAATCATAAATTCCCATATTTTTGCGTATGCCTTGTCCATGGGTTAAATGGACACACAAAAATCTAAGTGAGATACCTCATCCCTTGTCTCTGGTTCATGCCTATCAACACAAGTTGATAGCTGTGACTTTGCTGCTTGGCTAGCCGTCTCTGTTAGCTGTCCTTTACTACCAACTAAAACTCAAGTTATTAGGCATGTTTTACAGACTGCATATTCTTGTCCACCCCCATCCAAAATTCATTTGTTGAAACTTTAACCTCCAATGGGATGGTATTTGGAGATTAAGGGCAATTAGGGGTAAATGGGATTAGTTATAAGAAGAAACACAGAGAGCTTTCTTCCTCGCACTCTTACTTCACCATGTGAGGACACAGCAAGAAGACAGTCATCTACAATCCAGGAAGAGGGTACTCCCCAAGAACCTGGGGACACCTTGGTCTCCAATCTCCAGCCTCCGGAACTATGAGAAATAATTTCTGTTGTTTAAGCTCCCAGTCTATGGTATTTTTGTAATTGAAGCCCAAACTGACTGGGCCAGCATGGTTTGGAAGGTCCTGGATAAAAGTACTTTTCCACCTGTCCGCATTTACTCACCACCTCTCCCCACCATGCAATTTGAGCATCTCAAGGTACCTTGAGTAAACCAGATCATTGAAGAAAGTCGTCACTTCATCTGGACTACCATTGTCTGCTCTCTTTCCTTTTACCGAGGAAATTCATATTCATACTTTGAATTATAGCACAAATATCAGTGACTCTGTGAAGCATTTACTAAATTTCTGAGGATAGAGTTCATCTCTTCTCTCCATTCCTGCAGCACTTTGTCAAATTTCCGTTTAATTTTACTACATTATATAGAAAAATATGTACTTATATATCTATCTTCTAGTCTGAAAAGTAAGCATATTTATCAGAAGAAAAATGTCTAATTTATGTATGTACTCTTTTGGAAACGTGTTTGGCACACAATATATTATTGATTGATTGGGTAACTAAAAAGGTAGGACAGATGGATGATAATAATTATTCATTTGATTGGCAGAATGGCAGAACTTTAAATAAGAGACATTTAAAATACAGAGAAACTGTGAGAAAAAGAAAAGGGACTTAGTTGTTCCCCATTGAGCAAAGCACACAGTGCATACTTTATAATAAAAGAAAATTAGATATACATTCACTGACCACATATCATGTATAAAGTCTTGAACAAAGAATGGGAACTACAAAGACTAAAAGAATACTGTCTGTAAATTTGTGGAATGGGTAGACTGTTGGAAATAAATAGAAAGTATTAAAATAGGGTTGGTTCTCATTTGGGCCTGTCATCCGTGGTATATATGATTTAAAAAAATAATGTTCTTGAAAATGACATGCACAGAAAATTTAAAACCTGTATTCACTCTAATTGGTCTCCTCAACACGCAACATTTCACATCACTTTTTCTTAGACTAGTTGTAACTCACCTTTAGCAAAGATGACAACTTTGAATTTAATTTCTTTCTGCCTTCACTAATTCTACAAAATAGACATGCTTATGTGGTTTAGCTACAAGGAAGGTAGGAAAAGGAAGGAACTGGAAAAACTGTAATTGTCCATGAACTAAGTAAATACCAAGAGTAGTTGGATCTACTCACAGATAGAGTAATTCAATACATAAGGCAAAACATAAAATAATAATAATAATAAGAAGAAATCATTTGGAGATTTTCTCTCCCTGTTTTTAGCTAGGTCAACTTTAGGGATATACAAATCTCAGAGGAGGACTCTTGAGTAAAGTACATGGACAGTTAAATGTGTTTTCAGTATTTATTCCCACCCATTTCATCTTTAACAGTAAGAAACTTTAGTTCTGAATTTAGAAGCATAAAGATCTAAGTCCGGAGGCATCCAGGAGAACACGGTGAACCACAGCAGTGACCCTGCAGCTCATGGTACCCAAAGCCCTAAGCCCAGTAGAACACAGAGCATAGTTCATTTATGTATAATTTTTTACCACCTACCCCCCCAAAAAAACTTTTTTGATGCAGCTACTAATGTGAAATCGTATTAAAATAAATAAAAATGTTAAATTAATAAATCATTTAGGAGGAAAGAGAGATGTACCAAATAGCTCATAAAATTTTATTGTTCAATTGAGTATTAATTTTAATTCTGGAATTCCTAAAAGACAAAGCAAAAAGAAAACTATACTATAATGTAGTCCTTCTGTCAGATTAAAAGAGATTTCCTGAGAAGCAAATTACATTCCCAGAAAAAAGGTGCTCCCAAAGAAATTAAGAAATTTATCACATGAATCCTATAATGAGAGACAATAGACTCATAATAGATCCTACCTTCCACTGCAGTTTTGTAAAAGCTCCAAAGCATCCTATAAAAGGAGTATTTCTTGAATTGATCTTGTATAAAAGCCAGCCCACTCAAGTTCTCCACTTCTCATTTCAGGGGCAGTATTTAAAATATTTAACAACAGAATGGTACAGGCCTTGGTACAGAGCCGGAGAAGAGTCCTGCTGTGTCAGGGTTATTTCCTTTATTTGTTGGATTGTGGGCAAGTCCAGGGGTCCTGAGGGAAGGTCTTTGATTGGAGGGACTTTGCTCAGGGGGCTGAGTACAGTGATTATTTATCAACTGGTAGAGAAGTATTTTAATATTTTAACAATTGGTGTGGCCAGACCTTTTACATACAGCTCCGCGTGTAAGTCTAGAATAGAATATGAAGCACTATCTGCCACCAGAAGAGAAAATAAATCACAAATTCAAAACATCTCCCCTAAGTCCTGCAGCCCACTAACTTTAAGGCGATGGCTGGCTGTGATTTTCATGTCGGGGCTCCCAGGTAAATCCTCAAGTGCAGCTGCCACTCATGTCGAACACCCCCATCCACGAGTGTGGTTGTAAAGCTTTAAGTAAAATAACATTTTGCAGTAGGTTCACTGACTTCTATTTTCAGCTTATATTAGAGAGCAGTTCAAGATCTTGACCTGGAGGTGACAGGTGACAGGTGGCAGGTGGCAGTGTCACAATCTAAGAATATATGTCTTTTCCATTCTCCTCCTTTGGGTCCAATGAGCCAAGTGGATGAATAACTAGGTACTTTCTATGTTGCACAAGTAGCTCAGGAAACTTGAAGAGATCACTCTTGCAGAGAATCACCTTTTCTCTTTAAATCTCTACAAAGTGGAGCTACATTGAATATAAGTGACTTGGGTTGTTCATTTGCAAAACAATTAGACAGACACTACTCTTTGATCTCATCAGACACTTTACATTAGTATCAGGCAGTGACACTGGATATCATTGATAGTAACTTTTAAAAAGAACATCCCAAAAGAGGTAAAGCGTATTTCTTACTAGAGTAACCTAGTTCTACCTTAGAGAGCTCAACATGTGACACTAAACTCAACCTCCTCCCTCCCCAGATTCAGTCAGTTAGCACAGCCCCAAATTCCTCATTCTTAGCAAGTTCTGGATACTTTTATGTGAGAATCAAATTCAGAGAAGAGAGTAACCCCTAAGAGAGATGCTCTCCTATTATTTAAGGACGTTGAGGTTGGATGGGTATAGAAATGCAGAAGCACACATGCGCAAACATGGGTTACTAATGGGAAGCTTCTGACACCACAGATAGTAGTTTGCAAAGAGATGGGGTCATTGGGCTCACTTCCAAGAGACTTTATAAGGCATTGCTTCGTTGGTTACTTTAACATGAGCTAGGGGCTGATCCTTAGACTGAAAACAGGTATGCTCTTGCTAACCTGTCTCTTAACCAGAAAGATGTAAACCAAGCTCTCAGGGATGATGTTCAAAGCCAAACTAGCAATTCCTTAAGCAAAAATGAGAAATGAAACCACCGTGTGAACTGGAACACTGGATCAGCCAATCATGTTTATTAATATAATAAAGGGATCAATATTTGAGAGTATGATTTAAGAGGGCAGTGATACTCTTTAGGTGCTTTTTTTTTTAATTGTGAAAGAAAAACCAACATCTATTTAGTAGACTTGAGACTGAAATGTGGGTGAATAATTAGGATGAGAGGAAAAGATATTGAGGTATTTGTGGCAGGAGATGCCTAAGGAGTAAAGAGGCCGCCGAGAAGCTGAGCGGCCCAGGCAGAGTGAAGGAGGAACAGGCTTTCACGAGGTGTCCTCAGCTGGGAAACCATGAAGGGGTGGACACAGATATGGAGACAGAAGGGTAATTTCATGGAAGGTGGGAAAGAAATAGTTTAGCGTGTGGACAATGATTGCAGGTCTTAGAGGATTTCTCTAAGAAAGTTATTTACAAGCTTTTGATTGAAAATATTCTACAGAGAAATAGGGTCAAAGCCAGAGTATCAGTGGTTAATAGAAAGGACAGGTGGTTGGGAAAGGAAAACAATGCGTATATATCATAGGTTCATTAGATCAAAACGTGTTTTCATCAAAAATGAATTCAGAGCAAGAGAGCATTGGATTTGGGGTCAGACTGCCCAGGATAGAAGTGTGACCATGCCACAGACGAGGTGCCTGAACTTAGACAGTCTACTTAATCTCTCAGTTCTCACCTACAAGTCAGGAAAAATAATAGAACCACTACACAGGGGTAGATATGAGGATTAAATAAGTACATTTGAAGCATTGAATACGGGCCAGGCATACAGTGAATGCTATACAGTTGTTTGGTAGTATCATTGTCATCGTTATCACCATCATCATCATTACTGCTATTATTAAATGATGAATAGTAAGATTTCATTAGAGAGCAACTGCTCCAGTTTAATTCAACAAATGTTTTTCTAGCACTTTATGGATGCAATTAGTATAAACAGTTATGGGAAGATGAATAAAATTGGTCTTTGGCCTCAATTCATTTTTTTTGTAATTCAATCAGTTCACCAGCAAACTTTTATTGAATGCCTATGTGTGCCAGCCGTTCTACATGGCAGAGCATGGAAATCATAGCAAAGTGCGATTCAAGCACAGTGTGGTCAGAGCCATGATACAGATACGCACAGGTGCTGTGGGACCACAGAGGAGGGTTGTGTTAGTCAGAAAAATGTTTGAACTCTTCCTAAAAGACTCAGGGAAACCAATCAAGAGATCCTAAGGGCTGTAGGCTAACCATTCAACCAGAACATATTGGATGTTTATAACCAGTTAGGTTTTGATCAGTGGGTAGAAGCTGTGCAGAAGGTAAATATTGTGAATGCCATTCCTGGAGAAGTGTAATCTCAAGGCTAATCTAGTGTGTGTGTGTGTGTGTGTGTGTCTGTGTGTGTGTGTGATGGGTAGCATTTATATGGACCTTTGATGATAAGACATTAACATACAGAAATGTGAAAACAAATGAGCCAAAGATAGAGTTAAGGATGGGGGGGACCGGAATACATATCAGGGTGCAGCTAGTGTGCAGATTTATTAGCAGGGAAAAGGGTAGAGTGTGATAAAAAGACTGGACATTTTGAGAAGAGCTAGTGGTACAGGACGTACATGTGTGGTCTGAGTAGTCTGACTTGTTTTGCAATTTGTGAACCTTGAAGATCTTTAAAAGGCAAGTGCATTACTAGAACCATTTTAGGAAGACAATTCTAAGTTCCTTTGGAAGGAGCTAGTAGAAGGAGAGGGTCCTATCAGGCTATAGCTACAGTCCAGGTGAAAAATGATGATGGGATAACCTAGGGCAGGTGCTTAGGGAGAGCTTGAAAGGGTGATCAGCAGTTTCATGGTGAATGTTTAGTGATTTGTAGTGTTTACGATGATGGCACATGGCTGTCAAAGTTATCTTGTGAGCAACATGAATGTTATATGTAACATATTTAAACTGTAGGGGAATATATGAATCATTGCCTTAAAGTCTATTACTCTCTTTACATAATATGCTTTTTTAAATTGTAATAGACTATCTTTTAGAGCAGTTTTAGGTTGACAGCAAAATTGAGCAGAAGATACAGAGACTTCCCACGTACCCCTGTCCCCAACATGCACAGCCTCCCTATCAATATTCCCCATCAGAGTGGTACACTTGTTAAAATCAGTGAACCTGCATTGATACGTGGTAATTGCCCAGGGTCTATAGTTTACAATAAGATTCACTCTTGGTGTTGTACATTCTATGGGTTTTGGCAAAAGTATAGTGACATATATCCACTATTATAATATCATACAGAGCAGGTTCACTGCCCTAAATATAATGTACAGACAGTCCCCAACTTACAATTGTTCAACTTACAACTTTTCAACTTTATAACGGCATGAAGGCGATACACATTCGGTAGAAACCATACGTTGAATTATGAATTTTGATCTTTTCTTGGGCTAGTGATATGTGGTATGAGCCTCTCTTGTGACACTGGGCAGCCAGCCACAGCTCCCAGTCATGAGGGTAAACAAAATAGTACACTTATGACCATTCTGTACCCAGACAACTATTCTGTTTTTCTCTTTCAGTGCAGTATTCAATAAGTTACATGAGCTATTGAACATTATATTATAAAATAGTCTGTGTATTAGATGATTTTTCCCAACTATAGGCTAATGGAAGTGTTCTGAACACGTTTAAGGTAGGCTGGGTTACGCCTATGATGTTTGGTAGGGTAGATGTATTAAATGCATTTTTGACATAACATGGTTTATCAGGATGAAACCCAATACACTTGAGGAAGATCTGTACTTTTAAAGCAGAATATATTTTTCTAATTTACTAAAATTTCAGGCATACATCTATGAGTGATTTTAAAGTCTAACACACTCCTAGCAATTTCCAAGAAAGTTTCTGTGGAAACACGTTTTCCAGTAGTCTATAATTGTCTACAGTCTGCTTTGTATCATGCACAGAAATATTTAAGTGTGTTGATGATATTCATTTTCACTTGCAATCTGGTTTAACTGGCAACTGGCAAAACCAGTTAAAATTAAGAAGATAGATATTTTGAGCTAAACTACAAACAATTCTGCTGGAAATAGAACATGATAACTAAATTGCTATCATTCACGCCTTGGTCTCTAGAAGCTGAATAATGGAGGATTAAAGAGGCTACAACTTCCCTACATAGAACAAAACAAAACTATATATTGGTTCTCCTTGAGCATCTGAAATGTACCCCAGACATCTCACAGATACACAAAGAAAGTTAGTGCTAAAACAAATATTCTCTATCATCTCAACCCTTAATATGTTATGCAGGAATTTCTTTCTAAACTGTACCAGAGCCTAAGAGAATATCTTAGTTAAAGTGCACATTTAATTTATCACTGTGTGCATTTCACACAGGAGAACTAGATCATTCATCTGAACCAGCTTTAGCAGTTGACAGGAAGATTTGGTGTGTGTGTCTCTAAATTTAACTATCATTCAGATTTTAGAATCTCTTTAAACTAACAAAAAATATCAAAGCCATCTTAGAGAGAAGATCGAGGAGGAGTATCTGTTCTACAGAATGTCCCATCACAATTGGCTTGGTTTCTCTGCTAATTATGCTCCACGTTGGGTCTGAGCCTTTAACAGCTATGCTCTCATTGCTCACTCTCCTGGTCTCTTCATAGAAAGGTGGCCGCCCTAGTGGTCATAAATCTATGTTTACAGAAAAATAATTAGGTATAACTGCTTCTCAAAAACTGAGGGGAGGGGGGTACAAAAAAATCAAGATGCAAAGCTTATTTTTCATGCAGTTTTTTGTTATGGTGGCTGTTCTTTCTTTCCATACTTTTAGCTATTTTTATTCACATAGAAGAGAATCATTACTGTCAATTTTAGTATCTACCTGACAGACTGCATTTTTAGCATCTATCAGACAAACTACATAAGTATACCCAAAAGCAAAAGCAAAATTGTGTCCCAAGACAGTAATAAGATATAAAAAACAGTCATGGAGAAAAGATGATGTGAGTCGTAGATCAGTCTTTGAGGTAAGAATAATCCAGAAGATTTTCAGTTTCTTGCCTACTATCAGTGAGCTTCAAGAAAACCCATCTCACCACTGCAGGAGGAGACACAGAAAAAGTATCTTGGCAAAAGCTCATGGGAGAGGTACTTATCCCATTCATTCACTATGAGGAATCATGTCATAGTAATTTTCAATCAAAACAGAAATGTGAAAAAGAATTGTTGATGAATTTTTGTCAGTAGGCAGAATGTCTATAACAACTGGACTCCTGGAAGTTCTTACCATATCTTGTGCAGTAAAAGCACCTGTATCCATTTCATCTCATATTTTTAATCCCTTTAATATTTAGCCCAGTAAAAGTCAACATATAATTAATTGTATATAATTATTAATTGCAGTGAATCAGTAAATTGGTTTAAAAGTATGCTAAATGAAAAATCGAGCCCTTTTCTAATCTGAAGTTCATGAAACTCTTGGAATTTCTATCTAACCACTTCCTAAATGATGTCCTACTGGCCAGGCCAGCTCCAGTCCTTCCTCAGTCGGTCCACCTGCCTAGAATGGTCCCTCTCTTCTCCCTCTTAGTTTCACTCAAGGATTACTGAAAATCCCTTCTCATCTCGGAATTCTTTAACCTCAGGAGGCTACATCTCTCTCTTCATTCCATTGGAATATATATACCTTTGCTTTTGTCACTTAGCTATTAATTGCCTGACAAAAATTCTTATCTCCTTAGCTAAATCATGCATTCTTGAAGATCAAGACCTATGATTCACATTTTTCTACACTTGCACAAAAGTGATATTCATTAAATATATGCTGTCCATATCGATATTAATTATATGAAGAAAATCAAATAAACCAATTTCAAACAACACATAGTCATTAAGCCCCTACCTGATACAGAGTATAGTCCTGGGTATGAAGGAAGATATAAAAAATACGTACATAAAGCAGGGTCTCTATCAAGTAGTTTTATTTTATAGTTAGGGAAATAAGAGCTAGACTGGTGAAAGATAACCAATAATGCAAATAAGTATAAAGTGAGCAGTGCAAAAACTATGAGTTAACAAGTGTCTGGTATAATGCTTGAGTAGAAATATCAAATAAAAACAAACCTGGACTTAGGTAAGGAGAGATTTTATTTGAGAAAACTATTGCAATAGGAGGAGGAAGGCCATCGTTGTAGGGGAGGGGGACTATCCCAATATGGTGAGGGGACCGATTCAAGTAGGGGGAGGGAGACTATGATAGTAGGAAGAAGAGCCCTGTTGTAAGATTCCACAAGTGTCTTGAAGGTCAGGCAGAAACCTTCCTTTTACAGAGACAGGTAAACAAAGTTAGCAAGAAGTGGAGTTGGTGGAGGGAGGAAAGATGTGTTGATGTTGAGTTGAGATCTGATCGATTAGGGGAATTTTTTTCCTCAAAGTCACCTGATTATCAGGAGAGGTTGTTAGTGAAGGGCTCTTCCTCCTTACAATGCTCGAGAATGGGCACCGTTCCAGGTCTGGGGAGGAGATCAGCTGGATGAGATCAAGCATGGGAATTTCTACACTTAGCCTAACTGACTTCAGTGTCATAATATCACAGAATCATGCATTTTCTTTACCTGTAAAATAAGAACATTAGAGGAGGTGATGGCTGAGGTTCCTTTAAGCTCATTCTATTTATGCAAAATAAATACCAGAGGCACCCCCTGACTAGAATAAAATACCTCCTAGCTGTTCACACTAAGTAATTACTTTTATATAATGCATTCAGTCCGGAGGCTCAAGGCTCTCTGTGTTTTCCTCTACCTAATCATTAGAAAAGATAGGTATTATTCTCACCACACTTTAAGAGACAAAACAAAGCCTTAGAGAATTGATGCCGCTTATTTACCAAAGGGCAAAGAAGAGAGAAACAGGCAGAGCCAGGAATGAGCCTGACACCGTAGATGGTTTCATTTGCTATACCCTACAAGCTTCTCAAGAAGGGCTTGACTGTAAATATCACTTTTCTGGGTTTAGAGAAAAAAAAAAAGTCATGGAAACATGGAGAGAAGGGCTGTATCTGCCTGTTGGAGAAACCAAGAGCTGCCCTCTAGCTGAACTTGTGATTTGTGCCACTTAGATACCAATGATGCCCTTTTAAAAACTATCCTAGGGGCTTCCCTGGTGGCGCAGTGGTTGAGAGTCCGCCTGCCGATGCAGGGGACGCGGGTTCGTGCCCCGGTCCAGGAAGATCCCACATGCCGCGGAGCTGCTGGGCCCGTGAGCCATGGCCGCTGAGCCTGTGCGTCCGGAGCCTGTGCTCCGCAACGGGAGAGGCCACAACAGTGAGAGGCCCGCGTACTGAAAAAAAAAAAAAAAAAAAAACTATCCTAAGTGGTGACCCAATGGAGTAAAGAGTTGCTAAATCACCTGGGAAAAAAAGACCTGTTTCTACTATTTTGTTTTGCTTTGTTTCGATAAAGGTATCAAGTTTGTGGGTTTTCGAACCCAACCACAGAAGAGGCCCTTTCCACACCTCAGGACTCATTTCTGTTGAAGCCTGTGGAAAATCTAAAGCAGTTGGTGGGTTTAGCCCTTTCTGTGTGTAAGAAAGAAAACCAAGCATTTTCACCCAACTGTCAAAGCAGAAACTGCACCAAACACCGTTAAGCAGGTGGGAGAGCCTAGTGTGCTATCTTCCTTGGCGATGACATTTCAAAGGGATGACTCCCAGGTCCTTGAGAAAGACAGTCCTGAGTTGTAAGCCAGCCAGAGGCTTTTGGCAAGATTTGCATCTCAAAAAGGTAGAGAAAAGAATTTCTACTTGCAAGTTTTCTGGAGTAAAGCCTCCAAGTGAAGGAAGGTCAGGGGTCTAGAAGCAGGAAGACCCTACTGAAAGTTTAGTCCAGAGAACATTAGGGCCATCTTGGCCCTACTCATTGTAAGGCCATTTTATAAAGAAACCTGGGATCCACTTCCCTTTAATATCCTACAATATTTTAATACAGAGAGTGTGTCTTTAGGCTCTCCTTCCACTGTCTGATCTGACACCTCCACATTTCCCTCCTCACTTATCCCCACAGACAGGCCATATACACACCCCAAGAAAATCACCTACAGGTCACTCCTACCTCACCTTCCTCCTTCCTGGCAAAACCCCCGAGCTGGAAAGCCTCCTACTTTCTCAGTGGGATGCCTGATAGCTTGACCTCTGCTTATACCCTAATTGATGGTTGGTGGTAGATTAATGAGTCACTGAGGACACCTGCATATGCACAGTGGACCTCTGGGGACACAAAATCCTACACACTAGACAGACCCTCTAGAACAAAATTGATATTTGTGAAATGCGGATAAGGCGGATGATTTGGGTTGAAGGTAAGGTGGGGAGAGTGTGGTTTCCACAGCTTCCCCTACATTTCAGCACACGGCCTTCCCTGGATGACAGGGCACCTTGTTCTCTCAAAACCACCTGAAGTGACTGCCTGCAAGTTGGTACCTCGCCCTGGCCCTGCTTGCGGGCAGTTGGTTGGAGATGGGAGAAGAAGGACGTTTTGAAATGCTTGGAAGTTTTCAGACTTTTTTCCTCATGTGTGTCACCACCACGCCCACTAGCTTCTCACACAAACTCATTAAAAAACACAAAACCAATAAACTTTCTTAGGAATAAGCACCAAAGGAGATATCAGAAAGTTCCAGTATGGACTTAGGGTATAAACTGTCATGAACTGAATCAGAATCACCCTGGTTCATAACACACGGTGAACTTACATTTTGTTCCATTCAGCCATCCTCTGCAGAAGAGTTTGGGATAACGAAACGAGGTGCCCCTTTGCTCTCCCAAAGTGGGATTCAGAAGACATCACTGAAGATACTGGCAGGGAGAACCCTTTTGGAAATGCCCATTTTAGGACCCTGAAATTTATATTTTCTCCCATTTTTATGGGCTTCTCATAAATATCATAAATCCCTACTCCAGACTTGATTAATAGTTATTTGTGAATATATCAATAGAAGTTCACATTTGAGAGGATTTCAAATGTTTGTATGTTCTAGAAAGTCTAAAGAGTCTCCAAAGACACCTCATGGAAAAGAGCAGCATCTTCTTATGGCTGCGTGGGCTTCCAGAAGCAATGGTCAAGGTCAAGATTACCTATCTCTTCTTTACACATCTGCCGTACTTATATTGGGTTCACATACACTCAGTCCACGGCTGAGGTTGAGTGTCACTGGCCATCTTGTTTCTGCGGGCAGAACAGGGGCTCCAGAATGATGCGACCCAAATGCTTACCAGCACTTACACTTCTCTCTGGGGCTGAGGAGAAAGCAGAAAGTGTGAGTCTTATCACTGTCACATGCAGTGTAACCAGCACAGGGGTCTAAACTTGCAGGTCGCCTAAGCAACCTATAAGTATTTGTTTTCCATTGGCCTGGGGGTGATGGAGGGAGTGGAGAGTAGAAATTTTGAGCTTTAAAGAAATAGTCAAATCAAGGAAAATAATTCATGACTCTTTTCCAGGATGAATATGCACACTACACTTGGGGTCATAGTTCTAGTAATCTCATTCTTTGGCTGTCACTAATAACTAGGCATTGTGCTACATTACCTACAAGGTTTTCATTTTAAATTGGTAAGCTGACTCTCATTTTAACTGGAAACTAAGTAAATTGCTAAGGCAGTAAGTGGTAGAGTGAATAAGTGGTTCTAGGGTACATCTGACTACACAGCCCATGCTTATGCTGTCTCTAACTCTGCTGTTAGAGGATCAGCCAGATAAGGGAGGAATTGACCGTTCTGTTACCCTGTGCAAGTGGAAAGACCAGGAGCTTGAGTGTCAGAATAAAATGGTTTTGAATGTTGACTCTGCAATATACTTGATCGGTAAAATTTAGACAAGTTTTTCAATACCTCTTAATGTCAGTTTTCCATCCTATAACATATAAGACATTGTCATGGGCTTCCCTGGTGGCGCAGTGGTTGAGAGTCCGCCTGCCGATGCAGGGGACACGGGTTCGTGCCCCGGTCCGGGAAGATCCCACATGCCGCGGAGCGCCTGGGCCCGTGAGCCATGGCCGCTGAGCCTGCGCGTCCGGAGCCTGTGCTTCGCAATGGGAAAAGCCACAACAGTGAGAGGCCCGCGTACAGCAAAAAAAAAAAGACATTGTCATAAGAGCTCTCAGTAGAATGCCCCAAATGTACTACTAGGCTCATAGTGACTGCTAAGTATTAGATGCCTTCTTTTCCTTCCTGGAGTATAGGGAGAAAAAAACCCAGAAAACAGAAAACAAAAACCTGTTGTTTTCTTAATCAGGAGTTGAGAAAAACAAGTAAAATTGCTGACATGTCAGAGGACAATAGTGTATCCAAATATGAAGCTAACACCATTGATTGGGAAATAAAGAAAGAGAAATCAATGATCGGAGAAAGACACCAGTGTTAGAGAAGGCTGGAGAGAAGCAAGATTTGTGAATGAACATTTATAAAACAGCGGAGAAAGAGAAAAAAATGAAAGAACTAATATCCTCTCTGATGAAGTACTGGCCAATTGTTAAGTACAGAATCTTGCTCATCAAAGATAAATGAAATTATACCATTAAATTCTACTTACATTAATATCCTCCCTTCTCAATAAAAATAACACCAGAAATGCTGTTTCTCTCTGAGAAAAACGCACACGCTAACGTTAAGTCAAGCCACATCATTTATTCCAGTGGCCATATTAGTATGTGCCTGGCAAACTGACTTAACATTCTGTGATAAATGTTCCCATTGTTCTTCAGGAACAAACAAGTTTGGATCTTTTTTTTTAAGTAATGTGCAAAAAGGAAACGTTTGAAAAATAATTCCTTAAATAGCTTGTGTAGCTGCTAATGGGCTATGACAAGCTATTTTTCCAGCCTTCCATTTTCAATCCATATTTCTGAATAGCTTTGTGAGCTTTTGCATTAGTTTCACAGATTTCCCCAAATGATTATGCCGCAGTAATAGAATAAGGAGCATCTGCGGCAGACTGATTGTATCACAGTGTTGTTTACTGACAATGAAGGACTGTCACAGGCGGGCTGATTGAAGAAATAAGCTTGAAGATTACTATTATTAAACAACCAACTGTTGAAAGACTCACACAACATATTAAGGGGAAATAACAGAATAAGTTGGTTTTGTTGCTTAAGCCAGATATTTTGGAATTCATCCACATTAAGCTCTCACTTTTTCTCACCGTGGTGCTTGATTTTGTGATAAGTTTGCATACATTATTCTTCCCTGAGGTACATTTAGTTTAATTAAATTTTACTATTAAAAAGTATCAAAACCTGCTTCTCATAATCCTTAGGAAGCCTGGCACAGAAACACATTGCCTCCGTAGCACTTCCCTGAAGGAGCTGAGACTGGTTTATGCAGGCAGTTTTGGAAACCAGACAGACATGCAGACAGGACAGAGAAAGGGGCAACACTGCAGTCTTCTCCCCAGACTCACTTCTCCAGGCAGACTCACATGGTAAAAGGGTTCAAGTTTAGGGCACTGGTCTTCTACTTTTGAGTCAACCAGCTGACCTCAGTCCTTTCTTATTCTGTTTTACAATATTACAATTATTTATTTTCTTTACTATTCTAGAGACAAGAATTCACATTTCAAACATCAGAAATGAAGTGGTGTCAAGGAGCTTCTTTGGCCTCTGAGCCCGAGTGAGCTCAGAAGCCGGTCACCTCCTTGTTCTCTCATCCAGCGCTGACTGAGAGCCTACCGTGTGCCAGGGACCAGGCTGGGATCTGGGCGGACGAGGTGAGTAAGACCAAATCCTGTCTGCCACGGAATTTGCAGTCTTGTAAGGAACACGCCCTGCCTTCTTTCCTATCCCACATTGACGGCTGGTCTTGAAGGAAGGGGAGCTAGAAGCTCTGTTAGTCGTTCTTTAAAGAATTGAAATGGGAAAACATGAGATGTCGTAACAAGGAAATCATCCTGACGAACGAAATGTTAAAGGACTGAAACTGTATATCTGAAGGGAGTTTGTAGTACTTTTTCCCCACATAGTCTTTCCTCTGACAGGTTAACCAGGTGTTCATTTCATCTGCAGCTGCCAATCATCCATACCCACAGTATTTAATAAAATGGAGCCCCACTCTGTTCTCAGAAAGCACCACACAGAGGTGCTCAGGCACTACTCAGGATGTAGAAAAACACCCCAGTCACCCTGCATTGGAAACCAAGAAATGATTTTGGAGCCATATTTCATGCTGGGAGGTCATTAGCAGGTGCATCCATCCACAGCAAGGTGTTTTGCCACAGGTAGCAATGGCCACGGTTATTCCTAATATTTTCAAGTATAGCATGAGTGAATGAGCTGTGCTTGTGTCAGACCACGGCAAAGGGTCCTTTGTGGTTGTTGTGTATTTTATTCAGTGTTCCATACTTGGCAGCAGGGACCTCTGTAAGCTTCTGAACAACTCATGAGAGAAAGAACCTAAAATAGGGACACAGATACAAGGTCCTAGACAAGAAGACGAAGTCATTTCCAAGAAGGTTCCCAAGTGTTTTGTGTTGGTAACTTTATATGTCACCACAAACAAACACAAGCATTCCTTCTTCAAAACCTGTTTCAGTTATACCCCAACGACTTCCCCTTTGCTTTTCTAAGCTGCCATCCCTCTACAGTGCTGTCGGTCCAGCAGATCCCAGTTAGCTGGTTAACTTCTCCAAACTATGTTACTACCATCAGGTTTTGAAGACAAGAACAGACGCATTCATACTCCAGCTCAGTGACCTGACGTGCAATATCAAGAAAGGCTTCTTATTGTTTGAGGCCTTAGTTTTCTCATCTGTAAAGTGTAACTCATAGTAGATATAGTTTGTAGAAAAAGGAGAGTCCAGGTGATGCTGTGATAACAAACAATCCCACACAGTGGCTTTAAATATAGTAATAGTATAAATAAATATAGTAACGTTACAGTAATAAATACAGTCATGTTATTTCCTGCTCATGCAAAGTCCCCTGTGAGACCAGAAGGTATCTCAGGGATCCAAGCCACCTAATTATTTGACCCTGCCATCTTAACACAAAGTGTCCCCCTAGATTTCCATAACAAGGTAGAGCAGAGTCTCCCACTGGCAACTGAGTGTTTGGGCCTGACAGTGGCACACACCAGCTCCCCTCTTTGTCCACTGGCTAGAAGTAAGCACAGAGCCACGCCCAGCCAGGGGGAGGACAGGAAGGGCAGCCCTCTCTGTGCTCAGGAAACGAGCATAAAAACAGGTCTGATGGATGTCAGTAATACTTTTACCTACCAGAGCTGTTGTTAGGATTAGTGAGGTCACAGATGGAAACGTTCCCAACATACTTCCCAAAATAGTAGAAGCTAAGTAAAAATGGAAGGCATGGTGATAATGCTGGAGATGCTGACAATGTCAGTAAGAAGACAGCTCAGTATATAAGTCAGTTATGAGTCCTTCATCTAATTACTCAGATATACCCATGGCTATCACACGACTCATGAGTTTGTTGTCAATTCCTATTTTAATCCCTATTTCTACCACTGAAGAGACACAGCCTCTGACCAAAGCTGGGTTTTTTTGTTTTTTTGCGGTACACGGGCCTCTCACTGTCGTGGCCTCACCCGTTGCGGAGCACAGGCTCCGGACGCGCAGGCTCAGCGGCCATGGCTCACGGGCCCAGCCGCTCCGCGGCATGTGGGATCTTCCTGGACCGGGGCACGAACCCGCGTCCCCTGCATCGGCAGGCGGACTCTCAACCACTGCGCCACCAGGGAAGCCCAAGCTGTTTTGATCAATAAACAATCAGGTCCTTCCCAGTGAATTTCTCTAACCTCTCACTCCGTCTTGCATTACAGGCAGTTCCTAACATGCCGAGCTATAATGCTCTTTCCCTCTCTTGAACTGGGCTATTTCCTATGCACCAACCCCAAATAAACAACATTGTGTTGGTCTGGGTTGCAGGACTCTGTCAGCCTACTGGCTGTTATTCTCTTAATTTACTCATCAGAGCACCTACCCTGAGACTGAATCTATTTTTCTCAAATCCTTAGTAAAACTAACACTCTTCTACAAACCCATTTCACACCACTACACACGTAAAATAGTAATTTTTCTAATGGACTGATGGTGTAACGTGGCCTAGCTAATTTTTCAGCAGGGCTTTCTCCCTCAATGCACATATGGGGAAAGAAAAAAATTTGTTTTTAATCCCCTGAATGGGAGGAAACACTAGATTTTGTTCTATCTTTTCCTTTTTCTCCCTGTTCCATCCTCCACTGCATAAAGACTTTGTAGTCCTTGCCAAGGCTCTACCCTATATGTTTATTCACTGACAGATGGGTAAGAAATATATAAACAAATTATTTATTTGGACACTTTCTTGGGTCTGGCCCCAGAGTGAAAGCACCTACCACACACCAAACACGACTGTTTGTGGATGTGGCTCTTGCCTTCCCTTCTAAGAGCTGTGTCTGTGAGCCCAGTGGAGTCGTTATTCCTTGTTCTTATTTGTCTCAGCCTTTGTTTTCTCACATACTCACACATGTCAATCCTGGTTCTAATTCTTCAGTCTTGAGGTGGGGAGGGCAACTCTAATAGGCCTCTGTGAGCAAGGAATAGGACTCTAGTGTCCTTAGCCCCCAAAGAGCAGCAGCAGCAGTTTGTGAGGGTTAGATTTAACTAGCAGGGTCAATCAATTCTCTGACGAGTTTTCAGCCTCCCTGATTTCTCTCCATCCACCTGAGAGAAGAGAAAGGACCAGGATCAACTTGTCATACGAACTCATAACATTCACGGGGTTCGCTTCTTCTTCCATGAGTCCCCTGTCCCTCATTCCCCAGGCACTCCAAACCATCCTTTTCTTCCCCCGTAGAATCAAGCAGGTTCTTACCATGCTGGGGATTTTAACAGAAAAATCCCACCCTCCCTACAACCATAACAGAAGTGAATATGTGTGCTTCCTCAAGCTGTAGAGTTTCATCATCATCCAGAAATCAGAAATCCCCATTTTTTTAAGGATAGTAGTTTTCCAAGCTGGGTGTAAGACACTGCTCCAAAGAACAGAAACCTGGGTGTATTATTCTGTGTCTTTACCTTAATCATACCATACAGACTGTAGACTTTTAGAAGTCGTTTGTCTGCCTGGTCCCAGCAATCCTGCTCGTGTTAGTTCCATAGTTATTGCAGCATGGCTGGTGAAGTCCCCTGAGGCATCTGGAGAACCCTGTGCCTCGAGATGTGGGGCAAGCCTGTCGTCACTCCAGAGCCTCATTATCATGACAGGTCTCAGTCATGGGGCCTCACTGACCTTCACTCCGCCCCCCCAGGTCTGACTCTGCAGGATAGTTCTCTACCCTCAGAGATGCATCAGCCACATCCCTCTCTCCTCCCTACAAATTAATACCAATAACATGAGGAACCAAGGTCCCTTTGTATCTCCAATGACACTGAGTCTGCAATGTATTTTTGTACCTGGGGAAACCTGTTTTCCATTCTCTGGACATTCACCATAGTCCGCCTTTGAACACAAGTGCAGAGGACTTTTCTCAATTCCTTTTCATTAGGCACAAATGTGGGATGCATGAGCCACTGCTTCCTGCATTCCATCTCTCTCGGTGCCTGCAGAAGGTCAGCCATCACCACTCAGGCACCTGAATCTTTAAGGATTTCAGAGATCTTCTGTCAGTCTTTCTCTTTCCTCTACACTCTACAGATCCACCAGTATCCACCACCTCTATGAGGAGTGCCTGCCACAGGTCAAATCCTCCCCGTTAGTTCTTGGCACTCTCACCCCAGACATCCCCAGTGCTTGCTCGGGCATGACACCTACTAAGCATTCGACCACTCGTCTCTTTGCCCCAGAGCATGTGCCCAGAAATTGGAGGAGATTAGGCACCTCCCATCAACCCAAACCCTTCTGCCATGAACCTCCCTTCTCCTGCACCAAGGACTCTGTTATTTTTAGTGTGACTCAGGGATCTGGGTTCTTTTCACCACGTGGCTCCACCATCTTGGATTCCTTCTCTTTCAATCACGCGAGAGAGTAAGAGCAAAAAAAGGATTATGAAAAATATTTTAGAGGCCAGGCCTGAGGTGCAGATTAATTCCACTCCACTTCTTAGCCACGATGTCATTATCTGTATACAGTAGCTTGCTCACTAGTTTCCAGGATTTTTCCTCATGTGGCACTCTCTGAGATAATTTATGAAGCTTAGTTTCTTCTGTAAGCGAATAAAACTGCAGGTGGCCAGTTTGCTGCTTAAACCACCAATCCAAACAGGAAGAATGAAACAAGGTCGTGTTTCTGTTTTGTCTTTTCTTATCTACTTGCTAACCTAATCCCAGTTCTTCCTGAGCCCTTTATCTCCACCTTGACTCCATGGAAGCCCCACAGCTGTACCTGGGTCCATGCGTTCTTCACTCCACAAGCAAACACACTTGACCTGCTAGCCCGTGGGCTCACCATCAGAACGCTGGCAGAGAAACATTGGTTTAAATGACAAATCGGTGTTATTTCTTCACATTTCAGGGGCAGTAAAGCATTATGCAGGTACCATGATAGGACCCAGAAACTCTATAGGACAGTATAGCAACTGCAGATAAATGGCAGAAAGGGGACGGCACAGGGAATGGGTGCCTTAGAGCATCTGTAAGTGGAACCTCAAGCCTCTAAGTGGTGAAAAGATCTATGTTTGCAGAGGTAGAAAAAAGTAAAGCAGTCAGATGGAGTGTGAAGTAAGGACACCATTGCCTGAAAAGCCAGAACATAGCTGTCTCAGCCAGCCTGTCATGCTTCCGGGCAAAACACATGCCCAAACTTACTGAAACTCGCCAAGAGAAGCCAACCTCAAGAGCAAGGGGATTAGAGGGCTAAGCAGAGGTAAGTCATAGATCACAACATGTAGAACATCCTGAACTGAAGGGTAACCTGAAAACGTTGAAGTTCTTTAGCATTAAATAAACCTTGTAAAGTTCAGGTACCAGTCAGAGCTTCAGTTTGTAAAAGCAGAAATCTCAAAGGCTAACTCTGTTGACAAATTGCTAGCATTTCCTTCCCTGGGTTAGGCCAGAATGTCACTGGAAACAATGTCATGTGCATGACTACAAACCGTAACGTCCAGCGATGGCCAATTGCAGGGTATGAATAAGCACAGGGAACAAAGTCTTTTTAATCATATTTCTCCAATGTCACTCAGAATTGCCATTTTCCCCTAATCTGGTTCGTGTGAAAATAACCGCAAGCTATTGAAAATTGTGCTGCGTCTCTCATCTGCCAACCCAGGTCCTCCCGTGGAATACGTAATACTTACTGTACTATTGACACCAGCGGAAGTGTCTGTGGCCTCTTTGAGAAAATGAACTGAACAATGGCATGCATTGAAATTCCATTTTACTGCAGATTTGGGGGAATGAGAACGTCTCTATCATCATATACCAGTAAGCAAGGAGCATCTTGTAGGAAAGTTATATGTATACTTCATGTTTATGCAATTTTAGTGGGCTTTTTTCCTTAATTTTTTGATCATAGATTTCACCAGGTAACATTTTTTTTTTTTTTTTTTTTTTTTTTTTTTGCTGTATGTGGGCCTCTCACTGTTGTGGCCTCTCCCGTTGCGGAGCACAGGTTCCAGACGCACAGGCCCAGCGGCCATGGCTCACAGGCCCAGCCGCTCCGCGGCATGTGGGATCTTCCCAGACTGGGGTACGAACCCGTTTCCCCTGCATCAGCAGGCAGACTCTCAACCACTGTGCCACCAGGGAAGCCCAGGTAACATTTTTTAAATACCAAATTGTAACAGCTTCTCAATCCCTTCTTCTGAGTTGAAGCAACCATAAAAAGGGGGGTACTGAATACAAACTCGCAATGAGTCTCAAATTAGATTGCAGATAAATAGTACTTTGCAACAGCAGAGATCGAGTTACTCAGAGCATCTGCGAAGATGTCCAGCTTCGTGCTCCTGATGATGAAACGATCATTCCAAACATCTGGAATTTTCACAGAGGACATTTGCAGAGGACTTTGGGAAAGGTCTCTGGAAAGCAAGCACCTTGCTCCTCTCCATAAAATAACTGGGGATACAAGCACACTCTGTCTCAAACAAAATAATCACAACACTCTCACCAGCAACCCGCCATGGGACATTTATTCATCGCTCTCCTACACAGAAGCAGGCAACTGCCTGATATAATAAAACAGGAAGCCATATATGGGCACATATGTGCACAGATCTTTCAAGTGCTCATTTTAAAATGCAGTAAATCCCTGGAGAAATGCATAAGTTATAAATGCATAGGAGGTAATTTGTCAGGTAAAAAGGGAACATTTATTTTTGATTTCAGATAAAAAGAGAAAATCTATTTATCCTAAGACTTTTATGAGTCGTTTCAGTTATCGGCACTACTTTGCTTTAGGATACCAGTAAAGGTAGGTTCGATTGAGTTTCCACTAATGACCAGTGACCTAGAGGGACTGATTTCACAATCCTTGACCTAGTTCCAGGCTGTTGTAGGAAAGCCCCTGAAAAGGAACACAGTCTGGCACAGGGACGGTACTGAAATCATGTTGAAGAAACACTGGCCCTCCTGTGATGCTTCTTCACACTTCCAAGAAGTGTCATATAGTGAAGAGCCCAAATTTACTTTCTGTGTATTTAATGAATTGAAATATGAGGGCTGGGTAGCTTTGTGGGGTATTGAAGAGTCACACAGAGCAAACTCTAGTTTGGTACACAGCTTATTACTTTATATGTTACACAGGGCTTTCCATAAGGCCAGAAAATCCTGTCATAACCATCCTCCATCAAAAAAAAAATAATCTAAAACTTGGAGTTAGCAAGCTAACTCTCTTATAAGAAGAATTAGATATTAAGTCTATTAAGTCTTTCTTTAAAAACATTAGACTTGTCAAAGTAGGGTTGCATTATAAACAGAGACTGCCACTGATTCAGAGTCCAAATGTGCAGCTGGTTTTCTCTTTATATGAATGCCCAGAGCAGCATGGAACATCCTACAGCTGAGTACAACTTTGAACTTATTTGTTAGTTCCTAAATAATTTCCTAAAATGCTGCAGGTATGTTAACAAGGAACCACACAATGCTATTTGACTTGTGGACTTAGTCGTGTAGAACATATCAGGAAAGCATTCAGAAAAGTGCAACTAACAGCATGGAAGGATGTAGACATCACAAAATCAATCAGTTGCAATTAGAAATAAGGATCCCGGTACCTAATGAAACCAAGAGACCGCTGCTGATCGAAAACCCAGTTTTCAAACTGAGAGAAGAATTCCTCCTGTTACATGTTAAATCCTCTCTGAAATCCTGTGACAGCAAAAAGAAAAGTAAGTCAAATGAATTCAGGTGATGATGTAGCAAGATTTTTGCTTTCCCGAGAGAGAGCATTTTAAAGCTTAGGGTCAACTCTGTAACCACAGATCACTCTTCCCCATCCATACCTGATCCTGTCTCCATGGCTTCCTGTATCTTATCACTGAACTTTGAACCTAGTTCTCGGCAGATTTTAAATGTGTATTGACATGCCTGACTCCTCTGTGAGGCTGTGAGCTTCTGGGACAGTGTGTCATTCATCTTTACATCCATCACACATCACCCAAAATTTGGCATGAGGTCAGGGCTTAATAAATGGTGCTTTTAAGTAACTGTTTTAAGTCACAGACTTAAAGACCACGCATACTTAAAATGTCATATTTAGGGAGCAGATACCCATGAAAATATACAAACAATAAAATAAATGTCTCATGGTAGACTGTATATAAAATACAATTATAAGAATGCTTTGTAGTTCATTCAGTGAGGCCACCATCACCACCCTGATACCAAAACCAGACAAAGATGTCACAAAAAAAGAAAACTACAGGCCAATATCTCTGATGAACATAGATGCAAAAATCCTCAACAAAATACTAACAAACAGAATCCAACAGCACATTAAAAGGATCATGCATCATGATCAAGTGGGGTTTATCCCAGGAATGCAAGGATTCTTCAATATACGAAAATCAATCAATGCAATACACCACATTAACAAATTGAAGGATAAAAACCATGTGATAATCTCAATAGATGCAGAAAAAGCTTTTGATAAAATTCAACACCGATTTATGATAAAAACTCTCCAGAAAGTAGGCACAGAGGGAAACTCCTCAACATAACAAAGGTCATATTTGACAAACGCACAGCAAACATCATTCTCATTGATGAAAAAGTGAAACCATTTCCTCTAAGATCAGGAGCAAGACATGGTTGCCCACTCTCACCACTCTTATTCAACCTAGTTTTGGAAGTTTTAGCCACAGCAATCAGAGAAGAAAAAGAAATAAAAGGAATCCAAATCAGGAAAGAAAAAGTAAAGCTGTCACTGTTTGCAGATGACATGAAGCTACACATAGAGAACCCTAAAGATGCTACCAGAAAACTACTAGAGCTAATCAATGAATTTGGTAGAGTAGCAGGATACAAAATTAATGCACAGAAATCTCTTGCATTCCTATACACTAATGATGAAAACTCTGAAAGAGAAATTAAGGAAACACTCCCACTTAGCACTGTAACAAAAAGAACAAAATACCTAGGAATAAACGTACCTAAGGAGACAAAAGACCTGTATGCAGAAAACTATAAGACACTGATGAAGGAAATTAAAGATGATACAAATAGATGGAGAGATATACTATGTTCTTGGACTGGAAGAATCAACATTGTGAAAAGGACTATACTACCCAAAGCAATCTACAGATTCAGTGCAATCCCTATCAAAATACCAATGGCATTTGTCACAGAACTAGAACAAATAATTGCACAATTTGTATGGAAACACAAAAGACCCCGAGTAGCCAAAGCAATCTTGAGAAAGAAAAACGGAGCTGGAGGAATCAGGCTTGTGGACATCAGACTATACTACAAAGCTACAGTAATCAAGACAGTATGGTACTGGCACTAAAACAGAAATATAGATCAATGGAACAGGATAGAAAGCCCAGAGATAAACCCACACACCTATGGTCACCTTATCTTTGATAAAGGAGGCAAGAGTATACAATGGAGAAAAGACAGCCTCTTGAATAAGTGGTGGTGGGAAAACTGGACAGCTATGTGTAAAAGAATGAAATTAGAACACTCCCTAACACCATACACAAAAATAAACTCAAAATGGAGTAAAGACCTAAATGTAAGTCCAGACACTATCAAACTCTTAGAGGAAAACATAGGCAGAACACTCTATGACATAAATCACAGCAAGATCCTTTTTGACCCACCTCCTAGAGAAATGGAAATAAAAACAAAATTAAACAAATGGGACCTAATGAAACTTAAACCTTTTGCACAGCAAAGGAAACCATAAACAAGATGAAAAGACAACCCTCAGAATGGGAGAAAATATTTGCAAACAAAGCAACTGACAAAGGATTCATCTCCAAAATATACAAGCAGTTCATGCAGCTCAATATGAAAAAAACAAACAACCCAATCCAAAAATGGGCAGAAGACCTAAATAGACATTTCTCCAAAGAAGATATACAGATTGCCAACAAACACATGAAAAGATGTTCAACCTCACTACTCATTAGAGAAATGCAAATCAAAACTACAGTGAGGTATCACCTCACACTGGTCAGTATGGCCATCATCAAAAAATCTACAAACAGTAAATGCTGCAGAGAGTGTGGAGAAAAGGGAATCCTCTTGCACTGTTGGTGGGAGTGTAAATTGATACAGCCACTATGGAGAACAGTATGGAGGTTGCTAAAAAAAAACTAAAAATAGAACTACCATACCACCCAGCAATCCCACTACTGGGCATGTACCCTGAGAAAACCATAATTCAAAAAGAGTCATGTACCACAATGTTCATTGCAGCTCTATTTACAATAGCCACGACATGGAAGCAACCTAAGTGTCCATCGACAGATGAATGGATAAAGCAGATGTGGCACATATATACAATGGAATATTACTCTGCCACAAAAAGAAACGAAATTGAATTATTTGTAGTGAGGTGGATGGACCTAGAGTCTGTCATACAGAGTGAAGTAAGTCAGAAAGAGAAAAACAAATACCGTATGCTAACACATATATATGAAAAAAAATTTTTTAATGGTTCTGAAGAACCTAGTGGCAGGACAGGAATAAAGATGCAGACGTAGAGAATGGACTTGAGGACATGGGGCGGGGGAAGGGTATGCTGGGACGAAGTGAGAGAGTGGCATGGACATATATACACTACCAAATGTAAAATAGATAGCTAGTGGGAAGCAGCTACATAGCACAGGGGCATCAGCTCAGTGCTTTGCGACCACCTAGAGAAGTGGGATGAGGAGGGTGGGAGGGAGACACAAGAGGGAGGGGTATGGGGATATACCTATGCGTATAGCTGATTCACTTTGTTATACAGCAGAAACTAACACAACACTGTAAAGAAATTATACTCCAATAAATACGTTAAAAAACTGCTTTGCTCTTCTTCTTAGGACAGTTTCATCTCTTAAAACAGTGAAAGTAAATGGTTGATTACTGATAAGATGGAGAAGGTAAAGAATGAAATAGAGAAAGAGAATATGTTTTCCTCTTATCGATGTGAATAACAGCCCTCCATTTTCTTTCTGCCTAAAATCCCCAGCTTCCTTCTATTCATGGGTTGCCTGAGAATCCTTCTCTCCCAAGTCCTTTCTTTCTCCCTTACTTTATAAGAAACTTCAATTCTCCTTGCCACCTTAGTGCCTAGACCCTACCAGACGTTTTTTGTCAAATTAAATCAGCAACACACATAAATTCAAAAAAGACTTAGAACAATCTAAGCCAGGCTGCATACAGATAATAGGACACATTTAAGTTTGTTCAGGTCCAGGCTTCATGCCAGATTAGCACTGATCCACCCCAAAGAAGAGGAGAAGCGTAAACTCCCCAATTATTCACTTTCTTTGGTTTTGCAGTAGTCACTGAAATGAACAATTCATTGTCTTTTTTCACTCATAGGATGGAAGACATCTGGTCCCACACCCTGGGTATGATAAACCATCCTATATTTGAAAAACGTTGAGTAACAATTTCAAATTCTCTCTTCAAGGTAACTAACTTAAGAATTCACCTTATTTGCGGAATTTTGTCATGATTTCTTTGCCAAATTTGTTACTTATGGCTCTGGTGTAAACCCACTTCAAATTTTTTACTTCTCCCTCAAGATATAGAGGCAAGAATTGAATGCAGAACTTGGCGTTCATGAACACTAATTTTAAAAGGATTATCTTTAATATTACATCCTGAACTCTGGGTTATACTTCTCACTATCATATGTTTATGATAGTAACAAAACTCTCTTCTGGTTCTTGGTTTGCTATAGTTTACTGTCACACCTCCAACATGGTTAGGTTTATGAAGACTTCACACATTACTGGGAACTAGAATGCTAGTTTTAAATTTTGAGTGTTGATATAGAAAAAAAATCTTTAATTAGATTGATGTATTTCACCTTTTATATTTATAGTATTATCCTTAATAAACTATTTTGAACAGAGAACTTTGCCCCTGTATTTTTATTAAATAACATATAATAAATCTTTCATTATTCGGTGGTCAGTTTTTCATGACTTCTTGCTGTGCACCATCTCATCCCTTGGCTCATTTACCAACTACATGCAAGAGAAAAAGATAAAGCAATACAGATACGCACCTCCATCAGCTAGGCTTCTTATTTATCAGCAACACTACATAGTCAGATGTGCAAATAATATGAAGATAGTTGTTAGAATGAGACATGAAATTCTCTTAACAGTGAAGGTAAGTTCAATATTTCCTCAAATTATAAGACAAAACAGATTTTTAAGCTATCATCGAGATATTTCTTTGGCTACGTATTTTTTCATTAGCAGTGGATATGTGGATTTGAAATAATACTATACTTGTGATAAGAGTGCATAGATTTTTGCTTTTTTTTTCTTTTTGTTATCTATTAGCTCCCTCTTCTGACCAAGTTGAGTAATTCTTCACACATCCTGTACATTTTTAAAGTTCTTGTAAATCATCATAAGAACAAACAAATCTGATATTAAATATGAAATACAGCTCATGTTCAAACCTTGACCTGAAAACAGAGCAACTGTAAGTTTTAAGTTAAGGTTTTTTTTCTCCAAAGTTATAGTAAGTAGAATTTCTGAGAAAATCAGAATTCCTTGTCTTAAGTAGAAAGTATAAGCAGCTTTTGCTACAAATATTGTGTTACGGAATTAACAGTTGTGAGGCAAACTCATTGGTTTTCAGAAAAATAGCATAAATTTTGAAAATATACAATATTATTTAATAAATAATCTGTATTTCTCCTATTGGTTTTACTATAAATTGAATTATATCCTACAAACTTCTGCATTTTGGGGTTTAATTCACAGCACATTAATTGAGCTGTTAGGGCCTTTGAAAGTACATCTTTTGTGGTTATTAATACCATCTTTCATGGTTCTATGATAAGCATGTACCATAGTTTTCTTAAATAATCATGTAAGAATGCCTAATTAGATTATTTCTAGTTTCCACCATTAAAATTAATGGTGAAATTATTTATTTTAAACAAATATTTCAGATTATTTTCTTAAGGAACCAACTGAAAATGGAATTTCTGGGCCAAAACTTATAAATATTTCTAAAAACATTGTCACTAACACATCTTTCTAAATTCCCTTCCAGAAGTATACAAATTTACAATTTCATCAGCAGTATTTAAGAGTTCTCTACATGTCCTCAACAATTCTCAGTATTTTAAATATGCACTAAGTCCATAAATGAAAAATAATGATATTTAAAAATTACATTTTATTAGAATCATATAAAAGTAGTTCCCCTCTAATTTTTGACCACTATTATTATTACTTCTTTGTAAATCAACTTTAGATGTCCTTTAAATTTTTTTCTAATAAGGTATTAAAAATTTTCTTATGGATTTCGGAAGTTCTTCATATGTTGATTAAATATTTTCTTTCTGTGTTCTTGGCTTTACTTAATTGTTTTATAATATAAGAAAGACTTTAATGTGTCATGTAATCAAATTGACATTCATGTGTGGATATGCTTATCCCCATGTTATGTTCATTATTTTATGGTATTGATGTTTATAGTTAGATTTCTAATTAATCTAGAATTAATTTTGTGGCATAGTATAAAGAAAGAAATAACATTTTACTTTCCTAATAGTAAACATTCTCAATATTATTTAATAAATAATCTGTATTTCTCCCATTGATTTTACTATAAATTGAATTATATCCTACAAACTTCTGCATTTTTCCCTATTTCTTGTTTTTCTGTTTTTATTTATTGACTTCACTATCTAGTCAGCTATGTTATTATAACACTGTAATAGAAAAGTCACGCTCTGTTATTCCTCTTTTTCAAAATATTTTTGTTCTTTTATGGACACCGATAATTCCACATTACAGAATCATCTTGCCAAGTTCCAAAAAATTCCTATTGAGATATTAATTGGAATTGCATTAAATTGGGGGCAAATTGATATCTGTGCATTACTGAATCTTTTCATCTAAGAGTAGGAACTAATTCTCAACTTTTTCTAGCTTGCATTCACATCACTCATTCAAATTTTATAGTATTATGCATAAAAGTTCTTATGTGTATAGATACTTCCTTCTTAGGCTTATTTCTAGCTATTTATTATTATTGTTCTTATTATCATTATTATTATTAATTATATCTTTAACCCTTATCTTTAATAAATTGTTTTGGTTAGTATATAGGAAAGTTACTAATTTTTAATATTTTTTTGATCAACACCCTTAAAGTCTCTTATTCTTCTAGTATTCTTTACATTTTACTATTGAAATACCAAGTGTTCATGGCAAGAAAATTTAAATTTTTCTCTCTTTTCATAACATTTTCCATGTTTCATAACTTTTTCCAGGTACTCCTTGAGTTCTTTTTATATGAAGGTTTAAGTTTTCATTCAGCTCAGAAAATTACTAATTTTATATGTTTAAATAATTCTATTTGTTTTAGTCTTTGGTTCAGAAACATCAAATAAGCATATATAGGAACTCCAAATCTGTTCAATCCACTACAGTCCTCTCTCATCAATACTGTTTTTCTGTCCATTTCGTTGTATTCTGTTAGCCGCTTCAAGCGTGTTTTCTATCTACGAATTAAAATTTCTGCAGTATTGGTTCTGTTACTTTATGACTTCTAATACAGTTTTAAATTCCACTATTGAATTTTTAATTTTCTCGAATTATTTTACTTCCTTTCATTTTCTTTTTGACTTTCAGATAGCTTGTGTTTCACCTCAGTCTTATACCGTTCCGTGTCATCTTTCACTTCTTATATAAAAGCCCCTCTTGTCTTATATTTTACTGAGATCATAAAGAAGGTATTGCCCAAATATAATTTATTTCCTGTAGTAAATCTTCAAAACCAGCTCTTTTCCTGGAGTTGAGTACTGCATCCCTCTCCTTATTTTGAGCTGTAAAATCTTTTCGCCAGCCTCCTATTGGCTGTTTTCTGTTTACACATCCTAGGGAGAGGAGAGGTCTCTTCTAGCATGTTTGCATATAAATAGAGTAGGAGGATGCTCCTGTGTCTCACTGTCCATCTGCTTGCTGTTAGAAGTCTCCTCTAAAACTTTAAGCTCAAGCAGTTTTTGTTTGTTTTTAAATCAGTTTGCCAGTTCAGTGAAACCAGCAGCCTAAAAGAAACAAGAAGAAAGTCAGAACTGTGGGCAGTCAAAGCCAGCTCTGTTAGGTTTCTCTCTGTGTGGTCAGGGGTCAGCTCTCCATATCTGACTCTGCGCTTATCTTGGTCTCTATGACAGGCACACAGATACAGGCTTCTCCTGAGAAGGCTGCTGGTTCAGGAAGAAGTTCTACTTTATCAGGGGAAGGGCCACTGCCTAGAGGAAAGCTTTACCCTACTACACACTCTGTTCAGTGTAGCTTCACTGGAAACTCTGGACATTCACAAGTGTCTGCCTTAGACTGCTCCTTAATTCCCAGGAGAGCAGTGGAAGTGATCCTAATGGCAGTGCATCCCATGTCTGCCTACAGCCTGCCCTCACCACCCCAAATTAAGGAATATCCATGGAGCTCTCCCAAGATTTGCTTTCTTTTATTTCCAAGCTTGCACCAACTTCTCAGAAGGAGACATTGTGAAACAACCTTCAGCGTTCCTTCAATGTGGCCCCTGTAGCGCTCTATCCAGCAGAAACTATTTGCAATTTTCTCTCAAGGGATTGGTTCTTTTCCCCAGTTTTTGGTAATAACAACATTGTCTCCCTTGCTTTATAACATTTTGGTCATTTCAAAGGAGATATAGGAGAATGAAATCCCTTGACCTAATCAAGTCCCTTCTTACCAAAATACCATTCATTTAATTTTTCTCCTCCAGCCCCCCAGCTGTATTAAGGGATTTACACTCACCTGGCCCCAGATCCTTTCAGCTGGAAATTATTTCTCCCGCCTTACCATTGAGAGTACTTTATTTTTATTTCTCATCTTTTACAGGCACTTCTCTTTCCAATTAGATTGTAAGTTCTTTGGGGGAAAATAAGGAAATTAACTCCTGGTTCACTCAGATTTGAGACCCAGGAAACCCCACAAGCCTAGCTCAGGTGGTTCCCCTCATCAAGGTCAATGCTAGCTTTTTCTTTAAACCCCTCCCCTACACCCATCATCTAAAACTGTCTTGCCCAAAACAGACGTAACAATGTACATGTTGAATGAGTCATTTTTCCCTGGCCCTAGGACCACGGCAGCACATATTTATAGGATTAGGATCACAGTCTAGGCCTGAGAAATGAAGTAAATTAACTAGCTCATCATGTGGTGAAATTGTGGACTTTTCGTAATAAATAACATAACCTGGTACATGACCTCTAGATACTTGCAAATTAAAAGAAATCCTCATCACAGGAGAAGTTTCAGGCATAAATACAAAGAGTAAAGTAAGGATAGAATGATGCCTCTAAGACTAATATTTTCAGAAACTAGCTATTATGCTGTTCAGTTTAGTAGATAATGCAAAATCTGTTTCGAAAAGCACTGGTGCCTCAGGCTCCCTTCACAACCATTGAAAATATTATAATTAATTACTCACTGGATGTGTAATAATGTACCAAATGTGCTTCAAGATATGTTCTCTGTCCTGAAGAAGATTTTGTCCAGGAGGAGTGGTGGAGAGCTGTGACTGTTTACATTTCCCTGTGACCAACTCGAAATCGCCCCAAGTACACCCCTAATAAAATATATTCTGAGCAGTTTCTCATGTCTTAAAATTATTCTAAATAACTTTCTCTCTTTATATAGAAAGAACATGTTTTGCTTGCAGCATTATTACTGCATGCAAGCCTCAGAGAATTTCACGAAGAGGAGAAAATCTACTTGGGTCCTTGATGGAGATCCAGCCAAGCATTGCCCACATCTCATGTCTATTAGGACTTGGAGGCTTCAAAGCGCAAGGAAAAGTGAAAAAAAATCTCCCATGCTTAATCTGAAGAATCAGGTAAGTCAACAAAATCTTTCCAAACCACAACAATGTGATAGAGGGGAAATCATAAAAGCTATAGCAGCCGTGCAATTGATGTTGACAAAAAACTAGAAACCAGAAAATACTTCTGATAAAAACAAACAAGCAATTAGGGAAGACAAAATTGGTGAAGAAACGGCAAAGGAGGTGGAATTGGTGAAACTTTCCTAAGGGGATTTTAACTCTGCAAAGTATTCAAGTTTCCCAAGGGCAGAGATTGTTCCTTATGAACGAATCCATTTTTACTCTCATACCTCAGTGCATAGGAAGTAGTTTTGTGTGGAAAGGAAAGAGATTGAATTTAGATAAGTACAACTCCCAGAGCAGATGTTCTCTACTTGGATAAATGAATGAAGCACAGGGAGAAAAAGTCATTTGGAAATTAAAATTAAAAATCATGTATTGATTGTGGAGTGACTA
Source organism: Mesoplodon bidens (assembly GCF_964165515.1). Lineage (NCBI taxonomy): Eukaryota > Metazoa > Chordata > Mammalia > Artiodactyla > Ziphiidae > Mesoplodon > Mesoplodon bidens. The sequence goes on along the minus strand of NC_138169.1, from coordinate 77,917,079 downwards.
ATCATTGGACCAAGCTACCAACAACTGTGCCATCTGTCTTCAGAGATCTCCAAATATAGCAGCTGGAGAGCTGAGTGTGCCTAAACCAAGGCAGGAGATCCTATGGGGAGCACGTGGCTCTGGAGTCTAATGGCCTCATTCAAGTTCCAGCTCTGTCACTTCCCAGGTGAGTGACCTTGAAAGTTACTTGACTTGTCTAAACCTCAACTTCCTGATTTATAAAATAGGGGCAAGAGTAATACCTCTCTCATATGGTTGTTATGTAGAATAATAAAAGCCTCTCTAGAATGAGGTTGTGAGAGATGACATCACGACTTTCTATTATTTGATTCTGAGGATCGGAGTCTGTGCTTGGCAACTGCCCTAATTTACCTCTAATGTATGATGGGTCCGTGGTATCTTTATATTCTACTGAAGACTGCACTTAATGCTTTCTGTTTCCAAATATTTAGTGATGTTATATAAAAACTCTTCCACCTACACTTAAAGATATCCCCAGATTGGCCTCACTTTATTAACTGAAATGTCTGTCCCTATTATTCCCAAGTACATGTTTATATGTCATTCCCAAGCTGAATAGCATCTTTATTTTACCTCCTCCCCACATGCAATATGTTTCCACCGTGTCTTAGACCCCACTCTTTGTCCCCTGAAGCATCTTTCCCTGTGCCAGTTTTGTGCATGTTTCCCTGAAAAAATCCATTCCCTGCCCTTCCCCTACTCCTGACTTCTGCAAATGATATCACTCAGGCTACGTTGACAGCTGGCTTCCCCTTGGGTCTGGCCGGTGGGGCGACCAGAGAGCGGCGTGTGAAGAGAAGCCGGCACCTGCCTGTGCACTGTTCCCCAGCTCTGGCACTAGCTCTGTTTCCTCCGTGTCTCTGCTCTGACCAGAGAGCCCCTCCTTCTGGGGCCCTAGCTCACCACAGGCAGCCCAGTCTCCCTAGCTCTGGCCGCACAATCTTCCCTTTGTCCTTCTAGCCCCAAAGCTGGTTCCCTTTCTGTTGATACCAACTTCTGGGTTGAGTTCCTGTCCCCTTTTTGCCTCAGAATTTTTTTATTGTGGTAAAATACACATAACATAAAATTTACTACCTTAAACATTTTTAAGTGACAATTCAGTGATAGTAAGTACATTTGTATTATGCAACTGCCACCACGATCTGTCTCCAGAACTCTCTTCATCTTGGAGAACTGAAATGTTGTGCCCAACAAACAATTACTCCCCTTTTTGTCTGTTTAGGCTTTCTAAGACTTTTTCCGCTAGTTCTCCCCTAAATATCCTCTCTTGATGTGGCTGGCGTACGCTCTGTTTTCCTGATTGGGTCCCCCACCTTCAACATACAAAATATCTGAAATTATTTAACAGGTAGTTATTATTGAATATCTGATGGGCATGGTACTGATGATGCAGAAATGAATAAGACACAGTGCAGCTGCTGTTCTCAAAGAATGGTTTCCCAGGAGACAGGCAAATCCCTGGTGATTACAGTATGGTATTTTGGATTAAGTACTAGGCTTTGAAGCAAAGCACATGGTTATGTGTCCCGGCTCCACCACTTACTGGCTCTGTGAACAAGGGCAAGTTAGGCGCCCGTCAAGAATAACATTGTACATTTGGCTAAGGAGTTAGATTGAGTGGCGCTCTTTGTACAATGGAGATATTTAGGAAGACCACCCAAGCAGGGGCTTTTAGGATGCATTAGGAATGTCTGACTGAGTGCACGGCTACCATTTAGAAATATGCTGCCATATTCGGGCTGGTGGCCTTATGGATGGGGTGAAGGCAGAAAAATTACTTGGCCAGTAGAATCATGTGGAATTATTGGTAAACTAGGAGGGAAAGGGAAGAGTTGAGAACTAAATAACAAACTTTCCAGCCATTTATAAAGCCTTCCATGACTGTTCCAGGCGAGGCTGATCTTTTCTCTCTGAATTCCTATTGAGCAATAGTATCAAACAATATTCCATTTCATCATCTCTCATTCTCTAAGGTGTTACTTCTTGCCCTCCTCCCATCCAGATTGAATGATGGATCCTTAAAGAAAAAAGTAATAATGTAATATTTTGCTGTTCCCCAGAGTGTTCCTTATAATATTTCATATAAGGGTGTTTAATAGATTTCTTTGAAGAATCTAATTTTTTTAATGTTCTTTTAAAAAGGGTATATTACCACAAGCCAAATCAAGTAATAATTCAAGAATTTAATAAGATAATTCTAAATTTTTAGCTTTCCAAAATATCAACTTACTAAATATTAATTATCAAATAAAATAAAAGTGCGATCTTACTTTCAAAAGTTTGATCTTCTGCAGTTTCAGTTTATCTCACTAACCATCTTTAGTAATAAAGAGCTAGTAAGGGCTTGGTGATTTGCATTCAGAGACCCAATTTGCTTGGGTTTTCTGATTAAGTGGACTAATGTTAACTATGCAATATGATGCATAATAATATATCAAACCCCATTTTGGGGTTCTCTTTTAATGGAGGGCTTACTGCATGATTAGAAAATGAAAAATGCAGTTTTTTCAGGATTCATTTACTGTAAATTGACTGAAATTGAGTGGAAGAAAACCTAAGCCTACTTGCCTTATTGATGCTATTTCCATGTATATAATAATTATTTCATAACATTGATTTGAGAAACTGTAATTTGTTTTCACATTTAATCAATGGAGAGCAATATATGGATCAGAATCCTTCCCAAGTAATATCGTAACTACCACATTATAGAGCCCTCTCTTTCCTTTCTCTTGCCGGCGATTTTAGGTTTTCTTCTAAACTGTTTAGCCTGTTTGGAATTCATGCAACATTTTACATGGAAAGAAGCGTGAAATGCCACTTTCCATACTGCTACCTTATAAATTATTCATCCCTGCTGTTTATCAGGCAGCTTCTGCTTATAGTAAGAAGTCACTTCTTGTTTGCCGCACACATCATAGGAGCCTAAACAATCAAAAATGGCGTGTTGCCTGCTAGGAGAGCAAGGAGAAAACCCAAGGGAGTTCCATCTGGGATGGAATGGATGAGTTCCATCTGGGATGAGCCTCTCCCATACAGAAACCAGCCACACCAGTCATACTTGACGTGAAATGATAGTATTGAGCTTTATGAAGTATACAGTTGGGAGCAAGATGCACACTCTCAGTAGAGAACAGGCAATAGAGTGTAAATTTCCTCTGTCTTGATTGAGTAGCTTTACTGAATCAGAAACCAAATGAGAAACCATCTTCACCCTTACAAGCAGCCTTACAAATTGCCAAAGCTGTAACTCTCAAGAGACTCTCTAATTTTTTTTCAATTTTTGAATCTGTGACCTCATCCCAATCTACATTACCTCATCATCCACACTCCTTTCCCTTTAACCTCCTAGTGCCCCACCCACACCATGGTCAGGTTTTGACCTCTCCTATATTTTGATCTGGAAAATGCACTTTTCATCAACTTAGGATAACAAATTCATTGATTAAAAACAATGCATCTTTAAATGCTTGAGAATTTGGTGGATTACAGTTTGGCTATAAGAGAAATAACTAAGTTGATTATGACTTTGAGTGATTCGTACTGATAAGAAACTGTTGAACTAACTACACCATTTCTGGGTCAGCTGAGTTTTACCCACTGAGTAGCTTTCTTCACTGCACTGGATTCAATTCTACATTCTCATACAGTACAAGATTAGAATTTTCTTGGCCTCACATACCTCATCATGCATGTAAAATAGATGTTTTTTCAATTAATGAAAAGCATATGTTAAAAACCCACCCTGTACCTAACAGTGTGCTAAATGAGTCTATGGTGAACTGAAGAGAAACCTAAGATCTACAACGAGGTGCCATCTGCTATTAGGTACCATCTGTTCTAGCCCCACAGTTCAGTGATGACAAAGCACAAACACAGACTAAGACAGCTTCCTTAACTAGGTAATGGCACAATCTGCCTCAAAGTTCAACTTCCAGTCTCCAAAGCTATACTTTTTCCCACTTCTTTAAGGAGCCTGCATTCTGTCTGGACAATTAAGAATTACACGTACCTAAACTCACGCATATATGGTCAGTTAATCTATGACAAAGGAGGCGAGAATATGAAATGAGAAAAAGACCAAAAAAAAAAAAAAAAGGAGTACACACTACACAAATACATAGAGATAAGAACAAAACTGATATAGATTATAATTACATTTTTTATATATTTTTTATTATTATTTAACTTTTAAATTTTTTTATTCATGGAAAGGCATTTTATTTTAAAAATAGCAGGGCTACCTAAATAGACATTTCTCCAAAGAAGATATACAGATTGCCAACAAGCACATGAAAGAATGTTCAACACCACTACTCATTAGAGAAATGCAAATCAAAACTACAATGAGATGTCATCTCACACCGGTCAGAATGGCCATCATCATAAAATCTACAAACAATAAATGCTGGAGAGGGTGTGGAGAAAAGGGAATCCTCTTTCACTGTTGGTGGGAATGTAAATTGATACAGCCACTATGGAGAACAGTATGGAGGTTCCTTAAAAAACTAAAAATAGAACTACCATACCACCCAGCAATCCCACTACTGGGCATATACCCTGAGAAAACCATAATTCAAAAAGAGTCATGTACCACAATGTTCATTGCAGCTCTATTTACAGTAGCCAGGACATGGAAGTAACCTAAGTGTCCATCGACAGATGAATGGATAAAGAAGATGTGGCACATATATACAATGGAATATTACTCAGCCATAAAAAGAAATGAAATTGAGTTATTTGTAGTGAGGTGGATGGACCTAGAGTCTGTCATACAGAGTGAAGTAAGTCAGAAAGAGAAAAACAAGTACCATATGCTAACACATATATATGGAATTTTAAAAAAGAAATGGTCATGAAGAACCTAAGGGCAAGATGGGAATAAAGATGCAGACCTGCTAGAGAATGGACTTAAGTATATGGGGAAGGGGAAGTGTAAGCTGGGACAAAGTGAGAGAGTGGCATGGACATATATACACTACCAAATGTAAACTAGATAGCTAGTGGGAAGCAGCCACATAGCACAGGGAGATCAGCTCGGTGCTTTGTGACCACCTAGAGGGGTAGGATAGGGAGGGTGGGAGGGAGGGAGATGCAAGAGGGAATAGATATGGGAACATATGTATATGTAAAACTGACTCACTTTCTTATAAGGCAGAAACTAACCCACCATTGTAAAGCAATTCTACTCCAATAAAGACGTTAAAAAAAAAAACAGCAGGGCTTCTCTAGTGGCACAGTGGTTAAGAATCCATCTGCCAATTCAGGGGACATGGGTTCAAGCATTGGTCCGGGAAGATCCCACATGCTGCGGAGCAACTAAGCCCGTGCGCCACAACTTCTGAGCCTGTGCTCTAGAGCCCGTGAGCCACAACTACTGAAGCCCGCATGCCTAGACCCCATGCTCCGCAACAAGAGAAGCCCACGCACTACAAGGAAGAATAGCCCCTGCTCGCCCCAACTAGAGAAAGCCTGCGCACCAACAAAGACCCAACGCAGCCAAAAATTATTTTTTTTTAAAAAAAAGCTACTCTAAACAGATTCCTCCAGACATTACAATGAGAGCCAGGAATTTAGGACCAGCGTCTGGAAGATGCTCTTATGCTCCACTGGAATAGAAGCGAAATCAGCTTGGAGAGAAGGTCATTAGAAGCAGACCCATATCCCTACTCCCCGAGTACCCACTTGCAGTTCAGCATCACTTCGTTCCTTATCAAGGACAAGCCTTGCCAGACAGGGCTCTTGCCTGAAGTGTCTCATCTCTAGTGTGACCTGCCAGCACTGCCACATAGTAGTTTTCTCTTGGCCGTTTGTCTCGAATTTAATAGCATGTACAACAGACAATAGATTTGAAATGCACATTGCTTAGGTAAAGTCCAGACAGTATGAAAATTTAGGAAGAAACACTGTTCCGGGAAGTCAGAAGTGTCAGGCACACAAATAGAATTAAAAGCAGTGGGAAAACTGGGGGACCAACTGAGGTGTTTGAAGGGCCATCCTTAAGTGGACCAAGACCTCCGTTAGGAGGAGCTGAGGGGAAGCTACAGACACAGTGGTGGGAAGGAGAAAGCTGGCCTCCAATAGCTCCTGTCTGTGGTAAGGAACGTCTAGTTACCACCACTTCTCTGGCTAAATGTCCTCTAGGTCATTTTAGAATTACTTAGAGAGAGAGAGGAGAAAGGGAAAAGAATAGAAAAGAAAATTAAAGTAGGATGTTAAAGGGAAGGTGGATGGCTAAATGGAGATTAAAGGTAAAATTTAAGCACAAGGCTTAAGAGAAAATTAAATGGAATAAAAAGGTTAATACAAACAAGAATATTACAAAGTTAAATTTTAAGAATTGAATCCAATTGGACTGAGGCATTTGCAGATTTTTACATGGAGTTAAAAATAGATTTTTTTCCAAATGTGTTAAAAACAAGAATTTTAAAAGAAAAATTAAAAAGAGAATGAAGCAAGAAGCCTAAAATATGAACAGATGAGGTTAAGTAAAGTAGGAGTGGAAAATAAATGTAAGATAATCAGCATATAGCAAGGCAATGGAAAGTTCTAGAACTATCCTGAGAAACTAATGAAACAGATTAGAGCTGGAAAGAAACAAGAAAATACAGTCAATGTGGGGATGAAAGAGGAAACAAAACTGGAAAAGCAGGCAAAGACCAGATACAAAATTCACACCATAAGCAGGTCAGTGATATGGATTCTTGGCTAGACTTTGTGGAGTACATTTTCTGTCTATGCTATTCACAGACATACCCTTTCAAATCTCAGGACCAAGAAATAAAGGAGACCCCCTTTTCTCTCAGCCTTCAGCATGGCCATACTGGCTCTTTTTCCAATTTGCCCAAAGAATAGGCTCGCCAAGCCATGCATCCTAGGGGTCATATCTTTCCAGAGAGGGCACATTTCTGTGTACAAAGGTGCTATGTGGGTTAACTATAGCCCCAGATGTTTCTCTTAAATTGACAGTCTCACATAATATTTTCACAGCATGAGCTTCTCAAAATTTAACTTCTCAAATACTTAACTCTTTGGACTCTTTTAACCTAACATGTACATGATTCAGTTTTAAAATACGCAGGGATGAAATTCAAACAAGTATGTTGAGCAAAAAGCCACTTAAGTTTAAAGAAAAATAACTATTTTTATCGGCAGCAAATGAACCTAGGGAATTACTAATGTTGTTACCTTTTGAGAAATATTTTTTCTTTGTGACTCTTGGTTTATGCAAATAGCTATCTCATAAGAGCTCACACCCAGACATTGCAACTTCATGCCTGAGGATTCAATAGTCATCTTGTTGTCTTCCCTTTAATTTTTTCCAGGCTGACCTGGTACTTGTATAGTTTAATCTTTGCATTAATATTTTCTGTTTGTTTGTTTGTTTTGTTTTTATAAATTTATTTAGCTTATTTATTTATTTTTGGCTGCGTTGGGTCTTTATTGCTGCATGTGGGCTTTCTCTAGTTGCGGCGAGCGGGGGCTACTCTTCTTTGTGGTGCGTGGGCTTCTCATTGTGGTGGCTTCTCTTGTTGCAGAGTACAGGCTCTAGGCACATAGGCTTCACTAGTTGTGGCGTGCAGGCTCAGTAGTTGTGGCTCGCGGGCTCTAGAGTGCAGGCTCAGTAGTGGTGGCGCACAGGCTTAGTTGCTCCGTGGCATGTGGGATCTTCCTGGACCAGGGCTCAAACCCATGTCCCCTGCATTGGCAGGCGGATTCTTAACCACTGCGCCACCAGGGAAGTCCCATAATCTTTGCATTAATATTTTAACATAAGTTTGATTTGGGTTGAAATCAGCAAGATTCACCGAGACCTATCTAAAAAGATTGTGTGATTTCATTTTGCTGCATTAGTATTCTGTGATAGATACATTCTATTAGCAGATTATATCTATCTCTGAATCAAGCATCTTGTCACAAGACAATTTGACAGCTAAGTTTGAGGTTCATAAAAAATAGTTATTTGGGTCACGATAAATAAAACAACTCTCAACTTTTCAGTTAAAACAAACCTGCTTTTCTTTCCAGATGGATTATATTGGATAAACTTCTTTATCCCCACCTTCAATATGTATGCATGCATACACACACACACACACACACAATTTGTATCTTGAGACCAGTTTTTTCATCAGTACAATAAAGAAAATGGACTAAATTTTTTTAACTAAAATAATTTTTTCCTTTAAAAATAATTGTTATGTAAGGAGGGAATAGTTTTAAAAGAGGATCATCCTTCTCCCACCAATGATAAATAATTACTTTAATACCTTCATATTTCCTCTTACAGACATGTTATGTATATGTGTAAATACACATATAACAATATATTTTAAGTGGTCTTATGCTGTATATTCTATTTCATAACATCTTCTTCCACTTATCATTGTATTATCTCTGTCAAGGAGATTATCTTTGAATTTGATGAACTGTAAATTATATAACCTAGCTCTAATTTATGAATTTAAGACCATTTTATATTTTTAACTTCATGAATGATTCTGTGATGATCATCTTTGTATAGATATTTCTGAACATCCTTTCAATTATTTTTAGAGTAATTTCTTGCAAGTAGGATTTCTATTTCAAAAAGTATGCATATTCTAAATTTTAGTATGTATGAATTTTTAATCATTTAATCAAGAGTTTTTAAATCCTTTGGGTTTTTAATTGGGATCTCATTGAATTTGTAGAGTAGATTAATGAGCATCCATTCATTAATTCTTTCAATAAATATGAATTAAACTCCCACTTTGGGCCAAATATTAATACAACAATGGAAAACTCAAAGAGCCTTCCTTTTGGCACACATATACTTAAAAGAGTCAAAACCAATGAGCAAACTGATATATAACATGATGTCAGGGAGTGATAAATGCTCTGAAGAAAGGATAAAGCAAAGTAAGGAGACAAAGAATTACAGGAGGTGATCTTGTATATAAGATGATTAGAAAGGTTTCTTAAACCTGTATTGATCAGAGACCTGAAGACACAAGGAAGGAAGCTCCATGGTTATCAGAGGGAAGAATCAAGAAGGCAGGGGAGCAGTGGAGCATCAAGGAATAGAGCCCAAGAGGAAGAGATTAAAAAAGGGGCAGACGTCTCACCATGAAGAATCTTTGGATAAATGGCAGGGACTTTGGATGTTATTTTGAGTGTGATTAGAATCCATTAAAAGATTTTGTGCAGGGGAGTTACAAAACACTTTTAAAATACTCCATCTTTGCTTCCTGAAGTAAGGAATGCCTGCCATTTATTTTTCTTCTTCTTTTTTTTTTTTTTTTTTTTTTTTGCGGTACACGGGCCTCTTACTGTTGTGGCCTCTCCCGTTGCGGAGCACAGGCCCCGGACGTGCAGGCTCAGCGGCCATGGCTCACGGGCCCAGCCGCTCCGCGGCATGTGGGATCTTCCCGGACCGGGGCACGAACCCGTGTCCCCTGCATCGGCAGGCGGACTCTCAACCACTGCACCACCAGGGAAGCCCTATTTTTCTTCTTTAATATCTTCCAGCTGAAGGTTTGAGTTGTGGTACACTCTTTTTAAATGTTTTATTAAATATGTGTTTCCTTTCATCGCTCGTCTAAATAAGAATTTACTTCCATTATTTTCATAATTAGTATTTTAGCTAAACAAATCTTATAGGCCCCTTCAATATTTAACTCCAGAGTTCTATGAACTTGGTGCTATGCCAATGATTCATGTCTCTGCAGAGCCATACAAGAACATATACTTCTTGGGAGTTGTAAAGAATGGTCCAGGGTTGCTTTTACTTCTGGTCCCCTCCACTCACCTCAGAGGAGATACAAGGATAGAATCAAGTACATGAAAATCAAAGCAGTACTTTCTAGGACAACCACGCCTCCATCCACCAACCTCTTACAGCTCTCTGGCTCCTGTGAAATTTGGCTCCCAGGCCCTTAGATCTTTCCTGAATTAAATTTCCTAGAGCATTGTTTCGCCAAAAGTGTACATCAGAATCACCTGGGAAGCTTGAAAAAATAACTTCCCAGACCCCATTCCTGGTGATTCTGATCCCAAAGGTCTGGTTTCTAATATGCAACAGAATTTGGGAAAGGTTATTCAAGACCAACAATAGACTTGTCACACTCTTACAGAGCCAGGATTTCCCATCACCAGTCTAACAATAATCAGGACAGGCCTTGGAAAGCAAGTAATATGAGTGGGGTTGCTCAACATTAAATTGTCATACAGTTAAGTTCTTGATTGTAAAAAAACAACTGGGGAGGAATTCAACATCTGAGTTTTATCTAGGTCCTCATCCATGTTAAAAAAAATAAACACATATTTTTGACTAACAATTATCTTTGTATCTTTACAATGTTCTAGAAAATACTCTAGGTAAAATTTAGAATGTGTTGTAGATGGATCCATAGTAATAGCATACTGGAAAGGCTATGCCATGAAGTGATAATCCAAAGGATAAGACCTTCCCAAGAGGTGGGAAGTAGCCTGGTTTAGTGGAATGAGAGTGCCTTAGGATGTCAGAAGACCTAGGTGCAAATCTTGAGTCACTTAACTTGATAAAGTGTCAGTATGCTCACTGTAAAGCCTTCTGGCTTGCAGAGTTTCTGCTGAAAGATCAGCTGTTAACCTTACGGGGATTCCCTTGTATGTTATTGGTTGTTTTTCCCCTGCTGCTTTTAATATTTTTTCTTTGTGTTTAATTTTTGATAGTTTGATTAGTATGTGTCTTGGCATGTTTCTCCTTGGATTTATCCTGTATGGGACTCACTGACTACTGCTCCCATGTAAAAATAACTTGAAAAAAAAAATAAGAAAAGTTAAAATAAAAAGACATCAGGAATATCCAGTTGCCTTTTTCATAGTTGGATAGGACTCCAGGGATATTTGCAATCTGTGATATGAATCCACAAGTCTTGTAACACTTGCCAAGGACCACAGAGAAAGTACTGAGAACGGATGAAACACAAACCCGACGTTATTATTTATTCACCTACTAGTTATCAAGCTGATCACATACTCTGTGTAACATACTATGTTTGCAGGAGATATGGAGAAGCATTAACCATCAAAGAGCTTGCAACTGGAGTGGGAAAACAAGACACTTAAGGATTAAAATGACAGATTAAACAGCAACAACGCCAGAGGATATCAAAACAGAAGCAACAATGAATATGATTTAATATCCAGCAAGGACAGAAAGATACCACTCTGGCTTTTTTTTTTAAAAGCAGATTTTATTAAGTTTAATGTAAGTTTAATGTAAAATACACCTTCTATTCATAAACACATATAGCACACTATTTCCTCACCTAGGTATCACAGCTCCTATGGATTACATTTAATTAGTTTCTTCCAAAGCTCAAGTTGAAGGCAATTTTATTTTTTATTTTTATTTTTTTATTTTTTATTAGTTTCTGCTTTATAACAAAGTGAATCAGTCATACATATACATCTGTTCCCACATCCCTTCCCCCTTGCATCTCCCTCCCTCCCACCCTCCCTATCCCACCCCTCCAGGCGGTCACAAAGCACCGAGCTGATCTCCCTGTGCTATGCGGCTGCTTCCCACTATCTATCTACCTTACGTTTAGTAGTGTACCACTCTGGCTTCTTAAAGACATGACATTTGAGTGTCACATTTGAGAATGACATTTGAAAAGGATAATTTTCAAAGATAGGGTAAAATCATGACTCATATAGATATAAAATGAGTATGAGTTAAAGATTTTATTTAACTCATTATTAATGAGGGAAAGGATAAGGTATTACAACCAATTTAAAAGAGAAGTAAAAGAAGCACAAATTTATATGCAGTGAAGAAATGTTGAAATAGATTTACAAATAGGAAACTGACTTTTTCCATGGAGGGAGGAAAGTCAGTTGATCCACCAGACAGAATTTTTTTACGTGTCTGTAGGCAAGAATCCTTTTGCATTGTTATCAGTAATCTATAACTTTCACAGTTGTAAAATATATTAAAAGCAGTGAAAGGCCCAGAGCCCCCATAAATCAAGATTAGGATAACCCAAAAGTCTGTGCTCATGCTTAGTTTTCCCAATGAAACACAAAGTTTTTTCTACAGGGCTCAATCTAAACCTAAACTATCATTTTCTACATTTGGTTCCCCAAAGTAGCATTTGTTATGAAGACATCACTAGCATGAGAAGACTTATTAAGGTTTATTACATATTAGTACCATACAAAATAATTTAAATGACTTTAATTAGTAAATAAAAGCAATATATTTGTATCTCAGTATGATATAACCTATATTAATTGAAATTACATTCACCTAATGCAATTAAACATAAAATATTAATTTATTACCTATAAAAAGTTGAAACAACTGTAAAATAAAGTTCTCACCCCTGTGAGAGGCTCTTAAAAGAATCTGAATGGTGGCTTCAATCAAATGGTGGCTTTGATTCTCAAGATCCATCAAATCAGCCCGTATCATATATATTATTTTCAAATTAATACAAGAGAAAATAGATCACTTCAGAAAATTCTCTTTTGGCTGCTTTAACGAGCTTCTCTTTAAATTATGTTTTCTGGCAAAATATATTATGCCATTGATCTTATGCTCATCCCTAAAATAAACATGTCTTGATCCCTAAAGAAACCAATGGTGGGGAACTTATATTAATTAAAATCAATTTCTTTCCTCCCAAAATAGCAAAGATATGACATTCCCAAAGTAGAGAATGTGTGTCCTGTTGAGTCATACTTCTAGCTAGTCACCTGTCTCCTGCTTCTCCTTTTGTCATTTAATTACAAGTCTAGGATCTACTAAATATAGCGTTTGGCTGCTTTTACCTCCTCTAGGGGCTATAGGTGATTTACAGAATGACACTGATACTGGCTGGCTGAATCATAGGTTTCCAGCTTTCAGATTAATGCACAGACCCTTCTCTGGGCTCTGAGCTCTAAAACTGAGTAGGATTGAATGCTTTTATGTACCACTGTTATGAGTTCCAGAATAATTTTGCCTCTTAATTTCCCCTAGATTTATAACTGTATTCTAAGGAGGCATTAAATCCCAAATTGAATCACAAATTTATGAAGGTGGTGGAAGTGCTGCCCCCTTCAAAGACTAAGTAATAGAACTGAGTCTAAAAATATATCATCACAGGAATTCCCTGGTGGTCCAGTGATCGGGACTCCACGCTCTCATTGCCAAGGGCCCGGGTTCAATCCCTGGTTGAGGAACTAAAATCTCACAAGACACACAGCGTGGCCAAAATAAAATAAGAACATATCATCGCTGCCTTCATGCTTCCCTCCCACACATCTCACCAACCCAATTCCTGTAGGAATGGGTAGCTCCTAATAGAACCCGAAACAAAACAGACAGGTCCTTCATTTTCTTCAAAACTTGACACCAGTGACAAGGCTCATTTCTACAAATACTAGGAATATGCAACATTGGAGATGTATCGGTGCCTCTCCCTATAAATAATAAAAAAAGGTGGGAAAGGTCACGTCTAGTGAACTGCATAACCTCTGTTTCATGAAGTGTCTGTGTGTGCGTGGCACTGGAGTAACACACAGCCATGTGGCAGATGGGACATAGGTGGGCATGGGAGTCAAGCTGGATTTCTACCACTCACCAGCTCTCCAATCCCTTGAGCCTCAATTTGCTCATTTGTAAAACTGGAAATAAGCATAGCTACTTTACAGTGCATTGTTACAAAGGATAAAAATATATGTGCATTTACTAAGTTTTAATAATTGTTTGTTTTTACTTTTCTCCAGTAAATGGAAATTTTAAGTACAAAAAATAGGCAAAGCATTTTTCCAGTGGGCTCTCACAACACCAGTTCTTCATCTAAAGTAGGTTTGTGGGTCAGAGAGGGAAAAGGAGTTCATCGTGTTTAGCTCAGGTGCTTGCCCTACAGACCCACTGGTTTTTGTTGACCTATAGGCTACAGCCTCTTTTCCCTTCCCATCATTCTCAGGAGTGGCTACTACTTACACTGAAATATCCAGTCACGATGAGGAAGAGAAACAGCAGCCCAGTTTCATGTCTGGTATAGTGGAAATAGCACACCCTAGGGAGTCAGCAAGACCCAGCTTCAAATTCCGGCTCCTTTACTGTCTTTGTGATCACTTTGAGGCTTTGTTTCTTTTATCCTACAAAAAAAAATAATATCTTTCCTTAAGGACTGTTTTAAAGATTAAATAACATATATGTGCCAGAAGTACATTGGGCTCTGCTTATGTGTTTAATCCCCTTTCTCTCCTGTCAGCCCCTGCCTATTGTTTCCTAACTACTGCCAAACGTCACTTCAACAATAGGTCCATTTCTAGACGTTGTCATACTGAGTGAAGTAAGTCAGACAGAGAAAGACAAATATGACACTGCTTACATGCAGAATCTAAAAAAAATGGTACGAATGAACCTATTTACAAAACAGAAATAGAGTCACAGACATAGAAAACAAACTTATGGGGCTTCCCTGGTGGCGCAGTGGTTGTGAGTCTGCCTGCCGATGCAGGGGGCACGGGTTCGTGCCCCGGTCCGGGAAGATCCCACATGCCGCGGAGCGGCTGGGCCTGTGAGCCATGGCCGCTGAGCCTGCGCGTCCGGAGCCTGTGCTCCGCAATGGGAGAAGCCACAGCAGTGAGAGGCCCGCGTACCGCAAAAAAAAAAAAAAAAAAAAAAAAAAGTATGGTTACCCGGGGGAAGGGGGAGGAGGGATAAATTGGGAGATTGGGATTGACGTATACACACTGCTATATTAGCACAGGGAACTCTACTCAATACTCTGTAATGACCTATATGGAAATAGAATCTAAAAAAAGAGTGGATATATGTATATGTATAACCGATTCACTTTGCTGTACAGCAGAAACTAACACAACATTGTAAGTCAACTATACTCCAATAAAAATTAATTTAAAAATTTTTAAAAAGTCTATTTCAAAAAAATCAAGTTCTATGAAGAAATGATGAGGCAGCTTCTGTTTTATTATATTCATTTGTTTTATTTTTTAGATTCCACATATAACGGAAAAGTACAGTATTTGTCCTTGTCTGACTTAATTCACTAAGTATAATATCCTTCAAGTCCATCCATGTTGTTACAAATGGCAAAATTTCATAAAACGAATGAATATAACAAAACAGACTCACAGATACAGAGAACAAACAAGTGGTTACCAGTGGGGGGGGGAGGGGCAAGATAGGGGATTAAGAGGTACAAACTACTAGGTATAAAATAAATAAGATACAAGGACGTAATATATAACTCATGGAATATAGCCAATATTTTATAATAACTTTCAATGGAGCATAATCTATAAAAATATTTAATCACTATGCTGTACACCTGAAACTAATATAATAATGTAAATCAACTATACTGCAATTTTTTCAAAAAGGAAAAAAATATAAATAATGAGGCAGAGGAGGAACAATAGGCCAGATGAAGAAAAGCAGCCTGATGTTTCTTGTGCAGTGAAGAATTAACCTTACCCAAAGAGAAGTCTGGCCTTTGTCCATGGTTACTGGGAGGTGATCTCCCAGCCCTGGGAATATACTGCCTGATAGGAGTGTCTTTGTTTTCCTGGGGACTTTGGCCACCAGTCAGTCTAACAATGTGATTTATGGTGGGGATGTGACCCATGCCATATCAATTCCAACCTTCAGAAGAACTGATGACTAAAGGTATTAGCTGGACATCCAGGTAAACTTCAGCCACACAGGATGTGACTGATCCCAAATAAAACTCTGGACACAGTAAGCTTGGGTGAGCTTCTATGGTTGGCAGTACTCTGTGTGTGTGTTACCACACATCATGGCTGGGAGTAGGTAATGTCACCCATGACTCCACAGGAAGAGGATGAGCAGAGCCCCACATCTGTACCCTTCCTGGACTCTGTCCTATGCCTCTCCCCTTGGCTGACTCTATTCTGCATCCTTTTGCTGTAATAAACCATAACCATGAGTATAACAATTCTCAGTGAGTTCTGTGAATCCTTCTAGTGAATTAGCAAACCTGAGGGTGATTTTGGAACCCTTCAGAATTGCAGTTGGTATCAGAAGTGACAGTCTTGTGGGAACTTCTAACTTGAAGTTTGTCCCAAATCCCTCAACTTTTCTTTTTATTTACATATAGTTGATTTACAATGCTGTGCCAATCTCTGCTGTACAGCAAAGTGATTCATTTTACATATATATATACATTCTTTTTTTAAATATTCTTTTCCATTATGGTTTATCCTAGGAGATTGGATATAGTTCCCTGTGCTCTAGAGTAGGACCTTGTTGTTTACCCATTCTAAATCCTCACACTTCTAAAGAGAGGAAAAAAGTCAACAGGGAAGATTTTGCCCCATCCAGGGAGCACACAGCTGGCATTCTGATTTGACCTTTGGTGAATGAGCAATCCCTGTAGGACTAGTCTGTGTAATTAAGTATTGTGTCTCTTTACTGATCAAAACCTCTTCTTACCACCACCAGCACAGATAGAAAACAAGCACCCAAAGTTTGTGGGTGTTCCAAACCCAGAAACATAAAGTATGTGTTTAGATATATTTTTTTAAATTTATTTATTTAATTTATTTGGTTGAGCCAGGTCTTAGTTGCAGCTCCAGGGCTCCTTAGTTGTGGCTCCAGGGCTCCTTAGTTGTGGCATGGAAACTCTCAGTTGTGGCATGTATGTGGGATCTAGTTCCCTGACCAGGGAAGGAACCTGGGCCCCCTGCATTGGGAGTGCAGTTTTATCCACTGCGCCACCAGGGAAATCCCTAGATATTTTTAATCTTATGTTTCTTTTTTGAGCATATCAGTTCTTTTCATAAGAATTTCTGCAACTAACACCACTTCTGTGATGCAGACCTTTTTAGGTCTACAGGCTCCGTACACCTCTGACACTGAGTCTGAGGACCCACATTGCTGAGGCATATTTATAAGGAATGCTGTCGGCAGGGCACACGGTCCCAGGCTTGCGTGGATATTCAGGGGCAGCCCCTTAGTTAGCTGACTCGCTACCAGAGTCCATACTTCTCATGCGTTAAATAAAATCTAACACTTTACAAGTAGCTCTTGACAGAGAAAGAGAAAGTGACTTAATGAGTGGAAATTTATTAGTGAATATAGATATTTTTCCAATAAATTATCCATTTAAACAAAAAACTCAGAGAAAAGAGGCAAAGATTTTTGTCTTCTGATATTTTTGAGCCCTTTTCCTCTTTACTATTCTTAGTAACAGAGTGGTCTTCTGGATGGCCACAGTCCTTTAACCAAGTATCATTCATTGAACAAACGTCTACTGAATATCTACCCTGCTTCAAGTCACCACTGGGAACTATGACAGATACAAAGTGGTTTAATTCATGGAACTCCCCTGCCTTCAAGGAACAGAGAAAAAAGTTTGCATAACTGCATAATAGCAGCACAAATTGTCACTGGAACTCCAGGAAGGAAAAGGTCACCTATCTGGACAATCATGGAAATTTGTGATACATTGGCTGGGCTTGAAAGGCTGGCAGTATTGGGGTAAATGAACATGGCTGAGGGGATTTTTAAGGGGATGCATGGTAACAGAAAAACAAAGCCTGTAAGAGAAGGAAAAACAAATCAATTTTACTAAAGAAAAGATATGTGAGCTGTAGTAATGGACAGCAAGGTTGAAGAAGTATTTTAGAACAGTGCTGGGCCAGACACAAATGAATCTACTGGCAAACTTTTTAAAAATAAAGACTCTATGATCACACCTTCAGAGATTCTGATTCAGAAGGTTTAGAATCAAGGCTTAAGGAATCTGTCTCTTTTTTTTTTTTTTTTTTTTTTTTTTTTTGCGGTACGCGGGCCTCTCACTGTTGTGGCCTCCCCCATTGCGGAGCACAGGCTCCGGACGCACAGGCCCAGCGGCCATGGCTCACGGGCCCAGCCGCTCCACGGCACGTGGGATCTTCCCGGACCGGGGCACGAACCCGTGTCCCCTGCATCGGCAGGTGGACTCTCAACCACTGCGCCACCAGGGAAGCCCAGGAATCTGTCATTTTTAAAGCATCCTGGTGATTCTGCTGTGCAGCCACGTTTGGGAACGACTAATGTATGGGCAAACTATAGAGGACTTTAAATGCCAAGCTAAAGTGAATGAACGTTTTTTTCTAAGTGCCTGTCCCATAGGTCCTTTCTCTTAAGCTCTCTATTTTCTTTTAACAACTAACAGAGTTCTTTATTAACAATTCATTTATGATTTCAAAGTATGCCACACTTAGCAATGCAGGAAGAGGGTCCTTTAATATGAGATCACTTGAGGAGGCGTAGAAGGTATACTTCAAGCTCTTCCAAGCAGTGCCTCTCCTGATGCCTGTCTCATCATGATTATCCTTCTTTCTAGACAGGTCATCTCCACAACACAAATGGAGTTGCTCAAAATCAGAGAGCAGGGCAACTCTACACAGTGTGGCGAAGGGGATAGTTTGATCAATTATCCATTTCAGTGGGATCCGTCCTGTGGGTTCCCCCAATATCTAAGTACCCAGTGGTCTCATCTCACCAACGAACTACTCAGTCTCCCAGCACTGTAATGCCTGCCCTATGCTTCAAAATTGCACTTTACAGCCTAGAGGGAGTCCCAGTTTTAAAGAAAAGATGCAATTAACCCTTTACAATTAACCCTTGTAACCCGAATTTGTATGATTTCAGAAGTAGTGTAAGAAGTAATGGAATTTGGGCTTCCCTGGTGGCGCAGTGGTTGAGAGTCCGCCTGCCGATGCAGGGGACACGGGTTCGTGCCCCGGTCCGGGAAGATCCCACATGCCGCGGAGCGGCTGGGCCCGTGAGCCATGGCCGCTGAGCCTGCGCATCTGGAGCCTGTGCTCCGCAACGGGAGAGGCCACAACAGTGAGAGGTCCACGTACCACAAAAAAAAAAAAAAGAATTAATGGATTTAAGGCAAAGGTAATATTTTGGGTCTTTGGCCACTTTTTAACACTCCATAAAGTGTACAAACTCCTCCCACTTGTGTAAAGTGCATGGATAAGGAACAAGAGGCTTAGAGCAGAACTTAGCAAACTTTTTCTATAAAGGGCCAAATAGTAAATATTTGGGGGGGGTGCTCTGTGGACCACTAATAGTCTCTATCACAACTGCTAAACTCTGCCATTACAGAATGAAAGCAGCTACAAATAAATGAGTGAGGCTGTGTTCCAATAAAAGTTTATTTACAAAAACAGGTGGCCGGCTAGATTGGGCAATAAGCCCATAATTGACTGATGTCTGGGTGAGAGAAACGTGGAAGATAGAAGAGTTTGAGAAAGTCAATAGAAAAACTGTTAGAATTCATAAGAGATTTTGACAAGCCTGCCAGATACCAAATCAGTTACAAGAATAATAGCACTTCTGTACACTAGCTATAACTTTATAGAATGAGATTAAAAATAAGAAACCATTTACAATAGTAACAAAAATTATAGAGAATCTAGGAATTAACCAAGAATACACAACTCTTCTATGAAGAAATATTTATAGAGAACAAAGTGACTATCTCTATAAAAAGAGTTGTAGGACTCCTCAAATTCTCGCCAAAGTTATCTGTAAATACAATGCAATTCTGTGGTAGGTAGAAAAATGGCTTCCCAAAAATATCTGTGTCCTAATCCCCAGGATCTGTGAACATGTTACCTTACAAAACAAAAAGAATTTGCAGATGAGTTTAAGGTTATCAGCCTTGAGATGGGAAGATTACCCTGGATTATCCAGGTGGGGTGATATAATCACAAGAGGCATGAAAAGTGAGGATCTTTCCCAGCTGTGGTCAGAGAGAAATGTGACAATGGAAGCAGGGTCAGAGAGATGCTATGTTGCTGGCTCTGAAGATGAAGAAAGGGAACCATGAGCTAAGGAATGTGGGTGTCCTCGAAAGGCTGGAAGAGACAAGGAAACAGTTACTTCTCTAAAGCCTCCAGAAAAGGACATAGCCCTGGAGACACCTTGACTTAAGCCACATGAGAACATGTCAGATTTCTGACCTAGAGAGTTGTACAGTAAGAAAGTTGTATTGTTTTAAGCCACTAAGCTTTTGGTAATTTGTTATGGCAGCAATAGGAAGCTAAAGCAGATTTCAATCAAAGTTACAGTTGGAATTTTTGAGGAATTCATAAACTTGTTCTAAAATCTATAATGTCCATAAAAAATCAGCTTTGAAAAAAAAAAAAGAATGAAGAGGAAAGAGTTGTACATTACCCAGTGCTGACATACTGCAAAGCCATAATAATAAAAACTGTATGGGATGTATGTAAGAAGAGACAAAGAGACCAATAGAACAGACTAGAGAGCTCAGAAATACACTCGTGTGTGTGTGTGTGTGTGTGTGTGTGTGTGTGTGTATGCAATATCTGATAAAGGATTTCACAAAAACTGGGGAACGTATAAGTTATTTAAAAGAACATATTGAAAGACAAACCTATCTTAGGGGGAAAAAACTGAATCCTTCCCTTATAACACATACAATATGGATTAAAGATCAATGTGAGAGACAAAAAGCTGTAAAGTTAATAGACATATAGGATATATATATGTATATATATATATATACACACACATTTATATTTACATACATTTGAAAGACTTCTTAAAATTTCAAAAATAAAAATTATAAGGCATATATATACATGATAAGTTTGGTTGTATCAACATGAAAGATTTCTATTCAAAGTCGTATACCATGGACAGAGTTAACAGTTGAAAAATGGAAGAGGATACTCGCATGTCCTAAACAAGCAAGGGAATAATATTTAGAAATATCACACGACCCTTATAAATTGACAGGAAACTGACAGCAACCACAATAGGGAAATGGACAGAGTATGTGAATAGGAAACCCAAAAGTTATCAAGTATATGAATGTATGAAGAGATGCTCAAACTTATTAGAAATCAGAGATGTGCAAATTAAAAAAATATCACTTTACACCTATTACACTAGCAAAAATTAGAAAGCTGGGTATTTGATGGGACTGTGGAGATACAGGGGCCCCCAAGCACTGGTGGTGGAATTGTAAATTGCAGCAGCCCCTGTGGAGAGCATCTGGTACCTTCAGTTAAATTTTATATAGGCCTGCAGTGTGATCCAGAAAACCACTCCTGGGTTTATATCCTGATGAATTTCTCACACAGACTCCTAAGGGGATGTGTATAAGGATATTTACTGCAGCATTATTTGAAGAAGTGTGGAGCTGGAGGCAAGATTGGGGGAGTTAGTTGCTGGAGGAGTGGATAAAGGTTGATGGATGCCCTTCATGGAGTACTATGGAGCAGAAAGGAGCAACAGAGTAGATGCACATTTAACAACATTGATGGATCTTATAAACATAATGCTCAGTAACAGTATTGTTTTAAAAAAAAAAAACCCAGAATTTGATATATGGCCCAATAGCTTTTATGTAAGTTGAAAATGCATGAACACAAAATTTCAAATCTTTTCAAAAACACATACAAACAAAAAGACATTAGAATAATTGCTTATCTTGGGAAAGGGGAATAAAAATGGGTGATAATGATAAATGGAATGAAAAACTTATTGCATATAAATAATTAAAAGAATGGAGGGAATTTCCTGAGCAAATGATGATACTGTGCCATGAACTCACCTTCTGCATTTGACTGGAAAAAAATCAAAACATAAAATTTGAATGGAAAAAGAAGGGATTGAGTAATCTCTGTCTCCCAAATTTAGGTCATGTGGTTTGAGGTGTAAATGAGGAGTGAGAGGGGAGTGTTTCTGCAGTGCTTTTATTTTTAATTCGTAATTTTAAATTATGTTGTTCTTAAATGACTTCTTAAATATAAGATCATATTTTAGCAAAAACAATAATGTCTTCATACTCATAGCAATCCAGTCTACAAAGGCAAAGAAACAAAAAAGCAAGACCTTAAGCACTTGTATGCAAATCCATTTCTTTTTTTAAATTTAATTTTATTATTATTTATTTATTTGTTTGTTTTATTGGCGTATAGTTGATTTACAATGTTGTGTTAGTTTCAGGTGTACAGCGAAGTGATTCGGTTATACACATACATATATTCATTCTTTTTCAGGTTCTTTACCCATATAGGTTATTACAGAACACTGAGTAGAGTTCCCTGTGCTATACAGTAGGTCGTTGTTGGTTATCTATTTTATATCTAGTAGTGCAAATTCATTTCTAATCTCAGCTTGTTTTCTAAACTTGTCTTGTCTTTTGAATGAATACTGCCCTTCTATGACATTAATTGCTATAGGAGAATACTGAATTTTCTCACAATACATATATAGATAGGAAATTATCATTAATCTTAGATATTTTCACAGAATTTTGACCAATTTGTTACGTCATTTTTATATAAATTCACTTCCTACACAAGTTAGTGCGTTGGAACACATCATTTTCAATAACAGAAGAATTGTGGAAATTCTGCATATTTAAGGCCACTGATCCTATCTGGTTTACTTTTTTATTTCTTGAAGCAGATACCCTAGTGTCTTCCATATTGTAACTATTCAAGCAATATATAATGAGTTGATTTGAGTGAACTTTAGTCATGATAAATAATTTGTTTTAAATAAGTCTTCTGGAAACACACTGCTTTATTCAGAAACAATAAAAAATATTTTACTTAAACTATTGTTCCTCAAATAAGTCATACTTCTTGATTAATTTGAGGTATTTATCTAATTTTTTTCTAAGGTTTAATGCTATTTTTTTCACTCGAGTTACTTTCAGTCAGGAAGATGAAATGCCACAGGGGTTCACCAAAAGGAAAAGGAATGAGACCTATCAAGGACAGAGAACAGTCCTGTCCATTGAAATGAGAGTTACTGGTTTTACAAGGGAAGATTACTTTATCCCTTAAACATGATTATTGTTATTACTGAGATTTAGGCCTTAGGCCATAGGGAAAAACATTTATCAATGAGTTTTCAAACCTTTATAGTTCTGTTTTCTTCTATGAATATCTTGGCAGAATCCTCTGGGACCAAAACATCTGAAAGTATAGATTCTATGAGAATGATAAATTCTCACAGTTACATACATGAAGTCTAACAAACTAGTCAAAGAAAGAAGAAAAGAGGAAAGAAATACACTTTCTGCCAAGCTACAGTTCAGAATCTGTCCTCCATTATGATGGAGGAGAGTGATGTTTAATCAAGTTTGGTAATGAAACAGTTGTTTCTAGATGAAGTATAAAAATGTATAAAATGTTAGAATGCAAAATTTGAATGGTATATCAGATATGCATTGCCTGATTATATAATGAGATATTTCTTCAATACCCACCCCCTCTCTCTTTTCCTTTCTAATACATGTAGAATTATATCTTTATCTGTTGGGCTGCTATAAAAATTACTATAGACTGGGTGGCTTATAAACAACAGAAATTTATTTTTCTGATTTCTGGAGGCTGGGAAGTCAAGATCAAGGAACCAGTGGATGAGATAATTACTGGAGACCCACTTCCTGGTTCATAGATGGCAGTCTTCTTGCTATATCCTCAAAGGGCAGAAGGAACAAAGGAGCTCCCTGAGGTTTCTTTCATAGAAGTACTAATCCCTCCCAAAGGCCCCATCTCCTAATACCATTACATGAGAGGTTAGGTTTCAACATATGAATAGGGGGTCAGGGGAGGGGGACCCAAACATTCAGCGTATGGCAAATGGTATACTGGGAAAAGACCAAAATCTAACTCTTAGATGAGCCTTAATATATAGTGCATAATATACCAACTCTGAGAGCATGATCATGGATGAGAACTTGGGAAACACCTCACAGGAATCCTCATAGATACGAGGGAAGAAACCTTAAAAATGGGCCAGACTTGGTACAAGTACATGAGATATAACAGGCTGTCCAACTTCCACTTATACAGTAAGGTAACCTCGTTTACTCGCTTACAATCAGAGAAGGACTGTAGGAATTCAGGTTAAAATGGAAAACATTAAACCCAAAGGCTGCGTATAGTAGTAGGTCCTTAATAATAAACGTTTGTTCTCTTTCCCTTAAAAGACAAGACCTTAAAAGTAAGACACCTTCGAAGCAGATTTCTCAACTCACTTTCATTAGCATCCTCTGGATACAGCACTCTGATTACCTTCAAAAAGAATTCTTCATGTGAAGAGTCTGTAATTAGGATACCAGGGAGAGCTGAGCACCTGAAAGGACAGCGGTGCCTGCTTATTGTCTCTGCTGCTTCTAATATCTCTAGGCCTGAGCTATGAGTACAAAGTACAGATGCAAACACTGGACCAGTCTCAAACTTTGTTCACTTCCCATTAGAAATCCTGGATGTGCATTTTTCTTGAAATCGGAACTTCAAAACAGCATCTCCAATAATTAGTGCATGATTTTCTTTTCACTTGAATGTTTTCTGTTACTCTGTCACTATTTCAGCAACTGGGTATTGAAGAAAGAAAAAAATCACGTCTCAAAACGTGGTTCATTTTTCAAAGCAGGGGCAGAATCCAGTTTCTTGATGAAAGCTTCAACCTTTTAATTCCAATGAAGTGAAGCTAAATTTATTTTGTTGGAGAATTTGAACTGGTCGGCAAGGCACATGGTTCAACAGTTCAGGCTTCCTGTAATTAACTGTCAAGAAAGAATCCGAAACTAAGCAGTGAAATGCAAGTGGGTCAACCTCAGAAGGGTTTAAATTCTGAGGAAACTTTACAAGAATGGCCTTTCATGGAAACATTCATCCCAGTCCATAGTTCACTGTATAAACAACAGCAAGTGTAGGTGTTTCTCAAAAACGAATCTTGAACTCCCATTTGGTTCCTGCTGCCCTTTCTGATGATCACTGATGCTCCATCACTAGAAACACTCTTCCACTGGAGCTTCTATGCACAAATAGAACAAGACTTTGAGAATGCGAAGGTTTGAGGGGCTTACAAAGAGCTCTTCTGTTGCTATTATGCATTAAGTAGCAGAGGGCCTCTCCCCTGCCTCACCACTTGACCGGCAGAATGTTATTCCCACATAGGCACCAATGGGTTTCTGAATTCCACCACAAACTCCCTAATTCACAAAGGGTTCACAGGCAGAGTGGGTGAATAGAAGGTTCAGTTTCATGTAGATTATCATCAGAATCTGAGCAAAACAGAAATGCTTGTCCTTTGACTCAGAAATTAAAATATTTTCCATGACAACAGAAAGCTTTTCAGCTCTACAATGACCAGGAGCAAAGTCTGTGATCTCTTTGACCAGGAGCAAAGTCTCTGATCTCTTGACATTTATAATCACAGAACATAGTATAGTAGGCAAGCAATTTGTCTGCCCAGAACCTGAATTTCATTGGAATTCTCCAAATTCTGCATAAGAAATGGAGAAAGTTTAGATGTTTTCACACGTCCTTTTTGCAGTCTAGTGATAAATAAAGTTAGAAATAAGTACGGTGGGAGGGAGGGAGACCCAAGAGGGAAGAGATATGGGAACATATGTATATGTGTAACTGATTCACTTTGTTATACAGCAGAAACTAACACGCCATTGTAAAGCAATTATAGTCCAATAAAGATTAAAAAAAAAAGAAAGAAAGAAGTACGAATTACTGGAATGAACAAGAAAACCAGTTGGTGAATAATAAATTTATTTCCAATTAAATTTTAAAGGCCTAGAGAAAAGAAGTATTCTCCTCAGAAAGTATTAGCTGAGGCACAATGTCCCCCCTTGGTGGCTCCCATAAATGCCTCATTCCATTGGCTAATGATCACATTTTATTATTTCATGACTACCATCTTGTTATCTGCCAGCTTTTCTCTCTTACCAGATTTTCAAGTCCCTCCTACATACTAGGAATAAAATGCTATAAATGTTCTATATTATGGGAAATTATGCCTTAGTACAATAAATGGCTTTCTTTAAAAAAAGTAATTTCCAGAAACTACAGTGATGACCACAGGTCACTGAAAACTATGCAAATTAAACCAGCTACTTGTGGAAGAGGTAGTTCAGTAAAAGTGGGCAGAGGTTGAAATACATTAATGTAATGTTAAAGTAAATCTTCTTATAACACATATGTACTCAGTACATCTGTATAAGTTTGTGTTTTAAAAAATTTAAAAAGCAATGAATTCTTCCACCTTATCATCTCTTAGTGTATAGTTAAAATGAAGAAGGTACTGTTCCTTTGGGATTTATTAGTTCAGTACAGATTTATTGTGACTTTCTTTTTTTAAAAAATGTTAGCAGCTTTATTGAAGAATCACTGACAATTCGCATATACAGAGAGAAGTCAGTTTGATACATTTGGACATATGTATGCATCATGAAATGTCCATTACCATCAAGATAATGAACGTAATAGCCCCCCCCAAATATCCTCACAGCCCTTTTTAAGTCTCCATTTTGTCCCTCCTCCCATCCTCACGCAGCTTCATTTCAGTCAAGATGTGTACCTGTTATCTTAGGCCTCAAATTATTTTTACAGACAAATTTGCAAATAAAATGTGGAGTTCATAATCAGAGATAAGCAGGCGGGCTTCCCTGGTGGCGCAGTGGTTGAGAGTCCGCCTGCCGATGCAGGGGACGCAGGTTCGTGCCCCAGTCTCGGAAGGTCCCACATGCCGCAGAGCGGCTGGGCCTGTGAGCCATGGCCGCTGAACCTGCGCGTCCGGAGCCTGTGCTCCACAACGGGAGAGGCCACAACAGTGAGAGGCCCGCGTACCGCAAAAAAAAAAAAAAAAAAAATTAGCACAAAATTCATATAACTTCCAATTTGTTTTAAAAGAGATAAATATATTGATAGTCATGAAGAAGAAAAATTCTGTTAAAAACAGGTACTAAATATAAACAATGATTTTTCATGAATAATAGGCTATTCAGTGATTTAATTTTTTATTTTTGCTCATGCTTTTACTTTTTCTACTCTAGTCTTGTACAGCTCTGACTATATAAAATGATAACAAAGAGAAAAATGTTTTCCCATGTGAAATGCAGCTACCTACATTCTGCTTGTATGAAAGCTAGTTGGTTTTATAATGAACAGTGTTTAAATATAATTTCCCCCTAGGAATCTTAGGTTCTCTTTTGTTTATTTAGAAACCAAAATATGAAGAAATATGGTGAACTGTTCTTATTCTATCCTCTCTCTTCCTTCTCTCTCGTCCTTTTCTATAACAAGTATGAAGAAGCAATGTGGGATTGAACAAAAACAACTGGATTTTCCCAGAGTATGGCCTATTCTCCGCAAATATTTTAGGTCCTATGGGAAAAAATATGCATTAACTCATTGAGGGACCATCCTCTGTTTTTTAAGTGGAAATTTTCAGACATGATGTGCCTTGAAGAGCAACCTATGTGCCTAATATCCTCCTGGAGAGTAATTTAAATAGAGGGAAAAGCAGAGTGTCCCTGCATTAAGTCACTGAGTTCCCATGAGTGTGGAATACACGAGGTTGAACTGACTTTGTGAAAAGTACCTGAGCCAGCTCTTAGTGCCTGCAACAAAATTCAATCTAATAATGCGTGAGAATATTTACATCTTTATTGGGTTTATAATATCTTTGTTTTCCCCAGCCTTTATTATTACTGATGTATACTTCTCTGTTCAATACTTACCAAACCCTGAGGCAACCCAATAGTAGTGTAATGTTCTTCACTTCAGTCAATGAACTTTAACAGAAACCAATGCATTTTAACTAAATTTTTGTTTATCTCAAGGAGCACATTTTAATGAAATCAATACATTCTTGCTGAAAGCCACATGAATCCTTTGGAAAGAATACATTGTTATCGAAACCAGTATATACAGTTTTATAATGTCGGTATGTTTTAGCATAAGCATAGCCATACATTTTAGCTGTAACCAATATATTTCTCCAGGGCTGTTACTGAGAAGCCTTATTTCAGAGCAAAGTCAATTCATTCTTACAGAAACTAATACTGTATTCCATATTCCTGAGCCAGCAGTGTCAGGCTAAATGAAGACTATGATTTATATTGCTGAAAAATGTAAATATTTCCAGAAATGACATTAAAAAAAGATAGTTTTGAAAGTGTATATTTTAATATCTTCATTAAGGTTAAAAAAAGAAGTCAGAGAAAAGTTTTTGAATTGAAAAGTTAAGGGCCTTGCTTATAATTTGTGATTTGATTAAACACGCAAATGTATTTATTACTACAGTCATACCTTAGTCACTGAATTTTTTAAAATTTGTGTTTATTTCATTAGATGCCCACAAAAAGTGGATATCCTTTGAGAGAGATCAGAGGTTAAAAATTTAGAAATTTCCAGTCCTAGAAAAGCACATCTTCTCCCATCTAACCTAAGAATGACCAAACTCGTAAGATTCTCTCTCTAAATCCCTTCCCCTAAAAAAATATTAATATTAATGGAGTCATTATAGTCAAAAACTAATGGAGGAACATGGAAGGAAATAAATTCAAACAATGACTCAACAATAAAACAAATAAAAATATTTTGAAAGTTAAAGCAGGGACTTCCCTGGTGGCACAGTGGTTAAGAATCTGCCTGCCAATGCAGGGGACACCGGTTCGAGCCCTGGTCCGGGAAGATCTCACATGCCGCAGAGCAACTAACTAAGCCCATGCGCCACAACTACTGAGCCTGCACTCTAGAGCCCGCAAGCCACAGCTACTGAGCTCGCATGTGGCAACTACTGAAGCCCACGCACCTAGAGCCTGTGCTCCACAACAAGAGAAGCCACCGCAATGAGAAGCCCACACACCACAAGGAAGAGTAGACCCCGCTTGCTGCAACTAGACAAAGTCCACACGCAGCAACAAAGACCCAACGCAGCCATAAATAAATAAATAAGTTTATTTTTTTTTTTTAAAAGAAGTTAAAGCAAATTTTTACATACGTAAGCATGCATGTATGTATCTTTGTAGTTAGGATTCCAAAAGTCTCTTGACCTACGTTATAGTATTTTCCACACCCAGGTTAGCCAACTACGCTTTATATACTTAGCCCAGAGATTCAAAATGCATCACTTTTTATTAAGCTAACATTTTAAAGTTCAGAAGTGCTTGTGTTTAGAAAGTGACTGGTTATCTCCCAAGATATTATCTAATTGGGAGAGTAACCTTGTTGTATAATTTATCCAGAGGAAAAGCAAGGGCAATTTACCTCCCTAGACATCTTCATTTGCCTTTTTAGTTTTCTCTGTTAATGACATTTCCAGAAGATGAATAAAATGAAGGGAAGAATTATCCTACAGTAAATGTAATAAACCCAAAGTCAATTTTTTTTAAAAAAACACCTTTCAGGAAAATATGCATCCTAGTTAAGATTAAAATGTTATATTTAGGGCTTCCCTGGTGGCGCAGTGGTTGGGAGTCCGCCTGCCGATGCAGGGGACACGGGTTCGTGCCCCTATCCCGGAGGATCCCACGTGCCGCGCAGCGGCTGGGCCCGCGAGCCATGGCCGCGGAGCCTGTGTGTCCGGAGCCTGTGCTCCGCAACGGGAGAGGCCACAGCAGTGAGAGGCCCGCGTACAGAAAAAAAAAAAAAAAAAAAAAAATGTTATATTTAATATTCATACAAACAATAAGAAATCAATAAGCGATCAGAAAATTCCCAAACCATTTAGCTGACTTCTCTAATTAGGAAAAGTAAACAAAACATCAACAGTTTAATAAAAGGAAGGGCAATATTCTTGTTAAATGAATAAGTAAGTAAATAAATAAATAAACAAGTAAAAAGAAAAAATGGGGCAGATGCTAAACCAAAAAGTAGCACCAGAAACTTTTTCTTTTATTAAAGCAACCCTTTAAGTCATTCAAAGTTCTTTGTAAACTCCTCCCATGGATATATCTCTGACCTACGAAGATCCCAACTCCTAAATAGCTACTTTTACCTGGGGTTTATTTTTCTCAATGAGGCCCAACTCAGATGCAGCTCTCCATTTTATAGATTGGTCTTTACAGTAAATCTCTTTAACATTCTTGTTTAAGTGTTAGGATACCATAAACGTAAGTAGCTAGTGGATCTCAAAATGCACATTTAATACAACCAAAAACTTCACAGAAGTAAGTGCCATATTCTCTCATTTCCCTTTAACAGGCTCCTAGCTTTTTCCCAACGTTTCACATGCTAAAGTTCAATTTAATGTTTTTAACCTACACACAGTGCCCATAACCTTGTCTGCTTCGTGGATGGTGGCCTCAATGAACCATTTCTAGCATCACTTTACTGGGCTCATAACAGTTAAACTGGGCAGCTCACCTCCTCCCCACCCACCGGGCCCCGCACTGTTCCCCACCCAGCCTGGTCTCTTAAGCTCCAGCTTCTACTTCAGCTTCTACTCTCTCACTCGCCCTGAAAGTAGCTCCCACCATTTTAAATCATTGTGCATCTGCAAATCATTTAAATCCCTTAAGACTGAGTCTAAGTATCACCTCCTGCACAAAACCTTCCCATAATGTACTATCTGCTTTTAACAACTTCTAGGCACTTACTGTTTCCTACCTTGCACTCACACAGGCCCTTCACACCCAGCAAGGCCCCCTCCCCATTTCCAAGCCCACCCCAGAACTGGCCTCCCCGCCTCCCCCGTCACTTTGTCAAGCCAAGCCATCAAACAATCCCTAAGCCATAGCAACAGCGGCTGGCAGGTGGCCACCACACTTCATAAATGCAGCCAGGAAGGATACAATGAGTCCAGATGAACTTAGACAGCTTGTAACCCCTGGCACAGCAGGCCTGGGTTTCATGTTTACATTGGTTCCCCTCGTCCCCCAAGTTCCACGGGGGCAATGCTGAGGCAGCCCCAGGAGGATGCTGCACATGTAATAGGCGTGCGTCACGGCTGAGGAACTCCTAGATAAGGACATCCTGATCTTATACAGGGCCCGCTGGCACACCTGCCAGTCCTCCTGTCCACAGAGAGGTCACCTTTATTCCCTAGAACACCTCTAGTGAGGGGAAGGAGACCCTCAGAGAGAGAAAGCACTCAGTGTCGCAGGGGGAAACCACTGTCTCTATCTTCCCCAAAGCTGTCTAATGGGCAAACGTCTTTTTTTTTTTTTTTTTGGCCATGCCAGCTGGCATGTGGGATCTTCATTCCCTGACCAGGGATCAAACCCATGCCCCCTGCAGTGGGAGCATGGAGTCCTAATCACTGGACCACCAGGGAAGTCCCTAGGCAAACACCCTTGAGCAAAACTGTCAACCTCCTTTGCTCAGAAGATGTGCAGGAACGCCGGATCATGGAGAATTATCTCCCAATATGCTTCCATATCCAGCCTAGACCCCAACGTTTATCACATCAACACTTTTCCTGCTAGCAACTTCAGCTTCCTCTACACCGGGTCCTGCGAGACACACCTCACCAGTCATCCGCACCAATCGTCAAACAATTTGACTATTCACTCTTTAACTGGGTTTTGTAGGCAATGTGAGAAGGAAAGCCTCACAATTGTACAGACTGATGTCATTTCAAGTTAGTTATCTCAAGTTCAACTGGGCCCTCAAAACTCCTCAGCAAGCCCCTTCCTGTCTTTGACCTTTCCCCACAATGGCTATTGCAAACCCTTAGAGCTCCTATAAGCCTCCACCACTCCCTGCAAGTCAACCTGCCTCTGACTAAACAGAGAAAAACTATCTACACTATGGGCCTAATTGCTCAAGTCCTCTGTTTTAGACAGAGTTTCTTCTTGGTCTGTCTCAGGTTTATGATTTAAATCTCACTCCTTTCCAAGACTTGATCTGTCAGTATTTCCTGTCTAGTCTGCTTCTTCAGCTTCTCCTTTATTCCTTACTTTCCCTGAAATCCAAGCTTGCTAAATTTCATCTTAAAAATAAGTAATCACTCTCAGTTATGTCTCCCACATTCTTTATTTATCACCTCACCATTTGCCTTTCTTTCATAGATAACTTCCTTGATGAAGTGGTATAAACTATGTGAATCACTCCACATTTACTTCTCTGCCTGCTGCCCTCACCACCATACTCTCTCTAGAAGCTTCTCTCTCTAGAGCAGTGAATTATGTAATGGCCAAATTGAATATAACTTCCAGTACATCTTCTACTTCACCTTCCTGTAGGATTAGATGCTCTGGACCTCCACTTTTTGAAATCACTTCTCCCCCATTGATATACCATACATTCCTCGCATACACGAACTACATCTTCTCCATCTTCACGTATCCACTCGCCAAGAGAATATAAGCATTTTAAGAAGAGCTAAATAAGTAGTCTTTTGTATTGAGCATCCTCCCCCCCCAGGTTGGATCCTCCTCATTTTGCTCCATTATTTGCCATCCTTCACCTCTCCTCTAAAAGTTGAGGACTACTAATTACATCTACTATTCTTAGTATTCATTCACTCTGAAGCCAGCGACTAAGTTACCCCTATATTGCTTATAATGCCACGACTATTTTTCTCTTTTGCAGGCATCCATGGATTTCTGATCATTACTGGACTTATTAATCTATATGTACCATAATGTATCATAGCACCTGAAACTCAGCATGTTTAAAACTGAACTCATTATACCTACCTGCCTTTAAACTTTCCTCCATTTCCAGTGTTCCCAAACTTGTCACTCAAACCACAACCATGGGGCACATGCTCCCATAGAGATATTTTCATTGGGTTTCTTTTGATTTAACCCACTGACCATTCCTCCAGCCTGTTCCATTTCTACTGCACGTGACTGTTTTAGTTGAGTCCCTAATTATTTCTTACCTAGAATATTTCAACTTCTCTCCCTGTTCTTATCCATTCTCTACCCAGCTGCTAAGGTTGGTCATGTGACAAGAAAAAACTTAATTGGGTCAAGACGCAGCTTTAATTTCTCCCCACTGCTTACAGAATAAAGTGCAAACTCTTTAGCAAGGCATTTCTGATCCTCCCTAAGTTCTCAGCCGCTTTCCTCTAGCATAGTTCCCTGTCAGTTCTACAAATTCACTCTGTGCAAAGGCTCGCCAAGCCATGTGCACTTTCCCTCTTGCCATGACACTCTGCTCTTCCTATTCTCTTGAACTGCACACCTTCCTGTCTTTGATTGTATAGTGAACTCTTATCCATCCTCCAACTCAAAATGGACACCATCAGCTCTTCTGCAAATGAGCCCCATGAGACAGGTTAAGAGCTCCCTTCTCCCTAATGCATATTATGTTTAGATTTGCCTGCATCGTACCAATTATTACATTGTTTTTTAACTCTTTATATATCTGCATCCCCTTGATGACCTGTGATCTCTGAAGGAAAGCAGAGTTGTCTTCTATGTCTTTGTATGGGAAGTCGTATTATAAAGTGGAATACCTTTGGAGCTGAACAGATCGGAGTTTAGTTTCCTGCTCTGTAAATAGATCTCAACAACTGTATTAGAGACTTAATTTGTCTAATTCTCTGTCCTGTAACTTAAAAATGGGGATAATGCAAGACAGAGAAAGCTTGATAAGTGCTGGCACATAAAAGGCTCCCACTAAATGGTAGTTGCTATTATTACTAGTATTATCATTATTGTTATTTTTGATTCCTTGGCATTCTTCTCAATGTCCAAAACCTTTTAGGTACCCAGCAAATGGTTTACAAATGAAAAATGTATAGTTATTATGTATAAATATATGTATGATTACTTTAAATGTCTGTCTTATTGACAATAACTCTATATTATTTATTGTTGCTTTTTCCAGCAACTTCTAAAGTGATCTTTTCAAGTAGGTATTCATTAAATGTTTACTCATTGAATTTCTTAGTAGTCTTTCAATCCTTTGGGAAAAGAAAGAATAATTACTTTTTTTTTTAGTTTTATTTATTTATTTAGTTAGTTAGTTTCTTAACCACTGGCATTCACAGTTATAGAGAGTAATATATTTATTAAAAGTGTAAATTTGAA